>NC_086316.1:75316911-78227091 GCF_963924245.1 Chroicocephalus ridibundus | reverse complement strand
TGACAACGTGTAGGAGGATGCCTGTTCTTGCACTCCGTTGGTTAACTCAACCCAAACTTAATGTCTAGAAGGGGGAGAAAAGAATGGGGGAGCGGGGGAAGATAGAGGATGAAGGTGGTTGGGGAACAGGGGGAAAGAAAGAAAAAGAAAAATCAATCAAAGCTGAGTGAGATTTTGTTTGCCAAGTTTCCAGCTGCTGCTCAGAGTGAATTTTTATGGCCAAGTTATAAACCTGTGAAAATAGGAGTTTCTAATGGAAATGCTGACAGACCCTTTATATGGTGACATTAACACTGGCCGCTCTGCGATTGTCCTTGCCTGTTTTTATTTATTTATTTTCCTCTCTTTGTCCTTAAGGTCTTATCACACTGTGATCCTGGTGAGGAAGCAAAGGAAGACCTTTCTCAGCTGAAATGAAAGTGGTCCTATAGGGGGGGAAACAGTCTTTCCTCCCAGTTTATTTAGAGCCTTGAATGTATTCCTACAGGCTTTGGATTTCCTGGAGAATTTTAAATTTCCCTGTGTCTGATGGCCTTAAAGTGAGGCTTAAGCTGTACGACTGAGGAAGGCTGTCACCTCTGGGTTGCTGAAATCAGAGTGGTCAGGAATATGACCATATTTGTCCATATTTGTGGTCACAAGCTCTTCCTTCGGATGTGCAGGCTGGGACGTGGAGAATCCAGTGACCTGCAGGAAACACAGTGAGCACTGTGTGGAGATAGCAAAGGGTTTAACAGCACTGGGGACCCTTGGGGACTGCAAAAGATGTGAAACTGCCCCACAGAAAGGGGAGAAGGGGATGTGCAAGGAAAAAAATGAGAGTCAATCTTGGACCTGTCGTTGCCTCTTTCTGCCCCTTTGACTTGCTGGACAAAAAGAAAGATTTCTACTTCACCTGAGATTTAGCCTGGCCTTGTCATTCTTAGAGAAGTTAAGAACAAAAAAAAGTATATAATTAGAGAGGAGAAATAGCATCTCTATTCTTACCTTTTAGATCCTGATATTCACATTTTCTGTGCCTTGCTGATTTTACAACTGCAATTTTACATCAGCAAGCTGTATACAACAGTGCGTTAGATGCTATGAGGAATTGTCGTGTCAGATTTGCGAGGAGAGGTTTCCTGTAAACTTCAGGTCTTATGTGACTTCCTTGCATGTAAAGTCACTTCCCTGCTGTGGCAGCTGGGACCTAGGCTGGTCCCAGAGTGAGAGAAGCAAAAGTGTCCGGTGGAAGGATGAGCATACGTAGCATCTAAAAGCATCCTCACTGAGAAAGGTTATGACACCTTCTCCCAGGAGATGATGGATACTTCTCTCCAGAGGAAAGGAAGGCAGTGTGTTTGCCTGGTGGGAATGACCCTTCAAAATCTGTGTGTCTGAACTTCAGGGTTTGTGCCCTGACTGGAGCTGTATGCACCTGCGGAGTATTCGGCCATCACTGGGTTTAATAGATCTCAGTCATGCCTCCCTGCACTCCCCAGAAGGTGGAAGTCAAATACATGCCGCATGCTTCAGTGCTCCTCAAACACATGTTTAGCATCTTAACTTTATTTCTTGGTTTCCATTTTGATGGTACACAAAGGGTTTGATGTTTTCATTGTTATACACAGTAGCTTAATTTTTTTCCTTGTAGCCTCTGGGCTGTTGCACCACTGTTATGAGATCCCTCCTAGGAACAGCAGGGCAGAAATGTTCTTTATTATGTGCTTGAATTTACTTCCCCCCCCACCACCACCCCCTTTCCCTCCACTACTCCCCCCCCCATTTTCTTTTGCCTCTCTGGTTTTAATTAGCCTTGCTTTTCCAATTAGCATCCTGGTCTGCTGCAGCGAGGCCAAAGGAGGGAACCAGAAGGGCATGGCAAGAACCCCCTTTTCTGAGAAAGACTCGTGGCTGAGGCTTGGAGACTGATTTTTCCCAAGGTGGAGCTGCATTGACTGATTCTTAATAAAAGAATCGGGGGCCCAGAGGCACTGTGGGTTTGTAACGGGCATTGTTCCTTGAAAATATTAAGCTTGGTACGAAGTACATTCCCCCTTGGCCTCTCCTAGTCTCAGGTAGTGATATGGAAACCATCATCACATTTGGACCCCTTGCAACCTGTCCCTAGGTGGTAATGCTTTATGAATAGCACTGAGCAAGCAAAAAGAAGAAAGGGAAAGTAAAAAAGAAAAAAAAAAAAAAAAAAAAAGATTAAAAGCAAAACCTTTTGGCTTGTCCCTCAGCACAATCATCTTGGCATTTTCAATAAACAAACAAAAAAAATAATTAAATAATTTGGGGCTGAACAAATTCCTTAATTGAGACTTAAATATTTTTTAAAGACACTTGCTAAAAAGAGCAGACTGCTGTTTAGTGCATCACATATTTTGATACCTTAATCCTCTCTGGCCTGGCCCTGGCTTTGGATGAAGGGAGTCTGGATTCAGCTCCCTGGTGGCCCCTTTCTTGGTCCCCTGACCAGCAGGATGCCGAAACCACTGGCTCTACTGGTCCCCAACTATCCTGCCATAATGAGCCACAGCAGGTCACAGCCAGGGGAAAGAGGGCCTGGATCAGGCTTGTTGCCTGGAGTGAAGAGCAGGGAAAGACTGGGATGGTGACTTCCAGCAAGTGATCGTCAGTCCAACTTTCCTTTCTCTGTCCAGTCTACTCTTCCTGGCTGTACCAGTAAAGCTTTCTCAGGAAGAGGAAGAACTGGAGGCAGATCTGCAGTCACAAAGTCTCTGATCCTAGTGCAACTTAGCAGGAATCAGAGCTACTGGTGGTTGCTTTTCAGAAAAGAATTGTGGGCAGAAATTACATACATGTGTGCTTGTATTCAGACTGGGTGTGTTTGCCTGTGTGTGCTCCTTCTAGGTCAATACTATCTTGAAAGACTATCCCATTCTAGAGAATATTTTTGGTCTGATACAACCAGTATGTACTCATTGGCACAACCAAAGTGGTGAAAAATGACTGTATGCAGGATAGAAGAATCTATCAAAATAAGGACAAATTAACATTGCAGAGAATATTTTTCCACTGCTGTTCCTGGGCAGTCTAAACTATCAGGAATTTAATTTTTTCTCTCTGTCCCTCTCCCTGTCTTTGCTCATTTTGCTAGCTGTGATCATGCATCCTTAATTCCATTCAGATTTCTTTCCTCTGAGAAGATGAGACATGAAATAGCTTTACTGGAAATAGAAAAAAATGTAGCCAATAGGTAAAGTACCTGGAGATTTAACACTTTACTGAAGAAATTAATAATTACAACAATATGAATCTCATTGCTTTGCCCAGCCCACCAAGAAATTAACAAGTCTTTTCCCCTCTAGAGATAAAAATCTTATTTTGATCTGTCAGGAATATACTTTTGTTGCTCTTGCAATATCATTTTCAATGCAGGGAGGGAAAAAAAGACCCTACTTAATATAATGCATTTTGAATCTAAATCTTTGATCACATCATTCTCTGCTGGGATTTTTTTTTTTCTTCACATTACTGCTAACAGTTTATTTTTCCCTCTTCCCACTAGGATGGTGTAGCTTTAGTCACACTTCCAGAACAGCTCTGCATTAGACCCTGGATTCAGCCCTGGAAGGGTTATTATTAATAGCAATGTTTCTCAGTAAACTTGCTTCCCAAGGTTGCTCTAGCCAAGATTGTTTAGAAAACTCCACTGGGATACTTGTAAGGGACACCTTGGGTCTAATGTACTAGCATTTAATGGACAAATCTATTTAGGTCCCTGTGTTAATATAAAACTGTTTTGTTAGTTGTGAAGCAGGTACAAAGCACTACTAATAACAGCTGTGAAACAGAGCTAATTTGGGCATCAGTGGCCACCTGAATACTGGAAATTCAGGGCACTCTTAAAGCTTCTCTATTCTTAATGAGTAAAATTGGATTGGATTCATTATTAGTATAGAAATGCCAATTTCCTATGAAATTTCTTTTTTCACTTCTTTGAAAGCAAAAATTACATTTTGCTTGAGAGGAGGGAACAATTTGACAGCTAGGGAGAAGTATATTCCCTGCTTTTCCATGACTTGTTTGAGAAAGCTGATCCCAGGATGGGCTTGTAATTCAAAAGGATTTGGAGCTTGTGCTAATGTGATAATAGCAATATTGGTGCTATTAATTTTGTGTTTCACTCTGCCTTGTCCTGCCAGGTCCTGGTTGTAGGACTGTACAGACTTGGCTCCTGCTCTGTGGGGAGAAGGAGACATCAGCGAGATGGTCTCCCCAGCTCATAGTGGTACTCATTTTCCTTGGAAAAGTGCTTCAGTGAGCAGAGCTGCACCAGTAGTGGGGAGTTAATGGAGATTTCTGAGTCAAGGGAGGAATTTTGTACCTTCAGTGCTGCACCTCCCAATGTGGGATGAAATAGTCTCAAAGTGCTGGCAGGTCCCCAGCTCATCTTGGTGTGACAGAGATAATGGTTACAGGGAGTGGGGAGGAAGAGGAAAGAGAGACCCCAACCCATGCCCAATCTCTTTGTTCCCATCCCTGTCTTCCTGACTTTGTTTCCATCTTTCATACTCCTTTTAAAATCACCTTTCCCAGAACATGTCACAAAGGTGCTGTTTCTGCCTGTATTTTTCTTCCAACGTTGAACAGTGTAGCAGTTCTGGATTTTCCATTTGCAAGATTAAAATTTCAAATGCTGTAGTTCGTTCTGGCTCAGGACCTGTCCCAGGAGTTGGTGGTTGGGTTTTGAGTGGGAAAAAAAAAAAAAAAAAAATAGGGCCTTTTTCTGAAAAATAAATATTTTAGGAGGGTAGCAAGTTTTAGAAGGTTTAGTGTTTTTCTCTGGGACAACTGGTTGAGTGAATGTTTTTGGGTAACGGAGCTAAAGACTATTAGGATGTTGACGGTGTATAGGTGTTGGATAGCAATACAGCATGAAACAACAAAAGGAGCAAAAGGTCAGTTGACCAGTGCGTCTCCTCTTTCTGCACTGCTGTTCTTTTAAATGATGCATTGCTTTGGTTTTCTTTCTGGCGTCTGTGGTGGATAATACCTACTGGTTGCGTGCTGCCCCGGTAACCTGTGTGCATCAGCGTAGCTCGCTCTCGCCATGACCCTGTGAATATCACTTTCAGTGGCACGGACCCGTCCTGTTGCTTTTGCCTCTGCAGAGCCATGTAGGCTCTCCTGTAACTGACAGGTGCATTTCTCCAGGGACCTATTTGTCAGCCTGGAATTCCCCTTCCTCTGCTTTAGCAAAATCTGTCGACGCGATTAGCATGGGGACTGCTGATTCACCAAGTGGGAAACCAGAGGAGATTGTCTATTTGCTAATGTCAGACATCAGTTCAAGGTAATTGCTGACCCTTGGTCAGGTCTCAGGAAATGAAGCTAAGTGATACCTCATTCAGTTTACTTTGACAGAAGGAACAAAAAATGATTATAAACTATATAGAGGTTTTAAAAAAAAAAAAAACAAATACAGAAAATTCTCCTGCCTAGGGACAATTGGTAGTGAGGAATCTCCAATGTATTATCTCTTTGAAAGTATCTTCATCCATCTTTGTGACTTTTTGCTTAAAACACTAACCTAATCCTAACCTAATCCCTTTCAATTTTCAAGGAGAATTGGAAGAGGATATAAAAAAAAAAAAAACACAACAAAAAAACCCACACCACCAAAACAACAGAAAGCCTTAATGCGAACAGATGGGTAAAAAGTATGTATAAATTACACTGCCAAAAGACCCTACTGATGGCAAGTTGGTATTTCCCTGACAAAATAATATGAAAGGTGTTTCATTTGTGGGAGAAATTAATTGTTGTCAGCATGAAAAATCCATACTGTAGACAGTATCCACCAACCCTTTCCTCTGTTGCATCTGATATCACATATTGATACTGAACAAAAGTGTTGTGGGCTTTTAACAGTGGCTAATACTAAGCTTTTACTGAGCTGATTACATTTTTCATGATGTCTGCTCTTTACATAAACTGGATAAGACTGGATATATTCTAAAGTCTGAGCCAGAACATGACTGAAGTATCTCCATAAAACCATCTGAATTTTGTGGATGCATTAAATTATTTCCTAGCACAGGGTGTTAAGACTTGGTGCAAATGCCTGGTGAGCAGTTGCCAGCCTGATCCAAACCTCACTGATGTTAGCAGGAATCTTTCTATTACCTTCAATGGGTTTGGATCCAGTCCCCACTTTTGTTCCTCCCCGAGATGTTTCTGGAAGATCTGAACAGCTCCTTTCATGGTTTGATGACAGTGTCCCAGGAAAAATCTATTTGGCCCCAGTAGATTTTCTTAAAATTTTTGAAACATTGCTGGCCTCATGAGTTATATTTTGCCTTCCGCTTCCACTCTTCCTGGACACCTGACACCTACAGTTACAGCAGAGGCTTGAAATGACTGTGAAAGGCCCATGAAAGCAAATAGCCTGGGATTTTCCTTCCCAGCCTGAAACAAAAAGGGGCTGGTGAAAAAGATTTCAGTGAGTTTCAAATTGAAGGACAGTGTTTCTCTCTTAGACAATGTTACTCCCATCTCATTTTTCATGTCTCTGGTCAACCACGTATACTCCCTCCCTGTTGCCCTCCTATGTTACTCATGAATGCGCAGCTCCTAATGGAACCCCAGTCATGGTACTCTCAGAGCAGAATCCCCCACTATAGGAGGTGGTAATAGAAAAGGTCTTGGGCAGAAATACAATGGCAGAATTTGAGATAAATGAATCCTTGTCCACTACAGTTCCCTACCAAATTTCCTTACTAAGCATCCTATTGAGATGTGTCTCCATTTCTGGTTTGATGATAGAAACAGATGATCTTTTAATAGTTCTAGTGGTGGGAATGCCGTTCCCTTGCTTTCCGATGAGGAGTTTAGAAACCGACAGGTAATTAGCAGGAGCAGCTGTTCATATGAATAGGCCTATGTCCAGGTTTTGCCTCTTCAACTGCTATGCTCTGTGGAAGCACGGAAAAACGATATATTGGTGCAAGGGCAACTTCATTTCATGAAGTTCTTTTTTCTCTCCCCCATCATTTACCATAGTCCTAATCCTGACAATACTGTTGTGATGGCCCTACCGTTTATAGCTAAAACCTAGAAAAAATGAGACCTTTGACATTTGTGTCAATGGACACAGAATTTGCCTTTTTTTTTTTTTTTTGTATTGTATGGCACAAAATGCTTTTTGATCTATTACTTGAAATCTAGAATTATAAAATTTTAGTTTGCCATGGTGTTTTAGTCCGGAAAGTACAACTAAGCTGGTTAAACCAATCTGTTGCATAGAGAGTTCCAAAAAGAAGAAGACGAAATCATATCTTTAAGAGGTTTTTTTGGGGATTTTCTGCTTTGGTGTCTTCTATGTCAACATTTTGTGAGGCGGGTGGGAAAGGAAAGAAATACACTAGAGGCTTCAGTGTAAATTAAGACGTGCTTTCCAAATCATTAAGGGGAATTGTTAATATTCACAGACACTTCCAGGGGTCAATTCAGCCTACCTAGGATCTGAATTGCCATCTGGCTATGCCAATCTCTGTTCATTCATTATATATTGAACTTAGGGACTAGGCTCCTAATACTAAGGTGCTGTTTCCAATTCTACATTAATATTCTGCTCAGATGTAGAAGATTGTACTTCCATTAGAATCATCTAATTCAGAGGGTGGGTTTTTTTAGCATGTACTGTTGCCTTGTCAAAATGAGTTCTGCTGGTGATGTAGTAATTCTGCTTCTAAAGTTATGTGTCAATAATTGCCACAAGCCCCAGTGAAAGTCGGGAGCCTACAGGGTTTAGTATCTCACAAATGTGCAGAGGTGTCCTTCACCTTTGGGAGCTTCCATTTTAAGGAAGGAACAGAGAGGGATGACAGAGAAGTGGGGTAAAAAAAGGCTTGTTCACAAGTCACCGGCAGTACAGCTGTGAAGAGAACCAGCCATTCAGTCTCATGTTTTTGACTGCTGGTCTCTGATACACTACAGCTGAGGTGTCAAGTTAGAAACTAATCTCCTTCAGTTCACTCTGCAGTCAATGAAATCTCTTGAAGCGTTTCTGAAGGACAGGTTACTTAAGAGCCTGAAGTTAATGAGATAAATTGAACAGTTGGTGCCCCTTTAAGTTGCTGTCAGTTTTGTCCATTGAAATCTCCAACATGTATTTGATGTCCCCATATAACAAACCCTAAGCAACAGTGATGATAACTTTAGTCTCTCCACTACCAGTTAGCCAACGTAATATAAACCTGTGAGTAGTATGGGTTGTATTTTGGGTTAGATATGCTATTTTTCTCACTGGGTGAAGAGCTCCATGCAGAGTCCCATCAATAGCTCTAGAAACCCCACTCAGTGGTGCTAATTGGATCCTCTGCATTTTCTAAATTGAGGGAGAAATGCTGGAGCTGAGGAAGACGCTGGTGCACCTCTTTTCCCTATTCACCCTGCAGCATTTCTGCAGCTGCACACTGTTGTTTTTCCAAGTAATTTCCAGGAACCCAGACAAATGAGATTACGTGAGCACTACAGTGGCCTCTCTGAAGAGACAGTGTGATTAAATGTGTTGATTAGAAATTTGCCGCTCACCTCTGATAGCAGTTGCATGGACCAAAAAAAGAAAGGCATAGGTGAAAAAAGCTAACTTTTAAGAACTGAAAATACCTTTCTGTCAATTTCTCAGAAGAATATAGCATAACTAACAAGCAAAGCAATGAGTTAATGAGCTGTCTAGAGAAGCTGTTTAACCTATAAAAAACAAGTGTATGAGTTTACATGTTCTGTGTCTATCCTGTGCCTGGACGTTGTGGTAGCCACTGCCTGCTGTGCTGCTGGCTGCACATGCTTAGGCACATCAGCCGTCCTAACCCTGAGCAAGGTTTTGACCTTCATCTGTTCTGCCCCACCTAGCAATATGGTCATTCTGGCAAAGTGTAAAGTAGCTTAGTTTTCCCTTAAAGTGAAATGTCGTTTTTATACTGAAGTTGCATATTTAGGGTTTCATACTGCCTAGTGCAGGAACATGGCTTAAATGTGACAGAGAATTGAGATGAAGAACTAAAGGTCTGCATCTGCAGAACATAAGAATTAGATGCCCAACACAGAAGGGCTACTCTCTTTGCAGCATGTAAGAGATGATGGAGTAAGAAGACTGGGTGGTGTGTTTAAAGCTTTTACCTTTGCTCATATGATGCGCAATACTTTGTCTGTTTTTCAGAATTCACAAAATCTAGAAACAGATACATATTTTCAAAGGCCTCTTTGGTAAGAGTTGGAACTATTTGTATTGCTTAGCTGTTGTGATCTGTTGTGCTTGTGGCTCTGTAAACATTCAGTACGAAATAATGTCTGCTCTGAAGACTTTTTATATATATATGTATATATACAGACAAAATCTACAGCAGCATGGTAAGGGAAATGTTTTATACATAATGCACAATTCTGGATTGTCTCATTGTTTTTCCTTCCTGTTTATCTTCTCCTGCTTTTGTATCCTGGACTCAAATTGTAAACTGTTCAGGGATTCTGAGGGCATTTGCATAGAAGGGTTCCAGAATGATCCAGAGGGCTGGACAAGCTAATGTATAATGAATAATAAATTTCTTCATGTTATTCACTGAAAATGTGTGATAAAGCCAAGATTTTGATCCTTATTTCCCCATGACCCAAGATTTAAGGGCAGAGTTAAACATTTTTGTTAAATCTTAAGCTCAACAACAAGTGGATGTGGGTTTAACTAATTTAGGTCAAATTTAATGGCCATTTTGGATAATAACAAGATGTGAAATGTGATAAAAGGCTGCACTTTGAAGGTGACAAAATGATTGCTTTCTTCCTTTTCAAAAAGTTAAGTTCATAATGTTCCTTTCAGAAAGGTTCTTTTTCTTTTTTTGAAAAAGGGTTAAAATTACAAAAAGACCTGAAAATAAGTCAATGCTTTAGATTTCTGGTTGAATCAAAATGAGTAATTTTGTTTCAACAGAAAATCATCTGTCTAAAATAATCTTTTTACTTTTTCTTTCCTTTTTTTTTGTTTTTTTTTTCTTATTGCTAGCTGCTTTTCTTCCCACACTTCCTGGGATACCTCAGCCTAGTACTAGAGTGTCCATGTTGCAGAATATC
Organism: Chroicocephalus ridibundus; assembly: GCF_963924245.1. Taxonomy (NCBI): domain Eukaryota; kingdom Metazoa; phylum Chordata; class Aves; order Charadriiformes; family Laridae; genus Chroicocephalus; species Chroicocephalus ridibundus. The sequence continues at coordinate 78,217,011 of NC_086316.1, read as the reverse complement.
GTACTTTTTTTGGCACTAGGTGGCCTCTGTCTCAACAGAAACTTTGCTGTTCAACTACCTGTGAATAAAAGAGTCTGCTCTGGATCAGCAGCTCAGTCCGTGAGCTTTTGAACAAGACCAGACTCAGCTTGTTCCCTTGGGCCACTGAATAATTGAGCAAACAGGAGATGTTGCAAAAAGTGACAAAACACAACTTTTGAGGCAGCTGTCATTTTTGCAACACTGCACAGGAAAACTGTTTTACTTGAAGAGTCTTACCAAGAGAAAACAGGTACAGATAATTTTTTATTTTTCTGTGTGCTGCATTAGAAACAGTGTGTTTTGCTTCCAATTTGGTGTGAAACACCTATAGGCTCAATCCTTCCCCAACGTGTCCCCACTGAAACTGGGAACTAAGCTGCCCTCCACAAGTTAAAACCCATTTGGCATGGCAGGTCTGCACCTACCACTTTGAACTTGCTATGTACGGCCAGAGGCTCTTCTGTCATGAAAAGAGATGGATTTCCATTTTAGGCATACAGAGCCTTTTTCATCCTAGGCAGGACTCAGACCTCCTTGCTTTAGTAATACCTTGACTTTTTCTGTTGCTCTCTGTCTACACTCCTGATGCTGTTTCCTAGCGTTTCGCAATCAAGGGCGGGAATAGCCACCGTTACCTATAGTTACTGCCAGTGGTTGCAGCCAAAGCTCAAGAGCTTCAGAGGTGTTTAGAAAGTATGCCAGAGCAGTTTGTACTGTAATGTCAGATCAGTTTGTAGGATAATGAAAGAGGGGGAAAAATACACAAGAGAGGGTATAGGAGACAGAGAGACTTCAGTGTCAGGATTCAGGAGCTGGCTATATATGCAGTTTAACTAGTCAACAAATATAACCATTTTTTTTTGTTTGAACTTGTCATCCATTTTTATTACCTATTGTTTTAATCTATTTTCTTTATCTATTGTTTTTTTCTTAATCAAGTGAATAAAATGAGAGTCAATAACATCAGTAATAAGTAGATCAAGACGCTACACCTTTGAAATCACCAAAAAACTTTTTGATTTTTTCTTAAGTATGGATTTCTGAGAACACAGGCTTTAAACTTCTGTACTGTAGCTCTATTTTCCATTCTTGCTTTTTTTCAAACTTTTGAACTGAGTGGACAAGTTAAGTTTCTCGTGCTTGCTTACTCTCGCTCTTTTTTTTTTTTTTTTTTTTTTTTGTCTACAATAAGCCTTCTCAAAAGTATTTGTTTTCTACGAATTTAATGAAAATAGCACTGTGGATAGAGGAGGGAAAGCCTAATCCCTACAGAATGAAAAACCTCAGTTAAGATTAAACATATTATTTTGACACCAGAGAATCCAAACTGGAAAGAAAATTGGGAAAATTAATGTTCATTAGTTCCACCATTTGTGCACCTGCTTGCAAAATTCCTAGCAATCTGCTCGTTCACAGATGTAATATTATTTAAATAAAAAATAAATTTTAAAAAGAATGACAAGGAGAGAGATGAGTAAAAGAACTGTATACTGACTATAGACAGAACCTCCCACTTTTCACCTGGATGTCCAGTTTGGCCTAGCAACACCACAAAGTGGTTTTAAATCAGGACTTTGTGCAAGCATTACCACCATGGCAGGTCACTGCACCTTTCCTCAAAACTGTCTCCATGAGATAGAGAGCAGGGACAAGCAATTTACCAGTATGGAAAAATACTACACTACTAGAGCTTCATATGAAATGCTTTCCTCCTTTTTAAACAAATGAGGGCTCTGTCACCATCTTAAGAGTGGTTGCAAGAGTGTTTCCCACAGGACCCGGTTCTGCAGTGGAGTATGACAGCTGTGAGACCAGCACCCAGTAATTCTACACAGAGGTGTAGGGCAGGTGCCCAGGAGCCCATCCAAAGCTGTGGATAAGAGAAGTTGTGGAGACACAATGTACCTATCCATAAAGGAGACAAACATATGTACGTATACCAGGAAGAGAGTAGAGTGACATTCCATGTACCCACACGCCCTTCTCAAGAAATCCCCATCCAAACAAAAAATAAACTTTTCTGTAGGAGTTACTTGTCCCTCTTGCATCCCAAACCTTCACCGAGAGCAGATATGCTGATCCAACCTGAGTACGAGATACCATTCACTGCTGCTGCAGCAGAGCTGTCAGGATATAGCTGCCTTCAACAGAACTATCAATCCAGCCCTTACTGGTAAATTGGAGCATGGATCACGTGTTTTTTAGGCTAATGATGATATAAGGGAGTACAATCCATGGGTTGCCCCTGCAGCAGCTCCAGGCAAGCACAGTCTCTGCTATTCAAACAAGAGGGAGGAGGAAAGTTTCCAAAGCTCAGGTAGTTTTTTCCCATCACAAGTGATCTGTCGCCTCCAGTGGCTTTCTATGTAATATCAGAGCCAGGTACTGCTGCCACTGAGACTTGGTAACTCTGGTGTAGCACAGCTCAGCTTTTGTTTAGTTACATGGGACTCTTACTCGTATAGCAAAAGCTGGGAAACATTAGTCTGGATGCCTCTTTGTGGCTCAGCTCTCTGTCCAGGCAACGTAGCATCGGCCTGTCTGGACAGGGAAAAGACGGTGCAGCATTTTGTAAGTTGTTGAGAGAGAGGGTACATGGTGAATTTGAGCCACTTTTGTGCTTCTGCTGAAGCAGATGGGAGTCTTGCCTTTAATTTCATGGAGAACGGAAGCAGCGTCCTGGTTGACAGAAAATCAACCATTTAAACAAAAAGGAGTAAAATGTAAAGAGGGATTTCTTTTTATCAGTGTTCTTGCAACTTGCAGGAAAGCATTCATCTGAATTATGGAACTGAAAGTCATCTTTTCATAAAGTTCTTTAAATAGGTTTGAGTTTTTCTTTCAAAAGATCATTGCTGAAATTTAAGAAATCCCCAATAAACATTAAAATTTATTTACTAAGTTATAGCTGTTAATGTGAAGCATAAAATGAATATTTAATGTACGAGAGTCCTTGCTTAATATATGTGCAATTGATTTTTTTTTTATTATTCTTGTCATACTGATCATTGCTTATTTCACATTGAAATGTGTTTCTGATAAGTAGTTCTAGACAGACACTTTTTCTGCGATTAGCATCATTGGACATCTCATTACGGGCAATCAAAGATTTTGATCTTAAATACTTTTTGATAATTAATTTGATGTTTTATTGAGTCTTACTGACAATGTGATAGATGCATGAGACAAATCCTGCATTGCATGACACCAGGGAAAACCTGGACTAAATGACTTAGTACAAAGAATATTTACCATTCAGAAAAAAAAAAAAAAAAAAAAAAAACAACCAGCTATCTTTAGAATAAAAATCTCTCTAACTAAAGGTTCTTCTGTAATGTGCAATTTGGGATTGACTTGCCATCTAATCTATAACAGTGGATTACACCACCTTCCTTACTGCTGCATTCAAATATTGAACCTAGTTTGAAGTATTGATTCAACTGCCTTCAGTCACTGGAAATATGACAGTTTATACCAGCTATCTGGTTAGTAATATCTCCATAAAGTGGTACATTTAAAAAATACACACTTAAAAATAGTACTTTAATTTTTGCTTGCTGCTTAAAAAGACCATCATAGTTGTCATTAAATGAAAATAAAGTGCTCTAGCTATGAAGGACAATGTTTACAATTTCTTCTGCTGCAGTCGATTGGGTCAGATGTAGAGTCCTAGTGCAGCTGATACTCTTGTTACAACAAGCATTGTGGACACTGTCATTTTATTTTAATTTTTAAATAATTTTACTCAAGGAAGCTTTCCATAATTGGACCTATATCCCACCACTGTGCTAGTTCAGATCTGGGCTCTCACATCCAAGGGGCTGATCTATTTAAAAGCTCCTGTGTGTTAAAGCAGACGAGAGAAACAGAACTGTTAGGATTTATTCATACAGCGACAATGAGATCTCAAGGCAAAAAAAACCAAACAAAACTCTCTCTTAATTTTTTCACTGCAAGGTGGAGGCCAAGCTGGCACCGTGTCTTGCTTCAAGTTTCACTCCATCCTGCCCCACAGAAGATAACCTAGAGGATATTCCATCACTGAAGGGAAAATCTCCTGGGGGTGACACTATGCTAATACCAAATAAATAACAAAATCAAACCCAAACTTGTTAGTGGGTAGGTCACCCAGCCAACCCATTTAAGACGACTTCTTGATGCTAGGGGGAAAAGAATATGAATCAACAGGCAGGAGAGAGACCTTGCTGATGTTGAATGACTCATCCTGGGAGTGAATTGTCTTCATTAGCATAGTGTCACCCATTTGTTTTCCTCTGTGGAGGGAAAGGGCTCCAGTTTCCTCTCCTCTTCACATGACCTTCTTCAAAGTTATTGTAGAAAATGTTTTGGAGATCCAGCACCAGTTCTGTTGCTTGGTTGTTTTTTTCTTTTTTTTTTTCTTCTTTTTTTTTTTTTTTTTCCTTCTTTTTTTTTTAGGGTGACAATAAATGTTATTTGAAAGCAAAAGCTGTGTAGGCTGCTTGCTCTATTCTATTTAGCTTCCTATATCAGGGCTACATTATGACATTCTAATCAGGTTCCCACATCACACCCATCACTGCTGAATCCAAGTGATTTTTATTTATTGTTTTTTTCTCTTCTCTCTTGTGTCCTCCATCATAAGAAGGACGTAGGGGCTATCTCGGAAATGAAATGACTCACTCGACGAGAAATCCATTTGTATCGTACAGGAAGGGCAAAACAGATTTGCTCAGTTCCTTGCAGAACGTGAGGGCAAACCTTGGTGGTTTCCCCCATCTCCTCTTTTGTTTCTAGCCCGGGAAGCAAATAATCTCAGAAATTGCCTTGTCTAGCTTACTTTGTGTGTTTTCTTTCACATCCATTTCTAGGAGGTTACTCCCTAGAGAGGGAGCAGAGGGAGAGGGAGGAAGGCAAGGGAGAGATGGTAAAAGAGTAGGATGTAGCCTTGGACAGAGCCTGGTGAGGTTATCCAGTACATCTTTCCTATGCCAAAGAGAGATCAACTGTTCTTTTCTGACTAAAGAATTCGAACACGAGGTTTTGCTGAATTTTGTTGATCTGAATTCCTGGCCTGATTATTATCTAATCCCGACATGTGAGATTAAAATTGATAGTTCTGAAACCGAGAAATACATATGTGAGGAATGAAGTTTTTAGCTGTATTGATCAAACTACCAGTTTTATATGAGAATTAGTTGGTATTTAATCTATCTGGAAACATATATCAAAATTACAACCTAAGGTTTGTAATGCTTACAAAAAATTGGGAGGGGAGGCTTGGGGAGAAATAAATCAATGGGATAAACTGTAATTAGCTTTTTTTTCTGATAGATTACAGTTCCTTTCCCGAATGAGAACTCAGTACAGTCACTATATATATTTAAATTGCATTAACTATCTTACGAGCTGTAAAATACCTGGAGCATGGGAGATGTCTAATATAATAAAGTAAATAGTAAGTAACAATATATAACTGGAAGCTGGAGCTGAATTTTTATGGGTCACGTTGTTTATAGGTTTATAACAGTGGCACTTGGTTGGAGCACACACTAAGGAATACCTAACTAACAGTTAAGGAAAGTACTCTAACAGAAGATTTGCATGACTCCTTTTCTTTTATAAACTCTGTGTATTAAACACGTACTCATATGGTAGCCTTCTCATGGAATTTCAGGTAAAAAAAAAAAAAAAGGTTTTGTCAAAATATAAACATATTTTATTTGTGTTTGTTTTAATAGCTTTCATTACAAAATTATACATACTTGAGAGAACTGCCTCAATACAAAAAATAATATAATAATTAAACATTACAGAAACTTGAATTTTAAATTTTCATGAATATTTGAATGAATATTCTGCAAAACATGCAAGTTCTCACAGCTGAACTTTCTTGTAGCAGAACCTGCGTTTTATGGGCAACAGAAGTTGTGGCCAAAGAGAACACAAACACACAACTGGAGAATCAGATTTTGAAGAAATTTTTTGGCATTAATCAAGCTGACAACTTTAATTTCTCCATAACTAACATTCACAGGGCTGTGCTGGAGGTAGTTCAGGCTAGTTCAGTAAAACCGGTTGATAGCCATAACTGACAGCGCATGCTGCACAATGCTTGGTAGACTTATGATTGGTGGTTGACTTACGGGGTTGTCCCTCCCCTTCATTTCTTTGTTTATTTGGCTTCAGATGCTGAAATCCTTGTTCCCCAGTTCAGAGTGCCTCTGTCAGAGTACTTAAATGTGACTTGGTCTCACACCTGGACTTGTTTAAGGTGCGTTTAGCAACACCTCTTTAAGTCCTGGTACAGTAATAAAACCTTCCAAGAAGATTGCAGTTATCTCTTCACCTCTAATGGATGTCTTATCCTGCCCCTGATGCAAAGAAAGCACACATACTACTCTGAAACACACCTTAGCTTTGTTCTGCTTCTAGTCATCAAACATTAACGCCAAATGTTTGCAATTAGACTGCCTATTGTAGAAACTCAGGAGTTCTTTGAATATAGAGCAGCAAATTGCTCTGAGATAATGGTAGGCATTATCCTCCATAGCAGAGATCCTGTTTTCAGTGATGTGCTAACTTAATTCTGTTTTACAGCTGCTATGCAAAAAAAAACATATGCTGGGTTTCAGTAGAACTCTGGACATTTGGCTTTGGTCTGCACCATGGTAAAGTTTCCCTTTCCCCCATCACTCCCTTCTTTTCTTTTAACAATGCATCTAACAGGATTCTCTAGCTAATTTAGGGGTCTGTCTGCTTACATGTTTGTTATGAATCTCAATCAAGTCATCAAGTATGTTTCAAATGTAGCAAAAAAGCCTGGAACCATTTAGGATGTAATGAAAATAAGCAGCTTTGTGACCACAAAGGAGGAGGGAAAGGGTAAATGGCAGACGAGAATAGGCAGAGGGAAGTTTACATCTTGGTTCTTTCCTTGGGGTCTAATGGACAGAATTTTAATTCCACAAAGACTTGTGTTAACTCTCTTGAATTTCTTGGCTAGAGTAGACATCCTACATGACTTAAGAAGTTACTTAGCTTCTCTATGCCTCAGTTCTGCTTCCTTCTTACTTGCTTTTAGGCAGCACATTGCTGATAGTAAGACACTCATCATTACTGTCAAGATGATGGAAATAGGAGTTGAACAGAGGATTTGAGAGTGGTGACTTACCACAGGGCCATGTGCCAAGCTCTGGCCAGTGAAGGAATGGAATCCAAGCCCTGTGAAGGTTGGTGGCTTCCTAGTGAGCCTTTCTAGTTACTGATTGGCATGAGAAAGGGGCCATATCAGTTTATGTGCTTCTGAAGCTCTCTGCAGGATTGGCTAGCTTATGTACATATGCTCACAAACACAAACAAATTAATTTAAAATGTATCTTATCACTTTTATCACTTGGGTCTTGACCCAGCAGTGGGTGAAGGCGTTGATCGAAACATTGGATGAAGAGTGCTGGACCACAATTTTCTGATCTGAAAACTGACCTTTGTCTTGCAGGATAATCCTGTTTGGTGTTGACTGTGGTCATCTCCCCACCAACCTCACCAGAATCTGAGCAAGCTGTATACCTTGAAGAATCAGTCTCCTTTAGTTCATATTTTAGCCTTTGGCAATGCATTAATTAAATGGGGATAATGCTTACTTTCCCCTTGAGGATTTTGTGATGCTAGATGTGGAGAGATATTTTGAGCCCTTCTCATGAAAGAGACTACACAGAGTAAATGCCAAGTGTTACACACCTCTTGAGAATCAAAAGGTCACCCACTGAAGACCAAGATAAATTTCCATTGATTTGGATAGGAAGATAGGGAGTAGCCCAGAAAAACAATCCCAAGGGCATGGACTCATCCTTCTGGTCTAGTTGACGTTGAGCTCATGTAAGCTTTGGTAATTTCTGGAATTAAATAATTCACTTCTTCCTTAGTTTCATCATCATTAATTTAGCCTGTCTTGAAGAGAAACGATAGGTCAGTTGGATGGGGGAGTGAGGAAACCACATGGAACAGGCGAGGAGGAATTAATTAGATATGCTGCTGGCAATGCGTTGCTACCCTCTGTGGAAACCACAATGCTTAGGGCTATGGAACGATCAGGCAATGAAAAATAAAATAAAATAAAAGGCTTCAGATTTACGATTCCCGCTTTTATGTGTTCTTGCCATCGTTCATATGGATTAGGACTTAAGTTCAAACATTCCCTGTGGAAACTAGGGCTTGCTGACTTAGAACAAACAGCATTAGAAATACAGGTTAGGCAAACACAGAAATATTCAGGTTCAACTTAAGTTTCGTCTGGAGGTGGGCTGAAGTGCTATGTTTAATTTTTGACTATGGTGCAGCAATATTTGTAGGATAAGCAGAAACTGCGTTATCTATACCAGCCAGTGCTTTTCTATGCTGTACTTGGGGAGAACTTTAAACTAGTCATAAGGCTTTGAATTATTTTATAATCTCTCTTCCTTGTCTGTTTTTGTTTCTAGTTTATGCCAAGATTTTTCCTTTCTACAGTCTCCTTTTGGCATTGGTCATCTACAAGTTATTTCATAATCACCTACTGGACGGTGTTAATGTTGAGCAGTCCAGTTGTACCAGGGTGACAAATTCCTCTCAAACATCCATCTCACTTAGATGCTAAAACCTATATCTTGGTATCCAACACTGAGGCAGTGCGCTGAGTTCAAGAATCAGGGCATCCCCATGCAAATTAAACTTCATATAAACACAGAAAGTGGCAGTAGAAATTGTATAAGTTGCATTAGTAAGACGAGGGAAAACAGAATCATTAAATATAAGAGTAGAGTTAATGACTAAAAAAAAGTAAGGATGACAGAGAAACAGACTGTTGGCTTCTATAGTGTAGAAGTCAGGCAGATGTGCTTCTACTGAGTTGGTTAACTTCTGTGTTTGGACATTTTACAGCTACTACTGGGAACAGTAATTTCAAAATATAGAAAAAGAGCTGCAGAAAGCTGAAGTGATGTGGAACTGACCAGCAAAGATGTTAAGCACAAGGGTGTTGTTTAGGGTTGTTGTGCTGCCTCGGTCCATAGAGGTTGTGAAGATGATATTAGACAAGCATCCATGAACGACTGGTTGTTGATCTTTCATTTTGGATCAGCTGATCTTTTGGGATTCCTCACAGCTCTCTTTACTAGCTTTAGAAACAGCAACACTGATTTGAGACCTGAACTTTGAAGAAAAGAAGAGGCAGAAGGAAATCTCCTGTACCTAGTATCAGCATTATGCTTTTTGAGCTGGCTGGAACAAAAGTCCAGACTTAAAATCCTGTAAGAGCTGAAAACTTGACTCTTAGCCTAGATGCAGAGTTCAAATCTCTTTCTTGTCTGAGGCCAAGACTGTCCCCAGGGCTGTTTGATTTTTTTGTACTTGATCCTGAGCACCTCTTCCACATTTTCCATAAATCCAGAAGGCAGAAGAACAGATTATGATGAAAGTGAGTCCATGTTCCAGAAGGGGTCATAAATTGTAAAACCACTCTCTAGTTGCCCTACTACTTAAGTGGCTCCCCCTTTCCCCTTTTCTCTGTGCCTTGCACCTGTTCTGACCATGAATTTTGGGCCAGTCCAAGCCTGTGTTGATATCAAGTGAGCAGGAGCCAATTTCTTTGTCTCCCCATCAGGTAAAACATTCACTGGTGTCATTAAACAGGGATCCTCTTTCTACAGCTTTGCTACTCTGGAAAGAGCCTTCTGAATTCTGCTTTGGGGAATGCATTAATGATGCCGATAGGGAACTCACTTGCAGGTTGTTTCTTGCAGCATATCAGGATTTTAGTCTATCAAAGGGTTTCTGTCTGTCTCTTAGGGCCCAGGCAGCATTGCTGCTTTAATTCCTGGGCCTGGTTTTCATCTAGTTTTATACTACTTCCACCCTGTTGTGACTCCACTGACCTGCAGGTCTTTTCTCCGGTTCATACTAGTGCAGCAGACTGTAGTTAACTCAGAGATCCAGAATTCACTCGTTCCCATCCTTCCTCTCTGTTTCAGTCATAATGGCTGGATCCTGATCTTAGTTTCATCTACACCAGCCTGAAATAACTCTGTTCTTGTAAGCCTGTTGTATATATTTGGGGAGAAGCCACCTTGGAGCCAGTCTGTGTGAAGGGGTTCCAATGTCACCATCGAGCAGGTCTGGTTGGGAAGGCTCCTGCATAACTTCTCAGTTGTGTTCTGTTTCCAATTTCACTGTCTCAGTTGCAAAACCTTTCCTCAGGGGCCCTGGTTTGAAAGCTTCTACTACAAAAGAAGGGTAAAAAGATGATTTGTGCCCATAGACAAAAGCACCAGATTTGGGGTGAGAATCTTCATAACAAGGACAGCACTTTAAATCAGTGTCTCTTTTGTACAAGACTCCTAATCCCTCTCTTACCTGACACAACACAGCCAAAATTTTCTTCTAGCATATACTATTTGATGTGCAGAACTCTATCCCAAACACTTATTTGCTCAGATGATGATTTAGGAGTTGTGAGACCTGGCACCTCATCCCACCTCCAAAATACTGTCACACGGATCAGATTATTGAAACTCTGTGCCTCAGTTTCCCCAGTTATAAAATGAGAATAATTACCATTGCCCTATGAAGAATACATTAAGGATTAGGCAAATTACATAAAACAAAAAATCTGAAACCCAAATGCTGTTTATAAGAGATTATTCTGTGTACTGCTTCAAACTCTCAGAAGTTAATTCAAAGTGGTAGGTGTATTTGTGTGTGTGTGTTAAGAAGGGAAGTATTAATACAATTTATGAAAAAGATGAGCAGGCTTAAGGTGACTTTACCTGAAAGGCTGTTGAAAGCATAAGGGGTGGCTTGAATTGAATGACAGAACTGTGAGTATGTTTATTTGTAGAAGTAAATGTAAAACATCTGTTGGACCCGTGTATTTAATCCTCTTGGGAGCGGCTTTGAAGCTATATCCCTCTGTGTCTACATATTTCCTTTTTCCAGTTGGTGACTAAAGATGAAAAGAAATCAAAATATGCCTAAAACAATCTCACATGCCGATCAGACTGTGGTGTTTCAGGCTTGTACAGATTGTAAGACTTATTTATGGTTTATGTTGTCACCAGTGATCTCCAATAAAAACCCTGGCCTTTTATCGTACATTTGGTTCTTGTTATATCCTAGGTAATTAGACAGCAGATCCAGGTATTGAACACACATTCTTTCACTAGCTATCTAAAATTAAAGGTAATCATAAAGACATTACGGAACACATCGAGATTTCCTTTATTACGACATTAATGTGACATTATGCATCGCACCCCATTTGATTAGCATATGGTGCCTTAGAGCAAATCAGTTAACACTGATGCATCTATTAAAGTGTCCAAGCAATATTCTGCATCTCCTAAGTGATGCACAATAAATATTCTGCCGTGCGGCTGCCCTCGCTCAGCCTCCTTTAGCCTGACACAGCTGTAAATCTCTCCTGATGAGCTGGGTGTGTCGCTGATGCAACACTGTGATGCCATCCCAGGGGCTGGAGGTCCTTTGCCAGAAAGAGGGGCAGAAACCTGGGGGCACATGTAAAGCCTGGGCTCCCTAGCTAAGCTCTACGCGTTTTCAGAGCAAAGTTCTTTTAAACTGTGTTATTGAGTGATGAAGGCTTTAGCCCCCCAAGACACTGGTGTTAAATTGCCTGATTCTGCTGCATCCCACTAATCATATAAGTACAGTTCTGCCATGAAGTTAGCTAAGTAGCTCAGTGTCTTCCTCTGATACTTTACAAGCGAACCAGTTCCTAACCATTCCTTATATCCTTTGTTAGGGAAAGACGGCAGACTTAGAAGTGCACATTTTTTGTCCTGCCCCTTGTTGCAGGCTATAAAGGCTGGAATAAATATATTAATTTTGTGGTTTGGTAAATTTGAGTTTTGCTTTGTGGCTGAGTGGTCAGGTTTTCATCTGAGATTTGGACTCACTTTTCCTCCTGCTCTTGGAGTAGAATTATTCTTGCCTAAGTCTGCCCTTTTACATTTTTAATTATGCCTTTATTTAGAATTTATTTCTGTTTTGCAATTCAGAACTTCTATTATTAATTCTGCACAACATTGGAGACATATGCAGGAAGTACTATATAAAATCTTATTTTCCTTTAAAAATATACATTAATGGGGTGATAAAGGAAAAAAAAATAGTCTTTGTTCATAGAGTTCAACACATTTAAGGGAATTTAAGAATCAGAATAAAGGCTAGGATTTTTTCAGGAATTCAGTCACTGTTCTCAGGAAATTCTAGTAGATTGTGTCCACGTAACTTTACTGTGAGATTAAAACAAAAATAAATATATTTCCCCTGCTTCCAGGATGGGAAGGCTGCATCACAGGATAAGTTATGTGACATAAAAGAATAACAGTAATAGCCTGGATATTAACTGCATAGTCTTTTTTGCCCTAGATAAGGTCCCTGTACGTTTTGTTTAGAGATTGTTTCTTACTGAGCAATTCCTATTGTTCACAGGGATATTCTGCCTTCAAGACTTGAACATCTTGTCACTTATTCTACGTAGTAAAGTAGGAGCTAAACACTTAAAACGTTTGCTCTTTTATTGTATGGGTCAGGCACTTCTAGAACCCGAAGGACCATTTATAAATGTGGCACATCCTATTTCTTTAAAAGAACAAATAAAAATTTTGTGTGCTATTGAACTTCTCCAGATTTCACACTGCATTTTTTTTCTTGATGATTCTTACGCTGTGACAAGTTGGGGAAAGGTTGCCTGAGGTGAACTGAATCAGACAGGAGTGTGCAAAAATCTTCGTTGGCCAGTCTATGGAGAGAGATCACCCCAATAAGAGAGTGTGTTCGTCGTGCGTGACCACGGCGCTATTCTGTTACGAGTTGACAACTGCCTGCCTTCCTCAAAATCAGTTTATGTAGATTTATATGATTTCTTTTAAGCAATAATGACCCCTCCTGCAGTGCTAACATGAATAATATTTTTTTTTTTTTTTTAATGAAATCCTATTCTCAAGCAAGGATTGTCTGGGAAAAGTCCAGTAAACTGTGAATGCTTAAAATAGTAGAGATGCCTATAAGTGTGAAGGCCACAGCCAGACAGGGAAGAAAGAAGAAGGTGAGAGTGGAGAACAGAGGAAGAAAAAGTAGGTACTTCAGTTTGATGAGAAAGATTTGAGTTTCTCTTGATGTCCCTGCAGTTCTGCCTTCCACTGGTGTCTTTCATCTACGAAACTCCACGTTGTGCCTCTCGTGCACTCCTTGAATTGCGGGCATGTACCAAAGTGTCTAGAGCAGGGACGGTCTCGGTATGTGGCACATGCTCTACATGCATTTTTCTTACACCCAGTCTAAAATGCACATATTCAGACACACATACAGGCAGCACATTCTCAGGCTTATCGAACTCCTTGTTGTTTTACAACACAAAGCTAGCAGAAAGATGGAGAAAAAAAAATATCTTTCTTTATAGAAAGCTGTAAACTGCAAAGTATTTATTCAAGAGACAAGAGCTGCTCCCAAGAGCTATTCCAGTTGCTTTTAGAGCTTTCTCTATCTTTTTACTTGTGTGGAAACATTTTAATATTTGTCCCCTTCTTTATACTTTTGAATATAATGTAAGTGGATCTGTAGGCAGTTTGAACTCTCTGCTTACATTTTCCCTGATTGAAAGGGTTGCAGGAAGATAGGATAAAATTTAGAGGCATGGGTCATGGTTTTGATAAACAAACTTCAAGAATTGCTGCTACAGGAGTGCTATCTCTCACAGCTGAGATTTTCACAGCTAGTAAAATTTCAGTTCAAATATTTTTGCTTGCTTTGTCCAATAGGAAATTCATCAAAATACGGTGAGATCTTAATTTAAAAACAAAAAAAAAAAGATGATTGTCAGAAGTGGGTACAAGATGGGTGAGTTATTTCCCCACCCCACACACTCTCCTGTAACATCTTTAACATGAGACCAGGTGGGGCATCTCAGTTACCTACTCCCCTCCCCTCCCAGTGCTGCTACCACGTCACAGCCCTTGGTAAAGCTGTGTATTAATTCACTTGGGCTTTTCAAGAATTTCATTCCCCCACAGGTTTCAAGCTTTCAGGTCTAAAGACGTTTGCAACCTGTTTGCACCTATTGGTTTCTTTCCGATGGTATTATGCATGACCAGCCCCGTGAACCCCAGCACCCACCTGCTTAACTGTTTAAACAGCCAGGGTCTCTTCTGATGAGGCTATTTATGTTTGTGTGTAACTACTCCAGCTACAGAGGTTTTGCTGCCACCAAGGTTGCAAAATACAGTAATGGTGGGGAATAATGCTCTAATGGTGGGGAATAGTAGCCAAGACTTTAGCCGCAGGGTGGTTTATTATACAGGATGTGAGCTTGGACCTCTGATTCTTTGCTCTGGCAGTGATTTCTCTGAAACTATGAGCAATTTGTTTTACCTCTGAATCCTTCTTCCTCTGAATCACAGCGCTTACCTGCTTTGAGGTTTAATCAAGGAAGCTGTGCGACTGCCAGATACTGAATAAAAGCAAGAAGCAATTATTAAAAGTGGGCTTTGACTTTTTAAAGGTAGGATAACAGATGCTGGGTAATAAATCTCATTAACGATGATAGGGAAAATATCTTATTTTTGAACTGTGATAGTATTTTTTTCCTAACTTTTGTTACTGTTTAATAGTTATCCTGGTTTAGCTGTTTGTTTTCCAAAAGTGCTGGAAAAAATTAGGTGACACAATGAGCTATTTTTTTCCCCAGGGTGTCCCACCACTTTCAGATCTGTGTTTATGTTTAGAAATTATTGAAGCATATTGTTTTGATATGGCTTTAAGCAAAGTGCTTGGCTTTCAGATTTTAAACAACTCTGTGATTCGAAACCTGTTAAATGAGTAAAGTTGCAGGGTTTTTAAGACAATTTTACACTTTGAAATTTATATGAGATGTTTCACTGACCTAACAGATTTATCATTATATGTGTGTGTGCATGTCTACTGACATACAAATTATCAACTTAATAGGTTCTGATTTCTCTCTCTCAGTTTGGGATGGGGAAAAAATGTCTCCTGTTCACTCCTGATAGGAAATCTGCTTCCTGTCCACTTATATCAACAGCTCTGAACACGGAGCTGCAAATCCAGTCTGAACTTGATTGCTGTCAGAAGTGTTTCTGCAGTTAAGAGGCTGCAGTGTAGCACTTGGTTCCACATGAGGAGAATCAGATGTGCTTTAGGATTTACTTTGCTCTGCTGTTGAATGTGCCTCAATTCTGCAAGTTCAAAATGATGATACGTTTAGAGTTAGCTGCTGCATTTTACTCACCTGCTGTTCTTCCTGGATGAAATTTGTCTTGCAACAAGCAAATACACAGAAAATAAAGATTAACTTTGGGTCATTATCTGTCTTGGGATGGAGGGTAAAATGTTCATATTGAGGTCTTCAGAAAAGCTGAGCACAAAACTCTTTCTTGAGTAGGAGGAGCCAAAAGTCTCAGTGATAAAGCCTTTACCTCAGTTTCCCTTTCCTACACAATTATAATAGTTTCAAAGAAATGCCTTCATGACATGCTTGAAAGAAAGAAGATAGCTCTGAATAAAAGGGAAATAGCCTTACTGAAGGTCATGAGAAATACTAAAAGTCCGGTGAAACAGAGGTTTGAGAGCATTTTTTATTTTCTTTTATTTTTTCCCAAAACAGGCATTGTCATTCCTTGCATAGGGAAAACCGTGATAAATGTACGTGCAGGTGGTTTACTCATGTAGTCCTGGGCTTGTTGGAGATGCTGACCCACCCAGATGTAGGCACATCTATCTATCAGGCAGCTCCTCTCTGAGAAGTGTCCTGTGCTGATTCCCTGACTCATATTGTAAAGAGAGAGAGAGACCAGCCTCGTGCTTAGGATTTTATGATGGAGCATAAATCAGGTCTGCCTGTACTTGACCAAGGTTGAAACCCACAGTGCTGCATGGTAATTAGATTTTTAAAAGATTTTTTTTTCCTCTGGTTTATTTATATAGCAGTAATTACCTCCAGCACACAGTCGGAGTGACTGCTTGTCTTTCATGACCATACTTTTACCTTTTCATTTGACTGTCCTGTGCTTCTGTGGCTAATATAGAGCTTCATTCATTATCCCCAAGCCCCTTCCCCTGCCAGCCCTTGCACAGTGGCACAGCGGGGAGCACAAGGTTATTCTGTGGCAGCTTAAGTGGGAGTGGACATTAAGAGCTGAGCAGAAGACGTGTCCCTCAGCACTGAGCTGGCAAGATTGCTCCCACACCTTCCTCAGAGTCACGGCATACATGGGGGAAACAGGACTTGCCTAGGGGCTATGAGACCATAGTTCCTCTTCTCACTGAGATTTTCTTCTTCTAGTAATTCTTCCAGCCCTGTCTCTCTCTAGGGTAACTTAACAGTTGTGCAGAAATGCTCCTTAATAAACATCTCATTTGCTAGCACTCCTTATCTTTCCCTATGCCTCTCCACATCTTCCACCCCTTCCCACCTCCTCTTCCCATGCAATAGCTTTTGAACTTGTTGCTGGGTTTGAAATTAATTTGACGGCACTTGATGTATAGGTTTGAAAGATGTTTAGTTCCTACATGTTTCATCTTCGTATGAGAAAAGGATAATCACTTAGCTTCCTGCAGAAAACCAAACCCAGATTGAACTCATTTTTTCAGACATGTAGAAAAGAAACTTTTTACATTGTCCAACTCTTGGAGCTTTAGTTGCTACTTTATCTTTGACAGACATCAAGAAATCCAATGATTAAATACTCAAGTACCAGAAATCAGAACTTCTTAGTTCAAAACTTATGGAGACATTTGTTTGTACCTTGAGGCCATCATGCAAAGACCAACTCTTTTGGGCTTGCGTTTGGGACATGGAGAGTCCAAGCTGTGCTGCACAGTCAGAATCATGCAAGATGCACTGGTCATAGAGTGGTTAGTGACCGACTGGAAATAAGGCCACGTTTTGGGCCTAGACATTTGAGTGTGGATAGTCAGTGACCCTTGTTTAGATGAGGTTGTGACAGCAACAAAGACAAGACCAAGATCTTTGGCCTGTTGTCCTTTGGCCTCACATAGATGTTGAAGAGTTGGAGGAGAGAACTGGATGTAGAGGCCAGAGCCTCTGTATTAAGTCATCCTTCCCATTACTCCTATTTGTCCACAGGCAGTGTTTTCATCATGTTCTTTCCTTTAGCTCTAGCAGTAATTTCTTGTGTCTGCCTTAGATGCCTGGCCACCTTTATTTCCTACCTTCTAAGGATCTCAGTTTCAGGGCTACATTTTCACTACGTTAACTGGATTGAAACAAGTGTTGGAATAAGAGCTCTCTGAGTGGAGAAGTGAAGCAGAGAGACTAGGGGTGCAGGATTCACCTCCTTGAGCTCTAACCCCCTTAAAGCTGGGATATTATCTAGTCTAAGTTTGTCATCTAGACTATTCTGTTGTCTATGGGGAGAAACATTTGGAGAGCAGACCATCCTATCCACAAGTGAGGTAAAGCATCTCTTGAGGTGGCTGTCTGTCTCTATTAGCTTCTGAAAAGAGCTTGATGGCTGCCTTAGAGTAGAGCCTAACTTCTAGCTGGCTGCAGTTAGGGAAGGTGATTCCTATGTGAGTCAGTTTGCCTGAGGTCATGTAAGGATCTTAAACCCGAGTCAGTCTGCTAGACCAGTGTTTGAGGCAGGAAGAGCTTAAGTAGATACCTCCTGCAGCTCTTGTGGCTGTGCTCAGGACAGGCTACAGAGGGGACACTATCTACTCTCTGGAGGCTCCCAAAAGCTCTGGTTGTTCCCAGTTACTATTGCTTAATGTGCAACAGCTTGCTTCTGGACCAGCAGAAGCATGGTGTTTCCGAGAGGTATCTTTACAGGGGTGTCAGGAGGCTTCAAGAAAAACAGCTGTGAAAAGGAGCATTTTCAGTACTTGGACAAGGGAGAAGGAGCATGCTTGGCCACATGAAGGGGTGGCGCTGGCTACATCAGGCCAGTACAGCCAGCCAAACAAATGCAGATCCCTTTAAGTGTGAAGAAAGACAGGTTTTAAAAGCATCGCTGGCCTCCCCAAAGCAAACAATGTTGGTGAGTCAATAAATGATGGAGTTCATAAAGCACCATTTACTTCCCCCTCCGTCTGCAGCAATAAATTCAGATCAGACTCTCAGTAGCTCTCTGGGCTCACAGGGGTCCTGATTTCTTTTTGAAAACCGTGGGTGACAGTCATTTCTCTCCCCAAAATTGTCAAGAAAGTGTTGCTATGACTGTCAGAGGCACAGTGCACCTGATGTAAGCAGTGGTTTTGTTTCCACCTCGCAATTGTAGATGTACTTGCTAACATTTGAATTCAGCTCATTTCTGATGATTACAGTAACACTGAGCTGGCTTTCTCTTTTTATGGAAAGTATTGCTTATATTTCATCATTTACAGAGTTTCCTGTCAGGATCATGAGTGAAAAGGATCTGTCTGTAGATATTACAGGAAGTCCTTGATTCTGGTAGAGAAGACTGATGAGAAGGAGGAAAGATACTGATGTTTTACATCCAGGGGTAGGAGGCAGAAAAAGCACTGCTACAGGGTGTTGCTGTCAGCATCTAGATGGATGTCTTTAAACATACCGCCCAGCTGCTGCCAAATCCTGATGTCACTTGTCTGACCCATGACCTTGGCTGCTTCAAAACCATCACAGAGACCCACCTGGACCTTTCAAGGCTTGTGGCTCTTGTGTCTCTGCTGGCTGAGTTACAGCACTCAGAGTTCAGGAGGAACCAGGTCTAGTCCCTTCTCTTTCTTGCTCAAACTTCTCTCTTTCACCATCTTGTCATGGGCCTGACCACCAGCTGCACGTGCACAGTGTGGTAGAGATCTCTCCGGGTCTGAGCAGAGATATACAACTTCTAACCATGGTAGCACTGTCAGGTTATCTGAGGAGTAGATGCATGGTGCTCAGCACACCACAGACTTGTGCCAATACTACTTTCTGATAGTGATTACAGACTGTGCTGGGTTTTTTGTTTGTTTTGTTTTGTTTTATTTTGTTTTTCAAGGTGCTGAAAGTATGCGCAATTTGAGTTCCCAGTGTTATTTTTTTACCCTCTGTAAGATAGCGCTTCACATTACCATTCATCTGCAAAAAGCCATTTTTAACAACTGCAGGTCAGGAGTCTGTTTTTCCTTCCCAGCTTCAGCCCACAGGGATTTTCATGATAACATTTTGTTTCAGAGCTGCGTGCTCTATGGAGAAATGTGATTCAACAGCTGCCCTTCCTGAACTATGTCCTTAAAGTAGAAGCAACCCTTTTATAAAGTCAGGCGTGGAGAGGGGCGGGTTTGTATCTACGTGGATGGGTTTATGTGTATGTATAGGTGTCACGCATCCAAACAATGTTTTGCTGTTTCCTCAGCCTGCTTCTGATTTCCAAGTACCGTACAAATCTTAAGTCGCTGGTCCTTTTTCTGCAGAACCAAGCTGTAAACAGCAAGGGGAAGCGATGTCACTCTGATAGCTGTAGATGTTGAGAGTCAGGGTGTGGGTGAGGATGGGGGGGGAAGCGCATCCTATTCTGCATGAGACCGGAGGTCATTTCACATTGCCACACCCCAGTGGACTTATGCCTGTTTCAATGCCAGGGTCCACCCTGGTCCGTGCCCTTGCAAGGCTACATAGGTGTGAAAGGGCCGAGGACAGAAAGCAGGTAGCTCCTAGATACAATGAGGTACTACCCAAGTCAAGCAACCTGGGCTGCTGTCGGCCAGTTTTCATTGTCTCTTTGCTGTCTCAGTCCAAATGTATACTGTCCCACTCTATTCTGGTTTGTTGTTGTGTTGTGTTGGTTTTTTTGTTTGTTTTTTTTTCTTTTCCTAGCCTCCTCCTTCCCATAGATTTTCCTTGTATGTGTTTTTTTTTTTTTTTTTAAAGCTAATTTGTTTCCTATGCATCTTCCATCTATCCCCTAGGGACGAGTTGGACCTATTCCCTTTTTACCCACAGTCTCCACTTACCCTCATCATTTGGTGTGTGAGTGTGTTTTAGGGTTCTTTTTAATTATCATTATCGTCCTGAAATGACCTACACACAAAAGCCGCTTTGCATTCCTGAAGGCTGGCGTGCAGCGATGCCTGGCTGGCTCCTGTTGGGCTGGGTGGGAGCTCTGTGACTGATCGCAGCTCAGCCCCTCACCTCCCTCTGCCCTCCACCCACACGCCTGCGCCCCACGGAGCCCGCACAGAGCCGCCTTCCCCTGTCCCCCAACACCTGATTGAAAAACTTCCTCCACGGATTAAGACACAAAGGTCCTAAGCGAATAAAATTTCCCAGTCTCAACTCTTTCCTTCGATGAGAGACTCCAGAGAACAAAAGCCCCAGTATGTTTCCTTTCACGTGCTTCAGCACGATTTGGGCATCTTTCTCCGAAAAAAAGCAGATGTGAGGCTGAAGGGAAATTGCAGGGTTGGTTGTCGGACGCTGTCCTCCACCCTCCCTTCCCTGCCCCCCACCAAGTGCAAAGAGATGAGGAGGTGCTCCAGTAGTAGAAATGGGGTGGATTTGCATGGCACCTTGGCCCAAACATACGGAAGGACCAGAACTGCCCTGGCCTTATGTGTGTATTCCGTGTCCCTACTGTCACTTGCATTAAAGACGGATGATTTTCACATCATTCCTGCCCTGGCAACGTTAATCTGATGTGGCTTTCACAGCTTTAGTTGCAAATCCAATCGCTTGATGGATGGGAATGTTTACCCACCCCAAATCTCAACTTTCCTGCCTTCCCCGCCTCCTAGCTAGTGTCAGCCAAGTCAGCAAGATCTCTGTCTATAAAATATACCAAGCAAGCTGCAACTTTGCAGTCTTACTGAGATTTATGGTCAGGCTTAAATGATAGAGGATTTTTTTTTCCATTTTTGTCCTTTTAGGCTTTTATAAACAAACGTTTTCCATGAGTAGCTTTGTTTTCCTGAGGTCCATGTCAAGCCAGCTCAGCTGATGCAGAGACCTTGCCTGTCTTTCACAGCCATTTTAATTATAATGAGAATTGTGTAAAACTGAGGGTGAATTTCAGTTTTTGAAGCATGGAATAAAACTCTTGCAAATGACTTTCAAGACTTTTATGTCCTTTTTTTTGTCAACATGACAGAGAACTGTAATATTGGATAATACTGAGGCAGGTGTGGTGAGACCAAGTGTGAGACAAAACTTTGACAAAAAATTGACAAAATAAGCAGCCAGATATTGATCAGTTTTAGCTGGAATAGGACTGTAGAGGGTTGAGCATTATTTTTTTTACCATTGACTTCCTCATGCAACTGTAGCAAATACTTTTTTCTCTGAGCAAAACAGGCAGTGCAACATGTATTTGTGTTTGCATGTGAATGTTAATCTGTGTACCACCTTGTGTGACTGCAGGATGTGTGGGGCAGAAGCGGAGGACATTGGTTGTGACTGCATGAGAGGGTTGATGTCACACAGAGTAATT
Source organism: Chroicocephalus ridibundus (assembly GCF_963924245.1). NCBI lineage: Eukaryota > Metazoa > Chordata > Aves > Charadriiformes > Laridae > Chroicocephalus > Chroicocephalus ridibundus. The sequence continues at coordinate 78,195,550 of NC_086316.1, read as the reverse complement.
AATCAAGGCCCTTTTTAACCCCTCTTAGTAGACATAATGGGTCATATCGTCATGACTGGTCCCTTTCTCCAACAACTACAGTGACTTGGTGGCATCCCCCTTATGCTACCTTACCGTTAACCATAAACCATTTGCTTTTCAATACATTAGTACCCTCTTTGTAATCTCTGTCTGTTCCCCTCTCTGACTTTCCTTGAAAGGACAATGTCAAGATAAAAATCAAATATTTACTCTTGCGCATATAGACAAATCCTTTCTGTGTTACTTATAACGCTTCAGATTATGAAATCGGACATGATTTCAATCCTCTAATTGACCTGTCATCATTTAGGCTATTTACTTTAGTTCTTGTGGTGCTCCCAGCTTGAGCAGTGAATTTGCAAGGAGGATGGAGGAAGAGAGACTTTGTTCATAAGTCAGATGCCTTTAGTCCTGTTGTGGCAGTAGAAACTTTTATATCAGGTGACAACAGTGAAAGGAGCAACCTGATTACTCACTGTAAGCATGATGTAGAATCACCTCCCCAAAAATGTTATCTTGTTTCTCTTGTCTCTCATTAAAGAACTACAAAGCATAATTTAAGAAAATTTTTCATTTAAATACTACCCGTGCAAAACTGGCTGGTAAGGTTTTGCATTGACCCTTGATGTGCACCGTACCGTGAGAGAAATTCTCTTTGGTAGGAAGGATGTGAGCCATGTGTCCTGAAGGCTTCATATATGGTAGCAGTGAAGTCAATTGGAAGATCTCTGTTGTTTTCAGTGTTATCTTTCTAGTTTTATACTGATCTATGTTATTGGACAATTCTGCTAATCCAAAGGATGCTAGGGTGTTTCCAATCAGAGACTGCGTCCCTCTGATAGATATTGGAAGGCCCTCTATTTTCAGTCATCACTGCTGGAGGATGGCCTTATGTAGATGTGCTTCAAAAGTGTTATATGGGAACTACCATTTTTCTACCTTCTGGAAACCTAGTTCTAGCGAACATAACCAACTCCCTTTGCGAGATCTTGGCTTAGGTTTTACACCAAATCTTTTTTATTTGTCTTGAAACTTTCTCCTGCTGAAACTTTTTGGGGAGAGACTGAGAAGGGCAGAGTAAAGAAAAAGAATAACACCCTTCATCCTTTCCAAAGGTTTAGGAGGTGAAAATCACTTTCCTATGAAACAAAACCAGCAAGTTTCAAGCAGGCATGTTGGTATGGGGCCCAGGGTTCTTGCTGAGTATATATATCATTTATAGCATTATCTGCAGATTGTGCTGTTGAATAATGAGCATGGACAGACTCAAGCCTTCTGGGAGATCCAAGAAGAGCACTCTTGAGATGCTGCAATCTTTTCCTTTCCCTAGGGCTGGACATTGCTCCTTGTTATAATGGGCAGGTGGCTACGTTTGCAGCACTCACATATGACAGCCATTGCTTTGGTCAACACTAAGGACTGGCTGATTACCACCCTGAGCTGACACAGTCTGATCTGAAAGACCAGAAATGCATCTAGGGGAGCACTTCACCTGCATCAGGCAGAGATGAACTGCTGATGGCTTGCTCCAGTGGAATATAGGAGAAATTCAGATAACAACTAGTCCTGGTCTGGAGCTAAGTAGCTTGCATTTTTCTGTCACTGTACACATAAGGTTTAAGCACAGCTTAAAGCTCAGTCACAATATATTTCATTGCCAGTAGTTACTGTTAAAATGATTGTTTTTACCTTCTGCCTAATGACCATTGATAGGTAGGCTGTGCTTTGCACATGACAAGGAGTAAGTAATGACTGTCATTTCAATTGCTTGTAATGGATATCGTGAAGATTTTAGTATGTTCCCTTTTCTTTCTAGTGTGTGTATTTTTTTTTTTTTCCAAAGGCAGTGGGGTGACAAAATTCACATGTGACCATCACTGCCCATGGCAGTAAATCAGTGACGGAGCCTTGATTACAATCCAGCTCTTCAAATTTGTTGCCTGGTTCTCTAACCAGCTGACAGACAGACGTGTACTAGCTGCAAGCGTGAGGTTGGATGGTGTGGGTATCACTTGTATCTTTGCTTCTGCTTTGGTTGATGGCCCTGAGTCCATGAGCTCACCTGTTCCTGTATCTCTCTGTTGGAGAATAAAACCTGCCATCTACATGTTTTGTTGTAGCATGCTTTATATTCTAGTGACAGAAGATCTCAAAGTCAAATTTAAAGTCTTGCTCCTGCAGCTTCACTGGTGGGAACCTAAGAAGCTTTTGAGGGAAGATGTCTTTATTTGACTGATCTTTTTAACCAGTTTTTCACAGATTGGGTCTTATCCAAGCAGATTCTGAGACTGCCTTCTTGGCCATTTGGGTACAAAGTTGGTGTGTCAAAAGAGGAGCTTTGCAGGGGAGACACTCACAATTAAAAGGTAAACAAGCGGCTTCCGTCAAATGGATTTCTGAAATGGAAAGCATCATTTTGTTTCACTATGGATGCGCAGGGAGGATAAAGATAAGGAGAATGATTGAAGGGGAGAGAAAATAGAGTTAAAAATCGCAATCAGTATATAACGGGCACGGCCAGCTGAAGAGTTAAGTGACAGAGCCTTATTCACTCATATGAATTAATAATTGATTCAGTAACAAATCACTAATGTTGCAGTAGTCATGGTGAATAAGATAATAAATGTGTCCTGTCCAGGGAATGCAATGTTGTTAGAATTCAACTGAAATTATTCATAAATGTGCTACTTTTCCTCATCTCCAACTACTGCTAGTTTAGCTTTTCTTTTTAATCTTCCTAAGCTGTCACATTAGATGGTGGAGCTAGTCACATTCTATATACAGCGGAATATTAAGGGGAGCTGTGGAGACATTATGTCAAATTTCAATAGATAATAGACACAAATTGAGAAACAAAGTACCTCCATCCCTTTTTGCACTCCTCATCTAGCTTAATTAATAAATAAAATAGAAACCTAAAGGCTATTTAATGGCATTCACATGTGACCCCTGCAGATTTTCTGCCCCCTCCTGATTGCACGTGAGGCCTCAGAGTTAGGTGGGATGCAGAAGGAGTTCTGTAGCTTTTTGGTAAGATGTGTAGGCTCTCGTCTGAAGGGGCTCAGAGGTATCTGCTATTTGGCCTACAAAGAGGATTCACAGCCCCTGCACAACAGTCTGAATGGACGCCATAGGTCTTTATAGATGTAAACCACACATTGCCAGTGCACCTGGGTGATGAGGGACAGCAAGTGAGGGCTTGTGGTGATATCTGGGACATCAGGAAAAGGGTGCTGGGGATGGAAAATCACTCAGTGAGCCACAAAGGAGAAGGTGAGGCAGACGGAGCAGGTCTGCAGAAGATGAAAAGTGCTTAAGAGTGTCATAACTTAGATGACATGAACAACAACATTTTTCTAGCTTATCTGGGAAAGTGACACCAAGAACTAACACCTGTGTATGGAAGCCAGACAAAAATGATAAGTAAGGTATGCTTTTTTTGTGATCAGTGAGTGTAATTGAACTTTGTCACAACTTCAAATTGGTGAATTTTTCATTGCCTCAGGTTTTCAAATCAAGATTTGGATGCCTTCCTAGAAAAGATGCTTTAGCCAAGAGCAAGGTGTTCAGTAAGTGAGGGGAAATTGTGGTGTGTGATGTCAAGGAGGCGAGATAGAGAAATTTGGCCTTAAACTCTTTGAACAGTCTTTGAATACATCTGGAAAATGACAACAGTATAAAACAAAACCCATCAGTGTCAGAATGAAAAATGCTTGGGAAATCATCAAACTAGTAAAGATTGCAAAGAAGGAAGACAGGAAAGGCCATGTGGAACCAAGGGCTAATGGTAAGCAGTCTAAAAGAAAGGATAGGAGGATAATTTGCAGGACAACAGAAGGATAAGCTATAGAGCACGGGAGATGTCATGTTAAAATGAGGAAAACCTGAGGAATTCACATGCCTACAATGTTTAGAGCTTAGTTTGAGTTGCAGTGGACATTTTTGAACAGTAACGTAGGTCAGGCAGTCTTCAGTCCTGTTTTGTTCAGGTTCCTGGTACACAGACATCAATGTCCTTCTGAACTAGACAGATGACTAGGGCTGAGCTGCAGACCAGAGGCATCACCAGAGGACTCTCAGTACTCTAGGAATACCATGCTGAGAAAGTGAAAGGAGCACAGGAGAAACAACTGAGCTCTTTGAAACTGATTTCAGTTCTCCCTTTTTAGACAGGCAAACTTTGCTCCTTGATTAGCAGTTCCATCCAAAGATCTCAAAGCTTGTTGCAAATGTCTCTTTTCCATGTTCCCCCAAAAAATGAGTAGTCTTGATTTTCACCTCCTGCTGAGGTGCAGTTTGCACAAGGAGCCTCTTGCTACTGTGCAGCAGCGCAGCGACCCGTCTCCATCTGGAGACGCAGCAGCCAGAGCGGGTTTATCCATGCATCATGTGATTTCCCAAGCTGGATGCCAGCCAAGATGACGTTGTCAGATTGCTTGCTTTCAAAAAAAAGCAATTCCATGGGGTCTACAGTGATCACACATTAAGAGGACCTCCCACCTTCGCCTCCCCTTCCCTGGCTCCCTGGGTGCTAGCAGAGAACACTGAAGCCCAGCAGAATGAGCATCACTCCTTCTGTAATCACGGAGGAGAAGACATGCTGTCTGTGCCTCCCCCTCGGGTTACCCAACCAGCATGGTGGAAGGAGCAAGGGAGCTGTGCCTGCCTCTCTGTCTGGGAATGACGAGGTGTAGGGGGCTGGGGTTGGTGCCACAAGGCAAGTCACGTGCAGCACGGCTGTCTTCACATACTCCTCCAAAAGGCTCCGTGTTTGCTCGTGCTCTTCAGCACGCTGCTTCTCTCTACAAGCAAAATGCATCTCACTGGGATGCTCGGTGATTAGGGACCAGGGTTCAGATGTGTGTGTGCACATGCCTGTGGATGGGTATGTATGTGTCCAGGCTGCATCAGACAATGCTCTTCTCCCTCCCTAATTGTTTTAGTATAAGATTATGGTATAAGTATATAGTATAAGATTTATAAGGACATGCTCTGCTGCTGAGGCTATGAGGTCCCTTTAAGTGAAGCCTGAGCTCTTTTCCACACAGCAAGAGGGACAAATAAAGTGAGAATGAAGCTGGAGGGAAGCGGAGAGGACCAGAGTCCTTGGCTGGCTATTTGCCCTATCCGCTCATTCCCTCTTTCTCCTGCTGCCCAGCCCTCCCCCTTCCTCCGTACACATGCACTCCTTTTATTCTCAGTAAGTTATTAAAAATGTAGACATCACTGGCTCCCAGGGTCAATATGTTGTTTTTAAATTTAAACATGAATTTCCATTTCATTGAGCCTTCAGGCCTAATGAGATGTGCTTTGACAGGAGCAGCTAGCTGGAAAAGGCATGATTGAGGGGCGAGCCAATAATATTAACTCACAGCAGAGTGTGCACACACAGCGTTGGAGCCATGAGCCTTGATTCGCTACTATCCAGGGCTCCAGCTACAGCAGGCAAGGATTTCTGCTGCAGGCCCTGCAGTGAAATGTCAAATGCATTTAACCATCTGTGAGCTCCACTTGCTCGGGCTGGCCCAAGTTGGACAGCCTGAATGGAGTTTCTTTCAGCTGGGATGACAGACGGGGCCAGAAGGGCTCTGGAAGTTGGTCTTGTCAGTTTAGAGGGCATCAGCTAAAACAAAGGGAAGAGCATAAAGCTGTGGAGAAGGCACTAGGATGGGACCCGGAAGATGTAGGCTTCCACTGACTTACTGCATAACCGGGCAGACTGCTTCACCTTTTCGGGGAGGATCAGGAAGGAGTGCTTGTATAGCCTGGTGTTACAGGTCCTTGCTTTCCCTGTATGGTCAGTGGAAAGTGAGAGGGTCTCCTAGGGGAAAGCTTTCAGTGCAGAAACATGGTGATCTTTCCTGTGGAGGACCCGATTTGTCCAGCCGAGTTTGTATAAAGCGTGTGTGGGAATATCTGTCCGCATTCCACACTGGGAAGAGGCAGTAACCCCAATGACTTGTCCACAGGGAAGACCCACTCCTTGTAGATTGTAGATGGCCCATCTCACCAGCACTTTACGAGTGCTGACAAAGGAGTGTAGGATCCTCAGCCTGGCTGTGGCACCAGGCAAGTTTGTCACTGTAAATGACATTTTCCCATATTTCTGAAACAAGGCTCATTTGAGAATATCCATTACAGACAGTACCCCTTGCCCCCCCCAAAAAAAATAACGTGTGCTACCATTCCTAAGCTGTGTGAGACCATAGATCATCTGTGGCAGAGCAACGCGGCAAGCCTGAGAAAAAAGAGAGCACCCATGCAATGTAAGAGAGGTAGGTCTGATTTTTCCAGCTTCCCACCAGAAAAGGTATCATTCGGAAAAGGTGAGAAGAGGGCCTCAAAAAGGAAGCAGAGAATTGTTCATAAATTGTTTAAATAAGGATTAGTAAAACTGTTCTATTAAAGCCGTATTTGGGAGTAACTAGGTATTTGATCTAGCTAGTTTTTATTAAAAGATTATTTTTTTCCCCTGAAAGTAGTGATTTAGTATTGATAAATTAAAAGGGAAAGGTGGAGAAGCAAATCAAGTTCTGGCAAAAAAAAAATATTTTGATTTTCAATGGAAAATTGATGTTTCCCATAGACTGAATGCAATTAAAGTGCTGTTTTTTCAGTCTTTCTTTTTTTTTATCTGAGTACATAGGAAAATCCATTTCCCATCCAGACCTCTAGTGACTAAAACTCACGCAGAAGGTCTCTCTCAGGTATGATTTGTAGGGCTTCCTGGGTTTTGTTCCTCCAGAACGAAAACCGAGAAGAGTCTTTCTCGTGGTAGTTCATTGGGTTTGCTCCCGCTGAAATCCACAACAGCAGATGCTGATCTCTGCGTGCGTGTTTATAAAATATGAAGAAGAAATGCAGCATGATATTAAATGAAAAGTAAATCAGAGTGATAATTAATAATAAAGGCTGCTGAATATTCTGAATCTTTGAAAAGCATTGCTTTTTCCCCCCCTGGATCCAGTGAGCACTCACTCGTATGAATAACATTACATGCATGAGTAATCCCTTTGAACTCAATGAAAACCAAGTTAAGTATGTACAGGAGGCCCATGCAGGATTGGGACCAGGAGCTTTAGCACTGAGCTAAGGGAAGCTGTAATATTATGTTTGTACTGTTGCTTAATTGTAAAGTAGATGTAAATAGTAAGTCTTCCCTGTTCTAGTCTGTCTGGGCTTGGCTGGAAGAGATACCCTCTTGGTACCTAAACCCTTCTGGACTTGTGAATTTCTGGCCTTTAATATGTGATATTTAGCTTTCAGAAAGCAAATAACAACCATTGTACACTTTTTTTTACACCTTTCTCCTGAGATTCTTCCAAAGCACTTTTGATAACATTAACTGTTGAGAACTGACTCCTCTGTTGAGGAAAGGCTTTCAGATTTGCTGTTTCTTCCTGTTCTCCTCTCTGATTCTGCATATGTTTTTCACCTGCCTGAAGATATTTGGGCCTCCCATAAAGCCTCACCTCCTAGAAACATGATTATATATGAAGCTGAGTTTCCAATTCACATCTTTTCTAGAAATAAATTTCTAATCTGTGCAATCTTAAAATCGAGAAAAAAAATATAAAAAGCTTATAGTTTTTAAGGGAAGCATTTCAGTATGTCCTAATGCTTGTTTTTTGAGATTAGGGCACTCATTTCTCATTTTATAGACAACTGGGTAGATAAAGGGGTAGTCTAATTTAGAGTATCATGCCCAATATCACTTAAATCATTAATGTTAGAAGCAAGAATAAGAAAACAGGAGTACCAAATCCCTTGCTTTATGTCCTGTCTGACACTTGTAGTAGGAGAGACATGAACAGCAGCAGCAGAGATGGTGTGAGGATTTGCTGCCTTAACACATAGAACGTTTTCCATAAGCTGAGTTTCATGAGTCAGCACTTTGGAGGGCAATAACTTACAGTAATAAACAGGGAAAGAACACCAAGTTTGTGTGGGTAAATTTGGTTCTAAAGTGAGTGATGTACTTCGTGGTAATCAGGTACAGTTGTGATTTGAACACTTTAAAGCTTGTGAAATATGTTCCCTGTTGGATGATTCCAGCTTCTTTTTTTTTTCCCTATCTTTTTCGGTGTGTATTTTTTTTTTCTCTTTCCCCCTCCCCTTCCCTCTAGCTTTAGTTGTCTTTAAGGACAGACACCTCAGTGGGGTATTCTGTGTTGCCACTACAGAAAAAGGGCAGTGCAACATGGAGAGGAAGAATACAGATTTCCCTGTTCATTATTGATTTTTGTGAATTGCAGAGGGAAGATGCTTGGCCACTTTTTGGAGGTGGTAGGTTGGGAAGAGGGGGAAAATGATAAACCAGATTCAGAAACAGCAGTTCCCTGTAAATTTTTTCCCATCCCCATGTCTTTCTGCTCAGTGGAGTCTTGGAGCAGATTCAGGCTTTTCATGTTCACAGAGAATTGGAGGCTTAGATCTCTGACCTTTTTAAAATCTATTTTGAGTCTCGTCTTTCAGAGATTTAAACAAAAGATTTTGACCTAAAGGGCCATTGTTTTACACTTTCTGATAGAGGGGATAAGAAAGACTGAGAGGAAGAAGGGAAGAAACAAAGATCACCTGAAAAGGGACCTGCTGATTCTGGTGGTAATTTTGCAAGCGGAGGAGACATGTAAAGGATGCAAGCTGCTGCTTTAAACCTGTAGCAGGAAATGAGGAAAAAAGATTTGAGGTACAGACAGATCCACTGTTGAGATAATACTGCTTTCCTTATAATAGTCAAGCTCAGTGTTAGAGGAAAAGGATCCTCCTGACTCATCATTGCCACCCTAATCAACGGCTTTTATTGCTTTCATATTTAGATTCTGAAGAAATGAATCAAATAGCAGAACTCAAAGAAGGACAAGTTGAGCGATCCTGGCATTGGCATGGTGGGAGCTGAGACCACTCAGTATCCTAGCTTGAAGTCTTCATTCTTGATGGTGACTTTCTTTTCTTGCAGTCCTTTCAACTTGAACATCAGTAGTATCTGTGAAAAAGATTTCCCACCCCCCTACACAGCCCAAGCCTTCTTTACTTTCTTTCTCTCTCATTTTCCTTTCAAATATGTCTGTTTCTGTTTGGAGCAGATTTTGTGTTGCTTTTTGGCAAACAGACAGGATTAAATTCTTCACACCCTTCTTTTCCCTACTGACCCACCCAAATATCGACCCACTCAAAGAATTAAAAATGGAAATACACTGATAGGGAATCCTCAGTAGTTGGGAACATTGGAAAGGGATATGTCCTTTCCCTGCCCACTCTAAATGGACCTGCATGATAAGGAAATGCGCCGTCATTGGAGTTTCATCTCTGCTCTTCCTCTTCAGGAGGAAATGTCAGTGGGTGTAGAGAGAGGAGGCATCTGATACACCAGACACGTAAGGGAGAGGAAGGATTTGCTCCTCAGCGAGGCCACATATGAGAGGCTCACCCCAGGCTGCAGAAAAGGCTCTGCCGCCTCCTGCTCTCACTTGCCCAACTGCAGTAGCCTGTAACACAGGAGTGCTTTCGGTAAACAGACTGGCTCCAGTTGGAGCTGTCTAGTGGGAGGAATGGAGTGAGGCAAACCTTCATTTTGCTTGGATTTGAGCAATGGTTTTGGCCTTGTTTCCAAAGAAAACACAACTTATTCAGTCACACAGTCAACCCTCATGTGCTTGTTCACCTGCTTCCGCGTTACCCCCATTTCTGCCTATACTCCCCCATGGTATTTTTGAACCTATTGATTGGTCAACCACAATTTAGAAAACTCTGAAGGTTTTGATGATAATTGCAATTCCACAAGTTGTCCAAAATTTGGCAGAGAAAATGGACATAAATGCATTTCCCTGCTGAGAAGATGGTGGGCAGAGTTCAGCCAGGGCAGCAGCTGCCCAATCTGCACCCACACACCAGCCAACGCAACTGGCACGCATGGTTAGCTATAGAGCTCACAGTCTTTTGGATGTAGTGGAACTTATGGAACAGGCTGGATTATTAAGATGGGAGAGCATGGGAGGCCTAAGATACAAATCTGTAGCAAGCCAAGCTTCATTAGTTTGGTTTCATACTTTGCGAAAGCAATCATTACTTCCAAAGCTTTCACAGTACATGGAAGTTATGCCACTTAGCTTAGAAAAATGCCATGTCCCTGAAAGATACCAGTATCATTGAAAGACCCAGGACATGTACAGTCAGTGCTGAGTGCATTGAGGCAAAGAGAGGAAAAGTTAGCTAGGCTCCAGCAAAGCGGCCACTTTGTGGTAGTCTGAAGTAAAGAAATGAAGATCTAAATATGGGGCGGAAGTTGCTCTGTTGAAAAGAAAAAATCTTCCCCAAGCAATAATCAAAATGTGGAACTAGTTGTTGCAGGACATTGTGAAGATCAAAAATTATTCCTGGAGTGGGAGGTTTAAATAAATAAATAAATAATAGGCAATAATAAATAAGTATATTATATTAATACAGTAAGTATTATACTAATAAAAAAGTACTAGGCAAATTGTTAGTAGGCGAATTTCCAGAGAAGGAATCAGTGGTGACTCTCAGATATGATCACCCACATAACCTGTTTCTCATAAATTTCCATAATTGCTGATATCCAGAGGATAAGAGGCTCTGGCTAGGAGGGACTGACTTGTGCTCTTTCTTATCCTTCATCCATAAACATCTCCTGATTACTGTCTGAAATAGGTGATGGGCTTGAGGAATAATTAGTTGTGTCCAGCACTGCTGTTTTGATTATTTCATCCTCATTTTTTGGGTATTCTGAATGTTACTTAGGCAAGGATTGAAGCTTGAACCAGGATTCATTGGGCAGGAACCATGGGCAGACTGACAAAGCTGCTGTGGGTTGAAAAACTGATAACTGTGGCAGTTTATGATGACCTTTATAAATGGGCATTGGAACCTTGAATTCAAGTGGGAGGCCATTAACCCTATTGCAGAGATTAAAAATAATGTCATAGGGTATTTTGAAGTATGCAAAAATTTTTCTCCTGGTGACATACTTTCCTTTGGGTCTTATGTGAAAAGCCGTGTGTTCTCCCAGGGGCTTAGCTTCAAATAATAGAGAAGAGTGCAGGGAAAGAAGCTGCTTTCACACTTCATAAAAGCAGGACAACTTTCCGCCAGGGAGCCAGCAAGCAGGGTCCCTGCAGGACCTGCAAAGGTGTGTTTAAAACAAAAGTGAAGCAGGAGAAGAGACAACTGCAGTGATTAGATCCAAAGGGTGAAGTGTTCCTGGTACATAATAATTAGATTGTTGCAACGGTTACATCAGCAGGGTTTTGCTGATTTATTCTGTCTGTGGTTCCACACAGTCTTTTGTTTGTAAAAGCAACAAAAACTTGGTAAAAAGGTATTCTCACATCATAAAATATTTCAGTACCATAGAGCTACATGAAAATCTCAAAGTATTTGGAAAATATGGAGTATTTTGCTTAAGAAAGGCAAAAATATACAACTTGATGATAACAGTAGCACGTTTCCTTAGGTAACTGTAGTTTTAAAAGTACTGAGGCTGCTGGGATTTCATGGAGAGAGTGGAAATTGTTACTGCCCTAGTGTGTGAGTAGGGAAACTGAGACAAGGAAGGTTGCAAGAACCTCCTGGAAGAAGTCTATGGTGAACTTCTGATCTTGCCTTTTCAAAAAAAAACCACAACTAAACAAACCAACCAACCAACCAACCAAACAAACCCCCCCCCCCCGCAAACTTTTACTTTGTTTAGAGTCTCCTCTATCAGTGTTGTGGCTAAATATATGAAGATGTATTTTTCTTTCCAAATTCAAGATTAAATTGTTTTGATAAGAACTCAGTGAAAGTGACTTACCACTTTCTGCACACGGTGATGAGGAACTACCAAGTAACTGCTCAGTGGGACCCTGAGAGAATGTGCATCACTCAAAGGAAAGTTTCTGCCCATTGTGTCGCCGCTGTGCAGGACGGTGGTCACGGAACCCTATAAGGTTTGAACTGATGCCTCCCTTGAAATCCAGTGGTCCCAGCCCACAGCTTTTCTAGGTACCATTTGTTATCAGGATGACTTTTGTTCCTGTGGTGCAGCATACTTCATCTTACCATTCAGAACACAGTGCTGGTGTGAAAAGTGCAGATATTGCCTGGACAAGATGAAGGAAGGATAATAAACCCTGTACCAGACAGCACAGATTGTATGACCTAATATGAACAATTTTCTTTCTAGGATGAATAGATATACCTGCTATGAGGATCTGTGTTGGTCAGATGTCTGATAGGAAAAATAGAGGCTGGCTCATCTCCATTTCTCTCGTTCTGAGCAACAACTTCTGTTTGACTACAATGGATCTAGTGTTCTCTCTGGTGTCAACATCCAGAGCACAAAAAGTGCATCCTTGCAGGCTGGAGCAGGAGAGATGATTTTCCCCATTAAGGTTCTGGAGTCTGGATAACTGCTTTACCCATGGGATGGCCGAGCATTCAGTAGGATATCTTTTTTTCCACAGCTGCCCATGAAGGTGGTGGGGGAAAAGGAGAGAACAGTATGGAGTAAACCTCTTCCGTCTCCCTGTCCTTTCCTTGCTTTCTCCAGATACCACGCAAGGCAGCTCGATGTAGCTGCTGGGACACGTGCTGAGGGACAGTGAGGGGTCCAGACACAGAGGTGGCAGCCCAGAGCTCCCCCAGAGCATGTCAGAGAAGCCACAACTGTTCTTGTCCCATTCAAACACAGCTTGCCCATGGTGAGTGGGACGTTCCAGCAAGGCTGTGGTGCAGGGGCAGAGAGGATTTTGACAATAGTACTTTTTCTGGGGTTACAGGGAAAACCAAACCAGTAGTGTCGGACACTGGAGTTTGAAACAGGAGCTTATCATGAACACAGAATGAAAGCAGATGACAGTTGCTTTTGTCTATTTGTCTTCATTTCAGTGGATTCCCCTTCACCCACTCTCAACCTCCTCCCATCCCTTTCTTTTGGGTGAATAGCAGTTTTTGAACAATCTCTTAGTAGTTGCCAGCTCAGCTCCTTTGCTTTTAAGCTATATTTATCATTCGTTTCCTGCTTTCTTACAAAAGACTTCTGCTGCCTCTGAGTTTTACAGAGGGGTCTCTTTTCTGCAAGAAAAGGAGGAAGAAACACAGGGAAGCTGTTTGCTCAAAATCTGTAAAAGGAAAGAGCTTCCCCTTACTTTGTTGGTTTCACTGACCTTTATCCCACCTCTCACGCAAATTGAAATAATTTTTTTCTGTCTGTCCATCCCTTCTTGCTCTATACATCAGCTTTACATCACAGATAATCATTATCAAGAAAATCCTAGTACAGTGCAGTAGTTGGAAAGGATCTTGAAAGAACGTCTGCTCAGCTGCAAGGCAGGACCAGACATATCTAATTGATGGATAATTAGAATCCAGCAGTCCAGTGGATCCATCAGAAGATTTAGATTTCTGAACTGCTGCTGCTGCTACTGAGCTATCGTTAAGAACGACAGACTTCAGCTACTGCAGCTGCCACCTGAGGAATGCCTTGCCCAGACTCACAGTCTCTCTGGTTCAGGCTAATAGATGTTAACCCAGCAGTCGCTGTCAGTTTTATTTCCAAATCATGCCATGGTTTTTTTTTTTAAACAGTTGGCCTCCTCAAGAGGACCGGGCAGTGCCCATTAGTGGAGTGAGCCTTGGGACTCTAAGGGAGCACAGTGCACAGTGGGCATCTCCGCTGGCTGTTGTAATATGGAGGGTTTTTATCCACCCTGACACAAATGCTGGAGCAGCAGTTCCCAAAGGACACATTTTGGGACCACAGCTAAGGAGGGCCTCAGTGGAAATGTGTGAGAATTTCCAATCTAAAGAGTAGCATCAACTGTGGGCGTAAGCCCACGATGACTCCCTGGAAGATAGCAGAAACAGGCAGACCCCAAAATGACCTGGCCTTCCCTATCAGGGGAAAATTTAACCCAGCTAAAGAAATAAACCATCCCTTGTGTTGTGGCATGTGTTTCTGAATGGATCTGAACACCTATATGGGGGCCATTTGTGCCAATCAGGAAGAGAGAGAGGCAAAGAAACATAGGTCTTTCATTTTCCTTTCACCCAACCCTCTCTTATACATGTGATTTACCTCCCAAAATTTCTATGGATGGAAGATCTGGCTTTTTAAAGGCAGAAGAGTTGAGTCCCAAAGATGAAAAATGACTTAATATTATCACACAGTGACTGAGACACGAAAAGAACCCGAGTGTCCTGACTTTCCCCAACTTTTCAGGCTTTTCACTCTGTTCTCCCCGTTTCTGCAAAGTGGCTGTTCACTAAGCTGCATGGGGACTGCCACGCTTTATACTCATTGAATCCAGCTTTTAAATTTGGGCCTGGCTGGTAGACCTTCCTCTTGAGTCCCTGCAATTTACAGTCCCTCCTCTCCACATTTAATTGTGTTTGTAAATAACCAGTATATCTTTTGGTGGAAAAATAAAAGTGCAAAGGATCTGTTACAGGACAGATTTGCAAACTAAATCTTTCTGCTGCAAATACGGGATAGAGGGGAGGAGTCCTTTGGTGTTTTACTTCCTGCACAATTAAAAAGCTTTCATACTGCTGTAAATAAAATTCCAGTAACCATAGTCAGCTGCCACCATGTGGAAATCACTGATTTTCAGGCTGACCAAAACTGTCCTTTTGCATACCTCTGCTATTTATTGGCACTGAGCTGAAACAGAGTTTGAGTGTGTGTGTGGGGGGGGTGGCAGATGGCTTTTTGCTTTATGTCTTGCCTGTCCAGCACCCAGCACAGAGATTTTCTGATTCAAAAGGAAGATTTTGAGGACGTTGAAATGGTAAAAATATACAATTATGTGTTGGGTGGTAGGTCATTACTGTGCTGACTGCATTTGTGCTTTAAGAAGCCGTACAAAAGCCAGTATATCCCAATAGCTAAGAAAGGATTTGCACGCCTGGCTGGGGATCTCAGTGCTTTATCTGCTCTAGTGAACCAAGCCTCCAACGCCCTAAAATGCAGAGAAATGCAGTCACTGAGGACCTTTTCCTTTGTCGCTGGGTTGCACGGTCCTGGACCAAAAGGGAATTTAAAGGGAGAAGGGAAGAACAGAGCCTAGGTGTGGCTGGTCTCTAAGACAGCATGGTCATTAGTTCCTATTCCTTATACTGGGTCACCTTGTGTTCATTGAGTCAGGTGTTGATGAAAATACATTCTCAGTTACCATTTGATTATTAACACAGAAAACAGAAAAAAGTAATGGGAGAGAAAAAAAGAATATATCCATGGCTGCTATGAAGCTAGGACAACTTTATTTTCACATGAAGTTTCAGAGCATCATTTTCTGTCAGCAGAATATCATAATGGAGAAACCAGCCTCCATGATACCTGCCCCATGGGCTATGGAGGGATCCTTGCCCAGTGTCAGTAGCAAGTTTGCAATAAACGTAGCGGAAAGTGGCTCGTCCCATTTTTTCCATTTTGGCGTCTTCTCACCAGTGAGATGCGGCCAAATTGGAGGGAGTTCAGACAAGAGCCACAAAAATGATGCAGGGCCTGTGAAGAGTTGACTTATGAGGAGAGATTAAAAGAACGAAATACATGTAGCTTGGTTAAGGGATGACTGAGGGGAGGGGAAGGAAGGGAAGCTGATATTTATCTCCATATACTTGCAAGGATGTAAATTCCAAGGCAGGAGATGAACTGCTTATGATGGTACAAAGGGAGATTTACTAGAAGTTGTAGTAGGAAATTAAGCAAAGGGAATTTTCAGTGGAATGTCAAGAGAATTTTTTTAGGAGTAAGATAACGATGATAAATAATTATATAGTGTTTTGATAGCAAGGAAGGGCAAATGGTGGCAAGCGGATTCCTGCATCCAATGTTTCTGGGTAATAGGGAAGGATTGCTTTCTACCCTATCTTGCTATTTGAGAAAAGGCTTAGTGCAGAGATGGGAAACTTCCCCCTCCAACATGAGAAGTAGAGATGAGGAAAAATCCTTGTCTAAGCATAACTGAATTTTATCCTAACAGCAACTTGACTAGACCTTGACCATGTTGCCTGGTCTAGTGTTGTGTAAGCCAATTGTTGGTCATCTATTGCTGGCATTTCCAAAGAAAAACAGATTGGTAGAACATTTTCCTAGGCAGCTCAAGCACAAGATGTGGTTGTCTTCTCATGGTAGGGGTTTGTAGTCAGAATTACATGGGAAAACTTGCCACTTAGTTGGTAAAGAAATTGAAGCCAGCATCTCTGCTTTCCAATCTGGGATTAATTCAATACGCAATTCTATATTAGTGCTCACTGAAATTAACAGGCATTTTCTAATACCAGCCCAAGAAAAGATATCTTCTTAGTAGGGTGGTGGAAAGCCAGTAGCTGAGGACCTGGGGGCCTGAGGTGAGAATGCCACTATTCTGGTGAGAATACCAGAATGTGCTTTGCAAGGGACAATCCCTTTCAAATCTGATAGGAGTGCATAGAATGGGAAGCACTGGTGTCTTCTGTCTCTTGTTTCAATTACAGTGACCCTCATCTGATGTCCACCAAAGGCACATTGGAGTCTTTCACTTGACTTTTTCAAGTAATGGGGAATCCCAAACTTCTTCCAATCTTTACACACTCTGTCAGATAAATATTTCACAAAACTCAAGATGAAAGCAGGGTGGGTTTCTCTTTATCTTTTCATTTTTTTCTTTTTTTTTTTTTTTTTTTAAATGCAGTGTTCAGTGTCTGGGACAAAAAAAAATATTGTCAGATGTGTAAATGCAAATTTAATAAGCTCTTAAAAAAATCCCTTCAAATCAATGCAAAAATATTCCACCATGGAGTCATTTTGATTAAAAAAAAAAAGGGGGGGGGGGAGAAGGTTGCCTGAAATAAGCAAAATTTCAAGCTAATGGGAATCTCATTCATTATTTAATCCACTCCTTATCTGAAATGTACAAAAAATGGAATCTAATATGGCGTATGTATGTTGTTGTCTTAGCGAAAAGACAGGGGCAAAGGCCTGCAATTTCACTTAATATATTAAATCCTACTGCAGGCTTTGAGCCAGATTAATAACTCTAGCGAGCTAGAAAATCCCAATATATATTTTTTCTAGCTCCATGCATGATGCGGCTTGATTCATAAGCAGCTCTACCGCTGGGCTTTATTAAATACAAATAAAATATCTCTTCTATTGCAAAAGCCCACAAGGTGACAGAAAGAGGAGAAGCGACTGTCCTTGCTAGTTAAAATGTATTTTCTTTGGCTTCCTCCACCTTACCTCAGCCCCCAAGTCCCAGGTCCCTAGAATATTTATACAGACATAACGCAGTGCATAGAAACCAGGGGGACAGGCTGAAAGGAAAGAATTTGTTCCCGATCACTGGGGCATGCTTGTGAAAAAGACCCTGCAGTATTCCTACCCTCAAGTGGACACGACTCAATTTTATGCCCGCTCGGGAGAAGAGTTTCAGCAGCCCAGCGCGCTCCCTTACAGGCTGGGCCGGCTGGTTTGTGGCTGATTTAAGTGTGCTACCGAACGGCTCGCTGGCAGCGCTGCCACAAAAACCTAGGCTGGTGCTCACTTTTCCAGGCAATATGTCTGAAGCCCGGGTTTGGAAAGCAGGAATAGCGTCAGGAAACTCAAAGTCACCAGGCTGGTTTAAAGACCATGACACCGAAAATGGAAACGAAAGGAGAGAGACTCTATGTATTTTTAAGGTTGCTTTTCAAGCCTTTCTTTGTACAGACAGTGACAGTAAAACAAAGGATTTAGGAGAAAGAAGAAAATCAAAGTTACGCTGGCAGTATCAGTCTGGCCTAAAAATTGCAGCACTAGTTTGGGAAATCAACCCTATTTCAGACAACATTGAAACACATGCTGTACGTCCAGCTAAGGATGCGCTTAAATGCTGAAGAGGGAAGAATCTGCTCAGGTACTTACCACTGTTTCCTAAATCTGGGCCTCTGCGTGCACAATATTCAAGGCCAATAAAGGAGTAAACAGACAGGACTTCCCACAGAGTCAAATTAGATCCCATTGCAACCCATTGCTTCAGTATCTTACAATGCCATAAAAGAACATGAGTATGCCTTGACTTCAACAGTCATAAAACCCTGCATGGGACACCAGCAAAAATCTGGGAACACCAAACTTTTTCATGGAGGTAGATCTATGGAGGTAGATCGAGTTCAAGTATGTAGGAGATGGATTCTGCTCTGGAGAGGTTAGGATCAAATTAGGTAAGTGAAGTAGTGGAAAAAGGTGTCTGTTCTGCAGTGGGCAAACAGAGCTGACCAGATGTAGAGCAGGGGAGGGGATACCAGTTTAAGCACTTTGGGGGAAGATGGTGCCCTCTTAAGGTCTGATTCAAGCCATCACTTGATATTTCTAAAGTAAATAGAATAATTATACCTTATTTAACTTACTTCTCTGGATAAAATGAAGCTTTAAGTGTACTGGAACAGGATATTATAACATTCCCAATGTAACTTCCCAACTAATTTTTTGTTTGTTTTCCTTTTTCTTTTTTTTTTTTTAAATCATGGATGACCAAAGAAGATTGTTTTGGTTTGTTATGTTTTAATTAAAAGAAAAAGAAAAAGCAAAACAGAGACTTAATGCTGGTGCTGCAGGTTATCAGATATCTGGCACTGAAATAAGAAAGTAGTGCGTTTTGTTGCTGCTGTTGTTTTTAGCGGGGGGGGGAATGCAAGTAAAGTTATTTTTATATCCACATTAGTTACTTGATGGAATTTCCACTCGCCCCTGACACAAACCCAAAGATTACAGTCCTGACAGCGCTGAGCTGATGGAAGCAGTGTCCAAAGGGACCAAGGGCAAGGGCATGGTGCAGGAGGACGGACAGTTTTCTCTCTTTATCTGCAAGGCACTGTGTCGTATTTCTGGTTGGGGGCTGCCCGTGAAACTGCTCTGGAGCCACTGCAGCATCCCTGCTGTGCTGTGAGCAACAAGTGAGAAGTGGGAAACCTGAAGGTGTTTGAGGCTGACACAGGCTACTCCAGTCCTTCACAGCTGGGCTAGTCCTCAGGACGGTTTTTGGTGATTCATTACAGTGTGCATTGCCCTGAAAGGAGAAGGTGCTATTTGAAGGTAAAAGACCTAAAGAACTTAGTGCTTACCACATGCAAAATGGAAAGATGGTCCTTGACCCGAACCGCTCAGAGATGTGAACACCTGAGAGAGGCCACAGCAAACAGATGGAGGGAGAGCAAGGTAATAGAGAGCGGATTATGATTTGGTTGGGAAGTTGCAGTGATAGCACACCAGCTGCCTCGTGGGTGTTGAGTGGTTTGGAAGTGTCACTGCAAAGGTGAGTTTCAAGGAGGGATGGCAAGGCAGACTCTGTAGTAGGTGCCTCTGATGTTGGCAGGACTTTCACATCCCTGATACACAAAGGTCTCAGGACAGTAGAAACAGCTGACATAGCTTTGGGGTTAAGCCAACACTACCATGCTGTTAGGATGTTTATCTGAACCAACCTTTGCAAAAGGCTCTCCCATGCCTACCTCAATATTAAGGACGCAGAGGCATTTGAGGACAGAAGGCATCATTTCTTCTGACCTTCTAGATCTAATAGAGGCCAAGGGATTACAGTCATTCCTGCACCAGGCCCCCGTCACTTGGGCTGAATCACAGCAGCTCTTTTGGAAAGGCATGCAAGCCTAATAAAAAGTCTTTAAGGGAGCTGGTGTCTCACTTTTATAGGGCCTGTTTGTGGTAGCACAGCATGTGAAATATAGTAAGTGTATATTCTTGTATTGTTTTTTGATTGTTAAACGGGTATAGGGGCCTTTCTGAAAAGCTCAGGGTTTTTGAGCACAATCATGTGTACTGCAGAGGCAGCAATTGAAGGCTAATTTGAAAAATTCACGCTGGACACTGGGCTGAGATGTGCCCTTTAAATGATGGTCAGTGACCCAGGAAGAATTTCCTGAGTGCAGAAGGACCTCGGCGGAATTGTTTCATGTCTGCAAGTGTGTGGCTAAGCAGTTTAAATGGAAATAGTACTGTGAGTATATTGCTTTCCTTTGGCTTGCATTTAAAGTGCTTATCCTATGCTTCAAACACTCATGATTTTACACAAACTGAAGTTCGGCGGAAGCATTTCCAAACTTTAAAACTAAAGAGTCAGTAAAATTTGAAATCCTTATTTTAATTTATGTTTTTGTCCTCTTTGTGCCCCAGAAGTCGTGTTACCTCTTCCTTTTACATAGTCCCCTACATTCAAAAGGTCCACAGATGTTAAAGTTGACTGGGAGCGTAAGCAGTGAGATTTTATCTAAAGTAATAGGATTCAGGAGCTGGGTTTTGTCTGTGCCGCAGAATTTCTTTAGGAGCCTTGATGGGACATGAGAACTTTATGAAAAGGAGTTAGGGAGAGGTGTGGCGTTTGGTTTCACAAATTCATTAGCTATCTTATCTAGCTATATGCTACTGAATGGGAGGGAGTACGTTTTCTTCTGGGAACAGTTTTGAGCACACCAGAGTCCTGAACATATTTGGACACTCTAAGTGAAACTGGAAAATAAAAAATTAATTATAAATTATAGTTTAAATGATCCCCAGAAATGATGAAATTAACTAAGCCTGATATTGTTGTCAACATTCTTCTAAACTTCCTCCATCCCTTACAACTGCTTTTGTCTGTTGAGACCATGTCTGCCTACTTTGTAAGCTCTGAGTAGACAGTCCAAAACCACACTCTTTCAGGCACGGCTAAGAAATTGTGCTAGGACTAGGACAGAAAATTGATTAGTCCGTTTTCTCTGTTCCAACTTAAGAGAAGAGTGAAGCAGTAAATAGCATTAATGCTGAAAAGTGAATTAGATTTCTAACACTGTTTCTGCTTTAATAGTTTTTTCCATTTGCTAATAGTCCAGATAATAGCAGCTGCCCTTCAATAACATGTGTTGTTTTGTTTGTATCTTTCTTCTGACAGCATCTTTTTAAAACAACACGTTACAGCTCATTCATGAAATAGTTATCAATTCTGTGCTTGTTTGTTTCTTCAGGCAAGCTAAGTATGTCCTTGTTAACACTGGCTGTCAGGCATTGTGTACCTGCAGGCTGTGCTTAGCTCCCTCCTTTTAAGGGTCTCTCAGTCAATTAAAATTGCAGATACAAATTTCAGGTGCTTTGAATCAGGGCTTTCAAATCCAAATGCCGATTTCACACTCTGTTGGAAAGCTGAGCTGGACAGAGATGGGTGGTGACGGCTGCTCTTTCCGTGGGCTGGCTGAGCCATAGGCAGGAGCAGGCGTGTCCCTTGAATGCCAAGGATACGGAGCCAGATTGGAGTCTGAGCTCTACAAGCAGGATTATTTTGGCATCACCTGTTCCAAAGCTGCTGTCACATTCATCTCCTAAACTCCTCCTTAAGCATACTTTCACCCTCCATGCTGTTCTTGTCAATTCTACTTTTCTTATCCCCTTATTGCTGTATCTGAACACTTTCCAATAGTGTCCTAACCAGCTGGGCTATTATGTCACCGGTATCTTATTTTCTTTATCATCATCTCCCCAGCAGAGTGAGTGGAGGTAGTGTTTTGATAGGGTTTCTTTTGTTTCTGCCTTTGCAATCCATGTGCTGTTCCATTTGAGCATTTGAGGCAGGAGCTTAAATTGGCAACAAGAAATTGGTGTGTCCAGAATGCTCCTTTGTTCCTGTGTTTGTTCCAAAATGCTATATTTGTCTTGAAAATTATGGTTCCCAGTTAACTTATCCATATGGAGAAAAAGTCTGTCAGTCTTTCAGAGCTTGTCAAATACAGTCCACTATGTACAGCGTTAGGTCTCTTCCACATGCCTAGTCCATGCCTTTGAGGTATTTCCCGTGTGTCCTTTGATGATTAAGTGACAATCTGTGATTTGGGATTGCCTAGCAAATTCCTTTTTTTTCATTGTACCAGTCTCCCCAACCCACCCCATCAGTCCATTTTATCCAGCATTTCAATGCCTAGATTATTAACAAACTAGGACAGAGATCATTTACTTTGGGGTGTCTATTCAGTACTTTTCCCGAGTATTTAATCTCAGATTGGTGACTGTAAAGCTACAGTAATTTGTAATTGCAATTACTGAGTGGTGACAGTTAAATGGTATGTAATAAGAGCCTTTTAGCTACATACTGAGTTTTATCCTAGTTTATCACTGACATTTCATTCAAAGAATAAATCTCATAAAGTTTTAGTTTTGTAGATATAGCCAGCTAGACCAAAAATGTTTGCAGAGAAGTGCTATGTGGTTGTTTCTGACACGGTATCCCTGGCAAAATACATGTTTAATTATACTATATGCTTTTAATGTATTTGGATAGTTCAAAGACCTATGGCTTTTTTTTTTTTTTTAACTGCTCTAATTCTTTTAAGATAAGTGAATGTAACTTGGAACTATTAGTTATTTGGATCTCAGAATATCCATCTAGTTTTTTGTTAAATGAAATATCCTAGTTTTAACTTGTATCTCTAAAAAAGAAAACGATAAAATTGATATGGAATAATTATTTCCTAGATGTGTTCTGAAATCCATTTGGATAGCCAAATTCCTTGTTCTGCGACAGTGTGCAAAGCCTGTACCTAATCCCTGGGTGACAGAACTCACAATTATCTAGGGGGAAAAGGTCCCTTGCTGTGTATTCCTGGGAAGGACTCCTCTCTCCTTTGTTGTAAGGACAGATGTGATTGTTTGGCATTTTGTAAAACTGGCTTATGCTCCCAGGGCACACGATTTTCACTTAACAGATGCTTTGACTTGCTGGTAGTTTTATCCTTTTCAGGTCTGTATCTTTTCCTTTGGTTGAAACTGTTCTGAATTGGGGAGCAAAGGCTGCTGCTGCAGGGATGCCTGCTTCCCCCATCCCCAAGTGATCCATCCCTACCATGTTCTGCAGGGAAGCAGATAGAGCTTTGTGAGGGCACAAGCATGGGAAAAAGTTTCTGGAGTGCAAATGGGATGTTTGATAAATTACTGGCGAACGCGTTATTTGTAGTACTGTGATTGTGATTGGTCCAGACATCACCCTGCTTTTTTTTCTGAGGTTATTTGCTTGAGATTAAGCAAAGCATAATAGTGTGATGGAGTTGAAGTTTATAGGGAAAGAGGTTAGAACGTTCATTAAACTTTTCTGTGTTTATCTCACTCCTCTTGCAAGACAATTTCTGTTAAAGCCAAAGCCAGATACTTGAATGAAAAATGACCCATCTCCTTAGCTCTCCTATCCACCACGTCTCATGAAAATTGACCTCTCCATTAGATCAACTGATCAGTGGAGCATAACCCAGGTTTAATGGCCATCAAAGGGAAAACCAATTTAGTTTCAGCTGCTTTGAAAGGAGTGCATCTGCAGGACTTTGAGCAGACTGATCAGATATTTTTTTTTTTTCTGGTTGTTGTGCCAAGTCTTTGCTAAACTTCAAGTAATGATCTCTCGCAGCTGTCCCTTTACTACTGGTTCTTTGTGCTAAAAATAAGTTACTGGGTGTTTCACAGGAGGTGCTGTCAAAGCTTGGACTTATGTGTATGCATGAGGACTCTCATGTCAGCCTTTCATGGTACAGGTAAGGGATCTATCCTTTCCTCAACCTGCTGGAATTCTTGCATTGCTCTTCAAGTGTCAAAGAGGCATCACCTAACTGAAATACCACAATTTTCTCAAACTATTGTCTTCTGGATATATAATTCATTTCCATCATAGAGTGAGTTCTAAAGTTAAGTAACATATTTCACGTGCTGTAATTTATTTATTTTTTTTTTTTAGCTAGCTCCATGTGCTTCTGCTTCTTTCTGAAACTGATCTTTGCAAAAGGGTCCAATCTTGACCATAAGCGAGAACCACAGTAGTATGTTAGAGGGGTTTGTTGGTTAGTTTCTTTTTTGGTAGAGCAGAGTTAAATACTTAGAAGTGGATCCAAGAAGAAGGTTTGGGAACCACCAGGCTAGTATGATATGGGTAGATCAAGCTGATAAGGATTGCGTTTTCCTGTAGGGTTTTGATCAGCATTCCTCATGAGTAATCTGAATATACCCTGACCTAGATTTCCATGTCAGTGTAAGGTTTCAGTGCAAAGTACTTGTTAATTCACATTAGCCTCAATTCATAAGAGCTCCTGGTTGTTTGGGTTTGGTTTTTTTCTTTGTTCCTTCTCCTGTTACATCTCTTTCAAACATCCAATTGTACTCTGCAGCTTCTGTGGCTTTAGGATAGGGCACAGGTCCAAAAAAAAAAAAAAGTTATAATTTGGGACCTAGCATAAACATTCCCCATTCTTGTTGCAGGGATATTTGTGTCTCTCCAGACTCTGAGCAAGTGGAACGCATATTGACATATGAGTACAGTCGATGATAATATTTTTTGTAGACTTTAAACACAGAAAAGAAGAGAAAAATGCATGGAGAAAGTAGTAAATTAAAGAAGGAAACATTTTAAGACAGAGTAATGCAAAGCTTCCAAAAATGCAAAGCTTCCAAATGCATGACTTAAACCAACCTTTTAATGATTAGGCATTAGGAGGAAAGTTTCCATGGGAACATATTATCTCATCAGTCTCTACTTCAGTGTTCCCTGTGTCCTCAATTGAAACAGCTGGAACTAGCTAATTTATGCCATTTCATTTGTTTTTCATTGTATGAAACTTTTTTTCTGTGTGTGTTTCAACTGCAACACCAAAAAGTCAGTCTCTCTTTCTCTCCTCCTCCTTCTTTCTTGGCCCAATGAATGTTTAATTATTTATACAAGTGGAGTATCTCCAAAAGAAGAGAGGGAGAGAAAGAGGGAGGCAATAAAATGGAGAGAAATTGTTTTAGCTTTGCTGGTGTGGAGTTGATCCCAGTCTTGAAATAAATATCAGCCTTTTTGTACTTGATTATTTACCAGTTAGAAAAAAAAAAAAGAAGAAAAAAAAAAAGAAGAGAAAAATCATGAACCTCTGATAAATAATTCAGGCTCCTCCATCTGTGAAAATGTTGGATTTGGCCTAATTTTCCTTATAAACAAAGACCATCATCTGCTCCAGAAAATAAAATCCGCAGAATTTAAGTTCTGAAGGGGCATTTTGCCCTGCCAAGATCTGACATATTTTTACACACACACACACACACACACACACACACACACACACAATTAAAAATCCAAACCAGTAAATTATAACAGAAAATCAAGCTACCTTTCATCCCTCTTTCTGGTAAAATGTCAGCTAGTTAGGGCTATGTGTTGAAACACAGGTAGACGAGAAAGGAGTCGTTGAGCTTTGCCAGGTTCTGCTATTCGTTGTCTAAATCTCTTTGGCAGCAAATATTAGATACAGGATGCTCACCTAGAAAGGATATTCCATCATTAAGGATTGCGATGGAGCTTGAAGAAGGACAAGAAATAACTCCACTTTGGTCTTTATCCTGTATTGCACAGAATGGACAACTCTTTCAAATTTTAAATCCTTATGATTAATAGTTTTGGCAATTCTACCTCTTCCCTGGGGATTTTGTCTTCAAAACTGTAGAGAGATGCCTGAGTGCAAGTAGACATTATTATTTGCAGGTCACCTGAAATTATAGAACTCATAGAGACTAGCTGAAGCCCTGAGTAGTTTCTGAGACAGAGGTTTCAGGTGGTAAAGGGCTGAGGATTAAGACAGCCCAAAGTTCAAATGAAATGGCACCTCACCATGGGTCACTTTATGACCATGATATGGATAAAGTCTCATCTTCTATCTTCTACGTTTGATGTACAAGTGGGAGGGAAATGTCATGCAGCTGACTTCTCAACGTTTTAAGAGATTTATATGCTTAAGTGTGGTTAAATGCCAGTGAAAAGGCCTGTGGGAAGCTGACATGGGAATGGAAGGAAGGTGTGCCAGGTTGCAAACCTTGGTGTGTATTCTAGGAAACAGTGTTCATACCTAAATTTGTAGACTTCGGAAGGACAGGAAAGTTGCAGGGAAAGGAGCCTTGATCCACAACTTTAGCAAACTGCAGCAAGAAAAAATGGTTGAGGGAACACTGAGAGGCCTTGGGTAGAAAAAGTTGTGTGATGCTCTTCCTTAGTTTGCTCTTCCTTAGCTGTATCTTTTTCCCCACTTTATCCGATTTCCCCCTTGGTATCTGCAAGGGGCTAATATTGTGTGAATCTACAAGAACAACACAAAGTTGCCACTCATGAAACAATTTTCAAACAAGAGAAGCAGAGCATTCAATTTCCCTGTGTGGTGTTGCGTGATGCTGGTATGCACATCAGACCCATGGCAGATGCTTCTTTGCATTTGGCTTGTTCCTTTGATTTCACAAAGGTTCGGGGGGAAAAAAAAAAAAGCCAAATTTTATCACAGCTTGTTTGGCAATTATTATAGTCATGTGTGCGGGAAATTTCTGATGGGAACTCAGGGAGAGTTTGTGGCTGAATTATCATCATTTCTCTCCTAAAACTCTAAATATGTTAATGGTGGCTGGTGCACAAAATTTGTTTTAACATAACTTTAAAATTAGTTCAGTCCAATAGAAATTTTCTGAAAGTGAGGTTCTGGAAAAAAAAAGAAAAGAAAAACTCACAAGAGCAGAATGGCAGT
Organism: Chroicocephalus ridibundus; assembly: GCF_963924245.1. Lineage (NCBI taxonomy): Eukaryota > Metazoa > Chordata > Aves > Charadriiformes > Laridae > Chroicocephalus > Chroicocephalus ridibundus. The sequence continues at coordinate 78,169,009 of NC_086316.1, read as the reverse complement.
TTTTCTTCAGCAGTTGCAGTGGTAAACTCAGCTTTGCAACATCTGAATCAAATCCAGCTGTCTAGACCTTTCAGACAGGTGGGATATCTATCTGAATGTCACACATACACATTTCTACACAACAGGAAACACAAAATATGTAGACGAAGAATTCATCATAAAGTGTTTAGGGAAAAAAAAAAAGCTCCAAAACAGCAGGCTTAATGTTTCTCTTCTGGATTCAAATCCAAAAAAAAAAAAGCCACATTATAAAATGAAATAGATGTGAACTCCTGGAGTATATCCAGCTTGCTGGATGCTGCTCACGAGGCTGTGCTGAGCTGTGACGTTGCTTTGCAAAGAAAAAAACGATAAGAAATTTCATATTACCATTTCTGATATTCTTTTGATGCCTTTATGAAGTGGTCTTTGCAGTAGAGGGTGGACACAAGCTGCGATGTCCAAAGGCCAAGCAGAGTTTCTGAGGCTGCTGTGGTTAGATGGAGTAAAGTGGGTGCTGGAAGGTCTGTGCATGTCATGAGGCTCACCCAGAGGAGAAACATCAGGGCTGAGATGGATAAAGTGAAGCCAAGACGTGGAGATAGGGAAGGATAAGAAGGATTTTTTGGTGGAGTTCAGCCAGGCCTGCAGTTTTGACAGCTCTCCCTAGCTGGCAAGTTAGCCTCTGCACTCCCCTCCTGCTCCATGGAGGTACAGTGAGCACTGTCTGGAGCTGTTGTACCATGAGAGGAAAGTGTTTATATCATGTGGGTTAGACCAAAATACCTGACCAAATTCCTCAAAGGGAACCACGCTTTCTGAAGCTTTCAACACCCTGTTTGGAAGATTTTTTTTTTTCTTTCTCTTTCCTTCCAGTGTTCCTTGCAATCTGAACAACATTTCAAAGAGCATTGCACAGACTGCAGGGAAAAGAATCATAGAATCATAGAATCGTTATGGTTGGAAGAGACCTTTAAGATCATCAAGTCCAACCTTTAACCTAGCACTGCCAACTTACCACTAAACCACGTCCCTCAGCACTACATTGACACATCTTTTAAATACGTCCAAGGATGGTGAGTCAAACACTTCCCCGGGCAGCCTGTTCCAATGCTTGACAACCCTTTCAGTGAAGAATTTTTTTTCCTAAATTCCAGCCTAAGCCTCCCCTGGTGCAATTTGAGGTCATTGCCTCTTGTCCTAAGAGGAGAGGCTTTCCTTGGGGTCGCCCTTCTACCAGAGCAGAGCAGCCATGGATGGAGACCTGCCTTTCCCCTTCTCTTGCCAGGCCAGACATGGTCTTGCAGGGAAGAAAGAAACAAAATGAAAGTCGCTTTTGGGATCGGGGGGCGAGATGGGAATAACACTTCTTCATTTATTTCCAGCCCTAGATTAGCTAATTTCTGAGTGATGACGATCCATTAGGCATTGGGGAATCAGGCAGTCCAGCCTCTCTCTGCCAGGAAATCAGCCTTTTCACAAGAATCAACTTATTTTTTTCATCAACAGCCAAATCCTGGGGAACAGCTCTGTGTATACGTGTATATATGTGTGTGCGAGATAGTTATGAAAGACCCATTTTTGACCTCCTCACTTTCAGCAGAAGGTTATTGTCTTAAATAGCATATCCAGCTCGCAATTCCCTTTGATCCTCTGAAACTTCAGCTCAGCCACCTGATATAATTTTCATCTCCCTCTCCAACTCCTTGCAATCCCTCCTCCCCATCCGCCTCCCCCCAAACATTCAAAGACATTATAGCAGGAACTAATTTTGTCTGGACTATTATTAGATCATGAGATCAGGGCAACATAGAGGTCGTAAAATGTTTCATTCTCTCTGAATGGCCATCGTGCCCCTATCAGGTACCATAACGTTAGGTTTGCTTATTGTGCAGATTGCTTGAGTTGCAAATTGCACATTATCCAGCTTAAACACCTGGCATTTACATTCATTATAACCCTGACACCCCCCCTTTATGGCCTCCCGCGAGGGCCTTCCAATTGGTCAGAAGCGCAAATGAATGTTTTATGATTATGATGAATAATGTGAGGGGCTGTGGAGGGGAAAAAAAAAAAAAAGGAAAAAACAAGAAAGAGACAGAGACAGAGACAGAGACAGAGGGAGGACTTTGATGCTGCAGAGCTTTTTGCCAGAGAAGTGCAGAGATCCCTGTGTCTGGAAAAGCACCCAGAGTAACTGAATGGAGCTAAACTGGAAAAAAGTAGTTTCCAGGAGGGGATAAAGGTGTGTCCTTGTTGAAGGGAGGTAAAGGCGTTGGGGTCCAGGCTCTGTACGAAGTGGGGAGAGGGGCTAGGTTCCTGTTGGCATCTCTTGTTTCTCGGTGATTTCAGGCCAACAGCTGCACATATTTCCAAGGTTCGTTTTCCCCATAAGGTTACACCAGGAGTAGATTCAGCACCCACTGCTCTTCCTTTTCTGTCCCCCTCCAGTTCAGGGCCTTTGCACTGAAGCAGTCTCTTCCCCCAGCCCTTGAGACCTCGCATTTCCCCTGAGATAAGGGACATGGAGACTTGCTGGTAACTTGAGGTAGAGCTAGATGTGGTTTTGGGGCGGGTGACTGTAACATCCAAATCAAGAGCTATTCTTTCAGTGTTTTCTAGCCTCGTTTGCTGGCACAGAGAAGGGTCATAGCTTTGAATTAGGAAGCTGCAAACTAAATGTATGAAGCCATTTACTGCACCACTACTTGGGTCTTTGGCTTTTTATTGGCTCCTTCGTTTCTGCTGTCAGTGGCTGCTGGGCCAACTCTATCTCAAGAAGTCACGCTGTATTTTGAACCTGGATGTTATATTTTCTATTTTATTTCTCAGCCAAAGCCTAGTTCCACTATCCTAATGCTGTTACGCTTCGAGATTGTTTTTCAAGGGGCAGCAGAAGGTGGACAGAGTTTATCTCTTGTTTCTGAGGCCATCTTCAAAGCTGAGGAACCCTGACTGTAATATTGTTTTCAGGGAAGCTGTAGCTGTTTTGCCATTGATTTCAGTGGAGTCAGAACTTCAGGGCTTATTTCATAGGCTCTGGTCAGACAGAAAAGTTGAAAAGAAGAGGCTCTCTCTTGTGAGTCTTTCATGGCCTAACAAGAGCCTGAAAATTGCCTCTGGCTTTGCTAGTGCCACATCTGCCCTCAGGAGGCATGCAGAGATCATTCCAGGATGCTCCAACAAGGCAAGGAGGGGAAAAAAAAAAAAAAGTCTAAAAAATCTAAATGAGCCTCCACGTCTCCAGAGATTGTTTCCGTGGCTTAAATGATTTTAATTAATAAATAAATAAATGGTATTGAAAGTTGCCCGGGAGAGAGGCTGAGGTTCTGAGATATTTTTAACCCCCCACTCCTCCCTCCCCTGATTTTGTTTTGCTTCATCTCTGAGTGGGATCTGCTGGTTGCTGGGTGCTGTTGTGTGCCTCTCGGTCTGGACTAATGAGACTTTACTGTAATGGAAAGCTCACGGCGAGGGCATAGATGGATCTGGCTGTTGTGTTCAGGGCTTGTGTGCAGCATAGGGTACCAGCTGGGCATGGCAGGGTGATTTTAAAGGCCAGTTTTGTTACAGCCTCACAATTTAGAAATAATCAAATGGCATACTGCTAATGAGAGTTTTTAAACACAGTCTTGGGGGCTGCACAAAACGGAGCTGTTTGAATGGCAAACTGCTTTGTGTCACTTTCTCTCACTTTGTTACGGTTCACTTACTTACAACGTGCACTGAGCTCAGAGGAGCCACCTACCCACATTGCTAAGTCCTACCTAAATCCATAAAAAAAAGTGAGTCAGTCTCAGAACACCTAAGCAGAAAAGACAGGACTATGCCAAAGACTAGCATGACATTCAGTATGGATAGAAAAGATGTTTCTGGGGAGTCTTCTGCCTGAGCTCTTTAAAGCAACATAGCAGAGAGCAATACTTAGGAAGACAATGGGTTAGATATGGTCTATTGTTCCATACAAAGGACACCTATTTGTCAGTAGTCTTGTACTCTAGCAGTATGTAACCTAGGATCTCCCTGTCTAAAAGGATAAATCTTGCTTGATTGCAGTGGAGGATTTATCTTGTTAGCAGAACCAGAAGTGGATTTATAAGCCTAGTGGTTGGTCCTCAAAGAGAAGGTGATTGTATCAGCAAGAAAGCCCAGTGAGGTCCTAAACAGTTGTCAGCTTATTGCAGCCTTCAATTCTATGCATTGTTTAATTTTTAAAAAAAGACCCATAATTGAAGCATCAGCCACTGATGAAAATATACTTTTTGCTTACCACAGGTACAATGAGACTAATTCAGCACTACTCTTGACCTAACAGTTTCTTATGGCAAAATCCTACAAAACTTAATAGGAATGAAATCATCAGGATTTTGTAGAAACAGCTCTGAGAGGGCATATAGTCTATTTGGTAATGTTTTGATCTCATGGATAGATGTCTATGAATGGTTCAATACATCCTAAAGATTTTCCTAAGATCGTACTCTATTCAATCCTGTAGCTGTATACACATCCAAGTTTGCTCTCTCGTTTATCTGTAGACAGTAAGTTTAACTGTTGTACACAAGATAGCTATGTAAGTGAAAAAGATTAATCCAAGTGAGGAGGGGACCTTCTGGGTTCACCAGTGACTTGAAAATTACACTTGCATAATCGAACCTTGCTAGAACTGCTTGACTAAACCAACGGTCTCTTTCTACCGCCAGATAACGCTCACCTTTGGGTGTTACAGAACAAGTGCTAAGTTCCATGTAAGGGATAAGTACAGAATAAACTGAGTTTCTTCTCGACTTTGTTCCTGTGCAGTTGACTTATGCCTAGAAGCATGAGGGTTATTTCCCTAGCATTTCTTATCCGAGATAGTGCAACTGTGGATGTTCTCATTATGCATATAAATGTCTAATCCTATTTGGAATTACGGTAAGGTCTTGGCTTTCGTGGAACCTTGTGGCAATTTGTTGCACTGGGTAATTATGCAGTGTAGTTAAAAAATAAATAAAAATCTTTTGTCTGCTTCAAATGCATTCTCCCTTTCAGTTTACTGAGACTCTCCCTCAAACTGGTAATATATGCATATATATACTTTTGCAGGAATTTCACAGAAAGCCTGCTGATCAGAATAATGGTTTCCTGGAAGAACAAACACTGTGCTTTCTGATCTCAGGAATTTCTTTCTGGGCACCTGTTTCTTCAAATTTTGAGCATATGTGTTTGCCTGAATATTGCTACCACATGAAAAAAAAATAGATGTAGGTACACATTCAGTTTATGTAACATGATTCTGGAGTTGCAGGTTAAGATTAAACAAAAAAAAAAAAAGGGGGGGGGGGTTAAAAGAGTACGTAAAAAGGGTTGCTGCTGGGCCGTGTATCTGGGAACATGATGGGTCTTCCATCAGTAGGGGATCTTCACATGAAAATCGGATTGTTTTTTAAGGTGTACTTTATCCTAGACAAAATAAATTGACCTGATGCAGAAACTATTGTGTGAGATTCTATGAGAATGTTTTGTATATGAGGTCAGACTGAAAATCACAGTGTCTCCTTGTATTCCTAGAGTGTGTGAATCTAGAACAAATGGTGACTTTTTTTTTTTTTTGTTACTGTTGTTAATTATTTTGTTAGACCAATTTTATGTTTAGCTTTTGTTCCAAGTTGTTAGGTTAGTATTGTCCCAGTTGTTATTGGCTTAGAAATTTATTGGTTGGTTTGTTTGGGTCATATTTTAAATAAAAGTGTTGCAGAAGTTGCTGTTCAGAATAAATTCCGTTTGAATTGAGTAGGATGTTATCAAATTTTAAGTGTTCTATAGAAAATGAGTCAATAAACCTGATACCATAAAACAGAAAGTAAAATCTTTTCAGAGGGAGTTTTCACTATTCTTATAGGACATGAGAAACTGGGTGTGAATCTCTCGAATTTTACTATGTGGTTCAAAATATTTAGGGACAGCTGATAGTTTCCTGTTAAATCTAATGGGTTGAGAAATGAGACAAAGATGGGGACGGTGGAAAGAAGCAGAGGTCTGTTGCCCTTAATGATTTATGCTAGCTGATGTTTTGGCCTAGAGTCTTTAATTATCATTCAAATTTGCAATTTCCTCTTAATTGTTTTATGGAATCGTTAACTTCAGAGTGCCTTTTGCATGGTTACATATAGTGCAATTGTCTGACTCAAACCCTCCTTTTGAAGTTTGCTCTTCCTTAGCTATATTTTTTTCCCCGCTTTATCCGATTTCCCCCTTGATATCTGCAAGAGGCTAATATTGTGTGAATCTACAGGAATAGCACAAAGTTGCCACTCATAAAACGATTTTCAAACATGAGAAGCAGAGCATTCAATTTCCCTGTCCAGAGCTGCATCCTTAAGTTGGCATTGATGAATCTGCTCTTTATTTGGTGTCACAAAAGCCAAGTCCAAGAAGATTTCCCGATGCTTCTGGATCTCTCCCTTTCCATCTACTTGGTGGCCAGATCCTGTTCTGCTCTGAATCAAGAAATGCCTGCGCTGCAGGTGCTGGGGACTGGTGCACAGCTTGCAATGTAAACCAACTCAGGTTAGTGGAGCCATGCCACTTTATGCCATATGAGAGTCAGCAGGGAACGGTGGACCCTTGATGGGACTTGTATTTTGGACAGGCTCAGCTCTTTTCTCCCAGACTTTCTTGGCATCCCCTTATTTCCTTCTCCTTTCCAAAAAAATATCCCAAACTACCAGAGTGATGGTCCGTCTCACCCCGTCCTCCTCCTCCTTTCCCAACTAGATCATGCTGTGAGTCTGCAAAAGTTTAGCAGTAATTAGTGCCGACCTCTAGCTGCTCACTGCTTGCTAGGAATCTGGGTTGTCAGCTCCGCCTGTCAGAGGGCTGTGAGGAAATGAAGCATTCGGAGGCACAGAGACGTGGGAAGGAGGAGGAGAGATGTCCCCGCGCTACAAAGCACATTGCTATTAAAGTGTCAGTTTTTTGGTTTACTGTTGCAGTTTGTGTGAGGAGTTTATGGATCAGCAGATAACAGTAATTATCACAGAGACTTTTCTGCTAAAGTCTAATCTAACCTTTTATAGTTTTGTACCACAGGGCCTCCTTCTCTTCACCCCCTCCCTCTCCCCCTTATTTTTAAGAGCTTATTGGGTCATTTTATTATTTTATTTTTATTTTTTATGGCCACTAAATCATCAAAGTTGACATCAGACACCTTCACACAAAAAAAGGATGCATAGATTAATTGAATGAGGGGGTGGATGGTAGGGTTTTATTAATAATACTAATCTAGAGAGTTTATTGTAGCAAAACCGAGGAACAGATTAAGTGTATTAAAAGGAAAGGGAGAGGAAGAGTGAAAAAAACTCAGAAATGTTAGCCAAGGTGAGATGTTACACTCAAATTTAAAGCACTTGAAAATTTATTGAATCACATTCAGGCCCCACAAATACTAGTCCCAATCTAGAGTCATTCTGTCAAAGGCAATGCCTTTACTCCCATTTGGGAGTGGAATGGAAGGGCTTATCCTGAAAGTGGCAGATTGAAGAAAAATTAAAAAAATATTATCACCATGACTGCTAGAAGAGATTGAAAAAGTGCCACAAGGCAACTTTTTAGCAGGTTTTTGTTTTGTTTTGTTTTGTTTTTTTAAGAAAGGAAAATGTTTGGGATGGAAGTGTTGTGAACCTTGTTGAGGTGTATTTTGCTATTTGTTGAAATACACTTTTTCAATGAAAATATTTGAAATGCTTATAAAACATGGAGTGTCATTTCAACAGAGAGACAAAGCCTTTCATTATTTTTATCGCTGCTGCCACTGAGTTTGCTGTGCAAGCATTATAAAAAGGTCCTGATGGGGTTAAACTCTCACTTTATAATACTTTTTTTCTCCCTCTCTCTCCCCCCTCCGACTCCTCCAGAAGAAAAAAGGGAAGGGGAAGTAATTCTAGAAACTAATAATCCAAGAGAGCAGGGGCGCCATTGTATTTTCCTTCCAAACACTTCAGAACTGTCAGAACAGGATTTTATTTCCTTTGTTCACAATTTGATAATATGGTAAAAATCATCCCAAAAAGCAGTATCTTATTATGTTTGTTTGGAATATATATATGTATGGTTTTGATACACAATGACAGTGTGTCACTTTGCAGAGAATGTGACAATAATCAGAGCCCCAGTACAGTCAGCGTTATGCAGGCATCTAGGGTGAACTGCAAAATGATCTAAAAAGCTTTCAGATTCAATGGGGAATGCTGGAAAAGCTTCATTTCCAGGTGGAAAGTTGAGGCATAATGGGTGAGACATCCGATCCTTACAGCATGGATGGCACATCCTAAAGATGGTCAATGCACAGCATGGTTGTAAGTACTTGGAGCTCTTTAGAAGTCAAAGTAAAGGACAACTCAGTTCTGCCAATTCTTTGAGACCCTTGAGTCTCTGAACTTTTGGAAAACCATCTCACTCAGTTTCATTTCTGATCACATTTCTAAACAGGCAGTTGATGATTCTAAGGATGAACGAGGTAGGAGATGGAGTAACATGTTTTGCATGTAAGATTTTAAGCTCTTCTGGTCATGTGTAAGCTTTCTTGCCGTGATGCTGCCAACATACTTGGGGCTGGGGACAATTGCTTGCTATTTCAGTCAGGAAAAGGAGATATAACCCAACATGAGCCACAGAGTTGTTGTCCCCCTGTAAGAAGAAGCTACAGTTACTAAATTATACAGAGGGAACTAAGACTGAAACACGGCTTGATGTGACAGTGCCGAAGTCTTTGTTACTTAACGCTTTCCACATGTAAGAGAAATAAATAAATCTCAGCCATTCCCATCCACCAGCGCAAATACTGGGGGTGAGATTGGTTAGAAAAGAAGCTGAGGCCAAACCAATTGTTATTAAGACATCTGTGTGTCTAATGAAAAGTTACTAGGCAGGAGAGAGGCACAAATCATTATGAATCAATTTAACCTCAGCCAAAAATATGCAGCGTAATTCATACCAGAGTTTGAGTTAAACATGGACATTTTAAATACAGTGGAGTGTCAAGGCTGTCTCCTCACTGGGCTAGCCTTTAAAGAGTTACAGTATTTCATCTGCCAGTCCAAGAAGCATTCATAGCAGAGGAACCATGCAGTCTATAGCTCTATATATTCATGTTTACCACGGATGACTGAGGTAGTGGTGAGATATATAATTATTATTTTTTCATCTCCTGAATCTGTATTTCTGCTAGTGATGGAGAACAGGGTTGTGTGAGCCCCTATCTCTGTTGTGCTATGTGTTTGAATCACACATGACTTAATTTAGGGTTTTACTATTCTAAATCAAGTTCTAAGACCTTTATAGAATCATAGAATGGTTAGAGTTGGAGGAGACCTTAAAGATCACATAGTCCCAATCCCACTGCCACGGCCAGGGACACCTTCCACTAGACCAGGTTGCTCAGAGCTCCATCCAACCTGGTCTTGAACACTTACAGGGATGTGGCATCCACAACTTCTCTGGGCAACCTGTTCCAGTGTCTCACCACCCTCACAGTAAAGAATTTCTTCCTAATATCTAATCTAAACCTACCCTTTTTCAGTTTAAAACCTTTAATCCTTGTCCTATTACTATGCTCCCTGATAAGGAGTACCTCCCCATCTCCTCTATAGGCCCCCTTTAGGTATTGAAAGGAGCTCTAAGGTCTCCCTGGAGCCTTCTCTTCTCCAGGCTGAACAACCCCAACTCTCTCAGCCTGTCCTCACAGGAGAGGTGCTCCAGCCCTCTGATCATCTTTGTGGCCCTCCTCTGGACTTGCTACAATAGGTCCATGTCCTTCTTACTTTTCTTGCCCTTCTTGCCTCTATAGAAATGCCAAAACTCTCATAAGGGTTAGATTGTTTTGTGGTGAAGGCACCAACCTGAGATTTGGGAGATCTGGTCCCACTTTACCTTTGTGTTTGTTTTTTATTTATAAAATGAGGGGATGTTTCACCACAGACATATTTTGATGTTAATACACTAAAAAGCAGGATTTGCTTGGACACAGTAAGTCCATACAATCAACTCAGGCACATTCCCTATTTTGTGTTTTGTCTTGTCTCCATGCTGAGCAGGTGGGATTTCCCATCTCCGAAGCTGCTGAGGTACAAAGTACCAACTGTGAAGAGGTACTGCAGATACATCAAGAAACAGTCATGAAAGGGAAAATGTGGTTGAGCAATACTGAGACAAACTATAGCCTCTGGAAAACTACATGGGGAAAAACATATTTTTTTTTTTATTTTTAAAGAAATACAACGGCATTGGGCAGCAGTCACTTTTAAGCATATAAAACAAACCAGGGTCATGTAGTAGGTGTTATTGTTCCTGCCTGAACAGCATTGTGGGTACACACAGCCTTGGTACAGAAACCCATGACTGGTTGAATCCACCTACCATGCCCTGCTCACAACATAATTGACAGGAAAAGTACTCACCGTACGGGCCTGCTGCTGGTGCTTAGCACAGGGATGAACTCACCTTGGAGGAATATTAGATGCCTAAGTGTAATATATTCCTGGATGCCAGACACTTCTTTACTTGTTTTTACCCTATCATCCAGAAAGTTCTGGTTCAGCAAAATTAAAAGAAAAAAACAAAACCAAACCAAAAACAACCCTCACGCAACAAAACATCACCCAAACTTTAACCTTCCTCCTTAAGTGTATAAGCCCAGCCCTCTTCAGCCTAAAAAGACAGAGGAATGGCACGAACAGCAAACATGAAATGTAACAGTTCACTTAGCAGGGGAGCAGACTCCTGGTGTCTGACGTCTCTGAAAAGCCTGTGTCAAATGGCAGATGTGGCACTGGTGATCAGGCTTTGCTCTTGCTGGATTTAGCACAGTTTAGAGGATTTGGACTATTCTAGTGAACTGTGAAAACAAAGTTTCTTTTTTTTGGTTTTGTTCTGAGTCTGAGAGACAGAGGAAAATAAAATGCCCATCTTCCAGATACACTGAAGGGCAGTTTCATTTATGTCATAATAGGAAATATTTTTCATCTTGCAGAAAAAAAATAAAAAAAGGTTTTCTCCTCTTCCCCAGACACTTAAAATTACTTCTCTTTTCCCTTCTCTGAGTGCCTCAAATTTTGACATTGTTTTTGTAATCTCTGGCCCCTTTCTTTGGCTCTCAGCGATACACGCTATTGTTTATCTAAGTCCTTCCTCACTCACCTGAATATATGTTTTAAAGATTGAATTTCTTCCCCAGAAGTAACCCTGTTCTATTTTCTCCAAAAACTGAAAGGAAATTGTTTCTGAGATGGTATATGACAGCTTGGATAGCAAAGGCTACCGGCATCTTCTTTCCTGAGCTCCACACCATGTAGCCAGCAATGCTATTATTGCTACTGGTCTTTTCATTTCTGAAATTAACCATGTAACCAAAGGCAGCAGCTCATTTCATGGCTTTGCTGGAAAGCGAAGGGGCCAGGGACAGATATCCAGGCCTTTTTACTTTGGCTGCAAATTGATTTTAGCTCTTGCTGTGGAGTTTGCAGCTGGCCTTTGGCATCTGGAATAGTATTTGCTGAGGAGTATCCAGCACAAATTAAGGCCTGTAAAAACTTTGCTTTGGACACTCTTTTTGCAGAAGTAAATTTTACTCCCAGAGAGTGCAAAGGATGGGAGGGAGGTTGACTTCTCAGACCTCTTGACACTTCTTCCAAAGTCCCTTGCAAGCATCTCAGCTCCATGCAGTAGCCCTTTGGGGATATGTACTTTTAGCCTCCTTTTGGAACTGGGGAAGACAGAGCTGCCTAGAGGCGATATCAGAGTCATGGCATAAATGCCTTTATTCATGGTTTGACACTTACAGGGCACCTAAAGGCCTTACATTTGATGATTTCAGACCTCAGAAGACCTGTGGAGGTGTCTGAATTTAAGCACTCCAGTTTTGAAAGTTTTGTCCTAAGAGATTTGACAAAAGCGTTGTCGCCATTTTGGTGATGGAAGCAGACACTAGGAGTCTGGCTCTCCAGATGCCTCCCATGCACATCATTTATATTCCCTCTCTTCTCCTATGGTACAGCTGAGTATGGAAGCTGTGGTTGTTTTGCCTGGGGTGGAGTTATTTTTCTTTATAGTAGCTAATATGGGGCTATGTTTTGGATTTGTGCTGAAAGCAGTGTTGATAATTCAGGAATGTTGTAGTTATTGCTGAGCCGTGCTTACACCGAGTCAAGGCCTTTTCTGCTCCTCACACCACCCCACCAGTGAGTAGGCTGCAGGCGCACAAGGAGTTGGGAGGAGACACAGCCAGGGCAGCTGACCCCAACTGACCACGTATGATGTCACGCTCAGCAATAAAACTAGGGGGAAGGTTGGCTGGGAGCCTGCTGCTTGGGGACTGGCTGGGCATCGGTCAGTTGGTGGTGATTTGCACCACTTGTCTTCCTTGGCTTTTATTTCTCTCTATTATTTTCCTTTTCAATACATTTTTTAATTATTATTTCTAGTACTATTTTATTTTATTTCAATTATTAAACTGTTCTTATCTCAACACATAGAATCATAGAATAATAGAATGTGTTGGGTCGGAAGGGACCTTTAAAGGTCATCTAGTCCAACCCCCCTGCAGTAAGCAGGGACATCTTCAACTGGATCAGGTTGCTCAGAGCCTCATCAAGCCTGGCCTTGAATGTCTCCAGGCATGGGGCCTCCACCACCTCTCTGGGCAACCTGTTACAGTATCTCACCACCCTCATTGTAAAGAACTTCATCCTAATGTGTAGTCTAAACCTACCCTGCTTTAGTTTAAAACCATTGTCCCTGGCTCTATCACTACAGACCCTCGCAAACAGCCCCTCCCCAGCTTGCTTGTAGGCCCCCTTCAGGTACTGGCAGGCCAGTGTAAGGTCTCTCTGGAGCCTTCTCTTCTCCAGGCTGAGCAACCCTAACCCTCTCAGCCTGTCTTCACAGGAGAGGTGCTCCAGCCCTTGGATCATCTTCGTGGCCCTCCTCTGGACCCACTCCAACAGGTCCATGTCCTTCTTGTGCTGATGGCTCCAGAGTGGATGCAGTACTCCAGGTGGGGTCTCATGAGAGCAGAGTAGAGGGGGAGAATCACCTCTCTGGATCTGCTGGCCACGATGCTTCTGATGCAGCCTAGGATGCAATTGGCCTTCTGGGCTGCAAGTGCACATTGTTGGCTCATGTCCAGCTTTTCATCCACCAGTACCCCCAGGTCCTTTCCCACAGGGCTGCTCTCTATCGCATCATCCCCCAGCCTGTATTGATAATGAGGATTGTCCTGACCCAAGTGTAGGACCTTGAGCTTGGCCTTGTTGAATTTCATAAAGTTTGCTCAGACCCACCTCTCTAGCTCATCCAGGTCCCTCTGGATGACATCCCGTCCCTCTGGCACATCAACCACACCACTCAGCTTAGTGTCATCAGCAAACTTGCTGAGGGTACACTTGATGCACAGGTCCCACTGTCTATGTCATTGATGAAGATGTTGAACAGTACCGGTCCCAGTACAGATCCCTGAGGGATGCCACTTGTCACCCCTCTCCATCTGGACATTGAGCCATTGACCACCACCCTCTGGATGTGACCATCCAGCCAGTTCCTTATCCACTGAACAGTCCACCCACCACCCTTATCTCTCCAACTTAGAGAGAAGGATGTTGTGGGGGACCGTGCCAAAGGCCTTGCAGAAGTCCAGATAGATGATATCCGTAGCTCTTCCCTTGTCCACTGAGGCAGTCACTCCATTGTAGGAAGCCAGTAGGTTGGTCTGACAGGACTTGCCCCTGGTGAAGCCATGCTGTCTGTCTCGAATCATCTCCCTGTCTTCCATGTGCCTTAGTATAGCTTCTAGGAGGATCTGTTCCATGATCTTCCCAGGTACAGAGGTGAGGCTGACAGGGCAGTAGTTCCCAGCGTCCTGGGAACATGAGTTTTTTTCACTTTTACCCTTCCAATCCTCTTCCCCCCATCCCACTGCAGGGGAAGTAAGCGAATGTCTATGTGGTACTTAGTTGCTGATGGGGTTAAACCATGACAGCAGCCTACAGGGTTATGGAAAAATGCAGAGATTTCTGCTGAATTTGGCTAAGAGGAATTACATTTTGGGAAATCCAGTAGATTAGGCAGTGCCTCTGAGGATCATTCAGTCTGCAAGCAGCAGACAAGATAGTTAACTCTTTGCTTTGTATTCACAGGCATCACATTTAACGCCCTCCTTTGTGCCTGCAGCAAGGAAAGCACCGAGAAATGATTACCTTTACCCTGCTTTTTCTGACATTGTTCATACATGCATCATCCCTCCTAAATCTGGCATGAACCATAGCTTAGTCATAGTGTCCAAAAGCTCATACTGTTCCCCAAGGCTGGTCATTTCACTGACCCTAGAGCAAATTCATTCCGGCATTGTTGCCTCATATGAGCGCAGACTCGATGCTTCTGACCTGACTACACCTTACAGGTTTTATCTAACTCTGAGGTCACCCTTCTACCACCATCTCCACTAGTTTCCCCTGCAAATTTCTGCTGAGAAATAGAATTCTTGCAGTTAATGTTATTTAGTGTTGAGGCCAATGAGCTAGTTAATTAACTTCTGGCTTTAGGGCCCTGTTTCAGTTTGAAGACCACTGGAAAATAGTGCAGAATCTAGGAAAGTCCTGGAAAAGAACAGGACTGTTCCAGTTTCATTAGAAAAACAAAAATATTTCAATCCTTCTCTGTCAAGCTAAAATTTTTTAGAGACAGATTTCATCCAACAAAACAAAAAAAGAGGACGAAAATTCTTGTTTCATTCTTTCAAAAGTGCCTTTTGCAACAATAGTACACTGAGGAAAAAGGTTTTCCATCTCTCCACACCTCTTCATTAGTTTGGATTATCAATACATCCTGATTATCTACATAGAATTGCTTCAAGAATTATCAGAGGTGACATTAAATTGATTAATCTAGTGAAGCTTTTCTTGCAATTAGATTCATCCCCTTTCCAATTACCTAAGCTCTTGCCCACTCTTTTCTGTGGTGGAAGAGGAATCACTGAAATGTTCTCATGTGCTGGGGGGAGTTTTTCCCCCTTTGCAGAAGAGTTTATTTTAGAAATAGAAAATCACAATCCAGTGCTATGTCTCCAACAGTGAGAGGTCACCATCTCCAGACCTTTCAATTAGAGGGGCAGAGAGTTGAAACAAGTACCAGCTCCAAGTCGAAGTTATAGAACACAAAGTTATCTTTTGACAAATCTGACTAAGTTACCTTGGTACAGCTGGTCCTTTTCTTATCATGGGTGCGTTTGTAACTGGTAGTATGCAGTTTGAAGATGTTTTTTTGCAGGGAAATTTCTGTATAGTCTTTTTGGTTATTTCTGGGCTTTCCACTGCACTGTTTGTAAGATGATCACTGCTGTTTCATACCAGAGAGGTTTTGTGTTTGACTCGCTGGTTTATGATGCAGGAGATTTCTGGCTGCTGCCAGGACAGCGATTCCTTGTAAATCACCCTTTTCTGACTCTGCTGTGCCACCTATAAAATATGGATAACAACTTTTCCAATGTTTGCGTGTTTTAATGTGGTCCCTCTTGATGCTAAGTTCTTCGACTTCAGAGGAGCTGCACTAATTTACACCAACAGAAAGTCTGATTATGTTATTGACCTGTTCTCCAACTCTGTGGGTGAAGAACATGCTAAGTTTCCCTGATATTAGAGATAACGGTGACTAGTTGGCTTGGTAAGAGCAGACTTCTTGTGAGATGCCCATCTCTAAGGGAGAAGAGCAAGCTGGTTTGCCACAACCCCATGCTGTGTGTCTCGTGTGTAATCCAGGACCTGATAGAGTGAGATGCTTATCAGTTGCAGTGAAAGAAGAAGAGCAGTGGAAGCAGTAGGAGGGAATCTTCACAACAGTTTTAAAGGAAACATGTTTGAAATATAATGAAAGGTCTCATTGGGCTGTAAAATAAAAAATAAAAAAAAAAGAGGGAGAGAAAACAGCAACCAACCCTGACTGTTGTATTGTCTTGTTAACAGTGTGTCACTGAATTTAGCAGAAGGAAGCTTCTCCCACACATCTCCCCTCGCACAAATGCAACTGTCACAACCTCCTGAGATCTGAAGCGCAGCTTTGATCCTGTGCAGCTCTGTCCCAGTTCTGCAACGCACGTGAAGGAGAGGAAAGGGGAATTACCTTTCTGGGGGAACGAAGGACACCGTTGCCAAGGCAGGGTTAATTGCCATGACGACAGCACTTCCCCAGCATCTTTCCTTTCTCTGTTAGATGGGCCCCCCCTCCTCGTGTCCTCCTCCCCTCACTGCATGTGTTGTGTTAATCTAATTTGTTCAGCTCAGTGGCTAAACAAATAACTGCAGACCCGGTGCTTATTCAGATGCATGGCAAAAGGGGGCAGCTCTCCGAAATGATATTTACTTGGTTATCTGATGATGTGCAAGTTGTGTAAGAAAGGACAAGGCCTGGTAAAGTAGCAGACAGAGAGCAAGGTGAGATAAAAGAGAAGGGACTCCCTAAATGCTGACTGATTTGTGACTATGTCCTGCTGCAGTTGGGCAGATTGGGCTGAGAGAAGTTGGTCATTGGAGCATAACGTGGAAAGGCTGTAGAGGAAATCTGCTTCCAAGGATTTCCACCAAGGTCCCAGCAGTGACTGGGAAAATTGCTAGAGAAAAGGAGAAAGGTTTTCTGGGACCACTGAGTCCCAGAACAAGATTTTATAATAATATCTGCTACAAGATATTATAATAATATCTGCTACCTGGCCTTCTGAGCAACTCTGCAAGGTGTCTGACCTAATGAGGAGTTTGACCCTTTCAGTTTATTTCCTGACTTAGTAATTCCACTTGTTTTGTTAAATCCTGTTTCCGTCTTTTTATGTGATTTTTGAGTTCTCAGAAATCCTCAGCGATACTCAGTCTTTCACAGCTGGGTCATTTGATTGGCTAAAAATTGAGAATTACCAATGAAAGGAAAAGGGAATTTCTTCCCATAAAGTGTTCTTTACCTTGATTTCCAGGGAACATGCACTCTTGGATTTTGCCCAGAAAATCAGAAGTAAGCTGTTGGAGCCCAGCATACACATTGTCCAAATAGTCTGTGGCCATATGCCCTATCCTATGTACATCTTTTCTGAAGTGTTAATGTTGCCTTCGGATAAAGCAGATTCGTCCCGGGAAGTGTGGCAGAGATAGTACATGGGGGAAGTGCTAGACATGGAACGGGGCACCTACATGCAAAAGTCGTCTTGCAAGTTGCTCAGCACCTTCAGCATCTGTTGCCAGCGTGGAGTGTGCAGGTAGCTCCTCATCTCTCACAGTCACTTCTTTGTATGCATTTGATAGAAGGATTTTCCAAATGAACGTGAATTTCCTCGTAGAATCGATAGCACCAGTTCTGTTTCCAATCACACTGATGAGCCATAATTGTAACCAGTCCATCTTCAGCATTCAGGTAACTCTCCCGGTACGTTTGTGCTCCCTGGATGAAGTGCAATCCGAAGAACAGGGCACAAAACCCTGCGAGTGACCTACTCTACAACCTCAGCCTCCCCCACCTGCATTTTCCGTGCGTCTGTTTCTCTTTCCTGCTTGGCTGTTATGCTCAGGATGTGCCTACACTGGGGTCCCAACAGGTGATAGAGCACAGCGTTACTGTATTACCAGCAATAAATAGCAGATCACTGCTGCAAAATGCTAGATATGCTTTGTTTCCCTTAGCTTCACTGAGCAGAAGGGAATCAGCTCAGGGCTGTTCAGATCTGTAAACAAGGACTTTCTTAATTTTATGTTAATGTGAAGTCATCACCAGTTGAAAACGCCGGTTTGTTAGAAACACTGCATATGCAAGTAAGGTTCACTGCCTCTCTGAGGACTAGCATGTCTGCACATTTACACCAGTCTTACGTTTTAACAACAAGATCATCCCCTCTGTGTCATTTTTGAGGGAAATTAACACGCTGAAAAGCTTTTGGCCTTGGGATGGTTCTTTTTTAGTGCTTAGTTTTTTTCTTTTGTTTTTTTTCCTACTAGAATTACAGCTCTGCTTCCTGAGACCCTATGTTGTTTGGAGCTACCTCACTTTTCTGGGGGAAGAGCCCTGAGATGATACTTCAGCAGTCCTCCTTCCCTTCAGCTCTGTTTCATGTTGTGTTTTCATTCTCACCTCTTCCAGTGTTTCTTTGATTATGACAGATTTTGGGAAGATATAAAAACTTCCTCTGCAAAGCTCCTGCTCACCTTCCTCCTTTGCAGCATGGGATTCTGCCATCCCTGGCTTCATATAGCGGGTGGTGACCAAAACATCAACATGCTAATCTCAGAGCCCTGGGCCATTTTTCTTACTGTTGCTAAAGAACACAGTCCCACTGGCTGTGCCTCGAAGCTCTTACAGTGAGGAACTGAATTCTGGTACTCTCTCTCCCTCTCCTGCCCTTTTTTTTCCTGCCTTATTTTATAATTATATTTATTTGAAATTGAATTTTAAAGGTTCAGTCCCTAAAGGCAGTAAGATGTAATTTCTGGTGGATATTAAAACTGTATAAAACTGCTCATATATCCCCCCATGAAGAACAGCTGGTACTCAGAGAGGAGGAGAGAGAAAGAGACTGACTCTAACCTTCTCACCAGCTATGCAAAAAAACAATAATAGTAAATAAAAATATATTCTTTTCCCTTGAAAAAAATAAAGCTGACGTTATGTGAAGCATAAATGTTTGCTGTGTAGATTATAAACAGGTATTCAACCATATAATTTAAAGTAGTGTCATTGATTTCAGTGTTGTGACACTGCCTTGTGCCGGTAAAAGGTCTGGCATGGAACAGCTCAAGCTGTTATCATCTGAGTGTGCAGACTAAGGGACAGCCATGAAAACTGAGCTCTCACTGTATTTTCTGCAGTGGAATCAAAGACCACATTTCTATCCAGAGTCCAGATTCTGATGCCTGTATTTTTAGTGCATTTTCTTCCTCAAAGAAGTACTGAAACAAAAGGATGCAGATGAAACAGTGTTGTGTTAACCAGTATGGATGTGACAGTAAAGCCTGAGGATTTAGATAGAGCCACAGAGACAGAATAGGCAAGAACATGAGAGACTGGGTACCATTTGCAGCTGGAGAACTAGGACACAGATAGATCAGTGGTGGTATTCATTTGATTTACCTTTAGGTCCATACAGTGTGGGCTTCCACTTCTAAGCTCCCTTTATAGTTAATGGAGAGGTAGGAAAGACAGATGGTGAGTTTTAGGGTATGACTCACATTGTCCTTGAGCAGATATCTGTGTTTAGTTGGGTGAGTTGCACTCTAGACTGGTGGGGCTCTTGGTCCAATCCCCAATGACTGTGAAGAGAGACATGAATGAGACCTGCACAGGCTGTACATTCTCATTGCTGACAGTTAATTACATTGGCTAATATAGTCAGCGACCTGTTCAGTGTTTCAGTGGCAGAGACAATAAAGGACCTCAGGTGTCCTGATTTTGAGTCTTATGTTTATTCTTCACCCATTTCAACAATGGGGACAATATTTCTTCTCATTTGGGGCGGTGGATATAACATCTATCCTATACAGATGCATAACTTTGGCTTTTTTTCCCCATTTCTGTTTCTTTCCATCTAAATTAATATGGTTTAATTTGCAGGCAGGGACTGAGAATGCAATTGGAAAACCACAGTGGCTGCATTAGTGTAAGGGCTGAAACATCTCCGCTGGCCCTACTGGGCCAGGGGGCTGTGAACGTGACTTGGAAAGGATGGATTCCTAGAGGGCTGTGCAGAGGGCTACTCACCTGATCAATAATTCATTAGGTCCAATTTGTAAATAACTGAGTGGAAAATATCCTTTCTTTTCTTGTAATCACTCCAACTAATCTGCTGATCCAGAGAACAGACAGCTTGCCAGGGAAAGTTATCTCACATTCCTCATGTGTAGGAGGAAGAGGTCAGACTTCTTTTTCAAGTCTCACCTCAAAGATTGGGCAGATTTTGGTCCAGTAAGTGTTGCCTGAGCCACTCATTTGTCTCCGACCACAGCCTGATCTCCTTGACAAACTGCTCCCAAATCACTGTTCTAAGTATTGAGCGTCTTTTTTTTTTATATCTCAGCTCAAAACTCTTGTATAGAGTCCTGTAGATACATCATATTCAACCCAATGCAACCATGAGTGAGGTATTAACAGGTGAAAAATTCAAATATGATGAAGGAACAATCTGTGTAGTGTAGTGGATGAGGGTGTACTCTGCCAGCAATCTGCTCTATGACCATAGTCACATGTCTTAGTTCCTGTTTCCACCTCTCTCTTGCCTTATCTGTTTCAGCTACATGTTCTTGGACAGCACAGCTCAGCTATCACTACCAGCATGATACTGAAAACACGATCAGCCCCATATTACCTAGAAATAGTACGAGTCCCTTCCTCCTCCACATATGTATGCATTTCCTGCTTAAAATGTCAATATTCTGCAGAAACCCATCTGTTTTCAGACTAGCCTTGTAGGATTTCATCACTGTAGGACAAAAGAGAGGGGGAAATAAGGAACTTTTTGACTCTCCAGCCAATGAGCTCTAGAAGGAAGGTAGGGATGGGGATTTTGTAGCTCAGTGTTGAAGACAAATGCTCAGCTTTTGGCCATTAAGGTCATAATCCCAATTTAGACCAGAGGAGAGCAGTAGGATCTCCTGAGGAAGATGTATTTCCTGACATTTATGTGGTTACTTTTTGCCACAAAAGTTCTACGGCAGAGCACAACCCAGTTTTTTTGTCATGTCAATTCTTCTGGCCCTCCAGTGTTACTTCTTGCCCTGCCTTATAAGGAGGGATATGATTTAAATTTGTGTGTGGTAGTATCTCTCTAACCTGATGTGGCCATAAACAGCAGCCTGTGGCATCCTTCGTGCCTTCCAAGTCCCCTGGGAGAACTGCTCCTCCATCATTGAAATCAGACTAGGAGATGCAAGGCAGTGTGAAATCTCAGGTCTCTTCCTCTGCTACCAAACAGTAAGTAATGCACTTGTGTTTAAATATCTCTGTGCATTTCCATAAACATGAGCCAGTGTGTAGTGCTACAGATGAGGCACCGTTTGCCCTTTGGATTCTGGTCTCCTGACCTTCTTTTCCATTCCATTGACCTATAAACACGTAATATTATTTAATTAGAAATACACAGGGAGAAGACCATTTTCAGCACCAACAATAACACTAACAGTATCAACTTACTTCTTTATTCTCTTTGTTTTCTTGGAGAAGTTAAACTGTAAATTAAGTCTGATGTAGCTTTTCTGAGAAATCTTGCTGTGATGCAGATCTCGCAGTGACCTAAAGCAGCTCACATTGGTTTGAACTCTGCATCCCCCGGTAGAAAATGTTTAATTACCTTTATTTTGCCAAAAGCTGATGTGTTTATCCTGCAGATCTTGGGGGGTCTCTTGGACTCCCTCTGGTGGCTAATCTACCACAATATGAAAGGAAGGGAAAAAAATCACAAGTTTACTCGGTGCATTACATCTGGGTGCTGTTTGTGCTGCCGCTGTGGTTTGCATTCATCTCTCTTATTATTTTCTATGTCTGTGTCATCTTGTCTCTGCCTAGTACTTTTCAGTTCAAACTCGGTACGGGTGTGATCGGCTCAAGATATTTTAATGCCTGGTTAGTGGAAATAACAAACCTAATCCTCAATTCCCCATGGCATTAAAAAATAAAGAAATAAATGTCAACACGCACACAAACACCCAGATGTTTGCATGAGTGCCTGGGGAAATCAGCTGGGTAGTAAAGCTGTAAGGTGGGATTCCAGGTTAGTCTTGCACTACACAATCCGCAATCTTTCACTCACTGCCATTATCCACAGCAAGACACTCTTGTGGCTCTGAGGTTTAAACCCCAAGAGTGTTCTGAAGGTACTCAGAGAAGCTGGGAATTCATCTTGAATAAGGATACAGACAAATACATTTTTATTCTTTGTTTTTATTTTATTTTCCTGAAACTTTCTGCATGAAAGCAAAAAACACGACGTGTTATTTGCCGCACAGCTGTTTTGCTTTGTTTGATATTTTTCTTCCTAGTTTTTAAGTCAGCTTTTTTTTATATTTTTTTTTCTGTTGTTTGCTCGGTTCATTGTTTTTGTGATTTTTTTTCTTCTGGCTGGTTTCACATGAAACTGGATGCAGTTTTCTGTCAAACCCATCCTGCATTGTGTGGCTGAGCTCAGATGCTGGAGAAACTGACTTGAACCTGAAGTCAAAGCCAGTGTATTCAGAGAGAGATTAAAATATTCTGGTGATAACTTCTTTTCTTCATATCTATGGATGCCAGTTCAGTCTCATCTGTGATAGGAGACTTTACACATCTCAGAAACTATGATAAGTTTTCCTGGCGCAGACACATGCAACAGTAAATCTGTTCACGGCACAGGGGCAGCCAAAGACTCTCTCCAGGAGCACAGCGAGCTCTCAAGCTGGCTGGAGTAGCTTCATCTGCACCATGGTGAGGATTAGGGATCTTCTACCGGTAGTGTTGTCCACAGAAATCTGTAGCACAAATCAAGCCTTTTTCCCTTGCACTATATGAATCTCCCACTCAAGTTGAGTTTCAGGGATGGGGTTTATTTAAACGTCTAAAAGGCAGGTGTTTAAATCTGAGTTGATTATCTGCATACCTTCTGTGGTCAATGGGGAGAGTAAATGGCCTGTCTGCCCTTAAAATAATCATTTTAAATGCTTGGGTCCAATAACAGTTCATTCAAAATGAATTGTCTGCAATGGGATGACTATCTCAAATTCAGATGGCAAAGGTTTAGATGTCTACCGCACAGTATCACAGAGGGGTCCAATGCTTGTATTTAGGAAAAAAATGCACTTTTTTCGCTTTTTGATCCAGGATGAAGTGGATAAGTGTAAAATGAATTTTTCATGAAATCTGCTCTATATTGGCAGAATTTGGCATTATGTGATCCATACTTGATGATATGAGCTGGTAAAATAGCATGTGTTCCTGCATGACAGTGTGGAGAAAGGGATCTGCTCAGAATGCAGCTTCCTCAATGGTCCATTTAGCAAGTCTGTGACAACACCTTAAGTGCCAAGGAGAGACAGCAATCTGATATAAGGGACTGTCATACTCCACAGGGGACCTACAGGGGACTTGGGTCTAGACCCCAGAGTAACTCACTCAGTAATTGACACTTGCATCACCTTGAATCAGTGGTATTAAAGAGGTCAGACTAGTTAATTATATGCGTATTTCCTTAAAATAAATGTTTAGAGGTGTGGCTTTTGTGTATCAACATCTGACTTAAGTAATCTCTGAGATATTTTTTACATTAGTGCAAAAAATTCCTTGTTTTTTTGGATTTTTTTGTTGTTTTTTTTTTCTTTTCCAAAGGCAGAGAAATAAGCACTCTGCAAGTGAAGTTCACATATATTTTAAACGACCCCTTTTGAGATCAAAACTGCCTAAAAACTTCCTGGAAGGTATAGGGAGCTACAGCAATGACTCAACGTAACTTTCAGTCCAGGCGCCGCAGCTTTGTTGCATTGTTACAGGGAATACTGTTTTCCTCCATTAGTGGAGCTCCTGAAATGTAGTTTTGAATGTACTTTGGCCTCAGTTTGTGGAAGTCAGTGCTGTTGCACTGATCCATATCTCCTAATGAACCGGTCTACTGGCTGTGCTGAAGATGACTCTTTATGGGCCTGATCCAAAGCTCATGAAGACAGAGGGAGTCTCTCCCTTGGCTTCAGTAGGCTTTGCATGAGGCCCTTGCTAAGGTCCAGCTCATCATAAGTAAATCTGGAAATACCCAGCGTGGACCAGCTCTCACTTAACGTGAGCAGGAGCATGTGCAGCATGGGAGGTTGGGATGAGGGTTGAGGTTAGCGCCCTCGATTACTAATGCTAATGATCTGGTGTCCCTTCCTGCTGTCGCAGCAAACTCTACAACAGGGTGTCTCCTCTCAGAGGGAGTAACCTCCCCAGGTCAAGGAAAAAACGCTGGAGGGAGGGTGGAGAGGCAAGCCTTGTGTTCATAATCCCTAGACAGAGAAATGCGTTTCTGTTTAACACAGAGTGAACAATTAAAGCATTGGAGTCAGCTGGAAATGCTGCTTGCAGCGGTTCCTGGTTGCTGGCCAGTTGGTGGCTTACTAACAGCCGGCACAGCATGCTGTTTGCCACGCACAAGGCTCCCTCCCTCGCAGAGGGAGGGCCAAGGAGGGCCAGGGAACAAACCCAGCTCCCCATGCCAAAGATCTGCATAAAAATTGTCCAGAGATATATGGAAATGCCAAAAAGGCACATGCAGATGCAATCCCTGGGAGCAGGTCTGGGGAGCGGAGGAAGCCATACAGAGCAGCTACCCTCTCCGCCCCACTGTCTGCTACATGGCAGACCTTGCCTGGTGAATTCTAAAGCATCTGCTGCCTTCAGAGAAGGAGACGTGAGGGGATTATTTTTCCCTGTTTTCATTTGCTTTTTGGTATCTCTTGAAGGCATTCAAAAAGGTTTGCCTTGATACTCACTGTCGAGGTGTTCCCAGAGGATTTCCCCCGTGGCACATGCCAGCATGTGAGGTGACTTAACATCCCTCCGTGTTAGCACAACGCAGAGCATCTCTTTGGTGACTGGGTCTAAATCAAGAATAAGAAGCCCAATCTTTTCCTGCGCAGTTATCAGAAAAAAAGATAGTGAGCAGAATACCTCTATTTGCAGAGGCACTGGGTGATGCTTGGCCCGTTTTGCTGAGTGAGGAATACAGAGCACGGTTTTCAGTCTCGGAATTCCTGACAAATTCTGCTGTCAGGGAGTCAAAATAATAATCAAAATGGTCCATTCCAGCTTGAGACACAACACCCAGGAGCCATAGCTTGTGTTCATTAGAGATGTAAGATCACAGCATACTCTCTGTGCAAGGCTTTTAAGATCATTGTCTATCAGATTTTCTTTGTGCAGTTTTGCATCCTTACTCCAACCGAAGTTGAAATGATCCCTCTATCCCTTCTCTTTTTGGTCAACAAAAGGCTTACATCTTCCCCAGCCTGGTCAGATCTCACTGGAAGTACTTGTCAGCCTTTTAACAGATCTGACAATCACAAATCTTAAATGGTCATGGCCTTAAGCCACCTTGCATGCGTTTCATTCCATCTCCTACTATGGAGAGAATTGCAAGGGTCTTTATATATCTTTATCATGCAATTAATGTGGGATATTTAGAGGTATTTAATTGTATCTTTAGAGAACTGTTTATGTGTATCCCACATACGCCCAGCCAAAGTGGGATTCACCAGCTCCAGCCAGTCTTCTCATCACTCTGAGTTGTGTTTATGTGCCAGGAGCCATAAGCCATCCAGCATCTCAGATAGTTCAGGTAAATGGAATCTGCAAGTGTGATTCAACCCCTGAAGATGGAAGAGTCAGGACCTTCACAAGGATCCCTGTACACTGGTAAATTATGGGCACAGGCTTGAGCACTGACAAGTAGGTGAACCTGCTTGACCAGAGGGGCTGGAGATGACCTCCAGGGGTCCCTTCCAATCTCAACCATTCTGTGAGTATGTGGCAATGGTCTATCCATACTATTTTGCGATTAGCACACTCCCTGCCATGTTTTGGGCCCATGTTAATTAGCACTCTGCCACAGTGCCTGGGTACAGTCTAGGGGATAGCACAGACTGCTTCAGGCAAGTGAGACTCAGCCCACCCAGTTTTGGAGAGAAGGTAGAGAATTTAACTCCACATGTGCAAGGCTTTTGTGCCCGCAGGGTCAAAGAACAGGCCATGGCCTGGATTAGTTTATTAGCATAGATATATAGAAGCCCAGAAAAGTTGGTTTGAATGGTTTCTGCTTGCTCATTTCTTCCTAAAGCCAGGAATTCAGATTGCAAAGAGGTACAGGTGGGGGCACAGTCTCGGTTAGGTGCGTGAAGTGACAGAATGTGGCCCTTGACTTGCACGTGGGCTGTGTCACCTCGAGGGGTGTAGAGATAATCCAGCTCAAGACAGACAGTTTTTTGCCACAGTTAAAGCCCATTTCAGGGGATGCGGGGAAAAAGAAATTGTCCTGTGACATACCTCGCAAGGGCAGTGGGAAGCTCGAGACTTCCCATGTGCCTCTGCAAAGGGGAGGCTTATCAGGTGCTTGGATTTCTGCTCCTGACAGGTGTCTCCGTAACTCAGCTCCTCTTCCCTGTGCAACTCTGTCACTCTATACATGCAGACAGAAGCCTGTTTATCCACTGTGTGCCCTTGTCTCCCTCTTTCTGGGGCAAACATATGTGCATTTACATGCTCTGCTTTCCTGCATCCTCCTCACAGCCCCTGCCCTCTCTTACACCCACACACTACAAAAATCTGCCTCAGATCCAGTTAGTAAAAGGTGACTTTTTCCTGCCATCTGGGTGTTTGGTGGCACAGATTCTCTTGGCCTGCCTACACACACTCGCGGGCGCGTTACACCCTCCTCTTTCCCTTTCCTCCTTCTCTCCCCCTCCCACGAGCTGGCAGCAAAAACAAAAGGGAAATCTTCAAAACCAGTGTCAGCTGCCTGTGTCAGTGTGGGTTGAGAGGACGGATCACAGCGCACTCATCTCCCAGTAGGCAAAGGGGACTGTATTTCAATAAATTTACATACTACAGAAGACTGTGTAAGAGATTGCTTTGGGGAGCTCTCTGTCGAGTTGCTTTGGGGACGCCGAGCCCTTGACTTGCTCAGGAAGGGTTTGATGCCACCTGCTCTAAAACTCTCATGTTCTCTGTATCTTTTTCATTTCAATACCGATGTCCGTTGTTTGCTTCACAGCACGGTTTTGTTTTCTTCCAGTTTGAACGAAAAGCTGTTGATTAATAGATCTGGAAATGTTGGCTGAGGGCTTTCTCTGAGGGAAGAGCAATGCTAGCTTTCCTCTGTGTAGCTCCTGTACACACCTTGATCCTAACCTGCTTGGGTCTCACTTACAAATTGTGACCTTTCTTGAGTGGATCACTGAACGTCTCTGCCTTTCTTTAATCTTTTGCTTCTCTTCTGATTAAATGCAGTGGAAATATTCTAACTTAGGAAAACAACCTGTGACAAATATAAGGTTTCACTGAAAACAGCATTTATGTGTTCATTTCACTTCTCTTGAACATTATGTATATTTTTTTCCTGTGAAAAGATAATATTGAAACAATTTTTATAACTAGCTGCTCAGTACAGATTACACATTTTTGTTCAGAAGAGAAGTAGAAATTTCCTTAGATATTTCTGCATTTAAGCATTTCTGAATTGCGTATTTCCACAAAACATGAGTTGTTGTTGCTTTTTTTTTTTTTTTTGGCTTGAAGAGAAGGGGCAGCTGTAGAGATAGAAGAATTTCCTGTGTTTTTTGTATTCTTGTACCCCTCATGAAAGGTTGCTTCCATAAGGAACTTAGATGGACTGATCGTTGGCCTAAATCCCAGCCCAGAGCAGTGCAAAGCATAGGGGCTGCCTTCCAGATGGCTGCTGCTATTGCTTATTGGAGGCAATCAGTGTTGTTCCCAGATCTATTGTGGTCAACACCTATAGTTAGCTCAGAAAAGACCATGACTACAGTCTACTGAAGTGTAAGTTACCTCTAGGCGTAAGATAGTCCTTCTCAGTGTTGCTATAAGCTCAGACTGATGTCATGGAAAAGCCATCCTCCCATAATTTTCAAGAAGATCTTTTCACCTAGTGACTGTCTTGGAATGTAGAGCTGGGAGAAGAGGGTCAGATTGAGGAACACAAGGAGAGAGAAGCTAGTCAACATTTCATACACCCACTGTTGACATGAAAGAAGTGGCTTTAAACTTCCTCTTATTCATGAGCTTTCTGTGTGACAAGTCAATTAGCCTCCCTGTGGCTCCATTCCCAGTCTATACGATGAGGATATAGCACATGCAGTGGAACAGTGAAGTAAAAGTGTATGAACGCTGGTGAGACATGCCATGGGAAATGGGATGGATGTGTTGCTAAGAGCAGGTATAGCAATGATGAGTGGCAAAGAACCACATGAAATCCTCCTCCAAACAGAAGTAGCAACCTCCTGCTTTGGTGTTCACGTGGCTCTGGAAGTGCATTGTGTGCTCAATCCATGGGAGGGCAAGGCCCAGAGCAGGAGGCTCTGAACTGGGTCATTTTAACACTTCCTCACAGAGGAACGTTCATTTAATGCAGAGAGGGAACAGCTGAGCCGGTGTGTTCACAGAGAAACACCGTAATCTATTACGGGGCTTGGGCCACCATTGATCAATATGGCAAAGTCAATAACAGCTTTTGATTCCAGCATATTAGGCTGAGTGTCAGATTCATGTTTATTGGAAGTTTTCACAAATAAGTCAGGCATATGACTTGAAGGAAAGAGAACATGAGTCAAAACTCCAGGTGGAAGGTTGATTATTTTTTTTTTTTCTCAGAGTTGTGTCTGAATAACTGCATAGCCTTTTATGGATGAAAAACCCCACACCTTTCCATATACAGAATGACAGGCAAATAAAATCAATTAAATTTGTTTTTTCAGTTAAGGAGAATGAGGATTATCTGAGGGTTAAACTTGCAATGACCAAAGCTTCATAGTATGTCTAATTTTTTTTCCCCTGAAACTTCCATCTCTGTAAATCAGGCAATTCCATTAGTATCTGCTTGAAAAGAAAGAGATACAAACCCAAAATACTTTAGGCATTCCACATAACATCAAAGAAATCTTGTAACTTTGACATGAATTCATTTTAAATTTCCAGAAAACATGAGAGCTGTTATGTAAATAATAATCCAATTAAAACACTAAAATATGTTTTAAAAGAAGAAATTTAGAATCCTATTTAAATCCATCATATAAGTTTCTATCTCTTAGTTTTAAAACAGTGAAGTTAGAATATTTGAACTGAAAAAAATATTGTTAAAATTCTAAATATATGAATACTTCAGTTATTACAGATATTATACTGACAGGGGAAAATGGAAGTACCAAGATAAAAATAAAGAACGGCTTGAATTTAATCTCCTCTATCTTTTTTAATCGAGCATGTCCCAAAATACTTCCTGAGAGCTAAGCGACACCGGTACAGAGCCAGTGAATTAAAGAGAAAGGAGAATTAAAAGGTATAAGGAAAGGAAAGAAAAAAGCTGTAATAGGAATTAATCGGAGGAGACAATAAAAAAGGGAGGGTTTGCCTGATGTCAGGATATACAGAATATAGAAACAAGGTCTGAACATAGCAGTGGCAAGATTGTTTTGGAAAAACGCACAAAAGGTTTCTCCTGGATCAAACTAGAGTGATAAGAGCAAACAGAGGCAAGTGAGATTTGTATGATTGGTGGAGAAATGCACACAGCAGCATTTTGATTTTTAGTTCTTATTTCTTAATAATCCATAGAGCTCAGCAAAATTAAATACCTCCATTAGAAGAGAAAAGCTCTTGAGCGAACAAAAAGGTGAGCAGACCTGTTGGAGAATTGGTGAGGCTGTGCGTCAAAGTTCAGCCTCAAAGGAATATGTAAGAAGAGTTACTTGTGTCCTTATCTGAGTCTCCTCCGAGATGTTAGTGCATCCGATGCATTTTAAAATTTGATGGATTTCTGTGGGCCTTATCTTCTTTGTTCTGCTGGCGCTTTGCCCTTCTGCTTTCCTTTGATCGCTGCTTAGGATCAGTTTTGCGTAACGCTACTGGGGCAGAGTGCATTGGCTGCCTTGCTAGTCGATGACCCAGCGAGAGTGGTAAAAGGACAATTACATGGACAAGAGCTTTTCAAGAGATGCTGGATGAACAGTTTTATCATAATTTATGAACTTTTAGACAGCCTTAGAATCTTCCTGCTCCAGCACCGTGCCCAGCCTTTCAGCATGTAATCCACCAGGTTCATGCATTTTGGTATCATCTGGTGGGCATGGGGCTTGAATGGCATCCCAGAGAAAAATGGTATGCTCTCCCTATATGCCAAAGGTGGTTTTAGACAAGGACCTAAGCTTGTTTGGAGTAATGCTACCAAGCTGTCCACTCTTCATTCATACTTACGACAGAGATTGTTTTTCACCGGTAAACATCAGCAATGTCTGACTTTACTGGTGGATTTCGTAACTTTTTACATGCAGACCTTCTGAAAGCTTCAGTAACAAAAACCTGGGAAGTACCTAAACTGCTGATTGTAGACATGAGAGTACAGCCAGGGGAAAGATCATGCTGTAATTGCCATGGTTTTTATACACTTTCTGCAAACATCTGTTACAGGTCACTGTCAGAAACAGGTTATTTTGTTACAGACTTCTAGTCTGACCCAGGATGACAGTTTTTACGTTCTGATTAATAGCATTAATCCAACAACACCCATACAACTCCTATAAATCCTCTTACCTGTTCTTCAGCTCTTACCTACCAGAACCACAAGAGTGGAAACATTACAAAGAAAATTCTCCTTTCCCTTGCAGTGGGTATCTTCAAATCGTAGAATCACAGAATTATAGAATCTAGCCCTGTCTAACAAGTTTTTTAATTCATTTTCCTTTAAGCCTAGCCATACCTGTTGTCATTCCCCCTCTCCGATCCACAGAGTTTTGCTGGAAGGAGAGCTGGTTGAATCCTAGAGTGAGGACCAAGCTGGTTGTCATTGCATCGACAGAAGAGTACATAAAGGCTTGCATAGCATCACAGCACATAGTGCTTTCGTTCCGATGTTGTCATCATAGCACTGTTCAACAGATGACAATTTCTTCTTTTTTTTTTTTTAAAGAAAACACAGAAAATATTAATTTTCATCCTGCCAAACACATGTACTGAAGACTGTAAAGAGAACACATTCATAACCTTACAATGCTTACAAGGGTACAACACATATTTTCATACTGTAATAAAAGTTAAGTTTGCATCCAAGACTTATCGCTGGATCTCTCTCTGGAAGTTTTGGAGCACGTGTCTTGTGAGCGTAAACCTGTGTTCTGTAAAATTGGTGAGGCAAAGTGGTTTGATGTATATTTGTCTCTTGTGACTTAAAAAAAAAATTGTTCTCTGCATTTCATGTACATGCATGAACTTGAAGCCAAATCCTTCCTGTGTTAGTCTTTCAAAATGGTTAACAGGAACAGCCTACGTTCTGCAGTGTGCTGTAAAACAAGGCCTAGGCTTCTTTTGTTTTTTTAGTTGCAATTCTTTTCTATCTAATATTTTAGTAGCAGGAAGGGATATGGTTTTCTTCATGGTGTTGGTGAGTTTGATTGGTATATGTTCATATGCCCTTTCTTTTTTTCTCCACATTCTATAATGATCTACATGCAGAATGACATTTTTATAGCATTTTTCGTGTGTTTAGCATGACCGAGTCTCTGCTTAACGTCCACAACTACTAGCTTACAGGCAAGAATGAGGGAGAGAGAGAGAGCCCTTCTTTGTGGTAACTAACTCTCTATATAATGAGCCCCTTGAAAATTCTCCTTGCATACTTACCGACACCCCCGCAGTTACTTAAATGGGCATTATTGGTCACTGGGTCCCAAGGTCATCCAACAAAATGGGGTTGTTAAAAATAGGAATGAGGGTTCAAGGCATAGGGTCAAGAGAGATTAATTGAAAAATCTTCTGCAGGCCTGACATCATCTGCGGAATGGCAGCGCCCAGACACCTCCAGCTGCTGTTGGGTTCCTTGCGAATGTAAATGAATTACTTCCTTTGTGGCAGTGGGGTGATTTCCAGGCTGGGCTGTTGATTTTCTTTATGTTCGGTTCCTTTTATTTATTTTTTTTCCTCTGCAGTTCATCTTAAGAAATCTTTCTCGCAGTGTCTGTTATTCTTCCATTCTGCCTTGTCCCCAGTTGTAACCTTTGAACTTGTTGGGCCGTTTCAATTAAATGTGTAGTTCTGACCAGCTTTGTGAAACTAGGCTCCTGAGTAAGAATGGTGTTTCTTCTTCTTGCTTTGTGAAAGGGATGCCTTAGTAGAGATGCCGTGGAGAATGCCTACTGCTGCTCACACTTAAAGCAAGATTTCACAAGAAGTCAAAGTGCATTGCTTCCCTTGCAGGGAGAATTACTCATATCTGGAGGTGTGTGTTGCTTGTCTTTATCCTATGGAAGAAATTCAAAGCTCTTGCCTAAAAGTGTCCACAAATCTACTCCTATTTTCATCAGCACTCATCTTATTCCTATTCTAACCCTCTGAAATCTAGCAGATCATGGAAAATCTGGGCTCTCAGGGGAGTCTCCATAGGTCAGTAAGGATCTTACAGTTGAGAACTAACTACAAGCCCAATTGTGGAAAGCCTAGATGCTTTGAGGAGGGTGTCTTCCACGGGGGGGTGTCACAATTTGGGATTCACTGATAAATGTGTAATGAATGCACATCTGACCTAATTGCCTAGACTCTATGCACAGTCAGTGGAGAGAAATAGGCAATTCCAGAGAGTGATTCTCCTGTCATCTACACTTGAATTAAATGGATCGTGCTCTAGAATTGACTATTTCTTGTGGGTTGTGAAGGTGACCTAGGTGACTATCTCAGATGTACATGCCAATACTGTAGATGTCTAAATCCGTACTGATGAGGCTACTTCCAGTGTTCTGATGAAGATATGCCAGTACTGAATTACTTCTGACTATTTATTCCTTAGAAGAGCCTGAGATCATGGACTTACTTGTCAGGAGAATCCCCCCCCAAAGTTGTTTTTGTTTGAAGAAACAAGACAAGCAAAAGAATATGCCCATTCAGAAAATGTGGCTTCAATTATGCCTCTTGCCCAACGTGACTTTGAAATTTTAGTACAGAATTGATAATAAGACTGAGGTGTCCTGAATCTTATTCCAGTACCTTACTCTTAAAAGTAGCTGGCTTATGTATTTTAGAACATGCTATTTTAGGAGTTTGAAGTCAGGATCATTTAAATTTGAGTTTGCTTACAGAGATGGACAGATTTTAGACCATGATGGCTTTAAGAGGTGCTGAATTTATTCCTTCCTCTAGTCAGAAGAGAGCTTTACCAGGGCAGAAGTCACACAGCAAATGCTAAGTTCCCATCTAATTAGGGTATGGTGCTGAATCTGCCAGTCCCAACTTTTATCCGTCACCTCCTCCTGCTCCAATGTGCTGTGGAGGATCACTTCTCTCTCTCTCTTTCTTCTTTAAAGGAAAAATATTATTAGGCTTTGAGGGCCTAAAACTGTTGCTGCCTGCACATCGCTAAAAATAATATAAATCAGTGTCGAGGGACCACTTGTATTTTGGCTGCATGAGGAAGTTTAGCAGCAAAAGAAAAAGGGGAAAACTCATCAGTGCATAGATCTCAAAAACTAGGATGCTGTGTCTGCAGCCTCTCAGAAAGTTCAGAAAGCCATTAAAAACTTTATTTTTTATTTTCTTTCCTTTGCCTTTTTCTCTCTGGTAAATTATTTTGCCTTAACACAGTTCTTATTCACACTTTCCACAAGGCTTGTAATACAGCAAACAGGACCACCTCATGCTGACTGCTCCTCTATAAATAGGTATGA
The DNA here is from genome assembly GCF_963924245.1 of Chroicocephalus ridibundus. Lineage (NCBI taxonomy): Eukaryota > Metazoa > Chordata > Aves > Charadriiformes > Laridae > Chroicocephalus > Chroicocephalus ridibundus. Next base: position 78,135,602 of record NC_086316.1, on the reverse strand, counting down.
GGCAATTGTAGGAACAGAGATGCAGGATTTTAATTCTTCTTTGAACTCTGATTTCACATTCATAGCTCACAATCTTAGGTAGAGATGTCAGTGGTACGCAAGCCAGCAATTGGTGTGGGAGGGATAAGTTGTAGTTATTGGCTTATAAAGAGGAATTCCAGAGAGGCAGGTTGAGGAGCGGTGGAGAGGCAGAAGGAAGACAGCCAGCATCACCACAACATAAAGAGTTAAACAGAGGTCCATTTGTTTCAGACTTGACCTCTTCAACCTTCTGCATTTTATCCAAGCTGATGTGGACAATGAAATTCACTTGGAAGAGCTGAAAGGCTCTTCCAGGCATCTTCTTTATAGAACCATTTGTAAACACACATTTAAAAATTTCACGCTGTTAATGATTCCCTTGATGAGCTTCTTGCTGAGGCAGCAGAGGATATTTAATGAATTAGAAATATCCTTCTATTCAACTCCACCCTCATCCTCAGATGAAATTATTGGCATTCAGGATCAAATCTGACCCATGATCAGGGTCTATTAGACCCAAGCGTTGAATGATGTTCTCCACTGCTGCCATACCAAGCGAATCAAAGGAATGAATACGTTTAGCATTTACATGTCCATCTAGCTATTAAAGCACAGAAGATGCTCTCTCACACGCAAGCTGGAGATGCAGGAACAGTGATACCGAAAAGCTAAACAATCCCTGAAGGTCAGATATCCAAAAAAAGGAAGGATCAAGAACAATACTTATGTTGTCCCAACTCCCTGCCCTGTGTCTTACCTACAAGACAGACTTACTGACTTGATTTAGAGATCAAACCACTCGCACAGCTTCTTAGGGTTGTCTTAACCACACTTCTTGAATATCTTTTCTCATGGCTCCTTGAACATCCCCCCTTTGTCCTTTTTTTATTCAAACGCACAGACTGTAAATCTGTTTAAGTAACATGATAATGACCAACGGAATGGTTATGATGTCACTAAAATGAGCTATATATAACCAACCTAGTGTGTTAGTGGGAGCAGACAAGACAAGGAGATGGGAGAAAAGAGAGGGAGGAAAAGTGCTTGGAGTTAAATACAGATGTTTATTAGCTACCTGCTCAGAGGCGGTACTTGAAAGATAGCTGATCTGTTCCCTTGCAGTTCTGCTGCCCTTTCACCTTCTGTTGCTGATGTATTAGGAGTCTAATTTTGATAGCAGAAGTATTCTCCCCCCCTTTTTGGTTTACACTGGAGACCTATACTGTCTGATCTGTTTCACTGACATAGCACAATGGAGATGCTGCTAGGAGATATTAAAGTCAGGTATTATCAGCTCAGTGGCATAATATTATTTCCATCTCCTCCTCAATAGATTGTCCGCATAGTGACATGCTGCCAAAGTGAAATGAATGAATGAACCTGGAGAGGCTCATTGCACACTGAGCACAGGAAATGAAATAAATAAAGGGAAGAGATATCCAATGTCAAGTGGGAACAGGGACATGGGGTTTGGGAGGGTTGCCTTCTCTCTTCTGCTGGAGATTGACCTAGTGTTGCATTTTGTCTGGAGGGCACAGGGCAGGAGGTGAATTTATTCTTGACTGGTGGAAATGGTCCTGTTACACAGGTGAATTAATGAGAGAAAATTTATAGCCCTGTTCCTGCTGCAAACTATCACTTGAAAGATCCTAATTTGGTTTAAGAGATACAAAACTACACCAAACTCTAGACACAACCCTGCAAGTACTGCAGGATTGTACCAAATACCAAAGTACCAACATTTAAAAGATGGGGTATCATTGAAAGTACTAAACTGATATATGGGAGATAAATGTAGTCTTATGCCACAGATTTTCTTCATTGTTTGAACAACTCACATAACCTATTTTTCCCTTTTCCCTCAATTCACTGTCTACCAGTTGGGGTTAAATGCCAGTTCCTTCTCTGGTGAGGGTGTGCTATTTCTCAATGTTTGCCAGACCCTTCCAAATATTATAGGGGACTGCTACCTTATACACATGGGCAGGGTTTGATGGCATGGTGGGATCAGACCCCCAAACAGGGACAGCTGTTGGTGAGGCAAAGGCTAATCACCTCAGCTGAGGAGTAGTCATGATAATTTTGTTATCTCAATCTGCTCACTGGACAAATGATATCGTACTGCCATGGAAATCCCTAAGCAGCTCTGACTTAATCTGAAATTACAAATCCGGCTTCAAGGGGAAGGAAGACTATATGATCACAGTCTGTGTCTGTCCTTCAACCTTTGTAACTTTGAACTGATCTCAGGTAAATTAAGCAGTGGGGGTAAAAAGGTTTGAATATATTCTGTTCTAACATGAATTTTGGAAGCAGGTAGAATGGTGGGGTAAAGTCACTTTCAGTGCTTTCATTGAGGGAACAGCTAATTGATCTCTTCCTTTATTAGACATCAGAGAATCCAGTCACGAGCAAGCCAATGGCAAACAGGCCTCATTAATTCCACAAAGTCTGAAATTACTTGTCCCTGTTTAGGAACTAGGTTAAAATATTGAGGAAGTAGCTTCCAGCTCTGTCTGTCATATCGGTAAACTGAAGTACACTACAGAAAATTAACAGCATTAACAGTCAACATTTTGCTAATGACCAGCACTGCATACAACTGATTTTATGGGCCTCCAGGCAGCACCTCAAGCCTGGCTTTGCATATGTACTTGATTATGCATTGTGATGGATTTAGGCTGAAGATTCTCACTTCAAAGCATTTCCAATCTTCCTTCTGCCTGCCCCCCTCTTCATCACTCTCAGTACAACTCCCACAGCCCATTAAAGTTGTCCCTGGTTCAGATTGTTGCGCTCAGCCAGGATCAATGCAAGCCAGTCCCATTTCCCCCTTGTTTTCACAGTCCAGTCTGTGCACCTGCTATCCTCAGTTGGAAAAACTCATCTATCTGCAGACCCTAGACTTGCTGCTTCAACTTAAACCTGGCAGCAGTAACTCATTAAAGATGCATCTAGTGGAACCCGCACCCACAGAGGTGCCAACTGGTGCTTCATCCATTGCTTACAGGTCTTGAACTTCATCAGCCAGGCAGGGAAACCAGCAGAGAAAGGACCCACTTATCTGATTAAGTCTTCATGAGCTGCTCTTGTAACCCATCCAAAACAAAGTAAGGAAACAACAAAGTGTTCAATTCCACACACAGACACACTTTTGCGTCCTGGGTTCCCTTGAGATAATTCAGATTCATGTTTTCATTTTGTCACAGATGTAGAACCAGTGAATATCTCAGACTGCTCCTGAGGTCTCATGAGAAACTGGTCTCTACTTCATTTTTATTAGATTGTTGGAGATGAAGCAGACACAAAAGCAAAGCTGCCTGTGCTCTATAGCATGAGTATGATGGTCCTGAGTTGCAAACATCTGAGCTTTTTAGAGGAGCAGTTAGAAGTAAAATTTTCTTTTGTCTTACAGTGAACTCCTACAGTTACTTTCAATTAAGTGTGCTTAGAAAGTAAAATGAAGCTCCTTTTAAAGAGGACTCTGCAGACAGCTAGAGGATCCACTACCAGTCCCATATAGGTGTTTATTCCTCTCCTGGTCAGCTAATCCTCTATTGCTACAGCAGCTCAGAGTTGTTTCTTAGAGCTTAATTTTGATTGCAAAGAAAGAGTTCTACCCAATGACAGATTTTTGAGGTTTCAACATGTTCTAGCTATCATTTAGAATAATGCTACCATCTCTCATATTTACTGGCCACCAGTGGAGAAGGTAAATCCACCCACGTGAGAGAGACTGAATACAGCCCAATGGTATACTGCATCTGTCTAGGTGATAGGAAAGCCTTTTATCTGCTTCACCTTTTTTGGTGAAGAAGGATTTGAATCTGTGCCTTCAGTCTTCCTAAATGAGTCCCCCAATGACAGAGCTTTCATGCCTCCACCCCTTTTCCCTACAAATGTTTCATTATTTATTCAAGATAAAACTCTTCCAACTGGAAGAACTGACAGGTTAAGATACATAGCACGTTAAAGCCTCAGGCAAAAGTTTCTGTTTTGTCTCCTATCGAGGCTTGAACCCAGGGATCTCATGTGAGTACCTTAACCGTCTGTCTATTCAAGGTCTCTCTGACTGCCATCCATTTATTTTGGAATGAATAAAAGCAAACTAGACATCAAAAACCAAATACAAAAATCCCAGGGGATTTAAAAACAAAACAATACCTGACCGATTTTAGACATTTGTGTTTTTCTTCTCTACGTTATTGAGGGAGGTGGAAGGAGGAGCTGTTTGCTTTTTAATCAATCCTATTGACCATGACAGAAAATTAAAACTGCTGCTGAATTCTGTAACAAAGACATTAAAATCCAAGCACACATTTTGCCTTATAGAGTATACACTGACTTCAATGATTTATATCTCTAGAATTGTTTTTAATTTGTCTTAAACTCTTCAAACTCTGAAGGGGCTTTTTTTAAAATGAAATAGTTGAAACTCTGTTAAATTTTATATTTTCCAGAAGGTTAAAGGACAGATTTCAGAGTTTAAACCTCTTAAGTCTATGGAGACTTGCCAATGGGGGCTATTTTTGTTCTACTAGAACTTTTCCTAGAATAAGAAGGACTAGAATAAGACTTTGTGACTTCGTTTGTTGTCTGCTGCATTGGTGATGCAGAGATGGGATATAGTAAAAAAGAGTCAAATAGGGATGTATCAGTTAGTCCTGGTCTCTTACAGCCTGCCTCTCTATCTAGGACTTTCAGCATCAGTCACATACTTTCAAAGGGTTCATAGCTCTTTTCAAGGACACCCTACCACTGGATGATTTAAAAAAAAAAAAAAAAAAAAAAAAAAAAAAACAAAAAAAACCCCAACAAAACCAGCTACTACTATTCAGCACTTTTAGTAGACTTCTGGAGCCACAGTATTTCTAGGAAGTCATCAGATAAATTGAATTATGTGTCATCTTGCAGACAAAGCAAATACTTATTTTCATGCTGACAAAACCAGTTACAATTCGTGATCTCCTGGTGCCCAAAGAAGTACCTCTTTCTCCAGAGCAAGAACTCTTCTAGGGCTTGTGAACCTCAGAGGACATAGTGATGGCAAATACCTTACCCTCGATCCCAGTAAGGTGAGAAGTTCGGATAACTGGCTTGGGAAAATTGAGGACCGTTACTTGGGACCATGCTATTCAGAAACAGGAGAGATTACCACATTTCACAGGGCTTGAAGAATTCAAATTCAGTGCAACTCTGAAAAAAACATCAACAGAGAAACAAATAATAATTTTAAACAAAACAAAAACAAAAAAACAAACTCCCTCAAAAGTCACTTCTCCAAAAAGAGATTGTTGACAAGGTGAGTTGGACGTAGGTAGGCCGGATGAGGGCGGTTTGAAGAAGAGTCTGCTGCCAGTTGTTGATCGTCTGATGGAGTTGATGGGAACATTGGCTGAGCCTCTGCCCTCATTGTGTTCATTAGCATTCACACCATTCACTGGCCACCCCCTTGTACCAAAGACATTTTGTGAGCTTGCTAATTTTCATGAAAGCAAGTGGGGTCACTTTCCACCTTTTTTCCTCATCTCAACAAGGCTCGTCCCCTAGAGAGCTGAGAAGAAAGGCGTTTTCTTGTTGTCATCTGTGCAATTATCAGCTTTGAACATGATGGCAATTTGTTGTTGTTGTTGATTTCCTTTGTTATGCAAATGTACCAGCTCATTCTCTGAGTGCTTTTTTCCCCCACACAGCATAAAAAGGAATATTACACATTTAATTTCATGTTATCATTTGTTTCCCTCTGAGATTTCCTCCAGCCATTTTTTGGTCTTCTTTAGGCTAGTGGGAGCTAAGCAGTGGCATTTTGAATTCTGACTTTGTCACTTCTATTTACTTTTTATCATAAAGGGGTATTGTCAATAGGTCTTATGTGGCTCCTATAAAACCCATTTAGGAATTTAAATCTCCTCTAAAACACAGAATTTATGCTTCCTTTTATGATTTATGAGTCTAGAAGCCTAAATTCTGCTTTTAATAGTCTACCCATTTATATTCAAAGCAATCAGCTTACATGCTGCACGAGCCTTAAAGTTGTTAGTGCACAACTAAAGAGAATAATAGCAGGAGGATGTAGACAGAGGCCTAAGCCAGGAAGTTCAGAATAGAATTCAAATGAGGACTTCTCCGGGGCTTTAAGATACCATATCTCTCTGGTTCTTATTATGGTCCATCTCCTATACGCATCCTATATTGCACCTTTCGGGAAGAAAAGCAATACTTGAAAACAAAAAGAAGGAATCTCTTTTTTTGATCGCAAAGCCAAACCTCACCTGGTTCTTTCACAAGTCTAAATCACTCAGGAAGTCAAACACTTCTCTAACTGAATTATTCAAAACTTACCAGTCTGTACAGATGATTTGGAAACTGGTCCAAACCAAACTTCTCTATGATTTGTCTTCTTACCCATTTTCAGCGAAATTTAATGGTTGTAACATCTAATTTTTTATTTCTTATTTTTTTAGAAAATCAAAGTGACAATGACACTGGTAAGACTTGTCTGTAATAATGTCTAGGATAAATGAAAGAGACTGATGAGTTCTTAGGTATTTTCCGTTTTTTTGATTCATTACATTTCTTTCCTCTGAATTTTGAGAAAGAGTAAGTGGAACAGGAAAAAACTCTTACCTTGTCTGGCCAATTACTGGTAATTTGTACCTATCAGTAACTGTAGATTCATATCTCTTGATTTACATAGTTGGAAGGCTATTTGTTGGATGTCAGTTTAATTTGTCTTCCTTTTGATCTCACTGGAATAAATCTAAAAGTCTTCAGATAAATGAATGACTCTGGAGTCACATTATCATAACAAAAATTAGAATGTGTATAAAACATGAATAAAATAACCCATACCCCTAAAGGGTTAAAGTGTTAACCCAAATTTCTCCTGCAACCTGGCATCTTCTGCTCTGATCCTATCATCATTGCATGCAGAGGCAATCTCACAGATTGTACGTCAAAAAACGGGACCCCGAAGTTATCTATTTATTACAGAATACTTTTTGCTGACGAACGCTGTTGCAAATGATTTTATGCCTGATGGGTTTTAAAGGAGTTCTCACAGATCATTATTGAGGTTCTGAGGAATGAATATGAGAGAGGATGCATCAGAACGTGTCCAGTTTAAAAATATCTTTTACTATAAGTATTAGTACTGTCTATTGATGAGCATTGTAGTGTGTATAGTAAGCTTTATCTTCCCTATAGATTTAGCAAGATGCTATGCTGCAGCTGAAATAGGTTTCTTGGTGCAACTGTGGTGCATTCGGTTGGCATACATAATATTCTGGTCTGTCTCCTAATCTTAAATGTATAGAGTGGAAGCAAGCAGCAAGCAAGTCCCCTAAATTCCCTTCAAACTCTCTACATTTCAGGCCTTTCTGAGAAACTATTCAAAAACTGCACATGGAACTATCATGTGGGCAATCAGGTACCCTCGCGCTATTTACTGCTAGTTGCACCATCCTATTTGTGTTTTATTCTTAGAAGTGAGCAACAAAGTCTATGGGGAAACAAATGTATTGTTTTATTCATGCCTTTTAATGCCTCTGTTTAAAGTGGGGTTTTTTTGACCATCTGCTTGGAAAGAGATGATAGAATTCAGAGTTTTATCTATATCTTCCCATACAGAACTGCCAGTGCTGTGAACGTGGACCAGAAGGAGCTTTGAGGTATTCTCACTCCTTAGGTGTAGTAATGGTGCATGAACCAGGTGAAAAGCTTGTACTTCTGGAAAGACAAATGCAAGGCACAGAGGGAACACAGTGGCCAGTCTAAACGCTTAAGGGGAGCTCATGATCAAGTTGTCTCGTAAAAAGAGGGTGATGGGGATCCCACCTATAGTTCGGCTAGCACAAGCCCAAAGCACTTCTTGTTTTCAGTAGATTACAATACTGTAGCTGTAGCTGTGGACAGGATTCCACCTGAGGGACGGGTGTCTTGGGCCACTCAGCCTTTCATTAACAGTAACAGATGGCAAAATCTGTCCCCTTTCTGGATTTAAAAGGGAAGTAGAGTTACTACATACAGCCGAATGGACTGAATGTGTAATTCTGTCTTCTACTGAATGTCTTTCACTGGGATCGTGCCAAGGATGACTTTCACCCAAGTGCAAAGCTCAAATAGTTCCTAACTTACTGTGTCTGTTGCTCTGCAGACCCAAGCCAGGCCCTTTCCCATACCTGCAATGGAACACGGATGGGCATCACTGTGTCCTGGACTCACAAAGGGTTAGATGAGATCAGGATTTTACCCATTCCTCATTCCCAGTCATGTGCTGGTGACCAAAAATAGGTCATAAATGATACCTTATTTTTAGGGAGAAGATTTTTCTAACAGCATAACCAGGTCTTCCCCGGTGAATCCCTGCTTTGGATCCATACACTCACTCTTCCAATTATGAGGGCTATGATAAAATGCCTTCACAAAGGACAAGCTATTTCCATAGCATCAGTCAGTATCATTTAGACTCCAGTGCCCTTGCTGACTAGGTTTATAAAAATGACAGCTACAGGTCATCCCAAACTCTTGGATCAGAAGAAGCAGCTGCCTCTGAGAAGAGCCTTTTTTTTTTTTCTTATATTATGTTCAGAGTGATAAACAAAGCCTCTTTTGAAATATTCATGCCACTGGCCCACCTGGGGTATAAAAGACCTAGAAGATAAATAATGAGCTAATGTTTCACAAAATATATCCTCAGTCAGAAGCCAGTATGGATCATACTGATTTCTTACAAAGTCCCAGAAAAATAACTACCTTAAACTTCCTCCTGATATAGATAAAAAGGTGTTTGCAGGAGCAGGGAAACTGACTTGGTGTCCCAGAAGATAGTTGGTACACCTTTGACCCTGGAGATATCAGATTGTAATGAGATATACCCATGAAATATTTTTCAGGTAGACCTTAGTTAGTTCTCACACAGCTTTGAGCTGGCCAAGTGCAAGTCATCTCTAGGCTGGATCATGCAATTGTGTATGAGCTTGGCCTTGTATCCCTTAATTTTCAGTATAGCTATTTAGCTTGGAGTAAACTGATCGACCATCGCTACATCACTTTTGATTCAGAACTGGCATTTAGGCCCTGCCTTCGAAAATGGGCATGGAAATCATGTCTGCCATCAAAGTAGCACATAGATGTAAAAAAAGAATTTAAAAATGCCCATTGAATCAGACCAATTTTTCATCTATCCCAGTGTTCAGTCTGCAGCAGAATCCGGAAAGATGTTATTCAGGGAGAGCATGCAAAACCAGCCATTTTCTACAGACTATTCCTCTTGTACCCCCATGACTTATCCTATTGGTCTCCATTTTACAGGCATATTGTCTACAAACGTCTTACTAGATGTACTCCTTTATAAACCAGCTGATATTGTCCTTCCACGCAATCTCCCATGGTAGCAAGTTCCAGAGATTAACCACTTACTGCATAAAGAGTCTTTTTTCTTTTATCTGTTTTAAACAAACCTACTGCAACTTTTATTGTTCCTATACCTCTTTTATTGCATGATGTGTCGAGCAACATTTCTACATTCAGCTCATACAGTGGTTTCACCTTTTGTAAATCTCAATGATACCTCACCTCAGATTCCTGAATTGTCCCAATCTTTCAGTTTCCCCTCAGGAGGCAGCTTCCCCATCACCCTGATCATTATATTTGCCCTTCATGGTACCTTGCGTAACTTCAGTATGTCTACCATGAGGTATGAAAGCCAGAAAAGCACACAGTGCTCAAGATGCAGGTACACCACACCTTTTAGGGAAAGGCAAAATGATGTATTCTGTTTCATTATCAACACCTTCATGATGGTCCCCAGTACCTCATTGGCTTTTTCAGCTGCACATTGAGCCAAAGATTTCAGACATCTGTCATCACGAGGCCAAGATTTCTTAACTGAACTGTAACTGCCAGTTTGTTGTTTACCATTGTGAACCATCAGTGATGGCTTAGGTATTTTTTTTCTTAGTTGCATTAACTTAGGCTTATCCACACCAGAGTTCATCTGACAACAATTTATACAGTTTTATGAGATGTATGCAATTCCTTGACAACAGGTAAGCATTTTGACTTTCTAGAAGTGATTATCATATCTACAAAGTTAGATATTCCTCTGCCTGTTTCTTCTCCAGGTCATGGACAAAGACATTGAATAGAACTGCTTCCAGGACCAATCCCTATTGAATTGTCTCTTGAAAAGCCTCTTCTCTCGAATCTTGCTTGCCTTTTATCCATGTGTTTACTGTCACTGCTGGAACTCCAGCAGGTTACTGAGGTAGGGTTTCCCTTTGCAGGAGCCATGCTGACTATTTCCCAATAGAAAATATAATTCATGTACTGTATGATTTTATTGTTTATTACAAACTCTGTCATCTTACCAGGGTTGGAAGTCAGACTCACCGATCTGTAGTTCCCAAGATTCTCCCTAGAGTCCTATACAATCTGAGTGAGGTCAATCTTTGATTACAAGTTATAGCCTGCCTGTATTGGTTTTGACGGCTGGGTTAAGAATCTCCTTCTAAAGACTTTCTTGCACAGTTAGCAGCAGAAGTAGAGGGAGAGACATGTGCTTACGTTTGGAGAAAGCTGACATTTAACTGTTCCCCAATTTTTTTAATGAATGCAATAATATACTAGCACTGATTTTATCATTAAAATTGAGTTAAACAAATGTAGCTTTGTGCCATGCAAAAAGCATGGAGTGGGGGACACCACAAAAATATGCAAAGAGTCTCCTCTTGCTATTGTAAATATCATGCAAGAATTGGCTCACTTTTTGTTGTTTTTTTTTTGACTTTGTAGAATAAGGGTGTCATTCCTTATTCTGTTTCTGCTTTAGAAATAGCATATCTAGGACTTTCAGGGTCTTAACACAAAAACCATCTCTATAATAACCAGATGTGAAATACAAATGAATCTTTTCAATTGATTACTACTACAGGGATGAAGAGCTAGGACAGTCCAGCAAGACTGAGATTTACCAGTCCCTTGCTAAGTATCTCATTTTGCTGATTCAAATGTCTCTGTAGTCAGGGTTGTTTGAACAGAATCAAATTTACTTGTAATGAGCCATATAGTGATTCTCTTGTCTTTTTTTTTTCCCCTTTTCCTCTTGTCTTCACATTAATTTCCGCAAAAAAAGCACATCTGATTTTGTAATGAGCTAAGCAACTGTTTCTCAATTACACCAAATTTTACTGCTCTTCAGTTGAAGTTTAAAGGCATGGCAACTTCAGTATTATCAAAGGTTCTCCTCACAATAAAATCTTCAGTAATTCTTCACCAGTTTCATAAAACTTTCAGTACCAAATTACTGAAGAATACTTGAGCAAGGAATACTTTCTACCAAATTCTTAGAGTTGTTTCTAGAACATCATAGACCCATGGTGACGAAACCCAAATTGCCCACAATGGTAAGGTGCTGATTGCTGCACACATTTAAGTTCTGTTCTATCAGTTTGCTCTTTCTGATGCTTCTTTGTTAATATATGCCTTAGAAAGTGTGCTACAACTAGCAAATGGTTCACGTGTCTCTGGACTTAACTAGATCGATAGTAGGACATGGGAGGTCCAAGGAGAGGAATACTGAAATAGGAACTACTTTGTTTCTGACTGTTAAAAAAAAAAGAAAAAGTTATATTTCTTTTTTCTGTTGGTTTTACTGTAACCTGTGTCCTTTCTAAAGCAGCTGGTTTGGGTCTTTCCTTTTCTTAACCCTGCTCTGTCTGTCCATCACTCAGTATGTGTCTTTTCCAGCCAGGTCATTCCAGTTTCTGAATCTCTCCCTGTCCTGCCCTCAACCCCCTGCTGCGATATTTCCATATGTATGAAGGACACAACTTTATTCCTATCATTTCTCTCTTTCTTGTGCTTTTTGAGAATCTGAACTGGGAACTTTTTTCCTTGCTGAGGGACAAAGAAGCCTTTAAAGCACCATGAGATGTTTATATATGATCCAACACTTTTGTGCTCAAATACTTGAGAAATGTGTATGTGAGGGAAGAAGGGAGGAAATCCCATATGGTCATAGACTAGAAGGAAAATGTCATCATACGCGAAAAGATCTCAGTATGTCCTTGATTCATGTCAAGGTCGGTAGAGAAAACTGCCATTATCTAGTTAGATTTCTGTGCATGAGAAGCTATAGAGTTTGACTTCCTGGTTCCTGCAGCAGGTGGACAATCCACATGGAGCAATCTATACATTTAGAAACTGATTTATCATTGTATTGATGACCATCAATGGTAACAGTCACAGATGATTTTCTTCTCCTCTCTCCAGAATGTATCTCTGTCCTGAGTAAATTGAGTTTTCTTCTTGAAGCAAAACTGTGAGATGTGTTACTTATAGACAGGGTTGTCTTGCACCTTTGAATTTCCTGTTTAAGCTGGAAGAAAACATTGCCAGCAACCCTGGCACCTTATGCTTGTAATTTTTCATACCCACCCACCTTCAAACCTTACGCTTTTCTTCCCTTCTGCTTTTCCTAATATTAAACCTCTCTTTGCTATTAAAAAAAAAAGGAAAAAAAAAAAGAGGTATAGGAACCAGACATTCCCACATTCCCATTATTGGTAGCAGTATGACGACCTGTTCTCTGACATTCGAGATCAAGGCAATATGCTCTGGGCTGCAGAATCTTCCCAAACACTGCTGGCCATTCATCATCTGTCCTGTGGCAGAAGCACTGGCATGAATCTCCACAGCTGGCTGAGTGTGGTGCCGTATTCAGTTATGCTGGGTCTTAAATTGGTTTTCAACACATGTCTGTGAGTCACGGGCAGCTGGAGAATCAAAAGTTTCTGTTGGAAACACCAAGGCAAAGAAACCTGAGTTTCACATCATTTTTGTTTATTTATTGGACGATTACATTCAGCAGAGACTTGGGTCCTCTAAATTACAGCCTGAGACTTGTTTGTAAATAGTTTACACTATCTCCCTCATGGCCTCTCCCCTTTCTGGGACTAAAAGGGACTTGGTGGCCAACATCAGTACCTGTTTTGCTCTAGGCGGAAATTAAAATCCTGTGAAGCTGCCACAGTGGGAGACATTTGTCAGTGGAAATACAGTGAAAGAATACAGCATTTTGCTGTTCCTGGACACATAGCCCTGCTCATCTGTCACGGGAGTAACCAATGCAATGAGGTGAAATTCATATCTCTCAGCATAAGCTGAATAATGAGAGAGCAGATTCCTGTGAATTCTTTACAGGTATGACCTGTCAGAGCTCAGATGGTACTTCCAGTGCAGCTCAGTTCACCTGGCTTTTCAGTGTTGATACACTCTCTAGAATATGACAGGAAGTTTCACCATCACAGCCCTGCTTCAGACCTTCCCTCTGGCTGTCAGCTCCCTCTATGGCCATGCAGGATCCGTTTAAGACCTTTGCAGTAATGACAGTGTTGATGACCATTTTGACCTTTCTAAAGTTATTCGTTCTTACTTTCAGAGTTCCTTTTCTCCAGTTTTGCTGAAGTGGTTGCTCTTTTGGTTTAATTTTATTAGTGTTGTTCAGTGCATCAGTTGCCTAGAGATGGGTCCTTTTGAGAACAATACAAGAACAAGTGTTTGCAGCAAATCCTTCATTGTAGAAATAGATATAAAATTCCAAACTTTGCACAGAGGAACTGTCAATGTGACAATTTTCACTTCTCTACAACTCATGAAGAAGGTGTCTTCTTGATGTGGTTGATGGCTAGAGGAGTTGTGACCTTTGTGTGCACTTGCTCTGCCAAATACATGAAGGGAGACTGTCCTTACAGCAGAAAAGAAAGTGTGGTTTATAAGCAATGCACTAGGGGAGATGATTGGAAAGTGACAAGAGCGTGGACCTTTGTTACGTTCCTTTCTGACCTGTCAAAATGTGAGAGAAGAAATGAGATGCAATTGTGGCTGAGACTTGACTAACAGGAGAAGATGGTAGCACCTGCAAACTTTTTTAGTTGTTTGGTCTGTTACAGCTGTGATGGAGACCGGGTTAGGATGAAGTTTCTGAGATTTTCAGCATTTTAAACTCATCATCAAGATGAAAGCAACGTGAAAGCAGTTTATTCCCTTTGTGGTCTGGTGCTTGGATGCAAAAAATAGTCAGGAGAGGCAAAATTGATTACAGAAAATTACATGTAATGGAAGGCAAGAGGAGATGTTGGGAAGTCAGTGCTAGTAAACGGGCCTTAGATCTGAGTATGAAAGTGCTTGGTGTGAGTGTGAAACAAAAGTCTTTGCTGATGTTCTTTAGTCTAAGATTTTTTTCTGCTCTTTTAACCAACTCTAGATCTTCCTACTCTACTCCCCCATTTACTGCTTGAAATTTCTCATGGGAAACCACTTCCTTGGTTGCAGTGATGCCATACCAGCATAGCTGGGTAAAAAAGGATGGGAGGCCAGGAAGAATGAAGGCAGACATTCTCCACCCCCTTTCCTCCCTCACCTCTATATTCCTATAAGTATTTGCTCAGGTCTAGTGATAGTTGTGCTAGGACTTACGTAGGATATCCTCTTACAAGTCAAAAAGATGTTGCCTGTGTACAACAGGGCAAACACAGTGAATGTCTGCTCCCATATATGCAGTTTTTCTGGGAGTTCATGTTGTTTTTCTCTTAAGCTATTAACTTTTCAAGAGAAATGCAGAAGTATTCAGAAAGCATCTTCAAGGGGAACGTGTCACAGAAAATACCGAGTCTCAGACTTCTCTGCCTCATACCCTAGTCATGTGCAAAGCAGAAAGAAAATGGTAAAAGCGTAATATGATCAACTTGGATTGGGATATATGGGATGGGGACTGGAACCAAACCTTCTGATAATTTGAGAAGTTGCAAGGCCTCACATAGCAAAAGTTTCCATTTACTTCACTGACTCCAGCAGGTACCTCCCTACATTCAAATCTTAGATCTTCCGAGTAGACAGGACACCTTTCCAGCCTTAAAAACAATCTTCTTCATGTAGCAAAATATTGTATGGCAACTTAAAGCATTCGCGTGCACCCTGAGAGTGGCCCAATGTTTTCTGACAGCTGACAAACTAAAAAGGACGAGGCTGTCAAATGCAAAGAATGGGTCCCCTCCTTTTGGCTGCTGTCCCTCTGGTCTATTCAATTAGGATTGATCAAGCTGTGTCAAAGGTCCCTCCTCTGTTTCAGTGGTCACCGAGAGCTTTCATGATGACTAATGATAGGCTATCCTTAAAAAGAAACGGGAAAGAAACAGAAAGGATAATACAACGGTTTCTTTTTTCTTTTCTTTCTTCTATCCTTATGTTCCAATTAGGCACATTAACTTTATGACCTACTAAATTAAATTCATTTAATTGTCATTGTTCAATGATACATCAGCCCTCTCTGCCTTCCAACATCTGCCCCTCAAACAAAATCACCACTTACTCAAGTAAAAAAGATTTAATCGTGTTTTGGTGAAAGACTAGATGGAGGAGAGATGTTTTTCTTCCTCAAGAAAATATCTAAACTTTTTGAATTCAAATATGGATAGCAAAGAGAAACTGGGTAGCGATGCTGATAAGAAGCATATACGTTTCTTGGGAATCTGACATAAGTTTAAAAACTGCTGGAGTGTTCCGTCTATGATACTAGAATTGAGCTAGTAGTAGATGACCAAATCATCCTCTAGCAGTTCCCAGACCCGTTCAGATCTCTCTTAAAGATGGTATTTCCACTTTTTTCGCTGTGTAATACTAACACCCAGGTACCATTTACACTTGAAGGCATATGCCATAATTTTCTTTGGGAATTTTTAGATGATGGCAGCTGTTTCCAGATTTTTGTCATCTGTCAATCCTAAAATTGGGTGTGAGTTGTACGAGATATTTCCCAGATGTCAAATTAGACCAGCACCAGAAAGACAGAATGATCTGTGCCAAACAGTTTAGATGAAGATGATGGGATGACACCGTGAGTAGAATATAAATTTATGAAGATAATTATTATTATTGCAATAGCAATATAAAAATTGTATCTATCTCATTATCCTAGAAACTAGACAAGGACCACCAAAGGCTTCAAGCAAACATCAGTTACCTACAGAATTCATGTCTCTATCTAGTTATAATTCCTTTATTTATTTTTAAGGGTTAATTTTCTCCTAAAGCTGAATATGAATATATGAAAGGAAGGAATGGGGAGATCTTAAGAAATTTGAAAAGCAAATAAAGCCTGCGAGCCAGAATCTGTTAGAATAACACAAGTCCAGGGATTTTCGTTTTAAGATCACACAGAACTTCCTGGTTTTCCCTACTCCAAATCCTGTCTAGAATAGATCCTTGGCAATTCGTGCTTGGTCTTAAGAATGAATTATTAGCCTGGGCATCCAAGCGAGTTTCAGTCACAACATGCCAGAAGTTAATCAGGAATGATTCTTACTGCTCTAAAGATGCCTGAGCCAGTGTTTGCATCCTGCCACTTAAATCATTCCTTAGGATTGGATAAACCAGTGAATTTCCTAGTATGTTCATGTTTAAATGGTAGTGATGGAAATTTTGTGCAATTCAGCCGTTTCATTTCACAGAGGGTTATGACACTTGCTGTTAGGATTTTGTCCCTCCTCTGACCTGAAAGAAGAATCACTCATTTATTGCCAGAAACTTTTATCTGATTTACCAGTCCTTTTGTAATACTTAATAGCTTTCCAAAAGGACAAAAGGTGATTGACTTCCCATCTTCCAACGAAACTCAGTGACAAACCCCTCTTTGCCCTTCCTTGGAGCCACTAAAAATATGCTCCTAAATGCAAAAAATCCAGTAATGTTGGAAACATAAATGAAATTAAAATAAAGAGGTTGTGCAGTATTCTGATTCTGAAATGACACGACACTGAATTTATCCTGAGCTGAAGGATGCTAAAGCATGATGCAAACACTGCAACTTTAGTCCTCATAGCCTTGAACCATGAAGTATTATAATTGTTCATCCCATGAGAAACTGAGGCAGACACAGACTGAATTAATCCAGGTTCACGGTCACCCAGGAAGGGTCTGGACAATTTTGATAATCAAAGGCTACAGGGATCATGTGCAGACAGGGCCTGGGAAGGTGAGAGGAAGAGACTGCTACCTAATTATTTACACAGCTCATCACATAAATCACTTACTGTAATTGTTACGGGGCCCCCAGAAGAAACATCATCAGTGAGAAGAAGTTGTTACTGCAAGTAACCAGAGTAAAGACCCTGTCTCACAGAGCTTGCAGTCTAAATCGCTGTCTCCTGATGCTGAAATATAGCTCCCTGGCATTAAAATGAAGTCACAGAATCCAAGCTAATGAGATTTTTCTGCCATTATTAACATTGACTCCTCAAGGAAACATAACTGCCAGCCCCACCAGCAGGAGCTGAGGAGGTGGTGTTGCAAGGCAAGCAGGTTTTGGGAGCAGCAAGAAGTCAGGGAGTAAGGGAAAGGAGGAGGAGGAGAAGACAGTGGCACAGAGGTCCAACTTAGAAAGAAAAAAATGGGGAACAACATGTCCAAATGAACAAACAGATGAGGAGTGGGAGTGGAAGCAGAGACAGAGGGGAAGGAACTGAGTGCAATTACATGATCACAAACAATATTTTTGCCACCGAAGAAGTCACCACCACCCTGGTGAGACACAGCAGCCAGCCAGCCATACTATTATTGCACAGCAGTCACCAAGTAAAAGGTCTGAACTGAAGGCACGTGCGCGATGCAGTGATGACTGTACATAATGCACTGACTTGTTAGCTCATAACCATGTAGCCAGCCCTCAGAAGGAAGAAAATACCAGGTAATAAAAGACTCTTCAATCTAACGGAGAAAACATTGCAAGAAACAAAGATCAGAAGTTGAAATCAGACAAATGTTGTTTGTTTTCTTTAAGCAGTGGTGAGTGTAACTGGCTATTGAAAAATGAGTGGCGTGCTTTCTATTAGTTTCTTCAAAAAGAATCAAGGGCTCTTTTGGAATATAAATTTTAACTGAAAAAGTCTTTGTATTTAATAAAGAGCTAATGGGAAAATTCAGTGCCCTGTGCTATGTAGAGGGTCAGACAAAAGCAGTGATGGAGAACTGTTGGCATTGGTGCTATGCTTGGCACTGATGGAGAGCTGGGCTAACACCAACTGCTCTGTGCTGCCATGTTTTAAGAAAATTTGGCAAGAGGCACCTGAAAAATTTGCAGTTGAAGTTGAAGGGTCTAAAGTTCTTCAGAATATCTGAATGAATGCACTTACTTTCTGGAAACATAACTATGTTTGGTTTTTTTTGGTCAGGGTTCCTTTGGAAGGATGTGGGAAGATCATCAGGCCTTAATGACAGTCCAATATCTTGTAAACCATATATCTAAACTCAATCCATTTGCAATTTTCACAGAGACATCCCATCTGAAGTATTAAGTTATATTTCTGTGTCTGTTGCATGATTGTCTAGAGAGGTTTGTTTCTAGCTACAGCCAGTATTTGGGGGTAACTCTAGGGTTCACTTTTCAGAAAGAAAGAAAGAAAGAAAGAAGAAAGAGAGAGAGAGAGAAAGAATGCTTACTAGCTTTTGTGGCAGCTAGCATTTCTTGGCTAGGCTTAGCTTTCCATTTCTGTGTGTCATGGATTTGCACTCTGAATAATGTCAAATGCCTCTAAAATATACATCAGAAAACTGCAGATCTGTTAAGATTTCTAATCTTTGCTGGTGAGAGTCAACTTTTCATCACACACAGAGAAACCAATTCCCATCTCCTCTCCCTCCAGAAATTAGACTGTACAGTGGAAAGGCTCCAAGTCTCTGCTGTTTAATGGCAAATTGACTTGGGGCACCAGCAGTACTAGTTCTAAAATCATTAAGTGAGCTGCCGCCAATAGATCTTTCACAGTCAAGCTGTAGATGAATGGATGGTGAGATTGTCAAAGATGGGATTCAAAGCCACCAATGAGTCCTACCCTCATCTTCTTGTTTTCTGGGAAATATTTTTTTTCCTTGAAGTATGGTGTATTTTTCCAGGTGGAAAACAAAGGGTTGTGACAAGAGAAAACAAAGAATAACTTTCCTTACTAAAACAAATTCTCTCCCTACTTGCCCTCCTCCAAAACCAAACTCCATTAGGAGTTTGCTTTGATGGGAAGGGGTAAGATTTGTAAAACCTTCTGGGATGAATAGGAAGGAGACCTGAAAGGAAGAAAAATTATGTGTGTTTTTGTTGAGAGAAGAGCAGGATGGCAGAGACATTTGTGGCACCAGCAATATTGATCCAGAGGCAAAGGTACCCCTCAGAATTCCCAGGTTACAAATGAATGTGTCTTTCCCCATCCCCATACCCCATTAATTGAAAAAAGCTTTCTCCTTGAATCACAGGCTTGCTTCTGTTGCAGGTCAGTAAAAAACATTGACAGAACATTGGAAAAAAAAAAACCCAAAACCTTCCAAAAGATGCGTAGCATGTGTTCACCTCTGTGGCTGCTGTGGTTCACAGTCTGAGTGAGAAAGATGAGCAGATTTTACGAGTGGATCGTACACAAACTGATGAATCTCCGTGTCTGTGAAGACATGGTTTGATAGCAACAGTTGTTAGAGGGTTTTTAGGCAAATTGTCTGCTTGACGTTGTGCAAACCACATTAAAAGATATCTCCTGCTCTGAAGGGCAGGTTTCCTACAAGAGACATATTGGAATGAGAGAGAGGGATTCAGGGAAAGCATTTATCTAGGTGCCTTTCTATTTCCCTATGGAAACTAAGCTAGGTTTTCTTACTGAAGAGACCAGGATGATCATGTTCCGTTTACTTGCTATAGATGCCTAACATAAGCACTATGTCTTATGCAACATCTGAGTTCAAAAGAGCATTGAATAGTTGAATCTTTGAATCATTGGACTGCCAGATTCAATGCTGCCTGTGCAGTTCACAGAAGATAGTAGATTCCCTCTAACCATCTGAAAGTTGTACACACCTAATATTACCTATATTTCTAAAGTACCATCAATTTTAGGATGGAATGAGTGTCCTTTGTGGAGGTACAGATCACTCTTTATTGATTACAGTGTTGACATAAATGACTAGCTTGGAGGCTAGGCTTAAAATCTGGATAGCATAGACGAGACACTCTTCTCTGTCTTCTTTGAATCTTGTAAGAGAATAAAACAACCTCCTTGATATTTTTCCCCCAGTGAGGCTCATAGCAAGAGACTCATTGGTGATCTTTTGTGAAAAAATAGCTATACCTATGGCATTTTGTTACTCAATAAGTGAATTTCACAGCCAAACATATGGGTGAAATTGCCACGATGCATGAATCACAGGCACAGAAGATAAATATCTGAGACTGTCAACAGAGTGGTCATTTCATGTCCTTACAGATATTAACTCCCACCATAGTTAAAGTCATTGCCTGTATAGAAATACTGTTTATTGGCAGGAAGCATGTGGAAAATCTGAGTCATTGTACAGACTCCCAAAATATGTAGGGTCCATGAGCAATGGCAGAGTTATGAAAGATGATACACTGCCAGCACAGGACGTATTTTATACCATGCATTGCATATCACAGGTTCTCAGCACCATCCAGAAGTCTTTGATGGTGATTTGAGACTTGTTTGAGACTTTGTTTCTCATTTACTGCAGCAAAAAGTTTTTCAACCTTCCCTAAACTCCAATACATTTCTGATCTGAACTGTCCAAAGGGGTATCCAGGTTTTCAGGAATATGAAGTTAAACTGTCAGGTGGCTTTTTGCATGATCTTTTCTTATAAGCTTTTGGGATATTTAATATTTACTCCACATGGTTTTATTCTGTTTTATTTTATTTTAATAGTTGGACTCAATGATCTTAAGGGTCTTTTCTAATCTAAATGATTCCATGATTCTATGAATCTATTTTAATACTGCCCTTATGCTTAATTGCAAAAGGATGCTGTTAGAGTACAGATTCACCCCTTCCTTCTTTAGTCAACTCTACCTATGTCAGGGAAAAAAGTGACTTTTCTTTTATAAGCAGATAAAATTATGATGGATGAAATATAAGGAATAATTGAATTAGTGTCATAACAGCAGCGCAGATTTCAATTAGAAAAAAATATTTCCACTGTGATAAAGTTCTGGCCATACGTTTCAGAAATCATACATTTTTGTAGCATTATATTTCTTTATTCACGGAATGTCTGTCACTAAGAACCTGAGTATGACTGTAGAAATTAAAGGTCTCTGTTCATAGCAGAGCAAAGGGAGGAAAAAAAAACTGTCCTGTAAATGGGATACCATTTTTAGCAATCAAGTTAAAAGGTAAATGATACCTTGCTTCCCAAGTATGCAACTGTTAATTCAAGGTGGTTTATTTGACATGACAAAGAACAAAGCATGATTCTATAGGTCTGTCCAACCTGCAGGTTATCCATGCCATCCCAACTAGATTAAAGTATTTTCTGCCATGATCCAAAAAGGACGAAGAGGCACGAGATTAACAAATTTTGAAAGGACCGGACAGTGTATCATCTGAGCTTGTTTAGATCGTTCCTTAAAATGTAACAAAGCAGTGGCTATGGGTTTGTGCTGAAGGTTATCAGTATCATGTTGCACAGTTTTCAGCAAGGTCCCCTTATTACCTGGTTTTATCTGTATAAGAAATAAAAAGGGCAACGAGCTTTTCTGCTGGCAACGTGGTGTTCTACACATAATCCAAAATCCAAGAGAGATTTGTATAAGAGTGGATTAAGCTGCAGTGAACCAGAGTTATGCTCAGCAAAGTCTGAAAAAAATGTTTCAAGTGTGTATGTGCACACACATGTGCATTTTGGGACCAGATAGTCCCAGTGATTAGTTACAGTGTCAGCTGATCACGGAAAATAAATTTTAGTCAAAGATGGCTGACCTGAGTGGCAAGGAAAAAAACAAAAACAAATCCAAACGTTTTCAGTGTTAACGTTTACATTTCTTGTACGTACTAAAGTGCATTTACAAACAGAAGACCAGCTTAAACTTCTTCAGGCAGCGGCCAAGTCCATAGCTATTGAGATTGGCCAGTGTATTTCCAAAAATTACTCAACAGCATTTTCGCCTTGTCTTCCATGTTCCTTTCTCAAGTTCTTTCACTGTAAAAAAAAAAAAAAAAAAAAAAAAAAAAAATTGTACATTTGTGATGTTTTGGTCCTGTTTCATCACCTATGATAGCAATTATTTATAAAGTGCTGTCACTTTCACCTGGAAGACACGGAACTGATACTCTGGGTAACTACTAAGAAGGACTGTACCCCTTTTTGTCACTCCGTTGCCACTGTACAAGCATACCATACAGCCTTGGTATTGCTAGGAATAAGTGTTGCTAGTACCTCTTATTAGTGTTTATTATCATAACTGCTCATTGTATTGCCCATTATGTTAATGAATTAGAACAACAGACCTAAATGTTTGTTGTTGTATAAAGCTCATTAGTCTCTGAGAGGAACTCAATGCAACATGAAGGTTGAGGAGCTGGGTTGCAGGAATATTACCAATTAAGTCCTATATGAACATGCAATTAGGTAGGATGACATGCTTGATTTACGTTGCTTTATGGCTAAGCTGGATAAACAGAGTATTGCTGAAGACTAGCAACCTGCTCCCTTTTTGCTCATCCCCACCCTCCTGGAACCTATTCTAGTGTTCCCAGTGGGAGCACAGCACACAAGAATGGCTGGGCAAGGTTATTGGTGCCGTCCTGAAGCAGATTTAACTCTCTGCTGAGCTAAAAGGATGGCGGCAACATGTGTTCACATTGTATCACTTGTTAGTTTAGTTGCTTACCGCTTTCTCACTGATTTTTGGTCTTCATGGGGCATCTTTCTTCAGTACTTCATGCAAGTCTGCAGTCATGGTCAGTTTACAAAAGGCTTTGCATTGCATCATGCTTCATCAAATAGAAAATTGGACTTAATTTAGATTTCTCCACTGGTCTTTTTCTTCTCTGAGAATACATGCAACTATTTCACTCTATTGTACTGTACATAATACAGCATACACCTTTGTACACCAGCATACACCTTTGTACACCAGCATACACCATTGATTGTGGTTCTTCTGTAACATTACTCTTCTATAACTTTTTTTTTTTCCCTAGATATGTGTTTACATCGTTACACACATTTATCACAACTGAAGGGGGATGCTATTGAAAGGCACTTTCAGAAGTTGTCACCTCCAGCTTCTCAGCCATAAATTGTTACCTCCCAACTGAGACTTGGTAACTGATCATATGAGCACTCATAATTGTTTCAGAGCAAGGTGAAACTTCAATAATGAATTAAACTATAGAATCAGCAACCATTAAATAGTGATATGTTGGTTTGGTTTTTTTTATTCTTTTTTCAGTGTAAGGCATTTTATTTCCAAAATTAGAGGTTACATGTACAGGTAAAAACCCAACAGAAGCCAGGAGACTGCCACTGAAAGACACACACAGCTGATCAGCAACATCTTGCTTCTGTGTGAGGCACCTGTCTCTCACAAATGTGTCTTTCAGAAAGCCACGTCTCTCCACTCTTCTGGCTTACTCCATGCCATCTTTGGCACCTGCACAATCAGTTGTTGACCTCTGTTTTCAATGACGCTGGCTTGACACTTAAATAAAGCAGGAGAGACGGTGAGGTACAACTGAGAGACAGTTTAAGATGCTGTCTCTTACTGCCTGAAATGCTGCACACGGGAAGCCTAAATAGTGGATCTATACAGAGGCCTTGAATTTGCATCACTTTTTTCTAGCTGATCTAAGCAAATAAAGTGTTGCTACATACTAGGACATTTGTTGTGTGGATATCCAGTGCCTCAAAAGTCTAGTTTGCTCTTGGCATCGTATTGACCAGAACAATATAAACATGCTATGAGGCAGCTTTGAGTATGAGAGTAGGTGACTACATACTTTTTGCCCCTAACTGTTCCTGTGTATGCTGTAGTAATGCACCATTTGCTATTTCAACTGTCTGATAGGCTTTTACATCCTATCTTTTTGCTAAGATCATGACAGAGGAGTCAAAGCCCTGTCCTGTTCTAAACCTTTGATGACTATTACAGCTGTTTCACAGCCTTTTCCCCTACTCAGCAAGGGGAAATGTGCTGCTTCCCCCATTGCATTGTTTTGAAGTGCGAAGTTCTGACATTTCGGCTGAAAAAGTGCTTAAAATAACAACAAACTTGGATTCATAAATGGAGAAAAAAGTCTGCTTTAGAAACAAAGGTAGCAACCAGTTTGGTAATTGAGTGAGTACTTAAAAAGAAAACTGAGAGGCACAATATGTCAGTTTTGAATGGAAGAGAGAAGTGAATCTTAAGGGGAGATCAGAAGTATGTTTCATTTTTGGAAAAACAAACAAACAAACCACTTTAAAGGTAGAAGAAAGGGGGGGGACCTGCAGTTGGAGTAAAGAGGAAAGAGTTGAAAAGAAGCAGAGAGTGACAGGTAGCCCTGATGTGATCGTGTGTTGAGAGAGTCTCTTCCAGGATCATTCACGGTGCTAGTCTGGAGGCAGGGAAGGAGGGCCTAACAGGAGGCAGCTCCACAGACTTCACCTGCATTTGACACTAAGAGTATTGCTGGCTGGATTTCTAAAGAAGATTTTGTCACTGTCCCACCTTTTTCTTTCCCAAATATCCTACCTGAGCATGTCCGTGTTGACGAATGTTTGGAATCATCAAGTTTGGAGGCTGGTGTTCTCACCAGGCTGGATTTCTCCAGGCAGCCTCATTCAGGATGTCTCAGTCCCATCCTGAAGGACCTATCTTTAACATTATGATTATCTAGTTGTCTTCCCTCATGCACCTGTTACAACAGTGCAAATTGCTGTGAATTGTTAGGCTTAGATGTGACTCAAGGGTTCTCCATTAGAAACTTCTTGCCTACTTTACCCCAGATAGGTCACCTCAACATCCTTCTAGCCTCTGTTGGTCACTTTAAGCTGGATACAAACAAGAAACACATGATTGTAAGCTTCCTAAGGAGTGTGAAATATTCCAAGATCCTCTAAACTTTCCTCCATTTTACAAATTTTTCTAATGCAAGAAGTCAGAAATGGAGACACTGTTGTCTGATACTTCATACAAAGGAAGTGATGAAACACTGAGAAGGAGGGTTACTAGAAGGAATGAAGAAGGACCTCTTTTTATTTATTTATTTGTTTGTTTATTTATTTATTTTATTTTCCATCTCCACTGAGGCTTTGCTGGAAGGATTGTTCCAATCTGACTCTGTAGATGCTAGATCAACTGTCCTATTCCATCTGCCTGCACTGCTTTCCCTTGATTGAATGGACTGAAGGTGAGAAACCTCTAATGTGGGCTGATGAAAGTGGAGCTGGCATTCCACAGCAATGGGATAAAGCTGGCAGGTCTGATTTTTCAAACTTGTCTGAGAACATCGTTCCACTTTGTCTCATGTTTAACCTTCAGTTTCAAAGACAGGGAAAAGGCAAAAAAGAAGGGGTAAAGGTGCTTAAGGGCTAATTCTGCAACAGTGATCTTCACAAGCATAAACTCTGTGGAGGTCATTTACTGTTAGACAAGTTTAAAAATCAAAATTTGTCTTCTACACTGTTGTATGCATATAAATAAAGAGGAAATCTTAAAAAAAAAACCATCATTGTCCCCCACTCCTGGTGCTTCTGAGAGACACCACACTACAGCTCTGTGAATGGAGGGGTATTTGGCTGTTCCAGCTCATCTGGGTTTGGGATCAGCATATCTGTTGTGCATCTTTGATTTCAGACATCAGTCATGGGAGCTTTCTGTGTAGCATTTTGAACCTGACTTTTGTCAGCTGCAATTTTTTGTCATCTTTTCTTCAAGGTTTTCTGTTGCTTGATGCTTTTGCAAAGTTTAGGTCTTACTTTTTTGTCATGCTAAAGATCCTAAACCAAGAGGGGATCCACAAGGATGTCCCTGTTGAGGGAACTGTCCCCAGTTTTCGAGCACAAGTGCTCTAAGGAAGGTATGAGTAAGACCAATTTGGACTGGAGTCAAGCTATTTGCAAAGTCTGGTTAATTATCATGGGGGAGGAGGAGCAAGGTAATCATTGCCAGGTGCTTACTAGCAAATTTGATGTGAAATAGGAGTGAATAAACAAGAGTGTCAAGAGAGTCCTGAATATTAAAACTGATGCTGCAGCCCTTGAACTCTAGGATTTCCCGTTTCCTGGAGATCAGGATCATTTGAGCTAAAGGCGGATCCCAGATGGACTTGTGGCTTAGACTCAACCCACCTAGCTTTAGGCAATTACCTGAGAAACTTATACTGGTTGTCTAATAACCATAGTCTGTTAAAGGTGGGAAGGAGTAATTTCCAGAGGGAATACAACCACTTAATATTTGAATTGCTTATTTTTTTCTCCACTGACTACAGTGAGAGCTTAGGATGGCTGAACTCCAAGCTTTAGTATCTTAGTTAAATACCTGAAGTTACATGGAAGAATCTGGGCCACTGTGTCCAATTAAATCACTCTTGAACGTAGGTGGATTTTACTCTGATTGTAATTCAGAACCAAGACCATTTCCAAATTACGAATCTGTACAAACTGTGTGGCAAAGAACAGGGTGGTATTTCTGAGCTGAGCTGAACAGCAGGATCTTCTGTGATATCTACCAGTGAGGTGAGAACACCTTTTAGTCACGGGACAAATACACTGGTGGTGAAGTAGAACACCTTTGAAAGGAAAGGTCGTCTTCTTCAAAAGCAAACTAACGGCGAACAAACTCACTGCCTTAATGCATACCGATTAAAAGAAAATCAGGATGGGTAATTAACTCCTCTCTCAAGTGTTTGTACAATTCACTTTCCCTCTGCTACATTTCCTGAGCGCTCCTGGTGCTAAGCTCTGAAGATGTTGAATAATGACTTAGACCACTGAGTTGAAAGTTTATTTTCTTAAAAGATCTGTTCTCCCATTCAATCCATTTCACACACTGCCCTGCACCAAGCAGGACAACAAAATGAACTATAATCATAAATCCACGCGTGTTTTGAGGTACCCCATTCATAGTTTCTCAGACTAACAACATGAGTCAGCCTGCAGCACTAGGGGAGATGTTAAATTTATGTTAAATTTTCAGTCTTACCTCTATGACCTCTCTGAATCCTTCATTCTCTTTATAATACAGCCTGCTAATCTGTTTTCTGTTTATTTTTCAAACACGGGACTTCTGCCTCCTACACCATTCAGCATCCCGCCCACCTCCCCTCCCCCTCTGACTTTCCCAAAGCAAACAGCGCATTCAGATCGAACCAGATTGACAGGTGTGTGACAGATGGATGGACAGAAAACTGGATCGGTCCAAACTCCTTGGCACTTGAAAAATTGACAACACAACCAAAGCAGCGTAACGGGGAGAGATAGATTGGCAAATGGAATAAATGGTCCCCGGAAAGTTTGCGATTAATCTTTGCCCTGTCAAGTAATGGCCTGATAATGCAGGAATTTAATGGGAACGACTTCTGCTAGTTCAGAGGCATCCATTAGTGTGGAGTAAAGCAGGAGACAGTAATAGGCATTGTTCCTTTTCTTAGCCTTTGCAAATGAGAGAAGACTATTAAAGTTGTACCATCTGCACCCCAGCTCCTTTCTCCCAAATGACAAGTTCACAGCTTTCTACTCTTTTGGTCATATGGGAAACTCATGAGTTTGCAGCTCCCCTCCTAGAAATATGAGGTTTTGTTTGATCTGTTGCACACTTCTCTCCAACATGAACTCCGAGCTACCTAATGAAGTTGGCACTGGAAGAGAGAGATTGTGTTAACTAAAAGGCGTGCACTTTACAGAAAGGG
Source organism: Chroicocephalus ridibundus (assembly GCF_963924245.1). Lineage (NCBI taxonomy): Eukaryota > Metazoa > Chordata > Aves > Charadriiformes > Laridae > Chroicocephalus > Chroicocephalus ridibundus. Next base: position 78,107,863 of record NC_086316.1, on the reverse strand, counting down.
AAGTGTTCTCACTCCTGCCATGAAAAAAGTAGGTTTTCCTATCTTTGTGCATCACTTAGCTCTGCCTCAGTTTCCTTATGTATAGTAAGGCCATTCTCCAGCAACAGGCCACAGTGGAGGATTCTGTTCCGCAAGCCCAGAAGGAACACTTTGGGACAGAACAAATGCTGGTGTCGTCTCAGGTCTAAGTTGTGGCTTCTGTGCTCTGTGTGTTGATTCATAGCATGCTAGCTTAAGAGTAGGTCTGATGTGGGTGAGGTCACAGGTCCATCTATCCTAGCATCCCATTTTTAAAAACAGTCGATTGTAGGTGACTGTAAACATAATACAAGAATAGGCAATGATTTTTCCCCTGAAATTAATGTTGTAAGGGCTTCCTGCTCTGAAGTCATTGTGCTCAGTAGATACTGATAGACCAGTGAATTTGTTTAGTCTTTCTGAAGTTTGTTTCTGTGGTTGGTTGTTTCAGCATCTCCTGCAACAAGTGATCTAACTCGGTATCACTAGAGGGGACGGGGGCGGGGGGGAGGGATGGGACAGGGGGTGGTGGTGGAAAAAAGCCCCTACTTTCAACATGCTTGTCTGCACACTTCATTGGCTTCAAGTATTCACAGCAGGTGGTGGCACTTTTGTCTTCAGCCCTCCATTTCCAGCCAGGGGCTCACTGCACTAGATGTTAAAGGGGAGGAAAAGGACCTGTTGGGCAAAGAAGCCCAAGGAAAAAGCAGGCAGATGTGTTGCATCGGTGGGGTGGTGTTTACACTCCAAGCAGCCTGATACAGACTGAGATACCCCAGAGCCTAAGTGACATGAATAACTGAGTCACCTTCAGGTTGGCAAGAAGGGGACTGACTGGGGAGTGGAGAGGGGAGCCCAAGCGCTCAGTCACATCGGTGCAGCTGCAGCACTGGGGGAGGGAGGATGCAGGGGGCGGAAGAAGCTCATTATGACTGATAAATAGAGGGCTCCTGTTGTCAGTAATGTCATTGTATTCACCTTTTTTTTTGCAGTCCCCTCTTTCCAGCTGTGTAATTAATTAATGGATTGGAAGTGCTTAGTTTCCAGTGATATACAGGTTGACCTTGCACCTTCCCCTGCCTGTCTGGGATTGTTGTCAGTGGGTCCAGCTTTCACTAGAGGCATCTCCCTCTCTAACCATCTCTGCATCAGCCCCCATGATAGCAGTAGTGGCTTTTGTACTTTTCTCCATATGCTTGTTTTCATAGTGCTGAGTAAAAGCAAACACCGTCCTTTTTTGCTAGCATTTTTACCTGACTTTGCCCTAGGATAAATGTTGACACAGGGTGCAAATCCCCATAAATGTGGACCCAGTGTAGGCCAAAGGCTAGATTGGAGACATTTTAGCTCCTGGAGGAGGGGTGATCATATCATTGGATTCAGACTGCTCAAAATTGTGCACATAATCCAAAATAGCTGTTTTGTTTCTTCTGCAGACAATTATGAGGAAGGTGTGTCCATTCTCACATCCACTGCAGGTAACTGTCTCAGAGTGGGATAAATCTCCAGCAGAGATGTCTCTCCTTATTTAAGGTAGAAGGAGTCTGAACAAATAGGTTAAAGTAGATATTTCATGTTCATGGTAGCTAAAATTAGGTAAGATGTGTTTCATCCTCATTAACTCTGCTTTGCACTTATAAATGAGATGAGTAGCTCCATTTCTCTACCTGCCATTTATGTATATGTGTAAAATAAAGGCAGATAACATTGGACCAGTTTACCAGAAAATTACAATTGGTTATGGGGACTGAAGTACCTGCACCAACGAGGACTTTATAGCTTGATCCCATAACAGAACTCTTCCTTTTTGCACCGTGTGAAGAAAATATCATTAGCTTTACAATCAACCTCATGAGTGAAAGTCTGGGTAAGTACACTTGGTGACCTGGCTGGTAAATCTGCCTGACAGTTTTGCAAAACAGACTTAGGCTATTGATCAAGTTGGCTGGAAATGATCCTTTCACCTCAGGGTCACTGGACTCCATTTGACTTAGGGCAGTCAGGAGCAAAAGTGACTGGTATCAAATGATAAAAGCAAGTTGAAGGTCTCAACCTAGCCTGTAGAGAAAGAAGACCAGGGTATGGAGATCTCAATCAATTTAAGTTATACTAGGGGTAGGCGACTAGGTTCAGATCACAAAGCCACTCCTCTTCATTTTAGGGCTGAATATACAAGAATTCAATTATTTCACTTCCCAGTGTGACACAAGATCGGAAGGGAAAATTCCAAAAGACGGTTCAAGAACCTGCCAGTCTCTTGTTTCAATGTTTCAGATTCCCCAACCCTGCCAGTCTAAAGCATTTATCCGCCTTAATAAAGTACAGTATTCAAGACTCTATTCCTCAGCCTCACCTTGCCCAAGAGAAAATGCACCATCCATAGGAGCAGGATTTATCTAAGCAAGTTGCAGGAATGTTCCTATAATTACAGGTTCAGACGCTTTATTGCTCTAGTGTTCAGCTCTCATGATTACTTCCTGTTTTTTTTTCTTATTTAGTTTGCTAAGCAAAAGCCCAACTTTTGTAAGAAGAGCTTTACTGACTCAGACCAAAAATCCATCTCATCCAGCAGCCTGTTCTCCAAAAGTGGCTGTAAGTGGATGATCAAATAAAGGTATAAGGTGAAGGCAAAAAACACTTTACTAGGTCCTGACAGCACTCTTTCAGCAAATTCAGGCTCGGGCATTCTCTGAGGTGAGCTCTTTTGCAGTTAGGAGCACTGACTACACTTCTCTCTTTTGAATTCTCCAGCAGCTTTTGGACTTAGGCATATCTTTTGTACCTGTATCTGGACGCAAGGTATTTCATGAGTTAAGCACTGTGTGAGGAATTAACTTCCTTTCTGTATCTTGAACCCACTACATGCTAATTTCACATGACAGTTCCTTATTCCTAAGGTGGAAGGACATCAACCAGTCATGCACTGATCATCTGCTCTTTATCATTCAGTTTCTTCATGCTACTGAGAGTTTTATAGACCTCTATTACCTCCTACCTCAGCTATGTCTCTTCCAGGCTGAAGAGGAGATTGTTCTGCTATAACCAGGTTTTAACGATGAAGCTAATTTTTTTTTTAAGGAAGGTTCCTCTCCTCTCCTCTCCTCTCCTCTCCTCTCCTCTCCTCTCCTCTCCTCTCCTCTCCTCTCCTCTCCTCTCCTCTCCTCTCCTCTCCTCTCCATTTTTTTCCTTAAAGAGATATGTGGTTTTTTTAATTTCTTTCCTCCATGCCCTGCCACTTGCATCTGTGACCTACAGTCTGTAGGGAAATCCGTCCCAGGAGGCAACCAGGCCAGAGAAAACACAAATCAGTCCACAAGAGAAAACAATCAGAACTCCAAAGCCAGTTTCTGAGACCAATTTCATTATGGTGCTGCCTTCTTTGCAGCCTGCAATTATGGTGCAATTATGGGATTTGGGGGGAAAACATCTGGCAGTGGTTTCTCTCATACCCTCTCCATTCTCTCTCTCTGCCCTGTTCTCTGCATCTGAGTTAGGCCCTGTTTGTATTTCTCCTTTTCAAATGTGCATCAGCATTTCAAATGAAACTTTGGACCACCGCCGTGGCAGCCTTTTAAAAGGATACAGCACGAGATTCCTCTGTCTCCTCTCCTCCGTTGGAGAGCAAAGGCAAACCAGAAGAGGGATATTAATGTGCAAATTAGCGCAACCTGACTGGCTCCAGATTGCTACTTAGAATTTGCATATTAATAAATGTTTTTGTGACAGCATTTAGCAGATCAAGAAGGGCAGAGATTAAAAAAAGTCAACAAGATTTTTAAGCTTTTCCCTTATATTTCCTTCTCCTCACTCTCCCAGCCTCCGTATATACCTATATCTCCTTATACCATATCCATATGTGCTTAGGTTGCATATCTATAGGTCAATGCATGTAAATCTCCCCAGCTCTTGACAGATGTGAGATTTGCAGAACTGCCCTGCGTGAAGATAGACAAACAGCTCTGTGCTGGTAGGGGTGCAGACAGCTTTCCTTGTGTGTATATCTGAATGAGTGTGTTTTATGCACACACACACACACGAACACAGAGTTAGAAAGATAGATAGATGTAGGAACTGGACAGTCTCCCTCCCCCACCCCTCCACCCCCCCTTTCAAATCTTTTTCCAACAGGCGCTTTTATCCCATTCAGCTGAATAAATTGGGACTCTTGAAACTGTGATCTTGACAGATGTGAGCTTTTTTTCCGAGCTGCATTGGAAAAAGATAGATAGTGAAAACCTCCAGGGCATTCGGGCTTAGTGGAGCCAGTGAAAAGGGTTATTTCCAAGAGCGCTGAATAATGCATCCCTCTGAATTCCTTAGTTCTCTCTTTCTGTCCTCCTTTCTGTCTTTCTCTCTCTCTTCCTTTAAACGCTTTGAGGATGAAATGCAGAATGCCCTCCCAGAGTTCTTCCACCACTGCAGGAAAGTTGTGATCAAAATCTTCCTGAGCAATGGGCTTTCAAAGTGTCTCATACAAGTAGTCTGCTGGTCAGAAAGAGAGGGTGGAGAAAAGGAACAGATACACAAACAGAGCAGCTTATACATAACTGCTGCATTAAAGATATGTTCCCCATCTCAGTTAATTACTTGTCACATCAGTCTTAAGCAGAGAAACTGGCTGATAGCCAGACTATTTTATTTCAGAAATCTCTGTGTCAGGAACATACGTTCAAAGAGACTCTCACCCCTATTAGATTTGTCTTCCTGGCTTACTTTTGTTTATCTATGATTGAAAAAACAACTGCAAAACAAGAAGCAACTTGAAATTATCTCATTGTCAACTCTTTCCTTTGTTCTCCTCAATTTCCTTTATACACTCCCAGTTAGAGCTTGAATTTTGTGTTGGATGGTCAAAGCTGAATTGCAGTTTGGAGAGTGAATGAAAATGTACGATTTTTGTGTGAAACAAAGAAAAAAATGTGATCTCTTTCAGGGGAAGCCTGAAATCCTTTGTTCTTGCTTTGCTTCATATAGGGCAAATGATGGAAAATTACGTAATTATTGGGTTTTTTTCCCTAAATGCCGCCATTTTTGCCCCCCATTTAAAAGGTTCTTTTTTTTTTTTTTTACCAAAGGCGTTTTGAAACAAAAAGCACAATTCCCAAACACGAAGATTTTGTTTTGGTTTTATTTTTCCTTTGGCATTTTCACCATGAAACACTGACTGTGTTGAAATGCAGTGTTTTGACATTTTCCTATGTGGATGTCGGGCTAAGTGTCTTGCCTGAAACCACAGAGGGAATTAAAACCACATCCCTTGAGACTTCGGGTAGCTGTTGACAGCTTGGACCGTCTTTCCTCCTAACAACCTTTAGGAGTTTTTGAGCAAAAGTTAACCCAGGGACAACAACATGGAGAAGGACAGGCCTTTTTACCAGAGGCCCATGAGCAGAGAAGACCCCAAGTGAGATGCACAGGGGAAGGCAGCTACCCTCCATGCTGGAGTTGCTAATGTCTGTCTTTTTGCTATGCCTCCACTAAAAAAACCAAAGATTTAAGAGAAGCACAACAGTGGCACACACACCCCCTTGGGCCACACATCAGTGAGTTTGCTGGCGAGAGCAAAGCCGCCGTGTCTATGCAATGTTTGTGTCAGGATTATCTGACTCCCAGTCAAGGCGCAAACAAACCTGAGGTCTTCTGTCAATAGCAGAGTGTGAGCTGAGAATCTCAATATCTTCTGAAAGAAAGTTTGGGAGCTCTTCCAGAAAAATAAAGGGGGGAAAAAGAAGCTGGGCTTCTACACCTACAGTTAGAAAGTTGCTAGGATGGCCATAGTGAAGTGAGGACAACGTGGGAGTACCTCCTGATGAATGTTTTCTAGTGTTTTATTTGGCTTGGTTTTTAGCATCTCAAGTAGCCTTCATTGCTTCCCTCAGGAACCTACTGCATCATCTCATTTCCAGGAGTGCTCCCTCCAGGTGTTCAGCCTGCATTGTCCCCTTTTTTTAATGCCATTCTGTTACTCTTTGCATTAATCCATCATTGGTGTATTACTTCAGAGCATCCTGGTTCTAGGTCTCTTTCTGAATGACATTTGTGTAGCTGGGCTCTGTCATCCCAGTGCTCCTCTCCTCCAGTCCAAAATCCCTCTCCACCTATCTGAGAGATGGCTACACGTCATTTCCATGTCCCCAGATCCTGAGAAATGAGGAAATTGGACACCACAGATCCGTATTAAACCTGTGACAGAACTGCAGGTTCAGCTGTCTTAATGCCAGTCCTGATTTCACTGATCCTGAAGTCCATTTATTTGACCCCAACAGAATTCCCTTATCAACCTTGTCACCTTATCGCTTCCTTATTCCCTGTCTCTTGCTTCACCCCAGTTTCCACTTCCCTTTCTACTTCTCTGCTTTCCAGAGTATCCTAGAGTGTTTTGTTCCAGCTGCCCCTCATCAGCCCATCTTCTACAGCAACCCACAAAAACCATTTACTATAAAATCTTCAGAGCAAACTCCTTTCTCTCAACACATGCTTCTCCCTCGGATGGGGGAGGTATAAGAGGGAGGACACAAAACATTTTTGACAGACATCGGTTATGTCACTTTATTTATGCTTGGAAGGCACTTAAGTGCTGGTGACAAAAATAACTTATCTTTGTGCAGCAGAAGGAATGGAGCCCAGTTTCCAGTGTTATCCAGTCTCACTCCTTTCTCTTATCACATTCTTTTTGTGGATTCTCTAATGTCTAATATAAAGAGGTGAACATACTTCAGCTTTCTCTCAAAAAGAGGTTTACAAAGGTTTCCTTCACTCAGCTGCCTAATCTCATAAATGTCTATGAAAGTAATGTCTTTTTTTGGCTTGAAGAATTTTCTTTCACTCTGTCAAAATGAGTTAAAATTGCCCAGTTGCTATAAGATATATTGACAGAGAAAGAATGGGACAAGGAGATAGGTAATAAACATAACATGTCTCTGTAAGCCCTGTTTCCTTAGGAAAAGTGGGTAGAACACAATGTTCAGGATTCAGCCTGGTCATGTGATGGGCTTGTTCAGGGCAGCTGGCAGAGGTTGTCCTTGGAAGTGATCGTGGTGGTTGTTTGTCCTGGGCAGGTTCCTTCTGTCTGAGTGTCTTGAGGGCAACAGCACAAAGCATTCTAGCCTTTCTCTTCAGGTCCTTTATTAAAGCTATAGCATTCAGTTGTCCTGGCTAGAGTAAGGTCTTGCTGAGGAACAGCACTGAGCTCATTTTCCTTTGCTGTCACATAATGCACGAATATAGCAGGAGGGAGACCAGTCAGGGCCATCAATAAAAGGAACGGCTGTATGCTCTTTCCATTCCCACTTTTCCAAATGCACTTTCACCTCTTTTTGTCTCCTTCTATCCCCACTCTGTCAGCCTCTCTTTCTCGCCTCTCTCTGGTGTTCGTCAATAAATATTCAATTAATGTTTTCCTATGATAAAGATCTATGGGTGTCAGATAAGAACATCTTCACAGGATGAATGGTGCTGCTAAGTCTTGCGGCTAATTCTATGCAGATGCAGAAAGTCTGCTAGAAGTGACTTTACAAAATGGAGTGCTTAAGCATCCCTGTTTTATTTTTTAATGCAGATGAGAATTTAAAAGCCTGTGTTTTCTACAATTAATTTTATGTACTATTCTTTTCAATTATTTATGTACCCTGAATGATAAATGGGCGGGTGGAGAGGGAAAGAAAACTAAAGGTAGTGGGAATCTGAAGAAAGAATCCTTTTTCCTCATTAGTTATTTATTTATTTTAGACTGGAATATGAGCTGAGCTGATAATTAAGAGAATGCGGGCCCTAGATCAACTGGTTGTAGGAGAGCAGTTTACCACCTAGCAAGGCTCAGAAGAAAAGGACAATACCAGAGGATGGAGGTTTAGTCCTAATTTTGCTATCAATTTGTTTAATGCACTTAGGCAAAGCCCTTAACTTCCCCACTTGCAAATAGGAGGATTTAGCTGCTTTTTGCAAAATACCAATGCGTAGCACAAGTAAGCACAAATTCTGTAGCTGAGGTAAAAGCAAAACTTACTTGGATTCAGCTAAACTTTCCCCACATATATCAATGTTGATCCTGGCCCAGGTGAAAGCTGCATTCATTAGAGTCATGTTCATCCAAAGCCAGAAAAGTAACCCATTTTTAGGGTTGGAGGCAGGAGAGAAGGGTTACATTTTATGCCTTCGTGCAACTTCTTGGGGTAGCACTTAAGCAGAAATACGAATGTGCTGAGAGCAGCCTTCCTCAATAAAGCAATGCCTATTTGAATCAGTGGGCGTTTGAAACCTCTGGAGGGAGAGCCTGACCCTCTCTGGTTTCCAGTCCATTTCCGAGGGTTTTAGAGAAGCAACAGGATGGCATTTGGGGCCTTTGAGAAATTGATTCTAAAGATGTAAGGGGATTATTTTAGAGCAAAAGGGAGGAGACCCCATTAAAATAGCACTGAAATGGAAAGGAAGCTGAACAAATGGAGATGTGTTAGGCTGAGCGTTGTTTGAAGTGAGACATTTTCCTTGAGATATTGATTGCTTTTTTATACCGTACTTAACCTAAATCAGATCCTTAAAAACAAACAAAATCAACCCCTTGGAAAAAAAAATAATAAAGGGTTATTTTAAGACTGAGAATAACAGCCAGGATTTTCCTTCTGCTTCCCCAAAATAGTAGTGCTTGCTTGTAAGAGAGACATCTTGGCAGTAATGGATATTATTTTCTTTCAAGTTCATTTATAAGGTTAAAATCAGAAGGTTTGTGAGTTTTGGATTGGTTTTTTTTTCCTACTTTCTAAATTTGTTTTAGCACAGAAGAGATGTGTTGGAAAGAAAACAATGGAGGTAAAAATGGTAAGTTAGAAGTTTAGGGATGGAGGCACTTAAAAAACAGTAAACTCTCAGAGACAAATTAATACCCACTTTAGAAATTTCAAATAGTTGCAAAAACATATTCTTATTCATGGTCATCCCATTGTTCTTTCATGGTCCTCCAAGGAAGCAGGGTCGGGGGGTGGGGGGGGTTGTGGAAGGATGGTGGATCAGACACCTCCCACTTTGAGAAAAATACGGTAATTAATTGCGTCAATTTTATAGAGATTAGAGTTTACAAAACTCACAATTAGAAAAATCAGTTATCAGTTGAGAACCATAATGTAAATATAAACAGTCTAGTGCTTTCCAGAGTTTAGCCATAAGAGCTGTTTCTACAGGGACATCTGGAGTAATCCCTTCCACTCCTCCAGAGGTGCAAGGCTTCAACCATGGCCTTCAGTGCTGGCTGAAACTATGGTCGTTGATGTACCAGAACAGTTCCTTCAGGAAAAAAAGACAGGACAGAGGGAAAAAAAAATGAATAATGTGATCCATCAGACCTAGAGAATAAATGTTTGCCTTTGTCATAGAAGCTGTTAGATTAGTTCAGCTTCCATAATCTATTTAATTATCGTCTTTAATAGGACAGCCATTAAGCGAACTAGTTACTTTCTGTAAACATGATGAGAAGGATCTGCATTGTTTGCACCCGCCTGCCACCTTCTGAACCAAAATCATGTGCCTATCTCAGTAACACCCTTGCTTTGCAAAAGATGTGCTTATGTGAGATGGAGGACGGGAATGATTCCACCACTACTATCTGTTCCACTACTGTGCCCCATTATCAGTAGGACATAGCAGCTGGAAAGAAAACAGTGTCTTTGCCCCATTATTCCCTCTTTTTGAGCCTACTGGCACCATTGTTGGTGCAATTTGTGAGTTCTGTGTTGAGAAACACTTGGAAAGTTGGGATCAAGCTGAAGCTGTAGGTTCGTTTTTACAAAGGCAAACCAGATGTGTTAACAAAGTGCTGTTTCCCTGCTTGTCTCTGTGGCTGAAGAGGGACCTATTCCACTGAACGGCCCAAGGAGTTCATGCTGTTTGGAGGTGCCATCGCTTTCTACTGAAATAATAATTTGGCAGAGTAAAATATTACCAAAAGAGAACTGGGAAATGTAACCAACTTCTGCATCAAAAGCCAAATCCATAAAGCTCCTTTGAAACCCTTTTTGCTCAGAACTGCCAGGGGACACTCTACTGGACCTAAATCCCAGTACACCCTCAAATGACTTATGACTTGTGGCATTTGTCTTTTTTCCCTCTCTCCAAGTGTTCTTCCTCTTTGTTTGTGTTCTTTTCTTTTCCTGCACGTTTTTGGTTTGGTTTTTTTTTTCCATTTATTGTGCTCCTAAACTAAGAAGGGATGGGAAAATGTTCAACTCCTAGAAAGGGTCCTGGCCCAGTGGTTGTTAGGTGATTAGTTGTTTTGATGATGGGAAGTCATATAAACCGGTAGCAAAAGCAGTATCCAAAATACAGCACAAGTAGGTGTGAAAATGTGTGGGTGATGAGCCTGTAATTTCACTATCTTCATCTTTTCACATGAGGCTGAGTTTACAACTTGAATGGATACTATCTTGATGCCTATTGTATGAGGATGAGAGGTGCTGGAAAAAAAGTAAGACTATCTTCAAAAATTATTCCTTTAATTCCCCTTAGCTACCGGTTATGGAAAGAAAACAACCATTAGAACTCCTAATGAGCGTGGCGAAAATTGGGCAAAATGAGCTTCTTGAGATGATGCCCCATGCCCCAGAGTGGTTTTAGACACACTGGTAGAAAACAGCTTTCCAGAAATCTCTCTCTTGTTTTTTCCTTGTGTGATTTGTTCATCCTTAATTCACCATTTAGGAAGCAGGAAGTCATGAGGCAGAAGGAACACTACAATGCAAGTCTGCTATTTCCTGCTGAGCAGCAACAGGCTGCAGAATGGACATAGAGCTTTTTCTGGATGTGGCAAAAGGTTTCTTTCAGCCCCTAATTTGCAGTGTCAGAGTAACCCATTATCAAGACGATTAAATTTAAAGAGACTGCAGTAAATGCTAGCATACAGAAGACATCAAGCATCATTAAAATGTAATTGGAAGCAAAGCTTAATGAGGTAAAAGGAAAAAAAATACCCAGAATGCTTTTGGGTTTTCTGCCACCACCACCCCCCCTTACTTGCTTTGCCTGAGCCAGCAACTACTGTATTGAAAATCATAATTTGCAAGCTGCGTTATTATTTGGCGTTCCTTGCAGCAGCTAAAAAAGCCATGATGCTTTAGTGTAGGTTTGCAATGAGTGTATAAAGATATACTTGTAATTTTAGACTAAAGGCAGGAATAGTTCTGCTTTCTCAAGTTCTAAAGTTTCTGGTAGGAGTAAAGCTAATCTGGTTTTGCTCATCCAGGGCAGACAATGAGGGCCAAATGGAAACACGTGTCTACAGCTTTGCACTGATCAGTAGACAGCAGTGGGCTTTGAAGCAGCAATGTCCTGTATTCCTTCCTTCCTGAGGATAGAAAGAACAATGAAGCAGGGAAGAACAAAAAAGGAGAAGGACTAAGAGGAGAGCAGTAGCCATTGTGCCTAGCAAGCCAGGATGAAACCGCAATGCCTCTGGTGGGGACGCGGGTAGTAAATGTAATGTTTGTATAGGAGGTAATAGCTCAATAAGGCACTGGGCTGGCTTCCCAGGTCCTTAAAGGATACCTGCCACAAAGCATCTGCAGTTCTGCTGGTACCGTTGTGATACGCCTGGTAGAGCCCCCTAGAGAGGGAGCTGCTCTGTTCATCTCTGTCTTGTGGCAAGGTTGAGGCCAAGCCTGGATTTTGCAAAGGCTGATCTGGTGTGGGTCCAGCTTCCTTTTACTGTTTTGTTTTGGGTTTTTTTTCCGTTCTAGTGGGAGGTACCCCTGCCCATGGCAGGGGGATTGGAACTAGACGATCTTTAAGATGCCTTCTAACCCAAACCATTCTATGATTCTACGATTTATTTTTTTTTTCTTTTCTCCCCAAGTCACCAAGTTAACACATCTTTTCTGCAGGAGAAAAAGGACCAGTTCAGTTCATTGCATATCACCATCCTGGGCTTGAGTTAGTGATTCCTCCCCTTGCACGCAGCTGTAGCTTTTCTGGAAGCATCTTCATTCCAACTCAAGGCCCACATGGAAGTAGACAAACAGTACAAATATTTTTCCCAAGCCACCTGATTCAGGTCCCAGGACCTGGACCATAAACTAGCCAAATATATTAGTCTCAGTTGGATCTATGGTGGATTTTTGTTTTGGTTTTGTCCTTTAAAATCAAATGTCTTTAGTCTCCAATGGTGACTATAGATGTGAATTCTATACTTACTAGAGAACAGGAAAACTTGACCTCTGGAGAAAGCTGTCTGAGCTACAAATATTGCTCCAAACCTGGAGTGCAGGTTGCAGTTCAGCCCTATCTATTCACCATCCATAGTTTTAGTGACAAAAATCACTTTTTAAAAAACACAGTAATTTCAGAAGGTATTTTCCACCTTCTCTCTCCTCTGATATGGACTTTGGCCTATGATGTTGGAAACCTCCATTCTGATTCCAGTTCTGATGGGATTTCGATAGCTGACCTTGTGCATCAGTTTTGAATAAGGCTTTCAAAAGCAACAAATCAAGAACTTCAGAGTGATTTCCAAGCAGTGTTTGCACCAGAGGGGAGCTCTGAGGTAGAAATGCCTGTGCTCATATGGGGCCAGGACTGCCATGTCCACATAGCAGTAAAAACCCAGCTGCCCTATCCCCTCATCCAGAACTGGTGTTTGCACCAGACTCCACTGTACTCTGCCCGACAATCAAAAGAACTGGGCTTTGAAAGCTTTTGCTATCTGAGCCTTCTCTGAAAATGATGCCCTTCAACTTTTGTCTTTGCTTGTATTACTGTTCCTATTCTCTGTCATGTCTGTTTTAATTTACATCCTCTAGGGACCAGACACTGTTCCTTATTAGGAGATTGTACAATGTATAAAATAGCACGGCTCTAATCTCATGAACTCCAGGATCAAGCAAACAACCTGAAGAAAGGAATTTTGTCAAAACATGTCAACACAAGCTTGACTGAGTAGCACCTCCCACTGTAAAGGTAGTGTGTTTGATATATGAGATTACAAATGAACATTTGGGGGTTTTTTTGTCGAATAGGTTCCGCTTGCTTCCTTGCTCTCTCCCATTTATTTTAAATTTCAGATACAGTGTCAATTTAATTCAATATGGGGAGGGATTAGTAGAGTATAATCTGCAACAACTGGACAGGTAGAGTGCTCTTAAGGATCATCAGCTGGGCTGCAGTTAAACGGGGCCAAGGATTTGAATAAGCTTCAGATTGAATTTTACTTTCACCTTTAAAGTTGCTCTCATTGGCAAACTATTCTATGCTGCCTAAAAATGTAAATCTTCAGGTCTCCAGATGCTCAAACAAGACCTTTCACTGACACAGTGTTGTCTTTAGGTTGAGAAAAATGCAAAGTCTCAAGATACTGGTCATTGAATTTTTCATTTTCTTGGGTTTACCAGAAGAATATTTGCCTCAAAATATAAAGCTACAGGAAAAAAAGTCAAAATCTACATTGCTACATGGTTGTGTTGTAACAGCAAATACAACTTTTCTTGTATCCCACAAGCATTTGAGTAAGTTGGACAAACTTTTCTTCAGTCAACATAAGTGAAGTGCCATTGCCCTTTTTAGACCCAACGCATCCATGAGACTCTGAATCAAGTTTTCTGTTATCTGACCCTTCTGTGACAATATCATCTAAATAATTACTGGGGGGTGGGGTAGAGGTAAGTTAGAGCAATCATCTGTTTTATAGCATGGTGGAAAACAAAAGGAAACAGCTTGATTTTTCACCGTGTTTTTGGCCACACCCTTCGCCAAGGTTGAGATTGTGATGATGGCACTTAAAAAAAGTTTGTGGTTTGGATGATTTGGCTTTAGCCAATATTAAAAAGTAAAAGAGGAAGAGCTGAGTTCTTTACTGCTTCTTCATTGCCTGCACAGGTCTCTCTGGTTTTAGCAGTGTTTTATGGAAAATAATGTGTCCTACAGTCTTCAAATTGAGTATGTTTTTGATGTACATAATGAAGGAAGTCTCTCCTTTCTTATACAAATGAGATCCAAAGGGTCTCTACAGATAATATGGTGAAGTTCTCTGTCTTGATGTGCTGATTATTTTTACATGTCATGCTTAGCTTTGTAGTGCAATCCTTACTCTACTACACTTCTTGCTAAAAATAGGAATATTGTCTACTGGAAAATGGTAGCTAATGTATATATATTTTACATTTTTTTCCTATCAAAAAAGTGTTTGGCCTTTTAAGTGGGGAAATTGAAGGATGGGACTGGGAGTTTGTTGTCTTTTGAGGGGAATGAGAGGCATTTGGAAAGATTTCAGCTCCTCGTTTCATGTTAATTTTTAAAACTTTCATCAGAAAGAGGAATGGAGGGAAAAAGAGAACACACTTTTCGACAAACCTGTGTGTCAGGGAAATGAGCACTAAATTTAACCATGTAGACATTGATTATAATAGGCTTCCATGTGGTACTACAACGCATAGATGCCTCAAACACAGATGCTGGCAGTTTGGGATGGAATCTGAAAAATGGTTTGGTTTTATGTTGTAACATTTAACAATTTTATAGGGTGAAACTCCGGATTTCAATTTCAGTCACTGTGTATCTATGGGAACTCTTGGAGGGTGAAATCATTTTGCTCTTGGAATTCAGAACCAGAGGTTTCGCTGCAGTTTGAAAGCACGTTGGGATAGCTTGGGATTTTCATTTTACCAGCCTAGTTCTTTGTACAGATTAACCATTGTACACTCACGATTTTGCAGTGGCAACACTGAGCCTTATACAGCTCAGATATAGATAAAGTCTGAGCCCCTAACAGTGGCCTATCAAAATTTAAGTTGTATAGTAACACCTGGGGCTCTGGGTAGACCCTCTGGAAATATTTAGGAGGAGGACCAGAGGTGAAGGGGCAGAAAGGGAATAACAGTTAAGCATCGTTCTCCTCTTCCCTACCTCCACCCCCACCCCCCACCCCCCACCCCCCCCGAAAAAAAGATAAAAGCTCTGTATACACATTATCATAGAAATAGGTTGCCCTGCAGCTGCTCCACTCCAGATATATTAACAGCTCTGGGATTCAAGAAACCGTTGGACAAGCATAAGCTTAAAGCCAGCAGAATGACCGCAATGGACTTTTTCATTAACAACAGGATCACAGAGGAAGGATTTACTCAGGCGGAACAATTAAAAAGCATGGGGCTGCAATAAAAGAGAATGAGACTTCAACTCTTTTTCTGACTCTGTCTTTAGAAGGACCCTTTCTCCCTTTCTATCTCTCTCTTGTTTCCTCCTTCTCTCTTTTGTGTTGTTGTTCTAATCCAGGGCTCCCAACGGGCTAGCATTACATCTTCCCTTGAATTAGCATTCCCGTTCCCCAGAGAGGGCTGCTGTGGTGATGACTAAGGGAAGGGGTGATAAATGTTAACAGAAACACTTTTGCAGAGTGCTGATTTTTCTGTTTGTAAAGCACGCACCTGCACAAAAGATGCCGAGTGAGAGAAAATAGCTCCATCTCGATGGGAGACAAGCGCACCCGGAGACACACAGTTACTTAACATACATTACAGGGATGCCCTGTAGTAGTATCACACTGGGAGTTGTATGGCAGAGCAGGAAGGGGGAGTAGGGAGGAGCTGTGCAGCGTAGATAGGGTGTTTGATTTGGGGTTAAGGCTGCAGATTATGTTTTGGAGCATTGGCACACATGCACCTTGTGCATCTCACTTCCTTGCTTTGTTTCTCAGTTTGCCAGCATCTGTGTGGTTCATCAAGTGGGGGGTAGATGGCTGAGGCAAAAGAGAGTTTGAGCCCCTGAATATCTGTCACATTCCAATGGAACTTGCACATTTACAGTTCAGCTCAATTTTGAAACCCTAGATTGTTACACTTGGGATTTAAGGAGATGTAGGGTGCCCATAGGTGATCAATTAGAAACTGGAGTGGTGCCAGAGGTGTGGGGTCAATATTTGGAGATTAATAGGAGCAAACCAGAGCCATCCAAAAGCCCACGCTGTCAACTCTAACACAGAAATGTATCAGGACATGTGTATCCCCCTCACACAGCCTGAGTGAGGAAGGCAAGGAGAGTGGGATCTTGGCCTCACACTGAGGTACGCTCATCTTCAGGGAACTACTTTGCTGCAGGCACTGCTACTTTTTTAATAAATACAGTAGATTCTGCTTTGGTATTGGAATAAAAATGATAAATATGAGCAACACATCCACATTTGATGAATTGCAGGGCTAAATGTTCTCATGCATATGTCTGAACCACTTCCTGAGTCACCCATTTTTGGCAACATCAACTTTTGGGCTCTCTATTATTCATGGCCATACTGTATTTGCAGCATTTTTAGCTGAATGGACAAAGTAAAGGTATGGACATTTTCTGAGAGAAAGGTCAGTGCACTCCCCATATTGTAGATTCAGAAAAGAGTAACAAACATGTTCATGCCAGTGACGGACGTGCAGAAACGTGGGAGAGGTCTTGTTTGCTTCTGATCATAACTATACTAAGGATTTGATCTAAGGATATTACATTACAAGAGTGTATCAAAATGCCACAAATTTTGGATTGGTTTGAAAGCCTGTGGCCAGTTTTTTTAATGATACTACTGAATTTTGTTCTCTTCCTGGAGTTACTTTTGTAAACCAAATTATTATGTAACAGGGAAAAATATTTTTTGTGTGTTTGTGTATGACTCACCCACAGTAAGAAAAAACCATGGAGAAAAATGGTGGATTTACCAATCAAAATATTGCAAAAGCACAAAAAGAGGAAAACACTAGATCTTCCCTTCTTTAGTAGGGAAAACACTAGATCTTCCCTTCTTTAGTAGGATGTCCTCTGGGTTTACTTCTTCACTGCATTTAGGCAGGGTTGGAGAGAATGGGTATGACCTGGTTCTGGTCTCCTTTCACAAGGCAGAGACTCAGCTCCTCAGCATTGTTTTACGTGCCTGGAGAAGGAAGGAAAGAAAATATTTTTTAATCTGGTCCCATCTCCTCAGGCCATCAGACAGGTTGGTCCTTCAACAGTGATGGACATGGAGTAACAAGGAGAGGACAGAACAACAAAGAGCCAATCTCCTGCTACCTAATAAGGCAAGTTCATCACTTAGTTTAGGTTGTACAGTCCAAAGTTATGGCTGGTGTTCTGACTCTCCTTTATGTGAAAAGTTGGGGTGGAAGAACATATTCAGCGTAAGCACTATATCATTGAAATGTCACAGCCAGCAAATTTGCTTTAGGATCTTTAATAGCTATACATAGCACATTTCTTCAGAGGTTCTTGGAGAACTTTGCAGAGGCAGGTGTTTGAAAGGCAATGGGTATGTCTGAGAATCAGAGTCGTTTTTCTTTAAAGGTGTCCTGAGAAAAGAAGCCAGGGTGCCAGTCTCTGGGGCTCAGACTGTAGATCATGCTGTTGTGAGACGCTGGAAAAGACATCTAAACACCCTGCTCAGAAGGGGTTTCAACCCTTGACAAATAGCAAGCACTGAGCCAGCAAAGCCACTGACTTCATCCACAGAGGGGAGGGGAAGAAAGGCAAAGGCAATGTTTAATTAGGAAGCTAATTTCATGACATCATGCCTCCTGGCCTTTATTCCATTAATGAAGCTGAAAGTAGGCCACAAACTACAGGGATTTATTCTTCCCTGTTGGGACCATGTTATATCTGTCTGTCTGCTTGCATGGAAAATGCAACATCATTCCCAGTTGTTAACTTATTCCATAAACATTCACTATCCACTCTGCTCTTCCTGTAGCCTCATTTATACTGCATGCCTAATGCCCTGTATAAATTGGCTTTCTCTGCATACTAATATGGTCATCTTTTTATTTTTTATTTTTTTTTAAGTAATGGGCATAGAAAGAGTAGGTACAGCCACCTCTGAGGATTTACCAGGGGGCCAAACTCAGAGTGTACGGGCTGCATCCCATGGTACTACAAGCTCCTGAAATAGAAATGGTGAGATGGAGAGCAAAGAATTAATGTTGGTTTTACCTGTACCGTGGGATGAATACTGAGGTCATGATAACTCAGTCCCTATGTGGAAGGGGAGGAGGGAGAAAAGGACCCTGAAAATTAGCTGGACCTGTGCTTGGAAGACTGCAGATTAAAACGCCTCGTGACCTGACCCCTGCTCTGACTCAGGGCTCCTGGTGTTTTATGATAAGGAGTCTGTAGCGGTGCCTGTCTCCCTCTCTCCCTAGTGTCTGCTGCTCCCCGCAGACAAGGCGGTGGAGCAGAAGGCATGTCTGTTCCATGCTGCTACAGTTTACAGCCCGGGGTCCTAACACAACATGCAACAGATGCCAGCTCTGGTTCCTGCCGGAGCCATCCTCTGCCGGAGACGCTGGGAAAGGAGGCGGCTTCGGTTCTTCTGCCGTCACTGTTGAGGCACTTAGCTGAGTTAGAGGGGAGTGAAGTCTGAAGTCAGCCCTGCATAAATCACCAGAGCTCCTAAGGACAGCAAAGGACGTGTTTTGAGGATATAAGTAAATAGCTCCAATGGCGACCTGCCACAAAAAGGGGGACTGCCATCTCCTGCCCTTAGCTGCGTGTTGGTGCTCTCCCTGCCGCGCCATCAGGCTTGAGGCCAACCAGTTCGTGCAGCTGGCCTGACCGGGCCTGGTGTAGGACCCATGTGGACTCAGATAAGCACCAGTGCCACCCTGAGAAAAGGGTAGGAAAAGGGATTTTAAGGCCTGCTGCCAAGAAAAGTTGTACCATGGGTCTGCAGTGGCAGCTGAAGTCCCACATCCCTTTCCCAGACTGCACAGAAACCAAAGTGAAAGCTGGGAAAGTAAGTGAACCGGGGTGCAAATCTGGCATCTCAGCACTAAAAATCATGAGTTATAAGTAAAAAATACAGTCCTCTCAGCTCAGGCATGCACCCACCCTCTGTGTCTGAACGGTATCAGCACACGTTACATCAAGTTACTCCAAAGGCCTGCTCAGCAATCAGCTGGGTATATTCATAGATGTTAAAGCCCCGAGGACTACTGCAATAATCTGCTTTGACCTACATAACATGGGCTGGAGAAATTCACCCAGTAATTCCTGGAGTGAAAGGAATTGTTCTTCCCGGAGTAATTCCATTCAAACTAGGACTGAGTTGATTGTGTGTGTGTTTGTGTATGCTTGTGTTTAGCTGTGCATTAAGTTTTGGGTCCTTTTAATTCTTTCTCCATCTCCCATTAGTGGCCTTTTCCGTTCTTCTGAACGCTTAAGCCCTTGAGGATTTAACACTATTCAGAGAATGCAAAATTCAAAGCTGTGAGTATGACAACTTGAAATATCACCGCAAAAATGTATTTCATGCACCCCAGAAGACAGAACCATAATGGCATGTCATACTCTGACCAACCACAGCGAAAGGCTTTGGTTCAAATTTCAGATGTGCACCCTCAACACTGCTTGAATAAAGATCACTGTTGTTGGGTGCTTGCCTGCTTAGAAACACCCACTAACACTGGCAAGTCAGCGCTGATGGTCCCTGGCATGGGTTCCCTTTATGCAGCTAAAAGGTACGGTCACAGATAGCTTCTGAACACAGTCAGTGCAATTGCTTTTTATCATGAAGTTCCTTCATGGTTGGCATCTATGTATCCAAAGCAAGGCACTTTTCTCCATCTGTCCTGCTCTGATTGTGTGATCAGCCACCCCACGCCTGCATGCAGGATGAAATCCAGTGGACCCAGATTTGGGAAACCTTCTGAGCTGGCAGGAGCCAAGGGATGTATTTGGGCTGGGATGAAAAATATATCAGTTTGTTCAGGCTCTGACTACAGAGATTGTGTGAGGGATGTTTGCAAATTGTACTCGGTATTCTTGTGGAGAAGGATTCCTCCTTTGAAGGGATATATACTGTCTTGAGAGATGATGAGCTGGGAGGTGCTATCACTTGCTGCAGATATAATCCCAATGGGATGGAAAACTCTAAGTAGAAGGATTAGTTCCTTAGTGCCGAGGCATCTCCTTGCATTGTCTATTTTGGGGGAAAGTCCCTCCCTTTTAAGTTTTAGCATAGGGCTCTGTAGTTCGTTCTTTCACAAGGTCTAAGCTAACTTATGGCTTGTGCTTACAAATAATCTTCATGCGTCTTCCTGGACTGAGTGTATCTGCAGGACAGTGCTGTTGCTTCTCCCTTGTCCCTGGACTTTCTCTGCCAGATGGAGGTGTCTGATGTGGTCCACTAAGCAACAACTGAAGTCCCAGAGCAGGAAAGACAACATGGTGCTGTGTAGGGTTTCTAGTGAAGGCTCTTTAGCTGAAGAATCCTATTGAACTGGTCCCTACCTCACAACAGCCCTGAGGTCCTTCCTCTGTGTGACCCCGGGGATGCCCACTGCCCATGACAGGGTGTAGAATTCCAAAGGTAACTCACATCCATCTCTATCCACTCTTCTCATAGACCCTCATCCCCAATGCTGAGTGTTTGACCCCTTTCCAACCCTGGCTCCAAGCTCTACAGCAGCCTCCTCCTGCCCTGCTCCTGCCTTTGGGCAAGAGCAGTGAGAGCCGGGAACCCAGCACAGGCCCTTCTTAGCAATGCAGAGCGTTACGACGGGGTCAACCAGACTGGCTCTTGTGTATTGTTTTATAAATACATCCTCCAGTCACCAGGTCAGCCGCATAAAGACTTCTTTCTGAAATATGGGAGCCTGACAAGTGCTTAGCAGACGGCCCGACATCCTGAATCCGGTCTCTGCGAGATTCTCCTCTCAGCAGCGCCGGCACACGCTGTTCTGATGGTGCGGTGCCAAGTGACTTCTGGGTCAGTGCTGATCTTTGGAAATAAGTCTCAGTGGGGGATTGATGACAGAGTTCTTCTGACCTGAGGGAAATCGGTAGGAGGAAGGCACCAGACGTGGAGTTGGTCTGCAGGGGGGGGAGAGGGGAAGGGGGGGTGGGGGAGGATGGAAGACAAGCGACTTGAATATTAAATCCTCTTGAGCCAGGGAGCACGGTGAGGCAGCCGAGCCTTTAACTCTCTTCCTCACAGGCTGTTTTCCAGGGAAGGAAAACAGCTTTAATCTGCTAGAAGAATCCCAATTTGTGTTTGAAAGCATATGTTTGCGCTGGGAATCCAGCAAACGGCACTGCAGTGCTTAACTAGTAGGTCAATGCTGTGGACTGGGAATTCAGCTCTGCCTTCAGTGTGGAGAGTTTATCTACACAGATTTACGCCGTCGTGGTGGTAACGAGGAGCAGCATTTGCATGGCGAAGGCCCGGAGGACGCTGACTTTCCATAAGGCTTACCCAGAGCTGCCCCTTGCTCTGAAAGGCGGTGGGGTTTGCAGGAGCCACTCTGCCTCTTGCTGCCTTTACTGGGGAACTGCTCTTGCCCAAAACGAGGGACTATCCTTCTGTCTCGCCTGAGGACACGGGCTGGATTCAGCTCTAACATTAAAGAGCTATTGGTCGAACAGGTGAAACAGCCCAATGGCAACACTAGCAGCTGTACCCTCAGGCAGGAGCCCACACTCCCTCCTCTCAAAACTACTGAGGGTATGTAGATTAAAGTCTCGGGGGTCTTTTTGTTATGACAGATCTGGGTCTTGCACAGTTTGTTGCTGAAGACCTGTGGTATCCTCAGGAGGGAATAGCACACAACGGCTTCTGGAATGGGACGCTGTGTGCGTATGCTATAAGTGAACAAATGCTGTAATCGTGGTGCACAGAGCAAGTTCATCCTTCATCCCCCTGCTTCTTCCCTGCCCCTGATGTGGTCTCTGAAGAATTGCCCTCTTTCCTACAAACCAGAGCAATTCTTTTACCCCAGTTTCTCATTTGGATCGGAATGGCTCTACAAATGCTTTCTCCAAATGGAGAAACAAGAAATGGAAGGGTTTAATCTAAGGTGTGAATAATGTTAGGCTAACCAACAACACAACCTCCCTGATGACTTTATTGTTTATTTTCATCTAGGATCATTTCAGTATAGTCACTTAGGGGCAGCGTCATTTGTGACAATAAGCAAAAGTTTACATAGGGTATTTTTAACAAGAAGGCAAAACCTATTTAAAAAAAAGAAAAAAGCCAAAAACATTATTAATTATATCATTGTATCTTCACTTTTGAAAGAAAAAGCTGAAATTGTGCTTCCCCCCACATCCTATGTGAGAACACAGTTCATCACTATATGCATAAGAATAGTAAAGTAGTATCTCTTTATTACTCCTCTACTCTCTAAATAATCCCTAACTTTGTCCCATAATATTATCCTTTATATTTAAAAGTGTGGGTATGGGAGCAGATTCTCAGCATTTCCATAAAAATTGTACAGGCAGGTACAATCTGCTGCAGGCAAGACAAGGAATAAGTTTTTCTTTCATTTTTTATCTGATTTACCCAGCTATTTCTCTGCATAAGATGAAACAAGGCCGGAGTTTCCTTCACCTCTTATAGTATGGAGCAAATATACATCACCTAAAAGAGTTTGTGGCCATCTTCAGCTTTTCCTCTCTTGAACACTCCCTGAGTACGTGCTGGGGAAGACCTCTGGGGGAAACATCATCCTCTGGTGGGAGCGAGATTTGCACTGTTGCTTGGTTGCTTCAGCAGAGGCAGAAAGCAGAACATCAGAGATGGAGTAAAATGTTATGTCTGAAATCTAAAGTTATGCTGTTGTATCTCTCTTGGCAAGACCTCTCCACAGAGGTCAGGGCAGTTGTGTTACTTTGGGATACTTGGAAGACAAAATTGTAGTTTAGGCTTCAAGTAACTGATGACTTCACATCTAGCATACCAAATCTCCTTAACTGCACAGTGGGTTTTCAAGATTCCAGGCCAAGTCTCATGATATCGTGGGAATACATTGGTTGACAGCTGGGGAGAGAGGATTAATCCCAAGGCTTGAAGGCCTGGTGGTGTCTACTCCTGAACTTATTAATCAGACTTGGAGTTACTTCTGTTTGACATTAGGAAAGGTGCACTGAGTCTTAATCGGTGGCTTCTCACTCCATCCCATAATGGGAGAACAAGGAGTGACTTGGTGAAATTAATGGCTGGTAAATTTAGAATAAATAAAAAGGACCACTTTGCCGTGTGCCAGTCCCCTGTGGGATTTACAGCCACGGGAGGTCATCGAGACAAATACTGTGGCTGTATTATTAAAACAGGCTAGATAATTTTATTACCATTAATAACATTTACAGTTATGTAAGCTGAGATAATGAGGCTAATCAAATCTCATGCTTCAGGGCGTAAACTGATTGCCTGCAGGGGTCAGGAAGAAGTTTCTTTTTCCCCACATGCAGCACTGCACAACTGGCTAAGTGCCGTGCACGTGGACATCGCCTTTGCTGGGACACTGGCGCATTGGCTACCAGTGGAGTGGGTGACTAAGCCCAGCATCATGGCAGTCTCACGATCCACGCCTTGCTGCCATCTCCTCTTCCTCCGTGTGTCCTTGCTGCCTTGGATGCTGACCCCACCTCTCCCCTTCCTTCCCTGAGCATCCTCTGAATCCTTACCCTGTGCCCCAAGCTCCTGTCACTGTCTCCACCTCCCTCTTTCCATGCTCTCTACACTTCCACACCTCCTGCACCACCCACACCTTGCACCCAAGCCCCTCTTCGGAGCTCTGCTGCAAACTCCAACATGCTGGCTGGGAGCCCAGGCTAATAAGCCTGGATAAATTTGTCTGAGTGTGTCCAAAGCTGACCCTTCGTGGAGCAAGAAAATGTGTTTTTGTAGGGTCTGGGGTTCATGGCACAGGTTGTGAACCCATGCTATTTCCTGTAGTTTCTTTGAAGCTTTATTTTAATGACTCAGTGTATTCCCTGGTAACATTCAGCATCCTCTGCTGAAAAGTTTTTCATAAGCAACCTCATGAAAGTCAGGGCATATTCACTGAATATCCAGCAAAAAATGTTTATTTCTTGGTGCACAGAGAGACTCTGAGGAGAAAGGAGAGGTGATAAGTAGACAAGGAAGTGCTTTTGGATGTCTCTTCTCGGGAACAGGTGAAAATAACAGTCAGAAAGGAGAAGCGAGGGAGAAAGTGGCATCTAAGTCACATGCAGTGTTTTGGATCTGCAGTGATTACTCATGCAGATATCTGGGCTGGCGTCTGACAGGCAGATGAACGGGCTTTGAGCTTGCAGAGCTGTGAGTAGATAATATCAAACTCCAGGTGAAGAGGTTTGAGGTCTTCACTGCATTGTTATCAATTTTGCCAAAGCACCTTGGTGCCTCATAGCCCCAGGGACAGCTCTTCCTTCCCTGTTGCAGGCAGAGAGCGAAGTGATGGGCTCGAGGCCTAGGGCTGACTGTGGCCAGAGCTGCTTCTGCAGCACGATGGTCCAAAGTCTTCAGCTGCCCAATGCCATGAGTAGTTATCAGTCCTATCTTCTCACAAATTCAGTGACAGTCACTTGTTCCTCTGATTTTCACTTGAAATGCAGAAACCGGCCAGGTGAGAAAGACTGCTAGGAAAGGACTTTTATAAAGCATGTTTGCTCCTGCTCCCTGAGTTGAGATAACTCCAGGGCAAACGCTGGAAGTTGCAGCTTCTTTTCTGTGAGCAAAGCTGATGCACTTGCTCTTCTCAGACAGAAGAATCATGATACTTTTTTGTCCTTAAACATCCTTCTCCATTAACTCAATCTGGTGGGGAAGCCACCCCATGCTAAATCCCTCACTCAAGTTTTGCCCCTGAAAGTGCATGAGAGACAACAGTGAAAACCACATTTTCCTCTTCAACCATGGGCACAAACCCCTCACCTCCAGGATTCATATTCACCTCAAACCAAATTGGGAAGCTGCCAGGCTTCGTTCAACCCTGTCCTTGACGTAGCAGAACAACCTGTCGTGTGCACTTTGAAAGGGTCTCTAATATAGGCACAACACGGGGGTGACCTCGTCACTGAGAAAGCCTCTTACTGAACTGCTATTTATTAATGTAGACAGATGCAGAATGCACCTTCCAATACCCCTTTCTAGCTGAATGCACTGAAAATTACTAGTGCTTTATGTAACTCC
This sequence comes from Chroicocephalus ridibundus, assembly GCF_963924245.1. Taxonomy (NCBI): domain Eukaryota; kingdom Metazoa; phylum Chordata; class Aves; order Charadriiformes; family Laridae; genus Chroicocephalus; species Chroicocephalus ridibundus. The sequence continues at coordinate 78,082,926 of NC_086316.1, read as the reverse complement.
ATTGGGGGCCACTGAAATTTCAGTTTTGCAATTAGCTGCTATAATACATATAAATAAAAATATATTATAGGGATGGATTTTTTTTTCCCTTCTCCTCTTTTAATTAATCCTTGTCCCCTTAGCTTTCTCTTGCTCACCTGCCTCCACTGCTTGCGTAGCACATTGCCCTCTTGTCTGGAGGCACTCAAGTTATGCGGTGGTGCTGCCGGTCCACAAAAATGTCAATTCCCAGAATCATTTGCTGGGACAGGAGATGTGAGACACCTTCTTCTGAAAGGGAGTGATGATCCTAGACATTATTATCGCTTGCCTGATAGCATACTTTTCTTCCTCCTGTCCAGGAGTATCTTTGGGACAGAAATTTTTATGACAGCCCATATACCTTGGAGTATTTTGTGGAAGATCACCCTGTGAGAAACAACTATTTCATTCTGTATCTAAAGTTTCCCAATTAAAAGAGATATGAGGTTCAATCTTGATGCAGTGGCGCTAATTCTCAAATATTTTAAAACTAAGTTTGGTTGGAAGAGGCCTTGATTTAAATTTATGGTCCCCTTTCACATGTGAAATGGTAGATACAGGATTTTGTACACTAAAAATTGGGCTGGAAAGTAGCAGGGCTTGCATTAGAATTAGGAACTGAGAGAGAGCTGGAGGGGAAGGCTACTGTCTCTTAATAGAAAAGGAAAAAAGTTGTTTCATAGAGCTAGGGTAGACTAGAGACTTACCATAAGCAGCAGTAGGGTGTAATTGCCCCACTGCAAGTCCTAGGTCAGCACGCTAAACTGCTCTTCGCAACGATGGTGTTTACTCCAATTTTCAGCTCCATTCGTGCAAATACACTAAAGGTTGCACTGTTACAGCCATCCTGGTGGCTGCTGAACGATAACCTTCCTCCCCCTGTCCTCCCCAGGACAGAAAATACTCTTCACACCCAACCACAGTGAAAGCTCTTTTTCTTACAAAACTATCTTTTGAGAAGTTCACTGGAAGATTAAGCACCTCCTTCTGCTTCCACCCTCCCCTCTTTATATTTTTATCGCTCTGGATGGCCCAACCTTTCCCTCTTAAAGCTGTGCTCGGTGGTAATATAAAACCCAGACGAAAGCACAGAAGCACCGAAGACAGCAGCCAAGTTAGAATTTAGGTTGCGTCCTCTGAGCTCTTTCTCGGAATACTGCAGGCTTAATTTGTTGTTAGAGCATCTCCCATATTTATAATAATACCCTCTATTAAACAACATGCCGTTAGCCATAATTTCCTGTGTGATTTACATATTTATTATTTTTATTTTTATACATATACAGAGGGTGATTTTGTCTCTCAGAATCTACCGCTCTCAGATGGCTGTGGTTGTTGCATTTTAATATTTTTTTTTCCATCCTTTACCAAGTGATTAGAGACAGATTGCAGTTTTTTTCATTGCTACTTTTTTTGTTAGGGTGGCCTGGCTAAAGATGGGTAGAGTGAAAATGGGTGCAATGCAGTAAACCTGGAATCGACACAAGGAACCCAGAAGGTCTGCTAGGTTCTTGCCTCATTAAGAACTCCATATCTGCTCACTGACTAACCTTGCAAATGAGTTCACGCTCAGTAAAGGAAATTGATTACTTTCCATTGCAATTAACATCTGGTCCTGGGTCAGATCATTAGGATAATTTGTTATAGAAAAAACCAAAGAAGCTAGCTACAGGGTAATAAAGTTTCTTCTGGACCCAATTAAAGATGCATTCTCTGGTTATTTTGCAGGACATCAGCCATCTCTTGGGGGTATTACCAGGGAGAAGGAAGCATACGGAGTGGACAATAGGTGGTGGAACGCCATATATGAAAAAGAGATGTCAGGGGAATCATTTACTCCTGCCTCTAGGAAATGCGCATTCTCAGCTCCCATTTGCAGTCTGAGTTTCAGAAATGATGTATGACATCTATTTGGTGAGGAATGCAGGGCTGAAGGGTTAGCAGGGACTGTGAATCTCCAGGGATTCTGTTCAGAGGAGGCTATGTTCCAGTTTCGGACAGGTTCGTTGATTAAAAATAAATAAATAAATAAAAATCTCCCTTTGAATTTCACATCCCTGTCTATTCTGAGACTGGTAAAGATGTTGAGTTTCACCAGCAGAGTTTTCCCAATTTGAAATGAAACTCTGAATCCTGCCCAAGAACTAATAAATGGTTTGCTTGTATCTGAGGCCAGCTCTTTTATATCAAACTCAGAAGGCTCAATACAAGAGCCAAATTTCAGCTCCGTGTGTTGATCAGGAGGGGGAAAAAAAAAATAAAAATCCACCTAACAAACCTAGTTTCCATTCATTTTCTTGCAACAACAGGCTTGCGTGGCTCTAGGGAAAACATTTTAGGAACTGTGCTGTAGTTAGAAATAGAACCAATGCTGTTCATATTCCTAGCAGCACACGCTTTTGTAACAGACCCATTGGTGTCTATGACTTCGTGGTGTTTGTTATGCTTCTTTCTGCGGCCACTTAGAATTTCTTGGTGACAGGGAGGCTTGAAAAATAGGTCTTTCTGTGGCACAAATGCTGTCCCCTACCACTGAGTTCAAGGAGAATCTTCATCAACAGTGGAATGGCTAAATAATGTCGTTCTAATTATACATCCAAAACTAGGCAGTGACACACCAGAGCAGGACAGGAATTGTTTCTTCCCATTGGAGGAGAGGTTTTGAGATTTCTTTTTATATAATATTTTCCATTCCAGATGTGATGGGAAGTAAAATTGGGAAAAAATGTGGCAAATAAACTGTTTAGAAAATCATAGTAGATCAGCTGAATGTATTTTAATATCATGATTTTAAACTGTTTAACTTGCTTTTTATCTTACTATATTTATTAGTCCTTTAGGTATGAACTGCAATTTCAAAGCAAAAAGTAATTTTCTAGTGACATTTACCCAACACTTCCTGTCTTGAAATCATTGAATCATGATTATTTTGAAATTATAGACATGTGGGAGTTTTATTATTTTTGTTGTTGGGGTTTTTTCCCCTTCCAATTTTCTCCGCACAGATGGGTAGGTTTTCTTTTTTAGCAGAATCTTCTTGCAAGCATTTCCAGCTCTTTCTGACCAACAAAACCCCAAAAAGTAATGAAAGGAAAAATCAGATCACCAATCTAATAATTACCCAATGGGAGAATATAATGTTGAACTATAAGACTCTGTAATATGCCACTCTTTTTATTTACTTAGTTATTGTAATAAATAAGCAAACTCTCAACCATAAAATAGGAACCAATCTTCAAATTCTTCCTGAAAATTTGTGCCGGATATCACTGATGGTTAGAATACTTTGGGTTGATCTCATTGCAGCACAGGATATGAGAGAGCAGAGCCCAGCTGAGTGCTTAGGTAGGTCTCAAGTGATGCATAGACTTCATGATGGCTCGGTGCAGGAGATGTAAATATTGGACTCCAGTGGAGTCGAAGCATCTTGCTGATAATTCATATGGCTACAGATCTATAAACCTGCTGGTTCTCATGCACCTTTGCCACAACTATCCATGTTAATGGGAATGGGAAATGAAGCATATATTTTTCTAGTAATGGATAAACATCAGGAGGTCCAGGGAGTTTGAATTCTTATTAGAGAAGACTACTCTACTTGTGAAAAGCCCTTCCAAGTCTGGAGGAGTTTAGATCTAGATTTACTGAATGCTTTGTAGCTAGTACCTGTCTTTCTGATGGGTTGGATCTCAGGTTTCAAAGCTCTGAAAGCTGGAAGAGGCTTGCATTTTTGAGATCTGGCTCTGGATTTCAATGTTGCTGTCTAACATCAGTGACTGCCACGATTACCTTATATTTCATATATTGTTCCAAGATCAGCCTGTGCCTATGGTCAGTCGTGGTGAAAGCTCAGTCTCAGCACAGTGAAATAGTCTAACGTAAGTAGTTTTCAAGCACGTCAGATGTCAGATCTATTCTTTTAAATAAACTGTGGCATTGGGGCAGATGGTAGCCAAACTATCTAGGCAGGAATACATAGACGTAGACATTGCATGATATAAGCACCTATATCTCTAAACTTCTGCCCATGGACAAGAGTTAGCACTTGAAAGATGATTCTCATACTAAAGCAGATATCTAAAAGGGGGTAACCTTCTCATCCTGAAAAGTCCTGTTTTCCTCTATTACCTCTAAAGGAAGTCTAAAGTTACCAGCAGAAAAAAATTATATAAGGTTAAAGGGCAAAGTTGAACGCTACCCAAAAAGACTGGTACACCTGAAATATGTAGGTCTTCATCTGAACAACTGACTTGAGGTTGCCTTTACAGTCTGTGGGTAGGTAGACAGGACAGTTACTGAAGTTTGGGTCACAGTTCATCTCAACCCAAAGCGGACACTTGCATTTCACCATGTGAATAGAGAAAAGAGATTTCCACTGATTAGGGGAAGAGCTTAGAGACCTACCTTCCACATACCTAACTTAAGTATCAGGTATCTTACCCAAGAGAATTAAAAAGCTTGGCTAATTTCATTGGAAAGTGAGGTTGTATTTTAATCCCCCACTGGAAGGAGGAGTGGGTGAAGTTCCTCTTTCAGAGGGATTTTAACATGGGTGGCCTAAGAAGGCTTGTAAATGAGCTTAGTTTTATCACTATCTTGGTAATTCCTCAATAAATAAAATTAATGAGTTCCATTGTCGTCCACATCCCCACCAAAGAGGATTCAGACAATTCTCCTATCTCTGGAGCCACTCTAGGAGTCTTACTCCTCATCTGCTTTCTGATGATATTTTCTTTTAAAGAAAGGTCCATTTAATATGTTCCTCCCCAAAAAGTATTTGCAATTAATTCTTATCAAGGGCAACAGCTGATTTGTAAGATTACTTCTAAATTGGTAATTAATTAACCTATTACCAAAGGAGGGAGGGGTGCCCTGGTTGTCAGGAGGTTAGAGCTGATAAGTGATGAATGGTTGGGTTATATCAGGACCTTGGCTCCCCTCTCTGATCAGTTTGGATGTTACCTAACCATGCATTATATTCGAACATGAATCACAGCTCCTCAGTCTTTATATTTCCTAAGCCAAAGCCTGACACACAGAATTATGGGTAGATCTCATTTATTATTGCTTAATTAAAGGCTCAATGCACAAAGAGACGCCTCTCACTTCACTTTAGCTAGCCAGCAAGATCATAATTGTACTGATGTCGAGGCCAGCTTTCTAAGTAGCTATTGGAAGTCACAGTGAGGAAGATCTGAGCTATTCTGTAGGGAATTCTATACAACAAAAGTTACATTCATAATTTTTAATTAAGAAATTACTTTTTTTTTTCTTTTTTTTTTTTTCCATTGGGCCGCACCATTGATTCCTTCTCATTTCTCACATGTTTCCAAAGTGGAACATTACAAGTAACAAGGAACAATTAGTTATTTATTCTAGTTGTTGGTTTGTTTTTTTTCTCACTAAACAAAAAAGTTTTTAAAAACATTTGTTTTGACCCAAATGATATCTTTTATCCCTGCTAGCACAACAGCTGTATGCTCCCTCAGCACAATAGAAATAAATATTTCAATTTACCTATGATATATCATTAAATGTTTTAGATTAAAATATTTTTCGTTATTGAGTTAGAGCTGTTTATAATAAAAAAATTCATAATGGCAGGTTTGCAAGACTCAACTGTAAAACATCTGCAAAAATAATCCAATTCTTCTGTTTCACTGTCTGCCTTTTTAGTTAAAATAATTTTCCCCAGGTGAAAAAGGTTCAAAGGAATATTGGTGTATTTAGCCTCCCGTTGCTCTCTGGAAGAAGTTCCACAGGTTTGCAAGGTGACAGACAAGGTGTAAGGATGAAAATGATCAAACTGCATTTTTCTGGCAGAATCTTTCTCCTCTAAGATGACATAAGAGCTAGATAATACATGACCTATCCTTAGGGGAGTGTGCCAGAGCTGAGAATGGAAGTGAAAAAAAATTATTTTTGACTTAACAAACTCAACCTGGAAGCGTTATGAGAAAGACAGAGAGAGAAAATAAAATATGGAAACCCCAGATGGCATTTTATACAGAGTCACTTTCCTGACTGTGAGTGTGTTTTAAGGAATTGTCCTGCACTCTGGGATGTCATAAATCCAACTTGATATAGCGCCGCGCTGCCTGGATGCTGTCTGAAAACTTGCATCTTCGGCTTTTGTTTGTTTGTTTAAGGCTGGGGTTTGGGTTTGTTTTCCACCATAAAGAAACAGAAAGATTTTGTGTGCGAAGAGTGCAGGCAGCAAGCATTCTCTCCTTGATTCCCCGACTCTGCTATGCTCCCTGATAAGTGAGATATCTCCGTAATGTGCAAATAATGAGAGGCCAATTATGCCCGAGGAAGGAGGGCAAGGGATAGGGGTCTGATGAATAGTAAGCAAGACTGACTTACATGGAAATCAAGGCGAAAGCTGCTTTCAGCTTTAGAAGTTATTCACTAGCGCTGCCAAGTGTGGCCAGCTGTCCCGGTGCGAGGCATCGTTACAGCAATGCCATGGGAGGCAGGCTCTGCTCAGACAGGCAGACCTAGCAGGGATGAAAGGTGCTTGTTGCCTGCAAGCACAAGTGGAGAGCAGCACCACGATCCCAGAGGCTCCTGGCATTCCCCTGCTGTCCGTCCCTGAGGGACGCGTTTTGGTCTGGCACATACTGCAGGCAAACTTACTGCCTGGGGTGCGAACCTGTCCACAACTCGGGAAGCTGCTGGGAGAAAAAGGTGGCGGTTTCCCACGTCCTTGAGCTTATCAGTTTTTCATCCTGCTCCCCCCGCCACAGTGAAGGCTCTCGCTGGCTACAAACAATTCTCCATCCCACCAAAGCCTTTTCCTCAGGTTTAAAATTGTAGAAATGTGCTTCTTTCTGTGTGTGGGTGTGTACGTATATGAGTGGATGAATACGGATGTATATAGAGTTACAGCTCCATACATTTGTACATATGAATATGTACAAATATATTGAGAGGCAACAACTTCGTTCCATGATTTCTCTTTTGCTACCCAAAGAGAAGATATTAAGAAGAATATGCACTGAAAAATAAATAAATTGATAGAGTGCTTGAAAGAAAAGGTGGAAGCTGTCTGTGAGAGACTGCAGTACTTAGTCTTAAGCTGAGACATGAAACAGGAGTCCTAGTGAATGCCTAATAAAAGTAATAATAATAATAGAAGGGAAATTAATTACCTACATGGAAATGAAATGTTGCCTGCTATATTTAAATGTTATGACAGCTGTATCTGCAGCACTGCAGAAGTCTCCCCAAGACGCAGAAGTGTCTCTGGAGAGGTGAGTCCCTGCAATGTCTCTCAGGGTGCAAACAGTCTCAGTCTTGCACACCCCTGTGCTAATTTGCAAATCCTAGAGTATATGCTCTCAATTTTCACTAACCTCTCTCCTGTCCAAATAGGGCCTGTGGCTCTGTGGTCTTGCTGGTGAACCAAAGGCCATAAAACAGCCCAACACCAGCTGTGTTGGCAGATTTTAGAGGTGTGCTTTGCAGGGTAGTGCACTGGAAGTGTAAGCACATATTTTAATTTTTTTTTTTTTAATTTTAAAAATTCACCTACTTTATCCCCGCCCCCAAAAAAATGCACAAGGATTTTTATTATTATTTATCAAGCCAGTAACCAGTGGAAGAATAAGACTTATGAGCATTCCCACATTTAAGAAACTACTGTGTACCTCTAAAACAATGAACGCCATATCTTGTAACTCTGTGCTTTCAAAGTACTACCAGAGGTAACCCTTGTAGCTTGGAGGGAGTAGCAGCTGGTGGTACGAAACCAATTCTTGGATCTCTGCTTCTTTGATCAAATCCAGTGGCAAACAGGTATGCCAAGCTTGTAACAAGAGCTCGGCCTAGAATAACAAAGCACCTTGTGCATGGACATGGCAGAAGTGTTTGCCTACGCTGCGAAACCGGGAAGGCAGGGGAAGCTGGACTGGGAATTAGGGGGAATGCGGGTGTATTCAAAAATTTACAGTTATTTTCTGAACTGCTTTTTATGTCAGCCAACAGAGGCCACAGGTGAAAAAACACTGCCCAGCTTCCTTTCGAAAGACTTTCCTCTGTAGACAAGCCCTAAGGAAAAGGTGTTTTCAGTTTCTGATAACATCTTTTGCAATATTAAACCGCTGCATTCTTCCTTTGACTAAAACTTAGCAAAGCTAACTATGTCACCGAGTGCCTCTATATAGCTGCACAATGACAAATGATTACGTGCCTATATGCAAGTGACGTCTCAATTAAAAAAGCATTTCTGTTTGAAGGGGCCTTTTGTAATTTGCCACATATTCAAAAGCCAACTGAAAATCCTGTTAGCTCTTCCAAAAGCAATCCTAGGGTAGCACAGGAGGACAACAGCCTTCATTTTCCAAGTGTGACTGCCCAGTGTTCCCCAGCAGTACACAGCACACTGACCTGGTACTCTCATTTAGTTTTAGTCAAAATATTAAGATTTTAGCCAACCTGGTGTACTTAAACTGTGTCTGTGGTCGCCAATATGCTGTCTGTTTCATTTTCTGGAACTTGGGATAACTAACTTTATGATAGTGATGTTGAGTAGCCATTAATTCTCATTTCTTTCAGCTATTCCTCAACTCCAGCTTATGAGTTCTTCAATAAAAATCTCCCAAAGTTACCTTGGCGACTCATACGTTTGCCAAGCTGACAGATTTATGACAGTTACATATATAAATATTTATATGCTGCGGCAATGCAATTTTTAAAGGCAGATATACACACTCTCACCGAGACTTTCAAACAAGGCAAAACGCACTCACACAATATGACATAACCATATACAAGTCAGTGTGTATCAATACGTGCCTGAATACACAGGTATGCACGCTAATGATCATACAGACTTTCTGACGGGCATGTAGCCTCCGTACTCACAGGCAGCACTCAAAGGCTTTTCAGCAAGTCAGAACACGCTAACATACGTGTAGCTGTAACACACTTCCATACGTTCTTCAGGCACCAGAATAAAATTTCATACCCCTGCACACTGCTGGACAAGGCAGCACGGGAACAGACCTCCCACAGGAACTGTGTGCAGTTTATATATTTAAACCTGACTTTTACATGCAGGCAAGTTCATTATTTCACAAGAAAGTTGGTATAGGACATCGAAGAATCTCCTACTCAAGAAACCCAAATTCAGCTGTATATACGTGACCATGCACATACACAGCCATATATCTTGTAATCATTATAGAAGAATTACCATTGGAAATAATTATCTTTCTTTATTTTTCCCCCGTCACATGCTCATGTACACATGCTACTTCCTTCCCTTTACACCTGACTGAACCTCTTTGTGTTGCATTGCCCTAGGCTGGTGACCAGAGCAAATCCTTAGCCTATAAATTCTGGTGATGAGTTCAGCTGGTTTATTGTCTGGCAGAATAGATGGAGATGATACAAAGTCCAAAGGAAAAAAAGAGGAGGAGGCTAAATAGCGGGGAGTCGTTTATATGTAAACGACACAGCAAATTTATAGGAGAAGCCAGGGATCTTTTATTTTTGTAAGGCTGAGGGCTTGCATTATCAGCATCCCATTAACCCAAAACACACTCTGAAGGTACCATTTTACTAGCTCCATCTTCCCTTTCTTTGTCTGAAAGTCTAAATATAAAATCACTTCCCCCGCCCCCTTCCTTCTCTTGCTTTAAAAATAGAACTGAGATGAAGTCTTCCTCCTCCCCTGCTTTTCATGGGGAAATCTCGGTGGCTGTTTAGATTTTACTTATACATTAATAAAACATTACAGGGAAGTAGTAGGAGAGAGACCAAAAATCTTTCCTGTGACAACAAAATGCCTTTCTGTTCTGCTGTTTCCACTTGAATTCACTGCTGCTTCTTCTAATCTCCAAAACTTTGGCTTAGTGTAGAATGTGCAACAAAGGGAGAGGTTATATATGTGCATATATATGGGGTATGTGCTGTGTCTCAGAGTCCCTTGCGTGCACCATGGGTGAAGTGATGTGACAAAGGATTAAGGAGAGCCTATCTTTGCATCAGGTCTCATCTTGCCGTATCTGTCATGTCTAGGCAGCTGTGGACAATACAGCAACAAAAGTTGGCAGATTAATAATTCAAATCCCAACTCTGAAGCATTTTCCCTGTGTTTATGGCAAACTTGAGACTTTGAGCAATAGCTGTCAAAGCAGGCTCTGATTTTGTGCACTTTAAAGTGGGCTGCTTGAGGTGAAAGGAACAGAACATAAACCATTGCAGACTAAAGACGATGTGAGATTCTGAGAAGCAATAGGAATCTGAGCTCAGAGAGGACTCAGGACAACCAGTGGCTTTACTCTAGAAGACTTAAATTGAGCATCCAAAACTACAATCCCTTTGCAGAATAAAACCTGGAAAACTAACTCTCTTGGCCTCATCTTCCCATCTGCAGTCTCAAAAGCAGACTTCTGAAAGGCACTTATCTACCATGCCTTTCATTCTGTGAGCATAAGCAGTGCTGTTTAACTGTGCTACTTGCTATCCTGAGTACTGACAATAAGCAAAGAGCCATGGCAGTCTGATGGCAAATTCAGTTACCTGCCTAATCCTCAACCTAAGCCAAATCACCCAGGGTAAGAGCTAGACAGTGCTTGCATTATTTATGCCATTTTGTTCTCACCTGCCGGTATCTTTCCAGACATTACAGCACTTCCAGACTTCATGTGCAAACTAATGTTGCCAGAAAGTAAAAACTTTTGTAATATTTTTACCATGTTATTTTTTTTTTAGTACCTAGGCCTTCAGGTGTGCAAAGTCAACTCCTCACTCTCAGTCTTTTGAAGGTTTGAGGTTCATTCATCAGTCTTCCAACTTGTTTCCCACTTCTGCAGCCACAGCTTTCCTTAGGATCTGGTCCAAACCCCTTTAATCTCAAGGAACAGCTTCAATAGACATGGCTTGTACAGTCTGTCCAGACATCTAAGTAAACTCTTCGATTTTCATTCCTTATCTGTATAACATTAGGAGGTATAACACAGCATCTCTTCTTTCATTTTTCTCTTCGTTTTTTTTATGTAAGGGAAACCATATTTGCCACTTGCCTTTCCATTACTGCAGTATTATAGAGCATGTGTGGGTATATACATGCATATATATGGTCACAGATTTACAGTTCACCCACTAACTTTTCCTGACTTCATGGCAAAGAATAGTTTTAAAAGCTTAATTCTACTTCATATTAAATATGAAGCATCCATAAGGCTACAAGCTTTACCAGAGTGTTCAAATCTAGGAACCGGGCCATGTTTGAATGGTTTGTTGGAAGTCATCGTTAGGAATGTTCCCATCTTAAATCACTTTCTAGGAATTAAAAATGATCATGTACTGTAAGTGCCCATTGTGCTTTTGAGGTTTGGAAATTAAGGAAGTACAATAAATTTGCTGAATGGGGACTACTGTTTCTTGTCTTATTTTCTTCAGGGTAGTGAATCTTAAAATATACTGCCATGTTTGCTGAATCTGTTTGTGTGTGTGTGTGTGTGTGTATAGCCATTTTGAAGTAGGAACAGAAGTACAGAGAATCCTTTAGGAATTTACTGTAAGTCAGTAATGGATTTTGCTTGTTTTCAGGCCTGGTTTTAAAATGTCTTGTAAAAAAATAATATCCCCAATGCATATTGTGCAGGAATTAATGTGGAACTAGAGCAAAATTACTCTGCCTCTTATGCATTAAAAAATCCCAGTGACACTCGGTTCAAAACATTGCAAAAATGTGTTTCTCCCTCCTCCTCTCTCTCTAATATTTTAGCAACTCAGTATAATTCTTCATTATTGTGTTGTTTGATATATAGGAAAAGGGACCTTGAACATAGAATAAGTGCTTCTAGTATAGCTGTAAGATATGTGATCTGCAAAGCAGAATATTACGTAAGTCTGATAAAGCAGAATGTTTTTAAGCCATTAGCCAAAGCAGGTTTTATAACTATGGGGGTTTAACTCAGTGGTGTACCACGAGTTTATACCGGTTTAGCACCATCACCCATATAAGCAAAAGCTGTAGATAAACCTCATCTTTGTAGCTAGACAAGGTTTTCACCTTTAAGGTTTTGATTTTTTCCCTTCATGCCGTACTTACAGAAAACACATTTACCAAAGGATTGAAACTATATAACACTCTTTGTATTATATGAACATATACTGCTTAAGGAAGGGACCTTGGTGTAAGCTGGCACTGCTTACGCTGGAGCCTGGACCAGATGACCCCCTTCCAATCTAAATATCTCTGTGATTTTGCAACGTTGAGGGCTGAATTGTACTATATTAAGGGTTCCTGAACTGAATTCAGAGATCAGTCCACTGTTTCTGAACACAGCCTGAGTTTGCCGTGACCTACGAGGGTAGGTCCCGTTTAAGTAACAAGGCTTTGGATATGGTTATTTGGAAAACCCTTCCATTCACTGGAGTCTGCTGCTGGACTTGGTCTCAGGAGATCTGGACTTCATTCTTGCTCAGTTACTGATTTAGAGTTAGATCCCATGGAAAATGCTTCCTCTTTGCTGCTTTACTTTCTCCATCCGTAGAAAAGTTCCTATTTGAGCCTGGCTTTGAGATGAACTGAGGAAAAGCCTAGGGCATTGTTACACAAGGCCTAGTGAGTACCATTCAAGGTTTACTTTTACTAGAATGGGACACTGTCAAGACTTGTCAAAACGATAAGACCCTTTTGTCACCAATAAAACCCATAGAAGAGGATCCCCCTTCTATATCTGTGGTTCTCTTTTCTTCATACAGACATAATTTATTTCATAGAAATATTGTAATTGAGTTAAGCAAACACAGCAGCCACTTTATGATTCTGTGGGAGATGGTGTTTAGAGTGGGAGGATGACTAGAGGAAATAAGATTAAGTTGAGCGAGGAAAAAATTAGTCTGAACATCAGGAGAAATGTTTTCCCCATGTTAAGGTTTGATAGGCTGTGATTGCGATTTCATAATAAAAGGGAAGTAGTGGGGGGTTCGTGGTGTTTTTGTACAACACATCATATCAGAAAACATGTTCTTGTTTCTATTTACTGGACTTCCAAGTACATTGTGATCTGGTCTGGCTTGAATTACACATTCTAATTAAAATAGACCCTGATTTAATGGGCTAGATACACAGAACATTTAGGTACACAAATGCTGGTGTAAGCTTTGCATGCAGTTGCATTAATTTGCATGCCCAGTTACAAGAATTCTGCGTAGAAATTGGTTAATTGCACCAATTGAATCACTGATTGGGCATAATACTCTGCACAATAGCTTGATTTGCATATGCATTGATGCAGACTTGCATGTATAGTTATGTGTACAACGATGCTCATATTTTGTGTATATAAGAGTGCATGTAAATTTCTTGAAAATCTGTCCCGGTAGATCTCTTCCATCTCTACTTTAGATCATTCTGTTTGCTAAGTAATAGATCATCCCACTCTGATACTAAAATGCATCAGCTTGGAGAGTGAATATCAATTAAATGAGTAAATAAAATGCTGCCAAAGGTGTATTTTTGTCTTTTACCTAAAAAATTCTTTTTTTGTAGCTATCATAACTAAAATTCTGGATTGTTTTAGGGCCCTTTTCTGGCTGCAAAAGGCAGCTTGCTCTTTCAGTAATTCTCTTATTTATTAGCCCCTTTTTACCCGGATTTGTTTATTAAACTATAAGCCTGACTGAATTCCTTATAAGGCACACCCATGTTATTCCTCCTAAATTCCATAGGATATGGGTTTAATTGAGGTCAAGGCCTCATAGTGTTGGGAGCTATTGAACTGATGATATACACCTCAAGACTGGGATCTGGCTTGAGGTGGTTATATTGTCCAGTAAGCAAGTTCCAAAATGCAGGCTCCAAAGGAAGTCAATATTATTTTTCTTGAAGCAGCAATAACATTTCAGTTTATCTTTGCTTTGATTTTTTTTAGGTAGGGCAACTGAGTCACAAAATGCAAAGGTCACCTACAATACGGTTAACTAAACCAGATCTCCTCCTGGTGAACTAGGTCTTGGTTGACTGTTGAGTCTCTTAGCTCTCCTTGCCCTCTCCAGTTTCCAGACAACAGCCTGCTTGGTCTCTTCTGCAGCTGTTCGTTGGCAGTAGAAAGCAATGAGCCCTCCTGCGGTTTTCTGTTGTTTTGTCTCATTCTTCTTTGGCAAAGTAAAGCATGTTTTCCAATAAAAAGGGATGGGAAGAATTATACAAAACTTTTAACTTAAAGCAGTAGGTGTACAGGATGATCTAACCGAGTATATTGGAGTATTCACCCATTCGTTCTCCTTTTTGATTAGGAGTATAGGGCTTTGGGAGACTCCTGAGGAAAACAGAATTGAAGCTTTTGGACAAGTTATTCCAAAAGGTTTGGTATTATGTATGGGCTTTAGTCTCAGCACATAAATTGAAGTCCCTGGTTTTTGGTTTTTTCCCTATTCCTATGTTAAGAAGAGAGACCATAGAGAAGGAGGAGGATAAATAGGAAAAAAGCTATTTATCTTTGTGCGTCCAGCTGCTTGGGACTAGGCTGGAGCATATATGGACAAAACGTAGAGGAACCTTACATTGTCTGTAACTTGGGTTCTACTTCCCATACCTCCATCAGGAGCTGCATGAAGAAGAGCTGCATGGCCAGAGTACATTCCTCCTCTTATCCAAGGGCTGAGGGAATTCTCCAGCAGGGACTTCCACCCATTGTAAAGTTATTTCAGGCTGCCAGAGTGGATCGATAGGATCGGCAGGGGTTGGACCTGATGGACTTACTGCAGTAAAAAGAGACTGCAGTCCTTACGAGTAGAATGATCTCATTTAAGGGGCCTGATGCTCTTACAAGGGAAACATTAATCTGCACTTTAAGATACAAAACACTTTGCAGAACGGCTTCCAAGCAAAGAGTGTCCCAGAATAGCTAAAAATTGTCACACTTCAGGTGAATGAAATATCAGCTCCCTCAAGATGGGGGCAGTGAGAAAGTGGAGCATCATTAACAGATTGAGCATAATTGAGTCTCAGGACCTCCAGATGTAGTCCCATTATTGTAGGGAAAAACAGAAATTCAAGTGCAATTTGAGGCAGAAAGTAAGAGAAACTCTGTTGTTCAGAGAACAAGAGCTAAAGTGAGAAAGGCTCCCTAATCAGTAGCAAAAAACAGTTAGTGTTTGATAAATAGACAAATGAAAAAAAAGTAGGGCGTAAAGTGGGGCCCAGACCTTGGCACCCACATAAAGCAAGCAAATCTCTTTAAATGGAAAGCTAAGATCCAGAAACTGTGGAGAAAGAGTGTCTGGGTAAGCACTGGTATCACCGAATAAGGAAAGGAGATGCCACCATTTTCTTTTGATTGGTGTTGATGTGTCTAAGGCAGGAAACACCATTTCCCACTGGAGTTTTTTATGCTCCCTGTCTTGAAAAACAAATCTACTTCAGCACTGGCCCTCTGTCCTATAAAGAGTCAACTCCTGCCATCCAAGCACATGTCTTTGAATAATGAATCCTGAAAGCAGCCAAGAAAGAATTCATAGCAGAGCCTACATAGCTTTCCCAGATGCCAGGCTGCCAAGTTCAGATTTAGTCAAGAGTTTTGAGAAGCTCAGGTAAAGAAATAAGAAGTGGAAAGTTTCATTATTATTGCTTGTTGTGGCTAGAGGTACAGAGAACTAGTCAGCTAGCAGCAGAAAATTGACAGCTTTTTAAATCCCCTCTAAAAAAGTGAAAGTGCTTTGCAGGATTTTTTTTGTTCATTCCAGTGTTGTCTTCTCAGTTTCTCTGTGTGTTTTGCTATTTCCACTTTGGCTGGTGCTGTAGCAATAGCAATGATTATTCTTGAAGGCCAAACCTTCAAATAATGGCAAAGTAATGGAAAGAATATTTCCATCAAGAAAACAGGGAAAAAGGAAATACCTTCATCTCCCAGGATAATGCCATACATGATGAATGCATCTCTTGATCACATTAAAGTGTTTAATTCATGTAAAATTACAAAGGCATGAAAATGAGCAGGATTCCTTTTGAAGTCAAGACAGTTGACGTCATGTTGGTGGTCATTTCTCAGGAAGGCAACTCTGGGCTTATGAATAATGAAACTGAGAGCTGGGAGGGAGGGTGCTTTTGTATCTTTGTGGGCTTTTTTTTTTTTTTTAATTTCTTAGGAGAAACCATTTTAGTCACTTGGAGTGTGGAGCATTCTGGTGTCTAGAAACACTGGTGTCCCTTGAAACAGCACTAGAATTCCTATCTGCGCAAAGAAATTCTTGTCTCAGTCATCTGCTGCAATCACCAGCATAATTTGCTCTAAACATACAACTCTCTTGCCTTTCAGTTGATCAGTCAGGATCTCTCCCTGCTATGGTCCAGGAGTTTCCACTAGCCTTTACCAACTGCCAGCAGCAGTAGTCGAACACACCACTAAAATTCTAGGCACCTCTTTTGTAGACTACTCCATGCTATTGGGTCCTGTCTGAGAAAATATTGTGGCCACAGTAGGATGTGAGTGTCTGAGACACCAGACACTTAGTGAGATCTCGGTCTGTGCTCTGCATGGCTGCAGCAGGAGGATTTGAGTTCAGTGTAAGACAGCTCAGCTTGGCACGAGTGGTGTCAAAGTGCGATTTTCATTAAGAGAGATGATAGTATATAGTATGTTGTTTAAAGATATGAAAAGTAAATTGGAAGATGTATTCATTCACTGAAAAGAGGACTCAAACATAGAGTTTGCTTGGAATGCAGACATCTGTTCTCACCTTGCTTTACTTAAGGAATGTATGTCAGGTCATGACAGGTAGTTCAACAAACATAAAATAGTACCCAATATACGGTTTAAAGGATATTCTTGCATTAGATTAGAATACCTTAGACTCAGTTCCTCCATTAATAATATAGTGACCTGAGCAGCAGTGGTGCAGGGGTTAAATTAACAAAGTTTTTTCTCTGGAAGTCTTCAGTGGCACTCAGCAGACCCCATTGGTAAAGTAGGAAATTGATGGATATGTTTAGAAATAACTCAGTGATTTCAGTGCCTAAGCTGAGTGAAGGAGATTCCACACCATTCTGATAAGTTTGCAGAAGACCACACCAGAGCTTCGTTAGAGAGCTATGAGGAAATTGCAGGAGTCCTTGGTACCATACTCTCCTTTTTCCCCTGTACTAAAGATCTATAATCTTTCCCTATTAAAGAAAAAATATAACCTGGGGTGAGAGCTATCTGTCCTAACTTTGAAGGCCAAAAGAGAGACATCTAAGTCTGGACCAGTTATGCTAGACTCCCTTTATGGTCAGTGGAGAGAAATAGTTCTCTCCTGAGAATGATTCATCACATCCTGAAATACACATCTCAGATAACTCAACTGCGTGTTTCCAGGGCTTGCTTGTTTCTTTCCATTGACTGCAAACAAAAAGTCCTGACTGTCTGACTGCAGATGTCTAACTACAGGTGAGATTCTTATTATCTTGCACCCACCTGACAAGTCCCAAAATTTGCCCCCTTCAGATACTATATTTCTTTAGCCATTTTAGTCTTCTTCGCCAACTACCTGTCCCAAATAGTATCGACATTTATGCTTGGAAAAAGCATTTGAGTGAGATAACCTATATATAACCTGAATCACATTTTAAAAGTGTCTCACCCACCAGCACAATGTTTCTGAGGAATCTCAGAAGCAGTTGTCCTTAGATGGAAGTTTACATTGCATGTTTAGGTGAAGCTGGTTCTAATTTCGCTGTGTGTCTGTATGTCAGTGTGTGTGCAACAGCACATATGACAATATTGTATGTATGGGGAAAATAGGTGAACTTTACCATTTCATCCAAGCATTGCATGCTACAGTAAATATCAGAGATAATGATATTGACTTTAAGGTATTGCAGCTTCAAATGTCAGTTCTACTCTATCTAACACTCTGTTGGATTTGATTTACATCCCTTCCTCCCACTTCAAAAGCTGCAAAAAGAGGACATTGGCAAGAAAGGCTTGAGACAGACGCACTTTATCTCTGTTTTATGCCTCCTCTTTTGATAATTTTTGTGTTGCACACTTTTGGCCAGGGCTGAGGAACTAACTCAACAGCCCTTGTCCCATACTTTAATTCTGATTGTATATAAGTGTGCTCCAGGTTCAGGTGTAAATCCAGTGGATGAAATACCAGCAGCCTCAAAAGGGAGTTCTTTTGCCAAAGGTGCTGCAGCTGAATCAAAAGGTCAAGGAAGTATTAGTGACAGCTTCAATAGAAATAAAAGCAGCCCCCAAACCCAAAAAGATCATAAGAATAACATTTAAACACCACTTCCTAGGCCTTTACAGACATTAACTAAACAATCCTCACTGCATGTTGGTGATATAAGGAGAAGTACAATGGTCATATTCATACTGAAGCCTAGCACCAATATGCACTTTGCAATCAAATCTGCACCTTATAATTGAATTGAAATCCTGTATTTTAGATCCCTAGAAGTTGCAAAATATACACTTAAAACTCAAAGTGGGCAGAAAACAGATTTTTCATCCAGCAAGAACTTTGCTTCTTTCTGAGTCTGTATAAGAGAAGTTTATAAACTGCTAATTTGTGGGAGGGGAACAGCACAGAAAGAGCCAAACTACTTAGAATCATAGAATCATAGGGTTGGAAGGGACCTTTGGAGATCATCTAGTCCAACCCCCTGCCAGAGCAGGGTCACCCAGAGCAGGTTGCACAGGAAAGCGTCCAGGCGGGTTTGGAATGTCTCCAGAGTTGGAGACTCCACCACCTCTCTGGGCAGCCTGTGCCAGGGCTCTGCCACCCTCAAAGTAAAGAAGTTCCTCCTCATGCTCAAGGTTGTGCCCATTACCTCTTGTCCTGTCACTGGGCACCACTGAAAAGAGCCTGGCCCCATCCTCCTGACACCCACCCTTTAAGCATTTACAAGTGTTGATAAGATCCCCCCTCAGCCGTCTTTTTTCCAGACTGAAGAGACCCAAATCCCTCAGCCTTTCTTCATAAGAGAGGTGTTCGAGTCCCCTAATCATCTTGGTAGCTCTCTGCTGCACCCTCTCCAGCAGTTCCCTGTCCCTCTTGAACCGGGGAGCCCAGAACCAGACACGGTACTCCAGGTGCGGCCTCACCAGGGCAGAGTAGAGGGGGAGGATGACTTCCTTCAGATTTGATCAGTCCAGGTATTTTTGTTTGATACTCCTGAAATGCTGCATTTTCTTTTCACATCTTTGGTTTTATTTTGTCTTTCAGAGGAGTGTTTCGATATATCATTCATGATGCAGGATAAAATAAAGGTTACTAAGTAGACCAATTGAATGGTTACTTTTCCTAAGATCCCACAAGGAAGCAGAGAGTACCAGAGAACTCCCATGGTTGTCGTTTTAAGATTACTAGATGGATTTGGTCACGTTAATGTAAATCCTTTTCTTTCAGCTTTTTCTTCTAACACTGTCACCCTTCCACTATATGGTAAAGCTTATCTATTTTCTCTTAACTATCCTTTGTGTCTATAGGCAGAGGAAATTGCCTAGATATCTCTGGGATTTTCAGAACAGGAAGAATGACTTTAACTGGTGGAGGTAGAGATGTCTCCTCTATATCTCAAGGATGAAGGTGCTGAAAGATTTTGTTGTTCTTAAAGGGTGATTAATAGGACGAGAAATAAATACACAAACTTGAAGGGGAAAGATGCCAATGACGGAAGGAATTATTTAAGATGGTCCATGGGGATATAACTAAGAATAATGGGATACAATTAAGCAAAGAAAAACTCACAATAAATATCAGGAATAAAACACCTACTGGCAGTGGAGTATATCAAGCCATGGGGTCCCAAAGGAAAGGGTGGAAAATCCATTGCTAAGGAGACTTACAGGCACATTGGGCAAAAATGAAGAACGTATGCAGGAAGGAACATTCAGACACTGGCAAGGGAAATGGCTGGATGACCTACAAAAAAATAGGTCTTTTTCTGTTTCTTACTTCTGGTCCTGGCAATTACCATCCTATAAATCTAACTTCTCTCCCCATTAAAATAATGGAATGTAAAGGCGGAGAAAATATCATGAAACTTCTAGAGGACAATGGGATCATGAGCCATGAGCAAGATGGGATTGAGAATTATTAACATCAGACTGTAAAGGCAAAGCAGAGGAAAGGTTATGTGAAAAGATTTTAGTAATAAGTTTGATATGGTGCATCTGAAAATCTTGAACCCAAAAAGGTCATTTAGATGCCCGAGATACCTCCACTTCTTTGTTAGAACTGTCTGTGAAGGACAGTGCTGATAAACAGCAGAGTTTCTAATGATGGAGACTGGTCTCAAAGTATATTGCAGTGCCTTCTCCCTTGTGGTGTCTTCATTCCTGATGCAGAAAAGAACCAGCATGATAATGATGTTTCCAACTAACAGGAAGTTAATCTTAGTCCTAAACGCCTGTCATAGCAAAGAAGTGTTTCCAAGGGACGTACCCAGATTTGCGGTACCATTTGCTTGAAGGGATGTTAATTCAAAATTGTTCATTTTCAGGCTTCTCACACTCTCAATTATTCTAGACAATGCTAGTCATAGCTGGTGATAATATACTACTGTAATTTAGAGGAACATAGTTTTTCATATTATTGTTACACTGTCTTCTTTTTTTTTATTAGAAAAAATGAAGCACAAAGAGGTCATTTCACTTGAATATATTGAGGTTGATACAGCTGGGAACAGACAATCTGACTTTCAGGGCCCTAAAGGACCTTCAAGATCCCTTTATATCACTGCAATTGTGCTCACTGGTCAGTGTGTAAATGAAGAAGTTGCGGTGGGATTTCCCCAACTGATCCTTATTAATCTAAATTTAAATATAAAAACCCCTACCCAGCATAGCTGTCCAGGCCGGACAGATGTGTGGAATTTTCAGTTTCTTTCCTTGGACCATAAAGTAAAACTAGAAGGCTAGTTCAAATGTAGATATAGATGAATGAAGATAGGTGAGTTAACTTTCAGTCTTGTAACCAAGTCCTCTGCAGCAGCTACTTGCTCTTGTAGCCTTTCCAGAATGGTATGTGCAACCTCCAAAGAATGTCTTTAGACACCTGGTTTTGCCATATAATATTTTCTTTTCAAAGCAGCTGTGTTTCTAAACATACCCCTTATGGCACCTTATCATTATATTTTCCCTCAGATTCCTGCAACCAGAAGTCCTGGTTTTTTAGGTGAACTCCCAGGACTAGAGGAGGTTCTTGCAGTTCTTAGACTGTTAATCTGACCATTCCCCATCTCCTCCCAGCTTCATCATCCAGTGTCATTAAGTCATCTGATAGATGGCTAGGTCAGCCCAGGCCAGCCACAAGATGTGTAACCTTGTAAGGATCCTACTGTGAAGAGCCTTCATCCTTCCAAAGATGGTTGTTCAGATCAGGAACTCCTCAGAGAAGGACCTTCCCACATACTTAGTGTTTGCCCATTGGATTTTCGTCGTAGCTGGGATCTTATGCCCAAAGGATAGCTAAAGCATCACTGAGGAGCAAAGCTGCCTTCCTACTCTTCTGCCATGACTCCTGCTCCTGATTCAACATGGATCATGCAAGGAAATGCAGGGTCCACCGGCCTAAGTGGAGGGGGAAACAGGGACCATGTTTTAATCTGAGCAGACATACCTTGCTTTATTGTGCCACACTCTGATACTAGCCATTTCCCGGCCTTGGTGGTCTGTGCTGGATTCAATCTGAAAGGTCAGCTGGAGAGGGGAGGCCAGGCGGCCGCAGAGACCCAGTGTGTCGGAACACTATGTTTAATTACACACAAATTTACTGCAGCATGTCAGGAGGGAGGCAGGGAGCTTGTCCCATGGAAAGGTCAGGCATTGTGTGGTGGCTTTACCTAAATTACACTAGGAGGAATGGAAGTGAGACCCTGACCTTGTATAATGAATATACAGCCAGACCCCAGCGGGCGCAGTGCATTCATGTGTTCGGTTCATCTTAACTTTAACTCCTT
Source organism: Chroicocephalus ridibundus (assembly GCF_963924245.1). Taxonomy (NCBI): domain Eukaryota; kingdom Metazoa; phylum Chordata; class Aves; order Charadriiformes; family Laridae; genus Chroicocephalus; species Chroicocephalus ridibundus. The sequence continues at coordinate 78,060,992 of NC_086316.1, read as the reverse complement.
CTCTTGCTTCCCCAGACAAAACAAAAGTAATTTTTTTCCCATGCTTACTGAAACGCCCTAGATTTTGCTTTTCCCAAGAAATGGTAATATTTCAGGCTACAAGTCACTACATAGATTTGGGTGTTCCAAAAAAAACCCAAAACAAAACAGGGCAGTTTTTGGCCACACAAGGCCATCTCTCTGTATATGAAATGGGCATCTAAAAGAAGCTAACAAACCAAAGTCCAGAGAAGAGCTTAAACAGTCAGGATGCAGAATTTATTCTTTCAGTGTAATGTGATGGTCTGTCTGAATTTTAAATTCTCCAACCTTAGTGTCTGAAGAGCTTACATAATGCTTTTTTATTATTATTGTTTTCTTGATATAATAATCTGAACAAGGACTGAATTATTATTTTTTTCACTTAGGAATTTATTTAGCCTGGTTTGGCTTTTGTCTCTTTGTTTGTTTCTGATGAAGGAGAAGGTGGAGTGAGGGAGGCAGGATAGTTGCTTTGACTGTTATTATTGATGTGCATTTCAGTAGCACCCAGTGGTCACCACCAAGATGAAGATCCCACTGTTCCAAGTGTTGCGCATGCGCTCATTCAAGTATAGTCCCCAGTGTCCAATTACAAGTAAAATTAACAAGGATTAAGACATGGGGTAGAAGCTGAAGCTGGGAGACATGAAATTCATTTCCCAAGATTACAGCTGGTTACTGACAAACTGGATGGGAACTTAGTTCTCCTGATTTCCAATCTAGTTCTAAGTCTATTTCTACTCTTGACATAGACTTATTCAAAGACATCACAATGATGTGAACACTTATCTGAGGAAAGTTCCAATTAAAAATTCTTGTAGATAACTCACAGTGGTTAGGTTGCAGATTACATTAATAGCTTGACACGACTTAACTGAATCTGTAAATAACTAAATCTGAAACTAACTAAATCTGATGGAGCCTATAGATTTCCTTTTCTTTGTAATGGAAAATCATAGACTGAACTTATTTCATTCAAAGCACTTGTTCTACTACTGCCTTAAACAATGAGTTTTATATTATTATTTGGCAGCTTGGGCTCCTGGGATATTCTTTTAGTTTCCTTAAATGAGAAATGGAGAAAAGATAGCAGTGATGACACTTATTAGTGCCATATTTCTGTATCCTACCATCTTACTGGTATTCACTCTGCAGAAAAAGTAAGTGACCTGTCACTTATAAAAGAAAGTATTCAGGACCAGTAAGGAATTTATTTCTGTGTGTTTGAACTTACTCATTCCATGAACAATTGCAAAGACAACTCATTTCATCAATCTTTTTCCTGATTAACTATAAGAATTTAGGTAACTCCATAAAGAGAAGTGATGGCATGAGAAGGAAAAATTACACAAGGAGTTCAGAATTAATTACACAGTAAGGAAAAATAAAACAGATAGAAACAAATAAGTAAATAAATTGCAATATTTGGGGACTATCTATACATACAAAAGTTCACATTAAGCACCATCACACAGGCCAGGAACTATCAAAGCTGAGACTCAAAGCCTTTTTGGTTGCTTTGAAATAACAGCAAATTTAGCAGTAAATTTTGGGGGAACAGTACTGCATTAGCTGAAGTTGGGACCATGTGATTTCATAAGTTGGATCTGTTTCTTTTTCTTGAGATTACGTTTGACTCTATGTGCTTGATTTTGTTTAGTTTTATGGGATTTCAGCATTCTCCTGTCCTGCAGACTTTAAGAGCCTTGGGAGATTGTCAGCAACTCAGTTCAATGCAAGTTAGTGTGGAGTTCATTTCAGCTAACTTGGCAGTCTGTGTGTCTGAGTTAGTTGTATGGAGGACATCATCAACAGAAAGACCTAAGTTATTTTGAGTGACATTCATACGGCCTCTTACATTTATGAGATCCATGTGTCCTCCTTCATCTGCCACTGCATGCACTGTACCCTAGAAAATATATTTCTCTCCTGAACACAAACAGAGTTTAACTTCACCATCTGCGAAACTTTTGGTCTCTAGTGATTGCACTGACTACTCACAGTCCTTCAGATCATTGCCTTCCAATCTCACTTCTCTCAGCAATGAAATCAGCTGAAGTAGTCCTTGTATCTTCTTACCTGGCTCAAGACAGAAGTTTGAGTTAGTGGCAACCTGAATCCATTACCCTCTGCAAGGCTGCCTAGGAAATATGACAGTCTGCCATGTACCTGTGCAGCGATGGTGAGAACTGCACAAGAGAGATGTCAGCCCCAGCCATGGCTTGCAACAGCCAGGGGTAAATACGGCAAAGCCCTCTGGCTCTTTTTAGGGACTGACACATTTGGGAAAAAAAGCAGGAAGGGGTCACAGGGTCTTTATAGCATTTAAAAGTTACACTCTGAAGTGTAAAAAAAAAAAAAAGACAAAAAAAAAATTAATCCAAACCAAAAAAAACCCAACCTAAACCTACCAAGGAATGTAAAGAATGTAAAGCACAGAAACAACAAAACCAAAGATGTACAGAGACATGCACACAAAATGTTCCTCCAGCACAGAGAGTCAAAGCTGAATTTAATATTGAGAACTTTTTCTTTTTTTCCCCTTTTAAACTGAAACCTCCAATAATTGCCTAGTGTTCGTGGGAATGTAAATTACTCTTTTTGGTCTCTATGTGGGGAGCAAGGAGATGAATGGGAGTCTAAATTGGTTTTGCTTCCTGTTCCCTGTAGTGGATGCAGGATTAGTCCACTGTGCCTCTTTGCCCTTCCATTTCCTTGAAGACATGGGGAAACCTTCATTTTGCCAGGAGTTACTTACTCATTAAAATGAATCAAACAAGCCAGATTGTAGCAGGCATTTGAAAACCTGCTATCTGTCAAGAATTTTAAATTTAAAATTAACATTGAGTCCTCCTTTAAGACAAAAACCTTGACCTTAAGTTGCATAGTGATTGGCAAGCACTCCCCATCCCCTGACTCGATTAACATTTAAATGCCATTTTGTGTGAATATGAGTGGCGCCTTTGGAACAAACAAATTACTAATGTCTTCCTGCAGGAATGGAGCATCAGAAGTACCTTATTAGTTTGATGTCTAATTGAAAATCACTTCCTTATTCCGGAGAGGTCTGTGGGGCCTAAGGAAAGTAGCCAAGGGGTACCTCTTGGCCACTACAGGTGATATCCCTGTTAACCTTTTCTTCCTTTATTTGTCTTTCTGGGAATACTTTGCAGAGGGAGGAAGAGTAACACAGAGGAAAACTTGTCTTAGATGAGGAAACATATAAGTTTTGTGTTTGATTCTTCTGGGAATGAGCAGTAAGGAAGAATTTATGACCGTTAAGCTTTACAGCCTGTAGTACAGCACACAACTGCTGTACTAATGAATAAACAAAGCTATTGAGGAATTCAGATCTTTCATGCAAATTAACAGTACAGGTGAAAGCTGGAAGCAGAACTCAGAAGTTCTGATTGAGCAGCTGGGGTGTTGATGTTTTAGGAGAACACTTCGCAGCCCTAACCACTATCCATACCACATGTTCAGCTCATGCTAAATAGTGTTTTCTGGACCTCAAACATCTCTTTGTAGCTCATGCAGGTTATAGCCTATTTCTCCACCCTATTGGCGAGAACACAATAGAGGTCCTGCCACTTTGCATGACCCACAGCAAATAGTTTCTGACTGGATTATGATCCCAAGTTTGCAGGTTACCCTTTGTGTTTCAACAAGAGGGCCTGTGCACTTGGCAGGGGAGAGCGTAGAAGAGAATGTTTCACCAGCCGGCACATTTATCTGCCAGCACCAATTGTGGAAATGGGGAGAAATTTGTAAGATGCAAAGGTGCCGCTCAGAGAATAGCAGAATTTACTGCTATATCAAATAAATAAATATGCATATGCAAATTACAAATGGGCTGCTTTTTTCTTTTCCTTTTTTTTTTTTTTTTTTTTTTTTGCTAGAATAGCGACTGCCATCTCCTTCAAATTATGTCAATTTGACACTGTAAATTTACAAGGTACACACAGGAATCCTGATTCACCAAACCTGCCGCTCATTCTGTTTGGAGTGTTTTTCCCCCTATCTCATTAACTCTGTCAGTTAATTGTTGTTCAGCCACTTTACCATATTCTATATTTAAATTCTGAATAAGAAAAGATGAGATTTTATTTAATTACTCCCTTGTCCCACCTTTTCTTACTAGAACTCCCATTACAGTCTGTCTATACAGACATGCTACGCATCATCTGTAGCTGCACAGATTTTTAGGTATATACATTTGAGCTAATCAGCACGGGCTTCTGCTACAGTCGGTAGAGAGAAGTATACTCTTTTATGATGTGCTTCCTCTCATTCTAATGCTGAAATCTAAAATCAGTCAAATGAATTGTATCCCAAAAGCACCCATTTCTCTTTGTTGATTATAGAGAAAATCAAACGTGACTAGCTCAGATGGAGTCATCCGTGTTCAATGACCACATCTGGCTGCATAAACTTAAACTTACTCTGGCCTCCTGAATGAGAAATGTCCTAGAGGCACCAAACCCAAACTATTATCTTGTACTCCTCAATAGGACTCCTTAGCTCTTTGCAGCGCTGTGATATCCGTGGTGTTAAAAGTTCCTGTGTGCATAGAGATTACTGAAGGTGCACTTGCATCTGCATGTGAAAAATCATGTAGTCATGTCCTACGCACTCTTCTGGCTTCATCTTTACCAAAAGGGGTTGGAGACGCTTTATTTGAGTGTGCCCTCCTCTTGGAAAGGTATAAATCAGGCTGTGTGGTGACAGTGTGATCGTCATATTAGCGTTCAACCCCCCATCCCCTGCCAGGCCAATCTTGCTTGCTCCAAAGAATATTTAATCTCCAGCTATCTTCTTTATACCTTTAAGTAATAGTGTGATGAAAAGCTCCTCCTGACCCGAGAGCTATGCAAAAGACTTAGGCGAAATATGTTCTTACAAGATTTCTAGCTCACTCAGCCAGACCAAAATATTTGTTTTTGTACAAAGTAAGCATCACAACTTTACAGGTGTTCAGTCTTCCAAGCTGTCTCAGATTATTACGCATGTTTAAAAAAAAAAAAAATAAAGCATGAACTGTACATGTGGCACGTGTCAATCTGTGTCCAGTTGGACCATGTGGTGTTAAAGTGCAACAAGAGTTCATGTGCCCGACTTCAGCACATGACACTTATTTGCAAGTGCTGAAGAAAATACTAATATCTGAGCACTTTGAAGGCTGACCTGTCAGCAGTTCTACCGTTTTCTTGAAATCCTGGGTTTGGTTCTCTCACATAGAGGTGATAAATCAGTGTACAAAATGCAGGTGACCTGGTCAAAGGTGTGTGGTTGATGCAGTTAATCACCTGTTCTGCTCTTCATCATGTGGTTGTGTAATTTATAAGATCACTGCTGTAAATCTATTGACAAACATACATGCCATTGGTGCTAAAGACCCGCTAAATGAGGGTAACAGAAACCTAAAAAAAATGTTCCTGGGAAGTTGGCTTTTTATAAGCTGGATATACATTATATAGCTTATCGTGCTAAGAGATGTTGGTTGAACCTTTTAAGTAAAATATAAACATGAAGGGTTTCCTTTGTCTCTAATCAGGATGATCTGGAATAAATGGTCAGTTTTGTGGAGACACTCATCATGAGTAAATGTCCAATAACATGGCTGTGGACAGCCACATTCAGGAGATATCAGCAATCTCAACATTTCTGAAAAAAGAGCTAGGAGGATGGATTAGATGATGTAGAATGCGATTTTGCCAATTGTTTTCTGTTAGGTATTCCTCTTGTTCTGTCTGATTGAGTATTCAAGATCCCAAATAAAAGGGCTTGCTTTATTTCCCATGGTGGTTACAACCTAATACACTTTTCATTTGAGAAAATTCTCCTTGGTATTCATCTATGTCTTTCATTTTTCTTCCTATGTTTGTGTGTAACTCTATCAGCAGATGTTCTGTTCAAAAGTGATGGCATTTTGGGACCTGGGGCGTTTTCCTCCTGCAGCATGGTCACCAGTCGTGAAAAGCTCTTGAACAGATCACTGGCTTCCTGTAAGATTTTATCTTTCATCAGTTTCCAAAGGAAAGTGAGAGTAGGCCAGAGGTCTGAATGGGAAGTATCTTTATGGACTTGGATGCTGGGACTTCATCTGTCTGTGGAATAGCCCGTTTTGAAGGATTGCCAGTAAATGAGGAACAGCACAGGAAAATACAAAGCAAATCAGAAAACAGCACTGTTCTTTCATTCTCTTTTCAAGAAAAATGTATCTTCCCCATGCAAAAAATTGATAATAATATTACAGATTCTTTTTTACAAAAGAAGGGAAAAAGAATGATCTCAAAATTATCTTATTTAAAATTTAAAAGTTTCCAAAAAATCTTTAAGTTATATTTAACTTTAATTTTTACAAATCTTCTTGAAAAATGGGAAAAAAAAGACCCTAAACTTTTAAGAAAATAAGGACGCTCTTCTGTTTCTGAAGGTTTAGTTCAAAATAAATAAACTTACCTTCAAAATAAATAAACTTAGTGCCACTTCTATCACATCTATTAGCATTCTGATGCTGCTTGTTCTTAGAAACAGCACAGATTGTTTAGGTTTTCACTGAAGATGAAAATAAAAGAAAGTAGTGGTGTGTGCTATGAAATAGAGAGCAGAAGTCTGCGTGTGCGCATATCTGCATTGGGAAGAGGCAGAAAGATCAGGGAAGGGTTTTGAAATGAGTTTGCTTTTACTCAATCACTTGCCCAGCATCTTAGTGCTTCAGAAAGCTTTCAATAAAAAGCAAATAAAATGTATAATAAAATACGGACTCACAACAAAAATTCAAATGACCATCCCAGTACAAGCCTATAAATAAAAGATTCAGCTAGTGAGACACCCACAAAATACATTTTCAAAAGGCTTTTAAACTGATTAAGGAAGTTGACTTCATGTATATTGATAGTGGAGAGCACATTTTCCTACAAAGAGCAGGCAGTCAAGGAACGGTATACCAAGGGTAACCCAGATTGCAGTTTTGTGAGGCTATAAAACCAGCCCTCCCAACAGGTTGTTCTTAGAAGCAGACTGTCATTAAATCTTAAAGAAAGATTTAGGTATGTGTTCTTTTTCTTTCTTCCTCCTCTATCTGTTTTAATTCCAAAAAGTTTTACAATCCTCAGTGTAATAGCTCATCTATCTGCAAAATAAAATAGAATTTATTCTGCAAGCCATGCACGTGTGAATCTGGAATTCCGCTGACTTTGTGCCTGATGATTAGATTTTCAGGTGTCTAAAAAGGCGCGTGCAGTGGCTGAATGTTTTCTTGTGGCCAAAATGTTCACGATGGTTCTCACTTTGTGGATTCTCTGGTGTCTAACAAGAGTGAGATACTAACATAACCCCTCCCCTCAGTGACAGTACCAACTTGCGTTTTGTTGTTTGAGGCTTTTTTTTTTTCCTATCCTGATGTACATTCAGCTGAACCTTGCAATACTGTAACCAAGAAAGAGTCATAGACTAACACACACACAACTTGATCACGTCAACTTCATGTCTTCAGAAAACCAAAATCATACTAAAAAAGGGCTCTAGCACTCATTTCAAACTACAGTTGTGTCCAAGAATCAAAGATTTTATTCCATCTTGGCTTTAAATCTGTCTCATGTTTTAGGAAGATTGATTAGACATTTTAAAATGCTTTAAAATGAAAATGTTGCATTTTTAATGAAGAATAAGGATAGCATTAGAGTATTTCTTCATACTGTTATCAAAAAGAGTCACAATACCACCAAACACAATGTATTCATACCACCAGTGTAAAAGTACTACTGGTATGGGTGGGGAGGGATTAGATAAGGTGTAGGTCTCTGTATTTATCCTCCTTGTTTAATTCTTGCTCCCGTCCCATCTGATCTTGACGTGGTGACAAGTGTGGGCTCCATATTATTAGAAACGAGATTTTTGGCAATCACATTGCTATAGTATAAGGTGGGGTTGGCTTTCTTTCCTTGTTTTTCATGGGTCCAGCATGCAGGATGGATATGGGAGTGCAGTGAAAGGTTACTGACTGTACAGATACTACATTTCAGGAATCTCCTGAACTGAAAGTGATTGGAGTTTAGGAGAGTATTCAGTGTAATATAATCTCTGCTACTTTCATTTGTCCTAAGCATCAACTAGTGGGGAGAGCTGATGAGAGGAACTTTAGCTGAATGGGCCTATTCTCTGATCCAGTAGAGCTCCTCTTATTCCTTAAAAATATCTAATAACATTTAGTATCATGAGTCTCCTGTGATAGGTTAATGGCATCTATCACCATAGGAAATGAGCTGAAGGGAAACCTCAGGGTGCTTCGTGCCGAACACACGCAGGCAGTAGAGTTGTGTGTACTACACACAACTGGTATGACAGCCCTGGTATGTCCAGGGCTGCTGAATGCCCCAAAATAAATGGCCCAAGTTGTCTAATCCAATGTCTACAATAATGTGGTAGAAAGAGATGTATGTTGGAGATGTGACAGCCCTTCAAAACCCCTTATCTACATTCTCATTTACTTACTGGCTTTTGCTTATTCAATGGGAGAGTATGTTTTTGCTATGTGATGCAGCAAGGTTCAGCTCTTATCCAACTGCACTATAGCACACAACACACTTGCACCCCAAAGCACTCAGAATATGAAACGAAACAGGCACATTGTGGAGAATTTAAGCACAGGAAGATGAAATGACTTGCCCACAAGCATCACAGGAGTCTATAGCAGAGCCATGGGCTAACCCCCGCTTTCTAGCCCTACCTCTTGCTTCAGTCCATCACTTGCTTTGTTTTCATGCTTTTATCTGGCCCTTCTTTCCCTGAGGGCACAGAAATTTCCCAAGTCACTGGATCATTTTGTCAAGGGAGACAGATAACTTTCCAGTTCCTCCTTCTCCCCACCCTCTTCCCCCCATTAGCCAATCCAATTATAGAAAATCAAATATCTTGCTAGAGACAGCCAAATTCAATTACACAGGTACTTCTGGGTAAATTTTGGCAGTGAATAGTTTGCTGGCTTTACCCAGACTTTTCTCTTTAATAAAATGCTCCCAGTTAGTCAATACATCTTGTTATAAAATAAAACAAAACCCCACATATACATGAAAGCATAGATAAGCAGAGACATGTTCTTCAGACAGTTTCTGGGTATAGATTTTTTTAGGTATCTGCCAAGACTTCTATACCACTTTGGATTTGAACTGTTAAATCCTGTTCACCTCTTCATGATTGGATGGCAGGATGGGAAGTCCTGCCTTTCAAAACTGGGACTTAGTGGGCAAATAGCAAAACAGCATCTGCTCAAAATATGTTCCCCTTTCACCTGGAAAAATATAACATTTCATGTACAAGTACATTTTAAAAATAAGATATTTCATCTGAAAGCTGCAATTTTTTATTAGAGAATGTCGGAGCAACACCTGGTGGGAGTTGGAATGACTCATACTCTCACTTACCTCTGTAGGCTGAACTCTGTCTTTAGGGTGCATCTCTCATCTCCTCTGCTTTAAAAGGAGCAGTTCCTTACCAGATACAAAGTCCATCTGGAGATCACTACCCACAGAGGGGAAAGGAGACCTCTGGCAATTGCCCACTAGCTCATGGAGCCACTTGAGAACAATATTTGGGCTCTTATGTAAAAACTCAGGGGTGCAAAAACAAAATAATATTTTCTCTTTGAGGCAGATTGTTGTTTATAAGGTTTTATAGATGGTCAAATTAATGGCTGGACAAGTTAAAGGACATACCACAATAACAGAGTGAACCAACCAAAAATGTAGTACCTCAAAGAACAGTATCTCATACGATTGATTGCATTAGAAATCCCTGCACCAATAATCAAACCTACATGCACACTTCACAGATTTTGAGAAATGCAAACAGGCAACACTGGCCAAACTAACAAAACCTCCACTGTCTGGCAGTTATAAGATATTTCCTAAAAAATGTTTTGTTTTGTCTTTAAACCTTTTTGAAGCTTCATGCAGAAAAATACTACCAGTATCCTCTCTCCCTGAGCCCTGTGGTTGTACTTTTGACCTTACACAACTCATCCAGTAAAATGAGACACTGGGCTGGCATTTGAAATGAGGCAGAGCTGATATCTCTCCTTATTCTCTTGGACAATACTTCTTCCTCTCCCTCTCAGTAAAACCTTGTATTATTCAAATGGGGTGTAAAGACAGTGGCCCAGCCAAGAAACATGCACTTAAGATGTCTAAAATACAGAATGCTAACCATGTCCCCTGGACCCCTTCCAAGCTGGTTTAGTTGCTAGACTTGTTTCATAAAGGAAATGGGTGCTAAATGTGAAAAGTGAAAATACACGGAAGAGCATTTTTCAGGCTGCTTTAACGATTACAGCCAGATAACACAAAATCGGTCATCTCTGATTTCAGTGACCGAAGTCATTCTTCTCCCTTGTTTCTTCAAGGCTGGGCAGAGCTATTGCAAGCTGTTATATAGTTTTCTCAGTCCTACCCAAGCAAAAGCTGCAAGTGAGGTGGCTTTTTTAAAAATGTTGTTCCTAGTCTATGAAACCAAAATTTTGACAGTTTAGGAAGAGGAGGGGAAGGGCGAGAATGGGATTAGACTTCTATTAGGTAGCAAGAACATCCAGATTTACAACTGTGAGGATTTAAAAAAATACAATCCCAGAGCTTCAGAGTGGATAAATGCTTTCTTGCTTCAGTGCCTAAACCAACTTCTAATTAATGGGGTTTAGGAAGACATTGTCCTTATGAGTATGTTATCCCCATAGCTGCCCACTGAAGGGTGCCCTGCTTGTTGCAGAGGAGATGGTATTGACCACTGTCTGAGACAGTCTACTGAACTAAGACTGACTGTTTGATCTGGTTCACTACGTCTGTGCTTTATTAGTCTAATCTAATCTCATCTAATCTAATCCTAATGCATTTTTCTTGTGTGACTCAAAAACTCCCAGGTATATACATAAAATCTGTTTTAATAAACTCATCAATCCCATTTGAAAGTGGCCTTCTGGTTTGAGATACCCTCCCACATTATCAATCCAGCTATGAAACCTTCACCCCAAACAGTAGCGTCATCCGTTACAGGCATGACATTCCCATTCAGGACCACGTAAGGATCAATTACAAACACTTCAATTTGGGAGGAAACCCTCCTACGGGGTAGGGGCCAAAAGGGGTTGGTTTGTCCGGGAAAGGTGTAACGTGACACACGAGTGTGTTTCAGTGTTATAGAGTCAAGATGTGTGATCTGTGACACACAAGATCTGTGACGAGCTGTTTGAGGACACTGCAGACTGCAGATGAGCGATCATTCCTTGGACACAAGATATAGAGGAGAGTCTGTGACTCGTACAGAAGGGTATAAATCATGCCATGATTTATTTTTTTTTTTCTCTCACCAGTCAAACAGTCAGTGTTTTAAAGGAGACTTTGTCATATTTAATAGTGCTGTCAACCTTGCAGTTTTTCTAGACTGTTAATAAGAAATTCCAAAATGACACTATTAACCAATCTGCTACCATAGCTGAGCAAAGCCATCCAGAACAGAATCTCACCCAAGATGGGATGAAATCCTTCATGGTGCAAAAGCGATCAGCAAGTCACCCCCAGAGTAACTACAGGAGATTTGGGAAGCCACTCTACCACCTACCTTGACAGCAGCAGTTACAGGGGAGAAAATGTTAACCCTTGTGAGCTGATATGGATGTTGAGGCAAACACAGGTTGAAGTCCTGCTCAAAATAAATCATTTGTATTCTATATATTGCTGCTGCTTTTTTTTTTTGCCCTTTTTTTTTTTTTCCTCCTCTGTGTACCATCACTGTGTGAAGTTTCACAAAGCTGGCAGGAAATATCCTCTCAAAACAGAGCAAGAAAAGCCTTGAGGAACTTGATAGATAAAATTGTACTTATTTTTCACCATTCTCCTGAGAGGTTTACTCTGCAATAAAAGGTATGGCAGGAGTTCAGACAGACAAGTCCAAACTAATGCCAAACTCCTGCCAGAACAAGTAAGTGGTCTGCATAGACAGAATCTACTTCCCATTTTGTGAGAAATGACTGCCCTAACACAAAACCTCACTTTAATATTTGCTTTTAAGAAACTATAGCAATGAGATGGTGGGTGTTTGCCCTGTGCATACAGTCAGTTTCTATTGTGCTTGCACTTTTGCCCTGTTCATCAGGCCATCTTGCAATAGTGAAAAAAAGAAAAATAAAAATTCCCTCTCTGTCCAGATGGTCCAAAAAGAAACTCACAGCTGGTCGGAGTCAAAAGGGTTGGGGCTGTTGTTTTTGCTAAACCATTCACTATCAAACATAGATTCCTCTCTTTCAAACACTTCTGCTTCAGACTTTTGTTGCAGGTGATTTGATCTTACCTGAAAGAAAAAAAAGTATCCGTTGAGAGATAAGGATATTTTGGGAGTCACAAGCACCTAAACAACTGATTTCAACTTCCATGGGGTCCTCCCTGATGCCAGCTTTATTTTTTATTCATCACGGTGTTGACCTGGTTAATTGTGCATTGAAAACAGCACCGTTTGCACCATTAACATTGGGCTCATCTGTTCTATCAACAGAGGAACATAGCTCAAATGGATGTAAAATGCCTTTCAGCTGAAACTTGCCATGAGAGATCTGGTTCCAAAATAGATTGTCCTCCCCACAGTTCGAAGAATAAAGGGGTGAAAAAGGAAAGAACAGTTTCCCCTTTGTGAAAATATAGAGCAATTCACAATAACAATAATAAGTACATGAAAGGGAGTGAAATTTTGCTAGTGTTCAGATAATTCAACAAATGTTTGATCCAGCATTCACTGAAGTCAGCAGGATCCTTTCCATTCCCTCCCTTGTCCAATTGCAGCATCATTAGCCACATTACTTCTAACTGTTGGGCATCTACAGCTAGTATTGCCCTCTCAATTGCAGCAAATAAAAATAGAAAATTAGAGAACTCAGCTTTCCACATCAGCACCTGAGGAAGGGGACTGAGTGAAATTTCCACCTCACTCACCCAATTACCTTCATGCCCAGATGCACAAGATTTTGAGCACCTTTCCTTCGCTTTGGGCAGCATTATTTGCTGCACAGTGTTTGCCAGGTGACGTTGTGAATGGTAGACCTTCATAGGCAAGATGCACGGCATGTTGTTCCTGAAGCTGTAACCTTTGCATCTCCCGTCTTTTTGCCGCTTTACATTTGCAACATTAACATTGCATTAACATAGGGATGGGGTGTTTAATATGGGTATGCGGTCGTTTGCAAATCAGTTTGCAAAGCACTTTGGGATCCTTCTGGATGAAAGGTACTATATAAATGTCAGTCATTATTACTATCATTATTATCATTATTATCATTATAAGTTCACAAGGAGACAAACAGCTGCATTAGAATAACACTGGGGGTAGATTTTTCAAAGCCAGGATGGAGATTTGCGCTGCATATGAGTGCCATGAATACACAGTTAGTGGCAGTCCTAATGGATTACTCAGCATGGAATGCTTTGGCCTTGGGCAAAGGAAGGGTAGTTTCAGAACTACGGCTCCAGTCCTTAAACCAGTGTATCTGGGCACTGCCAGACATTTTCATCGTCCTCCTTTCCTACCATGAAGGATGATTCATATGAGGGCACATGGAGGGGAATGCTGGGGGAAGCGATGGGAGGAAGATTTGTGGAAGCCCTGGTCGGCTGAAGCTGGATCATGATTTGCAGCAGGTTTTAACCCTGTAGCACGGCGTGCATATTTGAGGATGGCACTGAAGATGCTCACCTTCTCCATAATTCTCTGCAAATTCATCACAGGGCAGAACCTTTCCTCTGGGGAGGTGAGAAAAAGGAAATCAAGAAGGAGTCTCCCCAGCATTTTGAGAGCTAGAGTATGTGTCAGAATAGACAATCATTTGTTGCCCTCTCAGAAAGAGGCTATACACATTACCATTACACATTACCAGTCTTCGGTGTTAGAGCTTCCTGTCCCCACCACCGTTGTACAAGGGATTACTTCACTTGTCATCTGTATCAACAAAATTGCTTGTTTGGATGAACTTTAAATCAAATCAATTGCTGATCACATCCTCATTTAGGACTGAGGGTTTGGGGGGTGTGGTGTTTTGTTTGTTTTAATTATTTTTAAAAAAATGTATTTTTTTTAACAATGGATCATTTCACAAATGCTTAAGTTGAAACCTTTTTTGAGGGCTCAGTGATGGAAGGATTTCTGTTGTGGAACCATACCCCAAGTTATGCATAGAAATATAGCCCTGAACTGTGAGTACCTCTATAGATGGCACAGTTTTTGCTTTTAATATTGCAATTTCATGCCACACACTTTCTTTCTCTTGGCAAAGATAAAAGCCAAGAGTTTGGCTCAAATCAGACACGACGTTTTAAAACATAATTATAAAGTAATTGACTGAAACCAGAAGTTATTGTTAGGAGGTTGCACAGCTGAAGCGAAAATGACTGTAAAGCTCACTTACCTACCTGGATACACACAGATCCAGGCCTCATTTTATGACATAATAGTCTGTAATGAGATACCAGAACTGATTTGGGTATATAAGAACCTGGTTTTGACAACAGTAACAGAAACAGCTACTGTCCTAGCCATATGTGTTAGTATCCAGGCACCTACTTCCAAACAAAATTAACCCTCGATCTGGATTTTAAACCACCTAATTTTAGTCTAGTTTCTTAAGAAACAGGATTTATGCAATCAGCCTCTTTGTGTTCCTGTCCATCTGTTCCTTCTCCTCAGGAACTGTAGAACCACTGAAATTTGACTGATCTGTGGCATATTTGGGGTCTCCAGTTCGGTCTTGGATTTCGAAGTGGAGCTAAAGCAGCATGAAATTTGGCCCTTCTGAGTGACTTGGCTTGATTCTTAGTTTAAAGGAGAGACAGATCATGTTATATTCTATGTGCTAATGAAAAGGTAGATGCTACCAAGATCCTGCTGCTTTGCTGGGCGGAAGCATCCCAGACTATATTCCTCATAGCCTGCTTTGAAGAAAGAAAATTTGGGGCAAGTGGAGTCTGTGGCATTAGCCACATTGAAGAAAATCAAGGCTAAACCAAGAGCATACACCCATTTCCTCAGTTTACCAGGACATTCCTGCCATTTTCACTAAATCAGGAGAGACTAAGACTCACATGGATACCATACAGTCAAAAGAAGCGGAAAGAACAAAGTAACTTTTGTTATTTTTTTGTGATAATCCACCTGTCCATATGCACTTGTCTTATAATTGGGTGAAAGCCACTTGAGACAGGAATTCTCTTTGTTTTCTTTACAGTGCTGATTATTAAGGGGTTTTGGTTTATGTCTGGAGCTCTATGTGTTCTTTTAATACAAATAATTTTATTTTTTTTTAAACTAGGCTCAATTAACCCTTTGTCTCTTAGTTTTCCAAACTGTAAGATAGAGCTAATCAAATGTCTCCCACTTACAGAACTGCTATTCAAAATTAACATTTGTATCACTACTTTGCAAAGAGAAAGCCCTTTTTAAGTGTAAGGCAATTGTTGAAGATGCATTTACAGATGTATGACGATAGACAACTGTACATGAAAATCCAGCTTCAGATCCTCAACAGAACTATTTAGCAGTAGCATACTTCTTTAGCAAGCTTTCTGGAACCAAAAGTGATTTGGATTTAAAATGGATCAAGCCCATCCAAGGTTCCTATCGGGCATGCATCTCCAATATAATCCCACTATCATTACTGTATTTTCATGTTCAGCTTGAAAAACAACATTCATTTTCCCATCTCTTCAAAGATTCCTGGACTGGAAAGTCATTGATTACAATTCAGGTACTAATTGAAGAACTGAAGGATGCAAGTGGGTCTTTTTGCAGTGGAATTTTTTACTAGGGAAGAGAGGTGGCAAAGGATGTTTTTGACAAATAGATGCCAATTTAATGCTGCTACGTACACTATTCCTACTCTTCCCTGCAGGGGCTTCCTTTTACAGTCCCACAATGTGCTAGTTTCCAGAGGCTATGCCTCTGATTATTTCAAAGTTGACAGCATTTCAAACAGTCAGCAACCCTGTTTTAAACTAAGCTGTGGTGATTGGTTGAAAAAGACAGCCTGAAGGTCTCCTGATCCAGGAAGCCACTTACACATATGACATCTTCCCCATACCCTCTCTTCTTCAGATCCACTCAATACCAGTTTCTACCATAATAGTACCCTCGGGAAATCAAACAATTAATAATGGCTGAGAAAAATGTGAAGTTAATTGATGCTTGTTTTATTATTCAATGAAAACTGTAGTTGCCCATGATAGATCTGCAATAGCATTTCTCTTCCTCTCTCTTCCCTTTTGGCACTGCAAAGTCTTTGGGTCAGAGAAAGTGATTCTTATATGTATTTGGTAAGTGTCTGGTCCAAATTAACACTTTTGTTGGGAAAACAAATAACTTTCTCCCTAATGTATGATTCTTTTTTGTTTCTTATCTTAAACATGCCTTGCAGAAAATTAACTTGATTTAAAGATTTTTGACTTAGAAGGCTGACTCACAGTTAAAATAAATTGTACTGTAATTTTAGACTTACTTTGTCTAGTGTGATATTTTGTGGTGTCTTTACGTCCTAAACTAAAACGCCCTCTGTCATCAGAATTTTTTGCTTCTGATAGGTAAAAATAAATGGCAACAGAATTTTCGTAACCTTCTTTTGTAGAAACTATACATGTAGAATCCCTAAATCCATTCCTAAAAAAAAAAAAGTTTCAAATCCCCAAGCCATTTTTTTAACTCTTCTAGATCCATCACTTTTCATTAGTATTGAGTTTGGAAACCAGGCAATAGGAAAAAGCACTGTTTTGAAGTAACACACTCAAAAACACCATATGGATAAGTTGATTTTTCTTCATTAAGCCTTCATTCTTGGACCAATACTCTTGGTCCAAGGAATCACAGAGGGAATTTGAATTCCCTCTGAATTCTTCAGAGAGGTTGCTTTTGTTGTGTTCTGGATATATGGTCTTGCTTTTTTTCTGTTATAGTTGTGAGATTGCACTTGGGGAAGGGAGGGAAGGCGAATGCAGGACCTTCAGGAAGAAAGGACCATTTGAAGGAGCAGAATGTGGAGACAGGATGTTCCAAGTATAACAGGGACATAAAAAGGAATAAAACATCATTTTGGACAAGCAGAAAGGGGGAGAGAAGACAAAAATGTTGAGTCGTTGGCAAGCTCTAAATCAAGGAGGGGGGCCTTGAAGTCAAGGGCAATGCCTTCCATTATATCAATACAATTAATGGCATCCTTATGTTCAGTTATTTGCATTAACAGCAAAGTTAATGCCGGCAGAGATCAATGCCGAGATTAGTGATGTCCAAATCAACATGCTTTTAAGCAAATTATTTCCACTGTCTGGGTCCCTCCTCTAGTTAGTAGCATGAATCTTTGGTGGTGTCTGCAGCTCCATCAGCAGATGCCTCGTAAGGGCTGCTATCTCTTAAATATAGTCATCCTAACATTAGTAACACTTGCACAGTAAGCAGGAATATCAGGTCAATAGATCCACTCACTGTGTGTCCTGTACATCAGCAAAGGTGGCCAGAAGCAAAATCTCCCTTTTGCGTTAGTTATTAATATTACCATTATTATTGAGAATATTTTCATTTCTTTTTTCTACTTTCCTCAGTCATACAGCCTGATCTGCTTATTTCTTCTATGAAAATGGCACTGCGGTCTCGTAGCATCAAACCTAAATAAATAAATCACACAAAATCCCACGAGCAACCTATATCATGTTGCAAAGGAAGCAATCAGGCAGTCGTGGTCCGTAGTAGCTCCACAATGTGATGAGAACATGCTTCAGATGACAGCACGCTTCCTGCCAACAGGTGGCCTGGGACCTTAAGACCTGCAGCATCAACTATGAAAAGATGCTTTTGGTGGGAAGCTGGTGAGAATAAAGCTAAATCTAGCTATCTTAAAGTATCTCAAGAACATCTTAAGGAAAAGATCTTTGACAGCAGTGACCCAAAGTGTTCTGCATCCAACCCACAGTGAAAATTATTACTTAGTCCTGTGTACCTGGTTAGGTATTGATCCCCATTCAGCTATTCCTATAAGTTCTTCTCTGCCTTTGGGCCCTCTTATAGAACGCAGAAATTCTCCAGATTTGCTTCTGCCCCTACAAACATTTGGACTTGACAGACGTCGAGTGTCTTTTGGCATTTTGAACATGTAAAATCACCAGCAATGGTGCTTTCTACATCTCCACAGAGGCCACACCCAGATTACTCGATGTAGCCGCTAGCAACTCTGGGCTGGAAAGATGTTGGCAAGGGCTGATCAAAGTAATTTTGACAACGTTTTTCTACTGAAAAATCATGTTTGCAAAAAAAATGCATTATCTTTCAGTAAGAAATCATCAGGGATGTCTCTTAGATTCAGGCTTGAATTTCTTTTGAAAATTAGTGACAGGGGAAGAAAGACAACTCTGGAATAACAGGCTTTCAGGAAAGTATCCAAACAATTCCCTTTTTGCTGATCAATCAACTATTCTCTAGCATTTCCTCCTCTCTTTCTTTTTTAATCACTACAATAAATCTGCATACTTTGTGAACCAAATTTTCAGTTTACTAGCAATCCTGAAGATAGAAAATTGGAGAGGACTCTTTAAGAAATACCTTCTTAAATACCGTTCTGTTGGAAGAAATGAAAAAAAAAATAATCGAAGTGCAGATTATTGGCAAGATAGTTATCAGTACACTTTCTGATGGCTGGATTGGCAGGTATATCGTGACATGTAATATTCTTGGGTAGCAGGTAGTATTGGATAAGCATTTCACAAAGAAATATCTACTGTAATTAAATAGTGGTGGCTTTGGCACCTTGAGGAACTGTATAACCTACTTGGATTCTAATTTCTGTAATTTCCACAGACCCTGTCACCTCCCTCACAACACAGCAAACTTTCCCCCCCTACACATGTTATTTCATGATGCCAAGACATAGTGTCAGATAAGCAGAGTGCTTTCTTGCAACCATTTGCTTTCCTGATAGCCCCCCAATCCTTGCTAGACTATTAAGAAAAGCCAGAGGAAGGTGAAGAGAAAGTCTTTGGGTTCTGGCTTAATTCAGAGCACCTGCTGTCTTCCTGGGTGCCAAAATTGTATAGCCTTGTTGGGAGCCAGGATGTAATAGCCTTGTGTCTGATAAATAGCAGCACTAAACGTGCTACAGCAAAGGTTTTCCGTACTATAATAATTGTAGGTGCTGACTTGGTGCAATATATCTTTGCCAGCGTGTAGTGATAGAATAAATAGCTGGTTTTAACTATAGGATCAGGACAAGCTAATGCAGTGATTGAGGGAAAGTATCCAGCTAAATGTAGTCTGTCTTTGATGTGCTGTCCTTCCAGCCAGTCCTACCTGTGCTGGGGGGATGAGTGATGGACTCTGTCCGCATTAGAATCCAGTGCTCCTCCTGCAAGCCGGTGGGGCAGGTTCGCCATCAGGGTGCATTGTCAGGGCTCTGTCTGCCCCTGTGACGGCTGCTAGGCAAGGAGGAGGAGGCAGAGAGGAGTCTGAGAAACCAAACACTCCAGGGAGCTGTTGGAGGGGAAACAAATAAAGGTCACAGTCTTTGCAATCTGGTCAGTCTTTGTTGGCCAGGACAAAATTAATGTGAGTCCAGCCCAGCTTCTGGCAGGATTTCCCTCCCACAGAATGGTGCCAGAATGGTTGGTCACCATGTTGACAGTCCTGCAGGGGCCAGGATTGAGAAGGGTCTGGTATCTAAGCTAAAGTCAACCATTTCTTTCCTGCCCACACCTTGGATAGTTTATCTTATTCAGCTGGTTGTAGGATATTTCACACAGTCACTTTCTTCCCTACTGTATTTATTTCTGGAAGTGAAATAAACAAACCTCAGAGAGGATCTCACATTGATAACATGCTTCAAGGGACAGCTATTACGAAAAAATCAGGCTTTGCATAGTGATGTCAACGAAAAGGCTCCCTTTTGGAGGGTCTGCTTGGGATACAAAAGATAAAAGTTTTCCTTCTTGGGCTCTGGAGTTTTACATAACTCAATTTCTTACAAAAGTCCTAGGTGCATTAACAGTAAGTCCGGCAAGGGACCTTTGGAGCACAGGAAAGCACACAAGGGAGGAATCCTTGCTTCAGCTTGACTGTTACTGCAGCTCAGCAGAGTGAAATGGGGGCCAAGGAAGCCAAAGCCTTTTGCTCCCAACCACGTTGCCAGCCGGGTGCTGACACAGGATGAGTGCTCCTTCCCACCACTCCCAACACCATGTTGTAGTTACTCTGCCCTGCTTTGCAGCATATTTTTCCTTCCGTCTCCCTCTTTTCTGTGGGTTTGTTGGTTCTTGCTGCTGGTACTGAGAGTACACTTTGCATAATTTATCTCTTTCCTAATGAGGAGATGAAGGCCTGGCTGCAGCTAATGACACCGAATTAGCTCACCTACAGTCTGAGCACTGGGTCCCATTTACTAAATCTGCTCTTAGTGCGTGGGAGCTCCTGCCAGCCTTTGAGGTACATACCTTGGAGACGTGGCTGGGTGGTCAAGAGAGCGTTCGGGAGTGAAGAGTCTTCAGTCACCTGAGAGTCAGGTGTTTGAATTTTCAGTTGATTCCTTTGCTACAGTGAAGGCTTGAGTGAGTCTGCCTCAGGTGGAGTTAAAAGCAAACTATCCTCATCCAGGACAGGTAGACCAAGGGAGAAAAGATCTGCTTGAACAGCAGATACGGTAATCACGGTACATGTGTCCTTTTAATGCACACAAGCAGTATGTTTCAGGCAGGCCAAGGAAACCAAAATTTGGCTAGAGCATCAGTTGGTTTTAGTAACTTCTAAATGTGTTTCTCATGCAGCAAGGGAAGACAAGCAACCAAAATAATCTCACTGAGGATAGGTGGAGTTTTGGAAATTTCACAGGGGAAAAAAACAACAAACAAACAACAAAACAAAACAAAACAAAAAGCCCAAAAACCTAAAATAAAACCAAACCCTTCCAACAGAGCTTCCTCTGTAAGGCATCAAAGCCTACGCATAATCTCAGGGATCTTTTAAAATGTAGGAAATGTCTCCACGTCAGACTTGGGCACTGTCGCTTTACCCAGGTGAAATTTTTCATTAATTTGATCAATGGAATGCAGGAATCACAGGAATTTGCAGTGTATTTAAAATGTGGCTGTTGATTCTTGGACGTGAATTACATCCTTACATGCTGTCTGTGGGGCGAGGAACCTCAAATGAGATATAGTTTCATGTTCATGCTGTGCGCATCAATCCAAAGTGGATTCAGGGATACTCTGGTAGGGCTTTTTATGTTAGAACACATGTACTATCCTGTTGAGTTGGATTAAAGATTCACAGAATAGTGTCCTGTCTAACTGTGGCAAGTGGCACATACTCAGGGAAAAGGTATCAAAAAGGAAGCGTAGCCTGCCAGTGATGGCCCTTGCTCCACAGGCAGTGGAGAGAAAGTGACATCTCAAGACCAAGAAGATAGGAGCCATCTTACCCTAAGATATGTAACTTTTCCAGGCATAAGCATCTCATACTTTAATTGAAACCTCTTCATAACCATTTTCTGAGCAAAGTGCTTTACATATTCAAGGACTATTTTCATATCCTTACTCATTCTTTTGTTCTGCTCTCTAAGCAGGCACAATTCTTTTGACTGTTTCTTGTGGCTCACAATTTCTCAGCCTCTAACACTCCCTTCTCTGAATTCACTGATTGATACACGTATTTCTTCAAGTACAGTGCCCAAATCTCTCTTCGGCTGGGGCTTTTTCAGTGCAAAAGGACTGTTCTCCACTTTTTGTCTCTCCTAGTTGAGTTCTAGCTACTTGAGTTAGGCATAGTGAACAGTGTTAATGCACTGCCCTGTGCTTTAAAGACTACGCCAGTGCCACTAGAGGATATTAAATATTTCATTGTTTGTTCTTGTTGTTTTTCTCATCACATTGTATGATTTCAGCATGTTCCGTAGCCTAACAGACCTTACTTTACATAATAAAAGCTGTTTAATTCAAGGCAGAATACCTCTTGGATTGTTCCAGTGGTCTTTCCTGGCCTTAGATTTTTTGAATCTTTTAATGTCTTTTCTTGCCTTTCTAATCCATACATATGTGTCCAAATATATGAAGCATGTTAATGCACACACTCATATATTTAAACTTATAGCAATCGTTATAGATGCTTATGTGGTCGTATTTACACATAAATCCATGTCTGTCTGGGTCTATGAAACACATCTGTAGAGATAACACTTGGAAGCATCCAAGTGTTTTCCGCTCCTAGGATGAGGAGCCGGGTTTTGATGGGCTGCTTCTGTCATGGGAGGTAAGGAGTGGACGTGGGGGCAGAGCCCCAAAACTCTGATCTTTCCTTTTAGCTGGGGTGGCTGCACGATGTGCGTTAACATCTGCCCAGCACACCCAACACCTCCCTAGATGAAAGCAGGCAAGACAAGGAGGAGCAAAGCCATTTTACTGCCCCCAGCAATGTGCTGCTCTGGGCAAGTGACCAGGCTTATGGCTAAAGCCATCTCTACATATACTTGCGGCAAGTGTTTAGATATGAATTTCATCACACAGTATCAGTGAGAATAATCCTCCCGGACAAACATGTGCAGGAGAGCAGCAGTCCCCAAAGCAACCTCAATAGCAGGAAAATGGCAAGAGCCTGCTGCATACCAGCCATATGCTAAAAGCATCTCTAGCCCGTGATGAGATCCATGAATCCCTGGGCTTCATTTGCTTCCATGCCCCCTGTTCATATTCATGAGTTCAGTGGCTTTCAGCACAGGTCTAGTTCTCCCTCTTCTGTTCTCCTTTCCAAGGCTAGCTAACCGCAGGTGTTCTGAATTCACAGATTTCTGTTTATTCATGAGCTTGAAAGAAAATGTTGGAAAACAAAAGCTGTTTCTGGCTCTGGATGGTCTCTCTGGTTGCTTGTTTTTTTTGGATTCCCTATCACCACCTCCACCCTGCTACTCCTCTCCTCCTCCCCCCTTGCTGGGAGTGAAATCTCTAAACATGGAGACAAAAAATATACTGGAAATCAGCAACTGGGCACTTTCTCTCTGAATTTCACATGCTGATGCAGTTCTGTCTTAGCCAAAAATAGCAACAAAAACAACAACAACAAAAAGGAAAAAAAAAAGTGTTTAATGCAAATCACTTGCCACTGATTCTTTTCCAAAGCAGTAGCATTTACTCTATAGTGTAGTGCAGCTGGCTGCTGGTCCCCTGTGGAGATCTCTGACTAAGGTACCATTTAGAAACAATTTGGCTGATCCATCATATATATTTTTGGCAGATCTTTTCCCTCATTTCTTTTTCACTAAGAAATTATGACAGATGAGCTTCAGAAACAGAGATCTGCTGCTGGTAATCATCTCCTAGAGGATTATTTGAAGCCTAGACCACCTGTAGATGTCCTATTCATCCTTTGGATACCTGTCCCAAGCTTAGACAACCTGTGGCTGTCCTACCTGTAAACTGAGCTCCTCATCTGGGCTTCTACACATGCGTAAAATCCAGGCTCTCCTGAAATCAGTGGCAGAGCTCTGGCAACACTTTATGCCCAATGTCAAACCCTGCTCATCCACAGAATGATTCTTAAATTATCCAGATCCACATTACATGATTTTTTTTGCCATTCACCTGATCTTTGTGGGTAGTTTCTCCCTATCAAACTTGAGACTGTGTTTCTAAGTGGGGTCAATATTAGGTTTCCTTACAGTCCATGCATAGAAAGGGCATTCCAGGTGCCAGTTCAGTCCCTTGTCAATTTGACTCATTCTCAAGAGGTGCTGTTATTTTTTCAGATGAATGTACAGAAAACCTGAAAAAAAAAAAAACCAAAACAAACAAACAAACAAAAAAAAACCAAACAAAACCCAACTTAAATGCCTGGGCCCTACAAAACCTGTGATTAAATTCAAATCCTTAGGGAAACACAAAGCTGTGTCTAACACTCTCCATTTCCTCTCCAGCTACCCATTGCTGTACTGTCTCTATACCTTCATAGTACTAAGGTGGAAAAACTGCTTAGCTGAAGGAACATGTGTTGCTGACTTAGGAGCCGATGCTTTTCCCATTTGAGGTGCTTTTCTTGTTCTGATTTCACTTTCAAGCGTTTGAGTTCACTGTGGCTCTCAGGAGCAATCTGATATATATTTTTTAGGCTCTTGATCATGCTTATTAGTGTTTTGGTGCCGCTCTGGTTCACAACTCATACATGAGGAACGGTCATTCTATCTTAAGTAGTTCAGCATGGTTTTAAGAAGGAAGAAGAGATTTGCAGTTAGGTCCCTGAGCTGAGTTTCAAGAAATCCAGCTCCAATACCTATCTTTTCCGTAAACAAGATAGCTGTTATGACCTTCAGGAAGTCACTTAATCTCATTGCCAGAGTTCCTGTAACTTTCCATCCTTTCCTATCCATCATCTATGTTTACACTGTAAAGTCTTTAGGCAGCTTAAGCTTCCTGGTAGCACTAAAATACAAATCATAAATTATAATCAGGTCATCTATGTTCTCCAATACTGCATTTAAACAAAAACATCTACGTTTTTTCAGCTGCTTTTCAACCACTGTTATCTTAGCCACTTCAGGCTGAAATGAGAGATCTTACTGTGTTGGATTCAACATACATAACCTTTAGATGTCTGGAAGTCAGATGCTGAGGCTAATCTGGTCATCTAGAACCTTTCTATAGTCAATGGAGAAAGAGGACCATCACAAAAGGAAGTTTGTCTTCTACATCCTCCAGCTATGCATAAGAACAAAAGAAATTTCTCTTTGGAAGTATGTGTTTTTCTTTGATCATGGAAGGATCTAGAATGATTAGATCAAACTAAATGCTATAATGTTAGAGTTAGGATTGACTGAGATAAAATATACCCTATGCTAAGTACGTATACTTTTCCTTGTGTATACTGTGTATACTTTTTATCCAATATCCTGGATAAGCATGATACTGCTGCTTTTTTGTTGATTCAGTAAGATGTATTTTTCGGATTGATCAGCTTCTCTTTCCCATAGAAGCACAGGACAGCATTGTTGGAAGTACCATTTTTTAAATGAGACTCTCTGAACAGGTGTTGTCACAACAGACCCTAAGATACAAAATGCAGCAGTAAAGATGTCATGTAAGAGTGAAACTGCCTGTGAGTGTGCAGTCATGAAACATTTCTTCTCATCCAGAGCCTACCACACATTTCAGGTGTGGTGATAGTCCAAAATTTCTTTGTGGTAACTTTTCTATTAAATGAAACTGGGCCACTTGTACATCTCTGTTTCCCCTTCAAAAGTATTTTTGTTTATGTGTTTGAAACACATAAACATGTGAAGGTTGAGAAGTTAACACTGCCATACCAAAGTCAATCTAAGGATATCTGCTATTTTTGCTTCATTTCACACATCATGTGGTGATTCTTGAAGGTGTAGTCTATGAAATACAGTGACATGATTATGCAAAGATTGCAGAATATGTTTTAGACAAAGATTCATAACCCAGAAGCTTGAATAACCTTCCATGATAGAAAGTGAGATAAATTATTTCTAAGATTTTGATTTTACATGGTTATATTTTAAAGGTAGCTGTGCATATATATACACACGCATAGCATTTATATACAATTCTTTCAATGAACTCAGAAAGAAGAGCTAGAAATGTAGCATCCAAAACCCACTGACATTAAAGAGAAGCCACCTTGCTTGAAACCTACCTGCCTCAATGAGAATGAACTCAGACTAACCAATTTAACATTTCACTTTTCTGTTTTCTTCCTTTTCTTCTCACATGTGCTCTTTCTCTCTCATATTTTAGTTAAAAACAGTAGAGTTTTACAAGATTTACAATGATGGGGTTTTTTTCTTCTTCTGTTAACTTATTGGCTGGCTATAAACTCATGATAAATTTGAGACATAAAATGTGCCAAAGTCTACAAACCCAGTGGATCACCACACGGGACAAATAAAAAGCAGAGCTGCTATTTATCTGCCCTTGGAAATAATTAGTAACTGTAGCTCATGGCTCCCTTGTCCTCTGGATACTCAGGCATGATCAGAAGCCAGATACATTTCAGGGTGTCTACTTACGTCTCACTTATTATTAATTTCTTTCTAAAAAACTTATCTTTGCTCTGAACTGTAGGTCAAAGTGATACAGGAAGAGTTAACTGCATACCTATAAAACACACAGATCAATCTCCCACCCAACAGCAGAGAAAACATGCATCTTTACCCGCTTAGCTTGAGTTGATCCTGCCTTGTAGTGGGGGAAACTGACCTTTGGAGTTCCCTTCCAGCCCTGTTGTCTCTGATTTCCTTCAGGGAAAAGGAAGCTATCCAAAGCAATTTAGGGTGGGGTCTCTGGAGAACGCGGAATACTTTCTGCAAAGGGCAAAGCTAAGAAGAACTCATTCTGCTAAAGTTATTCAATGCTATCCCCTGCCAACATTTACTTAATTATCTTTCTGTTCTATAATGGCAATTGAGTTACGGCTTTTTCCTGGAACTTCTATATCCTTCCCTAGTGAATGTGTTTGTGTGTGTGTGTGTGTTTTAAAGAAGAATAAATTGAGTCCGATCAGTTCTGCTTTGCTCAAGGCAGAATTTATGACGGCCTTGTTGGAAAAAGAAGCCATGAGCTAGGACAGGACAGTACTGCTGCTATATTTTAGCTGTTAAATATGCATCATAAACTGAAGGCTTTTCTCTCCATACTCTTCAAAAATCTGTCTCAGGGATATTGTTGCCACTTGTCAGAATCACGCACTGCCTAAATGTTTTGTTCCTCTGTACTCACTCAGATTTAGTGCTTGTGGCCTGCATTCATCCGGATCTCAGGTGCATAGATTTGATGTTTCAACCCCATCCCCTCACTGCAGTGATGGTTTGATGGCCATATGAAAAGGAAGGGTGATCCCCTGCACAGTACGTATCCCTGGTGAACTGAAGGCATAATTTACTCTGCTATCCACTTTCCCTTGCGTTATTTTGGAGAATACAGCTGGATGGGACCTTCTCGGCTAATTTTAGCTCTGTAAAAAGGAAGGTATTCAGTCTAAACTACTATTCTTAGCTTTTTATAGTCAATAGGGAGGGACAGGCACCTTTGTAAGGCAATGGATGCCACCTTTTGCAGCACAGGATGATTCACTGCATGGGACACCTGACTCCCTGTTGATGATACAGCAAGTGGAGATGCCTGGAATGAACCTTATGTCCAACTTTTTAGATGGTGAAATTTAAGTGAGATGAATTTATGTCTCGACCTTAGTTATGTACCTGGCAAACAAGAATAAGCTGACTTTTCCAGAGGTGGTTCAAGGATAGACACACTCAAAGCTGTTGTTCAGTTGGTATTTCAGGGGGGCCATAGCAGATGCTGAGGAATCATACCTTGTTTTCCTTCAAGAGCTTTTCCCAAGCAAGAGCTTTTCCCAAGGCCTCCTAGTTAGCAGTAGAAGTTGCCATCAAAGTCAGTTTACTCCTCATTTCCATAGCCTACACTGACAGAACTAAACACTTCTCCTGTATCAACCCCAATAAGGGTAGCAGCCATCAGTTGAATGTACAAGTAACAGCATAAAAGAACAAAATGATAGGCTCTTTCCTTGCAAGAAATTTTTGACACTTAGGACACATGAGCACCTTAAGTTTCAAGATTTAGAAAGTTCTCCCTCTGCTAATTTTTCAATTCCATTTTCATATATTATTTTTACATTTCTCTGCAGCAGGAGGAGGTCTGCTGTGTTGCCCTTTACCAGAAGAGAATACAGTCATGGCAACAAGATGCAAGTAGAGAGAAAAGGTGATAGAATATTTTGCCAGTGACTGATCATGTTATCAGAAACCTGCTTTTTAAAAAAATACTTGACAACAACCTTTCCTGCAACTCTCTAGTAGTGAATAGTTTCCAGCTCCCAAACAAGGAGAGACAGGACAGAGTGTGACTGAGTGGAGGCCCAAGGTGCCTTTGCACTAATCCTCGTGTCCTAGTGTTATTTGACTTTAGTTTTATTTAGCATCAAGTTTTACTTCTATAAGGAGAAAAGAGAAAAGGAAAGAAAAAGAAAAAAAAAAAAAGAGAGCTGATGCATTTTCCTCTTCCTGTGGAATGAAATGCCAGCACTTGTTGAGTTGCATCTTCATCGCTGCCTTGGGGGTATTTGATTTCATGAATCTGATTAAATTATTCTGCTCTCAGTATTTCTTTAATATTGCTTTATAAAATATACTCCTAGTAGCTTCAGTAGTGAGAGCACTTGCTGTACTTTCTTTAAAGCTTGCGTGGTCCCTCCTGGGGCTGGGGGAAGAGCCCTTATTAAAGAGTTCAGGGATAAAAGCTTCTTCCTCTAGGAGAATTACTTTGAAACAACTGAAACCCACACATACTTTTTCATAATGATTACAGAGGCACCCATACTAATGCCTTTCAGCGTAAGGTATGGCCATCTCTGATTTCATTGGCAGAAAACCTCTATCTGTAGAAATTTCAGAACGTTGTCATCTGATCAGAGACACTATCTTGATGGGAGCTGATAATCAGCCCATTTTCCCCCACAGTGTTGAATACCTGGAATTTGCTCTGTGGTGAAGCGTTGTATTTTTATATAACAAGGGTTTCTGAGGCCCTGACCTTAGCTGGGGTAAAGCACTGCGTAAACATCCACAGAGGGACTGTCCTTGTGGCAAGGACCACATAGACCTCATCAGCAGCGTGGATAAAATCAAAGTGGACGGGAAAAAAGCAGAGAGGAGGTTAAGTAAGGCCACGCCAAAGGTGAGTGGCAGAGCTGAGATAAAAAACGAACTCCTCCCTCCACGCCTTGCTCAGTACTGATGCACTGTCACTCAAGGGTCCTGTTATAAAAGGAAATTAGCAGCCCTGCTGCTGTACTCTGCCCCTTGATCTGCTATCAGTTCTGGCCACAGTGGCTTAGGACATTGGGCTTTCCAAATCACATAAGAGTTTTAGGCGCATAAATCCCAAGGCAGGTCTTTGAAGCTGAAACTGAAGAACCCAGCCTTTTTCTTTTTTTCTGTGCATTAGCCACAGAGCATGTAAAGCATGAGCAAAGGTACCATATACCGGGCCAATGTACTGAAAGGCATATTCAGACAGTAGGCAAAAGTCAAAAAGACAGACTCTAAGGCTTCTGATCAGGCTCTTTCCTCCTCAGTCTGCTCACATGTTCTTAGACATTTCTGTTCATTATATCACTTGAAGGCTTGCAGGGTGATGTGCAAGGAAACTTGGGCTCGTCCTCTTCCTGGTTCCTAATTCATCCATCTTGTTGCAGCTGATGAAAGCTCTTTATTGTTATTAAAAGTCTGCAAATAGCTCTTAAGTTGCATTCCTTCTCTGAGAGTGACACATAATGTATATAAACGTATATAATAATTGTTAGGAGCAACTCAGCAATCTACTGCTGGTTTGCAAGATAAATGACATTAATCAACAGGATGCCTACAGAACTTTTGGTGAGTCATTTGTTATGCTAATTAAGCCACTTAAAGTAAACTGTCAATGAATAGAGATTTTTGACAGCTGAGATGAGATGTGGGGCTAATTAGTCAGCTGCCATAAAAACCCCTGCCCGATTTTAATAATGTAATATTTAAGAGAGAAGATAATGTTAATCATCTGACCAGACCTCTCTCCCACAGGATATAGTAGCAAAAGGCATAGCCCATCATGAAAATCAAGTTTCTCCAGGAAGAAAGCAAAACAAATGGCTGGCTGCACAGAGATGACAACCTTTGCAAGAGAGTTGATGTGTCCCATAGGTTACAGCGAACTTTTTAATTAATACACAAAAGCCCGACTTTTGCTCTAAATTACCTGTGTCCTTTTAGATCAATCCCCTTGTTTTCACTCAAAGTATTTTGCATTCATGCTAGCAGCAATGAGATCATTGGGTCTGACTGTAAGACTTAGTCCTAACCTACAAATCAAATGGATTGATCGGATACACACACTGAGTGTCTAGAAGGCATGAGCAGCATTTTGGCAAGTCCTTTGGAGCTGGGTTGTAGAAGATGTAACAGTATGAAGTTATGACTGAGATCAGAGGAGAAACTTCAGGATGTTACATCTCACTTTTCTTGATAGTTTCAAGAGCTTGTAATTACTTCCATTGTTTCATAGCACTGCCACTTTCGCTCTTGAAATAATGCCAGCCAGGGGGAGTGAGCTTGATCTTGGGACCGTCCAAGACAGCAACAAAGGACTTCTGGAGTGGAAGCCTTTTGGTCCTAGAGCATACCAGGAACTTTCTATGTCTAATAGACTTAGAAATACTTTAAAAGAAATTACTGTTCCTCCTCTACTCAGCTGCTGTATAGGATAAGTAACTAATCTTGATACCACTGAGGACATGCCGAGACTCCTGTTGTCTTAAATGACAGGACCCAGTGCAAGTGCATTCCATCCTGAGGTGGTCCCAATTCTGTAGCAGATAAGCAATGATTCCAGTACTACAGCAAGTGTCAGTAGTAATCGCCAGTTACCAACTTCCCTCTGAAATTCTCCCATTTCACAGAATCACAAAATCATAGAATCACAGAATGGTTCAGGTTGGAAGGGACCTTAAAGATCATCTAGTTCCAACCCCCTGCCATGGGCAGGGACACCTCCCACTAGACCAGGCTGCTCAAAGCCCCATCCAGCCTGGCCTTTAACACCTCCAGGGATGAGGCATTGACAACTTCCCTGGGCAACCTGTTCCAGTGCCTCACCACCCTTATATAAATGATTTTTTCCTGATATCCAATCTAAATCTACCCTCTCTCTACTTGAGGACATTGCCCCATGTCCTATCATTACACTCTCTGGTAAAGAATCCCTCCCCATCCATCCTGTAGGCCCCCTTTAGGTACTGGAAGGCCTCTATAAGGTCTCCTCGGAACCTTCTTTTCTCCAGGCTGAACAACCCCAACTCTCTCAGCCTGTTTTCATAGGACAGGTGCTCCAGCCCTTGGATCATCTTTGTGGCCCTCCGCTGGACCCGCTCCAACAGGTCCATGTCCTTCTTGTGTTGAGGACTCCAGAGCTGGACCCAGTACTGCAGGTGGGGTCTCACCAGAGCAGAGCAGAGGGGCAGAATCACCTCCCTCGCCCTGCTTGCCATGGCTCTTTTGATGCAGCCCAGGATGCGGTTGGCTTTCTGGGCTGTGAGTGCACATTGCCTGCTCATGTTGAGCATCTCATCCACCAACACCCCCAAGTCCTTCTCCTCAGGGCTGCTCTGAAGCCATTCTTCGCCCAAGCTGTATTTGTGCCTAGGATTGCCATGACCCAGGTGCAGGACCTATTATGCTTGCCGAAAACTTCCTCAAAACAATTTCCTTTTTATTGCAGATTTCCATTCTTAATGTCAGCCAGAAAGACTGTGTGGAATCACATCAGCCTTATTTGCTCAGTACAAGCTTTGGAAGGAAAATAAAATTAAAAAAACAGCCACTCTTCTTAAATGTTGCCATGCAAATTTTGCTTTAAAACAATAGGGTGAAATAAGGGAAGATGAAAATAATTTCCAGTGCTGTTTGTGCTAATTTCCATCAAAAACAAGTGTAAGACAAAAACTTTAACCTTCTTTACTTTCTGTTTTTAGCTTTTTTGGAACTTACTAGTCTTCACAAAGCTCATTTGGAAGAAAATTGATTTTTTTTAATTTTAAATTTTCAAGCTTTTGAAAGTAGCAGCATGGTACATATACCTGAAGTTAATACTTATCAATAAGCTAGGGAAAAGTGTTCAAAGCAGTCTTTCAAAGTGCTAAGAAACAAAAAAAAGGCACCAATTAATGTTTTTAAAATCATCAGTAGTACCAGTCAATGGCCGCATCTCATTATCTGTCTTTTTCTTAGTTTATATGTGTGTATACACCTACATGTCTACCATGATAATACTTATGTTTTCATGTGCCATAACAATAGTAAAAAGTTAAAATATTTATTTCTGTGGGTTGACTTTTACCTTTTTTGTTTCTGTCACTCTGACGTCCCCCTTTGACACATTCACACAAAGAGTCATGCACATGCATGTTATTCAATAGACTTTGAATAAAATCTCTACAATGAACTGCATTTTCAGGAGCACTAGAAACAACAACACACATTTTTAGTATCAACACAGGTTAACCTGAAAGTCTGTGATGTGGATATCACAAAAGTCACAGATTAGGAGCTGGTATTGTCACAAGCCCAAAGTGCTAAGACATTTTTTGCTGCTGCTTATAGGAGGAATT
This sequence comes from Chroicocephalus ridibundus, assembly GCF_963924245.1. NCBI lineage: Eukaryota > Metazoa > Chordata > Aves > Charadriiformes > Laridae > Chroicocephalus > Chroicocephalus ridibundus. Next base: position 78,028,748 of record NC_086316.1, on the reverse strand, counting down.
ATGTTGACAAAACTTCACCATGAGGGAAAGCCAAGCATTGCAAGGACAGAAGTAGAAAGCTTTTACCAAAGCTTTCTCTTTGGTAAAAAAGACTGTGTCAGTGAGCCCAGATCTGGCTTCTTCCACTCTAAGTAGCAAAGGGATGTCTCCATTCACCAGCTAGTTCAAGGGAGGCCAGTCTTCTTATTGGGGCTGGGCTGAAAAAATCCCTTGTATGACTTGTAAACACTACTAATAATTGGGGTAGGGGAAAACATTCAGAAAGGCTGACCTAACCTAGTCCCACCAAATTCCTTCCATCAACCACAGAGAAGCTTTCTCCAAGCCTACTCTGCTTAAGCAAGCATGAAGTACAAGTGCCATCACTCAGACCTCCAGACCTGCTTAATCCGACAGGCCTGAAATAGATCAAAGCGCTCCAGCTCTTTCCTTTCTCTCTGTTTTCTGGTGTCCTGACACTCTGTGTCTTGCCCAGTCTGGAGCAGCGTCTGAGTTGGAGTGGGTGATGTCCTTTAAATTGAAGGGTTAGTGAGGGCTGGGAAAGGTGAAGTGTACATGGTAGGTCTTTAGATTGAGTTAACAAAGTGAACGATCTGTAGGGCAAGAAGGCAATGCCAAGGAAAACCAAAAAAGAGATAGTTTCAGAAGCACCAAAGCCTCTGCCTCAAGTTGTGAGCAGCTAGCAGGCCTATTTCCCCTCTGTGTCCAAGTTAGAGAGCTGAGAAGCCACCGTTAGATGATGCTCAAGCAGACACTCAGACACAGGCTCAAAATCTGTCCTGGGTCCAACTGATTTGTCAAGTGTGTCCTATGCTGGGGATCACTCAGAGCTCAGACATGGGCTTCAATTGCTTAGGACAGGTTTCTTGCCCAGAACGCAGCTGATTTCTCGAGGATTTTTCAAATCCAATTTTACGTGATTCTGTGTGGAAGATTTATCTCAGTCAGTGGTCAGCGACTCTCGTATGTTCCCCTTTTAATCAACAAAAAGATGCAAAACTTTCAAGGCCTCCACTGGCCATTTGTCTTTGATTTTCATACGTTTTCAGCTTTAGACATCTGCATTGTACTTTTCCAAATGATAGCTATTGGAAGAACAAGACAAAATGTTTCTGTTTTAAGCTCTCCTTAAAGACATGCCTCCTTTGTGCTACAACAACTTCATGCAATATTGGCTCTTGAGCAACTTGTTGTTTTAAAGAGAGACTGAAGTTCACACTTTTTCTCTTCCATCTAAGGGAAAAAAACAAACAAACAAAAAACAACAAACCATCAACAAAAAAACCCACACACTTTTGGTGCAGAATTTTGATTCATAAATCTACTAATTTCTACTAAAAAAAAAAAAAAACAATTTGGCTGATCCTTGTTCAGAACTGCAAACCCTAACTCTTGTCTATAATTTCAGTTTTCTCGCTTTTCCACTAATGCTGAGCAACTTTGAAAGAGATTCCTGAATAGAGTGTGCTGTGGGATAGAAAACCCAGGGAAGATGGCAGAGGCGTTCATGTGTAGAGTAGGAAATGATCTTTCCTTCACCTTTGCCAAGTACAAGGATTTTAAATCCAGAGGTTGGAATCTGTATGTGCTGGGAGGATCCTAGCTAAGAATATTCTTCTAGAAAACTCCAAATACTTCTTTAACTCGACTCCAGAGTGAAAATGCACGCATCAGAAGTGAGCCCATGCCTCAAATTCTGGGTGGGGTTGAAATCTAAAGTCACGTTTTGCCACTATCCTTAGTCTCTATAATGACCTAGACCGTCCCAAATTTTTCTGAGAAATAAAGGGGTGTGAAGAAAACATCCAACTTTACAGCCTTGACCTATTTCTAATCCTGTTCTGATTGCTAGTTACTGGGCTCCCTTCCAAACATACTGTTTACTTTAGGGCTGATTTTTCTCCATCCAGATTAAAATTCCAGTGAGTTTCTTTCATTCCTTTAGACTGTAACCCCAAATGGGCCATGGTATTTTATTCAGAATATAGTAGCTGGATAATGATGCTCTCAGCAACCCACAGAAACTAGGCAGTTTGTATATGAGGAGCTCGTATGCACACAGAAACACGCAGGAGCTCATGCATACAATTCTGCACACTGCCTCATATACACACATACAGATAAATGTGCTCCATGAACACGCTCATGGCTACATCTGTGCTAGGCACATACGGACTAAACAATTACACTCGCCTATGAGCCTGTCATAAGGCAACAGAAATGCCAGCTGCCTTTGAAGTTTCCCGAAGAGCAGGAAAACGAGTCAACAGTGCTGGCCAACATCACATCATTAATCATCTATTAGCCGAGGTTGTGTGCTCCTGTCACCTGTCACTTTGTAATGCATGCAAATCACTCCAAGAGTAACATTTTCAGCCTGACATTTCCAGGGCCAGAGCTGGGATCAACCTGCTCTTTGTATTCAAGATGAAAAGTAAGTGAAGAAACAAGCGGTAAGATTGTTGGAAGGAGACAGGGAAAACTAAAGAAATAAGAAAAGTAATGAAAAATTGGTCAGGAGAGTTGAATTTAAAAAAATAAAGTTAAAATAGTGAGGGTTTTTTCCTATTACCAGGAAATATTCCATTTAAAATCATATCTCTGCTCTATAGCTCTTAAAGAGAGGGAACCATAGAGATGATGCTATTTTCCTGCTAAACTCTGTAGAAAGGGAGAATACTGCCTCTAATTTATTTTTTTTTACTTGGAATTTACAAATTAGAAATCCCATCTACCTTTAGAATTCTGCATCTGAACTGTTTACTGTAAGTTCCCATTATGGCCAATGGATATAAATAAGACTTTTTTTATACCATCCTCTGATCTCTGGTTTAGATATGTATCTTAGGAGGAAATGAATTGCTGAAGTGCATGGAGGTGTTTAGTTCTTTCTTTTGATTAACAAGGGAGTCGAGGGTGGCTAGCTCAGATGTACACAGCCACTGTAGGTATCTATGTTCAGTGAGTTGAATCTCACCCCTATGAATTTTTAACTCAGTTTGAATTCTGATGATTCAGAAGAAACAGAAAGTGTGATACCAAACTAATTTCCTCTATTATTTTTGCCATGACTATTGAAAGGTTAATATAAACTCCTTGTAGCCTGGATCTGGCCAGTCTGAAGATGCAACATTAAGTCTTTAATATCTTTATTATGCATTGTGTTCATTAACCAGGCACCTTTTCAGTAAATTAATGTTCCATGTGCAGCTTCTCCACACCGCTACTTCCCAGCCCTCCCTGCCATAGTGAAGACTCAGTTTAAATTCTCTTCGGGTAAGTTATATCTGGCCAAATGTCAGTACCACAGCAATCTCTATTTGAGCTGGTCCACCATGGCCTGTGAAGAGAAAAAGATGACTTTAGGCTTAAATGTATCTCACAGTTAAAGAAGTACCTGTAATAAATCAGCTGGAGATGTCCAGTAGTTCAGGTGGACACGTTCACAATCGTATCTCTTCAGACAGGTAATAGGTTCCCATCCTTCACATCTGTGTTTCATAAGATACTCATGTTAGATTTCTGTCCAACCCCCTCCTTCATTGTCATCTTTCCTTTCCTTTTCACTGTTTTCACTTTTCTTCCCTTTGGCCCGCTTTGGCAAAATATACCCACCCTTTTCCATGTTCATCCTTACATGGATGAACATTACTTCAGTGCAAGCAAAGGACAGCCTCTGGCTGAAAAGAGGAGGGATCACGGGCTTCTATCCTGTGTCTCCCCTCTGGCAGGGGTGGTAGTGCTCTGTGCCACACCACATCTCATTACACCAGGAAGGCGGCCGCAAATTAATCTTGCTTTTACTGGAGGAGAGGCAGTGCTAGGAAACCACAATATGCCATCAGCAGCCCTCACCGAGATTCAGTTCCCTGTCTCTGTCCTCAGAGGAAGCCAAGTATAGAAATTTTCTTTCCCATTTAGAGGCTGAATTTTCTTTCTTTTCTCTACTGAGATAAATCAGCTTTATTCTTTAATTCTTTTGCTATTAGGGGATGTGAAAAGGAGCTATATTTCTGCAGGGATGAACAGGGAGACATCCCCTCTGTGGAGTCTAAATTAGGGTGCAGCACTCCAGGGACAGAGGGGCAATATCCTCCGGCAGCCCACAGGATACATATTTGCAGGAGATTTTGAGGCTTATTTCTTTGGATAGATAAACTGCAGATCATGAAGGCAATTAATCACGGACTCATGGACGAGTACATCTGGAAGGGACTTCAAGAGGTCATCTTGTCCATCCCCCAGCACGGAGGCAGGATAAATGTACACAGACCATCCCTGACAGATGTGTGTCTGCTTCTCTCTGCTTCCACTCTGGATGCTCTCACACCATTATCCATCTAGTGAAGAAGTTGAATTGAGGTTATGAGCAGAAGCAGGAAATATCACTTTTTAAGCCTGAAGATTTTCCCCTTACTATCTCTTGGGACCTGAATCCAGGTTTTGGCAAGTGGAAGATCCAATCCTCAGTGTAAAATCTTATGAAGGGAAGGCAGTGTGAGCAATTTGTTCATTTTGTAGCCCAGGTTCTGTTCTGAGATGTAAGACCTTTTTGATTGCTTGTTCAGTAGTAAAGCTCAAAATTAAATCTTATCTGGATGTGTGCATGTGTAAAAATGAGAGCAAAAGAGAAGGAGGAAAAACTAAGTAAAAGAAGACTGAAGAGAAAAAAAAAGAGAAAAGGGACAGAGAAGAAGACAAAATGTGTAAGATGAAGGGGAAAAGTCAGCGACAGGCAGGGACTGACTTGAAAGGAGGAATGAAGAAACAGAAGGAAGATGTACAGGCTGAAGTGAGAACATGAAAAGCTGCTGTTTCTTAGGCTAGCCATTTCTAACAGAGAGATCAGAAAGACTTTTTGTTGTTGTTGTCCTTAAGTGACTTCTCCCACTGGCTAACATCTCATTTTATGGCAGGTAAATAAGCCTGCCTAATTGGTCCCTTGTTCAAGAATGGGAATATCGAGCTGAGCCTACTCCTTCTGCAGTGGGATCTTGTCCAATTTATGGTCTTAGCAGATGTGATCTCTTCAGGGTTCCACTGTAATGATAAATTGAAACATTTGAATGCTGCGTTTCCAGGTCTGGGCATCCAGCTTTGTGAGTGGGCAGAGAGGATCTGATCAAGTTTCCTTCTGAAATGACAAATTATTATTTCCAGAAACATGACTTAGTCCCATTTGCAAGCCTAACAGTTGTGGGGGCCTAGAGTGGGTTGGGAGAAGAAGGATGTACCAAGGTCACTTGAGTCTGAAGGACTCAGGTCTGGGAGTCAAGATCTCCTTCAAGAACGAAAGTCTGGAAGTGCACCTTGAGTCAGGAGCACTTTAAATTAAGGTGACACTTAAAAACACTTTATTAATAATTAATAAGTGATTAATGAAAATTACTTTTTAGCTGATAAATTGCTCGAAGACACATTAGAGCACGTTTCAGAAAGACGTGGATAAATATTTTTATGCATTCCCGTTTATAAATGCTTAGTAATGGGCTCTCAACTTTCAGGTGCCTCGGCATCATTTATCCCCATCATCCTGGTGGCATGCTATAGAGACATCTTATAATCATTTATTTTCAGAATTTGTTCCTATTAATCATGTATTAATTATTATTAAGAAAACATTTGTGCACACTCCTCTTAATCTGAATTCTTGCTTGACTGGTTTTCCTAGGAGTGTGGAGGAGCACCCAGCTTACACAGCTCGTCATGCTACTCTAGAGCCAGGCAGGTGGCATTCTGGCTGGTGCAAAATGGTAGTTCATTAGCTACCTCAGTTTACCCTAGCTAAGGTTTGAGCTTAGCCGGTTCTGTCCTTGCTGAATTTTGTCCTATGGGGCAAAGAGAGGATCTACAAGGATGCATGTGCACTGCTACTAGTGCTAAGTAGCACTGCTGTTTCTGTAGTGTCTGGACACTATAGGATGGGACTTCATTACTGAAATCTCTCCTCCTGTGAAACAGACCAGTGGGTTTTCCTCCTATCTGGTAGGTGGCAAGCCATGGCACAGATGTACATTAGTCCAGGTATTGGAAATTGTTTAGACACCTGTGGAAATTAATGAGCTTGCAGATGAAAATGGCTAATGACTTGCCTGCAGCTAAGTCCCATGCTGGTTCTTTACCCACTGGGTCTTTCTGCTGCAAGGTCAGGTTTGATCTGTGAGTGAAGAGTATACAGAGACAGGGAGGAGATGGGCTGTGTAGGTCCTTTACACTGGGCTTTGGCTGAATCTGTTCCTCCATAAAAGTCAGAACAGCATGAAGGCTACTGTTATTTATATTAGCTTTAAGGATTGACAAGACATAGGGAAGCCTAAGGAAGTTATAAGGATGGCTGCAAAACTGGCCCTAAATCACAGAATGAATTTCTGGAGCCAGACTGATTTTTTGACTGACTGGCAATAGAGCAGTAGACATGACTGCCTGGCTGGTGATTTTTAGATTAATTTATGCCAGCAGTTCCTAAGCCTGAGCTCAGAGTCTGTTGCCTTTAAGACCCCTCAACATCAGTCTGAGATTAAAGGAGTAACCTGTTCAGACCAAGTACTGGAGACAACACTTGCTCGATACTTTAGTCTTCCAGTCAACAAAGGGCTGGATGATCTCTGCTTTGTCCTACTAAACAAAGTAAAACACAGTTAACAGCTGCGTTTCTCAGTTTAGAAATTACTTCAAGTAAGTATCTCAATTTATTCACTTCATTTTTAATGGTAAGAGAGGACGATGTTGCAAAAGAAGTCCACTTTTCCAGGAAAGTTTTTGAAAAACATACATTCCTTGGAGACTGAAAAAATAACAGACTATTTCCCTACAGCATTTCATCTCGTGATTACTTTCTTTCTTATCTATCAAGCTGCAAATGAAACCTCCTGTGCCAATTGGTTCAAAGTTATTGAGGGGAGAGGAGAAGAGAGATAGATATGTAAATAGACATTTAGATGCGCAATAATCACAAAATCCCTCATTTATTTAGGAAATCAAACTAAAAAAATAATTTGAAAATTGAGTCAAAGTTTCCTATGTCTGTCCCTGGATCTTATGCAGAGCTCTGTGACAACAGACGATTGTACAGGACACAATAGCCCTGTGACTCCCGAATTGAATTTGTTCTGCCTGTTCATAACCCGTTTGTGCTCAATTTTTATGCCTGTTGCAGCACACACGTTAACCAGAAGCATTTCTCACAGACAATGATTTCTCCATGAGCAGCTGTGGAATATGCACAGAGCAGTGACTTGCTGAATTCATAATTATGAATGCTCCTACTGGAAACACACAACTGCAAAAGTTATGCTCTTCCAGGCAGAGAACAGAAACAATTTATCTGCCTGCCTAGGTGCTTGTACTCCCCGTGTCAGACTGTGGAAGTGCCTCTCTATCATTAGCTGACTTACTGCCTCAAAAACTTTGGAAAAGCAGGAAAATACTAACTCAGTGTCCTAGATGTGGGGAATTAGAGACAGGACGAGCAACCTAGCTGAGCTGGGAATTGAACTAAGGTCTAAATCGAGTACCCATCCTTCCAGCTAAACTCCTTGTCTGATCAAACCCATCCACTACCACTGGGTATTGAGTGTCTTGCCTTCCTGATGGACGGCTGCAATCCAGCTGTAGTGCACGAAACGTCTCTCCCATGCACCTTCATGAATAGCTCTTAAAAAAAAATAATATCTACTCAAAAATAATTTGGCAAAAAAATATGTATCAAAAAAAAAAAATCTCTAAAAGCCTCTCAGTCCTTTTCTCAACCCCACAGCTGTGATTTTTAAAATTATACCAGTGTTGCCTAGAGAGTAGAGGACATGGTATTGCCTAGAGAGTAGAGGAAAAGAGGAAAAATCTAAGAAAAAAATAAATCTGGATTCTGTTCCCATATTTTTTTTCCATTGGGCGTGCTGCATGACTTGGGTTATTCATTTTCCCTCTGCCTACCTGTGAAATTAAGGCAATTTGGGTAAATTTGCTGAAAACTACTTCCCACAGAAGGTGTGTAAGGCCTATGTGTTGTTAATCACACCCATCTGGAGCTGTTATGAAAGGATAAGGAAAGGGCGGGCGCGCAGAGATAAAGAAACGCACGTGGTGCGTACACATGTAGAGCTTGGAAGGCACATGAGACTGGGGTTTGTCTCAGTGCAGGAGCTGCAAAGAGCAAGTGTGGATGATGAGACAAGAGCTGGAGATTTAGAGGTCTCTTACAGTCACACGGCTCAGTCAGACCAGGGCTGCTGACACCGTGATCCTGCCCGTTGCGTAGCCATCACATGTTCCCTCTCCGGGCAAACTCTGCAAGCGCCTGGTCTGAACCGATCTCTTCCCTCCTGCCTTATCGGGGCTGACGCGTGCTCCAGTCCAACACCACCTGAATACCAGATGCTGGAAAACCCTTGCATTCTTTATAAGATGCTCCAGGGGTAGCTAGCAGTATGTCATGTCTCTGCAGGTATTATGAGAAAAGAAGCAGAGACGCAGGTGATTACAAATAGATTCAGAGATATAACTTTCCATCCAATTCCATCAGCCCTGGCCCTCTTTAATATTTAGCTGTTTCTCAATAAACTAAAATGACAGCAGAGTCCGTCCTGCTGAGTCTTTAAAATATATGTGTATACATTATATACAGATCGCTCCTTATTTCTTTCTCTCCTTATATCATTAAACTGGTGTTGTGTCTACTGCTCTGTAAATGTGTAAATGGCAGATTCTCTTACAGATAGTGGAAAAGTTTGAATAGTGTGGTTTTGCTGTAGACGAAGGAAGGGAGCAGGAAGAGGAGGACTGTCGGCATGTCTACTGGGTGATGCATGCGTGGTTGGGGTGTTAAAGCAGAAACTATTTCCTCAGAGTCTTGGAGGTATGTTCCTTGACAGACTCCTACACCCATGAAAATGATAATGTGTTTAAATTCTTCCTTAGGACCCTAATCTGCCTTGTATTGGGCATAAAATATCTAAATAGAAGTTAGGTACCTTGATGTCTTTGCAGATCATTCCAGTTTCTCCATTCCCAGTGTGTTAATTTTTATACATGGGGTCTTACCGTGAGTCAGGGGTGCAGAAGTGCCTGAGGAGCACAGAAACGTTCAGAGGGATGTGTGATTGTTCTGCTAAGGCACATCACGAGAGCAATACCCGCCGTTACTGGGTAATATGACTACCACAGGAGCTCCCCCAAGCAAGGAGGGCTAGGAAGCACACCACCTTGCAGTGGTTCTGTGGCACTTCACACGGACACAGACACACACCCCTGGGTCCACAGTAAGTCAGTCTACCACTTGGGCACACTGAGTAGAAAAGTGGCATTCCACGTACAGGCCGCAGGCAACAGGAGAGGGCCCATTGCAAGTGATATGGTTGAGTCAATTGGGCAGGGACTGAGAATGGATTTGTCTACCCTTTGGGAGTCTGGGCATGGCTTTAATTAAAAGGCTACAGGACCCTCCCAAATCAAGGTGATATTGCCTATATGCCTGCGATGCTGTAATTCCATATGTGTAGATATGCATATCTAACGGACAGAGAACAACGTATAGATAAAAACTTCCTAATAATTAAGTCCACAATAAGCTATCAGTCAATACAGAAAACCATACCTGTTCAGCCTCCTTGGGAGAAACTTACACAAGACCCATCTGTTCAAGGATCTAAAAGGGAATGCTTAGAAAAAGCATTAAGAAACAAATGTAGCATGTAGTGACGCTTGCCTGCATTAATCCACTCCAAGGTTCTGGCAATCACTAAAGCAAAGGGCTTCCAAAACCTTTTCTATGTAGGGTGTCCCAGAAAGCAAAAACGCTTCTTGTTAGATCATCAAGAAACACTGCTTACACATTTTAAGCTTCGTAGCACTTAGTTTTTAACCTTTGAGCATGGACTAGAGCTTGCATTTAAAATTGGACCTAAAGTTGGCTTGATTTGTCCATGCAAGTGTATACTCAGGGTCATGACAGAGCTCCTCATCTTCTAATAAAAACCTATGGTGGGAAAAGTAATTAAAGTGCATTCAGGTGGTAGAAAGAGGTGTTGCAGAGGGAGTTGCTTTAAAGAGAAGCTGGAAGGAGCCACTCTGTCCTGAAGCCAAATTCTGAGACCAGAGGGACTCTCACTTCAACTGCATTCTGATGGTGCATTTTGGCTTCCAGGAGACATTCCTAATATTCCACCTTTGCCTGTTCATATGGTAGATCTAGTTATAATTAAAGTCTTCCTTTAACGAGATACCAGCTCCAGCCTGCAAGAAGTGTTCATCAAGGGTTTCTATCTGTTTTAGGGGATATTTCCGTTCACTTTCACTCCTGCCTCACCCTGTCCTCTCTGGACAAGAGGTGTCTTTCAGTAGCCTTCAGTGTATTCACAAGGAGACTTCATCTTCCTCTGGCTAGATGTATTTTTAGCCTCATGGCAGGTGTGAATCATGAAAATTGAAGGGGCTGGGGATGTTTCTGGGGCTGGTGTTGAGACAGAAGTCTGACGTTGGCCAGAGAAGAGCTGTGTGCCAGGTTGCCTTGTGGTTTAACTCTTTCACACGTTCAGTCATCACGTACTTGCAAAGCCTTTCAGACCAAGAGGCCTCTGGCACTGTTCTCCCAAAATCTGTTTTTCTGCTACAGGCAAAGCTGAGGGCCACCTTACTAAGAGTAGTTTTCTCAACATGGACTGCCTAGTTGCAGTTGGGGAGGTGTCCAGGGATGCTGGGGGAGTGCAAATAGGACTATTAGCCCTTTCCCCTGGAAGCCAAACATGTTCATCCTTGTCTTAGCCTTGTCCATCATGTAGTTGGCAGAAATGCTCCCAAAGGCTTGCATTCAAAACACCTGACCCTCAGATGGGGACAAAAACAAACAACAGAATAACTTCACTGTCTTCAACAGAGCTGTGCCATTTTACACCAAACGAGCATCTACATCAAGGCATCTTCGGGTAGCTTGAGAGGCTGGAAAATCACGAACTCTAATTCTGTCTGAATAGCTCGCTGTCCTAGGAGAGAGGCAGAATGTCATTGCCTTCAGCGTCAGGATATTTACCCATTTCCAAGGATAAGCGGTACCGTCTGTATCAGGACAAGTGCATCACACTGTCGCATTGTCATCCATTGTAAGAGGCATGAGTCGTATTTCTTTGACCGGGGTGGGTTAGACAGTGGGCCAGTAGGCTGTATGTTAGTATCCCAGGCTACATGAAGGGAGTTATACTCAATGCCCACATGGCCTATACGAGCACACCCCTGTTTCTGTGTGTGTGGAGGCTTCCATTGTGGAAAAGCAGTGCTCCTCATACCCGTCAGAGAGGAAGAGTAATAAGGCGAGAGAGAAACAAAAGGACATGTAAATAAATTGTGCTTCTAACTCCATTGCCAAATGGCTATAGGCCTAATCTGCCTCTCTTCTTCTAGCAATCTGTGATTCTTTGCTCCTGCATCATTTCCTTTAAAAGCACTTTTTACACGGTTTCCATAAATTTCTGAAGGTTTTCTTGCATTTATTTATAATTTTGGTCCCCACAAGATTCTGGGGCAAAGAGTTCCTCCAGTAAAATATATGTTGCGTAAATAAACAAATAAAAATTCTTACTTTCATTTCAAACTTGTTCCCAGATAGTTTAAATTCTTTTTTTTTATTTTTTAATACAATAAGTGACTGTTAGCTGTCCATTTAAAAATCCCTTTGACATTTCATTCATGTTTTTAATATACATCAACTTCATTTCCACTGTGTTGTCTCATTTCAGATAGGGTATCTAGCGCATTTTATCTTCCCCATTCTATGGAAACTGTTCCTTCCCTTTGATCTTTACAGTCATCCTTTTCTCTGCCCTTTCTAGTTTTACCTTATTCTTTTTCTAGCTTTCTAGTGAATTCCACGCACCATCATAGGAATCAGAGACAAACTCATTTAAGGATGGGGACTTTGGAATATAATTTTGTTGCCTTTTTAGTTCTATTAAAGGAGTCTGTGCTCATAGTTCACCTTCTAGAAAGAGGGTAAAAAGATAACAAAAATATTTGGGTTTTGTTTTTGTGTTTAATTAATTATTTAAAATAAAAAATAAAAAATAAAAATAAAAATTAAAAAAAAAACAAAACAAAACAAAACAAAAAACCCACCCACAAAGACTAACCCCAACTTCTGTCTTGGGTGGATGGGTGTTTTTGCTGTCAGGCTAAAGCTGAATGCACAGCTCCAGGGCATCACTCCAATATTTCAGTTCTTCAGCTAGGTGATACTTCTTGAGTGTTTGCACAAGAGATGCATCACGGAGTGGGGGAAGGAGGGGTGGAGAGGGAAGAGTCTGTCAGCAAGAGGCCCCATGCTAATCTTCTCCTTCAAGACGGGGCCCTTTTGGAAACCTGTTTTAATATTCATGGTCTTTAGGTAAATAGTCTCTGAGTCAGGCTGTCAGTTTCTGCAAATGTGGCTGTCTTGCTGAAGCTACTGCACATTTATCAGTGAGTAAACAGTGACAGGAGTAGGGGGATTAGAGAATTAAATTAGTGTGTAACCACTCTCCTTCTCAAGTTTTTGGCATTGCCTCATGTGTGTTTTGTTCCAAGAAGTTTTTTGTAGGTTTAAAAAAAAAAATATCTCTGTCTCTCTTTTCCTCTTTCTAGCTCACACTCACACAACCCCCCCACGTTACATACTTATATGAAATCTCTGAGATTTTCCTCATTTATCATTTTTCTTTTTTTCAATTTATTTTCCTATCAAAATGAGATCTTTACAATGGAAATGAAGCAGGCTGTAGGGAAGGATCAGAGATGCTTGCTGACACTGACCAGCTCTGCTCTTTCCCTCCTGGCCCTTTGAAGTTTCTCTGGCTGGGTTTCCCAATTGAACAGCTCTGTTCCAGTGAGAAGAGCTGGCACTTCCCATCTGCACCAGTCTTATTTTTTCCTCCTTTCTTTCCCTTCCCTCCCCACTCCCCACAGGGCATGACATAGACTCTGCCACCTGCCTTGCACTCATCAGGTTATAAGCCAAATATGCAAGCGCCTTGGCAGCACCATGTTCTTGACATCCTTTGTTGCCATCCCCTGACACCGACACACAGACACACGGTGGTCACCCCTTCCCCCATCCCATCTGTGAAAGGAGGAGACGGTTTACTCTCTTCTGGCAGCTGAAGCCAGACCGATAGCAGAGGATGCCAATTAGGCCTCGGAGACACTAACCAGGTCATGTCCAGCGAATTTCCCACCGGCCTTTGCAGAGATGTTGGTCTTGCTATAGGTGCTGGCGGCTCATGGGGGCACTCATGGTGTTTAAACAGGGAGAGCCCGATTAATCAGTATCTTAAGGCACGGTGAACAATTTGGGGCATCAGCATCGCAGGTAGCACTCACATTGGTCCCATAACGTGTGTCCCTGTGTCGTAGCACAAACAGAGCATATGTTGACCATCTTCTTCTGTTTGCCGTATCAAAGCCAGTCTATTGGGAGCACCACGGACATGGCACCGACTTCCAGGCTCCCTTCCCAGCTCAGAGCAGAAAAAAAGTGGGAAGGAGAAAAGCAACCGCTTCCCCGTGTATCTCCTTGCCTTGTGGTAGGCTGATATCCACTGGCATGTACGCTGCTACAGATGGGACAACAGTATCTTGTTGCGTATCCAGCCTACAGAGTTTGACTTGTATTTGCGTCTGCTAGGTTCAGCCGGGTTTGCTGAGGTGGGTGGCAGGGAGCCAGTGCTGTAGCTCTTTGGATTTATTATTAATACCCAGCTCGAATACATGCAGGCTCCTGTTACAAACCTCATAGTAAGCTTTCTCAGGCAAAGTTTTCTTTACAAAGCAGAAACTGTTCCCCATTCTTTGGCAGCTCTTCCTTCAGACTTGGGGATTGACCACCTTGCTTGCAAGTCATTTGGACTAAACCATGTAAAAGCCACTGCATACGGTAGTTTGTGTATGATCTGTCCTTTAGCTATAAGGGCTGACCCATTTTATGTTCTGTTGGAAGGCTGGGGTGGCAGATGGGGCAGTTAAATTTGCTGCTGATCGGCAGAGGAGAGAGGCTGCTGCAGGTTTCCATGGGGCCCCTGAAATATATTACAAGGGGTAGGATGGGATGAATTTCTCCATCTGCCCCCACTAGCCCTATACATGTGAGTGTTTTAAAAATTGCTGGTGGACATTTCCACACAGAAAGGGCATAGGTGGAATAAGGAGAACACAAATCAAATAAATAGGGTTGTTTTGGCATTTCCAGCTCTGTGACCACCTACCAAAGTGTTAGGAGCTGTGTCACAAGCCTCTGAACTAGACAGAAATCCCATTTTGGCAAATTCGCTATTGACCATGTGGACATCCCTGTGACATTTCCTACACCCCTCTCCATCACCATCAATCTCCTGCGGGGCAGGTGATCACTGAGGGGGAGGAAAATCCCCCAGATGGCCTGAGTTCAGAGGGTCTGTAGAAGTGAGAGGACTTTCCAGATGTCAGTGGAAGAAATAAAATAAAAATAAAGTGAAATAAAAGAAGACACAGTGGAAGTCACCCATGAAGCCCCCTCCCTCCACACCCTCACTTGCACAGATATTACCTTCATAATGACATCCAACCTTGGGGGCTTTACCATTTGGAAATTCCACAGTAGACAGATAATGCAGCTGCTGCCCCCAGGCAAGTGCCCGGGCCAAACAAATGGACCTGCTGCCCTGGTGTAAAGGCCTCTAAGCCACGCTTGTGCTCCCTGCCCAGGATACGTTCCTCCTCATGACACATGGCACATCTCGCTAACAGCAAACATGCATAGATGCCATCCAGCTGGGATGGGAACAAGAGCAGATGCTCCTATTAAAAAGGCCGTAAGACTCAGTGCCCCTGTGCCCTGTTCAAAGGGAAAGTCCAAAGTGGCTTGTACAAACAGAGGCTCTTTTCCTTCTGTCACCTCCTCCTTCCTGGGGTTGAGTGCAATAATCAGCCATCCCTAAAGACATTTCTGCTTCGTTTCATGCTTTGTGGGACATCATTTCTTGTCACGGGTCTTGTCTATGTGTTTGCAACAGTTGAAACTGCTGCCAGGACTTCCCATGTTGGTTGTGGTTTTTTATGTGATTTTCGGATCTCTGAAAATATTCTAGTTGGGGAAGGGCAGGATTTTTTTAAGTGGGAGGGTTTTTCTGCTTTTACAGAAGATCAGCCATAGGCGCAAATTTGAATCTCAGCTATGGGCTAAACACAGAACAAGAACTTTCCCGTGGTATCAGAAGGAAATCCTTTATTCCTTGGCACGGGGAAGGGTCTCTCCGCGGGTGTTTTGGGAGAGGGAACTGAGATCAGGTGCATGGTGTGTCATCCCAGAAGACGTCTGCATTTCTCACGTGCTCCCCTGGGCTTCCTGGAGAAGGACTGTGTCAGCAAGACAGTGTTTTTTCTTTCCCTATCCATTCCCATAATGGCCCTGGGGAGGAATTACAGACTCCCAAAGCTGCAGATCTCCCAAGTGAGTATGGTCTAGGAGAGTCTGTTTTCCTCTCATTAATGTCCAGCCTTGCTACACTGGGAGGGAATGAGGTTGGAGGATGGCCTGTCAGCTAGCACACGCCTAATCAGGATTGAACTGTGCCCTCACAAAGGGCTGAAGGTGCAGGCAGCATTCCTCCCCGTGAAACTCTTATCTTTCTTCAGGTCAGGGTGGAAAAGGAGGGTAGAGAAGGAGAGAGACAGAGCACTGCTTCCCATCCTGCATACGGCATATAGCTCTTCCATCCCCTGCTTTTGGAACAAGCAGCAAAGGGATATTAAAAGCAAAGCTCTTCTTTGCAAATCGGGCTTTCTCTGGGAGATAGGAGGTGATAAAATCCCATCTTCCTCTCCCCTCAAAAACTTCCTCGGTGCTCATGGTTATCTGAAGGTTAACCACAGCCCAGCCAGTCAGCCACTAAAACAAAATCAGAACAAAAAAGCCTGTGTGTAGTGCTGCAACCTGAAAAATAGCCTGGGACGGTGCTGTAGCCCAGGGATGGCTCTTAATGTGATGCACTTGAGAGAAAACAGACCTCTGGCATAACCAGCAATATGATTAAGGGGTTTCTTTGCTTCCAGTAATGCAATATTCCGGCATAACACATGCAGGATTAATCAGCCTCTTCCTGTAGACTGGGAGCGGGACATGTGTGAGAAGTTACAGCCCTCGTTTAAACCCAACTGCAGAGGATTTTGTGGGGCTTTTGCTCGTTCTTCTCATCTGCAAAATGCCACTTTGGTGGTTTATATCAGTCGTAACAGCACCACATAATGTTTTCTGAGCCCAACTGGCCCTTATTTAGAAGGTAATGAAGGCGCAGTGGAATGATATCGATGCGGCTGCTGAAAAATTTCAGCGGTGGATTGCAATTTGCGGGAGTGGGGGCCCCGGGGAGGGGACAGCGGTGGGTTAACCCTTTCCTTCTCCTCCCCCTCCTCACCCCAGCCACCCTCCAGCCGGTCCCCGCCACTCGTAAACTAGTGAGAAGGCTCTTTGCGGTATTGCAAAGAGACTGCAAGGGGGTGCCCTTGACTTTCGCCCCGTCGCAGTTTTGCCGTGTGGCTCCGAGGCCAGTTTGGAGGTGATGCCCCCGGCGCCGGGGCTGAGCCTGTTGGGCGCAGCGGGGCCAGCTCGGTTTGCCTTTAGTCCTCACTCCGCTTCCCGGGGTATTCGAGAGAGCAAAACCACCAAAGCCACGACTCTCAGCTACTCAGGTTGATTGGATTAGCAGGAGCGATTGGATTAGCTGCTAATGAGTAGTTGTCACTTGAGCTGTTGCATACCTCACCGCGCTACTAAACCAGCACCAACTGCCCTCTGAACGCCTTCCCCTGCCTAAGCTCCCTTTGGATCCTAAAGCACGGTTCAGCCACAGCGAGTGATTTTTGGCGTGGGCAAACGTGGGGGCAAAACTCAGTGCAGCTTCAGAGGGGTGCAGAAGGCTGTACGGAACCGCAGGCTGAATGAAAGTCTTAGTAAGAAAAGGTAAACCAGAGCGTGCCATTGCATATTGCTGCGTATTGGACGTTAATATGTTAGGAAGGAAACAATGTAATACACAGGAACTAGCACATTTCCTGGAGTTCTGGGGTTTGGGGAATCCTTTGGATTTTTTTTATTGGATTTCTCAAAAGCTACATGAGCTGCCTAACCTCATCTTTCCTGTAATTCAGCTCATTCTGACGGTGATTCAATTGGGAAAAAAAAAATAAAATAAAATAAAATAAAAACCTTTCCTCTGGCTAAAGGGGGAAATCAGCGGGTTGTACGTGTGAATTGTCAGGAGCCAGGCACACAGGCTCACACACACCCTTGTCTTTGCATAACGTACAAACACCTAAATCTGGTAATTAGCATGACAGATAAGATTAGGGGGAACTGTTAGGTAGATACAGTAGATAGGGTTTCTTTTTTCTTCTTCTATAACTTTTTTTTTTTCTCTTTCTACACTTCTAACACTTTTTTTTTTTCACAGTTTCAATATATTTTTCACTCTGCCTCATTTTTCAGCGTGCTAGGTTTTACTCTTTTACCTGCTTCCCCCACACACTCTCTGTTCCTTTGTTCTCTACCTCTCTTAATCAGAACATGAACTCAATAGCTTTAGAGATTGAACTGAAATGTTCAAACCCATGATGTTTTAGTGGCTTTGAAATTAAGCAAAGAAAAATTGCCTCCACCTCCCCAGCTTATGAGGAGGTCTGGTAGATTTTGTAGCATAAGAAGCCAAAGAACTCTTTTCACAGTATTGTTTTGAGTCAGTACTTATTAGGAAAAAAAGGTTGCTTTTCTTTTATTGTTTCTGTGCGGGCTCCACCCACAGAACTGAATTCCACTATCCTCTGCTTTTCCTCACAGTGAAAGTTGTACATAGAAAACTCTTGGATTTGTAGGTGTCCAGATGCCAAGTGATCAGGTGAAATACTGAGATAGGCAAAGGGAGAGATATTTCATCAGCTTCCAGAAAAAACCCTGTCCTCTGATCTCCTTTCTGAAATGCAGGACTACAGCTATAGCAAAGCATCTCGCAAGGCAAACAGGTGGCCAATGTGTTGGCTGGACCAAAAAGGAGTGTAGGAAGTGTTGCAAGCCTGGTTATAATTATGTCCCTGCTTCTTCCTGCTTACCCTGCTTCACTTACGTATGGTTTAGTTTTCCAACCCTCCCTCTACCTGCTCAGTCTTGCACATTTATTTGGACCTCAGATGCACAGCGTGGTAACGCATTCCTACTCACAAACACAAGGCCCCTGGAAAGTGCAAGAACTCCTCCGCGGGGATCTGGGTGCTCCGTTGCTTTGTCATTTTGAGCCACTAATCTCTCCCACTACTTGTTAAACTAAAGGAAAAAAGTCATATTTCAGTCATCTGTTTTCCTTATCGGATTCATGCACAAATTCCAGGTTTGCGTGATTGCAATGATGAGAACAAGACCTGTGGTGCAAAGTGATAAGGGTTTGGCCCATATTGAGGGGACCCAGGGAGGCAAGATAAGGTCAGGAGGGGGAACTCAGCATAAACACCACGGTTACTGTTTCTGAAGCACTATTTGCCCAGATTAATACAATTTGTGAAATGACAATCCCTGCGGTGGCTTTGTCCCTGCAAACGTTTGCTTTTCAGATTAAGCCTAATTTGATTTTATTTTCTATTTTCTTCCATGAAAGCCCCGTGCCTGTCTCTGAGTCCTGCTGACGGACACGGAGACTCTTTGTGCTGCTTCTTCCTCACTGAGGTGGAACAGGGAGAACTGCATTTCTCTGCTTCACCTCCTGCTGTCCTGGGAGAGAGGAGCAGACAGAGAGGGCTGGGGACAGGCCCTTTCTCACACAGATGTCAGTGGCCTTTACAATCCTTTCTAGGTTGTGGGAATTTGAAGGAAAGACCCTTGCATCTATTGATTCTCTTTTTCCCATATACGTATGCATACACTACATATATGTATTTAAACGAAGCACCTCTGTGAAATGTAACTATATAAAGACATTTTAATCTCAGCCTGATAAAGTGAGACGTGGGAATTTGTTCCTACACAGCAGCAGCCCAAATGAGTTCTTTGAAACGGTAAGAATATTCCTATGCCCCCTTCGCATATCACTGTCCTTGTAAGATGTCTCTTCCCTTCTCCCTTCCCTGTATACATTTCTAGCCTGGACATACCCAGTCTTGTGAAATGAGTTTATCCCTCTATATGTATGCCTACCATACATCCTTGTGTGTTTTCTTCTGCTTTATCTTCGGGGTGTCCCAAGTATGACACACCATTTAAGACCAGTCCTTATCCCATTATTCCTGTCTTATTCTCCTGGCTAACTAGATTCATCTTAGCTCAGGTGTCTTCCCATCTTCTCATGTTCCATAGGGTTGAACACAGAATACTGAGGATGCAAGACGTAGTTGTCTATTTCAAATGTTTGTGTTACATCAGTTGCTTTAGTAAATGTATGCCGACCCCCAGCTTGCTTTCGGGCTGGAAGCCCTGCGGGAGTAGGTAGTCAGAGAATCACAGGGGATGATGGGGAAAGAAAAGCTGGTGTTGCAGCCCTAGCGAGGCTGTGCTGCTTGGTACGAACTGGGGGGGGAGGAGGTACATAACGAAACTTCTGATCCTTCCCCAAGTAGATCTTTTTCCTCTAGGAAGGGCTTCAGGGACACTCTTTCCTCTCGCCTTGGCTTTACCCGTGCCTGGAGGCTGATGCCACTTCCCCGCAGCCAGCCCTGTTTCGCAGAGCTGTCTCAGAGAGGGCATCCTCCTGCTGTGCCAGCCAGGACACTCACCCCATCCTCCGCCCCAGCGAGGCTGCTGGGAGCTGGCATCCAGGGCAGGGAGCTCCGAGGCAGGGAGGAGAGAGCCGGGCGGCGATTTCTGCCCCATTAACTCCCCTCTCCCTGCGGTGAGGGTTTACGTAAGAGGGGATGGCGTGTGCCTGCCCAGGGCGCAGGATGGGGAGGACATCTGGACCCCTCTGCCTCTCGAGTGGTCTTGTTTTGAACAATGTAACCAGGTAAATGCCTTGATAGACTAGACCACATCGCCAAGATAGCATTACTAATTTGATTATGTCGCTGTGACATTATTAACCCACTCAACCATCCTTTGGATGCTTCGCTGCATCCTGAACTTGCGCTACTTTTCCTTCCCCATGACAGGCTAAGAGTTCTTTCTCCCTAATCTATTGTTCTACACGACTACTACTTTACACAATAATTTCTCATAATACTCAGCTTTCCTAACAGCTAGCTAGCTCTCTGGCTTTTTCTTTTATATTTCTGCCTATCTGCCTCTCTCTATCTTTCTCTGCAGGTCTAATCATACTGTCTTCTATAATAATTGCATAAAACATTTATTTCTTATTTTGTAACCATATACATAGGCTATGTTCTTGAAGAATACCCCAGCCTCTCTTTCACTCTTTTTTTTTTTTTTTTAAATACATTTCTGAATGTATTTTACATGAAATCAGCATTGGATAAAAGGTAAATGCATTAGCTTTCCCACTCAAAGGTGTGCTCGCTAATCTCTGAGCTGTTGAGATATACCCGTGTCACTCCCCTTTCTTCTGCTCCATATATTCTTTCTGTCTTTTCTCACCAATTTCACAGTGTTAGGAGGTAGAGGGTGCAACTCTCTCCCCTCTCTTACAGTGTAGCTTATAGCCTGGTGGAAAGGAATTTTTTCCCAAGAGCAAATTTTGAGTCCCTTCGAGCCAAGGCTCAGCAGAAATCTCCCATACAAGGGCGATCACCTCGTCCTCGTAATGGCTAAGCTGTTTCAACCTGGAGCAGATGATACCCTGCCAGAAAGGTGTCCCCACGTTGTGCGTAGCAAAGGGGTAGCTGCTAAAGACAAGTCTCTGAGGCAGCCTGAACCCGCAGCGTCAGTAATTGTGTTGTGCCTACGACTGCTTTCTCTTCGGGTGTAAGCTGTTACGTGCCCTGGTGCAGTTTCTGAAAGCCGTGGTGTACACACAGAAGTAGGCATCACTCGAGATAGTGAGACTCAAATGCATTTTTAAGTCTGTGCTAAATCAGGACCTCAGAGTGTTCCTGAGAGGGGATTTCTTCTCTAAGGCGTTGTGCAGAACTGTCTCTTCGTATCACATGAATAACCGTGATATTGGGCTCTTAGTGTTAAAGATGCCTTCCTCTTTTAGTTATGCCGAGGAATCATTTTACTGGGATCTCAGCTCCCCAGACATCTCCCTTTTGCTCTGTTTCTCTACTTCACATCTATGTTTTGCAGCAGCATTAGCAATACTGTAGCAATAGGTAGTAGCATAGGGTCTGGGATTCCCCATAAGGACCTGGATCCTCCTGCAGTTGAGGTTGGAGGGGGGGTCACAGATTAGATGAGCCGCTCCATCTACAGTAGTTCCCTATGGCTTTTTGCATTGCAGTTTGGCCTTCTGGTGTCCTGTGGTATGTTTGCCCTTTGAATATTTGTATTCTCTTGCCCATCTTGTGTTGACTCTCGAGTGCCCTAGTGCCCTTGTGGCATGACATCTCAGTGCTTTTCCCTTAACAGGGGCATTGACACAGACCCTCTGCTCGACCTCAGCCACCTCTTCTCATGATCTGCTTCAGAAACCTTTCTCTTGGAAGCTGGTCCTACTTTTCCGCGTCTGGTTGGGATGGGTCAGGTGGTTCCAGGCAGGCTGAGGGGAAGGGGAGAGAGCAGGTCAGGCTTGCACACACAGCAGGTTGGCAGATCAGGCTGCTTTTCTGTATGGACCATTCAAAGGGATAACCTCACCACAAAGTGTTCACAGCTTTCCTGTAAAGGCAAAACACTGTGTTACTGCTTGAGTGTAACAGCTTAGTGCTATTGAAAGCAGAAGCTGGGTCCTCTATGGGGACACTTGTTATGTCCCCTCCATGGCATTATCTCTGCTGCTCATCTGGGCAAAATCAGCTCACTGTGTTGATGGAAACTAACAGGGCAACTGAATACAAAAATAAAGTTGGAGTAGCTTCTTATGGAACTAACCGATTGAACCGTCTCTGTGTCTTACAAGGATCAAAAGTGGTGTTAACGGGAGGGTGGTAGGACCACATGGCCATGGGGAGGTGGGTGGGGGACAGGGTCTGGCCTGTCCCAGTGTCGGCAGGGAGCTGTAACACCAGCTGAGCCCTGGTGCACAGCTGCACTCTAAAACAGGGAGGTTCAGGCATGAGAAGGAAAGCAAAGGAACGAGTGTGGCACAGACTGCCATGAAAAATAGCACCTCAGTACACAGAGAGCCTCACCCTTACGCTCTTTTCTGCCTGTAAGCTTTTGGGAGCTTTGTATTTAAGGAAATGCAGTATTGAAATGATCCCTCACTGGAACAAAATGCAAATATGAAACAATGATGACTAATATTAAAATAAAGCCGGACAAAACATCAAGAAAGTAATCCAAGAGGGAATAATCTCGCATCAATTCCTTGGAGCCCCAATGCGGCAACTTATTAGCTCTTTTATAGCTAGAAAAAAAAAAAAAAGAAAAGAGAAGAAAAAAAAATCAAAGATTTCCTTAGCCAATGTGACTAAGAAACAATTTAATGATAGTAACAATTATAAACATAGTGGTAAGAGTAATAAAAATAACAATACTAAGATGACTTCTAATATAAAGGGAAATAGTTCCTTCACACGCTCCTTCAAACAGAACCACATGTAAAACAGCAACATCTGTACCTTCGTATCTCTTTGTTCACTAGCAGCCCCCAAGAAAAGTACCTGCCCTCACTGACCATAAAAAAGAGAAAGGAGACACTGGAGAGGTCTGGTGATCCCAGCTTTTATTTCGAATCGCTGATTTCCGAAGCATGTTCAGCCTGAGCTCTGTCTCATTTGCAGGATGCTCTGAGGAATCAGCCCTAATGCATTCCTTGACCTGGCCCGTAACAATGCACGGTGTGAAATAAAGGGGACTTTATATTATTTGCAAAAATAAGCTGGTCTACATCAGGTATTGGTGAGCAGCTCGGTTGTTTCTGCGAGTGTTGCATTCTCTGCCAAGCTGCAGGGAAAGTCAGCAACGGGGCTGGATTTTTTTCCACCCTCATTTTTCCCCTTCAATGCTGAGAAGTGCTTCAAGGATCAAGATGAATGTTGCCCGTTCCCTTTCCCCACTCTCACTGCTGCAGCGGGCTCTGACTGTCCGAAACCAGCTGTGTGTACCCCCCACAACGTTCATGCACGTGTAAATCCCGCGCCCCACAGACAGTCGAAACGTGGGAGTGGTGGTGCTGCCCGCTGCCCCGCAGGGCCAAGCCGGCAGGGCTGTGTCCAGGATGGCCACGCAGGCACCGTTTGCCTGAATAATTCACACCCCACCACAACACGCACTCCTGCTTTGTGCCATGAGAGATACGCGCGCACTCGCCATGCGCTTTGATCGCCACGTAGCTTGCCATAGCGCAAGGAAAATAATACGCACGGCACCTACAACTGTTTCCCAAGACAACTTTCCCCTGAAAGCTTTTGCTGTTTCCCAGACCAGGTGGCCACAGTATAGACATACCACGGCACGGTGGACACGTGTGCTTTAGGCGGGTAACCTCGAGAAGTTGGTGTGACATCTGTGTGTGCAGACCATTCACAAGTACACCCTACATGCTCCCTCGCTCGCCCTTTTTCTTTGGTACTTCAGGCCCCACGCTCATCCACAACACGCTTATGTCCGCAGCACATGCTGTGGTCAAACAGGCACTTTATATCATACCCACACCCCCAAGGGACAACAGACTAATGTACCACACACCCCCGCAAAACCAACACAAGCACGAGCACATACACCTATGAATAAGGGACGAATAGAAGGAAAAAAAAGAAAAAGAAAAAAGCAGTGCATTAAAAGGAAAATAACACTAACAAAGGTTGGGTGAAGAGGTATGCGCTCTCCTCTGCCTCCTGAAGAGCTTTCGTCTGAAATCTTGGAAATGTTAATAAGAGTTAACCAGGTGAGACCGTCAACAGAAGGGACAGTGGCTGTGTTGGAAGCTGCTCTGAAACACCTGTCCCCTCTTACAGCGAGTGCCGGCTGCTCGTAATTCCTCCTCCACCGGCGAGGGGAAAAACAGATTCCAGCACAGATTTTCCGTTTAATTGCTCTATAATGCCATCTTGTGGCTTTTTGACTCATGAAGTCGATTGTTAGTTACATTCGTGCCCAAATGAGGCGATTACCCTGTAAAGACGGAGATAGAGACGGAAAGAGGGAAAGGGAAAAGGAAAAGGAGCAAGTTATGACCATCTATCTACCTGCGTGTCAGGGGCAAGGATGCCTGTGGGTGGTGGTTTTCTCCCTATACGATAACTTAAATTCTGAAGGGATCCAAGTAATGCTCTGAAATCACCTGCATCCAGCTAACCTCAGCAGAGTTCTGCGAAACAGTTTTCATATCACTTGGAATACCAGGTGATATGTTAAAAAATTATTATTTAGCAGAAGATCAAGCTCAGATAACTCAGGTCTTTAGTGAGATAGGAGTGCAAAGAGATCCTGTTTCGGAAGAAGAAACAGAAGGGGTGGCATTTGATTTTATCTCATACGTGTCAGGACCGATGCTATCATGGGGGTTTCAAGACAGGTGGTAGTTGGAGAGGAACCGCACTCAGAGTGTGCCAGCCGCTGTTGTGAAAGATGAAACAGTTGAGGTGGAGCCTGCAGGAGATCTGAAACACTGGACAAGCCAGGCAGTGCACACAGATTTCTTTGTTAATGCTAGATATGCAACAAAGTGAAGAAAAAATATGAGGATGGAAACGAATATGGCAAAAAATCATGTCACTCCAGTCATTGGCTTCAGGATCTGTTCTCCCGAGTGATGAGGCCAATCTCAGAAAAAAAGCTCTCAGCTATAGGTTCAAACTTTGTGGCCCGGGGAGATTTATGCCAGGGTCC
The DNA here is from genome assembly GCF_963924245.1 of Chroicocephalus ridibundus. NCBI lineage: Eukaryota > Metazoa > Chordata > Aves > Charadriiformes > Laridae > Chroicocephalus > Chroicocephalus ridibundus. The sequence continues at coordinate 78,003,889 of NC_086316.1, read as the reverse complement.
TCTACATGTAATTGTGGTCTGTTTTGTGAGAATCAAAGTAAAGGCACCTCAGAATTATACTTCTCATGCTCTTTCAAAAATTCCCCCCTTGCTTCCAAACTAAAGAACTGGAGTCCATTTCTGTCAGCTTCAACACAAGGACACCGAGAGGGGAATTCAATTGCCAGATCTGAGATGCTTCATTAGTCTAAAAATATCCCACTAGTGTGAGAAGTGTGATTTAATCCTGCTAACTCCTAGCAAAAGCAAGAAGGCAGGACTTCATCCTGGGCTGGAGAAGGTACAAATACATTTGGGACAAGGTGTGTTGGCTCCCCTTTATGGCTCAGTTAAACTGTGCGTGTGCTGGGATGCACTGCTGGGATCCACCCCTGTCTTTACGATTGATCCAACCTATGCCAGAGGCACACAGAAGTTTTAATAAAAAAGGTCAACATGCTTTCATTAAAGAGAGGTACCCAGAACACAGAATCTTCTCCATCTTTCCTCTCCATTGCCTACCACTATTTCCCATTAGTTTTGGCAAGTGAAACTTCAATGTTCTTTATGAGATTTGAGACAGCAATGGTAGCAGAAATAACCATGTGAAAAGTTGACTTTATTAAAGGGGAAAGGAGTCTTGAAAGGTGGCATTTGAGACAAACTTGAGGAAAAGGGTGTCAGGAGAACCCTCACTCCCGTATAAATCTCTGCTTCTTCCTTATATAAATCAACCCCTTGATTCATCTCTGTTAAGCAGAGGAATATTGGATGAAAATAGATTAATTAAAGAGAGAAGAGAAACCTTGTAGTCTTTAGATGTTAAATTCAAATTAACAGGGAAGACACAGTTCTTCACTATCCCGACATAAACCAAGAAGTGCTGCGTTAGTTTCAAAGGAAAGTATCCAGATTTTTATAGCAGTGGTTCCGAGCAGTTTCCATGAAGGTAGTTTTTACTAACAGATTGCTGCAAGAATTGTCCCATTTGACCTGCAGTGGACTCCTTGCATCATCTCATTCAGTCAATAACCTTCATACAAGTGTCCTGTTGCACCTAAAACCAGTTAAGGTTTTGTTGTTGATTTTTTTTATTTTTTTTTTAATTCAACTCACCTAACTTTAACCACCTACAGTGTAAATGTCTCTGTCTCAGATAGTTACCTTGGGCTTTTACAATGAGGGGAGAAAAATAGGTGTTTCTGGACTGTGATTCATCTTGTCTATTTTGGATTCCTTGTTAGGGTGAGATGATTCATAAGTGACGCTTAATTGTCTCCATTGAGTAGAAGGGGCTTGGCTCAGCTATAGGCATCTGGTTTGTTCAGATCACTCCCTTTCTTTGTTCTGTTTTGGAAGGATTTTCCACATCTCTGTCTCCTCTTCATTCCTAGCCTAAATTTAATCATGGCCAGCCCGTACCCATTAGCTTAAACAGAGACACTCTCACTCATTTGGGGCAGCCAAGGAGCTCCAGGCTGCTGTTGGCCTTTGTCAGCTTTGGGGCAGATCAAGAGAGAAACGTCAGCAAGTGCCTGGGAGAGGCAACAGCAAAGGATAGGTGTGGTTCATATAACCTCATGTAATGCTGTATTGCCCAGGTTAGGTGCTTTGCTGTAAAAAATACCACAAGGTGGGGGACGTCATCCACTGTGTCTAAATGGGGAAAAAAATGTGCTGGGCCTTGTGCTGAAGCGTTAAACTTCAGGACACAGGGGTTTTTTTAAACAGTTCTTTTTTTCTCATTGGGTGCAAACGTGGCTTTCCCTAGCAAGCTACCTGTGAATTACCTATGAACCAGCCAAAAAGCCTATTTACCACCTGTACCTAAACACATGGCAGGGAGTTTGGCACCTCTCCAGTGAGAACAAACATCAAGGACAAAATCATTTATAGGGTAGCTCTAGTCAGAGCTGTCTTGGTCTCTTGTTTGCAGCTGAGAGATTATACGGTGTTGAAACGAAACACAGGCTGGGAAGTAATAGGCCTTGTTATCAGCAGCAGCAGAAGAAAGGGTTTTGTTGTTGTTGTTGTTGGGTTGGGGTTTTTTTAACTGTATTTCTCATGTAGATCTTACTATGGGATTTATTGGGAAACTACTCAATCCTTCAAATTAAACGCAAGATAAACCAAAACATTGTTCAAATGGAATAAAATAAAATACCACCCATGAAATAGTCCCAATCTAGTTTAGTATTTCTTTTCATTCAAAACCAGGCCTAGCATCACAGCCCAGCAGACTGAAGCTGTCTGGTACAGCCGCAGTAACTGTAAGTGCTCCGTTGCACTGGGTTATAAATGCTCCTGTACAAGGCGGAAGATGGGGTTATTCTCTGTGCTTTATCTAATGCTTCTCCCTGTGGTGAGCCTGCCAGCAGCAATACTGGCTGTTAGTAAATGTGAGAGTGACTTTGTCCTCTTAGGTACCTTCTCCGTGAGGTCCTAGAAGGGTGATCAGATTCCTGCCTTTGCAACTTCATAGTTATCAGGCAATGCAAAAATGGTGCCTTTATTTCTGGTCAGTTCGTGGAGGCAGAGGAAAGAGTACTGTGCCGTACTGTCCCCTTCTTGGGATATGAAGCTTGTGGACACTTGGCTCCAGGCTCTTTTTGACTGCCTTGGTCAGTCAAATTAGTGGTCATTCCTGGTATCTGCAGGTGCATAGTTTTGTACCCTGAAGCCTACGTGCTGCTTGCTTTTATGGCTGCTTCAGTTTCCACAGCTACAGCCTCAGCTGTCATGCAGTTCCCAGCTGCATTGTCCACCTTGACGATCTCCCGTGCGGCCAATCCATTCACTGAAAGGAGCCATGTATAGCAAGCTGCACATTGCTTGCACCTAAATTCCACATTCTTATTGTGGTTCCTCCTTTCCTACAATTAGCATGGTGAAAAAGGACGCACTCCACAGGTGAAAGCACACTCATAAAGCCTTTCTTCATTTTTTTTAAACTGTGGGGTAGAAAGGAATAGAGGAAAATGTATCACTTAGTCCCGCCCTACCTGTTGGCATCCTGCTGCATTCTCAGGGAGTTTTGGATTTGGTATAGGAATATGGATTCAAAGTGGAGGTCTAATTTGGTTAGTCAGCACTATCAGGAAGAAGTTAGCCTTGAGCAATGATGGAGGACAACACAGATTTCTGATGGCTCTGGCCATAGCAGCAAGGTATCAGGTAGGTTTTCATTGTAGGGTGCTGGTAGGATTGCCAGACTTAACCAGACTGATCCGAACTTGATTCATCCAGGTGAGCACGTAAAATGGTTTAGCCCAATTTTAAGGACATATCATCTGGCACGCTTAGCTCGGGACATGCTGTCTGTGCCAACCCAGACCTGCAGCAGCGACAGGATAGGGCTGCTGGCATTCCCAGATGACTCATGTCCTCAGAGAGAGCACCTCTTTAGGGGCTGATATGAATAATAAAGGCATGGACCCTGCAAAGGCAGCACTGTGAGGCTGTTTTCCTTTTTTGAGACTGCTCTGGAAGTGCAGGATGTTCCCTTCATACCCTGAAGAGCACTGATTGTTTCACTCCCTCTTTCTTCCCTCTTAAATTTGTTCTTCTCCCCACTTACTGCATTTAGCATCCCGTGAAGTAGGCACTCCAGCACTGCCAATGAAATAAACTGCCCGTCACCTGCCTACCTATTCTGCAGGTCCATTTTTTTTTTCCCTTCTCCCTGCTGTAAATATGTTGGCCAGATCAGAGCTGGCCCCTACCATCTGCATCAGGTTGTATTTCAACATTGCTCGGGCTTGTTGCAGTGAGGGCTTCTGGCTTAGGGCTGAGAAGAACAATAACTCTGAGCTCCAGATGAAGAAATGTGAATCAGGATGTCAGATATTCCTCTGCTTTTCTGCAACCTGAGGCATGACGAAAAAAGTTTGCAGGAGGTAGCTGGCTTACCTGGACAGGATTAGTAAAGCAACAGCTACACAGCTAAAACAACCTGTTCTCTGGACCCAAGGGCAACCGGCACAAAACAAAGCTCATCCATGTGGCTGAACTCTCTTCCTCCCAAAACAGAGTGGTTTCATCCAGACTTCATCTGGAACCATTCCCAGTCTGAGCTATCCCCCATATCAAAGCGTGGTGTGCGAGAGCACTAGTCGGCATCAACTAAAATCATGCCAAGGACCATGCTAACAATAAAACTGGTTGGGTGCTCTCAGTGCAGTGCCTAAACCCATGCCCAGACCTACTTAGTCTGCTGCTGGAGCTGTGGCGTCAGATACCAGACACCTGGGGAGAGGATTTGTATTAGAGCCAATACCACCATCTTTGCTTCTGTTCTACTGAGAGTAAAGTCCAGACTCAAATGTCTGTGCACTACTAGAATGCCCAAGCAAAAATCCTGTGAGTCTAACATTTCCCTTTAGCTCATTAGGTTAGATTGTTTTGAAATGCTTGTGTGGGTTCAGAGCGAAGAGCTATTGGGGTAAAGTTTGAAGACTCATCAACTTGTCCAGGACTAAGAAGCAAAGTCCGCAGGGAGCTGTAACTCCAAACCTCTCTGGAGCTTAAAACCATGGGCTCTGCTTTGTCCTTTTCAGGAGAATTTAGCCCAGAGGCTTGTCATGCTAAGTCAGCCTTTGCCTGTGAGATCATGCCTCCTTTTTGAGCACAAGGAATATCTTTAGCGAACCACGTGGGATTCACTTTTTCTCTACCTTCATTTCATATTCCAGCACTGTGATTAAATTAATTTTCCTCTGATAGACACCTCTTTGCTGCTTCTGTGCAGTATACCTATTTCATTGTGCCGTAGTATTATTTGCCAGCTTGAATCACGCTGGGGATGCTTATATAAGCCACACAAATACAGGACGAGTCAGTTGTCTGTAAGCAGCTGGACCAGGTAGAAGCAAGGTAGAGCGGCATGCAATCCTCCTGATCACAGATGTAGGCTGCTATAGCTAAGCAAGTCACCCTGGACTCCCTTTAGAGCTAGTGGGGAATTCATCTGACTGAGTTAGGTGTCCACCATACGATGAGACCAATGGCAAGCTAGAACTGTGTGTTTGCCTCCACTGACTCTAAAAGGAGTCTGAGGTGGGTATCTCTAATGGAGACATCTGTGTCACAGATACCTGCTTTCATTCATATGAATCCCACTGTCACAGTGTAAGCTAATGAGATGCAATTTTACAGCTTAAGATGAAACAAGGATCTGAAACTGTTCTTCCTCTGCATGCACAAATGGTGGCAGATGCTAAGCAGCTTCCTCAGAAAGTCTCACCTGGCAGGACAAACCATGACAATAATAGAGTAGGAAGCAAGGTGTATTTTTTTCCATGGGAGTGTCTGTGTGCGTAGGTGATTGCTCCAACCAGATCTCCTCAGAACTCCTGTGTTGCTCCGAGGCATCCTGGTTTCCAAGGGCAGCCTGCTGCTGAAGCAGACATCTCTGCCTGTGGTCCCCTGGGAGGGACTTCACTCATTCGGTAGAATAACAAGAATCACAGAATGGTCGGGGTTGGAAGGGGCCTCTGGAGATCATCTAGTCCAACCCCCTGCCAGAGCAGAGTCACCTAGAGCAGGTTGCACAGGAACGCGTCCAGGTGGGTTTTGGATATCTCCAAAGAAGGAGACTCCATAGCCTCTCTGGGCAGCCTGTTCCAGTGTTCTACCACCCTTAAAGAATTTTTTCCTCATGTTGAGATGGAATTTCCTGTGTTCCAGGAAAGAAAAAAACACTCAAGCAGGTATGGCCTGATGAATGTGAGGAACAGAACAGAGAGGGACTTAGGTGCTTACAAACCACACAGGGAGCATAGGATTTATTGAGCCGTGCTCCAAATCAGGGATGAAGCACCAATGAGTGACACAGGATTATACAGGGTTATACAGGGTAAGGTGCCACAGTGACATGTTGAACAGCCTTCCTTTATAGTGGATGAAGAACAAGTAAGTAATGGATTTGGCCTCCCTCATCTGCTCTGCTGAAGGTCACCATGCCCAGAATCTATACTCTGCTGAGCATGGGACACTGTCTTTCAGGCCTGATTGCACGGACTGAATTCCACTCAGACGAAAGCTGGAAGATGACCTGCTTTGCAGTATCTTCAGAAAAATGAAAATAACCTTAGACCAGTAAGACACCACCTGAGACTGAGGGCATAGTACAGATACTAATGTTGGGTCAGGCTTAGCTTGGTTTCATCCTAGTTCATCGTGGGGACAGCTGAGAATTTGCAGGAACATTACATTAGTCTGTTCAAGGCCTTTCTGAGATGAGATGCCAGGGAATTGTCTTTTAAGAAGGTAGGGGTGAAATCTGAAATGCATCGCTGTGGATCTGCGTGCTTGTCTCTAGGGCCAGCTTTGCCCCTTCCCAGAGACACACACATAGCTCGTAGCAGGCTTGCTAGTAATTTGCTGTGTGCATTATCTCATTTTTCTCCTTATTTGCTTTTCCCCCCATTGTTCTATTTCTTCTTTGCCTTATTTTTTGTCTTCTTCCTTTCTCCTTTTTTTCCCCCTTTCCTTCTCTTCTTTTTCTCCTGCTTCTGGTTGGTCCTCCCTCTCCATTCCTTCATTCATCCTTTCCTCTTTTCTCTCATTTATTTGTTCAGAGCAAATTTTCAAATCTATAAATGCATTACAGCAAAGAGTCTGTGTTGAGGCAGCCTCTGAGCCTGCAGATGTGGTGGGTCCTGGATTCCAATAACAGAACTTATTTGGAAAAAAACATTATCTGTAATGTGGAAATGGTTTGGCTTGAGGGTAAAATTTATCATCATTACCCTAATATCATCTCAAGCTTCAGCTCTGGCAGCAGCTAAAGAAAACACCAAGGCTTAATTCAGTCAGTGCAAGAAAAGAGAGACAGAGGATGGAAAATATGATTTATGATGGAAATCAATGCAATCATAATACTTTATGCTTGTAAAATTGGGCTGTTCCAACAGTGCTCACGGATTGCATAGGCAGCTTTCCACCAAAAGAATCATGGCAAGATAGAACGCGGTAGTGTGATGGTGCAGCTGGCACAAAGGGACTGTAATCAGGGTTTGGGGTGTGAAAGGGAACAGGTTCTGTTTTGCTGGAGTTTTGTTTTCCTTCCTTCTCCAGGGATCTGGCAACGTCACTTACCCGAGGTCTGTCTCCGTAGGACAGTAGAAAAATGCTGTCCTGCAGTTCCCAGAGGGTGGAGGAAGGGGGAAAGGGAAGGGAAGGATGACAATCTGCAATACAAAAGGAGCACTGACTAGTTCTCCAAGTAAATGGCAAGATCCTGGCAGGAGCAGTATCCCCAGTGTAAAAGTGAAAGCAACAACGTGACTCATTCCTCCGCAGTGCGGAGTACCTCTCACAGACCAGCTGAAGTATATTTGCAAAAATTTGAATCAGGCCGTTCACCTCAGCTAAAGACAAGCAAAAAGGAGAAGGCCTGGGAGTTTTGTTTCTAACGCAGAAAACTAAAAATCATCTGAACTTTCAAATTTGACCAAATCACAACTCCTTTCATCCAATAAATAAAATAAAAATTGCAGAGATCGTGAACAAACTGCTGATGTAAAGTTGAGCTAGCTCATCTGTAGTGTAAGGAGCATGCCTTGTCAAAATGCTATATGCAATTTCCCTGAACAAATGCTTGAAGAATGTTTTGCACTTTGGTTGTATGGGCGGGAATATACCCCTGCAGCATTGCCTGTCTCTGGAGAAGCAGGGGAGCTTAGCATCCCCAGCAGCCAGGATGAGGACATACGGTTATTCTTAGGGAATGCAAAGAAAACTGCTTATTTATTCATATCATTCCATCAAAGGTAAAGTACTTGATATCCAGGACTGGCAATTCAATGTAAACTGTGTCCAAAACACAGAAAAAAGTGAGCATTTGCAATATTCTTTTTTAATGGAAAATATCTTTCCAAACAAACTTATCCTTAGTAAGATGCTTTTGAAATTCTTCTGATACTTCCTGATTTCTGGGGAAAGTTGTGTGTCTAAAAGTTGGGAAAATACTTTTTGTAGATTCCTCCTTAAAAATAATCAAAATTTTCAGGTATCAACTTATGATTCCTCCCCTCTTCCTCTCCTTCTCCTCAGGGAGAGTGGATGCATACAGTGATTTAGATCTATAACCCATGCAGATTATGAACCCGTAGCGTGACAGTTTTTTACCCTAGTAGTCCTGGCCTGGAGGATCGTATCTCACAATGCCAATATCCCTCAAGAAGTGAGCAGATACATAAAGTAAGCTTCTCCTTCCTCTCAGCCCAAAAAGGATAGGGGCTTTTTCCCAAAGAAGATGCTGTTGAGGGCTGACGCAGAGGAATACGCTGTAATGTGCAGTTCTGAGCACCGTGCTTGTACAGGAAGAGGGGACGCACTGGAGCACACCTCTTACTAGACACCAGAAAATCCAAAGGGGGTTGGTGCTCACAGAACAAACCCTTAGGAAGCCAGGTTTCATTGCCTTCAGAACTCCCAGAGAGGTTTGTTTGTTTTTTTTTCTGTAAATGTTGTGCCTGGCCAGACAAGGCAGAGTCTCCCTGTCCCTTTCCAGCTCTGAGTAACTCCGTGAGGGTTACACGGGGTTTACCTAGAACCAGCTGAGAGGAGACGTTGCTTAGGAAGGCTCCATCCCTGAACTTTCATCAGGCAAGCCAAAGCATAGCTATTGTCACAGAGAGCTCCCGAAGCACTCAGCTGCAGGCAGGTCTGCCTTCTCAGAAGGACCATCACAGTGAGAGGCCAGCAGTGCACAAAAGGCACAAGGCATCTTCCACTCCTAGGGCCAGATCTAGGCTTAACAAGGACTGCCTTGTGCTGGCAGGGACATCCCTATCTGTAACTTTAAAAGCTTAAAGCTTCCAAGCACTGCACTCTTTGCGGGAATGGATAAAGAAAAAAAGGACAAGGGAACCTTTACGCCATTCTTCTCCCACTGGTACCTACAAGAACATTGACAGATGGATCTCTCTGGTGCCAGAGAACTTGTGCCCCTCTCTGGGCTGAGGTTTTCAAATGAAACCAATAGGAGGCTGGTTTGTGGCAGACGTTGTGTCTTGCTCTTTTGGATGTGCTGTTATATCCCATCAGGATCTGGCTGTCATTTTCCTCACCTCCCATCCTAAAGCTTGCTAGCTAGTCCTCTTCTATGTCCCCTCTCCTGCATCCACAGCTTTCCACCACTACCCCACATACACACACACAGACACACACAGAGGCACAGACACAGTACACACCTGTTTCCCAGAGATCTAGTTTGTGAAGCAGGGTGTTGTCTGATGGACTAATTTCCCTGACGGATTAACAAATGGCTCTACCACCTTCTGTAATTCTATCACACTGTCCCCACAGTCTTTCTTGCTTCTGGAAGAGTTTGACAGTGGTGGCAAGGGACTGGGGAGCAAAAGATCTACTGAATGAAACCGAATTAAAAGTCTTGGACACCTGTGGTGTCAGTGTTGGACAGCCATCTGTCCCTCAGTTGAAAGCGCCGTTACTGTCTGCCATGCCTAATGTTGCCTGTCCCAGACAAATGTGAGGATGCTGCACAGACTAGGTTGATGTACAGGGCCTTGCTTTGCAAACCTGTCCTTTATTTTAAAGACAGAGGGAAAGATATTCCACAGGTTTGTCTTCCAGTGCATTACAGACATCAGAAGAATTACACTTTACCGTTAACTCCTTTTGCTGTCTAGGACTGTTACCACAATATAAACTTTCTTCTTTAACTTACACCATTCTCTATCTGCACACCGCCTAAAGTACACAAACGTCCAGGACAGATATGACAATATTCCTTCTTCACACACACATGTCCTCTCCACAAATATGTATGTGTGTATATATATATATATGTATATAAAAAGACTTAAAATATGCCAGACTGATACATATGCATACCCTCACACATGCACATACATCCTTCACACGCGTAAGCGGTGAAATTTTTCATGAGACCAATGTGCTGGGAGCAAAAAAGAACAAGAAAAATCTTGCTTGATGCTAAATTCTTAAGCATACTCTCCATCCAAGAGTAGAAATAGGTCTTTAAGGATCTGATAGGTCTGAAAACTTTCTCCACTAACAATGAAATATCAGCTTAGTGAGATAAAATCTTCAAGGGCTAGTGAAGGAAGCACAAAGGGTTTAAAAAGCATTTAGGTTTTCTACTACCTTATTTAAAAAAAAATAAAAATTATTATCCATCTCCACCCAGACTTATTTTTCTAAATGATAGTTTTGAGTTGAATTGGCAGAAGAACCACAGTTTTTGTGTGGGAGACACAGATTCTTTTTGCTGGTGTGCTTGGGAACTGTCTTCTGCTACTCAAACTGATAATTTTTCTTGGTCTATGACGATATTGAAACTAAGAGGCATCAAAAGTGAGGAGAAACATTTGTAACCAATCCAGATGGAAATACTGTAGGTCCCTTACTGGAAACTATAAGATTCATTGAGTCAAACCACATTCTTTCTTGGTAAATAAATGCCCCCATCATATAACCATCACCGTATTCAGCCTTCATCAGTGAGTCTTGTTTACTCATAAACACAATGGCTAAGATTGAATGTTGAGAGAAGCTGTTGTGTCTTTACGTCCCTGGAGGTTAATGGTCAGTTACGCCAGAAAGGAGAGAAACATGAAGGTCTCATTGGTCGATAGAAGACCACAGATTCTGTCAGTCTAACAACTTTCTCTACTGGAGTTATGGAAATAGAGATGATTTGAGTGGTTAATATTTCATTTTATATCACCATGTGGCTTTAAACTTCATTTTTTAATATTATTTTACAGCAGCTCAGGAATGGTAATCGGTAAAACCAGAGATAACGTGTCTCTTACTACTACCACTGCTCTTGCAGGGACCTCTTGGGGAGGAAGCAGCAGCAGAGACATGGCTGAACAAAGTGGGGAGTGACAATGTTTGGAGGAGATTTTCTCGGGAGGGGGTGTTTGTTTTTTTGTTGGTATAGACAGGAAGCTAAAGATGTTATCTGCAGGCTACATTGTGTGCCATTTTAAACACAGTGCTCTTAATAAATACCGACAGCAAATCAGGACAAGAACAGACGCAAGTTGTTTCAGGCGACTTCTGTCAAGTGAACAGTAATGCGCCAGGATTAGTGGCAATCCTCTCCATATTGCAGAGAGCAAGTCGCCTGCAGATGAAGTGCTCCAGGCATTGCAGTGGGTTTATCAAGGGGTCCTTGATATTCCGGAGCAGACGTGCAAGTTGCAACATTATCAGTTGCTTTTCCATTCAGCCATCTCCTGCTGAAAATTGGTTGGCAGTAGTGGTGAGAGTGGGAGGCAGTTGATATTAATTCTAGAAGCATCCTAAGGAACCCACACCCTGGTGGTTCCCAGGCTGCTCCCTTCACCCCCATAATGTTCCTAATGCAACTGGACTTGGTCTTAATAACCAAAATGTTAATAGCACAGTAAATAAATAACAGTTTGAGCCAGTGAACCATTAACTTCCATTCCATCGGGTGCAATCAAAGTCAAAGTTCAAATGGTCTCAAAAAGGCAATGGCAACTATCCCCAGTGTCAACGTCCTCCCTTATAGCGAGTGTTCCTTGAAAATACCAGCTGAGAGGAGAACCCTTTCCAGTATCATTTTGTTAAATAAGTGCTAACACCTTAAAGCACACTATTCTCCTCTCCATCCTGAGAAAGGGAATAGGTGTGTTACTGGGTGCGGGCTAGCTTTTTAATATAAGGAAGACACCTCCTGCATAGTCCTAAATAAGGATCTCTGGACTGACAGTGACAAAGTGCTACCAGGCATATTCTTCCTTTGCCTTTCAGCAGCTATATGTCATCCTACTAGCTTAAGACTGCCTAAAAGCTAAAATTAACAAATATTATTGATCTACCAAGTTCAGGGAACCCTCATAACAGAGCCAGCTGTGCTTTTTTCCTAATAGCACCATCAAGACTGGTTGCCAGAAGAACCTATCTGGTCACTGGCATCTGGTTTGTATTACTTCGCGCATCAGCACCGGGAGCTGACTCAGTCCCTGAGCACCTCAAAGGTTTCTTTCAGACACAGATTGGATTGCTTGCTAGATCCTTGTCCATAGCTGAGCATCTAAATTTGTATTTCCAATTCAATTTAAAGGAAACATCCTGAGAAAAGTCTTTGCCTGTAAGACCTGTAGACTGGAAAATACTGAAAAGCCAGGAAATTAAGTTAAAAGCAGCATCTCACCTTCCGTGGAAGACATTCCTTAAAAACTGCCACCACTCCTGGGATACAGCTGTGCAGCACTTCTTGCTAAGTGTTTTAAAAAAGTTAATTAACAAAATACATATTATGGTCTCTTTGAAGCTGCATGGTCTTACTCTGATAACTTTTTCTATGGAGCTCCCGCCCTGCCCCACCTCCATTTAGAGCTCAGGTAGCATAGGTAAGGGAAGGCCAGTGTGGAAGTCCTTCCTAAATCAGCTTCCAGTACAGAAGGGGGTTCATATGGACCTGTAAGTTTTCCCCCTGCTCGTTCTGAATTTATACCTTTCAGGAACATTTCTTGCTTTTTTTAACCCCTTTTTTCGCCTCTTAAGCCTTCCAGTAAAAATGCTGTGTTACACATGATTCAGAAGCAGTCGGGATTCTCCATCCAATTTTTATGCAGTATAGGAAATAGCTTAATCAGACACATACTGAAAGAGGCATACACACACAGAGTGAGAGACAGCAGGCGCACCTGAGACTGAAGTGCATCCTGTTCATAAAGGGAGATATAGTGCTGATGGCATTTCACACTGAGGTATCCAGGGACCGTCACATGGCTTGATGAGACCAAGGAAGCTCAATAGACTTTCCAAACCTAATTAGTACTTAATGATCTGGAGAGACACGGATGTCCATCACCTCTGCTTCAGCCCCTCTGTTCTTCCTCAAATTCTTAATTAACCTTTAAGGAGATGATGTGCTGATGAGTTTCCTAGGTTATTGCATTGATTTTTTTCACACACGCACACATACACACTCGTGCACACGCTCATCCACACCACACACTCCAGCACACATATTAAAGAAGCTCTGGTACAAATTCACAGCTCCAATGCACTCCACACAAGGGCTCTGCTGATCAATGTTTATTAATGAAGCACTGCCTCGAAAATTGTTAATTGATGGCAATGTACAGAACGTTGTCTGGAATTTAACCTTATTCATCATTTAAGTATGTTGGAAACTAGAGCGTGGTGTTAATTAATAGCATAAGAACAAAGTTGGATCGTTCTGCTGTGGATTTGAAAAACAAAATCATATGCGCAAAGAGAGGGAGAAAAAAGCTGTGATTAAATATAAAACCAGAGCAGAAAAGTGAGAGAAAATGGAGCCAAACCAGTGTCATATTCAAGATGACTCACTTTGTGCTGATAATGAAATAAAAATTTACTTGTGCGCTTATGTAATATTTTACTGTTGTGTCATATTTAATCAACTCTGAGTTTTAACAAGCTAAGTAGAAGGTGGGGGGAAGCTGCTACCAATGGAGTGAAAACAGATTAATAAGTTTTGAAAAGTTAATAGCCAAGTTTTCAGATTAAAAAAAAAAAAAAAAAGAAATCAATGTTGGTAACTGAACTCACTAGGGGAAAATGACAAATGGAGAATGTCTTACTTTAAGTTCACTTAATAACAATCTAAATATGTGGTGATAACGTAGCATGCACTGTTAACAGCTGCACTCTTCCAGGCTTGCCTAGATGTTTTCAATGACTGTTTGTTCTCCATGTCATATGCTTGATTAATGAAAACCTATCTACCCAGATATTAATTTAACTGACTCATTACCATGGGGTCAACACACTGCGGTTTGAGTGCGTGCAGCCCCTCAGTGACATTGCCTGCTACAGGGCTGCTGCCCTTGCTGAGCAGGGACGCTCAAACCACTTGAGTTTGGGCTCAAAATTTCAGGGTACAGGCTTCAGCCAGTTGTATACCAGTAAGCAGACCACTGCTATGGTCCAGTCTTCTGGTCCATGCAGGAGTTTCTCTGCCTAGAAAGACATTTGACTTACCCCAGATCATACCCAACATACAGGATATCAGGCAGACAGCATGGACATCCCTGGTTGTGCTCAAGAGCCATGGTACCTTGCCCTTATAGACTAAAGCCCAGTTTCTATCCGTGATCACATAAAAAGTCTGTGTAAAGCAGGGACTGAAGCTATGCCTCTCATTGGACCTGCCTTCTTGTGCAATTTCTGTGTTTACACCAACATAGGGTCTTATCCTTAAATAGATATTTCAGCAACTCCGAGGTTAGAAGATGCTGAGAAATGAAAGACAAAGAACTTTTAAAAAAACCAAAAAAAAACCAAAACCAAATCAAAACAAAAAAAAAAAAACACAAAAAAAATACCAAGGGAGAAGCAGAGGCAGAAGTACTGCCACGTTTTCCTGAATTTCAGTGAAGCGCTCTTCAGGCTTTAGACCAGTACTCTCCTTTTGGTTTAAAAGAAAACACACGCCATTTTGAAAAAGGAAAAATTCCATCTATTTTCTGTATTTCAAAAGCCTTTTCTCCCTTATTTTCACAGAAAGTATTCTGGATGCTCGCTATATTTCTGACTTATTCAGATGTCCTTAAAACTTAGTTTTCAATTGACTTTTCTGTTTATTGGGAACATATTGGGAGGATAAGGCATGAAATGATAAAACGTGGAGCCACCCAGAGGTTATCTAACCTATCTTCAGGCCCCAAGGCAGTGTTAGTTCTGGCTATGTCATTCCTTGAGCCTGTAACCCTTCAGTCACCCAGCTATTGTTGTGATGGGGACGGATAAACACATAAAGCCCAGAGAAGAATGGGAAATGGACATCATGGAAGGTACACCACAAGAGAGGACAGTTCGGAGCATAGCATCAGGGACCACAGATCATGTCAGTGACTACCAGATTCCATAAGAAGGCAGAGATACTGGCTTGCCTAGGTCTCTGTAGATCAGAAGAAACTGGAATTGCATGTGCAATTGGAATTAAGCTCATATTTCCTCTGATGCAATTAGTGATTGCTCGTGCACAGTACACCCAAAATGTTGGTTGTGGGAAGGTATCCAAAGGGCACAGAAAGTTCCTGAGGTATCTGGACTATGTCAGCAGCAGGATGGCGTTTTGCAGAAAGCACAACAGAAAATTTCCTGTTCTGTACTTCATGATCTCTCGCTGAGGTCTGCTTTTCCTGATATCACTCTGCTGTGTGGTTTCCCTAAAAGCTGCTTCATGCTTTATACCCTCTTCTTCCATCACATGCTTGGGGGATAAAGGGAGGGGGTGTAAAACACCTCCCACTAATCATGAAAGCGAACATGTAAATCAAGTCATACAAAACCAAATATCCTGGCTCTTAGTCAGGAAAAGTCTGGTGTGGGTTGCAAGAATGTTCTCTTATTAGTGGCTATTAAGTAAACCATTTATTATTTCAAACTCATGTAACTTAAGTGTTCTTCTGAGAGCAAAAAGCAAACAAATGCCCAAGAGACCAAGCTCCTTTCATTTCCCATCTTATGCGAAACCCTGACTACAGAACCTGGCAGCATCCGGAAAAATAGAGAGATATTTTCTCCATCTTTCTCAATTCCTTTTCTTCTACTACTTACTAAGAAGAAAGGAAATTATATATATATATACACATATATATATATGTGTATATATATACAAAACTTCCTACTAAGAAGAAGGAAGTTATTTTCCAGGGCTGTGACCATCTTTTCAGATGAGAAATGAAAGGGAAAATATATTGCCTAAATCTATGATAATTAGTGACTAATTAAGAAGAACAATGGCCTTATATTTGAAAAGACTGCTCAATGGCAGACCAGAGCAGCTTTTAGGTCTGGAAAATTGAATAAATAACAATAAAATTAATAAAAAAGGAAAAACACCTCACCTCCCCACTCTATAGAAGCTCAGGGTTATTATAGAGTCCGGGGTGTCCATCTAGATCACCAAAGGCAACCCAAAGCTGGCAGCGTAGTGACTGTGTTCTTAGCAATGCTTACACCCAGCCCTGGACATCAGAATCTGTTTAACTGAGCAAAATAAACATGTTAATCATGATCCTGGGGATTAGCTTGTAGTCTGCTTGAAAATCACTGCGGCATTTTTGGCCACCAGAGTTGCTCTTTATCAGAGCTGGTTTCACGCAGAGATTAGGCACCAGCAGGGCTCTCCAAAGTGTACCCAGTGTACTCCCAAGGGCTTTAGGGGTCAGGGTTGAAGTACCTTGCAAATAAGCTCCTGGCATGGGTCTCTGAAGAGGCCCATCCTGATCTAGAACGGAGGGTGTTAAATTGTGGATCAGTGTCCTTGTTTCAGTTCCTTTCTTCATCCCAATGAGTTATATGACTGTGAGGGGGTCTGTTGTATTCCCCATGCTTCTCCCCCTTCTTCCACTCATTACCGGTGTATGTTGCAGACTCTGCATCAATGTTTGCCCCTTGTATTTGACATGTAGGCCTTGGTATGGACAAGGTACTGCCTTGGTGGGAGTTTGTTCCTGGGGCACAAGTATAACACAGAGCCAGGCTGCCCTCTTACCCCCAGCATGGGTCAACCCCACCAGAAAAGCCCTACAGAAGACAGTGTTCAGCATCTGCCAGGAGCCAGACAGATATAGGCTAGCACAGTGGGATATTCCTTGCTTTATTAACTCCGAGCGAGAAGTCCTCCCTGTCTGTCTGAGTCAACTTCCACACTACTAATCCCTGCTTTACATGGAGGAGAACAAGAAGTGCCTTTTGATTCTGAAACCAGGTGAACTATTAACATCCAGCCCACACTGCCTTGACTAGGGACCACATCTTTACATCGCACAAGGTCGGCATCAGTTCCCAAGTGACTTTAAGTAAGCAGCTAGTCTTGGAGAGACAGGACACTGAAGGCTTTGTTTGTCTCCTAGACCTAGGAAAGCTGTGCACAGCGGAGATCAGAGTGGAGTTCGGAAGTAGACAATTGCAGCTCCTGTTCTGTTTTGCTAACAAATACATTTTAATCAGGTAGCACCAGTGGTGGTCAGTGTGGCACTATCTGTTCCACGAATGGTAGGATGTACTCAGCTCTCTGGTACACATTCACATACTAGTTTGAGTAGCTCACTTGTCGCTAGTAGGTGCTTGTTGGGAAACAAGTCTCATTCCACAAATTTTAGTTAGCTTTGCTAGAACACTGTCACTCACATAAAACATTCACTCCTCCTTCCTATTCCTTGGCATCTTCCTCCAGTGACTAAACTTCTTCATGCCTATTAACAAAGAGCCTCAGCATCCCATTGTGTTACTTGAATGACACTGCCAAAAAAAAAAAAACAAAAAAAAAAAAACCCAGACCCAAACCTCACTGGGGAATCTGTCTCTTTTAGAGAACTTTTCTCAGTCCTTGTGCCTTGACATGTAATGTGTTGATTTCATTCCTTTCTTCCTCCTGCCGTTTCCATGCCTGCTTCCCCCTTTCTCCCTCCTTCCCTCTCCACTCATCCCTACAGGTATAAATAACCAAAAAAACATGTAGCTAGCCATGCTGTGTCAGTCCCTGCTGTGCCAATTTCCCATCTGCTGCCTCCTTGCCCCATGCTGCAGGTTGAACACACGCTCCTGTCATGCTGAGTTGAATAGGTTGTATGTCTGTGTTTGAAATTAGGCACGTGCTGAAGCTCTCTGCTGAATCTGGGACCCAGGTTGTGACATTGATGGTGTACAGACAATTGCCCCTTTACAAGTGGGGCCCAGAATCCGTTTCACAATGCAAATGCTGAGTATTAATGAGACTAATAGGCACAGGTGTGAAAGTCATTGTAGCAGGAATGTTGAGAGCTGGCTGGTGACAATGTAGAAAGGGGTCTCTGCTTGATCTTCCTGCGACCAAGCCAAAGGCTGCTGGCTTGTGTGAGCCCAAAATGCATGTTGACTCAATTCCCCATCGTTATCCTGGTGCTCCTTTGGAAGTGGAGTATTTGCTGAAATGGAATAAAGCAGGCGTTACAAATGCTAGTCATTAATGGCGTGAACCTTCATATTCACCTGCCAAGACATTGGTAGCTACTCAGCTATGTCATTCCCTGAGCACTGTTGGGTTTTAATGACGTTGTTGTATTGGAGCTGTTCAAATCCACCATTTGAGAGCCGTCTGGCTGCTGCAGTAAAAAAAAAAAAAATAATAAAAAATAAATTGACCTTGACATCATCTTCCATCTCTTTGTCTTAGTCCTCTTTGGAGGCAATTATTCATATGGTATATATCCTGTATATAGTCTGTTACTCTTCCTTCTGCAGTTCTTGTGGGGTCAATGTAACTGTCCTGGGTGTGCAACTCGTTTATGCTGCAATGACTAGCGACTTTACTCAGCACCTAAATAGTACTGTTGTTACAGGTACTTTGTAAATGCTTACATGATGGTGTGCCTCTACACCTGTGGGCTTTGGGCCATCATGTGTGTTACCTCCTTCATGCTTTATTACTTTGACTATGTATGGGTTTGGTAGCATGTGACTAATAACACTTAAAATCTGTCTGCTCACCCATCTACTTCCTTATAATCCAGTCTTCTAGTTGTCAAATGTAAAGACTTTCAGAAATGTCAGGATTAGTCCAGCAGGATCATGTAGCTCCCCTATCGTCAGAATAGGTCTGCTTTTCTCCTTTCCATCCCTAAGTCAGAGCTAATGAAAGGTAGATGGGCAGGCTGTTAAAAGACAAGTTCATGCTGGTCTCTTATGGCAGACCTCCCTGAGAACCTGCCATCTTTATTTTGGTTGACCTTCATCTTGACAGTTAATGATAGTGTCAAAGTTTTGAAATGGGTTTTGAAAAAGAAATGTAGATTTGAGTGGACTGATCCCCAAGACAAAAAACTAGGGGCCAATTCTATCATCGGTTTTCCAATCTACTGCAACAGGAAATTAAGTTTGAGTAAAGAAACAGCTTATTCCAACATTATCTCTTAACAAGGGCTTAAATACCACATCAGTAGCAACACAAATAAAAAGAAGTAAGGTCTGTAGTAAAAATGTAAACAATTCCATTTATGCTCTCTTTCCTCATTAAAAAAAAATAAAAAATTGCCAAAAACAATTATATGAGGTCCTTAAAATTGTCCATGGAATATTTTGATTCCATGGACAAATAATAACTGAATGCATAAATAAATATTTATCTTTGAAAATACCACCACGCTGTGAATAGTAATTCGGGTAACTCATGTTTACATCTTCTTCCATAAACCATAATCCTAAATTAGACTACATGGGTATAGTATATATAATAGTCTCTAGTCTTAGTGGAAAAAGATAGTTCATCCTGAGAGGTTTGGTACTTCTGGGGAAGCCATCGCACAGCACAGAATTATGGCAGCATAGGAAATGAAAACACACTTCCTCTGGCAGCATCTCTAGACTGAAATCTTTGGGGTGTTCAGGATTTAAAAAAAAAAAAAAAAAAGATTCTCCATAGACACCACATTTGTTTCATGAAAAAAACATAGACCTCAAACCCTAAATTTCTCTGAAAATACTGCCTGATTTTACACTAAATGGTGACAAAGACCCAAGAGGACAGGCTTCCTCCAGAGTGCAGCCACACAACACTCCTCCAGATTTCTTTAGCCAAAGAAGTGTTATAAGGAATAAGATTGTCCTGACCTTGTGGAGAAGTCTCAGTGAGATCCTCAGGAACTTTCTGTTCATCTCCAAGTCATATCCAGGAGCAATATCTTCCATTTTCTTCCCCAGCCATACTCACAAGGACAGGGAAAATGAGGAGTTTGTACAACTTCTGCTGATGTCCAACATTTGTGTGAATGGCATCCCATTGTCACAAGAAAGGCAATCTATTTTTACCAATCATTACCAACTTGAATTTAATTCTGGGCAGTGCCCCTGAGGGAAAAAACAAAAACAAAAACAAAAAACAAACAACACACCAACAAAACCCATTATGCCTCTCCTATCACTATCCCTTTAGTCATCCTGTCCCCTACTATGGCAAGAGACCTGCCACTAGCAAATTCCCAAACCAGTCATTTATTTCCAGGGCTGTGCTGTGAAGCCTCGTTGTTCAAACATAACAAATCCAGCCACTTCATGAGTTGAGCTATTGCGGATTTTTCCCTATGACTGCAAATGGGAATGGTCTGTACAAATGAAAGCCCAGATCTCTGCTATTGCAAGTAAGAGACTCTGACTGAAAACATCTACCGAGGAATATATTTTATGTGTTTTCTTTAACTGTCCATCCAGAAAGTGCTGAATGATACTCGGGTGCTGTTAGGAGGTACTGATAACGATCTTACATTTATAAACTACTATCCGTCCAGATGGACCCCCAAAGTACTTTATAAACTTTACTAACTGGTTGTTCCATCTCCACACATCACCTTATATCTATCCATCTGTTTACAGCTATAGCCATATAGAGAACATTTCTCTCACCACTAAAGGGTGGCTATTTTGGATTTGGGTTGTAACAGATGTTTAAGAGCTCACATCAATGTGGAGTAACAACTTCATGGCTTAGCCCTGCTTCTCTTCCATAGCTCTGTTGACTTTGGCATTAATTAAAACTAAGGAGCATCAAACAAAGCTGCTAAGCAACCAGGTCAAAAAAAGGTGAGGAGGTGATTTTCATGTAGCAAAACAGAGTTAGGCATCTCATTGCCACTAGCTGCTGTAGACATTAAAAGTTAATAGATATGTGGGGAAGTTCACAAGTTCATAGAAAATCTTGATTCCACAACCAGCTCTGACACAGAGATTTGCAATGGCTCTTCGGAGATCACTTTTGGCAGACCTAGTCCCCCTTTACATTACAGCTGGATTTTTGGGTGTCTGTGGAAGTTTTCCTATTGCAATGTCCACAGAGAGGACCCAACAGAAGGGCTTCTTGGTTGGGCAGTGGCATGCAACTGGACATCAGGGGATGTCAGCTCTGTAATCTCTCCTTGGTTTATTATAAAGCTAATTTGCCCAGTTTTTAATCCCTCTTTGCTACCTCTACCGCTGTAAAGTCCTGCGTTGAAGCTACCATTGCACTGGTACAGAATCAGGAGACGGTTGTTGGGCCAACCAGGTTGCAGCTGGGACTAGTGAACATAAAGACATGCTGAAGGGAGAAGGAGGTG
The DNA here is from genome assembly GCF_963924245.1 of Chroicocephalus ridibundus. Taxonomy (NCBI): domain Eukaryota; kingdom Metazoa; phylum Chordata; class Aves; order Charadriiformes; family Laridae; genus Chroicocephalus; species Chroicocephalus ridibundus. The sequence goes on along the minus strand of NC_086316.1, from coordinate 77,982,818 downwards.
GTGAGGGGCATGCTGTGAGCCCCAGAGCATAGGTGTACTGCTCCTCTCCCCAGGTGAAATGGAAAAGGTTTACTCAGTGCTTCTTCGTTCCACAATTTTTTTAAACAAGAAGCACATGTGTGACTTTAAATAGTCATTTGACAGTTTGGTTCACATTTGTTTTGGGTTTAGATCAAAATTAGATTCTGTTAAGTTCCAGTTTGTATTTCACTGTAGGAGGCATTTAGATTAGACAGCCCCTGCTCTCCTGAAATATATCCAAAGATCTGACATGATTGTGCGTGGTCAGACTATGATTTCTTTTTTTTTCTTTTTCATCCAGTGGATATGTCCAGACGACAATCTATATTTTTGTGAAATTAGGATCCATACAGCACCCCGTAAAAAATCTAAACTAAAAGATTAATTGTTAGCCATGATTACCGTATTATTTATTATTATTGTGTGATGTTGAGACTATGTTTGGAACAGATGGGAATCCAATTAGTTTAGTTCTGTCTTTGTCCATTGGATGAGACATTAATTTCAGGGCCACTCTCCACTGTGTCAGAATAGCTACGAAAAAGAAGTATGCTCATGGAACTTCATGGTTTTGAGACAGTTTGTCACATATATATATTTTTTTCTCATGAAAGGGCACTACTGGCTGCTAAGCAACAGAGTAGCTGTGTTTACGTGTACATTCATCTCTATATATGCACATATACATACATATGCAGACACACAGCGTATTTGTTCAAGGACAAGAGTCTTCATCAGACTGGCTTTCAATTGAGAGTAGTTCTATTAATTAGGGCTGCAGTTACTGTCCCCCTTCAGCTTCCCCCACCTTACCCCTCCTCTTCTTTCTTCTGTTGCAGCTATTACTATTTTTAATTAACGTGCCAAAATGTTCACTCCTAACTATAACAAGAAAAGAGAAAGACAAAAGGGCAGAAGCGAGGAGAGGAGCTCTGTCAAGAAAGACAATTTGTTTGACTAGCCCTCTTAGAAAAAGGCAGGCTTGCCAATGATTTCTCTTCAGGGTGATGTCCCATAGCCAGGGGAGGGAGCAGAAATGCTTTTTAATGGGGCTTTTCTCCCAGCCAGGAATAATCATGCCTGCAGAGACGTCTTAGAGCAGCCGTCTACTTGGAGGCAGTTCTATTGCACATCTCAGTGGTATTTCTTTTTCCTTTTTAATGTCTCCTCCTCTTTTTTTCCTTTTTTTTTGTTTTGTTTTGTTTTGTTTTGTTTAAGGTGTTATGAATCCTTAGAGTAGGAATTATCTCTCAATCTATCTATTATTTTTTTTTGTACTGTATAGATCATTAGGTTATTTCTCCACCAAAAATCCCTATCCCTGCATTTTAAATGTCACTTACAATGTTTGATGTAAACCCCACACTTCAAAACTGAGATCCAGACCCCAAAGTTAATAGATGTAAATATTCAGGGTTCAAGGTTGCCTCTCTGTTCTTCATCTCTAAAGAAGTTTGAAATTATTAATTAAATACCTGTGAGGAGGGAAGGTGATTAAGATGTTCATTGTAGGGAAACTGAGGTATAAAAGACAATAGCGGGGCTGAGATACAGACACAGGAGCAGCACTGGCAAATGTGTTGATTGAAACTGTGCATGTGCGGATATGCAAACTGGCTTTTCAGCCAAAATAAATGCTATGAAATGCACGCCTTTGTTGTTGCTGTTTTATTTAAGTTGAAGTTGTCTGGGTGTTGATGAAATACCAGGGGAGGGGAGTTCAGGAAACAAAATCAGCTTTCAACTAAAAGAATAATGTCTTTGCATTTTCAAATGTTATCATTCTTTATGTATAATAATAATCCAAATGTTTGCCTGTAACTAGAAAAAAAAAATTTGTGCGTTTTAGTTTTTTGTTGAATCCTTCTCCTCCTCGGCCTCCTACCCGTCCCTTCCCAAAATGTGTGCGAGAAATTAAAAGCATCAGAAACTCGTGTATTATGAGCCCCGTCCTTTCTGGCTCTGAGAAGATATGAGTTTTTAAAGCCTCCAGCTGGCATCTGCCAGCTTTTCAAGACAAGCTGTGGAGTTGGAGCCCACCGCTCCAGAGGTCCCTGATTCAGACTCAGTGGCTTTGTCAAGAGGGTGGTGACTACTTTTGCACACACACAAATTGGCAGTTTTCTGAACCACTCTGCGCAGAAATCCTTGACTCCCATTCACATGCGTCAGGCACTGTCTCTCATTTCAAATGACATCGGCTTATTTGACTTTCAAATGAGAAAACTAAGTATCGTGAACAGATGAAGAGATAATCAAAACATCTTTGTCCAGGTTTTTGGAAACTGGTTTTGAAAACTGAAACTCCTGAGCTGTTCTGCCAGTTCTCACAATATTTTTATCATTAAAAAACAACAACAACAACAGTTGCTAATCTGTTTCCTGAATCTCCTGCCTTTGGAGGCATGTGAATTGGTGCTGATTCACCCTAATAATAATTAAATATAACTTAAGTTTCTATCTAAAGTGTTTGTAGAAAAGCTGAACAACATTTACTTTAAAGTGAAGAAAAAATCAAAATCCAAGCATTTTCTAAGCCAAGCCTCAGAGCTAATAACAGTATTGCAAGAGGCACCCTTGCTTTGATAGCTCTGGAGTAAAATCAAAAGTAAAATAAAAAGGGGAAAATACATGATAGTGAAAGACATTCCTAGATCAGCAAGTGTGATCCCTTGCCACTGCATGAACTCATCAAGGCCCATCTTGAACTTGTTCTTGTACCTTGCTTTCCACTTTTCCTGCTGGGCTACTGCTCTAGGACTTCACGCTGTTGATGGGAGATAATTCTTTTCCTAATTTCCAGACTAAATATATTCAGAGCTGGTCGCTCTAGTTCCTTATCCCAAAGAATTTATATTAATGACTGGCTAATTGTTAATTCACCCTTTGTAATTATTCTTAACTATAAGTTGCATTTTCTCTCCCTTTTTGCATATTTGGATTGTTATCCACGCATACTCACTTTTCAGGCTGTGTTGTTGAGTTGTGATCGATCACCAAAATCTTATGGAGTTCTTTCATATTCTGGATTGAATAAGCAGACACCTATCTGTGTGAAAATGGAGCACTCAGCTTCATTTAATATTTGTATACGTGTCTTGGAAATGTGGGGTTTTTCGAATATTCCTTGCTATACAACACAAGTGTTCGAATGTTCATTGCAAGAGCACAAAATAGGTAAAGAAAAAATGATAAGCCATTTGCGCCTGTCCTTTGAAGAGGGAATTTGCTTTCTCCCATCACTTCTACTGTCGTGCATAGTTGAGCAGTGTGTGGTTAAATGGTGTCTGTTTTACCTCCTGGAAATGGCTGCATTTCAGCAACACCATGCAGGAGCCGCTGTATTAATTCAGTGTACTGTAAAGCACCACAGGACTCTTTGGGACGCAGCTGCAGGTGTAGTTTGGTTTGGTCTAGACTGGTATTTTTTAAACAGACGCCAAAGAACAGAATATCCCCAAGATAATGTTATTTCATAAAGATGGGTGGATGCTGTCGAGACGAGAAGGTCCAGCAGCTTTTCTTAGAGGATTTCAGGGACTTTGCCAGGCAATTGCACAACTTCAGGCCTTGTTTGCTTACGTTTTTGGTTTAATTATCTGGAGTGAAAGGACAACTTTGCTTTGTATTTGAACAGCGACTCATCACCTGCCCTCTCTACCCTCAGCTAACAGCATTATCTCCTCAGGTCAAGTGAGAAAGGCCAGTGCTCTTGCTGCTGTAGGTGACAGGTTCAAACCCTTATAATCATCCATGACAGCACTTGTTATACTTCTTTTTTATGAGACTTTTTCAACCCCTTTCTTTCAGCTCCTTTTATACAACAGGTCTTTGGTTTTCACTCTTTACATCTTCCAGCTTTTACATCACTTCCCTTGTCCTCCACCAGCAGTTTCACATTTCATTTGTCTGTCTTGAACAGTCTTTTCCCTAAGTATTTAACTCACATGTTCATGGTCAAACTTTCAAATTCATGGTGTTAATCTGCATTTGAAGTAAAGCCAGAGGCATGTTGCAGTCAAGTGCAAGCACACACAGATCTCTCCTGCTTGGCCTCTTTTTCTCCAGCCTGGGAGCTAGAGAAACACACACACACACATACACACACAAACACACCCACATCAACCCTAGGACAATGCCATATCATGTTCCTTCATATCCTTCAGATATGTATCTCCAGCACTATCAAAATTAACCAGAAGCCACCTTGATCTTGCTCCCTTGTCACAAAGCCCTCTTCTTTCCTGCAGATTGGCAGCTGCTGGCCTCTTATCTTATAGGGGAAGGAAACAAAAGAAAGGAAAAAGAAAAAAAAAAAAGACATCTTTCCCCTCTTGCATAAGACGCACACCAGCCTTCTTGTTATTGGTATGTGGCTTAAAGTGCTGTCTGGCAATGAAAAAGCCACGGTGATAATAAGAACCTCTGGCTTTGGCAATTCCTGGCAAATTATTGCGGACCTCTGGCTGGACACAGCTTATCTCACTTTCTGCTTAGACTGGGGCATGTTGACACCTTGGATCACAGGGTGAGGTACCCTGGGGTAATCCCTTGCCCTCAGGGACGATTAAATCAATAGTAGGGTCTTCTCCCCCAGTTTCTCTCCTGCCATCACCTCTGCTTTAACAGGGGTTTGCTCTGTTGGCAGCAGAGGGAGGCATAAGGAAAATTAGTCATAAACAGTGAGATTTGACAATTTCTGGCCAGGGAAAAAAGGATATTATCAGGATCTGCACTGGCTGGCAGAGAGCTCCACTTGCTGGTACCTGATCTGAGTTGCTGGATGGCGTCACATCGGGGAGGATGGCAATGTAGAACAGATGGGTGATACTGGATGGGAGGAAAGCAGTGGAGAGATGGCATGCTTCAGTGGAGGCAGGCTTTCCTTTGTTTGCGTACACTCACATGCTCATTACCGTTCAGGCTCTCCTGTACATCAGTAGTGTACTTGCTACTGTACAGTGAACTGGGTTTGGTCTCTGAGCAAACCCAAGCCCTTGCTCCTGTGGGGTGGATTGGGAAGAGCTGAGGACAGATAAGCAGCAGCCCAGAGCACCAGGAGATATGCATTGTGGATCACAGCACCCAGCAGGCACCAAGCCATGCTGGAGCCTTGTTTTTGTCACACAGAAGTGCAGTCATAACTTCTGTGTCCTGTCCCAAGCCACCTGGATCTTGCGAAAAACTCTAATGTCATTTGATAAAGTAATATATATTAGTTCTTCCCGGGGGGGGGGGGTGGGGGGGGGGGTGTGAGGTGACAGGGCTGGTTCTCTTGGAGATGAATGTGATCCAACCTTCCTGTGGAATGAGAAGTGCTGCCATGTGAATTGAGTTAAGTCTGCCACTTTGCAGTGGGTGATGAGATTTTGTTGCCTGTGCCACCACTTCGTTGTTTTTCTCAGGAGGTAGTCTGTTGCATTATTGTTGTTCCTGCTGCTGTTGTTTTAATCTTTCACGGGAGATTATATAAAACAACCTCTCCATGAACCAGAACACATCTCTGGGGAATATGATGACAGCATCCATATCTTAAAAAGCCATAAAGTAGAGACGCACTGTAGAAAGTAGTCGTTCCAGTAATAAGTGCAGTATGACATCCAGGGAAGATACCCTATTGTGACAAGCTTGCACACTAGTGCAAATCTGAAGAAAAGTACATTGAAAACCACAGATTTTACCATGCTTGTTATTTTAAAGAATTTTCCTTCCCTAAAGTACTTCTTCAGCCAGAACAAAGACCTTTAACCCTTGGCAGACTGTAGCTGGTTCCTGATGCTCCCCAGCTGTGAATCTTAAACTGATTTCTTTTGAAGTCTCCATGACAGAGAACCTCCTCTAAAAGAGTAGCTCCCCTGCATTTTGCAGGATTCATACCTTGGTGTACTCCAGCCCATGTGGACCCTGACCTTGATGGGTGAGCAAGTTGCTAAGGGGTTTTCTTCCTCCCTGATCTCACACAGAGTTTACTTTCCTGACTATATATAGTAGATGGGATCCCTGAAAACAGGCTTTTTTCAGGTCTGACAGGAGCTGAGGCAGGACGAGAGGCTAGCCAGAGCTCTGTGACTGCTCAGTCATACAGGGACAAAATCAGTCTCCGACTGTGTATTTGCAAAGCATGCTGCACCACGGAGCAGGGCGCTCATTAGGAACAGCTGTATTTGTACCTGGAGCAAAGAGCACTGAGGATCATCCTGCCGCATCATCCATACTGCAGCCCAGGAGATGGAGAGAGAAAAAACATCCTTTCTCCGCTCCTCCACTAATCTGCTAAGAGAATTCAGGACACTGAGCTGTAACTACCTCGGGCCACACTGAGAGAGCCAAAATGTCACCTACATCGCTGCAGCTAGTTAGTGAAAGAACAAGAGACTCCCAAGTGTGATTGAGATTGCCCAAGCAAGGTGACGTACAGGGTCCTGGCTAGCAAGTGAATGGAAAGCCCTGGGCACAGTGCACACTACTCTTTCCAAATATGTCCCCCTGTGCCTCAGTTTCCCCACTCTGATCAGTGGGAAAATGATGCCAAGGGCCACTGCCCTCAGTTAGGTTTTATTAATGAACTCCGGGACCATTAAGTCAATAGATCCTAGAGAAGTGTCACTATTACAACCATCCACGGCAAGGGAAAGCACATTCCCGAGCAGGGAGAGTGTGGAAGGCCTAATGAACATTGAGCAGAGCACTTGCTCCGCACTCGCTTTGTCACTGCTGGGCAGCCTTGCCCTGACAGAGCTCCTGTCCAACCAGGGACGTACATCCATTCATCATTAGTCCTAATGCAAGCTTGGGAGTTTTAAAGCCAGGGCTAAATCAGACCATCTTAATTTGCAGGCTTAATGCATTGCATATTATCCATATCCTTCCTATGGGATTTATCTTGATTAAGTGCTAATTTGTAACTGGTGGTATACCCAGTGAAGTGACTGATGAGAAGGGTGCCTGGGCAGAGAGTCTGTGTTTTGGCAGCGGTGCAGACTGGGGATGGGAAGCGCTGTTCCCACCGTAGACACGCAGGCAGGCAGCACATTTTATGCACATCCTCCTCAGCCTAACAGGCGAACTGTCCAGAAAGGTTTAGCTTGGGTTATTCTTCAGCCACAACAGAAGCCGGAGGTCCGCAGTGAGAGAGAGGACCAGATTTATAAAGGTGTTTGGCCGTACTTAGAAAATTTACCCCTGGGCTGTTGTATAGGTCTGTCTGTGCAGAACAGCACGGGTCAGAAAAGCCACAGCTGCTTCAGATAACCAAGTGTAGGCAGACATTTACACCTCCCGGCTTGCACATCTTCAGTTGCATGTTGAATCCCTCCTGTACATGCCCGTAGCTGAGCTGCCTGCCCCATCCCCTGCAGTGACACCAGTCCCTGCCCAGCCCTCCCTCTGTCTCGCTGCATCCGCTCCATGATGACCAAGAACCCGCTGGGGTAAACGTTGAGTGGATGAGACCATTTTTGATACGAACATAATCACAAAACAGCTGGGAGAGCCTATCAGTAATATGAAAAAGCCTCTTTGAGAAGGGCAGGGCTTTTCCAAGATGCTAGGAAGCCGTATATCAGGATACTTTCACTCTGCTGACCTTCAGTTTGGAACTTTCCACCTCCACAAGACACACCAAATTTCGGATCAATCTATAACAGCATGTAGATTTTACAGGGTTTGAGGAGAAGCGACCTTTAAGCAGAAATAGGTTCTCAACTTTTGTTATCGCAGCATTGGTATTTCACTAAAATAAAAGCCTTTATTTTGCCTGCTGCTTTGGTATCTGACTGTGTCTTGTTCTGTAACTACCTGTCCCCCTCAATTCATAAAATCAGTCTGAATATATGCGTTAAACAAGTCTTACACCCAGAAACACACACACGTAGAAGTCAGGTCAACCTGTTTCATAGTCCTATTTTACAGAAGGGTGAAATAAAACTCTATTCAACTTTCTCTGGCATGGTAACAGTAAATCCAAGGAAGGTATTCAAAAGTCTTAATTTCTGTTTTATGCTGTACAGAGGTGTTCTGCATTAGCAGCATTTCTCCTTTTGGCTGTTTTTCCTAAAACAGTGGACAGTTTCTCAGCTGATGGGTACTGCTTCCTTTTACTTGGGTAACTAATGACAGCAGTTGAGGAGGAAGGGGGGTGTTGGGTAGAAGGAAGTTAATTAATTTCAGGGGTTTTAATCTCTTTTCTTTTGTACCAAACCATAAAACAAAAATTCTTCGGGAGCCAGAACATGTACCTCCAGTAATCGAAAGAGAGGCAAGGATCTGACTAATAGATATTACGTTCCATTATATGGTCTTGAAGTCAATAAACATTAGGTTACCTTCATGCAGTGAAAAAAGACCAGATTTATTAAAAAATCTTATCTGGAGGGTTTGCATTTCAATAGGATGTGAATTTGCATATTTTAACAATAACCTCCCATCATTCTGTCTGATCTGTGCTCAGTTGGCCATACAGATCACTTTATCTTGAATAGATTATCACCGGTTTAATAAACCCTTCATAATATGCAGGTATAACAATGGTACTTCATTGGATAAAGGAGGTATTAAAGTTCTTTTTCTGGAAATAGGGGTGGCCCAGCTAGTGATTAACTTTATACCTCTGTACATCCCTGTGCTGAATACACGATTGAAGGAGAGTATTCCCATTATTCACATTCAAAACGGACCAGCTCTTCAGAGCTCCTGTTAACTCCTCATTGCCCATGGCAGCTGTGCAGACATGGGAGTCAACAGAGCCAAGGCTGACCGGGATGTTACCTGCTTCAGTAGTAGCTGCTGCCTGAGATGTCAGGAAAAGATGGCACTTCCCCCCAAGCCGAGTCCTTCTTCATGTATAGAGTGTGATCGGTGCCGAGCTGTTTCATAGAGGAGGCACTTTCTCAGTGCTCAGTGGACGCAGGGTCAATGCACTGATCAGCAAAAAGTCAAAAAGGCTTCTAGGCAGATACCTCGTTTTCAATGAAAAAGTATAATTATTCTTCCCTGTTTCCCCTCCCAGGCTTTGACTTACTCTCTCTTTCCACTTTCTATACAGAAGCTCATTTTCCACTGGTTGCCCTTTACAAGAGATGAGTCCATCCCTCAACTCCTGCGTCCTGTCTTGTCATCTCAAAACAGGAGCAGAAGGCTCAGACCCTCCGCAGGAGCAAAATGAGTCACTGCCAAACCACAGGCCTGGCTTTTGGCTCCTCCAGTCTCCGCCAGGACAGACTATTATTTACACACGCCTGCCGTTCGAGGCTCCTGACCACTTTTACTCATGAGACACAGGGCAGAGCATTAGTGCCAGTACACCAGTGATGGGGGCAAATATAATTTTCATGTTGTCCTGCAATTCTTGACTTCTTCTTTTTTGCTTCTTTTTTTGATATTTGCACCCTGATTTGAAAAAAAACAAAAACAAAAACAAAACCAAAAACCTGATACTCTTCCTCTCTTGGGTGCCCAGTACAAAGCAGGCAGCTGTGAGCATTAACTGTTCACCATAAAGCTTAGACAACCCACAGGCTACTGTGGCATTAAGCCCAAGCTTGTAGACCTTAATGAGAGGTAATGTTCGCTCAGGACCAGCTCTGTGGTCACGCAGCCCTGGGATCTGGACTGCCTCACATCTGACCAGCTGGGAGCACAGGAAAAATGAATTTTGGGGCTGAGTGTGCGTGCATGTATGAAAAAGACAGAGCATGTCACACTCTAGTTCCCCAAGATACTCCTGAGAGCAACTAGAACTTTTCACACTCTCCCCCTCCTCTGTTTTCTTTTTCTCTGCTCAAGCTGTGTTCGTGCTTGCTTTTCCAAAGCTCCCATCATAAGCTTTTTGCTTCTCGAGAGCCGACATGCCGGTGTGCTGCCTGACAGTGGGAGCACAGCAAGGCTAGTGAATAATTGAAAGTTATTGACCTATAATAACCTGGCATTATTGACCATAAATGATTTAGTTAAAGCACACACACACACGCACACACCATCTCACATGAAGGAGCTGAATTTTGAATTCCCTTTGTCCAGCACCAGCTTAACGGAGCTTGTCACAGGGGGGAGAGGGGTATTTTGGCCTGGCATGAAATTAATGTTAATCGAAACAACATTTCTGATGTTGTTCTAATAAGATTCTTGTGGGGAATGAGCACAGTACCTGGAGCCACAAGCAAATTGTCCTGAGTCTTTACTCAAAGCTCCGTGAGGGCATAAACCTTTCCTGAACTTCAGCAAAGTTCACAGATTTTAAAGCTGAGGAGGGCAATTTTCATGGCAACCTGACCCCTGCCATAAGGTAGGCTAGAGACTAACAAATAATAGGACCAATAACCTGTCATCAGACCAAAGCAAAATATTTAGGAAGAAGGCAAAACATCCAGTTCGGATGTCAGACTTCCCACTCTCCTATTATTTTTTTGTTTCTGATGAGCCAGCTCTTCCCCTACGAAGTGGCAGAGCTGACATCAGCTCCTTTGGAGCCACAAAATGCTGGTTGCCCTGCCAGAAAGCCTGCTCAGGACTCACGCCTGGCCTCAGGTCCCCATCATCTGGCTGGATCTGCAGGGTCAGGCATCTCCATCCCTGATGAAACCCCAACAGCTTCCTGTGTTTGAAAGGGGCTTTGTGGAAGTGCAGATGTCTGGGCTGGTGAGCTTGGCTGGGTCAGATAAAGATGTGAGTGAGTAACTGTTTAATTGAGCCAGATCTCTGAACAAGATATAATCCCAGCCACTAGCAGAACCACCATATGCCCTCCTAAACTGGCTGTGTTTGTGTCAGGATCTGGATTTTGTGGCTGGCCCCTACTATGGAAAGTTTCTGCCCAGCTTTTGACAGATGAAACTTTGCAGCTTGGACCTGTTCCTGATTATCTATCAATGCTCAACAAACAGCTGTAAAAGCTTCTCATTAGCTTTATGGGTGCTGGTTTTTATATACAAAATAGCCAGGCTAGCTGTGACTGGCTTACTTTGTTTTTCAGGCTCAGATGGACAAAAGAAAGGGTTGCTTTGGTTTCAGATTTGCCTGACTTGGAGTTCTTGAGAGATGATGCAAGAACAAAAACCTTTTAACTCTCAGTGGTGATGACCTGTGGCACAGAAGTAGCTATGAATTGTCATTTACAGCACAGAAAAGTGACAAGATGGAGGAATTCTTTCCCTTGCTTTTCCATGCTCAGGGCACATTTTTCCCACTGACTCCAGCAGGCAGTGGAAGCTCCTGGAGCTGTTCCCGCAGTCCAAAATCACTGCAGACAGGCAATCGCTGGAGTCAAAGGTGCGAATCAGCCTGTGTACTGAAGTAACTAACTTTTGACTACATTTTAAGTACCTAATGAAGCAGGCTTCCCGGAGTAAACCCTTAATTTCTCCATCTAGGAAACTGGGTCTGCATAATTTAGTTGTCTAAATTTAGGCAGCCAAGAGCTCCCTCTGGAGGTCTCCAAGCAGCCCGTTTCTCTGTATGGGCAAGGGCAGGCGTTTACTTCAGGAAGGCATATCATGAGATACCCGGGATTAAAGTACAAGCTAAGTCTTTTCATTAAGCAAATAGGACCTCTCCCAAAATTTCCAATTTTCCTTCCACTATTAGAGCTAAACTAGGGGGTAAGGCCAACTGGAAAGAAACAATTGCATTTCTCTCTAAAGTCAGGTAAGGGGTATGATAACCCAGGCACCAGCCTCCTTGTCTCTAAAAAATCACTGGGAGCAGTGGGAGAACTGCAGTGTCTCATCTGTATGTGCACGTCGTCGCTCACTTGTGCATACCCCTGAGACCAGCCCAAAATATCTGACTACAGCGGTACATGACACTGATGTCCAAGATGGCTTCCAGCTCTGTCCTTCCTTCCTCTCTCTATAATTGACTATTATACCGGCATTATCTGTGCCTTGATACCTTGGATTTATGGAGCCTCTAACAAATATAAATTCCCCTTTGCACACACCCCATTTAATCAAAACCTTGCTGGTTTAAGCAGTCTGTTTTATTAAATTACCAACCTATGAAGCCATTAACTCAATTAGAAGCAGCAGTTCTGTAGTCTTGAACAACCAAGGGGTAATACTGCAACAGTATACGTTATGCAGAGTATGGCACGTTATAATAACACTGAGAGCTTATATAGCATTTTAGAACTTTACAATTTTGTAGGAATAATATCTAATTAATCCTCACAATGGGCCTTGAAGGTAAAGATTACTGTCTAACCCCTTTTTCCATAGAGAAAACTAAGTGGGGAAGAAGAAGATAGGTAATAGACTTCAAAAAATAGTCCAAGGCCGTATCTTTTCACACTCTGCATTCACAGTAAGTAGACTTCAGACTTTCCAAATTGCTCCGTTCCTTCTGAGAAAATCAATGTCAAGAGACCATTTTCTCCCTTTCCAGCCTCCATATTGAAATGTGTAATGGGCGGAGTTTATTTCAAAACATCTCTTCCTTTTTAGGGGTGGGGGGACAGGGAAGGGGGACCCAAAGAGACACAGAAACCTTGCAGGAGTCGGTTACACGTGTTACAAATAAGCACCTTTGGTAACTGCCTTTAGTGCTAGCTGTGGTTGACATCTTGTGCTGTTGGATGCTTTCAGGAATCAAACAGGCATGGTTTCAAGAGTTGGCACCAATTCATTGCCGTCATTTCCCACAGCTGTGTTAACCCAAGAAATTTTACCTTTTACTGTCAGGGTAGAAACACCCACAGTTCACCTGTGTCACCTCAGTTATGTGATCTGACAGCAAATGAGGATAGTCACGGGAGCTCCTCTAACTAGAGCTGGGTAGCTATGATCTTTCATGCAGAAACTGCAAGGATAAAAGGGTTGAGATGGGAAAAGTCGTTGTATACAGCGCACAAAAAATTATGGTTAGAATTATCTTGGTAACAAAGTAAATGACAAAGGTCTTCTTAGAGAGCAATATCCAACACTAAAAACAGACCTGTTGCTATCAAATGACTGTTACCATGAGGTATTATGTTTCCTTGCTAAGTAAACTAAATAAAGTGCCAAGTCCGTCATACAGAAGCAACAAGATGTTGACAATAAGAGCAGATCTTAAATGTAAGGATTTTATCTAAAGAGTGATGTATGTACATTTTTGGCCTATAAAGTTCAGTCAAAGTTTTTTTGTTTTCTTTAGTTTTCAGCAGTTTTTTGGGACAGCTTCATATATTTTTACTATGTTTTGAAAAGTAAAGAATGCAGAAGTAGAGCTGATGAATAGGAACAGGAACTGGATTTGAATTTGAAAAAGAAAGTGACAGATATCAGATCAGTATCTGCTTTAAGCAAAGTACAGCAAGGAAAGAAACAGCTTAAAACATCGGAAAGCTAATAATGCTTCCAATAATTAACATTGCCTACTGTAAAGATGCGTCAGTCATACATTATCTTGAGTAATCATGTATGATATGATAATATAAATAAGATAGCTTTTATTTTCACGTATTTGTTTTCTTTGATCTGTATTTTCAGCATTAAGAATTTTATTTTGTTCCAGAATTAAAATTCTTGTTAAAAAGTTGCTCGGGTCCAGGAGTTGAGGGTTTAAGGAAAGCGCTGTATGTCAGGAGACTGATGGTAAAGCCCCAAAAGCTAGAAACACAGTCAGTGCTTGTAAGCAGGACTACATCAGGGTTGCCTTTAAATACAGAGAGGATTGCATTATAACCTAACCCAAAGAATTAATGAGTAGTTTATTTAAAATAGCTGATCTAAAAAAAAAAAACAAACCCTGATTGTTCTCAGCGGTCATGGCTCCAGTTTCTCTCACTTCATATTTACACTATGTAGCACCCAATTCACACTGCAGGGAGAAAAAGTACAATCTGGCCCAAATTTTCATATATGCTCAGCACCCAGTGGACTAAAATCTTTTAATTATCTGTCTGTGTATTTGAGAACATTCTGCGTTTGAAATAGAAATTCCCTTAAGTCATGTGGTTTCTTGCTCAGTTTCCCCTCTCTGTGTTTTTTTGTTTTGTTTGTTTTGTTTTGTTTTTACTCTCAGCATCACATCTTGAGAATTTTTCTCTGCTGTCATTTCAGAAGAACATTGCTAGAAAGCAGCAAGCCTTGTTCTCTTCCACACTGGTTCAAACATGTCAATGCTGCTTAGGCTTGCTACCAATCCACACAGAAGAATCAGACCCCGGGAGTTCAGACATATCCTGTAAAAAGGTTAATGGCTAATACCGCCAGAAAGTTTATAGCTGAACTTCTAGTGGCTCTGATCAACGCTCCGTCTTCAATCAAATGCCACAGCACAAGAAGGGGAAGGAGGGAGGAAAACGTAGCCAGATGAGTTGCCTCAGCTCTATGAGGCCTCTCTGGTTTGCCTCTCCCAATTTTAGCCCAGTCAAACACTTTATGCAAGCAAGCGAGGGGGTCAAGCTCGCAAGCAAGTGAAAAGCAAAGGAGGAAGAGAGTAAGCAACTCAACAAGAGAGTAAGCAAGCAGCCATTGGCTGTGGTGCCAGAGGTGGCATGCTGCTTCTGGCCACTAACAGATGTGGACAGGTGAACCTTTACACCAAATCAATCATCATATTTATTCTAATTGTATCGTAATAGTCCCCCAGGAGCTCAGTTCAAATGAGCTTGACATTATTAAAATTTTAATGCCCAGTTTTCATAGCTGAATGAATATTTAAAGGGTATGTCCCAGGCTTAAGTTATGATGATGAGGAAATTAATGGAATGTCTTGTTTAATGCTTTGGTACATGTTGATGAAAAAAAAAAAAAAAAGAAAGAAAAAAGAAAAAAAGAAAAAAGTGGTTGTTCAGGGAAGAAAAGAAATAAAGGCAATGTTTAGACGTAATTAGAGGAGGAAAGCATCAGCGATGCGTTAGTATCAGGCATCAGTCTTGTCGGATAAATCTCAGCGGAGAGGAAATATTTATAATTCGGGAGGGGGGAAACCAGGGTGCAGTCAGGGACCAGAAGAGAAGCAGCTCTACGTGAATGACAGATCGGAAACAAATCCCTGGGAGTCTGTGACCACATCCCTACATGGTAGAGTGAGATTGCTAGCCTTTGCTGGCTGGAACAGACACAGCGAAATCACCTCTGTTACCCAACCAGGGTGTTTGTTTATTGTAAGTACCCAGATCAACTTTGAAGGATGGCATAATTAATCAGCGATACTCATCAGTCTGGTAATTATGTTATAGATAATTGTCAAAACATAGGACCAGATGATACCAGTTATACATAGGTGGGGGTGAGAGGTAGCTCCTTGTGCATTGGAGGGCCTGATTCTGTATGGGCTGAAACCAGCACAGGGAATTGCATTGACTCAGAGCATCTGGAATCTGGAAAGATTGTGGGGCTTTGTTTTGTTTTTTAAGCCTTCCATGCTTTTCCCAATTCAGGAAATGTTTGGGAAGATAATGATTTTTGTTTTCTCCTCTTTTTGAAGGCTGTGCTAATATTAGAAAGGTTCCTGCTTGTGCTCATTCATTTGCTGTTAGGAACAGAGAACTAACTTGGGTAGCTGGATGGGCTTAAAATACCCCCCTGATATGCATTCCGTAGCTGTGAAGGAGGACTGAAGCAAAAGGTAATGCTCTAAGTCCTTCCACAGAAGATTTTCTTTAAAGGGGCACTGTCAAGATTAAGATAATCTTATTCTTTCCCTGAGTCTTTGCTTGTTTGTTTTGTTGTGGGGTTTTTTTTTAAGTTATTTTTTATTATTTTCCTTTTGCCAGCTCCTTCAGGAACTGCAGCTCTGATCCAGTGCACAGCTAAGGGGTTTATCTTTAGGCAAGGTTTTCACGTATCTAATTTGAGGTGTGATTTCAAATCAGTTTAGACAAACCAGTGGAGAAGGTGGCATGGCTGCTGTGTTTTGTTTTGTTTTGTTGTTTTGTTTTTCTTCTTGAAATAGGACTTATTTCAGCTTATCTGAAAATAATTAGACTATATTTGTTTGTTAATAGAACTGAAAGCAGAGTACAGCCATACCACCTGTATCATGACAGGGATATGCCTTGAGAAGGAACGCTCCAGAAATGCCACAGTGACCTACTTGGAACAGGTTTAGGTCTGGCCCTCCTGGGGTGCCGGACTGAGGTCACAGACTGCTATCTGTTATCCTGCGGCAAGCTTACTCCACAGAGAAGGTCCCTTACCTTGGGAGAAAGGAAATTAGTGTGGGAGGAAGAGGGTGAACGTGTGTCAGCCTTGAAGGCAGGACCAATGTTGAAGGAAAATCACTTTCTGGCTCAGAGTAGAGTTAACCCAATACCAAGGAAAACCCTGCTTGCAACTTTAACCCTGGAATAGCCTCTTCGAGTTCCTGGGGAGGCTATGCTTTAATTCAGGCCCTGAGGCTACCTGCACATTTATATCAGTGAGAGAGCCTTTATTTCATGGTTCTGGCAGTGGGTGAAAGCAGCTAGTTAATTTACATTGCTTACTTAGTTGTTTGTTAAATGGCAGTGCTGTGGAAAGCATTTCTCCATGGGCAAAAGGGCTGGCTGTGGTTCTTATCTTTGTGGCCAGGCATACAAAGCCACAAGCACAGAAGGTCTAATCTTCTTGGATGGATGGTGGCCAAGCTCCTTTTGCACTCAAAGCACTGAAGTCAATGGGAGCTTGGCCTTGCCTAAAGTCTGCAGAGTAAAGCCAAGCAACCATTAGTGGCAAAGGCGGCATTTGGGTCTTGCTTCAGAAGAAGAGATAAAGCTTAGAGAGGAATGAGCACAGCAGGGAAGTGCCAACAGCCAGAGGTCATGGGCTCAGGATAAGGAAAAGATGACAACAGATGTTCATCTCTAAGTGAAGGGCAGGGGTTATGTCCATAATGCCTCTGTCCTGCCTGCCTGCACCACTCACGTCCATGCTGAAGAGGCCTCTGGCCACCGTGGAATGCTCCCAACACACTCAAAATCATGACATGCCCAATATGCAGAGAACACCCTACCTTTCCCCTTATCTGCACTTCCTCGCCAAGGCAGCTCCTGACCATACTCCAAACTGCGCCTCTGCCTGGGCGAGCACCAGCTGCAGGCAGTGCTGGGCCTCCCCAGAGCAGATCAACAGAGACAGCATCTGTGGGACAGCTCAAAGAGAAGGTCTAAGAGCAAGCTTTCAGCTAGGCAGCGCAGGCACCGATAAACCTACAACTGCAAACATCCGAGCTGAGTACGCGTTGCAAACCTGATCTAACACCCTCGGCACATATTCGCATCGCTCATTTAAGTTAAGTGTTGCCACCCAGATACGGATATTTGTTATCCATGCTGTGTAGTTTAAGACCATCTTGGTTGCGTCTGCGTGAACTACCTTCCTATGTGTGGTCTATGCTGTTGCTCTGCCTTGACAGAATTGGGGATCACACTACCTGGGCTAAAAGAGAATTTGGTTGCTTTCTACTAAATGCATGCAGAGTTGGCTAATAGAAAATGCCAGGGATAGAGAAGAATGATTTTAGATAAAAGATGGTCTGGGCATATTTTTAAATTGGATGTAAATTATCGTGAAATAAACTGAAGTGGGAAATTAGAAGAGAGGCAAGATTGTGGAAAAATGCATCCCTACTGATATTGGGGAAGAAGCAAGGAAAGGACAGCAAAAGACTTACTTAGTTTTATATTAGAACTTGACGTGTTTATGAACAGAATTTCACATTGTGATTGCTCATGGTAGCAGCAGGGAACTATATTTAATGAGCACGTTGTCCCTTCAAAACTTATACCTCTGCTGTCAGGATACACAGACAAATAGACCCCTTTATATAGCTTAGCATCGCCAGTGGGACAGTCCTGGGACTCTTTACATGCCTGAGTGTACTCACTGAATGTCCAGGGGCTTCTCACATATGCAAGGAGTCTTGGACTACAGACACATTTCCCAAGCTGAAGTCAGCATCCACCAGGCCCCCTTCTTTCCCAGGAAATGGTTAAGCACACAAGCCAGGCAAGATCCATGCATGCAAATAAATACCCATCTGGATGAAGAGGGCACCAGTACCTTAGGGCATATTGTGTGTGTGGTGGCACAGTCTAGAAGGTGAAAGTAGACTATCGAACACCATTTTCACTGTGTGACTGCCAAAAGATTTAAGGGGATTGTCTGCTGTCTCCTTCACATGCACATTTGCATATGAAACAGTACTTGATAAAAATAAATAAATAAATAAAAAAGAAGTGCTGTCTCTCTTGTTTTGGAAAATAAGACTTTCTGGTTCCAAGCTCCCGTGTTTTGTTCCTCTTACTGTCCTCAAACTTGCCTAGGTCTGGGTTTCCCTTTTACCCCTCCCCACTTCATTTAAAAGCAGAGGCACCAAGAGGTTGAGCACTATATGCTTAGTTCCCCAAGTACAAACAAAAGATTTTGTTGGTTTGGAAAGGTTTTATTTTGCTATTAACAAGATCAGCAGTTTCTTCAACTCAAGCCCAAACTGTTTAGTAGTAAGAAAGTTTTCAATTCAAACCACAGGCTTCTGCACATGAACCTGAACTGAACTTAAGCCCCCTCTAGGTTCATCTATATACACAAGACAAGTGGAAAGACGAATCGATAGTTAGACGGATGGATTATAATGTGTTTTATATGATATATAGAAAATACTCTCAGACTGCAGGGATGGCCAGTAGCAATCATTCTCAGGGGTAGGCACCAGAGCACTGACTGATTTGTAAAGGTCAGACCCTTCAAGATTTTTTTTTCATATCTCATACATTCCCATTTCAGGTCTTCTCATCTATTTGTGTACATGTCTATGACACACATCTTGTCAGGCAAGGAAGAAGGTGGTAGGGAGGAATTAAGAGTCCACTACCCAGATAAGGTTTGGGATAGAGTAATTTCAGATGCAATACATTACAAGTGAGTGCTTGCCACAAGGCAAGCCAATGTGATTTTTTTCACCAAACTTTCTAAAACATTTCCTCTCCCTACTCTTCCATTAATCCCACATTGCATCAATTTGCACTGCCCACACAAACGTAATGTGTATTCACATGGCAATTCATGTAACCACAGCATTAACCTTTATTCCCATGGTGGCAGGTTTTGCTCCATGCCTTACAGCTGCAATATGCAAAACCAGAAGGCTGCTTGTGTAGCTAACCTACGTTGAAGCAGCTATCCTGGTTTTTCAACATTCACAGAAATTTCCCTGAGCTGAGGGCCTCGGTCCTAACTTTGTTTTTTCTCTTCAGAGAGGGATTGCTTTGGATTCACTCTTATGGCTATCTAGTTTAGAACACTATAATTCAATTATGTCACTCAAAATCAGGTACAGAGTGATTTACTTGAACTTTGCAATTACACACACAATTCAATTGTAGGTGATTTTCTTGGCCTTTCCAACTTTGACACTAATATACTTTACATTTCCTTAGGGCCTTCAATCACGGCAGGTTTTGCTCAATGCCCCACTCCTACAAACACATTCCTGCCAGTATTTTACTCACATAAATAGCTGTGTTGACTTCAGAGGAATTACTGTTGCGTACATGGCAGACCCCCAAAAAGTTGGAAGGAGTGGTAAAATGAAATTCCTCATTGTGTTTTGGGGGGAGATTTTGAACAGAAAAAACATTCCCACTGAAGAAATAAGGAGTAACCATATTTTCTGGAAATTTCAGAGCGGTTATCAAACTATTCATACCTCTAATTAACATCTGAGCTATGTCATGAGATCACCAAGAACTACATGGTATCTTTAGGAAGGAAGCTGCTCTGGGACGGGATGTTTTTCCATGAGGCTAGCCAGCATCTACAGAGATGCAGTAGTGCCCAATAAGCATTTGCTAAGAGCTGCTAGCTCACATCAGCATCCTATCCTTTGTGATTAGGTCACAGCAGTGTTTCATCATTGATTTAAAGGGCTGATGCCTGAACAATACCAAACACAACAGAACATGACTGAGCAAGAAGAGTTTGTTATTTGCCGTTATATCTGTCCACATAATTCAGGCATAGAAATGACTGGACATTTATGTGTTTATTTGTTTAACACAGCACTTAGATACATTTTTTTTCATCAACCATCTTCATGGTACATTAGAGTATTTTTATCTTCATTGTACGGGAAGAAAAAATGAGAAAGAGACAAATGTAATGGTATGTCCAAATTGATGCAGAAGGCCAGTGTAGAACTGGAAACAGACCTTGTCAGAGTTTAACACCTCTGTCTTCTACACTGTACCAGACTGGCTCTTTGGGAACTTCAGGAAACATGGACAATAGAATACTTCTTCTCACAGTTTTTGATACAGAGTCTTAATCAACGCCTCCAATCTTTTCTCAGGGAGTACTCAAGTTTCTTAAGCCCTCTAAGGAGGGATGGAAGGACTATTATTACAAGTGATCACTGTGGTCATCTTCCTTGGTCTTATAGATCATGCAAAATCTAGAATCACTTTTTATTTCCTGATGTGCATTCTTCCTTAAGCACAGTTGGCAGATTATCTCCAACGCAGCTGTCTTCCGCCTTGAACACAATCTTCCTAACCATGTGTCATTTCAGTGATTGTAGGTAGTCTCGTCCACTTCTCACTTTTCCTTCCTGTTTCAGATCACTTTTGAAGCTATTCAGGTGTCTTCATCCTTTTTTATTTTTTCCCCTTTCTTCTTCTTTTCGTCTCTGCATTGTCCATTCTTAAGCCTGGTAAAGCCTTAGTCCTGGCTAGAAACACCGGGTATACTAATGACTAATGAAAAAGTGAGTGAGACAGAAAAGGAAAGGATAGTAGGAACAGTGAGAGGAAGAAAGATTGAGACAGTGAGAAATCAGCTGTCTCTGCTTCCTACTCTTCTTTCCCAGGTTATCCTTCTCCCTACTCTAAATTAATATCAAAGCCAGAGGGAGCAGTAAAAGGTTGGTGGGGGAGAACACGACAACCTTAGGAAAAAAAAAATCATGATGCAGAAAAGCGTCTGTCCCCTGTCTAATTCCTGCAGTGGCCTGTAGCTGATGGTGCCGAGAAAAATACAGCAGCAAGCTCTGACATTTCATTTCTGCAGAGAATTGAAAAAGGGCTTGCTGTAATTCATCGCTTCTTGTAACTCAAACCCTTTTTGACAGGAGTACCTGCGCTGTCTTTTAACAGTGGCACCACGGTGGCTGTAATTGGACATGAAAAATGATGTTGCGTTTCTACTTGCAGGGAGGATTGGGTTGGGGGTAGGTGGGCCAAGTGGCAAGTTGGCATGAAGGGATGACATCTGGCATTATTTGAATAGGTTGGTTTCAGGCAAAGAGAAGGAAAAGCCAAAATGAAGGGTATGAAGTGTAACAAGTACGATCATCTTGTCCAAGGTGTGCAAAGGTGATAGTAAAGGTGGTTTTCAGCAGAGATGAATGTGCAAAGGATCAAAGTAAAATGAGAAGTGTGATGCAACTGAAGATCTAGCTCCTGCATCAACCCAAGCGTTTATGTCATTTGTGGAAGAAGGATGTGCAACCTCTCTTCCTGAAAAGGGGCCGATTCACAGCTGTAGGGGCACCCAGTGCCCGTAGTTCCCAAAATAGATGGGGAATCAGAGACAGGCTTTGCCCGAGGCCACACTGGGAACACAGTTGTGAATAAAACTCTGGTTTGCCATCTGCTTGCCACCCCCTTGAAAATGGGTCTGTCATATGTAACCAGAAACCCAAATTAAATTTTTTGACTGTCACATAAATCCCTTTGGGTCTCAGTGGCACCCAGCACACCTCTGTTATGGCATTGCTGTTGAGTGAGGCACTTCAAAGTAAATTTGTGTCCAAATTGGAAACCAAACCATGAATGACAATAAACATGTTGTCCTGTTTTATAATGGTTTTATGACTATTAGGCATTCTGGTTCCATAATGTCAGGAATCTTCACAGTTTATATAGAGAATAAAAATTTTCAGTAAGGTCCTACAGGATAGGACAGAGGCTAATGAGGAGATAAAATCTTCCTGGCTTAATTAATGGTAAAACAGTATACTTTTTCACTTTGGCAGCCCAAAAGGGATAAATTAGAATGAGGAATCATGATCTTATTTCAAAGGAGAGCACAAAGAACATCCATGAGCGGAGGAAAGAAGGACCATTGCAATGGACGAAGCGTAACACATCCTAGAGGAGAGCCTAACAGAGTTCATCCAGTCCCTCTGTCAATTCAAATGCTGGATCAGCCTACCTAGGTCTTTTCTTGTGTTGCAAAATCTCTTTTGAAGACCTCTAGTCATAGGGATCAATAAAACCTCACAGCCACATCTGTAGTTCCTATGATCCCCAGTGGATACCCTTGGTATTAATGAGATTTGCTGACTGGCAAAATCTTCTTTCTCTTATCAGACTCTAAGGGTCCAGCAAGACAGGAGAGATATTAAAGATGTCCATACCAATATTCCCCTAGCCACTATTCAGAAGTCTGCAGTGTCTTCACTGCAGTGAAGAAGAACCAACTTTGGTTTCTTAGCAATAAACCCATGGCAATTCCCAGCTGAAGAGTAAGCGAAGAGCTGGAATCCCTGAATTGCCTTGTCCTTAAGAAAGCATTTTCCCAGACTGGGGAAGGTACGTTTTTCTGCCATTTTATTTCCCCACTTAGCCCTTTTCTGCTCCCCATGCTAGCTCCTTGCTCCCAGAGTGTCTGTATGAAGGAAAAAAAAAGAGTTCCATAGAAGGAGAGAGGAAACTTAATTATTTTCCTCTCAGTGTTTCTCCCTATAATTGGTGTCTTTCATGTCAAGATGATCTCAATTTGTATTATGGGCTTCATGCAGGCAGCACTTTCTCTTTGGTCTATAAAGAAATTGTCAAGTGTATAAATCATAGTGTACATTAAATTACACTAGCTTTTTACTTATTAATTTCCTCAGTTTTTCCTCCCTCTGTTGTATGCTCCTTCCCTCACTATTTTTTTCTTTCTTGAGGATTGTTTTCTTTTTCTCATGCCTCAATATATATATATTAAAAAAAAAAAAAGAAACGAACAGAAAACAAACAATTATTAGTCTCCTCTCATTTTTTGTTAAGAGGTCTAATGATCTCCTCTGCCTTTTGCAAACTGACCACGTCCAACTCAAAGACAAGTAGGAAGAGTTTTGTCTAGTTTTTTCTAAAAGCTACATCCAAAGCTTACTTGAGTTCAGTGGGATTATCATGGCCCATAGCAGGCTTCAGATGAGCACCTATGCTGGCTGGCGTTCTGCATTGCAAGGCTTTGTCTGTTCTGGACTGCAGGCATTGCCTCTTGGGGCACGCTTCCTGCAAATTCCTGGCTACTGTGACTATTTCTCTTACTGACTGCTTGGGATGCAGGTTCTGGCTGTCTTGAAGTGAGCAGCAGGGACCTCTGACCATTGGATTTAGATTAGCCATTGTGTCCACATTAGGAACTGATAATATACAGCATGAGTGCAACTGTCCAAAGTTAACAGCTCTCAAGTCAGGCTTTGGTGCAGAGATGGTGTCAACACCAACCTGCTATAAACACAAACCAATCGCAGTGGTCGAGCAGCTGGGGGAAGTTAAAGCACAGTAACTGAGAAGTTTGTCTTCATTATCCTGTGCATGAGAACCAAGATGGGGTTCATCTCACCTAGCTCTAACTGCATGGACTGCCTTTATGATCAGTGCAGACGAACAAGCAAGCGCAGAAGACCATTCACCCTTTCCTCTCAGACACCAATCTTAAAATTACACTTTTTAAACATTTGCTAGTATCTTGTGACACCTGTGTGAGTGACAGGTCTTTACAGTTGCAGAAGCAGGGTCTGATACGAAGTTTATCCAGTACCAGGTTCTTTGTTGGTTTTAGCACTTCACCTGTCTGGAGTATGTTGGATGATACAGGCATACTGGAGAGCAGAAATTGCTCAGTAGCGTCTGGAGCCATAGATCCTTCTCTTCCTGAGTGCGAGTCTAACTGCAGTCGGTTTATGGCTAAGTACATTTTCCTCTTGAGACAACAATGCAGCAGGATCCGCTAGGCTCTCCATCATCTTAACCTACTTGTCAGCCAGCTTGATAACTTTTTATTACTAAATATGTGTGCAGAGCAATTAGAATAAATCTAAATGATTATGAACTACTTTTCAAAAAAAAAAAAAAAAAAAAGGAAATTAGGAAAAAAAGAAAACTAATAGCCTTGCTGCCCAACCGTGAATAGTCACAAATAAGGGAGGGGCAGTATCACATGAGGCACCCTGTGACACTCATCAGCCAATTTGTCGTCTGACTTTACTGGGAAGAAATACGTTGCAAGATTCCCTTTGCCTTCTGACTTCCTGCTCCTTGTGATGCCTGTTTGAACTTGCGCTTTCTTTGGTTGCCAAATCTAAAGGATAATTTCATTCCACTCGGGGGTGGTCACACAGAGAAAAATATTTTGAATCGTCCATCTGTATAGTGTACGGATTGCTTTAAATAACATGTAAAAAGAAGCAAGGAAGGGCTTTCAGATTAAGATCTCAGGTGGTTTTGATCTAATCTGCATCTCCAGCTATTAACAGGAGGGGTATATCCTCACCCCTGTTCATCAGACCCCCACATCATGTTAGGCACTACCAGTGAAGATGATCGCGGACATCTGTTGCCCTCTATCCTGGGATTTAACAGCTCTGGGAATCATGATGGTCCCCAATGCTTTTGTTGAGAGGGAGGGAGACAAATTGTAGAACAGAAATCCTATTCGCAGCATGATGGCAAGGGTTTTATGCTTGCTTATGTTCTGATGTGAGAAAGGAAAAAGGTGCCTGAAAAAGCAATAGAGTGAGATGGTTTGATTCGTATTCTACCCTCTCCCACCCATAAAAAACATATCTCAATAGCCAACGCTCCTCTAACATGTGGACAAAACAGATCCAAATCCCATTCCCCAAGTATGGAATGGAGTCTGCAGTGTTACAGGTGCCTATTCTACTGAGCTAGCAGTGGAGGTGGAATTCACTTTTCAATTTTCTTTTCATCATGCCAATTTCAAGAAATTTTTGCAATTAAAGTTTCACTGATCCTGATGTTCTGACAAAGCATTTCTGCTCTGACATGGTAGTGTTTCCAGAGGAAACTATTAGAAATTTAA
Organism: Chroicocephalus ridibundus; assembly: GCF_963924245.1. Classification (NCBI taxonomy): domain Eukaryota; kingdom Metazoa; phylum Chordata; class Aves; order Charadriiformes; family Laridae; genus Chroicocephalus; species Chroicocephalus ridibundus. The sequence goes on along the minus strand of NC_086316.1, from coordinate 77,957,796 downwards.
AAAGTTATGTTTAATATTTCATGACCTGTGTGAAATGAGTCAGATCCCTCTCCCAGTGTGATTCAACAGAGCCTCTGTCAGGTAAATGGGGTGACACTGATTTATCGTGGACCAAGAAACAGCCCATACTCTCTTGTTACTTATTTGCCTACTAAGTGCTTTTTCCCCTCTCATGGAGTAAATTCTGGTCTTAACTATGATGCATGGTAAAAAAAACCAAACAAAGCAAGCCTCTGTCTATGAATGTTTGATTCCACCATTAATTGTGTTCTCTCTTTGCTCTTTCTTACAGATGAACAGACCAATCCAGGTGAAACCAGCGGACAGCGAAAGCCGAGGAGGTAGTTGACTGCATTGCTTTCAGCCACAGTGCTAAGTATAATTGTTGTCTCTGGCTTCTCTCAGGCAATGTGCTGATCAATTAGTAACGTAATCACTGCCAAAGAAATTCCCTCTGCAGCAAAGATTCTCTTTATTAAATCTCCTTTACTTCGTCTCGCTTTCCTCATATTCAATTATTATTTGATTTTAAAAGGCAGGCAGGTGCCAGCGATTGCCTGGGAAACAAATAACTGCCTCGTTAAGAAGTGAAGCATCAGGCGCTGACTTAACAAAGTTTAACAGCGGTGATGGCAATGTAGGTTTTTCAGACCTATGTTGGGCTGAGCTGCAGAGGTGTTTAATTTGGTTAGGATAAAGCGGATATTTTATGGTTTCTCTGACTATGTTGTTTCTGCTTGGACTGAAGCAACACTGCTTTTGGAAAAAGAAAATTCTGAGGTAGCAGAGTTTTCTGCACCTTTATCAGCTTATCTGGATAAACCTGTTGTGGAAGCTGAAGACTCCTCTCAGTCTCAGGGAGTTATTCGGGATTTGCACAGGTGTAGCTGAAATGAGAAGCTGGTCTTTTGCTTTTCCATCCTGCACAGTGGATTTGGAAGGCTCGGCTAAGTGACCGTTCAATAGATCACCAGTGATAAGATGTTTCCTTTAAAAGGTTTTCTACCAGAACTGATGTGGTGATACTTCACCCTACTCTTCTAATAGGGGCCTGTTTGTCAGATCAAACACAAAGCTCACTGAGAAAGTGTGAGATGGTCCATTATGCTGGATAAATTACCATTTTGCTTTTTTTTGTCATGTATCTGTACATTTTTATATATATATATATATATATACTCGCATATATAGAATGACATGGTGCTTCCTTCCTCTCTATCTATCTATCTCCTTGTGGAAAAAAAGGAGAGGCTTTTGCCCATATATGCATTAAAAACACTAGTGGTTATGTATCATATATACGTGGGAGTAAATTTTGTCATTTAGTAATGATGTGACTCTTAGATGTGTGCAAACTCTTTAATTTCCACCACAGACGTAAACGCTTCCTCATTTATGGGACGACTATCTTTGTGCTGGCATTAGTGGAATTCCCCACCAACAACTACTTGAAAGGAATAAAATGCCTTGCAGACGAAAGGCACTGGAATTGTGTTCTTTTTTCAGTTGAAAGCTTTGGATTCCAGAGGCTTTGACTGCATCAGTGTGAGGCTGAAACTCTCCAGTGACTCAAGTCATTGGAAGACTTTGTACGTAGCTTGTAGTTAAAGGGCTGGTGTTACGGAGTGGTGAAACCGGCAGGTTGACGGAGGCTCTGTTAAGGAAGGGCTGCGGTGCGGTGTAATTGCAGAGCAGGAGAAGAGCTGAATGCTGGAAAAGCGCCAGAAAGCTCAGGGATAAATATTGCACTTTCAGAGTCCCTGTAAAGTAAATTCAGGGGAATTGGGCCAACACTGGGCAGAAAGTATTTGATGGGCTCTGCAATGCCACGTTCTGCTATCCAGAGCCATGGCATGTTTCTAACCTGCAACAAAGGCATGTCACATCATACAGTATCGTCCGGTGTTTTTTAACAGAAGCAGGTCAATTTACCCCCTTTCCCATCCTGTCTGACGATCTGGCTCCGTGTCTGAGTAGGATTGGGTAAGCCATGGGCAGTTGTCAATGCCGATCTCCTAGGGGAAAAGGGAAAGGCTCAGCTGCCTGGGCAAATGAGGGGACATTATGCACATTCCAGTGGAGCTCGTGCCGACAGCGAGAGTGAAGGGAGGGCCTTTTGTCTATTTAATTAGACATAGCAAAAAATAATAATTAGGCTGGCCAATTTGCTTAGTGCGCCTACAGGGTATGTAGCTCCCAATCATTTTTTTTTTCTTTTTTTTAATGCAAATCACTAATAGAGAACACATGTCTGGCTTTCTGGGAAGGGTTTTCAAACTCTTGCTAAGAGCAGCTGCTTTCAGGAGGGGTGGTTTGAACTGCAAAGGGCTCTGGTGGCGGTTTGATTCCACATTATTCGTCACACTAGTGGTTCCCTCCCCATTGTATTTTAGCTAATTATCTCCCCAACACACACAAACCTCATTTTTCTCACCCGCCCCGCTTCCATATCACTCCTATCGGCGGTGATCATAATGCAGGGGCCAAGCGGGTGCACTCATCATTGGAGTGAAAGACACGTTGTCCTAATTCCCCACTGACAGGCTGCTTCTGGGCTGGTGATGTTTCAGGACGGCATGACTCAAGGGCAACTATGGGAGAAAAGAACAATTGGCACCCAAGGGAGGCATTGTATGAAAACTTACGTTCTTCGTGAGCCCACCGGTTAAAGCAGGCATGGCAAACAGAATGCTAAAAAGGAGGCCGTGTGTCTTAGGAGCACATCAAAAGACTTCATTAGGGCTGCAAGATAAAGGTCAACTTCAACAACAAAGAAACTTAAGTTGTAGCTTATTATACCCCATCCGTGTACTTGGATGGGACGTGAGGGAAGATGAGGGCTTGGAAGATGAAGCAGCAATTCTGCACAGCACAAGTCTTAGGTCTGCCCAAAGCCCATGCTCTGAATACACCTCTATCTTCTGGCTTATGGGTAGTTTTGATGCCAGGACAAGGTATAAAGGAAAGAATGCAGTGCTGTTTGAAACTGTAGCTTGCAAGGAGGCTTTTACTGGGAAAGGTGAGCAGTATTCTTGAGGAAGTGAGATTGTGTTTTATTTAGGGACGAATACCCGCATTTTGCTAAAACAGGAATCTTTGACTTTTCCCGTAAGTTATCCCACAACCCAAAGCTGATGGGAGCCTAAAATTTACTCTAACCCCCAAACAGATTCTGCTCAGCATTTTTTCCTGTTGTTTTCGAGTCAGGATTTTGTTGGTCTTTAACGCTTCCTGGGTCTTGATTCTCAGTTGAACTGAAAGTGGGTGTGTTAGCATTTAGTGTGCGTGAGCAAGAATTTAGACTATGAGACCATCTAGGTTTCGGGAAGAGTCCAAAATATTGCTTAGTAGAAATTACGCTTAACCCAACAAAATGGAAATGCTGAGTGCCCCTTATTAGTTTGGCTGGTTTTATTATTTTGTTTGTTAATCCCCATATTGGACTAGGAGCAAGACAAAGAGTGCAATCCTTTTCAATAAAAACTGGCATTATTTACATTTGCCTAATCTCACAGGAACTAGAAATGAATGTATTCTCAGCACATTTCTCTAGGGAAACAGTCTAAATTAATGGGAAAATTTTGCATTTTGTGTTTCTGCCTGTTTGTTCATGTGTGTATAGTCAAGCTACAAAACATTATATAGGGGTATTCCTTCTACAAAATGCTTCATGAAGCTTCAAATACTTGATAGTAAGGTCAGAGTCCTTTGACATTTTATAGAGACTTTAGCAGTGATGGAATTGATAGAATGTGATAAAAAGGCAACAATTCTGTATTTCCTTCTGAAAAATCAGAGTGCAACTCTAGCTCTATTAAGGGTATCTTAAAAACGCTCATTGACCTTTGTGTTGTCCAAATTTAGCTTGACTACACAGAAACTACTTCACCATAGATTAGGTAGTCCAATACAATTTCAGGGATGCAGCTATAACTCCATATTAAATTCTGAACATGACAAATACTAATTAAACTGATAGAATTTTCTATTATTTTCATCTTGTAGCTGATGATTTTTCTTGGTTCCTTGTCTCATATTCACATCAAAAAATAGTCTGTAGATATCAGTGACTTGAAGTTTTGCAAACTTAGGGAAAGATTTCAAGTCTATTTTGTGGTTTGGGGCAAAAGTTTGGAGACATTTCTTATTTTATCCACAATATCTCTAGCTCTCACTAGGCAACTCTCACTGCAGCTGGCAGGGTTAACCTATGATAAACACAGCCCCGAGGTCCCACTAGATTGTACAGGGAGTAACATTTTTTAAAAGGAAATTACTCTTCTGCTACTCCAGTTGCACTCCGTTAGTGATGCTTAGATGCTCCATTGCTCCCACATTCCTCTCAAAGGACAGAGGAAGGTCCGTAAAGGAAGGCATGAAAAGATGTACGCAGTGTGCTACCCAGGCCCAGTGTTGTCTCTACCAAGAAACAGTTCATGGTGATTCTGGGGTCCTCCTGCATTTTATGGAAGGGATACAGAATGTTCCTGTACTAAAGCAAATAAAAAGGCGAAGTCCAAAGTGGTTTAGGGTTGAAAGGGTGCAATGTCCTGCAGAGAGGGTGTTGAGAGATTTACAGGAGAGTCTGCAGTTTATCACATTGCAGTGTTTTGTGCATGCAAGACTTCACAAATCTACTAAAGATTCTCTCTGTGTTTGTGCTTTCAAGCAAATTTTTTTGTGCATGTTTGGGGAAGGCATGTGCAGTGTGTCCTTTTTTGTTCGCTGTTTAAGGGACGTGACAGCAGCAGCTGGAAGGTTTGGACTTAATATTTCAACTGACTTGCATTGTTCCTCTACCCGTTACTCAATGTGCAGGCTCTGAAATTATCTGCTTGGTTATGGCTTATTCCAGCTTCAGAGCAAAATGTCCAAGCGCTCATGTACAGTAAATAGCAAAACAGTGGTGCCTTGCTCGTACACTGTGATCTGTTCCATTTTTTTCCCTTCCATCAGCTCAGCAACGATGATAGGGGCAGAACGGCCTCTCCACAGCTTCTAAGCCCTATTTTCCTTTGGGACAAAAGTCTGGATCTATTTCTTGTTTCATCCAGGCCATTTCTCACTAGCTCTCTGATGCAGCTGGCAGGGTTTATCTGTGACAAGCACAGCCCCAGGTCCCACAAACTATTTGGCATTTAGCTGTTTTCACTTTAACTGATCAGAATTCTGTGGTTTCTGCTGGTGGACAAAACCTCTCAGGAAGCTTCCCATCCAGGTACTAGCCAGATCCTGGCCTTTAGGTGCCGAAGTCAAGCAAAATTTGTTTGCCTTGAGCTTAATTTGGCTTCATGCTGATATAACAATGCTATAGAGAATTATTTCCTTCTTTCTTGGAAGTGCTTTGAGAAGAGAAGGTTTGGTTGCTTACCAGAAAGGTCTGAGGAAAAGAGTTAAGGGTAAACAGGGAGACAGCAATCTTGGCAGAGCTCAGCATATCCTCTCCTGCACTGCTGGAGGTTAGGCTATGCATGCATGCAAGTCCTGAAGTCTGGGACACATCAGAGTTGTAGCTTCATAATTCTCATCTCTTCCATATTACTGAGCCACATGTGTTGCCTGGCACATCAAGCTCCGTGGAACCCACTTTACCAGCAGTTCCCTATCTTGTACCTTTGATGAGCTTCTTTAAAAGCCTTACCACCCCAGAAGGTGGAGAGCAGGCTGAGGGAATGTCTTGTTTCCAAGTGGCAGTCCATACAACCTACCTTTATGTGACCAGCTTTTTCTTCACCTGCTCATCTTTATTTCTTTTATGGTCCCCATACACATTCACAGGAGCAGGGAGATAGCACTGGCAAACACCCCAGGGAGACAGATAATGTTCCTCCTTCTCACAGCTGGGGGAAAAAATACAAGGTTACTTGTACATGAACTCATCCCCATTAACTCTTTCAACATCGCCATGAGCCCAGTATGACTCACCCTTTTATAGCCTGGGTAGAGCAAGGCACAAACAGGGACTTGCAAAGCGCCAGCCTTTGCTGCGATCATTGCACTTGAAAGGCTAAGACTACTAGTTGGACAGTAACAGCTCCTGTCTTCACGTTTTATGAGGTCTGGACTCAAGAACTGTGGACAAATCATTTGTCCACCCAGGGCCTCATATTCACCTTTCTTTCCCTTGGGGCCCAAAACAGTTTAAACAGCATCTCTTTTCCTCTTTATCTTCCCTTACAGTTTAAAAGGAGATTTCCAACTCCATGCCAAATCCTTCTCCTAAGTCTCATAGATCTCTTCCTGACATTTGCCCCAAACATGATTAATCGTCTGTTTTTGACTTTTCTTGCAGGAGAGATTTTAAAAAAATAATAAAAAAAAAATCCAAAATAAACCAAAAAATGCTCTCACACCTGAATCTAAAGACCTTTTCTCTATTTATTACGTATCCAATATTGAACAGCATACTCGTCCTGAGTTGCAGTATCTTTGTGTGAAGGGTAAAGAGAAGGAATGACTGTTTAAAAATGATCCAATATTCTGCCAAAAAATCCTCTGAGATGAGCTCATGAGTCAAAGGAAGAAAGAAAAAGCAAGGACCTAACCAAAAGATCTTGATATTAAACTGAGAGGCAGCTTTCATTCCTCAGAGGCTGGGGAAGCATCAGGACCAACGGAAAACCTTGGTGTCATTGACAGGGCAGGCTCCTGAGGAATGGCTATCAGACATTCTGTAGTATTGGGAGCGAGAGTTATCAATACATTGAAGTGTGTTCACCTCTCTCTCTATGTAGTCAAGGGCTGAGGAAGGAGCTTGGCCTCGAACCACGCAGGTCACCTTAGATATCCCACAGTCTTGAGCATCACTCTGGCCCCTTCTGGCCTGTATGTCCTGGTTTTCTCCTCATGTGAAAAAGGATGCATCAAGGCCAGGACAGAATCAAGAAACTCATCCAGATTTGGACATTCCTCCTTTCTCTCAATTCAGGTGAATCCACAGTCTTTGTAAGGCAGAACCAAGGTTTAGACATCATTGCGTGTAATGGATCCTTCTACAGCAATGCTCAAAACCACTGGGATCAAAGGGAACCTGCCCATTGGATTTTATTCCAGGTCTGAATGTTTCTAAAAATCTGTAGTGTTTTTCCTTTAGCCCTAAGATAAACTTGATCTAGAAAGAGCATTTTAGTGCTCATGGAAATCTTCACTTTCTATCCATGGCTTGTTGTGGGACTGATGACAGTCAATGGGAAACGAAAATATCCTGGTTTATTGTGGAAATTTAGAATTGCATGACCCTACTGACAGCTGACACACTGGTGTCCTCACAGGGCTGTATTTTTAAAGCAGGAAGAATGTACCAGCATGCAAATGGATCAGTTAATTCAAAGTGGCCGAGGATGACACCATTTATGCACTCCACTGTCTGGTAAAACTTAATTCTGGGGGAGAAAAAAGGCTCCGGCAGATCCTCGTGCATAGTTTTTTATATTTGATGACTCTGCTGAAGGCTGATGCGCTCCATTCCACACTCACCTGCTGAAAGCATATAAGGGACATCAAACTTTTGTTCATGTCTGCCCTTTCCCTTGTGATTGAAATCGATGGGAGTGTGCCCATCAATAGGAACTGGAAAAGATCCACAGGACATTTTGTTCTGGCACATGTCCTAAGGACAACCTTTTAAAATCAAGTATTAAGGCAATAAAAGGTAAAAAACAAACAAACAAACAAAAAACCAAAAACCCCCAAAACCAATATTGCAGATTTTTTGTGAAGCATCTGTAACCTAACAGTTTACTGACAAGAAAAGGAGGAGAGTCTAGAGCAGAGCCTGGGCAGAGGCTGGGGAGCTCATCACGTTGAGGTTTTGATATCAGTTCTGTTCTCTGCTACCACACAACTTTTGATTATTCATGTAACTTCGATTCTTCTCTCCTTCTCACCCTTCCTGTGTTGCCTGCTAAGGTTGTGATATTCTTTTATTCACTCATTTCTTGCAGCTAGTGCCTTTGGCATTCATGCATGTCAGGCCGACAGTGTCATAGGGTTAAGACACCTGTGAAAGCCTGTAGCTGTGCCCAAACTGATATGTACAGGACCAAGAATCAAGTATGGTGTATGATCGAGGGCCCTCACACTGCAGAGCGGTATCTGGAGTTTTTTAAACAACAAAGCAAAAATGGAAGAAGTGATGGGAGGAGCAGAGTGCCGGAAATAAAAAATATAATCCTATAAAAAATTCCACCTTTGTAAATACAACTCAACCTCCTAGGTGAACTCAGGGACACATTACAATCCTAGTATCTTTTCTTAATGCAAAGGTTGCTTGTCAATGGGTTTTTATACAGCATTAATAATACATTTATAGATACGCTCCACAATTAATTGCAAAGCATTTATGGCACTGAACAGTTGGAATGCATTATGATAATCACTCCTCGTGCATTGACTTTATTCTAAAGGTTTTGCTGATCATTATAATTGGCTTGTTATTACACAGGGATATAATAACACCTCTCTGTATAGTAGTTTATAGCACATCAATAGCAAATGCATTCCCTTTATTGGAAGCAATGTGCTTTTTATTAGAATATAGCTGAATAAGTGCAATCCATGTAGACAAATGAAGTTTCTAATGAACTGTCTCACAAAAGAGTCGAAATAACAAGCCATTTATTATGTATTTTTCTATTGACGAACTTGTAGTTATGGTTACATGGGCATTTCTTTAAAAAATGGAAGGCATGTTTTGCTGTTCTTTTGGAGAAGCATTTAGGGGAAAGGGAATGTACAGGTCATTTTTCTGCCTGATGCTGAATAAAGTAAGGGTGACTGATGCTCACACCTTACAGATTTCATTTGCTTGTTGAGATTTTCCAAGCTCCTTCCGTGTGCGTTTGGTCTGACATTCACAAAGGATCGAAATGTTCTCACACTGAGTCCAATCCCAGCTCCTGGAGTGTTGCACCAACATCCCCTACACAGTCAGCCCCTCTCCAGGTGTGAGGGGCTTAGTGTTGTCCTTACTCCTGTTGTGTGGGTTCCTTTTCTGTATTTTACCAAGTGATACCGTAATGAAAATGCACAAGCGATCCCTGGGCGAGGCCTGTAGTACATAACATCCAGTCTCTGTCCTCAGGTCAAAACGCTGCTGTTGCTGATTGCAGCAGAAGGCAGAGGTCTTAGAAGAGGTCTGGTGCAAAATGGGATGTTTGGAGGAATGACAAAGAGAAGAATTAGTGCAAAGGAAACCGAGGCAGCGGGCAGAAATCTCACTGGTTGCAGGTCACTTAGAATTGGGGTAAAAGGAGGCATGTTTTATAGTTAGCAACAAAAAAATATTATAAACTATTGAAGGTTCTCCCCCTGCCTGCTGTCATTAATCTAGGTCTGAATTTCAGTTCTTTCTGTCAACTTACAGTCTCGTGCATCTGACATACACGTGTAATTAATGCGTATCCATTTATTCATCTAACCCCAAGTGTAATAAAGCACCTAAACACTTTTAAAAGCTGTTGTTTCCAGATCTGGTACAGTTCATAGAGTTATACTGCTGCCTAAAGTATTGCCAGGGTATAAACTAAGTCCAGTGTTCAGCACGTAATGCCGTGTGCCTGTTTCCTTTCCTCACGACTGTCACTTGTTTGTTGCATGCTTGCAAAGACCTTTCACTCTGGAGTAATACAGAGTCTTTCTGGACAGTGAGTTTTAGTGGGATGCAGGAATTAGGTAATGTCTGGGCTATAGTCAGTTACCCTCAACTGTTGGCACACAGAGGTTACAGTTGAGCAGTTGAAAATAAGAACGGCTCAACCCTGCAGTTTCAAGGCAGACAGAACTCTCTCTTCTCTGAGTGGGAATTTCAGTGAGAAGGGTTTTGGCCCTTGCCTGCCAAGATCCCAGATTATAGTATCACAGCTTGCAAGAAGTTTCGGGGCTCAGGAGATTCTGGAGGTCGAGAAAACTTTTCTCCATGGCATACAAAGTGTTTTCCAATTGCTATATATAGTTTGCAGTACGTACGTGAACTCAGTTTGGGAGGCAGAAAATCCCTATGTAAATAATTTAGCTCTCTGAGTAAACTGTATCTAGTACTTTTACCCAGAAATTGGCCCTCTTAGGAGCCTTGGACTTAAGGACAGAAGAAATTTTAAATAGGGCTTCTGTGCCACTGTCCTTAAAATGTTATTTCAAGCAGCATTCGCTTTGCCTAGCTTTAGTGCCTAAGTATTAGGCATATAGTCTGAGTTAGTCACCTAGACTCCTCCTATGGACAGTGGAGGCAAAGAGGCACTTCTAAACTGTGATTCACCCCGTACTAAAACAGATGGGATAAATGGTGCTTGGAATTTTCCCTTCTCTCTCTCTCCACTGAATCTGGAATGAACCTATGGCAATTAACTCAGATTTAGATATCTCACTTTTAAACACCTGAAGAGAGGTAAGATGAATTGCAACTTTCACCTTTACGTGCCACAGTTTTCCATCTGGATTGTATGAATGATGATACATGGCTTCTCTGAAACCCCAGTTAAGATCTATGAATAAAAATTGCTATATAAAACCTATGGATTGTAGGGGATGCTGGGGGTTTATCCTAAAAAGGGAAGGCATCTTTCTCTATTAATGTGTTTGCTTTATAATGTGGGAAGAATAGGGGGGGAAGAATAGGAAGAATAGGAAGGGCTGCATCCCAATCAGCCTGAGCAATAGAGATAATCTGATCAATTTTAATTCCTCTTTAAAGTCAATTTCCGTTTTTATTTTTGTATTTGTGTTTGCAACCACTCCCATTCACATGGCAGAATGTGAACTGAAACAAAAAAAAAAACAAAACAAAACAAAAAAACAAACTTCAAATTAAAAGCAGTGCGCAACATCAGTGTCTTTAAATTGTGTTTTCATAATTAAGAGAAATATTTTTATCTTTAAGACCAGCCTGTTTTGGAATCTGTGATGGAAAATGAATATGGCCCCTTGTAATATCGTTTGTAGAGAGGTAATTTTCAAGGCAGCACTGCACTGAAACATTTTCCCCCAGGGAGGATAAACAGTTGGCTTCAATTAGTGAGGCACTGTTTCCTTTCTTTTCAATTTTAAGGGCAGTCTTGCAGCCTGATCCTGCACAGAGGAAAAGAAAGCTCTACACAGGGCAATAGAATGCAGCTTGGAAGACTGAGGCTTACCTTCTTGCCTTGCCACAGAGTTTCTCCTTGACCTTGAAGAAGTTACTTAGGGTCAGGGTATTATTCTCACTCCATTTCTATCTGGTAACTAGTATTATCTTTGATTGTCTGAACATATACATAAAATTCGCACAACATATTGCTCTAATTCCAGTTTCCTTCTATAAAATAGCATTGGTGCTACAAGGCTACGTACATTAGAGATTATTAGGTGTTTAGGTTCTCTGATCATTAGTTCCAAAGTAGTAACTTGGTTAAATAAATAGAGAAGATCAGAAGTGTCAACTGTGTTTCACTACTCAAACATCACACAAAGCCAATGGGCCTTGGGTGTCTAAATACTCCCTTTGAAAATCTCCCCAAATAATGATGTTCTTCCATATAGTCGGAGCCAGCTTTGTGGGGCTCATTCCTCTCACTTTTACAGTGGAGTCAAGTCAGACTTGTTCCTGTAAGAGACGTTGCCTGCTCATGCGTGTGGGAACCGCAGCAGGACATGTCCCATGCCAGAGCAGGGATTTTCCATAACACACGTTGATATTGCCCAATGAACGGGACTAGAAGAGTGTTAAAAATACGGGCTAAGTAACTCAAATGCATCAGGACTGGCCTTTCTTGTAGCATCAAACCTAATATGCAGGAATTCGTAGCTAGTAAAATACTTCCTGCCCATGAACTGCCATATGAATCGTAATTAATTCCCCCAAATATTTGTTTTATCTATCTCCTGAGTCACTGATGAATGACCAGATGCATTGATTGTAAACCACAAAATACCGATGCTTCCAAGCAGCCATCCAATTAACATGAAATTATGTTGCCACAATGTAAGTTACATTGGATAAGTTGCTTTCTTGGATTATTTCTTTTTCCAAAATGAGTATGACTATTAGTATTATGACTAGCTAATGAAGAAGAGATGTGGGAGAATGGGCCAGAACCTCAGGCAAGGGGGAATGAAGATAGTATGAGTTTAATGACTTTAGAGATTGGACTGAACCAAAGCAGTCTCTCCAATCCCTAGATCAGAAATCTAATTATTTACTATCTATCTTGCGGCAGCGCCTGGGAGACCAGTTATGAACCATGACACCAGGTTCATCGTACAATACAAAACAGATGGAGGCCCTCTTTTCCTTAAGAGCTTACTCTCTAAAGATAAGACCAGATACAGTGTCTGGATGCAGACCTGTCATACAGTGTCTTCCAGGTGTGAGAAAAGTGTTGTGCTGGGTTGCACGACTGGGAGTGAAACTAATACATCAGGACAGGGGCAGTGGAGTTAGGGTCTACCTAGGGAAAGGAGACATTAAGGATGGCCTTAAAGCAAAGCTCCTTTTGGGGACACATTCTGTGAGTCAAAGCAAGTGACATTCTGAATTACATGCGCTAGACCTTAAGCTAATAGGACGGCCTCTTTCTCGACGGGGACCCTCCTCCCGCACACTCATACCATGTGGTCCTCTTTGGTGTATTTCGTCACAGCTAGAGCCAAGCAGCTGTCTTTGGTGTACAGGTTTGCTAGTGGAAAAGAAACTGAGGTTCAGCAGATGCCTGGGGGACACAATGCACTGACAGGGAGCCTGTTGTGACCCCATGCCACTCGCTATAGGGGCGGCAGGTCCATGGGTCCTGTGGAAGAAACAAGGGTGCAGGAGGAAACTGGCATTTAGCGGTCCCTGAATACCAGCTGTCTCTTTACAGGGAACTCTTCAAAGGGACCAGAGTCACCTAGAACAAAACAGCAGTCAAACATAATGTCTCACAACAGAAATTCAAATCCTGATGCAAGTATATTCTCCAGTGTTTGCAATGAGCTGAATTTATCCCTGCCTGTCCTTGATCTCAGTGTGTGATCCAGCGCTCTTCCCTGGTATTACAGGCAATGTGGTTTTTATTAGAGCCTGTAATGTTCCCTTATTGAAGTTTGGACTTTGAGAGGAAAAGGCCAAAACACTGGAGCACTAGCCATTCTCCTGGTGTTTCTGGCTAGATTAAAAGGAAATGAATAGGTTTTAGATCTAGAAGGAATCGTTAGATCTCATTTAACCTCTTGCATAAACTGACTGTAAAATTTCACCCAGACATTCTGTGCTGAGACTTCTGACTTACATTTGACTGAAGAATAAAGAAATTTAGCCAGAGAATGACTCTTTTGAGGCTTATGCACAACTTTGATATCAAACAGGTTGGAATTGCGGAGATGAACTTTCTGAAAAGCTTTTAATCATTTTGAAAATACAGTTCTATTAGTAAGGATATATTTTTGAGATCAATTATGTGTAACAACTAAAAGTAGTAGGATATATCTTCCAATCAAAATAATTTGGATGGAAACTTTCTTTTTGACCTAAATGCACATGCCTACCCCCACACACACACAAAACCACGAGGGGCAATGTTTTCCTGGGGCAAAGTTTTCCAGGTTTTTCTAAAGAGACCCTAGAAAAGGCACAGCAGGGTGATAATCCTGAAACTGAACAGGTGAAAATCTTCATTGTGTCTAAGGACACAAAGGAGTTCATTCATAGCACTGAGAGGGAAGCTTCCTGGAAAGTGGATATTCACATGCAAAGGAAGCAATTTGCGTGGCTCCTTCTATATGGTCCCAGATGAGCGGTGCTGTCATTTCCCTCTTACCGCATTTCCATACCAACACAAATGTTTCTTCTCCTTGAGTTTCTAGCTTCCTAGTCTCACCATGTGCCAAACAGGGGAGGTATTTCCAGTGCTTTTCAGAAAGTTATGCTGTCCCCATCTCAAAGAGAATATCTCACCAGCCTGAGCCGGTGCCCACAGAAATGGGTCTTATTACACGTCGACAGACATTGTAGAGTGACAGAATTTCCGTGGGCAAATAATCAGGGAAAAAATCCTCCATTTTGCAGGCATTAGTAACATGCTGACCTTTAACAACATCGCAAGCCTTCACTCTCTCTTTAAAGTATTATATCCGTCCTTAGGGGGAAAAACTTGTAGCTAAGGATTGAAATCAGCAGTGGATCATAATGCTGGCTGTGCTATTCAATTGCCCTGCTGTATTTAGGATCCATTTATTTCTAGCTATTTTTTTTCTGTCTTGAATCTAAAAAAAGAAGTGACCAGGCTGGCAGTGACATGTGATTAATAGATTGCACCTTTAGAAAAGAGTTAGCAGAAGGAGATTAGCATTGCAGCCTATTATTTATTAATTAAATGCAGACACCCTATTTATACCAATGCTGATGACATTAGTTCATGTCCATGCTTTGGGACTGCATTATCCATCCGGTCTCCTAGCATAGTAATGATTGTTATTAAGCCGGTGGATGTTGCTGGGCTCCTTCTGTCACTTGTTTCTGTTATGAGCAGAAAAGGACAGCCTGGAAGTTAAAGAGACAACCTGAACTTTTTGTTCATGTGTCTGCCCTGTCACTGACAGCCTGGGTTACCTTGGACGTATCTCTTGGCTTCTTTGGGACGCTTGCTTTGGAGAAAGGGAGTTCTGTGCTTCCCTACCGCTCAGGGTGCAGTAAAGATTAAGTGTGCAAGGCAGAACGCCGTGTGAGAAGTTTTCCATTGGTTATAAGAAAAAGGATGACATTAGTGAGTGTTCATGTACCTGCTGCTTCTATTTCAATTAGCAGAATGGGAAAGAACTATCATGAATGTTATCATTTAGCAGTGCCAGGGTAGAATATTATACTTCATGTGACTCTTGTTTTGATATGCTGGCCCTCCTGCCGGCAAAATGTTCAAAGGAAATTCCTGAAGCCAATCTGACCCTGAGGTTCCCATTATTCCTAGCTGCTGTTTTCAAGGTCCTGACACTGAACACAGCAAAACCAGCAAATAGGCAGCAGGACTCTGATCCCACCTCATAGTGGCTCAGGGAAACCCATGGGCTGCTCTACCAGACATGAAGCTTAGGACAAGCAGATTGCTATAAGACTGTCCTCTCCTGCACCCTTGAAAAAGAGAAAGACATGTTGGTCAGAGTTTTGCTGGTTTTATAGCAGGAAATAGTCCTGTACCAGCTCCAAACAGATTGTAAACAAATATATGGCCCTTTGTTGAACCCACTGTGATCACATGAGCTGGCAGAGCTCATAGACCACATATGTTTTGCCTTCGGAGTAAAGATGGAAATCCAGGGAAATCCTCACATTCATCAGTTGACGTCTTTGAAAAATTACAGTTCAGGTATCCACAATCCAAATGCTCAATTACCCCTGCAGAAGCATGTCATAAATGCTTAGATTTTGTAGGGTTTCTTGACAGGGTGTAATGTGCGCTCTCTTCTCTGGTTGCGTCTGGCTCTTTTTGCATGTTTCAAAGGACAGGTGAAATTCATGACTTAGTCTTTTAATGGCATCTTCTCCACGTAAGCAGCTGCTTTGACTGCCAGCAGGACTTTCTACAGCAAGGGCAGACGGTCTGCTCCTAACTGGGGGGGAGGTTTTCTCTCTGCTTTCTGAAAATTCAACCTCCAGAGATAAGGGCGTGAGGTCCGAAACCAGTGTGTACTCAGGAAACTATTTAGGATTTGGTCCAAAACCTACTCAGACTCCAGAGGCCTTTGGACCAATGTCTCCATGGAAGCTTTCCTCGAGAACAGTCCAAGTACCTGAGCCTCAAGCATCCTTTTACTATCAATTTGATGTTTGTTTATTCGGATTTTCTTCAGCAATCACGTTCCCTCTTTGAAAGCTGAACATTGTAACAGCCAACAATTAAAGGAGAATATTGAAGAGTCTTTCAGCATTATCTACACCATGATACAATCTGAACAAGTGCAAAAGACATTCAAAAGATGAATGAGGAGAGTGAATGGGCTGATTTATCCTGGACTGTTTCTCACGGTGTGAAGTCTGCCTTTCACAGCCTGATGAAGTGCAAAGACACTTAGTGGATTTGCTACCAGGAAGGGCACACATTGGTTTCCCCTCCTGCAAATATACTTTGAGCTGAGATGTGAGCATAGGAAAAACTACAGCCAAAAAAGCAACCACTGAAAATGCAAACTATAATTTATTTTGGCAAGCTGGTGTTAAAAAGAATAGGTTGAGCATTGCAGAAATTGGCATAGAAATTGTGCAGAAGTTTTTCCCCCGTGTGTGTATGCTTCAGACTGTTTTTTTCCTTCTTTTCCTTTTTCTGTCCTCCAGTTCTTGTAGCTTTCCACAGTTAAACATTGCTTCCTACAGACATGCTTCAAACTCTAAGCCAGTGGTGAACACATCTTCCTGACCACAGAAAAGAACAGAGTGGGATGCAAAGTGAAACTGCAGTTCCTTCCTGTTCCCATTGCTGGACCAGCAACGTAAAGCTCCTCGCCTTTACCCACAAAGTGAAGAAGGGCAGAAAGATGGCTTTGAAATGGATGCTGCCCTGCTGGGTGATGTAGATAGTACTTAGTCCTTCTGCAGCTCTGTCAGTGGCTCTCAAAGCCTCTTTCGGATTATATCAGCCTCTTTGCCTTGCTCAGTGCATGTACCAGGAAACTGAGGAACACTGTGGTTTGGGAGCGGCACCTCATTACACACCGTGGAGCAGAAGTCATATCTTCTATATCCTATTCAGGGCCTTACTTAAATTTGGCCTTCCTCTTTATTAATTTTGCCCTCTTTCCCCACCACAGCTTTGCATGAGTCTTCTGACTTTTTTAAATGTGCTGGGAAGTGAATCAGAGGGCATAGGGGTGCATCTGTGGGGAGCTTGGAGGGGAGTTGCCTCTGAGGCCAGCCTGTCAGAACCTTAGCATCCACCCATGTGCATCTCCCCTGTGGATGCGGAACATCTCGCTGCTGGCATTGCAGGAAAAAAATAAAAAAAAAAAGGTGGTCCTATCATACTGGAGAGGATGTAGTCCCATTCCTGACCTCTTTGCATCCTCTGTGCTGTAGGAATCCGTCATCACTAGCCTGTCACTTATATTATCTCCTGCATGCAGCCGTGCAAACATGCAGTAAAACACATACAAATGTCTGGTCACAAAAGGCTCAGCAACAGCTCTGTCCAAATAAAATCCCCCAGACAGACAGTGGGTTGGGATATTGTCCTTTTAAAGCTCCTTTGTAGGTTTGATTTTTTTCCCCTGCCTTTTTATGTAAATCTGTTCCACCTATACCACCCAAATGGCAGAAAATCTTAGAACAGTAAATACCCCTGCAGCACAAACAAAATCGTGCTTCAGAGAAATTGTTTAGCTTCTCAAAGCCATGGCCTTGCCCTTTAAAATGAAGGGCATGCTTCTGAAAAGCTCTCCTTCCCTTCCAGAACTTTGCTTTCAGCACACTTGCAGCTCTACCGCCTTCATCGGTGATGGTATCATAGCTTCTCAAGCTCAGCAAGGACACTTGGCCCAGGGAGGCATTAAAGTGATGTCTTCAAAAGCCAGAAGGTGCTTTGCCATTGAGTTGTCATTAAAGCAATGCCTCAAGAAGGCAAAAGGAGGCTATTTGCTGTAAGTTTTCCCATCTATTGGCTGGGACCAATAAAACCCCTGCTCCCTCTTTCCAAAGGAAATCAGACTTGTACAATCAAGCTGTTTGTAAGTGTGTGCCTGGGCCTATCTATCAGCCAATCCGTCAAGGGCTCCTCCTGTGAGCTTTGAACCCACCGGGTAATTTAACCTATCGTTGATGGGGTGGAAGAGTTCCCAAAGCTATTGTGTTCCTATAAATTTCATGAAAATAGGCAGCCAGGCAGAGCAGAGAGTTCTCATTAACGCTCATAAGCCCATCTTTTATTAGACATCAATGAACTCATGGGACTAGGGACATTGGAAGAGGGTTTACACATTCGGCTGCCCATGAAGCAACTTGTTTCAGTTTGTGCACTCTGATACCCTGTCAAGAGGCCTTCTGTAGTAACAGCTTCTTGGTTTTAACAGGATGTCAGACAGATTTCTTAGCTCCTTTCTGCTGATTTCAACAGTGTTTCACACAGCAGAAAAGTCAGCCTGCTTGTTGCATTTCCCTTCCCTCCCCAGCCAGACCCACCAGGGAGAGTTCCTGTGCACTGTTTAGCAACTAGCACAACATCAGAAGTGGCTGTTTTTCAGTGAGGAGTACTTGAAGGTAACAGTAAAAGAGCACGGGCTTATGAAATGGTTCTGGTATATCATAGCATATATTATAGCATATTTATAGCATATTTGTAGCATAAAAAGTACTGTTCAAACATAAGCTTCTCTCTGTTATTCAATCATATCTTCAAGTTGTCTAGATGGACTTCAGGGTTAAGAAAGGTGTGTGAACAAATCTTATTTTCTTTTGACATGGTCCAGCCTGTATCAGTTCTTCTTCCAAACTCTTTTGCATTAGAATGTTTGTCATATGGAATAAACAAATCTGAGTTGTAACTCAAAGCATCTCTGTTCATCATAAAGTGCAGGAAAGCACACTCTGAAGCAGACCTCCAAAGCCCCAGATGTGTGTCAGTGTATCTAGCCACAAGATAAACGGTGCTTCAGCTTAACTTCTGAAATCCCTGTGTTTCCCAGGATGGAAGTCAAATCTCTGGGCATTACCCAAGCATACCTCTGGACACAGGTGTTTACAGTATACGGTGTAACGTACTACAGGCAACCTATAGGTGAAGTTCTCTAGCCAAGATTTTTGGTGTAGAGTTGATATACCTTGTCTACAAAGTCCAAGTTATCAGTGCAGTTGAAAAACATACGTGTGTGTGTGTGTGTTTTAAATATATAACTTTTATTGCAAGGACAGTATCAAACAACAACTGGAATACACCCCCAGCTGGTACCAATCATATGGCAACCTGTATTTCGGAGAGATGCCAGTTGAAATCAACATCATGTCAGAGTTACTGCTTTTCATGAGCATCAGAAAATGCTCCCTCCCTTTATTTCTTTAGATCAAGATTTTTTAAGTGTGTACTTATTTGTCCTCATTGTAGCATTCTCAGTAAAAGAAAAGTCAATTTAATGCCTCCTTTCAAAGAAAATCACACTGATTTGAATATGTGGATTTGCACATAACTATGTGGGCAGTGTGCACATGCATTGTTCAGGTCCTATGTCTTTTTAGAGTTTTTAAAAGTCAGTGGCAATTTTGCAGAAAAATTATCGGGTTTGATTTTCAATTTGTCAAAGTATTTTCTTTTTTAGGATTCATTCCTATATTCTTTTTACTGGAAGTAGGAATGTCTTATTTTCTTTTGTTCTTGCCTTCTTTATTTCTTTCTTTCTTTCTTTTTATTTTTTTCTTTCTGTCTTCAACTGCCTGCCTGCCTTAGGTAATATCACCATAATTTCTAGAAGCTATAACAAACAGGTGAAAGAATAGGACCAGGTTTTCTTCTTTTCAAATGGCGGTGACTAAGCAGTAACTCCACAAAAGTTCTTAAAAGTCAGTTTGATTTACTATGGGGTACATTAGAGCAGGCTTTGGTATACATTATCCTGCCAGAGAAGTTGTTTATATGTATGGAAGACCAACAGGATGAAACTGCAAAAAGAGCTGGTTTCTATCACTTCTAATTAATGGGAACAGAAAATGAGAAGAGAGGGGACAGGGGGAGGGGGAGGGAGGTAATTCCGCCAGGTGGTAAGGAGGGCATTTCCAGTGGGAAGGATTCTGCACAGCGCTCTTGCACGCCATGGACCACCCTCTTTATAGCTGGATGTGTGCAAGGTGATGAACCAGACAAGAGCAGGCAGCTTGACAGCTGGAGGTGTTGCCAGCGTTGTCTTTTGCAGAAGATGAGGTTTATTTGCTGAAGGTAGGCCACTTTCTGTGACCATCACTCACACACGCACTTGCAATTAGATTATTTGGTCCAGGTAATCTCATTTCTTCACTCAAAACATCAAGCTAGGAATTAGGTGAGGAATGTCTGTCTCAAGTATCTCTAGTTCTTCCAGACTGTGTGAAGAAACTACTCAGGAGGAGGACAGAAGTTTGCAGAGTTACTTCTAGTTACCTAAATCTTATGGCTATCCCTTTTTGGCTTAACCTCACTGGCGGAAGAACAACCTCAGAGCAATATCCCAGCCAAGGAGGATTGGATTATACCCTTTGCCATCTAGCAGCACAGACCACACAGGGGAAAAACCACCTTTGCACTCAGCTGATGTTAAAACAGTAATATTACTTGTCTTGTTCTTTGATATGCTGCAAGGATAATGTCCACCAACCCCTGTGAGATGTTCTGTGGTAAAGGGACAGAACCATAAAGCAGCAGACAAAATCTCTATGCCGTCCAGTATCTGGCAGAACTCCCTGAAATAACAGGGGAAAAATGGCTGGGGGCTTGCGAGAGTTTTGTAGAGTTCCTTTACACATTTCATGCAAGTTCCTCTTCCCTGCTCCCAATCTTACAGTGAGCCTTTGAACACACCACTGAGCTAGGAAACCAGGGGCAATACTCCAGCGACCAGATTCCCTCAGGCCATGCTTGGCTATACCTGTTCTGATGATGGATCGAGCACATAATTTTTTAGTGGGAATACATATTTCCCAAGTCTAATTGACCCTTACAGTAATTGAAACTAGATTTTTACAGGTCAGACTTTAACTCAAACTTAGTCTCCAAGAGATATTGCTGAGATTGCTTGAACAACTCCCCATAGTTATTATTTTTCACTCCTGGCACTAGCCCTGCAGAAGTAGTTTGTTCTTTAGCTCGAGTGGTGGAAGTCCTGGCTTGCAGTCCCAGAGCCTCCATACTCCTCCACGGTGACCTGTAACTGGCATCTTTGCGCTTGAAGGTTATGCCCATCTCCAGGTCTCTTGCTTCATTAAGGATGAGATTCAGCTGGGACTTGGAAGCACTTTTTCTCTCACTTGGCTTTTGTTGTGTTTGCTCAGACTCATGAGTAAGGTCTGGAACCAGTGAGCACTTGTAATCTGGAATGGGCAACAGTTCTTGATTTGGATGGCTCATTTGCTTTATATCTTCTGGAGATGTAAGCCATGAGTTATACCGACACAGAAGTTTCTGCAGTGATCTATCCTAGTGATGACTTCTATTTCTTTCGTTTTTAGTGCAAAAAGGATAGTTCCCTCCCTCCCCCAAACTGTTTAATTTCTATAGTTCACTGAAAAAGATTCCATCCATGGGCTGAGGATTTCTCCCACTCACCAGAATCAGGCTTCAACAATTAATATTCTTTTTTTTTTTTTTTCATGAATGGGGATGGAACAGAAAACTGAATATCTCATTCGTCACCCAGTACTGTTCATGTTAACACCATTGTGGATATCAATGAGCACTGCATCAAGCCCGAAAAGTTTTACAAAATGTCTGGGTGCACACATGCTTGTTGGATTGAAGGGACACTCCTGGGCAATTTTGATCTTGCTATTGATAAAGTGCAATAAATTCTTATTACTGAAGTGGAACCCTCTCAACTGTCAGAGAAGTTGTTAGTAAAGAGGTTGTGAAGGATTAATGTCTATGTGTATTTGTGAGTGTGTATCACGGTGAATAATAATAACCACTTTCGTCAGGTGCTCTTTTCAGTCCTTTTCTTTGTGTCAGCTATTCTGTAGTTTTTAATATTTTTTTCCCTTCAGGGGATATTTAAGTAAGAGGCACTGTTAGCTAAAAAGAAGGAAAACAAATGCAAAAACAAATATAACTTGAAAACGGCATTCATTCCCAATGGGTTGTGGTGCCTGGAATTTACCTAGCTTTTCTGTGTGTCTTCAATTATTATTATTTTGTAGAATTTAAACAGGGACATTCGCTCCAAGAAAAAAATAATAACAAAGATGATCCTCTGATTCAGCTGCTCATAGGAAATATCTTAATCCTTATCTCCTGCAAGGAGGAAATAAGGGTCTGAGAGCCACTGAGTTTGTATGATCTGGATCAACATATTGAATCCTTTCTCCTTCCATTCTCCTCTGTTCCTTTCTCTTCTTCCCTCCCACATACTCAACTACTGCAATCCATTAAAAAAAAAAACAAACACATTTAAAGTATGACTCTGTCTAGATTTGAGCCACACTCAGCCCTGAACACAGCTTAATCTTGCTGAGGGAACATAACCAGGACCATGTATTTCCATTCTCTGCAGACTTTCCCCCCTCCACGCCCCCCGGACTGATTTCTTTTTGTTTTAAACAAAACAGCTACAAGTGAACTCTTTTCTAACGATGTGAATTCCAGTTTTGTCTCTGTGGTTGACTAGAAGTTGCATCCCAGATTTGGAAGTGTTGACTGGACACAAAACATGGCATGGGCAAAACGGAGACTACTGGTTGATATATGGGTTAACCCATGCCCAGGGGAGCCTTGTCTGGTGAATGCTCTGCAAGGGGAACATTTCAGTTTCATCTCTTCCCCAAATAAATTTTATCCTTTCATGTATGGGAGCTAATCAGTCGGAGAGAGAGAGAGACATTAGTCAATGAAACAGCTTTCTGAAGGAATCTTCATTGTCTGAGTCATTTGAAAATTAGCTGGACAATGAACTGCACGAATATAGGGATTCATTTCGCTCTGTCCGAGGAGAATAGTGAGCGTGTGGGATAGATGAAGTAATATGTCTTTTCTGTTGCTAATTGCTCTAATTCTGAGAAAGAAAATGGGATGAGACCACTGCAGCCGGGGAGCCGGGAGACCCCCAGACCGGAGGGGTTACCGCTTGTCATTCTTAATCATACAGCTGGAGTCTTGTGACAGGAGGACTGCACAGGGTACAAATACAGACAGCTCACACAGCTCCATTTTCCCCACTGGCACAGTCTTTTTATGACTTATTGTGTTAATTAGCTCACCTGCTCCGTTCCATGGCGGAGCTAAAGGCACAGTGATTGTCACCGGAGGAAGAGAGAGGGGACTTTGTGCCCAGCTCCAGTGACTTTGCTGTTCTGCAGAAGAGTGGCTTTAAGAAGGTAGCTTCCTAGTCATCCCCTGGGAAGCAGAATCTTCACGGCTGGCAAACAGGAGGCTCCTCATCTTCCTTCTGGTTTTCTGGGACTGTTCCCGGGGCTTGCTGGGTTCTACTGAAGTCTGGGGAGCCACAGTCCAGTCTGAGAACTTGTCCCTGCAACCGCCTGGGCTCTGGTTCCCCACAGATACTGTCATCAGGTTCAAACTGATGTGCTATAAGCCTGGAGAGTGGGGATTGTTTCTTTGTTTAGTTTTAAAGTAAAGCTAATCTCATGGAAAAAGAGTTTTCCCTAATTAAAATTAAAATAATAATAATAAAAAAAATCTTCCCTCGCTGCCTAGTTTTCAAAACAAAGCATTTCAGACTCAACCAAAGTGAGTCCTGTCCTAAGGAGAGAGGATGTGTCAGTCCAGTAAAGGAATAAGTGTGGCTCAGGGGAAGGAGTGTCCCAGCCAGAGGATTGAAGGTTGTTATACAAATTAATGTGGTAATTACAGTATCATCTGGAGAAAGCAACTGTGACTTGTCCCTGTTCTGCTAAGTACTGTACGCACTGTAATGAAAGAGAAGTCCTGGCATGGTTATAATCTCAGCAGACAATTCAGAAAAAAGGGTTCATTATTACAGTGTCATAGATAAGAAGCCAAAGCCCAGAGACATTTTAAAGGTGCAATAGTCCCCACCACCCTGGTGCTCTTTGGACATACTATGTGCAAGAGTAAATTGAAATTCTTGACAGAGGACTGGGACATCCACAAATGATGTTAGTCAAAGAGAAATTTTTTATAAATGAAAATCTCTTCAAAATTCCTTTTTCTTTTTTATTTTGAAATTTTCTAATAATTACTGAAAAGGAAAAGGGAAAAGAAAAGCTCAAAATTCTTAATTTGTCCTTTGTTTTGGAGAGAAGGAGGGATTTTATCTTGAATTTCAGGAGAGAGAAAGAATGGGTAGGAGGGATTCTTTCTAAAGACAAACACAAATCATAATAAAAAAATAATCAGGACTGAGAAAAGACAAAAAAAAAATATCATATTTTTTGGTTAATGAGCTATATGTGTTAGTTAGGTCCAAACATGCCCCTCCAAAACATCTGCCTAAAGGTAATAGGCAGAATGTCACATAAAGAGGCTTTCACAGAGTAGTCTTGATTAAGCTCTGTTTCAGTAAAGGAAATAATGTTCATAAGATATCAAATGAGCAGCCATAAAGAAATATAAGCAGGGAGACAAAAAGTGAATGCATGTGAGGAAGGGGAGGATCAAATGCAACTTCTGCCCATGCCAAAACAACCCTATTATAAGCAAAAAGAACGTTAGGCAGAGATTATTAAAAAATAATCCATTGTTCAGTAATGGCAAACATTTCACACCTCACATGGCAGAAGCAATAAATCCCATTGATTCCTCCAAGGCAATTTACAATTAAACACTGATTTGAAAATAAATAAATAAATAAATAAAGGCAGAATTCATTGTGGCACCTTACACCGCCAAATCAAAGCAATTGGAGTGGAATTGAGAATAATTACCAGATGTGTTGCTTTGTGCTCAAAACGGCATCCGTTATTTACAACTACCAATGATGTTCTTTATTTATTCCTCCTGCTGGTCTAATGACTATTGCCATTCAGCGTTCTTTTATTTAATCATCAACATCCAAAAAAAGAAGTATCTTTTTTCGCTTTTTTTTTTTTTTTCTTTTGGCAGCAGCGGAGAGGGAGAAGTTTCCTAAACCCTAACAATAGCAAATTGCTCCAGAGGAATGCATCATTTTTTCAGCCTGGCCTGCAATGTAATTATGAGCACTGCCTTCAATTTATTGGCCTTTTACAGATGTGCAGTCCAAATGGATGCTACTTTAACTCCTGGAGTAATGAATATTTGTTTTCTCCTTGCCTATTTCACGTCTTTTCTATGGAGGATATTTCTGGATGGAAATTGACTGGCGGTCATAAGCATTAAGAGAGTTTGAAGCTCCCCAGGGGAACCTAGCACAGTCATAAAGTTGCAGTACATGTAGCCATGCACACAGGGAAAGAAAAGTGTTTGCAAGGGAAGAGACTCTGGGGATGAGGATTTTTTTTTTTTTCTTTATTCTTGTGTTTGTTTCAGTCCCATTTGCAGGCAGGGTGCTCTTCAGGCTCATTCTAGGTAAGGACAAAGGGAAAATATTCCTTGAGGAATGAAGAAATGAAAAGGTAGATATTAGCAGTCAATTATATAATCTGGCCCTTCATATGCTATGTCCTGAATTAGCCGTTTCATGGGTGTCCCCACACTTTTTCTAGGATGTATTTACATGGACATCTCTATTGATGTAGAGAAGGAATTCTGAAGGAATAGGTGAAGCTGTGCTGAATTGTCCCAACTGTGGGCTGTCCTATTAAGTGTCCCTCTTCTTTTGTCGTCTCAACGTTCCTAGAGGTAAAATTTTTGGGACACCCCTTTACCCCACAGTTTACCGGTGGAACATTATTTCTTCTTATATACCTTTTCCTCTCTTGTAGGCTCTTTAGAATGTATCCTCGTGATTACATGGGGGTTGGCACACTTGTTGGCCCTTATACATATTTAGATCAAATCACATCTTAAATGATGATGAGCTTTTATCATTGTTAGTCGTCTCTGGGAAGCTTCCCAGGAGAAGCGAGTCCAGGCAGATCTGACTCAAAAGAGTCACAGGGACAGTGAATGAATACATGGCACAGGGGCACACGAGGAAAACATTTTGTCTTTCATTTCAGGTGGAATCTGGTAGGTTCTTCCCCCTCCATCCACCCCTGGGGTGAGTCACTGAGCTTCAGCTGTAAGGCAGGTATTACCACAATACACCTCCCAAGTTTTTTACATAGTACTTCAGAAAAAGGGTTAACCTTGTACAGGGTAAACTGGAAGCCAGACAATGCTGGAGAAAGAAACCAGGTTGTAGAAACTAATGGTACTTCTGCCACTTATGTTTTTATGCCAGGAACACAGAAAGTGGAAAGATTATGAAAGGTATTTTGTAGGTAGTAGGGATTAGAAAGCATCATAGAAGGGACACAGAGAAGCAGAAACTTGAGCAGCACTGATACATCCCTGCTAGTGTCCAAATTCTGCATGATGGGCTCTCTGAAGAGCTAAGGGTGCAGACCTAAGGCTCAGAGACCATAAGATCTGTGCCCTTTGCTGGTCCTTTGTTTGTGTAAAAGGTGATGGAAGCAGGGCGGTTGCTGTCTAAGAAACATACAGCAAGTTTCAGAGTACACACACCAACTCCTGAATGGCTCAAAATTTCCTGTCAGATGGGTGCTGTCAGTGAGCACAGACATCTCTGCTCCTTGTTCTATGCCTTTAATCTTCCGTTTTGCTCATTCTGCTCTTTAATCATCAGACGATTCACGACAGTAATTGTGAATGTCCCTGGATAGCTCAGTAATAAATGTATCCTGAACAAACACGCCTGTCAGACTCTATTTAGCCTAGAGCATCAAGTTTATGACCTCATGAAAGAGAATCATTCTTAAGTTCTCTAAACAACTCTCAAAGTTAATCCTACTTGCTATAAACAGTAACTTTTTTTTTGCTATTATCTTCAAGAATTCAGGATAAGACCCTGAAAATTTTGTAGGTGCCAAAGTCTCTAGGTTTAAAGTAGGATTTTGTAACCCAGACAACACCTCTGGGTTCAGGTCTTAATGTCTGGACCATTGCATTCTACTTCTTCAAATCCACCTTTTGGGCAGAGCAATAGCAGCAGAACAAGATCTCAGGATATTGTTAATAAAAGTATATTTCTCCCCAAAAAGATTGCTGCTGTGGCATGGAGGACAAGCTCTATTTCTTTATTTGGCTATGAGTATATACATTTGGTGTGAGAGTTTCCTGGAGTAAAGAAGTGGAATGGGAGAAGGGTTTCTTTCATTGTTCGTTATTTGTGCTTCTGGTCTAGTGACCCAAACTATATTTAGCTCCCCATCAAAACCAAAACCTGAAAATTAAATGGACTGGAATGGAAAGGTGGTCTCCGTGTCACTCTCTGGATTCTGTTTCACAAGATGCAATCTTCCTCGATTTCCAAAACCAATTTTCTCCCATCATCTTATGAAAGTAGAGGTCATCCTGTGAAATGTGATATGTCACCAGTTTTTATAAAGGAATGTGCCCTTCCCCACAAAAGGAGGGTTCATTAAATCATGCAGCTGATCAGATTGCTGAAGCCTTGATTGGCCGACAGCCAGAGCGAAGAAATCCATGGGGAAGAGGCACATGGCACCATCAAAATAGGCTAGGGTATTTTAATCACACTGCTATAGGGAGAAAAGGGGAATCTCAAAGAAGGGACATATGGGAGCGTTATTGACTTTTAGGGTCAACAGAATACGGGAAATAATCAGCCAGCCACATCTGAATTCCACAGTTTAGCATTTATTCCCAGGCACCACTTTACTGCTAACCAGAGTTCAGAAATAATTCATGACCCACCTCTGCCCTTGTTGTATGACTTCTCTCCACAGTGTCCTTACAGAAGTTGGCAGACCGCTGTTTGTAGCCAGTACCAAAAGGCAGCTATTTCTGGACTAGGTGACAGCAACGATGTGAAATATTTGCTGCAGGACAGGAAACCCAGTAATTTCTGAGAGCAGGTCCATGGTCTGAGACAAGCTTCAGGCAAAACGATGCCTCCGATTTAGCAGATAAGATCAAAAAAAGCCCTGCATGTGCTAGGTGGAACATGAAAAAGGTGCAGGAACAAGTGAAATTAGGAAGTTAGAGTTTATG
Source organism: Chroicocephalus ridibundus (assembly GCF_963924245.1). Classification (NCBI taxonomy): domain Eukaryota; kingdom Metazoa; phylum Chordata; class Aves; order Charadriiformes; family Laridae; genus Chroicocephalus; species Chroicocephalus ridibundus. The sequence goes on along the minus strand of NC_086316.1, from coordinate 77,930,056 downwards.
TTCAAGATGAACATCAGATGTTTTTGAAGACTTGGTGTGAGCATTGTCTTGGGTTATGGGGTTTGTTCATTCCCCAGACTCCACGTGGGAAGAAAATGGACCAAGTTCAGGCAAGACCCTATTTTCCTTTGAAAGGTGGTCAGATTCTCCTGACAGTCATGCTTTACAGGATCACAAGGCTTCAGGTTCTGCAAATGTAGATCGCACTTTATGAAGGCAAACAATTCACTGGGGTCAGGAAAGCTTGCTGCACAAGCACAAGCTACTTCAGATGTGTCAGACTCACTGGAGAGCTATAACCTTGCGTACCTTGGTGGGACTTTCTGATGAGTCTTACACTGCAGATCTTACAGCAAAAAATGTCTGCATTATTTTATAACTCATCAGTGTATCTGTCCATCCCAGGATTTGTAGGATGAATATGGTCACAGAGTTGCAGCTAACACATTTCCAGTGGCATAGATTTCCACTGTATGGTGACAAAAGCTCACAGGTGGTGAGAGGGATGTGAAAGACCAGGTGGTAGGTATCACATCTGCTAAAATATTTCAGGCAGAGCCCTTGGTTTTCAGTATTTGGGGAAGTCAGCACTTGTGTCTGTCTGACATCTAGTTAGGAGGATGTACGCTTGGATCATGGTCCTTCCACACAAAGTTGCAACAATTCAGAGCCATAGCAGGTGACTCGAAGGGCAGTCAGACCTGAATCAAAAGCAAAGAGCCTACCTGCTTTGGATTTGCAAGGGGTAGATAACCTGCATCTAGGAAAGTATATGGAAAGCATGATAAAGTGTCCCAGTATTCAATACAGCTGCCTGGAGCTCTGAGACATAATATCCTGGGGTCTTTATTTCTATCAGTCAAGAAGAGGGGACTTGACAGGGCATCCTCGATTCAGACACCTGTTTCTCAGGCTTGAAGGTTTTGCATCGTTCAGATGAGCAACCTCACTTCTGGCTTTTGATCTGAGTCAAACCTTGTGATCTGAACAAATTCCCTTTGTCCAGGCTGGTCTGACCACTTTCCCTTCCCAGAGTGTTGTTAGAAACAGCCCCAGGCTCAGTGGGCTTGCAGGTCCCTTCAGCTTCCCCTGCCAGGAGTGGAGGAGGGGATAGCCCCCTTAAACCTAACCAGTCTGGGGGAAGTGCTTTAAGGAGCTTAGAAATAGAGGGGTGCTTTATATCTCAGCCACACTAAGCTTCTCAGGAGAAAAACAGTCTTTCTTGGGGGACTGCCTTTCTTTTCAGTGACCCCTAGACAAGCTGAACACCTTAACCCAACCGCAAAAGAGAGCAGCAAAAGCCTCCAATGGTGGTGGTCCCACATCAGAGAAATGTCTACTGCTGCCATGCAGTGGGTAACACCCCTGACTGAAGCAGTGCTCTGGTGCTGAGGGCTCCAACCCCAACACTAAGTTTTGTGGGGAAGCTATTACATATACTATTAATGCTTTGGGGGTTTGCCATCGCTAGAAGACACTTCCCTTTGATTTCTTGGGCAAAGTAGTTGTGCAGCTCCTCTGAAAATCAAACCTTTCATTCTGAGACTTAAAATTTGAATATATATATATAGTTTTATCAACTAACATCTATAGCAATGCATTGTTTTACATCCCTCCTGTTCCACACGTGGGAAACTGAAGTACAGAAAGGCATAGAACCTGGCATAAGACGTTCTACCGTAGTATGACTGAAAAATAATACTATCAGAATTGACCAAGGTTTTCTTCTTCTGTTGCTGTGGGGCACTAAGCTCTATCAAGGAGGCGATGAATGATTCACCTCTTCCCAAAGGGAGCACTGAGCGATATTGCCTGCTTGTCCTTGCTTTCTCAGCTGCTCCCAGGACCAGAGGTATTAGTCAACAGCAACAGGATGACCAGAAAGTTGTGATAGGAGCCAAGAGTCTTAATTTGCAGAGGGAAGGGCATACTGGGGCTCCTTCACAGGAATATCTTACAGTTTCAGAAATAATCCCTGTTATCTGTTAAAGCAAATTCTGCCAAATGGTCCAGTTCTAAGCAAGCTGAGAGCTGTAAATTCAGTGCATGAGTAGCTGATCCTTCATTCATGGGAATCAGCACACTTCTACCCTAGGGTGAGACATTTGAAGGCCACGTGTCTTGCTCACCAGCTGTTGTCTGAGCAGTTTTTCAACTCTTTGGAGAATATTGATATTGATTCTGGAAAACAAGAGTTAATCTGGAGAGACAGACAAACACACACAAATAAAGTGAATTTGAGTTTAAAGAAAAAAGTTAGCATCGTGCCATTGAACTATTGACTAGGCTGTCACAAATATCATCTTGTCTCAGTGTAAATAAACAAGCTTAGTGCTGTTATTTTAGAATAAAAGGCCGGAATAGGTTTTGTATTGACTTTCTAATACCCACTCAAGAGTTGGAAGAAGAAAATTAAAGATAATAATGTAAAAGTGCAAACCAAAAAGTGGATACAACCGGTGCATAGTAAACTGTGAATCTGGGTCCTCTTCAGCGCAGGAAACCAATTGTGTAACTCAGTAAAGGTCAGCAGCAAAGATAAGAAGTTGAGGCTGTCAGTGAATCCCCTTCTATATTTGGAAGGATGACAGCTGCAGGATGATACGATCTTGGTCTGCAGTGATTCAAAGGCTGGTGCTCGTGTCCTACCCTTTCTGCATGCACTTGAGAGCTGGGTGGTGTTTCTGGGACCTGTCACATTTGTTTGAAGTTGGCCTGCTCCTGGGTAGCTTATCCAGTCCACTGGGCAACAATGGTAATGTAAACTGGTAATCCCATCTTAACCCTGTTCAGTGACAGGAACAATTATAACTCCCTACAATAGATTCAGGTGTGATCCCAAGTTTTCTGCATTTGCCTTTCTTGCAAAAAACATGCACTGATGCTACAGAAATTACTTGGTGTTTTTTTCTGGGGCTGGTTCCTCTGTGTCTTGGCCAAATTTTGCCCTTACTTTGTGTAGTTTCCTGAACTACACCCACCTTCCTTATCAGCCTCTTCTTAGAGGTCCTTTTCTTGGGACTTTCCAAGCTTCTCCAGTACCTTTGTGGACTTTTTCACTTCCTTTTGTCATCTGAAGTGGAAAAGGACAGAAAATAAAGATGGGAAAGGACCAGAAAGGGAAAACTGTTCCCCTTGGACCAGCAGCCCTCTCAGAAAGGACAACTGTTTTGCCCATTGCCCCTTCTCAGCACGCTTTGAGCAAACTATGAATGAAATGTTAGAGCTGCAAGACCAAGATGCTTTCCTTAAGGACAGCAAATAATGTGTGGGAGGCCACACATCCCATTTGGCAATTAATGTGCTGCTAAATGATCTGAGGTGCTTACAGAGTGGGTGCTATCAAATGCAGGTGCTGGTTCAGAACCTCTTAAAGCTAACCACATTTATGTGCTCTGAAGTAAACCTTGAACAGCTGAAGATAAGAGCAACAATGTCTCATGTCAAAAGACTGAGGGAGATTTTGAGGACTGCAGAAAAACATGGACAGAGATGAGGAGCTGAAGGAAAATTTCAAGCTGAGGGAAAGCAGGTTGATAGAGAAGTTAAAGAGGAGGAAGGGATGGTAGTTAGAGGGGAAAAGAGACTACATGAGGGACTGACAAGACTATGAGGATTTGGGGCATGGGGTCCAAAGACAGGACAGAGGAGAGAGCCAGTGGAGAGATTTTTTCCGACCCTTTACAAGCAGCAGATGTGGAAGACATTAACTGGAATCAAACAGCACTAATAACCGTGGACTGCTGTTCCAGAGGCATAAAAGGCTGAAAATCCCTTCATCCATGTGACCAAGGGATGAACAAAGCTTTCCTGAACCTGGCTGGTATGCATGATTTTGAATCAAATCAAAACATCCTCTAGATCTGAAGTGTATCGTGCCTCAGGTTCTGCTTTGTTCAGCTCCATGAGTTTTCAATGATGTTGCCTCATAACATCCAGCACGCCAAACTCATACAATTAGAGGGTGTAATGGCCCATGAGTTGTTGTATACATGCAAAGTGTTCATGCAATCATTTAATTTTAATCAGATTGGTTACTGTGTCCAAATAATGCCATCTAAATATATTTCTTTGACATTCCTTTGTGAATTCCTTTGAGATGGAGAGTCAAATGTAAGGCAAGCATAGAGGAGATATTTGTTTTGTTTTCTATTTTAAAGGAGAAGCTTTGGATGGAAAACTCAGAAATTCCAGTTCCTTGTAGAAGCTGCAACTCTTTAGTCGGAGAAGAGATGGAGCTGCAATTGTATGGATAAACTCTGGGCTCTTGTATTGGGAGTAAAAAGCAAAGGTCTGGGACAAATAATGACGGCACTTCCAAATTTTGCACTTCTTCAGGGGTGGTTTGAAGGCTAGGAGTAGCCCTTGACCGTTCTGCCTGGCCTCATGCACCGTGCAGAATTTCAGTTAGTGACTCTTGCATCTGTCCCACAGCTTCTGTCTCAGCCAGAGCTATATAAGTGCCTTGAAAAGTCTCAAAGCAATGGAGAGCTTGCCACATCCCTAGTCTCAACAGTTAATTACCCTCGCTGGTTAATTATGCTCACGAATTCCCTTCAGTTTCAACAAGATGACTATGGCCTTTTTTTTTCCAAGTTTAGTTTCTCTGAGCCTCAGTTTTACCTTTCTTAAAATGGAAGCAATAAACAAAGAGCCAGACCATCCACTGATGTAAGTTAACACTACTGAGCACAAAAACTCCCTTCTTACCTGCTTCCGAACAGACTTTGCACAGTGAATTTAATTAATTGTCGTCTTGGGTTTTCCAACTCTTACTTAAATCTATTTGGTTTGGGGTTAGACGGCTTCGAAAATCCTGCCTGTCTGTGTCCCTCTGTACTTTTGGTAAACAGGATGTGAAAGTCCTGAACATGACATTGCCTGTGAAATGATGCAAGTCCACAATCTCTGCAGCATTGTTCTTACAAGCGTGTATCATATCAATAAAAGATTATCTGAGTGCAGGAATGAAAAAATAAAAATGAAGGAGAAAAGGATTGGGAATCATTCACAGCAGGTCATTTTGGTTGGGCTGCAATCAACAAGCCAGACATGATAAGACAGGTATTTGAGAGAGTATTGATCTCGGATCTTTTTTCTTTTTAATTTCATTTTTGTATTTGTTTATACTTAACGCTTAATAAGCTCCTTGCATCTTGCTTGCTGGTTACATGCAGCCTCTGGCCTGTGTATTTGTTGGTCCTTGAAAGTTGTGAAAATTTTCTGCAGCTACTGAGCCAATCTCGATTTTCATATGGCAGGTAAGGGCTCAGATCTTCTAAGTTAAATTCCTCTTTCTCCCTCTCTCCAGTTTGTTCTGGTTCTTGCTTGATGACGTAAAGCCTGGTGTTCGTGGGTAAGACCAGTGCAATTCCTGCACTGCATTGTCATTCTGAAACACTTTCCCATGGGAAGCATGCCTTGGTACTGTAGCTTCCCTGCCTGTATGTGCATGTGTAGCCTCAGCATCGCCATTTGCCTTTTGGTAGCAACTCCAAGTGCCCTCTGTGAGTGGTTTGAGGGTCCTGAGTGACATATTTACACTTATTAAGAGGTAGTAGTTCTTGACTCATAGATTTTGCCAGGCCACACAAAGAAGGTATGAGGGGAAACAAAGGCACAGAGGTGAAAATTACTTTTCCAAGGTCACATTGCTGTCCATGTCAGAGCCGGCCTAGACCCCAGCTCCCTCAGTCTCTCTCTAGTGAGTTATCCTCTGCACCAGAAAACCTCTCCAGGGTGATTTAAAAGGGTGTGATTTTAACCAAGCTCAAGGCCTAGTGGTCTAATGAATCTTCTCCCAACGACTGGCATGCACATAATTCATCTCGTTCTTCAGGCTTTTGTGACTAATACAAGAGCTGTTCACCCTAACCTGCCTGTATGATTCATCTGTGTTTTGTACAGCCTTTGTTACTCGAACTGTAACTCTCAAGTGCAAGGGGTAAAAACAAAATTAAAGAGTGATATCTGACAGCAGATGGAGATTTAATAATATGAAGAGTAAAGGTTGTTCCAGAATCTTGTTCCAAGTTGCGCCAGTGTTTAGGATGGTTAGACTTGGGCCAAAAATAGCAAAAAGATTGAAATGAGAACTCAGATCTGAACCTTTTTTGCTGGGTTTATATCCAGGGTTTCTTTCCAGGGTCAGCCCCTGCTAGGGTAGTATCATGCTAGAATAGGAGGCAGGTGGTTCATTTACACTGTAAGTTAAATCTTGTTTCATTTGCAAATTTGGTGTCTGTTCACAATAACGAGCTGGGAACCAGGTAATCGAAAGGAAAGACTATCTCAGAGATATACCTCCTTCTCTATCTGACTTCTGGTTTGGCACCATATCCGATCCTTCAATGCATTCATAGTTTCCCTTCTTCCCTCAGCCAAATAAATCTCCACTTCCTTTGTTTATTTAATCAGTTTGATAGGATGATTAAAAGTTAAAATATATGGCAAGTCTGTTCTGCTTTAATGTTTTGGGTTTTTTCATTTATAGCCTGCTTCAGAACGTGTTGGCGTAAAGGAATGTAATAGCTCCTGCATGAAATTGAGTGCTTCCTTTTGTTAAGGAGATGCCCATGATTGCTATTTCTTTTTTTCATAGTTATTACTACTAACCGAAGAAGGTCAGTTTGGTTTTGAATCAGCTGTTTCACTGTAGAGGAAAGTCAAACTCTGATCAGGCTGTATGCTAAGAGGTGTAGGAAAATAGAGTTTAAACACTCGGTGACTTGTTTTATTATTAAATACAAAGCTGTCCATTCCAAATAGCAGCATTTGCCTCAGCTTTGCTATCCTCCACCAGCTGCCCAGCTCCCCCAACAGTGACTCCATAAGTGGAAGTTATCAGGAGGAATTTTACTTAGGACTGGTGTTTTGATTTTATTTAGGACTCGTGTCTTGATACAATTCAAGACTACTAAAAAAACCAAAACCCCAAATGACAGGCACTGCTAAGTAGGTGGTTAACCGATTACAAAGCACAATAAAGCAATACACAATTTCAGAGAAACTGCAAAATGTAAGCCCTTGGGGGACAGGCTCAAGTAAAATGAAATGGGGTTTGCAAATTCATTGAAATTAGGCGAAGCATTCGAGAGCCATCACCATTTAAAGAAATTGATGAGTCCCTGTCTGTATGTGCAAGGCCATAGCATTAATCATTCACACAGACAGGAATGGACTATAGTTTTCAAACAGGATTTGCTGAGGGGTGCTGTGTGGTTTGGAAGATCTGTTGTTATAGCTGGTGTTGCATATAGTTAGGAAAAGCTACATGTACCTAGCTCTCACAACTCTCCCTACACCCAATTACTACAACGCGACTATCTCATCCCATGGGCAGTCCTGTTTTCAGCTGATACTGACCAGCTCTTGAGACTTCAGTCAGTTCATCCGGCATCTTTCCTGAGCCAAGCTTGAGGTTTAAACACCAATATGAACCCAAGCTATCCAGAGCAAGCCATGTCCCTCTTCTCCTTCCTTCCCATGCCTCTGTTTCCTGATCTATGCAATGTACAAGAGATATGTATAGATCTGTCTTGTAGAGTTGTCACGAGAGAGAGCAAAAGAAACATTTGCAAGATGAAATGTATGCAAAGTCCCACTGGATTTCATTTGCTATTGGATTTGGGGGAAGTCCAGACTAGTTACTATTTTTGTAACTTTCAGCTCAGGCACGCTTGGAGTTCTTCAATTTGTCTCCTTCCCCTCCCACCATTAAGGTCTGATCCTGCCACCTTTTACTGGAAAGAGTAAATGCTATCCTTGGAAACTGTGTCATTGATTGCCAGGTAAAAAACTCACATTACACAGAGTATTGGGAGTGAATAAAGATTTCAGGCTGCAGTTAACATGGCTCAAGGAGAGCCATCTGTTCCCATTTCTCAACACCAGACTGTCGCGGGGTGCAGGTCTGCATGCTTAGGAATGGCGTCCTTCAGATAAGCCGTTCACCGGAGCTCCCATGTCCTGCCCATCTCTAGTGGCTGCTGTCCAGAAAGAGCTTAAAAAGATCCCAGTGTAACTTTCCCAGGAGAGATGTCACCTCAATGTCTTTTCCAGTGTTTCCGTCTCCCTGTAAAACGAGGCCCGTATGTGAGCTGAGTGCATGATGACTTCCAGGGTTTAACTATGCAGGGCCAGACTGGGTCCTTGGTGTACAGGTTCTGCAGAGATAACTCTTCTCACTGCCGCCACTGTTATCAAACACCACTCCACGCAGTGTCTGAGTAGTGATCTATGGGATGAAGCCCCACTCTCAAAGCCAGGCTTCTCTGACGCTCATTTGCAGATCCTCTGCATTGAGCGTGCATTAGGATGTTGCCTGATCCCAAAGCCTGGACTTACTCCTGCCCATTGGAAAAAAAAAAAAAAAAAAAGGCATGCTGGGTAACTCAGCATTGGACTAAATCCTCACCTCTGTAGCTGCTTTTGTGCTGCACTTGCTCCATCCCATGCTTCTTACTCATCCAGCTCTTCGTCAGCACGGGTGAGCTCTGCAGCAGAAAGCACAGATGTAGGAGATCCCATGCTCAGGTCTCTCCTTCACCATGCAACACCAGTATAGCCTACCAATACTGGAGGTAGGTGATTAAATTTGCATCTCTATAGGTCTGCTTTGGTGTAGCAGCTCTTCAGTACTGGTGAAAGGCAGGAGGCTCTCTTAGAGACAGTCACCAATTCCCCCTACCCTTCCCCAAATCATAAGATCTTCTCCTCCTTCCTTCTCCCTCAGTTAAGGGGGAGACTGCCTGTCTCCAAAGCAGTTTGCTGCTCACAGATTAACTGCTTCAGCTGTCTGCCTTATTGCTATTCAGGTTCATTTCCCCATCCCATCAGGCACTAATCAGCAAAAGGTGTTGGCTGGTGAGCAGAATCACCTGGGAAAAGTTGGGAGATCCTTAACAGACGTCCCCTTCCCATTACCAGCCCCCTGCTACTAATTGAGATAGTCCCCAAAGCGCTGGGAGTTTGTTTTAGTTTCCTTTGTCTCTTTTCTTGTTTGGGTTTTGTTGTTTTGTGGGTTTGTTGTTTTTTTTTTCCTCCCAGACCCAGCTGTGTGTCTGCAAATTCGATCTCCAAAATGGAAGCTTGGCTGAGCTGGAAGCTGTCAGCACTGATGGTTGGTAGCTGGCTGCGGCCACTTGCCAGGAAAGGGGGAAGATGAGTCCCTAGGCATCAAGGCAGCATGAAAAGTGGCTACATCTAAATACTTCAGCACATGATTTCTTTCCCATTACTTTGATTCAAATCTCCCTTAATCCTCAGCTGCGTTAATGCAGTTAGTAGGTTATGAGTGCCGCATGTGGATGCCACTGGATTTGATTCCTTCACACAATTGGTTGGTAAATAATTTAGTACCAGTTTTGCCTGGAACGGGACCTGAAAATAGCCAGGCTGCTTATAGCTTCTGCTTTCTCTTTTCCTGCGTTTTTCCCCCTCACAAGCACCAGGGGGTTGTTTGTGCAAGCACAGCCTGGCAGCGACTGCCATGTTATATGTCACAGCTTCCTCATGTCCCTGCTCATCAGAATCTCTCTTAATTTATTTTCTAGAAGAGAGGGGAGGGGAGGAGTGGGGTCAGGCCAGAGAGCTGGAGCTAGACAAGAAAGCACCTGAACACTACTGACTTGGAGTCTTGCCCCAAACTCTGCCACCGAATCCAGGTTTTCCTTTACATCGATGCTTTTGAAATAGTGGTGTATTCATTTATTTGACATTCCTGCTCTTCTTAAACTCAGTCTAGACTAAGATAGACATGGCAAAGGCAGACAGAAAATGGTAATAACAAAGAAGGAATTTCTGAGTTTGGGAAAAAGTCTTGGATGATCAAGGAAGAACGAATTCCACTGAAATGTCCTGGACTATGTGGGATGGACCAAATTTCAAGTGTTCTGATTTTTCTCTGGGCACTGCCATAAAAAGTATCCCTAATAATGTCCCTCATCCCCTTTCCTTTCTGTTGCTTTCTGTTCTTACCCTCCCCAGCTGTTGTCAGCTACTGACCATGATGCACCACACTGTCTCCTGTTCCCCACCCTACCTACCTCCATACCAGACAGCACCCTCCTCATCTGCACAAGACTGAGTTTCACCCACCAGAGATGTAATGTGGAACAGACTATGAATCTCTACATCTCAGCGTTGCTCCCATTTCTGCTGAGGTTCCACATGCTCGTGGGATACTTGGTCCATGGGGCACTTTCCCTCTCCTAGCCCTATGAAATGCTTATAAAGACACTAGATGACTTCATAGGTGTTTTGTGAGGCTCACATGACTAATATCTATGAATGCTGTGTGGGTGACAGAAGAAACCATGGCTAAAATCTGCTACTGAATGTTGCTCTAAAGAGAGGCTCTAGTTCAAACAAGGAGCACGCAGAAGCTAATGGGTGAAATACTTCAGTTTGGTGTATTCAGGAGACTGGACTAGATTAAAGATGTCCAGATTCTTGTTTTTCTGGTGACTGTTAAAGTAAATGTTGTCGGGGCCTCTCTCAACCACTGACACCAACCAACACAGAGAGCTTTCAGTTATTGAAGTCCCTTCGCTTCCAAAACAGGGTGTTCACGTGCACATGGCACATTAAGGATGGCCTCTGGCCCATCTTAATTCCCTAACCATCCAAGGGATTGTTTAGTGGAACGCTAGGTAATGTAGACAAAAATACACCTCGCGGGCCATTGTAACAGTATAAGCATATAATTACCAAGCTCCAGTGGCAGGGACAATTTTTGGTCACTATTTAATACGCTGCAATAGACCAGGACTACTTTGATCCTGAGTCAGGTATTCAGGGCACTAGACCAATGCATTAATGTGTGCACAGCCCTCGACTTGACCCGGTGCATCCCACAGGAGGAGGCCTGGGGCCATACTCCCCTCCTCAGACACAACCTGCCCTAGCACATTGCATTTTGGTTGGTCTGCCAGCCTGTCTGCCTGCCCACTTGTAAATAAACCTAACTGTTAGCCAGACCCCAGTACCAGGCTGTCCATCCTTACACTAGATGTTTTTTTGGAGTCTCTTCGAACTTCGTATCTGCTTGCAGGCTCCCACCTCCCCATGCCAGCCCCCACACATGGCTTTCCAAACACCTATTAGAGGACTCTGCATGGGCATATGAAGTTACCAGGGCTTTGTCTATGAGGTGTCATTTATTAATACGAGGATTTAATTATATATCACAGCTGCAGAAAAGTGAAAGCTGCTTATGCTCTGCACCACCTCAATGCCACATTGTTGTGTGTCAGGGCTTTCACTTGCTTTTATCTGCTTTGACCCCTGCTTTGCCCCTTTTCTGCCTGCAGTTTCTTTCACCCAAGCAGTCTGAGGTGTTTTTCAGATATGCTGCAGGAGAGGTCCCCACACTCAGTGAGGTGCAAGAACCATTTAATAGACGGGAACACTAAGGCATGAAGAAATTAAGGTCTAAAAGTTCATACTCAGGTGCTTAAACCTTCTTCATCATTTAGGGACCAGAGGAGTGACCCGCTTGTGAGATGGTACCACTGTGTGTTTGCAGATCCCGTTGGCTCCTGCACGAGCAATGGTTGCTTAGCAACTTTGAGATGAAGGCCAACTATTTTGATGTCTGAATAAGGATTCAGGCATTTAATTTCAGGGACCCGCATTTGAAAACACTGGCGTAGGAGAGTAGATGAAGGTCACATACAGAGATGGCGGCTGAGCAGTAGGGGCAGAACCAAGCTTGCTCTTCAGCACCCGTTCAAACCAGGAGCACGGACTTGCTCCCTCTCTAGAGATGTTTTGGACCTTTGGAGTTAGGAATCACCCTTTCTGTCCTGGCATGGCTAAAGTTGTCTCCTGGGAATACAGTATTTGTGGAAACGGGTCAGATGCTTTCAAAGGTGAGTGTTTGAAATGGCTGTCCGCCCTGAGTGCTTGCAGGCAAAGTAGGTTTCCCCACTGACGCCTCTGGTGACATGGACAGCAGAGGGGTCCATGGGCCGGTGGTGGGGCACTGAGCCGCTCATTAGGAGTCTCCAGCATGACTCTCAGACCCTTCTTGAGGGTCCCTCTTTCACCCAGTCTGCAAAATGGGGATAGTGATACTTCAACCGCCTTTGCCAAGAGCTTTGAGAGGCTTGTTTCCCTCCTACAAACGCTACGCAAGATCTAAATAGCGGTGTTATTTCTAGTGTGTTATCCTGATAGTGTGAGAGGCATAAACAAGATCCGCATTTGCTGATGGTGACTCACTGTGAGCCTTTGAGGGTTGTGTGGAAGGGCTTGCTCTGATGTTTTTGCTGCTCTGAGATAGATTATTGATTCTCTTTATCTGGTGTTCGTCTTACAAACCCAAGGTGATGAACATCCTGTTAGTTTCAAGAGCACTGGTGCTATTTTTCTACTGCTTCAAGGGACACAGAGTATGATCCAAGTACCCTCAAATGAGCAAAAAAAAAAACCAGGTCAACTTGGTTTATATCAATTAAACTGCCAACTTTAGGGGAAGGCTAAAAAGTAAGATTGAAAAACAAAAGCAGACCTTGTCCAGTGAGAGGGTGGGGAATTTTCCAGTAAATTATATTTTGCTTGGCTTGGATGGCTTTCTTTTGTTGCTAAGCTTATTAGGAAATGCCAGATCATTGAAAATTATGTCTTTCACCTAAAAAAAAAAAAAGAAAAACAACAAAAAACCCCCCAAACAACAAACAACAAAAATCCAGAGAGAAATCTCAGGAAATTGTCGAAAGGTTGTATTTTGACATTGCTGCCAAGAAAAAAATTCTGATCTTCCCAGTTATAAAAGAATTTGTTATTTTAGAAATACAACCTTAGTTCCAGGTAATTATTTAAGAAAATGTTTGCAATCTAACACACACACACACACAAACACACACATATATATATATATATATATATATATACACACACATAGCTATCAAGATACAAAAATAAGGATTTGGCTTTAACACAATAGGGTTTTCACCATTCTTCTCAATCCATAGCACAAAGAGGTCTCCCAGCAGCAGCTGCAGCATCAACATTCCTTTCTTTGTAGCTAACCCTCCAGCCAAAAAATGCTAGACGAAAAATTTACCACACCTCTTTACAAAAAGCCTGGCTGGGTGCTCTCCCCCTCGCCCCACCTTCTGCCTGTCTTGAAAGCGATAAATATGAAGAGGCCAGCTGAAGTTAACTGCAAAATACCCAGTTGCAAACAGGTGTAACAAAAGGGAGAGTCTGAAATGAGCACTCTGCATAAAGGAGAGGGAGAGAGAAGGTGGGGTGGGGGTGGGAAGGGGGGAAAGGGAAAAAAAAAACACTTGATTGAAGGCCTAATACATGTAAATGGCTTGGCAGAAAGAGTTTAGCAGCCCTGGGTAGAAGATTGCGCTTGGTGTTCCAAGGCCCTTATTTTCAAAATCGCAGTGCTGGAGCCCTTTCGAAGCTGGTCCCTGTGTTTGCTTTTTCAATCAGTGAATATCAGGTTGTCTTTTTTTTTTTTCTTTTTTTTTTTTTTTTTTTTTTTAATCTCTGCACTCGGATGTGCCAGGCTTAAATGAAACCTCAGAGAGAGAGAGAATGTGAGCTGTGCTTCGGACCTTTGAAAGCGCTCATCCCTGCTGCCTTTATCGCTACTTATTTATGAATCTCCCCCTCCCTACCCTCCTTCCTCACCAAGCTCCATCTCTTGTTTTGCCGCAGCAAATCCCACCTTCCCTTTTGGACGTTTTTTATTTATTTATTTTCCTCTACATTTATCTATATATTTTACACCCAGTAAGTCAATCAGTTTCAAATTATTGGTCCCTGAGACAGATGTTTAGTGAGTCATTTAGCTGTGCGAAGTTCTTCAGACAGTTTGCTCTTCCACCTCCTGTTCATTTAAAGCATCTTTTGAGGCTGATTTTTCCTTTTCAAAATGTCTTTAACTGCTGAACGTTTGCTCCCACCGGGCAGTCTAATGATGTTGGACACAATATGTGTGAACATCTCTTTAGAGGCCATCTCCCCTAGGCTACATTCTTGCCTATAAAATCATTGTTTATTTAGTCCTTAGGCCTAGGAACCATCTGCAGTCCCCATGGCTCCTGTTGTTTTTAAAGTCCTATTAAGTTTCTGCACTTCTCCTCAGAGCATTATTTTATTTCTAAACAACCACAGACAACTTCCTGTCAACGCAGCTTCTGCCAGGCAAATTAGAGATGACAGTTTCATTCTTCTGACTATGGCGAGCTCTCATCTGATGTTATTTAATGTGAAAAACAACTGTTATATAGAGAGTGATTTAAAAACAATGAGGAGAAAAATAATAATAATAATAATTTTAAAAAAGAGAAGAGGGGAGAAGCTGGCCCAGAGACTGTGGGTTAAGGTGCTCAGATAACGTTTGCCAGTCAGGAAAACATAAGAGATTGGAAGGCTCTATATAATGGTCATAACAAAAGAGAATCAATGAGTGTTGACTTGATGTCATTTCCAATCTTTCTTTTCCTGACAGGAGCTGAAAACATTTTTGTTTGCTTTGGTAAGGTTTATTTTCGCTTTCCCTCCTCCCTGACTTTCCCCACCTCCCATTACCCTCCTCTGCTGAGTAAGCACTCAGAGCCAGGGAGAGTGGCTGAGCCCCGTCCCCCAACGGAGCGGCCTTCCCGCTCAGCTGCTCTTGGCCTCAGCACCCAGCACATCAGGGACACCCAAATCAACCCTCAGTTGACCAGCGTCTCGGAAGCAGGATGTTCTCAGCACCCAGCAGCGTCTGCCCCTTGCGAAGCACTCTGTGTAGAACTTTGTCCCCATGTCTTGGTAGAGGCGCCTCGCTTAAACAGCTCTGCATAAAGAAAGGTGAAGTCGCTGTGCTAACGTCAGTGCCAGGAGAGGGATATCTGAGCAGCTACGTCTGATCTAGCCCCAGACTTCCTCTTGCTCTGCAGGCAAGTGGACTAGCATAACTCATGCCCAGGCATCTGGAAATATTCTTCTCCCTAAAACCAGACAGCAACATCTATTCTCCCTACTGGGAAAGACCCCCGGCTTGTGGTACCCCGCAGACGGTGCCCAGGTATTGCCTGTGAGAGGCGAGCTGGCCAGGGCTGGCACTGTGCCAGCCTGTACACTAGTAGCAAAATGATAGAGATGACCAGAGAATAACACCTGAGCCCAAGCTCCCTCCTTGGACAATAAGCCGACCATGGTGTTTTGACCCTCCCCAGCTTCCAGAACTACTCCTAGGAACAATAAGCTGCTGGCTATGGCTTCGTGCTGACTGCGGCTGTAAAAAGGTGTAATCGGGGAGAAAGTGAAAAATCAGTAGGAAAAAGAGGCAACCTGAACCTGCGTGACCTCCGTGAACCAGCCAACACCTCCCTGCACCAGTTTTGCCGCCTGCAGATCAGCTGTGGTAGTTGGGTAGGGACACTGCCTTCGGTTGTGTTCATAAGGCTCTTCAAGACGTGCAGGGATAGGATTGTAAATTGAAGTGATTAGAATGGGCTGATGTGTTTGGGGAGCAAACCACACTACAGTAATGCTGTGGCCCTGTAGTAGAGCACTCAGATGTCAGGAAAGGAGGTTAAGGTTGCTTCTGTAATCTTAACTCTGCTGTCTTCTGAATGTGCATCATAATAAGGTTGTCAACCAAACCCTTACTTGGTGGAAGTCTGCGTAGCTGCATTGAAGTCTAAAAAAGTGTGAAATTATATTGCATTATATTAGCAAAGAAACAGCACATTACACTACCAAGAAAAGAGGCTGACATCAATGGAGCTGTGCTGATTGACACCAGACGAATTGCTGTCTTTTCCAGCAATCAGAGGTTGTTTTTTCAGACAGTACAATATGACTTCAGGTGAGCATTCCTGCAACCTTAGCTGTACCGTCGCAGTGTTTCCACAGCCTGTTTGTTTCCTTGAATGCTCATACTGTTTTTGCTCTGTCAGAGCAGACCACGCTATCCTTATCAACTTAGATGGTTTATCTTCTCCCTATGGCTTGTATTCTAATCATCTAGGCTCCTATCATCTCGTCTGAATTTGCTTTTGAAGCAGCAGGGTAGCCTTACTGAGGTACAATTCAGGGGGATATGGCAATTTCATTACTATGAAGCTCATTTAGCTGCACACTTGGGTGGTCTATATACTCCAGTAAATTTTCACTGTTTATGCTGTGGCTGTGAATAATCTCTTGAGTGCTGTTCTGTTCCAGATAGGTTTTCATCCCATCCTCAGCACCAGCGTAGTAGTGCTTCCAGTCATGCATTAAGCAATGTGACCAGTTTCTCTCCAGTGCAGCCTCTTCTCTCATTTTCTACTCATGGGGGACAAATTTAGATGCATGATCACTTTGGTTTTGTTGGTTTTGTTTTTGAATTCTGTCTCGTTGTTGGCACTTGAGGTGTGCAGTAGAGAAGGCAAGCTGAGGAAGCGTCCCTAGTTGTACAACCGAAAGATGTACAACTGTGATGGCAGCAGTTTCTGTGATGGCTGTAGTTTCCGTGGGAGCTGCCTCTACAGAGCCCTTAAGAAACCTTTGACTGTGCTGCGAGCCTTTGATGTTTCAGGGCTGACATTGTCATTCAGAGCCTCTTAAGCTAGCAGGAAGTCGTTCATATGGATCCAGGTGGATATGAAGAAATTTAAAGAGGCCAAATGCATACAGGCTTAAGAGTGCAATAATGGGGCTTTTCTCCAGTGCTCCTCAGAAGAGTTGGGAACTTCTGACCCAAGGTGACAAGCTCAAAAAATTTCATCATTTCACAGGACGGCATAGAAGAGCGGATGGGATTTGCAGAGTAACTCTGTCTGCACTCCTTGTTCCTCCATCCCAAAGGTGCCAAAACCCTTCGCAAATACCGAGTGGTCTCAGTAACATTGGTTTCACTCCCTGAGGTGTACCCACATTCAGTCCTCTCTGCAACAGCATCCTCAAATGGCCCTGTTAAGTCTCTTAGGGTGGGGTTCATCTGGTTTAACTTAGGTATTGGGAAAGTTTATCTGTGACTGAGCTAGTCACCTGTGTCTCCCTTTAGAGCCAGCAGAGAGGGAAAGGTAATTACAGACAGCAATTCATCTTCTCCTAAAAATAAGACAGGGCAGTTGACTTCTGAAGGAGCTGGTTTCAATCCACAGAGCCACGGGACACCAGCTCTGACTTGGTGATGAACGGCTGAATCTCAGCTGTGGCCCTTCTTGTGGGACCAACAACATGGAGAGCAGATAACAGAGTCCTGCCTCACACAGGATTAAGGAGGAGAAATCCTTTAGAGAGAGAGGGATTGCATTCCCATTCTGGGAAGGACCTGTACAGGGGAGTGGTTGGTGCGTTAGTATCGAAGAGATATGGGGTGTGTTGTGCGGATGCTGTGGGAACGCTGTGGTGAGAAATAGTTGCGTGGATCTGTTCCACTGCACAGCCAAATGATGGGTGAGTTCTCAAACAAGCTCCTCCAGATGTCGGTGATGTCACCACACACAACATCCATTTTTTCCCTTTATATAGGGGAGAACAGACAGGGAAAGCAGGGGAGAAATGGGGAGGGAAGGAAATCAGTTTGAGCCATTACAGTTGAACCGAGACCGTACTTGGATGTGACTACAATTAAAACGGAAGGTCTTTTAGACGAAGGAAAGAAATCCTGGCTCATAGAGTCCGTGGAGAATGCAGTATTCAGTAACCACCGAGGCAGGCATACATTATAAATACATCTGTAACTACTGGGATAGGTGTGAAAATGTAATTAACTGGAAACCTACTGAGTTTAAATGGACTTTTAGTTGTTTCAGGGTTTTTTTTTTTTTTTCCTTCTTCTTTAGCCCTCCCCCCTCCCATTCTTAAGTTAAGTTTAGACTTGTGGGTCCTCTAACTCCCACTGGCACAGTGTAATTTAGCAAAGGTTGTTCCAGCAGAATTTGAAATTAATAATTTCAAATAGGCAAATCAATGATATTTAAAAGCTCCCTCCTGTGTGTTTGTACAATCTGCACAGGTATAAAAGCTAATCACATCTTGCTGGGGAAGAACATTTGTTATCGGTTTTAAGTAGAGCTTGGCAGTTTGAGGGGATCAAACACCATGTTTCTTTCCAAAGTGTGCATGTGCCCCCGTAATTTAATATTTCTCATTAACTTAGTGCTCGCAAAAGGTGTCAGTGCTGACAGGGAGGAGCCAGCCAGCCCTCCCTGAGAGACCATCCATTTTGTACCACTGTGAGATTTGCAAATAGAAGGAAGGGAACACAGAAGAGATTACGCAGGATCAGAAACAGACAGTTAAAAATAAGGTTTCTGAGGGTATTGCATGGTTGGACAATGAAGGGCTAAGTTTGGCTTGCCCAGCAGCCATCCAGGAGGACACAGACTTCCTTCAACTATCCCTGCAAATGCCGTGTTAGATCAGCTCCAGAAGTCCTTGTTGTCCTTTGTCGTGATCATAGCACTTTCAAATATCACATACCTTATGAAAAAACTATGTTTTTCATAAAGGTGTTTCTTTCTAACACCATTAATTTATTTTTAGCATTCACCTGGAACTAAGATATTGTAAAACCACTATCCACAGTTGTTCTGTTTAATATAATTTTGAATGGTATTTTGCTATCTGCAAATACTATCCCCTTTCTAATTCCTCTAAGACCTTCAGCTGCAATAATTTCTTGCAGCAAGGAGTTCCATAGGTCAACTCTGCAGGAGGCAAAATATATTCTGTTTCTATGCCAACTCCAATGTATAATTTATTTTCTGTATTAGTATTTTGCCTATGCTTCTACATGAAAAGATCCCATTCAGCCCAGTGCTGTCTCATATGGAGAAGAAAAGCCAGCTGGCTGTGCTGAAATACTTTTCAAAAAGTTCCAAGAAGGAGGAAGACTCTCACATTTGTATTCTCCTTGCAACATCTCTTAATAATTTAATTCCCATTAGAAGTGCCTGTGTTGTAGGGGGGAAAAGATTTATAGAGAGATTTCACTCCAGGTTGGGTTTTTGTCTTTCTGTGTTTTCTTGGCATTTATCATGCATGTTTTAATTTGGATCTGAGTCTTGCTACCATCTGGTCATTATTGCAAAGAAATATTCATTTTCTCTGAGTGACATGGGCTTCATTCATCATGGAACTAGCTGATTGCCCCTCAGTTTTTTTTTTTTCCCATTACTTGGAATGAAGTCTGAAGATAGTTAGCACCAGACATAGCAGCATTCAGTAAAGTTTGCAAAGTTAGTAGCAGCTGGTAACTGGGCACAGGAAAAATTAAGAGACTTTTTAGGCCCTGATCCTTCCACTCTTTTCCACATGTCATGCATGGGAAGTGCAGCGTCGGAGGAGGCCAAGGTAGCATTGCAAAGGATGGGAAGTGAGCTAACGACTCCATTCTCCTTCTACTATCCAGCCGTGAAGTGCCGTCACCGTCAGAGTGAAATTTGGAGGTTTTTGCTCTCACTTAAACACAGGGAAGACAAAAGGGAGACAATTTGCCCCAGAGGAATGTTGTGACAGCTAGGCTTTCTTTCTCCCACAAAGTGAACAGACCTCCAACCAAGGCAGCCTCAGAAGCAGTGGGAATTCTTCGTCTGGAAAGCCATACTTCAAGCTTTGGGAGGAATTTAGTCTTTTAGCCTTCCACCATGCAGGAGCCTGGATGCCTGTTATTACTGACAATGAGCACAGGGCAGTGGGGAGCAAACAGAGGGACTCTTAGCTAGTTTTCGGATTATTCAGCACACGCATTGACCCACAACTGCATCTGCACACCCTTTGCAAATAAATTGCTTGTGACTATTCTTGCTCTTCTCTGGTACTTCCCACTGCCTTGTGTATTTCCCTAGACTAATCCGTCTTTGGTTCCCTTTGTTTGCAAACAATCCTTTGTAGCAATTTCTGCAAAGGGGGAGGCTGTGGGGCAGCTGGGGTTGGGCGGGGTGGGGAGTGTCAGCACAGTGTCCTTCAGTCACTGCATGCTGTGAAAGCCGGGTGGCAGTCAGAGGCTTGGACTGGAGTCTACCGGCCTGACACCCCTGAGCATCAGCATTTGTGTACCTCTCCAAATGGGGTATAGATAAAAAGGGCTGGCCAGGGGCAGATGGCAACTTGGGATCAGTCAGGAGCAGAGACAGATGGCAATGTGAGACCGGTTGGAAGACAAGTTAGTGCATGAGATTAGCTGGGAATGGATGGGAATTGTAAAATGGGGCTGGTTGGGAATGTAAGTCTGTACAGTCATTTGTAAAGTGCTGAAAATTAGACCACCATCCTAGCTCCCTTGGCAGTCTTGGACCTACCTACCTTTCCAAGCAGCACAGAACTACACAGATCTGTAGAAAGCAAAATGACCTCCCAGGGATAAGATCTGGCCAACGCGATCTCACTATGACCTCTGGATTTGATCCTATTGGTTGGCTTCTTTTTTGGAGAGAACAGGACCACTGGTAGCAAGCATTGCTGTTTAGTGTTCATCAACAGTTGTCACTGTGCCCAAGGAAATATGTTTAACAGTTTTTGGACACACAGCACATTCTGTTGCCCCATGTCTAGGATGGTTTCAAATGGAGTGGCCAACAACTGGAGAAGATGATAGAACAGCTTGCTTCAATTTGGAGCATCTGTGCCAGTGAGATTTTGGGGTTATGAATACCCAGTGTTCCTCCAGCCTAGCAAGGCTTAGAGAGAATCAGAGAGAGAAAGAACATCTGTGAATTTGCTGGAGGGCAAAACTAAGCCCCATATTGGGTAGAGCAGCCTCAAAACATTGCAATGACTAGAGGAATTTGTTCCGTATCAAAACTAATTTCCACTCTTCCTATTAGGTGGCTTGTTTGGAGGCTTTGCTCCCGCTCAGTCATTCAAAGTTGGTCGAATCCCATTACTCCCAGTGAAATCAGTTGTGATATATTCTAACACAAGCAGGAGACAAAACATAGTATTTATTTATTTACTTGACATCAAAGAAGAGCAACAGAATCATCCAGTGGTAGCGATGGATGGGTAGGAGAGAACCAGGGGCGAGAGGCGCAATAAAAATAGAAGGCAGTCCAGATGTTGACTGCACACTAAAATACTGCCTTTCCTCTCTACTGATAGCACCGAATGTTATTTTGTTTCTTTGGAATTCATTTTCTGAAAGTGTCTGCATGAGGAACATCTGCTCCCTCAAATCCAGACCTACAATTTGAATAAATTATCAATATCTGGCAGCAGACCGTTATTAATGGCTAGAGTTTTATAAGATTCTCCAGTATAATAATAGCGGAGCTAGTGGCTGGCATTCCTCCCAGAGAGACTGGTATTTGTCCCATTTTATTCTGTTCTGCTTTCTCTTTTCTTTTCTTTTCTTTTCTTTTCTTTTCTTTTCTTTTCTTTTCTTTTCTTTTCTTTTCTTTTCTTTTCTTTTCTTTTCTTTTCTTTTCTTTTCTTTTCTTTTCTTTTCTTTTCTTTTCTTTTCTTTTCTTTTCTTTTCTTTTCTTTTCTTTTCTTTTCTTTTCTTTTCTTTTCTTTTCTTTTCTTTTCTTTTCTTTTCTTTTTCTTTTTTTGTTTTTTCTTTTCTTTGCTTTGCTTTGCTTTGCTTATCTTTGCTTTTCTTTGCTTTGCTTTGCTTTTCTTTTCCTTGCTTTTCTTTTCCTTGCTTTTCCTTTCCTTCCTTTTCCTTGCTTTGTTTTTCTTTGCTTTGCTTTGCTTTTCTGTTTTTCTCTCTGAATCTGAGCATTATTGGTTGATTTTTTACCATGGGTCTTGGCTAAAAAAAAAAAGAAAAAAAAAAGAAAAAAAAAAAGAAAAGCCATTAGTATCCTATAAATCAAAAAGAAAAATGACATCTTCAAACATAAAAGACTCCCCTGAGTGTTTTGCTATTATTACCTGTACAAGGTTGCACATGTGGCTTCAGAAACATCTTCTTCCATCAGGAATCATCAGGTAGTAAGCTTTCTCACTTCCATGCAAGAGACAAGTTTTATTAACTTCTTCTTCAGCATATACCCTGGTAATTAATGATGCAGTGCACCTTTGAGGTGTCCTAATGTAGGCCGTTTATCAAAAACTGCAACTGTGTAGAAAGAGGGCTATGTTCTTTCAATATGATAAATCCAAGCACGCGCTGGGATGTTCTACATCTCTCTTTTAAGTACAGCCGCTCCCTCTAATTGCAGGGTTTGACTTTCATTTCAAGTTCTGACAAATCACCTTCTGGCAGAGAGGCCCTCCCATGCACGTGCGAATGGCCACGCACCAAGAAAAAAGCTAATCGCTTCCCACATTCAGCAGAGCACATGCCTGAACCCGCAGGAAGATTGCACAGCCTAATTTTTGGTCCCACATTAGGGAGCCTGTGACAAAAGTCATTTCTCCTTGAGCTTTCTGCATCAACGGGGAAGAAGCTGAAAGCAGCGTGGTGCCTGCATGGGATTTGTGCCCTGTGTTGTCCCCTCAAACTAGCTTCTACTGTTTTGCTATTTATTCCCCAGAGCTCAGTGATGGGAGATGCCTGTTATGATCTCTTGTGCAGAGCCAGGACCTGCGCCACTGAAGTCATCATTGCACGCCTGGCAGGGTTAAAACTGTTCTCCCAAGCTTTTTACAGAGAGGGTGGAGGTATCTGTATTTGGCCCATAGACATGACCAGATCATTGTAAAAAGGGCAGAAAAGCAGACTTCAAGGTGCTTTGCATTGGATCCTGATGCAAAAGTTCTGTCATTCCATAGGGAAAAAAAAATGTAGAAGAAAATAATATAATCATGTCAGCAAATATAGTTGCTGAGCAAGGGGCCTCCAGCCAAGTCCACAGGGTGCCCTTTGTCACTGCCGTGATTTGCTTAGAAATGCTGGTGCCGATCTAAACACAAGGAAAGGCAGATTTCACAGTAGATTTCCTCACATGCAGGTTCTGACAACAAACCTGAACCAGGAGGCACCCTGTGTCCACCGGCTCCTCCTGAAGGCAGAGTACGGCTGTGAATGGATATGTAGGTCCTATATGTGTGGAGACACTGGTGAGACTGGTAACACATCCCCAGTGCCCTCCAAGTATCCAGAGGGCCAGGGAGTCACCAGGACACAGGGACAGCCCTGGACAGGGGAGTCACTAGAACAGGGTCTGCACAGCATCTCTCTCTGCACGTCTATGGGGTGAATATTGGGGAGACACATGCCAACATTTTCAAAGTAAAGACTCCGTTAGCACGTATCCGTGCACAGTGTCCTAAGGCAGCCCTGTCCTTAGGACAGGTCAGCTGTTTTTCAACCAAAAGTGGTCCCATCTGGGCAGCCTGATTGCTCTATGAACAGTGTCTGTCCTGAATGCATGAGCTCCCGTGCTGCCTCAGTGAAAAACTCCACCTCATGCAGGGATGGTGAAGATGAATTAGTTAATTATGTAAAGCGATTTGGAGATGAAAAGTGACATCTGAGTGCCAAGTATTACTATTAATAACAAAACATATACCACCTACCAGGTATTATTTCTTCTTTTTTCCCTAAATGACATATTTCTGAACTTCAGAAATCAATTTCAGATAGCACCAGCACAAGTCAGTAGGAAAGCATAAGACTTCCAACAAAGAACAAGTATTTGGATAAAAGCAATTCAAAATTTCAGAGGAGCCCATTTTCTCCACGTCTGCCTGTGTTTTACCACCTCTATACCACAGTGTCCCAGTACCAATATAAAATCCTAACAGATTGCAAGTCTTCCATAAAAATCTGCCCTTCCTTCTTCTGGTCTCTTGTGTAGACACCTGAAGCATCTCTGTTCAAAGTCAAAGAAGACATCTCTGTAAGGTTAACCATATGCTTGATTCCTCTTCAGCAAATCACTTATGTACTTAAATTAAAACACGTACTTTAGGCTTGAGAAAGCTGGGTGCCAAATTCTCAGTGGAGCCCCAGTTTTACTGTAAGCCAGCAGGGATGAGAAGGAGAGGGAGAGGAGAAATTTTCTCTGAAAATTCAAGCTCACATGAAATGCCGGTTTGTGGCATATGAAATGAGAGGAAAAGACTGCAAAGTAGGAATTTTTGTACTGTACCAAGCAGGGTATAAATTACATTTCAGACCTGTGTTGATATTTAAACACATTTGGTATGTTCTTGTTGGGTCACTTCAAAGCTGGACCTCAGTGGAAAAAGCAGCTCGTCCTTATTGATTTTGGGCTGTTACAATATTTCAACAGAAAGACTCCAAAAGTGTTCTGTGAGAGAACAGATAAATTACAAACTCTGCTGTAGCAATGTATCTTATTAAAAAAGGATGCAGATAATCCAGTCATATATGACAATCAAGGCAAATCTAATTAAACAACTCCAAACAATACAGTGTATTTCTGCAAGGGGGGAGGAGTTTACTCTGCATGCACCATACAGAAAGCCAAATGTAATATATTTTGAGAATGAAGCAATTTGTTGAATACATATCTTTGTCCTCTTCTCTTTCCCACTCCCCCTTTTCCTCTCTCTCCTCGCACAAAATTTGAAGGCATTCATGTAAAATGGCTCTTAGGAATATCACACACAGTTTTATTTATGGTAAATTTATTATAATAAGGATGTTCTCTGTCATTGTCTGAGAGATTTATTTATTGTATCACACTTTTGAAACTGCTGATATTGATTGTTTCAAGAGGTTGCCTTAAAGGAAGAGGGGGAGAAAAACAACAACAAAATACCCTCACAAATGAAAAGAAATGGCCATGTTGCTATCAATTATTTCATAATGAGATATGAGGGGAGAATTTTAAACATTATCTCTAGCATTACAGTTGAACAAACAATATATTTACTGGAAATTATACTGTGGTGATGAATGGCTTGTTTTAAAAGAGAGGCTTCTCTAATGGGGGCCTTTCTGAGCAGCAGTGACACACAGTCCAACTCACAATTATTATTGCATTTTAATCAAAACTGAATTCCGTATTTCTGCCAGACAGTGAGAAGAGTGAATCCCATTTGCAAATATCTCTATCCTGATGATCCCCAAACAATAACAAATTCTGAGCTG
Organism: Chroicocephalus ridibundus; assembly: GCF_963924245.1. Classification (NCBI taxonomy): domain Eukaryota; kingdom Metazoa; phylum Chordata; class Aves; order Charadriiformes; family Laridae; genus Chroicocephalus; species Chroicocephalus ridibundus. The sequence goes on along the minus strand of NC_086316.1, from coordinate 77,905,107 downwards.
TCCAAAAATATTCTAGCAACAGTGCCATTTGCTAGTAATTCATGCTTTTCCTCCTGCTAAAACCCCTCTTCTGCTTTCTTTCTCGGTGTCCAGGTACGTTTTCAATTGCAAGGATTTAATAAAGAGGAATGTAACACGAGCTTTTCCCACCACCACCAAATGAGTGCAACCTCCCCACACACACACCTCATCTTATGTAGAATAGGGAATTGGTTATTAGTCACTGCAGTTTCTAGCTATGACAGACAGTAATTTACCATTTTATTGTGATTCAGTGCCTTGGACAGAGGCACACATTGCCTGTCATGCTGTGTTCATCACCGACTGTAGAGACAAGCGTTGCTTGTCAAATAGTAGAGCCCTTATAATGAGGACACCTAGGTGTAACATGAAAGATTCACAGGCAAAAGGACTTCTTATGGAGGGCTTAAAACCTCTAAAGCAGTGTGAGCTAGTTAGGTAATACACAAACTTTAGAAGCGGTACGGACAGAAATTTCCCCCTTACATCTATTAGGCACACCAAAAACGGTATCAACAGAACAATATGTAAACCTTTGTGCAAAGTAGGCAGAGCAATTTATTTGCATTACCTCACCACTCCATAGAGGGGACGACGGAGAAGGGGTGTGTGTGTGGATGACACGCAACAAAACCCCACAACCTAAAACAGGTGTGTGCAAAGGAAAGCGAAAACCTTCTACCTTTCAGCGAAGCTGTTGGATGGTCACTAATGAGATTTCCGATGATTTTTCATTTGTCTTCATTTCTAGCGAGCTTGACTCTGCATGGCATTTTTTCATAAAGGGAAAGGTAAGGTGGGCCAGCAGGTTACAGCATGCACGTCATGCCGTAAGCAGCTGTCAGGGGGCAGAAAACTGACACTTGAGATTGGATTAATCCTCCATCAAACCTAATTGGAAATAATGGACTGGATCCTCAGCTGGAGTAAAACGGACACAAAACCAGTGTTTCCAGGGAGGCTGTCCCCTTTTACTTCAATCTGGGAGCTGCCCGATCCACACTTTTGCAGTATGATCGCCTGCCTGATGTTGCCCGTGTACCTCCCAGGGCTGGAGCTGGTTCTCTGAAGTCGCATCCCTTTGGGGTGTCAGCATCCTCATGGGCAGTTAGGAAGGCGTCTGGACAAAACATGAGGGAAGGTTTGCAGACCATGCAGGCAATACCTCGGCTCATCTGCCAGGTGCTGTTCAGGCCCGGTGCTTTGCTCAGGGATGTGGGCAGCTATGCGGATAAGAAGGAGCCTGAGAAGTTGAGCGGACAGCCAGAGTTACGCTCGCCTTCACACACTTGGTGCTGGTGGGTACTCAAAGCAACCTCTGAAGTGCATCGTGTGCTTCACAGGCTGGGGAGCTCTGTGGGTACAGTTCCCTCTCGCTTTTTATCCCTCTCCCTCCCACCCAGCCTAAGTGGGCTTTGTTAGCGTGAGATTGCAAAGCGTCCTTTGAGCGTATATTTGCAAGGATGAGTAGAGTTATATGTGCACAAGTGGTTCTGGTGTGCAGACCATACTCTTGCCTGTGTGGGAGAAGACAGAGTGAGAGGTCCACGAACCATCTTTTCCAGCAGGGTTTTCCCTCGGGTAGCCCATAACTGGAGACCATGTGAATAAACCCACGGCAGCATGTCACTAGCCAGAAGAATGGCAGCCTGCCTCGGCTGTTCTTCCCCTGGATGCCGCACACCGGAGCAGGGACACACCTTGTCAGTGGAGAGTTCCTGCAGGAGATGGGGGTTTGCTCCCCTCTGCTCCAGGTCCTCTGCACTCCCTTTGCTGCGGGTAGGGAAATTGAAGGAATGAAGCTGGACGCAAGGACTGCTGGATGGAAGTTGTACCACGTGCTTTTATACTTTCTTATTTGCACAGTAATGTGAGCATACGCAAGTTCATTTGTGCATTGTAATATTCACATTTTCAGTCTTAGATACTGCATTACAGAAATCTGCCTCCACGCACAGTTCAGCATCTCATTTGCAGGCAAGGTTATGTTTTCCTTTAAGGATAGTTAGAAACACAGCCAATTTTAGGTACTAATACAAATTTAGGAAAGTGCATGTTCTAATAAAGGTAGTTTAAATGTATTTAGAAGCCAAGGAGTACTTGAACTTTTATATTGCCAGTATCAGATACAGATTTGAATATTAGTGAAGCTAAACTGATTGATTGAATTACTTCAGGGAAGGGTGAGACACAAATGCAACATTTTAGTTAGTCTTATTACATTTTCATTTACCTTAAGGGAAATCGTAACTGCTTGAACACTGGATATTAAAAATGCCCAGGTAAATTTTTGCAAGATTTTGTTTTATCACTAAATGCATATGTTACATGCTGACATTCATTTGTTAATCCTCTTTCCCATCTTTTGTCCCGCCTCTCCTAAAAAAGAAAACAATATGTGAAATTGAAAAATGGTGCTCACTGAGGGGTTTAAAGACATTTGAAATTTAGAATATATTTTAAAGGTCAATTTCAGCAGTAATTATGTTATAATGGTGAAGCTTTTAGAGAATGCGAAACACAAGATTAATATGTTGCCAGATAGAAAGTGGCAGAAGACTCTATCTTGTATGTGTGTGTGTGTGAGTGAGTGAGTGAGTGAGTACGTGTGTGTGTATGCACATGTTGCATGTGTTGAAACTTACAGGACGTTAACAATATATCAGAACAACTTTCACGAGTACAAGGAACAATGATATGCTTTGCACATATATAAAACTTCCACTGATATCAAGGAGAGTTGCACTGGACACAGGCTAGTGCCTTTAGTCTTGGAAAGGGATTCCTTATTACAAACTTCTGTTACAGTTAACGACAACAGTAGTATCAGATCACCCACACTGGAAGTGAGTCCAGTGTGGAAAGTGCTGTACGGTCTGAGAATAAACCCCATTAAACTACTCATGCACATTTACTTAATCAAGGCATAGTGAGTCTTTCCATGTGTTTTGGGGGGGAACTAGAGATTACATCAAATGAAATATTCTGTTTCATAATGGGTGTCCATGTAAAATAACAAATATATTTCATTCTTTTTTTAATTCTTGGATGAGTGCTTTAACCACAGGGTCATCTATGTAACTTCATATTTTGTCAGACGAGTTATTGGCCCTTCGTGCACCCCTTGTTGTCTGATAACTTAATGTGCCTCAGTTTACTCAATCCACAGGTCATGAAAATGTCAAATATCATACAAGTTTTGAGCTCTTCTAGGCTGAGTTGTGTAAGATATTTCAGATCCTCTGATGGAAATCGCTACATAAAGCATGGTGAGAACTTACTCAAAGCAGCCAACAAACTTTTTTCTTACAAAAAAGTGCACCGTTGGAGGCAATCCTACCACTCCATGAATAGCATTATTCTGAAAACTCAGTCTAGGTTTTTCACTGGGGCCTGGTACAGATGGTCGCTTTCATCCCATCAAAGTTTCTCAGTCCTCTGGCTTTTTTTTTTTGGAAATCCAAGTCTGACAGCACATTTCTAAGACGAAACAGCCACAGGGATGGATCAGAGTCTGAGCACAGAGGGGAGTGTTAATACTCTCTAGCTGTAGCTATCTGAAGCAAATCCTGAGAAATGTGGAGGCACCTATTCATTATATAAGGGTGGGATTCATCTCCTTTCTTTTTAGCATTTAGAAGTCAGGGAAAGAAGTGTGAGCTGATTTTCTTTCATGGCCATTGAGAAAAATGGGCATGAAAAGAGATCACCCAGCCGGCCCCAAGCAGGTATCCAGACTGTTGTTGCTCTCCCCTGACTACACAGGGAGGCTAAGTGACACGCTCAGGGTAGGCATCTAACTCTTAGACACTTAATCCTTAGATGAACCTCATCTGTATGCTACTCATTTCCATTTAAGTTAGATGCCTAAAGACTCCAAGAAGATGGTAAGCTCCCAGCTCCCCAGCGAAGGAATGAATATGAAGGCAGAGCCCCCATAGCACAGGTTGCGATCGCTCGGGAACCTGCAGGGCACCTGGCCACTGCAGCAAGGCAAAGTAAAACAATGAACCAAAACATGATGTATACTGAGAGAACTAGTCCTTTCCCAAAGCACATCATAAATAGTATATTTATAACATTAATTAAATGTCTACAACTACAATTATTTATAATAGAGATGTGAGAACTCAATAGACTATTAGTGAAGTCAGCTTGTTTCATTCCAGAAGGACTGGACAAAGACTTATTACACTGTATATGAAAGTCTTAAACAGTTGCTGGCTTCGAAAACTTTATTTCCAAGATGTCTGCATAATATGTGCTATGGAGTATAGTTTGTCTTGACTCCTCACTGACATATTTCCCATATAAATACGAAGAAGAATCCTTACTTGTATCCTAATAAAATAATAATATACAATGTTAAAGAGACCTCCAGAAAACCTGTATCTTAGAATCTTTTGGGGTTGGGTTTCTAAACAGAGTGTAAAGCAAAGTGCAACTGCAGGACTGGAAGCCAACAGGTTGCTGTCTTGTAGGGCAATAACTCCTACATCTCTACCTGTAAATAAAACAGTCCAGGATGGACTGGCATGAGTCCTGCCCTACAGTTTCCCACACCACTGAACCATTAGCATGTCACTTGCCAGTTTTGGCCTGTCTCTAGACTGCTCACCGGTCTCTACATGAGGGCATACGTCATGCCAAGGACAATTTCCAATAGTAGTGTGAATGAATTTCTACCAAGTTTGTCTCCTTCCACCCTACTCTGTCCTCCACTGTATTTCCAGAAGGCTTTGCATCCTCATGGGTGCTGATATACCCTTATGCCACCCCTCATTTTCAGGCTTTGAAAACCGTGATTTGTCACATGAGGTTTCTCTCCCGTTACCCTGAGCACAGCCCACACAAAATAGCAGACCTCTTTACTGCCCGCATAGTCAGATGCTGTCTATTGGCCTTGGCGCTAGAGAAAGGTCCCTAGTCCTGTTTTATTCAGCCATGCAGACACAGACAGTGCCTCTGCTGCCTTTAGGAAGGAAGGGTTCATTTCCAGCAGCTGAAAATCTGTGCCTTTGAGCATGGGGGAGCTTTTCTGTTCCTTCTCCAATTGGGATCTTGAGCCTGGAGGCTCAAGAGCTGGTTACCCAGAGCTGGTTGGATCATTCTCTTTTAATAGCACGACCACTTACTCACGGACCACTCAGCTGGACGAGCCAGTAACTGATAAGGGAGAGAAAGAGAAGGTGGTAAGAGCAGTTATTATTACCTGTTGGTTTTGTGATTTGGATCCCATTTTACAAGGCTATGAACACCCACCAGCCAGCGAAAATTAATAATATAGCAGGTCACTGCCAAACTCCATTGTTATTATGTTTGATTTTGATTTCCTCTTTCATCTTCTTTTACCTTCCTTTCTGAGTTTTCTTTGAGGTGACCATGCCCACCCATTGTTTATTCTTTGTCTTCAGGCTCGTGCGTCATGAAGATCTCTTTTCACCCAATAGGCTGAAGGGTAAATAAATCAGGAGAAATCAAGTCCCTTCATTCCCCGCGAGTATGGAATATGTCCCCTGCAACTTCTCTTAGTCCTCTTAGTAGCTGTTGTCCATTTAATAAACATGGTAGCAAGGCAACATCTCTTTATCATCTGCCTTCAGATTACAAGGCTCTGTGTTGTGCATTAAAGGTTTGGAGCCACAGGGTGTGCCAAAAGCTGGGTCATATGTTTTGCTATGATGTTCCTACTATTTCAGCTTTGCCTTTAAAGGGCAAATGGTAAAACATCTTTCTGAGAGTTAATGGAGCATTTCTGCAGCAAGAGGAAAAAGTGAAAAAGTTTCAAAAGTGTGGCTTATTATCTCAGTCAGCCAAAATTCGCCTTGCCTGTCACCTGCCTAGGAATCTTCATTTTCCTTTCTTCATTCTTCAAGTTGTTTGTTTTTTTTTTTTCTTCTTAGTTTTCCTTCACTTTATAAGCTTTCCTGTAATTTCCTTGCTTCAGTTTCAGATCCACACCCCTCGTCAGCTCTCCAATTATAATATTTTGAACTTTAACATTAAAACCAGGGTACCTGTCTAGCGTCTTTCCTGTGTAGGTTTCTAAGCTCTTTGCAGACAGTAATTAACTGAACCTGACAACAATCCTGGAAGTTTAGGTTAGTGGAGGCATAGAGTGCCTGAGTGGTCACATACTTAATTAGTGGCAGAGCTAGAAAGACAGCCTGGGAGTCCTGACTCTTCATTCCTTGATTTGACCATCTGATGTTGTCTCACACAAAGCACAGGAAACTACGGATCAGGCTATCCCTCTCCCCATCTCTCCTCATCTCATTGGAATTATCCATAATGTACTTTATCAATGCCAGATACCCCACCAATTTTTTCTGCCTAATGCTCAGTGGTACTCTGATTACTCTGTAATGCTGTCTTCTGGTCCTATCCTTTCCCCTGAGATATTCATTCCTGCCTGCTGTAGCGTGGTGGAAAACAGGAGTGGGTTATTAATGATTACTAAAGGCTCAACTTCAGCTACCCCAAACAGTGGGTCCAGCCAAGTAGCTCAATACTTTTTCTTTCCCCTGTTTGAAGCTATTCATCAACAAGAACACCTTTGCCTGGGAGGTGGCTTATTGAGCATTGCAGAACTCCTTGCTTGTGGTGAGGTTTACAAGCACATCTGAGATGATTTTCCCTCCAACATGCACCTAAATTTACACCAGTCCTAAATCACTGCTAAGCACACTGCTTTCTCAGACATCCTGACAAGCTTAAATGTATCTCTTACTTCAGGTAAGGACAATACCTTGTGACAGGGAACATGTATGTCCCTTCCCCATCTATCCCGTATGCTTGTATGGCTCCTGACGTGTTGCTTTCTAGTTAAGCTCTTGTGCTTCTTTTTGTGTGCTTGGGATGGACTGGGGGCCAGATGGAGTGATGGGGAGATGTTGCTGCAGTGGTGGCAAGAGCATAGGCCAGTGGGCTCAAGACACTTGTGCACGTTTTTCACGTTTACACAAAGACACATTTCAAATGAAGCTGTGGCGAAGCTCACAACTGTTTCCCTGTTACTGCTTCACGATGTGCCTCCTTATCAGTGGGGCCAACCTTCACTGGCCCCAAGCAGGTATCTCGGTACAACTGGGGGCGACCAACCCTCACACATACTGGATACGCTTGTCTCAGTTTCTGCACTGTTTCTAGTGTTCATCATCCCTCCCTGCGCTGCCATCTCCCTGACTAATTAATAAGTGAGTCATCTTCTCCTGTGGCCTCAAAATGCATTCAAACTGTCAGAGGGGCATTTATTTATTTATTTTGTTGTGGTTAAAGGCCTACTCTTCTAAACAATGAAAGGATAAATAAAATCAGCTCAGACAAGGTTATTTCACATTCCTAATTTCCAACACCTTTTTTTTTGCTGAAGCCCCACGATGCTTGTTCCTGTTCTCCCCGCTTCCCTCTCCCACCCGCTAACAAAAAACAAAATACATTTTCGAATCAAGATAAAGCCATCAAAGAACTAACTAAACATGATTAGAAAGGACCTCTCCTTAATGGGAAAAAAATCATGATTTAGACCTGGCTGCTTTCCAAATATCCCTGTGCAATCAACCAAAGAAACACATTTTAGAAAACAGAATTGTAAAAGTAACTTTGAAGAATCGGTTGCCATGGAAACAGATCTGTAAATACTTAACTGCAAACATTAAGTGACACAGTGATATTCCAGAGCCCAGGATGCCTTAAAAGGATGGCAAATTTCACCCAGCTCTTTAAATAATCAACTCAGCTCTGCTTTGATTTTTCTTCTTTTTTTTTCCCCCTTTCCTTTCGTTTTTTCACACTACTCAGTGCAATCGCATCCCTGTTCTCAGGCATGTGTGATAATAGAAATGCCAGAACTATTTTATAAAAGAGAGTCCTGATCTTTTGTAACATGGAGGCAGAGAGGGAGGAGGGGGCACAAAATACAGAGTCAGAGCAACCTGTGGAGTCTGAAAATATAGCCCAGAGTCATTCTCTTTCCCTCTAACTGCAGGGTCAGAAGAAAGCGTGATTGATTGTGGCTTTTCACTGCAAGAAAAAAACACCCAACCAACCAGCAAATTCTTGTCATCTGCCAGGGAAGAATCAGATGCAAGGAAATAAAAGGGTTATGGACAATTTTAATTTAAACAAGTGGGTGCATTTATGTTGTGCCCTAGCCTTAACTCTTTGCTCAGAATTAACTCACTCCTGGGTTTCCCAACACATCTCAGAACCCAACTCCTGTTGCCTTCAGTGGAGTAAGAGTGCCCTTCTCCCCTGGGGAGTCAGGGTCCCTCTCCTTTGTTGTCATGGAACATCCATGCCCCATGGGCTTCTCTGCTTCAGCCAAGGGGGTGAGTTCATCTAAAAGTGTCAGGTGTTTGAGGGGCAAAACCTCTCTCCCCATGCTAAGATTAGAAGTCAACAGCACTGGTGTTTCCTCTTGGGAGAACAGTGAGGGGTGGCTGCTGATAGACCTTTCCCTGGCTGCAGGCACCGATTACAGAAGACTTTTGCAAGCCTTCTTTTCCGAGATTTTGAATGTGTTGAATTTTCAGACATTCATCAAAAGGTCTACACGTTCTCCCCAGCCTAAAGGGAGGTGAGATGGGTCATCACTACCATAGCGTGAAGGATAACTTAAGAGATGGCCATGACCCAGTGCTTGAGAACACAGCAGACTCCAGTTAAATATCTAGTCCCATCAGGTACCTCTTAATAGCCTTACTTATCTGTTTGAAGTTTTGGCAATATAGGCTTTACTGCAGTTTTAAACCTAACATGGTCAGAAGCTGACTGCAGGTTAATTTAACTTGTAGAAATCTTTTGGGCAAGGTGATTCCTCTTTGGCTTCTGACAGATTATGCTCAAAGCCTATGAGCATCCCTACACTGCTAAAATAGCATATGGCTTTTCCAGAGTAAGGGGCTAGGAGAGAGGAGAGGATTTTTTCCCCCTACAAGCCTGCTGTTGGCAAGCACTTGGATTTGAACCAGACATCCTCACTGCTGAGCAACAGCCTGTGAGTATCTGCAAACACGAGTTTAGCTGTCGCTTTAGGAAGACCTTTAATAACCTGCTTGTTTTCATCGTTCTGGTTGGGTTTGAGGTTTTCTCTTCCCTGTGGGCTGGCTATGTTATCCTACTGAAAGCTGAGCAGTATTATCCTTTAAGCTGATTTTTCTGCCCAGCTTAGGAAAAGAAGGGACAGGGAGAGGAAGGAAAAAAAATGTAGAGGCCAAGGATGCAAGAAAAAACAGAAAGGGACAGAGAAATGTAGTTTGAAAGGAGCCCTGATCCCTAGAGTGATCACCTTTTACTTACACATTTTGTTTGCGGGAAGTCTGTACAGCTGTAAGAGATTCATCTCTCCTCCGTCTAGTCTGGAGGGTTACTGAAATGAACGGCAAAACACAGATAGAGGGATAAACCTAGATATAGATAAGTTAGCTATTGATTTATATATCTAGATATATAATTTTTTTTTTTAAAGAGACTTCTTTATCTCAGATAGCGGAAAAGTTCCCACCTGGATCTCTCCCCTGCCCAGCCTGCCTATCTCTGTCTCTCACATATATGCCATCTGCCTGGGAACCTCTGAGAGAAATCTGTGTGATCTTTGTAGAAGGAAAGTGAGGAAAAGCGCGTTTTCCTTTGCCTTCCTCTGCTGCCTACTGCCCCCTCCTCTGGGTGCATGCTTCAAGGAGATGTGTGTGTGGCAGGCAGAGCCCAGCAAAGGGCAGGGAGAGGAGAGGTGTCTCTCATTTGCAAAATCCACGGTGTTTTCATCCTTGGCATGGTGGTGATGGGGTGGGGGAGAGGAAGGGGGTATGGCATGTCACTTCACTTTATCACTGCCTGGGCTCTCGCCTTGTCATTCGGCACTTGCCGTGAATCTAAAGAGAGTTTGGCCTTAATAACTTCACACAAGTACTGCATTGCCAGTGACTTTAGAGACGGGTGACAGCAAGCAAGGAATTATAATGAATTGCTGCAAATGCCTTCTTCACACAAATTACAGTTATTTTCCTCTGAGCCTGCATGCCTTCCAACATCAGGATTTTGGTTCAGAAGATAGGGTTTTGTGTTTATGTGTCTAGGGAGAGAGACATACATTTTACCATCACACTTGGACCCTTTCACCCCTTTCTTTCCCAATGCCTCCCTGGGTTTTGTTTCTTTGTTTGTTTCAGATTTTTTTTTTTCTCACATGCAGTCAGAAAAGTAGTTTTTCTTACTGAAAGAAATACACTGCTCACAAGCCATGCTGCACTTTGACAACAAGTGGAAGGAAGTTTGGCCCTTGTCATGACATTAACATCCTCCAGAGGAGGTTAACATCCTCCTCTGTCACCATAGTTATCCAGGCTGGGCTGTGACAGCCCCCTTCTGCACTGAGGACCATGCCACATGGCTGTTTGGCCATCCTGAGAGGTGTGGCCTGGTAAAGGTGCTCTCAAACATCATGCCTACCTTCATCAGGGCAGCTGTTTTGGTCTCAGTAGGGTGGAGAACAGTTTCTGCAAGCATAGCTTGGCTGCTCAGCGCCAAGACTCCCAGTGACTGGGGTCCCAGGAAAGCATGTTCAGGTCGACTGTCACTGTTGCCTGTAGGTGGAATTAGCTTAGTCTGTGGTGCATTGGGGTTCTGGTTATTGCGGGAAAGAGAGTAAAGGTCTCCCAAACGCAGCATGACTTCCGTTAGGTGGCTGGTGCTCATGGACAGTACACAGCCAGTACATGGCTCATGGCCATTTCTCATATCTCCATTACAGTGTCTGTTGTTTTCTTTATCAGATATTTTGGGAAATAGTGAAGCTAAGCAGTCCTTGGCATTTTTCAGAAGGAATTGCCCAAAATCCCCACAAATAGGTAAATTCCCTAAAATCTCCTTGATGCTAAGACATCTCCAAACTCTCCATCTTAATGCTTGTCCCCGATCAGAAGAGATCTCTTCAGTGCATAGCTATCCTTGGGTTCAGGGCAGGAGACTGCCTTGCTTTGTCACTCCCCACACTGAACAGAAGACTGGAGGTCACGCTCTGTCAATGCCTTCTCTGTGCATGGGTTCAGGTGATTTCAATGGTGGTCTGCAGAGAGCAGAGGGTACATGCCACACAAAATCAAGAATTACCTTCAGTGAGGTGTGAAAGGAGAACTGTTAGGCAGTCACTCTGTGTGGTTCCGCAAAGGTCACTTCTGTTCTTGCTGAGCATCTTCCAAAAGCACTGGAGTAAACAGGAAGATTTATTTTGACTGGGTTTTGTTGCAATTTGGGAACATGAGCTAGTTTCTTCACATGAGTCAGAAGTATAACTCTAACTGACTGTTAACTTTATCAACCTTAGTTATTTAAAAGAATCACTGAAGAGTTTTGATTGAGACCACAGGTCTGCTGAGCTTCGGGCAGTTCGGGCAGCTCCTACCTGATTCACTCTGCCTCAGTGTAATCATCCATACAGCGAGGCCTTGCTTCAACTGTTCCATTCTTAGATTGGTTTTAAAAGACATTGTTTGTGTTATTGCCTATGTTACTCGTTTAGTTAGCAGCTGACATATGTTGGGATCAACTAAGCGATGATAATGCATGGCGGAATTATTTAAATTATACATGGAGTTATTCTTAAGCAGTTAAAAAAAAAAAAGGGATATGTCTGTCATTCAAGCCCATGTTATCCCAGAGGTGTACACCTGCTGCTGCTGGGTCTCAGGTGCATTCAGGACAGGCATTTGATATCCTCCTGCTTTCATTCCTCTGCATGGAAATGGGTTAGTTGTTCTCATGGCTGTTGCAATGCCAGACAAAGTCCAGTTACAAAGTTCCCTGAGAAATAGGGGACTGAAGAGAAATACTATGAATCAGTAAAGGCACTGAAAGTGGCATGCTTGCATTTGCTGTAGTCCGGTGTGTCTTTGAATCGCCACTGACTTGGTTTCTGGCAGGGAGAATGTGTTGCTGCGGCGGTGTCAATGCAGTTAAAGGGACATTGCCAACACACGCTACCTCCTCAGGAACAAAATGTGAATTACAAGTAGTTTCGGGTGCTATGTTTGCCCTTGAGTATCCCTTGCTGATTGTCTTGCAAACATGTTTTGAAATGCCTTTTCTTCCCTTGCTGCAATGTGAAAGCCCAGCGACTGACTGTCGGCTGCCGAACGAGTTGCAAAGTCCATCTCTAGCAGAAGGGTGATGGTTTCATTTTGGCAGTCTCCCTGTGAGAAAGTGCATGATGAAGGTGCTCTGCATCAAGCGCCTTGTCAACAAAATTATCAATTAAGTTTCAAGGCAAGAAAGTAATCCTCAGGCAGTATCAGTACCTGCTCTTACAGCTTTCCCACACAGACACTGCTGGCCTTTGTCAGAGATGGGATGTGCTAGCCTGAATCCGCGATCTGTCCCCGTACAGCCATTTGCAGGTTATGAAGTATGGCATCTTTATTTCTTTACAGTTATGTCAAAAGCTGAGCAGGGTACTTTAGTGTTCAGATCACAATTGGATTGGGCAGGGTTAGCAGTTAAGAAAATCTATATTTAACTTGGAGGTGACTAAATATTACTGGTGCCGTCTCACAGGTATATGATATTGTAGTTACTCTTCTCCATGGCTCTAAAATCAGGAATGAACCTCAGTTTTCGTCTGCAACAGACTTATACTAGTGTAATCACACTGGATTGAAGTGTGGCTGTGTGCTTTAATATTATCAAAATACCAATGCTTACAGTTGCCATTCACCTTTTGTGCTTCTCATGGTGTTTTTTGCATGCAGAGGTGGCAGAGCTAAGGACATATATTTGATGAGTTGTATCAGGTCAGCTGGCAAAGGGCAATTGCCTATGTATGGCACTAAAATCTCTAATAAAAAACTGTGCACAAAACACTGCAGTGTTAATTTATCTGTATCAGGTGTGAGCACGCAACCGCCTTTGCATCAGTAAGCTAGTTAGCATGGCTACAAACTTCAAGTTTTACACAGAACTTCAAGTTTTACAACTTCTGTTTTACACAGAATAATAGAAAATAGATTTTCTACAACTGAGCATTAGTCCTAGATTCTATTTGAACTTTATGTTCACTCTGAAACTTTTTGAAACACAGTTAAAGCACCAAAAACATGAAAGACATTTGAACCAGCAGTATATAAGATCAGCACTTTGTTTCATGTGCCCTGCACATTTGTACTCCTTTAGCAGGTGCCGTACACCTGGACTACTCTACCTTTTAACTGGGGCCTTACGTAAACTAGTTAAGCCAAACACTACAATTCCTTTAAGAGGGCAACTGATTCCCCCTGATTTTAAAACTGTTCCTAAATGGTCTAAGCAGAAGTAGAAATGTCCTCACAGACTCCTGCCTTGCTCCAACAAAATGAACCTAAATAGGAAAGCTGACTTAAGCAATTACAGTTTTGTCAACATTTGATTTTGTCCTGAATTGGAATGAAAAGGCAGAATATCAAAACCCATCTTGGCACAATGAGTTCCAGAAACGCTAAAACTTTTTCAGCCTGACATCTTTGATTGAAGAAGAACATTCAGACTTTTCTCAAATTGAAATTCAATTTCCAGGCGGCCCGACCTGAGCTGTCGCAGTGCCTCAGGCAAATGCTGTGGATGGGGGGCGCCATGGGATTTGTAGCCTGGCAGGGGAGCCCGGCCCTGTGAAGGATGGGGACGTGAGACAGCTAAACTATTGCTCTCACAAGAAATGGCTCTCAGCACTATTATTTGAATTGTGGGAAGATTCTGCTTTCATCAGAAGTCCTTCAATTACCTTTTTTCAAACAATAGAAAATTATCCCTATTTAAAGGAGAAAATGATCTGTGGGCTTAGCAGAGAAAATGGGACATTTGACCTAAAACACATTCTTGAAAGGTGGTATTAAGTGTTTTGTGCATAATTTTGAAGGGGGAAAAAAACAACATAAAAAAAGCCCAAACTGTTTGCTCTATATGATGTGGTGGTTGTGTTTTCAGTCAGTTTGACCAGCGCTTTTCCATAAAGCATCTTGTCTACTAGATTTTGAGACATTAATGGCAGGGAATAAAAGTTATTTTCTGTTGCATAATTTATGATGATGTGTTATTACTAATTAAATACAATAATAATTATGAATACAGTCCTCAGGCTTGAGCAAACTCAATGACTTGAACAACTCAGGTTGCTTTGTTTAGACTCCCCATGTAAGTTTTTTTCTTCAAAAAAGAAAAAATAAAAATACCCTGACGTTTCACAGATGTTGTTTTCCAAAGTGTATTGAGTTACAGCTCACCAGTACAGTGGGTGGGAGTAGTCCAGGAAAGGGAAGTGACGACTATTCTTTACCAAGTGAGGAGCTTCACAGTTGTAGATGTACATCATACACAAATACAGGTCCTGAATGCAGTAGTTCAGGAGAGGGGAAGGAGATATATTTCATGTCTGTGAGGTTCTTGAATCTAGCAAAAGAGCAGTAATTGCAAGTGGATTACACCAGCCCCCTAGCCTAAACACCTATCTTCTCTGCAGGGGAACTTTTCTCTATGTCTCCTTTTAATTCCTTCTCTATTTATTTTCAATTTGCTATTTCCAAGACTAGAAGGAACTGGTAAGAAAGAGGTAGCCCCATACCTGCCATGGTGACATTGTTCTCTTCTACCTTCTCCATGCTGGCTCAGCCAAAATTTTAACACCAAGCAGTCAGATTAGTGGTGATAGTGGTGCTAGCACTGGTGATAAATATTGTAAGAAGGAAGAAAAAGACTTATATATATAACTTGGTGAACTCAACCTCATTCCTCTAATCCCTCAGAGCAAGTGAGGGGGAAAAGAGACTCTATAAAGGGGTTTTAAGGAAATGGGAAAGGCAAGAAGGGAAAGGGCTGGGTGGGTTAGAAAGAATTTTTAGGATGTGTGGAAAAATGGGTTTGCAAAAGAGAGAAGTGTATTGTGTGACGCCACGTGGATTTTCAAGAGAGAGACCGATGCATATGATCAGCTTCCCCTCTGTCTCCTCTTCCCACTGTTTTGCTGAAGTTCCATCATCAGTGAGGAATGGGGAAAGCTGAGCCTGCTGTTGGGAGGGCAGAGAAGTGACATTCAGTCCTAGATGGAAATCAGGCAGAGGGAATGCTTGGTCAGCTTAGCTTTGAATGAGAAAGAAAGAAGCCAAGAGGCAGAGAGAGAGGAGGAGAGAGAGGAGGAGAGATAATCTTGGATGCTTTGTTAATTTAAAAGTGCAGTAGCACAGCAAACCCTGTACTTGATGTCACCAATATGAATTTCAGGCCTTTCTTTCTCAGAGAGCAACAGGGAAGGAAACAAGAAAGGCAGAGGTGACATTTAACCTTTCCCTCCCTAAAGAGCAGAGGGAAAGGGCTGTCAGATGCAAGGAGGTCAAAGAAGCTCTGACTGTTACCACCCACCACGGGGAGAAGGGCTCATTCTTGCGTGTGTCTTGAACAAGACAAAGAGATCTTGATGGAAAGAAAACCCATTACATATCTTGCTGTAATGGATTTTAAATGCCTTTATTTACCACCAGTGGCAATAGCTTCCAGTTGGTATCAAGGCATCACCAGCTAAAGATAAAGGAATCTCTCAACTGATGGTGCATGGGGTCAGGAAATAATTCTCCTGCTCTCTCCGTCTAGCTTTGCATGATTGACCCAGTGAATTACGAGGGTGAAATGGGGAGATCACCATCTTCCAAGGCAGCAAGCGCCATCTGAGCAGAAGACAAGGACCAACACCGTACAGCTCAGTACTGCAAATTCTGTTGTCTCTTTTAATACCCACAGTGTTTCAGCTGCAGCACATCAACCAAAACCCAAAATACTTAACGCAAATATAGATAAGTCTACTGTTCCTTGCCAGGCTTTATCTCATCCTTGGCTAAGCTAAATTCTGGTCAGTAGTGTAAATCCAGACTGTCTGTCTTGATAATGATTGCTGAAAAATTGGAGAAGAAATTAACTCAATTGGATAAGTTTTATTTTTAGCCACCTTTACATGCTGAAATGCTATGACACATACCTAAGATGGCTAGTCCCTGATTGTCCCCCCTCTTCCCTCTTAGTTCAATTAGGTTCAGCTTATCAATGAATAGTTGGGGTTGGAAATGCCCTCTGGATATCATCTAGTTCAGCACCAGGAGGGGCTGGAGCAACTTTTGATGTATAGGATAAACTACTAGGACTAAGGAGATGGTACCCAGATACACTTTGCTGCTTTTGTTTGTTGTTGGTAAAGAGTAAGTTACCTTGTCACCTATCTCACACTTTCTTCAGAAAAGAAAAATACTGGCTGTACCAAACCAAAATTTCTGCCCCATTATTCCTGTTACACATGGGATCCTAAAACTCAGTGACAGACAGCAGTGGAATGATTGCTTTGGATATTGAAGTGCAAGCTTTTTCAAGCTAAAGGTAGGGGGGTTCAGTGAGAAAGATTAGGTGTGGACTGCAGAAGCTCATGTCTCCTTAATTTTGCTTTGCTATGTCCTTCATCTGAGGTAGATACTCTCACAACTATGTCTTCTGTATGTGTATGATCTTTCACAAGCCCGTGTGTCAGGCACAAGAGAAAAAAAAAAAAGCCTGGGCTCTCTTTGTCTTCCTTGGCACTCTAGGAAGGGAGGTAACCTCTGGACTTCCTCACACTAAGCTTTGGTTCTTGACCCCCTTGGGATCCTGGAAAGCCCCTGAAACAAGTTCTGTGCTTGACCATCAGTATTTTTTTCACTGAGCATGTGAATTCCCTAAGTATTGTAGAAATGACAAGAGGAAATGACACAAATCTTAGCATTTTACAGGAAAAAGCTCAAAAAGCTTTTCATGGTTTCACAACAGTGGCAACCTGCAGATGTTTGAAATCGATGAATAAAACCCCCTAAAAATCACAACACTGATCTGCTCAAAAAACATTACTCTTTTTTTCTTTTTCAGTGGTTAAATTTGTGGTTTCTTTTCCCTTCTTTTGTGGTTTTCAAGTCTGTGGCTCAGACTTGGTTCATATGTTCAACCTTTTTTTGTTCACAGCATTTATGTCCGGAAAGGTATTTATTTCTTAACTGAAAGCTGTGATTTGCACACATAACAGCAGAACTCTGGGAGCAGTCATGGATCAACACAAAGTATCCTGACACTCTAAGCAATTGCTGGACTGGTAATATGGATTCATTACTGCAGTTCTAGTGGCTTCTTTGAAACTAGTAAGTATGTTTTTAAGGATGTTAGAAATTCAAACAGGAAAAAAAAAAAAAACAAAACAAAACAACAAAAAAAACCCAACAACCAAACAACCCATTATAAAAGAAGCCAATAGCAAATAACTGGTCTACTATGACAAAGATGGTTCTTAAATGATGTAAGGATTTGTGGTAAACTATTTTTCATGAGGTAAGTGCCAGTGATCTCTTTGGTGCTTGCATCCCTGAAGAGGATATGTACATCTCTAAAGTGTTCCTGGAGATATTCGCTGTGAATTCATGCAAGAATTCACAAAGTTTAGCATCAATTTTCTTTAGCTCCAAGCAACCTCTCAGATGTATTTCACTTGCATTATAAGTGTAAAAGGCAGTGGCCACTCAATGAACCTTGGATTTTCTTTTTTTTTTCTTTTTCCCCACTGCTAAAAAGAAGGGCTTCCTCCTATAAAATGGCCAAAAAACAGATGAAGAAGAAAAGACAAAGCCTATGGGACATGCCACAAAGAATCCTCTGAGAGGACCCAGTGGCTTAAGAAAGACTCTTTGAATGTTCAATTCCCTCATGTTGTTCATTGATTTTCTCCTGGTTTTCCCTTATCTTTCCTTTCCTGTTGATATCTCTTTAATTGATTCCTGATTACAGATTACACCAGTTACAAACTGTTATTTGTCAAACAATGGAGCCAAGCTTCTCTCTGCGGCCTGGGGAAATGCATGCAGCTCTTGATAATTTCGGGAGGTTCAAACTGAACAAGCTGTAGAGAACGTAAGATGATCTGGTGGTAATTGTTAAAGAAGGAGTCTGTACAGACTCTTCTTCAAGCAACTACTTGTTTACACTCCACGGCCTTTATACTGCTAGGAAATCCTGTATCCTGCAAGAATTACAATGCAGTAGAATCTGCAACTGAGTTCAAAATGTTCTTCTCAGACTCATTATCAACTCCAGCTCTGTTTGCAATGCTTAGCATATAAATTATTTAAATTAAACTAACTACATAAATTATTCAAGTTTCCCCCCCCTTATCTTTAACAGACACTGCAGAAAGTTCAGTGCTAGTGGTGTTACACTTCACTGCCAATCAGATAGGAGCACTAAAGGTATCTTGCAATATTGGCAGTGCCCAAATGACCATGAGACTCTTAGGAGGCAGCTGCCAAAAGCTGAATGATAGTGACGCTGGAACAGCTTGTCACCAGCGATGGACTGCATTCTGCTCACCAGGGTAAATGAGGGAGTTACAAAGGGAATTACAGGAGGGGTGGCTGTTCTGGAATTGGTACAAGCTAATCCTGTTAAGTGCTTTCTCTTTTGCCTCTGCATGGTCCCAGGGCTTCTTTCTTCCGCTGCGGGGAACCTGAGGTGGTCAAAAGTCGCACTGTGAGCAGGCCTAGTGCAGCGTCCAGGGACTCTCCCCTTATGAGGCATCATCCTCACCTGGTTCCCTGCTCCGCTGCTGAAGGATGAAGAGGAGTGTGGTCTTGATCTCTAATGTTTTCTCCTTTCCTGCCATCTGCTGTATCAGCTTCATAGCCAAAGTCCACGGTGGCTAGAATGAAGCTCTGACTTCAAGGCATGTGCAAGCACACTCTTTCCTTAGAGCCTCAGCCAGACATCTGGTTTAGGTGCCTGGAGTAGGCAGGTATCTCTTACCAAGAGAGCAGTAAATTAGAAAGCCTGCTTTAGAGGGAGGGCTGTCAAAGGCTAGTTCCTAGGCAGCCATCAGAGAGAGGCAGCAATAAAGTGTAATTATAGTAGGAAACCCGAACAGAGCCTTTGGTTTCAGTGGAACCTGACTGAATTATTCTTTATACACAGATCTTTTCTTTCATGTTTTATTCTTGCTATTCTCTTAATTTCATATTTCAAATGTGATTTAAAAATGCAGCCTCTACCTGGTCTCCTGATTTTGCTCTGATTGATTTGTAAATCTGTGAGGACATGTTTTAGATTTCTGACTATGGCCAGACATCGTGATACATTACAGCTATGGCGTTTATGGGGGGCCATATTTCAGCTGTAGGGAAACAAATTCTTTTGTTTGCGACAGTCCCCATGGACCATCCATGCGATGGTTCAATACTGGTCTAAACAATACAAGACAAAATCCAAGGTACTAATGGCTACCTGTTTAGTCTTGCGTTACTGTAGCTGTCAAGGCCTGATACCGGTCCGCGGTGCAGGGGAGCAGGACAGAGAAATATGTAATGAATATATGAACTCATTTGAAGAATATATGGATGACCATGGCATGATCCTTGTTGAAGGGATAGGGGAGTACAGATCATATGGCAGGAAGAAGTGGTGTTGAGAAACCTGCTGAGACACATTGCGAAGTACCAGAGCAGCATCCCCTTCGTTGCATGGCTCAAAGCATCCTACAGACCAGGCAGCGGTACCACAGGGGAAGGGGCAGGGACTGTTTCGCCGCTTCAGTGAATTCTAACCTGCTAGAAAGGCAGGCCTAAGTCTCAGGTGATCTGAGTGTGATGGAGGGAGCAGACTGCCACCCTTGTGATTTCACAGCGAGTCTCATGACACTTGGTGTTTTCCAATTACCCTCGGACTTCACAAGCATTTGTGCATATAATAGCCTGCTCTTCTTTCATTTAGAAAGAGTAAAAGATTGCATCTTGATTACAGAGTTGTGGGGAACTGCTGACAAACCTGAACACTTAAAGCACAGAAAGCACAAAATTAGCCAAAGTAATCCTTAAAAAACAAAGCCGAACAAAACCCATCTTAATCCATCCTCATGATTCAGGGCAAACAGGGAGAACAGACTCTGCTATCTCATTTTTCAGCAGTTTGGAGTTTCTGAAATACAAGCGGGTGAGAGATATGTCATATTCATTAAAGATGGATGTGGCATGCTTCTTTCTTTTTAGGCCACCAAGAGATGACATTCTGTGTGTGGTGATAACTAAGAGGATAAGACTGTGTTTCTATTGGTTTCATGCTTGCCTGTATTGGACTAGATAGACGTAATCACCCTGGAGATACTGTATTTACTTCTCCTTCCTTATTTACTTTGTTTCTTTTATTTCACTTTAGGGGACTAGGCTGGAATTGACATTTCTTTCTCTTCAGCAGCCGCCTCCTCTCTCAATGCCGGGTCTCTGGGCACTGAGTTAAGCCAGACAGTGGAATGGACCTGCTGTAAATAGCGTTGATAAATTGGGTAGATAACACAGTGTGGCCTGGTTTACCCCAGTGCACAGAGTAATAAAAAGGAGCTTCCGCCTCTGAAAGGTCATCGTATCGACAAGGGGAACGATTGTGGGAAAGGCAGTTGTGAGACGCTTGTCGCTAAAGCCACTTTTCCACAGGAGATGCTGAAGGGATTATGCCTAGGCCTGTTCCTCGCTCCCCTCACCCCTGAGGTCATCTGATTTAAAGGTGCTGAGCGTGACCACGGAGCTGAGGATCCCTGGTGCAAAACAGGCCTGAGCAGCAAGGCTCCCAGAAACCGTCATGAACTGGCTAAGCTCAAAATGGCCAACGGCATGGGTGCTTTTCCACCTTGGCCAAATTGGGTAGACCTCCCGGGACTACCCCAGCAGTCCTTAAAAGCTTTGTCACCTCATCCTGTGTAGCCAGGAGGCCTTAGTGATAGGGCTACCAGTAAGACACAATTCTCCCTAATAGTTCAGTGGTTTAATGTGTTAGTTAAAAAATAGTCCCTTTTTATTCTGGTTCCATGATCTCAATTCAGGCAGCAGGCAGGGGAGAGAAGTGTAATAGCCAACAGGCTATTCACCCAACAAACATCACTGAAGCATCATTTTGGAAATGCCAGAAGACTCGTGGGCCACAAACGTTGAGAAGAACTTGTCACACGCATCCACCACACAGCAGGCCTAACAGCGATCAGCCAAAGGAATAGCTCTAATGGATAATTAGGAGTCTCAGACCATTTTGAGGAAACCTTCACTCAAAAAGCGGGTCCTGAAAAAACATGACTTCCCCTCTGAGCAATCTAATTCGAAAGCACCAAATCAGAGCCAGCAGAACAGAGAGTACAATGGGGTTGACACGTGTCCACAAATAACAGCAAACGGAATAATCTCTGAGGCTTTGCCTAGACTTGCAGTCCTCTTCATGTCACAACACTTTTAAACAGCTTTCCAATTAACATACTTAATATCAGGACTGGAAATTCAAGTCTAATGAGGTTTCATTGAAAAGCAAGGCATACAGCCTACAGACCGAATGCAACCGACCATGCCAGTTGGCACCAGGATGCGATATGTTTATATAACTGCTATTCTGTCACATATCGAATGTCCATGTAGTCCAATAGTTTTCCCTGACATTGGCCAGTAGAGCATGCTAAGCAAAAACTATCAGAACAAAGTGCTTGTACAATTATTTTTGCCCCAGTTGCTCTTCCAGCCTCCAGCACTCCAGAGCTTATGGAATTCCTAAAACAAGCTTGTACATAAAGCACTTTGTACATCAATGAGAAAGTTTCCACAAAGTAAAGGCATTGCTACTTGGTGGGAAAAACATTTGTTCTCCCCAAAGAAGCTAAACAAGTATGATAAAGTATCGATTCTATCATTTTATTTCGAGAGTGACACCCGTGGTGTACTAGGAAAGGGAGTATTTCTAGAGTAGAATGAATTTCTTAGCTCTATAATGTATTGTGCTGCCCTAATGATATTATACCAGAGGTGGTTTTCTGAATGGGGGGAGCAATGGGTTTTGCCACGTTTTCCGTCTTTTGGCTGTTTACTTGGCTACAATATTGGCTTAATAGTAGATTCCAGCAGCACTCATGGCCTGCTCCCAGCTAAATGTTGAACTCTCTGTTGAGTTTTTTATAAATGAGAATGAGGTTTTAGGGACATCACTGTTTTGCTTTGAGAATTGGCCCATACAGAAGACTAGAGCTTGATGGATCATGAATTTGTGTCATTTACTACCATTCCAAATGCAAAGTGACATGGATTTGGAAACCTTAGCTAGATGAGGAACTGTGGGGAAAGGGCCGAGTTTGGCCTGAGTGGGAAATTGTAATGCCTTGGGAAGATGACAGCAAACTGGCTCAGGGGATGTCTAAGCAAGAACCAAATGATGCCCTTTGAAAAGGCAGTCTAATGATTTAATACCCCTGTTCCTGGATAGTGGTGTCATGAAGCCCAGAATGGCAATCCTTGCTTTGGCCACACAGCACAATCTTCCAGGAGCCAAGACCAGCTCATTAGACAGGAAGATTTGCGTTCCTTGCAAGAAGCTGGTCCCCATCCAGTTCTGACAGTTTCAGCCAACCTGTGCCATCTGGCTGGGGCAGTTCCCCAAACACACAGCAAAGCCTTTCTCAGAGCCCCAGCCACGTGGAGGGAATATTTCAGAGGGCTGGAAATGGTGGTCACTGTAAAGTGTAATAGCTTTTGGCTCCCATGGCCACTTTGTCACAGATGTTGCTGAGGTCCGTTGTGATTTCCAGGCACTTCTGGAAAGCACAAAATGATTCAGTAGTCACAAAATAAGAGCAGAAGTAGAAAACTAGAATTGGTAACCACCCCCCTAATGATTAATGTTCTTCCCCCTCTCCTGCCTCTGAATGCGAAACGTTCCCCTATCAGCAGGATAACCTGGACCTGAGTTCCTCTGAGGTGAAGTTAGTTCGGCTCAGTCTTGCAGGAGGCTCTGGGCTCTGAGTGATGATGGCAAGCGAGATAATAGGGCCCTCAGCAGCTCACCCTCACCTTAACCTCGTCCACTGGGCAGGTATGGGCTAATGCATTCGGCTCCTATTGCTAAGCAAGTCAGGGTTATAAACATGATTTTCATAATTGGGTTTTAACATACATAGAAACCACCCAGCAGCGATAATAGTTTTGCACGAGAAGAGCCTTAAGACAGAGGAGAACAGCTTCTCTGAAGTGTTAAGAATCCCAGCACATTTATCTTAATAAGTTTTATTACAGCCTGCCAGTTTAAACCTAATGACTAATTTATCGTATAAAATACCAGCAATATATTTTTTGATTTTGCTAATTAATTATCTCAAACAAAGGTGATATTTATAAAACTGTCCAGAAATGGTATGTGCATTAAAATTGCCTTGCAGCAGGAGATGAAATTATTACTAATATGGGATCAAATTATTACTGTATTGACTTAGTTACTTTATTACCTCATAATGGATTTCTTCATTATTTTCCCCGGGACTGTAGCATTCATGATTGCATTAAAGTCTGTTAATCTATGCAAATATCATTAGGAGCTACTAATAACCACAGCAACTTTCTTCAATTTCAAGGAATGTGGTAAGTACTCTCAACACATTGTTATGTTCTGTTAGTGTGATGGGATTAACTCAGACCCTGAATCTTCGGGACAGTGGGTGGTCAGCAGATCCCTTTGAGCCTTTTCTTCCTTAAGGATAGATGAGGTGGAAGATGGAAATTTGTTCTTGTCCTTAGGAGGCATGATGAGGGGCACCATTCTTAGCTTCACGACTCTAACCCTGCCTGATGTCGACCGAGACACCTGCTAGTTTGCAAAAGGGCCATGTCATATACCTCCACTCCTTTTTTTCCAGCCCTGCTATTTATCCTCAAAAGCAATAGCCCCCACATGAGAGCATGTGTTTTCAAACTACAGTGGGATCCAGTTATTTTCTAAAGGTCATGTGATGGAGTAGTGGCTTTTCCATGCAGAAGCAAATAGGATAGGTGAATTTTCAACATTGGGCATAGCTTTTGAGTATCCCAAGTGTGATCTAATGCCTTCACACTGATGTTTCAGAAGTGCTCGATGAACCATTTTCAAAAGGGCTGAGTTTGCTGCAGAGCTGTGAGTGTGTGTGTCTGTGTTTGTGTCGGCCGCTCAAAAAAAAAATGCAGACAAACATTAAGCCTTGAATGCTTCCCCTTCCACGGCACTGCAAACTGGAAGATGCATGCATAAGTAAAAGAATAGGTAAGAGGGGTTAGGTATGCAGTAATAAGTACACATCTGTTGAATGATGTAACTATTTACCTCTATTACAGATTAGTGCAATTTCACATTTCCCATGAGGTCATGAGGTTATAGACACCTTTGTTTTAAAGCACACAAAATTACATAGAAGAAAATCAGGTTCAAATGGATAACTGAGTGACACGGACAGAATTTCACCTCCTTACCCATATCTGTCTGTCTGTCTGTCTGTCTATCTGTCTGAATGATCTAGATCCATAGCTTATGTGCAAGCAAGACAATCCTGACAGCAACTTTCCAGCAATGATCAGTGCTATATTATTCCTGCAATATTAGGGTTTACATCGGGCTCTCCTGTCATTTCTGAATGGCATCTGAAGCCTCCTCTTCAAATTGACCTTAGACTGAAATCGGTTTAGGTCCAATTATAAGAGCTACTGAACTCTGGGTGCCCTTGTTTTGCTCCATCAGCATGTGCACCACAACTGAGAGGAAGACAGGCTTTGAAAATGTTAAAGGCTTCAGTTTTTGACACAAAAGCTGCATTCTGAACTATAAACAAGCAAAACAGGCTTGAGATGGTGGTGAGCAATCCCACAGCCCCAGGGGTTCCTAGGATCCCTCTTTTCACTTAAAGAGTAACAAGAGTCTCTCTCCAAATCTTTCTAATTTTTTTTTTTTTTTAAAAAAAAAAAAAGAAAGCCCCACAACACTGCTGTGGTGTCAGAGGAAACTGCTGTTGGATTAGGCATTTGCACCTCTGTAAATGGATTAACAAAATGTGATTGTTTGGTGTTTGGCTGTCAATCTGCATTTGGCTCAGAGGGGATAATTTTAACTCAGAATCTGTTAAAAAGTAATTCTGTAGATGGAATCAGTCTTGGACCCTGTGAAACTTTCAGCTTTTGTGCTGATGAGCTCACCTTGTTTTGTTAAATAGAGGAGTCCCCAAACAGTGCTCAGGAAGGGAAAAAGCAGGGTGAAGCCAAAAAAAAAAACAAACCCACACATTATTTCTTGTGTATTCTTTCCTTATTTTTTTACCCTTTTTTTTTTTTTTTTTAAGATGAGTGGCTATCCTTCATGGAAAAAAAAAAGGGGAATGCAAGCCCAGGAGAAATGCAGGCAGTAAATTAGATGGATTGGTTGGAGCTGTTACACATTAATTGCATTTCAGGATCACCTGGGCCCCCTCTCCACCAAGCAGCAGAGCCTCTGTCTGCTGGGCACTATACAAGTGCTGAACAAAGGACGGGAACAAAGCAGCGCTAACGGTCGTACCGAGGGTCTCTCCGGCTGGTTTCCCTTCCCAGCCCGTTGCAAAATACAAGCTCATTAATTCTCTGAGTTGAGACAGGTTCTGTCAATCAAGGCTCTTACACAAAACCGTTGAGCAAACCTCCCAACTCAAACTGGTTGGGAGTTTTGAGACTAGAAACAAAGGGGGTTTGTTTGCTCCTTTTTTCTTTTTTTGTCAGACAAGAGTCTTAGCTCGGCAAAAAACTTAGGTTACAGTAGATTCAGACATGCGGAGCCAGATGTGGTAGGAGGGTAAATATCTACCAATTGCTACCTGAAGCATTAATTTGGAAGGGGATAGGTCCCACCAGAGAGTAGTTGGGCTCTCCTGTGCTCAACATCCCTTTTATGCCAGGCAGGGAACGTAGTGGTTTTGCTCAAAATGGGAATTAAAAGCACCTGCCTTGGACTGATGGGAAAGGGGGAGGCAAGGCTGCCTCCTTATTACTCAAATCAGGCTTATTTGGGGTGACTGACATGGGTTTTGAATAGTTTGATACCTGCTAATAAAAGGCTTGCTTGGGTTTCTAGCTCTCAGTCTTAACTGGATGGCTTTAATGTAATTTGGAACAGAAAAGGTCTGTATTCTAGTGATGATTCCAATGCTGTCATCTTGAGCCCATCTTCAATAGCAGTGGGGGGACATAATTATCCAGTGTAAATCAGAGCGGTTCCATTGACAGTGCTGATTTACACCGTCTGAGGGCCTGGCTTAGCTGTGTTATGGCAGTGATCTGCACCGTCTAACCTTCCTGAATCCCTTGCATGGATTGTACACATCAGTTAACTTCAGGCAAGACTTTCTTGCTTTGTCTGAATGCTAATTGCACTTCTGTGCTGCAGCTTATATTAAAATTAAGATATAATTCCAAAAAAATAGAGATAATTGAACTGACCCAAAATATAACCCCTTTCTTTATTTCTTAAGCACTTGAGTTTTAGCACAAATCTCTTTTACTGCAGGGGCTTATGTTGTGCCATCAGCAAATGCAAAGAGCAATTAAACATTTAACATGATCACAAGGAGAAGAGAAAAGCTGCTGTTTAAATGCATCAAGAAAAAAAAAATAAACAGGAAAATAGTCTATTGGCTTTAATGTAAGATTAAGAAAAATTTGCGCTATGGTGAGTTCAATTCAACAGCTTTGTTTATTGGGAATCTAGTATATTATTTTTAGGAGCAAAATACCTACTTTGCTGAGCTCCTTAGAAGGAATTTAAAACAATCCTGATGCCATAGAGATGCCAGGTAGATGCAAATGCTTTCTAGAGAGTAAACATTATGATTTTCACCTTCTCTTTCTTATCTTTACTTGTGAGGGTTACCTGGAGCTTGGAGAATATCTGCTTCTGGAAAGGACTATACTTCATTTCCTCAAAAGGAAAAAAGAACAAAAAACTTCAAGACTCTGCATCCCTACTGACATTCTTCGTTTTTCTGTTTCACACATTTTCCTCTTCTGCTAAAAGCTTGTAATCCAACCTATGAGTCATCTTGGTCAGTGTTGCTGGCTATACTCAAAGTATTAACAAGAGGAATTAGTCCTGTTTGTCAGTCTGTCTGTGAATGAGAGACATGGGATTAAGTCGCTAGATGATATTTGTTTTCTGTAGCTTATAGCGAATGTTTATTCAGTTGTCATAAGGACATCGGGGTCATGCAGCCCAGTACACAGCTTGAGCAGACAACTGCATTATACAGTCCCATTCATGGGGGTGTTGAGTCCCTGTCACAAAAAGAGATCCTGTTTTGACATTCTGGTTGTCCTAGGAGCCTGCGTTAAAAATGCCCTCTGAGTCTGTTTCACCAGCACAAAGGCACGGATAACCACACAAGCTCAAAGACGTCCCTCTCCCCAGTAAGGGGTGGATGAAGAGAACAGGTTAGTCATGGGACTCCAGGACTGATGTCAATCTGGCAAAATCTTAGCAAAGATACAGAGGAATTTAGCAGGCCTTTATTTAATAGGATTTTTCAGGTCTTTTCATAGGACACTTTCATTTAAGCTTTTGTTAGGACAATGTTCTCAGTTCTGGTTGGAGGTATAGAAAGTGGACAAATGCCAGAAAATCAGGTAAACAGGTAGTCAGGTCACTCATCCCCAGCGTAAGGTATTGGGGTACAAGCTGCTGAGATGATCTTTTTGGTAGTGTCTGACACAGGGAAGCTCTGCATGGGGGTGCTGGTCACTAGGGAGGCCACCAGGTCCCCAGAGGAGGCATTGCCCAGAATGTGAAATGGTGGGAAAGCAATGATATGAACTCAGTTCCCTACATTTTAGGAGGGCATCTGAATGCCAGAAAAGGGACTCTGTTACCTCCTGCTCTGAGATTCTTGAAGGTTTAGGATTTACAGCACTACAATTTTTCATATTGTAATGGAAACAGCTTGAAATGTTTTTAGGTTGAATGCAAAGAAAGTGAGAAAACTGCTCAAATATCAACCACTTTCTGCCTGCAAAAGCATTTTCTTCTCAACTCTTGCATTAACACCTAGACTCAGGCATGCCTGTGACACAGAGAGGCTCTCTATTTGCCATCTCAATTTTTTCTTGAATTGCAGTATCAGACACAAAGCAACATTTTCTCTAGTAGATTGTGCCACTAATACAATAAGGGTCTAATATATTAATGAATAAGGATCAGTAATATGCTAATGTTTCTGCATCACATTAATATTCTATGAGACTAATGCATTATTATGCTAATAAGTCTATTAAAAATGCAAAATATAATTATACGTTCTGTATGGCTCCACTGTTGAAATCTGGTTCCTGCCCTAGACACACTTGTGTGTGTATTTCTAGAAATTGTATTACCTGCTGTGAAAAGTTAAGGTGATCTACACCTGAGGTATTTCACCGCACACACCAAGCAGCCCAGCCAGGATTTCCACACCTCCAACACCACATGAAACAGGTTAAGTGCTTTAGCAGGTCTGCATTTCAGCTGTGGGAGAGACAGGCTTACAGCCATGCTTTACACACACCTCTGTTTCTCTTGCTTTAGAGCCTGGTGTTTACCTTCCCTTTCACATCTAGTTGAGAGGGGGCCCTCCTCTGGGTGGGCATGTTGCGCCAGAAGGATCTCATGCATCTACATCCTGGCCAGCCAACCCTCTAACGAAGGGTGGCAACTGAGACCTGTTGAAGGGTGGGGTTTAAGAGATCCCTTTTTCTGTAGTGTTTTGTTTTGGCAAGTTCAGGCAGCTCCCCATTCAGTATGCTGTTTATACAGTTTATTCTTCAATGACTTATTTCCCCTCATGCCCCTGATCGCAGGAGCCAAAGGCATGGGCACAGCTGGCTGTGACTTCCCCCGGACAGCTAGTCCCCAACACTGGGACACTGCGATGCCTACATTCCCCCCATGGTCCCAGCTCTGGGTTTCCTCCTGCTCCCGTGTCATCGTTGAGAGAGAATTTGCAGAGTGCCTCCCACTCTCCATAAACATATCCACACTCCTGTGCACTCCTGAATAATGGCATTTGGAGGAGAGGTCTCCTGCAGTTCTTTCTACCGCAGCTAAATGTTCACTTGATTGCTTTTAGATGGGCCAATTAAGAATGAAAAGGGAAAGTGAACAGCATGGTTTTGTTTTGTTTTAAAAATGTCAGGTTTGCCAAGTTTATTAAGCAGGAGCTCAGAATGAATATTGAATTTTCAAAGACTGGCTCTAATAAAGTTTGGGAAAAGAAAGTGGAAGGACATGTCCTTCCCCTTGTCCCTGTCAGGATAACTCTCTGTGCTGTCTGCATCTTATGGCACCAGTCATTTAACAGCTGTTACAACGGACATCTTTAATGAGAGAACGAGGTTTCTGTTGTTTGTCTGAAGATCTATTCGCTTCCTTATTGCCACTGGAAAGAGGCAGGAAATTGAATGGAGAAAGATTCTGACTAAGAGAACTCCTTTCTAATGGTGAGGAAAGAAAAGATGTAGAACGGGTTGTCTAGGGAGGCTGTGACTCTCCATCACTAGAGGTAGATTAAAAATGAGAGAGATGCAACTGTCAGTAATAGCATAGTGGAAGCTGGTCTTGCGTTGTGCTAGTTGAGCTAGTTCAATGAGAGCTTCTCCAGGGTCCTGCCAACCCTTCGCTATGGTCCCAGCCCACCCTTCATAGGCAACAGACCCAAGACTTTGTGACTGAGTTTCTTAACCTCATAGCCCTCAGGGTTTCTTTGGTATTGGAAGAGAAAAGAGGTTGAGATGGCATGGAATTGTCCTTAAAGGAAGCAAAGAATAGGAGGAACAATTTACAAGTGTTTCATAAGACTGGGAAGTGTGCTCAATTTCACGAGATTTAAGGCTACCATAACTATCTACACACTTCACACAACCTGCGTGTATTGCATTGCCTTGTGTGGGAGTAACCTTGTTCAGTGGTAGCTGTCCTTCCTTCACAGTAAAGATCCTGCTATCATTAACAGTGACTGCATTTCCCTTTTAGGGCAGGGGGGAGAAATCCAGGTCTTAGGAAATGAAAATCCAACTATTTCAGCATTGTTTTCTGTGGGTATTCAGTATGATATGTATGCATGAGTGATACTTTACATATGTGGCTCCCCCACTTGAATTTGTCATAGCAGACATGGTGAATGAGTTTAGGACTCAATTACAGAGGATTTGAAATATTTTGTTTTTTACTGTATCTTCTAACTCATTCTGCTTCTGAATTTCACTGGTTTCAAAACAGCAGTGGAATGATTATTTACTCAGTGAAGATACGCAAAGCATTGAATTCACAATTTTGGTCTACAGAACAGGAACTCTGCATTTTCAACTTGCTGGTGGTGTTCCAGCAGCCCCATAGCAAATTCCATTTATGTCATCGTCATTATTACCATTATTATTTTAATACCTATCTTGTAAGCCAACATCTCCTGTGGATTCTCCAAGGTGAACATCAGGTGGTTTCAAGCTGCTTCATCAACTTGAGGTTAAGTGAAGCTATACCGATTTACATCAGCTGAGAATTTAGCCCAAAGTCCCTATTGAAAGTGACAGAAAGCTTTTTGCTGGGCTGTCTCTCCCTCAGAAAGATAATGCTTTTCACAGGAAAGCTGTTGTTTGGTACGTTCCCTTATGTAACAGCACAGTTAACAAAGTGGAGAAACCAAAAAAGATGAAGATGATAATACACATGGAGAGGTTCAGGGTGCTGAAGTGAGCAACCTCTCCACAGCACGATGTTGTGTTGCTGTTGAACAAGTCCACACAAATAATGGGTTTTTAGGGAAATCTACTCTTCAGTTTCTGCAGATATCTCTAACCTAAATTTATGTGGAATGAAGGCTTAAATGTAAATTATGACTCCAGCCTTTCACTATGCCTGAGTTAATATGCCTGGCAAAAATCTTGCCTTCCTCCCTTCCCACCCCACCCACCATTTCTGTTTCAATACATATCTAAAATATTCCTTTCTCTTCTTTAATCGCAATTAGACCAGGAGTTAGTCAAGTTGATTGTCTTCCTCTTAAAGTGGCATGTTGGATATTTTATACCTCTCCTTGATCTCTACTTGGTCCATCCGCAAACTGGTATTTGGATTTTTCCCATATTTCGGAAAGTAACTCCATTGACAAGTGCATGCCTGTAAATTTAGAACTCAGATCACTCTTGGAGATTAAGGCACGTGAAATCTAAACTGTAACTGTACGTAATGCCCCCAGCAATCCCAGGAGCTCCTGTCTAAACAGTTCAAAGAAGACACTGACTCCACTTTTTCTAGCTCCACTGTAGCCTAGTGATGTGCCACTTCTGCACCGTCACTACCCTACTGTCTTAGGAGCTCTCATGACATTCTAGGTATCTTCTCAGGCGGTCTTGTCACAGGGCATGAGCACAGATGGACAAAAGTACCCCTACGTGCTGCAGATATAACCACAGATCAGTTGGATTAGTGCACGCTCTTTCAGTGTTGGTATTTGTTGAACCATTACCATCTTTAAGAACCACGTGGGCTAAAAAGCAAGAAAAACCACTGTGGGGGGTTGAGGGGTGGGTTATGTTTCACACCTCAGTCTTAAAGCCCAGTGCAGATATTCATCTGCAAGCCCCTGAAATGCGAGTTTGCTGCAGGAATCCTGAGCTGCAGAAGCCTGGTAGCTCACTATAAATCTGTGAGTGGTTTTGTCCTCTTGGGCTTGCTTCACACCAGGATTAATAAGCAAAGATTGGCCTGTAAAGTTTACACAGATTGCAATTCCCTCTCCATATAACGTTCTTCTTTTTGTCGGAGAAGCATTTTTTCCCCTCGAACTTTTTCAGTTCTTCTCTCTCTAGATCTAACTTTTCTGCAGTCTGAATGCAAGCATGTGTAAAAAATCAGGGTGAGAGGATTTGCTCTCTAGGCAAAGAAAACACCGGAGGTTAATTAAAAACAAAAGGAGGCATAACAAACAACGCCCACTCTCTCCTCCTCTCTACCCACATGGACCTTTCAAACCCAGGGGTTCATGCAGGAGTGGAGTTAGCCAGGACCAGGATGGAGGCAAGAGCCCTGGAGGAGAAAAAGGGTTTGTAATCTTTGAACGAAAGAAAGGGTAGGGGGAGACATCCCATCAGTGTAATCCCAGTGGCAATTTCATCTAGGCCTGTTGTTTCTTAATGAGTTTTTATCCAGCTTTAATTTGACGGGTCTTCTTTCCCAAATGAGGGCTAAGATGGCAAGGGGGAGGGGAAACAGAATAGTAGGGCAGAGAGCCAGCCCTCTGGCACTATTTCTTTTTTTTTTTTTTCTTTGTTGCTTTCTCTCTTAACTGATTTTAAAATCTCTTTCTCACACTTTTCTCTGTCCTTTTACTAACAATATATTTTTGTTTCAAAATACGTGTTCTACCTGAACACAGGGAAATAAGAACAGCTGCGTCAAGCCAGGCTATCTAGACCAGTACCACCTATCCACAGAAGCCAGCAGCAGTTAGGAGTGTAAGAATGAGAAAGACGTGCTGCACTACTTTCCCTGTGAAGTTAGCTTCACAGGGTGGATTTTTCACCTGTGACTTTCTCTGGTCATTTCTTTGCACACACGTAAAGGCGTGTTTGCCATTCCCTGCAGCAAGGAGTTCCATGGATCAATTACACTTTGGGTGAACAGTGTTTTCCAGGCATTCATTAGTATGCCCACATGCCACCAGCTATTTGGGGGTTAATTTAGACATGACTACAGTTAGTAGGCAATGAGCAAACATAGATATGTTTTGAGCATGGACAGGTGAACTAACACCTATTTTTATGTCACAATGTCAGATTCTAATATTTCATCTTTTCTTTGTAGAGTCATTTTGGGGTGGGTTTTTTTTGTGTTTTGTTTTTTTTTTTTCAATTCTTCCCCAGTCTCTTCTATTTGTGTTTGACCTCTCTAATTTCCTATGCATTGCTCAGACGTAGATGTAGCAGACTAGAGTCTTGAATGGGAAGGGCTTATTTAGCAGAAGTCTCCAAATACCAAATGAAATTAAGAAAGCAGATTACAAACATTAATACAGTGCCCAAAGTCATGTCATGTGTCTGAGGGAGGCAGGAACCCCAGGGCTGGCCAGTCCAACCCAGGGGACAAGCAACTTCATACCACCTGTTTGGTGTTTTTTTATATATATATATATTTCTTGGAGCTGTGAAGCTCAACAAGAACAGAAAGCTACCTTCTTTTTCTGGTTTATAGCTCTTGGACCACATCTAATTGGTTACATTAAGGTATAACAGTATTTAAAGGGAAAAGTCACAGGATTGTTAGGTCAAGGAACAGGCATGTCAGGGGCAGGACGAGCTTGGGGGATATCCAGTCTCAATGGCATGGTTTAGATATGATCTAGTCCTTTTGACAAAGAATGAGGGCAACTCTCTGCCAAAGCATTCATCACAGATTGAAGTCCAGGCCAAGGTGAAGAGCAGGCTTGTCTGTTTTGGTTGCTGGGGTTTCACACTTCTCCTCTTCTCCCTCTGTCAACCGTAAGCATGCCACCCATTAGAGGAGTAAACTTTGAATGAAATATTTTGCACATCTCTACCACTGCATTACATCCCGCTGGTCATGTCTTGACAGGCTGCATCAGTCAATAACGATGCAATATTAAAGGGTAATGACACAGCCATGCAGAGTAATGAGAGAAAGCAATTTCTCTCACTATTTGGCCATTTACCAATCGATTGAATTCAAAACCGTCAAGTCAAAAACACAGGGAGTGGGCTAAGTCCAAGAGGGGCTGACATGCGCCCCTATAATGTAGTGGTTCTGCTCAGCTGGCAAACAAAAAATATCTAAGGAAACACATTGAGTTGAATTCTGCTCAGAATCTGAAGACAGAACAGAACAAAGGAAACAAACCTGGACACAGACTTATACAATAAAAATATATGAGTAAGTAGTAAGTATATGGAAGGAGGTAAGAGAGTGCTGTTTGGGTCCACCCAGTGAGCATCAGTTGAGGCACGTGTGTTGTTTTAGCCAAGTAATTAATACCGGTGCGTCTGTTTCTACAGACTCTGTCTCAAGAGCGCAACTCCACTTTGCAATCCTTCCTGTGCAAATCTCTACAGGCTCAGAAAGCATCTGTGGTTCTTGTGAGCTGCCCCCAGAGAAGATTAGGATGGACAAACTTAATTTACAATCAGGTAGAA
This sequence comes from Chroicocephalus ridibundus, assembly GCF_963924245.1. Classification (NCBI taxonomy): domain Eukaryota; kingdom Metazoa; phylum Chordata; class Aves; order Charadriiformes; family Laridae; genus Chroicocephalus; species Chroicocephalus ridibundus. The sequence goes on along the minus strand of NC_086316.1, from coordinate 77,871,067 downwards.
AATGAAACCCAGATAAATCCTTAGATTAAGCAGCAGAATGAGAACAGGAGCCTACCTGTATTCCCTCTTTGTGAAACAGAGGAAGGGCTTGGATCTGCTGCAAGACCAGATGTGGCCAGGAAAATGACATTTGGAAAAAGTGGGAGACTGATTTTATGGATTCTTTCTTAAGTTGGAAACAAGGATGAAATTTCTAAATTGCTGCTCACACAGCAAGAGGATAAAGTCGGTGAGGAATTCCCGGGAAGCAGAGAGGCTTCTAGCAGTGGGATCACTATTTTGGCTTCTTCCACCAGGCAACCTCAGGCCGATGTGACAGGACCCTTCTGCACCTTCATTTCTCTTATTTCCAATGGAGTTATCAATATTCCTTCCTCTAAAAAGCAATGAGGATTTTCCTTTCTAACACAGCTACTAAGATCTTTCAGTTTTGCAAATTTATTTATAAAATGGACCTTGCAAAGGGTGTATAGGCCTTGGAGCAGCGCATCAGAAAGAAAGGTGGCAAACTCTGTATGTGGCTGATTGTCACATGGTGAAGTGTTTGGCTTTGCTAAACCACAGGCATCCTGCACACATTGCACCCATGTGGGAAAAGGGCAAATACACACCATATCCCAAGAGCAGTCCTACGTGACGTGCTGCCCTAAAAGTCTGTGCTCAAGTAGCTGAGCAAGGCTGTGAGGGAAGGACAGGGTGGAGAGAGGCAGGAAAATCACTGGGACTCCAGAGTTGGGTGGTCAGAGCTTCTGGGCCAGGGAGGTGCAGAAAGCAGAGCACGGAGAAAGGAGAGGGATGAAAAGATGGCATAGTATTTTTTTTTTTAATTTTCTTTTCTTAGATCTGTTTATAGGTGTAATCCTACAACTGCAGAGTGTAAATCCTGCAAAAGCCGTAGCGATTATTGCAGCTGGAGTGCTCTGGGCGTTTTTGTAACCTCTCTGCTCTCTTTCAATGACTGAGAACTGGGAGGGAAGGGAGGAGAGGCAAGAGAAGGAAGGGAGGGGAAGAGGGGAGAGCTGGCCTCTAGCAAAAATCCTGATCAAAAGCCCAAAGATTTTCCCAGCTTTTGGTGCCTCATGAGCACTGTCCAAAATAAGGGGGAAGGAGGCACTCACTTCCTCCAAAACTCCTTTCCCCTCATGATGTCCCCCTATGCGTAGGGGTGTGGGGTGTGCTGTGATCCAGCACCCGAAGCCGGCGTAACGGCCCAGGTTGCTGTGAGCGGGAGCTGGCTACAGCTTTTAACTCCAGCTGTCCTGGCACACAAGCAAGTCCTCCTGGCACACAGCAGCACGCTTAGCTGCAGCACGGCAACCACAGGCAAGGGTGGAACCAGCTCGTGCCTTGCCGTGCAGCCCTAAATACATTGGTGAACTGTCTTAGGGCTCACATAGGGAGTTTGCCCAGGGAGACTGACCAGTCTGTCGGATACAGGAGGCCACATTCAAGGGTCAAATGGTCCTTTCTGGCCTGGCAGTTCAAACCTCAAGTAAAACCCCAAACTATCATATGAATGTTTAAAAATATTTTATTTCCACTTTTCTTTTTTTTTTTTTGTTTTTTGCCACTGAGACCAGTTAATGATGGCAGAGGGTGGCAGTCTGTCCCTTCATTTTGGAGTTTGGGACTTGCTCATAGAGTGTCCCCAGATGCTTGACCACACCAGGGCACCTCTGCTGCTCTCTGGCTGCCTTGGTGGAGCTTCCAAAAGGAGACACAGGATACATGAGCAGAGGGACGGCATTTTTAACCAGTGGAGCGTGATGATTTCTTCAAGTGATGCAAATGAAGAATTCAGAAGCAGTCTTCTGCCAGCATTGCTGCATGCAGGGCATGGTTTTGCCAGTTCTGAGAGGAGGGGACATGAGCACATCCCTGCAGTGTCCTTAGCTAAACGGGCTGCTCACGCCTTGGGATGCATCTGTGCAGCACCTAACCCAATGGGGCTTCTAACTGCGACCATAATAGAAATAACATACAGTAATAAAGTAAATAGACAGTAAAACTGTCTTCCATAATGTTATTCTCCAGGCTAAATGAGATGCCAAAAATGAACAAACAGCCTCCAAGTGATATTAAAATGTCTTTCACTTTTAATAATTTAAGGGACATACTAGTGAGAAAGATAAGGAAACTTTAAAATATATTATTTTTCAGCCTGATGGTCTGTTCCTCAGACTCTCTCCTGTCTGATCCACTGAGAACTCGTTGATATATCCTAGGCTGAAGCAGAGCATTTTAATAAGTTATTGGGACAAAGAGTTGTCCTTTTTATTTTATTTTGTTTAGTAAGTTTACTTTTAGAAAAACTGGCTCAGTTTGGGGGCTTTTGCTTCTGTAAATAAATTTCCTTCCTCCCTCCCTCCTTCCTTCCTTTTTTCATCCCTCCCTCTTATCCCTTCCTTTGCTTCCTTCCCTCTCTCTGCTCCTTCCCTCCCTCCTTCCATTTCTCTTTCTCCCTTCTCTCTTTTTCTTTCTTTCTCTCATTCTTTTTCCTGGTTTGAAAAGCCCTAGACTGTCTCCTTGAGTGTTAAGGACAAACTGGCAATAATTTATGTTATAGCGTGATATGAAAAAAATTACATTACACTATAAATTATAATATGAAGGGTGAAATGCCAGGAAGGATGCCAAATGCCGGTGGAAGTCCCATTAGACAACAGAGTTCTATTGCCTACCGCTCCCCACAGAAATCTTAGAAGGTTTGCACAAAACTGTTTGCTGTGAGGGGGGGAGGCTGGAGGGAGGAGGAAGAAGAAATATAACAGATAAAATGTATAATCAGTCAACTGGAGATAGGAAATTCTTACTAATGCTTAAAAAGAAAGGTGACTTCTGTATAGAGCTATAGCAATTTCGGATTTATCCACCTGGGATATTGTAATGCTGCCTCAAGATGGAACAGGAGCTGTGGGGAGGAGCTGCGTTGTGTTTGTGTAGTGCTGTTATTTGAGGGGCTTTTGGATTTTATCCTTCCAGAGAAGTCCCGGTGGGAGTCACAGAGGTTCCTCGGGGTTTTATGTAGCCCTCCTCATTGCTGTAGACCCAGGAGGCTGTTTGAGGCAATGCCAGAAGCTGTCTGAAGCCATGCCACGCTCTGGTGGTTCTTCTCTGGGAACAGGACTAATTAGTGAAAATTTAGAAGGGCGCTCAGAGGAAAATGGCACCAAGGGGCAGATGGGAGTCTGGAGCCTGTCTCTGACCTTGTGATGTGGACTACTGTTCATGAAGTCAGATGTTTGTCCCTTCCCAGTCTCAGCCTATGTGTCCACCTCTTCCTCAGATGATGTCAAAAACAGAAGTTGGGACAAATGAAGTATTTTGTGCAACAGGCTATAGATTGTGCATACAGAGAGGGTCAATTTACCATGGGCTGGAAGGGCTGATGAAGCTGCTGTTTCATTCCTATCTCACATGTGGTGAAATAACTGTTTGAGTCCAAAACTATGAGCCAAATTTTGTAACACTGCAGTTAGTGGAGAAGCTAAAGTCCTTTCTGTATGTGATTTAACAAAATGGGATGAATTCATTCTAAGAAAGGGGATATTTTTGTGATGGGCCAAGAATGAGAATATGTCTATTTTCCTTTAAAGATAAAAGAAATAAAAGACAGAAAACCAGATTATTATTTTATGTTCAAAAAAACTAGAAAACCCCAAATCATACCCAACATCCCAATCAATGGAGAGAAAAGCAGCTTTGAGTGCCTTATTGAACTGACCTACAGAAAAAGCTTCAGAGCTTCAAGCCCAAACAAGTCCCTGATAAGATGTGAAATGCAATGGAAAAATCATTTAGAGAGAACAACAGAGAAGCTGATTTTGCTCTAGTTTTACAGGTCGGTTCAATAAATGTTTCTGAACTCTCTTTTCTGTGTAATTCTAAAGAAGGATCATTTAATTAATATATTTATCTGGAGGAAGGAAAAAAAAAGAAGAGCGAGGGGAGAGGAAAACAAATTTAAAACAAAGACTGTATTTTACATTGAGCATTGCAGGTCTTGGTCGAGTCTGTCTAGCACATGAGCTCTCTGGGTACCCACAACCCTTCCTTCCACACAGTTGCTCTCTTAGCTTCATCCTTTAATTTAGTGTATAAATTATCACAAAAATGATGGAATCCAGAGAGGAAAGACACATCCAAGCACATTTCTTACTCGTGTTTTCCTTCTTTAGTTCTTTGTGATTCATTTACTGCATTTTCACCAGCCCTCCTGTTTTTCTCAGAAGTTGAAAGACAGCGCAAACATTTTATTATCTCACTGCCAGCCTCCAGATCTGGCAGTGTTCAGGATACCCCCTGCTGTGGGACTCGTGGATGTAAAACTGTGGGGCTCAGTCCTCGGCTCTGCAACATCCCCGTTCCCTGCTCCTGCCTTTGCTGTGCATCTCGCCCCCCCTCCCCCCAGCTATGGCACAACTGCGCAAACCCCAGCACACTCCTGATTCCCGCGTTCGGAGCATCTCCACACCCTCTGGCCAAGGCACCATAAAGAATGGGTGTAAAGAAAGTGTCTTTCCATCCCTTGACAGCTCTATTTCCCATGCAGGCATGGCTGCTAAGGAGACATGCAGGAAAACAGTTCATCTGCCCCTAAGTTTGAGCAGGGAAGACTATGTCCATCTCTCAGCGCCCGGCCTGGGACACTGAACTGGTGTCTCTGCAAGACCCTACCTAAGCTGGGCACTAAAGCTCTTTCACACCACCATAGATCTAATCCTGCCTCAAAGAGACAGAAACTTCCTGCAGCCTCAAGTAACCTCAGAGGGTAGGTCCTTTGCGTGGACCCTGTGAGCTATCTAAACCACTGTTTAGGAACTACAGTAATAATCATAATAGTAAGGTTTTGTGTGCAAGAATAGGGTAAAACTGTTTTAAATAGTGTGAGACCCCTGTTTTGGTTCTCCCCATCATGCTGGTGAAGGCGGCAGTGTGTCTGGAGCTGGGCCTGGCATGTTTGTGTGCACGTTATAAATGGAGTTATTGGTGCCATCTGTGTTCTTACAGCTTTTCCGTGTTATTTTTGTGTCATTGAAAAATGGAGAGCATTTCCCTCTTCCCCCTTCCTAACGACACTTTTATAAAAAGGGTGTTCTGCACAGAGGGAGGAGAAGGGTTAACAGAAAACTTTTCAAGGTGAGAAGAAGAGCTAAGTCTTCATGCTCTTGGGGAAATTGAACTGTGGAGAAGTGGGGAAAAAAGGCTTTCTTCCCCCGCCCCACACAATGCGGTCTGTCTTAAAAAAACTGAAAGATTTTTTTTTTTCATGTTCTTCCAAATATCACTTCTGCTTGTCACAATATTTATAAAAACCCTCTTGCTATCTCAAGCTGCACAGCCTTTGGCTCAGGTTCCTGCTTATGCAAAACAGGGTCATAAACATGTCACTGTGTATTTGATAAATCCATCTTCCTCTTGTCATTGTCACCAAGAAGCTGAGATGACGGGAGATTACTCCGTCAAATCGCCGTGGAAACGCCTGCAGAGTTTATGAATTTTCATAGGATGTAAGTCCTCTTTAATGGGAAGCGGGGCCCAGTGAAAGCTTAGTATTTTTAAGGAAAAGCACATGCGTCTGTGTGTCTGCATCTGTGTGTGGGAACATACCCAGTGCATCCCAGTTGAGAGCATCACTGCGAGTTTGTGCCCATTTCCTTGTATCTGTTTCTCTCTCTATGACCCCAATTCACATTTATATTAAGGCTCCCTTAAGCCATACTGGATGTGTAAAACGGATGTTAAATAAGTGCAAATGCCATTAGAGTTTATTTACTGATCTAACACATTTCCTGTGAGCATTTTCATTACCACATTTTGAAATGCTTGTCTCTGCCCCTCCTCCTTTTTCTGCAATCTAGTGAAGACACCAACCCATCTTCAGTGAGAATTGCCTCTGTGTCAGGGTTCAAAGGCCGGCTGGCTTTCTCTTTCTGTAGCAAAGCTTAAAAGCAAACACGATTCACAGTTTTCCAAATAGGAAAAGCGTCCTGTTCTCGCTCCTCGCTAGAGTAAAAAATGGCTGAAAGGATTATGCTCAAACTTTAGCAACACAGGAAAAAATAGATAAACGTGGATGTTAACCCTCAGGTGTGAAACGCGGTTGTGCCAGGTGCTGAGCACTGCTGAGAAACCGAGAGATGCTTTGGTGTGGTAGCACAATTCTCAGTGGAGGAGCCAGGTCCTCTCTGGAGGACGTCAGTGCACCAGACTGAATGGCCAGCTCATGGAGACAAACTAGAGAAGGACAAAGAGATATCAGCTAAAATATTGTAGGGAAATCACTAGAGTGTTGGTGGGAAGGGACTTCCAAAGGTATCTGGTCCAGCTTCTCCTTCACCACACATGGTCAGATTAGCAGTGCCTTGGTCTCTCCTGTGCCTCAAGAGTACATGGATGGGATTTACGGAGTTCACAAGTGTCTTACAGAAATTCAGTAAGGTCAGGTACGAGAGACCTCTTCATCTTAGAATCATAGAATCATAGAATTACAGAATGGTTCGGGTTGGAAGGGACCTTAAAGCTCATCTAGTTCCAACCCCGCTGCCATGGGCAGAGATACCTCCCACTAGACCAGGCTGCTCAAAGCCCCATCCAGCCTGGTGTTGAACATCTCCAGGGATGGGGCATCCACAGCTTCCCTGGGCAACCTGTTCCAGTGCCTCACCACCCGCACAAAAAAGAATTTCTTCCTGATATCCAACCTAAATCTATCCTCCTTCAGTTTGAGCCCGTTACCCTGTGTCCTATCATTACACTCCCTGATAAAGAGTCTCTCCTCATCCTCCCTTTAGCAAACTGGACATGGGGACCATGTCTGGGATCTCGAGCCTTAGGGTCACTCAGTGAAGCCATGCTCAACGCACCACACAGGTCAGGCTTCAGATGAGTTGTTGCCTGCAATGCAGGAGTGCAGCCTATGTGGGTGCACCTGAGCTTACCCTCCACCACATCGCACACGTACGACAGGCAGCTGAGCTGTGCAGAAACACTGAGCCCAGGACAGACAAACGGCTGGTGGCACCTTCAGCAGCTCAGTGGGATTTTTTTTCTTTGCCGCTTTCCGTTGCCATCCATGTTGCTGCAATTGCACAGCTAACACCCAACCCGGGGCGCTTAGAGTTAGCTCTGCTATGTAGGCTCATCTTTTGGAGATTAATTTTTATTTACGACCTATGGTAATGTGTTCCATGATCCCAGAGCTTTCTCTTTGCATTAAAGTTGTTTTGCCTTCAGTTTCCAGCATGTTCAAGTAGTGCAGCCTCCTGCTGGGACAAAAGTATGAAAGGCTTTTAAGCCAGAACCTCTGTGTTACGCTACTATTACTGCAGTGCTAACAAAATCAGAACCCTCCTCAAATAGCTGCCCACATATGAAACTGCGAAAAGGGGAGGATATAGCTGTTTCCTATCATCCCAAGGCTTAAAGGGAGATAACCATACACCTTTGATCCTCATTGCAGCAGTTACTGCAGTATGTCCAGCCTCCACGTGTTAGTGCATTTACCCAAACAGGGAGATAAGTAGTAACTGTGGCTCTGTCTTAACCAAAGTAACCACTATTTGTAACCTGTCTGCACCGTGTATATCTGCGTAAACCAGCATATATGCGTGTGAACCAGTGTGGTGTCCAGGAGAGGTGGACTGCAATGGGATTTTCATCGAAGTGATCACAGGAGGGGAAGGATGCCAGTTTCCCGATTTGTCTGTCAGGACCTTCAGAGAGCAGTTTCCCCATGCAGCGATACCAGGGGATGGTGTTACCTGTGCTAGGGCTTGTATTACCACTATCTGCGTGTCGGTGACTAAGGCATTTGCTTTCTAACCCCTGCCTACTTTATACTCCCATCGCTTCACCTCCACAAATTTCCTGCCAAAACCAAGAGTCTTTATCATTGGAAGTAAACTCCACTGCACACATTGGATGAGATCCCTTCCCTGCTATCTTAAGATAATGCCGTGCATTTCAGCAGTCCTCAAAGTATTTTAGAGATCATGCACTCTGAACTGCATTAACAGTCCATTAGGAAGTGGAGCAGGACTAAGAGGAAAAGAAGGAAAATCTGGCAAAGTATTACCTAATATCACAATTCCCTGTATTTTCCAGAAGCTGCTGACAGCCTTGTATTTTTCATTTGGGGTGAGGGCATACAGCATAAGGAAGTCTAATAAAAGCAGGAATATAGCCTTGATTTGGTAATTTAAAATTTTGTGCTTTGCAGCGAAGTCTGGGATTCTGTCTCAATGTTTCGCAAGCAAACAGCAGCTTATCCTTCTCAAACTTAGTGTTCGTACTTTTGGAGAATAGAAGTAATTTCCAGAGAATTTACAAGAGAAGCCTATTCATTAACTTATAAGTTAAAATTAATTAAAAATTGGATTCTTTAAGAAACGTAACATCTGTACTCACATTCTCTTCATCCAAATGATGTCAATAAGAGAATAACTCAGACTTCAAACTTTCTGTATAGTTGCAGTTAATTGAATTCTTATGCTTGGGGTATTCTTGAAGAAATTAGGAAGTAATTAGGCTATGCTATTAACAATTGTATCTAATTGATCTGATGGTATAGCCAACAAACAGGCCAAGGTCAATGGTTTATTCAGCTCTTAAGCTTGATGTGGTCTCAGAGAGGATGCAATGGACTCTGTCCCCTTCTCTGTCGTGAATTATCTTGCTGGAGTTCTGCTGGCTGTACTGGGAATTATGTCACCTTCTTTTGGGCCAAACCTACCTTCTACCATACAGAGTCCACTACTGCATGCCGCGTTGGGCATCTGTGCCTGGGGGACTTTGTATGGCCTTGCACCTCAACACCAGTAGACAGCACTGCGGCAGCTTCTCAGCTGTACCCCTTTGGTTGGCCCTGAACCGGGTCTCAACTTGCAGGGCTAAAGCAGGTGTGCAGCTCTCCATGCATAAATCAACTGTATGAGTGGAAAGGGACATCCCAGGCCTTCACCTGACACTAATCCACGTTACCCAGGCACTAAAAAGGCAGTCAAAAAGTAAAGGTTAAATTCAGCGGTATGGTTTGGCTGCTTGCATGGCTGTAGCTCTGAGCAGTAGTTACAAATCCAGTTTAATAGGCCAGCGCTCTGACTCTGCATTGATCCAGCACACCAGTGGATGTGTTCTTAAAGAATGAAGTCAAAACTCCCTTTGGCTTTGCCAGGGTCTGGCTTTCACCCTGCAGAGCTACAAATCAATAGAAGCATTGGAAGGCAGAACTCACTGTAAATGCCTCTGAAGGGGGAGGTATGGAAAATGCAATTACCCAGAGAAGGAAATAACAAGACAAGCTTTTTTTATTAGTTTGTGGTTTTTTTCTTTTTTTCATTTTCCTCCCCTGGTGGAGAGTAGTATCCCAGGAACAGATAAGAAAAAGCATTTGGAGCATTTATAATACTTCCAAACTGAAGTGGTAAGAATGCAGAAAATTTTCTTACAGACAGAGATGCAAATGCGTGACACCTTAGTATTTTTCAGTCTGTTCAGCAATGCCATCATTAGAAAAAAGCACACATATGTAAAAGCTGTCATAACGTAGAAGAACGTGACTCAGTTACTTCATGGTGTCACTGATAACGAAGCATCAGTGTTGATAGTGTTAATAGTGGTTATGGCACAACAGTCGTCTTCAGGTGCCTTAAAAATGAATCGTTATTAGGAGTATGATGGAACCCCTTTAAGAATATTAGCATTATGTTTCTGGTATATATTCTTAACCTTTGACATCATTTTAACAGGGAGCTTGGTTTCTCTGAATGCTGTTCTGTTTTGCCTTTTTATGCATGTTGCAGAGAGCTGCTTTAATGTCGTTCTTCTCCACCCAGAGGTAGCCCTACTTTGGCCCCTCTGGAAAAGGAAGGAGCACGGGATCATGGTTTTCTGTACATACATAGCTAAGTTCCTGTGTTTTAATTGCAACTACCTCTGGAGTTAAACACGGCAGCTTTTTAACAACTTTCAGTAGTGAAGAATAGCTTCTGCAAGTCAAACTGACTGAGGGCTATCTGACAAGGGGAAGGGGGAAGCAAACACCATGAATTATAGATGGCGATCTGTCTATTTTACCATTACATATCCACAGTTGGAGCAGATTCATTCCTCTGGCACCTCCCATTGTGCAGTCATCCCCACTGTACATTCATTTCCATTGTTTCTCCTTCCATGTATTGTACATTCAGACCCTGTCTCAACTGTACATTCAGGCTCCGTTTGCAGGAGATCCATCCATGGGCTCAGCTGTTTCACAAACAGATCTAATAGCTGTAGTGTGCTCAGATGAGCATGATGGGTAATAGCAGAGCAGATTGAACTATATTGTCCCAGGAGTTCATATATTTTTATACACTCGTAGGGTACACATCATCTTGCTATGACAATGAGGCTAAGTCAAGCATCTCGGGAATGCAATAAAGCAGATTACAATACCGTTCTTTCACTCATTTTCAGTACACTTCCCCTCCCACTTTCTTTTAACGACCTTAATCAATGCCAGGCTACTTTACACCCAATTCCCAAATGGCGGCTTGCTTTACGCTCTCCCCCTATACACATACATACACAGACATTTAGCTCTTATCCCTCCTGAAACAGGCTTCCATCGAGACAAAACTAAGAATTTGTTAAATATCAAAGAAAGTTAAGGACATGAATTTCAGCAGAAAAACTCCCAGCAATTCAGTCTTAAAAATGGCACGGTTAGTTTTTTTTTTTTTCCTCCCCAAGCCATGCCACATTATTAAGTGAAATAAAGCTGACAAAGGATGTCATATTCAAATAGCCAGCTTTCTCATTTACTGCATTATTATTACTATACACCTTTCTTGTGCAGCCATGCTAGACAATTAGGAGCCCAAGTCTTCCCTCAGACACAGGTGAGGGGCTCCCCAGCACCTCGGTGTGAGCTATGGATGTTCCTCCAGAAAGTGAAGATGTGACCCCAGGTGGGTGAATCACAGACTTAGCCAAAAGCTGGAGGAGAGCACTTGTCTCCTCTCCCCAGTCTGTGCCCGCTTAACCAAGTGACAGCTACAGTCATCTCTTATCATCTGATGCTTTGTACAGTTTGTCTGCTTCCAGTTTGGGAAGAGTAATACTCAGTTCTCATGTGCATCAAGCAGACAAATTAGCCCATGCTTTTCTTTGCTGGTTTCCACTGTAGTATTCCCAATCCCAAACAACTAAAATCAGGAGTCAAGCTTTACAGAAGCATGAAAGCTGCTTAAAAGCTGAAGGTGTTTTTTTTTAACAGACACATATGGAATTCTTTGAGGTTTTATCATGTCTTGCTTTATCTGATGATTTTTTTATTCCTCCAAGAGCTGAGGAATAGGGGGAGAGGGAAGTCCAGTGATTATAATGCTTTGAAACTTACTGTAAAAATAAACCTATAATGCTCACTTCATTACAGGATTGCAGGTGCTAGTTTTATAAAATTTCAATAAAAGTAATAAAATTTATGATACGGTAAAATTTACTACTGCAAAAGACACACTATACAATGGCAAAGTCAATGAAAAGCTGAAATCCTTTATTCACACAGGGCACAGACTCTCCAGGACTACAGACCTGCAAGAGCATCACAGACAAACTTTTGTCCAGAACGACACAGATATAGCTGGTCCTGTCTTCTTACAAGAAAAATGAGCTCTTTCTAGGTACCTTCTAGCCCAACAGTTGTGGCAGTCTGTGCACTCAATTCCATTTTGCATTCAGATAGTCTTTCCCACCTTGAAACATCCCACTGAGTGCAGCAAACCACATATAAGGAAACACATCTTCCCAACACTGACATCCGCCTGTCCCGAGGTAGCCACAAGCATCTATCTTAATGACCCACAACACCACCAGACAACAAATATCAGAGAAAGTCTGAGATGATGGGCTGGTGTAAAATGAGCCAGAGCAGGCTCTCTATAGATTTACACCAGTGGAAAGTCGGGACCAGGGACAGAAAATCGTTACTACGCGCGATGGAAAGTAAATGTGTACCTTGGAAGACCAAATACTGGATTGGAATTGGAGATTAATTGTAACATAGATGGAGCTTTAGAAAATGTATCGAAACGTACAATCATCCTTAATGATATTGACTCCTCTCACAAGGGTGCTGTGGAGTTTTGTGTAGTCATATCAGAGAGGCACTCAGAGATGCTCCACTAGCAGGAGCTGCAGGAGTGCAACTCAGAAAGAACACTGCCTTCATCTTAATGTCCCTAGTAATAACAAAAAAGAGGTAAAACGACAAATCAGGGAATGATGGAAAAATAGGCTAGTTTAACAAATTGGCTGTGATTTCCTTTCTTTCTTTTCTACCCTCTCTTTACTTCATCACTCATCTGTTCTCTTCTGGACCCAACAGGACAAACACAGAAGTATCAATTCTCCTGTTACATCTGCCTTTTCTTCCCTTTATTAAAAAGGATTTGTTGTGTTGTATATACGCAAAATATACAGCAGCTAGGAATTAAACCATATCCAATTCAGGAAGACTCAGGGTCAAAGCTGAGCCTGGACTTAGCAAATATATTCCTGACAAGGACACCACGTCACCAAAATCCTACAAGTCAGGCTCCAAAGTGACAGAAACTTCCCAACATCATGATGATAATCAGAAGAGGTTAGCATTTTTTGTGAGATATTTTCCTGATATGGGGCAAGTGGTTACAAATCAATAGACCATTGCTCCTTTGCACATCTCTGATTGAGGCCACAAACGTTTTTGCATTAACGTTGGACTTCAGGTGCTTCTTTATTCCAACCACCAGAGTGAGTCACTTTGAGACATATATTTTCAATGAACCCTCCGCACATGCTATTGCAGTTTATTTCATTGGCAATAAGAGACACATCAGAGCTCTGGATCATCCGCAGCATCTGGAAAGAAGTCTTGATTAATTTAGTGGTAAATTCAATATATGTTCAGGAAGACCTGCATTCCCTAATCCCTTGTACTTCATTCACCTAAGCCAGTATGAATCCCAGCCCCTGGTCAGACCTGCCTTCATCACACTCTACACACCAGATTTATGACCCCAGTTCTGTGCCTCACTGCCTTCCCTGTAATCAGGCTGAGTCTGTCTTACCAATACTGAGGTATTTAGGCTTCTCGTATCTGTTGGCCATGGATTTCCATTTGGTCCGAAGTGCTAAGATGGATGTGCTGGCTGCACTGCTTCAATATAGTTCTCTGATTCTTAATGCTTAGTTCCAACACAGAAGCACTGGTTATGCTTATTTTCCTTTTTTTTTTTTTTTTTTTTGCAAGACCATCCGACTTTGTTTGCTAAATCAGATGTGACAGGCAGGGATTGCATCATGGTTTTACAACCGCTCATTCACTTGCTCGCTGTGCTGCTGAACGTTTAGTTAGGCTAGAGCAGAGGCAACATTAAATATATCTAAACCCCACAGTTCCTCCAAGCAAAGAACCTGTCTCTTTTCAAACCCATTTCCAGGCATCCAGTAAGAAATTACATAGTGCTTGTTGGCTGGGTCTTGGAAAGGAGGGAGGATAGGGGAAAGAAATAAGAAAATGAACTGTAAGATACAGAGGAGTCACAGTGAGCCGTTAGCAGGACTGAGGAAGATACTGTTATCTTTAAACTTTCGTGTCTCGCTGTCGTGTTATCATTACTACACGATGCAATCTTAGAACATATATCTACAGTAGTAAATTAAACCAGCCAAGGCCCATTTTCTGGCCCAAGGAACAAGTGACACAGTGCAGTTTTTATCCACCTACCTAAAATCTCTTCCACGCAGAACAGGGTGAGTGAATCTAAATTTCTTCCTGGAAAGGGTGCCTGGCCTGCAACCATCAGGATGGCCATGGCACAGTGCCTGATTCCATGACTCAACTTGGTTTAGCCGATAGACTTACATACAGACAAAAGCCACAGTATTAAGGCATTTTTATTCATAAAAGTCTTTGTCCTCTTTTCAAAATTTGGGAAAGGAGGAAGAATCATCCAACTACCTTTCATATCTCTCCACTCCCTTCCTACTTCAGTAACTAGCTGGAAAAGCCAAACTTCGTAAGAAGAGAGTTCCAAGAGAATGAGACTGTCATGGAAGGAAAGGATTCATGTTGTGTTTGAATCCTAATTATTAAAAGAAGAGCCGAGCCTAAATTATATCCAAATAGAGATTTGAGGTCTCTACATATGCCTATCCTGGACTTTATGATTCTTCCTGTTACAAAGAACTGAGAGTAGAATGGGACTACAGCCCAGAAATATGCATACCTAGTGAAGATCAGAGATGTTTGAGCCTGAAAAATGGGTCCAGATTCATCTCTTACAAAAATCCACTGCGTGTGAATATCAGGCTACATCTTGCTCTTGGGTAGAAGAGTGTTAGAAAAAGGGCAGATACCAGCAAATCTGTCAATGGGCAGAAAGGAATGAATGGTAGTGAGGGGCTGAGGTAACTGTAAATTCAGCACAACGGAAAACATTATTATGGTAAAAGCCATTCGGGCAATGGAGTGAAATGTGTGGGAATGGGGGAACCTCTTGGCAGGGGTGCTGCTCAAGGCTGGACAAGACACTAGTTTATCAGCAGGGGCTGGTCACGTCAATGTAAATCCTGGCACTGCAGAGAAGTGAGGTGCTCTGCTACCACCTAACCCTGCAAGCCCCAAACTTTGCCTAATCCCCTGCTGGGTGCTGGGTCTTTGCATCTTTGTGAAGCTGTCCATTTCCAAAAAAGTGCAGAATTTACTACAGGGAGAAAAAAAATGGAGCCCGAGTGCCATTAATAGGATCTATGGCAGCATTCTGTAATACATCAGTCCTACTTATAACATAATAGCCGTATAACTCATACAAGGCTCTGGCTCATGTGAGGCATGGAGGTCTACATTACACAGGGGAGGAATAAGCAACACAGTCACATACCCTGTAGCTGGGTAAGATTACAACACAAGCAGCAAGCTTTCCAGGCCTTAAATGCTGGAGGAAAGGACAAGGCATAGGAACCGTTCAATCTCTGTTTTTCATGAAAGCTAGAGCATTTTCTTTGCAAAAGAACTCCAGTGACTCTCTGCAAAGCTTTGTGTGTATGTGTGATCAGCAATAATTGGTAGTTGCCTTGCAGTGAAAGCAAGGAATGAATGGGTGATGGGAATTAAGTTTGCCTTTTTCTTCTCTCAAGAGATGATGCCATCAATGAATGGAGAGGTGAAATGAGACATATTCTCAGATGTGGTAAGTTGCTACAGTTCGGCTGAAGTTAAGGGAGCTCTGTTCCCTTACACCAGCTGAGGGTAGAGTAAAGAATAAAAATATGAAGAAAACTTTATTGTTACAGACCAGGTTTCTTCAAGGAAACGGAGAGCTCCGAACTTGCAGTATGACAGCTTTTTTGCAGTCCTCAATTCACGTGGTTAGGCATAGCAGGGTGAACAACTTCAGATCAGCCACAAAACACGTACAGTCTGAATCCAGTCCTTGATTTTTTATTTTTTTTTTCTTTAAGACCTGAATTCAAAGCTTTGGGCTTCCACTACAGCAGGTGATGAACATTACAAGTAGCTACAAGTGAACCTTTAAAGGCTTGAGCCTTTCAGAGAAAGCAACCTTTGCCGTGGAGACTCAGTATCAGACCTTAATAATTCATGCATTTTAAGCCCAGAAGAGACTGGTTTGACAATCTAAGCTAGCCTGCTACATAAAACAGGCCTTCAGACTTCTCTGAATTATTTCCCGTTTCAAGTCCAAGAGCTATTGTTGAAGTAAAATATATATTTTAGAAAAACATCTGATCCCATTTTAAAGTAGCTAGTGACAGGTTATCTTTTATAGTCCTTGGTAAAGATTTCTAATAGTTAATCACTCTTAAAAAGGGGCACCTTATTTCCTCTTTGCATGTCAGGCTTCATCCTCTAGAATTTGGTTCTTTCTAAATCCCCATCTGCTAAAGTAGAGAGCCCTGTATTCTCACATTTCTGCTCCACAGAAAGTGATTACATTAACTCTTAATTTTCTCTTTGAGGAGCCAACTTGTGTCTTTATTTTCTCTTGATAAAACTGGCATATGACAGACGTATGTAAAACGTCTCGGGGAAGCTGAACAGTCATTCACTGCTTCTCCCACTGTAACAACTGGAGTCCACGGAATGAAATTGTCAGGCAGCACACTTAAAATGGATCCAGGGCAGTTCATTTTTAACGGGACGCAGTCAGGTGGTTCTACTCCTTTTTGCAGAACATATAAATAGGCCCAAAAAGTCATTAGATGTGTTCTCCTTGCCTTGTTTCTTTCCCTTTCCCCAAGTATCTGTTTCTGCTAGTCCCATGGCAGTGTCATACTTGCCTCTATTTATCTGTAGGTTTAGATGTTTTGTAGGTCAGGTCCAGGCTTCAAATTTGGAAAGGGTTCAATAATGAATACTGAATAACAGGCTGTGTGCCTTTAACAGGACTAGTTCTAACATTTGCCAAACATTCAAAGTAACACAAATAGCAATGAGGAGGCTTCTTTCCATGCTCAAAATTTCAAGGTCCAGCCCTTGAGATCCGAGTAGAGGTTACAGCTTCAGTGGGAAGTTTGAGGTCCTGAGTAGAAGGTGAGAACTATGTGTTTTCTAGGACGTGAGCTGCAGAGCCTACCCAAAAAGATAGTACTCATGGATTTTCTTCTGCAGCACAGGGCTTCCCCTGTGTGTCCTCACTGGCAGCCTGGATCTGTGCACATGGAAGCAGGTGTGAATACACTTGCATTGCAGCTGGCCAGAATGAACATTTCACACAAGAGGAGAAGGATTAGTCTTATCAATCTCCATCCCCAGCCTGGATTGTAGAGAGGGTAGCTTAGATCAACAGAGGTTAAAAACTAGAAAGCCTACCCTGGAATTAAGCCATAAGGTCTGGCTGGACAGGGAGAGGAAGAGGGGGGTACGGATAATTGCACCCATAGGGCAATTAGAGTTACAAGGAGCAGTGGAGCTCTTCTTTAGTCCCAAGAGTGTGATTAATTGGCAATAACAACCCCCCTGGAGTTTCCTTATTGCTATTATGAAGCCAAGTCTTTATTTTTTATTTTATTATTTTTTATTTATAAATGAAATATTTAAGCCCATGACTTTGATCGCCAGGATCTGCTAGTTAGTGCCGGCTTCAGCCACAAGGTGCCAAGATTAAAGATTCATCAAAGGCAAAGGATTAACCAACCCTGCTGGAATGCCAAGTAGCTGGTCAGGGAGAGAATGCTGCAATAAAGGTCTGAGCAAGTCTTTCTTTGCTTAGCTTGTTCTCTAGGGCTGTGGATTTGGTGTCTCCCCTTTCACTCCACCACTGCTTACCTCATTTACATTTCCGTACCTGTAACTTGCTTGGAAGGAAGAGGCTGACACCAACATTAAGAAATACTCTGCTAGCATGGACTGTTCTCTTAAAGAGAGATGGTGTTTGCAAAGATGACATCTCACAATGTCTAGGGTTGGGGATGCAACCTCCTCTGTCTTGCTGTGTCTTGTGGAGAATGGGCTCAGATGCCACTCCATGCACAAATCCCACAGGTCCAGGCTTCCAAAGCAAGTGAGGCTCCAAATGAGGAGCATAGATGTCTGGTGGTCTTTTCAAAAGCAGCTACAGAGGAGAAAGCAGAAACACCATCATCCCTCTTTAAGTAGGATCACCATAAGTCCACATTTTCCCTTGGAAATCTCCTTTATTTCAGTGTGCAAATAGAATTTGAGGCTACTGGGTGTTCATCTGAGATTTCTGGGTGCTTGGTGGTATAGGCACATCATTTGTCCCTCTGCAGATGAACACTGAGGTTAATGCCCAAGATCCGTGGTTGTCCAGCAATCCATGACAGGGGAATTGTTTTCTCTTCAGAAGTCTAAATTTCTTTGAAATCCCTCTTCTTCACTTAGACCTGGTGGTTTACAGAATGCACATTCACAAGCCAAGATTTACAAAGCTGTTCAGTATCTTTTTAGCACTTCTTTTAATTCTCAGGCATATTAAAATGCATTGTTATCAAGGGAGTATATTTTATGGCTTTTTGAAGTCCCAAACCATTGCCAGGGTCTTAGGCTGAAAATCTGAAATTTCTCTCCCTCCTCTAAATCTCTACCTGCTAAATACTTGCAAATGCTAAATTGTTTCAACAGCTCCCCCCAACCTAGAAGGGACCACAGAGCTGTGTAAGCATCCACTCCTTTGCAACAGCCCATGGGGCTCTGCAAACCAGTTAGCTCACTGTTCGGCTTAATGGGATCTGTCAAGAGATGGAAAAAATGGGGCAGGAGAGGAGCTGCCTTGGACGTACATGAGTTCATTTCAATAAACTCTAGCTGTCTGACTGCTGCCTGCCGGTCCCCCTGCACTGCTGGGGCTCACTCCAGGAGGAGGATAAATACATCTACTCCTTGCTTCTCACATGACAGTGCTTTTCGTTTTCCTTTCCTTTCCTTTCCTTTCCTTTCCTTTCCTTTCCTTTCCTTTCCTTTCCTTTCCTTTCCTTTCCTTTCCTTTCCTTTCCTTTCCTTTCCTTTCCTTTCCTTTCCTTTCCTTTCCTTTCCTTTCCTTTCCTTTCCTTTCCTTTCCTTTCCTTTCCTTTCCTTTCCCTTCCCTTCCCTTCCCTTCCCTTCCCTTCCCTTCCCTTCCCTTCCCTTCCCTTCCCTTCCCTTCCCTTCCCTTCCCTTCCCTTCCCTTCCCTTCCCTTCCCTTCCCTTCCCTTCCCTTCCCTTCCCTTCCCTTCCCTTCCCTTCCCTTCCCTTCCCTTCCCTTCCCTTCCCTTCCCTTCTCTTTTTCCTCTTTCAAGCCACCAAAATAAAATAATTGGCAGTAGTTTGGGAAGACTTGAATTTTTGCTGGCATCTGGTTAGATAAAGTTTCCTGCTCTATTGCTCTTCCCATCTCCCTTCTATGATGTAGTTAAGGAGCCCAACAATCTGTCTTCCCTGCCAGATATCATCATGCATTTGGAAATACTATTGTTTTCTTTAGGCAGATGGTGATTCTCATCCTTTGATCCTTTCACTAAATTCATTAGAAAACCTGGCCTGAGATCAAACCTTAAAAAGAAGAAAAAATCAGAGAGAGAAATAAATACCACAGTGATGAAGGTAGTATGTAAGATGCTGCATGGAATAGAGTAGAATCACTTATTCTCTCTGTGCTTTGGTAACAGGCATTTTTACTTTCTGACGTCTGCAACTTTTTCTAATACTGATCAGATCACACTGGGCTTTGCACACACGTGCACACAGATACATATATGTGTGTGTGAATGTACGTGTGTGTGTGTGTGTAAAAGTAATCAAAGTCATCTCCACTTGTTTCAGCCCATGCATGGAATATAAGAGCCTGGTATGGGACTCACTGCACTGAAGTGTGTGCTCCTCTGGTACGGTTTGCTGTATGTTGATAAGGGCTCTGCTGTATTTCTCATTTTGAAAATAAAGTGCATTTTCAGTGATGCAGGCCATAAGAAGTAGGATGAATTGCAGCAAAGTGACGGCTAACATGGCCTCTGTGCTTATCAACCTCAGTCCAACCCCTCTACACTTGGCAATACAAAGTGAACACAAAGACTGTGCCCAGCCATGAGTTATCAGCATAGCTCAATGCCCCTCCCTTGTGTAGAGGCAGATTTATCATGTTGTGCAGGGGAAAGGTTCCAGGTGTATATTTAAGAGAGGAAGACAGAGACAGGAGGAAGTAGAGAAACACACTCTTGCTCTCCATTTTGTCTGATGCAACAAACTCAAGGACCAATCTATAACAGGATCACTGGGAGGTGGCAGAAACGTGCAACAGTCTTCCTCTAGTCCCTGAATTAAGGTGTCAAAAAGGGCCACAGATATGTCTAAGCAGGAGGTGTTGAAACACAGCCTACTTTGAAGAGAGTCCATTGGCACAAAGCTGAAGTGGATTTCTGTGACTTAAATCATTTGACATATGTGAGAGTGGTGGTCTCCACACCCTCTTATTTCTGCTGGGGTAGAGGGAGGAATGTGGAGGAGTATCCTCAGATCCCCTAAGAGTAAAGGAAACCATCCCTCCCAGAGGCAATGAGCAGGTACCTGTATGGTACTCCATCTCCCAGGCTGAATTAAGAGGTGCTGGACACCCCCAGATTCCATCAGCAGGGCACATGCATGTCATTTATCCTAAATACCACCCTAGTGGGTTTTTCTCTGTAGCATAGGGCTGCAGTCAAATACTGTGACTGGACTTTTTTTTAATGGATTGTATAATTTTATGACTGTCAAGATGAACAAATAATTTGCAATGAATAATTTATCCAACAGATTTTGATTCTTTTGCAGCTTACTGAATATCCATGAGCAGACCTTGATTTTAGCTGGCTTATTTATTGTTTGAATTTATTTGATGTGTTCCCCCCTTCTTTTTTTTTTTTTTAAAAAAAAAAAAAAACTATCCACTGATCAGAGACAGCTCCTGAAAAAGTTTGATAGTCTGCAGTTGAAATTAGTTGCAGCAGCCATGAATCAGGGGGTGGACAGTCCAATGTGTAGAAATTTCACTTGAGCAATTTGGAATTAATTCTCAGACCTTTTACAGACTTCCAATGTGACCTTGGTCAAGGAAGCTGGAAACAATGTTGTCACTAGAAAGTTGTCCTTAAGTGACTAGCCCAAGGTCTGAGATAGGAAGAAACACAGGAATGGCAAGACCAGGAGAGCCTAAACGTCTGCCTTGCCTGGTATCCTCTCTTTGATTATGGCCAAGAGTATGTGTCTAAGAAAAAAGGTAAAACTGGAGCAAGCAGGTAGTGATTATTCCCCAAAGTATTATTTCCTTCTCCCATGATTTGTAGTTCAAAAGATCCTTGAGTCAAAGGTGTTGTCTTTCTATTTGGTAGCCCTTGATGTGTTTTATTTCACATTAGGGACATGAACCTAAGGCTGCGGAGGACATTGGCCTCTAGTGTAAGTTCTATGATTTATTCTATGACAGACTACCTGTGTTATCTTGATCAAGTCAACTAGGATGAGTTTTATTTAGCTTACCTAACATTAGCTATTTAAAAGACAGAGCTCAGTGTGAGCTAGCTGGGTAGCTAAAGATGGGGAGGTGCTCACATGCTGTGGTTAGGGGACCACCACAAACCCATTAGCCAGATGAGACTGATGACTGCCTAGGAGCACTCTGCCTGGGATGCAGGCAGAGCCTCACCCATTACAGTACAGCGGGGAGGATGGTACTCTCCTGCAGAGATTTTGATTATCCTCATGTCAGGGAAACACAAGTAAGTGGAACAAACAAACAAGGTAAGATAACAAACTGAACAGTACTGAGAGGGAACGCTGAATCCAGGATTATGTCTGGCTTTGCCCATGAGAGGCAGCAGTGTTTTGAAGGCATCGAAGCAAAAGGTAGATTTTAATTCAGGTTCTTTACATACGCAGGCTCTCTGCCGAGATGAAGGAGGCATTTTAATCCCCTGGGACCAGAGCTATCAAATTGGTTGGATGGCTCCCTCTGTCACAAACAGCATATTTTATGCAACGTACCCACACTCTGATCTGTTATGGTAAATCAGCTTTTCCTTCTCTGACATGGTGTGCGGTTTTGCACAGTTGGGTGGAGAGAAGGAGGGAGGAATGACCTAGGTGGACACAGAAGTAAAATGCTTTCTTGTCCGAAAGAGGGGAAGAACTGCTTGTGAACAGGTGGAATTGAACAGCGCTTGATGTTAGATGTCTACAGTGGCTGTTAAGGGGAGCCTTGAGGGCTCAAGACCAGGAAATCACCCTCTGTGCAGATACTGAGCCTGAAAGAATGGCCTAAGGTGTGTCAAGTGTACTCCTCTCGCACCACACCACACGGTACCTCGCATGCCCAGGGATACCTGGAGGGTTACTGTGCTACCAGGCAGGCCCAAACAAACTCTCCACAGGCAGGCAGCCCGCAGGAGGTGGAGTATGCCATGTTTCCTGCTGCTCCAGATGGTGCCCTTTCAGAGTAATGTAGATGTAGCCACCGAGGTCTTGCTGAGAGACAGCCCTCTCCTGCTGGGCAGCTGTACATGAGACCGGCAGCACTTCCCAAAGAGCTTACGTGCCGGCCAGTCTGTCCCTGCTCCAGTCAGGAGGGATTGTTATCAGCCCCTTCCCTGGGTGCAGGATCAGGTCAGCATGGGTGCTTTTGGGAAAGAAAATGGCCCCGCAGGTCTCAAAATGTGAGATCCTCTCCTTCAGGGGGTCTGTTTTCACAAGGTCACTCCTCTCTTTCTGCAGAAAGAGGAGGGAAATAGCAGATTTTATTGTTGTCTTGGGGCACAAGGGTTGGGTGTTGGGTTTTTTTAAGGAGTAAATGCAGGGGTGGAAATACCAGTCTTTTCTCTTTCTGTCCTTTCTCCACTGAAGGCAACGGGGACCATCTGTGCCAGAGTCACAGCTGGAGATCTCCAGCCTGAGGTCATTTTCAGACTCACTGCAGGCTGATCTGAGATCAGAGATGCCAAACTGACTGTGTTTTCTGCTTTCTTCCCTCATCTTTCTGGACTCCCGTTTAGTTTTCATTTAAGATCTCAACAGGCTAGAATAACTTAAGTATCCTCAGCACTTCCCTCTACACCCTTCTTCTCCCTAGACCACATAAGATCTCCCTTGTTATCCTTCCTCTTATGTTTTTCTATCTATAATGAGTACTGCTATGCTCAGTGACCCAACCATCCCTCCACTACGAGAAGGCTCTTTTCTTACAGACTGG
The DNA here is from genome assembly GCF_963924245.1 of Chroicocephalus ridibundus. Classification (NCBI taxonomy): domain Eukaryota; kingdom Metazoa; phylum Chordata; class Aves; order Charadriiformes; family Laridae; genus Chroicocephalus; species Chroicocephalus ridibundus. Next base: position 77,848,364 of record NC_086316.1, on the reverse strand, counting down.
TGTATTTGTTTTGGAGGTTGTCTTGATTCGGGTGAAAGTGTTTGTGGCCTGAATCTATCAGCGACTCAGTGTTGCTCAAATTACTTTCAAAAAGTAATTTGTTGCTGATTCCCACATCCAAAAACTTATTGTCAATTTCATGTTCTTGGTGACCGTCTCGGTAAAAGATAGTCACGTATCCAAAATTAGAACCCGGCCGTTGCAAACTCTGGGGAAATAAACCTGAGGTGCAAATGAAAAAGAGGTTTTTAGAGACAAATATAGTCTGCTTCCAGTGCTCTCTTTGATGACTTGGTAGAAAGCAGTCTCCAAACTTTCTGGCCCTTCAGCAGCACTTCTAAGCAAGCTAAGCACTGCAGGTGACATCCTATGGCTTTTCTCCCCACTGTTCTCAGATTTAAAGGCATGGTCTCATTTGCCTATGAACAATGTCCAGGAGTCAGCAGAAGCCAGCATTTCTGACACAGGGATGATCATAGGGATGCTAATAACAGGCTTGGTGGCATTTTCTGCCAATCCAGCTGGGGCAGGGTTGGTCTTCCCTGATTTAGGTGGCCTAAAAGCCAGATGTCTAATCTGGGTTAGTCATGTCAGGCTTTTCTTACAATCAGTAAAGTAAAACAGGCACCTCCAGAAGTGATTTCATTGCAGCCAGATACAAGCATGTAAGGAAAGCCAGATGAATTGCCCTCAGGAAGTGTTTCTACATCCAAAATAACAATAAAAGAACCCTAGGATGACCAGCTTAGAATCTAACTTGTAAACATTCTCAGTTGGAAAAGATGGATGCCACACTTGAATATAAAAGCTAGTTGTGAAAACCAAAACAGTTGAAGGCAAAATGTTGGTTTCAGCACATCTCCCAATGTCATGAGGTACCTTGGTGGAAATTGTGTAAATTCATTGTTTCAGTATTTAAATATATATTTATGTTTGAATTGGTTTTGTTGTTGAAGAAAGCACTAGGCTATTGGACTAAAAATGTACTAGAAACATATTAAATGCAGGCGAAGCTGCAGGGAAGAAAGGGTTACTGTAAAAAGTGAAAAAAATGTAAAGGGTTAAAATCATAGCACAGCATTATGGTATTCACATAATTACGGAGATGGAAAGTATCAGTGAGCCTAAGCTGAGAAAGAGCTTTTTCTTCTTCCTTAGTTTAGTTTTAGAGGAGCAGTTTAGCAAAAATGTTGCATCTTTTACCCCAATTCAGAAAAGGGAATTTTTTTTAATTAATTTTCCTGATTTTCCTTAAAAATTTACTATATTTACACAAGGTAGCAGACTCACTACCTTACAGAACATTTCTGGATAGATAGCTCAGGTGGACATAACAGATAGGTGATAAGTATTATGCTTTCCATTTGTGATGCAAGTTTTCAATTAAAATTAGGTTTTTGACAGCGGAAGATTAAGGATTTTTTACGAAAATCACACTTATTTTATGAAGGAAGGAAAATGTCTTGTCAATGACATTTAGGCACTTTGCTGGAAAAACTTGCCCATTAAAAGTCTGGGCTTCGATTGAAAAAAACATGAGTGAAAATGGCAAAAACATGTACATGGAGTCTGAACTGAGGGAACTGCAACAGCAAACCGTAGAGCTGAAGAAACATAGGTCCAAGGTTCCTCACTTACGCTTAGCTTATGATGCTGGCATGCTGGAGGCATTTAAGCATATCACAGGGGCCAATACAGAGGTGAGAAAAATGCTTTCCCTTCTACTTTTGTCTTAAAACCCAACAGGTGGCTATTGCCCTGCCGATGTCAGTGCTGGGAGGAGGCAGAATGAAAACTCCGCTCAAGGGCAGCGCTCAGCTAGCTCTGCCACAGCCAAAAATCCGGCTCTGTCTTTCCTCCCAGTGAGGATCCTTCTCGTCATTTAAAAATCGCAAGTATTAAAATGCACCTGTGGCATTTGCACTGCCGTATCCCTCCATCACAGGGAGTCAGAGGCCACTGGTAGTACTGATTGGCTTAATCTCTCTGATAGTGCAGAGCAGAGCTGTGAGCCGGTACCAAAAATAAAGATGGTTCTCATTTACAGGGAAGCGGTTAAACTTGCAGGGTAAAAAGTGTATCAGGTGAAAAACAGAGCAGACTTTGCTGTGAGGAATCATCCAGTTTGTCGGCAGATATGTCTGCTCTTTTGCAGGTGGAGGAGGTTCTGAGATGGACAGAGGTCCCTGTTAGCAGCTGCACACCTGCAGCTCCTGTGAACGTCAGTGCACCCTGCGGAGATAAACCACAAGATTAGGCCCCCCAACAGATCTCTTTGCCCCAGATGTCAAGATACTGAATATAGGCAGAAGAGGACGTGGGTTTTTGGCCTGATCCAACAGACTGACCGAAACCTACTGTTACTGTTTTCACCTGCTGCAGGTTTCTTGCCCCATAAGAAGCCCCATGCCCTGCAGCCCTAGCTCTGCAGTTGCACGTTTCTGTTGCAAGTCTATGTTCAACCAGGCAAGCACGGACATATAACATTTGGGGGGAACCAAAGTAGCTTTGAGGCTAAACAGGCTTTATGTCAGTCAAATTAAAGGGCAGAAGGAAACCATGCCACCTCCTGACCCCTTACAAACTCTGTCCCATAGCAAAAGATGCCCTTGGTTTTCTTCTTATTGATCAGAAAATGTGGTACCTTTCTTAGACAGGGCAATTTTGTTAGCCTGACAAGAAAACCAGCTATTTATGTTTTCAAAAATATGGAAGTATCTACATGTATGTACCTTGCCCAGTATCATCCCCCCTGTATAGGAAGAAGCATAAGATTGGCCTTGTTCCAAATCATGTTGAACACGCCACCTGGAAGGAACAGAGACATCTGGAAAATCATTCCACAATCTCTGAGGAAATTACAGGAGAAATACCGGATGATTGGAAGAACAGCCCTTTGTGGGATTCTTACTTTATCAGCCAATTTCACTTAGATTTTTTTTTTCCTAAGTAGCATATGTTCAGAACTTTAATAAGAAATTGTTGAGTTCTGGGGGTTTATTTATTTGTTTATTTAATCTTCCCCGTAAATGAAAAAAGTTTCAGAAATTTCACAGGTGGCAGGGCAGGGCATGGGGAAAAGACGAGAAAAGAAATATCTGATATTTCACACTTTACGGTGCAATAGTGGGAGGGATTGCTCCCTCACCTGGTGTGTGGAGCAGATTTACTGAGCCTACACAAAGGCTCAATGTGCCTGGATTGCAGCAGATCTGGCTGCGGAAGGAAGAGTCCTTGGTCAGTGCTTCCCAAAGTCCTCCTGCAGACAAGGAGGGTTGTTTCAAAAACCACGCAGAGATACCTCTGTTAGGAACGAAGGTGTAGGTAAAGCTGAGTTTCTGGTTGCTCATGCAGAGCATTGACTGAGGTGTCCCCTGGATATAGGGAAATGAGGTGAAGAGAGCATCACTACATGTACTGCTAGTTTCCACGCAATGCCTCTGATGCACAACTGCTCTACCCTCTTCTGTTGTCTTGCAGTTCTTATACTTTGGACTATAACACCAGAATTGGAGTTACATACCCCTACTGGCTTAATTTCCCCTCTAAATTACCTTCTAAAACACCAGAAGTGCCATGAGGTACACATGGACAGCACAGGAGGAGACACCAGCCTGTGTCAGCCCAAACTGCTCTCACATATCACTAGATTTGATAGCATAGCAGGAGGTGAGGAGGGACAAATCCAGACCTCCAGCTTCATCTGAATGCACTTACTATTCAGTGTTTCATTTTTTTGTAATTAGAGGAGGTGTGCGGGAGTGTGGAGGATGGAGGATGACAAGAGATAGATCCCAGTTCATAAACATCTTGAACATTTGGAAGCTTTTAAGCAGCTGCTATGCTGGCAAAGTATTTCTGAACCAGCCACCTGCATATGTTTTCTGTGTTTATTAAACTAAGCTCCAAAGATGAGAAGATACAGGTGGAAGCTTTGAGCTCCATCCTTTTCCCCACCTCCCCTTGTGAGTTTTAATCCTAATCTCTATCAACAAAAATGAGTTGCTTCTTTAACACACGCAGAAATTAGACTGAGGCCCACCGAGGACAAACGACGAGCTTTGATTCCATAATCAATCGCTAAGAAATTCATTAGTGCCAGCACAGATCTTTCATGCGGGAGGAGCTCTCCCGATGGACCTGCCTGCATCAGAAGAGCTTGTGAGCAGCCGTTCTCTTCCACTACGCTAGGCTCGTTCCCATGCCAGGGAATAGCCCCTTTGCCGCCTTCATCTCAAGGAAGAAAAGCTCAGGAGCTCGAAGACTGAAAACTTGTCTTCACTACTGACTGCCCTTCACAGCCCCTCTCTCTCTTGCTGTCTTTCAGCTCGAACATGAACAGACATCCCAACCGCTCTGGGGTCGTTAGAGACTTGTAAAACAAGCATGAGGATGATGCTCAGGAATAAGAGCCCTTATGGATGAAGTAGTCAAAGTATGAAGTAGCTACTTTTTTCAATTTGTGTTTTGGACCAAAAGATATTAAGAAATTTTCAGAGTGTGTTAAGTTCCTGTCAGTTTCCAGGGATTTCTTTGAAAATAGATGGGGATGCAGCACCATTAAGAATCAGAGTCAAACCTTTCAACAATAATTCTGATTTAATTACATGCACCCTCGGTTCACTTGTAAAATTTATGTTCTTTGCTTTGTTTGCAATCCCCCCTTGGTTATGTGGATTTTATATTAAAAGAGACTGAACAAAACCAAAAACAGAAAGAGAGAGAGAGTGCACACATGCCACCAAAACTCTCCCCATACTTATCTACTTAAAACACTTAAGTACTTCATCCTAAATATCTCTAACAGTATGAGGTACCCTCTCTGTTAAAGATATTGGTTAAGATAGACATGTTAGCCCTCCTCAGACACTTAGTTAAATATGAGGAATTGCATAGTATTTACCTTAAATGCCCTCTGGCAATTATAGTTAAACTCTACTCTTCCCATTACTGTTATGTGGTGAATAGCAGAGGAAACATTAGCCGGGGTCATTGAGACATCTGAGGAAGCCAAGCCATATGAAATGTAAGAAATTCACAGGGATCTCCACATGAGAGGCCTTATTTTAGATTTCATTCTGCACTTAACGGTAGTACTTATAATTTAGCAGACTTTCTGCATTGTGTCCATTCAGCTTGCCTCAAGATTTACCTGAATATTCTGGTATCTGCTGGTACCGTTTCAGCTAGACTCATGCTGATGTTCTGGTTTGTGCATTTTTCCTCCAGTAACTTGAATAAATTTCTGGCATTAAATTCACGTTATACTTTCATATCTGGGGTAGACTCACTCTCTGGAGTGAGGAGTCTGGATCTTTCCATTGGTAATAGAAAGAACTTGCATGGTTCAACTTGACTTTACTCCAAATTTTCAGGTATTTGGTGCTAGCTGAAACGAGTCCCAGAAATTCGCACCTAAAGAGCTTGGAGACTACTTTAAAGCCCAGTGAAGACAAGGGAAAGACTCTATTAACTACATCAGACTTTGATCTAAGCCCTCAACAAATTCAGGCTGCAGTTGCCTCTCTGTGTTGTCCATCACTCTCACAAACACCTCCTCCAACCTGAACCATGTTCATGGCACAGCAAAGCAACCAGGTGCCATACCCACCCCCAGTGTTTTCAGGGGACACAATTTGTACCAGCAGCAAGCACTCCAAGAGAAGAGAGGTTCCCTTGCTTTGCAGCTCTGCTCAGTGACATACCCGTGCACTCCTTGCAAGCTCTGAAATGTAGAAGAGCAGTGTACAGACTGGGACAAATGCTAATCTCTATGTGTTGTATATCCGCCCACACACAGCTTCGGAGAAGGGAATCTGCTGTGCAGCGCTGGGAAATGATGGACTAAGAGCAGTTGGACTAAGTCCTTTCGGACAAGGAGAATGCACTAGGATCCTTTATCCTCTGTCTGGAGAGCCAAGAGAAGCAAGAGAAAGGATGCTAGCTGAACAAAGGACAGGCTTTCTCAGTGCACAGGGACTCCCTCGGTGCTGTAGGTGTGAGCCCATTTAAGATAATCCTGGCAACTGAGGTACACACTCCTTTTGAGAAAGCTCTTTTCTTTCTTTCCTCTTCCTTGACCTTGTCATTCAGTTCCTTGTGAAGTAACGTGAAAGCATCTGTTGTCTCTTTCGTTTAATTTGTAAATACACTCCCGGAGGGCGGGCAGAGCACGTGCAAGCCTGAGAGGCTACCACGGTGTCAGTCACTGCTACCAAAGGCAGAAACGCAAGCTCCTGTCCTCCAGAAGACACCCTCCACCCTCACAGGTGCCTGCCCACGGTACATCTGCAGGAAAGACATTTAAAAAGGGGCTTGGGAGATTTCTTCATGTACCGTGTGGTGTGTATGTGGCCAAGGGGCAGTAAGGAGCTGTAGGCGTCCCTCAGATACCCCTTGCATAGCTGGACACTGTGGCTATAATGGATCTCGACTGTGCTCAAAGGTGTTACGTCAGAGACATATTTGGCCCAACAAACTTTTTCTATAAAGCACAGGCATATCTGTGTTTTAGACAAAGTTAGTAAGCAAAAAACCCCAGTCATCTATTCTTATTAGACTGCATGTTAAAGATTGCTACATATGGAGGGAGGGTAGAAGACAAAATTTGGGTGTACAGAAGCCCTTCCTGAGGTGTATTAGCTAAAGCAAGGGGGGGTCTTTGCATTCCCTTTGCTGTATTATTACTGAGATAGTCCTTGGACTGCAGTTCATTCATTTACTCAGTCCTTGAGACAGCAAACTTGTCACCACCTTATGTGGTCGTTCTGCCCCACAAAAGACTGTTAAAGGCCTCAAGGTTTCACCTGTGATTGTTACGATTACTATAAATTATCTTTTTATTGCACACTGAAACCCTCAGACACCAGGCACCTACAAAATCATGTTTCTTTCAGCAGCAGGTGCAGGCTTTCAGTTCCTAAACTGCCTCTTATGGCTGCAGAGACAGCTGAGACAGCCATCTGGAGACACGGGAAGGAGCGTACCTGGTTCCTCAGCTCCTTGGCTCTCTCATTGCCTTCACGCCTGACAGAAACAAGTCTTTCCTCTGCCTGGCAGTGCACAGACTTCGTGGGTGATGTGGCTCATTCTGCTGGGTGCATCCCCATCCAGGAATCCAGAGGCAGCGCCTTTTCCTCATGCTCTGAACTGACCAAAAATGGGGGCAGAAGTCTGGCTCCCCAGTCTTACACTGACAAGTGGGCAACGCTAATTAGCAAACGCTTGGAGAATGTGCCTCTTTCTTTGGAAATGGGGGAAATATCAAATTAGTATAGAGTCTGTCAGTTAGCTCTTGATCATTTTTCCTGGCTATAATTGCATTTAATTGAGAGTATGTAGTGCTGATGAGGCATTTTAAAAGAACCATGTTCATCCCCTATGTGACACGGTTGTAACATGTATAATGTCATCCCAATGTGTCTGGTCTGCTCTGGGATTAATCTTCGTTCCTCAATCCTAACACTGCCTTCTCCTCCCAGTCTTACGAAGGCGAAACTGAGGCACAGAGGCATGGGGCAACTTACCCAAGGTGAGCCAGTAGGAAGGTGGCACAGCTGATTTTCTAAATCAGGAGTTCAAACCCCTCAACTCAGAAAATCAGAGAATCACAGAATGTCAGGGGTTGGAAGGGACCTCTGGAGACCATCTAGTCCAACCCCCTGCCAGAGCAGGGTCACCCAGAGCAGGTTGCAAAGCAGTGTGTCCAGGCGGGTTTTGAATGTCTCCAGAGTTGGAGACTCCACCACCTCTCTGGGCAGCCTGTGCCAGGGCTCTGCCACCCTCAAAGTAAAGAAGTTCCTCCTCATGTTTAGGTGGAACTTCCTATGTTCAAGTTTGTGCCTGTTACCCCTTGTCCTGTCACTGGGCACCACTGAAAAGATCCTGGCCCCATCCTCCTGACACCCACCCTTGAAGTATTTATAAGTGTTAATAAGATCCCCCCTCAGTCATCTTTTTTCCAGACTGAAGAGACACAAGTCCCTCAGCCTTTCTTCATCAGAGAGGTGTTCCAGTCCCCTCATCATCTTGGTAGCCCTTTGCTGCACCCTCTCCAGCAGTTCCCTGCCCTTCTTGAACCGGGGAGCCCAGAACTGGACACAGTACTCCAGGTGTGGCCTCATCAGGGCAGAGTAGAGGGGGAGGATGACCTCCCTCATATTTACTTGCTCAGTGGAGCATTTTGACCCCACAGCTTTCGCTTCGTGGTGTTTATTTTCATTTCTCTCCAGATGCAACCCACCTCCCAGTCCCACCAAAGCCAGAAGCCCAGCGAAGGTAGGAAGAAACTCTCACACACAGCAGCATGTTTGCTGCCCTCTTCCTCCTTGCACCTGCCAAAGATATTGTAATAAATACATAAAGACAATTAGCACAGTGTAGGCAGGTCTCCATACTGAGAAGGATTTCATCCTTGCCTGCTGCTCTAGATTGGGGTGATTGGCAAAGGCAGGAAAATCCGTATCCTTTGTTTAACAAGACAGGAGAGCGAAGTGGAAAGCAAGAAAAGCCCACAACCCTCGCAGGTACGAATGTTCAGGCTGATTCAAGCCCTTTCAAGTGGTTTTGTCTCCAGTGATTTGCACTTTCCTGCCTCCCAGCCCTTCCCCAGGTTCCCATTCCTGCCCCCAACTCCGTCTTGCCAAGTCCTTCCACCGCTGTTATTATTTGTGAAGCGTGAGGAGAGTTATGACAAGGGAGGGATGTCATTAAACCACGCCGGGAGGAGATGTCAGCCGCCATGCAAACATCTTCCTGACACTCCACTTTCAAACGATTTCAGAAACTGCACTCAGATGATTTCAGGTTGGGTAGGCCTGTCAACTCGGATGGACGCCACGAGTTGCTTTGGTGCCGGAGACAGCTCCGGAGCGTCTCAGACGGCTGTTGCGCACACGCGTACGCAGCCCCGTCCCCACACACACAACTGCACATCATTATTTTTATGCCACTCCAAGACAGATATCCTTGAATGCCGCTGGAAGCGTCAAACTTCCGCTGCAAGTGAAAGCTTTAACATTTAGAGGGTTCTTGTGTAATGCAAATGAACTGGAAAGGTAGGAAGGCATCCCAAATGCCACTCAATGCATTTATAAAAAGATAAGGTGACTGTGTCCTACCCTACCATATCACTTCATTACTGAGTGTCAGTGAAGAGCCTGGCAGCTCGATTGGTTGATGAAATCACATGACCTAAGTGTTATCTTGCAAAAACACATGAAATTATTAAGCTTGAACAGCAAAGAAGTATAAATATCCCCACAGTTTATTCTCATCAGCCAATCAAAGACTATGTATATCTTTGTTTCCTTTCATTTTTTCCTTCCAGTGGAGGAAAAAAAAAGAATTTCCCAATCTAATTTATAATTCAAGATATTTTGCTATCTAATATATTTATATTATTTTCTTCAATATCTAATTGAAGTGCTTTGTTTATGCATTATTCATTTGATCTTTGTTTTCCATCCTCATTGTTAACTTCCAATGCAATTTTAATAGGCTCATGGTCAGAGATCAGGGTGGCAGACACTTTGATGCTGTGTTAACTCACTGACGAAAGGGCAGGAAGAAAGTGTGAGTAAGGAAGCCTTTAAAGCCAATGTTTCTGAGACACATCTGAGCTGTCCCATGTTGGTATGTGCCTAATTTTCATGGGCGCAGATTTCCTGGCTTTGCCGTGGTAGTCAGTTAGGTGTTTGGGTGTCATGTTAACAGCAAGCGAGAAGAAAAATGTAATTGCCTGAGCTTCTGCAGATGTGGGACATTAGCCAGTGCCTGCTGAGGTCTGTGGAAATAATGCACTCTGCTGCTCTTCATCCTTTCAACGTCTCTGCTGAACTGCTCGCACAAGTAAACAGAGGTGAAGGTGATGGATGTAGCATGTTAGACAGGAAAATGGGTTGGTTGTCAAGATTTTCTAGCACCTGGAGCAGTGCTGCGCAACCAGGAGTGTATACTAGATGTGGGTAACATGCTGCTTTGTAGGCTGTGACTCGGCCAGTAGACAACACAGTCTGCCATGGGCCTAACCAGTGTTTTAACTCAAGGCACTGAGGTCGCAAATGGGTATCCACCTCTTGAATGCCTTATAGGCATGAATTTTGTTATGCAGTCACTCATCAAATCACTGCTAAGCTGCATTCCACAAGCAAAAATTCAGAACTTCTCTTTTAGTTGAAATATTGCAGCCCAGCCCAGTTGAAATATGAAAGATTCAGGTTCAGCGCTCACTCCAGCCAAAAGCTTACTTTCAGTTTTATTCTTTGCTTCACAGCTGATCTCAACAAAGACATTTTGCAGTAGCCAAAGAGTTAATAACAGTGTAGGAGCTATAATTCAGCTAGGAAAATCATTTATGGATATTCTTGGCATTTCTGGATATCAGCACAGCTGTAGCTCTGTCTTACCAATGAACAAATATTCTTGGCCAAGACACCAGCTCACACAGACCGTTAAAGGAGGCTTCTATAGGAAGGAGTGCACGCCGCAAGCAATGCTAACTTGAGTTTACAACTGCTGCCCACTGAAAGTTGGCATGGACATGTAGTGGAAGTATTAAGTGATAAAAGGCATAGAGCATTGAAAGTGACAGGCAGCAGATGTAAATAGAGGTAATTTCGTGCAATAACCCACCAAATTCCATTTTAATGAACTTAGCTCTCCAGTCTCCATGAGACAAGACATTACTAGACAAGAGAGAGTGAGAGGGAGGTCCAGAAGTAGTGTCATGAAGACAGAGGCTGCTAAGAAGTTGCAGCAGCAATCCCGCAGAGTGCACACCCATGTAAGTAAATCCACCAGCCAGTTTCAGTTTGCACCAGTGACAGGAATGGCAGTAACACCAAGGATGCCTATGGAAGAATCTGTACTCACAGGATGATGAAAGGAAAGACACAAGGAGTAAATTATGCATTGCACATTCTAACAAGAAGCCTCGCAGCAGATGGTGGAAATAAGGGAGATTTGTGGGAGCAGTGTTTGTCTGGTAACAGTGTGCCTTTGCCTTCCTTCTTTCCTTTGTTTTGCACATTTATTCCCCTTGAATTAACTCATGGAAGAAGATGCTGTCAGGATTTAAAACATTTTCGGTAGCTTGAAATTAGTGCTTGAATGGAGGATGTCAGCATTTCCTCTGAGTTGTACAAATCAGTGGCATTGTAACAGAGCTATTGTTTATAGATGACGCTTTTTTATTAGAGATTCTTCAGGTCAGTTGCTTACAAATATTTTTCAGAAAAAACTGAGACTTGCTTTAGGAATTGCCTCTGTCTAATGATGCATCATTTTCAAAAGTTTGAGATCAGATATTTCAGGTATTTCTTACTGAATAAAGTTCTATATTTTCTGGAGCAGAAATTCTTGACTTTGATTCCCTTTCCCTCATGTTTGACTGACAACCACTGACATACAGTTGTGAATGAAGATTCACTGTCTATCTGAACTCGATGGCTTCAGATTTCCCCCTAGATGAATATTCAAATGATCAAAATCTATAAATCTCAGAATGGAAAAGTGCAGAAATGGCATCTTCATTATTCTTCTGGTTCTTTTTTCTCAACAAGGACATGTGTGTCAGATTTTCCTATGCAGTTGGTGCTTCAGATTCAGCATTCTCATACTCAATGTCTGAAATTACTTCACTTTAGTCTTTCCATGTGGTTAGAAGAGATCACCATGAAATCTCTGTTAGAAACTATTTTTGTAGAAAATGCATCAAATGCACGTAGAATATTCTCAAATAAGCTATCGCTAGATACTTCAGAACCACGTTGGCAAATCTGGTTCTGAACAGAGGAAGGAAGCACAGTATAGCTGATGGGCTTACCATGGGGAAAAAAGCATGCAAAATGAAAACATCAGTGAAAATATTACCCTTCTCTGTGGAAAATGGAATTTTGACTCAACTCCCCTCATCTTCTCTCTGTGGTAAAATCAAATGCTTTAATAAGGCCGTGTCCCTCCAAAACCTAGACAGCACTGGAAATTTAACTTTCTATCTCAAAAAAGTTTTGACGGGAAATTTTCAACCTGCCCTGAAACAGCAAGTGTGGTGTGACAGCTGTCTTAGTCAAGCCCCTGGTTGTGCTTGGTCGTTCTTAAATGCCGTTAATGTGAATGCAAAACAGTCGTACGCTTGACATGTAAAAAGGGAAAAATCATCAGAGACTTCATGTGTGAAGAGAAAAGGGATTGTCTCCCTTTCCCCATGGATCTGGCCTTTTCCCAGGGTTCAAAAGAATTTGACTGCATGGTGGGGAACTATCTTTCTAGCCTGAGAGACGGAGTAAAATGGGGAACAAAAAGAGAAAGAAAACTAAAAGAAAATTCCACTTGATTAGCTTCTTAGCATCAGTTGGATGTGACAACTCTTTGAATATGGATGAAGTCTACAAGAGGGATCATCTGCCAGCAGTAGTTGTTACCAAGGAAGTAAGTGATGCTGGAGGTCGGAGGGCACCTGTCTCGCCAGCTAATGAAAGAATTGTGGGAGACAGAGCTTTTCTATCTGATTAATATAAGGGCTGTAATTCCTGCCCTTCCCACCCCCACACCTTCTCTGCTCTCTCTTTTAAAATGATACCAAGGCTATTGTTGTTATTGTAAGTGGGATGTGAAAGAGATTGTCCTAGGAAGAGCTGTGCCACTCGTAAGTGATATTTTGGCCAATAACTTGTGCCAATCTCATCCTCCCACACAGATTCTGGAAAGGAAAAGCAACTCTTTGCTTTATTCTCTGCCAGACATTTTTTCCAATCATGCTGGGAGCTGAAAGTCACCCTTGATTTTCAAGGGGGAGAAATGCAGTGGTTAGAATGGGCTGATCAAGCAGGAGCGTATATATGGGGGTGGGAAAGTTAGAAGAAATAGCTCAGGAACGCTCTATCATTAAAGGCAACAAAGACATTTTAAAATGTAAGTGTTGTTAATAGCGCTTCTGATCAAAGAGAAAGTTAATCCAACACCCTGTTTCAAGCGGTGGCCAGCAGTAGGTGTTTAGCAAAAATATATAGAATCAGGGATAATATATAAAATCAGTGTTCTGAGGTACGTCTTCTCTGTTTAGAGAGTTTTTAATATGGATAGTGCCTCTGTACAATAAAGAAAGTTTGAGTCCTCAGTTAATATATGTCAATCGCTGTAGATACATTCGCTGTACATAAGAACAAAAGGTTGTATGCTCACACTTACAGTGCCACACTCTCCTTCATCACAAAAAAGGGTGCCCATATCCACACTGCAGACTGGGAACCGTTTCCCACCTGTGCTATCTCCCAAACCATTCCGGATGAGGTTCAGAAGAGTCGTGGCCAGCACTGTGCTAACGACACCAGATTTTTGATAATCATGAGACACTGCCTTTACAGAAGCTCCTCTTTCCATAGCATAAATCAGTAAGCTTCAGAACAGCTCTGGTGGTTTGCAAGAGCAGACAACTTGGCCCATGTATTTCACAGACAGACCAAAGATTTTGCTTGACCTCTCTACAGTAGTGCTGGCTTGATCCTCTTATTTATTTGCCTAGTAAATGCCAGCCAGTGAATATAACACGTTGTCAGAGAGTCTGAATCTACCCACAGGTCTTCCATAGCAGGATCAGGCTTCACAGAGTTTAATTAATGCTGAGGATAAGACATTTTCCCCTCCACTGACAGAGGAAGAGAGAGAGGGAGTCTGGAACTTCTCCATTGTTGAGCTATCACTCAAAAACTTCGTTACACCATCAATCGATACCGTGCAATTGAGAAAAGATGCATATAGCGAGGCAGCTACTCCCATGATAACACCCAAACATGGATAGTTATAAGGAGCTGCAGTGAAAGACACATCTATCCCAAGGTACTGAGAATAAAGTGTCCTTTTTCAGCTCCCTTTGAAAGGTACAGAGAGATGCTTAAAAATCCCTTACCCTAACCCCGGTCCACCAAAAAGATGTCACTGCTGTTCTACTGAGGCTGGATACAATTTAATCTCCAGGTATAACATTTTATTGGCTCACACTTTCAAAGAAATTGTAGCAGAATTTATCAACAGAATTTACACTCCACTGGTGTGAAAGTCTTTACTTGCCACCTGATAAAGGCAAAAGCTGGAACAGGGTTACAGATTGCATTTTTAAGTGGATTTTATCTCTCGCAGATATATATAGTTTACCTCTTTTGAATGTGTGTGCTTATGTAAGTGTGGGTGGTGGGGGAAGGGGAGCTGTTTATATCTCACTTATAATTTTTCTATGCATTTTAAGGTCTTGATAATATTAAGAAAAAGAAGAAGGGTTCAGTAGAGAAGGGATACAGCTAATAGTGTTTCCTCTACAAAGTGAATATTTGCACTTGCAGATAACAAATCGTGTGCTGTTGTGCACATTTGGTGCCTCTGCCCATAGGCATTCGATCTGAAATTAGAAGCATTTATTTCCATGTGCTGTTGCGCAGCCAGCTTTAGGGAAACCACAGCCCTGTCAGGTTCTGCGTAATCCTGTTAGTGTCCTGAACAGCTTTAAAGAAGGAACTCACTTTTAAACTAGTTGGGAAGATTTAGTATTCCCTAAATTTACCCACATCTAAGACATCTAATTAAAATGTAGATCCTTCCATCTCAGCTAGTCAGTCAAGACTTGCAATATAGAGAGAAAAGTGCTTTTTCCGGCGAACTGAGATTTGGCTGAAAGTAGATGTCTATCTTGGGATGGGAGTTGTGCCCTCAACTTTGCAGACCAGATCCCTACAGAGGAAAGCTGAGGGTGATTATCTCAGATGGAGGCACGTCTTGCTGTAAACACATAAGTTTCTCCAAATGGATCCCATCCTTTCAGAAGCAAATCTCTAAATCTGCAGATTCTTGAAATCAGTATTTGGTTTTCTTTGTAGACATAGCGGAAAATGCTACTCGGGGTTACAAGTGAGGAAGGATTTGGGTCAAATATTTTATTCATTAGAAAAAAGAAAAAAAGTAATAGTAAAGCATTGAATGGAAATATATGCATGCTCCTATCAAATAATAAGATACCGCAATCAATTCATTTGAGTGAAAATGTGAAACTTCTATTTTGCTGATGAGGCATTTTTTAAACAAAGCTTTTTCTTTTGCTTTCTCTCAATTTCCCTTATTAATCTGCTTGCTTTTACTGAAAAGGGAACAAAACATAACAAAATGAAAAGAAGTTCCATTTTGGGTCGGGAGAGTTACTCTTGCAAAATGTAAAATAATTTTTTAAAATTGTTTTGATGATGTGCATTTTGGCCAGTGCAGTAGGCAGTTAGGCACTCTGACACACCTCTCAATCCATGTGTAGGGCTGCCAGCACCTACCCACAGGCCTGGGAAGACCTGCATGCCCAGGGCAGCCTTTAGGAGCAGTGAAGGTCAGGGGTGTGCAGAGCCTGGGAAGTCAGGCTCAAACAGATATATGGATGCTATGTGGAAACATATGAGACGGAGAGAAAAAGCACTCCCTGGGCAGTTTCAACTATCGGTTTCCTTCCACATACACAGGTATAAGTTTGCCATAACAGATGGGACCAGCGATCCATCTGGTCAGGTACCGTGCCTCCAGCAGCGGTCTGTGCTTGGTGCGTGTGAAGCCCTCCCTGTCGGCAGCACCTGGCCAACGGCGTGGTGGGGGACAGAAAGGACAAATTTCTCCCGAGGCCCTGCAGCACTGATCTTATGTCCTATTGACACATATAAAGACAAATGCTCTGGCCAAATCTTTGGCTGATGCAGGTCACCTTTGCGCCTGGAAAGTCAAGAGAACCCCTCAGGTTATGTCTAGGCAAAACCCATGAAGGCAGGCAGGGAGTCCCATAGACAAAAGGCATCTGTGAGGAGTGAAATATGGTGTTCAGGAAGGGCCTGCGGAAGAGGAAAGCCCAGGCACAGGACATCTCCCTCCATCATGACCTGATCATAGCTCATACCAGGAGCTCTTGAAACGGAGGATGAACCTATCCTTGTTTTAGATTCTCTGAGGCTTCATCTCTCTGCTTTTTATTTTAGGATGATTGAAACAGCTGGGTACTGTCAGTCATTTTCAGCGAGTGAATGCCCACCTCTATGGACTTGCCTGAATTTGAAGAGCAAAAGACCAGGGTCCCTTGTAGACATCAGGCAGAACACCAGTAAGGGAAAGGAAATGGACCATGTGCTCAGTCCTGCCCAGCCCCACAAAGTCCAGTGCTAGGTCCAGTTGCAGCACGCTTGGAGCAAACATGTTTATTTTGGACTTTCATTATGAAAGCCTTGTTGGGAACCCTTTGATCTCATGTATAACGGGAGCCGTTGAGGGAGAGTGTGAAGGAGAGAGGAAGGAAACTGGAGATTCAGATGTGATGGGTGAGAAAGAAGGGTGAAAATTTTTCAAGTTGGCTTTCTTGATCATTTTATCGGAGCCCTAAATTGGTGTTTTCTTCTGGAAAAAAAAAAAAAAAAAAAAGGAGTAAAGGAGTTACTAAAAAAAAAGGGAAGAAAAGTCAGTCATTCAGCAGTTCAGCTCCAGATCTCCATAACACTTTCAAATGAAGGCATTTCCACAGAGCACATTTCATTCCCAGAAATGCTCTTGAGCTTGAGCAGAGGGGATTTGCATCTGTAAAAAGGACGGAGGGAAGGAGACAGCAAGGCTTAGCCTTTGTATCCATCGACAGAGCTGGAGGAGGGGGAAGCCTGAGGAAGGGGGTGTTTGACCCTCACCTGGGTAGCAGAGAGATTGGAGAAAAACAAAAACATTTTCGTCTGACAAGCCCTCCTCCCTTGTGTTCCCCCAAGTCTAGCAGGGAAATCAGAGCTACAATCTCCTATTGTCAGGGGCTAATAAATAAATAAATAAAGGCCCAGATTAGATAACAACAGCCACAACAAAAACAAAACATGTAGCAGCATCAGGGGCAGGAAGGATCAGCATCTGCTTTAATTAAAAAATCTGCCTCCATTGATTTTTTTTAAAAGGAACACATTTGTAGGGAGATGAAGAAAATGTTTCCCCCACCACCACCTTAGTTCAATGAATGGTGTATGTCCGCTGTTAGCTACAAATAAGCCTTTGATCATTTTATTGCTGTCTGTAAAACTAAAATAATTTTGCTGTATATTTTCCTTTTTTTTTTTTTCCTTTAAATTGGGAGCATTAGAAGGGGAGTGGCAGTAGACAGATCTACTTGGGAAACTACGGAGAGAAGGAATGAGAATAAATACACAGTACTGCAGTTAGTGAGGTGGGACCAGACTACCAGCGCCCTGGGGCTGAAGCAACCAAGTGTACCAGCCCCAACTAGGAAAACCCAAAATGCTGTACCTACTGCTCCCAGCTGCCTACGCTCCTCTACAAACATTTATAACAATTAGAAGTGTGTTAAAATTGCAGGAAAACATAGATTTGAGCCCAAATTCAGATGGAGTGCTTCATCGTGCCTCATCCTCATGGGAGGACTGGGGGATGAGGAAGGTGGTGTGGAAGTTGCTGGTCCCTGAGGAGGAGGGACAGGGAGGAGGGAGTTTTCCTTGCGTGAGCTGATGCTTGGCAGTGCAAAGCCAAGCACGCAGAGGTGGAGGTGGGAGGCAGAGAGCTGCCCTCCTGCCCAGAGCAAGAGCCTAGGTAGATGCAGTGCGGGTCCCACCTCTGCTGCCAACTTGCTCCATATTCATATGGAAATCACTTGTGTCCCCTGCTGCAAAATGAGCTTAACACCACTTTGCCTGCCTCACAGGGCCTCCTGAGGGTAAGCAGATTAAAGGTTTGGAAGCATGTGGGCGTCGCGGCAGTGGGGACCAGAGGCCGGTGTGGCGCAGCCTGGGCTCCGGGGGGACATGGAGTTTATTGCAGCCAGGCGGGGTTGGGTCCTGCTGCCTCCAAAGTGGTCACGTTTTCACACCAGTGTGAGAAGCGCCCTGCAGGTGGTGGCTCTGAGGCAAAGTAGGCTTGTTGCCTGCCCAAGAAGAGGATTTTAATGCAACCTCTGTCCACCTCCCTCCTCCCACCCCAGCAACAGCAGCTGGCCGTGGCATGCTGAGGCTGTCTCTGCTGCTCGGCAAAATCCTTCCCCATCCTCCTTGATAGCACCGGTGACCCGCCCTAGGGCCGGGCCCGCTCCCTTACCATAGGGGGAGGGCAGAAAGAAAATCAGTTTCTTGAGGAGTCTGGAGCTGGCCTGGGAAAGCATGGGGATCGGGAGGGAGGCAGGAGAGGCCCAAGAGGGACATCTCTGCTGGAGACTGTGGGGCAGCCCAAGCTGCTCCAAGACGCCCAGATGTCTGGTGCCCCTTTGGCTGTGGGTTTTTTCTGAACAGCCTCTGAGAGATATCACTGTTTTCCACAGGCATACATCATCATGACTGTCAGTCCAGAACTTCCCAAGGGTTTGGGAGGTGCACAGAGTTGGGCTTCGTGTGCCAACAAACGACTGCATCTTCCTAACTCAAAATGCCAACCAACACCACCCTTAGCCTGTGCGTCTCATCGCGCAGGTTTTCCTAGTGGTTCCTGCCCAGGAAAAGAGCAGGGAGGCTTTTCTTGCCCCAGGGACACCATAGCATGGGACACACAACACAGGGCCAGAGCACTGGAGCTTGTTGCTAAGTGACTTCATCTCCATGGGCTCTGCATCTCCCACCTCCCATTCACAGGCAGCAAGGACAGCGTGAGAGGGTGCGTGCATGTGCATGTGTACCCACTATATTAATTCATATGTATGTGTATTTTTACATATCAGTTCTATAGGGCTCAGCAACATCAAAAGGAACCTGGATAATCAGAGCAGAAGATATAAAAGATCAAACAGAATATCTTTTAAACAGATCTGAGAAGCTTAATTTTCATCCAATGTTACTGCAGGAGCTTTTCCTTCTTTTTATTTTTTTTCCCTCTCGCTGGCTTTTTTTCCCACTTCCATGAGTTTCTTTGATCTGTTTTGATGTCTTTTTCAGCTCCTCTTTCAAAAAAATTCTTTTAAAACCTTTTTTTTTTTTTTTGCTTTTCCTTTCCCCCAAAGTCATGAAGGCTTCTAAGAGTAAGAAACTAGCTACATGCAGCATCTCCCCACACAGTTTCCTCCCCACAATGCACATGCACTCCACAGTCCCTGTTCTGCTTAGAAACCTCTGACTCCAGGGCAGAGGGATGAAATTAAAACTACACCGAGTGAAATGTTATTTCCTTCATGTCAAGGGTTTTCAACTCGGTCACTTTTGAGTCCTGTTCGGGGTTTGAATTGGACTACATTTGTGGGAAAAGCTGTTCCCTCAGTTGTATGTCTAGCAAAAGGCCAACTTCACAGAGAGAAACCCGGCAGGCTTCATTTCAGACCTGTGCTATCAGTTCACATTGACAAGGATGTGAGTGTAGGGTCAGGTCACCTGGGTTTTTCCTTTGATTTCCTTGAGGCCTGGACAAAGTTACTTTACTTCCCAGCCTAACCGCTGAAGAAGTTACTAACTTCTGCAAATCTGCTATGCCTATAGGCAACAAGGACAAATTAAATTTCATCCATGGATGAAAGTCACCGGAGAGGAAATGCTCTTTCTTCACAGCTCTGTGGCACAGTTTCTGCTCTGGCTGGGAGCAGCCCAGAACTCCCACCTTGGTTCTCCAGGTGCTTTGAGGTCCGGGGTCCCTCTTAGCTCACATCCCCCCAACACCCTGCAGTACCGAGCTCCCACGCACGCCATCGCCCCGTGCCGTGCTGAGCTGTACCGCTTCAATCTTGACAACGCAGCATTACCTCCTAGCATTTCTCTACGTGTCCCCCAGCAACACGCGGGGGACCTGTCACTCCCCACATGCTCCTGACAGCCTCCCCTCTCCTGGCTGCCTTTCCCATTCCTGTAGCAGCCATGCTTGCAAAAAACCCTTCCCTGGTGAAGGGAGTGCTCACCAGCACCTCAGAGCAGGCTTCCCGCAGCCCGCACCAAGCGCAGGCAAGAGCTAAAGAATATCATTTGAGTGAAGCCAGGTTGAATTTATGTGGCAGGGCACTGTAGGGGAGGGCTGTCTGCTGGGGACAGGGCAGATAAAGCCAAAACCCTTTTACACTGGCCCTAAACAGGCTGCAAGCAAAGTCTCCCGGACGCCAAGGCTCACGATTCCTGCATTAAGGCTCTCCCTCCCTCAGCAGATAGTGCCAGAGCAGTAGGAGTGCTGGTCCTGTGCTTCTAATTAATATGATTTTGGTCTCCTGGAGTGTCCTCAGAGCCCAGATTAAATGTGGAAAGTGTAAATACTGTACACAGACACACAGACTCACCAGACTGCCTCGTCTTTCAAGCCGAGTTAGTCTTTCTTGCAGCAAGCAGATGAGCTCAGAGGAACTGGAAAGAAAGACTGAGCTGTTACAGCCCAAGTTTTGTGTGAAACCAAAACTGCCCTGCAGATTGGAAATCTATTTTCAGTCATTCCAGTTCCTTCCAAAATACTAATAATAATAATTGAAGTTCTGAGGCATTTCAAGTAATTTTTATCCACCAGCCTCCTCTCAAGTACAAAGCCAGCTCATGCCTGTCAGGCCAGCTGGGCTGAGCTCAATCCGAGACACAGGGTGCCAGAAATTTAATCCTGAATTTCCCAAATCTAATCGAAACAGCACAAGCCGTGATTAATAATTCACTACTTTATTACTGATACGATGCCTCGGACTATCACAGCATCTGAATAATTGATTTGCCAAGAGGGGCGACATGTCCTTTCCTAAAGCAGAGAAAGTTTGACTGAAGAGTTGCCGTGTAAATCTGCTAAATGCTTTTAAATAGTTTGAGTCTGGATCTCTGACATTCACTTGGTGTCTAAGGACAAGCTGGGAAGAGGCAGCTGGGGAAGTTTTATACCATCCACTACAGTATGTGTCATATGCCTAGAAACATGGTCAAAGAAATAGTGTATAAAGTGCTGCTTTATACATGGAGAGAAAAAAAAATAAAAAAAGATGAGAAAAGACTAGAAGAGAAAGAAAAGAAGTTACCAGAAGGAAAAAAAAACATTACCTTTACAAGCTTATGCATAAGAGGAATACTAGCTACCTTTAGACTTGATTCACTACGTCCAGGTCCCCTTCTTGCCACCCTGGTCTCTGCTTTGACTCACACTGGCTCAGATCTGCTGAGTCTAATGGATGGTGAGCATCAGTAGAAGAGCTGAGGAAAACTTGGTGTAACACAGACAGATTTTATATTTTCTCAGCCTGGAAAGTTGACAAAAATCTGGGTGACAGTCCTACTGTGCCCTAGGATTAGAGGCAAATTTGGGCTAGAAATGGTGTTTCGAAGTTCTCCATAACTGACAGTCCCAGATCTGAGCCTTGAGAAACCCTGGAGGTAAACAGTCAGTATTTCAGCTTGAACAGTGAAGAGTTTTTCCATCTCGTATCAAAAATGGGCCTCAGTTTCGACAGGTTTCCCCATTTGTAAAATAGTGATATTGAGAGCTGGTGCACTGATTTACAACCATTTGTCTGAAAGGAGAAGACCTGAGAGTATTTTAAACCACTGCTATAATCTCGATTGATGTGGGATGATGACAAAACCATGGAGGCAGACTTCTGCAGCATCAGGGGGGCCTTGATGAGGGTCCCATTGAGGCACACCGTGGCCTTGCATTTAGAAAAGTACGATTTTAACTGTTTGTCTCATGCCAAATATGCAAGGTGATAGCCCTACTGGGAACCAGTACCACCTCCATGCAGTTTTACTGAAATTTTCAGAGCAAAACGGTAGCCTCTGGCACTTTCAAGTAGCAAAACACAATAAAACAAAGCTTTTTAGCTGCTAGCTGGAAAGAAGCACTCCTCTACGTTTCTTCTCAGTTTATTTTAACATGGAAGTTTGTACCTACAAAGCAAGTCACCTACTGAGCTAGTAGCGAAGGAGTTAACATAATTGGGTCTGTTTTCTCCCCCTCCACTTTGCCTTTGGTAGTTAAATCGAAGGCAAGTGGTACTGCCTTATTACTATCATTGTGCTGAGATATTGCATTAAAGGAGTTTAGGGTTTCAAATTGAATGTCAAATATAATATCACAGTGGAAACTTGAAGTGCGCAGCTGAGCTGCTCAGCTCCAGAGGGTTAGCGCCGCCAGCCTATCTGCCCAATAGCACGCCGAGCAAGTGATCTCCATTTCAGCCCACTGAGCTATCTTCAGATGCTCACCAGGACTTGCAGGCAGGAGAAGGGGACCCTGATGGATGTCAGGCAGCTGCAGATGGAGGGAAAGAGAGTTCAGTGTAACGAATTGATTGCTGAGGAATTGATTGGAGTTCTGTATCGCCTCAGCTGTAGCAGCCGATCATAACTAATCAACCCTTTGTCACTTCAAACTGGAGCAGTGTCGTGCGTGGACCAGGGACAGAGAGAATGTCTTTCATTTTCCTTGGTAGAAAAGTTCCTTGTTGTAAAAGAACCGTGGCCATCACTATATGATTTTTCTACCTCAGTGCTCAGAAGCTGAATCATTTAAGTTTGGAGACATTTTCTAGGGGCATAGACACAATATTGTCAATTGCTACCCCCCAGTTCTACACTATTTTCCTTTCTTGGTCTGATTTATCCTTTTTCTGCAGGGAACATTAGTGACATATGTTAGATGATGGAAAAAGTGCATAGTAACACATACAGGCTTAATAACACACACATGTTTTTATCCTCTTGTAAACATGCTCTAGCGTGTACAAAATTAAATCACTGAGAAAAGCAGATTAAGCCTATTCAAAGTTCGGAGGAACCTATATGTCGTTAAGAGAACAAATTCCTGGTGAAACAAATTTTCATTCAGTGCAATGAGTTGTCACAGAAAAGAGTTCCTGGGGTAAATGCTTTATTCTGGTACCTTTTCTTAAGTGGTTGGAGGGTTGACAGTGTTGTTCATCTTCCCCAGCCTCACTGACATCAGTGCAGCTGTGTCCGCCTTATACCAAAACTAGAGTTGTTTAGAAAACTCACCTGACACAGCAAAACTGTCCTTCAAGTGCTGTGATAATCCTAGGCTTAGCTTTTGCTCTTAGTCTGCTGAAATCATTTGAAAGTGCCCTAGAAATGTTGTTCATAGTCTCTGGATATGATCAATTTGAGGATCAAGAAAACTCTCTTGTCACCTCCTTCTCTCCCTTCTTTCTTCGTAAATCCTCCCTGAATATAGCCCATGTAGGACTAAAAGACACCTCTCCTTCTCCATTCCCTAGAGGACTGTGTCCTGGGGTCTCAGGACCAATCTCAAACTGCCATCTCAGGCTGCCCAGAGGGACTGGACCACCCTTAAGCATAGGGAGGGGCTCATCTACTACCTTGTCCCAGCTGAGACAATTACCCAAGACATACCCCACACAGCACATCCACCCACCATATGATTCTGGTGTAAGAAAACAGCATAAACGCCTGCTGTTCCTGGCCACTAATTTGCAGACAGCACAGGGGAGACTTGAATCTCTCTACATAGACTGTTCATCAAAGTTGTATGTGTCTGTAAAACCATCTCTGCTCAAAAGAGAACTTGCTGGACTTAAAGCATATGCAATTCCATGCTCAACTTTAAGGTATGCTTCAAGTCACCCATGTGTCTCAATGCTTTTCTGAACAGGAACAGACCAAACCAGGCTTCCGCTGGGAAGAAACACTATTAATTGCTAAAGAGCACTTTTACACTTGACATCATCTTTTAATTGTAAAAAGATTTATAACAAGCAATTAGCAAAATAAAGTCCACTCATTACATGAATTGTGGTATACACACTGTTAACCGATTGTGAATGACACAAAAATTTTATTAATACAAACTTCTGAAAGAGATATACCATACCCAAAGCAGGTGGAGATGTATAGATACAGCTATAGTACAAGTTTACTGAGAGTGAGAACACTTCGTGTAGGAAACTCTTGGATCAATTCCACAAGCGTGATATCATTTTTTCCTTTTACTACTCCGTGTCCTTGGAGTACAATGAAGAAAGACAGTAACTTCAGTTGATGCTGTGTCTTTGTGTTTGTTTACTGTGTTGCACATTATATTGTAAAAGATTAAAAACAAAAGAAACCTAAAAACCTGCGGGGTTAAGTTAGAATTTTATAGCCCTGTTGGGAAATAACATGGCAGGAGCAGCAGGCTCATCCTACAGATGCATTATATTTTGTGACAAACTCTGGTGCGTGCAGAACATCCATCAATCATGGAGATAATTTTCCATCTCATCAATTATGCAAATTAAACCACAAAAACTATGTTCAAATAACGCTAAGGGCCTGACATAAACCCAGGAAAGCGAGGCAACTTGGAGCGAAGGTTGAAATCCTACCCTTCCTTCGCCCTGCCGTGCACTGGCTTTTCAGGAGACACACTGCACATGACTACCGTGGCGAGGCAGTCTTTTTTGTTCTTGCCAGTAGCTCAAGTACCAGCAAACCATGGTATGGCTGCTAACAGGAGCTTAAGGGACAGAACTTGGGATTTCTTTGACAGATATTCAGTGTCCACTCTTTCCAGTCTGATTGAGGCCAGGACTTACTTCATGTGTTTGTGAGGGTGCACCTTGGCCTTTAGCACCATGACCCTCAATTCTCTGATGCAGATGGACAGACTGAGCTATGACCCACGCACTGGGTTGGTGGGGGGGAGAAACCTGAGCTTCCAGTGACTGAGTTTATCACCCAGATAAGCCCCACTAGAATAAAACTCCTCCTACTATGGTGGTCCCCCACCTTTCATATGACTTACTCCTACTTTTCTTCTTTACCTCTACCATGACATGACAGTGAATGGAGTCACATCTGGTGAGAGGAAGTTAATTCATTTTGAAACAGTGGTGCAGGTCTCTCACAGGTGGCAGCCATTGTCCATGTGAGGATATTGCCATCCTTCTAGCAAATCTTCTGCAAAGGCAGAACAGCATAGTGGGAGTTAAATATCTCAGAGCGCAAAGGTCAGAGTGGCAAGAATGACAGTGGGTAAGACATTTGTTAGCTTTTCAGGGCTTTGGAGCAATCTTGCAATCAAAGCTGCTGTCTTCTCACTGATGCCTTGTTGTCACCAGGAGGCCTAGAGGAACTACAAACACCAGAGCGGATAGTGTAAAGTAACTGCTAAGTCATGGAATAAGGAAGACTCCCCAGAATGCTAGTTATTGAATAATAGTCATAATAATAACAACAACAACAATAACCGAATAGTAAGGCTTCATCTTCCTCAATTTGTTTACCTCAAGATTCATTTGACTGAATATGTGTGTCCACAGTGTCTGCATCTGCATGTGAGCAAATCTCTCTTGGCTGTCTTTGTAGTCAACAGTGAGTTAGGCAATATGGTCAGTGGAATGTGACCAAGATTCATTTCAGCACAAAGTGGATTCCACCATTTGGTCACAAGAATTATATTCTAAATTATACTGACTGTACTGATGAGATCTCAGTTTCCTATCAGGGCATCTGGACACCTGTCTCAAATGTTGACACCTACACTGTGAAATCTACTGCTAGGTGGGATCCATTTCATGATTGTCCCTCAGCAGAAGCATCTAGTTTTAAGCACTCTCAGAATTATTTCAAACTACAGAGAGAACAAGTTAGTGATTATAGGATTCCTCTAGATGCGCAGAACTCACCTCTTGGAAATTTGAAATTTGTTCCAGTTTCTGGAGAACTTACCAGTTTTCATCAATAGCAGTATGATGCTACCTCAGCCAGCATATAGAGCAGTTTCACTGCAAGAGTAGTCCAAAGAAAATGTACAGAGAATGAAATGTTACCCAGTAAAAAAAGAAAAGGTTTGCAGACAGAAGGAAAAAAAAACTAGTGTCATTCTCTTGCCAAAGGACAAAGTGTTTTTTAATTCCAAATGCAATTATCACAAGAAAAAAAGCCAATTAAAAAAATAATAATCTATCTACCTACCTACCTACATCCATACCTACCTATCAATGCACCAGAAAGCTTTGGAAAAAATATAGACATTCAGAAAGATTGCTTTTATCAGTACACACACACACGACGAAACTGATTTTCCCCTCCAAATTATTACTAGTGAAACTGTTTTGTTGTTTCTGCCTTCTGCCCCTCCAGTTCTGATCACAAATGCATTGCTTGTGCTCCCTGTTGGTCAAACTCCACATTTGGTATGCGACCACCAGCCCCTCAATGTAAGTGAAGAACTATACTCCACTGATTTGTGTCAGTGAAGCTGTATTTGGGAGATAATTGTTCACTGGGTTTATTTATTACAGTCACTCTCACAGGATCTGCATCACAGTATGGTCACAGCATGTCTCTGGAAATAAAGCAAAATGAATTGTATAAATAAATCGGGTGCATTAACTCAACATGAGCTTTGCAAGCAGCAATATAGTCAATAGAACATACTAGTGAAAGTGACAGGACATTATATATTCAATGACACATGCTAACGAAGGTAACAAGAACATTTATTCCATAAAGCGTACAAATATCATATAGACACAGAGGAAGTTTGAGTCATATCCAACTAAAATGGCTTGTTTCTGGCTGGTGAACTGCACTTGACAGATGTCCTCATATAAAGCAGCACCTTGCAATGATCTTTGTACGCAGCCCAACTCATCTCTCATTAGCAAGACATTTTATTACCAGTCTGTGGGACCATCCTCTCAGCATTGCTGATTTCTGTCTGCCCAGCAGAAATACTATCTTAGCCAAGAGCTTCCTGTAGGTGACTGTCTAGCCAGAGAGGGAACTTGGCACTCAATAAAACCCACCAACTCAGGAGGCACCTGAGGCACTTGCAGTCACGTTTCTTGAATATTACTCACTGCTCTGTTTTCTGAGAAGGTAACTCTACACCTTGTAAGAGAATAATTTTTCTTAGCTATTCTTCACCTTTTGTCCATCCTTCCTCTAGTCTTCACCTCAGGGAAACCTCCTAGCGACACTGATATCTATTTCTCTTTGTGGAGAAGATCCACTGACAGTGAGATATTCTGGGCTGACTGGAAAGCATGGGAATACAGAGAGGAAGATATTATAAAAGTTCTGCTCCTCTCCTATTCTGGCCAGTTATGTAAGGAGTTACCTCAGGAGCAAGAAGAACTTCTCAAGGCTTTGTCTGCCAGGTAGAAGTGAACATTAACTCTGCAATGACTTTGGACTATGTTCAAAAATACAGGCAGTTCTATACTGGACCATGCCTATAATCCGAGTATTTTGACCTTCAGTCCATTGCTGTTTGTCATACCGAATCATACTTCACACTGTGTCGGTATCTGGGTAAACTCAGTCATGCCATTTGACTTGGCTTTTCTGCTCAGCTTGTTTGGGATAACCACCTTCAAGACAACTTGCCAGACGATCTCCTGCATTAGATAAATATCTTTTGGTTTTCATCTCTAGCTCCAAAGTGTATGATGCAAAGTCCATCAAAATTAATGGGCATCCTTCCACAGACCCATCCTAGACATATGTGAAACCTCACTTCTATAAAATCTTAACCTGCCTTCTTAACCCACAGCCTGGATTCCAACATATAGCAGAAGCCATCTGGAAGTGTCCTCCTCAGGACACTGCAGCAGGCAGAACAGATCCACTTGTGAAGTGAGTTTGATGACGCTCGGGCAAGGGGAGAGTCAGATGAGGTCCACAACTTGAGAGACCATTATGCGCTGATTCTTTGTCCTGTCTCAGAAAAGAGATTAACATCTAAATGGTCATGGAGAACGATGACATTTCTTCACATTCATATTCTTACATACCAATAGCAGCATCATCATCAATTTTTTTACATCTCTGCCTTCTGACCTTGTTCCCTACCTCTAGTCTACATTCATATACTAAGCCTGACACCGTGGCATACTGCGGTGGTTTGATGCCTCTACAGGATTTATTCAGAGAGCAGAGCTGCCCATGACCACTGCAGCACCACCACATGCACCAGTAAGTTAAATAAGAAAAGAGCTGGTTTGTGCATTGATTATGCCAGAATGCTGGAGGGACAGTGTAGTTTAGCTAGTAGACCAAAAAAGGTACTTTAGAATTCTTTCATTCCCTTTCTTCATATTCAGCTTGATTCTCTCAGCTATAGGTTTTAGACACATACTTTGGTTTGACTGTTTTCAGGCCATGAAAATCTTGTAGAATTAGAACAGAAGTGATTACAGTGAAGAAATGGATGGTTGTACAAAAAAGGAAGTACGCGTGTGCATGCACACGTGTACTTATGTAGTTGACATAACTCAGATGGAAATAAAAGCATCAGAAACATCCTGCCGCAGCTCCAACCTTCCAGCAAAAAGCTTAATTTTACGTCATTGTGAAAACACACAAATTATATATAGCATCTTTTAATAGCACTAATCCCCCTTCCTTTCCTTTTCTCATAACTATTATTCCTTTTAAGAAGTGGTTTACCTTTGAACCATTTTCTCTTCAAGATCCACAGACTCATGAACAAAGACATGAATTCAATGATGACATTTCCATTGTTACTTAATGTAAACAATAGAATTAAGCCCAGGGAAATCTTTACCCCATCAATTATCGAATGACTCAGGCACTTTTTAGGTAGATGACCATGACCGTGCAGGAGGCAGTTCAGCTCATTGTGGTCAAAACAGACTGAAAACCACGCATTCAAAGCTCCCAAGACCAAAGGCAGTTCTTAACTCCGTTATTACAGCTTGCCTTCATCCTGTTCTGTCCCATGTCCCTGCTATCCTTGCTCCTCAGCTCAGCAAATTCCCCATTTAGCATCACTGTTACCTCCACCACTCTTCCCTCACCCATCGACTCCAGCTAAGACCAGAGGCACTTGCTCTTCAGCACACCACAAAGAGAGAAGTTTGATTCTGGTTTCTATGTCTTCTGAACTAAATGATACCAAAAGCACAACACATTCCTTTCGCTCTCCCAGAGCCACTACAGTTGGCCAAATAGCCCTGTGATTTATGTTCATTAACATCATGAACATTACAGTGAAATTTTTCACCCTGGCACTGTCTTCTTCAAGCAATAAAAAGTGAATGACTTCCACCAAAAACGCTTTTGTCACAGCCACTGGAAAGCCATTTTCTGAAAATGTGGTTACTCTCCCTCTGCTTGGAGCAGAAGTCAATGGGTGCAGCTCTCTAGATTTATAAACATTTCTTAGAATTAATTTATCTGTGAAGTCTAACATCTTCCATGTAGTTGTACCTGTCAGATACAAATGATTCAGCTATGCAAGATGAAATCCCAATATGTCGATATGATCTACTGTAGAAACAGGTTATTTTTCTTTCCCCTTTTTCCAATATTAGATAACTAAGTCTCCACACAGAAACAAAGAAACAAAAGAAACCACACAATATACCCAATAGCATTCAAATGCAATGTTTAATAGTAGCCTAACCAATGGTATGAGAAATTGATGAAAGTAAAGCTGTTTTACAGCATCTCAGCTCAGCATGTTTTTCCAGGCATACATAAATTTATTTGTTTCTGCCATGTTTGTTTTTTTTTTTTTCCCAGAGATTATTGTCCTGGCGACGTTTGTATCTCTCTGGCCCAAACTGAGATAAATTCATCCTGGGGTTCTGTTCCTTTGTCATGCTTTTCACTTGGTTTTTTGTTGTTTTTTTGGGTTTGGTTTTTTTTTTTTTGCTTTTTTTTGTGCAGTACAGCTGTGCTTACTGGAGGATTATAGCAGATATGGCTTGATCTTACAGGGCTTTTTTATCAATTTACAGCAGCAAAGTTAAGATCTCATATTCCGATTTGTGGGAGGTAATCTTCAGAAATGAAATTTGTTGAGCGTTCATTTTGTATCCTCTTATGTCAGATGCAAGAAGGAGATGAAGCACCTTGTTTCCACTCTGTAAGAGTCTAAGATTAGAAGGAAAAGATACTGCTCATATTTCATTTTCATGTGGTCCGGCCTTTGAGGTCAGTTTGTCTTCTGTCATTCCAGAAACACATCAGCTGTGAACCATGGAGCAATGAAATGGTTTTGAAAAAGCTGCCCCCAGATTTTAACATCTCCGTAGTAAATGTGTGGCATATGCAGAATAAAGGTCCGGCTATGTGTATGTGTGATATCGCTCAGTGTACAGGAGATTGTTCTCTTTTGGGGGCCAAAAAAAAGAAGTGTAACTCAACAGACAAGTCAGAAAAAGGCGTAGCAAAAATTTTCAAAGAGACGTACTTATCACTTCAAGCAGATAAAACATGATAACTATACAGGAATGTGAGGGGGCAAATTGAAGCTGTGGCGTTCTTGTGAGGTCCAAACAAATTGCAATTAAAAGCAGGCTGAAAATGAAGAAAACCTCCGAGAAAGTAAGAGAATGATGAGGTTTTTTGATGGTGGAAGTACGGTCCTTCCAGTGGAGTGGCAGAAGCTCTTCTGATTATGTTGTCTAATTTGAAATTGGATCGGACAAAGTAGCTAATTTCCAGTAACAACAAGCTGTGCTGAAACTTGAGGTGAGTCAAATTATTCTAATGGGCTTTGGGAGCAGAAAGAGGGAACAGTCTACTGTGATGATCAAAGAGTTTTAGCTTGGGCATCACTGTGCAACAAATTGTTCATTATAACAGTAATAACTTTTTCTAATGATTATACTTACATATTTCTGAGCACCAACAAGAAAAAAGTCATTAGCAGCATTAGCCTACCTCGGTCCTTTGCATTTTACACCCCGACCACCTACAACGGAAAGTGAACTCTGATCTCAATAGCTGCATTATCCATCTTAAAATTAGCCCTTACTACTCACTCTCAGTATTTACACCATCATACCCTGTCCGAGGAAAGTCTGCTGCCATCACCAGCCCATCACTTTCTGTGTAAATAATTAGGAAAGTGAGGGAAAAGTGCATGGTTAGTGGAGTTAAAGTCATAATAATAATAAGTCAATTCCCTTGCACATTTTTTTTAAGATCAAAAAGTACTTTACAAACATTCAACTATTAAAAGTCTGCACAGGCTTTGATAACATGTGTTCCCAGGATTTGCATTCTGTACTGCTTATTACTAACACTATTAATAATACTGTTTTGCATTAAAGCAGCAAATAGAGATCTTAATCAGAGCCCGGAGGCTTCTTTCACTAGAGCCCACAAACCTGTGTAATTAAAACAATGACTAGTTTCAGACCTACAGCTTTACAGGGTTTGGGAAGTATTTATCTCACCTAACTTTCACAATCTGAAAGCAGGGATCACAAGGTTGTAAAATGAGCATGATTGGCATAGTTAGCAGCAGACAAGCTGTGTTTCAGTCAGCCACAACTTACTGGCCTTCTGCAAGGACATGCACATGTAGTTTGGGATATGCGGGGGGTGAGATAATATGCTCTTATTGGTCTACGGATTTTAATTGTCATAAATCCTTGAAATGCAGCAGACTGATTTGTGTGAGTGTGCATACTTGAAATGGTTTGTGTGTCCATCTGCACGCAGAGAGAAATATATATGCCGATAGATGGATATTTTTATATGACTCATTCCTATATTGCCATTCCTTAATGGATGCTATTTGCTTTTTTTGAAACCATCCCTGACTAGCGTATCAATCCATATTATGTAGACATCATTGAGAGAGGCATAACAAGAAGCAATGGCTTGAATCCTAAAAAGGAAACATTTAGCTTAGACATTAGTTAAAAAAATTCTTAATGATAAGGCCAATTAGGCACCAGAATGAGGCACGAGAGGTGTTTTAAGACGAGGTTAAAAAAAGGACTTGCATTAGGGGTAAGGGAGAAAATTATGCTTGTAATAAAAGTGTTTGAGGGAGATAGATACATAGATAGATACACACGTGTGTGTGCACGCATATATATAACATGCATAAACATTCTGTACATTGTATATATGTTTACATACAAATGTGCATATATGAGTGTGTGTGCACAAAGGCAAAAATGCATCTATATGTAGGCATCAGAGACATGAATCGGTCCACTAAATATTTGTAAATTGCAACCTATGAAATCGAGTAAAGTAGAAGGTTTTATTTGTCTGCCAATATGACTGTTCCAGAGCCTTTTTACAGTTGATGAAAAGCAAAGTGTGTGGAGTTTGAATGAAGTATGGTGAAGCAGCACCTGCACCTCTCAGCTCCCAGACAATGACCTCTTCAGTGGTTAATGTTTTCTGTAGGGTCACTCATAGTCCGTATCTACCAAGCAACTATGTTATAAATCCCTCAGTTTGACCTTCAGCAGTTGTCCACATCGATGCTGTAAGCCCTGCTTGGTTGCCATCTCTGAGATAGCCCTCTGCTACCTGATTTCCTAGTCCAGATCTTCATTTTGTTTGCCCGCTTCAAGAACTGAGTTCTCTCTCTGCTCTCTTTCCTCTTTCTGGGACAGAGACAAATATAGACAGAGAAACATTTTATCTGCCATTTAAAAACACTTGTTGGATGATTAGCTCAGGAAATGTGATGAAGCACACCACACTGCTTGACTTTACAATAGAAAGCAAATTTCATATAGATTTGATGTATCTGTGAACACCATTACCCTTTGGGTCCAAGTCACTGTGGTGTTTAGGAAACAATTTTGTTAATCTTGGCATGTTTAGCGATACCAAGGTGGGAAAGAAAGGTATTGCAAGGAGTGAAGGAGATGCTTTTATGCACCTACTTCAACACAACTTTAATCTGAAACAGTTACACTCTGTGCCTGGCAAGGTCATGGAGCAGATTCTCCTAGAAACTCTGCTAAGGCATATGGAAAATAAGGACAGTGACAGCCAACGTGGCTTCACTAAAGGCAAATTGTATCTGACAAATTTAGTGGCCTTCTCCGACAGGATTACAGTGTTGGTAGATAAGGGAAGGGCAACTGACATCATCTACCTGGGCTCGTGTGGGACATTGTCCCACATGACATCCTTGTCTTTAAATTGGAGAGACATGGATTTGACGGGTGGATCACTCAGTGGATAAGGAATTCGCTGGATGGTCACGATGTCTAAGTGGAGACCAGCGAGAAGTGGCGTTCCTCAGGGGTTGGTACTGGGACTGGTGCTGTTTAACATCTTTGTCAGCGACATGGATGTTGGGATTGAGTGAACCCTCAGGAAGTTTAACGATGATACCAAGCTGTGTGGTGGAGTCGACACACTGGAGGGAAGGGATGCCATCCAGAGGGACCTGGACAGGCTAGAGAGGTGGGCCCATGCAAACCTCATGAAGTTCAACCAGGCCAAATGCAAGGTCCTACATGTGGGTCAGGGCAATCTGAAGCACAAATACAGGTTGGATGGAGCGTGGATTAAGAGCAGCCCTGAGGAGAAGGATTTGGGGGTATTGGTATATGAGAAGCTCAATATGAGCTAGCAATGTGTGTTTATAGCCCAGAATACCAACCACATCCTGGGCTACATCGAAAGCAGCATGGCCAGCAGCTCAAGGGAGGTCATTCTGCCCGTCTGCTCTCATGAGACTCCACGTGGAGTACTCCATCCAGCTCTGGGGCCCCCAACATAAGAACATGGACCTGTTGGAGCAAGTCCAGAGGAGGACCATGAAGATGATCAGAGGGCTGGAGCTCCTCTCCTGTGAGGACAGGCTGAGAGAGTTGAGGTTATTCAGCCTGGAGAAGAGAAGGCTCCAGGGAGACCTTATAGCAGCCTTCCAGTACCTGAAGCGGGTCTATAGGAGAGATGGTGAGGGACTTTTTATCAGGGAGTATAGTGATAGGATGAGGTTTTGAACTGAAAGAGGGGAGATTTAGACAAGATATGGGGAAGAAATTCTTTACTGTGAGGGTGATGAGATGCTGGAACAGGTTGCTCAGAACAGTTGTGGATGCCCCACCCCTAGAAGCATTCAAGACTAGGTCGGATGGTGCTTTGAGCAGCCTGGTCTAGTGGATGGTGTCCCTGGCCATGGCAGGGTGGCTGGCACTAGATGATCTTTAAGGTCCCTTCCAACTCAAACCATTCTATGATTTTGTGACTCTATGAAATAGGACCTACTCCAAAATCATCTGCTTCTAGCTCGGCTCCAAGGATACAGGATACTGAACAATCTTGCCTGGCCTAGCCAAGCATTGTGCTTCACTTCAGGGCTGGAGTGAAAACCTGTTGATTTCCAAGGAAAAGTAAGCAAAGCTGGTTGCAAAAATTTTATCGCTGAAGAAAAAGATGACTTACCCCAGGCCACAGAAATTTATGACAGAGCTCGAGACTAATTCCAGACCTCCCAAATTCCCAAATATAGCTCTAACTATAGGAAAGCACAAATCATGCAACAGGAAAGGGCCACGTTGTTTGACTGTGACCAACACCGACCATGTCCAAAAGTCCCAGTCTACCATAGCATAGGGGGAAGGTGTAGGAAGAAAGTTATGTTCTGCTTACCCTAAATCAACCCTTTTCCTTGGATATGAGATGAGCTACATAGGTGCTCATGGCATTCCTAGACATCTTTCCTATGCAGCCAGCCAGTCTGTGCCAGGGGAATCTGATGGCCAGCACTGGCACATTGCTTCACTCTGGTTTTCTTGGAAGGGGAAAGCCAAAAGAAATCTCTGGATGGCAGCCTCTGGCACTCAGCTCTTCATATTTCCCTCACTTACTCTTCCAATGTCTCTTTTCTCTTTTTTAGTTCTTTTGGACCATAAGTTTCATTCCAGCTGGAAAGAACCAAAACATAACTGTCAAATGTGCACAGAAAAAGATGCCATTGTGGATGAAAAAGACCATACAGAAATAGAGACACACCTTTGGGCTTTGCCAAATTAAACACTGGGGGTGTTTCTGCATGCATTTGCATACAGAACATGCATATACGTGTGCATGTGTGCACAGATGCCATTTAATTTTCCAAAGCAGAGAGAGGCTTCAAATTGCCCTTCCCCATTGTGGGAATATCCAGGTTCTGAGCACCCAGCCCCAGTGCCCTGGTGTCCTCCATCAATACACTGAAGGAGCAGTGACAGAGTGGCTCCTTTACTCTATTTCCCACCAATTTACCTGAACTTCTTGGTGGTGCAGAGGGACAAGAAGGCACATGAACAAAGCCAAATCTTAGTTCTTGGCTTTTTTGCTGAGAATGACAAAAAGGGTGCTAATTTTGTGGGAAAGTTTTGGGAGCACTATTCCTCTGAATACATGTTTGGAGTTACAGGCATGCAATCCTAGTGCCATCTCTGGGTTAACACAAGTTCCCAATCAGGCCAGCACTTTGTGCCACATAGTCAAGGCAGCGGGTGCTCTACCAGAAAACAGAGTTGTGCAGTCTTGGTCCTTGAGCTTTCCCACATAAAGGCAGCCTGAGAACCTGGCAGATCCCTCTACCCTGAACAGTTATCACTCTCATATAATTGACTAGGCAAAATGATGGAAAATATGATTTTAGATAGCATAAAAGTGCCTCTGAAAGTTACATTCTTCCTTGAACGCTTTGTTTAGGCTGATTTAGATCCAGCCCAGCTATCCTGAAATAAAGAGTGTGGTTTCAGACTTACGCTGGTGTAAATCCCTGCAGCACTTAGTCCTGTCATGGGAAATTAAATTCAAGATGGGCTTCAAATAGTGCATGGGTAGCCTAGGAAGCCTTAGAAAGGATGGATCTGGTCAGAATGACAGGTTTGTCTTGCTCCTTACCTGTAATACCTAGGCAACAAACGCATTTCAGAGGGAATCTGTCGGATTAATTTCATTACCACATTTTCTATAACTCCCTGACAAGGGCTGAACAGTTTGGTATATTTATGAGTAAGTGTGGTGGAGACACGTGACTTTGCGGCAGTGTGAAAGCTAGGAGCAAAGGTACAGTACACCTTTGAATGCTCCTGCAAAGCATTCTTCTGGTTCAAGAAGTCACAAGGCATTACCTCTGCTGCAGTCACACTCTAACCCACAGGAGGTCATCTCCAGCAATATACTTCTTTTTTGCCCTCTCCCAAAATCACATAGCATAAAACTCACAAGAAACCACACCGAAAGCTGCAAAACTGCCCAGTGCTTTGCTATGCAGGTAGCAGATCAACTTTAAGTCTCTCTTTTCAGAATAAAGTGAGCTTAAAATGACCTAAAAAAAAAATTCTTCCCCTCCCTGACCATTTGGGTTTCTGTGGGCTCAAAAGAGGAGCGCTTCTCTCTAACAGAGCTTTGCCATTAACTAATTACAACCCACTACCCAACACTGTAGTCCTTCTGATGCCGGTCTACTTTCCATAAATGGAGATTAATAGGCAAACTCTGTCTCAGTTGGGCTCTTTGCTTCGGCTTACTTTCTTTCTGTCTTTAATGTTATTTTCTGTAATAGATGTTTTAAATGATTTGGGACTTGGTAAATTAGCTTCATTTCTAGTGCCATTTTAAATAACTAAATAAATGTGCTTAAGACTGTTTAAGAAAGAGCTAGACCGTGTCCTCCCAAAACTCTAACAGTGATAAGCTCTGTGAAACTCCGATGAGCTCATGTTTTAGTTAATGGCAGAGCTGGGGTTTCTAGATACAGATTTTTTGAAATAATAGTTATGATACCCTACATTTGCCTAGTCCTTTCCACTCCAGCATTCCCCATAGCACATCACAAATGTCTTGTCAACCTCCAAAGCACGGATTCTTTATTCCTATCTAGCTAAATCTTTCTTCCTTGCCATGGGCTTTTGCTTGAGTTAGGACTTCAAACCATGCTCCTAGGTACACTCTGGTATTGCTTTATAAGGTACTCAAAGGCAATTTCCTCTGGAATGAAATATATCAGCTGTTTCAGCAAGGGAAAGCCACATATCTGCCCAGGGTTCTGCTCTCCAGCTGCTATAAGTCAATGGAGATGCTCCACTGGCCAGAACAGGCATCCCTTAAACACGACGTGAAGAACAAAGCAGGGAAGCCTTTGCAGTTCGCATAGTAAAGGCATTTTCATGTTACTTTTTTTTTTTTCCTGGCCAACAAGCCACCTGCCTAGCAGACTAGCCAAAAGGTTTGAGGGGATTTATGTGATTTAATTTGGACAGTATCTTCCACCTTGGCTAGAGCCAGTAGGAAAGCTTTCACAATTTTGATTAATTTTTTCCCCCCTCAAAAGCTTGTGTTCCAATTAGAAATTGTAGAAACATTCTCACAGAAGTTCTTGCAAGCGTAAACTTGGCTCGTTTTCTGATCTCCCTGCTCACAGATTGAGAAACAGTAGCACTCAGCCTTTCCCTCTCCTTCAGCCAGCTTAAGAGCCTTTGTTTAAGGGCAAGCGTCCTCCAAGGAGAGAGTGCAAAACCCAACAAGACCGATGAGTAGTAGTTGGCTATTTGCAGAGCAGTGTCAGGCATCAGTAGGATCTGCAAGGTGGAACAGGGAAGAACAGCGCTGAAAGAAGCCTGCTTTCTATCTCTTTCCAATGTCTTACTCCTCTCCCTCCAGCTTTCACCCATGTCTCAGTAAAACCTCTTTTTTAACACAAATTAATTTCTACTGCAGAAAGCACTGATGGAGACAGTTGAGCCCTGTGTGCAAATCAGCCTCACTGGGATGGAAAGGGAATA
Organism: Chroicocephalus ridibundus; assembly: GCF_963924245.1. Classification (NCBI taxonomy): domain Eukaryota; kingdom Metazoa; phylum Chordata; class Aves; order Charadriiformes; family Laridae; genus Chroicocephalus; species Chroicocephalus ridibundus. The sequence goes on along the minus strand of NC_086316.1, from coordinate 77,810,956 downwards.
AAAAAATAAAAGCCTCAGAAAGGTGATCTTACATGGCGTCTGCCAGTAAGTCCCTGGGACAGCAGCTGTTTGCCACATCCCTGTTGCACCAAAGGCCACCAATTTGGAAAGGAGGGCAGGCTGTGCTGTATCCACATCTGCAGAGTGAGCTGGTGAGGATGTGACTCTGTGGGTGGATGAACAAAATAAAATTCTGTTTCTTGTCTTCCTCTTATTATCCTCACTCTCACACACAACAAGGAAACCCTGTGACAGGTCCAATAGGAAACCTTCCCTGCATCTTTTTCAGGTGCTAGGATGGGCATCCTCTTCTGGAAATATACCCCCGAATGGGTCTCTCCATCGGCCCAATAAGAGATGTCACATTGCCTGTCCTGTCCCCAGTTTCTTAAGGGCCAATATGGCTACAAACATTTCCTGCTGTCATGTCTCCTCAAATTGTCACCCTGCTCAGCTCAGAAATGCAAATCACCGCAAACCGAAGTGCTGACCTGTCATTCCCCTGATATACTGGGGAGCAAATGACATGGACATCTGCATTCTTGTCTGCTGCCGCCTCTGCCAGTTTGCTGCAGAGGGGAAAAAATAGACATATATCTTGTTTATAGCCCTCCTTCTAACCCTCCTTTCATCTTTCAGCTTGGGTGAATCTGGAGCCTCTCAGAAGCTCTCTGATTACTAACTGAACTGAGCAAACTTCAGAGGGAATAAAAGGGGTCGTGCTGGATTTCAAGAGTGTCTCCACACCTTTACTGAACCAAAGCTCACCCCTCCTACTCTACCTTGAATCCTGGGTTTTGATGAAGCTTTGCACATACAGCCAAGCAATTTAGTCTCAGATTCAAAGTTCAGGGCATTTCTGAGGGTATAAGAAACCAGTAGAGGAACTTAAATACACAGACAGATAGACCCTTGTGTGAATAAAACTAGCTTACAGCTAGTGAAACGATACCTCTGACTGCCTGTGCTTCCCTTAGGTTTCCTTTGTGCTGCTGGGAATATGTAACATATTAGTTATGTTCTCATTAGTGTAGCTCAGAGATGTGTTTGTGTTCTCCATTTAGCTCAGTCTTTTTTATCTGCTCCTCTGTAGCTCCACACTCATGCTGAGCAGGCTCAAACCCTTCATTGTTGGGCCGGAATGGGAGAGAGGAATTACAACGGCCTTTTGTAGGAGCTTGGCTGTCCTCATCAGGAATCCCCGTGCTGGGGAAGGAAATTAAAGGACTGTGTATATGCTCCACTTAAATATGTCTTTGCCCTCATTTGCCCTTTCCCATGTGCTGATGTGGAACTATCTCAATGGGCTTTGGAAACAGGATTCAGGGGACAAGTGATGCAAGCAGATGCCCAATATGCTGAAAGCTAAGGAATGATTTTTTTTCGGGGTGGGTTTGTTTTTTTTTTTTTAAATGAAAGTTGATCTGCGAATCCAGCAATGCTTGTTTCTAATGCAGGGCCTGACACAAGTGCCCAAGTCTAGTTTCTCCAAGACATAGTTTGACACTTCTGATCTGTTCACATCTCATCAGCAAAGCAGTGTTAAATCTGGCCAAGGCAGGACTGGGAGAGATCTACGGGAAGAATCAGAGTGGGTGAATGACAGTACACCACTTCCCTGGGACACTTCTCCAGTGCAGTGCCGGGAACATCGCTGGCGTGTAAAAGAGAAGTCCTGGGTAGTTCATCAAAGGCTTCTCTTTTCATATGTACAGGCTGTTCCTTATGATTTGAGCTATATTCCAGCTTGGGATATTGTGTTTTGACAATCATAGGTACTATGGGACTGAATATTTTTCTTTATTTTCCTGCAAAACCATACATAAATGCAATACTTTTTAGTGGATCCCCTGATGCCCTGCCATAGAAACAGCCACATTTTGCAGGAGGTGGTAAAACAGCTCCTCTGAGTGAGGGGCTACAGTCTGAAGGAAAGAAAAAGTTCGGGGACTGCCTCGACCCATGTAATACATGAACACAGCTAGGAGGAACTCTTGCACCTCAGAAACCCTGCAAGCTGGATCCACACCAGGATTGTGTGTGCCTGCCTCTGCTAACAAACATTTTGAGGTTTGGAAGTTTATTTCAGCTCCAAAGGTGTTTGCTCACAGCTCCTTGCAGGCAGCCAGCACACCAGCCAGGCCATAACACCATGCTAAAAAACATGGGGAAAGAGAGAAGCCAAGGCTGGAAGTCAGTAGGGCAAAGTGTCCCATTTCCTTCCCTGTTCTGAGCACTTGGCAGCCTCATATGCCATCCTAAGTTTGCCTGTTGTCATCTTGAGACTAGCCTCTGTGGGTGCTCCAGTTTTTCCTGTGTAGTGAAGAAAACAGTGGCGAATGATGCCCAAGAGTAAGTCCCTTTTCTTAAATGCAGGAGAGGCAGAAGGTCTGTCCCAGCCTTGCTCCTTCTGAGCCCTGTGCAAAAAAATCCCACACTATGAAGTGTAAACTTCTTTCTCTCCAACATCAAGGTGGCAACTGCAAGGTCTAAGCATTTATTTATCAAAATCACTGTAGATATTTCGTTCACTGAGAGGCTCAGTACTTTAGGCTGAAATCATCCATCATAACAGGGGAAAGAGAAAAAAAAAGGCTTTTCACCTTCATGGATTTTCCCCCTCCCTTCATCTCACCTTATTCATGTTTAAATGGGTAGAAATTCATCTTTTTCTCCAAAGATCCAGCTGGCTGCAACACGGTCTGTGCTTAAACAAGCTGCCTGCGTTGGAAGCATTTTTCAGGCTCTCTGTCTCCCTTCCTCGTCCCCGTGGGCCCCGATTGACGTCTCATCTCATTTTTATGTTTGACACCTCAAAAAACAGCTTAAATGAATAGCCCCTATTTGTAAAACAAAAGCTACTTTTCTCAAAGACAAAACAGGCTTCTCACTAGGAGGTATGCAAACTCTTGGAAAACGGTCTTTGCTACCAGCTTTGGCAAGGTGGACTGTGTGCATGTATGTATGTGTGTAGCTACTTTCCATGCAGCGTGTATGTATTTGAGCATGCATCCGTGTTTGCAGCCTGTGTAATGTTTAATTTTGCTTTTCTTTAAAGCACATGCACAGCAAAGTCACAGGACAGAGTGCTCTGCAGCTCAGAGAGTGGGATGTCTCTTTTATGGCAGCAGCTTTGATATATCTGCCAGCAGCTTCTCCTGCGGTGGCCATGAATGCACCTCTGTGCTTGGAGAAGGACAGACTGGCTTCAGAACAGGTCATCCCAAATATGCTCAGATTGCCTGGCAAAACCTCTCTGAACTGGGAAACACGAGTTTTTCTCAGCTCACTTCAGTTATAGAGTGAGAGGAAACCACTGAGGGATGCGGTTTTATGCTGACAAACCGGATGGTGCAATGGGACCACTAAGGCTTCAGCTGTCTCTGTGGGAAGAGTAGAGCAGAGCAATGCCACTCTTTTTACTTCAGCAACCACGAAATGGAGCCTGTAGACTTGATCGGTTATGAAAGGTGATTGCATCCACATTTATTGCACTAGGAGGGAAATTATCACTCAGCAAGGGAAAAGGACAAGAAAAGGGTTGACATTCTTCTCCCAGGGAACACGGGATATGTGTTCAGAAATTAGGCCATTGCAAAGCATCTCTGTTCCCACCTTTACCCATTTCTGCTTCTTTTTTGAAGGTTTAGTCATCTTGGGGCGAGATTGTCTTCCTCATGTTTGTGCAGGTCCTGGGGAAAGAAGTCCTTGTAGCCTCACAGCTTGTCCCAATAAACAAGTTCTTCCTTAAGGACCTGGGAGCAGTTGGCCTTATAAAGCTCTGGATAGGGCAAGGAGGTTTTGATTCCCATGCATCCACGTAAATAAATGTTGTATCTCTTCTTCCATCCCCAATCCACTATCTGTGAGAGAGGTTCTGGGGTGGAATAGTGATAATCAGACATGCTGGGCTTTCTCATCCTGACAGAAGTTCCCTGTGTCACCCCTCCATTCATTTACACAGTATAGTACAAGTTTTGATGAGCTATTTACACATGTCATCAGAGACAGACAAATCAGCCTATCTGAATAAAATGCCAGGACTCTCCAAGACACCAAGAAGCAGCAATAAACCCATCTTCTCTGTCTTTGATCCAACAATAAACCCATCTTCTCTGTCTTTGATCTCAGATGGTTACAAGCAATGAAGCTTCCAACTTTGTAGAAAGCAGTTTTCATAGCTCCAGTGAAACAGCTCAGTGCCTAATTCCTTGGCGCAGCCTACAGCCTATAAACATAAGCGTGTGACCATTATAGATAACATGTCACTTTGGGGAAGGCTGCAATAGCTAGAGCCTTTTCCAGAGCCAAATTCCAATTTGGAGGGTCCGTTATGCCTATCTACATACCCATTCAGCACCACGGAACCAGGGCAACTGGCTAAGAAATCACAATTTGCATCCTGCCCTAAACACTTGGTTATGCTGGTGCGAAGCATAGCCACAACTCCCCCAGAAGGAACTGAGTTTTTAGGCAAGAGCGATTAATTCTGAAAGAAGAATCCACTGGATAGACAGAAAAGCAACCTACAGTTTTTTGGGATATAGTCATCTTCTCTGCTTTTCTCCACTGCAATTCTGTACAAATTCATGTGACCCCAGCAGCCCATATGGGGAACATCACATTAGATGGGGCTAGTAACAAGGAGAAGAGGTGGAACCTCAGACATCCATATACTAATCGCTATGAAATGTGTAGTCTTTAATGGGACATTTCAGGGGATTTTACACTTTTCTTTGAGGCATTGATCTCTGCTGGATACATAATAATGCTGGATCAGAAGGCTTGAAAGTCTTTGTGGTTTACATCTCTCTGCTTATTTCTGCTAAAATGATATGAATCCCCTGAACATAAGAGAGTACTCCAGAGCGAGTCTGTCTTTTTTTTTCTTTTTTTTTTTTTAATTTTGGGTCAACTCAAAATGTACTTTTTACATGAGATATACATTTGTGTTTAATGTGGGGATTATTTAACTCGTTTATGCCCTTCTAGAGTCAGGTTAAGCTTTAGATAAAAATTTAAGTATTACTTCGAAACAAGAATTCACCAGCTATTGCACTTTGACCCAGGATCAAACATTTGCTCCAAGAAGGGCAATATTTTTAGCTAAGACTAGTCACCATTCCTTAATCCAAAATCACACATAATTTAAATTTTCATATAGACTTCCCCCCTCCATTGAATATAGTATCTGACAAAAAGACTCCACAAACTCTCAACCAGCTGTGTTCCATGTACCCTTGGGTCTGCATATCTTATTAAAGTGTTCTTGTTGTACGATGACTACTGAGAGGCAATGGAGTCCAATTTCACAATGTTTTCAGATCCATGTTTTCTCCCACTTTTGAAAGTTCTGGTAAACCATGTGCACTGAGGTGTATTTTGCATGAAGATCTGAGGATACATGCAGCAATCATGGTGAATGTTTCATGGCAACTCAGTTTAATAACCTAATATTAGGGTGCAATTTTTGTTGGTGGAATTCTTCTTTTCGTGTAACCTTCAAGTGTACAAGATTTGCATCCATTCAAATCAGTTGAGGATCTTGACTCTGAATCTGATTTAACCGCTTGGTCATTAAATTAGGAGCTTTCCGACTTGGATGCAACTTGTACGTGCAGTACTAATCCCTATTCACTTATATAGGCCATCCGAGCTCTCTGACTTCAAAAGGATCCTCTTGCAAACAGCACTGTGAAATGTCCAAATTGCACTATGTAAATTCTGTAAACTGAGAGCAAATGTCTTTGTTAAGTCCGTGAGGAAGTGCAAGAAAATCCTATTTGCTGACGTGCAAAGGCTTTGTAAGGCAGAGCCCCCAGCCTGAAATCGCTTGATTTGTGGATCCTTGCGATTAAGTTGAACTGAATGACATGCAAAGCTGGCAATTGAGATAAAGAATCACTTCAGGCCAGGGAACGGAGGCAGCTAAAATCTGAAAACAAAGGCTGTTAATCTCACGCTCATCATCTTTAAACAGCGCACGTTAAAAGTGCAGGTAAAACTCAGCTGATGCCTTCAGATTACTGGACGGGATGTTGTCTTTTGTCTTCGCAAAACTCATTTTGATTCAGCGGCTGACAACTCGCCCCCCTCCCTTTCCTCCCCCAGCTCCATCCCCTCAGGCAGAACATCTCATCCCAGCGGAGCCTCTGCCGCAGCCGCTCGCCGGCTCGCAGGCGGGAGAGGAATCCTACACACATCACGGGAAGTTTTCTCTCGGTTCCCAGCCGCTCCCAGGAGCGCTGCTTCTTTGTCTTTCTGCCCCTTCCCTTTGCCACCGCGTCGCCTGCCTGGGCTCAGGGGGTCCCGTCCAGGCAGCAGTTTGCAGACGAACATGACACCTTGATGTAGGACATGTGGCTAATCTGTCTGTCAAAACCTGGAGACAGCCGCATAAAAACAGACATTTGTCCGAAGTAGATGTGCACAGCCAGGAGCTGAATCCCATTCCCAGAGTTAGGGGAGAGGAGCCTTCTTTCCGAGAGCCTGAAATTGTGTTGCAGGCTCGTACTTCAGCATCCCTATCAAATACGCAGGGATCGGAGGGTCCAGCTCGTAACATAGGCTGCCACAGCTTGTCCCACAAGTCTGTGGACAACAAGTATTGTCCTTGTGCAAATTAACACTATAGTAGGCTTTGGCAGCATCCAGCCACAGCAGGGTAATCGGCAAAGGGAGATGCATTTAAGCAGTATTGGAAACATTAGAAACATTCCAGTGCTGCAGGTTAAAAACTGCTCCAGGATTGCAAGTTCGGCATTTTAGGGATCAGTGGGAGATTTCTCTGGAGATTAAGAGCAATTGAAAAGATCGACTTCCTCTCTATAGAGAAGTTTTAATAAGGCTGAAAATAAAATGCTGTCTCCCTCAGCCTTCCTGGCAGAAGAGATCCAAAGCGCCCCCCTGTTGTTTCAATAATTCAAACTTCAGCTTTAGCCAGCCAAATAGGCCTGAAATTCACCTGCGGAAGTTCACGAGGCTAAGTGGGACTCAGAACAAACTCCTCTTGTTTCCAAACTCATGTATAATGCAGTGAGGAACTTTGCTCAGAAGCATCTCTGGCTTGCTGTTATATTTACGATGCTCCAAAAGAAAGAACAGGAGGGAAACTGATAACACCATGTCACAGGCAGCATAGTGGGAGGGGAAGGAAAGAGCACAGCCACCAACTTATTATAAGTTGACATTCCTCTGTAGATGGGCAGCATCTAAATCTGCCTCTTCTCCCTCCTCAAATTGAGATCGCGGCATTGCCCAAATACAGAGAGAGGTCTGTGCACTCCTACAGAGAACAAAATAAATAGATAAGGCAAGCACCGAAGGAAGAAGCACCACAATACAGAGGGTTATTTCATTAGCCAGTTGGAAGGGAAAACTGAAGCTGAACATGAGCATTGCAAGCTTATCATTTTTGCTTCAAACATTTTTGTTTACACAGATGTAGACTCAAAGGTGTGTTGGAGTCAAGCTCTCCATCTGTCAGTGCTGTTGATCTGCTGGAGAGTCCCAGGGCTGGCTCTGGGGTGACCCAGCTACCCCTGGCAGAAGACAATTGCTGAGTGTGCCCATAGAGTACCACTGGCAGATGGTGCTGGGCTAGCAATGCCACTGGATGCCTGGACAAGCTGGAAATTTTAGCTTCAGCAAGTTCCAGTGGTTTGTTTCACAAAGAGCTATTGAGATAGTCCAACATGTACCTCATTGCTTTTTTCCACCACTAACCCCATATAGTAGACGAGGAGCAGGAGCTCTGCCAACTCTCTGTAGCTCAAGACCAACCAGTTGGCCACCATGGTCTAGGGATCACCCACGTTCACTGGAGACTTCAAAAGCTTCTCTGTTGACATCAGCAGCCATACATCCAGGGCAGTCACATTTTAAAATGTTCACAGCAGGTTGCAGCAGCTACCTACCTTAGAAAAGCAGCTTCCCTACAACATTAGCTATGCTTTGCATCTGTGCACAGAAAGGTCACATCTAAATTCCCTTCTCTGTTGGCTAGCGTGTGTGGCTCACCCTGTTTGTTTTAAAACCCTATCCTCAGATTGTAAATAGATCTCTGGAAACCTACAGCTATTGCTTATAGACAGAATAGACATGTAAATTTTAGGTAGCTGGTATTAAGTGAGGTAAATCCATGACAGGGTATTAGGAATCAGATTCTCACATTTATTTGGGTTATCATTGTTTCACTGAGGAAATACATACAAAGGTTATGTCTAATCATGAATTCCAGTGCTGATCCCAGATATTTCTTCTCTCCTTCCTTCCCTTCTCTCTTTAATTACCTCACTAACGTGGTAAGATGTTTGTTGTTGTTGTTTTCTTTCAAGTATGTGATTTTTGCAGTTTTCTGGGACTGGAGTAACTGAAGTGCAATGAGTGATTCATTTGAAATAGTAAATATTTAACAACTAAATGGCACCCTTTTTTTCCAGATCCCTAGGTTCTTTCTAGCTCTATTCATACTGTATATAATACTATGCTCTCTCTATGTATATACTATACCATATATATGCTGGACAGTATATTTATTTATATTTGTCTTAGAAACAGAACATGACATTAAAAGAAGGTAAATAGTACAAAATTGTCTCTGAAGACATTTGATAATGCCAATATTAGGCTGACCGAGGCAAATTTAATTCTGCTCAATTGTATTTCTGTTTCGCGATTTCCTGAGACACTTTTTAATTGCATAATCACGCGGGGTTTTTTTGCGGACTACTAAACTTGAGAGTACAAAAGTCAAAGCTGGAGTGAATCAACACAGGCGTCTCAGGTTGTGCTGAACACCCTCTCCCAAATAAAAACAGCAATCGGTTTTCAAAATTATGCTGTTGTTGGTGGTGCCTTGTAGGCTGCAGTACATCAGCATAACATCCTCCTCAGGTCCAGGGACCACAATCAGCTGGGTGGTCCTGGGCATATGTTTGCCTCCTTTGCACCAGGGCTGTTTGTTGCCTCTTAAGGATTTGGCTGGGTGTTTAGAATGCTGATCATATTTGCAGGTTTCTTGAGTGTATCAGGGAAAGGGAGTGAAAAACTATACTTCTTAATATACAGGAGCTAAAAGCTGAAGACATACTGCAGAATTAGTTTTGGTGTGAATTTGTGAGAAGTAGGAATGTTGCATTTATGTGTTTTGATGAAACTCTGTTTCCTGCAACATTTGCTGCATTACAGTTAATGGAATTTATGAGAACGGCTTGTAATTCTCCAAAACTGCCTGGTGCGGTCATTTCAGCCAGCGCAATGTGAATTATGCAATAAGCCATCGCCTTAATTAAAACAAATTGCGTTTACTGTATCAGTCTGTACTATAAATCACTCCCTAGGGCCCCTCTTCAAGGTTTGCGCTTGGCCTATTCTTGAGAAATGTTGACAGCAGCCTCCATTACAAAAAACATTTTTGAGCATTTTGTTCTAATATCCTTCTCTAGGATCCAGCCTTTGAGCTCACTGCCCTAATATACAAAACAAATCTTACCCAAAAAGCAAGACAGAAATCACGTGAAAAAGACAGAATACCTAATTCCTCTTTTCTCTCCTGCTTTTGCAGTCTGCACTTCTGTAGACTGTGTCAGAGTAAGATGAAGTTTATTAATTGCAATAATGATAATAATAAAAGCCAAAAAAGGAAACCTGCAGACTAATTGTTTTCATCCAAAGTTAGGAGACACATGGGATTCCTCATACTCCCTACTATAATTAGACTGAACAACAAGACAACCAGATTATTAGTCCTCTGTGTAGCTCCAGTTTAATAAAGAGAATGACCATTGGGTATTTATATTCATTTGAGCTCAAAGCAGCTTAAAATGAAGCGTTAAATACAGCATATCATACTGCAGGATGAAGTAACTCGCCTTTTAAAGAGAAACCATCATCTTATTTGTGACCTCTAGCGTGGGGGAAAAGATTTTCGCTTCATTCAGTTTGGATCTGGCTGCTGAGTGCATTCAGCTCTGCCTAACTACAAGCGAGTGTGTTTGCTCAAGTTTCCTTGCACTGGAAATGAAAATAAAGTAGTTAAGTACTTTACTCAAAAGGGGTATAGTTAAGAGTTCCCTGAATTAAAATATTAGACTCGAAGTGGTGATTTCTGGGTTTAGTTGTATTAGAGAGGTACTATTGCAAGTCTGGAGGAGATGCTGTTTAAGACAGTCCTGCACAGGTTAAAATGCACAGGGGAATCCTAACAGAAGGCTAATGCAAATTTAAAAAGCTCAAGCAAGCATTCAGAGACCCTTTTGCAGGAGGTGCTTAACTGCCGCTAATTTGGGGGATCCTGTAGGTGGAGCTGCTTTTGTAAAATTGATGAGGGAAGTGAACCATTTATATCTAAAACTATTTGGCAACTCCAGTTACTTTGAAATTGCTGAAACCTCATCACGAACAACTGGGTCATTGAACATAAAATCAGACCCTAGAGCCTGATTGGAAAGCCATTAAAGCCAATGAAAAGGGACCCACTGGCTGGAGCCAATGTTGGAGCAGATCCATGGAGAATAATGTAAACTGAATCTGTCTCCATATTTATTTTCCTTCTGATATATACCTAAAAGAAGCCCAGGTAGATTTGCAGTGGTCATAATAATATGTACCTGTTTGTTGTGAAGATTATTTCAATTTACATCAAAACAGGTGCCCATCTCGCCCAGCAGCCTCACTTTGATAGTGTTTAGGTCTTCAGATGAAAGCCTCTGTCACACAAACAAGCAAACATACCCAAAGAACAGGTTTAAGCACTGAGAAGGAAACAAGACAGTATGCATTTTCTTTTCCTGAAACGGAAAGTAAACACAATTGGAAACAGCGTATACCCACACTGTGACCACTGTTCTTCATCCAAAATAAAGTCTGAAAACAATTGGCATCAACAAGTATTACCAAGGACCAGCTGGAACACACATGTACTGAAAAGTGACTGAATACCTTCATAACGGTGGATAAATACTTTAGTCGCATTTGCCTGTATATTTGTTGAGTGGCTATGACTGTTTGGCTTATGAATTCAGAAGGCATTTATTGATGACATAGTACAGGCCCACTGCACAAAGCTCGGGAAACTCAAAATGCTGAAGCCAGCACAATGGGTCCTTCAGTGTCCAATAGCCACAAGTACATTTTCCATCTCTTATTATGGGGATTGCACTGTATCCGAGTGGTTTATGATTTCTCATTGTATTTAATTCTTTTCTTTGCCCAAATTAAGTCGCAATAAACAGGTTTCTCATAGAGCCTGCATCCACTGCAGTTTTTTGTGTTAGAGGAGGCTGAAAGTACATGTGTACTTTTTCTTTTTAATGATCAAAAATAGTATTTTTTTTCTTTTTCTTTTTTTTTTCCCTAAGTTTTGATAACTCCAAAATAGCTGCGGAGATTATCTTCCAACTTTCTAAATAAATTCACTACTGGCCTGTGAATAAGAAAGTGTGAGAAAATTTCAACCCCCAAAGGTAATTTTGGGGGAAAGTTATAAACCACTGAAAACAGCAGCTTATAATGAAAGTGTCATCTCAACCATAAAAGGTACCTCAATGCACTGAACAGGCACCGTAAAACATGATTGAAAGGGAGTTTAGAGATATTGCTAATGGCTCCGACATAAGGAGCGTAGCTATAAAAGATGAAAAGATGCATGGCTAAAACTGCCCACTGCAAATCTTTGAAGAGCATCTAACTACCCAGGCGTGCCAGAGATGCGCGATTGCTAACAGAACTGGTCATGCAAATCTGCTCAGATAGGGAGACCTTCATACACTTCATGCTTTTACTTCCTCTGAAAGTAATGCAATTGTTCAGCAGAGAGACAGCTCGTGTCCCCAGGCTCGTGTCAGGGGCACTTTCTGGCATTTGAACGATGGGGATGGCCGACAGTGAGGCAGGACTATGGTGCTCAGTCTCTAGCTCTTGAAGAATAATGTGGCCTGTAGCAAGAAACTTCCAGTGTCTCTGCAACCAACTTTCCAGGTTACAATATTTTTGTGTCGGTTTCATGAAATTGTGTAATTTTGGTTGGGATGGACCTCTGGAGGACATGCAGCCCAGCCTTCTGCTCACAGGAGGCAAACTTCAAAGTTAGTTTTGAAGTAGTTCTGCTATTCTGATTTAAGCCAGGTGATCTAAAGTTTAATTAATATGTGCAAAATGCTTCAACAAGCTGAAAGTCATTTCATGGACTTTCAGAGTTTGCATTTGGCCATAATTACTTTACAACATGGTCCTTATGATACCTGTAGTGAAGCTTGTGTTGGTCTGTGTTGAGATTTGTCCAGGGGGACAGCTTGGTTAAATTCATCATACTCTCCAGGAAGTAAATTCTGACTAGGAGCTGTATTTTGAGTGTCAGTAGGTCAAGGTCATATATGACCATGACTATGACTTTTATTTAGGCCATTTCAAAAAGTGGATCGCAAGGTAAAGCAATGTTGAAGACTGTGAGTAAGAATTTATTTTTTTTAATCATTGGTCAACAGTTGAAATAATAAGGATAAGGAGAGCTGTGTTTTGGTGAAAAGCTACTTTCTTACTTCAATGCAAGCTTTCCGCCTAAGACTCCTCTGTTGCTCTTTCTGACTGACTCCACATTAGAAATATGAAAAATAATATGAGCATCTGATCCTGTGTGTTCAATTGACCCTGCCAGGTGCCCACCAAGTTGCTTTATCACAAGTTGCTCTATCACTCCCCCTCCTCAATTGGGTGGGAGGGGAGAAAAAATACAACAAAAGGCTCATGGGTTGAGATAAGGACAGGGAGAGATCAGTTACCAATTACTGTCACAAGCAAAACAGACTCAACCCGGGGAAATCTATTTAATTTATTACCAATCAAATCAGAGTAGAGCAATGCTAAATAAAAGCAAATCTTAGAACATCTTAACAGAATCATAGAATCATAAAATCACAGAATCGTTTGGCTTGGAAGGGACCTTTCAAGGTCATCTGGTCCAACCCCACAGCAATAAGCAGGGCCATCTTCAACTAGATCCTGTTGCCCAGAGCCCCCTCCAATCTGACCTTGAATGTTTCCAGGGATGGGGCATCTACCATCTCTCCGGGTAACCTGTGCCACTGTTTCACCGCCCTCATGGTAAAAAATGTCTTCCTTATATCTAGTCTGAATCTACACCCTTTTAATTTAAAAACATTACGCCTTGTCCTATTGCCATAGGACCTGCTAAAAAGTTTATCTCCATCTTTCCTGTAGGCCCCCTTTAAGCCCTGAAAGACTGCAATAAGGTCTCCCTGGAGCCTTCTCTTCTCCAGGCTGAACAACCCCAACTCTCTCAGCCTGTCCTCATAGGAGAGGAGCTCCAGCCCTCTTATCAGTTTCATGGCTCTCCTCTGGACTCGCTCCAACAGGTCCATGTCCTCCTCATGTTGGGGGACCCAGAGCTGAACACAATACTCCAGGTGGGGTCTCACCAGAGCAAAGTAGAGCGAGTGGACTTTGTTGGCTCGTGTCTAGCTTTTTATCCAACGGTACCCTCAAGTCTTTCTCAGCAGGGCTGCTCTCAACCCCTTCATCCCCCAGCCTGTATTGATACCGGGGCTTGCCCTGACCTTGCACTTGGCTTTGTTGAACTTCATGAGGTTCACATGGGCCCACTTCTCAAGCTTGTCCAGATCCCTGTGGATGCCATCCCATCCCTCAGGTGTTTCAACTGCACCACTCAGCTTGGTGTCATCTGCAAACTTCTGAGGGTCCACTCAATCCCGCTGTCTATGTCATTGATGAAGAGACCAAACAGTACTGGTCCCAATACAGACCACTGAGGGACACCATGTTACCAGTTTCCATCTGGACACTGAGCTGTTGACCACTTCCCTCTGGATGCAACCACTCAACCAATCCCTCATACACCAAACAGTCCACCCATTAAGTCCATATCTCTCCAATTTAGAGAGAAGGGTGTTGTGGGGAACCATGTCAAAGGCCTTACAGAAGTCAAGATAGACAATATCTGTAGCTTTTCCCTTGTCCACTGATGTAGTCATTCCATCAACTTCCCACCATCCCTCCCTTCTTCCCAGGCTCAACTTCACTCCTGATTTCTCTACCTCCTCCCCCTGAGCAGTACAGGGAATGGGGGTTGCATTCAGCTCATCACACATTGTCTCTGCTGCTTCTTCCTCCTCACACTCTTCTCCTTCTCCAGTATGGGGTCTCTCCCATGGGAGACTGTCCTCCATAAACTTCTCCAACATGGCTCCTTCACACTGGCTGCAGTTCTTCATAAACTGCTCCAGTGTGGATAGCTTCCACAGGAAGCAGTCCTTCAGGAACACACTGCTCTAATGTGGGTCCCTGTGGGGTCACTGATCCTGCCAGAAAACCTGCTCCAGTGTGTGTTCCTCTATCTTCACAGGTCCACAGGTCCTGCCAGGAGCCTGCTCCAGTGTGGGCTTCCCATGGGGCCACAGCCTCCTTTGAGGTCCTCCATGGGCTGCAGATGGATATCTGCTCCACCGTTAATCTTCATGGGCTGCAGGGCACAGCCTGTCTCACCATGGTCTGCACCATGGTCTGCAGGGAAATCTCTGCTCCGGCACCTGAAGCACCTCCTCCCCCTCCTTCTTCACTGACCTTGGTGTCTGCAGAGCTGTTTCTTTCACATATTCTCACTCCTCTTTCCAGCCGCTGCTCTGCAGCAGGTTTTTTTCTGTCCTTCCTTAGAACATTATCACAGAGGCGCTACCACTGTTGCTGGTGGGATCATCCTTCACCATCAGCGGGTCCGTCTTGGAGCCGGCTGGCATTGGATCTGTCAGACATATGGGAAGCTTCCAGCCGCTTCTCATAGAAACAACGCCTGCAGTCCCCCCACTACCAAAATCTTGCCATGCCAAACCAATACAACCTGACTTTGCGAAACCCTTCCTGTACACAAGCTTGCCCAAGCTTGGAAATATGGAGAATTTTCCAAAGTCTCCAAATGTTGATGGGTATATTTCTGAATATTTTCCCAAGCATTATCAGGGCTGAGGATCAAAGCTCCAGCCATTTGCTTGGTGTTTATTAGCAGCTTCAAGGACTCAGAAAATGTAAGCCAGACCTAAACATGTTGTGAGGTTTTACTTATTTAATAATAGGTTTGAGGTTCCTTTATTTGTCTCCTGCTGAGCCTTTAGCTTGAACTTGGGTCACTTTGAAACTTTGGTACACTTCTAAGGTCTAGAAAACTGGGGATTTATTGAACAAGAAAGAAAAAAAAATCTCAAGTGTGCACATGACAGCAGAGGGCAAGGCCTCAAACAGCTTGAGATTGCTGTGAAAATCCTGATTGGTTTCTAAGCCCTATCATTGCCGCAACCCGCTAGCAGGCACTACCTCTCATCGTCGGTTACGTTCCTCGTGGGAGGCTACACAGCACACAGCCTTTCCTCCGGGCCAGCACGCAGACTTTCCCCAGGGCCAAGCAGAGAGTGTCTCAGGGAAGATGCTAGCTTGACTTTTTTTACAATAGTTTCATGTCAATTCTTTAAAGACAAAAGGGAAAAAAAAGAAGACTGGCTAAATACAAAACAAATTCTCTCTACTTTTCAAGCAACCTCTGGGTTTCCCCTAGCTCCCCATCTTTGCAGTTAGCATCTCCTCTCTTCCACTCCCACCTGCGTGAGGATGGCATTTATCGTGGAAGGTGATCTACACTATTTCCCTCCAGCCTAGTGAGGGAGGTGGAGGAGTAACGCAAGAAGAAGATTCTTGCTTTAGTAACAAGAGCACCTCTGAAAAACTGTGCAAGTGGTTTCATTTTTTAGGTGATGGTGTGCTACTCAGGTTGTGCTGGGTGCTTCTGAGAGACCTTCCAGGATGCAAAGATAACCTAAGGCTGAGTGTGCCATGGTGTGAGCATCATCACCAAGGGGTGCTCAGCTGTCAGGCACCACCTACTGCCCTCACAGCTCTTTCCCATCTCCTCTGCAGCAGCAGCAGGTGATGGGAGACCAAATTAGCTTCTGCCCAGCTCCACACCAGGAGCTGATGTACCTAGACCGGGAAAGTGTTGCCTAAGGGCTGGAGCAGGATATCTGGGAGGTGGTACTTTCCTGCAGACCTTGAGAGAATGCTCTTCACTGCCACAGGGTCACATCCTCCACAACCCCAGGGCTGGGCTGTTCACAGAGGTGACCTTGTCATTGCAACAGCCATGCTCCAGCCTGCACCAAGTTATCCAGTTACCAGGGTGAGGTGACGTGGAGGCGAGACACACTCTGCCTTTCCAGCATTACTTCCTCTCAGCAATGCTCTTCACCTCTTGGTGATGTCTGCAGGTCCTTCTGCTGGGAGAGCTCACTGCAAAGGTTTGGGGAAGGATTTTGCCAGTATCCAACCATTCGGTGTCGCTGTGACCGGTGCAAAGGGGTGGCGATGCACTTTGAACACACTCTGTGCTCCTCCATCAGACAAGAGGGTAGCAGAACTACTGATTGCTTGCCAGGTGCTTGTAGGTGCTCAGGAGGAACAGGCAGCTCAGTGCAACTCTTTTTTTCTATGTGTTAAGACTCAAAAGGAAACCCACGAATCCTCCTTGAAAGGCTCCTCTGCAAACCCGTGTGTCTCTCTAATTGAAACAGGGCAGGGTCTGAAACCATAGGAGTCCACAGCTGCTATTTCTATTGTGCATGTCTGAGTCAAGGTGAATAGAAAAGTCAGCAAAGTATCCCACAGGGTGAATCCTCCATGTGCCAAGAAAGCTGACTCCACATTAAAGGTGAGAGCCAGAGCTTGCAAAGCAGTGATGGCCTGGGAAGACAGAGGCCTTGATTCCCTCCAGCAGCCTCCAAGTGTTATTCCCATTAACATTGGCACTAGCCATCGCCCTGAATACCCCATGCACCAAAGGACGAGTGAGAGAGAGCAAAGGGAGGGAGGGAGGGAGGGAGGTGATAAAGTTGTCAGGCTGCAGGCAAGGCTATGGCTGCTGAGGACTGGCAGGGATTGCATCACTTAGAGATACATCCTGGGATGTATTTTAAGGGCAGATATGAACCACTCAGGATAGGGTGGGTTTGCTGATCTTGCAGAGACTTCTTCTTGGGTCAGCTTCAGTTCACAGCGCCGGATAATCAGGGCCCTGCATTTCTCTTCTCCTACATCTGCATTACCAGGGGAAGGAAAACTCTATGCAGCACAAAAACTTTTGAGATGGCAGAGCCACTTACATTAACTTCCCACACGTGACAAATTTTAGCACCCAGTGACTGCTGCTAACCCTGAAGCTGATGTCTGCTTCGCAAGACGTCTGCCCTGCATGCCATCATGGGTTAAAAACACTTTCAGGCCCCCTCCAGCAAACAAAATCCATTCTTAAGGATCGCAGCCCCCAGTTAGACTGTGCCATGGGAAGACAGAGGGGAATATTGCTTTTGCACCGGTCCTATGCTTTGGTATTGAAAGAGCAGCACTTAAATAAATCCCAAAGCATCAGACAGGACCATGTGTTTCTCCCACAAACTAGTCTGCAAGCCACACAGAAATCAAAAGGATCCTTGTTACCAAACATGAGATCCAATCGCTTTGAAGAGCAGTGCAGCCTTTCTGCAGGAAGTTTAGCAACGGATGCGGGATTGACAAATGAGTCTTTCCTCCTTTCCTTTTTCTCCTCTTCCTCCTGCTTCAGCACCAAGTGCGTTGAGAAAGGGAGATGTCTGGAAAATGTCTCCTGGATCACTGCTGCTCCGGCAGCATCTTGTCTGCCTTCAGGCTCTGGCATCAAGTAGTGATCAGCCTCCTTCCCCCAGCCCCCTGCCCTGGAGTAGCAGTTTTTAGACGTGACCTTCCACCTCTTCACGGCTCCCTGTGTCTCTGAAATGTCCAGAGGTCAGCCTCTTGCGGCCTCCACGAGGAGACCTGTTATGGAGATTCCTGGCTCGCATCAGCCCCGTCTCATGTCCCTGTCATCTCCCATCATGTTACCGAACTGTAGGGGATACCAGGAGCTTAGATGGTGTCCTCCGCCGTGACATGGACTCATCATTTCACTATTTGTTGGGGAATGGCAGCTGTGTGCTGCTCGTGGAAAGGTAGCCTTGACTGACTAGCTAAAAATCAGAGGTGACCTAGCTGTACAACTTACTGCTCAGGAACAATGTGACAAACTTCATCTTTCTTCAGTGCCAACCTCTAAGGTTAGAGAGGGCCATTACCTGTCATGGTGGGGAGGAAAGAGACAGGTCTATGGATGTGTCTGTCTGTGCGTGCGGAGGCGGGGAGATGAGGGGGTATGCTCTTATTCTTTCTTTCCTACTTTGTTATATTGATTTTCAGTGGCTTGCACGCTTGGAATGCAATAAGGGAGCAATTCCTTTCTATGCTGGCTAGTAAACATTGCCTGTAACTTTATTCTGGGTCAGGAAAGTCAGCACTTAAAATTAAAAGTGGTTTTGGAGGAGAAAAGCCATATTTTAGGAAATTCCAGCTGGGGGTTCCTTGCTACTGTACTTAATTTTAGAATCCAGTGTGTCGTGTCATGTCGTATATGCCTTTAAAAAAGCATTTAACTGATATATATTCTCATCTGCTCTTTACTTGCAATATTTCAAGCAGAAAGTATTTTTTAAAAATCAGTTCCCTGGCTCTCTGAATTTACAGCAGAGGCCACAGACTATAAAGCGGAAGGAGGTGAAATTAAGCCCAGGGGAGTGAGAAGTGCACTAGAGAGAAAGGCTCGTATGCCAGGTGCTTAAACACATGCACAGTTTAAATCCTGTGCCATCCTCTCAGAGCCAACAGAGCTGCTCTTGTATTTAAGGCTAACACACCTGGCTTAAGTGCTGGTACCATAATCTCCAAAAGAAGGTGTATAATGCTGGAGTACAGACTGTGATGCCCATAAGCTGCTCCGGGTCCAAGGTATCATCTGCTATGGCAGTTCCTTTCCTTTGTTCAGGCCTTGGAAAGCCAAAAGTGTTCCTTGATGCAGGAAAACATCTGTCCCAGACAGTCAGTTTGGGGAATGGGTGCCCTTGCTGACATGCGGCTTCCAGACGTGGATCCAAGCCAGGATCCAGGTGCTTGGGATGAGCCTTTTGCTGATGAAGTTTCACCCAGCAAAGGCTCATTTCTGGAGCACTGGGGAATTTAGCTTGAAAGTTTCCTACGAGCAGGCACCCACAGCAGGTGTTTCTCATGTGGTTAGACATCAGCACTGAAAACACAGTGCATTACTTTTTAGATGGATAGGCAGGTATTTTACAGAGCTCTGCTCCTGGCACTGCAAAAGCAAAGCTCTGTTGGAAAACACCCAGTGCAGGAGGCAGGACCAGTGCTGTGGGGTGCTACTGTACGGGGTGGCACCTGCTTTTCCAAAGCAAGCCCATGACAGCACCCCCAATCCCTTATTTCCATCCTGTCCTACTGCAAAAACATCCCTGCAAATCCCCTCTCCGCCCTGCGGTGTATCCACCCGCCCTGCAGCAGGGCTGTCACCGCTTTGTCAGCTCTCGGGCATGTCTGCGGCTGGAAACCCCGCTGGGGAGATGAAAGAAGCCTGGACAGTTTACAAGACGGTGGGAGGCAACGTATACCTACCTGGCCCTGAACTCTGACACGTGGCCTCCCTGCTCCCCGCTTGACATTTACAAACGGTGACAAGCCCTGTCACTTGCCACCCGATGTGACCACCCCGAAAGCTGGGAAAGCCAGACGTGTTATTAACAACTCCCGCTTCCCAGAAGAAAGCCCCAGAGACTTAAAACAAGGAGCTGCCTTGACTCAGGCCAAATGCATCGGTGTAAGGAAACCTCTGCAGCGGGCTCCCCGGGTGAAACAGGGACGTTTTGCTTTGATGAAAGGCAAACGGAGAGGCAAGCAGACAGACAAACAGAAAGACACAGCTGGTGTCTCATCCCAGCTCTTGTCCTTCTTCCTTCTCTTCCTACGAGAGGAGGAACCCCTGGTTGAGAGACCCTCAATTCTGGGAGCAGCGCGAGGCACTGCAATCCCTTGCGTCATCCCTGGCCATGGCTCCCTGTGTGCCACTTTTCCTGCTTTCCCTTGGCCTGTCTCCTCTAACCGCGAGGACCGGAGGAAGCACAGACATCAGCACAAACGGATCATCTGAGCACCTCCCCGGGGTCCCAGCCTGCTGGGTCTTCACTGCTCTCGGTACCCAAGTTGCTGTTTCCTGCTGGTACATCACAAACTGGAATTTAGGGGCTAGAGAAGGTTGGGTGTTGCCTCCTTCGCTGGGAGAGCAAATCTGTAAATTTGCAAATCTTTGCCATCAGCAAAAGACCTCCTAAATCTAGATTTCATGATTCCTGAACAATTCTCACAAAGTAGCTACTTTCAGGACACAACATTTTTCAGGCATCTGCTGTTGCTCAAGTCTCCATCTAAGCAGTCATGCAACAAGCAACGCTTTCAAACAATGGTCTATTGATTACTTGCTTCGTTAACAATGATGCAATTCCCTGGAGAGGTTTATTACTCTTGTTTTGTATTATTTTGTGCCTTATGATTTGGTCATTAATGGGTACGCTTGCATTTCATTTCATTGTGACTGACTTTCCTGGGACGAATGCTTCATGCAGTCCAAAAATGTTCATGAATAAATGTTTACTGGCAGGAGGTACGAGTGTTTTGCAGGGCGGTGTGGATGTTTTCATCCTGATGATGCAGCAGTAAATCAATTAAAAACATGATCGATTGTAAAATTGGGGCAAATTTGCTTTTGCCTCTGGATTTCACATTACCTAAGTTAGGCTGTATAAATCTAACAATATATTACTCATGCAGGGGGTGTCTTGCTGGTGTCTACAGTGAGAACTGCTATGCACACAGCTAAAGCAAGAGCAAGGGCTAAACCCGGCCCCGGCATATCCTGCAGCTCCGCTCCCACGCAGAGCACAGAGCCCTTGTCCCACCGGTGACTTAACTCCTTCTGGCAACGTTTGACTAGAATTCCCCTTACTGGAGGATAAAAGAAATCGAAAGGGCTCTCTACACAGATATGTTCATTCAGATTAAGGTATAGTGTACGTTTAACATAGAATAGCTTTTCTTAATTAATTCCCTGTCTGGGCGCTTTTTTTCCAGCCAGACTGCTCTAGCCCAAATTACATTAATCGACTTTGGATATTCTTGCTAGCTATTACTTTCTCTCACTATTACGCATTATTAATATTAGTTATTAGAAATTAACGATTCCAGAATAAGTCCCCACATTTACTTATGTCCCAGAGTCTCCAGTGGCATACCACGGCCGGTGTGCTCTGATTTCAGTGAAAGCCCTTGCACCCCCTCTTTAAAGAAGTTGCCAACAGCACTGGGTTGTGTCTGCTGAGCAGAAGTAATAATTTCAGTTTTAAAATAATTTTTAAAATCTTAGTCTTCTGTCAGCTTAGAAATCTTCTGTAGTTAAAGTAAACCTCTTTGTAACAAGGCCGTATCCAGAAGTCACCGCTCAGCGCACAGCGATGCAGGGGAAATGTGGTGCAAAGAAAGAGAGATCCTGAAAAGACACAAGCCAAGGACAGAAAACTGCATCCCTGTCTCCCACATACCCATCCAGGGCTTCATTCAAAACCCAGAAACGTCGATGTAAGTCCTTCTGTGGACTCTGATCGTAGGCCAGAACTGCACTGTGCCATCCCAAGGATCCTGCTGCACCTCCATGCGTGCAAGTCTGCAGACACAGGCAGAAAAACAATGTACATGGCTGTGTGCTTGAATATAGATTTACAGAGACAGTGCGCATAAATCTAGATAATTTATACAGTGCCACAAATACAAACAACAACTGCCACCCCTCTCCCTTCACAAACTCATATACACAAATGCACCTCAAGTATGAATAATGCAATGACAAAGTGAGCTGCATTTGTATGGACATCATTGGTATCAGCAGTTAGCAATAATAGTTGTCTAATTGTAGTCTTTCATTGTGTGCTATGTCAAAGCGTGGGCGAGTAATTGCAATCATCAAAACCCTTTCAGAGTGCGTGCAAAGCCCCGACCCCCATCACCTGCCGTCAAGCCTATCTGATCCACCACACACATGCACTTAGTGGGCAGATGAATTAGCTAGATGGGCTGTTCTCTTTTTTATTATTATTATTATTATTTTCTCTTTTGTTTTGTGTTTTCCTTCCCTCAAGGTTGTGTCTGGGTTGTGAAGGGTTGTTAGACTTTTTTTTTTATTATTATTGTTATTCTTATTTTTCAACGTGTGTGATCGTTTTTTGGGCTAGATAATTTAGATGACAGACATCAACAATTATACAAAATAATATGGTAACCAGCAATGGAAAAAAAATAATAATTGATTCTCATGGGCTGCTGAGTGTTACAATTTGAATGTCTTTCTATTAAAATCCGTGTAATAGACACAGGGAGAAGGCAGGGAGGAGGGGAGAGAGAAAAACGGAGAGGGAAATCAGTTCTTTTTCAAATATTACTCATAAGATGGAAGAGAAGATATTTTCAGAATGCAAGTGGGACTGATTTCCATTAACATAATCCCATTTCTAGTATTATTTTATTAATATAAACATCTTAGCTCTGGGAATGCCTCCTGGATCATATATACCTACTGTATTTTGCATTGGGTTTAGGGGAAAATCAAGGTGAGTGCTAAAAAAAAAAATTGAACCTGTTTGTTATATTCATTCTGAATTGCCAGTTGTACAGTACCTGAGTGGAGCAGCAGATTTGATTATCAAATACAATTAAGGCCTGTTTTTGTCGATGTGGAGTACCATGTAAGTGCATATTGTAAATATCTATCTAGAAGACAGGAACAGCGCAATCATGTGGGCTACGTACTCTGTCTTGCTGCTGGAAAGGACTCGCAGTGATTTTTTCTGCTTCAGCCTCCCACACCAAGGCAACCACCTCAGTGCTGTAACAACAACTATTGCAGTGACCATATCTTGTTCAAGGAGCACACAGGTTCACAGGTGGATACCTGCTTTACACCTTTAAAGGGTCTCAGCTCCGAGTTTTCTCATGTCTGCCTTTGTGTGATAGGTCATATCTATTTGCCATCAGGATACAGTACCTTCAGAAACTCAGCAGCGTACATTTTTTTGCTGCAAGCATTTGCTATTGCTTAAGGACATATGTGGTTTTCATGGCTGGCAAACACGAGATTGGATGGGATATGTGTGCGTGCACTCAAACTTCTGCGATAAGGCAATTTAGAGATCTGTGTAATTAATCTCTACTAGGAAGCAGTAGAAGCCATATTGTGCGTGCAAAATTCAAGAAAAGAGGAATTTGTACAAGGTACAAGGAAGGAACTCCTCGTGGTGAATTTTCTCAGATTGTGGATGACAGTCCCAAGGGCAGGAGATGTAACTTTTTATCAGCATTACTTAAAATAAGGATAGGCAGAATATTTTTGAACATTAAATGGGAAATGTCCCACGTCATCAGAGGGCCACACAACCATTTCTAATTACCCTAAGTCATCTTCATAGTGTGGTCTGACACTACTGTACTCACCCTGCTCACTTTGAACTTGCTTCTGCCTCTGGACAAAACAAAATGTACCAAAATACATATATTTTGTAAGACTTCAGAGCAATCAGAAATGGTTATGGCACCGAAAAGAAGAAATACATGATTAGAAATGTTATATGCTCTGGATTTTTTCTCAGAGAAAAGTATTGCCACTGATGAGGTCACTGCTAGTCAGACAGCAGAACATAAGTCTGGAAATAAGAAAAGCAGAATGTGAGTCTTATTCTTGCTGTGTTTTGGGGAGCAAGTTGTTTGAGGGGAGGCGTGTGAGTTCATGTCCCATAACTTTTGTCCTATGAAGGTTAGGTGGTTATTTTTAGCTGGTCATCTGAGATGCTTCAATAACCAATGAAGAAGCAAAGGGGTATTCCCATAGGGTCATTCATTCATTCACTCCTAAGGCAAGTGAGGAAGAATCTCTTTATGGAAGTTCACTTGCATCTCTCCATGTTTCTTGTAGAGTCTGGCCAGATAGTTTGAAGTAAATTCCTAGAAAACAAAGAAATAGAGAAATTCCCTTTAATGGACATGTTGGATTTGAAGTCTTATAACTAGTTTTTTCTCACCTAACAAATGTTTAGAATTATGCTTCTGCCACAAGAAGTGAGTTCATCTCTTCTGGTGGAGTTTCATAATAACTTTACAGTAAAGATTTTTTTCCCTACTGGAATCCTTCTTAAGAATTAACTGGACTATACCTTCATCTTAACGAAATTGGAAATGCTTTTTTTCTTAATAGAGAAGAACAGTTGCTGATTTCCACTTCCACTACCCACTCTTGTCTGCCAGCAAAATTTGATCTGGATGTATCGAAACATCCTTCTAGAAGCTGCTTTCCTAAATACTTATTATCCACATGACGATTAGTACTGAGGGAGATAATTTTTCATACAAAAATGTTAATTTTTCATGATTCAGACTTTGGGGACAAAAATAGTGGATTTGATAAAGCTTTTATTAGGCAGGTTTCAGAGGCCCAGGTGGGACTTTTTGCAGTAGAAGTGCTCCAACATGCAAGCCGTACTCTGATGGCATGGGAGACACCTGCACTGCTGAGTTATCCTAATGTCTGTGCTCATGGGTGTTCGGGGGGGAAGGGTGATGATGGCAGCCAAAGCATTTCTGAAAGGTCATGGTCCAGAACAAAAATTATGTATGAAAACTTGACATTTTCTGCTAAATGGAATTCTTGTTTTCCACCTCAGCCTAATTAAGATAGTGCTGAGAAATGCTTGTCATGGGGAAGGACTGTACCTTCCTAGTGCCTTTACAGAGAACAGTAAAAAGCACACCCAGCTCCAAACTTTCTATAACACAAGGATAGTAAAAGAGAAGACAGAGGCAAAACCAGAAAACAGAGTAGAGAAAACAATGAGAAAAGTTTCATAGCAAAATAAGAAGTGGTTTCAACAGGCTCATGGTCTCAGTGTTGTCAAAGTCATACGCGAGCGTGATAGCAAGGGGAACAGGTTTTGGAGAAATTTCAGGGAACATCCTGAGATGGGATTGCAGCTGTCTTTAAGGAGCTCCTACCATGCACGAAGGGGCAACGTGGGAGAAAACAATGAGATACTTGTCTGAAAAATTCAATTACTGAGTGATAGAGGATGTTATCACAGGATAACCAAAGATGGGAGCTGGCAATTCAATAGCAAATGAGAGATGTTAGGTAGGGGGGAGATAGGCTGTGAAGAGCCTTTCAGAGGTCCCTGTTCAGACATTGAACCATAACAGCCACTCATCAGTGTTATAAAACTACCAGGAGCAGTATCCCCAGGCTGGGAAAGACTCTTCTTGGCAAGGCTTGTGTACCACACCGTGCCATCGAATAGAGCACGTCCTATTGAAAACTGAATCCCTTCGAGTTCCCTGGAACAGCAGCAGCTGGAGGGGAAATAACAGTAAAATTCTATGGCCATAATAAAACACATTAGCCATCTGAACGCTCATTTCAATCAAATAATGCAGCCTATTCATATTTAAACAGGAAATATTGTTTAATGTTTATGGTAATGATCAAATCAAATTTTAAAAATTAAACACGAAATTAAACATTAAAGTGAGGTTCCAACATTGGGCACTTGGGACACTGTTTCCAACCCACAGCTGATGGCTGCAATGAGCAGGGTCTACCCTCTTACCTTCCTTTAGTACAACTTCTTGAGGAGGATGCTAGAAGGAGGCTTTGGTGTCACATGAATGACCACAGCTGGTGTAGGGTAGCTGGTCTGGAGCCTCCCCTCCCTTCCCTCCCCTCCCATCCATTTGGCTTTCCATGACAATAAGAGTTCTTTCCATGACAATAAGAGTTAAAGGCTGTTGAGGGGCAAGTGGAAACCCAAAGGAAAAGTGCTTTCATTTGGAACAAGCTAAATGGGAGCTGTTTTTCATCCAAGTGGAAGGCAGTCATGTGTCCCTATTGAAATATTTTGGACTCTATTCTCAAAAAGAACCGAGAGAAGAAAAGTTACAGAGGGTTTTCCAAAGCACCATTGAAACAGGAGTAGAAAATGCCACTGTGAAACTGCAAGTCCTCAGATGTACACAGTGGTCATTGTGTACAGAAGATCAAAATGCAAAATAACACCCAATTACTCTCTAAATACTGCCCTTCGGGGTCGAGCACAGCAACTGAGGTAGTAACTGATGTAGAGCTCCTGATTTTGAAACAAGAAATGCTGCTTTACACCCGTGGAGGCGTGAGTTCAGCTAATTAATTTAACGTTTAGACAGAGCTGGCTAAGTTCGTGTTTAACGAAGACCTTGGAGTGATGGCTAGCAGTTAAGGTGTTGATTTTAGGCCATCTCTTGTGTTAGAGTAAACTCATAGCCAGGAAATGACTTCTTTCTCCTGTACCAAATCTGGAGTGATTTTGCTGATGCTCAGTCTAATGGTTCTTTCTGAACTCTCTCTAGCTGAAGTCAGCAGAAGAGCAAAGGTTGAAACAAAAGTGGTTTGAAATAAACCCATTTTCTTAAATATCCCTGTGCGTTTTGGCCATGGACCTTATCTGTGCTGTGAGCCTGTGCTTCGGTTTCTTGAGCTGTGCTGTGAGGTTAACCTTTTGCTCTAACAGTTGCATCTTTCAAGGGAGTGTATCCTCAGTGTAAATTAATATCAAATTAGTATAAATTAATATCAAATTAGCAACGCTTTGGATTACCAGCGAATTGCATATTGTTCCTTAGAGTAAAAATAGCTCATCACAAAAGGCAGGATCAATCTGTCAATCCCCATTCTTGTGTTGACTGCTTGCCCAAATTTATTATTGAAAGAGCATGCACAGAATTTTCCATAGTATGAAAAAATAAATAAAAGGACTGAATAAATTACCTGGGAAAGTACAGCAAAACAGCAAGATTCATCTTAACCTGTGTCTACTGCTCTCATCCCTGTACCATGCACTTTAAATTGGATTGGTATCCTATACGAGACTGTCAAGGATTTCATTTGTTCTGCTTGACATACAGATGAACAATTGGTAAAACTGCATCTTATCTTAGTAATTGTCTACAGTGCTAAGTCTGAACCTAGTTATTGACTTCAAAAGTCAGGTTTCATCTCTGCGGTTCCCTGATCCAACATCAGTCCAACCACCTCCATCTCTATCTGTTCATCTTTTGGCTCGCTTTCCCGAGTTAAACCATCTTCCTCTTTGTAAATGCTGCGTTTCGGCTTTTTGTAATCGGTCAAGACTGGGGTTTGGGGGTAGAGGACTGAAGGGGACACTTTCTTGTTTCTGGTAGCATCCCTGTATCCAGTGTGTCTAAAAAAATTCATTGTGAGCTGATGCTCAAGAACTTGGTGAACATTTTGAGGGCTTTTAAAGCAACAAGGATTTTTCTAGGGTTTGGAGGGGGGCTATTAATTAGTTCTAATAACTTTCTTGTTTACTAACAGAACTGTAGAGTTTAGTGATCACACAGAGAAATTTCTGTCTGTCTGATGGTCCTTGAGCATATTCTGGTACAAATCCAGATCAGCATGCTGACACTCTAATGATTCAACAAAGTGCTTTTCCAAACTTGCCGCAACCTTTCCTGTTCAAAGACAAGAGCTGCAAATAGAGCTGCTTGTAAAACTGGCTATTTTTTCCAGCACATCCAAAGAATTCCTGTAGAACTAGTTATTTATTTTCCACTTCCAGCTGAAAAGAACTTTGGTTTTTGAGTCTTCATTTTTAAAAAACAAATAAGCCTCCGTTTTTTTTTTCTGAGAAGTATATATTTCTATGACATATTGCGTGTGTTAGTCTAAATGCCTGGTGCTTTCTCTGCAAATATTCTTTATGTAAACTTTTTAAGCAGCTGTTGGGAGGAGAATGTCAGTAAGAAAACCCTGTTTTCTTCTACTACTTCTTCCCTGTGGTACATGCTAGTGCCACCCTGGGGACCGGCCTTGTCGTGCACGTGATTTAGCCCAACAAGGGGGTGGCTCATTCCCATTCCTTCTTCCTAGCAATGTGAGCAATGACAGTTGTAGGAGGCAGCTACAAATTTGCCGTGGTGAAACACTCTGCTGGGGACAGTTCTCCACGGGGTGCTGCAGTAACCCTCGATTCCCAACAGTGCCGATTCAGTTTTTCCAGGGAGCATAGTAACAGAACATAAGAACAATAAGTACAACTATAGTCAGTCAGACCAACAGTCATCCTCACACATATCCCATCTCCTAGAGTAGTTAATCATAAAGCAGAGGGAGAATTACAAGAGTAATACTTTCCTAGCTTCCTGCAATTGGCAGCTCAGGGATTTCCTGAGCCAGAGGTACTTTCTTTGTATCAGTAGTTTTCAATGGATTATTCTTCCGTGAGTAGTCCTGTTGTTTTTGAGTTCATGGGGGTGTTTTAGATGCTGGTTTTGCACCACTGACATTTCTCACAGTTTAATCAGGACCAATTTATCTCTAGAGAAGGCAGAAGTTAGTCAAAGATCCTCAAGACTGGCAACTTGTACAATCATAAAATAATGCACCGAAGACTCTTTTCAGCTTCCAAAACGTTGACAGCTTCAGGGTAGACATATAGCATGGCAGTTCCAGAGAGAAGAGCTGTGGGTCCTTGTTGCACAGGGCAGTGATTCTTACCAGATGTCGTTACCCAAGGTGCAATCTCAAATCAGTGGTGGTTTAAACTTTTCAGGAGAGCTGTAAACTGCAGGAGTTCAGCAGCTCTTGTATAAACAACCACAATAGCCCCATATCAGGGAGGAACCTCCAAGGCAAGGTTGGGTGGATGTACACGTGAACCGTTTTCATCCTCGAGAGTTAAAGCCATCTCCAGTCACAAATGAGAGCCACAAGACAAAGAGCATGAGGTTTTCAGAAGGTCCTGTGGCAACTTCACCGTGTGCAAATTATCCAGAAGCAGCATTTTCTAGCAGCTGGCGAGCAATGCCGCTTACACGTATCGCAGGCTGCGCCCATGCCTCCCGAACGGCACGCCAGCTCACAGCGAGGAAATTGCTCTGCTCTTAAGAAGCGGCGGATAGTTATCATGTTTTGTTGGAAGACGAGGTGGGGTTTTTTTCCCTATTTCTCTTCCCTTGTTCAGTTTTCAAGCTGTTTTATATGATCGGTATTTGCAGTAAAGTGAAACGATGCTAAAGTAGTTGGAAGCACTCGCACAAGCAGATACACTTGTAAACAAAGATGGTAATTAGAATAGGATGCAGGTCTGGGGTTGTCTGTTACGTCAAGAGATGTGTTTGTGTGTCAGCTTTACTCCTGTGCCTCCTCTCTGTGGCATCTTTATTTCAGAGCTTCCTGGGAAACGCAGTATGGCTTTTGTTGTTTGCAATTTTTTTACTTTTTTTTTTATTTTATTTTTTTTTTATTCTTTGCTTTTCTTTACGGACTCCCTAGGTGCCCATAACAATGTGGCAATCAGCAGGGATATGCGCAGTAGCAGAATTTTCCCTTTACAAGTAAATCTATGCAAATATGACAACCTACCTCAGGGCATCTTTCAAACCTGGGAAAGAAAAGGCAGGGAAGGAATCACATGATGCTTCAGACAGAGTTTGCAGACATCTCTCACCTGACTTTGGAGGCTTTTTCCTCTCTCTCTCTTCTCTCTTACCCTCTCCCCTAAATATACTTCCAGAAAGATCAGTGAGTGAAAAGGGCATGTGCTGTCTTCAGGAAGCCTGTGTGATGCCCAGCAGCCAAGGTGCATCCCAGCGGGATGGTGTATGGGAGGGAGCACAGGGACAAGCCCTGCTTTCAGATGTGCCCGCACATCTGCTGCTGGCCTCAGCTGGGAACTCCCTGCAGGCAGAGCTGAGAGGTGCATTTGAAACTAAGTCTATATTAAAATAAAAAAGGAAGCATGGCATCTTTGGAAAAACAGAGCGCCCGAGCCCGCACATGTTCAAGAGGGCGGCATGGTGCAGAGCCCAAGGCAGGATTTGGCTTTGAATGACGCTCACAACCTTCTGCCACCCACACAAGTGATTTCCTCAGCCAAGAATTTGTATGGAAGGAGGACACATACTAACCTTCACAGCAAAAGCAAGTGTCTCCTCTGCTAGACTCAGGTGCACAAGAGGAAACACGGGCAGACAGGTTCTACCCCACTGACTTCCACAGTAAAGGGCCAAGTGTCTGCACCGGGGTGAGGGGGTCATCACAGACCCCAGCAGAAGTGGCTTTGGGGAACATTTGGCATCCAGCTGTCTCTGAGCTGCAGGGGAGATGCCTTCCTGGAGCAAAGTGGGGACTAGCTGTGGCATTCGACGTCAGCCCAAGACGCCCCTATGCGATGACCCTTAAAAGATCCAATTACCTTCTCAGTGGCTTGGGGTATTTTTTTTTCCCTTGTTCTCTGCCACATCAGAAAGTAGAATATTAAAACATTCTTATGGAGGTTGAGCTACCATGTACTGAGAGAAATGGGTGAAGCCTAGTAGTATTTGACATGAATATACTGGGAATAGTCTGAAAGAGTATGAACCTTCAGAATTCCCACACAGATACCCAGATCCAACATGGCTCTGCATGGACACAGCTGGGAGTTCACCTGGTGAAACTATCAAATCCCAGGGCATTAGAAAATAATATTAAAATATATAAATATAGATAATTTTCACCAAACATAAAAATCAGGACTCACTGTTGGAGCACATATTGCCATAAACAAAGGCATCCCATAGAGATGGGCTCCATGTAAGGAACAGAGCAGAATCGAATAAAGTAATCTGAAGGAATTTAGTTAAGATGAAAACACCAAGGCAGCTCTCTTTAAATGCTTTCAAAATGTATCACCCATCCTCTGAGGCATTTCTATTACTTTAAGGAGAAAGGAGACCACCACATGCCCCTGCAGAACCCCCCCGGCACTGACAGCCCAAGTGCCTCCACCACACACAAGCGTTACCACTGACTGCCGCCCGTGTTTGCCATATGTCATCCCTTTTTGTTCACTGCCATTTACACGCTGGCAGGTTGACTTTTTATTAAGGTAAGAGTAGGTTGAAGATTTCAGATGTGGGCGCTTGAGAGACCCTCCCCTTCACAGCAAGCTCAGCTTTCTCAGTTTCAGCTCAGGCTGACATTATATCAAACTGTGTTTCTCTCTTGTGGGGACAACCACAGATTATTTACAAGATGCAACAAGAATGTCACACTAAATGAAGACGAAAGATGTGCAGGAAGCATGATTGCTGCCCAAGCCTTCTTAAGAACTGCTTATTAAGGAAATCATCCTTTTAAGCAGCAAACAGCCACCCGAATTGGCCATGTTCAATACTGGGTGTAGGATCTGACCTGGTAACCGACACTATTGATAACGTTCCTCCAGCGGTAATGATGCAGATGCTAATGAGCATATTAATAATAAATAACACTGTGTGCATTTATCATGTCCCCTATTCAAAGGGTGGAAAATGCTTCACCAACAAGAAAGTGTGAAGTCTCAGAGCAGCCCTTTTCTCCCTGTGGAGCCTATTGTTACCGTAAGAAAAGGGACTTTTGTCATCTGGGTTAGCAAAGAGAAGTGGCAGTGGAACCGCTGGATTCCAGTCACTACGGTGCTGCTGATTCACGGTGTGAACTTGGGGGAGTTATTTCAGTGCTCTGAGTCTCAAGTTCACCATCTGTAAAATCAAGATAATTATATTTACAGTGCTTACCTCACAGAGCTGCTGTGAAGATTAATTAACGCATATATATTTACAAAGTGCTTTGAGATCGTCAGGTGAAACCTGCTGCATATGTGCAAAATATTATTTCTCTAAAATATCTTGAAACCTCAGGAGCTGCAGAGTCTTACTGGCTATTGCCTCATTTTTGAATGCTTTTATTCTTTGTTTAAGCAAGTTGTTTTGCAGGTAGCAGTTATATATTGTGTTAATGGTGGAATACTTCTCAAGTAATAGGTTTTTTCCCCAGTTCCTTTTGACTTGGTTTTCTCCTCATGTGCTATGTGCAAGCAGATTATGGGTTCATCAAACAGTAATTTTAGATCATTATTATGACACACATTTTGAGCATTTTTTTTACCTCTGTAGATTTTTATCACAAAGAAAATCCCCATGTTTATTTGATATTGGCTATTTCATCTGTGTTGGTTGTTTGTGATCAGTCAGATAAGCTATGATATATATCTGTACCACTTCCACCAAGAACATACCTGGAGGCACAGTTAGGGATCGAAGATTATGTGTGTTTAATTTATGTGCTATGGGCAGGATTGATCTCGCCTAAATTTAGCCATCTGAATATTAACTGTTAAGTCTAAAGTAGTTGTTTAAACTTACTTCATACTTAGTTGAAAGACATGGGCACTCACTCAGAGCAGTTTGCCCGACCTTCCTTAGATAACAGTGTTGATAGGATGAATCAGCCTTTGGAGGCACAAATACCTCTGTTGACTGTGAAGGGATGTGGGAGTGATGTACTCAGATTTAGATGTCTGATGTGATATTAAAAGTCTGAATCCTGTTCTGCAGACCCTAGAGATGCTCCTTGCCCTGCAAAGAGAAGCGACATTACACTGAAACAGAAGATGGATCATTTGAGCAGTAACAAAGCTCCAGACTGAGACACCTACTTGTAGGTTTGCAGATGTAGGTGTCTACATGAGGTTGAGGAGCCTTTGTTCCCATTGCAGTCAACAGAGATCTTGACAGTGCAGCCTGGGGTCTAGACATCCGTGCAGCTGAGCAAATATAGGTCTCTAGCACAGGGTAAGTGGAACAGCACACTGAGATCCCCTAACTGTACAACCATCTCTCAACTGGCTATGGCAATCTAAATGGCCAGTCTGTCTGTAGATACAAAATGTGGGTATTTTAACCCGCAATTTAAATCTCACTCCAGAAGCACAGCTTCATTAAGGGGATGAATACTGAGTCATCTGATTCAGGCAGATATGCTGAGGGTGCCACGCTTCTTACAGCTAAACAACGTTGGCTTTTGTATTCCTGAGTAGTCTGTAAGCATCTCAGTGTTTGTAAATCAACTTCAAAGAACAGTGGGATCTGATAATATGAAACCCATATACATTTACCAGTTCTTATCTCTGCCTATTTCAGCTATTCCATAATTGTGCATTCTTGTTGTATTGTGTCTAAAAGTCCTCAAACTGGTATTTCCACTCCCTTTCTTTTAAGACAATTCTTGACTTTTAGGAATTCAATGCTGAGAAGCCATTCAGTGGAAGTTTTCTTCCTTAATTTCTCTGTCTTGCACGCAATCGAAGCCCTATCAATCACACCATTCAATTCTTCTATATCTAGATGCTCATAGATACATCTCCAGATAGCTGTCACATCCATACATACAAGTTTTATTCCTTGTCACCTTTGAAAACTTTCTGTATCTAAGATCTATGAGAGAGTGAAAAGAATATTTAGACACACGCATACCTATATACACAAATGACTTGTAGTCAATGCGTTCAACTCATACATGCAGGAAGCAAACAGGTAATATATATTTCAGCATCTTCATGTACCGTCCCTGCTTCAGTGGACCTCTACCGTTGAGTATCAGCTGACAATCTGCCTTTATAGGCACATGCACACACAGGGGTATGCATGCATGTTTAGATGCACATACAAAAATTTACATTGGAGTCTTTGAGGGAAGAATTCTTTTGATTCTCTCTGGACATCTGATGTTCCTTAAGGCAGTTGTCATCCTACATTAATTTGTCTTGCTCTGCCTCAGCTCACTCTTTTTTGTCTTAAATGCCATATTAGAAAATGGTGCAAGCCCCCCACCTCCTTTGGCATACCCACAATCCACCTGGGCATGTAGGGAAGCGTGCCATGATCCTTCCTGACACATGTCAGCAACCATCTCATCAGGGGCTCAGCTGTGTCACCCCCAATGATATTGCGTGGCGAGATCAGTCCTTGGCTACATTACACCCTATCCTGCCCTCGGGGGAGGTAGGAAGGACTATGCTAATTGGTTTTGACCCTCCGAGATCGAGGGGGGAAATTGCCTTCATCTGGTGCAACGTGCCATATCTGTTCAATAGAAAGCAGGGTGCTGCAATGCACATAAACCCTTCCAGTGCCTTTACAAGATGGCAGTAGCCCGCACCTGTCTGCGTGCGGAGAGATGATATGGTACTAGAGTCACATGAGCAACGCACCTGAATTCATCCCCAATAAATATCCCAAGAGCATCCTCCCACTCACAGCACTGGAGCATCTCAGCCTGGCTGTAGGGTTATATCAACATGTGCTTGGACCCCGCTGCACAGATGTTGCCTCTGTGCTCCCCAAGGCCTCCTCAAAAGGCCTGGCTTCTCTGCCCTCTGCACCTTCCTACTCCCCAGGGACCCAGGAGTCAGTGGAGGTGACTGTGAAAGTGAGGAAAAACACAGAAAATCAGTATGTTTCAAAATACCCTGCCTGTTCTTTACTTTCTTCAAAGAAGGGAGGTTTTCTAGTTTCCTGGAAGGTATCACCTGTTCTGCACAGCCAACAGAATACTAAATATATGTGGAGACCCAGGAGTTCCTGCTCTTGCCCAGGACTTGCCCTCACCCTGTGCAGAGTCTGACCCTGAATCAGTGGACCAGTGGACCAGCAAGGGGATTAAAGAACAGGTTGTTCTCTGACCTGGCTCTGTATGTCCACTTTATTAGACACGGACACCTTCATGGCACTTGTCGCTGTATGAAAAGAGAAATGCAGGACTTACTGCTGCAAGCTTTCGTCCATCACATTCATTCTTTTCTTTTTTTTTTCCCCCCCTCTCTCTTGCTTTCTTTCTTTCCAGTACTCCTCTTCCTGTTTTAATCACACCTCACTAAACTCTGTATTTGTGTGCACCTGATGCCGGATGACGTGCACAGACTTGTGGCTTTAGGTTTCCCTAGCATGCAAATATTGCTGCCTTGTCCTTTGCTGAGCCAGAACCCTGGAGTCATCATCTCCAAAGGATCCAGACCCCTTTTCAGATCATGCATGCTTAGTTACTTTGCAGAAAGATCTCAGAGGAGAAATAAAGGTGGGCACATTACGTGAAATACTTAAAGCAATACTGGATAACGAAGATAGGAATTTAATCTGGTAGCCTGTTTTCGATCAAGCTTTTCAGAAGCTCCAGGTGCTCTAGAAGAAGCAGAAGGGAGTTTTAAGATAACCTCACACCAATCCAGTTCCTTGCCAGTTTTCCTGAATTAGATGTTGGCTTTCATCCCATGTGACAGATATTTTGTCTCTTCCCGAGTCTCAGAAACAGCTAGTCCTTGTGGAACAAAATCTAGCAGAGAAAAGTCCTTTGCACGGCACGCCAAGGCAAATAACATGTTCTGCAACACAGGGTGGGGAAGTAGGGGGTTGGTAGGACCTTAATACAAGCTGGGGGTTGGGGAAGGTGTTGCCGGTTATTTTTATTTGGTTATCAAAGGGTTGCTGAGTAGGTGGTGCCAGATTTTCCTTGAGCTGCTTGGGTTTAAACGCACACGCACACACACACATACAAACACATGCAATCGAGTGCTTCAGTGCTGGGGGAGTGAGGAGCTGTCAGGACTGTGTCATGGCAAAGGCATCCCATCAGCTAGAGGGGGAGATTTTTCTGGGCCTTGGTTTGAGAAGCAGACAGATGACTGACAGGGGTTAAAAGCTTCCTGCTTTCTTTCCCGCATTGCCTCCTTGATGGTAAAGAGTTCCCTGTCCCTCACGCAGAAGGTGCTCTATGATTTCAAAGCATTTTGCTGGAAATACTGTAAAGACTATAATAAGCTATTGTAGCCCTTGGCAGAGATGCCCAGCTGAGCCTAATTCCCCATATCCTTAACTCATCAGCCTCTGATCATAATGCCCGTTCAGTGTCCTAGAGGACCATTAAATAAAAAAAAATACACACACAGAAACCCAATTAGTACATTTCATGATGGTGAGAGACGTCAGACCGAGCGCCCTGGGCATAGCAGTCGTCTCCTTAGTCACAAGACAGGCAGTGTAATCTACCCCCCAGCCTCCTGTGGGCCTGACCCAGAGGACCTGAAATCACAGGGTAAAAAGGAGCTCGGGCTCCTTCACTCTTTCACTTTTTGGCTGCTTGGCTGAGGCCATCACAGGTGAACATGGTCAGTTGTGACACTCTGGTTGTCGTTGTGCACACTTGTGTGCAGGGAACCAAGCACAGCCATCATGACCTCAAATGTTGGCAGCAAGGGGACTTCCCTTTCCAGAAGAGCTGTGGGCTTGCTCCATCCATGCCTCATTTTAGCATGGAGCTGTAACATCTAATGAGCAGAAGGTGGGACCTGTGGTCCTGTGGTCCAGTACCACTTTCCTTAGAAGGGAGTGCATCAAACTTTCCACAAGAAGATGCAGGAAACCTCCCAGACTTCACAGACATGGGAGAATATGACCTCTTAAAGGTCTCTATGGTTCACTGAGCCTGAAGCTGAGATATCATCGTGACACATGTGCTGCAAACACCTAAATAGATGAGATCTCAGCTCAAAAATCACGCCTTCTGAGCTTCATTATTTAAATGTTTCTATGCCTGAAGATAATTATGCCAGACAACTATCACAAAAACAACTTCTCTTTAGCCAGGAGACAGTCTAATGGGCATCAGTAAATTAGCAGCCGTGACTTTTTAGCTCCCAAGTCTAGTTGTGAGGTTGCTGCCTAGTTGTTGCTTTAACTATTTGCCATTTCCAAGTGTGAGTTGGGTGCTTCATACATGCCGCTCTGTCTTCAGCAACGTCAGGATGAGCTTTGCCAGCTAATGAAGCCTTTGCCAGGGGAATACAGGTGCAGCTCAACAGTGCATGGCTTAATGTAGACTCTGACCCATTGAGTGTGATTAAATGGGTCTCGCTTGGCTACAGCATAATGTTAGACCCATTTTTTTCCACTTTGCAAAGCAAAACATTCAATTAAGAAAACAGAAACAGGAAATGAATAAACATTATATTTCTGTGCTTTTCTTCTATCCCTTCATTCAATTGGCTCTTCCTAATAAACAAGATCCATCCAGGATCAACAGGTCTCAGGACTGATTTTTTCTTATCATCATCAAGGGGAGTCAGCTTTGTTGTTAACCTTTCCATTTATTTAAAATGCCCTGGATTTCATATTCAATTTTTATGCTCCCTGTTTCTGATTGTTTCCTTGAAATGGGAACTTCAAGGACTTTGATAAATGGATTGAAAGGTTGCCTTATTTCTCTGTCACTTCTGCCTTCGCGTCCTCTGCAAAATGCTGTTTTGCAAATCATAAAGCTGGAGATTGCAGTAAGCATTCATCAAGACTAAGGCACAGAGGGCTGTAGGGGCATAGCAGATGAAATAGTCCCAGTGAGGGGCCAGGAGCAAAAGCTGATGGGAAATAGTTGTGAGCTTAAATTAAGACAAAAGGACATAGGCTGGATATCACTGCAGTCTTTATGGCGGCAGCATCTATTAGCTGAAAGCAGTTTTCCACTGTTGTGGTCTGTGGTGGTTTAGGAGCCATGGAAAAGGACCTTCATCAGGTTTGTGAAACTCTGCTAAAGAATTCACTTACTTATTTGGAACTCATTTACACTGTTTTTATAGTGACTCCAATATAAAGTGTGCTAATGCATGTATGTGTGATGCTGTGAGAGAGGCTGATAGTTACCCATCCTGCACAAATTGTCATCTAAAATCCAAATGACAACACTCGCCACCCCCTCCCCAATACCCCCCTAAGCCAGGATCACCAATGTTGGGGCGTTCTGTACTCCTTTGAATGATGCATTGCAAATAAGTGTCTTCCTCAGAGCAGGTTTTCATGAAATGAGTCACAGCTGATAGATCTAAGCACCAAGTCCCGATACTTTCTCCATTCAAGACACCAGCATACCCAAACAGCACCTCCCTCTAAACAGTCAAACTCACAGCTTAGGTAACTGCAGAATGGGAAACCTTAAGCACCAAATCAGTTATTTCCCTCCTGGATGAGCTGAAATTGGGTTTCCATCCCTCCTGTGTCATTGCAGTCAATGTACCAGAGCCCACACAGAGAGCACCCCGAGATCTTGTGGAACTCCAGCACGACTGGCCATTTCCTAGCGGTGTCGGTCGATGAGAAACATCCTTGTGTCACTGCACAGGGGCCCTCCCTGCAGGGCAGACACCCGGCACTGCTGTCTCTCCTGCCATTCCCGTGCTCAGCTTGAGCATGACCCCCAGAGACCCCCAGATCGCTCCCCGATCCTGTTCCCTTTTCCACCGTCTGTGCTCGCCAAACCCCACAGCAAAGGGCATCTCACAGGGACCACCAAGCCCAGAGATGACTCAATGCACAGCCCACCGCGCATCTCAAGGAGCTGCTTTCTTAGAGGGACGGGGCTGACCTTCATCACCAGCACTAACGCAGCCGGTAGGGAGAGCGCAAAGAACTTTCTGATGATTCAAATGTGTGATTATCACACTCGTCCCTTCACACACCTCCGTAAGGGCAGCCAGGACCCATGTTCCTTCTGGCTCTGTGCTTTTCACTCCTTTCACTGTGTTACTATAGCAAAGGAGGGAAACATTCAGCTTCCAGCTCTGAGTCACTGCCACCCTCCCAAAAAACACCGTGTCCTGGATTGCTGTTTCACAGGAGCTGCCGAGCCCATAGCCCAGTATTCACCCTTGCTTCTTAGGTGGCTACAGACTACAACTTCTGGCAGGAACTATTAGTACTATTAATTACCCCTTTTTACATGAGACCTTCTCAAGCTGCAGTACCCAAAAGCACTTGATGCATTTTACTACCTGCATGTTGCAAATCCACATCCTCCTAGGAATTTCACAGCCGTCACTGATGCGGGCTGAGCATTTCGTAACTGCAGAGCACTGAGAGAGTTCAGGTTGTCCTGCCCCAAACTCATAAATGCGTCACCATACAAAAGAACAACGGGTCTTCTCCAGCACCCCAGCTACCTACCGTGCCTTGATGCACCACCAAACAACCCCAGACCTGTGCAAACAGGGTGGTGCTAAGCGTTCCTGCTCACCAGAGCACTGCAAGTGCTGTGCAAACTTCACGTCTTCTCGGATCATTTCTCCTAGCAGCAAAATGCTGGTAGCTGTTCAGCTGAGACCGGCAGATTTTTCATGCAGGCTAACATTGCTTCCACATGGAAGTATCTGCAAGACACTTCAGGCAGGCAGAGTGTAATCCCTTTAAGAACATGACTACCTTCTGGAGCTACGAGCCCCTGTCTAGTCTGTTTGACATTATACACAACTGTCTGTCTATCCAACTATCTATCCATCCCCCCATTCACACAGTCACCTTTACTCTCACTATAGGGGGACACCTACAGTTTCATGGAAAGGGCAATGCACATTTGTTCATCGACGGCCATCTCATCTCATTTTGATTTATTTAGAAGGCAGGCCTATTCTTCTCACTTGCTTTCACTTCAAATGCAACAGCCATCACCGACGTACCTGAGCATCTCTGACCTTTACTTGCCGATGACCGTTTTCTGCCAAATATCACTTCTGAAAGGGCTTGATATTGTAAAGACACCAACTGCTACAGGAATAGTGAATTTCTTTGCCTTTGCTTTCCCTGCTTGTGTGCTGGGGAGAGGCGGCGTTGGGAGGACAGTTCTGCCACACACCCCAGGATTTGAGACCGAGTTGAGCTGATCTGCGTTGGGGCGAGACTGCTCATAAGGGAGGGAGGGAAGGGGGAGATGGAGATGCAAGAAACTGCGTCACTTCCACAACTGCTACTGCTCAGGAGAAAGGAGCAAAAGAAATATATATCTGCCTGCCTATTAATTTAAATCTAGACCCAGGAAGAAGTCAACGAACTGTAATTTATGAGCTGTCAAAGCCTGAAAAATTCCTTTTGACACTGTATTTTCAGTTATTACATGCTTTCCTGCAAGACGACAGCGTAATTCTGTAGGGAGCCTTCTAGTGAACAGCACAATGGCAGAGGGCAGTGGGGGCTTTCTTATTATCTTTTCTTCCCCCTTTCTTCTTCTCTCGCCACTCCTTTCAATCATCCCCCCTTCCCTACCTTGCCGCTCGCCCAAACACTAGCGAGGAAGTAAATCAGCAGCAGCCCTCATCCTGACAGCCCTCCAGCACCTCCAAGGCAGCGCTCCGTGCTGGGATGGATCCGGCACCGTGCAGAGGTTTTTGAGGACTCAGTGGGTGATGGGAATGGAGATGAGGCAGTGACCGCAACTCCACCAAAGGCAAGGAAAAAATACTCTCTCACACTCTTTCTGGCGTTTTAAATACTTCAGTTGGTTTCCCTCCGCCCATGCTAGGCACCCACCACTCTTGCTGGTGCACCTTTCGGTTGGGTCCCTCTCACTTGTATTAACACTGACTGACAGCCGTCAGCCACCTCAGATCCCCAGATGTTGTCAGCACTGCCTGCTTGGCTCCCTGCTCCTCCATAAAGTGAGACAGAGCAGCGGAGAGTCCTGGAAGGGTCCTGAGTCAGAGATGCTCCCCTGGGGGGAAGCAGTTTCTCCTCTTTCCCAAGACCTCCTGCAGGTTTGCTCCCTGGAAAGCCGTGCCAGGCTCGCAGGATGGAGATGCCATCACACGCCAGGACCTCATGTAAAGCAGAGGGTGGGGTGTCATTTTGGTGGTGTTTGGTGGGAGCAAAGGCATGGAAGGGCTGGCTGCCCGTGGGTGCCTGCCTGCATCTCCCTCGAGCTGTTGTGGGGACACAAGGGTTTGGAGGCTGATGGCAGTGGCACCATTGCCCAGTGCCAGTTAATGGGGGAACTCCAGGTAACATCAAATGAAGCTTGACGTCAAAATGTTTCTGTTGCCTGAATCCAACCTGAAGTTCTCCCAGCATCCAGCTCGTTTCCTTATCTCTTGGGGACAGGAGTGGGGGAGGCATTTCACAACAAATGTCATCTATGCCTGTATTTCCAAAGCTTTCTTTTTCGTACACACACAATTGCTTTTTAATTTGAGTTGCTGGTGGTGGTGGGAACGTTGCCGGTTTGCTTTATTTTTTTCTTCCCAGCTTTGGTTTCTCACTTACAGCTCAGAAACCCCTTTTAAGGTCTATTCTCTGTGGTAGGCACTTAGCCTTGTATTTAAGGAATCACACCCACACACTGCACGCATCCATATGCAAACACACAGATATACACACGCATTTTCTGAGTGAACTGAACTCCAAATCTTGTGCTTTAATGTAATTTAAGCGGTCTGTGCAGAGCTCTCTGGAGTCGAGATTATGGACAAGGGCTGTGAAAGCACCATAGAAAAGTCCAGAGACAGAGGAAAGGACCGTGATTTCTGCTGGGCTGCACTACAAGGCAGGGGGTCACAAGTGCCAGAGTGTCTTCCAGGCTATATCCCTCTTTAACTTCACTGTGCCTCAGTTTCCCCACATCGGAATTGGGGCTAATACCTCCATCTATTACTACTTGGGCAATATTTGAATATGTTAGAGCAGTGTCATGGCTATGCTGTTATTGCTGTGATAGCATATTCTTTCAGAATTGGACCTCAAAACAACCAAGGCCAAAATTTCCCTGGATTGCAGATGGAGAGATGAAAAAACAAAAACAAAGAGATTTGCCCAGAACTACTCTCATATTTAATAACAGAAACAGGGAGATAAAAGCCTTCTCTTGAATGTAAGACCATTACCTAGGGAGCAGGGGACAAACTGTTGTATTTTACCCATGAGTGGATTATTGATGGGCAAACTTTCGGTGTTTTTGCTAAAATTCAGGAAAGCCTGCACCAAATCCTTTAAGCCCCTGTTCTCTGGGTCCTAGCTTCCACTCAGACAAGGTGTGTGTTGCTACCTGAAAGAAAGACAGGACCAGCAGCCTCCTGTGAGACCAAGGACCACCATATCACCCCTTCCTCATTCTGGGAGAAAGTGGCTGGAACAGGCCAAAAATAAGTCAGGGCAAGCCAATAGTTAAACAGTGGAAGAGCCAAAGCAGGGTTCAGTGCATGTTCCTTGACTTTCATTTGGTTAACATTACCTATGCTAAATAAATGTCATCCCAGCTGGGACCTAAGCTTTGTTTTTAGCTCAGAGATATGTTCAGGGAAGTTGAATGATAAGAATCCTAGTGCCTTACATTGCTTCACTGCGCAGGGCAATCTCTGAGTGCATTCAATACAATTACTTCTGCTTCCAGGAAAAAGATGAGGTATGGAAAGGAAAAAAGTGTCCTGTGTTTCCCCTTGCATGAAACACTCTTTAGAGTTGTGGCTTTGCTTTCCTTTAGTTGCTGGTCTCTTCAGCTCCCACACTTTGTGGGCCTAGCTTGTAGAGGCTATTTCATCCCAGGGTCCTGCAGACACAATAATGGCAAGAGCATGATGGAAAAAACCAGGGTCTTCTCATGGTAGGTGAGTCACTGTATTTCAAAGATAATGTCTACATCTGCATAGCAAACACAACCTATGAGTGAACCAGCCATTAGCAATAAGCCATAATAACGGAGAGTGAAGAACAGACATAACTAAGGACTATGTGCAGCTTTTGTGACAATGGCTGGAGAACATGGCCCACACTTAGGAAAACACAATATTCCTTAAATGCCAATGTTAGAGATGCCAGTGTTAGAGAACTGTGTTGCAACAGAGGTGAAGGCCTGCTGTGCAAGCGGTGATAAGGAACAATGCCAGAGGCAAGGGAAGGGAGGAGAGGGGCTATGTGTCTTTGAGATCCTATCTCCCCCTTGGCAAAACTGACTGATTGAGTTTTCCTTATCTGTTGAAGTTATCATGAGCTGCAAAGGTTGGATCTCTAGAACTGGAACTTCCTTGTAGTTCCTGCTGAGTGTGACGTTCAAGAGGGCAGACATTAAATGGATTAAGAAATGGGTAATGGACAAATCTCGAAATGCAGTTGTCAAAGAGAAAGCATGATAGAGTGAGGGTATTTGTAGCAGGGTTCTGCACGGATCAGTACCAGCTCTGATGCTAGTCGGCTTTGTCATGAATGATGTGGAATTAAATATCCTGGCTGATAAAATCTGTGGATAACACAAAATGGAAAATTGTAAGGACAGGACTCTGATACGGAGTCATCTGAGTCACGTAGGTCACGCTGAACGAGCTTTGGCTGGCTGAGGCGTTATGTGCATGTTTCTGCAGAACCAAATCTAAGCTGACTCACGGAGGAATAAGGCTAAAAACAAGGCCTAAAGAATGAGGGGTTATATTTCATAAGACAGCGACCTAGAAAACTACCTAAGCAATGACCTAGAAAAGTGGTTAGCACGGCTGAGGAAGTCAACATTAGCTCCCAGCATGGTGGTGGGCAAAAGCATCTAATGGGAGCTCTTGCTGTATAAACAAGCAAAGTGGAGGACAAAGATGACTTTTTAGTAGGTAGTGTTGGTGGGGGAGTACTCTGGCACAAACTGATCCTATCCTGGTGTTCACCTTTTAAAAACTGTAAAAGATTCTGAAAAGACTTGTGTAAATGAAACAGATGCGTCAAAGTGTGAGTCTTAAAGAGTCGTGCTCATCCTTGCCTGAAAGAGCTCCAAGAGTCTTGGGTCTTTATGGCAGTACCTTTCCTGGTAAAAAAGGCTATGACCAAGGAGAACTTAAATCAGCTGGAGAGAGGCCGAACTTTTTTTCCGAAACTTTTGCAATTTCAATGCGATGCCAAACACATTAAAGTGAGAAGTCAAAGACTGCCTCTTGTCACAAGAGGATACTTATCAAAGCAGGCTATGATGCTGACGTTGCTCTGACTGATGTCCTCATAGTAAAACTTGACCCCTCTCCAGGACACACATTTTAGCCAAAAGACAACCTATGGAGATAGCTGTGGGGCAGCTGCAGAATGGCTTAGGCATGGCGGTTTGGTCACGGGATGGGAGGCTCCCAGGGGCAGCTCTGGGGGCATCTCCAGTACGCAGCGGGAGAGACCAGATCACTGAAAATCCCTTTTTGACAACAAGCCCTGTGAGTCTCTGACTATCCTGGGGTTAAGGGGGTTTTGGGATGAAGGAGAGGTCGCCACTGCTAGTTTTTTCCCGCACGATGCCCATCTTTGCTTCCTGACTGATGCAGCAGATCACTGGAGAGGGTCTTTAGCATAGGGAGCGTGCCGAGACCAGGCGCTGGCTCTCTGTGTCAATGTTATCGCTCGCTGTCACATTTCGAAAGAGGAAGCGAGTCTGTGCCACGCACGCAGAGAACAAAGCCCTCGCAGAGCCGAGTGAGAGTTACAACTTGTCAGCACGTCTCTCAGCCTGCCGAGGGCCAAACATGAAACACAAAAAAGCCTGAAATGAGGGAAAAAGGGGGAAATAATAGCACAGTGAGCTCTCAAGCTCAGAAAAGGCTTGTTATAAAACAGCACCTTCGCTCTCTGTCTCTCTCTGTGTCTCTGAGTCCTGGCTACTGATGAAGGGAAGAGATCACTCCCCTTAGCACAGTCACAGTACTGTTGCAGTAATAGGGACCGGAGCCAGGTTCAGATCTGGCTTGCACAGCCCTGCTTTCTCCACATACCCCAAAAAAGCATTGTTAATCAAAAAGCATTATTAGTGGTGATGAAATCTGAGGTGGAAAGAGCCTACTGTGGGTTATCTTTTCCCACATGGACATTGAAGCTCTAGTAGCTGGAAATTTGCTTTTCTGAGACTCGGATTTTACCCTGAATCAGGAATGAATTCCCACAGCTACTAACCTTGGGC
The DNA here is from genome assembly GCF_963924245.1 of Chroicocephalus ridibundus. Lineage (NCBI taxonomy): Eukaryota > Metazoa > Chordata > Aves > Charadriiformes > Laridae > Chroicocephalus > Chroicocephalus ridibundus. The sequence continues at coordinate 77,766,366 of NC_086316.1, read as the reverse complement.
AGGAATGGGATAACTGCTTTTTGTATTTGCTGTTCAGGCCATAGCTGTGTTGGTGGGAGAAATAATTCTATCATTGCATGGTGTATGTCTGAATTGTTGATTTATACCTACTAAAGCCCTTTTTTCAGGACGCTTTGTAGATTTATGCTTACTGATCATTTGGTTCAGGTGTATAATTTTCTGTTTCAAGTACGTTTGGCATGGATAATATACCATGGCAAGAGAAAGACAATAGTATGGTCAGCACTGTGCGACGGTAAAGCGAAGAACCAACTTCAGTCCACTTCTGTAAAAACAGAGAGGCATCTATACAAAACAAATGGGAAAAATTGACTGAAAACAAGAGACCAGTATCCCCACTTCATATGAACTCAGTCCTATAGTGCCAGTTGCTGTTAATGTAGCTGGTAGTACACGCATCCTTCAGGGTCTCTGGTCTAATTAAAATTAGATGAAGCAAAGTGCTGACAACAGAAAATTACTTAATAAATATTTGTCGTGTTCCCATCATGGCATTGTGCTGTAGCTCCTTCTTCTGGTACCCAGACTGGCGTTGAGTTCCTTCATGTAAGATTCCCAGGCTGTTAGTCTTCTGTGTAGACAAAGAGATGCCCCTCCTGTTGCACTTGTTCTATGGAACTGTATGGTCTCTGGTCCCCGGCTCTTCCCATTCTCTCTCCTTCATGAGTCGCATAGCACGGGGACTCAGGTATGAGCTTGGGAATAGCATATGTAGGGTCAAGTTGTGGTTTAAAACCAAGATTTTATCTAACTCTTGGATGAGCGAGGAGACAAGTTCATTAACCCTGACAGAAAACAAAATGACATTAATATTCCTTCAGAGAGTGCAGGACCACCCAGCAATACCACTTTTACAGAAGCAGAGCCATAAGTCCGTCAGTAAGAGCTAATAGGTAGAGTTGGGCTGAGCCACAGAAGATTTAAAAAGACCAGTGGAAAGAAGGAACTCAGCAAGGAGACAGGCGAGGCAGGATTTGGCCCTGAGCACTCCCATGTCCCTGCATGCTAGGGAAGAAAAGACTGGAGAAAAGCTCTGCTGGTGCAAGCCACCCCTATGTCGTACATATCCACTGCAGCCAATGCCCGTTTGCTGTGAGTTCAGACAACAACAGCCAAGATCAGAGTCGTGGGATTGTCCCCACAGGCCTGCCAGAGAAGGGCTGACCAAGCCGTGGGAGCAGAGAGGTCCCGTGCCTTCTCCTGGCCAAGCTCACCCCTGAAACCCACTTGCAAACGGAGCTGCCGGCAACGCCAGCGCCTGGAGTAAACTGCCTCTGCAGCAGGAGGCTGTTTATGTACTATTCGTTACTGCTGGCATAGCACCCGGCTCATTTTCACCTTTCTTAAAGGTTAACCTCATTTCCCTCTATTAGTTGGTTTTAGCGAATGCCATTCGGCGCGGCAGTTAAAGAGCTCTGTCAGCAGATGGAAATGACAGTGGCATTTAAAGCCAGTCGGAGTTGAGAGTTGGAGGGGGCGCGGGGGGGGGCGAGAGGGTGGGTGGAAGAAATAATCTTCAATAAAACATTTGCACGGGGATGCTAAGTGACCTCAAAGGAGTCTCACCTTCCCCAGCGAGAGGAGAGACCTCGGGCTCAATGCACTGGGTGGGACGGGTCTCCCCTGAGTTTGGAACGAGCCCAAATCCAGGGAGAAAAAGTGCGTGGGGGTTCTGCAGACCAGGGCACAGGGCATCCCACGCCTATGGGTATCTTCTTGCTGGGTCCAGCAGGCCTTGCGTCCAGGCGGGCATGGGCTGATTATGGATTTCGCTACCATAGGAGGTAGGTAGGTTCCTCTGTGTCTGTGGGTGTGTTTGTTATCAATTTTATTGCAACCCCTGTGTCGTGCGCCGCCGCCGCTGCCTGGCACTTCGGGCCACTCCGTCTGGTCGCAGCTTTCCTGCATTCCCTCGTTGCTCCGCACGGATGTTTTAAAACCCGGGGTCAGGCTTGCAGGAAAATCTTTCACTCAGAGGAAGGACGAGTTTTGCCCGCACTGGAGATACCAGCAGAGTTTTGGTTTTCTTTTTCTTATTACAACAGCGTGGCGAAAGGAGGCTAAGGGAGCAGATCGGAATCAGGGAAATACACACAGAGTCCCAAACCCTAGCACACGAAAGGTGCGATCGCCACCGTTCAGGCTCTGCTGTCCTTCTGCCCCATGCTCACCACACCTCCCCTGGCACGGCTGCAATACCCCGTACTGCGCCAAGGAGAATCTTCAATCCCCAGCAGCAGCCGGGACGTACTGAGCAGCCGCTCAGCAAATTGAGGGTCTGATCCAAAGCCTGCAAGGCTCCGTGGCACTCTTTTTCATTAACTTCAATAAGCTTCAGCTCTAACCCCGAATCCCCGATGTTTATTTCAAGCACTGGTGCAGCATCACTGGAATATAATGTTCCTTCGCATACGCACCTTGGAGTAATGGTCTAAATGAGTATGTGGATAAGTCAAGCCAGATCCTGCCAGGCGGCATCCTGAAGCAGACCCATTCATTTCCTGGGTTATTTGTTGAGCTGGCCAAGGCATTTCAAAGGAACGGTTATCTAGCTGAACGTGTAGTTTTGTAAAAGGCAAAGCATTCCCCTGGAACAAGTCCATTTCAATAAGATTTTTGCCAGGGGACATTTTTTTTAAAATTAATGCATCGAGTTCTCATTTCAGGAGGTACGAACCTGTCATTTTAACAGGATCTCTTTGATTAATTTTGTTTCAAGTCTGTATTGTATTAAAACCACTAAGAACATTTTGGCTTCCATTTTGGCTTAGACCAAAGGTTTGTCTAGCCCAGGATCCTCTGCTCCAGCGGTGCCCAGAAAGAGTAAAAACAGGCTTTTATAGAGAGTGACCCTTCCCTTAATATCCTCTAGCTTCCATGAGATGGAAGTTTAGTGACTAAGATAAATTTTGCATCTGGATCTTCATGTTTAATAGCAGTGAGCGGACACAACCACCACTAATCTGTCTCATTCTCCTTGGAGTTAATTTACGACTTTTGTGTACAGCAACATCCCACGGCAGAAACGTCTTTCATTTATTCATACAGTGTGTGAAAACATACTCTCTTTTGTCTGGCTGAAAACCACAGCCATTCTGCTTTATATATTTTATATTTTGAGGTTATTAAGTCAAAGTCTTCTTATTCCTCTGAGACAATACCCTGTAACGTTTCACAACTGAAGAATTTCCATTTCACAAGAACTTTGGCCTCTCCAATTCAAAGTGGAAGCACATTTTTGAGACATCAGTATTTCCCGTAGAAAGAAAATTCTGTTTTTCATCCAGTTTCAGTCATTTCATTATACCAGTGTAATTGAGGGTGACAGCAACAAAAATAATAGTGTAAAAAAAAAACCCACACACAAAAAAAAAAACCCAACCTACTTAGGCATTCTGGGAAGACCTGAAGAAAATGAATGAAAGTTTCACAACAGCAGCTTCTTTCTCCCAGCTGGGCTAGGAGAGTCATAAAGACAGGTTAGGGGAACAGTCACCCCAGCCTCATCACACTGGCACTATGCCATGCCCCCACTTTATAGTTTAAATGCCTATGAGGCAGATGGTATTCTGTATAGGGAAGGGGTCGAATTCTCACCTTCGTTATTATGTATAAAATTCCCAGACTGGGGCTCTCACCTAGATAAAGTGGGGCTGGTTTAAGCAAAAATACACCATCTTTTTAGGTGATCTGCCTTGTGGGGAAAAAAGCTCACTTTTAAGGTCTCCTTGCAGTCAGTGGGATGTCTGAAGGATTAAATGGGTGGATCCCATTTAAGTTCAAACCTGGAACTAATCACCTAAAACTGGGCATATGTACTGCATGCCCAGTTCCACTGCTCACATCCATAGGAAATCCTTACAGGATTTCAGTTCTTGCTCTGTAAAGCAGGGTGAAATTACATTTCTATTCCCAACCTCCTTATTTTTCCGCTCAGAGTTACGGGCAGGACTGTCTCTTTCCACCCTCACATACACAGCCTGGCACACTCCACTTTTGATTTTAGCTGTGGATTCCAGGTACAAGCGTCAAACAAATAATACACAGAACTTCTGTGTGAAATACAGCTTCATAACTGAAGTGAGCATTAGGCCCGGAGCTGTATGATGTAGGAAAGGTGTTATTGAGACCTATGAGACACACTGCTTGGATTCCTTTATTATTATTGTATTCTTTTGCCTCTCCTTCATTTTCTTTGTTTGTAGACGAGGGGATGGAGAGGGAGAAAGCCAGCAAGTTTATAAAAGCAAAAGAGAAAGGAGTTGAGGCATTTTGTGGAGATCTTTAATGACATTCTGTATAATTTGAAAGTGGGGAGGGAAGGGGGGAGAGAAAAAGGGAATTAGCAAAAAAACTGGCAAAAGAAAAGTGGAATGTGGAGAGAAGCGTGTGGATGAATTTTAATGCAATCAGAAAGCTGTAATAATGGTAATAAAGGAATATATTCAGACGTCAAGAGAGGGAGAAGGGAACAGGACCCGCGACGCCAGAATTTAAATTAGACATAGGCGTATAATTCTCTTTTCTTCCTCCCCCTTTCTTCAAATGAAGGAAATGGAATTTTTAAGCACAGCGAAAGAGGGATTAACAATTGGCAGGTTTTCAGCCCTTTGTCTTTTGGCGAATCCCATTTAATCACCGTCTTTAATATTAAGGAGGCTGTGGCCGTGCAGGGCTGTCTCAGGCTTGGGGGAAAAGGGATGATATACAGAGGAAAAGAGAGATAACACTTAGGTTCAGGCAATTGTGAGGAAGTGTTTCAATTACCTCCACTGAAGTCTTTAAAAACTGAAGTTTAATTTGATCTGAAATGTCGTCACGGCTCCTGCAAGTGAAAATATGTCCTACCCACCCCCCCTTCCTCCCTATGTCTTTGCTCTTCCAACAGTCCTCAGTGCTCAAGGCTGGAATGCTACCACGGATTAATGTCCTGGCCTTCTAGGCTTCTGGAAAGGGTTTCAAAGCCCTGCCAGGTCACCAGTGAGACGAGTTTAGGAACTGAAACTTATTTTCCTGACATACCAGCCTTGACACCGCTGACCCTGTGGAGTTTGTCAAGAAGCTTCTAAGCTTTGCTCTGAATGAGTGTGAAAACCAAATGGCCCTTCAGGCTGAGCCTCAGCCTTCTGCGGCCACAGAGCGAAAAGGGGATGTTACACATAGGAATCAAGATGTGTTAAATTCCCCAGAACCAAAGGCTGCAGGACTTGTATTCAAATCTGAGCTGTCTCTGAAAGATGAGTGTAAAAGTGTGATGTAATTCAGTGTTCGTTTCAGGTGTCGTTTGATAGTACAAGACAGTCTTCTCCTTCACCTCCTTCTTTGGAAAACCCATCAAGCTGGGCCAGGAAAACATCCATAGATGTGTAGGAGGAAGAAGCCAAAATAGGCATGGAAAATCCTGCGAAGTTTAGTTAGAGCACAACTGCATGCATCCTTGCTTTGATGCTGGGTCTCCTCAGGTGCTTTTCTCCCATGAACATTTACATGTGTGTTCCCAGGAAATGGGAACTGTAAACACAGGCTGCTAATATCCAGGGAAAGAGGCATGATTTTTTTTTTTTTTTTCATAATTGGAAGGCTGATTTGAATTCAGATATTCTTCCTATTGTGGAGGGACGGTGAAGAGAAAGTGGGTGTTTGGGCTATACATTGAATTTAGAAAGGTCAGATTTTGACTCCTGGGTCTTCTCCTAAAAAACATCACCTCATGAATATTTCAGAGAAATATCCAGTTGGGTGTTTCAGATAATGAATAAACTTGGAAGAATTATGATCTGCCAGGCAGAAGTCAGGCAGAGTCTTTGTGCTTTGCGTGACACAGGTTTCAGACTGCTCTCACCACCAGCTTTCCCTAAGCAAGGGATACTAACAAAGTGGGTCATTGTGAGTTGTTTTCCCAGCTCAATATCAAACACTATAAAACCTGTCATTTAAGATCTGCACAGGGAATAGCATCTCTTGGCAATGGACAGTTGTGACGGTGCTGTTCAGCAAGTCAGAACTACTGATGTTTGTCTTGGGGTTATAATATTCTCAGCTGTACAAGAAGATTCTGCTGTTAAAAGAATCGTTTAGGTTATGTCTTCATGGCAGGGTTTGCTTGGCCTGTTGCCCAAGTTTTGTCCATAACCTGCATTGTAGCTGCACAGAGGAAGCCCGAGTGTGCTTCCGTCTGAACTGCCCAGATGAGGCGGTAAGTTTAAGGTTGGATTTCACTTCAGTGCATGTAGACAACAGGTCTTGCCACAGGAGCACAGGCCAGCTTTCTTCTCCATCTCCATCCATTTTTTTTCTTAGCTCTGCACTTTAGCCATCCTACTCGTATATTTTCTCTCCCAGACAACTTCTGGACATGGTGTAGCAGCTGCTGCAGACCGAGGACCTCTTCCAGTTCCCTGCCAAGCATCTCCCTCTCCTCAGGAGGATAGGGCTGTAGTGTGATGGCGACCCTGAAAGTAGAGAAAAAGCCCAGGCACATTTAATTTAAAAACATAATCCTAGACTTTGGGATCATCAGTTGGCAAGCAACACGTTAATTTTTTTTTCCAGTTGCTCACAGGGCCAACAGCAGCCAACATCTATGTTCTCTTGAACACAGGCACTGTCTTTAGGGATCATACCACTGCAGGACATTAAAATATCTCCCTGGAAGATGACTCTAAAATACACAATTGTCATTTTCATAGATCTGACCACGAGCCTGCCAGTTGCCTTTCCTTATTACTGCCAGAGCTCCCTGTATTCCTGGCCTGCGGCAAATACTGAAGAACCTCAGTAATACCCAATTTTGCCTGGTGCAAGCACCAGTTATTCTTTTTGCAGATGGGGAAACTGAGGCTGCCTTTTCCACTGGGTAATTTATTTAGCCCATATTTCCACTGAGGCTGCTGTCCTTGGCAGAGATGTATCGTAAGTATTTAGTAACAGTAACTACATGGTCATCCATCTCTCTGGTACCAGGAATAACAAATCACACTAAGGGAAAAGTGATTTTGCCTTCCACAATATCCAGAGCACGGCTTGAGATGGGACCCAGGAGTCCCAAATGCCAGACTGAAATGCACAGGCAGAAGCTTTGGCCAAGCTCTTGCATATCCTCATGGGTCCACTCTTCCATAACTGGATCAGAAGTGATTTCCACTCTCTTCCAAAATAAGATCTAGGACCTGTCAGTTGAAAACAGTTTGTGGCGTGTCCATAATAAACAAAAGGAAGCGGTTCCTAACACAATGCATGATTAAGCTGCAGAACATCCTGCTGCGGGATGTGGTGGATGCTCACAGTTTACATGGGTTCAAAAGCCCACTGAACAATCACATTGAAGAAAGACACTTCAAAAATTATTACGTATAAAAAAATCCTTCAGACTCCAGATGTCCCTGAACTGCAGGGCACTGGAGTCTAGGAGAATATTTTGGGGGATTAACAAAACTGCCTACCCTGTTCTTATACTCTTTCCTAGACATCCACAATTGGCCATTGCCAGAGGCAGCACATTGAGTCAGACGGACCCACTCTCTCTCACAGCTGTTCTTTTACTCCATATACAGGATCCATGTCCAATTCAAGGCCTAGAGTGCAGCCAAGCAATTAAATAAGAGAAATCCTTCAAACTAAGTTTTTCAGATGCAACAGTGGAGAGTAACGCACCTGTGGGATGAAGCTTCCTTCTTTGTGCAGGAGAATTATGCTCCCACACCTGGGTTTATATTCATTTGCGCTTGTCCCCATCACACAGCTGTTCAGATTAGCTGTTATTCTCTCTAGCCCGGGTGTCTCAAAGCCTCTGTCTCCAGCAGTCAGAGACCGGCAGCTGTGCAATCATATCTGCTAACGTATGGGATATAAAGAATCTGTTAAGTAAAAGCAAACTGGGGAGGGAGGAGGGGAAGAGATCAGCACAAAGAAATCACTCCTGCTAAGATGTGATTAGGGATGCCCCACAACACCCAGCTGCAAGGAACAGGTGAACTCAGCAAACATTTTAAAGCCTGCAGCAGCATTAGCCCCTTGTGGGTGTTGTTTGATATGGGGAGGGGGTGTGAAATGCGGGAATTATGAGCCCATGCAGATGGAAGGAGGGTTCGGTTGCTATTGTTTGGAGTTAAGTAGCGGTAGCGTTCCACTGTTTCCAGAGTGGGTTGGGGTTTTGGTTGTTGTTGTTGTTGTATTTTTTTTTTCCCTGTCCTAATTTTTGAAACACCTCCATTTTACAAGGTTCATGTGTTTTGCAGCAAGGTACCACGGAGAAGATAATTAGCTAATTTACAATTAGCTACAACAGAATTCGTAATCGCTTCCCCTGTGGAAAGGGCTGTAATCATCATCACGGATCTGTAGGACTGCTGTGAAAATGGCAATAGGAGTGTGCAGCCCAGGCCCCAGGAAATGCCCTGCTTTTAGCCTATTGATCCGCCTGATTAGCACGGGTTGAGGGGAGCGGTGGAGCACTCTGGGTCGAGAGGGAAGCCAGTTTGAGCTTGCAGATTTGAGTTCAGAGCTCAGCCCAAACTTTCATAATGTTCGTGGCACCTGTGGCTCCCCTCTCTGCTCTAGAGCTCCTCCTTTCTTCTTTGGCCTGAGGATACCTTGCCCGTGATTGTCTAAAAAAAAATACAGATTTACAGCTCTTTTTCACCACTGTGGCTATGGCAGATTCTTGATCCCTTTGCATGGACTTGAGGGTGCTGGTGGATGAAAAGCTCAATATCAGCCAACAGTGTGCACTGGCAGCCCAGAAAGCTAACCATGTCCTGGGCTATGTCAGAAGAGGCGTGGCCAGCAGGTTGAGGGAGGAGATTCTGTCCCTCTGCTCTGGTGAGACCCCATCTGCAGTACTGCATCCAGCTCTGGAGCACTCAGCACAAAAGGGACATGGACCTGTTGGAGCAGGTCCAGAGAAGGGCCACAAAAATGATCAGAGGGATGGAACACCTCTCCTGTAAGGACAGGCTGAGAGAGCTGGGGTTGTTCAGCCTGGAGAAGAGAAGGCTCCAGAGGGAACTTATTACACCCTTTCAATATTTAAAGGGGGCTTGGAAGAAAGATGGGGACAGACTTTTTACTATGACCTGCAGCGATAGGCCAAGGTAAACTAAGAGAGGGTAGATTCAGACTTGATAGAAGGAAGCCATCTCTTACCATGAGGGTGGTGAAACACTGGCACAGGTTGCCCAGAGAGGTGGTAGATGCTGCATCACTGGAATCATTCAAGGTCAGGTTGGAGGGTGCTCTGAGCAATCGGATCTAGTTGAAGATGGCCCTGCTCATTGCTGTGGGGTTGGACTAGATGACCTTGAAAGGTCCTTTACAACTGAAACCATTCTACCATTCTGTATGTTTCTGTGATGGACACCCTCAGCATCATCTCTTCTCCCCTCTCTGCTGAGGACCAGTCAGGAGAGCAGGCAAGGAAGATCTGCTCTGCTTCTTGCGCCCTCCCTGGTAGATGTGCCACTAGATCCTATGCACCAGCATTTCCTTCTTACCCGCACCTGCACAGAAAACTTCTCTAGGCTGCTCGTTTGTTCTGTCATGGTGCCAAGGAGACAAGCTTAAAGGCCTTCCCAGTGCCTGGACCGAGACACTGCAGCTGGTCCCTCACTGTGTGTTCAAGCAATGTTTGGGGAGGAGGGGAATAGCAGCAGGGACAAATAATTATTAGCTATATAAATAATGGAATTAATTAGCATCTGGTTTCTGAAACGAAGCCATCCAGCAACCTGGTCCTGATACTTAGAAAGCCAAAGGCATCAAGTAACATCAGAGAGCTGCTCTGGTGAATGCCATGTGCATACAGAAGATGCTTGTTCCCATACAGAAATATGTAAAAACCAGTTTTGTTCTTGCACGAAGAAGCACAAACACTATCCGCCTGTGATGCCCTGGCAATGAACTCAGGATGAAATAGGGAGGCTGATAGGTTTTAGAATAAGGGGTTTCGTGGCTAGAAGGGACTGCAGTGATCTTCTGGTTCGCCCTCCTGATTAGCCTGGGCCACGAAGGTGGTAGATCTGTCCCTCTTTATTTCCAAGGACTTGGATGCAATGTTCTAGATGGTAAAGCTGGCTTACGCTTTCCTGATACAAGGATTCAACCTCTTTGTTTTGCATGAGGAATACAAGAACACAAGTGTATTTATATGCTCTTATCTAAATGTACCCCCATGCTCGCACATACATTAGCGAGAGCTATCTGGATAAACACAAACCTGTGTCATGTCTCTCTGTGAGTGACCCTAATTTTCCCCTAGTCCCTCCACAATTGCTGTGATTCTTGTTCTTGTCCTCTTGCTCCACAGAGGGTCAAACATCCTGCATCTCATTGTCCCTTCTGTCTCTTTAATTAGTGCCCATCCTCCCCCTTCTCCCCCTCGCTCCAGTGTCCCCCCTTCCCATCTCCTCTCAGCACTTGGTTTGCAATGCTCTATTATTTCACCTTTCACTCATGCCGCCTCCTTCGCCCGGGCCTGTCTGACACCTCTGCCTTACGCTTATCATAGAAACATAACATTTAAATACAAATAGAACAGGGAATAATTTAACCCCTATTTGCGCTGGGGAAGGTGCCGAGGCTTCGTATAAACACAGCCAGGGAGATTTATAGACTCCGTATATTTATCTGACAAGTTACATTTCTTCCCCACTGTGCCTCGCAGCCAGCTTTTCCTGATGGGCGCAAGCCTCTGCAGCTGGCAGAGTGGACAAGAAGAGGGGAGCCTGGTTTCATGGTGGTATTGGAAATGTCACCAAAGAGACAACTCTGGGGACTCTGGTTTGCCATTGCTGTGGCCTTTCTCTCGCTACCCATCTTCCTGGGAGTGATGGGCAGTGCTGTCTGTTATTGTTTGTTGATGGCAAAACAGTGTAGACTTGAGTTGAACTTAATTTTCAATATTACGGAAGTGTCTCAGGTCACTCATGGTGAAGGCTTCATGATGCACCAGGAGAAACCTCAGGTCTTCTGGGCACCACAGCACAGAGGAATAACCATCCATGGTTATCTTCACAGGCCAAGCAGGCATGATGGACTCGGGTTGCAGGGGAAGATTGGTAACAGGGTGAACAGTAATGAGGGAAAGCAAAAAAGCATGGAGAAGAGATTTACATGGACACCACATTTAGCCCCCATGATGTAGGGCAGTGTCACTGCTCAGACTCAAACTATTAAGAACTGCCTCTACAGTGAAGTTAGTGAGATTTCTTCACTAACATGTAATATTTGGGCATGAGAAAAGAAACAGAAACTGTCGCTTTGTTGTGTGTCATAGACAGGAATTTGAAGATGCCCTCTCTGACAAAAGCAAAGGGGAGATGCTCAGATGTGTATCAATTCTTGATGTATGGCCTTGAGGAAGCTCCACAGAATAGATTTTCATCAAACCTGCCTTTAGACAAGCTAAGTAAGATCATTGTCTTCATTTTCCTAACAGGGAGGCTGTAGAGGCTGCTCCTCATGGCTGTTCACTTCTGTTGTGTAAGAGTGCGAGGTACCACCTCCCTCTCCCGTGGCCATGGACCAGCTTACGCTGGAGGACACGGTCAGGCCCACAGCTTACTCTGGCCACATCCCAGATCATGGGTTTGTGCCCAGTCTTTTTTTTTCCTTTTCTTCTGTCCCTGGACAGTGGTATTTCTGTCCTCCTTGACTGTGTGTTCGCTTTGCTGTGGGGCCCAGGTCTTAGGGGGCCTGGTCTGAAGGTTTTTCTACCCCTCAGTCCCACAGTCTGAGATAGGGAGTGGAGGTTATGTGGGACTGAGTCTGCCCGGTGCTCTGAAATTCAGATGTGGTTCCTGAGACACATAGATTTTGGGTAGGGTCTCACTGAAATAGGACGAAGCATGGGACTCATCGGGGTGGTATGAGTGGGCCATGTGTGGTAGGGATGCACCCTACAGACAAGCAGAACTCAGGGACAGCTTGATCTAGGGACTTAGATGCAGCCTAAGCCTCTGTTTTCTGTGGGATGTAGAGTGACCTGAGCAATGGCAGCAAGTACCTGGCAGGAAGGTACTGCCCTCCAGTCTCATTCAAGGACACTGGAAAACTCTGGTGGGGAGCACCTGTGGTGTTCACATATAGTCAGACATATCCCACTGACACCAGCCACCTTCTCTTCATTTTATTCTGTCAGTCTCATGGCCTTGTTGGGACATATTTACAGCACAGAAGTAGTTAATCTGGTTCATGGCATGTCAGCTTTTTGTCTGGGACTTGGAAGAGCAGCATATTGGGGCCCTGATGGTGTAAGAGGCTTATACGAGCCCATTAGAGGATAAACTCATTAGCTAAGACCTGGAACGTGCTGAATGGTCCCAGCTGCTGGACCCTTCCCTTTCTCTTCCCACCGGAGATGTGTGAGGGGCATTGTTAAAACACACTGCTGAGCTCCTTGGCAGGGCTGGGACGTGAAAGGTAAATGCAGCATTTTGTTAGAGGAACCTCTCAGAGAAAAAAAGCTTGTTAAACTGCCTCATTTTTTATCAGCTGAGTGTGTGATTGTGTAGATTTCTGAGACGGCAGGTGTGACAAATGATTCCCCTGACAACCCAAGGCACAGTTTTTCAGAAGGGAGACAGGGCGCTGATTTGGAGACAGGGAAGGAGGTGATGTCCAGGCAGCTCTGAGCCCTGTCTAGCCATGGGGGATCTCTTCATCCCACCTCCCCTGGAGTGGCTGGACCAGCAGACCATGGGGAAGGTGGTCCTGACCCTTGGCAGAGCCTGTTCCTGGTGGTTTGATGGCCACCTTGTGGGCAGTTCACCAGAGCAGCACATCTGCCAGCCAGCTTTGGGGATAGGCATCACCACTCCTAGTGTCCCGCAGAGATGCAGAAAAGGCGGCTAAAAAAAAATTAAAATAAAATTAAAATAAAATATGAAATTAAGTCGTTCCTAAAACACCTGGTTTAAACTTCACATAAACTAAACCAGACAAGGCAGTTTCAGGCCAGTTCCACACTAGAGAGTTTTGCTGACAGAGGAGAGATGTGATTTTTTTTTAATGATACATTTATATTAGCAAAAAAGCCTGGTGAAAATACAGTTACACAGCTATAGGAGTGCTTCTGCTGATGCAGCTTATTTCAAACAGGGGAAACTGTATAAAGTATAATATAACAGATGCTTCCTCTGTGCTGGAATTATTTACTAGGCACAAACTTTCTAGGCAAAGCCTTTTGCTGGTGTTGTTCATGGTTCATTCCCACTGCTCTGCCCCCTTCCAAAAATATCTCCCATCTTCCAGGACAGCTGGGCTCATTCGCTGGGTGGGTTTTCCTCCAATATCTGTAAAAACATCGGGGTTTGGACTAGACTCTTTCTCCAAGGCTTTGTCTAGACTGAAAGATACCCCACAGAGCGCACACTCAACCTCAGTAGCTGGCTCTCGAAGGCTTATACCTCACCTCTGAGCGTCTCTTTTGCAGATCAGTTTGGCCAACAAGAAAACAAATCTTTCAGATGTCCACAGCATCTTTTTTTTATGTGCAGACAATCTACATGGTGTTGGTTAGGGCTTCGTGCACCATTAAAGCCTAAACTTTGTGTTGCCAGTAAAAACGTAGAAAAGCCCCTTTGTTTAATCAATTCCAACATAAAGTAGGCGTATTTCTTGCTTCTGATGTGTCTATCAGAAGACTATCCCCATTTTTAATTCGCTATCAGAAATGCATGTGTACCCTCCTCAACCTATTTTTCCGACCATTTCGGCAGCCTAACTGAATGCAACTTAACTCCCCGTTTTCTGTGGGCAGTACACTCTTTGTTCATGTGGATAACTCCACTGCAGGACTGAGAGCTTCAAATATCCTCACTCAATATCCACTACATGAAAAATTATCCTCATGCAAGGCTGTAAAATAATTTGCCAATTTGCAGGTGCATCTTGGAGAGGGGAATTTTGATCAAACACTGGTTGAAGCAGAACAGATTGCCTACACCAATGATTTCCTGGTGAACAAAAGCAACATGAATCGCCCAATTAGTCAGCCAGAAAAGGGTTGTTGCAAACCAATGTTTTGTTCACCTTTAGGTTAACATGTGCATTAAAAAATCAAACTATTTATTTATTTATTTACGTATATTTATTCAAATTGGTTACATCTGCTCTGTAAACTGCTCTGAAAAAAAAAATCCTTGGTTCACACATTTACATAGTGTTTAATGAATGATAAATAAGACATTTATGAATCATGTGCAAATGGCCTGTTTACATACACAATGTAAACTATGTAAATTTCTTTTTTTTTTTTCTTGGTGTAACCATATTAGTCTCTAAACATAAACCTGATCTAGGAGTCATCACTTGGTGCCCTTTGAGACATTTCTACCAACTCAGCAATCATTAGTTTGGCCTTTTTTCATCAACATTTTCTGAAGGTGTTCCATACTGGACGGAAGACCTCCATACTTAGCCTAAGTCCAAGCATAAATAGCCTTCCTCATTCAAAATACAATTATCTACTAGCAGACCACGTCCTGCTTTGACAGGAAATACCACCTGCTTGAGCTATCTTGGATATTAGTAATCATATAAGTTAACTTTGTTTCAAAAAACAATATGTGTTCCAAAAACGTTGGGTTTATTTCAAATGAACTTTAAAAATACAACTTGTAGCTATGTGTCTCTGAGTGCATAAGTAGGACAAATCTCCATTTACAGACTGTGGCTTCCATTATATCCTGATTTAAAACAACTTACGTTAAGCACGTTTTCCTGCATCTTACTTAGTATTGTGAGGGCTACTAACTTATGTTATTTTTCACTTGGTATTTCTATATGCTATCTTTATCCACATTCCTCTTGGATCGCAGTTTGAGCAATGTTGTCATTTCAGATACTGCAAGCTGACTGCAAAAATTGATCAGAAAAAGATGATTTGGAAGACTTCAGTGCCTAGATTTTGAGAAGAAGCTAAAGAGTTTATATATAACCAAACCTGTTTGGTTTGGTTTGCTGGTTGTTTTTTTTTTAAATTCCCAAATTATTTTCAAGTACTCATTGAAAGTCAGATGCTATTAAGGTTTTTTGAGCCAGCCACCTGAAATGACTAGCAGCTTCTGAAATATGTCACCTCAATGAAATCACCATTTGTTTTGCATGTGATACTGAGCCATCTTGGCTTTCATATCCCTCCTGAAATATGGTAAGCATCTCTTTATTTTGTTCCAGAAGATAGAAAACTCTTTGTGGGCATGCTCAATAAGCAGCAGTCAGAGGACGACGTGCGCAGGCTATTCGAGGCATTTGGCAACATTGAGGAGTGCACGATCCTTCGGGGACCCGATGGCAACAGCAAAGGTAAGGCGATGGCTTGCGGCACACCCTGGCTTTACTGTCAAGTTAGACCTGTTCTCAGCGTATATATCATTTTCTGGTGTCACGAAGTCACTAAACAGCCTCCAGGACAGCATCTCTTACATTAGGAAGGGTCACATTCGCTACGGGAGGCCGTTTCTTTGCTGGTGATGTCTGTCTGCTTGTGCATGAGAGGAAAAGATGATTGCACTTACAAACAGATGCCCCGTGACAAGCTATGTCTTATCACGTGCAAACTGATGCCTATTGCTGTTTGCTTGCAAGGCAGATCCTCCCCTCTGAACCCAGCACCTTACTTTTGCCCAAGATGTGCTCTCCCCACCCTGTTGAACAGGTCAATTCTTTCTTTAACCAAAGCCAAGGTTGCTACTTTACATCTTGACTCCCTGGCTTATTTCTCACTCACTAGCCCCAGGTCTTCCCTTTCTTCAGTTGGTCATTGCATAGGTACGCATCAACCAGTGGTCATAATTGCAATGGTACAGGTGCTGATTTAAATATTACACTCAGTAGACATGTACTGTTTGAAACGTGCAAATGTTTCATTAGAAAACTAGGTGCCTTACCTCCTCCTGCCACTTTTTGGCATTACTTGTTACCTGGCTAGCATAAAGGATCATGTCCTACAGCCCAGGTGTAAGAATGAGGCTTCTCTCTTGAATGTGAGGGTAATTTTTTTTCCCATCACTCTCTAGACAAAGTAACTTCAATTTGAATAGGAAGCCCTCTTCTCTTGACAGTATAATGTGTCCATTAAATATTGATCTGCGTATAATATATCATAAACTGTGCTGGAATGTGCAGCACTAAGGAAGAGACCAGTCTTGCTGACACAGTTCATATCTCACTGGATATTTTGACATGTGACAACATCAACCAGCATATTTTTGCAACAGGGAGGCAAAAAGTCCAAATCACAGTGATACACTGGAGAAAGATACTGCTAGTCCATAAAATCACTGGCGGCCAAAATAGACTTCACACCAGCATTATAGGGCAGCTGTTTGATGTAAGTCAGCAAAGCTCAGCCTTCCTGATATAAATGGCTAAGAATCCACTGTGGGCACCTTTCTTCAGTTGTATGGCTACTTTAGTTTCATGACACCCAAAGACAGGGGCTGCCCCACTGGAAAGTGGTAGGCTAGGTTGGCCCAGAAAAGGTCTAGCCGTCACAACGGTAGGCGGTCAAGCACACCATTCACTGAACAAATCAGTAAATTGGGGAAAAGCAAAAAAAACGTATATCTGTCTGCCTCCACCTGGAATTGTATGGAACAAAATCTAATGACAAAGGAGTTAAACAGGGTAATAATAAATGCAATAATGCCTGAGATCTGTAAGAAACAGGTTCCAAAGGAGATCCAACCCACAGACTTGTATTCGTACTTGCTCTATCTTTTTTTTCTTTTTTTTGTTAAACAATTTCATTTTAAGTCTGAGTCTGAGTGGCAGCTCCATATTGCTAACCAGTTTAATTATTAGTGCTAGCGAGCTGCAGTCTCAGGCTTGCATTTCACTGAGCTGTTCGGGATCAATACTGAGCCTTGACAGAGTTAATATTACCAGCTTCCATTTGCTGGTGCTATTTACTGAGAATGTGAAGCTCCTAATTTACACACACACAGTTACATACACGCACACATGCACACAGAGCAGTCAATCCAACAGAAAACTTAAGGCTAGTGCCCTTATCTTAGGAGACAGTCAGGCAAGCCACAACTCCCACAAAGTTATTCCCAGTCTGTAATGTCTTCCATCTGCTAGAAACCAATATGTGACACACAATTTTTGTGAGTTATTTATTTTGGGTAAAACCCATAAGGCTTAAATTCCACCTAAATTGAGATTTAAGCAGATTGTCTAAGTGCCAGATAGCAATCAGATCTCATAGACTTCAACCCTACCCAACCCATTACATGAAGGCCGACCAGGCATCTCTGCAGTGAGTCTCTAAGTCCTCCAGGTACCTCAATGCAAGCAATGCTCTCAGAAGGTGGGTCCCAGCTTCCCGCTTTAAAGCCACCACAGTCCAGTCACAGCCAGAAAGCTGCTTGAACCTTGCCTGAAGGCACAGGTGATGCCCTGAGCCATGAGGTATGCCCTTCATAGGGCTGCAGAAATGCCTCCTGCATGAGTCAGTCAGGGGTAGGCATGGTGGCTGGAGCACACAACCAGGTAGCAGAAGAGCTGAGACTGAGGCATTTCTCTGCCTGAAGGGGAATAAAGAGCTTGTCTCTCCTGGGAAAGGTGGGAGAGGGAGTCTTCCTGCACCCCTCCGGGTAAAGCTCACCAGTGTGCATCCAGCAGCGCAGAAGTCCTCAGGTGAGGAAGCTGAAGTGGACTCATTTCAGCAAGCCAGCAGGACCCACAGGGTCTGCACAGCTGCTCTCTGGACAGCCTTGTTTCTTTTGTTTTGTTTTTTTTTTTCCCTCTTTTTTTTTTTTTACTCCATTCAGCAGTTGTCTACTTCAGTAACGCAGAAAGCAAAGATTTCCCACAGTACCAGAAGTTCCACAAGAGGAGTCTTAACACTCTTTGCAATTATAACCTTAGGCCCTGACTCTGCAGTCTTGTCCAAGCTGACAAGAGAGAGCAGCCCTTTCAGCTCTATAGTCTGGAAGTAAGGAAGGAAAGAAACATTTGAGCACATGTATCTCCCTGTTCAGCACAGGTTATATATCTCTGTTTGTCAAAGTCCCTTCAAACTCCAGATCTCCTGTCAAAGAGACACCATTGTTCCGAGGCAGGCGGCGTGACTCACGTCCTCATCTTATGAGGTACTAGAGTCAGTTCTGGTGAAAATGGGAGGGCAGATTATGTGCACTTCTGATGTTGTGTACAGAAGCCATCCCATTGAACACACAAAAAAACCAGACAAAATGTTGGGATCTCTGCTATTGCCTTGACACCATACACGAGTGAAAACTGAGTTTTCACTTGCCCTGCTACCTCAAAACCGACTGGAAGCAGTAGGAGGGATCCCATTAGCATCTTAGGCATTAAACAAGGTAAATGTCTGATGCTCCCTTCATTCTCACCTTTATCCAGCTCCACTGGTCCATCAGGTTCCTCAGCACAGGGGTGAATTTCACCTGAAGAGAGTGAAGCCTTCAACATGACAGCAACGCTGCAGCCAAAAATCCCGCTTTAAATGCAATGGGTGACTGGAGCTGGAAAGCTTTTGTATATTTGCTAATCAGCATCTTCTTTTTAGAGGCAGAAAGTACAAAAGAATCTCTGCAAATAATTAAACACCCTAATTCTGGATTATCTCTGATTAATGAAGAGGAAGGCGCAGTATCTCAGGAGCCCGGGAATGCTGGGCTGCGATTATGTCATAATTGATCCCTATTGTTTCCAGCTAAAGTTTATCTATCTCATTTTCTCATGATTGTCTCCTCTCAGCTCCTTATAAATTAGATCCAACTATTAGCAACAATCATTGTGCTTTCCCTGAAACGCAGTCTGAGCACAGTGCTGAGGGAGTGAAGGGCTCCTAACTATGAGCTAATTTCATATGTGTGCACCATTTTTAGAAGGGGCTATCACTGCTTTCTTCAATCTCACTTCTATCAGCCCGCAGTGATGATTTTGGGGACCTTTGGGGCTCGTTCTTCTAGTTTGCAAGTGGGGTGTTCTAGCACTACACTTTTTTCACCCTGCACTGTATGGATCCATAAGGGTGTGTGGACCTTCTAAAGAGGCTGCACAGGCAACAGAGGAGAGCTGCCCCATTGTCAGGACGGACATCCCCTGCGCAGTGATCTGCACCCCTTCAGGGAAACAACTAGGGCTCTGAAAATTGATTAAAATCTCAAAAGTCTTTGGTAGTAATAGAAGAGGATGGAAGCCAGAACTTCTCAGATCTCTCCCAATCTGTTCCAAAAACCGCCTTAGCATATGGAAATTACTCTTCCCTTCTCTCAGTCAGTTTGCTTGTAGCTAAGAGTGTTAGCAATACTTTCCCCCACTGTAGTGGTGCATGTGACCCTTTGAAGTGTTGATCATTTCTGCATTCTAGCACATATTCATAAATGCACCTTTCTGCCCTAAAACCTTATGTAAGAGATCAGTGTGAGATCACTTGCATGGCAATGCAGGCCAGAGAAGCACTGCCTACATTTCTCTAATGTCCAGAGAAGAACACCTGTACAGGCAGTGGCTCTGTAGATATGAAAGACCAAGATTTAAATTTTGGTGATGTTAAGATGTCAGTCATCACACGCGGATCTCTTCCACTACTGCTTCTTCATCAGAAGCTCTCTCATGCTTTGTCAGATTAAAGCTGCTTGGAGTCAAGACACGCTCTGAGCAGTCTGTCATGGAGCTCTACCAGACAGTGATAGGATAAGGTACCTTGTGGATTTGGAGTAATCTGAATGCTTTCTGTACAGCTGTCCTGTAGTTGCCTGTAACAAGTACATGCAGCTTTCTGATAACTGTTACGCAACTCTTTACTCTTTCTCATAACACCAGAGGGAGGAGCATTCATCATTAAGTCCAATACAAATAAAAGGAAATTCGTTTTCACACTATAAACAGTAAAGCTGTGCAGCACTCTGCCATGAGAAACTGTGGAGGTCAAAACATAAGCGTCTTCAAAACATACTTGCTAAGATTGGGTCTGTCAAAGCCCGTTATAAGCAGTGTGGGGATTCTGCATGCGGCTTTGTCCTAAGAGGTCCTCAGGCTGCTGATGACTGGAGTTTGGGAAGGAATAATCAGAAGCATGTTTGCTTGTTATACTTTCTTCACAAGCACCCTTATTGGTCAGTTCTGAGGACAGGATACTCAGCTAGATGGACTTTCGTGGTAGCCATGCAACCTTTCTTATCTTTCTTCTTTTTCCTCTTCCAGGGTGTGCATTTGTGAAATACTCTTCTCATGCAGAGGCCCAAGCAGCCATCAATGCCTTGCATGGCAGCCAGACAATGCCGGTGAGTAGCCCTGTAACACGCGCAAGTGAGGATCAGTCCAGCCTTTGCTGCCCTGTGGCTTGATTGAGGAGGAGGGATGATTTATCTATGCTCTGCAACTCATCTTCCAGGAAGGATGGACAACAGCTCAGGCATGCTGGGCCTTGGGTGTGCTTAGCTCATCAGGATGACACTGCCATTTCACACGGGCACAGAACGCCAAGGGGTGCTGTGTTCTGTCACCAGCAGTTTTAATGACATGGAAAAAAGACATATGGTTCACAGACGCCAAAAACATTGGGTCATACTCACCATGAGTGTAACCTTTCAAGTTTCAGAAGGATTAATCTAGTAGGAACTTCTGTCTAAGGGCTTCTTTGGTTTCCTTACACAAAAAGTCCCTGCCTCTAGGTGGAGGATAAAGAACTTTTTGCCAGCACTCAGCAGAGAGCAGCATGTTCACGTGATAGCACTAGAAGGTAGAGACAAATCACACAGTGATGGGCATTGTTCACTACTAGTACAAAAGTGCTTACTTAGGCATAAATGTGGTGCCCTACATCCAACTTTTGAAAGACAGTCAGACCAACTACTGAATCTTCTACAAAACATTTGAGGGCTCATTCCGTTTGGACAAATATCTAGTAATATGGGGTTTTGAGCCTCATAGTTCAGGGAAGCAGAAATGGAAATGTATTTTCTATGCAAAATTATATTTGTACACCATCACACGGGCACAGAGGAATGTAAGGCGTTCCACTGTCACCAAGGAAAGACGATCTGGTCCAACATGTTTTGGTTTATTATAATAGTACGTTATTTTTGTTACTAATTATTCACAGTGTAAATCATGAAAGGCTAAGAAGCATGCTGACAACTTGGAAAGGATACAGGAAAGCTCAATAAAGGATATTTAAGAATGTAAAGTCTTCCTTTCAGTAAGAGACTCTAATGTAAATTCATTAATTTATCCAAATAAGTTTAAAGTCGGCTTGGCAGATTGTCTCTAGGTCTTTGCAGAGACGAAAATGGAAAATTCTTTAGAGGGGAAAAGGTTTCTAAAAGTAGCAAATCATCAAGATCTCATTTTTTGGAACCCCATCTTTCACAAATCAGGTTAAAAATAGTACATGTTTACCAGTGACGCTATTGAAAAAAATCTCCTTACAGATGGGGGTCTCAATTATTTTAAGTATTACAATACTTCTAGGAGTCTCTTCCTAAAAGATTCCTTCTAAGAAAACCAGATGCTGGGCTTGATGCTGACATCCAATAGTAAAATATTATGGGCACTTTTCCTGAGACAGGTCAAAGAGGTACTTTTAATTACTTTCTTTCAAACCTTGATGCGAAGTGGTAATATGTGTAAACTGAATGGCAGGAATTGCCATTCCACAGGGTGTGGTAGCACAAAAAGGTGTCATAAAAAGTCCGTTCCTGTCCCACAAAGCTTGCAAACTCAGGTGACAGAGGTGAGAGGAAGATGGGAGAGACAAAACCCAAGAAGAATTGAAGATTTTATCTGGATCTAGTGTACCCAAATTATCCTTGTCCTTCCTATTTTCAGCACACTTTCAATAAGAAAAGATGCTCATCTCTTGACCACATGGGAGCAAATTTCAGTTCCATCCTGCTGACATCAGCTGAACTTAAGATGTGCAAAACAATGAAGAATTTGGACATTTCAATCAGTCAGGTTTTTATGGGACCATTTTTTCTGTTGATTTGTTTGTCTCAAATACGTGTTCTAGAAATGTTCTTGAAACAGCATCTAAAAAGCATCACAATTTAGCCCTTACTAGATGCATGTCCTAGATTCACAATTAAGTTTCTGTGGTCTGATGAGTTTCCTTGAAATGGATGAACATCAGCAGCAGTCCATGTACTTACTCTTGGTTCACAGGAAAAGCAAGTAGAAAATTATAAATTTCACCCTCTTCATTATAAGCCAAGTTATGTGGCGATGCCTTGTATCTCCCATACAAGCAGGCACACGGGCAGTTACCATGGCTCAGCAGACTAGTGAGGATGTGTCGAGTGACTCCCACTTGGGGGAGTCAAGACATGGGACACACGCTGTTTTTCCCACAGGGCCTCAAAATGCTTGAGGCGCGTTGCATGCGATGGGCCAAATCCTGCGAGCGATCTCTGTTCCCATTCTCATTCTCATGGTGCGTCAGGGTGCGTAGCTTCTTTCAGGGCTTGGATGTTCACAGCGAAATGCAGCCACCTGGTGGTGAGATGGCGATGTAGCCCTCGTCCTTGGAAAGGAGGCGTGCATTGCTGCCATCTTCCTTCAGACCCCCCCCTCCCATTTCTCTCACCATTAGGACCGGCCTCATTTGTCCGGCTGCGATGCCAGCTCAAAGTTGTTCCTGTGGTTCAGCCAATTTAAACGTCTCTTGCCTTGTCCTCGTGTACTACCAACGGGGCATCCATCATCATTCTTGTCAGGTCTCGAGCCGTTCGTTCCTGCGGCAGGCTCCTGTTTCTCCACAGCTGTCAGGATTATTGCTCTACTGTGACTTCCTGTTCACACAACATATGTTGCCTAATAGTTTCAAAAGGCAACTTTCTTTTATGAAAGTTTTTTTCCTTTTTTTTTTTAATTTTTTTATTAACCTTTCCTTGGACAGGTGCCTGACCGCCGTCCGTCACAAGACCACTTCTCTATGCAAGGCACTTGTTTCTCCTAAGGTCTACAACTTTCCAATTTTCACACAATCAATTGCTTTGAGAAATAACTTTCCCAAAATCCCCTACTTTTGAGCAGGCCGAAAGTGCCTTCTAGCTGCCAAGAGAGTTTTTTTGGCTCTTTTAAAATCATATTTCTTATCAACTCATCAGCTTTACCATTGTGAGTTACTTGACCTCCATGTCCTCCTTTATGAGGGATCATAATTTTCATCTATTTATAACAATTATATGCCCTGTACCTTCTGCTTTCGTTACCCTGTCCACTCCTGCGTCTCTTCCCCATCCATATGGGCACATAAACAAGTCTCTTCTCTCAATTCTCTTCTCTTCTTCATCCAAGCCTTGTCCCTAGCAGCCTTATCCACCAACACAAATTCAGCTACTATTTCTATAGTGACAGCTTGCAGATCTCACTTCTCTACTGCGGGACTGACTCCTGTATAAACTAAAATCTTGGCCTGTCTTTCCAGCATCTCCTAGTGGATGTCTAGCTGTCAGATCAAGCTCAATATGTATAAAACAGAGCTCTTGAACTTCTCCTCCCGAATCCTGTCTCCTCTATCCTCCGCCTCCATTCCCAATCACTGCGGACATTATCATCGTGCCCGTCAGTCATGCTCCTACCTAGGCGTCATCTTCAGCTTGGTTTTCTCCTTCTCTCTGTTTCTCCGTCTCCGGGCCAAATGTCAAAGGGTAGTTCTGCACAACACATCTAACACATTTAAGGTACGGCCTTGTCCATCCACCCACATGGAATAAACTCTCCTCCACACTTCATCACGCGTACCTAAATCGCAGCAGCTTTTATCCTACTCAGAAAGTACACAGGGTTAAAAACTACGCTACTGTTGCATCTTTTTCACTGCCTCACCCACTGTGGCACCTCAGAATTTCTTTTGTTATGAATTAGTTCCTGGAAGGGGTAAAACAGTACTGTTTTCTACATTTTCTTCATAAAGATGAGAAGAAGTGAAGAGTGTGATTCATTTCATTTAGCTTTAACAGCCTAAAAGTTTGTAATCTATTTTAAATACCGTCTAGGATTCCTGGAGAAAGGAAAGAGAGAGAGAGATATTTCTATAGATTTGTGCATTCTCCTCTTTATCTGTCTGTGCTATGATGGGCTAAATCACCTTCTGGACATCCTGTCCTTTTCATTAATTATAATGGAGATCTCCATAACGGCCTTAGACTGAATACCTGAGGTGAGACTCGTCTCACCTAATTTGAGACATCCAGAAGCTAAGGAGCTATGTCTGAGGTTGCCATTTAAGTGTTTGTCATCTAAGTTTCTATTGTAATTGATAGAGAGAAACAGATACCTCTGGAGAAATTTTATTTTACAGAAATAGACTTTGAAACCTGTCAAACTAAAACCCAAATATAAGTGTGTTTTTTAACTAATTTTAGGTGTCAGATTCCGATGGTCTCCCAGTTCCAAAATAGTGATTCTTCACCTGAAGTGCAACTTAGAATGGAAAAAGACCCATACTGCTTAAAAACAAAAGCTAAAAACACTTGCTTCCTGCAGATGTCTCAGAGTCCACAATTGCCTTAGCTCACCAGTGATAGACCCTTGCCACCCCAAAATCCTTCTGCTGCAGTTGTCGCTGCCATGGTAATCTTGCTGGAGATAAAGATATAGGGTGACTCTATACCAGATAATACTAGCCACCTACAAGTCAGGTATTAAAGCTCTTCACTTGGCCTCTTGTCTGATGGTGATTCCTCCCACATAGCTCAGACAAGCAGTCTAAGATTGCCTGACTGAGCCGTGGCGCCATCTGTCTCCCCACTGAGCGTACAAGGAGCTGCCCTGACCATGCGGCTTAGAGTGGACACCTGACTTCATAACCAATGCAAGGGGAGCTGAGTCCTGCTCTGGGTGTTTGCTGACCAATTAAAGCAATTTGGGATTCAGAAATCAGGCGTCCTGCATGAGTCCTCTGACTCCTGATCTGTTGCATGTACTGTGAACTTGCCTAACACGCTAGTTGTCAGCACTACGTTCATCATATATTTAATGAAACTTAAGACCATTAAGACCTCCAGAAACCTGTAAGGTGGCTTCCCCCACCACACAAGTCAGGTCCTCTTTTGTTTTACTGTAGAAGTCTGCATCAGCTTCATGAAACCACAGCATTTCTCCTGCATCCAGGCGATAGCATCCCAAGTCTGTCTACGCCTGGCTGAACATCTTCCGTGAAAATTACTTTTCGGATGGAATCCTTGGTTTTGTGAAAAGAAAGGAAAATGTGAGACTTGGATACAGGCACTGAACAGATGTCTGCCTTACAGAGAAAGATTCAACTTAGTTGAACTTCAAAAAATAAAAAAGTACTGCAGCCCAAAACTTTGTTAACTTGGGGGCTTTCATTTCAACATTTTTCTGTGCATCTCTTAACAACACAAATGACAAAAACAACTTCAAATCTCTGCTCAGGAACCACCTGTGTCAAATTATGCAATTATTGCTCAGTGTTGTTAGGTGACAGACCAATTAGATCTCTAATTGTTGTATTTAATATTTTTTTATTAATCAAGAACATACGAATGACACAACACCTTGAAGAAGATTGACTTTCAACCTCCACCAACCATGTTCTTTAGAAGTCCACTCAAGGCACAAAAATTCCCATCCAAACACCATTAATAGTCAGATGAAGGGATTCTCTTCTTGCCTTATGCAATATACTATCTACCTTAATATACTGTAAGAGATTTTTGCCATTAATTAAGCTGGAGGAATTTTTCATCTCTTTAGTTTACTAAGTGAGAGTGACTTAAATGTGAGATTACCAAAAATTGCCCCAGGAAGCAAACGTCATTTTCAGTTCATCATGTTCAGTGGCCCTCTCTCAAACTCTTGGCAGACGGGGCACCAGTTCCCATCTTCCTAGCTTTGGATGCTCAGGCACCCCATCAAATAAACCAACCCCAGCTCACTTTTATGACTGCTATTATTATTGCTGTGCATTCCTACGGTGCAGTTACGACTTTGCAAAGCGCTGTGAAGTTGCCTTCAGACACAGTCCCATTACAGAAACTGGCCGAGCAGCTGTTCTCACCCCCTGTCAACACAGCAAAGGAATATTTAGGTGAATTAGGGATGGAAGGGAAAGCAGCGAGAGTCTGCAGAAGGAGCTCCGAGCAGGTGGAGGAAAGAAGGAAAATGGGCCTTTGTGGGCATGATGAAGTTGTCGCCCGGGCTCCTTGCTTGCAGAGCGGCGGGGAAGCGTCTGTTATTATGCGTGCACGCTGGCACCAAAGCGCTGAGTCGGCAGAAACTCCCTGAGAGGAGCAGCGTGGTGGCTCCGGTGAGTGGGGGGCCACAATGCCGTAGATCAGCTGAGGTATTTTTAACAATTATTTTGATATAAACAGCTCTGAACTTGAGGAGCTCCATGTAAATGGGAAGCAGTGGGGCTTGTAATTAGATTTGTGTACACTTTCATAAATTGCTGGGAAACATCAAAGCCGTGATAGAAGGCTGTGGTGCACTTTATTTCCTTCTTCTGTTCTTCTGTTAATTGAATGGTTGATGTGTGGATAGGAAGTGTTGGCTTCACGGAGTACTATTTACAGACCCGCTGACAGCTGCACTGTGAAAATTAACAGGAACAGAGCAGCCTCTGTCACAGCTCTTCCCATGAGGGACTTGCTTCAAATTGGATCATTTCTTTCATAGGAGAAACTTTCCTCGTCTCTCCTCCCTTCTTCGCAAATACACGCACACATCCAGCTGCACACTCCCTTCTTCCCTCAGGCTCATGGCAGCCTTTAGCGCTCAGAAGGAGGGTTTGTCATTTCCACAAAGTTGGGGGAGTTTGACTCCAGTTCAAAACTTGTAGCGTATTCCACTTCCAGCAAGACACATCTTCAGGAAGTCAACCAAATCTGTGAGCCGGGTGTGTGGAGCCGCATCTTTGTGTTTGCAGGTCTCGCGTCAACAGGAACATGTTCTTCACCCTCTTAGAAACTCTAGCAGATTTTCTCTTAGACTACTACTGTTGGATATGTGGTTATTGTTGAACTGACATGCAACTGCTGGGTGCTAAGCATCACACAAACCTCTTACAGGAAAGTTCCCACACTCGGCAGCTTACCAACTAAAGGCCAGGGTTGACCTGTCTGAATTTCATGAAAGTGTTGGTCAAAGTATAAAACTTTGGGGTCATCTGTAATCTTATCATCTACACTTCTCTTAGAGTTGATGGAGAGAGACTAGCCCCTCAGAGAGACATCTGTCTGTCTTAAGTAATTGATGGTTTAGAATACATACTCAAAATGGCCGCAATTAGGCCATCCGAATGTCCCTCTAAGGGACAAGACACAAGATATAAGAAAAAGAAGCAACAATACAATGTCTCGGAATTAACTGGTCTTATACACAATTAATCAGTATATTTCACCAGTTCATAGACAAAGTAACAGTAATTCTTGTTCCCAGTCCCAGTAGAGAAGTAATAACCAGTGAATACTTGAGCATCTAAATCTTAATATTTACCTAAACCTGGAACACATAGAATTAAGAAGGTCAAATTTGAAACAATCAGTCGACCACCTCATTTCCCATTGGGGGTCTTCAAAAAATCCAGGTAACATAAAACAGAACCTCAGACAAAGCCGTAATGCAAATAGATAACAATTAAACAGACCATGATTCAGAGTATCAATTAACCAACAAAATTTACTCTCATTTAGATTCCAGCATGGGCTCAAGTCCTCAGTTAATAAAAGCCGTCTTGTGAAAGTCAGTAGAGAGATAGAGAGTCGCTGACCCCCTCAGGCTGTCAGGGTAAATAGGAAATGGGAAAGTCATTAGACTTTAGTTTTACATCAACACAGAAATATAAAGCAGGGTGTTTCAAAGGTTGATAGGAGTCCAGCATCTAAGTGCCCTTCTTGCCTCACAGTTGAATTTGCCCTAAAGTTACTTGCCCAAAGTCACAAAGTCTAGGACAAAGTGGGGTATCATCAATGCAAGTCCATATGCTCAAATTAATGCAGGAGACTGAG
This sequence comes from Chroicocephalus ridibundus, assembly GCF_963924245.1. Taxonomy (NCBI): domain Eukaryota; kingdom Metazoa; phylum Chordata; class Aves; order Charadriiformes; family Laridae; genus Chroicocephalus; species Chroicocephalus ridibundus. Next base: position 77,738,392 of record NC_086316.1, on the reverse strand, counting down.
GCCTCCTTTTACACTGTTGATTTTGGAGAAGCTGATAGAAGAGGACAGAGATGCCAACTTAGACCAATTTTTTTTCTCTTCACTGTTGATCTTCTGCTCTTTAAAGAACATGCCCTCAATGCCATGTCTTTGTGTAACACACAGACTAACTTGCTTAACTCAGGGCAAGACACAGCACACACATTCCTTCTATTTAAAAATAATAATACAGTAGGAACCCATTTGTAATTCACCAGCAGTAAGCCTGGCCCTCCTTCCAATAATGAATGATTTTTCTGAATATGCTACCCAGACACCATTTATAAAGTCATGTGTTGTCCTTTGGGATGAAAGAAGCAGTGGATGTGTAATACCTAGATGATAATTTGCAGTTATTTCTTCCATCAAAATCCAATGGCTCTTGATAGTTCAGCCTCACTTTCCTTTGAGGAGGGGGTTCTGGCTGGAGGGCGGATAAGGTTCATGGACCATCCCAACCCACTGCTGCAACCAAGACAGCTGATTCTACAACCTTTGGGCCAGCATTTTCCCACTGTTACCATAATTTCCCTTAATTTTTTCTATAAAAAGCAAAATCATGTTCCCTGCCTCCCCCTTGTTCCATAAATGAACTGATAAATCACATGTTTCTGTGTCCCAGAACAGAAATCCAGTCAGCCCAGCTGCTTTACAGGGGGTATGAATGATGCTGGCACCAAAGGTGGCCTTTACTTCTCTAGTCACATCTCCCTGCCCAGGCAGGCATCTGGCAGGACAATGAAGAGACCCACAGGATGTGGCAGACTTCATTTGCCATCTTCCCCAGGCTTCTTTGCTCCGTCTGAACAGCAGCATTCATTGCCTCCAAATGGGATAAGAGGGATAACTACTCATGAGCTGTATGGCCTCACTCTAGACAAAAGGATTTAATTGGTACCATAACATCTCTTTACAGGTGCAGGGGGAGTTGGGAACCAAACCAACAGCCATGGATTTAGCCAGGGGAAAGCAGGAGTGGGACCATGCCACCACTGAGTGTTGCCCAAGTCCTGGCACTGGCAGCAGCCCCTGTAAGGCTTGCTACAGTCAACAGTTGCCTCATCTGGATGAGATTAGGACCTGAAGGGGCTAAAATAATTCATAAATGCTAACCTTTCTGGGATATCAGAGACATTGATAAGCCTCCAGTCCGGGAGGCATAAAATGCTCCCTGCCTGGCAGGGGTGTTCCCAGCCTGGGGGCTGGAGGGAGTTCCACCAGGCACCATCAACCTCCTCTAATAAAGATGTGCTCTTCCTACCATGGAGAGGAATGAAGTTGTCAGTATTAGGTCTTTACCTCCCTGCTTGCTTTGGGGGTGTTTCTTTCTTCCCCCTTCTTCCCTTCCTCTTTCTTTTGCTCCAAACTTCATTTACATCAGTGGGAGCTTCCCTTTGATTTAAGTGGGCTCTGAATAAAGGTTAAATCACTGGATGCTTCTGCTTGTTTCCCTTCCAAGTCCCGCTCAGGTGTGCTCCTGCTCAGTCCCACTGGATTGATAACACACATTCTTGTAAGGAGAACAGAAAGACCTTAGTAATTGGTAGATTGCTATCCCTATCCAAAACATAGCCAGCGTTAAGTGGTTCAGTAGCTATTACCCAAATGTGTTTTGCGAAGATCAAAATGAATTTTTAAAGGGCAAAGATGTATTTAGACCAAAACTAGAACTTTCAGATAAGACCCTCAATTGAAGTCCACACAAATGCAAAGCATCCTACCAAACACCAATGACTTTGGCTCGGATGTTCCCTGGCAAGTAAAGTCAGGTAGGGGAATGTGCTTGACTTCCCATCCCAAAGGTCTATGTGGTACTCACAGGAATAGCGGTTGTCAGGTGTCACACACCAGTAAGGAGACACATTTCAGTCTCGGTGGAGTGGAATGCAGTAAGGGCAGACCCTTTGACATAAACCAACTTCTTGTTCCACCAAAACCAGCAGAGCTTCGCTGAGTTTACACCGTATCACATCTTCGGTTGACCACCTGTTTCACCATGTTAAAGCATGGGCGATACCTCCCTGCAGGCAGAATTATTTATCAATCAATGACCCTGTGGTCTTACATTGCTTGGAGATATTTAGTTTAAATATTCTACAAAAATGCAAATACTTCTTACTATCCCAGTCAAGCAACACGCTTTACACCGTGATAGCCTTGAGTCGTACAGCATGACAGTGATCTGGGATGTTTAATCATGTGCAGCACGTTTGCAACTCAGTGCTGCTGAAATCTTCTTTTATGCCACATGCACAGTTGAACCAGTTTGCCAGCCCTTCCTCAACATCTGTTTCTTTCCAAGTCATTTTAGCCTGTTCACATCCTCATCCTGAACTGCCAAGGAAGAGTGGAGCTCATGTGAACGTAGTCACAAAGCATCAGGGGCTCCATACCTGGTTGTGATGCTGCCTTGCTGTGACAAAAGACAATTCACTTTATGGCTCTGGAATTATTCCACTTCTCTTATTTTCATCCTTGCCTATTTAGACTGAAGGACAGACCATTCAGTAACTAGCTTTCATGGGACTCTGTGCTGCAGTTACCAATAGCAATAAAAATTCATTAAAAAATTATGGCAAGTCAGCATACGTTGCTGTAAGAATATTTTCAGGGAAAGTATATTTTTAGTAAATACAGAACTAAATATACCTTATCTTCCAAACCATGTTACTCTTATTGGGAATGGGAAATCTGTAACATTTTCTTTTGAATTCTGGATTTTAAGTTTTTCTTCAAACAGACAAAAAAGAATTATTTATTGCTTTCATATTCCTAAATAGCAGGTTAGAATTTCCAGTCTACCAGTATAACAACATTTTCCACTTCATAATGCATTAAGGAAGGCAAATGATTCTGTGAGGACTTTTATCATCCATAGACTGAGCTAAAAAACGCAGAGCTGCTTGAAGAACTCTGCTTTGAAGTTTAGGTTGTTTGGATATCTGGCTTTGATTTGAGGGGCATACTAATAGCCGGGTTATACAGTGAAGTCTTTCTAATTAGAATTGGGTACAGTGCCACCAGGAGTCAATGACTCTGTTGCCCTGCGGAAAGCAATAACTTTAGCTCAGAGAGACACCTGCTAAGTGTTGTATGGGCGAGTAAAACCTAAATCAAGCTTCCACTCCAAATAAATTACAGCTCCGGAGACCTGTGAAGGGAAGTTCCTGCAGCAACTCTCTCTGCTTAGACATTGCATGAAGAATCTCCTCTACCGAGGGAGCAGCATTATCAAAGGGTCTGTCACTCCAGCCCTGGATGAATGCCTCCTTTCCCCGCTCCGTCTCTGTCACTCTCGTCTCAAGTGTGTCTAAACCAGCTCTCAGGACTGTGCAGTGGAAATCGCTCCTAGTGACTGCCATCCTACTCATCTTGCAGATGAGACATGAAATTGAAGCCCTGAGTACAGAATAACACGGCATATTTCACAAGAGGGTAGGGATGTTAGTCCTGGTCTTCTCGCCATCTTACAGCATGGGTAATTACATTTCTACCTAGCTAAAATTCCTTCTGCTCTACAGTTTTCATTGGACACGAGTTTCTTTCTTGCATGTCTAAAATCCCACGTTGGGGTCAAACCCCCACGGGCTAATTCAGCATCCCTATTTTCAGTAGAGCTACACATTTAAAGAAAAGCATTTAAAAAAAATCCACCTGGTTTTGCTTTCAAAGTTAGGAGGTATCATACCATTACCTGATCTGACAGACCCCAAAGCAAATAAATCCTCCTTTGGCTTTCAGGCCTTAATTTCAAGGATCCTTGCGTGGAAATACTACCCTGAATGGTTTGCGGAAGATAAGCATTCTCCCTGCTCCACATTGCAGTTGCAAAGGGAGTGCTAAGGCAAAACTTCCAACACGAGCAATCCTATTCGCATGGTGACGTTGAGAAAGGTGGTCTGATTGCACAAATGAGAAGTATACAGTAGCACCTATTCATTTAAGTATCTTGGATGGTATGCATGGCTGACATTTTTGGAAGGTGCTTAATAGGATCTGCACATTCAGATCTCTTACAGTCAAGAGCATTAGTCACTGGAACTTTAATGTAACAAGCCTTTTTTTAAATATCTTTGTCCCAGAACTTCTGACTGGCTCCCTGTGAGCCAACCAAGATGTAAAAGTCCACCTGTATGATAGTAATACCCTTGCAGTAAAGTACTTAGCTGGATGCTTACCTCCAATGGGACATTCACTAAGCTTAAAGTGAAACACAATGTAATGGCTTTGGCAAACTAGGTCCAAATTCACCACATTTTCAAGAAAAAGATGTCTAACTGTCTGTAGAGATCGGTAAACTACTGAGTTAGAGGAGACTTATAAGGTTGAAAGGAAAAGAAAATTCAGGCATATATTCTGCAAGGAAACATCTTCACAAAACTTTTCTTACGAATGTTGTTCTAGGGAGAAGCAGCTTTTCCTGATGCCGTGCAGTATTATTTGGTCTTCTGAAAAGCTTTTGCTTAATTTGTGTGTACACTCCATTTGGAAGGCCATAACTAATGGGAAAAAATCCCGACAACCAGTCAAAAAATTTCTTTTCCTTCGCCTTTAAATGAAATATCAATGAATGGATATTTTATTTTTAGTTGAATATGAAATTTCACAAGTGACCTGTCAAGCTCCTGTTTTCAAGAATGACTTTATTTCACACGTCAAGACAGGCTGGGAAATTAGTTTTTCCCACAGAGGACTCTGATTAGGGATTACAAAGTGAGTGTGGCACAGGGTGATTTTTCCTCCATCTTTTCCCTCGCCCCGCCAGCCTAGAGAGCATCTGACTCTGCTGACTAAGGGGAGCAATTCATTATCACACAGGAAGCAAGATAGTCAAGTAGACTTGCTGGCCCAAGAGAGAATAGGGAAAGCATAATAATACTTAGCCCTTATATTATTCTTTTCATCAGTGGATATCAAAGCACTTGAAAAAGGAGGTTGATTTGATGGGAAAGGAGATAAATGCCAATTCCAAGCAGCCTATTGCAGAGGCACCAGCAGGAATGCTCACTTTCATGATACTACCTTTCAACTGTGGATCTGCAAGGTAGAGAAATAAACAGGTCCTTCCCTCGCTAAAAATGCAAAATTAACACAGAGATCTCAAAGTACATTTCAAACATTATTGACTTACCCACTGTAACTCTCCTGGGGGCTGGAGAAATATAAGGTCCAGTCCAACAGCTGGCAAGAGAGAGAGAGATTATGTATTACTAATAAATGACCGAGCAGACAGGACCTATTGCCTTTGTCAGCAGACAACAGCTGATTTACACCACGGTTTAACTGCTTGCGGAAGCAATAAATAGTCCAGATGAAGGGCTCTGCAGCTTTTACCCCATGGAAAACCTGGCCCATTTTAGGGAATGTCTAGTGTTATCCAGTGGATTAGTGGGAGTCACTGGAGTAGAAAGCAGTCTTGTGGTGGTGTAGATGAACAGCACTGTTTGGCTCTGCTAAAAATTTTGCACTGGGTGACCTGATAGAGTTTACTGCCTGATTTCCTTTGGGCCATGTGAAAGGGCTGCACGTGAGGAACCACATACAGAAAGCATCAACCCCAAGGCCAACATTCAATTCAAGAGCAACGCAGCATCTCTACTACCTACCTATCTTTAACTGCTTACATGCGCATCTTGTTCCAGAGCACTCTTAAAAAGCCTTCCTTTTTCTCCTCTTTCTTTGTAACGTGTGCTCTAACTTGCTTCTATTTGCCAATGGCCTTTTTGACCTGCGTATATGATAGTGATGTTCAAAGAGGCCTGAAGTCCTGCTGTGACAGGCAACCTAGAAAAACATCTCACAAGAGGCAGTCTTAGAGCCCATTGGGTCAAACGGCTGCTGTGCAGTCACTACCACTCACATCAGGAGGGAAGAACACTCCAGGGGCAAGAAATTCATGTGGAGGTTACCCAAGTTTTCATGATGCCATCTATGATAATAGCTTGGTTTTCAACACTGTGAGTCATCAGCAATTTCCTGAGGCAGTTCTCTGGCCCTAGGACTTCCAGGGCAAATAGAGACAGAAAGAAAGAGGGAAGGAAGAAGACACCAACTTATTTACTCTTCTCTGTCCAGCTAACTAGAGAAGGTCACATCTTCAAAACCCATTTGTAGAGATGAATACTCATTCACCTCATTCAGTTTCAAAATGCTCCGCGCTGCATTGTGCCCACTGTGCTGCTGCAGCCTCTGCTCTGCAAACCACGACAGCAGCTCTGAACAGCCCAATCTGCTCTGGACCAGTGCCTCTCCCCAATACAGCTGCAAATAGGTTTAAATCATTAGATTCAGGTTACCAAACAGTCTCTTGGATCAGGGTTAATTAAATGAGTGTTGAAATCTAATTAAGGACTGGTCCAGGTGATAATTAGCAGGAAATGTATGCATTAAAATATTCATTTGTCGATGAGCTGCAATTAAGAGTGTGATTTGGGGAAGGATCAATAACTACACCATGTGATTTAAAAAAATGAAAAGTCGCCCAGCCTTGAGCGGAAATGCAGGGGAATTTTGTCTATTTTTTTTTTTCTTCCCCCCCATCTTCCTTTCTGTTTTGCTCTCATAATGAGTTCTGAAGACTGCTCTCCACCCTTGAATAGAACATTCATCCCTTTGTTTTCCTGAAGCACTCCTTTCACCCCCTTGCTCTTCACCACATTGTTTGAGTGGGTTATAGATTTATTAGAGAGAGACTAACAGGTCAAAAAGAAAGATTCTTTGCCAATGAAAATCACTTCCTCTCAGAGCAGGCTGCTAATCCAGGGAACATCGCTCATTGTGTGGCCTTAGAGTTTTGGGTTTTTTTTAAGCAAGTTAATTCTTCAAGTCTTTATTCATAACCAAGGATCCGGAGAAGCTATTGAATATGCATAGCTTGGATTTATATATATGTGCATCCATAGTTATGGTTTACTGTGCTGTTCCCAATTTGCAGCAGAGCAACTCTGCTTTCACCAAGATTATTTTTTTTCTGGTTGCAACTACATCGGGGTGCGTGTAATCCAGTTAATAACACTCCCCTCTGTGTAATCCCAGGCAATCCCACCTCTGCTAGAAAAACAAGGGCCCTGCAACAGCCCAGCTGCTCTGGCACAGAGCTCGTCTTCCTCTGTGGCCGTGGCCAGTGGCCGAGCTGGCATTTTCCCCACTGACTGTATTTCCATCAGCGAATACCAGTGTGTCAAAAGGGAAGCATACCCAGGGAGCGTGATGATTTCGGCTGCTCTTTGTCAGTCTCCTGACAGCTCACCTGCCCATCTCCCCAGGCTCGGTGGCAGCCTGGCTCCCAAGGCAACTGTCTGCCTGCTGTCGGGGATGCTGCCGCATCCCCCCTCCCTGCACCCCTCTTCCCCTCGGGAGACCACGCTGTGGGGAATCAACCAACCCATGAAGTTAGGACGTCCTTGGAGGCAGTCAAAAAAATATCAGTGCCTTGCTTCCCTGGCAGATCTATTCCTTCCCATCTCTGCCTCCTATCAGAAATTTAAGAATCTCAGTTACAGACCTTTCATCTGATTTTGGGGAGGAGAGGGATTTCTTTCATCCCCAAAGGCTCTACATTTTTCACAGGCTTCTGCAGCCAGTTCTGCACCAGTGTTGACTGCAGACATAAGCCAAACACTGTAAAACTCACCCAGAAAATTGCAATATTAAATGTTCATGGAGAGGAAACTCGGGTCCCTCAGGTACTGTTTTTGCTCCCCGAATTTAACAGTGCTGAAGAGATGCTGCTTGGTGATGAGATGTACACCCTGCCCAGCATACTGAATCCTGTATCCAAGGCTGGACAAGGATTTCTCACTGGACATGGTGGTTACAAGAAACAGCAGTGTGAAAGGGTAATCCAGCTCAAGCGTTCTGGCATGGACAGAGCTAACACATTCCATCAAAATAAATCAGTTCACAAATCCCACCACAGTCATCCAACAAAAGCTTCTACATTTTGCTGCACTGAGTCCAGATCTTTGTCCTCTGATGAGGACAACCTACTGGGCCAGAAGATTTTCTATATGTTGAAACAATAAGGCAACAGAGAGAATCATTAATGACAGCCTAGAAGTTTGAATTTTGGAGGAAACTAGGAACTGGGATGCTGGCCTCAGTTGTTCACCCGCAAGGGTCCTTTCCTTCCTTCCTGATGCTCTCAGCCTCTTGCAAAGGTCCAACTCAAAAGGCCTGAGAGGTTACGTGGGAAAAATCAACATCAGGTGGATCCCACACCACCAAATCTGTGTTAGTTGTATGGATTGCATGAGCCAGCGTGCAGCTGGCTAATTCACTTGTGTGTCTTCTTTTGTCTCATGTCCTGCAGGGAGCCTCTTCTAGCCTGGTGGTGAAGTTTGCTGATACAGATAAGGAGCGTACAATGAGACGCATGCAGCAAATGGCAGGACAAATGGGCATGTTCAACCCCATGGCCATCCAGTTTGGAGCGTATGGCGCCTATGCACAGGCAGTAAGTATATATACTGGCTCTACTCATGTTCACGGGAACAGGGGTCACACCTAGAATGGCACAAAGCACATACGCGCAGAACAACAGAGGAGGAACAACTGATTTCTCCATTAAACTGGTTAAACGATGGGAGCAAACTGAGCCACACCATCTGGGACAGGAGAGGACATCTCCTTCAGAGGTGCAATATCTGCTTCTAGCAGTAACCAAACCGTGGTCATGTATGTATCCATGAAAGACATTTCCTATGGGGTCTAAGCCATTGCTGTGAAATCCAAACACAGCTAGCATTAGAGTTTTGGATAAAATAGGCCTTGAATTCAGCTCATGTTAATTCTCTGTCCCTTGTCAGTATCACTGGGTGCTATAAAATGTTTGTGAAGGCACAAATACCTTTCCGGTCCTCTGCTAGAGACCACACAGACTGGGTTGAACGGGGTAGATGGCTCTCTGCTCCATTTGGCCAGGCCCCTGCTGCCCCATGCATCACCAGGGGTGTCTTCGGGGTGGTCACTGGATAAAATGGCAGCTTTTAACAGGAATGCTTTTAGATTCACGGAAGCATGCTCGATAATACTAAAATGGTCGAGCAGACATATGCAGATGTACAATTCCGGCTCCCCAAAACAGTGTGATTTAAGTACACTGGGAAAACACATCTGCTATGTAAAGCAGTGTTGCACTGTCTAATTTCAGTTATCCCACTTACATATCTAACGCAGACCCTGGGCCCCTGAGAAAATGTGACTGTGCAGGGAGCTGGGCTCCTGACAAAGCCCTGAAATGGATGCCTCTGGCATAACTACCTTTCCTTAGGCTACAGTTAACAAGGACCTGCAAGACAAGATCAGGTTCAGGTTACTCAGTCTCTGCCAGATACTTCAGAGGGAGGTAGAGGTGATCCCTGCAGCAGGCAGGGACAATACTGCCAGGTGACTTTGGCTGCCTTCTCTGGAGCAGATGAAACAGGAGTATTTGCAGGCAGTGACAGTGCATTGAGGTGCTTCATCCCTTTGGTGGTAAAATGTGGCCCTCTTGCACTCTGTGCTGGATTTACGTGCAGGAGGGAAGTACCATTAATCACATTTTCCAGAGTAACGTCATCTGAATGAGAGAGACCAAATGACTTGCCCTGAGTAATACAGGGCCAACTCAGAATCACATTCCAGTGTGCCCGTACTGCCTCCAGCACACTGACCGCAAGGCTGTTCTTTCTTCCCTGCCTATTTCCTTCTCATACATAGACAACACAGACTCCCCATCACATCCACATGAGTTTTTTTTTTAACTTGAGGGCCTAGAAATTTCTGTCCTCCACCGAGCGTCATATGCTTCACTGGACACTTGGTACAACACAACCTGCCCTTTACATGAGCCATGTAAAGTCAATATGTACCCCCTGGTGCTATTCTGAATTTTTTAATTCTCTTTCCACTAGACAAATTCCCTTTTGCCTTCCACTTTTCCCTATTCATTTTTATTCCCAATCAAAGAGAATCTTTGCCTCGTCCTTTGCTCCCCTCCTCACACAACAGAAGACCTGTCCCCTCCCCAGCCTGGCTGTGTTTAGCTGTCGTCCCGGCTGGGGAAGGCTGCAGGAAGGGGAAGAGACAGTAAATCACAACCGAGCCCAGGCCAGTGGCCAGCAGCCTGGCAGGGGGATGTAACATCTGTGACCCATGTACCAGAGGAACTAACAGGAGGCAACCCGTGGGCAGCTGGGGACAAACATCTGCAGAGGTTTTCAGGCAGGAGAATGTGGCTCTGGAGTCATGCTACAGGCATTGATCAGGCAGCTGGAGAGGTGGTAAAGACACCACTTGCCTGATGCTTTGGACCGAAAACTCTTCTTGCATCATTTCTAATCTAGAGCAATTCTAATTGCCATGATAATAGAGTCATCCCAGGTTTATACTGACGCAAAAGAGGATGAGGTCTGTACTTTTACATCACAGAAGTTCCCTCCGCCTATTTCTCACCAGCTTATACAGAACATTGTGACAGTAGGTGCTTGAGTGAGGATTTATCTCTGAAGAAAGAGTGAAAACAATTCCTGGGTCTGCTGCCGCTCCACTTGAAACTAATGAATATTTTTCCTATTGATTTCTGAGAAAGCAGAATTGGACCCATCCTCTTTTTTTTCCTGGTAAATATGCTAATAAGGGGGAAAGAATAAGTTTCACATCTTGACCCATTGGATATGACAGGCTGGTGACACCAATTACCCTGGGGACTTCAGAGCTGTCTAAACGATGGGATCACATTTCCATGTGGCGCCTGTACACCCAGAGTGTGCTCAGATGCTGTCTCTCAATCAGCCTCCCTATCTGTGTCTCTTCCTATCTGCTTCATCTCACAGTCTCACACAAAAGGGAAGGAAGGGAGCGCCGAGGCTCTGTGACGTTCCCTCGGTCCCGATTAATCCACCTTGGAGTGCTGGCTCTCAGATATCAGGGTGATTGGCACCTCGCAAATGCCAGCGGGAGATGGAGAGATCGATAGCGGGGAGAGGGAAAGGGGGAGCAGTTTTACTCAGCCCGAACTGAAGTTGAAGAGCTAAGGCAAGTCAAGAGGAGGGAAGCTGAAACAGTGAAAACGCAAGAGTAGTTACAGCTGATGCCACTGCCACCAGCAACTCGTGTGACCTTGGGTGAATTGTTTGACCCCCTGGTCTCATTTGCCAATGTATAAATAAAGCTGATGATCAGACTTATTTATTTTCCCTTCTCCCTCAGGGACACATCCGTCTCTGGTGCTTTCTCTCCATGGGTTTTCACACAGGGGTATGATGATAACACAAGTTTAAGAGCTGCCTCGGTGCCTAGTAGTAAGGCCAGGACTAGCATGAGACACTATGCTCTGATTCGTACTCATAATCTGTCCTTCCATCTATCCCACTGCAGTCCTGACTGATGTCTCCATATAAGAGTTCCCAAGCTATCCCATGACAGCTGGTTAATCAATAGTTTCTAATGGTTCGTCCCCGTGGAGGAGGTTGCCAAGGCCCCTAGGCAGCCGTTTCTTGCTGAATCTCCCCTAAAGAGGCAGCACGCACATCACTGGGGCTGCATTACCTCTGGCAAAAAGGTGTCCATGCATCAAGGTGGACAGTGCAGCTGAAACCCACACGATGCAGCTGTTTGAGAGATTAGCGGGCAGCCGTGGATTTGCAAACCCAGCAGCACCCCCAAGGAGAGGCGACGAGGGTCTCAGTCCATCAGTGTTTGACTGATAGCTGTTAGTGTTGCCACCAGGGCTGCTTTGGGCCCCAGCTCCTCTCTAAGTCACCTCCTTTGGAGCCCAGCAAACGGCCATGTCACAGTTCACTCCCTGTTGCCGCTGCTGCCAACCCACTCAACCTCAGCTTAAGCAACTTTAACCTTGATAACAGTGGCAGCCTCTCTCAGCTAAGAAACTAGTCCCTGGATTCAGCAGCCATATGGCCTCAGATACAGACATAAAAAAAAAAATCAGGAAGCAAAAGGGTTTCTCCTCTGTGTGTGGTTTTTGCCTCCCGTCCTCATGTGCCACCTGCAAGCAGACCAGACAAAGCTTGGCACTAACACTGTGTGCTGTTCCAGTGACACAGAAAGTCACATCAGACCTACCTCACCTCTTCTGTATGCAGCTCAAGGCAAGTCAGGTTTCATCCCTAAAGCTCCCAGTGCCCCTATACTAATTTGTTTCAGGTTTTTTGGGTTGTTTCAGCTTTTTTTTTCTTTCCATCGATATCTTCCCATACTCATTTAGCTTCTCCTTTTAGGAGGCAATTATCTATTGTAGTTCACACAGCCATTAGCCCTTTTTGTGGTCAGGCTACTGTGGATCTACATCAGCTGGGTATTGATAGTTGTTTCTGCAGTCTCAGTTAAGGCCAGCTTGAGGTATAGATCTGACCTCAGCCTGGGGAGAAGGAGACTGATGCGGGGTGGCTCCATCTTTGATTTGCTGCCAGTGGAGAACGAACCTGCAAGCACACGCTCCAGCTCAGAGCAGCACAGCCTTAGTCCCTGGTAAGAGATGGGGTGGCCAAGTCCAAAATCATGAGCAGTAAAAACCCAACCAGACCATGAATGGTGGTAGCATAGCCCTGGCCCAAATTAGCAACAGTGGCAGAAGTTCCCGCAGGTCTTCTTTCTATGAAGAAAGTGGCAAATAGTGGCTGTCTCATGTCACTGCTGCCCCACCGTGCACAAAAGGAAATGCGCACAGACCAAATAGGGTTGGGAAGTTGGGAAAATGCAGAAGAGCAAAGCAAGAACAAAGGAAGGAGCCTTGGAAAGTGACAGATACTGTATAAATTATTTAATTTTTAAATTATTTAAAATAAGATCAAAGTCATAAATCAAGTTTGCATAAAAAATAGGGTGGGAGTGTTAGCCACGGTCTCCTGGCCAAATTCCAGCCATGGGACTGATTGCATCCTGCAGCAGGGGACAGGCATAGAGTTAGTGAATAAAAACAGACAGAGGGGGACAGGGGCAACATAGGCACCAGTAACATTTGCTCTCCGGCCTGGAGCAAGTCCTTCCCCAACAGTAAACCCCAGCCCCCTTCACTCTGAAAAAATACAAATGTCTGCAGCTCCTGAACTGCAGGCAAAAACTGCAACAAATGTGGGAACATCCAGCACTGCGTAGCATTCAGTCATCATCATAAGTGGTCACCTTGGGAAGTCAGGGCAGCAGTGACTACCGCGCTGACCATAAAGCCGAGGTACCACCCCCCGCCTCCCTGTCCCAGCTCCTGTGGAGATGAAAGGATATTTCTGCTAAACGATCTGAGGTAGTGCTGAAGGGAAGAATCGGTTCTTCCAATATTTATTCAATTCGTACTGTGAAATTATTTTGGAAAGATACTTTAAAAAATTCAGCTAGCCCTCTGAAATCAGGGAAAATTTACTGAATATAGACTATCTTTTGCATATAATAGTTATTATATTTAAATGACGAAAATGGGACAGTATATTTGGTAAATACTACCTGTTATGCAAAGCACTTGTTCTGATCTGTTCCAGAGGCGTAAGCTATTTTGAAGCCATAATGTTTTCTAGCAGGGCTAATACCATATTTCTGATCATCAGCTCCCTGGTAATTCAGAAATAACAAACACTTAGATTTGGGCTCTATATGCGTATGTTTTTTTAGGTTCTGTGGCTTTTTTCCACAGTTCTCAAGAAGTTAAAGATCCAAACTGTTGTGCGTCAGACTTTTGAAAGACACTAAAATACATGAATCCAGGTGTTGTAGATTTGTTTAGGTTTTTTTAAATCTTAATTAAATTTAAATTTTATTTTCAAAGCAGGAATTTCTGTTTCCAAGAAGACACTAGAAAATGTATGAAGGACCATTCTGATTTTTTTGCAGAATATCTTCTGTTTGAAGGCTTGGGAGATATTTTTGGGTTGATTTCCCAATGGCCAGTTACGTAAAACAGACGTGAATTGGTCAGTTCTGTGATTTTACCAAATATGAGTCCTCTTACAGCTTGGTTGATCACTTTACTTACCTCTTTCCATCACAGGGATACCATGAGGATTAATTAGCTAAGTGTTTGTATAGATCATTAGAGGTGGGAAGCGTGGGATGCTGCTATTACTTTTATTATTATTATTATTGAGTGAAGAATATGAAAAGTCAAACAAAACGTCATGTGGCTCAGAGACAAGGATAGAAAATAACACTGAAAAAAAAAAAGAAGGTCATCAGATTGTTCAGAGTAAGCTTTCTCGAAGGGCAATGATCATTTCAAAAAGACAGCATCAGAAATAGTCCTTCTCTCTTCTCTTTCCCTTCTTCAGTTTCACATGTATTTCTTTGGGGGTGGAGGAAGGCAGGCTGTAGCATCCTTGTCCTATCACTAGCAGGAAGTTTTGGCCTTGAGTAAGTCAATTCATCTCTCATGCCATTCCTTCAGTAAGAAAAGTATAATATTTCCTGCCGTTGAGTGCAGTTGCATGACCCTGCTGTCTAACAGTCACTTGATGCCAGAGGAGGCCACCCTATTCCCAACCACATTTCTGGCCACATGTCCTCACCCCACGCCACTAGACTGACAGTGACCACACAGGGAACCACTTTTGGTAGGAAAACTGGGAGCAAGTGCTGTGGTTTTGTGCTGTGTGGTCAACATTCTGCTGGTGTTGCTATGGAGCTGGTGCTCAGCAGCATCAGGTGTGCATCTGTCCTGCTACAAAGGTAGTGGCAAGACATGGAGAGGGAGAGGTACATCAGCAAGCTCTGACATCAGCTTTGACACAACTGTGCTGCAAAACTGCATCCTTTGCTGTTTTTTTATCTTAATCTCCCATACCAGGATAGGATGGATAAACCTGTGGAGGTGCCTATTCATTCATTGGTAATAGAGCTGGCTATACTTGAGGTAGGAAAAGGGTGTGTGAGTTGTAACCTCCCATCTCTGTTGATCAGCCGTCACTACCACCCTTCCCCATACTTTGGATGGCCTTACCAGGGCCTCTCCAACTGCCCCATTGGGCGTCAAGCCATGGGATGGGGTCTGCAGGTTCACAGCTCTTGAGGTGCTGCCCATGGGCATGAACCAGTTTAGTAGCATCTCCTGGTCTCCTCAGAAGATAAATATTTAAGCAATACTGATGACCAAATTGGAGGAAAGAGGGAACGAGTCTATAAAATTGGACGGGAAAAAGCTCTAAATGCTGAGGCAAAGGTCACGCCAAGGAAGTAGGAGAAGCAAAAGGGAATACGTCCTTTCAGCTGAGGAAGGGAAAGGCTCCTCTCCGTCCCCTTGGATCAGTCTGAGATAATAAGGCTGCTGCCTTTCTGATTAGTGCTCTGTGGCCCCAACCCAGGCAGGGAAAATCTGCATTTCAAATGGCATATTTTAAAGTACACAATACCCAGGGGCCCTGCTGCTATTGATTTGCCTCTGGTGGGGTCACTGCCTCACTTTCTACAGCTTTATTAACTGGGACCATACACTGGGCCTCTTTCAAAGTGAAAGGAGAGTGGATGGGACATTCGTCTTCAGGGGGAGCTGGGGAAGGAGTGGGGTTACTTTTATTTGAGCTCGCTTGGAATGCCCCAGAGGTTTTACAAGGGAGACTGGTGACCTTTACAGGACTTGCCCTTCTTTTGTAAATTTCCCTGGAGCCACCCTGGGGGGAAGGAGGTAGGTCTATACCGTCAGCTTCTTTCAAGGTGACCGAGTTTCCGTCCTCCCACCCCTGCAATGCCGCTGCACTGAGACAGGCTGTGGCCATCAGCAGCTGGGAAGGACCCCCCTCCCCTTCCCCTTTAGCACTTACCCCTGAGCACCTCCAACCAGAGATGGAAGGGCATCAATGGGGAATGTGACAGCAGAAGGGTGGCAGGAGTGTTGCGAAGGGCTGTGATGTTCAGATGTGTCTGAGACATGGTTGGGGTCCTCTCTCTAGCCAAGGAAGAAAAGCCAGTTACCTGGCGTATATGGCTGTGTTCAGGTATGGGGTCCTATACTCCTTCCAGCTCTGGAGGAGACCCTGGTTTACCCCGTGGGCTGGCTCTGAAGGCTGCAGCAAGGTGTACATGTCATGAGGTACAGGGGTCCAGCTCATTTCACCATGCCAGGGGGGTTTCCAGGTCTC
The DNA here is from genome assembly GCF_963924245.1 of Chroicocephalus ridibundus. Taxonomy (NCBI): domain Eukaryota; kingdom Metazoa; phylum Chordata; class Aves; order Charadriiformes; family Laridae; genus Chroicocephalus; species Chroicocephalus ridibundus. Next base: position 77,722,316 of record NC_086316.1, on the reverse strand, counting down.
CAGGGCATCTTGGGTATCCTCAGAGCACCGAGCATAACAGAAATGGGGTGGCTGCTCCCTGCGGGATGCCCACTGCAGCAGAAGCAACCAAATCTAGTTTCCCAAGTCACAGGCTAAGGCTTTATTTTTATTGCATTAGCTTTTTAACCCTAAGCTAAATTTAACTTCTTTGCTTCTCATGCTCCTAATTGTGTCTCTGTGGGAGTACAGCCAGTTTTAAACAGCTATTTCACTGAAGCCCACCAGGCTTTGTGTTGCGGACCCTGCACCTTCAGCACTAATCAGCAGATTAGGATCATCTTGTTCTTCTCATAAGGAGACAGAAAATACCTTCTTTCTGAAGGTCTGTGGCAAAAATGCATGAGTGACATACACTGCAAAAAGGAGCATGCATGTAGGCAAGGTATGTTCTACAAACGTGCATCTTCAAGTGAAAATTTATAAGTTCTCTGAGTACACAGGAACCTGCACGCTCAGGTTACCTGGTTTGCAAACCAGGAGGAGCACCTGTCATTATGGAGTTAACTGTGAACAGCTTAGAGACATCCATAAGCAGGAAAAAAAGTTGTGTAAGCCATAAATAATGTCACAAGTGATTGCCTGGCTCTGTTGAGTCCAAAATGGAAATTGTCTTTGGAGTGGCACAGTCATTTGTACTACCATTGGCAATGCAGCATCTTTTAGATAGAGCCCTGCTTCTCTTGCAGCACAGGTGAAACACAAATGAAAAAAGGATTAGCACTTATCTTTTAAATGGTTGGGAACTGAGATCCAAAAGTATCTGCCAAGGGCCAAGTAAGGAGCGGGAATGATTTCATCTGACTGCATTGGTATGTGCAGCTGAACTGATCGCCTGGGGCTCCACGTACAGTCAATAGGGAGAAACAAAGGTGCAATTCATCTGCCCAGAGGCATTTGGGTACAGAAGGGAGAGATGAATCTTGGTCTAGGCTCCTCTGCCTGTTATCACATAGACTGGAATAGGTGACCAGCTCAGAGGAAACCCCATTTGTATTTAGTTTACTGAAACTGACAACAGAGAAATGACAAAAATATAGTCCCCTGCCTGCCCTAGAAAGTCTCTGGTACAAACACCAGGCTGTTATCTGCCAGCCAGACTGGCCACAGCACACGCATGACTGGCCATATGTCACTCTGTGTTTTGAGGTGGGTTTGTTCATGCAGCTCTGGTCAGCTTTGGAGAAAGACTGAGAAAATCAGCAAAGACCAGACTGGGACTGTCCCCAGCCCCTGCAACTGCGGCACTCTCAGAGAGATGCTACTTTGATCAGCGGAGCTAGACATTTTCTATAGGCACAGACCTTGGCCATCATTTCTGCAAACGGCCAGTTACATACTCAGCTGTCCCCAGGTGAAAATACGCAGCACAGAAAATGAGATATGGGTCAGCACACTCAGCGCTGGAGTCAATCCAGTGGTAAAGATGGATGGATTCTCCCTTCCTCATTTACTTCATTGGCATACTTACTAAAATCACCTGCTCAGTGCCTCCTCTGGAGAATAAACTCAAATGATGCCTAGAAACAAATGTACTCCTTAAAGGGGAATCAGCATTGTCCTATAATAGAAAAGATTGTCTAATCACTCTATCAGTAATTACAAAGAACAGGATATCACTAATTAAAATGTGAAAGTGTCTTATGCAGTGTATAATAAAAAAGGGTAATTAACAATCACAGGGAAAGCCACCACCTCGCCACCAGTCTGCATTAGGCTACAAAAAATAACAGTACTCAACTCTAGCACAGCACTTTTCACCCGTAGATCTGAAGGCACTCCTGCATGGGGAGGCAGGTATCCTGTGTCCCATTTTGTCTCTGGAGAAACCAAGGCAAGTTTACTCAACTTGTGCATGGTTATACAGCAGGTCAGAGGCAGAGCATCCTTTGGTCTCTTCACAGATGGTAGCAAGGGAAGTTTCAGCATTTGAATGAGTGCAGTGATTTCAAGGATTTGGTTTAGTGTGTGTATGTATGAACAGTTAATTTAGCTGATATTTCAACATTAAACCAAACAGTAGGGAACAGTCTGCTCCTTGCCGTGACTTTTGAGGTCTATTTAATGCTGAGAAGCGTGTCCTGCGTATTTAACCAACAGCATCAGAGGGTGATTTCCTGATGGGAGAGAGTGAAATCAGAGAGCAGCAAAATAGAGTTCCTCCAATTCTGGAGACAGCAAAGACATAAGTCACTTCTAAAGTCACTACAGAAAAACAGTTTCCTTCTCCACCATTATTATCAAGTCACGCATTACTGGAGGCTAGGGAATGAACAGAGTGAGGTTTCGCTCTCTGCTCATCCTCTTTCCCCCACACTTTCTATAAGCATCTAACACCAGTCCGGAGTGGGGGTTGGATACAGGCTCAGACATACCTCTTCTGGCTCTTCATACAGCTCCAGGGAAGGGTAGAAGAGGCAGCTTCATCCAAGGTGCCTTCTCCTTCACACCAGTAGCATTTTACAAGCCCACTGCAGCCATACTGTACACATGGACTGCAATGACCGTGTGCTAGGTTCAGAGTGTAAAACAAAAATAGTGAAGTCTGACGATAGCAAAGTCTTATTTTAATGTAAAAAACATTTCCAGCATGCATAACCATTCACCAGCCTTCTGCTCCAAAATTTTTACACCCAAATGCCTGAAAATGTAGACTGGGTTCCTCATTTTTGTCTTTTGTATGTGCCCTAAAAGAAGCAGCATTTTTGTCACTCTCTGGGAAAAAAAAATCAAATTAAGGAAATCATCACAGATCAAAACCACAGGGAAGGGGTTTTCCCAGTACACAGTATTAATCTTGCTAAAGCAGGGGACGTCTTTTCTCTTATATAGCTCTTCCAGGAATCTCTGTTTGGTTATGTTAGAAGTAGGTGCTGTAATATGGTTAGATGGTTTGGTCATGGTTTTGCTCAGTGCTCACGGGGAGCCTCCCGGCAGCATAAGAAAAACTGATTTTTGTCACTGACAGATTAAAATAAATCAGGTTATCCCCAGACAACTATCTAAGCTTGCTGCTCTGGAAAGGGGATCCCCGTTCCCACTGCTCCACATACATTGGTCTCCCATCAGCAGCCACCAGTGCTTTCCCAGAGCTTTTCTATAAGCAACGTAAACCATGAAACCTGTCCGCTCAGGAACTTATTCTTTTCCCTGCCTTTCGCATCAGGAAAGGGCCAGGTAGTCAGAGGACTGAGTACAACTCATGGGAGACCTCCACACCATGGAAGACATTGTGGGGGTGGGAACCATAAAGACCTCAAGACGCAACGATGCACTTTGCCTCCTATAGTGAGAAGGAAGGCCAGGGCTGGGGGGTACCACAGGCGTGGTGAGCTGACATCTCCAAACAGATGCCTCACACTGGGTCCCCACCCTGGTGCGGGTGCTGCGGGCTGCCCTGCTGGTGACTGCGTGATATTTTTTCCCTGCTCTCTTTGTTCCAGCTGATGCAGCAGCAAGCCGCGATCATGGCGTCCGTGGCACAGGGCGGCTACCTGAACCCCATGGCAGCCTTTGCTGCAGCCCAGATGCAACAGATGGCGGCTCTGAACATGAACGGCCTGGCAGCCGCCCCCATGACACCAACCTCAGGTAAGGGGCTTGGGGGGCTGTGGAGAGGGCGAAGGGCAGGTAAATATGGCCACATCTCAGAGGAGACCTGGCGGGACACGTTCATTGACAGGTTTACCCCTGGTGGGTTGTTACAGAAATGTTGGTTTTCCTGGTGAAGGCCACCAGGAGTGAGGAGTGGAGTCAATCAGATTTTTTTGTGGTCTGGGAAAGGGGCAAAGGGGCAGAGAAGGACTGTTGCCACCTCTGCCACGGCTGGGGCCAGCTGGGGTCACCTTCCGTGTCATGAAATAGCTCTAAGGGCACAGTCAAAAGGCTTGCTGTTAGCTGTACCCAACTCTGCGTGGCACTCACTGGTGGGTGAGGAGAGCCAGAGGGTTGAGACCCACCAGAGCCGGGATGCAAAGGTCTTGTTGGGGAGGAGGAAGGGTGCTGGCAGCAAAGGCACTGGAAAGGGCTCTCTGCCCTGACCCTTCCCTCTCAGCCTCATCTCTTCCACAATGTCCCTTTAGCTCTGAGCACAAATGGCACAAACACCCCTCAGTGACATATACTTGTTTATTGGTGGTGCATATAGATGTCCAAGGGGTCAGTGCTGGTGCTGTCACAGTCAGGCTGGTCCAAGACAAAAAAAAATAAGGTTTGTGGTGAGATGCAATATCATTAACAAGGTGAGCTATGTCTTTGGGACACATAAGCCTTTTACCTACCGTGAAACAGGACAGGAGGTACTCAGGGAAGACCTCTGGTGCTGCCTGGAATGCAAGTGTTTGGTGAGAAGGTTTCTGTCTGCTGGAACGGAGACAGGGCCAGTGAAGGGCTGCCAGGATCTGGCCAGGCTGTGAGGTGTCACAAGAAGCCCATGCTAGGAGCTGCAGTATATGATTCAGTGGGCAGAGCATTAAGATGCAGAGGGCATCTTAACAGGCAGAGAAACAACACTGGCGTTCCTGGGGATTGAAGCAGAAGGAAATCATTTGGGCAGGAACAGGTCAAGGAACTGGCAGGGCTGATAGTCACAGAGTGGCATGTGGCCTAACAGCAGGGAAGTAGGGCAGGAGGGAAAGTGGGGCCAAACCATGAGAGGAAAGAAGTCAGGATTTTGACATTTTAGCAATATACCGCGGAATCTGGTAGGGAAGCAGAGGACTCAAAGATACATCTTCAGAGGACAATATATAAAGGAGAGGCTGGGATAAAAGTGTCCCTGGGAGTGATGCAGGTTGTTCCTATGAGAGGCGCTGGGGATGGGACTGTGTTCAGAAAGACATGGCATACCAATGCCTTTGTGTGAACCTTGAAACATCAAGCTGACCTGGAGGGAACCAGTTTGAGAAAGGTTTGGGGTGAGACATGGGAGGAGTGAGCTATGCCTGAGCCAGCGGTGGTGCAGGCACCGCTGGGCAGAGCAGGATCTGGGACTCCTGCAAAGCAGAGCAGCGAGGGAGGAAAGGGGCAGCTACGTTGCCGAACATGGAGAGGTCTGCACCAGCACGGGAGCAGGAAAGGGCTGTCTGACGAAGCAGCCAGGAAAGATGCCTCCTGGCTGAGTAAGGGGCCTGAGTAAGGAGTAAGTAATGTCCCTGCTGGGTGGCAGGGACATAAGGCACGGCAGCAGTACAGGCTTGGGGGCCCTTCCTAGCGAACAGAGTTCTGCTAACCTGTCTGCCAAAGAAAACCTCCCCGCTCACACACAGCTTAGCGTCGCTTTGCAATCTGTAGCTGGGAACAATGTCAGCAGCTACCGATCAGATAGGTATCTTTTCCTTTGCTTGCATTAGAATATGAGGGAGAAAAAAAAGGAGAGAGAGAGAGAGAGATCTCATTCCACACAAACTTACGGAGAGCCAACGAAAAGCGCTTGACTCAAAAATCTTATACCACACATTTTGAAATATATGTTTACACAATGATAAATGTATAAACAACAAGTCGATGGAGCTACTGCAAATCCAAATAGAAAAGTGGCTTAATTATATGTGCACCCTTTAAACCTGCTGCTGGAAAGATTATCATATTTGCATTAGCTAGATTTGTTTTGTGTTGGTGGGAGCAGAGAGAGTCAAACAAAGACTGCCTGGAATTCAAATGCTCTCAGGGCCTGGAAAGCTGAATCCAGGCGGTGGTTTGTGATGGCCTCACCACAAAGCGCACAAGCTCTTTTGCATATAAATAAGCCTTGAGAATGAACAAGTTCTGTGACATAGGTGTGTAAATAGCAGTACAACAGACAAATTCTGTGCCTGCCATGGTATCCAGCACATGAAAGATATCCTGGCCCTTCTTCAGTGTAAGCTCTGCTCCTCCTCTGATGTACGCGGCACCTCTTGGGGACTGTTAAACTCTTAATGTCAGAGCACAGTAGAGGAAGGCTCATGTTTTTTACATACTTTCCAGAGCATCCATGACTGGTCATTATTGAAAATAAGATGCTGGTTTAGATGATCCCTTGATCTCTTTCACGGTGGCAGATTTTGCACTGTCCTTATGACATATTTTCAATCATGGAGCTTATGCATGTTGGCATTATTGCGGATTTACCTTGAATGGGTAGCTTCCTTCATGAAAAACCTCTGTAATGGGTTGTGGAAATGTCCATTGACAATTATTCCTTGGGTGAGATGTTTAGACTTTGAAATGGTTCCTTGCATTACTACAGCACTCTCAAAGCTTGTGATAAGGCACATAGAAAATGTTTCACATAACGTCTGAACAAGCAAGCCTACAACACTAACAGCGATTTCTGAGTAGCCAGGAGATATCTGAAGCCTAACATGAATTCTCCTGCTGGCTTTTGTTAGCATTCAGGAAGCCAAATGGAAAATGATCATTCTGCTTCATAGCAGGATTTCCAGTCATTGAAGTATATCTTTGTTCTGACTTGGAATAAAAATGAAACATTTCAAAGTTCTCTGAAAAACAGGCATTAGAAAAAGTGTTTGGAACACTGAAAAAGAAAAAAAAGTAATGTTTTGATCTTTCCTAAGCAAAAGAAAAATTGTGCTAGAAAAAGGACACTGGTAACCCAGAAGTCCTAGAGGCTTTGGAGGTATTGGCTGAGCGCCGTGCCTCTGTGCTGGTATCTTCAGGCCTCCTAATCCAGCTGGTTTTCTGTGCTTCCCACCTACAGGGGAGTGGGTTCCTTGGGACATGGCCATGAGTTCACTCAGGCTCAAAAGTTCCCATGGGACCTGTGAACTTAAAGAGTTTCGGATCCAGGCAAATCTAACAGGCTAGATACAGGACCCATCTAACCTGGCTTTAACAGTACAAAAGTTAGACATACAGTTTAAACAACTCACCTGGCTTGTCTGCAGTCAATGGAGAGCAGTAGGGAGTCCCAGTGGGCAATTCAGATCATAAAAACTTTACGCTATTTGCTGGCATTTTGATGGTTCTCCATCAAGAGCCAGTTTTATCTCACACGACAGTCCATAATTGCGAGGCAATTAAATTGACATCTCTGAAAGTTTGGTTCAAGTTTTGCATTTCTCCCGTCATTTGTATAATCAGGGTGAAAAGTGAGTGTGCAGTGGGTCTGCCCCTCTGTTAATTGCACAGAAGGGCTAGAAATGAAATTTCATTTAGGATTCCTTCCTGCTCTTCTCCTTCCCTCCATGTTGTAAATCTGCAACTGGTGTAGCTACAGCAAGAGATCTCAAACCAGGGATGAAACCCACAAGTGGCATGGATCACTGCCATTTGTTCTCTGTGGTGGCATTATGCCAGTTTTACTCCAACTACAGATCCGACCTCTCCAGGGGGGTTCTTTATAAGAAGAAAATTAAAGAATTGCAATGAATATGCCTAAACTCCTTAGACATGCACAAAATAGCAAGCACAAATCCCTTGCTGCAATTTTAGAAAAAATTACTCACATTGTCTATGCAAATAAAGCAGAGATCCAGAACAGCAACCGAAATTTTACCTAGCCTTTGTGATTTTCAAGCTGATGGCATATGCTAAGAGCATTGCCTTTGGACTTCAGTTGCCACTGCTGGCTCCCTGTACCTCCACAGAGGACATTTTTAAAGGCCAACACCATTTAAATAAGCAAAGGGAAAGCAGCAGCTTCTCTGCTTGGGGTATAAGAAAAGAGCTGAAATATAGCCTGCCTTTTTTGGGCCTCTCAAATCAGAGCATATTAAAACATGTCAAGCATTTGTATGGGCTTTCTTAAAGCACCAATACAGATTTAAGCAGTCCTTAAAGTGTATTATTAGACTAAACCATCATGGAATTGCTGCTATGATGAAGAAAATTTCTGCAATTAGTTTAAAAAGAGGTTACTGCAAAAATGGTGCTTTCAATCAGTAGTATATCCTGACACATAAAAGATATTGCTGAAAATCAGATAGTTTAAGTTCCCACCCACAGCTGGTAAGAGAAAAATATTATTTCATACTTACTGAAAACGCACTTTTGGTCCTTCAAAACATCCTGAATATGTTGCAAGAAGCACAGACAGCCCAGACATTTTAAACATAGATAGGAGAAGGCAATGGGGTAGCAGAGGGATTTAATTCTCCCCTCAGAAATTCAAGAATTCCTACCTAAAACTTAAAGACTAAATTGTTCTTCTGAAATAGCAGCATTACAGGATGTATGTGGGAAGAAGGGGAGAAGTATGATTCCATGCAAGAAAGAGATCTAGACCAATTTTTTCCCCTTTTGAGTGGGAGATCTCTGCTAAAACTCTACAAAGTCAAGTTTGGGCCAAAGAGTGACACTAAAAAACAGTATCACCAGCTGCCTTTAGGCTACAAATCAACTTGCCAAACCTTTTAAGGTTCTTTGGTGCTGAGAAATGTTCAGAATGATTTGAACGTGAATTGTGTATTCATGAGAGAGTGCAGACAGAGTAGTCCTGGAAACTGGTACACCCCCAAAGCTGACATATCCAAAGAGAAATTGAGAGGAACTGCTGTAGAAAGGCGGGACTGAGAATTTGCTTCTGGTGCTAAATGATATCTAGGAAAGAAATGTCTGTTTATTTAGCAATTTAAACAGGTAATACTCCAGGGAGAAAGTTGAGGAGGAAGACTGATATTTCTATAGTCCTCTATTGCTTGATGCTAGCAATGAGACCATGATTACCAGGCAAAAGCTTCATTCTGTCGAAGAAAGTTTTGCAAGCCTTTCTTAAATGCTTTCCAAATAGAGGAGCAATGTCAGGGAGTCCCTTTCTTAGCATGACAACTTGGGAGGTTTTTCATGTCTTGGATTATCAGAAGGCTCATGTGTGGGGGTCACAGCTGTTGTGTCAGCAGTTTTCTCCATGTTGTTATTGCTTCCAGTACTCACCAGCCCTGATTTTATGTCCTCCCCACTTGCAGGTGGAAGCACGCCTCCTGGCATAACTGCACCAGCTGTGCCTAGCATCCCATCTCCAATTGGGGTGAATGGTTTCACTGGCCTCCCGCCGCAGGCTAATGGGCAGCCCGCCGCAGAAGCCGTGTTTGCTAATGGCATCCACCCTTACCCAGGTAAGCCAGACCAATGCCAGGCCCACAACCCCCTCCTTCAGTCTGAGGGAGATTGTCCACATACACAGGCTTTGTGTAGCATGAGCCACCTCAGAAGGATTATACCTCACACCATCAAGGCTCGCTCTAGCATTGGGGTAGTTAGGTCTTATCCAGCTACAGTTGAATACACATAAGTCTGGATGAAAGACATCAAGGGCATGTTGGAGGTGGAAAATTTTTATGCTGAAGAATTGAGTGCTAATCTGATGGACGACTTGTCTGGTGAATACAATCAGGACACCCAGCAAGTTTTGCTTTAGCTAGAATTTGGACAATCACAGGGGACTTCATGAGCTACAAGGAAAAATATCACGCAATGTAGAAATAGAAAGCTCTTACCTAGTTACTGCTCAGACAATGTCACTGGAAAAACCGCTGTGAATGTAGCAAAGGAAAGACCAGAAATATCAGAAGTATTGAAAAAATAACTTTCATTTCCCACTTTCTCACCTTGTAAACATTGAGCCACGAGTTCAACTTTAACCAGAATTAAAATCAAGGGGCTTACTGTGCTAAAAGTTAAGCATGCGTATACATGTTTGTAGCAGCTTAGAGGAATGGGGAGCTCTTGGAGGCTTACAGAGGCATCAGAAGATTGGAAGGAGTCCTTAGAGTGCTCAGTGAGCTCAGCCACAGCAGCAAGAGAGCACCGTGTCTTTAAGGTTATACAAATATAGCCATCTGTTCAACTATCCATCTATCTAAGTATCTACCTGTTTGCCAGTCTATCATCTCTCTGTTTATTCATCCATTTCTATGTCTATCTTTTTTCTGCTTTATCTAGCGCCTTTTAGCTAATCTTCCATGAGCCATTACTGCAGACATCCGAGAACAGATGATATTTCTAGATTAATCTTAATGACTTGAGCTCTTGTTACTATCTCCAAATACCCCCCATGATTAAAGAAAGCTTTCAGTTAGGTATTTCATCCATGGTTATATAATCTGATTCTCTCCGAGTTTTGGAGAGACTTGCTCAGCCAGCAATTCACAGTAAGTCCCTGCACAAACACCAACAGCCTAACACATTGAAAGGTGATACTCATCCCCGCTCCACTTCACTGCAGGCAAAAAGGCTCCTTTCTGCCAGTAAAGCTGACATCCAAATAGTCTGCTTTGTTTGAAGTTTGGATTTACCTCGATGTGTCTTCAGCTATAAGTGCTGAAGCTCTCGGTGCTCAGCTTCCCAATAACTTAGGGACATCTTAAGGTATAGCAGAGGCGTAAAGGGAACAGTGGAGGCCAAACCCTCACCTCGCTTTTTACTTCTCCCTATCCTCACTGGCAAGGAAATGCTGAAAGCAAGTTCCTTTGTAGCAGTTTGAGTGTAGGACACATCCTGTATTTGCTCCATCTTATCCTCTTCCTTCTCAGGAGCGTTTATGCACTCTCCAAAACTTTACTCCTTGCCACAGGTTCTATTGAGACCTGCAGCTTAGCAGCATTAAAACAAAAAAGGATTAGACATTTATATGGGTAATGAGAACATCCACAGTCACATTAGACTGGATAAAAATGTAAAAGGGACACAAACCTTCGTGCTTTATGATATAAGCCAGCCACTAATTGCTAGGGGTTAGAAAGAAATTTTCATCACTGGGCAGCTTATTCCATCGTTGTTGATTATGGGATTTTTCACACTTTCCTCTGTAGCATCTGTTACTGGCACTGACCTGTGGTTCTGCGTGTCTGTGTTTCCAAATGCAAGGGTAGAAATAAAATAATAAAGCTGAGCATGCAATTGCACTAACATTATGGAGAAGTAAAGAACATGCCAGTCCCCATTCAAAGTCAGCATCTTCCAAACAACTTTCTTTTATGGTATATTTCTCATTCTGAAAGTGGCCAACAGTGCTGCAGTATTATGTACATAACCATAGTCTTGCTATGATTATGACTTGCAATATATTGTTTAAAGCCTGAATTTTGCTGTCAGATACTCTTTCATACTCCACAAAAAACTCAAATGTGGGTTCACACCATTATGTCCTGTAGCAGAATGTTCTTTGTTGCCTGAAAATAGCAAAACAGGACAATCAAAATCTGTAGAGGCATGACATCCACATCATTCAGACCCAAATAAATCCCATTAATTGTACAGTTTGTCTACACATCCACCTTTGTGTCTAACTATAATATTTTTGATGCTGCATCTCAAGGACCCAAGAACTCCAGTCTTTGCACTATAAAAAAAGGTCCATAGCATGCAATTGTATTTACTGTGTAGTTGCACTGAGTTTTTTTTCCTGTCTTCCCCTATGCTCTTTTTTTAAGATTCCCCATGTCTGGAGCAGGGACACACACAGTAGCATTTGAGTCAAGCTACTGAAACATCCATGGCTTTGGGGCAAAGGCAAGAGTAAGTCAAAAGTCCCTACTCACCAGGTCTCTGATCACAGCCTCATTCCCTGCAGGAATTCACTTTTTCTGTGCTTCAGCCAGGGTATGGATCATGCAGTAGCACTAGAAAACCATTCCTTGCAGGCATACTCTTTGCAAGCCTTGCTCTCACCTTCTCCAAGCTCAGACGGTATGTAATGCCACACAGTGCACTTTTTTGATACAATCACAAAGGAGTAAATATTTCCCCTTCCGCTAGTCTGAGCCCCTTTGGAAAGATGGCTTTTTTGGGGTATTAATACCTGCCCTTTAGTCTTTCAGCTTATAGAGGCATTGAACATGGCAATGTGTCACAACTTGTAGTGGGGACAAGAGCATGATCTGTTATGGCATGGTCTTGTGAGCCACTTTGCAGCAGCGCAAGGGTGTTTGCCATTTCCATATTAGCCCTAGTAACAGGGATTGCGCTCTTCTGCCAAAGCTTCTTAGCCACCCAGAGCCCAGTGCCTCTTTTGTGACAGTGTGTGTGATGTACAATAACAGTGGAGACCATCTGCATCGGTTTCTGCTGCGTCTCACACCATCAGCTCTCTGCTTTCCAGTATCAGGTCCTGCTCTACTGGATTGAGTTGAGAGGGACTGGATAAAATGCTCGCTCCAAAAATAAAGCCTCCTTGGGAAGAGAAGGGGAGGGAAAGATGAGAAAATGGGGAAAGCAAAGGGCAGCAAACACGAGAGAGAAGGGATTGACTGGCAAAGGATCAGCAAAATGGGGGAACTGGAAGGAGGCACAGAGCAGAGCCCTCAGAAAAGAGTGAGGACTGCTCTGTGGTCTTCTGCCCAGTGATGTGCCCAGGAAGAAGCAGAAATACACACATAGCATCCAACAGCTCCCAAACAAAATTATTCCTCCTGGGCCAAGGGATGCCCAGCAAGACCAGAGCCAGGACTTAGGCTGCTGAGGAATACAAAAGCAAAGTTCCCTTTGTTGCTCATAACATATTATAAATGTATCACCTTGTTTACTGGTTCTACTTCTGAACCTGTCCACCTAGTACACCTTCTGAAACTAGTCCTGGACACCACTGCCAGGGCTAGCGCTCTCTCTCCTCTCTGCAGAATTCCCTCCCACTCCCCTTTGGTTACAAGCAAGCAAGAAAGCAAGCTCCACTTCATACCCTATTTCAGGTCCAGCCCCCTCCCGGGGAGGACTAGCTGCCGGTACGAGTGGGCAGCCAAGCCTTTATGCCCACAGGTTTCCAAGCCACCATTGGGATTGGCAGTAAAGGTGTCCCCCATGGGTGAATTCCTGTGCCGTAGAAACTCGTGTCTCAGGAACTGAACTGAGACCATCAATTCATTTTCCTTGGCTCAACAAAGAGCTATCAGGCAGTAACCAATTTCACCCATTGCCAGCAGAGACAGGATTCAAACTCCATCTGTAATTATTATCATTAAGCAAGCTAATTTTGTAGGGGAGGAGCTGCCGGCTTGCTAATATGACAGCCTTATCTATTAGCTTGTCAATTAGCTAGCAGCTCTGCTGATGGGCAGGCTGCTGCTCCGGGCCAGTCGGTCCCAGGATCAGTCCCGACCTCAACAGACACCATCCAGTGATGCTGGGCAAGATGAGGGCTTCACTTGTGGAGGCAGAGGAAGGGGCTGACTTACCCCACACCTGACATTTCGTCCCTGAAAGGAGTCAGACAAGGAGAGTTTAGAGAGGGGGTGAATCAGGAGAACAGAAATCGAATGACCCTCCCGCACCTGTGGAAGGTCCAGGGTGAAAACCAAGCCCCACAGCACTCAGTCCAGACATACACCGTGCCCTAGAAATGTGCATAGCTCAATGGCACCCAGGCTGAGTTACTTACTACAGGAAATCCTTGGCTGTGTTTTCTTTGTCCACCCTAAATCTCCGCATGAGAGCTTTCCTGTTCATATTTTGTATCAGCAGTTCCAAAACTGCAACAGTGAGCACCTGAAATATCATTATGACTAGGAAACATTTATTTGACCCATTTGTAACAATCTGCCACGTGCCATAAACCACGCTTTACTGGTAAAATAAATAAGTGAAGGAATGCACTCATTAAAAATATAATAACAAGTTGCCATCTTCAATTGTAGTCTAAGCTACTTTAATGATGCCATGTACTTCCAACAATCGTGCTGCGGCCATAATGAATGAGGTTGTTTAAGGCTGTTGTGGGAGCCTTTCCAGAGCCAAAGTGCTTTCTCCTCTGATCTGGAAGAAGGTGTAAATACAAATCAGGCTCTGTGCTGATGTTTTCAGAGGCACCTAAGTGAGTTAAGACCTTGAGCTTTATTTTTAAAGGTGATTTAAACTAAGCTCCCCAAAAATATGGAGTTAAGTGCCTTAATAGCTTTTAAAACCTGACCCTGACTTATGTGTTTATGGCCTTAGGCAAAAGGAGGCAAGTCTGGTCCTGACTCTGCGCTTGAATTAATTTGTCACCTTGGCCAGCCACCTCCACCTCTCTGCATTTCTGAGTCTTCTGTGTCTTTCTTGCTTTGTCCACTGGAAACTCTTCATTTCCAGACATAACTCCTATCGTGTTTTTGCAGAGCACCCATCTCAGCAGCTGCTTGATTAGGGATGTGGCGTGGAGGTGGGACTATTAAGAAAATAATAAACTTAATTTCCAGGGATAAACTATATGAATTTTATAGTAGGCCCATATGCTGTCCCAAACAAGCATCTACAAAACCTGGGGATGCCACCAAAAGGGCTTTTCCAACTAAGAGGATGGAGTAGAGGGCACAAATGCTCTGGATTTCTCGGCTCCTTTGACGTGTAGGGGAAGAGACAGTGGGACAACGTGTCTTTGACAGAGTGGTGTCCGGCCCCTAAATGGTGAAATGAGACTATAAAACACAGGATCAGTCTCTGTTTTCTGCCGGATCAGCACATTCTTTCTGTTATTGCAGTTATTGTTGTGTCTGAATACCTAATTAATTACAACAGTAAACGCTGGCTTCTTTAATCACAGCATCAGCTGTCCTAATCAATCTTAATAATATGGAATCTGTACTATGGCACCCATGAATTTTAATCTACATAAATTTCTTAAGACCTCTCGCAAGCTTGTTGTACGAAATGATATAATTATGGATATAGATTAGGGCTGTAGAGAGTGATTTAAATTGGATTTAAGGAGAAGGTGAATAGAGCCCTCCCACTCTGTTATTTATTTATTTATTTTAATCCTGGCCTTCACATAGATTTTTTTTTTCCCTGTCATTATTTTATTTCCCCCACCCTGACTGAATAGCACTGCCTCTCTTTGATCGTCTTCCTCCCCCATCCAGACTCCTAGAGGTGACAGTGGCTAAGCTGCAGCTCCTGGGAGAGGAGTAAAATACCTCCAGGACAGTGGGAGGAATGAATAGATGGGGCAGAGCACAAAGCTGTGGATCTGGGTGATAACGCGTTTTTGTAGACCGGTGCAGGGAGTAGCACTGCAAAATAGAGTGAAATAGATGGAATAAAGCATGTCTGTTGGGAAATGCATAGGCAATCAGAAGCAGGGGGTGAAGAGGATGTCATATAGGTGTAAGGTTTACTGACTCCTTCCACCAAAGTGAAATCTCAGGGTGTCTTAGCATCTCAAAAGATGCCAGATCCTGCTTTTGTCCCTCAGAAGCAGTGGGCCCTTCTGACTGCAGAGAGCAGGTTCCCTTGGCTTTCTCTTACCCTGAGCTGGGACAAGGACACTGTCCCATACCCCACTGAGGGGGATGGAGGGTCCCCTTTTGATGGCTTAGGCAGTAACCGTCATCCTTTTAGCTCACCACCCCCACTGGCTTCGGTGCAGCTCCTCCTGATTTACACCCCTGACCATCACAGCAGGCTCCAGCCCTCTCTCCCTACAGCCATGTTCACCTGGGGCACCCATATAACAGCTTGTTTTGGACAGACACTGTAGCCGGGTTACTGGCATCTCAGAAAGGATTCTTTATAGAACATCACTTAAACTGATTTTATTTATTTTTAACAATGTGCTTCATTCTGCCACCTCCGTCCTTTCATTCTCTGACAAAAGCCAAACGTTGGGCCTAACACTAGCTGAATTCCCCTTTAAAAAGTTGGATTTCAGTCTAGAGAGATATCGGTAGTAAGAAAGCTTCCTGGTGTTAATTTTAAAGCACTGGTATTTCATGCTGACTTGGGAAATCATCCTTGGTTTTTGGCATCAGGCAGAGGATTCAGAAAGTGACATTAACGGATCTACTTTCTTTGAAGGACTTGGGAGTCATTTCTTGACTTCTCCCTAATGAATAAGTGCTGCCTTCGTTAAATTTATATTTATGGCCATATAGTAGGTCATTGGCTTGTTTTATGTCTCCAGGTTTATGGAAGGTTATCTGCCATGGTCACCTTGTGGCATCTTGGCCAGGATTGTCTCGCAGAGAGACAATTGTATCTGAGCAGGATTTTTCCCATGGAGATATGGAAATGATCAAACTAATATAGATGCGATGTCCAGGGATAAGGCTCTTGCCCTGAGCTGCCAAATGAAGTTACTATTAGCATCTGTTTGCCCTGGCAAGGCCAGATCCTCAGCTTCTGTAAAGCAGCAAGGCTACATGGACTTCAGCGGGGCTGACATGATTGATAGTTGTCCTCTGGCCTCTCAGGAGCCGCTCTGCCTCTTTCACTTCACCAGCTGATCCTCAGTGTGTACTTTACATCACGTTTAATCTTTTAAATATCTGTATGTTGGATGTAAGATCTTCATGAGTCTGACCATAAGGCAAGCTATTTCAAATGTTATCTATGGGCACATTTGCACAGATAGTCACCAGCACATCCAAGGTCTTTTGATGATGTTACAACTTAGAGATGTGATACTTCTGGTCCAAAAGCCCCTTTAAGGTGCTTTATGATATTCATGTCCCTCATCTAGTGTCTCCTATACTCCTGTGGCTCTTACCAGCCTTTACTCAGTTATTTAGCTTCTGGGCCACAGGCAGCTTATACCCGGGCACAGACAGCACGCAGAGGAGCTGAGGTCTCCTCCCAGCCCTGCATGCCCGTGCTTAGCTAATATTTGCAGTAAGAGAGAAGACTGACCATCTGAATGGATAGAAAGGATGGCTGAGACAGGGTAACTCTCCTACCTTAGCACAGCATGATCTGTGTGAAGGCCACGGGGTGTACATCTTATTAAGTTATGTGTATCTTATGGAGGAATAAAGCAACCTTCCCTCATGGTCTCCTTGTGCTGAGACACAGAAATGACTCATGTCTCCTTCCCACTTTGAATTTTAGCACATGGTGCTCTCCAGCCTACAGCCACACGTAACCCCTGGGGCAGACTGGCTCTGGATTGTGAGCCCCTCGTACATCTGAGCCCTGGCTGAACTTCTCATGGGTGATTATTAAGTAGGAGGGCTGTCACTTTACCGAACACCGAATGGCCACAACTTCCTTAAATGTCTAATCCGTGTCTTGAGATTTCTGGATCGATACCAGCTGTTGGCTTCACCCACACTACAGCTGGGAGCACAGGCAGTTATGCCCTTCACTGGGTTTAATTCATCTGGCAGAGTGAGCAGCAGCATGAAGATATGCTCATGGCTGCCCAAGATACCTTGGCTTCGTGCCGGGGTACTCAGCCGGCCCTGGAGTCTGTGTCCCTGCGTCTTCACCAGTCGTGTTGGCCAGCATGGACACATCCACTGTGCTGAAGTCACATCTTCATTTGCTGAATAAATACACTCTTTGAGCTAAGGAAGACAAGTTCTTCAGTGAGCAAAGGTCATCACTTTAGCTTTTAAGAGCTGCCAAGTTAAATTCCTGCAGGCGGTGACTCACAACAACCGCTTTTCCCAAACAGCAAGGTAGGGAATGAGACTATAAGTAAAACACCGAGCCCCAAGCCAGGGGTTGCTGCCTCCCCATGCTGTCTAGTCCTACAGTCACGGGATGCTTTTGACTCACTCTTTTTCAAGACCGTCCAGGGATGGCTGGGTCAATGTTAGGGTCCTATGTATTAGACCTGTCACCTTGCATCTTCTTTACCCGTAAGTTAGTGATTCCCAGCCTGGAGCAAAGCTCACTGAAACCAGGGGAGAATCTTCCCACCGGCTTGCATGTGCTACGTGCCAGGAGGAAATTCCCTGTGTGATCTGGGGCACAAGGTAGCCTCCTGAGAAAGAAGCACCCAGTTAGGTACTACCTATGCTGACAAGTCATTAAGACTCCAGAAAATAATAAACTCTAAAAGCTTTATGTGGGAGGGAAAAAGTGTGCATTTAAAGGCCTGTTGTCCCAAACCCTTTAAATAAAGCATTTGTCCAGTTTTAATATTTAATCTTAAAGGTCAACCATGATTTTAAGTGTATTTTTCCTAAGCAGAATGGCTTAGTTACAATGGACAGAGGACGGCTTCAAAGGCAGGCGAGATATCCACAGATGGGGTAAGGAGAGCAGCTCTGCAGTGGGGCAGGTGGTCCTGTTCAGGACGTAGACTCAACGATAGCTGTGAGAGCGGGCAGTTCCCACCCGCGCTCAGCTAAGGCAAGGAATAAAGGAAAGGACCACAGGCAGGTACTGCTCAGTGACTTCTCCCGTATCAATGAAGAGACAATCACTGCTAATTGTTTGCATGTCAGAGAGTCCCGCTCTGAGTCCAGCTCTGAGTCCAGCCTCAGCTGGAAAGGAAGTGCTGTGAGTGTATCTCCGAAATAGCAAAGATAATTTCTTTTTCTAGCTCTATAAACAGATGAGTGCAACCAAGGAAGGGCGGTTGCCTTTGGGGCAGACACAGTAGATCACCTCCTTTACTGCAGACTGCAAAACCACAGCTATCTTATAAATATTTGCTCCCTTTACCACGTGTCCCCTCACCTTCCTCGGGAGATATCTTCTACCTGATGGGACTCGGTCATTTTTCGGGGGTCCAAGTTATTATGATCCATTCTCCCAAAGTGGTGCAGGAACCGGTGTATTACTCAACTTTTCATAGCTGTTCAGTTTTCTTCTGGAACAATATGCTCAGCATTCTGGTTTAGAGGAAAACAGTTTTGAGCAGAGGTTAAAAAGAATAGACTTTACTTGCTTTCTTTTTCAAGATGGCAGGACTAAGCGGAAACAATTTTTATATTTTCCAATAATTTCCTCCAGTTTCCTGGAGCATCTGCTCTTTAAAAATATAGCTTTGTATCTCTACTATGCCTTCCACTAATCTCTCACAGGTTTTAATGAAGGGTCCTCACACCCCCTTTCAAGGGGTGAAAATCCTTATAATGGCAGTGCTTCTCCATTTCACATACATACATACTGAGAGACCTGCCAAAAGTCAGCTAGAAAATCAGCCGAACAAATTCCAAACTAATACTGAAATCCCACATATTTCTTCCTGTGACTACCCCAGCCTCCAGGTCCTTGTAATTCAGTAATGCCCATAACAAACAGAACCCTCCAAGCCTTGGCCAGCTTTCCCCCTCAAAGTTTGGTCTTCTCAACATTCCTAATTGTATTTTGGGAGAAAAGTGCAAGATCTTGCAAGCTTCCAACACGATCAATGGTGGTCTTTGAAGTTAAGGTTCAAGCTGGCATTTGCATCTGTAAGAAAAGACTTTCTTGGTGTTCCTTGGGTCTGTAACACTCATGTTTACCAACCTCCCCCACACTTTGGCATGGAGTCAGTGTCTTTTGTTGGATAGGTCAATGGCATCAGATTTCCTTCCAAGAGGCCCACACCTTTGTAGCTTCCAAGTCCTTGCCTCCAGCCACACCTCTGTGCTTGTAGGAAGGAAGAAGGTGGGATGGAGGGGAAAGTGGTAGCTCCCTAAGGGATCATTCTACAAGTAAGAAGCCGGACGGACTGCTTAGATGTATAACAGTGCAGCACCAATAAATACAAATTAAACTCATAACAAGAGGTGAAATATTAGGGCCAAGGTGACATTTGGACTGGAGGTTCAGCCAAGCTTTGCTTTAAATATTTTATTGCTGCAGATAAAGAAAGAGCTTATCCAACACGTTTCTCTTTCTCTCTCTCTCTTTTTCTCTCCCTATCAACCAAAGGGGAAAAAGAAAAAAAAAAATCTTAACTAGCTTTTGTTGTATTTGAGCTAGACTTCAAAGTTTCACAAAAATAAACAGTTTTAGGGGGGAGGACTACACACTTGTAAAGAGAGAAAATGCACTTTGAAGCCAGCAAGGGACTGCATGCCTTACACAGAGATTCACAGCATCCTCCCTGGAGCAGACAAGTGGCGTCCCCTTCCCCTCCAAGCAGCATCTCCTCTCTCACAGGGGGCTGCCTGGCAGCAACACAGTCCTTCGAAGGGTTGTTGGTATGGCAGGAGACACTGCTTTGTTCTCTTCTCCTTCCCCCTGCTATGCCGCTGTTGTTTTCTGCTCTGATTGAAAGTTTCATGTGACTGTAGCTGTCGCTGAGATCTGAGTTTGCACAGCACCTAGCACAGTGTCAGTCCTGGCGAGAGCTGCTCCTCTTCTGGGACCTTCAGCCCCTGGGTCCGTTTGTCTCACACAACGTGCTGGTGGGGGAAGAGGAAGGGAGAGTGCCTGTCATGTTTTAACCCCTTAATTCCTTCTCTCTCTTGTGTCTCCACAGCACAGAGCCCCACTGCAGCAGACCCCTTGCAGCAAGCCTACGCTGGAGTGCAGCAGTACGCAGGTCGTTAGTATTAACACTTTCTCCCAATAAACCTTTCTCTTCTCTAAAGCCTTTAATCTCTGAACATGCCTGAAGGGTCTGGGGGAAGGGAGATGTTTGCTGATACAGGGGCGAGCTGGGGCACACAGGCTCTCAGATTAAACTTGCAGTTCTTGCAAAAAAAACTATAAAGCCCAGGTTCTTCTCTCCCTGAGGAGACAACCTCCTCCCTTTCCCCAGGGAAAGGCTCCCTCTGACTTGTACCTCAGGGCAGCTTCATTGGCTGGACCACGTCCAGCCTGCTTAGCACTGTGCACAAGTGCAAAATCGGGTCCCAGATTTGGTGGACACTTTCTATAACAGCTCTGAGTGCTGCAGAGAGAGGGGGAGATGGGCAACCAGAGCCTGCAGAGCCACTGCTGCTGTGCCCGGCAGGGTACGGTATGTCTGCACTTACCCATATTTTAGGGTATGTCTACACTGTCCATACCCCAGCTAGTTAGTTTGAGGCTGGCTTAGGAGCTATGCAGACATGCTCCTGACTTCCCAGCAGCTTTCTCCATCACTCCCAGTGGGTCAGGCTCCACTCGCACTGCCCTGTATGCTGAGCAGCTCCTTTGCAGTTGATGGACTGACACCAGCCAAAGTGACCTGGTGCAGACCACGACCCTGCCGTGTTCAGCCTCCCCTCGCGAGGTGTCCATGGCCAACGTTGCGAGGAAGCTGCCACCCCAAAGTCATTATTTCCTGTGGTAACTGGAGCAATCGTGGGCTCCCGCTGAGGAATGGCTATTATCTGATGTCAGCACTGTATCTGGAAACTTAATTTAATTCTCCATGTAGGGCTTCATTTGCCGGTGTTTTAGTTATTGTCATTTATTGCTTGTGAGGTTTGATAGATGGGAAGCAGCTCAACCCTTTGAGCTGTTAATTAACCCCTCTGCACACACATGGCCCCTATCCCCCTCTCTCTGGGCTCGCAGGCGACCCGTACTCTGTATTTTTAGCAGCAAGGCACATCATCTACCATCTGTGGTACTGAATGGCTCCCCTTGTCTGCTTGGTGGGGGAGCTGAGGTGGGGCAAATTGTTTAATTGCTGCACACTGTTTCCACTCTGTTTGTGTGAGAGAAAGGAAGTCTCTATGGACATGAAAGAAAACGTATATCCAAGAATGTATGTACAACTGTGCCTATACAGCGTGTGGGCATATGAAGGTTAGGGTAAGGGAGGAAGCACACATGTGAACAGTTTTTATGAGCATGTGAATTAATCAGGGTACAAGAGAGACGACACAGGGAAACGTGTGCATGCGCTCTTTGCGTGGCTGTCAGCATGGTCATCACTGCGCTGAGCTCGTGAATGAATGTGTTTCCAGTGCTATCTGGGGTGGCTACGTGGCTCAGCAGAGACCCCCATTTACACCACATGGCTGTCCCCGGTGTTACTGCTGACGAAGCTGAAGGCAGGATGGGTGCTCAGGGCCAGGTGGCACCTCCTGGGGCACAACTGTGGTGCTTCTTCCACATCTTAGGCTGCATGAGATGGCTTTTCAGAGCCAAAATGCAGGGGAAAAGCCCACCTCTAGCTTGGTATGGTGGTTTGGAGTGAAACCTCCTTGCTTCCCAGCACTGAAATCTGTCTCTCTTTCTTCTCTCCCTTTCTTTCTCTTATAGCTGCTTATCCTGCTGCTTATGGCCAGATTAGCCAAGCGTTCCCACAGCCACCTCCCATGATCCCACAGCAACAGAGAGAAGGTGAGTAAATGGGCTGTCCTCCTCTCTGGCCCCAGCATGCCACCCCTACCACATTGGTTCCCCTCCTCGTACACCTAGAGAGTAGCCATTAAACGCCCAATTACTTTGAATCCCCGGTCCACTAAGTCTTTTCTCCATTTCCACATGTGGCAGGGCATCATTGGCGCTAACAGTAGTATGCAGGAACACCCTCATGGGGAATCGCTGCTGAGATCCCCTCAGTCCCCAGGGAGGGGAGCATGCTGATGTGCAATGGCCATGGAAAGACCTGCTAGCAACCTAGGCAATAATGTCCAGTGGGGGTCTGTGCTCGAGACAAGCAACGTGAATGCAGATAAAAATGCAATTTCATTGGAATAAAGAATTTAATAGGAAACAAAGCACTGGTGGCCCTTAATTAGAAACCAGTAACATAAGTTCAGACACTTGCTATTTAGAGAACAAAGACCTGCTGTTTAGAGAGGCTGATCTAGTCCTTTCAGCCTTCTTTGACAATCTGGAAACAGAAATCATCCCTTCTAGAGCACAATCTCTATATCAGAAAGAGACAAACCGTGTAGTGAAAGTACCTATTTCTTTACATTGACTATGACAGCAGCCTGGGTTATCTAGTCCTCAGGACTGGATGGCCTCACTGGAGACATGAAAAGTAAGGAGACGTGAATCTCCCACTGCTGCAAGTAAATGTTTTGGGAGGCAAACATGCCACGTAATGTTCCCTTTACAGTCACTGGGGAGCAGTGGCATCCTCAGAGGCAATCCACTCAGCTTGTCCCAATTGTCCTCCAGGGAGTCCACTGCTCCCTTTTGATAAGAAGAGGAGACTGCTTACCTAAGTAAGGCATTTAAGTCAGGTGCTTCAGCTTAGTGTAGAGACCCTAATTTTAAATAATTACATTTCAACTTCTATCCTCTGTTAGATCACTAATTCAGATACATTCTATGTCATTCGTGTTATTATATATATATAATGACATTTAATATTTTAATATAGTGTAACAGTCAGAATGAAATGAATCAAGATTACACTATCAAACTAAAACATTCTGATGGCCTAGAACTACTTTGGGGGAGAAATCTCATTTTGTAAGAAAATTAGAAATGTCGGCATTTCGATCTAATTTGGAATTAATTTTTTTCCGATGTCAGAATTTCCTGGGGAACACAACTTCCAGCTCCTGATTAGCTCTAGTACATGTCCCTGCTGTGAGAACAGATGCACAGACCTAACGTATCGTTACAGAGATGTTTCCCCCATGCTGAAGGACTTTGCTTTTTATTACTTACTGGGGCTAGATTAAGCACAGGACAAAATGGCGAGCAGATCATTTCTCAGCATAGCATTGTGCCAGGAACCATCAGAAGCAAGAGATAACTATTGTGCACACCTTGAAGACCCACTTCCCAAAGACCCTCATGTTCGCAAGGCGTGGTGTGTCTGTGGGTTGAGGATTTGTGTCACCCAGTGGACAAGTTATCTCATAACTCCTTGCTCCTTCCTGTAAGCAGCTGGTATTGAGGGTGGTTGGGGGCCAGATATATGAGATGAACCACCAGTACAATGCAAATTGTCATTCCCAGTGACCTCCATTTTCCTGCAGTGTTTTGATGCTGTGGCTTTCTCTGTTGCTTACTAGAAGGAGAATCTCTAAGGCACGACACTCCCTTTTAGCTGAGGGTCAAGACCTTTAAGCATCTCTAACCTTTAACATGAAAACACTGCAAGAGGGAACTCTAATAATAATAATGCTTAGTGCTGAGAAGAGTACTTTATGTTTGCAAGGACGTGCACAAACATTGATTTGTTAATGAACCAGCCCTACCACAACAATAACATCAATGATCACATTGTTAATAACAACGCTAACTCTCTGCTCCCAGATCCCGGTTGGATAACAAGCCCAGAGTCGCTTGGCTGCTGCAGCGTTCCTGTAGAGATTAGTCATTACTTCCACATGAGCACTGAGGCTGCCGGCAGATGACAGGGAGCTTGGGGTGGAACAGATCCAAAACGATCAAAGCTAGAGATGAAGTCTTGATTCAGGCCATGTCAACGAGGCAAAACTTGGGGGTAATTTAAAATTTGTACGGTATTACTCATCTTGATGCAGCTTCTGAAAAGCAGAAGTACACTTAGATATTAAAATAAAGTGGTGCAGGCTTGTGACTCTCATCTGCCCTGTGCTGAAACGTACTGGGGACTGAATAGCAAGCAGGTGCAGAAAAGGCAATGAAATTCCAGCCTCTGGTGATTTGCCGTAGAGGTGCGGTGTGTAGCTGACCAAAGGGCTGCAGGATAACTTCCTACAACCTTGCAAGTCAGTCCATTTTTAATTACTGGCTTTTAATTACAGTCCATTTAATTATAGGCTAGTCATAGCCTTTTCTTATGCCACTGATTCCCAGTGTTGGGGATGCAATGATAGATAACTGCTGTCAGCACGGGTATATATTTACTCATATTGCCAGTGGACACCCAGGGATAGATTGGATCTGCAGCTGTCCCCATGATAAAAAACTAACAATGAGCTGGAGGGTGAGGAGCATGGGCAGAGCAGTGGTTTAGCAGCTCAGGTCCAATCAAGCCAAATCAACATGGGCCCACCACAGAATTCATTACCATGTGCTTCTGTGCTCTCAATCATGGATTTTTCCATTATCCAGCATGGTTTGCCTGTAATTTAGACCATTCGTAAACTGTGCATTCCTTAAAAGTTTTCTTTCCTTTTTGTCCAAATCAAGGCTATCTGTGCTTAAGTATTAATGAACAGAAATATCTATAACTTAAAGCCATAAAACCAAGAGCCATGGTAGATGTCAGGGTAGAAATGAACCTTGATTCTACTCTCATAATGTGTCACGAAGATTAGATTTCGAGCTGACTTACAGCCCTTTTGAAAACCGAAGTAAAATCTGTGGTAAAGAATTTTAGCACTGTATCAGCCCTGAACTGCCAAGTATACTGATCTCCAACAATCCATTAACTCAGCGCAAAACAAGACCTTTCTCTCCAATGAGATAGTTGGAGCCTTCACTAAGGTTTTGCCATACCAGCTGCGATTTTCCTCTCGCGCCAGTGATCCTGATCAAATCCTTTAAAACTCATTGCATGTGTGCACTGAGAACTAACTTAGCTCTTCACAGCATTCTAAGCTGAGCAACTCATGCCTTTGGTTTCTTAAAAATATACATGTATATACAAAGACGAGGTCATACACATAAACACATAGTCTTCCATGGAGTGCACAGATTAGCTTGACTCAGGCAGAAAAAAACACACAAGAAGGTAGAAGGGCCGAGGTAGAGAGAGCTTGGTTTTGAATTCTTTAGCAAGGAGTCTAACTGTGACAGGTAACTTGGATGGATGGATGGATGGATGGATGGATTTAACAAGAAATTGGTCGTTAAATTCCAATAGCAGAATTTTCATATGTGAGGATGGTATAACAAATCAAACCATCCCAGGCTGTTTCTAAGTAGCAGGTGCAGTTTGCAGCACTGGAAATCACTAAAAGGGCTCTGTGTTTGGGAACAGAGTGGGTTTGGCCTTGAATGCCTGGGTTGGTATGGGAAGCTGCAGCACGGGTTTCCCAGCCACATTTCAGAGCTGCACTGGGCTTTGAGGATGGTCCCTGCTTTTTCACATCCTCCCTGGTCTCTTCCTCTTGGTCTGTGAGCAGTGTGAGGCAAAGCTGATTTCAAGGTGAACTAAGGGTTGTTCTCTCCTTGAGCCCAACCTCCAAACCTGGTGTAGATGAAGTTGTGTGCTTCCTGGTCTGCCTTCAGCCTTAGTAGGTGCTTCTCAGCACACACAGGCAGAATCCCTACTCATGCACAACGCATCCAAGACCCCAGGAAATGCAGCTGGCATTTTTGAAAGACTTTGCCAGTTTTGCAGAGCAAACTGCTGGCTCTGGTGATGTCAGTGGGAATTTTGCCACTAATTGCAGCAAAGCCAAGATTTTACCCATTCTATTATAAAGTGGATCTCAAATCCCACAGCAGAAGTGCTCTGGGGCATGTTCAGATGAAAGAATGAATTTTTCCCTGCTATTCTGGACTATGGTCTTCTCCTGGGCAGGATTTTCTCAATTCTAACAGACACCTAAGGGGGTCGGTATTTGTTTAACACTTTCAGACCGCTTCATATCTAGTTTATCATGCCAATAACTCCACATGTGTGGAAATGAACTGCAGAAAGGACTGGAGGATGGTTACTCAGTGAGGAGACTAAGGAAGAGACAGACGGGAGGTGGCGGAAAGAAGGAAAAGCTTGGCATGAAATAGGGGAGCCTGATTGTGGGCCACTGAGGTTCAAAAGTAATTTAGCTAAGCAGATGACCGGGTGCCTAATTAGTTAATTATCCCACCATACCACTATCCCCCCCATTTGGAAGAAACCCTGTTACCATCCTCATGACCTCTAGGAAATGCACAAGTTGCAAAGGATCAGCTGTTCCTTCGTGACAGTCCTTTTAGCAAATTAGTGGGGAAAATTGTGCTTAGCAAATATTCATTAGGGCTTCATTTTCCATTAATCCAAAAGGAAATGTGGAGAGCCTGTGACTTCAATCACGCTGAGGCCCAGGAATTTTAATGAGCTTTAAATGGGCATCTGTCAGAATCCTGACTTTGCTGTACTTCTCCTGCCAGCCGGGGGGATGAGTAATGGCTAATAAAAGGTGGGAGCATCTATGCAAACTCCTCTCCCTAACAGGAAAGTCAAAGTTGTAATTTGCTGTGTTATGACACCATAATTATGCCCTGATGAAGAAAACGAGAGTATTCAAAAAACCCTCTCCTTCCCCACACTCTGCCCCAGATGTACATGGGGGAAAGTTGTCTAAGTCAGGCCACAGGGTTGCAGGCACGTGGGCTGGAAGGAAGGAGAAAACCCTGCATCCCTCAGTCCTCTTACGTTCACAGCAAGGAACACGCACTGCACCCCTTCATCTTGACCCCCATGAGCAAAGCAGAGCTGGAGTTACCTGTCGAGGTCAGTGCAGAGCTGGGCAGCAGCTGAAAGTACCTTTGGAAAAAAGAGCATGACAAAAACAATCCCTGCCTGCTCAAACTATGCAGTTTTCTGCTAGTGAACACTGCAAGGGGTTTAAATGCTTATTTTTTTCAACAAACCCACTTGGACGCACCTGTTCCCTTTTGACTTTTTGCTCACATACTGCATGTTTAAAAATAAAAGTCATATTGAAAAGTTTCATTCTAGGCTATTTGACCAGAGGCAGATTCTCCCTCTTCTGCCCCAAAGTACAATTTCAACAGAACATTTTCTGAGGGTCTCTACTTTAACAAAACTGCATATTCCAACTAAAGACTCCACTCTGGATATTTTTCCAAGCACTTTCTTAAGTCTGTAAGAGTATGTGTTACAGCACTGAGGTGAAAAAGGCAGTTCCTCTTGTCTCGTAATTTGAATTTAAATACATCTGTAGTCTTTCTTGCAGAACTCTCTAGAATAGGGGACATGGCCAAACTGTCCAGTTTTGGGGGAGCCTTCAGGCGGAGTCAAGCTGGGGGGCTGAGTGTAAAATTCTGAAAAACAAAATAAGCCTGTGGGTTTTGCATATGTTTCTACTTGTTATCACAATCCTCACACAGACACAAGAAGGACAATGAAACTTCTGCATGCAGACACTGAGAAGAGGCAAGATTTAGTGTGGGTCACCCAAAACTCTACTTAATCTGAGATTATGAGGAGCAAAAAAACCCTATGAACTTCATTCTTTCATTCTTTTTGTTCTTATTGCATGGTCTAGCGACAGAGAATGTAGGGGGTTTTTTTGTGTGTGTATGGTTGGACTCGATGATCTCAAAGGTCCCTTCCAACCATGAAGATTCTATGATTCTATGGTTCCTTCATTCTGTCTTTCCATGGCCACATGTGTTGCTGCCTTCCTCTGCCTCTAGATTTTATCCTGATGTCTGTCCTGGGAAGGTTAATGAAATTAGCATAGCCTCTAGGTGACTTTCTGAGTTCCTGGTCTTCCGCTTTGTCCATTCCTCTGAGACTACAGACTGCTTCCTACAGGTGACCCCTCACCAGTCAGAGAGAGGGGACGCCAAAGTAAATCTCTACCATGTGCTTTCTCATATCCTATTTCTCTCCATTCATGGGTCGTCTTTTTCTCTTGATAGGACCAGAGGGCTGTAACCTGTTTATCTACCATCTGCCCCAGGAGTTTGGGGATGCTGAGCTGATGCAGATGTTCCTGCCTTTCGGTAATGTCATCTCCTCGAAAGTGTTTGTGGATCGGGCGACAAACCAAAGTAAATGCTTTGGTGGGTAAAGATAACAAAACAATTAGATTCATCCAGGAAAGGGCTTTCTCTAAATACTTTACCTTTCAAACTGCTTTCTTTCTGCTTAAGCTTTATGATTTCTCTCAATTTACTCCTGTCAATACTTTCCCCCTTCCCTCTTTCTCTCCTAATTGTCTCATGCTCAGAGTTGTGTGCGCTGCTTAGAGGTGAAGGTTTGGCAGCAGGGTGCTGCGGCTGCTTGCGGCGGGGTGGAAAATTTCCCTCCTTGGAAGGGGAGGTGGGGAGGGTATAGAGAAGACTAAAGCACCCGGAGCGAAATGGAGGGGGCTGGTGGGGTAGGTGAAATGCTGATGGGGTCAGCAGAGGGAGCACGTGGCAGAAGGGGAATTCCTATACCTAACGAAAAGGAAAGACAAGTCGTGGGGTTGAAGGGAAGACAGAGCTGTGGGGGCAGCTTTCCAGCAGCTGTGATGCATTAGAATGCAAGGGGACAAGGGCTGAACAGTAGCCGAAAACCTGGTCTTTTGGGGGGATGGCTGCTCGGCGGACGGCAGGCAGCCTTATTCTGAGCCCACTGGACCTGAGCCAGCACCACAGTAGATACAGGTAGACCGAGCTAACCCTGTGCCTCAGCTGTCAGGACGTGCTAAGAGGCCGGGTTTGGAAGCTGCACCACGCTCACACAGCTCTGGCCTCGCTGCTGGCTCAACCCACCAGCTGGAGCATGGAAAGAGCAGAGTCTCAGCTGCCTGTGAGCCACCAGGTAGGGACACCCTGAGCTGCACCCACAGATGGAGCACTGGGCCAGCCAACAGCCACCTGGTGATAAGTGCATGGTGTCTGAGTGGGATCCCACCGTTTGGGAAAGTGTTGCTGTGATGGTTCCCTTCTGGCAGTGCAACAGCACAGGGAACCTGCCACATCTGATCCCAACCCACCTGGCGGACAGGGAATCTCCGCCATCGATGTGCCCACCGCTGGGGTGTGCAATCCTGCACTCTTTGCAGACCTTCCCTGAGAAGTGCAATGGGACAAATTATTGCTTTTCTTTTCCTGTTACTTGCAGCTGATCTGGACTCTGTCTCTCAGGCAAAATTCCAGAGCTAAGACTTATTGGAGTTTCATTTGATTTTAAAACCACTTTCAGTCTCCACACTATGCTTCCCTTCCTTGCTGCCTTCCCCTTCCTTCTCCCGGACAGCCCACCTCCCAAAACTCTTACCTCATCCCTTGCTAGCTTTGCTGCATGTCAGATGGTACTTCCAAGAGTTTCCTGCCCCTTCCCTATGCACAGTTCCTCCTGCCCGTTCACAGAGGGTCTCAACAGGCCATTTCCCCCTGTCCCCCGATGTAAGGGGACACAGTGTTCCCCTTCACCAGTAGTCTTTGGGTTTCTGCACTCTCAAACACTAGAGGAACGAAGGACAAAAGAGTTTGGTGTAAAGAGGCAATTGGGAAATTCAAGTGAGAAATTATGAATTAGTCCCTTTCTCTCCAGAGCCCACCTGCTTTTTAGGGCTTTAATCATATAAAAGTTCATAACAAGACGAGCAGACCAGCACAGCTCTAGGTGACATTGAAAACTAATGCTCCAATGATACCCACAGGTTAGAAATGGACACTTGACAATGAAATTGCCATTCCTGTCCTAAATATTGAGGGTACTACTGAGCCTGGTTCTCCACATGTTTACAAGTGGAAAGACCAAAGGCAAATGGAGAAAAAATGAGATGAAAGTCAAAGCCAGCAAGGGAGAGTATTTCTGGACAGGTATTCACCTTAACTCGTCTTAGCTCAAAGGTTCTTTGGTTATAAATGTTCATGAGGATAGCAACACATACCTAGCTAGTGGAGCAGGGTTGTGGGGCTGGCTTTATTGCTGCTCCCCAAGGTACTGTGAGGTCGAGGCTTATAGCTGAGCAGGAACTGAGGGATCTTCGCAGAAATTTTTCTTAACATTGAGTCTTACTGGGAGAACCTAAACATCAACTTGTTTGATGAAGCAACCTTAAAAACTAATGGTAGGATATTCCAGCCTGAAGGCTGGAAGGTGCCATTTGAAGGTGTAAACTCAAGAGCACAGGGAAGCAAAAGCAGGAACCAGAGATTACTAGTGAATCTGAGTCACCTTATATTAGCTTCTGAGACACGGATATCCATGTCCAGTCAGTTTTGGGTCCCAGGTGTCAAGCACCAGTTTTCTCTGGCGTTAACTTACTTTCCCATAGCACTGAGTGCCGGTGGTGACTGCTGGTCTCAGACAAACAAGTTGCCTATGCTGCCATGTGCACCACCTGCAGAAGGACAGAAATAGAAGTACAGGTAGCTAATTATCACAAGGATGTCACACTGCTCTTCAAAACCTCCCATCCTGCTGACCTTCAACTTCAGAGCAATGTGAAAATGTGGAGGGTATTACAGATAATCAGGCCTTCCATTTGTTTTAAGTCCACTGAAGCGGGTGCTGATTATAATTTTTTGTTCAGAAATTCAATTTTTAAAAAAAAAAAAAAGGTACCTTTTCCTAAAGGAAAAGAAGGGCTTTTGTTAACTTTGAAAGTAAGAAAACTCCTTCCTTTTCCTGCTTAAACATTTCCCAAAACTCAATATGTAAAAACATAGCATTTGTATTTTTTTAACCCAGCTAGATCTCTCCAACTGGTAGCCTGGGGGAACAATTCTGTCTGGCCCCAGAAAGATATTCCACCATTATATGACCTTTTAAAATGTATCTGCTATGCAGATCCCAAGTAAATTGCTGTAACAGAGTCTAGCCCCAGGTTGTCGAGAAATTGTCAAGAAGTCCTGCTTTAGACAAACTTAAAAAATTCAATGGAGAAAAATGTCACCATGTTTTTTTTTTTTTTTTCCATGGGAACAGAAATTACTTCATTTGCTGCTCTCGTCTCACTGTTGAACGACCTGTAAGCAGCTGGCCCAAAGTGAGTGACTCAGTAGAGCAACATCTCAAAATAGGATTTTTATTCCTTCCTGTTCGGCTCTGACTTCTCCCCTGCATTTCCAGCACAAAGTTATCTCCTTCAGCTGCTACTGGCAGGATAGTGTAGGGGCAGCAATGGGAGTGTTAGGAAGAAAGTGAGATCAGCCACGAGCCTTGCTACTGGTTTGTGGAGTCCACGACCCTGCAGAGAACCATTAGCACCTGCGCTGAAGAAAGCATGCTGCGGTCACGAAGGCTTTGACTTTCCCCATTCAGAGGCCGCCGCCTCCTGGCTGACAAGGAGCAGCGAGGAATGCAAGCTACAGCCAACACCGGTCTCATGTATAAATGTGACAGTGCTCAAAATATGTCTCTTGTTTTCCATAGCAGGACTGCTTGCTGTAGCGTGTAAGACTGACAAGAAGCAACCCTGACTTCTCACTGAAGAAAGTCATTTAAATTGGGAGGCTGCTTTGCCTTCAACTTTTCTTCTGGCGCACACATCCAGGCTACACCCAAATCCTTCATTTTCTCTTACAATTTTTCAAACCTCTCTCTTTTATTTCCCCCCCTATCATGATGCAGCTGTAACATGGTCAAGTGCAGACCACGCTTCTCCCTTCCACCCACCAACACCCTGCCTATCCCCATGGCCTCAGCCTCCATCGCACCGACCATATCAGCATCTCCTCAGGCGCTGCCCTCTCGTATTCAGACTTACTGATTTCACCATCACAGCTCCTCACCGTTCTGCCCTTCTTGCTCCTCTCTCACTAGTCCTTCACTCAAAGCCCAGCTGATACCTGTAGCCACTTCCCATGCACTTCTTTTACAGCCAGCATGTTTCTCCCGCTGGGCCATGCTGTCCGTTCCCACTGGAACGGCAGGGTCACAGCAGGAACCATTGTCTCACTCAGGGAAAAGTTACACTTAGTCAGATGCTCCTTGGAGACAGTGACTCCCATTCTCACAGCAAGCTGATCTAGGAAGTAGTGCACGGAGTGCCACAGCCTGAGTGTCAATTTCTGCAGGACCCTGGAGCTCGTCTCTGCACAAGGCGGAGTCTGTGCTGGGTCTCTTACCTTCCCACTGCACATGTGTAAGTTCTTCTGTGTGTAGGTATGCTAAATGTCAGAGGACATGGAATACATTTATGTGCTGGTCTCAGTGGTTCTGGTGATAATTCCCCTCTCAGTTATGCAGATAATTTAGATGTGACCAGTTTGTGTACAAGGCAAAAAGAAAACTCCAGTATAATGACACAGTTAAGGCTGATAGGGCAAGTAGTCAATGTGAGAAGAGCCGTTCTTCACTCTGCCCACACATGGCTAACTCTACCTATGTTGTAGGGTGATGCTACAATACAGTCCTAATTTCAGGAGCATTCACTGTTGTCACACAAGACATAGTTTGAGAAGGCATTTGAATATGTTAAAACTAGCGAAACAGGGAGACAGGCATGTTCTAGGAAAACGTTTTAACAGGGAAGAGAGAGAAAGGATAGGTTTGGGCAATATTAATTAGGAAGACATGACAGAAATTAGAAAAACGAGGATGTGGATGGAGCAGCAGAGGCCAAATGATTACCCCAAGGTGTCAAATAAATGTAGATAAATTAAAGTTGGAGGAATTGCTTTACTGGTGCACTTGGAAATTCATTCCTCCAGTCACCTCTTTCTCAGAGCAGTGAGCACCTGGATCTGCCAGCTCTTTGCACGTCATCGAGCAGCAGACACTGTCAGGCCAGTTCTGTTCTGTGCCCCAACCCTGTCCCTCACATGTGTCTCCTTGGCATGTGCCTGTTCCCCATACCCGCTGGTGCGGCAGCTTCAGTTTCTTCCCATGGTGCAATGACTCCAGGATACTTTGAAGAACCTTTTCTATGCCCACTGGTTTCCCTCCACTCAACATGGTATGACACCCCTAGTGTAAGCAACTGCAATTCTTGGGTTTTTTTCTCCTTTTCTATGCATTCCAGATGTACTTTCACACTGGCAGTAGGGATGTCCCACCCCTTCTTGAAATGTCCCACATAAATGTAGCAAGGAGCATTCTGGCTTTGTCCAAAAAGCTGTGAGGGCTTCGTATGTCCATAGGTTTATATGGCCTAAAGGAAATATCCTATTTGACTCTTGGTACAACATGGACATCAGGTCTTATTCCAGATTCCTACAGACAGTCCACTCAGAAGTTGCTAGTGTTCCACCCCATTTGGAAAAACATACAGTCTTCTCTGAAGAGCCAAAAGAGAGGAGATGATAGCACCATTTGATGAGGGTCATACTAGTTAATTACCTTCACTGTTAAATATTTCTATTGCCTACTAAATTTCTTACTCCTACCTTGTGAAAAGAAACAGGGGAGCCAAAGGAGAGAGATTAAAGGCAAGAAAAGCAGTGAAGAATGAGGACTGGACACAGGAGGGAGTGGAGCTCAGGAGAAGAGTGGAGGGTTGGGTAGAGCTTGTATTATGTTATTAGAAATACATTATGGCAGTTCAAGATTGCAGTGTGGTGGCAGAAAGGTGGAGTGGGAGACGCAAGGCAGCAGGCAGGTCATGATGGTCTATAGAGTTTCAACCTGGAAGCTGAAGCAGAAAGAACAGAAACACCAAGAGACTGGGACATCAGCAAAGCTATTCAGGGCCCTGGGACCAGGGGTATTGCAGATCAGGTCTGAAGTGCATTGGCAGTACTCCATAAGACATAGGAGTAGAACAACAGACCCTGAGCTACATCAGAAAAATATTGCTCAGCACCTGCTCACAATGTACCTCCAACAGGCCCTGCCAAATCTGGCAGTTTCTCATTTAATAACAAAAAAAGACATCTTTCCTTAAGTTCATAGAGAGACATGAGCAGGTCCAGGAGTAAGGTGGTGTAAGGGTAAGAAATTCCGGTCCCATGTTCCAGCCCCATCTGAACAACCATAGGTCAACCTAGCTGTGTGCCTTGGGCTCGCCCTCTTGCAGCAGGACAATGACTGCTTTTCACAGGGCTTTAAGATCCATGGATGAGGAGAGTTATTTATCAGCTCAAAGTCTTTTTGGGTTACTTTTCTGATTCTTCTTTTGGTAAATAGGAAGATTCTCACCAGAGAGAGGAATTGTTAGAAAGCACTTGGGAGAGACGTGGAGCTCTGTTTGCTGCTGTTACCAGTATTCTGTTTAAATTTGATTTTTTTTCTCTCTTTTGACTTTAAACTGATTTCAAATTTCCTAAGAAAGTCTCTACCGAGCCTTTCTCCCTCTAGTCTGTGAAATTAGGCTATGTCCTTTATTTTGCATGATCTAGTGGCAATATATTTTGTTTCAGGTCCCTGGACAGTATCAGATTGTCATTCCCACATAGCTACCGGCTACAGACCAAAGCTCAGAGTGTCATGGAAGAAGCCACTCATTTGAGTGGCAAAGTTGAGACAATATGGAAACAATTTTCCAGGCACATCAAGCATGCCTGATCCCTGGAGTGTTTTGGTTCAGATCAGCACTAGTTTGTTGTGGTCCTCTCCACTCTGAAGGACCTGGCACAGACAGACAGCCAAGGAGAGATTCGTGAGTCGGAAAGTAAGCCAAGGGGAGGAGGACACTGTTAGAGGGGTTCTTAGGACTCCCAGAGGAAAGGGAACGAGGCACAAAGGTTTATTATTTGCTAGCTACTCTCTGTTATGCTCCAAAGCATCCAGGCTCTGAGATTTCAGGTCCGCAGAGTAAGGATGGGACTCTTCTCCAGCTGATAAGGAAAGAGTTGTGTGCCTACGAAAGAGAAGGAGCTGTTCATAAAACTCAGCGCACAGCACCTCCAGCCATTGCAGTCGGCTGGGGGAGGCTTTAGGGGGAGGAGGAGGAGCGGGAGAAGTATTAGGGCTGTGAGCCACTATTCATTTACAAACTATAATTAATTTGATGTTTAGATTAATTTCTGATGCACTCTCAAAGGTGCACTGAAAGCATTTTTCCTTTATTATAATGTTGATTGCTTATTGGGGAGATAAATCTAACTGTCAGTTATGCACTGACTTACCAAAACTTTCAGACCAAGCAAGCATGTACGCATAAGGAACAGCTGTTTGCAGCTCTCCAGTTAAAGGGACAGCTCTGTCTTTTCTCAATAACTCACATTAAAGAAAATCTATACATTGTACACAGGGACTTCTGCTTTCTTTTGTAGCTTAACAATTTATTAGACAAGAATACGGTAGCAGAATCTATCTTCTATTTATCTGTCTGTCCGTGTGTCTGTCACTATTCTATCCATCTCTCCACACAAGTGATAGACATAATCCATCCAGAATATATTTGAAAGTTATGGATATATTTGTACATATCTACTCACAGGCACATTTGCACAATCATTTTAAATGTTTAGCATTTTTTTCTCACAGTGCAATTAGATGGAGGAACTCATTACTGCAGGGTCTTTGCGGCTACTCATTTAATGACCTTCAAAGAGGGACGGCCATTTATGTGACTAATAGAAATTAACTGATGTTAAAAGTTAATGCCAGAAGAAAGAGTAAAAACAAAGAGAGTTTTTAAGCAGATTAAAACTTAATACTCTGGGCTTCAAATAAATCCATCAGCATTGGGACCTAGGAAAAGAACCTGACCGGGCTCTCATGTGGTTGCACAGTGTGCTATCTACTGCCACCTCCTCTAAAAACCCTTTGGCATTAGATAGACTAGATGAACCTCAATTGCATACAGACAGTCCTAAAAGTGATACGAGGCTATTATAGTTTCAAATGCAAACACCCCCATGTCTAAAAACACCAGAGGAGAGTCCCTAGCGCTACTTTCATTCAGACCAGAA
Source organism: Chroicocephalus ridibundus (assembly GCF_963924245.1). Taxonomy (NCBI): domain Eukaryota; kingdom Metazoa; phylum Chordata; class Aves; order Charadriiformes; family Laridae; genus Chroicocephalus; species Chroicocephalus ridibundus. The sequence goes on along the minus strand of NC_086316.1, from coordinate 77,686,418 downwards.
GTTTCTATTCAGAAGTCAGAAATAATGATTCCTCCAATGGGCAGCCCCTTTTCTGAACTCAAGGTGATTGATCTGCAGTGCACAGACTTACCACATCTCACTCTTGAGAGACTGCAGACCCACCACAGCATTTTGGCTACCCATTACCTCTGTTTTTATTTTTGTTTTCCCAAGATCTCTCTCCTGCAAGGTGAATTTGAACTGAAGAATGGATGAGTCTCTATCAGTCCATCCAATCATCCATCCGTCCCCCCATATATCTATCTTCAGCTTCTTTGTATCTGTCTGTCCTGTCTCATCCATTGCACAGGACTGTTCTTCAGCATTGTGAAGTCTGTCAGCTAGCTAGTTACTGAGCAGCTGTTCAACACATCCTCACAGCTCTGTGCTTGGCCTCAGGCCTTCCTTCCCTCACAGTATTCAAACCCTGCTATGAATATGAATTTATTATTATTTCCTCATCTGCTTTCCTAAGGCCCTTCCAAGCAGAGCGTTTGAGAGGTTCACAGAGCTAAGTAACAGCATTTTCCCAGTGCTTATGGTGTCCTCATTTCACCAAGGGGATGATGAGGCATAGAAAGATATTCAAAACCATTTATTAATCTTGGATGCCTAATCTGAGATGCCATGAGCCTGATCAGTCTGTTTGCTAGTTTTCTCAAAGTATTTAGCACAATGCAGGGCACGCTATGTTTATGTTCAGATGCAGGCACAGGCACCAGCCTTTCTGTCAGTGAAATATCAGGTCACGCACTGAGCACCAAGAGAAGAGGATCACACAGTAAATCTTCATCTTCACTGGCAAACTAAAGAGGCCTTGCATATCAGCTCAAACACTGTGTCACAACTATCAATATCTTTTTAACGTTTGTATGCCATGGGCTCTATTTGGGCCATGAAAATTAACTCACGGCTGGACGTTGCTTGGGCACGGACCAGCGATGACAAAGGCCAGGGACTGTCCTTAGACAGCAGTGGAGACAAACCCACCCTCTTTTGAGAGGTGTGTTTAGGCACATAGATAGAAGCCATGATGTACCATTTGCACTCAGAGCCTGTTTTATTTACTCGTAAAAAAGTAGCCTAGGAGATCTTATTGAAAGAATCTTGTGATATATGATTTACTCAATATAACTGGGATGTCATGGTAGAAATAGAGATCAATTCCAGTTCTCCAAGGCAGCATTTGGTTGTACAACTACAAAACCATCCTTTTCCTGCTTTATTTACTGTCTATATTCCAACACTTGCAATAATGAGTCTGATACATTGCCATTTTCCTCCCCCTGTTATGTTATTCATTCTCTACAGTAATTAAAACAAGGATGCCATGAGAAAGAAAAATACAGAAATGTGTGGTTAGAAGCAGTGCCTTAATGCATATACAAAACAATACAGAATTAAAATTTTATAGGTAACATCATTTCTTGCATTTCTAACTCGAGTGCTTCATTTTGCAACCTTATCATTGTTTAATGTATTGGTTCATGTGATATCTTCCCTTTTCAAGTAAGCAAACCAAAATTAAAAAATCCCCAGGTGAGATTAACATCTTCAAATAGCATATATTGACAACTTCAAAGGTTGTCATCAGGGTAACGACTTGTAGATCCCCATAAAGATAGGTATACCCTGCTTAACCATTCCTAGTTTCATGTATGTCAAATCCCCAACCAAATTCAACCTCATCTCTACTTTCTCCAGCCTTGATCTGTAATATGTTCCATATGTAGACATATGTACATTATATATGTATTTTTAAAATATATATTTCTGCAATAGCAAATATGTCTGCAAATTATTAATAACAATGAAATCCACTGATCAAGCGGTTTGAATTTGGGCAACCTGCTGGCCTTCAAGGTGAAGAAGCTTTTCCTTATATCCAGTCAGGACCTCTCTCTGTCTTCAATTTATGCCCCTTGTGTCTCATTCTCCCACTATTCACCGCTGTGAAGAGACTCTGTCTTCTTGCTCTCATGGGGCAAGGGCTCCAGCCCTTGTCCATCCTGCCATATGCTGAACTCACTCCTTTTTGTCACTGTCTTTCCTATGCTGGGGGGAGGAGGTGCACAGAACTAGATGTCCAGGTGTGGTCTAATGAGTGCTGAGCAGAGAGGGTAATCACTTCCCTAACTGATTGTTAATACTGCTCAGTATGCTGTTGGCCTTCCTTGCAGGCCAGGGCACACATCTAATGAGATCCTCAGTGGTGAAACCCATGGAAAACCTAGAGGCAGTGGGACAATGCCCCTTTCACCAGGTGAGCTTCAGTCCCCTTGATATTTAGCCAGGCATGTTTAATGTTACAAAAGGGAAGAGGTGCATCTAACATCTAAGAGCACCTGCTGTCTTTGGCTACTTCACAGACATCAGATTTTCTCCTTTTTTGGCAATATGACCTATAAACCTGATTGTGTTCTGGCCATTTGAAGGTGAAATTATATGATTGTTCTAAAGATAGGTCTCTAATGACCCTTTAAATTCCTTCTCTAGAAGAGTTCCCAGAAATTGTAAAGTATTTATCTTGGTCATTTTGCATCTCCTGACATGGCTGAACAGGCTCCAGAAGGATTATTGTGTTTTGGGCTTTTAGAAATGCTTATGAGAGAAGAATTTTTGCTACTCGATTTTAGGAGTTAATGCACAAGCCACTTTTTTTAAGGGCAACTCATATTTTTACCTTATCCTTTCAAATTAAGATCTCTGCCCAAATTATCAAGAAACATCCTGCCTTTCTCAGGTTTTCTAATCAAAGGCATTTTCTTCAATGGGTTTTCCAGCAATATTTCTACTCTCCTTATTTCAGTAATTAAAATACAAGCACATTTTCCCATCTCCCACCCAAGGGTCAATCAAGAGTTCAGACAGGCCATTGGGTAGGGGCCCCAGAAGCCAGAATTATATCAGGCTTTAGTCAATCTATGATATAATTCAAGTTGCACAGACTGAAAGTAACTCTTCTGAAGGACTACAGAAGGCACTTCACAGAGATCTCCATTATTCAGGGTATTCTTTTAAAGCCCATTAATGGTGAATGCTCTGCTGGCAGACCCACAGGGATTTATCAGCATCTACGCTACAATATGAAGGTGTTCCATTCCCATTGATGTTGATGACAAGAGAAGCAAGCAGATCATTTCCTTATCCATTCTGGGTAGTTGAAAACACAGAGGTCTTACACTGACACTGAAAGGACTACAGATGTAACAGCTGGTTGGATCTGGAACAGTATGTTATCTTCCAGATTAAAATGCACTTCTGTACCTCTTTTCTGTCTCCTTTTGGTACCCAGCACAGTTCAGTGCCAGTTCGCAATCTCCTGAACTAGATATGAAGAGATTTTCTCTTTTCTTTTTTTTTTTCCCAAATGACTCACTGTGCACGAGGAAGTTTTTTTCCTGTTGATTTCACTTTTAGTTTTGTTAGCTGGTTTTCACACAGTGGCCTCCATAGAAAATAAAGTATTGGTTTGAAAAGCACAGCCAAAAACTATTCATCACTACTTCTGGCTTATGTATAGAAACTTTTAGACTGTCCTACAAAAGAAGCTTCCACTCTTTCTATATCTGTTGGGTTGCCCCAACCTAACCATAAGGAGGTACCAGGTGTGCAATGACATAAAGAGGAGAGACAGTTAGTTGTCCATCAAAGTAATGGTCAGTGGGAGCAAGGTGGGGAGATTCCATACGTTGCCACACCAAGAATGAGTCTATTTCAGATACTCCCTGGGACATGAGAGAACTGACTAAAAACAAGTCACTAGTCACTATTACAATTCACAGTGCACCTTCCTGATTGGTTCTCCTTTTTTTTTCCCTTGATCAACCCAGGAAGGAATTCACTTCCCCACTATGAAATTTTATCAAAAGGAAGGTCATGGTTTATGATGCTTGTCTCTTATAGACCAAGAAGCATGACTGGTGATTTGAGTAGCTGCAGTGTTCATACATGGCTTCTTTATAACAAACCCACAAATTGATCCAAGAGAGAACCTGGGAACAAAGAAATTAAGATTTAGATAAGAAAAGGATTGTGACATGGCTGGTGGAAGCTTCAGTAGTTCTTTTCATCTTGTTTATATTGTACAACTCCAACAAAATAAATGTGAAAAAAAGCTTAATCCTGATTCAGTAACAAACTCAGTGCATCCTTAACTGAGCACCTACTTAGATCGCACTCATAACTTGTGTAAAACCTACACTAATCTCATTCTTTGATTCTAGTTTTACACTGGTAGAAGACCTTGTCTCCTCAAAAGTTCATCTGCTTTTTCCATCTGTGTGCTTTCCCAAAAAACCTTCTATTGACACATCATGACATCAAACATTTACAAGGAAGGCTCAGAAAGCAAGTGAAGAAGAGTTCCTTCCATTTCTGAAAGCAGTTAGGAAATTGCTTCAGTTTTAATCATCATTCAAAAAAAGACCAAATACCATTCACTATCTATGGGTGATTCCTCAACAGCTAGTTTGTTCCTTGTGAGGAAGATCATCATCAGCTGGGTTGGAACATTATGCTTGTTTTAGAAGAACCACAATGCTTCTTGTTCACAGCAGACTTGTATATATAGTGGCCTAATATTTGATTCATGGGATCTCCAACAAATGGCTGAAGTCTGAATCCTACTTAGTAGAATGGGTACACCCACAGCCCACAGCATCAGACAAATAGCTGCTCATCCTTTAGACCCGCTCTGTTTACAGGAAAAAATAGAAGTTTTTAGAGTTAGCTCCATTCTTGTGATGAGAAATCTTTGTGCGTTTCTATATGAGATTTTTGCTTATGCTTTTTCTCTCTTTTAGAAAAAGTTCCAGATTTCTGTATGAGGCAAAATCCCAGATCTGACCATGTAGTAACTTAAACTGTCCAAATTCTAGTCTAATCTTGAATCTTAACCTTGTGCTTTCAATGTGAGCCATGACAGTAATTTCTGCATGGAAAAAAAAAATCCAAGCAGACTGTGAAAGAGAAGAATCATAGGAAGAAAGTTCTTTTTTGGTTTGAATTACCGTATTCAGGGTCAGCATCTGCAGCCCTCAACCATCTTCAGAAAAGATACTGCTTCTTTGAGGCAGTATCTGGAGAACATCCAACTGACAATGCACAATAACAGGGACCAATTGTCTGCCCATTCCAGTTCATGGTGCCTCCATGTATAGAAGTAGTTTCATGCACAGGAAGACAGAAAGGTGAAACAAGGAAGATGCTCATGTATATCAAGCTACCTTCTGCAGTGGGTGTTCTGACCTTTAGAGAAAGTTAATCATGCCATCTACTTTCACTCTTCATTTAATCTCCCCTTCCCATCTGTTCAGTTTCTCTCAGCTGGAAGCAAGATGAAGAACGAGTACCAGTCAGCTGTCTCAGTGGTCCGCAGCCCACACTTTGGGGCCATTTATTATAAGGCATTAACATCAATTGTCACCTCTATCATGACTGTTACCTCAGTCCATGCCAGACAAGTAGGCAAGAACTGATGTTATAAATATCTGAAATGTGAAATGACCAATGGACAGACAGATAGACAGATATGCAGTATCAGAAGGGACCATTCTGATCCCTTGGACTGAATTCTGAAATAACGTATGCCAGATAACCTCCACTGATGTGACAAGTTCAAACCTTCTGCTTGAGTCGTAGCATACCTTTTAGAAAATTTCTTCATCAAGATTTCATTTGACAGGTGCTCCACCCCTATTGCTAAACAAGATGTTCCAAAATAGTTAATTACCTTCATTATTTAAAAAATGCAGACTCAGTGACTTATTTCCATTTTAAATTTGTCAAAAGTCTGCTTCTAACCAGAAGAAATCATCAAGCTTTTTTTTCTTTCTATATTAAAATACCATATTTTATTGGAAATTATTTATAGACTATGGTCAGAAGACCATTTAACCTTCTCTTCAATAAGCTGTGGCAACTTTCATTACTTTTTCAGACTTAGAATTACTCTTGTAGTTCTTAATAATTCTGAAAACTTATTTTTTGTAGAGAAATCACCAGAACTAAATGCAGAATTCCAGTAAGTATCTTTCCTGAGCCATACTCAGATGTAACATTGCCTTCCTACTTTTAAGGATATTCCCCAGAGACTGGCTTTATCCCAAGACTATACTGAGTCTTGGGACTTTCAATATTTCAACACAAAGCTGAAAGCTCGTGCTTTTGGGGTTTATCATGACATTCATGTTCTTCTTAGAAGCACTGTTTTCTAGTGAAGATTTCCGCTTTTTATAAGTGACTCACTTTTTTCCTCTGGATACTTAATTTTGCATTTTGTTGGATTAAAATGAACACTCTTTAACTGAGTCCAGCCTAAGCAATGCCCCAGGTCAACATGACTTACTTCTGTCATTATTTACCATTTCACCATTTTTGTAAAATTGGCAAATTTTACTAGTAAGTACTTCAGATGTCTTCCAGGTAATGTTAGAGAAATTGAATAGCACAGACCTTCCAGCATGTTCCTGGAGGAGCCTACTAGAAACTCCTCAATATTGTAAGTCACAATTTACAATGTTTTTTGTTGTCTATCTATTATCCAATTATTAAGAAGTTTGATATGGGCTACTTTCATTTTCTATAAATAAGAGCTCTCAAATACTCTAGAAAATTTTAAGTATACTCTATGAAAAATTACTTTATTAATCAAACTTGCGATTTCATGCAATCAGGTTCATTTGATAGGTACTATTTTCCATGAAATCATGATGATTGGCGTTAATTGTGTACTCCTTTTAATTCTTTGCTGTATCATCTCACATCAAAATTTTCATAATTTTACTTAGGTTTATGAAAGATTGACTGAGTTTACCAGATCATCTAGTTTACATCCTTAAAAATTAATAATGGATTTTTTTTTTCTGGAACACTGTGAAGGTTTTCTAATATTCCATAACTTTCTAAAATGAACATCAATGGTTCAGCAAATTTCTGAGCCAATTCTTCTAATATTCTGAGGTTCAATTATCTTATCCCGCAGATGTGAAATATTTAATAGTGATTGTTTAGCATAGTCGTCAGTTACTGGTTGTTCATACATTACAAAATGGATGGATGGATGGATGGATGGATGGATGGATGGATGGGATGGATGGGACGGATAACTGGATAGACAGATCATGCTCAGGCATGAATAAACATTAGTGGAAGGTTAAATATTCCAAAAAGTCATCCAACCCTTTTAGACACCAGAAAACAGCTGAAATGATATGCCCTTGATCTGCAGACATACTCCTTTATTGAGTATTCCAGTACTCATAAATCACCTTACAGTACAATACCTTCCAATGCACACATACATTATAGAGCTACTTACATCCAGATTGTATCCTGAAATTCTTTACAGCACTACAAAATTGCAAGACAGCAGCTAGTACATTGCGCAAAGAACATAGCAAGGTAAAGACCTTGCAAGGCAATTAAAGGAAAACCTCCATTCTCTGATAAGACTAATAAACATGGAGAAAGAGAAAATAAGCAATCTTAGGAATGAAATGGACTGAAGTAGCAGGGAAGTGCTGTGATGTAGGTGGTCAGGTCCTGATGGGGAAGAAGGATGGGAGCTCCTCCCCAGCACCCTTCCCACAAAGGAGAAGACTCATGTGATTTGAACCCCTTATTGTTGCCTTCCCAGCAGCAAATGCCTCCCTGATGTTCCTAGATCTCACCCTTCCCCAGTTAGTAACAAAAGCAAGGAAGCCGTGCACTAAGGGCACAGTTATATTCATAACGAATTATATTAATAACTAATTCCTTAATGACGAACTCAAATGCCTGGGGGAAGGAAAGGAGCGGGGCCTCTAGTCTAACCAATTGCCAGTGCTTTCTGCAGCTTCCTCCATCTTAGTAGCCTGGCTGAGGCCCCCTTTTATGTCCTGGGTAGCAGCACTTTAGAAGTAAGGGAAGCAAGGGGCATGGACTTCTCCCACGCTAGTACCCAGCCCATGGTCACATTTCTTCTCTTTCGCTGCATGGGAATTTGCCTTCCACAAGCTGAGAGGCAGATCCTTGCTCTTCTGTTATTCTCATTTCCCTCTAGTGAGATGAACATGTGTTGAATGACAAGAGGGAAAAGTTCAGAAGAATGAGATCCTCTCCTTAGCTAGTGACTTTCGTAACGGCGGGAACAAGAAGTGCCAAGGAAGTTCCCTCGTGGCAGACAGACAAATACACTGACAGCCAGAACCAGAAAAATGTATCTCTGGACTAAGAAAGCTAAGCATCTCTGAGATGGTAGTTTTGTGCAGCAAGCATCCGGAACATAGCTCAAATAGCTCTTTTTAGTTTTAAGACAAGTTAAATATTTGTTGCTTTGAGGTTGCTCTTTTCCTTTCCGTTAGCTGAGACCAGCCTAGTTACCTGAGTGGACCTGCTGCAGGACCATCTGCCCCCTGTTCAGGAGTCTGGATTAAAAGCTTGTCCAAATCTGTCATTCACCATGGTCTTGACTACTTATTTGGGGGATGCTCAGTGTATTACTAAGCATTGGGTTCCATCCAGAGAAAAGCTTCTGCTGAAGAGAGGCAACATGTTATTCCAACCTGGTAGCAGATCATCAAAAGGCTGTTTTGCACATTAACCGCTAATTCTCCTTGCAGCATGCAAAAAGCAACAGAAAACTCAGAAAGACCAATTAGGGATCCATGGGAACCTAACGATGTGCTCATTCAGGACTGCACTTAGTGTACAAACTAATTCATGATGATGCAAAGACACTACTCACTGTGAATGAAAAATTTACAGTTACAAAACAGTCTTCAAATTCACTCTGAGATAGACTGCTAATTCTCTTCTTTATCATCTCAGCTGATTAAAACAGAAAAACAGCCCTTGAGTCAACCCTGTTACATAAAGCCATTGGTGATCCTGCTGGCATCATGAGAAGGTCATGAAGCTCCCTCAGCATGCCCCACTACCAAGACTTCCTGTGGAAGAAACGGGGAGAAACCAAAGCACCCTCCAAGATGGTCCCCCAGTTTCTGCCTGCTAGTCATTAACACAGTCACACAGGAAAAAAAGCAGGTCAGGAGAAGACATGGACTACAACATCAGTACCTTCCTGGAATATGCTGTGCAAAACCAGGAAGATTAGATGCCCTGAGTTGCAGTCCTAGCAGATTTCTTCATTCTTTGTTGCTTTGATAAATCATTTATTAGAACAGCCTTTTTACATAATCCCCGGGGTGGAAAAAAAAAAAAAGGAAAAAAAAGAAAAAAACCAACATCCCCCCCATAAAATAGATTTATCACAAAATCCTGTCCTCCTACCAGCCATCTTCAGACCAGAACATATATTTCTCTGATTATTAATTAACTGATGCACAGAAACAGCTTCAAGCTTTTTAACCTTTCCCTTTCTCTTTTGTCCTTCAAGAGAGCAGATGACAATGCAGTGGTGGTGTTCAAAACACAGATAGTTTCTTGAGCAACTGTAGTACTATCATCATGATTTGAGACCTAGAGTCATGGGCTCCAACATTAAAGCCATTCAGAAAGCATTTAAGCTATTTTCCCAGTACATACATTCTGTTCCTAGTCATACATGTTTAAGCCTGGAACAGCACCATTAACACTGGCGTGGAGAAACAAGGGGGCCTACAGGAAAGACAGGGAGGGACTCTTTATCAGGGAATGTAGCAATAGGATGAGGGGTAACTGTTTTAAACTGGAAAAGGGGAGATTTAGATTAGATATTAGGAAGAAATTCTTTACTGTCAGGGTGGTGAGGCACTGGAACAGGTTGCCCAGGGAAGCTGTGGATGCCCCATCCCTGGAGGTGTTCAAGGCCAGGCTGGATGGGGCTTTGAGCAGCCTGGTCTAGTGGAAGGTGTCCCTGCCCATGGCAGGGGGGTTGGAACTAGATGGGCTTTAAGGTCGCTTCCAACCTAAACCATTCTGTGATTCTAACTGCCAATAGCACATGTAAGGACAAAAAAGTCATCTAATCTACCAGTAGGTATCTGACCTGAAAAGAGAAAGGAATATGATATTGTTAACACAGCTTGTCTGTCTGTCTGCCTGCCTATCCCTTACCAGTGTGACATCTCAAGTCTCAGGATAAGCCCTAGCTTTTATTCTTTTTGGTATCCATCCAAATACGCTCAATAATATCAAATACAACTTCACATAAATAACAGGAAGGGGGAGAGGCAAATGCACCAACAAGTTCTGAGTGTTTCAAGCCCCATGAAACTAAACCAGTCACATGAAGCCAGTGGAATTAGCTGCTCTGTCCCAAGGACGTGCTCACAAGGAAAATGCACAATTATTGGCAATTGCCCTTCTCTCTCCCCAGCCTTCCCACTCCAGCCTCTCCACCCTCAGTTGCTAGCCAGTGGAGATTTTTATATTACAGCAGTGGACATCAGGATAACTAAGGAGAAAAAAATAAACAAACCAAATCTGGTCCAAATCTGTAGGCAACTAATACCAATAGCAACAGGGTACAACTCCCAGCTTCATTATCTGGTCTAGATGAAATATAGTGAGCAAATGCACTTCTGATCTCTCTTATTAGTCCCATTTGTTAAAATGCTGTATTATTTACAGCTTTGCACAGAATGAGGAAATGGCCTTAGAATTCCATCTTAAAAACAAAGTGATGATAAAAACTAGTGTAGTTTTGTAGGCTTATCTAAAGGCAAGGTTCTTGCAGAGATACAATGGTATCAGCATCCCAGCACCAGGGCTTGCCACCTAAGTAAAGGTCTAGTCTTGGCAAAAGTAGGTAAATAATAGATTTCCATCATACTTGTCAGCAGGTCTGGTGGGGTTTGAATGAATTAGGAGTTTGATTCAGCAAATAACATCACTTTAGGGAGTGCCTCACCCAGCCACTAGCCAGTTAACAACACCTTTCCTTGAGATGTCAGTCCCAACTGCAGAACCAAGTAAATACCGCAGCAGAGGTACCTTGATTTAAGCTAGGTGCCTGCCTTCCTTGCAGTCTGCACTAGTTCCTGCTAGACAGCCAGTGGGACTTCATTCATCTGAGCACAGCTAGGAATGTCCTGGAAAAAGAGAGAAATCCTGTCCAACGCTCCACTGACTGTATTGGCGAGACCTCCACTGATTGTTTTAGGATCCCAAGGTGATTTGCTCACAAGTGGATGCACGTGTAGATACACTCTAGATGTGCTCGTTTAGCCAGTAGGAGGTACGTTGCAACAGGGCCAGTTACAAGAGTAGAAGTCAAAGTTTACAGACAAGCTAGGTTCTCTAAAGACATGATATAAGCAATTATCCAGCTGCATCCAACCCAGCTTTGATGCTTGGTACCTGCATATATATTAGTAAAGTAAACATGCCTGGCACTTTCCCCTAGCACTGGGGCCAGCTGGCACAGAATGGCCCACACCCAAACTATTAAATTATCTTACATTCCAGAATATCATGACCACATCCAAGCTAACTACCAAAACCAGGCTCTGTTCTGTGCTATAACTCAGAATTTGTCCAGGAATTGTTTGGAGTTAGGCACAAGCCAAAACTATGTCAAGGACTTTTGTAAATATCCGGTGGTACAGATGATCGGGTTCCAGTTTCTCTGAACTTCCCTGGCACAGTTTTATTTTACTGGTATAGATTTAGCTGATGGGTCTTGGACAGGAGTATTAGCAGTCCAGAGGCGATTTTTAAAATAACTGGCTTTCACTACACCCTGTATTCAAAGACGTGAGGTAGCTAGGCAGCAAATTTCAAGTTGAAGCTCAAGTAAAACATTTCCAAGGCAGCTTCCAGAAGTATTTAAAGAGTGAATCAGCTCAGGTGAAGTCAGGAGGTGTTTAGTTTGTTTCTTTGCTGAGACTAAGTCATAGGACCTTCTTAACTGGTAGATTATTCAACTAGTCAAATGTAAACTGGGAACATTACCAGGGGCTTACTGGCTAATAAGTGATTGCAAAAGCAGATCTATTACCATTGAATAATACTCCAGCTCATTACTCACCATACATAACTCTCCAGTTTTCTGCCTAGAGATTGATGGCTGCTGTGAGGCTTGAGCAACACTTTTGCTCACATCTTCAGATCTGCAGTGTTGGTACCTCCTCATCCAGGTGGTTGGCAGGAAAACTGCATGGACAGACAGTTACTTGGAGCCTTGGCTTCCAGAGGGGAGGCTGGAGAGGGATGCCTGTTTATTTCATGGGCCTCCCTCTTAAAAACACGTTTGCCGTACTCAGTTAACCTGTAGTCTTACTTTGAGGCTAAGACCATAGGTTTTATCACCTCTCATAAACTTATGTTTGTAGCCAAAGGCAGGGAGTGCAGTTTTAATGCAAGAGTGAGAAGGTGTGCTTGCATATATGTGCGTGTGTGTGCATGTCTCTTTCAAACACAAGCCACCTTGTGTCATCTGTGAGACTTGTTTTCAAGGAGGAACTAGACCAGGGAGGAGGTGCGGCTGAACGCACTCACACTGCAGCCCAGGGCTGTGAGCCATTCCTGGTGCTGTTGTCAGGAGCAGGTGTATACCTGGCAGCAAATGTTCAGCATTAGCTTTTTGAAGGGCTCTCAAACTGTCTCTTCATTTCAGCCTGTCTGTTGAGAGACACGGGGTTCCTAGGGTTGATTTGTCCTGCCAGAGCTTTGCAGGGGTGGGAAGACAGATGGCTTTGTCTGGAGTGCAGGCTGGCCCAAGGTAGTCTTACCCAGGGTTTGTGCTCAGAAATGTTGTTGGCACACAGGGACATTTCTGGCAAAGGCAGCAGAAGCAATTCTTATACGATGTGATGGCCCCCTGCCTCGCTAATATCTCAGACCCATGGTCACTCCAGCTAAAGTGAAATACAGTCTGGGCAAATGTGGCCTTTTCCTGGAGCTAACATTAAAAAAAAAACGGAGCGGGCGGGGAATAAACTTACACCAAAAACCCTTCCCAAAGCTGAATGCATTAGATTCATTGAATCCTGTATGGTTCTGGCCTATCTTGGGTCTTCTGATCCCCAGAGAGCAAGGCTTCCATTGAGACAAAGAATGTCATTTTAGGTGGCCTGTAAATGCAATGTTCAGTCACTATAGGTGTTTCTACTGCTGGATGCGCTCCATGGCTCATTGGATGATTTGCTGGCAAGGTATGAAACTACTTATGGAAACCATGTTAGGAAAGCACTAGTGTTCATCTTTCTCAACTGCAGAGTCAAGAGAAAGTCTGCAGTAATTGCCAGTTAATAAAGCTCCTCATATGGCTTAAGTGGCCAACAATCAAACTATTCGTGCCAATGAACACCATAATGGAGAACTTATTAAATTCACATTTTACTTATGTTGCCATAATAAGGAAGTAGGAATAGGTATATCAGGTTCCCTTTCATTGTGAATATTGGAAGGCAAAGGAAAGGTTATGTTGATGAGTGAAGGAAGGTCTAGAGCATGATGGAGGGAAAAGGAGCAAGACAGTGTGCCCTGAGACCATGCATCACATCTGCTGAGACACAGCTCAAAGGACCCAAATCTTGTGTGCGCTGATGCTGCGGCACCAGCATTTGGATGCTTGTGCTTCACTTAATCTTGTGTCCAAACTGGGACTCAGACCAGGCACTGCGTCCTGGGATGCTGATCTGTAACAACCCCTCCTACCCTCCGTCCCCCATTGGCAACCATCCTGTCCTCACTCTCCTGCCTACCTGCCCACCCTCCCACCTGCTTACTCCCTCCCTTCCACCCGCCTCACTCCCTCCCCCATGTTCATTCTCAGTGGTCGTTGCATGTACGTGCCTTGGCCCCCTTCAGCTCATTAAACCCCCTGCCTTGCCTCATGTTTTGACAGGTTTTGTGAGTTTTGACAATCCTGCCAGTGCCCAAGCTGCTATCCAGGCTATGAATGGTTTCCAGATTGGCATGAAGAGGCTGAAGGTGCAGCTGAAGAGGCCAAAGGATGCTAATCGTCCCTACTGAAGAGTTGTGGGAAAAACTGGATACAAAGCACTAGCACAGGTAACTGCATGAGGAAGGGGGTGTCAGCTGTGGTTGTAGCCTTTCTTGTTGTAGACCCTCAAAAAGACTCAGCTCTGTGACTCTCTAGCTTCTACCTTTTTCACTTAGCCCTCTGGCTAGAGCCACATCGCACAGATACGCACCTACACATAAACCAGGAACCGTTTGTGTGTGCGTCTCTCTAGAAAAAGAGGTGGAAGGATGCTTAATGAGGGATGAGACAAGTTCCCCACCTCAGGGGCATCCTGCATCTCTAGAAAGTATTCCTGGTCACTAGAGGAGAGCCAGCAGCTGTCCTGATTCCCCTTGCTCAGCTAAAGAGAGCATTTCTGGTGGCTGAAGAAAATCTGCAATTAAGAAATGGGTCCGGGCTGCAGTTCCATCCCAGCTGACTGGACTGGGACAGTGTCTGTCTCAATAGCTCTGTGTCGCAAACGTTTCAAAGCATTCTTCATTCTTCATGCAGTACAGTCTGTATCCAATTTCATCACAGCATAATAACTTTATGTAAATATGTCTCCCTGACAACTAAATAACCCCTGATTTCTTTCTTCCCAAGCCCAAGAAATGAATAGAAGGATCCATGCTCACTTCTTTCTCAGTTAATGTTAACTTCAGTGTGTAGACAAAACCCAACCAAAGCCAAGGAAGCTTTGCTTGACTGAGGACCTAGACAAATCAGAACGAAGGTCTCACTGTTAGACTCGTGTACTGTGTGTTGTTGGAGAGGAGCCAGCTTGATGCTCCAAGGGAACTTCTAGTACATGTAACAGTGTCAAAAGTATCAGAAGCAGCAGCTTGTTTCATTGGAATCCCAGCCAATCACCAATAACAAAAACGGAGATGTTTCCGAAAATGGAAATATTTTCCACCGCTGGCTGGCTTTTCCATTAGATAATTCTTTGAGAAACAGAAATATAAGACTGTACGTGTTTGTTACAGATAGAGGAAGCCTCCCTGCTGTTAAAACTGTTCCACACCAGAGATTCCCCAATAAACCCAGCACTCAGGGTGGCCCTAAGCTGCAACAAGCATTGTGCACTCCTGCATTAGTGACAGAGAGATGGGTTAGGTGACCTTTCTAGACTGTTATCAATGTAATGTCTAAGATTCAGTGATTTTCATTCAGGGCCTTTTTGATTCATCTAAGGTACAGGCAGGAAATCCTTATCTTCAACCTTCCAAAGAAATCTGAAGTGTGCTAATTTTTCACTGGTATCTCTAATATCTTCGAAAAAATGGTCTTCAGAGCAGTATCCTTTCCACTGAGAATTAATGAATGGGAACAAAAAGTCTTTGAAAGAGGTGCTGCACTGAAGACAACAGGAAGCAAGTTAAGAAAACTTTTAATAAACATATTAGGTTCACGTGCAAGATATAGCCTCCATAGTTTAGACTCTCCTTTATATGTGACTATATGAAGATAACTGTCAATGCATTTTCCCTCTTCAAAAATCTCTTTTCTTTTCCTTGCTTATGACAAGGCCTCTTGGAAGCTTGAAACCAAAATACGTTTCCATATCCAAATGCTTTTTGCTTCATCACACCGGCTTTTTACTGCAGGTTTTGCTGGGGGAGAGCGGGAGATGCATGCATGCAATTTTGTTAAAGCAGGGAATGTCTTTGTCAGGGAGATTTTCAATAACACCTGCAAAGGAATCGAGGAACACAAGTGTCTCTTTAGTTTGGCGCGAAGCAATAGCTTTGTATCATAGCATAGCTGTGATCACTGAGGATATACTTGTTTGTAATGGTCGTATAAGAAAGTGCAGGGCTGTAGACACCTGTGGTTTTAAAGACTGACTGGTATGAGTTTATGGTATTTTCATTACCATGGATCATTATAAAGTGCTCTGCCTCTACCTTTTCACGATCAGGCTGATGTTGAGGTCTCAGCTTGTTTCCTATAAAAACATCACTCAGTAGTAGGACTAAGATTTGTTGTTGTTTGGTTTTTTTTCTTTTTCCCCCCAATAAATGCCAAAACAAGAAATCAGCTAGTAAAATGGCAATAAAATTCCGTTTCTCTGTCTTAGAGCACTTTTTTTTTCTTTCTTTGCTTCTGCAAAGCAAGAGAAGAGTCTTGAATTGTGACCTCTAAACAGAAATCCTTTAGCCTTTCTGGATTTTATTTTTATTTTAATGCAAAACCAGTATTAAAAATCCAGCAAAATCAGTTCAGTTGTTACCACCCGATCACTTTCATCCTCTACTTAAGGAGCCTTTATTAGAGGTACAGACAGTCCCTACCAAAATGGAGTAAATGCAGCTCAGAAGTCCTTATTCTCTTGTGGACTCCCACCCTGGTGAGCCCATTGAAGGAGCTGAAGATGTACCTGTCTTCTAGGAGGAGAGAGTTCTCCAGGGAAAAATTTTGTGTGTGTTTTTCGCACCTAACAAAAGGGATTGGCCAAGAGTATGTGGCCCCAGGAAGATACTGAAAAGCAAATCCCAGGAAAGGATTTGATTTAGCACAGGGACTACCATGCCAGGTTAGACTGGAGAGGACACTTGGTAATAGCAAGGATACCCAGAAGGGCTTAGATCCAGCTCTTTCTTCAGCTCATCTGCTTTCCAGTGCTTGGAAACATCCACACCAGCACCCTAGAAGCAGAGGAATTTGAGTCAAGACGGTCACAGTTCATCTTCCCACGAGGGCTGTGCGACAGCAGTGACCACAGGGCTGAGCCCTCAGTGATAAGCCTTACTTAGACACAGGTCAGCTGTTCTTGGCTCAGCACGGTGTTATTGTACCCTCATGGCTGGTTCGATGTGCAACGTCCATCCAGCCTGCAAAATACCACTGGAATTCTCTGACTTGCACGCTCAGTAGACAGTGTCATTACTGCTACAAGAAGTTTCCTAAAAACACTAGGACAAAAGCCGTCTTGGACCATGGGTACAGCACAGACAGCTATTGCAAACCTTGAGAGCAGGCAGCTCCCTTAACCGGCAGAAACACAATAACTCCTGTATGTTTTTTATCTAGTTTTATTTTGGTCACAGCTCTTCAGGGTCCTTAATTCCAACTTGAAGCATGTGTATAACCATATTGACATCAGGGCAATTACTCATGTGCTTCAAGAGGATGCTCAAGAAACTTTTTAATTGGGATTTTTCTAAGGGAGAGCTTTGTTTTATTGAACTCCTTTCCAAAAATAAGAAGCTGCCAACAAAAAACACAAGCAGCACCCAGTTTGATGTAATCCACCAGAGTGTTTTTTCCTAACCAAGAAAGAAAGATCTTCACTCAATTTTAATTCTGGATGCAGTTTTTTTTAGCTTATAAATCTCCCTTTTGGGACACAAGAGTCCAGGCCACAGTGATTTGAAGTCCTTTGTTTTCCTTGCAACTGCTCTAAAGTTGCTGTCAAACACTGAAAGGGTTTCTGTGATGTGGCAGATAAGCCCACAAGCTGCAGTAAGCAAAGCCCTGAAGAATTCAGATGGCAAAATATTTCCAAAATGGCTTCCTCTGTTCTCTTTTTTCTTTATAATTAAAGAGGTGGTTGTAGGAAAAAAAAGAAAGGGGGGGGGGGCAGAGCGGGGAGAAAGAAAAAGTAAGAGAGGAGGATCATTTGAGTCAACTCTGCCAAAATCAATATATTCTATTACAAATCCCCCCTCAGGACTAGGAAGCAAGGATTCGGAGGCGCTTCACATGTCTTTCAGACAGTAAATGCACGAGATAATGAAGAAAAAAAGCACCCTGAAATCCATAGCTCCCTTGGGTGGCCATTCCTAGGAGCCCTTAAGTACCCCGTGATATGGCAAAGTTGCAGGTTCAACCTGCAGCGGCTGGGGGTGCGTGTCAGCCCATGGAGGACTGCTGGGACAGGCAGAAAGACGAGTGTCTCTCGTCCTCCCCATGGGAGCAGAAGTGATTGGTGTGATTATGGCCCTCTGCTGTGGGTCTCAAAGCTAGTTGCCCAGTGCAAAGTCACGATAGCCATGATAGGACAATATTGCCTTGAAAACCCCATAATTCACAGCTCTTCCTGTATTAAGGGCAGCACAGGGTAGCACAGAAGCATCCAGCTGATAGACCCGTAAAAGGCATTGCACAGAAAGGCAGTTAAAATACTATCCATTCCCCTTCTGTGGCTTCACCTTGGTGACTGATCACTAGCAAAGGGTTATTTACCACCTCAGACAGGTACTCTGCTGTTGAAGTTTTATTTAAAGCTGAACATGGAGACACGTCTGGGTGGGACTGACCGGGAGCACTGAGTGGCATGAAACCGGGTGAGGCAAAGCGAGTGTGAGTGAGACAAACTGAGTGAGACAAAACTGAGGCAGAAGAGTGAGAAGAAAAAGGTCAACAGTAAGACCTTTTTTTCAGCTTTGCTCATATGAGTAGTGGCAAAACATTAAAAGAATGCATTGACAACCTGCTTCTCCAAAATGCCGAGGGAAATAACATAGGCCAAAGATCAAATAAAAAAAAAAAAAAAAAAAAAAGATATTTAGGTTCTTCTTCACAGCTTTTTGAATATGTGCTGGTATGTGACATACTGTAGAAGGTATGAGATGCTTCTTTCTGCAGCTGGCTGGAATAGGTGATATTTTTTTCATTGGAATATACAGCTTACCAAACTGGAAAACTTAGCATTTCCCTTTGTCTGTGCTCTGATAAGAGAAAAAACCCCAAACACCTCATTTTAAAGACATTATCAACGAAAAATAAAACAAACAAGCAAAATTACAGATGCCGATAAACAAAAAGATCTGAATGGAAAATTTCTGTCTGTCTCTTGTCATTTCAGATCACTTCAATGCAAGTCCTAATGAAAGTGTATTTTTTACTGAATTTTGGATTGCTTATCCCTCTCAGATAGTCTTGTATTACTGTCAGTGAGAGGCTACTCTGCAGTTGCATTGATCTTACTGTTTTCTATTAAGCTGTTCATCTTGAAATTCGGACAAAATATCCTTTATCAGGGTCTAACCCCATTTCTTGTAGTTATGCCTCCTACAGTCATGCTAACAAGTTCCTCTTCCTCCTGCACAGATTATTGCCATTCCCTTCCTTTAGTCATCACTTAGATCATTTAGGACTTGCTTACATTATGGAAATTTGCACTAGTATAATTACACCAAAACAGTACTCCAGCACAAGCTTTAATATGAAGTGAATAAAGTGAGATCAAAATCAGCACAGCTTCATTTGGGGAAGTCTGTTTAGGTACTGAAAAACCATCAGCTCAAACAATATTTTTTTTTCTTTGGATTACTTTTGCTTTTAATTTCCACTGACAACTGTGGCTAAATTAAGCTTCCCTCACTGTGTTTGTAACCCAAACTTTGTGCTGTTGTCCTCGTACATGAAAGAATGGAAGTGAATGCTACTGGGGGAGGCTGAAACAGAACTATTGAACGTATTTGCAAAACTGACAAGGAAACCCTTTTCTTTCCTGGCTGATCATCTTTAACCTGCCTGCCCATTTAAATTACTAATAACTTTATTATGGTAAAATTCTCATGTCTGTTCCATAAACCACAGTTTCGATACCAGAGCATGCAAAATCCCATTTGCTAATTATTGTAGTTATTCTAAGATTGGCACACAATATAATGCACTGATGGAAAACGACAATAATTAATTACTGCATTTACTCCAAAATTACAATCGGTAATTACTGCTCTGAGACTGAATTCCATTCAGCAATATTTGGAACTTGTTCTTGCTCAAAGCAGGGCAGCTTTTCAGGAGTATTGCTGTGTTTGCATCTAAATGAGTCCATGTAGGTCACTAACGGATCTGCACTATTTGTCATGGGAGTGATACAGCAGCACAATGCAATACCATAACACTTTCCTTCAGTTCGGAGCATGAATTCTTCATTAAAACTCATGTCCCCATTTTTTTTTTAAATGTTAGATAATGCAATTATTTCAGAATTAAATAATAGATATGAAAGCAGCCTCCCATTTCTCATCCCACGGTGATGCAGTTGGTCCTGGTGTTCTAAAGTAAACTTTTGGAGGCTTGTGAGAACTTTTCCCAATGACTCAGCCAGCAAAGAGCCTACTCAGTTGTCCCTACTGTCAAAAGACCAGGAGCTTGATATGCTTGTGCGACCTTCAAAGGCTTCCAACAGTAAAATCCCCCAAAGCCCCAGAGTTGACAGAAGGGTGGTAGTGTTATATATCCAGCCACTTGACCAACAAGATTACTATGGGATATCATATGGACCATGTCATGCAAATTAGCTGAGTAGGTCAGATTTAGAGCCTTTCTGAGATAACCGGTGTGAGCTTTGATTGCTTCAGTTCATGGGCAGCTGCAGTAACCTGAAAACAGTAGGCTTTGAAGGAACTTCTTTATTAGGTTCATCCAGCACAGAGATTTGCTGGGCCAGTGCATGGGGGACTGCAACTTGAAGGAAAAGTGGGGAACTGGGAAATGTAAGAAAAGGAAAGGGTTTTAAGCAGCCATAATTGGAAATGAGAGGCAAAGAGATGGAAAAACACCAGAGACACCCATAGCCAAAATGTTTGTTGCAGCAGCAGCAAACAGTGACAGAATGCAATCCTCTGCTAAATAAAATAGATACAAAGAGAATGAGAGAGGGTAAAGACCACAATGCAAAAGGCTTGTGAAAATCTAAGAGGAAGTTTAAAAACAAGCATGGTCATTTTCCTACAGGACCTTGATTTAAGTGACAAGTCAGCAAAGTCTTTTGATACCGGGACACTGAGGGGAGCAGTACCTACTAATGAGCAGACAGAAAAGAAGCATGTTATCAATTTGCAAATGCAAGTACTTGGGAAGAGAGCAAAGGGCAAGTTGTTTGAAGCTCAGTGTGTGGGACCATAAAGGTCTAGGACTGCAGGCAAAAGAAGTTCTTCTTAGAGGTCCCTATGCTTCCTACGTTTGAAGACTGATAGATCCATTTCTGGTGTGTTTAGTCTAAAGAAAACATCAGCATCATGAACATGCTGTTTTGTCCAGATAAAGACGATATGGACAGTATAGGCCAAAGGCAGGGCAGAGCCCTCTGGCCCTAGGGAAAAGTGAATTAGCAGAGAAGGTTAGTTCAGGAAACTGGAAACTCCCAATAAAGTCAAAGTTACGAGTCAGCTCCAACACATGGTTCACAGGACTCAGGTCACTTGTGCAGCATTGATCAGGAGGCTGAAAATTATCTGATCTTTTTGCCACTGACCTTTGAGAGCTACTGCAAAACCACGAATTGAAGCTGTATGGGGTAATGTTTGGCACTTACACTGTAGGTATAAAGAAAAGGGAGGCTAAAAAACTCCATGAAATTTACTCTGCAGGGGAACTGCTACAGGAGTTGGCAAGAATCTTAATAAGGGGTTGCAGAGTGCTCCATCAATGTGAGCACCTTAAATTGATGTCCTTATGGTTTGGAAGGCATATACAATCAGCTGCACTAGAACACTGTTTCTCATTCCCACAGTTATACCCAGTGATATATCAAATGCAATAATTGCATATTTGAATAATTCATGGGTACGGTAACTTTGGCCAGATACAAGTGAATATCAAAACTCTGGTCTCTGAAGTGTTTGATTCCGCTGTAGCAGAGAATTGAAGGTTTACAGTATAAACTCTCTCAAGTGTCTTTCGTCCTGCCTTGTGACTGCAGTTAGAGATCAGACAGCTTTTATTTCAAATGGGTCATTTATCCACTTAGCTGAGCTTTATCCAACCTTTTTGAAATATTGGGTAGAAGGCTGAGCTGGAGGGGAAAGAAGAACAGCAGTCAAGTCATTTCCCAACCAAGAAGCAGTGAATGAAAATTCAGTGTTCAGCCTGGAAAGGTACTAACCACAACCATGGTCAGGTGAAGTTCTCAGGCAGCGTCAATTACCAGCTCCTCTGAAGTCAGTGAAGTGACACTGATTTATGGCAACCAAGGATTCAGGCCCTCTGTTACTTATTTAATTCTAAATGTTCTCCTAGCAGAGATGTTTCAATTATTTGTAATTCTAGAGGAAGACAAAATGTCACCACTCTGGCCACTCTGTTTTTTTTAGAGCAGAGAGATGCAGGAATGAACATGCCTTTCACCAAGCACATCCCTGTGGCTTATTTTAAAAATCCCTTTATACAACAATGATTTACAAACGTAAAAAATTCTTTTGCATGCCTGGAAAGCCACAGTTGCACACCCAAGTGATCCTCTTTAGAAAACAGATTTCTTCCACTATTGGGAGAGATACTCTCCCACTCTGCCTCTTCATATAACTCTTTTTTCCCATGTAGGCCATGTCCAGCAGCTGGTCTGTCTGAAGCACCTGTTCTGTGCAGAGCAGGGTAACTCTTTAAAATCCTCACATCAACAAGACACCTGCCTTTGAGATTTCTGGCTATATGAGGCCTGGTCCTTGAAGCCAACAGATTTGTTGATTCGGGTGTGCTGTGGACCAGGGCCCTGGTTGTCATGTCCGAGTGCTGTAATACACTATCTGTCTTAAAAAGCAGGTTGTTCCAAAAGAAAATAGGTTGTCATTACCTTGATTTCTAAGAATTTGGAAATGATTGGGCCATGAAACCCATAGGCTGTGCAGTCAGCTACAAATTTGTCTTTGCTGGATAAAATTCTCTTTTTTTCTCTGCTCTTGAAGCATCTCTACTCATCAGTAGAAGTTGCATTCCACCTCCTGTGACATACGATGAGTGAATGCTTGCCATGCTCTTTATTTTCTGTGCATTCTTCTTGCATGGCAGACATTGCTCTACCATGGCAGACTGGTCGCTGAGAAAGGGAGCCAAGCAGGCAGCCCAAAAACTGCCTTAGGAAACTGGGGTCTTACACATCAATTCTTTGCTGCTTTCAGAAGGTGATCTATTTGAGTGTTTCTGTCTTCTGCTCTTAGCTTACAAGGGCACTATTTGGTGCAGATCGTATAGACCTTGTTAGAAAAAATCCCATCAGGAATTCCTATAGGTCTTTTTTCTGTTCCCCATAAAGACCAGTGTAATGCAATTTTGAGAAAGGTGCACAGATCCTGATCAGGAGTAAAGGAACACCTCACTCCTGGAGAAGCATTTCTAAACCTAAACCTGAATGTAGGAATTAACTTCCCAGTAGATGGCTTTGCTGAGGAGCATGCTCAGGAGCTTTAGTAAAGGCACAAGTACTGGTGCTATGGTTGGCTTCGGGGTCTTTTATCTTTCAGTGCAGCCCCACTTTCTGACAGACTGGCGTCTGGTATTCACCATTGATTCCT
Organism: Chroicocephalus ridibundus; assembly: GCF_963924245.1. NCBI lineage: Eukaryota > Metazoa > Chordata > Aves > Charadriiformes > Laridae > Chroicocephalus > Chroicocephalus ridibundus. Next base: position 77,663,273 of record NC_086316.1, on the reverse strand, counting down.
GGAAGTAACTCCAGGGTGCTGCTTAGGATTAAAATGAAAATAATTTCTTCCTTCAGGAATGCTCTGGAATGAGTTGGCCCGAGGACCACAGGTAGCTGGAGAAGTGCTGGGCCTGCCCTTCACCTGTGAAAAAAATAGTCTTTAACGGAGCGATGGTGATTTGTGCCAGCTAAAGACTTGTGGGATTTGGCCACTTACGCTCGGGGAGCAGAAATCTTGTGCTTTTTCTCTTCTGATCTTTCGAATTGCCTCTGTAATTTTTCCCCAAGTTATGTGTGCTCAGTGTGTTCTGTCGATGTGAGAAGTGGTAATGTCACTCGGCTAGAAGTTTTATGGTTCACAGAAGGTAGGATTTGTATTGAGATAGACAGATAGATGGATGTCTGGTGCCTGAACACAACATATTACACAGATTGACCCAAAATTTTGAAGACTAAAATCCCAAACGATAGACTGAGGGGATCTCCGTCTGGGAGATTTCAGACGGATTTTATCTCTTTTCTCTGATTAATACAAGCTTTTAAGAGCATATCATCCCTGTCCTTTTGCCCAAATAATTGGAGAAGATCAGAGTAAAGCAGGATCAATAGCAAGTAAGTAGCCTACATTTTCTCAGGTGTCAATGTAAAGGAGGTCAGGCATGGCACACTGGGAAGGGAAGAATGCACAGCTAGGGGGGTCTGTTTTGCATTGAGATAAGGACCATTCGCCAAGACAAAGGAGAAGGTGAATCCAAGTTGCCCATGCAGCTGGTAAACACAGAAAAGGTAGCAGTGATGCTCATGTCCCCACGACAAGCCAGGCTCTGGGCCACACTGAGATCTGGTCTCTCTCCGTACGCGAGGAGGGAATGGAAGGGAGCAGAAGTGCCGGCTGACGGGAGCGGCAGGGACACCACCCTGCCAGGCTGCCCGCGGAGCCCGGAGCTGCCTCCTAATGATCGCGAGCGGCTGGTCACAACTGGAGGCGAGCTGTTCCCCATTTGTTTGTGCTCCTTGGAGTGGCGGGGATCCGCTCTCCATCAGAATAATCCAATTGAACAAAATGATTCATATTAGCAGGCACATCTGTCTGAGGCCAGAGCAGAACCCTGGTGTTAGTTTAATAAATGGCGTTCATTAAACTCAGCTGAAAATATAATCTGGAGAGACTGATGGGGTGAACAGAGCAAAGAATAAGCAAAAGGAGTTAGCAATTATCAGATGTCATTTGTTCTACTGGTACCACGGAATTGGGGCTTGTTTGCTGAAATCTTAATTTCATTTTGCTGAGGCAGAATCCATCAGAGAAGCTTATGCTGCAGCTATGATTCCTGTTTGTCAGACTTTGGTAGGGAAGGGGGCATTTTTCTTTTCCCCTTTTCTACCACACAAAGCAACCGTATGCACTGATTGGACACTGACCCCAACAGAGAGCCCAAGGACAGGAAAGATGGAGGTACCAGCCTTGCTTTTCCCACAAAAAGACCGCTGAGTAAAGTTCCTTGTGCTGCAGTGCAGAGAGCATGGGCGGCACCTTAGGATGGAGACCCTCAATATTTCCAATGCAGCAACAGTTGTAGCTATTCCCACATCCTCTGCCATTTTCCCTCCATACCAAGGGGCTTTTGTAAACACTCCTCATTTGGCTTCAGGAGCATTTTACACTCTATAGGTGCCAGTGGAAAGAACTCTACAAAGGCTGGGATCTTCTTGGTGGCCAGATTTGGGAAACTCCTAGAAGCTGTGCACTGATGGCTGCCCAAGATGGCTCAGCAGCGCTTCGTGGAGCACAGGGGAAGAGGCAGTGGCACTGAGGAGCTCCAGGCAGCCCACACATTCAGAGCTCAACCCTGATGGTCCGGGGCTGCCTCCTTCAGGCACAGCCCACACCCCACCGGGCAGCGCTGCCAGTTGCTCTGCGTTAGCATTCCCATCCATAAGTCTTCACACAAAACACTGAATCCAGAGAGCCTGCTCTTAGGAGGGAGAGCTGCCTTTCCCATTTCACGTTGAGCAGAGACAAGCTTCCTGGGCCTGACTTCCAGCAATTTATGGTCAGCACTTGAAGACTGGCTGGACAAGTTGTTCTTTGCAAGTTGCTTTGGCTTGGTTTAGTTTTAACTTCCCCCCACAGGTATTCAAATGGTCTTTGGTGTGTTCCAGAGGAAGGAAAGAAAGGTTTTTATATTTATAGACTTGCTAGGGCAGCGCTCAAGTCCCAGCCAGTCAGAAAAAATCAAAAGAATAATGGAGGAGAAGGGAAACCTTGACCTCATAAGCTTTCAGCGTTGATTAGTTTGTTGGTGTCGGGAACCTTTTCTTGTTCAGGGCAGACTAGCTGTGAAATGATTTTTTTTTTCCCCCTTGTCTTTAATCTGTCTCCTGTATTCCCATGGGGAAGGAGGAGCCAGTACCTGCCTTCCCGGAGTTTGCTTCAGAGGAAGCAGCTGAATGGACTTGCACACCAGCAGCGAGGGGCTAGGGTGGTTTTTTTTTTTTTCAGTCACTCATCTTCTCAATGTGCCCTTGGGCAAGAGGCTGAGCACCTCCAATTTCCTTCAAAATTGTGTAAGAATCAGTTCTTACTGATTATTGATACTCCTACACGAGCTGCTGTGGAGATGTTCAGATGTTGTTCTTGCCCTGGAGAGTGCAGGAGAGGGAGAGAGACTGCAGAGATGGGCAGCATCTTCCTGACATTTGCCGTGGACTCCACCATCACTAGCAGGCTTCACTCACAGCCATGGAAGTGGGTGAGACATGCACTCAATCCCATCTCCACCCCAGCACCATTCCTCACTCAGGTAAATCCCTAGTCCCTTAGCCTTAACCTTAGACTAACATGGGCCTGTCATTTGTACAAGACTGGTGAGAAATTTGCTGAATTCATTGCAGCACAGAAAGCCTTATCTGACGTCTCACTGACCGCCTCTGTGAAATGAGCTCTTGGGTCTCACCTTGGTTCCTCCTAAACACATCTCTGTAACAAGCCAGCCCTAATTGCTACCCAAGCTGGCAAATGCATTTGAGAGCTAAGGACTAGAGGAGGGAAGAGAGCCAAGAACTTCTTGCACCCCTGGGGATGGCCTCTCTAGGCACACTGACCAGTGTAAGCTCTCACTCCTGAAGTCTGTTCATGGTCACCCTCCACAATGCTTTTGTCATATTGGTATGAAAAATGTAAAACAAGACCAAATAAAACAAATCAGATCTACATATATAGAGTATAGTCTTAGAAACAATGAGTACAGGTATTACTCCTTTCTGCAGTTCTTCTGAGGCCCTTCAACAAAATTTCAGGACCTCAGATCACTGCAGTATTTTTCTAAATCTCAAAAAATGAGACCATTAAAATTAGCGTTAGAGAATTAAACTACGAGGGTACTTTATGCGGCTTGAAACATCAGACACAGCTTAACAGCCTATGGTCACAGCCACACTTCAGCTTTTAGCTGCATCAAGATCAGCTGGTGGGGCTTCCATTTCCAGATGTTCAGTGTCTCCCCCACCACCTCACTTCTGCCAGCTGAACAGCTCTTGTGATAGCTTCCTGATACACTTAAAGTCAACTAGACCAGCACTGACCTGCTGCCTCAGTCATTTAAAGTGCACAGGTTGTTTTAGAATAAAACAGGTTACAAAGCAAAGCTCAGCAGTAGAGCTAAAGGGGTCCAGCCTTGAGGTTCTTCTCTGTGGGATCAGGGGGTGATAGCACTCCCAGCCAGCACAGCTGCAGGCACAAGGGGACAGGCTTCATAAGCACAGGCTGTCTGAGGGGACAGTGAACCAAAAACACAAATGACTGAGACTGATCAGACTCTTCAGTGGACGCAAATGGAATTTAGGTTTTATTTTCCATACGTTTTTCAAAGTACATTCAAGTAATCTTATGAACCAGCTATCCCGGGAATGAGGAAACCAGCACTTTGGTTTATAGTGCTTTCAAAAAAAATTGGTTTGTTTTGGATTTCTCTTTAAATTCTCAGTCAAAAAAGTTTTGATTATTTTTTAAGCAATCATAATGTTTGACTGATCACCTGCATTTTCCACCAAGAAAGGCTTTGAACAAAAACTTAATCCAGCTCTAAATTAGAACCATATAAATACCTCAGCTATAGCAGTGAAATGAGTCACATACATAAGTCACATACATAAGTGTTTTCAGAATCAAATTCTGAGATACTAAAATTTGCCAAGAGCTGTGAATTCTTCAGATGGAAACTGCTCCAACTATATGGAGGAATTCTTGTCTTATCTTTCTCAAACTCAGAAAGAGTTACCATCGCCTTAGCAAAAGTATCTTGTTTCAGAAACGTCATGCAGAATGTAGCTTCAGGAAGGATTTTTTTTTTTTAACAAAAAATTAATAACATTTAATAATTAATAGTACTATGTAAGCTTATTGAGTCATCCTGGGCTTTAATCAATTTGAAATATTTGGGGCACCAATTTCCACCTTACTGCTCCTCGCTGGAGGTACATTAGAGTTTTAGTGCAATTAAAACGAAGCAGGAAATATTTTTAGCTAATTGCACTGTGCACCTTGAAGGTAATTTGAAGCTGCAGGCAAAAAAAATAAAATATCAGAAGGAGTAATTGAGTGTTGCAAGCTGGGAGTATGTGTTCCTGGCTGCATTCTGATTTAGAGTGGTACAGAAGCTACGCAAGGAGCTGAACAGACTTGGCAGAAGAAGGGTGACGTCTCACCCCTGGAGAACAGTCCCATTAGATATCACAGGGAAGCCCACTCACAAGTACGAGGCTTCACGTGGGAGATGCTATAAGGTACAAGTCCTGACGTGCAGGGCAGGAATGCGCATGGATAGTTGCTGCACTTGGGAAGTCTTGCATGTTTGTGGAGCACAGGGTGACCCTTTCCTGGATGCAACCCCACACAAGCACCCACTCCTTCCTGCTCCCAGTGAGCAATTACAGACCAAAGCCCTCATCCCTAGCCTGGAAGACAGGTGTGGGCAAGCACTTGAGCCCCAGGTAGGGTGTATGAGGCAACCTACTTGGAGGTCACAGGAAACATAACCCTACCGGCTGAGATCCATGAGCTGGGCTTGATTAAGGGTCTTGACACCATCCTAAGAGGTGCCTTTGTCTGGTGGGGAAAAGGAAGAGGGGAACGGGCATAGCATCTCTATCTAACCCTCAGCAACAAGAACAGGAGAGTGAAGCATCGAGCTCATCAGCATTTTGATAAGCTCTAGTCAATCTACAGAGGGAAAACAGCAAACCAGCGGAGACTGGGCACAGAGGCTTGCTCACAGCTTCCCAATTAGACTTAGTTCTCAACCATGTACATTTTTTTAATTAAACTGTTGGTACAATGCTCAGGAGATAGCAAACTCCTTGAGGCCCTCTTGTAATAAAGAACCTTTCATTATGTGCAGAAAGGTAGCTACCACACAGCTTAATTTCCTCTCCCACCTAATGTTCACCAGCAGCAAAAGCAGGAGTGAGCACTCTATATGAGGCAGGACAAATGATCCCCAGGGCACAGGATGCACTGAGCTGGCCCACAGGAGTGGAAGAGGCTACAAGCTTTGCTGGAAAAGTAGCCACATGATGTACATTTGACCTTTACCATCACTATTGCCCTGCTTCCCAAAATGACCTGAGTTTATAGCACTGACCTTTGCCTGCAAAGCTCTTGGTTGGTAAAGCACAGCTGAGAGAGGAGTAGGGAGCCATGGCTATTGCATGAGCAAGTAAATTCTGGATGTTGCTGAGGAGGGCGACCAAGGTTGTGAGTGCTCAGCCCTTACCCCTTGGTCCCTACTGCAACCCCAATGCCAAGCAGACCCGAGCTCCTCCCCACACCAACCCGCCCTGCATCCCCACTCCGTCCCACCCCAGCCCCGCTCAACCTCCTGCCGCGCACCCCCAAACCTCCTTTGGGCTTCCTCCACCACCCTGTGATCCCCGTCACACTGTGCCCACCTCTCCTGCCACCGCTTGGGGACAGGGCGAGAAAACACAACACTACACAGGGAACCAGTGACATTTTCTGTCTGGGCTGGCTTCTCCAGGAGCGGATGCTCCGTTGCGGTGCTTTTTCATCCGCTGCTTGAGACTAATGGCTCTAGAAAAATAGATAAATCAGAGGTGACACAGCTATTGCTGCTTGACATTTTTTCATCAAACTGGCTGGGGGAGGAGGGGGTGACCAAAAAGTGACATTTTGACCAAACTGGATGTTTCTGCAGCAAATTTTCATTCCAGTAGATTAAAAAAGAAATGCCAACAGCACAAAAAAACAAAACTGCCTTGATTAAAAATGTTGGCCTTCAAAACACTAAATTCCTGTTAAAAATGGACTGGATTTCAGACCGATTAAAAAAAGACAAAAATTAATCCATTCCTCTGGTTGCCTCCCCCAGCCCAGATTTGTTTTGTTTTTTTAAGTGAAATACTCACAGAAAAGAAAGCCAAAATAATGACAATTTTCCTTTGGAAAATAATTGTCATTTTTCAACCAGCTCTTAATGTAACATAGTTAAATGAGAACAATCCAAGTAACAACACTGCACAGCAAGTAAGTCATACGATTATTCGACAGAGGGGCATTACAATTTAAGAGCTAATTTTTATTGTCACCTTTAATTTATAAATGGGAAAAATGAGTCAGGGCCATCAAGCATCTTAAAAAAACCCAACAATATTAGCATTTGAGATGCCGGACTCCCATCTCCCCGTTAGATCACATTAGCTTCTCTGTCTGTATATGTGTCATTGTCTCTGTTGATATGTATGTATATATAGTACCTCTGTATGTATACATATGTATGATATGTATGTGTGCCTATTCATGTATATAAGGATTCATATAAACTATCTGCCTCCTTTTTAACCTTCAGATGTTATAACTGAAGCATCTGACAAAAACGTACTTTTTTTTTTATTTTATTTCATTTTTTTGTTGTTGTTTTCCTCCTAAAAAATAGCACCCCGAGAGTCCAGGTAAATGCATTGGTTTCCAGTGTAAATGATCAGGCTTCATTTAATCCCAGCATGGATGCAAAGTCCCCTTCACCGCACTACCTGTCCTGCTCTAAGATATTTGGGCTCCTAATCTTGGACTCCCCATGACAACCTTAGCAGTGGTTGTCTCAGGGATGGCGCCCGTTTTGGAGATCCCTACCTCCTTCCTCCACCTCCACCGGACAGTCTGGGCAGGAGTCGGCGAAGGGGAGTTCTGTGCAGGCTGGTATCAGGGTACGGTGTAGAGGAGGGCTGAGGCAGAAGGAAAGCAGACCCATCCAGCATTGGAAGAAAGTTGGTGCAGGGGCATAAAGCAAAGAGAGAAATCGCTATAGAAACAAGAAGGAAGGCAAGGGAGAAAAATATGGGTTGGAATTTTAAAAATATTGATCAGCCTCAGAGGCAACAGCTGTAAAGATCTGCCACCTGTAAGAAAAATATCTCCACTGCCTTGCTATAGGTGGTCCTGGGCACGGGCTCCAGCAGATGGAAGGACAGGATCCTGAATGTAATTTTGGATGGTCTCATAAGCGCACATGTGTGTGTGTGTGGTGTGTGTAAACAGAGACTAACGTGTATTCCATAAAGGTGAAGAAACCTACATATGCGGTGGACACATGAGCAATGTTCAGCCATGATTAGAGGCTTAGGTGTGAGCACAGGAGGTTGCCACTTTTGTGCTGTAAGAAGTCGTGGCCATTGAGTTTCTTCAGGGAGATGTTCCTTGCTTCCAAGGCAGCACAGAAAAAAGGATAGAGAAGATGATCCATGGAGACTAGGCTAAGAAGGACTAGGGGGAAGGACGTGGTAGAATAAAGATGAATAGGAGGCAGTAGATTTATGCAGTAGAAGAAGAACTTCAACCTGGTAGCCCACCATGATGAAAGCAGTGTTCAGACAATTCTACTGTCCTGTGAAGACATGGAGCAATCTTGCACCTGTAGCTCGTTGCATTTGCGAGCTTAGCAGATACATTCATACTCTGGCAGCAGGCAGATGCCCTGAGAGGTATGTGCAAGATGCTGCACAAGCCTAGCAGTCCCTACTCTGCATGTTCAATGTCAGAGAACACAGGAGCTGTGTGCTTTTAAAGATGATCATCTGCACTTTCTTAGTTCATAAAACCTTTGGGAACGGCCTGTTCTTCTCTTGCTTCCAAAAGTTTGTTGTACAGCTGGACACAAATCTTGCTCCATATAGCAGCTCAACTTTGCCACAGAAATATTCAGTAGCGACCCTTCCCCCGCTGAAGACGAGGCAGTTTGCAGTTAGCACCAGCAGGAGACAGGGTGGAATCCTTCCTGCTCTGCACAGACCTGGCGTCAGGTCAAAACTACACACCAGGTTGGTGGTGTAAATGGGACCAAAGTTTCCTTGGCATCTTCTTTGCAGTCCTGTGGTAAACCCATCCTTGGAAAATGATCGAGAGGTCTTGGCGGTACAGCCTGGTCTACCTCCAGAGCCCTGGGTTTATGGCTGTCAGGTCTCAGCAACAACTTAGCCCTATGTGGAGCAACAGTATAGATGAAGAGCTAAAAAATTAGAATCAGTGGCAGCAACATCATTGCTCTTTAGCAGGAACATGCGCATAGAAAGTATGTGGAAGGTATGGAAGACGGCCCATTAAATGTCTACATCGTCTGCCGGGGTAACCACTCATGCAGAAACAGTGAAAGAAAGCAGGCACACAGAAGCTTTCCATGGGTTGCTCACTTAGCCTAAATGACTTACTGTGTGGCCCTGGATTTCCTTTCTAGTCTTTGGGAAGTAAAAGAAACACCTTCAAGTCCCTTTCATACCACGGCTAAGCAGAGTCATTGTTCCTCTTTACCTCCATGGACTTTGCAGGGTTTAGGGTAAATGGACTCTATGCTGAGTCTCCCAAAATGAAGAGCTGATAACTACAGTCTGGGGAGAAGCTGCTGTTAGAAGATTTCCTGTGACAGACGTGGCAGGGCACCCAGGACTACTGTGCTGACAGCACAGGTTGCAAGGACGTGACTGAAGTTGTTTGTTCTAACTGAGGCTTTGACTGAGATTCATTTCTCCTCGTGTTATAGACCTACGGTGTAACTATCTCCTTCACAGCTTGTCACTCAAGATCCTCATTATAACCACCAGAGAGATATAGGCTCCTTCTGGCCATGGTTCACAGTCTCATCTTGAGCGGTCCTTTATGACAAGTAAATTGGGACCTACAAGCCCTGTCCGTCTCCGCCAAAACTGGCCTGGAGTGATTTGCTCATATGGAGGTGTCTGCAGCTTGAATCTTATCATTAGGACTTTAAGCCATTATCAAAGACTAGTCAGTGTTCAAGGAGAAGACGCTCAGGTTCCACTTCGATGCTTCAAAGAAGGAACTGGGTTGGAGTAATACTGGCATTTACCAGGTGTACTTGGCTATGGTTTGGTCAGTGGAGCAAGTTCTCGGTCACTGTCACCTGCAGCAAAGATAACTTGGCATAATCTGTCCTTGTGCACAGACCCTAACTGCTTGGGAAGTATGCTCCTTTTTTATCTCCAAGGCACCACTTCTGAGCTAGGCTGTATATACTTGTCTTCATAACCTTAACACTTTTATTCACAAATTTACTTCAGCAATACCCAAAGTTTATACCTGTTCCTAGGAAAGTGAATTGCTTTTCTTAAACAGATGAGTTTGGCTGGTGTCCAGCCTATCTAACACAGATGCCTAACTTGCCTCTCAATTTCAGGCCGCTGATGAAGCAGTCCACATAAGATAGGTATCTAACTCCTCTGCCTAGTCAACAGAGAAAGGCATTTGTCTCTGTAGCTCCCCAGAGGGAAAGTCAGTCTGCCCAAGTTTGAAACCTGAAAAAGGGATTGTGCAGTTGAAAGCCTGTTTCATCTAACTCATTCAATCAACCTAAATACGTTACTGTTTATTACAAACCTTGCCTAAACTCAGGTACATCAGCTGTGTGGGCAGAATATGTCCCTAGAGACAGCCAAAGGGTCTTCTCCTCTCCAATGACTAGGTAGGCGCTGTAGACCCCTGCTTTAGAAGGACAGCTTCATTTGTTGCTTGAAACATGGACCCAAGTTAGGCAGACAGGACGACCACGTGTGACTTTCATGTGAAACTGCATTTTCTAGGGTTTGGTTTTTTTTGTTCTTTTAGCCTCAGCATGTCCTAATCCTTCACCTGTACATATATATGTTTGTGTGTGTGTGTGTTTGTCACATCCACAGTGTCTGAAGGTGTGTGTGGAGGACAGGCAGAGGAATGGTAGTACCCACTCCAAAGCCAGTGGTCACTGGCAGAACTACCTGGCCCTTCCTGCTCCACCCAAGAGTCAAAATGTTTTCCCCAGTCAAGATTATGTCCAAGAACCTCTCCTCAGCCTCGGGATTGCCTGGGACTAGCATAGGAGGGGGTGCCCCGGTGCCTATAGTCAGCCACTCGTATACGCGTTGCCCACGGTGGTGCAACCCCTGACCCTGCAGCCAATGAGGTCCCATGTGCCAACCCCAGACAGGAGATGTGAGTTGCTGACACTTCCCAGGGATATAGCAGGATATTTCTTGTTCTAGCAGATCTCTCACATTCCCACTGCCTCCTTGCTCCATTCAGGGCACCAAAGCCTGTTAGACCTTTTCCTCATAAAGCCTAACCTGTGCGTCGGCACAGCTAAAGTAACGAAAGAGCCAGGTCTTGCTGTGATGGTGCTGCCAGCTGTCCTTCCTCCCCACCTGCTCTTTTTCTTGTGGTATGACATAGCCAGAAAACCCTGGGGGGTAAGAGGGGTGGCTAGAGGCCTTTTCCTCTTCCTCATACACAACCTGGACCTGTACAGTTGATGCTACTTGTCCTTGGGTACCCAGGGACACACGTGACAACAGCTCTACCGTGGGCCATCTTCAGAAAGACAGTTTTCTCCCTCTTGGCTTGTGAAATAATTGTAGACCCAGATCTTGCATCTGCCTTGGGGGTACCAGTCTGTTGCCTTCACTCAAACTCCAGGAAGCTCAGGTTGACATTTCCAGCACATCAAAGGACAGGACATTAGGGCCACACCATCACGAAGGAGTCAGCTCCAACCAAGACAGCAGCCAGATGTGGAAAAAGTGCAGAGTTTAAGCCAGTGCTCAGATCAGGGCCTTAGTTCAGCACTGTCTCCTGTCAGCTGAGCATAACCACTCTGGCCAGAAAGCATGTTTCAGTTCAGAAAAAATACAGAAACAGTAAAATAAACAAATAATTAATTAAATAAATAAAAAGCCAGGGAACGAATTTTTCTCTAGCCAGCATGCATAACTTCAGGATGAGAACTGCCAACGATATTCTCATGACACCCGAACGCAAGGAGAAATTTCAGTCATGTGCAGTGACTTTTCAGAAATAGGCTGGGAGGAGAGATACGAGCCCTGCCAAGTGATAGAAAGGCAATACCTGAAGAACAGGGTGCAGACCTGCTGACTGAGACAAGTGTATCGTTGTGTGCAGTCATTTTTGGTGTTTACTGAGGCAAAACTCCCTGGGCCAATAAAGGGACATTTTTCTTTGTAGGAAAGAAACAGGGTGTTTCTGGAAATTGTAGCAACCAGCCCCGGCAGTTTCTTGTTTCTGTTTCTTTTTCCCTTTTTCTTTTTCCTTCTTTTTTTCTTTTTTCTTTTTTTCTTTTTCTTTTTCTTTTTTTTTCCCTTTTTCTTTTTCTTTTCTTTTTCCTTTTTCTTTTTCTTTTCTTTTTCCTTTTTCTTTTTCTTTTATTTTCCCTTTTTCTTTTTCTTTTCTTTTTCCTTTTTCTTTTTCTTTTTTCCCTTTTTATTTTTCTTTTCTTTTTCCTTTTTTTTGTTTTTTTTCTTTTTCTTCTTATTCTTTTTCTTTTCTTTCTTTTTCTTTTTCTTTTTCTTTTTCTTTTTCTTTTTCTTTTTCTTTTTCTTTTTCTTTTTCTTTTTCTTTTTCTTTTTCTTTTTCTTTTTCTTTTTCTTTTTCTTTTTCTTTTTCTTTTTTCTTTTTCTCTTTATTTTTATTTTTTTTCTTCTTTTTTTCTGTTTCCTCCTCTCCTCTCCTCTCCTCTCCTCTCCTCTCCTCTCCTCTCCTCTCCTCTCCTCTCCTCTCCTCTCCTCTCCCTTCTCTTCCCTCTCCCACTCCCTCTTCTCCCTCTTCTCTCCTTTTTTTCCATTATTTTTTTAAATTCAGGCCAGAGCCAAATGCCAAAGGAGTAAATGTCCTTCTTTTAATGATGCTGATTTAGGGACCATCGTATCATCCAAGTCCTCCTACAAGTCTGCTTCCCACACCATACCAGCATTGCTGTGTTTTGGAGCCCACCGTCCTGTGAACTGCTAATTGGACATGCAGCAATCAGCAGTAGTTGCGTTGCTTTTCTCTTTTCTTTTCTTTTCTTTTCTTTTCTTTTCTTTTCTTTTCTTTTCTTTTCTTTTCTTTTCTTTTCTTTTCTTTTCTTTTCTTTTCTTTTCTTTTCTTTTCTTTTCTTTTCTTTTCTTTTCTTTTCTTTTCTTTTCTTTTCTTTTCTTTTCTTTTCTTTTCTTTTCTTTTCTTTTCTTTTCTTTTCTCTTTTTTCTCTTTTCTTTTCTTTTCTTTTCTTTTCTTTTCTTTTCTTTTCTTTTCTTTTCTTTTCTTTTCTTTTCTTTTCTTTTCTTTTCTTTTCTTTTCTTTTCGTTTCTTTTCTTTTCGTTTCTTTTCTTTTCTTTCTTTTCTTTTCTCAGTAGCCAAAGCAGCTCTTGGTCTATTACTCCCCCATGATTTTAAACTTGGGATGCAATTGAATTAGAGCGGTACCTGCTCCACAGTCCCTCTGAGGAAATGGAAAGGCTCCTGGAGGACTTTGTCTAGCCGTCCAGCGAAGCCCAGGATGCTGGGGGTGGTGCGGGAAAGGCCGGTGCTAATGAAAGCATTATGGTTGGCAGCGAATGTGTTTATTTTCCAGACTTTGCAAACCGATCTGTGTCTGCGCTCATTCATTCAGTGCATGCTCTCCTCAACAGCTGCTGCATAACGTTCTGTTACTGTTCACTGTTGACCGTGTGTCTACATTTTAGTGTGTGTTTTATGTGTGTGTCTCTGGCTAGGCCTCCTCCATCCTATTTTTCTTCCTTTCTTTCTTTTCTTCTGCCTTTCTTTCTTTTCTTTCTGTTCAGTTAGTTCATTTTGCTTTTCTTCTTGTTTCATTTTCTATAGTTTAATGGCAAATATTTCCATTAGATCTTTTTGACTGATGCTGTGTTTGTAAGTTTTTTTAATTATTATTTTTATATATATCTTCTTTCCCTACCTTTCCCTTTTTCCACACTATATATAAATATATATATAAAAAAAATCTTTTCTTCTTTTGTCATTCAATCAAATTCCAACAAAACCAACCAAGAGCCAGTCAAATCCACCACAGTCTCGCGCTGAGCTAGGAAAAAAGTTCACGTAATGACATGAAAGTGGAGAATACAGTCCCCCAGGCCGTAAGTTCAAATCAACTCGAAGTTGAAAGTGTGACATGATGGCGTCATGTAACAAGCTAAGAATTGGTTGCATGACATGCCGTCAAGTTTCGTGCAGGTGCCGTGATTGAAGCATTTTTCTTGGATGTTGTATCAGTTGATGATTGGCCAGTCATGATCACATGTGCCTTTTTTGACTTTGTGCTGCCACAATTTTTTGCTGTGCTCATTTTCGTTTCGTTTTTGGTGCTTGCAGTGGTTTCTTTATTTGTTGTTTGATTTCTCGTCAGCGTTTTATGCTTCTTTAGATGTCACATAGAAGGAAAAAAAAAAGATGGATTCCTAATTCTTTAGAAAAAATGGGATTGTTATAACTACAGATAATTTGGAAACAAAAAAAAAAAGAGAGAGAGAAAAAAATGTGTGGTTAATTTTTTTGCACTGAAAATCTTGTGATTTTATTTTTTTTCCGGAGAATTGGGGGCCTTTTTCAATTGACACCTTTTTTTACCCTTAGGATATTACAAATCACTCTCTAAAAATTAAAAAAAAAAAAAACAAAAAAAAAAACAACAAAACCAAAACAAAACAAAAAACCAAAAAGAGTAATGATAGTAACAGTAGTTTGAAAACTGTAGCAATCCAAAAAAAAGCAACCCCAAGAAAAGCCTCATTGTATGTCTTTTCAAGAATTCCTAATTCTAAGGTTCTGCATTACAGCAACTCCAGCCAAAATTAATTGCTCAGGGGGAGGGAGGGATTGTTTTGAGTGGGGAAAAAAACCCATACAGATCAAAAACCAAAATGCATCTTTTTGTTTACAACTGAAAAAGGGTCCTTGACGAGTGTTTTTTATTTTTTTATTCTATTATTATTTTTGGTGTTGTAATTGTTTAGACTGCTGTGTACGGTTTGCTGTTTGTTGAACCAACAGTGTGAAAACCTGCCAGCATGGATTGATATTCCGCATGACACTTTTCCACCAGAGTGGACCTTTTGCAGTTTCTAAGTTTCTTGATGTAATAAATCACCGAGTGTATAAGAAGAACCTGCTTGCTAGAAAGAGATAAGAGCTAATCCTTAATGATTAAGCATCCTACTTAAATGTCAAGCCTAGTCGGATCATGATTACATTTTTTTAAATAACTTTTTTATTTAATAAATGTTAGCTTTACATTTTTTTTGCAAAAAGTTTATTCTAACAGTCTTTTTTTTTTATTTAACCTCCTATAAATTGCCTGTTCAAAGTCCTACTTTCTGACATTCACAAAGGAGTAGATGTTAGTGGCAGCTATGTCTCCACAGAAAGCTTATACACTGTCATAGATGGCGCCCCGTTAAAACGTAGAACAATTATTTCTCGATGCCTTTCACACTACAAAAGCCCGCCAAGCAAGATTGTGATCTGGCATTGTAAAGTGGCACTTAAAAATAATTAAAATGTGGCTATCTGCACATACATAGTGATACAGATTTACGTGGACATGCCCTACTATTATTTTGATTTATTATTATTATTATTATTACTACTACTACTACTACTACTACTATTACTACTACTACTACTACTACTACTACTACTAGGAACAATTGTATTTTTCTCTATCATGATCGTGACTACCTTGCTCACTTTGGGTTTGATCCAGTTCTCACTGAAGTCAAGGGGAATCTTTCTGTTGACGTTGAGTGGGAGCAGAATCAGAGCCAATGCCTCCAAAAGCAAAACACCAAACCAGAAGCCCCATCCTGCCCAATTGAAGGGAGAAGAAAACAGCCCTTACTTTCAACAGGAGCAGGATTGGGCCCAAAAGAACAGGCTTATTTTTAATGTCTCTTTTATTTTTTAGGTCTTTTTCCCCCCATCCCAAATACCCCCACCTTCCCTACTTCCCCCTACCCTTTTTGATTTAATTTGCAATGATCTTCTTCATTTTTTTAGGGCAGCAGCTGAATGGGCCACATTTAGGAAAAAATAAAAAAAAAAAGTATATATATTAAAAAAAACGGGAACTGTTGGATTACACCTTTGACATATCAGCAAATATCAATCAAGCTGAAGACTTCAGACTTATTCTCTCTTTGATTGTTTAGACTGTAACATTTCTTCAAGAAAAGTATCACATCTGCTGACTTCGAAGGACATGCGCTTGAAAACAAACAAACACATAAGTAAAATCAGAACAGGAACAAGATCAACCAGGATTTTTGAAGAGACACTGATATCACCACAGCGGCTTTTCTTCAAACAGGAGATGCAAACCTGGATACTGACAAAGGAGTGCCTGTTTGCCACCAAGGATGCGGTTACCATGCGTGACCCATGGTAACAGTCACTGAGCATCTTTATCTGTCATTCCTTAGCTATATAGGGACCAAAGGACAAAACTTTTTACCGCAGACTTGTAGCTGTATGTAAAATATGGAAGTTCTTTCCTTTTCTCTAAGCTGTTCCTAAAACAGTTTTTGAGAGCAATTATATGAAATATATAAAAACTAAAAAAAAAAAAATAATAATAATAATGCTTAAATGCTTTTAAAACAGCAAGATAATAGTTCTTTGATACTTTGGGAGGTTCTTTGGTTATACATTAATTAGAGTCTATGAAGCTTTCCTATGGTTTTCTGTATAATACGTAAGGATTGTGATGTTAAAGCAGGTAAGATGGATATCTATGAAAAGCAAAAAAAAATAAATAAATAAATACATAAATAAATACGTAAAAAGGCATAGGGAAGAGAAAGGAAAGATGGTTGATATTAAATGGAAAACAAAAAAGGTTTGTAAATGCTTCTAACTCTCCCCATTTAAAATCCTAATAGTTGTACAGAATTTAAAAAAAGAAAGTTTAAAATACCTATATAATAGAAAAAATTAGACAACATAAAAATAAAAAAAAAACAAAAAAAACCAAAAAAAGCAAAAAAAAAAAAATAATACTACATAGAAGTTAGCGTTAATGCTAAAAACAAAGATGTTGTAGAACTGTAATTTTTGTAGAGTTTAGATTGAGCATAAATTCCTACTCTTTGCCAATTGCTGTTGGATGCTGTTATTATTTATCAAGGAGAAAAAGGAGATAAATGGCTACTTTGGCAGCTTTTTTAACTGCAAGCATTCCAGCTATTAAAAAAAATAAACACAACACAACTCCATTCTGTAGACAATGCAAACAGGAAACAAAACAGCTGTCTTTTTATCAGACGCTAGTTCTAACTTGAACAACGAAACACAGCTAAATGCTTCATGTCTTCATGATCTGCTGTCCGCAAAATTCCCATCATCCTATGCTTAAGTAGCTTCCATATTTGCTCTAGAAACCTTCAGGGCAAGGGATTAGCCTAGTACCTTAATCCTAAAAAAAAAAAAAAAAAAAAAAAAAAAAAAAAAAATAAAAAGAAAAACCAAAAAAAATACAAGATACAAGAAGAAAAAAACAATCTCTTTGAAGATTCTCTGAAACTGTTTACAAGGAATTTTGAAAAACAGGGGGATGTTTAAAAAATAAAAAAAGATGCTGGCTCTCTGTAAATAAATTTGCATATTTTGTAGGACTTTTAATTGTAATGATAGAGAAAAAACAAGGAAAACTATTTAATGAAAGCACGATATTTATCTTTGGTAAATGACTTTAGAGCAGTTAAAAAATAAGACGTTGCTTTAAAAAATCTGACTCAGAAAAAACAATGAATTATTTAAGAACACATATATTTTAAAGTATATCATATTTATTATAATTTATTTTCACAGTCTTAAAACTTGATTTACATCATTCTCACACTTGTTTGCATCGACTGAGCAGTGTGATAATTGTTTCTGATTATTTGGTTTTACTCTGGTTTAATGTTCTTGTTTGTTTTTCTTAGTATTTTTTATCTCGATCTCGAACTTTCTTCCTTTCTCTTTCTTTTATTTTTTTTTAATTTTCTTTTAATTTTAATTCCCTATTGGGCCTGATCTTACAGTCCTTACTCTACCAGAACTCCCACTGGGATGTAGCGGGTATTTTGCCTGAGTAAGGACAGCCAGACTGAGCCCACAGCTAGGAAGTACAGATGTGTAATGCAGCTGCAGTTCCATACAACTGCTCTTTCACTGTCAATTCCCTAAAACTCCTTGTAATCTTCTGTAATTATTGAATGACGCTTTCCAGCTTAGCCCTAAATAAAGCACAGTTTAAAAAAAAAATACCATGTTCTTTGCTTCTTGATGGCTTTCCTTAATGTGTTTGCTTTGAGAACAAAATGAATCTATTTCGACTCTTTCATTAATATACATTGTTTGAGTATCAGAACAAATCCCTTTGTTATATAAAACGTAACTCATTGGATTGAATTAATGACACTGTTTCATTTAATGTCTGCTTGATATTCCACTGTGGTTTACCTTAAACCTAGTAGGTTAGAAGATCAAATAACGGTACATACAAATTAGAGTCATTGTAGCTCCCATTTGAAGCCTGTTGTTTGATTTCAGGCTCATGGTTTTTTCATGCTGATAAGTATAGAGGCCAAAGCTCAGGACATTGCTCCTTTTGCTGCTTTGGGACAACCTTGTGAAATTCAGCAGTCTCCAGAGATGGGGTTCAATTTCTTCCTGAGCATCTCTCACATCTTGTCTTTTGAATTATTATATTATTCCCCCTGAAATGGCTGTACCAGACCAGCTGAGCTGAGGACAGGGATGAAATCAGGAGCCTTTGCATTTGCTTCCCAGTTCTT
This sequence comes from Chroicocephalus ridibundus, assembly GCF_963924245.1. NCBI lineage: Eukaryota > Metazoa > Chordata > Aves > Charadriiformes > Laridae > Chroicocephalus > Chroicocephalus ridibundus. The sequence goes on along the minus strand of NC_086316.1, from coordinate 77,645,163 downwards.
GCAGTCGCATCTGCATTTGGACAAGTTGAACCAGCTAAATCCATCTCTAAATGGGGCTAATGGTGCTTGTCCATAATTTGAACTCCACAGATGGAAGGAGTTCTATTAGTAGAAACTCCTATTATTACTATTATGAGTTACTAATGTCTGTTCAGAGCTATAGAAATAAATGAAATGTAAATCAGGTGATGAATATAAGGAGGGAATATGGTCAGTATTTTCTTTTCATCTGACGGCAAAGGCAAATACAGAAGAGCACATACATCAACCTCATCTCTGCCTTTGTCAGAAAAGATGCTCTGTAGAAGGATGAGTAGGCTAAAGATGTGGGAATTGGCCTCAAATGTCATTGAGCTAGAAAACGAAGACTAGGTCCGGTAGGAAGAGATTTCTGCTCCAAAGAGCATTCAGTGTCCAGCTCTGAGCTGCAGGGATGAAGAGGACAAACAGAGTCACATCCTCTGACCTGAGTCAGTTGGATAATTAAGGGGGGGCTGGTGAAGATCATCCTTTGAAGAAGGAAAACCCCACAACAAACAGGCAAGGCTCCATTTTCCACAGTGGCACAGCAAAGGTAGCACTAAAAGGTGTTGCCTGATTCCCTCCCCTCAACCCCCCCCGAGACCTTTTTTACCCCCCTTGAGGTACGTCCTGATGTATCTGCAAGGACATGGCCATATGGTCAGAGTAGGGTGGGCTACATCCCTGGGGCATGCAGCTGGGGACACCTCTGGCTGCTGAGACACAGCTGGGGGCTGTTGGCTGATGATTAGGAGACAAGATTTTGACTTTTTTTTGATGATTAGGAGACAAGATTTCAGACTTTTGTTTCAGGTACCCTGCAATACACAGAGATTAATGTATCCAGTGCTAGGGAGCAACCAGCTCCCAAGGGAAGACCAGAAAACACTGTTAAAGCTGCCTCTATGGCCCAGGGCAGTACCCCTACAAATATTTGACTTTGCAGAGACACCATTGAGGTGACTGGATTTGGGGAACTGTGAGGACCAGCAGGGAGAAGCAGTGAAACAGGAGGGACCTCACCTTTCTCCCAGTACTTCCCCATGCATCATACTGACAAGCTCAAAGAGTGGGAAAATTTCCAGGTCCAGTCCCCAAAAAGAAGGGAGGCTCCACTGGAGGTTCATTTACATTGGTGTGCTGGGGAATAAAGCACTGCTGCGACCACACTGCTGCCTGAACTAAGTGACATTTACTTGCCACGCTCAACTTTCTAGTTACAGCGGAGACACAGACTGAAGTAGGGTGGGCTGAAGCACAAATGTAGATACGGCCTTATGGTTGATTTAAACACCTTTCTCTGGGCTGTACAAACATACCAGCCCCCATTTAAGATTTAACTGCTTGTCATATGGAGACTCCATCCTTCCTTCCAAAGGAAGTGCACCCCTTGGTACTGTACGTGCTGTAAAGCAAAACAAATAAAGCTTTGCAGCACAGACCTGTTTTAGCATGGGACTCTACTGCTGGGTCTGGCAAGTAGCCAAGGTAAGAGCCCAGTCTGAAGCAAAGAAAATGAAGAGAAAGGCCAAGCCAAGCTGAAAGCCTGCAGCTGCCTGCCCACGCGTACCAAGATACAGTGGACGGGGAACACCCTATTACAGAGGTTCAAAAGCCACTGGCTGTTTGATGCTGGCTCCTCTCTCTTATTTGTAGCTGCTAAATCACATCGCGTGAAACTAAAAGTTTACTAAAGGTCAAGCATCCATCGTTTGCCAAGGTGCTCCTTGGCACCTGTATGATTACAGTGAACTGTAATCCCATCCCCATGAATAGACGGGGGAAACCTTTGGTACAAGTACAAGGTATGGTTTGCAGGCATGCTTTCTGGAGTCCCATGGAGACACCTCAGCCAATAATCACATTTCTGTGTCTCTAAGAAAGAAGAAAATCCCTTCTTGAAGTCACTTTTCCACATCGGCGTTTCCTGACATAGCCACAGAGCCACTCTTCCTTTGCACACACAAGAGGAAACAATTCTTCTCCCCACTTCCACCGCATCCCCACTCCAGGCAGACATCCATTAGACAACTTTCTTTTATTAAGAGGTGATCTAGGCTTTGAATAAGGCTACAGAGCTCTGCCTGTTGTTCTTCCATTTAACTAACACTGTGATACAATTTGGAAATGTCCTTGTGAAGCAAGGTGAGGACTTTTCCACCTTGAATATTCCAGTTTCCAACAGCACATTTCCCCCGGTCCTGAATACAGCAGCATAGCGACGGCCCCATGGGTCTAGAAGCATGCAAGGTATTCACATTTGTGGTCCCAGGAAGAACTCACGCATTACAGGGGTTTGGCAGATGGGGAGACACTGGGTGCTTCAGCACGATGTGCAAATGCTGCCCAAGCAGTTTGGGCAAGCTTGTGTACAGCATCTCTTGGAGAAGGAAGCTGCTGATGCTGTTGTTTGGGAAGGCCTCTTAACAAACTAGTTTTGAAACTGCCTGGCTTGTCCTGCCACTCCAGAGGTGATGAATAGGCCACAGTCTCAAGTCAGCCAGCTGTGGAGCCTGAAAATGCATTTTGGAATAGCACTGCTGTCCTACTTGCTGAGGAAATCAGCCCTTAAAACAGGTTTCAATCCCATGGCTTCCCTCTCGCTACAGTAAGCACTCACAATAGGGCAAACACAACCCAAAAACACAAATCAGAGTCCTTGTGCTCCATTTATTAAGGGAATGAGGTCACTCTGGTGTCTCATAGAACCACAGAATCATAGAATAGTTTGGGTTGGAAAGGACCTTTAAAGATCATCTAGTCCAACCTCCCTGCACTGAGCAGGGACATCTTCAACTAGATCAGGTTGCTCAGAGTCCTGTTTCTTTGGACACTTGCACTCACCACCAGTATTGTGCAAGGTTGAGTTAGTGCCCACTCAACCTTAAACGTTCCCTCATTGCTGATGAGAAACCTGTATAGCACTGTTACTGGTAAACACGCAACGGGTTCTGGAGGCAAGGAACACCTGGGTAGCAAACGTCCTCTCACCATGGCACTCATAAACCAACCTGAATTCTGGGTCTCAATCCAGTAAGTTCTGAACTTGGCGTGGACCACCTCAAGCTAGCACAGACTGGGGAAGGAGGTTCTTTGGACACATATACAGGTAAGCATGCCCCTTTCCTGTGAGCAGCAGCCTCATGGTGTACAGTGCATTCACACGGGATACAACAAGCACAGGTTCAGACTCTTCCTCTGTCCATCTGGAAGCTGGGATTTGTCCCCTGAGACTCCCATGACACAGAAGATGGCCCTATTTATACAATCATGGAGTAGTCCAGGGAGGTATTCACAACTTCTCTCTCTTACCTGCCTCATTTTGTTTAAAAGGTGGAAATAGAAATGGAAATGGAGCGAATGACTCCATAACCTCTCCTAGGAGACCCAGGCTCCTAACACTGTCCCCATGAGCGTGATGTAGATGGTACAGCACACAGGACACCTCGCCAGGAGAAAGGGACACAGATCCCGCCTTGGTACTCTTTAGTCTGCCTCTCAGGGCACTCTCCTGGGGCACATGCGTTGCTGGGTTGCGGCTATTGCTTTCAGCTCTTAAAAAGAAGAAATACGAACACACAAATTTGCAGGCAGCTGGTGAGTGGGTGGGTTGACTCTTGCCAGCGGGGAGCCACAGCATGACATCTCAAAAATGGGCACTTCTCCAAAGAGACAGAGGCCCTAAACTTCTCCTCACCCTTTGAGGCAGACTGAATCACGTGTTTTACTTTTTCCATGCACAGGGCAGAGAAAGCAATATCCTAATTCAGTGTTGTGAGACCTACCAGATAGCAAAGCACACACAAATTAGGCATCATGACTGTGATTCCTCCTTTGTGAGTCCCTCCTCTGGAGGGTAAGGGAGACGATTCCACTTCAGTGAGCTACAGAACAGACTCCAAAACTGGAACAGTTGTCAGAAGGCACATTGTACACAGATCCTCCTACCAATTCCTACAAGAAAAGATTACCTTCTTTCAGCTAGAACAAAGAGCTATTAAGAGAGACAATGGGCCTAGAAGTATTGGTGAACCATCTGTCATCAAGTGTTAGACATTAACAATATCTTTTTTAAGCCAAGCCACTGTTACAATGGCATGTAAGCACAGATGAAAAGCGTCAGCCCAGTTTCTCCTTGTTTTAACTCCTTCTGCTCCATCTGTTCTGTTATCGCTTCTTTCTGGAACAACCCCAGAGCATGCTGGAGCATGCGAATTTCGCACAATAATCATCAAGCTAACACTTTGCATCACATTTCGCACAAGTGCACTAGAGTTGGCTCTGGGGAGCAGCCTGGTTGGGTTTGAGGGCAAGCAACCAGGAGACTGATGACAAAGAGATAGTTGCCCCTCTAGACCTGACTCTCCCAACCCCAAGGGACAGCTATCCAGGATATCCGTATTAGCATTCCACAGCCCAAATGCCAAACACAAAGGGGGTCCGACTCCCTGTGCATACCTTCACTAGCTGATAAGCAGCAAGCAGCCAAGTTTAGGATATGAGAAGAAATGTGAGAATAGGCTGAGACAGATGGCAACCTGAGAAGAACAGGCTGGCCCTATGCGTGGTACCAGTTACTCGCCGCCTCTGCCCAGCCTGAGCACCCCACTCAGGAGATGGTTTGGTGGGTGACATCAAAACATCAAAACCCCTCTTCTGGATGATTGGGTTGCACAGAGCAGTCCAAGCCAAAACAGGATAAAGAAGTAGAGAACTGCCTGGGTCTGTAGATTAAGCTCTACAGTTTAAGCAGGAGTTGTCCTATATCTGGCTTATTTATATCTTTCAGTTTCTAGCCCAAAAGCCTGGTCTTAAAGGTTTACTAAGTAAATATTTTCTCTCCTTGACTACCAAGCTCTTGCAGTGCTGGGAGAAAGCTGAGTTTGGGTGAAATACTGGACATTTAAGGTGTTTTATTTTCCGAGAGGCAGAGAATCCACGTAAAACAACACACTTGCCTGAAAGACTTACAGTCCAGATCCAGCTTAATCGGAGGCTAGGGAATTTTTCCTTCCATGAAGGGGCTGATACCGCCAAATGCTGAATTTTAGGAAGGGGTTTCATCCATCAGACTTAAAGGAGCACTCCTTCCCCACTAGCTGCAAATGGTGAAGAAAAGTGGGTAGAGGTCTTTGCAGCTGGGGACAGCTGGGGAGAGAGGACAAACTTGGCCTGACTGGGCCTTGCTTTGCCTCTATACCAGATCACTAGTGATAGCTACTTGCCATCCAGCTGGTCAGGAAGCCTTCCTACGTGAAATTTTTTTACGATCTTAGATCAGAGGGGTCTGTACCACTGCTCATTAGCCCAGCTGGTGTTTTTGTTGCAGTTTTAGCAGAGAAGTCAAGAAAAGGGTGAGATCTCACTTCTCAGAGATTAGTTCTTCGGGGCTTGCACACACAGATTCACCTTGCCTGTCCCACAGGTGATGGACGGATGGTCATGACCAAGCATTACACCTGGCTGAATTAGGAAACACTTCACTTCGGTGCAGATGAAAACCACTAAATTCCAGCTGGGAGGTAGTAACTGAGAGAAGCCAAGTGCAGCGGGAAGTAAAACAGATTAGCCATGGTTTGTGCTTACCATTTGAAATAGCCTCAGAGAGTGCACACATGGCCAGGTTCTGCATACTGAAAAGAAGTGCTGGAGTTTCTGTGCACCTCTTCCATGAGATGAGCAGTAGCCACTTCCAGCCAAAAGGCTTGAGGCGCTTTAAGACAAAGAGACCCCAGGTTCACAGAAAACAGGTTTCAGGGCTGTCAGCATGGCTCCTTTCCCTGTCAAGAAAGTTATTTCAAAGACAAAGACAAATACAGACCAGTTTAATAAAACAAAACTGCAATATGAGCCAGGGGGGCAATTATTGTTCATTTTCACCTGGCAGGAACAGAAATGATGTGGAACAGGGACTTTGAGAACTTCAGCCATTTGACTGCATGATTAACCTGTACAAAGTGACCGATGTGAAGACTGAGTAGGTGTGACAGTGGCATGGATAATTGCGCGTGCAAAATAGATAACATGGCTTTTATATGGACTGCCCTGGTCACTGTGAAGTTGCACAATTTTCATGGTAACTAGAAATGCAAATGAAGAAGCATTCTGTTACTCACATTTTTCCAGTGGCTGATCCTTTGTGAAGTTCCTTCCAGGCTTCTGCAAGTGGCGTTGTCAAAAGCATTCAGCAATGGCCTCTTTTTCTGCAGCAAAAAAAAAGAAGTTAATAACACCATTTACAACTGCTTTCAGTGAACACCTTTCAAAAGTCAACAAGAAACTGCAATTTCTTTCCAATGTAAAGGTCATTTAGCATTGGATACAGGCATTTTAGTGTGTCATAGAAGCCAGAATATCCTGTCCCAACATGCCCATCTTTTACCCAAGAAAAACCATGATTGGTGTGACAAGTTGTAATAGACAAACAGCTATGCTCTGCCATTCTTCTGTGTGAAAAACCCCTTTAGCCCCTTACTTTATCAGGCCCAAAGTCAGTCCTTTGGCAATAAGATCAACAGAAAACTCTGCATTTTTCTTCCAACAGTTAAATTATTTATGAGCTTTGAAAATAATCCCACTTTGTCTTCTAACCCTAGTTTTGCATATATACATGTCTTTTTCCATGTCGACCCCTGTGAATTCTTCAGCTAAAATATGCATTCATTAGAAAAACATTTCAGGGTATTTTTTCTCTCCTCTTTATCTACTTGTTTGAATATGTTGTAAACTTGATTAATGTTGCCTTCTAATCTCTTTTTTTCTAGAGAGAACACCTGGAGCTCTTTTAACCTGCCTCAAATAAAAATAAAACTCAAAAGCCAAACAACCCAAGTTGCAATGTCACAACTTCACAAACCTTTTCTTTCCCTGGCCATCCGTTGCTCCTTTTCAAAGAGGGTGGACATATGGGCAAAACTTGTGGCAATGAACCTACAGAGTCCTGGGTTTCTTCTAAAGCCCCCTTCCTTATGCTCCCAGTAACCTGCTTAGCTTTTAGCCTCTCTCTGACTAGAATAGTTTGGGGAGATTTATGACAGCAATTCTTCTGGTTCCTTTCACAACGTGTTTTCCGTTATTCTCATCTATCGCTCTGCCAACATGCATCATTTATTTAATACCAGTCAGTAGCCACATTAAACTTTTTTTTTTTTTTTTGAGGACATTTCCTCCTGTACCTGGGGAAATTGTGCAGGTAAATAAAGTTTGAGCCAACATTCTTGGACCTGCCTTTTCTGCCTCCATCCAAAGCCTTCCGTGGGCATCAATCATCCTTGAACTAGGATTCTTCTCATTTTAATTATGCTAATATCACCATAATTTCATTCTCGTTAACAGCAATTGAGTTTCAGTCTCTGCAGATGGTGGAGCTGGACAGTTACCAAGCCACATGCCATCTTGAGAGGAGTGTATGGACCAGTTCTTAGCCTATGGCAGTGTTACTCATCATCGTTTCTGGGTTGCATCACTTCACTTTACCCATTTATGAAATGACATATGCCTTTGCCTCTTATTGGCTTTGAGGTTTACAAAGGAGGTTTTTAAAAATGCAAATGAGAGTCCATTGCGCAACTAGCTCATTCTTGCTAAAATACTACCTTACCTGCTTTGATAACTTCAGGTGAAGGCTGTAGAGGAAATGTGTTATCGATTTAAAGTGTGACTACAAAGAAGATGGAGACCCTCTCTTCACAAGGAGTCATATGGGGAAGACAAGGAACAATGGCTACCAGTTGCACCAGAAGAGGTTTCACCTTGATATAAGAAATTTTTTAGAGTAAGAACAGAATCACAGAATCACAGAATCTTAGTGGTTGGAAGGGACCTCTGAGATCATCGAGTCGAACCACAAAAAAAAAAACAAAAAAAAAAACCAAACACCCACCTACTAAACTCCACACCCATAACCCCACACATAACACCCCACCACAAACCAATAATCTTGGGCACTAGAGCATGCCCTAAAGAGCCATGTCTACATGTTTCTTAAATACCTCCAGGGATGGTGACTCCACCACCTCCCTGGGCAGGCTGTTCCAGTGCCTGACCACTCTTTCAGTAAAGTAATTCTTCCTAATATCTAATCTAAACCTCCCTTGCCACAGCTTCATACCATTTCCTCTGGTCCTGTCGTTATTCCCTTGGGAGAAGAGGCCAACCCCTGCCTCTCTACAGTTTCCTTTCAGGTAGTTGTAGAGGGCAATGAGGTCTCCCCTCAGCCTCCTCTTCTCCAAGCTAAACATGCCCAGTTCCCTCAGCCTCTCCTCATAGGACTTGTCCTCCAGACCCCTCACCAGCTTGGTGGCTCTCCTCTGGACATGCTCCAGCACTTCAATGTCTTTCCTGTAGTGAGGGGCCCAAAACTGAACACAGTACTCGAGGTGAGGCCTCACCAGTGCCAAGTACAGAGGCACGATGACTTCCCTACTCCTGCTGGCCACGCTATTCCTGATACAAGCCAGGATGCCATTGGCCCTCTTGGCCACCTGGGCACACTGCTGGCTCATGTTAAGCCGGCTGTCAACCAACACCCCCAGGTCCTTTTCTGCCGGGCAGCTTTCCAGCCACTCTTCCCCAAGCCTGTAGCGTTGCCCGGGGTTGTTGTGACCAAAATGCAGGACCCGGCACTTGGCCTTATTAAACCTCATCCCATTGGCCTTGGCCCATTGATCCAACCTGTCTAGATCCCTCTGTAAAGCCTTCCGACCCTCAAGCAGATCAACACTCCCACCTAGTTTGGTGTCATCCGCAAACTTACTGAGGGTGCATTCAATCCCCTTGTCTAGGTCATCAATAAAGATATTGAACAAGACTGGCCCCAAAACTGAGCCCTGGGGGACACCACTGGTGACCGGCCACCAACCAGATTTTGCTCCATTAATCACAACTCGCTGGGCACGGCCATCCAGCCAGTTTTTTATCCAGTGGAGGGTACACTTGTCTATGCCATGATTCTCCAGTTTCTCCAGGAGAATGCTGTGGGGGACGGTGTCGAAGGCCTTACCAAAGTCCAGGTAGACAACATCCACAGCCTTCCCCTCATTGAGAAAGCAGGTTACATGGTCATAGAAAGAGATCAAGTTGGTCAGGCAGGACCTCCCTTTCCTAAACCCATGCTGGCTGGCCCTGATCCCTTGGCTGCCCTGCACTTGCCTTGAGAGCTCACTCAGGATGATCCTCTCCATGATCTTTCCCAGTACCGAGGTCAGGCTGACAGGCCTGTAGTTTCCGGGATCCTCCTTCCGGCCCTTCTTGTAGATGGGCGTCACATTGGCCACCCTCCAGTCATCCGGCACCTCTCCTGTTGACCAGGATTGTTGATAGATAATGGAGAGAGGCTTGGTGAGCTCTCCTGCCAGCTCCCTGAGAACTTTTGGGTGAATCCCGTCCGGCCTCATAGACTTATACGTGTCCAGGTGCATAAGCAAATCATTAACTACTTCCTCCTGGATTACAGGGGATTGTCCTGTTCTCCATTCTTATCTTCCAGCCCAAGAAGCTGAACACCCTGGGGGTAGCTGGTCTGACTATTAAAGACAGAGGCAAAGAAGGCATTAAGTATCTCAGCCTTCTCCTCGTCCTTGGTTGCAAGGTTTCCCCCCGCATCCAGTAAGGGATGGACATTATCTGTCACTCTCTTTTTGTTGATGTATTTATAGAAACTTTTTTTTTGTCCCTTATGTTAATTGCCAGGTTGAGTTCCAGCTGGGCTTTTGCCTTCCTGATTTTTTCTCTGTATGACCTAACACGATCTCTGTACTCCTCCTGAGTTGCCTGTCCCCTCTTCCAAGGGTGGTAAACCTTCCTTTTTTCCTTAAATCCCATCAAGAGCTCTTTGTTCATCCAGGCCGGCCATTTTCCCCGCCCTTTAATTTTGCGCCTCATGGGGACAGCCTGCTCCTGAGCAATCAATTACTGTAATCTCTAGGGACATGGTAGAGTGCCCTTCATTGGAGATTTTCAAGATGCAATTGGACAGGGTGCTGGATAATCTCATCAAGGTTCCCTTTCCTACAAAAGGTTGGACGGGGTGATCTTTCGAGGTCCCTTCCAACCTAGGGTGCTCCCTGATTTTATGGTTCTCTGTTTGCTATAGATGCGCATGATACTACTATGGATACCACCCCTCTAAACTTCCCCAACAGAACAGGTATAGAACCCAAATCACAGCAATGTTGATGGGAAGGGACCTCTGTGGTATTCTCATACAACCTCCTGCTCAAAGCAGGTCTGTCTTCTGGCCCTTTGTTATTGCTATGAAATAAAACTATCAAAGGCTATACAGGTAGATTTGCACAACCTCAATTATACCTACATTGTGGAACAGACACCAAATGCAATCCTCTGCTCACCATTGTCCAACCTGATAGATTTACCAGGGTTTACTACATCTCCTTTCTGGATTGGGTTTCTTTTCAGGAAAACCAATGTTTTACCCAAAGAAGTGATAGGGTGTACAGATGGACAAGGACTTCAGTGCGAACTGTGAGGAACTACCCTCTCCTGCACAATAGTTCCTGTTCCACCTAGTGGAAAAGAAGTGGTTTCCCACATGCACATTGGGTAGCCTATCACTGGCTTCCCTCATCAGGCCAAGTCCAGCCTTACTAACTGTGAACTGAAGCCAGGACATGGTGCATGCACAGCCCTGATACTAATGGTGTGCTTTAGAAGGTAACGAAGCCTACCTTCTAAGGCAGAATTCACTGAGCAAGAGCAAAGAGCTATAAAAAGATTACAAGCCCTTGTGAAACAGGACACTTTGTATAAACAATACGCGCATGCCTTGCTCATGAATATACCCTTGAAAAGGAACAGAAAGCTGATAACAAGGGAACATCCTTCTGCAGGAAGCACCAAAAACCAAGAAACAAAGATCTGCAGTAACTGGGGGAAAGGTAAAGGCACAGCAGGAGACCATGACCACTGAATCAATTAGAGACTGAAGATAACTACCGCCCCACACTGTACTGGAGCATGCGCACGTCAATTAAAGGACATTGTAGCTTTAAATAAAAGTGAGAGACTGTATTAACCAATAGAAATTGTTAAGATAAGGTACTAACCAATAATTCTAATTAAGGGTATGTATTTCTGTGTTTTGAATCATATAAATATTCTGAAAAGTTTGTAGGCCAATGTGCTAGCTTTGTGGACTACCACCTAGCACCTATCTCTGTAGAAACAGTTTAAATAAATACCTGTGCTCTGTGCATGCATTGTCGTCTTGCACACTGGGTAAATGACCCCACTTTTGGGACAACACTAGAACTCATCTCTAAGCTGAGAGAAGGGTGACTTAAGGAATGGTAGCTATGCCTTGGCTGATAGGCAGAGGGAACTCGAACTTAGACCTGTCTACCAGTCAAAAATCAGTACAGCGTAGACCAAACAGCACCAATCCTGCAGGAATGGCTTGACATCGTGACTGCAAGTATGAAGAATGATATTACATGGATTCAATGTTTTTTTATGCTGAGTACAAAGTCTGGTATAGCTGATAGACATTATGATGGACTACTGCAGCCTTCTGGGCTGGAGAACACATTAAAATCTCTTCAGGAGGTGATATCTGACCAGCTTCTTATGCAACTGTTGCCTCTTCTTACTCCATTTGACAGCTGACCGCCCCAGTACTCTGGAAAACTGCACAGCTGAGGTAGACATGAAGTGGTCTCTGAAAGTTTAGAAGAGTCACAGTCTTCCTGTCCCTCTATGCTTAGAACACCCTAAATCAAACGGCAGTCTAGGATCCCAGACAGACCTACCTCCCACAGGCATTGAAAGCATGCGTGGAACGAAGAGGCACCGCAGTTGGAAGGATGGGAAAGTTTCACTCAGATTTTGTGTTGCAGCAGGTCTTCTGCAGACACCTTTAGGATATATTTTTAATCCATGTCAAGGACTTTGATTTTCTTTTATAGTTTCATATATTTTGTAAACACACCATATGCAATGAGAGTGAATAAATGATCTACTAGTGCACAAAAGCTGGAAAAGGTGTGACATGAAGAGCAGCACAAAACCAACCATCTATGTCTCAGGTATAAACCAGTGTAATGTGTGTCTGCACTTTGAGGTAGCTGATTTGGTAGGAAATGAAATAAAACATGGGAGAGAGTCACCTTTTAAGGGCAAAAGGTCTTGAATTCTGCTTGCTGATCAGGATGATGCCCGTATTTATGCTGATGACCAATAAGGGCGTTTCTGACTCCAATTTCATTTCCAGAAAACATTAACACTACCTCACGGTGCATTATTTGAATCAGCACACGTCGCCAGAGGTTGAATAAGACGGTTTCTCCACACTTCACGACGGAGTACCGACACTTACTAAATTATGCTGTTAAATACTGTAGTATGGCTATAAAATACAATGAAGGCCCATGGAAAGATGCCAGCCCTTTTCTGAGAAAGAAAGAGCACTTTTTGGAACCCTGCCTGTGGCCCGTAATTTTCACTTCCTCCCACTACAACGTGAAGTGACATGAAAGGACTTGTAAAGTCAAGTCCAGGAGACTGGTCGGGATTTGAAGGAGTAAAGCTAAAGTTAGATTATCAATGGTAGCATTTGACCCACTGTAACTTTTTGGGGAAAGAAGGAGAGCGCCAAATCTCCCACACATCCCCCTAGCAGACCTCACTGGAAAAAAAAACAAACCCTGAATTCTATTCTGCAAAATGTACACTTTTCAGCCCAGAAGGTGCCAGAATGTTCAAAATACAGAAACTTTTAATGGAGTAAACTGTTCATTCACAAGCAGTAAAACTTTTCTGGAAAGTTTGCAATTAGGAAGATATTTCAGTATTTCATGGGAAATAGAGTTCAGTGAAGAAGGACCAGTGGCAGGGGATGGAAGCCCGGCTTAAGCAAACTGAGGCTCCCGTTAGGTACTGCAGCTGTTCACATGGACCATGACACAGGAACCAACAACAAAGTCCTTTGAGTCTGGCAGACTCAAAATGAATTTTTTTCTTATCAGTAATCACCAAGGAGGCGAAGGATGGAGGAGGAGTCAAGACTGACCTTTCTTTGTGGAAAATATTTCAACGGGGAAGATTTCTCCTTTTCCAGTGGCCACAATCTGACTTGTAACGCTGTATGGGTGCCTAAAATCCTCCATTGCAGAAACACAGGCCAAATGATGGTGCCTGATCCACAAAGCTTAAAATCTAGCTGATGAGTAACAACAACAACAACAACAACAACAACAGATGCCAGCTCTTCAGGTCAACAGAGTAAAACCTTACGACAGTGCCTGACAAACAACAGATACAATATGCTGCCTGCCTGTTTGCTACCATATTTCTACAGAGGATGGTTAGTTTACCAGGGGAAGGATGAATCAGAGATACAGAATTACGAGGTGGAGATGGGTGAGCAAAATTCCATGCCACTTGTCTTCCTAGGTCCATACATTACCTTCTTGTATATCTTATATTCCTTCACCTGTAAATTTATACACAAATCCATCATCCAGTGAATCTCTGGAAATAGAACAACCACTCAGCTTAAAATGTGTATCCTTAGTGGTCTTGGGTGAAGCCTTCTTGCAGGTTGTCAAAACTGGAGAGCAGCAGAGTTTTCTTAGTGACAACTTTTAAACAGAAGTGGACTTGGACTTGCCCAAAATGCCCTATATTCATTTGCTGGGCCTGGTGTTGGCTGGAGTTGACTCTTCGTTAAACACTGTTTCTAGAGCAGACCAAGCTTGAGGCATGATTTTCAAATTCATTACAAATTCGGAACAGCTCTGACGGCTGCAGAAACTCTTCTTGGGATTCCTAGGGATAACTGTCAGCAAAGCTCAGAGCTACCTTATTCCAGCCAACCCACTACTTAAAACTGTCCAGTCCAGGCACATGTGGGCAGTGATTGCCAGAAGTACTTCTTAGGAAAAGGATTTGAAAGGAATTATTAAGGTTACTGATACAGGGCAGAGTGGAGAGCTCATGCCCAGACCTTCCTGCCATTAGTATGAAAATAACACCAGAAAGCTCTTTGCCTTAAAGCCAGGATTCCTGACACATTCACAAAACATGCACATATCACACAGGGAAACAGCTGCGATGAGTGGACCTAAAACACAGCAAATGACATTCAGGAAGATGTTAAACCCTATCACCCAAAAAAAAAAAAAGGTAAAACCAAACAAAATTCCCCGTGCCAGCAGTGTAGGAGTCACCTTCCTTCTCTCTCTTTAGCATTTTCCTCACCTCCACTGCACTCGTGGAGCAAAATTCGCGGTGCAATTGGTCAGAGCAGTTCAGCTGGGGACAGAGATGAGTATCAGGAGAGGAACAAAGTATGCAGGAGGGTCTCTCTTACATTTTCAGAGACACAGATTGCATGTTCCCCTTTCCCTCAAGCTCCATCACTTTGACTGCAAGCGTTACTTGTAGTCGAAACTCCTACAAGTAGCACTTGGAGAGCAAAGAAAGAGGGGGAGAGGTGTGAGAAAGCTGAGCGGTAGGCCTGGAGGAGAAGAGGGAACTGGGGCACTGGCAGATGAGCTCTGCAGATATTGCCATGGTGTCCTCAGGTCCTGCCATATGCTCCTGCGTCCTCAGCCCTTGCCACGGGCTCCCTCACGCATGAAGGGTGGTGGAGGAGGGTCCTGGAATGCTGGCCAAGGTCATCGATGAGATGCCAGGCTGGCAGAAACAGGCAGAGGTTTCTATCTCTGCTGCAGGAACAAAGGGTTGGTAATAAACCGCTGGGGATAAATGGCAGCACCTTCCATCACCACTGCTGTCTACTGCATGAGCAGCTGTTGGACCATGACAGCGAGGGCAGAGAGAGGGATTTAGTGAACAGCTATGGTCTCCCTGACGGCATGCATCAAAAACAGCCCCGTACACCAGCTGTCTGCAGGCAGGACTAGTCTTGGTCCCTGGTTTGTCTGGCTGCAGGATGTCATTTATTTCTCTACCTCATACTTCCCAACTCGACAATTTCCTTTTAGCACAAATCTCTTTCCTCCCTTCCTTCTCCCCATTATAAATATATGAGTATGTGTGTTTCTTATTTTTTATGTGATCTCTCATAACTGCCAAAAAAAATAAATCTCTTGACATAAATCCTTTTGGCTCGGGTTTCCTGACAAATATGCGCTAGTTTTTCTCTACCCCTCACATCTCTCTCCTCTCCACAAACTCTCAGCAAGAGTTTCTGCAAACTCTCAGCTCCCAAGTCCTCTTCACGAAGCAATCAGGAGAAGGCACTGTGCTGAAGCTAGGGCAGGAGAATGCTTCCTCCGCCCGTGAAGAATGCATGGGACAGGGAGAAGGCATCTGCAGCGTACTCTCTCAGTAGATATTTGGTTTCCTACATTGCATACATCCCTCCAAGCACAGCTATGGTAAAAACGGTCCCATCTAGCTTCCAGTGCCTACACCCAAGCCTCAGGTCTACACCAGCAATTGGGAGCGCAGATCTCTCTAGCCAACAGACCTAGCTGCCTCATCCAACGGCACGCACAAAACCTGTGGCAGAACCGAGCCCCAAACCCCAAACCTTCACATTCTTCTTGAGTGATGCAGCCATGGGGCTGCTCCTCTCTGCCCTTCTTGGCTGCAGGCTGAGATGCAGCACTGAACTGTCCACCTGAACTGACCCTTCCTCGGAGGATTTGACACCAAGTTGGCCCATGCAGTGTAAGTCTGTATCCAAGCATTTCCCTCTGCGTGTGAGAGTAGGTAGTAAAGTAGAAAGCAGACAGAAAAAGTGCGGCATAGAAAGAGAGGAAAGGAGGTCCTCACCCCTGGCATCGAGGAGTTAGCAGAATTGCTCAGCATCCAAGTGGACCAGTCAACAGTTTTAAATCCCCTACTGAAATTCAGACTGAGCTTACAGACCTCACTGGCATGGAGGAACGCAGTAGAGGAAGAGTTTTGCTGGGACTCCCCTGCACCTTATTTCTGGGTAGTGAATGAAGGAAATGCCTAAATTTCCTGTCTACTCAATAGAGAGGGACGAATATTTTTCAAGGCTTCGGAGAGACTTCTGTTACTTAAGCGGGCAGACAGGATCTTGAAAAAACACTCTCTCTGATGGCTGGATAACAAATGCCAATGCCTCCGCGAGGGCAATGCCTTCACTATCTACCTAAAATACAGATGTAAGCCCGGTGCCTAAGCCAGGCAGGCCTGTTAATACTCAGCTTTTGTATTTTAACCTCACCAGAAGCTCCAGTTACGGTGAAATATATGGGGCAGCAGAGCACAGCAGCAGAGCTAAAGCCCATAGATCATGGAGTTAAATATCCTACTGTGGGCTAAAAGCGAGTGCACACAGTTTCAGCCCACGTGTTGGTTGAAGTTATGAGCATGCGAGAAAAGGGGATTTATAATGAGAATGGCAATTCAACCTCAATTATAGTGCGCCACTGTCTGCACACTATAAACTGGATGTTTAATAATGAGGCAAGTAGGCTGAAGGAGAAAATTTCATTGTGTCTGTTTCACAGCCTGGAATTCTTACTAAATTCATCAGATCACTTGAGTTCTCCTGACAACTGTAGCAGTATAACTAATTTTAAAGGGGTTTATTGTACATTAAGACCGCAACAAAAGATACAGGCAGAGAAAACCTCATAGCGAATAGGAACTCCAGATTGAGGACTATAATGTATATGAGATTTGAAAGAAGTAAGTGCTAAAAGATGTAGACAGCAGTTTTTCAGGGTCCTTAACCTTGATGAATAAATGAATAAAATCCCTTAAAAAATTGCAGTGTTTCTTTCAAGTGATTTCCAGCATGTTAATGATCAAGAGAAGCTGAGAAAATTGCTGGGAAAGGAGATGACTTTCCTCAATATGCTTTTACCACAGAGACTATGAGACAGACCTGAATTGTAAGCAAATAATATGCATTGCAAAATATGACAGAGGAAGGGAAGAACAGAGGCTCTTTAGCTGTCCATAGTGCATTTGCATACAGGTGTGTTGACTGCAGGACTTTGTGATGTTGCCAAATCAAAGCTTTAATGGAGACTTGGAGCCTTGCAGTTCTTCCATATCCAAGTACTTAGACAAGGCTCTCCTGTATCATATTTGTTTACCTTACTACCCCAAAAGAATGAGAATAGGACCCAAATTGAAAGAGGGCACAGAGAATACACAGAAGCCTTTATCTACCACTCTAAGCATCCCGTCCACTACGTACAACCCCCCACCAGCTAATACTGAATGTCAAAGGGGCCTCAGTTGCCCACCTCCTTCATTTCTATCATCAGAGTCTCCTACGTAAAGGAAAAGTTAAAGACACACCAATAGGAAGGACAGCATCTCACCCCCCCAGTGCAGTCCACAAAGGAGGCACCTCAACGCCTTCTGCAAGACAGTCAGGGAACGTCTTGGTGTCCTGGAATGGCCCTGCCCCAGGAGATGCCAAGGAGTGGAGGAAGGTGCAGCTGAGGCAGGGAGCATCAGGTACTGATGGCCACTTGGCTGCTGAAAATGTGGCTGCTCCCAGATTAAACAAACTGTCAAAGGAAATAACAAATGAAAAATGGCTGCTGAAAACTGAAATTTTGAAGATATCATCTCCAACAATATTTTCAGTTCTCAGTTTTACTGTCTGACAGTGCTTGCAGACAATATTCGTGTTTCTCTCTGTCTCTGAGCCCTCCCCAGCACCCACATCGCCCACACACCCCTTTTTCCCTCCTGGTCCCACCAACCTCTAGCTAATAATGTAGCTGATTAGATCTTTCATCATTTTTATTGTTATCCACCCGCAGATTAATAAAACAGCTCTCCGGCTGTTTCTGGCTGACCACATTCCCTAATTTATCATAAAGGCTTCGCCTGGAATACTTCCATGTGACATGCGAAGAGAGTTGCAGTCCCTCCCAGCCAAGCATATCTTCAAGAGAGCATAGCACAATGGTCCTCAGTGATATAGCCGTATTCTCACCACACAGAGCAGAAGTTAACACTCCGCAACCAAGCTGCTAAAGAAAAATTACCAGAGATTGGTACCAGAGGCACAGAGGTGGAAAAATGGGGAGTTAACTCCAGCTCACTGGAGCACACTGCTTCATACCTGTACCATCTCTTAATACAAGGGAATCTGCTTTTAAAGCACTCCAAATTTTCTTTTAAAGACAGTAATTACAAGGGTGACTTAGCATGGCCTGAGGGACTACCCTACAAGAATTGGAAAACTTGATCCCTTAAAAGTCAAGAAGCAGGAGGAATCATGAGACCGGCAATGGATATTTTTTTTCCTAACTTTCTTCTTCTTCTCTCCTCCCCTCCTCTCCTTTCTGCTTGCCTTGCACTCCCCCTCCCTCCCCTCTTCTCCCTTTTCCCTCTTCTGTTTCTCTTTTTCCTTTTCCCTTCCCCTTCTCCTTGCCCTTGCCCTTCCCCTTCCCTTTCCCCTTCCCTTGTCTTGCCCTTGTCTTCCCCTTTCCTTCCCACTTTTCAGGGTACTGACTTAAAGAAAAGCAAAGCTCAGGTGTCTTGCAGCCCAACAGAGGATTTGAGCCCACAAATTCAAAAACAATCCCCACAAAATCACGCAGAGCTCTGTTGAACTAATAGTATCATCCATTTACTTTGAGCACATGACATTCACTAGATGAAGCTGAGTTCATCTTTGCATGGCCGGTGTTACACTGGGGGCAACTGAGACCTACTCACTATTTTCCAACCCAAAGTAAGAAAAAAGTGAAAAACTTCTCTCAGCTAGACATTTTGTAGGATTTTTCCAGTTTTAAACTGAACATAAACCATTTTCAAAATACCAAGAGAGGAAACAAAACCAAAAGGTAAACAACTTTTTATTAAATAAAAAATGGAAAAATTCTACAGAACTGATAATGTTTTATAGAAAGATTCCATTTAATGAAAAAGTCCATTTTCTGCTGAGAAATATTTTCAGGGGATACATTTCAGGACTGTGTTACTTGCCTTTCGACCGCTGACTGATGCCCCAGCTCACATCCCCCATGCTAGATGCTGTGCAAAGACACAATAAGCAAGCTTTGGCTTATGGAGCTGGGACCTCATTTTGGGAAGAGCTGAGTGTAGCAAGAAGTGGGGTGGAGGTGCAATAAGGAGATCCCAACTTGTGAGAATAATCCATGGGTAGAACAGTTTGAAAACAAATAGCTGCCTTCCAGGCAGCTATGCCTTGGTTGACCCCATGCAGGTAACGTCAAAGATGTCTTCAGTGGGATCCAACGAAAAGTTTGAACTGAGAAAGGGTCTGTGACTTTTCAAGGCAGTGTAGTGCCAGCAATGTACAGAAGGACATGTAATGAGGATGGGGCAGGAACTAAAAAAACTCTAGAGCCCTGGCAGCAGTCATTGGATTTGCACAATGGGCAAACAGAGATGTGAGCTGTCTCCTCTTCCCAGACACACCTCCAGTTGACTTGCACTGCTCCTTGGTAAAGCCAAGCATCCTTATCCCCTGTAACACAAGGCCATGGAGAACTGCCATGATTGCTGGTCTCATTAGGAAAAGGTGAACATATCTCTGTGCGAGCTGAGAACAAGCAGGATAAGCACAGAGCCGTCAGTCCCTTCTAAGGAAAAGAATTTTTCATCATCCTCAGATATCCAAAATATTAACCTCACTTGGATCAGCTTCTGGTGCAGTTGTACATTCCTCCCTTCTTTCTTTCATTTTTCCCTATTCCTGTGTCTCCTTTTCATTTTCATATGAACTATACAAAATAAGATATTCCATGAACTGAAGAACCAAGACTGATTTCCCATGATTTCACAACTCAAGGCAAAGTCCTTGTGTGTGTGTGTATGCACACCCTTCATTGTCTTACAGGAGTTCTGTGCTTATCATGACAGGCTGAGGAAGCTGGGGTTGATCAGCCTGGAGAAGAGAAGGCTCAAAGGAGATCTTACTGTGCCCTTTCAATACTTCAAGGGCGCTTGCAAGAAAGGTGGGGACAAACTTTTTATCAGGGCCTGTTGCAATAGGACAAGTGCTAATGGCTTTAAACTAAAAGAATGAAGATTAAGACTAGATATGGGGAAGAAATTTTTTACCATGAGGGTGGTGAAACACTGGCACAGGTTTCCCAGAGAAGCGGTAGATGTCCCATCCCTGGAAACAATCAAGGTCAGGCTGGAGGGCACTCTGAGCAACCGGATCTAGTTGAAGATGGCCCTTCTCATTGCTGGGGTGTTGCACCAGATGGCTTTTAAAAGTCCCACCAGATGGCCTTTAAAAGTCCCTTCCAATCCAAACAATTCTATGGTTCTATGACCTATCCATTGGCAGGAGGAGACAGAGGGATGGTACATGTGAACATCAGTAGCAGCTTAGAGGAGACCTTTCCTCCATGCAGATGCCTATCTTCACAAAACATGCAGGAGCTTAGTATCTTTCAGATTTCTTTGTCCCCTGGCTAAAATTTCTTCAAGGGAGTTTAACATTAAAATGAGAGGGGCACCAAGCAGCAGGCCGGCACATACAGTGCAATTGCATTAACTCTTCCATCCTTAGGAAGCCAGACCTTGGTGACACACAACCCCCGCTCTGTCTTCCTGCCATGCGTCCTGCCTTGCTGCCTCCAGACCCAGGATACCTTATATCCTCTGCCAGTCTCACCTCCTCCTCCCTTCCTCTTTACCCCTCCAAAAGCCACGTGAGACAGAAAAGAGCAGTTAAAAAGACTATCAGGAGATGGTTTCTGGAACAGAAACCTGAGCAACAAGTCCCTCACAAACAAATGATTCTCTGCCCAACCAAAACCAAAGGAAACCCTGACAAAGTCAGCCTGCAATGAACAAAATGCAGTTTTGCTTAGCTTCCCCAGGCCAGGGAGGACATGAGTCTAATTTGCAGCTCACAGCTCAGCTCCGCAGTGACAGATGCTGCCTGGAACTGAAGGAGAAATGATGATGCAGGACCGTTTCCTTCGAGACGCCGTTCTGTCACCATGGAGGCAGACAGCATGCTCTCAACAAGTTTATCTGCAAAGTAACATGAAAATTCCTCACAGCAGGAGAGATTTGATGGGACGTGCCTAGCACAGCTTTATAAAAAGGTTTCTTCAAATGCTTCCAAATCCCATGCATCTTTTTCTTCCTTTATCATCCTTTTCAACATCCTTCTTTCTCTCACTTTTTCTTTTTTCTAATGCCTCCACAAGGCACGTTTATCAACATCAAAGCACATTCTCATACAGCTCATTTTTTTTCCTCTGAATCCCCTCTTGCAAAGTCCAAACCTACTAGTACTCTCCACAGACAGTGACTTCACCAGGAGCAAAACTTACCTCTGTGCATGAAATCTCCTTCAAAGTCTGGGCAATACCAACGTTCTAATGTAGGGACCAAGGTCCTTTCCACCTAGGCGAATTCCTCTGAGACAGAACATTTGGTTTTGATGCTCCTGCAGACTCCACTGTGCCTGGGCTAAATTTTGATGACCGTCCTCTCCATGCATTTTTCCACCCTCCCCAACCAAACCAGAGGTGCACAGCAGATTATATCTGTAGGCTGCATTCTGGATGATCAGCCCAGACAAACAAGTGCTCCAGCTCTGTGCTGTTACCACCAGAGAGACACCTAAGGCTTGGTCCTATAACCACCACACTGCCCTACAGGCAGCCTGAGCTCAGGTAACCCTTAAGTCCCCTCTGCCATAATAGTAAGCAATGGTCAAGTCCTTCCAAACCAGTTTCATGACCAAGCACAGCACACCCAGCCTACCCACGCACCAGGGCATGGATGAGTGTGTGCTGACGGGTTGCAACCACGTGTTTCCTTCCCATGTGGTCCTCAGATTTTCTCGGGTGACAATTACTTTAGGAATATGTGTCTACACAGCTGATGTGAAGGCAAACTTGGACCCAAAGACAAGTCTAAGCCTCTAGTCCCATGCCCTCAAAGCTGAGTATCTGCTGTTAAAACTGCTCTTCCTCTCCCTGATTTGTTCCATTTTAAGGAAGAGCTCAGCCATTCTTCATCAAGCTCTAGAAACATGAGTGTGTTTGCATGACATAGATAGGAAGATTTTTGATGTCCAGCACTGATCTGTAACAATATTCCAGACAAAGCTGCCTCATACAGGTCTGCTTTCCTAGTGTGTTGCTATCATTAAAAACACCAAGGCAAGACCTACAGGATCTTTTCGCTGTCTTTAAAATCTGAACCTGGATCCGAACTGGATGATAAGAGAGCCGTCATCCCCAAATCCTTCTCCTCTGTCCTTCTTACAGCACGTGACTTGGCTTTATCACTCTAGTGTCTTTGTCCCAGGAGAACCCCGGTGTAAAGCAGAGCCTTACACCTCCCCTCCTTGGCACTGGCACTGTCATGGGGAAAGGCTGGGCGCACGAGCAGCCTCAGTGCACCTTCCTCCACCTTTTGGCAAATTCCAGTTGGCAATTGGCCATGGAAAGATGGAAAATGAGCTAAAGGATGTATATTCATTTTCCTCAGTGTGTAAAGGGCTCTGTGTGTTGGGGTGGCAATGGGAGGAGAGAAGGTGAAAGGGGAGTTGGGACTGTGAAGTTTGAAGGTGAAAAAAGTCTTTATATCTGGATTAGTGGAGTCCTGGGGCCTTCAAAAATAGTTAAAATTCCCTTTTTTGAGTAATGGAGAAGTAGTTTGCATTGATCTTAAGAATTTGCTTATAGTTTTCCCTGGAGTTCAATGTACTGGGGAGTGCAAAGCTGACACAGCTCAAAAGTTTTATGAACCTCAGGTAACAGCGTGAAAGGAAATTTTAATAAATATTACATTTATTTAAATTTAATTTTTTTCCTTGTTAATAATAAAAGCCAACCTTGGTCTTCTGGGCTTTTCTCAAATGCCTGCTTAATACAGCAGCTGAATCATGGAATTATTTATATTTTAACTTCGTTTTCAGTAAATCGTCAATCATTCACCTTTCAAAAGCATTAAATTCAGAGACAAACAGCAGGGGAGAGGGAGCCTGAAAAATAAATATTGACTTTCAGGGTTTGTTTTGGGTATTTTTTAAACACAGGGTTAGAAATAGATGCTGTTGCGGGTGATGAGTAAAAGCACAGAAAAAGGAAAAGACATTTGTGCCTATAGATTTCTCCCCAGCCTAGACCTGCAGCTCTATTTCTGCTTCATTGGCAGAAAGCCACAGCAGTACCAATGGGCAGTGGCCCTTGCTGGCTTAAAGAGGCACTTAGCTGAAAATCTGGGGTCTGGTCATCATTGGATGAATGGTTTTCCTACAGAGGACACTGGCTACTAGCCATGGACACTGGTATTGTGAGCAATAGCTGAGATCCCAAGGAAAACCCAAGCAAAAGAGGCATGATAGAGTTAAATCCATCAGGATTGCCATACAGTTACCCTTATGTTATGCAAAGTTTCCAAAGATTTTTCCTGTAAAGTTCAGCAGCCCAACAAATGCCTAAAGATGATGATGGGCTCTTGTTACTTCTGTCTTGGGACAGAAGGACCACAGCCAGCCAGCTGTCTCCTTGGCTGCTCTAGAAGCCTTCTTGTAGGGTTCTTGCCTTCCTGTGAATGAAGGCACCTCTTCAACCCCCAAGTAACAGCTGCGACATCCAGCCTCCACACCAATCATCTCCCCTGTCACTCCACCCTCTGATCTGCCTGAAATCCTAGCCCATGCTGGCTAAAATGCAGCAAGAGAGGCTACCCATAGCCTGACAACTACGTGGAGCGCAGGCGAATGCTGTACATCTTGTGTTGTGCTCAAGACCGCTTCAAGAACCACTCTTGTCAGAGCTGAAGACCACAGCAAGAATAGTCCAGCCTGCAATCTTGGACATCACAGGACACACCACTGCAGTGACACAACCAACAAGTTGGGTTCAACTACAGTTGCACAGTCTTGATTCAAAGATATCAGGAGAGGAAATCTCTAGCAAGATTTTTGGCAATTTGTTCCCAGAGATAATGACCAACAAACCAGGCACCTGGATTCCTACTCACGTCTATTTGTGTTCAGCTTCCAGGCGCTGGCCTGTCTTGTGCCTTTCTTTCTCTTTCAGATTAAAGAGTCCTTTTATAGCAGGTGCATATACACAGCAAGCTGTCACTTGAGCTTGTTGATGAGCTGAACAAATTGCTCTCTTGGAAGCATTTCCTCCAGCCCAGATTTGTGTGGGCTTCTGCATCCTCTTCGATTTCTCGTTGTCCCTGACAAAGCACATGTTCCCAAGCTGGAGATGGGTTTCTGTTATCTCTGACTTACACTGAGATAAAATTAGTCCTGTGTTTCACCAGTCTCCTTCAAGGTGACATTAGTTGGTCCCACCACCATAGTGAGAATACAGGTCTGGGTGAAGGACTTTCCTTTAGGACCTTTCAGTCTTCCTCAGAGTCATTGCCTTCCAGATGCACACCCACACACCACTGCACACTGTAGGCTGGCCAGCTAGAAAGCAGCTTTGCAGAGAAGGACCTGAGAGCCCTGGTGGACACCAAGTTTACCATGAGCCAGCAATGCATCCTTGTCACAAACAAGGCCAACAGCCTCCTGGGCTGCATTAGGCAGATCATTGCCAGCAGGTGGAGGGAGGTGATCCTTCTCCCCTACTCAGCACTGGTGAGACACATCTGGAACAGTGTCCAGTTCTGGGCTCCCCAGTACAAGACAGTACAAGACATTGGAGCAAGTCCAGCCAAGGGGCACAAAGACAATGAATGAACTGGAGCATCTGACATGCGAGGAAAGATTAAGAGCTGCGACTGGCCAGCGTGTTGAAGGGAAGGCTTAAGAGGATTTTATCAATAGGTATAAATACCTGGTGTGGGCGAGTAAAGAGGATGGATCCAGACCCTTCTCAGTGGTGCCAGTAAAAGGAGAATAGACACAAACTGAAATACAAGAAATTCCACTGAAATGTAAGAAAAAGCTTTTTTACTATGAGGGTGCTAAAACACTGCAACAAGTTACCCAGAGAGGTTATGGAGTCTCCATCCTTGGAAATATCTGAAACACAACTGGACATGATCCTGAGAAACCTGCTCTGGTTGACTTTATTCTGAGCAGAAGAGGTTAGAGTAGATGATCTCCAGAGATGCCTTCCAGTTTCATCTGCTCTGTGATTCTGTTGTTCACCACTCCATAGCTTCAACCTGTCCTCCTGGTTCCTACTCTGTCTCCCAGTTTAACGCTGTGAAAATGTACACTCTATGTGCCTGGACCACTGATGGACCCAGAGTCCTTTCCACACATTCTTAACCCATATTAAGCACTCCTCCAAGCTTTAGGTTATATGTACATTTTAGCCAGCAGCGCTGTCTTTATTTATTTTCAGACCATTGATGGAAACATTAAATTGCATCTAAGCTATGACTGCCTTCTTAGGAACACTATAGAAAAGTGCTCATTAAAAAGATTTCCTGCTCATAATTTCTGTGCAAGATCTGTCAAGTACCCATTGCTTATCTATTGAATATTAGCACATAAAAACCCCATAGATTTCCAGTCCATATAGTCTCTATGTCCTTTTTCTACCCATTAACAGCAGTAGACATATCAGAAATGACCGCAAGAGCTGTGACACATCCACCCACTGCCCACATATTCTTCCATCTTCTGGCAGCTGGAGGTTTAGCTGGAGGTTGGACTTCTTGTGGCAGTGGTAACAATCAAACCATTGTGTCCTATGGCCAGCAGTGGACCTGAATTAGTCTACTTCTTTTTAAAGGGTTTGCACTTTAGTTGTTTACTGTCACGATGAGTTCTCTAGCAGGATTGTATACCTCGAGGAAAACTATTTCACATCTTTTGTTTTAAACTTTCTTGATATTTTCACTGGATGTCCTCTCTGTGGTGAGAAGCAGTGAGTCATCTTGCCTTCTTCATGTAATCTCTAGCGCTCAAGATTTCATAGCCTTCCATTTGGGCCACCTTGCTGAGACTTCTCAATCACTATGTGAGAAACTTGTTCCCAGGGCAGACAGTCTGTCCTTCCCACTGCTCCCTCAGACCTGGCATTAGACCTCTTCAGGTAGACAAGCAGGCTTTGTCCTTTGCAGCCAGGACTGCCACCACACCGCACTGCCTTTCCAGATCCAGCTGGCCCGAAACCACTTCTCTCTGGGTCACACCCGGTTGGGACAGCACATTTCCTTTGGTAAGCGGGACAAGGAACCTGTCTTGTTCACAAGGAAACAGGGGCTGGAACCCTTACAAGCTTCTGCCCTTTGCAAAAAAGCATTCTCCTCCCCCGCTGCCCTCCCTAGGCAGGCAGGCAGGAGCTCACCATGTGAGCAAGCAAGCAAAAAGGGAAACAAAAGTTAAACAGAGGTTAAAGGAATGGGAGAAGAAAAACAGATGACCCCCCGGAGTCTGGGGCTGAGTGGCATGAACAGTAGGAGCCCCTGGAAGCCAGCTCATCCATGCGCACTGCCCTTGCTGCCTTCCAGTTCCCAGGAGGGGGCCTAATAAATTTTACAAAAGAGCAAACAGATGAAAAATGCTCGTATTTAAAAATATATTGAGAGAATTTGCATGTTGTTCCCTTTTGTGTGGGGATGGCATTTATATACCCGGCGTTTCAGCAGCACCACATCTCAGAGCACTTTACATAGCAATTAATTACACACTGGTAGTGGAGTGACTGTCTACAGGCAACCTCATCAGCCATTATCCACTCGGCAACATCCAGCATACAGCTGTGAACATTTGCATTAGCAGAAAGTCGTCTCAGCTGCCATTAGCAGGGTGCGGGAATGTCAGGGAGGATGCTAGGGGTTGGCTCACCCCCTGCTCCTTCCCAAAAAGCCTTTCACAGCTACCGTCACAGCTTTCACAGTCAAGCTTGTGGCTCTTCCCTCATTTCACCCCAGCTTTGGACCAGAGAGATGTCACCAGCTCACAGCACACTGTGGTCCAGATCCTGCACCACAATGCCATCTTTTCCTAGAACACGGGAAACACTTTTGGGTGGAAGACTTCTGAGATGAAAGTGTACATGAAAGTGTAAAAAACAAATCTGTACAAGGGATAGCTTTATGTTATGAACTTTGTCCATAGCCTGTGCAAGTTTCTTTTTCGTATCCTTGGTGTAGCTGGCCACAGTGCAGCCTCTGTGCTCACCGATCACTCTCAGCACCCCGCAGGTCTCTCCCTAAATCACCTTGGAAAGACATTGCACAACTGAATGACCATCTTCTGTCAACTACCATAACCTCAACACTATCATGAGGTAATTTGCAATGCCAGATTCTCTCCTGAGTCCCTTTTTGCCTCTGCTTTGCCCACACCGTGGCAAAACCATATGTGTGACTGACACCAAGAGACTGGAGGAAGCCCGTTGGCAATGGGAAGAGTCCCACCATTTCACTGGCCTTCAGGGGGGACCTGAGGACAAAAGATCAATTAGCAGTACTCACAAAGGACCTGGAGGTATTCTAGCTAGAGCTATAACATGAGCTCCCAAACTACATCTTTACCATCAGACTGAACAGTTGCAAATACATCCCTGGACGTATAACTTGATCTGCTGTACTGGAAGCTGTTAAAAAACTACCTGGCATGTTTTTGGCACAATCTAACTAGCATTTTTCCCAAATGATGCCTAGACACAGCCTGGGAATTAGCACAGACTAGTGCCCATTCTCAGTAGGCAATTTGGATGCAACCCCCCCTTTTTTGGAGGGTGAGAGAATTTAATAGTACAGATGCAGGATATCCTGTGCCAGCTGGCCTCTGTGCAAGAGAGCAAACCCAGCTACAGTTAATTTACAGGTATAGATGCAGCCTCAGAGTCCTGGATAACATCCAGCCGATGATTGCATTCCCCTTCTTTCAATTCCATCAACCTGAAATGCAAAATAAAGCCACAATACTTCTAATCTTTAATTGCTGCTGTGTACCATTGAAACGTTTCTGTCTTTCGATCCTAGAGAAGATGATTGAATTTCTGCAAGTTAAGGAGTGTATGAAGTCTTTGAGGTTCCTTTGAAGGGCCACAGGAGATATGAGTGCAGCACAAACCACTTGGGTCTCTTCTCTTTCTGTCTTGTTTTTGTTTCATGTGTGCTAAAATATTCAAAACAATACTTCATTTTGCAAGACCATCATGTCTTTCTTGCTGAGCCCACCAAGCCAGCTCTGGTCACCAGAAGACCACGGAGAACCAACAGTCAGAATTATTATTGTCATTTGGCAGATAACAATTCTTATCCAAGCTGGAGATATAAAAAAAATCTACAGACCTGTGTCACGGTAGCACAGATCTCTTTCCAGTTTATGATTTATAAGAACACAAGTTAGACGGATGGGAAAAAAACTAATGGACTTGTGAGGATAAATATGCTCTTCTTACAAGTGCTGTCTTCGGCGTGCAAATCAGCTCTCCAGCTTTGGTTTTCCTCTCACCAAAAGCCCAATAAACCAGGATGGGACCCGCCTGAATGCAGAACAGGTCTCCCTGATCAACCCTCCTGCCTACCCAGTCCACAGCCGTCCAGGGCTGCAGGACCTGTGGTGAGCAGATAAAAAGTCATCCCAGACCTTTTTGCGAGGAGGAGAAAGGAATCGATGTTTCAGTGACTGGAGAGGGGGAAAATTCTTCCAAGTAGCTGGTTTACAGCAAAAGCACAAAGTCTTTGGAAACAGAATAAGGTAATCTCTCTGGGATTTCCTTTATCTTGTCTTTGCTGCCAGAGGTAATTTCCTGATTTCCAACCCCTCCTTGAGATATGCACAGACACATTTTAATGAGCTTTTGGGAGATAGGGTGCTTATCCCACTGTTAAGGGCAGCCTGGATCCCGTTCTGCACGTGCCTGCTATTAGGTTTGTCTGCCTTTAATTACTTACTGGTTTCCTGTGTAACTTCCCAACTTCTTTCCCAAACAGACCCCAAACCTTAAACTCCTTCAAAACCTTAACAACCCACGGAAATTGCGGACAGCCATTTGAGGTTTCAGTGGTGTGTCACTGTTCAGGGACTTCCTTGCAAGTAGCGAAACAAAGTCAGGAAAAAGAAAAGGATTCTCCTGAAGAGATAGAGGAACAGTAGATCTCACAGCTGTCTGTCCTCAAATCAGATGTCCACGCAGACTTCTGAGTAACCAGCTACCACGTTTGGCTTGGCAGCACTCACCCTGGTGTGGGAATTTAATTCTCACGGGCTCCTGGAATAGTGTCTACATCCAAAGTAATATTTTTGCTGTTAGCCCTATAGGAGCTGAGATCAGGCTTGTGTATATTCCTGCCTAAGCATTTATATGGGAACAGCATTAGGAAAGGGTGGCTGATCCCCTGCCCTTACCTGCTGGTGGTAGCCTGTCCTGGTTCCGACAGGGATAGGGATAATTTTCACAGGGAGCTGGGACAGGACACAGCTGGGATGGCTGACCCAAAGTAGCCAAAGTGGTGTTCAATGCCACGTGATGGCATGCTCAGTGTACAGCTGGGGGTGCTGGCTGGGGCGGGCAGGAGTTGCCGCTCGTGAGCGGGCTGGGCTTTCTGGGTTCTGGTTGTATGGGGCAACACAGCACATGTTTTTGGGAAAGGGAATAAAACAGTTCAAATCCTTGTGAAAGCCGGTTTTGCCATAAAATGAAGTAAGGTCAAGGAGTCTGCACAGGAGATCCAGCTTTTAGGAATAAAATGTCAAGATGGACGCTGTCAGATTCATAGAATCATAGAATGTGTTGGGTTGGAAGGAACCCTTAAAGGTCACCTAGTCCAACCCCCCTGCAGTAAGCAGGGACTTCTTTAACTAGATCAGGTTGGTCCAGGCCTCATCCAGCCTGGCCTTGAATGTCTCCAGGGATGGGGCCTCCACCACTTCTCTGGGCAACCTGTGCCAGTGTCTCACCACCCTCAGTGTAAAGAACTTCTTCCTAATGTCTAATCTTAACCTACCCTTCTCTAGTTTAAAACCGTCGCCCCTCGTCCTATCGCTACATGCTCTTGCAAACAGCCATTCCAATGGATGTGATCAACAAAAGAACAGCTGTGTCTCCACTGACTAATAAAAAGGAAACACAAGATTTCTTAGGGGTGTGGGGTTTTGGAGGATGGATATCCCAGATTACTGTCTAATTATAAGCCCTCTATATCAGGTGATTTGGAAGAAGAATAATTTTAAATGGAGCCCTGAGCAATGACAAGCCTTTGAACAAATTAAACACAAAATAGTCCATGCAGTAGTCCTGGGGCCAATCTGGGCAGGGCAAGGTGTTAAAAATATGCTCCACACTGCAGCCCAGGAGAAAGGTCCTACCCAAAACCTCTGGCAGAAAGCACCAGGGGAGACTCAAGGTCCACCCCCTCCTAGGGTTTTGGAGTCAAGGATACAAAGGATCTGAAACCCACTACACTCCAGCTAAAAAAGAGAGATCGGCAGCGTATGAAGGGGTTCAAGCTGCTTCAGAAGTGGTTGGTACAGAAGCACAGCTCCTCTTAGCACCTCAACCGCTGGTGTTCAAAGAAAGGGTCCCCACCACACATCATGCAACTGGTGCTACATGGAGTAAGTGGATTGCACTGGTCACACAGCGAACTCGAATGGGAAACCCCAGTCGCCCAGGAATTCTGGAAGTGATAGTGGACAGGCCAGAAGGCAAGGATTTCGGAATGTCACCAGAGGAGGAGGCAGCACATGTAGAAGAGTCTCCACCATATAATAAACTACCAGAAAATGAGAAGAAATATGCCCTGTTCACTTGTGGGTCCTGTTGTATTGTAGGAAAACATCAAAGGTGGAAGGCTGCTGTGCAAAGTCTTACAAGACCAGTTGCAGAAGCCATTGAAGGACAAGGTGAGTCAAGCCAATTTGCAGAGGTGAAAGCCACCCAGCTGGCTTTAGACATTGCTGAATGAGAAAAATGGCCAGCACTTTATCTCTATATTGACTCATGGATGCTGGCAAATGCTCTGCGGGGATGGCTACAGCAGTGGAAGCAGAGCAACAGGCAGCACAGACACAAACCCACCTGGGCTTCCCCATTGTGGCAAGACATTGTTCCCTGGCTAGAGAATCTGGTTGTAAAAGTACATCATGTAGATGCCCATGTGTCAAAGAGTCAGGCCACTGAGGAATACCAAAACAACCAACAGGTGGACTGTGCTGCTAAGACTGAAGTGGCTCAGGTGGCAGGCAACATAGTGGCTCAGGTATGACTGGCAACATAAGGGTGAACTATTCATACCACGGTGGGCTCATGACACTTCAAGCCATCAAGGAAAAGATGCAACTTACAGATGGGCTCGTGATTGAGAGGTGGATTTCGCCATGGAAACTATTGCACAGGTTATCCATGAATGTGAGACGTGCTGCAATCAAGCAAGCCAAGTAGTTCAGGCCTCCCCAGTATGGAGGGCGATGGCTGAAATACAAATATGGGGAGGCCTGGAAGATTGGTTATATTACACTGACACAAACCCGTCAAGGCAAGCGCCACATGCTTACATTGGTGGAAGCAACCCCCTGATGGCTGGAAACATGCCCTGTGCCCCACACCACCCCCCAGAATGCTACCCTGGGCCTTGAAAGGCAAGTCTTACAGCAACATGGCACCTCAGAGAGAACTGAGTCGGACAACAGAACTCATTTCCGAAACAACCTCATAGACACCGGGTCCAAAGAGCATGGCATTGAGTAAGTATATCACATCCCCTATCACGCACCAGCCTCTGGGAAGATCAAATGATACAATGGACTATTAAAAACTACACTGAGAGCAATGGGTGTTGGGATCTTAAAACATCGGGATACACTTTTACAAAAGCTACTTGGTTAGTTAACACTGGGGGATCTACCTTTAACACTGGGGGATCTACCAATCGAGCTGGCCCTGCCCAATCAAAAATTCCACGTACCATAGAATGGGATAAAGTCACTGTAGTGCACATGAATACGTTAGGGAAGACAATCTGGTTTGGTCCTGCTCCAGGCAAAGGCAAGTCCATCTGTGGGATTGCTTTATTTTGTGGACCTGAGTGCACTTGCTGCGTGATGTGGAAGAATGGGGAGGGCCGATGCATACCTCATGGGGTCCAATTTGGGGTGAGAACAGCCAATAAATCAAATTGTATGATGTTAAATGCTGAATAACCCTGCCACTGTATGTCGTCACTATTACAATTGCTATATGGCATACCAATGGTACTACAATAAGAATCACCCAAACTTATGATGGATGAACTTAAATGAAACCAAGTAAAGTGCAGCAGTGATGGGACCAGAACTAGCTTCAGCAACTGGCACCCAGCAACTTCTTCAAGATTGATATCTTCAGCCCATGGACTGTGGGCATGGGCAGCACCAGATACATCAGCCGCAAACTCCAGACACAGCATGCAACAGTCAGCACTACACACCATCTCTCCTGCCCTGAGAGACTGTTCTAACAGATGGAGCCCAAGGCCATGGATTAAATGAATTCAATGGATGTTTTAGAGGGATGGCCCATAGTATCTGGATAGATTGATAGACAGATAAGATAGATAGACACACAGACCGACAGACAGACAGACCAATCAAAGACAGGAAAAAGTTGTGGTGATTAATTGGAAAATGTAAGATTTGTGCATGGCGTAGATGGTATAGAATAAGGTGTGGAAAATGTCCTGGTTCCAGAAGGGACAGGGTTAATTTTCACGAGGAGCTGAGACAGGACACACCTGGGATGGCTGGCCCAAACCAGCCAAAGAGGTCAATACCATGAGTCTATAGTTGGGGATCTTGCTGGGACAGGCAGGAATTGCCACTTGGGAGCAGTCTGGGCTTTCTGGGCTCCAGTTGGTGAGTGGTTGTACATTAATTGTGTTTGCATATTCCTTTAAAAGTATTATCACTGTTGTTTTCCTCTTTCCTTTGCTGTTCTGTTAAACTGCCTTTAGCTCATCCCACAAGTTTTGCCTTTTTCTTCTGATTCTCCCCCCCTCCTGCTGTGGGTGGTGGAGTGGGAGGAAACGGCCGAGTGGTTCTTTGTGGCCAGCTGGGGCTAAACCACCACATAGCCCTTTCCCGGGTTGTCTTCCAGACAGAGGTGGAGAGCTGAAGCTGCATTTTCTGTGATGCACAGCCACGTACTGAGAAGCAGAGCTGAAAACCACCAGGTAATTTCACAGATTCCACTAGAGACCATTTCAGACAAGTCACTGGGCCTGATAATGCTGATTTACATAGCGGTAAAGCTTCCCCCTCGCCGTGGGAATTGCTGGGTGGCATTCCCTGGCCTGTGCGGTGCCGGAGGTCAGGCTGCTGATCAGAACGGTCCCATCTGGCCTGAAAATCTATAAATTCAGATCTGGATGAAATTGGGCAATTTTGGATTTGGATAAGCATTCGTGAATTTAAATGAATAAATAATAATATAATAATAAATCATTCATCTCGCTGTCTAGCATGCGAGTCCCCTCGAAGACCTGCAGTTCAGATGCAGCCAAAGTTTGACTACCTCTGCAATTAGAGCCAATGAATTTCAAATAAGGGGGAGGGAAGGGGAAAGAAACAAGAGAAATGAAATGTTTGGGGGGAACATTCATCCAAAGTGACTTTCCCCTCCCTGCAGGCCACACAAGGACAGGATGCTAACAAACTCATCCAACCGTTGGTGCAGGGTAGTGGTGCCAGTGAAAGCTTCCAGTTCCCACTATGTATACTCGGGACAAGCAGATCCCATAAACCCAGCTAGTCCCAGATCGGCCATGCCAATCCATGCCAACAGAAAGCTTGCTGTCTTCACAGGTAGCTCCACTGGGCTAGACTCAAGAGTCCCTGATTCAGTCCCAGGCGACAATGTTGGGCAAGTACAATTCCTTTTGGTTAGATACTGATGAAAAGAGCTTTGTGCTGCTGCAGAAGCTGTAACAAAAGGCTCTCCTCGCCAGGCTACAGCAAATGCTGTGCACTGCTCAGATTCAGGCCTTCTCCTGTGAGCCACAGGTAAATTTATGGGCAGCCACCACAACGGAGAGGAGAGGAGGCAACGGGCTGGGCTATGCTTATCACGAGCAACCTCCACACCTGGTCTCTCTCTACCAAGAACTGCCTCTCCATTCCTGCCGATGGGTCTTCACCAGCTGCTCACTGCTAGTCCAAACGCCTGGCACTGCTTTATCCTCCTTCTCGTCATATCCCTGACCGTTATATCCCCTTGAACCGTCCCCAAAACACTCCTGCCCTGATTCTCCCTGGTGTGTTTCTGCACTCCCCAAACTCTTTGTATTTTATTTTCTCTCTAAACCAGCTCTTGCAGCTTTCCCCAGTTTAGCCTCCTCCACTCATTTCATTAACATGCTGTTTACTTCTGCTTGTAGATCATTAGCAACAATATTAAACAACTGGCAATTTGCCCAGGAGGCTGCTATCTCTGGGGTTGATGACTTGTTTTATTTTCCCTCCCTGAGAGAGCAGCAAAAGCGGCAGAGATGGGTGGACGTGGAAAGGCCTGATCCACGAGCCAAGATGAGAGAGGCGGCTTGCTTGCCTTTACTGGTAAATCTGCTGCTCTGCTTTGTCTTTAAACTCCTCAATCAGGTCCTCCTCGCCCGGACATGATTGTGATACCTTTATTGTGGACCTTTCACTTGAAATAAGCCCCTGACACCCCTTCAGCCCCTGAAAATCCCTTGGTTTGGAGTCAATGAGTCCATATCCAGGACTGAATTTTAGGGCAATCTCTTTCCAGGCTCCTCCTGCTTTCCAGCTAAAAACTGGGCCAACAAACTTACTGACTGATTCCAGCCCATCGTCTAACCTGCTCTGGCTGGCTCAAGGATTTAACTCCTTGCAGGAAAATCCACTTCCATGGCTCAGACTCCTGAGGTTTTCCTACCTTTCCCTCAGGAAAATAATTCCAAGGAACTTTGCAGACATGCAGGAAAAGTTTAGGAATTCAGAAAAATCTTCAGGAACTCAGAAAACCTTGTTAGTAACCCAGACTGAGTACAGAATGAACCCAAGGCAATCCTTTGAGCAAGGATGAAGCTCAGACAAGGGCAAGGTGGCTTGGTGCCCTGCAACAGCTCTGCTGTTGTGAACAGAGCAGAGAACTGGCTGCAAATTGTCATTAAATATTCATCCCTTTTCTTTCTAATGTGATTTTTTTTTTTTTGACCGGGAAAAACTAGAGGGAAGGAGGGATGAAGGAAAATTGACATATTCAAAATCTTCTAATATCTGACAAAAATGTCAACAGAAAAGTGACTGGAAAATTCTAATTCAGACAATTTTGATCGTCTCTGATAATGACATTTCCAGTGCTGCTACACGGGTCTCATGGGCTGTTGGCCATCTTCTCTTCACACACCTAGACTAAAAATACTATCTGCATAGGACTTGCAGGAACCTGCTGCTGAAACCGTTCAGCCCATTAGCACCATAATAATTTCCAATGCTAATTCTGAGCCTTCTTTAGAATATGCTGCTTTTTTGTTCCTTCTGTTTTCAAGATGAGGCTGTTGCCAGCCAACACCACAAAAGGATTGGAAAACTACATCTAGGTTCCTCACTCAACTCAAGACCAGTTTACACCAGCTTGTTTCTGCTCTAGTGTTGCCATAAACCTCTTCTCCTCCTCTCTGCCCACAAGGTTCTTCATGGGGAACCACTGGATTCCCTCTTGGACCCTGGTTAGCTAGTTTAAGCAAGCCAAGCTCTTTGGACTCTCTCTACCTGAAATACCATGACTCTCCAGTTCAGCAGATCCTGCCACTAGGAACTGAGCTGGTGCGTTCGAGTGGAATGCCTCCTTTCCCAATTTTGTGCAGCTGCTTCTAAATGTCCCTGTTCTGCTCAAGTAACTCTCCTCTTGATGTGCTGTAATTTCAAAGATGCTTGGTAGTGTTTTTCACTCAAAGGCCCTCCATCAGAGGCCACTCGTGGGGCACAGACCTTTTTTGCAGTGTTTTTGGCATTACATATGATTATTCTTCTCCTCCACATTGCTGCCAGCCTTCCCAACACCATCCTGGCCAAAGGTATCACACCTTTGGGTGCTCCTGACACATGGGTGCTCCTGTGTCTACCCCACTATGGACAAAGACTGCTGTGTCCCAGCTTTCAGCAGTTTATGGATGAGCTGTATGACAGGTAGAAGTTGAATCTGCTCTTCAATTCCCCCCCAGCCACCTAAGTGTCCTAATGTGGCCTTATATCTCAGCTCCCTTGCCCGCTTGTATTCCTTCAAATTATTCCCAAGCCAAACGTCAAGCTCTAATTCCCTGTTTGTCTTTCCAACCTCCCCAAGTCCTTTTGTTTTATTTCCTCTGTCCACACCAGCCCCACTAGCTCCTCCCAGTTTAGCTTCACCCACACATTTCATTAACATGCTGTTTACTTCCACTTCTAGATGATTAGCGAAGATATCAAATGACTGGCAACCTGCCCAGAGAGGCCATTACCTTTGGGGTTGATGACTTGTTTTATGCTTCTTCTCTCAGAGTGGTGAGAGCAGCAGACATCAGCAGGTCTGGAAGCTCCTGAATTGGTGGGGGGAAGATCCACGTGTTCACCTTTTCAGTGCACCGGGGGGTTGGCGTTCTCACCCCACCACCATGCAAAGTCATCGTGTGCCCTGGGAAAGCCCCAAGCAGTGTCCTCTTAACTGGGGGCAAGCAGATGTGAAGACGAGAGGTGGGAGATAGCACTACTGTTTCTCAGGGATCTCTCTGCAACCCAAAACAGGGCATTAGAGGGGTGGCAGCTAAAGAAACGCATACAAGACATCCTCTGGTGCTGGCGCACAGTTCTCTTAACACCTGTAACAAGTGGGGAGCGATGTGACAGCATCACACCTGTAAAACCAGTAAAACTCTACGTTTCCTCCTGGACGCAAATAAGGGTGACAGGTTCCTGCAGGCCGCGAGCAAGGCAAGTGATTTAACTCTGGCTGAGCTGAAACTTTCAACAAAATACCAACAGGGCACTGATGTCTACCTGAGAATTAGGGAGCTGGGTAAAATCTCTTCATAGAGCCTCGCAGCCTTCACGAGTCTAAATGTGAGACAGACCAAGAGCTGTGACTTATGGATTGTGGAGGGGATGGTTTTGCCAAGCTCCCTGGTGGGTCCGAGGACAAACGTGGGAGCTGACACCTTGACAGCTTCAAAGCTGCCACCTGGGACCTCTGCTTCCAGGCCACTTCTCCAGAGGGAAAGACACTTTACCCTGGAAGAGCTCACTTTCCCAAAGCATTGCCCAGCGCAGAAAACCCTCCAGAAGGCAACTTACAGGTGGGAAACCTGTTTTCTGATGGTCCCCTCACTTGATTCAGTGGTCTTTGGAGCCTCTCAGCCTGCAAGATTAGTCTGGATGGTCACCAGAGCAACTCAGAGCAATAATTTTGACCAGCAGCTCTTCAGTATAGCAGTGGTTCCAAGCCAGAGCCCTTCCACACATGAGGAGTCCCATTTCCACTGGCGAGGCTGCTTCAGAGCAAGGACAATGCTGGTCACCCTTCCAGAAAAGCACTCTCTTTGGGGGCTTTTAGAAATACAGATCTTACCTGCCTTTTACACTCCTTTAAAGAACAAGATGCAAAGTGATCTCTTCCCCGATGAATAAAAATCACTGAATTGAGAAAGGAAATGTACCAGGTGGCTCCCGCTCTTTCCCACCTTTAAAAAAAGAAAAAAAGAAAGAAAGAAAAAAGGCTTTGAGCTGTTCTTCAAAGGCTGTCTGATTTGCTTTGAATAATATAAAATGATGATGAAGAGAAAAAAGAGAATATTAAACTCAAGGCTGTAAAAGCTTGGTGCTCAGCCTCAGCCACTGAAAAAGATCCATGTACACTTTTCATAAAATAACTACAATGATCACTTCTTTTCTCCATAACAGCTGGGGGATCAGCGGCAATGCAGAGCTGAGTCTAAACACGGCATGAATAACAAAAGCCAGGGTGCTTCTTTCCAGGAGATGCTTCCTCTCCCGGTTACACCCAAGCGCCCCACACCTTGCTGTGGGTTTCTCCACCAGCTTCCCCAGCGTGGACCCTTCCTGGGGCAGAGCTCCCAGAGACAGGAGACCCGGTGCAGAGAAGAGGGAAAAGAGAGACACACAGAAAGAAGGGGAAAATGAACGAAAAAGTATTTTCTTCTGAGCTCCCCTGAGAAAATTAGTGCAAAGCAGGAAGGAGCTGATTGCTGTCAAGGCCTGCCAGAGCCCAGATAGCCGGCTGCAGTCCCCAGGCACAAATGTGATAATAGCCAACAAGCTAAAATCATTAACAGTAACGATTGCCTCTGAAAAGACCCCAACACCTAGCAGGAAAAACCAGTGACAGGAGAGGAAGAAAAAATATAAAAAGGGAAGGGAACAATTGTAATTCCCTCTTAGCATTTCTGCACTCTGCTTTCCATAACCCTCTGATCCCAATAAATATCGCCTCACCCAGTCATGGCTTAGTCCAGATTTCTGCAGTCACCACTCCTATGAGCCTTTCTTCTCCCTTTATTTGGTGTTTGGAGAGCACAGGGAATCAGGGTGAGGGAGGAGATGGAAATATTTGGTGAAAATAGACATCGCCTTTAGCTGTCTCCTAAGGATGCAAACTGATTAAAAAGGGATCTTCTTGTTCTTGGCTGGGTGATCCCAGCCCACAGGATAAACAGCTGTGTTGTCCCCACACCCATGGCATGTGGCGCAGTCAGAGGGCAAAAACTAGTTTCTCCAGCAGATCTCTAGGATTGCTTTGGAGGCCTTGTAGGTGGTCCTGCAGAAGCCCAGATCTGCCTATCTGGAGATCAGATGAGATCAAAACTCATTGTATCTCCCCTTATCAACACTGAGCTCCACCAGCCAGAGAGCGGTGGATGCCATTTACAGTCAATATTCTTGGATTCAAGCTAGGAGAGACAATCTGGATGGGTGCACAACCAGGTAGGTAAAGAGATGGTTGAATGGCTGGGCTTAGAGTGTCACAGCAGAAGGATCATGCTGTACATGGAAGCCAGTGATAAATGGAGTACTGCAGTGGTCTATTCTGGGACCGGTTCTCTTTCACTTCTTCAGCAATTACTTAGAGGAGGCAATAGACTTTGCAGATGATGTTGGACTAGGGGGACCAGTCTGAGATAAGCTGAGAAAAGAGAGGCTTAGGCTGAATATAAGGAAAAACTTCTTCCCCATGAGGACAGCCAAGTGTTGGAGAAGGCTACTCAGACAGCCCATTCATCCCAGACCCCATGTCACCTCCATCCTTAGAGGTTTACAAGACCCAACTGGATAAAGCCCTGAGCAACCTGGTCCAAACTCATAGCTGTCCCTCATTTTAGCAGAAGATTGGACTAGACGCCTCATGAGGTCCCTCCAAGCCTGAATTATCCTGTCATCTGGATCAGATGCTGATGCCTCTCCTCTCAGGTAGCCCCTCGGTCACACAGCCAGCTTCACCCTTGCTCAGAAAGGGCATCTCTGTCCACTCCAACATACTGATGCACCTGGGAATGGCTCTTTCCCACTGAGGAATTCAACCAAAATTGGGAAGAAGGCCATAATTAGTTTGAATGCTCCTCCTGCTCTGTGTCAAAATGAAACATCCTCAGATTAGCCCCTCATTTGAATCTTAATTCTCATTTGAACCTTAAATCTTTCTCAGTTCATGGACCACTCTACAAAAGCTCAAACAATTTCCTCTTGTTTCTCAACTCCTTACCATGTCCAGATCTTCTCTTTTTTCATCCTTCTCTGAAAGAAAACTCCACGTGAGCAGCCTTTGGTCAATCAACTGCTTCTACAAGGAAAAGAAAATAACATTAGCTTTTAAAAGTGAAAATAGCAGACTTTGGCTCCAGTTAAATTTGTGAGAACATTTATCTGGCACAGAGGTATGGGATTTCATGTTTTATCTTGGTACAGTCCCACGTACCAAGCGTCTGTATCCCATCCAGGGGTAGATGTGCCGCGTGATGGGAAGAGAGAAAATTATGAGATTGCTTGTAAAGGGAGGGGAGTACACTCACCCTAAAAATCCCCAATATAATGCTAAGTTCACTTTGGACCCGTTTGCCTTTTTGTAAACAACAATTCTCTGCAAAGCTGTGGCCGACATTCAGGAAAGAGCAATGGAGCGGAGCACCAGGAGCTTTTTGCACCAGCCACTGAGCCCATTGCTAAGCTGCTTTGTGCAGAAGTTGTAGAAATCGCATCCAGCACTGATGCTCACCTTCTTGGGGAGCTGGCGGAGAGAACTGGATTCCCTTCCAAAGATTGTCAGGGCCCAGAAAAGCATTTAGCAAAGCCACACTGAACCTGTTTGGATGCAGTTGGAGTTTGTAAAATGGGGAACCCTTCTTCCAAAATTAATTCCTGGCTTTGGATTCACCTGATGTCAAGAGCATAATTTTCCAGCTCAGAAAACACTGTGCTGTTCCTCTAGGGAAGGGATAAGAGAGGTCCCCAGTCTGCCTGCCCAGGAACAGCAAAACCACTAATTTCCACGCTCTTCCTGTGTAGTTTCCTCCTGCAGCTCATTTGCCCCATAGAGCATCTCCAAGTGTCCTTCCGTACAAAGTTACAGGCTCAGTCAAGTGCTTGGAGAATGGCACCCACAGGAGTAACCAAGTGAGAAGTAGCGTGACCTGGTAGCAGGGAAAGCAGGAGGTGACCTGCAGGGTTTGTCTTAGCTCCTCCATGACCTGCTAAATGACCAGCATTGGATAAAAGCTGGATAAAGCATATCACATTGGATGACCTCTGCCCTTAGCACCCCCAGTCCCTCACAGGACTTGTCAGAGCAGCACACCCCACTCAGGTCTTTCAGAGACCCTGCAAATCCTCACAATCCTCCCTGGTGGCCTTGGTGCAACTCACCTCATGTGCCCAGGCTCCCCAAAGGACCTCAAAGGCTGTCCCAGGCCCACTCTTGGCATTTTCCAGGGGGTCCACAAGGGGCTTGGGCAGCTCCTCCACAAGGCGGCCCATCTGGTGCCTTGCACTGGCTTCTTGACTATTGATCAGGAGACACATGAGTGGGTTTTGAGGTGGCATGGTGCTTTGTGGAATCTGTCCTTCCCCAGCTGGACTTTACATGGAGATCTTGGAGGCCTGCTGGCAGGTTCATGACATGGGTGGAGCTTGAGCTCCAAGAAAGCCACAGGATGTTCCTCAGATTTTCCTCAGATGCTCCACAGGCACTCAAACTCATTAACTTAATAGCTTTGTTTGGAAATTAGGAAAATCCTGTGTGAATTTGCACTGGTACAAGGCTTGAAGGAACAATCTCATGAGCTTCCCCAGCTCTGAATCCCTGTGTCCCAGGAAGGTGAGTTGAGCGTTTTCCTCTTAAAAAGAAGTGTCGTGAATACTTTACACATTGTTTCCAGGACACCGAACCACTCATGTCAGATCCCCAGTTTGAAGGGATCTGATTTCCAGAAGAAAACACAAAGGGGCATATAAAAACATAGAAGTAAACAGAAATTCCTTATCTTGAAATAGGAACCAAAAGGTGGAGAAATCCCACACCACCAATTCCATTCCGAAATCTTGGCAAGGGTTACTTGACTTCACAGCCAAGTAACTGATGGCAGGGATAAGAATAAGAATCTGTCAGAAGTGTAGATAGCGCACACATCACCTTGGTATCTAATTAGCTAAATGAGTTTGAGTCTTCACTCAAACATAAACTTTTCTCAATATTCAAAAAAGCTGATTAAAAAAAACCCAATGAAGAAACAAGATATCTTAATCAAGGTGATAGGGGACAAAACTCCATCGCAACAGCAAGAACTTTGGGGCTATTATCTCCAGTTTACCTTCTCTGCTGAGATTTTCCATCCCAGATGAAAGACCTGCAATTTTGATTGTTCAACAGTATGCCTGGGCATTTGCTCAACGTGTGAAAGCTCCACTGCATCAGTGTGGCTCTGCACAGACTAAGATTTGCTGTTTCATTTTATGGTGCATCATGCTTCTTATACACTTTCTATCCCCTCACAAACAGCAGGGAAGGCAGATACTCCCAGTACCATCACACCCAGTCTCAACAGTCTCAGGGCTTGTCTACATTAGGTTGTTCAGCTTGAACTAAATAATGTATAAAGTAAAACAGATTAGTCAAACCACACCAGCAGCTCCTTGGACACCCTCATTTGATGTCAAAGAGGTCTCATCTCTTTCAGTTCATTCCCTAAAATGTAAATTAAAGGGGTCTTACTTCAATTTATG
This sequence comes from Chroicocephalus ridibundus, assembly GCF_963924245.1. Lineage (NCBI taxonomy): Eukaryota > Metazoa > Chordata > Aves > Charadriiformes > Laridae > Chroicocephalus > Chroicocephalus ridibundus. Next base: position 77,603,072 of record NC_086316.1, on the reverse strand, counting down.
TTAATTCTGAGTGCTGAAACGGGGTCCTGATGCAGTTTAATTAATCTTCTTTAAAAGTGAATTTGACTTAATTCTACCATGGGTCTCAAAGCAGACAAGTGCCCAGACATCACTACATGGCTTAATGTTTAGCATGAGATGAAATACTTTCAAGGTGAGCTACTAAACCCTACATGAAGATTTCATTTTCCTTATTTCTGGATGTTCGAGGAAATGTTTTAATTCAGAGAGCAATTACAGGCAGTACTGTCATGCTCGTGGTTTGATGGTAAGCTTTACGATGAAGTGGAAAGGTCACAGCTCTTGGAGTCAAGTGGTGGCATGATATTCCCACCTGCCCCCTAAGTTTACAGCTCTAACAAACATTGAAAAAAACTTTGACCTCAATGTATTAGTTATTTTTCTGAATCACACATTTTTTCATACTTGTGGTTGGCAATATAACGTACAATAGCATCTGCAAAACAGTAAGTACTAGTTGAAAAGACCACATGCTGAGGAAGGGAGCCAGAAAAATGTTCATAGCAAAATTTACCAGCCCTTAAATTTAATTACAAATCCAGAACTAAAACTGTGTTCAATGCAAATTTCACTGTGGTGGGTATAGCGGAGACGGGCCCTAGCCAAAAGGTAGCAAAGAAGAAAATCCAGACCTAGGAGGTGTTTCTCGGGCTGGGATCCTGGACGTTGCTCTGAACTTCAGAATTGTGCAATTGGACTGAAAAACCAGACCTGAGCACCGCTTAGTTTGGAGAACGCAACATCTGTGTCAGACCTGAAGCTCCTCAGCTGAACAAACCTTTCACATGAAGTGGGGCCACGCTGTGAGAAAGTCAGATGAGACTCACCAGCTTTGGCTGCACTTCACATCATCTCTCTGCTTTCCAGAAGAATCCATTAAATAGCAAAAACTGTCCTCTCACCCAAGTTCATGATACGCCACACCCATTAGTCACGTTGGTCGACATGGGTTGGTACCACAACATATTGACTCACCTCTGTCTTTGATGGGAAGAGTGTTATTTTTTGTGTTCCTGGTGGAAGCAAACAGGCATTCCAGTTTTCCCTCTGTTTGGTCACCAAGGGTGGCAGAAGAGCATTTTCAGAGCCGAGGGACGCACCGCGAACCCCGGCGCGCTGCTCGCACTCCCTCCCTGCCAGATGTGTTAGCCCCAGCTCCGATGGGCATTGCCAGGGCCACCGAAAATGTGAAATTCGGCATCACCGCATGCACGGAGGAGGCAGACAAGTGACATCTGGCACATGCCAACAACTGCACACTGACAAAACATTTTTGAACCAGTCCTTGCCAACAAAAATCTGACTTTTCCTGGCTCTTTCTTTTTCCCTCTCTCCAACACCTCCCCAACTCCCACCCAGTGGCCAAATCCACAATGCTTTCAGTGACTTTAAGGAATTTTGTATTTGTTTCTCCCTCTACCAGATCTCACGGGGGTTTGGCTGGCCAGTGTCTCTGTTCAGGGAAATTAAAACAAGAAAACGAAAAACCAGAGGCAGGTCCATGGCAGTCGGTGAGCCTCAACTGTAGACAAACACCGGGCACTGGGTCGCGTGCAGTCCTCTTGTCCAGCAATTGTCCAGCAGAATAGATGGTCTTGCCGCTCCGCAAGACTGTCCACATTTATTAAGCGAAATCACTTCCTGCTTTCTGCAGCATTAGAAGTGAGCTGGAGTACAACGTATTTATCGATCACTACTAAACACATCCTGGACCTTCCTCCAGCTCCCCCTCCCCTGTTTGTCCAAGCAGAGCCCAGAGCGCAGGTAGACACCTGTATTCCCAGGATGGGCTGTCCCCTGTCCACGGAGCAGGGGACCTAAAACTGCTGCCCAGACCTCTGTGGTTCATCTCTCATTAGTGGCGGACCTCCACAGAGAGGGACCAGGGAGATGGAGTCACAAGGCAGGAGTGGGAGAGATGAGCTGGTGGTGGGGCCGCTGGGCAGGCAGGACACATCTACTGGAACTGGCAAGGAGGAGGAGATGGGATTAAAAGGAGACGCACAAATGAGGAAGAACCAGCAGAGGGGCTGACGGAGGTGTCGCCACAGCTTTCCTTGGGCTGAGTACCAGGAGCAAGAGCAGTGCTGAGCCGGCAGCAGAAGCAGATGCCAGAAAGGGCCCTTGGCATTGCACAGGATGGAGGGGGCAGAGCAGGGGTCCAGGTCCAGGCACAGCTCGTAAGCCCGGGTTAGCCCAGCAGTGACTCCCGCTTTGTTACTGCTCCTTGGCCCCCTGGGGACCTACAGTGCAGAAACGAGCCCCTGGATTTATCCCCCTTTTCCAATTAGCCTCCTTCCCCCTCCTCCTCTCCCTCCGCCCGGCTGGAATCAATCCTCGTCCTGGCATTTTAAAGGGCAATGTGCACGTTTTATGGCCGTCCCCTATAAAACCATTCTACATGATAACACATCCAGCCCTTTATTAGGGACGTTTGGCAAGTTTATTGGCCAGGCATTTTTCTGCGCTGACAGATGAGGTCCTGCCATCACTTCTGCGAGCAGGGGGGGCCCTCTCCTGTCCTCTCCTCCCCTCTCCCGAGCCGCTCAGCCTCTCGGTGCTGGCAGCCCACAGCCATCCTCAAATGACAGCCCCATCCCCGGGCAGCTGAAGTCCTTGGGTGTCCTACATCTCACCTCCAGCCAGGCAGAGCCACCCGCGTCTGCTGGAGCACCAGCAGCATTCAGTCACCCCCTGCTGCAGACACATCTACCAAAGACCCATTCACATTTTAGAGACAGGGAAACGCTCTTGTCTCCGTGCATGGGCATCCTGCGGGGCAGGTTTTCACATCACGGCAGGATGGCTCTGCACAGCTTCTCATTGCTCTACAGCAAGGCTGCACGTTGGGGATCTGGAAGGCTTTTAGGTATCCCAGGGGCATAATCAGTCTCATTATATACTAGGAAACTAATTGGCCTTTGCTGTTTAGGGCACTGCGACCCTTTGTCGCACTCAACCCTTATCCCAAGATCACCAGAAACATGAGACCCCGTTCCTGCAGCGCTCGGTGAGGAGATGAAGCAGGCTGGGACATAAAGAGACATTTACACAGTGCAGAGGGCCACCCCGCTTTCCAAGAAAGCCACAACCACGCTGCCAAAGGGGATTTGTCTCAGACCTCAGATGCTGGCGTCACCAAGGCTGTCTCTGTGCCCAGCTCCTCCTCCGCCCGCCCGTAAGGACCCCCGTGAAGCCAGGAGGACACGATGCAAAGCCAGCTGTAGGCTTTATCGTCTCGTGTTCACAGCTGTCCACATGTGTGAGCAGCAGGGCCAGCAGAGGTTTATTGAGAGGTCAAGGATTAACAGCAGCGACCAAAATTTATCTAAGTGCTTACCTGGCACCTCCTTGCTGCACTTCAGGGGTGCTGGCGGCCGCTAAGGGATCTGCTCCCCCAGCACCATCATAACCAGGATGGACAGGTTCCCTGGGAAAGGGCTGCGCTGGATGCCTGAAGTCATGGAGGAGAGGGTGACCCCGGGCAGGGAAGCAAACCTTGGCTCGGGTTCCGCTCCGCCGGGGCAGCGGTTCGGCAGTCAGGTCACAGCAGCCATGTCCAAGTCGCCTTTCGGGTGTTTCCATCGCACGTTGTAGGGTACAACCGAGGCGAAGATAAGGCTGCGCCGTGATTGCCAGCCTGCAGGGAGCTTTCTGCCCAGCCATGGGTTTCGCTGGCCCATCTTGACCTGCTGTCGCTGGTTTTAGCCGCGGCCGTGCCCGCGGGAGCGGCGGTGGGCTCCCTGCGCGCGCCAGCCCCCTGCCCGGTGTTGGTTCACGTGTCACTTTCCCGGGCTGTGTTATTCTTAAGTACTGTAAATCTCTCACTATTATTCTCCCACTTGATATAGTGAGCCGTGTCATTTTGAAAGGAAATACATAACAGTATATTAAAGAAATCATGGATCTCCTCATTCATGTTTAAAACAAATTTATTACAATGTAAGAAACCCTGAATAGCATGAATTTATTATAATGATTTAAGGCTCCTGGCACTTGAGTTAAAAATGTCTCTCAATAAATAACTTTCCCTTGAAAACACAGCAAATTAATATAGTTTACCATTTCCAAAGTTATATAAATCCAAGAGGCTTAAATCAACAGTATGCTGGATAAGATTACTGTTGCTCAGCCAGAGCCTGGTATCGCAGCTCAGAAGGATGGAAAAAGTAGTGAAAAATGGATAAAATGGATGGCTTTTTTTTTTCTTTTGGTCACCTTTCTCTCCCTTCCACCACCCTAGGCTATGTCTGTTCTGTGAAAGTCAGACTAATGTGAAATGGATGAAAGCAGCTGTGGCCTTTGCACACAGGTATCATTAAAACCGAGCGGCTACTCCGCCATCAGACTCAACAAACGCCGCGCTGAGATTTCCCCAAAGCGCCTCCAACACGCACGGCCCCGCTGCTTTCGGTAGCAGCGTTTTAATTTGACTGCACACCCAGGAACCGAGGTGTCTCCAGCTCGGCTGCCTCCAGCTCTGCCGCCGTCTCTCCCGTCCGGAGCAAACCCGGGGCTCTCTGCTCCGCAGCACTGGGGACTTAGTCAAGGTTTTAAATAACCCTCACCGCGAGGATGCCATGTCGTTATTCAGGTGGGCCAGCATGCCACCTTCCCTCTTCTCAGGGGTCTCCAACTCAGAAAAAAACAGAGTGCAAAGGCTGCTGGGGTTCGGCACGGTATCAAAATATGTATTTAGTGGGTTTGCACAAATCAGAGGGGAACTATCTGCACAAAAAAACTATATGCACGGACACCCACCCACACCCAGTGCCGGGTCCCCACGGGTGAGGCAGTCAGTTGGACACGGCCAGGGGACATCCCGCCTGTCCCGGGGCTGGATCCCGCTGCGTTGGGGCAGTAGGAAGGGAAGTGAAACCCCACAGGCAGCCATAGCCACGGGTGAGACCGGCAGGGTTGTGGGTGGCACAGAGCTTGCCCCAGGAGCCACCCACGGAGCTCGGCAGCTCTCGGGGACGGCAGCCCGCGCACACGTGCGCGTACAGGGAAGCAGAGGTTTTGCTCCGCCGGGCGCACACCTGGGTGCCACCAGCACCCGCCTTGTGCAGAAGAAGGCTCACACTTGCTCCCTCTGGATGGACCTTCCCCCCTGGTCACCGCGCGGGCAGCAAGAAGGGCTCAGCATCACCGGCCGAACAACCCGGGAGCCCTCCCCAGTCAGCCCTACTCTCAGGAAGGTCTTCAATGGCCTTTTTATTTTGTGAAGGTCTAATTTTTTTCCTTTTACTGTCACCGTGTCGATTTTTTTTCCACAACACGGCTGATGACTGTTTTTTTAAACAAAGTACAGTACCAGTGACATCCTGACAGTGTCAATACAGACAGAGTACGCCCACCTGAGCTTTTCAACATGGGAAGTTAGGGCTGTTAAGGGTCAGATTGACAGCCTTAGTAAATTCAAGTCCTCTGTACAGCAGACGACGAGAAGTTATTAGACACAGACAACACTTTCAGGTCATGCAGTCCATCTCCCACCCCACCTTTTAATTGTCTCTCTCACCCGAGCTATAAATACCTGACTCTTCTCATCTTGTTTCCTCATTATGTCAATTCTAGCAGTCCCTGATCATTTTTATTACTCCTTACTGAAATCCCTCCAATCTGCCAGTAAACTCTGTGGTAATGAGATCCCTGTGCTGAAGGCACCAGTGCAAATAGAGGGGCACCGGACCCGCTGACAAGGAGACGTTTCCTCTGCAATTTGGAGATGTCATCGCCTCCTCACCTGCAGCTCAAAAGTCTTCTCGTCTGTTTTTGTTGCTATCAGATATCATCACCTCACACTTTGTTCACTCTTCCCCTTCTGAGGGTTTCTGCTGTCTGGGTCTCCCCCATCCCATCAAGCGTGTGTCTTTCAGATTGTTTTCAAGGTGTCTGAGTTCACAGATGCTGCAACCCCAGGTTCATGCTCCATGCACAATTGGATCCTGCAATCTTTCTTTTTTTCCTGCTTGCTATTTCTACTTCACATTATTTCTTCCTCTTCAACTCTTCTAAATTTAGCAGGGTCTCCTGGTTTCACTCACAGACTTTCTGTTTCCAAGAAATAGAGCAGTAAGACCAGGCACCCAGCCCAACACCTCCAAACAAGGCTCCTGAAAGTGTCAAAAGGCAAATACTGCGCAGATGAGGCCACGCTGTCATCGTTCACAGCAACAGCACCTGCTCTAGTGTAAACCCTTCAAGATGCTAAAATGCTGGAGAAAGTTCAAAAACAAGCCCCCCAGATAATCCAGCGGCTGGAAGACATTAGGACGCAGGGCATAAGGGACTCCATCTCATCAAAGAGAAGGGCGAACCAAGAGATTATTGCTGTGTGGGGGGTACTCACTTTCTAACCACAGGGGGGAACGCTGCAACCTTGCTTCCAAAGGTATGACTAAGAGCAGCAGCTGGAAATTATAAAGTCAGACAAACACAACCTCAAAATAAGGCAGTTTCGTAACAGCAAGGATAATAAAACACTGGGAGATTTTGACAAAGTTCTTTTAAAATTTCAATGCAACTTTCTCGTAGTCAACTCTAATTTGAAAAAGAACGAGCTTTTGTGTCTGTGAATTCACCTCGTCCTTTCCTTGCTTACCAGGTCTAGCAGAGGAGTTCCCGCATCGTCCTTAACGTTCACGACACTCGACACGTTGTGTTTGGACAATGGCTTTAGTCAAATCCACACTTCACTGTTTTAAGGTAGTTGCCAGTAAGCAACCAGGAAAGATATTTTTTTCCCAATTTTTCACTTCTGTCCCGTCTGCAGACAGGAGACCAGAAAGAATGAGCTTACAGTCTAAGACTGGTTACTGAATGCTGTGAGTGAATAAAGTGGGGTTTTTTTCACATACTAAGAAAGACTCCTGAATTAAGGAAGCTAGGAATTTATGGCTCTCATTGCAGCTTGTGGATCGGTTTGTCTGCTGGGACCCTCTGGGTTTCTCGGTCCTCACATATGTCACCTGTCAGTGACATCTGAGTTTCTCCAGGTTTCCCAACGCCTGAAATCACCCCTTCAAGCTGCAGAGGGAGGTAAATGGCTTTTCCAGAGCTGGAAATCAAATCCAGTTCCCCCATGTCCCCATCCTCTTGCTGCAGTAGCATCCCCTGTGAACGACTGTGGGAGTCGTCAAGCACCAACACCGACCAGACCAAGCTGAGCTTCTTGATGTTTTTTACCCAACTTCTGCTTCCCAGCACCTTCCCCGAGGATCACGGTGAAAGCTCTGCCACACAACCACGCCCAAGATGCTCAAGGTAGGCTGTTCTCTCACAGCTATGTGGAGCCCCAATACCGTAAAACATTTACTGTCATTGTGAGCAGAGAAGCCTTCAAGAGATGCAGGCAGCAGCTATGGATCAGGAGAGGCATTTTCCAGAGGAGAGACACCCAGTCAGAGCAGATTTCTCTGCTTCTGCCAGTTTAAATCACCTCATTCAATATTCTGTGTTGTCTTATGTAGCATGCAGTTATGTAAATTTATAAATCATACACTAATTAGCACACAATTTCATAAATTTAGTAAGAGTGAAAAAGGAGGTTTCTAACTAACCAGGCAGTGCTCTCTCCCCTTCAGATGGTACAATTTCAAACACTGCCTGGAGGTCGTATTTCAGAAAATCTCTGCTGCAACTTTAGAGTTTAACCCCGGGCTCATGTGCGCTTCAAGGGATATCTTTTAGGTACCTCGGGCTCAACCTCTCTCAAGCATAGCTAAGCCCTTTCCTCTCCTTCCTTAACACCAAGCCTCCACAGCTCATTGGATCACTGCAAATTTTGTTTTGCTTGTTTCTCCCTTATTCAGATTCTTGCTATGTCCAGTCTCACGTTCTGTCGTCGAAGTCCACACCACCTTTCCTTGCTAGCAATTAAATTCAGTCCATGCCTGGGTTATACCTGGGTTCCACCCTGTCACCCTCGGGGCTCTGGCCTCCCTGTCTAGCTACTCTAAAGGGGAGCAGCTGAAGTTAGGCCACTGCCTTCTTTCCCTGATTTACCATGTATCCTTTGGACAGTATCTCCTCAAATGCAGGAACACGTTTTGAAAAAGGAGTGGGGAGTCATAAGCCTCTTCTGGGAAGAAGTGCTTCAAGACATTTCTCCCTCCAGGATATAAGCACAAAATTTGCTTTCATCAACTTACTATATTTTAACAATTCAAGACTACCTTCTGACTCAGCTCCACTCAGCCTACACCTTCTGTCACCCTTTGGTACAGCTCTCTGCCTTGCATCCTAGTCCTTCTTGCCTTTACCTCCATCCTTTCTTCCTTACTCCTTAATTCTACCTTTTTGTCCCAAAGCACAGTGCTGGCTCTCCCCTTCTCTTCTCTTGTGTATTCTGAGAGGTCTCCGGCATTTCATGCTCCAAAGGAGGCTTAAAATGAGTTCCTCGTCTATCTTAGCAAACTGGAGATTCACAATATATACGACATGATGATGTAGGAAGCAGAACATGTTGTCAATGAAAGAACTGACATCTGAGCTGGACAAAACAAACCAGGAGGTAAGTCAAATAAACAAGAAGTCTGGAAGATTAAACGAAACCTCTAGATCATTTATTAGATTAAGACCTCACATACATATATAAATATATGCTCAAGATGGGATTCAACAGCGAGACTGGAGAGACTAGAAGTGGAAAGGGTGTGACTGCTACAGGTGCAAGGTGCACAGACGCAATGACTACACAAACACTCAGCAAGTGTGTGTGTACGAGCCACTCGGGAAGAACACAAAGGGTGGGAGCCTTTGCAGAAGTCATGTTACTCCACAAAGCCTCATGTAAAACACAGCCCGATGCGTAGCTGAAGCATATTAACTGGGAACATTTTGGACAAACAATCTATGGCTGGACTAACTCCCCGGCGGCAGCTTCCTAATGTAGGAGCTTAAACTTAAAAGGACACTGTCAAGTGATTGCTTTTGCTAGTTTAATTTTTGCATTTCCTCTACTGTTTTAGCAGATGGGAAACAATTCCCCTCCCAGTCCCAGCTACTGATTTTGTCCTTTCCTATTTGACAATCATTGATTTTTTTTTCTAAGGCTATAAATGTTTTAATAACTTCAACTTTGTAGTGCCTCATGGCAAAATATCTTTGCTTGCACTGACTGCTAAACACTGTTCCTAATGTACTGCTGATAACTAGAGCAAGAGCCAGCATTATAAAAAATGATTTCTCACAGGGCCTACCAAATTAATAGCTTTTGTTTCTTCGTCCGCATCTCACAGACAGTTAAAACAGGCTGGTCTTCACCCATCTGACATTTCAACCACCTTAACTCTACAGTTCTTGGCTTCATAAAGGTATGCCTCCTGTGTAGCTCTGACTGATGGGCAGCACCTTGAGCGTAGAGCCCACAACCCTGGCAATGTCCTTTTAAAAAGAGCTACTACCAAAACATAGATTCAAGTCAAAAGTCACCATTAGAATTAGAATTGTTAATGAACAAAATGGATCATAAGGAATCCTAAAGCAGTTAAAATATTGGCACCCACAAGAACCAAAGAACAGAACGCTCCCACACAGTGTTCTCGACTGGGTACATAAAGGCACCTTTCAAGAGATATACGTGTAGTTTTTACTGTTTCAAAAGGTCAGTTAGCACTTGTTAGAAAAGGCAATTAACGTTTCAGTCAACCTGGAAAAGAGAAGCAATTGGACTGAAAGCAGAGAACTGTTTCTTTACAAATGCCAAACCTTAACAAAAAAAAAAATCCCCAACAAAACCAAAAAACACCAAAACCCAGCCCAAAAGCCTAAGATCTATGTGACGGTCTTTTCTTCATGGTTTTTCAGTTTTCCTGCTGCTCCGTGTACGTTTTTCTTTTCTTTCCCCTCCCTTTCCCTGCCCTCTTAAAGAAGCAGAATAGTCAGCCAGCAGAATGAGAAAACCTATTTCCCCACCTGCTGTACCCGAGTCAGGGCACAGAATATATCTTCAGGGCCTTGAGAAGAAACCCATGCCTTCGCAGGCTCAAGGAGCAGAACAAGAGGGACATTCAACAGCAGACGGACATACTAGAAAGAACTATAATACTTCACTGACAGCAGGACAGACCAAGCAGGGCCTTTCCACAGTAGTCATTTTCTGGTCCAGTAATGCTGCTTCACTCCTCTGAACTCCTCCAAGCAGCTTTTAAAATTCAGCTGGGATGCAAGAGAAGGACATCACCTAATTTGTGATTAAGACTGGGTCTGAATGAAACAGCCCAGAGTAACCTGAGGTTCACCCCCCGCTTCGTTCTGCCTTTGTTTCATCGCTGTAAGCGCACGGTGCTGCCAGGGGCTCGTGCTAGATATCCTGCACTGATGGTCTCGTGGGAGACGCACCAGGGGCCTCATCACTGAGCCTTGCGAGCTCCTCGCAGAGCACCAAACGCTGCACAGGAGCGAGCACGTGGGAGGCAGACAGCGGCGATACCCCAAGGATCAGTACAGCAACTGGCTGCCATTAAGATAAGCAGGGTTGCCTAAAGAGACTGTCAGAAAAGCTGTACTGGCCCATGAAGTGGTGTTTGGGAGCAAATGGCCTAGAACTTGCCCGTACTGGCTCAATTCTACCTTTCCCTTGCTGCAATTTTACTGTGCAAAATGAGTATTTTAGCCTCATATTTCTAGGAACACATGCCGGTGGCTACTGTTACAATAAAATATGAACACTGCATTGTGGAGAAAATGACCATTAATCCTGTAATCTGCAGTCATTTTTACCAATTCGGCATATTTCTTTAAATAACCAAGTACATGCAGTAGATGGAAGTGCATTTAAATAAACTGAAATAGATACAGCATGAATAATTAAAGTCGGCAGGGAAATGTGCATTGCAAGCCGCTAGTGGAAATAATTACTGATTTGTCTTATTTACAATGGAGCCTGGATACAGGATCAAAATAGTGCAAGTTAGTGAAAATGTCTTCTGAAAGACTGTTCTTATACTACCACTGCTATATATTTAATCTTGAAAAGTACATCAAATAGGTTTTGGACCACTACAATGTCTGACTGTGTTCTGCTGTTTCAGGGTTAGGTTACCGAGCACATAAACTCTGTCGAACAGCACTGATTTAGAGAGGAATACATTTCAAATGGCTGCCCAGTACATCAACCTGCAATATCCTCTATTAATGTTATTAGACACTGTATAGTTGAGCTTACAATATATCCCCTAAAAACCCAGTGTGTTAAATATCAGAATATTGAAGGAAGAAGTAGATCATAAAATCACTGAAAAAAGTACTAAAGTGCTTGTACCTTTATAATATGCCAGGTTTTAAACAGACTTGTTTAATTAGAAAATAATCTACTTTGAACGTGGTGGTTCTTGACTGTTAGGCAGTTCTTGCAAACCGCTTTAGAGCTAAAAATCGATAATGAAATATACTTCCGATATGAAGCTGGCAAAACTGTGACTTCAATCTATTAGAAAATGTTGTAGATTAAAAAAAAAATTCTATTTTAGAATGATTACTTGGCACGTGAAAGGTTTAGAAAAAAAAGGTTAACGCTTTCTGATTGGTCTATCCCAACAATGTTCTTGCACCATGATTACTCAAACCTAAATGAAACTGGATGCTAATTAGCTACATTTTAGAAAAGAAAAGACAAGCAATTGTCACTCAAATAATTTAAAAAAGGTAATTTAACACAAACAAATCAGCAATAAAAAGGTCCTAAAAATTCTACAGAAGGGCTGTAGACCAATGAGGCATGTCAAATGAAAAAAATCTCCTCGAGGAGCCGACTCTCCTCTAGCTCTTCTGCTCTGCTTCTGGAGCTGAGAGGGGTCTGGTACCAAGACGACAGCCTGTGGCTTGAACGATGAGGCATGTGCATTTTGTTCTTGTTGTAAGATTCTCTGCAGAGGTGTCCTGGGGCAGATATCGGACTCATGGCTTCGACCAGGTCAAGAAGACAGGCTTCGTAGCTACAGAAACACAAGAAGAAAATGGAGCTCCATTAAGTATCACAGCATCATGCAGGAATTGAAACCGGTCTTCCTGCCTTCATAATTCAGGCTGGACCTGGATTTGTCTGATAGCGGCCACCAGCACAGAATAAATTCTGGTGTATGGGCTCCTACCAGGAATGCAAACACAGAGGTAGTGAAAAAGAGGCGAGCAAAGCATGGGTGCTCAGGTTATTTTAAGCTGTTTCATCAGCTTTTCCATTTGAGGTGTGCAATGTCTTAGTAGCACTCCGGAGACTGAGGACAGACTTCAGAGATATGACAGCCAAATACACTGAGCAAGTACAAGGCAGACCCACACAGGTAATGGTAAAGTGACTTATACACATGCTGCACTTTTTCGAATAGACCTCTACACTTGATTTAGTTTCCCAGGGATTTGAAAACAGCAGGAGACTTTATTATTATTGCCACAGACTACACGTGCTTCCTGTAAATCTCTATGCACTATATGGTCTGTCTGGTGGAAGCACTGAAGGAATATAATCTAAGCAAGGCAATACGAAATCAACACTTCAGGCACCAAGAGAAAAGGCAAAGGTGCTAAACATTACTCAGGCTGTCCTTTAAGTGTGAGTACAGATGTGGGGGAAGGTTGTGAGCCAACATCAGCTGGTAACGCACACTGAATAATGGCAGTTACTTCAGACAGAGACTTCCTATTAATATTCACACAAGACAAGACCTGATCTAAATACCAGCAGAGGATTGATCATTACAATATATTTTCTCCTGTCCAATTTTAAATGTCTTAAACAATACCATTTCCACTGCTTCCCTAGGGAGACTCTTCTCCGGTCTAAGAGATATCACTCAAGAGTTTTACCCAAAAGTCCCCATTGTTCCATCCTGTTGTTAGAACCAACCTGCCTGATGTTCCCAATGCTGAAATAATTCACACGTTCAATGACTTACGTGCACAGAACATTATTCACAGCACTCAACCTAAGGTATCGGCATAGCTGGTTGGTTTCCATATGGTCCCTCTCTTGTAAGCAGAAAGAGTTCATCCATAGTGTGAGGAAACATCTCACGCTGTTTCCCGCTTGAGAAAAGCCTCTGTTTTTTCCTTTCAGGACAGTGGGAGCATAGGAAGACTAAGCAACTAAGTCAGACTGCTGGGGTAGGTTCCTTAATTCAGATGGGATGAAAAATACTTAAGTACAAATATTGACAACAGTTTATTGACATGAAAGATTAGCAGTGGCCAACGCATCTCCCAGAGGCAGACTACAACTTGTGCTGTCCAATAGCATCATGCAGCAGCAGCAGGTAAAGAGACTTCCTTCCCTAAACTACCAATACCATGCAAAATATCCCTCATTAGCTCCAGTGGTGGGCGTTATATCCCAACCATCATAAGAAAACTGACCACGACAAGGTAATTTGTACTTATGTCTGAGACTCAAAAATACTTCCTCAGCTCGAAGGAGTTAACTGCGGTACTGCTGGGTTAATACTGATGTTAAAGGCAACCACTGGAGTTATGCTATGATTGCTTCGAAAAGTCAGCTCTCATTTCCTTCAGTTTTTACTGTTTCTTCCAATCTGATGGTCACCATCGTTTCTAACACAGTTCAACTTGCCATTACTGCCTTGCCTCTATTTGACTATCTATAGATTGTTTTATTTTCCTTCAGATGTACTAGCTCGCATTACACCCAATCAGAAACCCATTTTTCAAATTTCTTTCTCACATTTTAAGCTTGTCTATGTGTCCTTCTATTATCTGTCTGTTTAAATCACGCATAATAGCCAAAAATACAGCTTTAGTTTTGTTTCAATTGGACTGCGTAAGTGGTGACCCTACGCAAATGGGATGCCTTACAGCTACCTTAACCAAGAATTTCAGGAGGACATGAGGGTTACGGGTAGCCAAGTAAGGCCGTTTAATAGGGGTCTGTTGTTTGTATTAGCATTCAGAAAGTACCCTCTAAAAACCGAGGCCCCATGAAGATATCTCCAACGTAAATGGAATAAACTGCACTGATAGAACTAGCACATAGCTATATTAGACTTTTCACGTAGAGAAAGTTTTGGACTAGACTCTATATAGATATACACTGATGCTTTGAACCCCAGAGAAACCCAGTTAACACATACACTGGTTTCATTAGCCACACCTAAAACTTCTTTTTAGATTAATCTAGTCTAGCATACAAATGCTTATCTCCTCTGACTGTAGTGCTATCATAAAATTTCAATTTCTCCGGCAGCCACATTCAATCACAGATTAGGCAGGGGGAAACCAAACCAGTCAGTGCATTTATAGCAAACGTGCAGGCCCTAGATTTCAGCAGTACCTTCGAGTTCATTTCTTCTGCAAGTTTATCTAAGTTTTACAGCATTTCTGCTATCAGGCAGGCTAAATGATTTGGCAGATTACAAGCGCAGCAAATAGCAAAGATTATGTAAAAGACCAGGTGTTGTAAATCAGTCTATTTGACACCACAGTTATATATGCAATAAAGTGAATGAACTCGGCTAACAGAGCGCTATCTGATAAAGAGAATGCTCCTTGCAGGTATTTAGTGTTTAATCCCATGATAATGGTTTGCCCTGGTTTGTCTAGGCAACATCAGACAGCATCTGGCTGGAGGCAAAAGAGTAGACCTAGAATGGTTTGAAGCTCGCAAAGACAATTTTCTCAGCATTTATTTGTATCCATATATTTAAAGAGACACAGTCAGAATGCTCAAATCCTGACATGCAACTTTCTCTGAAACCAGGATATGTATTCCTTGCACGATCTGAATAAATGCATAAGTAAAAACAGGCTTCATTATTATTATTATTAATACGACAGTTAATGGCTTCAGTGAAGTCAAAGCTGCAGGATCAGGCACCCAAGAGTCAGAACATTTCAAACAGGAAAACTGATCTAGCAAATTTGGCTTGTGAATACTGAATGCTCTTTTAATGCAAATTAACAGCCAAGAGCACCCTCGTATTGTTCACGCTTCCCAAGAAGAAAAAATTCCCAAATGTTCTGAGAAAGCACCAGCACTGTGCATTAAACCATATACAGAAGTTCCTCACATATAGATGTCCAGCCAACCAACCAAATGTCCCATCAGTGCTAGATGCTTACACACATTTTCTTTGATGGGTTTTGCCCTCTCAACAGAAGGAAAACGAGGTGGGCAACTCTCCCTTTAAGGATGGTGATAATTCAGTCTGTCTTCACCTTTTTGGTACATTTGCCAGTGTGCTGGAAAGTCAATGAGCACCTCCGCAACAGACTGGAAAACAATCTCTTTTCTAAGCCTGGTTTTAACACTTCTTCCATGTATATTCTTTCATCTGACTTTCATGAGCTTGAAAGTCTGCATGTTTCATCACAGGAGAAGAAAATTTGTAAAGTCTACTAGTTCAGATTGGAAGTCTACCTATTTAGACAAGATAAAGTTTGGTGAAAGTAATCCGATCATAAAATCGTCAAAAATTCCATCAGGAGAGGGAACACAAACAATTAGTGTACAAAGCATGAGGAAGGCAGGGCCACGTGCAAGAGGACAGAGATGGGAGCAGAGGTAAACTTTGAAGCTCTTCTTTCCATGAAGAAATTTGACCTTTGCTTGTAATGTAGAAGGTAAAACTCCAAATATGGCTCAGAGAGCAGCAAGGAGATGCACAAACTATCTGAGAGGTAGATACCACCAGGATCAAGCCAGTATAGCTGGGTCAGTGAAGAACTGTGACCTGGGTGGCTAAATCCATCCTGGTCAGGCATTGCACAGTGCTGGGACAGTATTGCCTTAATCTCCTCTGTACAATTAACACAGGTTGCTGGAAATTTGGCTCCTCAGCCACTAAAGGGATTTTGGAATCTTATTAGAAACTTTCAGCCTTGCCTCCTAATTAGATAAGTATTTAGTAGAATTTATAAACTTAATGTAAAAGAGTTTTGTAGTCCATCACTAAGGTAACAGGAAACATCGTAAAGCATTACAATTCAGAACAGCTCATTAAACGTCCATATTTTAAAGAGGAAAACAGCACAAAAATAAACACAGGTTGGCACAGAGCCCAACCCTTCCTTCCACGGTATTTCTGTTTCGCTGCCTGTGCAGCAGGAATACAACTCTGAACATCTACAGGTGCATCTTACTTTCCACTGTGTTTCCAAATTGAATGGGAAGGAAGGCTTTCACGTTTTTATAACAAACACGCAAATGTGACTGTTGCTCTGGGAACTATAAGACCACTTATTCCCAGGATGGTTGCTGAGAAATCACCTGAAACCACTTGGTATTCTATCTAATAAAACCTGCTGGGCAATCACAGTTCAGACAGTCCCACAATGAACAGTACCTAAAAAATGGTCAGATTATGCAAAAGTGATGCAGAGAACTCATTACTGCGCAAGATATGAGAGAAAATGGTCCTCTTCAAGGTAAGCACAGAGCATCCTTGCATCAATTGGCTGAACGGTGATGTGTGTTTATTTATTTATTTAGACAGTTGGGATATGTCATTGAATTTTTAATGTTTGTCTATTTCCCATTGCTGGTAAAATATATTATATTTCTTACACACTGTTCAATTTTTAAACTACACTATTGTATTTTCATATTGCACAGTCCCATTTAACTAATAATATCATTTGTTCCTCCCTGAAAAAGTAGCACTACCCCAAACAAGTCTGATATTTGGAGGAGGAGGAATTTCCCCATGAGGCAAAATAACTGAACTTATTAGAATCATAAATACTCTGGCAGTGAGATATATGTATATTTCTTTAAACAAGCAGCGTCACATATTATTTGATCACGATGTTCACAGATATCTTTTCATTTACAGTCTCTGAAAATTTATTCTTCAACCATAAATGTGTACAAAACACACAGAATGTCTCTTCTGCAAGGTGATGGCATTTCAACAAAGCATACTGGCAATACGGTTTTGGAGATTAGTAGCTGTATAGGCTTACTTTATTTAACTGTATATACCAGAGGAAATAAAAAGGTTTATTTTTATACTACTGCTTATATTTTCAACATAAAGTTCAAAGTGATTTACTAATGTTACATGAATTGCCTTTGAATTACGGTACAGTATTGTGCTTAAGTACAAAGCCTAACGCTATTTTGTATTCATAAAACGCCGCCTGCCTCCAAGCACTTTACAGATGCTAAATACAGCTAAAAACACATTCAAGGGCTAGGGAACAGGCCCATTTTACAGAAAAGGAAACTGAGCTTATTACTATTATAAAGCAAATATCAAATCCCTATTTGACTGGAACAAACAGGGCTAACAAAAGCAGACAAAAAACAGATGCTGGTAAGAAGTGGCCTCAGCGGTCAAACTACCCCAGACCTGAAGACACCACACTACACGCAGGTGATACAACCTGAGGTTATCTGGTATAACCAGCTGTGATGACTGAATACCCACCCCAAAGTTAACCCCAGCTCTATGGACGAAAAGCGAAAATCTACCCAAATTAAAGAGTCCTAACCACCTTCTGCCATCTTTATTCTTGCATCCACAATCATTGTATTAGGGATGCTAGACCTATGTCTCTGGCTTGTCTTTCAACATCCATGTACCAATCTGTTGTCCACAGACTTACCAAATTCCTTTTTCAACCTGTTGCTTCCACAACGTCCTCTGACAGCAGGAAGTTCATTGCTATTGACATACATAATTTTGTTTGTCTGTTTAATCTGATATCCTGCTAGTGTCATCAAGTGCTTTTTAAGGATTGACTGCAATTAGTCTCTCTCACATGGTGGGATCTGGTGAACTGTTGAATTCTGGATAATTTTTTCATTCAGTCTTTTCCTATCTAAAGGCATAATGTTTTGGTCTCTCCTTGTATGGCAGCTCCTTCATTCCCTTGATCATTTTAATTGTCCTGTGCACCTTTTCTAAGTTCTACTATGTCTCTCTTGAGGGGCAGAGACCAAAAGTATATACAGGAATCAAAATGTGGGTAGACGAAGGCTTGTGTTTCCACAAGCTTTTGTGAAGCTCTGGGAAACTTTTGACTTCACAAACTGTCACCACCTGCTTTGAGTGCAGTGTCATGTAGACATGGTCTTGATGACTCTACCCTAGGTAAATTAAGTTTTTGTCCACTAATTTTTTATGCCTTTTTGGAGTTTTTTTGCTATTGACATGGCATTTGACTATCTGAAAGAACTTTGTATCATCCACAAACATATTAGGTCACGCAGAAGATTTTGCTGTTCACTTCTTGCTCCAGGTCACTGATGAAGAACCAGCCCAGTGGGTTCCTGGCAGACTCCAATGCTGATTCTTCTGCATCGTGAAAAATGAACATTAAGTCCTTTTGCCTGCTCTCATTTAATCAGCAGTAAATCCATAAAAGGACTTTTCCTCCTTAAGGACTGTTTTCCTCCTTAAGGACTTATCCTGCAGAAACCCGGTTTCTTTAACAACCTTTGGTGTGGAGCCTTGGCAAAGGCCTTTTGAAAATCCAAATGCATTATGTCCACTGGATCCTCTTTGTGTCACCAGATTTCCAGGTTCAGGATCCATAGCTCTGAGCTGATGTCTCAGATTGTTTCTCCTCTCCTTCCCTACTGTATTGAGTATAATCCAGGTTTTAACCAGCATGCTATTTGGCCCAGCAAGCCTGAGATGAACATGAGAAGGAATAATAAAGACTGGTTGGATAGGAAATGAAAGATGAGAAAGAAAAGCTGACTTTACAGTCATTCCCTGAAAGGCCGCAAGTCAGGATAGGGGACCTTGCCTTTCACGTGTGAACCGCATCTCCAGTGACCAAAAAACACCCTGGGGTGGTATTCCCATGTACTGACTCTCAAGATGCTGAAAGCAAAAAAGGAACTCAAAGTAGTGCAATTCTTGAGGCTGAAACATCAAGAGAATGAACAAGAATAAATCAAGAATCAGAGACAAACAGACTGTGCCAGTTTGGCTGTACTTAAGCCAACTCCAGGTTGGGACGTATTTCTTGCCTGTAATAGGTCTGTATTTTCCAAAGGCATCTTAAAGTTCTGAATTCTTAAAGAAAAAAGATCAGACTGCAGAATATTTCAAAGCAATTAAAAAAAGATCAGAGCCTTTTATTTAAAATACATCACACAATGTAAAACAGAATATATTTACGCAGTGTCCTCAGCAAGAGCCTCCCAGAGTACTGTAAAAACCCACACCCTCATAATAGAGAGCTTACAGTATCAGAGACTTTTAGAGAACTCTCCGAGGCGGTATTCACAGAATCATAACCTGGAGAAGGAAAAGACTTATTAGATCATCCAGCCATCTCCCTGCTGACAGAGAACCGTTCCCTACAGTGTGCTTCCTCACATTTGTTGCTAACAATCAGCCTCTCACTTTTCTCCTTGGGAAGTCATTCCACAGCCAAATATATCTCATGCTATCATTACCATTATTACTTATTTATAGGCTACCATATAACCTAAAGGGCCTTGATCAGGATCATGGGGACCCACTCTACAACCACTTGTAAGAGTGATCCTCCCTCTAAAAGAGCACGCAGTCTAAATAGATAAGGCCAAGTCCAGGGGGAAAGATATAACATACAATTAAGGAGATCAGAACAGCATGGAAAGTGCCACAAATGTTCCATGAATTTTTTCTTCAGAGTTTGGTAGGAGGAAATGGTACATGTCACAAAAAGAACATGTTTCTGATAGTCAGCTAGAGATAAACAAAAAGGATTTTCTTTCTCCCAGCTTCACATTATATTTAGTTATAACTAAAGATCTGGCACAGTAATGAGAAATCCGTCTTCTTTTTTGGTGGAAATACTGCTTAAGTATTTGAACAATATTACGTTTCTCCCTTCTGCTCCAGTCTCAGTCAACATTTATGTGAGCCACACGTACTTTAATCTTCTCTCATAAATCAATACCTCTAGCACAGCAACAGCTTTTGCCACTCTCCTCCAATCTTTGACAATACCTTTTCCAGTAAGCAATCACCCAGAAATGAGCACCACATTCCCCCAGTGGGGTTACACAGAAGCAGAGAGGAGATCAGCTGCCTCCAGCACTCACACAAGGCTTCTCTGTGCGGACTCAGATGACAAAAAGCGGCCTTTTTGCTGCCGCTTCATCGCTCCGCAGGTCCCTCTCACGTGTATGTATTGACACACCGCACTGCAACAGATCGCTGCATGCTGCAAGACCTACACCCCCAATGAACTCAATGCCTTGTTTTGCATGGTTACTAACAATTATCACCACATCTCGTGGAAAATGGAATCAGAGATTACAGCCTTGCAGAGGAGAACGTGGAGAGAAGCAGCAGAATTGAGTAACAACATCACAGCTCTGCTAACCGAAATGAGCCGTGATTGGCAGTGTTATGGGACAACCCTCCCTCCGCAGTGTGATGAATGGAGCTAAACAGGACTTGGACTTGAAAGGGGCTGAGCACTGCTGGTTTTCCCCTGGCATTTTGCAAACCAAGCAGAGACAGTGCGCCAAAGGACACCCGACCCAGCCACAGCATCTCAAAAAGCTCGTGCCCTAAGGCAGGACTGATAAGAGATCTTTCCTCCTCAGTTTTCACCTGTGATAGCATCCAACCAGCTGTCGTTACTGAAATAAGAGTTACTGTTGCTCTCATTCTTCCTTGCTACGCAAACAGGCCATTTTCACTTAGCCGGTAGTCAGAGACCAACACCTGCTTTCCTAACCTTTCCACACTCCCGTCTCAATGCTCCCAATCCTCAGTTAATCTACCTCTTTGCTGCTGGTAACTCAGCCTTTTCTATTATTTCCTCATCAGACTTTTGCGAAGACCCTGCTGCCATGTTACCAACCTGTCAAATACAACTGAAAGGGCTTCTTCATTAGTTTTCTTCTCTGTGTGCTTTTAGTAGCTAAAAAACAACAACAACAACAAAAACCCAGATAATTTCTTTTAAGGTACAGCTGCAGGCAGCTGAATTGGCATAACTGAGGTTGTAATAATTCTGGAAGGGGAGAGCAAACAAAGACATGAGTGCTGGAAGTAAAGAAACCTTTTAAATCAGATCTGCCAGTGAGGGAAGAAAAAATTAGAATGAAGTTTTAGTATAAAAGAAAGAAATTACAGAACCACAGAACTACCATGGAGTTTAACAACCATCTCTGCAATCACTCTGTTTGTATTGTCCTTTTCTCCCTTCCCACCCACACGTTTCTGTCTCATCAAGTCTGAAAGCTCTTCAGATCAGAAAATGAACCTTGGTGTACGTACAGCACCTGGGGCCCTGATTCTTCTGTGATATTACATAATAACTCTGCACTTCAGAGCATGTTTAGCTTTGATTCCCTTTAAGCACTCTGTCATCACAGCATATCTTCAGCAAGATCTTCACCCTTCATTGTTCTGGGCCAAAACTAAGCTGTCATCATCTTTTCTGCCATACCTTATCCCCCTACTTCTCCTGTCTTAACAGCCTTTCTTCTCAATTTTTTTCTCTTACGAGTTTGTCCCCAAGCATCTTTCCCCTCAAAGCAAACTAATTCAATGAATCACCTTTAAAATTGTGCTTTTTCTTTTATAACGTACTAAAGCCTCTGACAAAGTCACAGTGCAATTCTGCACCTCCTCTCTGCCAGCCTCAGTGTTGACCCTTAGTTTTTACTTCTTTTACACATTTCACCTCTTCTTCCTAGTGTGCTTTCAGCAAAGCTGAGACTATCTTACACCCTGTACTTTCTGGGTACTAAATAAGTACAAAACAATTTTAAGGGGCATGGCTTAGGGGGAACAAGAAATCCTCACCACATATAGCTTACAAAGTCCATCACCATTTACATGGATTAGCAATCTGTCTTTTTTCGCAAGCTCAGTCCAAATTCCCAGCCTGCCAGATAATAAATCAACCTTTTGCTTCAATTGTACAGTCGCTGGGAGATCTGCATAGTTTTAGGTCAAGCACTTATAACCATTTTATGATTCCAAAGTTTTTTACCTTGTCATTTAGTTACTGAACTGTGAGCTTTCATTGACTTTCTAACCATTGTGGCAAGAATTGCTACTAGCTGTGCAAGATTTAAAACCTCATTGAGCAGAGGAGCAAAATCGGACTGTGGCAGTTTTAAGTACATACTGAGGTGGAATCGTGACCCTGTGGAAGCCAATAGAAGTTCTGCCACTGGTTCACTGGGGCTGGGTTTCTTCCCTGCATACTGCCATTTGTTGTGTTGGGGTGAATAAGTATTGCAAGCTCCCCCATTTTACACCCTGGAAATGAGATACCTCAGTGAATGCTCAGAAATTACTTATTTTGCCTTTTTCTTTTCTTTTTCTTTTTTTCTTCTGTTCTGGTGAAATATTTTCCTTACAGTCAATTGCTGTACCTAAACACCAACTCTTCACATGGATCTGCACAATCTTTCCTCTCCTTCTTGTCAGCTTAATTTCTTCTGCTGTGGCATGGAGTGTTTAATAGCAAAATCCACTCAAATTCTCCTGTTTCTTAATTATCTCTGCCCTGTCAGCTACATCAGTGAAAACAAGTTACCATTAGACAATTCAGATACCAGTAAACACCAAGTTGTGATAATACAGAGTCCTGTATTACTGTCATTATGGAAAAAGCTGTTTCAGGGAGCTTTAAAAAAATTAAATAAGCCTAGCACTACTAAATGGCCAAAAATCTAAAGATATCTTAATTATTCTTCAATATCTTAATCATTCTGTAGAATCATAATCTTGTATAATGGCCATTTTAAATGAAAGGTTTGCTGCTCTGCACAGTTGCCACTTCCGTCTAATTGTGAATTAAAGCATAATTTAGCATGGCTTTATGCCAGCATGACTAGAAAAATTTACAGACACTAACTCTGGTTGGAATAGGGGGAGAAAAAGCAGTTAGATTTCTTTAAGTAATAGAAAATCACTCACCAAGTTGTACTTTAAAACAAAACACTAGAGCTTTAAGTTGACAAACTGACTTGAATTAAACCACATAAAAAAGTGCTTGCACTGTAAATCTTACAGGGCAAAAGTGATGGTAGGTTATCATTCTGTTTATTAGCATGCACTTTGGAGAGTTCAGGGCAAGTATGGATACGCATTCATTCCATTTTATGCCGCACATTACTGAAAACACATTCCCCATAAATAATTCATAAATGCATTGTCTGAAATTTCAGATTCCAAAAATACAACACGGTTTTCAACTTTATGGTTGCTTGGTCTTCAAAACAGAAATAGACAATTGGATGGATGGACTTGGCAAACCTGATAAGAACCCATCAGTCAGAATTACACTCCAGAGGTAAATGCAAACACCTCCCAGCTCCTGATCGCTGGAACAGCAAGGCCATGACGATAGCCCCTGTGCTCGTGCTAGCTGTCCCTTGGTAGGGAACAGCGAAAAAAAGAGAAAGGGAAAAAGTAACCAAGCCGCGAGAAGAAAGCGTACAGTCAGACGCGTGACTTTAAAAAGAACATTTATTAGGAAAAAACCAATGCCTCGCTGTTCTCTGTTCATGAGTTGGGTGCATAACAGGAGAGCTAGGAGAGAAAAGGATGTTTTACAGGCTGCTGTGGTGGGGAGCTAATAGGTTGAAACTGCCTAGAAATCCAGAGGAATTTAAATTTAAGGTAGAGTGACAGTCAAAATACAGAGAACGAACATACTTTGCCTTACAAAAAGCCCATTTTTCTGGCCAGACTGCAGAACAAACTTGAGCTTTGCTTGTTACTCTCAGCTTTTACTTGGTATCACTTCGTTAATGCTAATGACATAGTAACTGGCACCATCTTTTATGCCAGCTGTGCTAGCATAAGAGGGGTGGATAGGATGTTGCAGTTCATATAAAGTCTAATTTCTTCAGGGACCAGAGTGACCACAACATCCACTGAAGAAACTGAAGTACGCTTCATAGGCTAGAGCACCTAAGCTTTATACACCTTGTGGTTCTACATCTTGCTGACATTATATATGTAGTTTATGCTCAGTTGCTTCTTTTTCCTTCATAACCTACTCAGAAGCCTCACATCAGATACCAACTGCTTTTCAGACAAATTTGCATTCACTTGCTGTGTTCTACTCACGTTCCGGTGACAGGCAAATACAATTTCGGGTACCTTTATCTAGTGAAACCCTTGGTGCCTAGCCCCAACAGAACAACCCACAATCTTCCTGTTTGCCAGCTCTTTATTTGAACTCATTCACTCCAATTTGCCTGAGAACAAACGTTCAAATACTTGGCATCCCAACACATTGATTGCTTGGGCGCAGACCATACGCGAAGAAACAATGCTACCATAAAAATTGTATTCCACTACCCAACTGCTGTAAAACTTCCTACTCGGAGCTCGGTGTGGAAGGGTTGGGACTATCTGCCGCTCCACTCGTTTCCAGGTGTGCTGAACTCTCTGGGGTAATCTTTAAATCAGCTGAGATCTCATACATCAAAGATGAGGATACATAATTCAAGAGAAGCCACTGAGATAAAACAGTAGCTGTAAAAAATGCGGCGTGTTGGTGGTGCCTGGTTTAGCATGTCAAAGAGGAGTGACTGCTGGCGAGGAGTTGCCGTGTGGCAAAGCAGGTAGAGTCGTTGTAAGCTTCATAGGGACACAGGCACTGAATAGGCTTGACACAGTGCAAGTACCAAGTTAGAAGGCACCCTACAGAAAAAACACATCAGTAAAGCACGGAGTACAAGGCGCTCAGGCCTGGTGTCCCTTGGCTGTAGTCATCGCACGCTAACAACCTCTTTCAAAAACTTTACACAGGTGGTAGGTGTCCCACTGAGATAAATTACCTACTTTCAGTTGCTGAACAGATGGGCAGGGAAGTGAAATTTTAGTTTGTTCATTCCCAGCAGTAACTAGCAAAGATGATCTCGGGCTCTGCAGGATTACTTTTCGATAACCATACACCTGCGGACAGTCCACGCTTCTGTCAGAAACTACATAAGGTCATTGATGCGCTACAAAATAAAGGCAGGGCATTTAACGGCTCAAGAGACTGATGCTAAGACTCTCACTCTCTCATATTCTTCTGAATATATTCCAGGCTGAGAGGGGCCAGAAAGTGTACAAAGAGGGACCTCAACAGGCAAGAGAAACGGGACCACAAGAATCTCACAGCATTCAGCAACAGGAAATGTGAAGTCCTGCACTTGGGGAGGAATAACCCCAGGTACCAGCACATGCCAGGTTTGCTGGGTGGAAAGCAGCTTTGTAGAGAAGGACCCGGACACTTGCTGTCCTGTCAGACAAAAAACTGAACATAAGCCAACAAAGGCCAGCACTGCCAGCAGGTCCAGGGAGGTGATCCTTCCTCTCAACTCAGCCCTGGTGGCATGCAGCTGAGTGCTGTGTCCAGTGCTGGACTTTCCAGTACAACAGACATGGACACACTCGAGCAAGTCCAGTGAAGGGCAAGAAAGATGATTAAGGATTTGAAGCATCTGACACAAAAGGAACATCTGAAAGAGCTGGGACTGCTGAGCCTGGAGCACAGGCAGCTCAGGGTGATCTTATCGGTGTGTATAAATGCTTGATTAGGGGAGGAAAGGAGATGGAGTCAGGAGCTTCTCAGTGCTGGCCAGTGAAAGGACAAGAGGTAATGAGCACAAACTGAAATACAAAAAATTCCATTCAAATGGAAATAAAAAAGCATTCTTACTATGTAGCTGACTGAACACTGGCACAGGTTGCCCAGAGTGGTTGTGGAGTCTCCATTGTTGGAGATACTCAAAGCCTGACACGCACAGTCCTGAGTAGCCTGCTCTAAGCAGGAGCTTGGAATAGATGATTTCCAGAGGTGCCTTCCAACCTCAGCTATTCTGTGACTTCATAGTGGGGTATTTCTCCTCATAAACACATTAAACCTCACAGACAGCATACGACAAAAGGGCAAGGACTGAATAGCAAGGACTGGACTCTGACTTACCCACGCAGTACAGGAACAGTACAACCAGGGAAGCTTGAAATGCCAGTGCCTGCAAACGAGGAAGCCCCACAATCTAAACATTAACCAAGAGCTTCTGCCCAGAAAGGTTTGCAACTCATTATAATGAGATTGGATGTATGAAAAACCTGACGACTTATTTAACCAAGGGTTTTCCCTGCCCTTCCCCACATACTTTACCAAATCGCTGGCGTCTATTCATGTAGAAATACATCATAGTGTAGCACTCAAACCCACATACGTTTTTTTTTTTTTTCTTTTTCAATACAAAGGTCATATCCACAACTTTAAGAAACTTAGTAAAAATATTTTTAGTATCCGCACTTTAAGCTTGCAAATATTTTTCTGGCAGAAATCCCCAGCTAACTTTACAGCAAGACCTCTCAAAGGAAACAAAACTCTTACTTAAAAAAACCCAACCACCACACTACAAAATGAATGTGACCCAGGGACTTACCCTTCTATGCAACAACACGAGCAGAGAGCACAGAGACAGTGAAGTCCGCAGGGCGTGAAATTAAAATTTTCACACAAATACAATGAAGTAATGATACAATGTTACAACCTTGGCACAAAAATCTTCTGGTTTGAGTAAAGTCAATGTCATGTGATGTTACGGTTTGTGCACTGGTAGAAATGGTCTGCTGCTAAAAAGTTCATAACTAAACAGAAGGAGTGAAAGCAAGAAAATTGTACTGATAATTATAATAGGCTTATACATTCTAGTGATCTAGACGTTCCCTAAGATGCTCATCACAGTAGTATCTAGCTGTCACTGCAGGCTGAGTTAAGAAAGCACACTTTTCTTTCACAGCTAGAAATCTAAGAGCTGAGATGCCATTAGGAGATAGGAAAAAGAAGATCGAAAGAGATTTGAACACAGTAAGGAAGGGGGAGGGTTATTAGGTCGGTTTGTTGCCTATGAACGAGGTGGATATGCAAGTTCCAAATTCCAAGCATATGGATAAGAACAGGGACGCACAGAGCAATTAACAGAGTCAAGCAGAAGCTGGGATGAGCAGCAGCTGGAGCACTGTTAAAGTCCTTCTAGGAATTGCTTCACCTGTTACAGTAAAAGGGGAAGGTAGTGCTGGAACAACGAAGGCTCCTCAGCAGGACAAGGTCATTAGAACAAAAGCAGAGCTTGAAAAATTCCCGACAGATCCATGTACACGGCACAGACACAATTGCAAGAATATGCCACATTAGATTCAAGGCTTGCAAAGCAAGTTACAAACAGCACCCTTTATACTACAAATCTACCTACATAGGGCAACACTGAATTAGCAGATAATCTGCGCGTAGCAGGAAGCAGTTTACTTCTAACAGTATGAAAAAGCCTGCGAACCCATAAATTATAAAGCTGCTTGTACATTATGATGTTTCACAGATACCTGATAGACTGACAGACTCTACAAAATATATTTATAGGTCTGAACTATGGGGGCGGGGGGGCGAAATAAATCTGAATTGAGTACTACTGCCGCTCTCAAACCACAATTTCGTGACCACAGGCACAGAAGTTACGCGCACAAGTACTATTGGTAATGTGTTTCCAGTGACCGTTCTGGAAATGTAACAGAGAAAGTCAGTCTAACAGTGCAAAGGTCGTTCCTTACACGGTATGTTTCTCACCCTACTGATCCAAGACGGTACACACAGAGAAACATACAGCCAAATGCGACTTAATAAAATCTTCAAGTCTTCAGCTTATTAATTTTTTTAAATTTTTCTCATTTCATTCCAGTGATTTCATTAGGTTAGACTTCTTCATCTTTATTAAAAAATAATCAGAACTGAAATGTTTCAATAAACCCAATTTCTGTTTTAAGTAGTAAAAGATGATTCAATGCAGATGAAGCAAAAATGGAAGTTAAAAGTACAATAGCATTAGAGGCTTTGAGAATCTCCTTTAAAAGATTTTAAATACAGAAATTATATATTAGTACTCTGGAATGTCTTTGTTTTTTACCGAAAAAAGAGCTTTAAAAGCCTTTTTTTCCACTATGTTCTTCAGGCATATGTGTCAAACCAAAATCCTTTAAAACTTAGGGGTGGGGAGAAGCAAGGGAGAAAACCAACACTTAAGGCATCTCTTTTAAAGCAGACAGAGCTAACTTTGTACAGGGCGAAAAACAAAGACAATATTTTCAATAAAAATCTTAATCTTCCATTATGTTTCAAATTATTTCCCTCCCAACATGTTCAGACACCACCCACCAACCCAGAAGGGCCATAATTGAAGTACCACCTCATAACACAAAATGTATCAAAATTACCATACATGGCCCCAAATTACCTTGGAGCTAGAAGCAATGCAAAATATATCAGTATCTACAATTACATAAATGGTGAAAAAAAACCCTAAGGTACTGTTTTCCTTTAAGATTATCTAAATGTGGAGGAGACAATTTTAGTGATCTAGTCACAATCCATCACAAAGTCAAACTTAACAATGTTCAATAACACGTGTTTTTTAAAAGAAAATCTGGTCTCTGAAGAGAAAAAAGTGTCACCTACAGTAAAAACTGGTGCACTCAGCTTGAACAAAGATCTGTAACCAGGGACTACATCTTCAACTCCTTGTTTCCTTCAAAACTGTATCAGAAAACTAGGAGGTATGTTACATGATTCAGGGCTCCCAAAAGTAATGTTGTAGAGCCTACAACCCAAAAATATGTTTAACAGTTCAATAGCCTTTACACTGAAACACTGCCATGACTTTCCCTACCCCAATATGGAAGGTACCTTGGTTATTTCCCTACCCAGGGCCCAAATCTTCTCTTATTATGTCTCTTGACTATTATGACTATTGAACATTATGAAATTAAGACTTAAACCCAGATATTGTTTTTTCCACATCAGAAATGTCTTAATGAGGACATTAAGAGATGAACATGTATTTATTTAGAAATGATTATTATAATCCATATATTATGGATGACTTTATCTAAAAAGTTGTACAGGTTAGAGAAAACCCCAATGACAATCTTGGAGTATGTGGACTTATGAGCACAATAATGACATGAATTCAGGATACAGGCTAACTGGACCTCTGGTCTCTAGCTAAATGTTGCACACTCTGAATGTGCCATCTCCCGATTCTGATGACCACCAGTTTCTCCAGTAGACAAGACAATGAAGAATTGTTCCCTCTTCATTTTCTGCATGTCACTTTTGATTTTATGAACTTGTAATAGTATCCTAAACTTAGCCATCTCTTTTTCAAGCTGAAGAGTCCTAGTCTGTTGTGGTGTTCATTCCAAAAAATCTCTATCACATCTGGGAGCAGTCCAGAGCAGTCCATTGCATTGCTCAGATGTAATGACCAAACATCAATGTGTGTAACCACCCATGTTATGTACTTAGATTCAATATGTCTATGGAGCAAAAATTCACTACAATGGTCTTTCACTTCAGAAGAAGAAACAATACAAAAATGAAAAAGTTTGTTAAAAAAGAAATTAAAAGGGGCAGTTAAAAGCATAAAAATATTTGCCAATGGTACACATTTGTCTAATGGTTATACCAGGGCTCCAAAAAACAACACACAACCTATGGAGAAAAACATCAGAAAGATTAGAGTCATACCACTTAAGTGGAACAGTAACGGAGACCGTTGTGTCCAGTCAGGTCAAATAAAGAAAAAAACAAATAACAAACTGATAGATCAAGAAAAAAAAACAACAAACCAAAGCAAACAAAAAAAAAACCACTGAAGAAAAAAACAAAACAAAAAACGCCACCAAAACAAAACCCCATAATAAATCACAGCCAAAGACTAAAGGTCGTCCTGATAAAAGCATAAGGTCTAATAACAAATAACACTTTTAATACATCAAAAATAGAAATTTGAGTATCTGTGAAGGCCAAGAGGACATAAAGTTAAAAAGGAGTACCTAAGTTTGATAAAGCCATAGGAGAAAGGCTCAATGAGCTGACACATAGTCACTCTGCAGGAACTTGGGAAGTTTCTGAAGCCACAGAGGACACGGTGGAAGACCTGTCTGAAGTTAACTGTCACACAAATATATTACAGAACAAATCAACAGAACGAACAATAATAAATTGCTGGGATCAGTTGGTACTTGCTCAAACTTCTGAAGGAGCTCAAGTATGAAATAGCTGAACTATGAACTGTAGTGTGCAACTAATTGCCTAAAACTGCCTCAGTTCTGGGGCACTGAAAGTTAGCAAATGTAGGCATTCTTTAAAGGGGTCTGGAGTGATGCAAAAATCTACAAATGAAGAGGTCTGATGTTTAGAACAAGCAGACTGACAGAAATTATAATAAAGAATTGATAAACTTGACATTGGTGAAGAGTCTTTATATTAAGTAGTAACTCACTGGGGACCTCTACTAGATTTGTAGACTTGTTATGCATCTGAAAAAGGAAAATAACGTATAAATAGTCTAGCTGCAGTTCCAAAAGCTTCCCAGCAAATCTATCACCAAAGACTTAAAAGTCGCCATAAACTAAGAGGAAAATCCATTAATGGATAGATAACTGTTTAAAGGCAGGAAGTAAAGAGAAAACATTAAAATTGGTCTGCTATAAAGTGGCCAGGGAGGTCACCAGTGGAGCCTCACAAAAATCTGTTAGGGCCTGAACTCTTTAATGCATTCATAAGTGGCCTAGAGAAAGGACAAATAATGAGATGGCATTCACTGCTGATTCTGTGCTATTCATAGTAGTAGAAACAAAAGCTGGACTTCTTTATTGAGACAGAAAATTAGAACATTATGAAGGGGGGAAAAAGTATTTATATAACTGGAAATGGGGCAAATCAAATAGTGTAAAGTGCTGGTTAATGTCCTTAAGTGACAGAGAAGCAAGGATTTCTTTTGTTAGTAGGCAATTCATCAGCTGGAAATAGTTGAGAAGGCAGAGCTGTCTCTGTCTGCTGAGACTGTCTCCCGATGCACGCTATGTTTGACTAGCGGAGGTGGGAATGGACGGGTGCAAGGTCCTGCTCAGACCTCAGAAACACTGCAGTATGCTGTTCACCTATGTTCAAGTTACAGGGCGTCACCACTTCATGTCACTTCCAAAAAGGATCCTTCAAGGCAGCGACAACTTCCATCCTTCCCAGCTTTCCATCACCACAACGTTTATGAAACACGTTACCACATCTCAAGCTCACATTCCACTGAGGAAGACGCTGTACATTCACAATTACAAATATCCACTCCCTCTCCTAGAGCGTTCGGTTTGATTTACCCCTTTGATTTACAAGGCGAGCATTAAAAGTGTGTTAATAATCAAGGCACTGACCGTGCGGCACATAGGTTAACCCTGCATTTGCCTCCAATCCATTATCAAAATATGAATGACAAACAACCTATTTTTGGCTCCACACATTCAGCTACAAGAGGGATCAGATGTCAGTGCGCGTTATTCCAGGCTTATTTTACAGTCCACGGGAAGACAGGTATCACCAAAAGGTGATTTAGCTGATCCTAAAATAAGTCATTGACCATAAAGGGAGCTGAGGGTAACTAGCTCAGTTGTCTCAAGATAAGCAAGATGAATTCCACCCTAACTGCACTAGCATCACAGTTAATCATCATTATTACATGGACCAACCAAGCACAGAGATGCACTGTGCCAGGATCCTGCCCTGAAGAGTTTACAGCCCGAGAAGTCCAGGCAGATGAAGGAGAGAGAAAAAGGGGAATACATTAACATAAGAGCAAAGTGGAAGTATGACAGAGCCATATTTTGGGAGAATGTCTTCCTTAAGTAAGACGCAACTATTCTGTGTGTATAATTACTCGGTTCCTCCCATCTCTTCTGAAGGAGAAAGAGCAGAGAAGTGATTACAGTGCTAGGAAGAGAATCGTGCAGAACAGTTCCTTAGAGAACCATGAAAAGAGGAACCAAGACTAGTCTTAATTTTCCAAGCTCTGTAGAAAACACCATCACAATAATCAAGAAAATGCAAAAGCTCTAGTAGAGCAGTCAGAGTACCAGTGGAGGAAGAAAAGACAGTCAAATCAGGTTTTTTGACAAAGGAGTAAAGCAAAGTACAGAAGGAACATGAAAATATTTTTTCAAAAAATATTTTTTCAGAAAAATATTTTGAGATTAAGTTTTCATTGCTGTGATTGCAAGTGCAAACAGGAATCACATCCAGTGAATCAACATTCATTTAAGATTTAACGTGGTATTTGAAAATCTGCAAAAGCACAGGGGGGCAAAAAAAATGTAAAAAAAGGCAATTAAGATAACAATGAAAATGATAATAAGAAACAGACTTAAGACTTAAGTCAGTTTCATAATATGATTTTACTCTATTTTCCTTTGCTTATTATTACTTTCAAACTACAATCAAGTTATTGTCATACCACTGAATGATGGAAACCTTGCCAACTACTTCAAAACTGACACATTTTCTGTTGCACTGAACATTCCCAGAAGACATTTCCCCTCATTTTAATACAAAATCCTGTCAGATCCACAGAGCTGAAGGAAAAAAAAAAATGCGTAAAGGATATGTAGCTGTAATAGACCTCCCCCAACTAGTCAACTTTGGAAAAAAAGACGATCAAAAAAGACTCCAAGATCCAGCGCTAGATTAATGCAAATATCTGCCTGTTTGCAAGTGTACTTTTTGATTAAACTGGCATACATCAAGTACAATTAGAAAGGTTATTTATAACTAAGAAATACATAATTCTGCATTTTAATGAGGGTGACAATTACAGCCAACAGTTGCTAATTAACATTAATCCTTTTGCACTGCAAGTCAGAATTTCCCGATATGATTTTCATTGTCAGCAATGGACACACCACAACTGTTATCGCAAAGCAGCTATTAGGTTGGCTGCTTTGACACAAATAGGTGCTCCTGTTACACAAAGTAAAGAAAAAGAAGACGATGACGTGTTAAATTTGATAACCTCAGATGTAAATACGGAATGTCATTTCAAAATTTACTTGATATATACCACACAAAATATAATCAAGGCTTATCATTTTCATGGCTGAACCCAATTCCAAGTTTCCCAAGAGCCAGGCTGCACAGGTGAAATCTGATTTCAACAGAAGCTCGAAAACTCCCATTGTTAAATTTGGTTTTGATCCCAGTCCTGGGTTCACATCTGCTTTTCACCCCTGAGATTTCAAAGCTTTTAGTGGTCGTAACCGAACAGCATAGATAAGGAGTAGCATTTGCCCAGTCTGTGTCAGTTTCTGAAGCAAGTACTGAAGATGGATTTGCTAACGTAGCATAGCCTTATTACAAATTTATTTTTTTTTTTAACATAGATTATCGAGAAAATTTTTGTTCGCAAAACGACCGAATTTTAAATCCTAATATTCCAAAATTGATCTAATGTATTTCTATTCATTGACTAAAGATTTCTCTGTAAAATAAATGCCAAGTCTGTAATAACAAGAGTTGACCAAATTAAACAGTTCTATTTCTGACAGCCACAATCCTCTAAAAGAGAGACGATTTAGATTTGCTATGCATGTCTTTCCAAAAAGAGAATTTATCTCTGTTTTAGCCTCTCAGCCACTGTCTTTTCGGACAGGAGCACTAGAAGACTACCTAACAGTCTCTTTTCGTA
Source organism: Chroicocephalus ridibundus (assembly GCF_963924245.1). Taxonomy (NCBI): domain Eukaryota; kingdom Metazoa; phylum Chordata; class Aves; order Charadriiformes; family Laridae; genus Chroicocephalus; species Chroicocephalus ridibundus. The sequence continues at coordinate 77,569,603 of NC_086316.1, read as the reverse complement.
TTGGTCTTTAACAGGAAGAGAGACCTGGTCCAAACACCATCAGAGGCACAAGATCATAATGCAGCCAGTAAATAAAGTCTCTACAAGAGTGCTGAGGTGCTCACCATCTGGGTCAGGCAATTACAGTGGGATCAATGTCATATATAAGTAAATGAGAAGGCAGAAAAGGAGAATTGTGAGCACTAAGCAAAGAAACCTATAATGCACTTCTTACAAAGCGCTGTAAAATTCACATTTATTTTGTAAGTATGAGATAGATGGGTTATTTCTACATACAGAGGTGCCCAACTAAAATCAAGATAAGTGATATTAATGTCCTATGGTCAGTATTATTGAACCTCGAAAGCAATAAACTATGAGTCGATAAATATTACATTTGCAACATAGTTAACATTCTTCTACTGTCTCTGGCACTTATTACACATTGTAACCGCAAGTCTACAATACATTATTCATATTTGGGGTGTCACTGAGTGATGGATTGCTGTAAGAGAGGCTGTCCTTTAAATAAATCAACAAATAAAAATGCAAATGTTAACATTTTCAGCCACAACTTTTTCCATCTTGAATGGGGAATGAAAATTTCACATTATATCGACAGCCAGCAGAGAGAACAATTAACAACCTACACTGTGAATAAGAGAGATTAATTTGCCAACGTCTGGTTTTATCACTTGCATATGGAACTGTATTGGACTTTTTGTGCTGCTGGCTTTCTCAGGGAGTAGGCAAAACTTGCATCTCCTACCACGTTCAGCACCTAACTCACCACTCTACTGCAAACACACTTTTAATCCCTTTAAATGTTCTGAAACTAGATATGGAATGAAGGTTTTCTCCCCCTCGTCCTCCTTTTGAAACTTGAATGGTGTCTAAGGAGGAGGAAAAAAAATAAATAATCTATTTCTTTGGCAGTGCTTGCTTAGACTCTACAGGAGAAGGAACTTCATACTCCTGTCTTAAGAGCAGAACCATATTTAAGCATCCAACATGCACGGATCTGAAAGGCAACTGCTGCACAAGTAAGGCAAAAGCTTAAATCTCATCACTGTCGTATTTCCTAGCACTCAGCATAACAGACCTACCCTAGACTATTCCAGTGTGCATTATTAAGTATACAACTCTGCACATTATATTTTACATCAGATATTAATTTGCTTAAAAGTCCCCGAATACACATTCACCTGAGACGTGCTGGGCAATTGGGTAAATAGTTTCGTTTTTAAAATGTCCCTAAACACAAATTTACACAATACAATCTGTTTATAAAAACTCCAGCAGGCCACTGTAGTCTAACAGATAGTAATATAGCTCGAATATAGCATTCATATTGCAGGAGCTTCTAAATCACTTATTTTAATGGCTACAAGAAACTTCAAGACAATGCGTTCAGCTAGCATTAAAGCTCTGATTTTACTGCAACAAGAAAACACAGGCTTAATGCTGAAATCCCAGGCTATCACTCAATCCCTTAATTTACCTAACTGTTCTTAAATTCACTTCTTAGATGCCCAAAGTGAAAAATGTTACAGGAGAATTATCTGTTTCCATGGTGAGCAGAACAACCTTTGCCTGTGTCTTTTTAAGTGCTTGATTATCTGCAGCGCCATAGGACTCACCGTGCCAAACTCGACACGGCAACTGTTTCTGCGTGGGGAGAGCCTGACAATTGCACCAGGGTTGTAATCAAATTAAATGGTCTTCCACAAGGTACAATTTACAACACTTTTTTTTTTTTTTTTTTAAAGGAATAGCTTAATACTTTGATTTAGAGCAGTCTCATTTCTGTTTTGCAACATATCGCTTGTTTTGCTGAAATCAGTACCTGATTATACCTCAGGTAAGATCTAGTCTATGCAAAAACTTCTTCATTACCGAATGAAAGCACATAAACGCCACTACCTCCCCTTTCCAGCTCCCTTCCAGCTTACAGCCAAACACCAGAGTCTTTCTTCTAGGCAAACAACAGTTATGAAAAAGATGTCCCAGGTCACCAAAAAGGTGATGTTTAAGATCGTCAGAGGAACTACGCTTTAGGGGTAAGAAACAAACGTACACTTCCAAATTTGCCCAGGCCCAACCTTGCCTGTGTTTTTTTTCCTCAAAATACACCAGCTTTGGTCTAGATAAATAAGCGTATGGAGTAGAAAAGCTTTCTAGACCTGCTGTGAACATCATTTCAAGGGGCTTGTGCAGGTGTAGACACTTGGCTTGAGAACGTTGGATAACCAAACATTCAATGCTTGGCTGTACGACGAAAAGCAGGGACAGGCATGCACAGAAGCATGATGGGCAAACAACTCCACTGTTAGCCCAACTCAGGATGCCAGATAAAGAAAGGCTATTTTTCTTTCAGAGATATCACTGAAACCACCTTGTGCCCATTCATTCTGCAAGTCTGGTCCTTCTACAAGTCTAGCGCTAAGGCTCTCAAAGCACACACCTTTACCTTCTAGGGACACTTATTTCTTTGTCCCAGGCATCATTCATTCCGAGAGAAGGAAGAAAGCAGGACTGCAGCGATTCTTCCTCAAGCAGGAGGTAGCCGTAATACACTGGAGCCTCCAGCTGAACCCTGCCAAGACCGACTATCAAGCCAACGCATCTTCTACCTGCCATGCCTGCTTACCCAGCCAGCCCTCCCCAGAAGCTGCGCTCGCACCCCGATGCCTTGAGCTGGCAGGGAGCTTCTGTCGCTTTCCAACACCTTCTCCCTGGCAGGCTTTCCACTGCTGCTACTGCCGGGTGCCAGGGTTTGTGCTAGTTAAAGCTGGCACAAACATGAGTTGAATCTAGTCCTATAAATTTAAAAAGTCAAAAGTAATTAGGTTTACACGTACTGCCGAATAAATAAATTTGCTCTTAGGCTTTGTGCTGCAAGTTTCAGGCCTGTGCCAACTGTTGTGGTTAAGCTGTTAACCCCCTCCCAAATCACAGATTATAACAAACTTGCTGACAAACCCTAACTTTAGTGGCACAAAAGCAGCAATAATTCTCAATATTGATTAATTTAGTTAGTTAAACCTGCAGTCTAAGCTTATAACCATTCAGTGATAAATTGAGACTGACCTGCTGCCCAAGCAGGTTTTTTGATGAAGGATAGGATCAGCTTTGGGTCCCCACAGAAATACTTGTCCATTTACCATTTCCAATTAGAGAAGGCCATGAGTAAGGGAAAGCACAACATGGCTGCTTAACCTGGTCAATTATACTTACAGCACCGACAGAGACAAAGAAAGAGAGGAAGCGTGGGAGAGAGCACCCCCGAAATACAGGATCTTTCAAAATTTGGCATCAACTGGTAAAATAAACCTTTAAGGATGACAGCTAATCAGACTCCTTTTACTGATCACTTTATGCGATATGATTTCTAACAGCATATTTCAACAAATATTTTACTCCCCTCTGTGGAGAAGAATGGGCCATCAATCCTCTTGAATAAAATTCCTTTTTCTGAGCAGTTGTTGTATGATGTGAATAATTATATCTACTCCTCAGTGCTTGAATGGAATCTCAACTTATCACTATTAGACGGTATCAAGCAGTATCTTTACACACTCTTTACCTGATATTACCGGCTTGCAAGGGTAACCCTTGCTTCTAAGAGAAATGCTTAGGCAATCTTGTGCTTTCTGCTTGTTTAAACATATAGTTACTTGTGGGAAACAGAGTCCAATCTATCTCAGTTCTTAAATCCTCCTAGAATTATCATCCCTTCCTTCAGAAGAAAAAAAAAAGTGTTTCCATAGCAAGTAAGTACAAATTTGTCAATATTGATAGTGGTTTTTCACCTATTATATATCGCAAGTTCTCTCAGAAGATAGAAATAAACTGCCAGCTGCTGCCAAGAATACAGGGATGATATCAAGCATACATTTTCCTAGTCCACTGGGCCAAGAGAAGATTAAATCTGACTCAAGCCCTCTCCTTCTCCAAGAAACATTTAACTCTTCTTACGAATGGTAGTACATTCTTGTCATCCCACTGCACAAAGTCATCTAACTAGTGGTGCAAAATACAGCAAATTCATACTTCAATCTGCATCTACTTTGTTGCTTAACTAAAGATTTTATTATGAGAAAATTTGGGATACAATAAAGAAATGCAAGCATTGTATGCTGTTTTTCTAGGCACTTACTGCTAGAATTGTAATCCTGCCTAAAAAAGGCAAGTTGTTTTTAGACTCGTAAGTGGAACAACGATGCTGCTTTCTGTTTCTTCATTGGAGCAGAAGTGATAACGCTCCTTTTCCAGTGCATTTAGTGCAGATATATAGTATAAACGGGAATTGCTGACTTAATGTGATTTTGTTGCTTGTCATTAAACATAAAATAGTACAAAATATTTTAAAAGAAATGCCATTTGATAAAGTATGTGGGTGGGGGCAAACACAGAGGGATTAAAATCTTCAAGTGGATTTAAAACCTAACAGAGGTTAACACCATTCATTCAAATTATTTACAAATGTGTTTAACGTGTCAGGACTTGGAACATAAAATGCTTTCTGTTTAAAATCTAAGTAAAATTAAAATGTTAGAACTTGGCATATTCCTGCTTTTCTTATTCTAACAAGCAATTTAAGGCTTACTATAAATGTCAAAAGGATATGGCAGTTTTTAGTTTATATTATCCAGCTCATGCTAACATGAAATATCATAGAAATTCAGCCACTTCCCTGCATCTAGGAGAATTTGATGGTTGTGTTTGCAGAATCTTAAAAAAAAAATTACCTAGTGTCTTACCGGGAAGTGTCATGCTGGTTTGGTGATGTGGCTGCAGTTGCAAGCTCTTTGTTGCTGCCTACCAGCACAGGAGATATGGCTACATTCTTCCTAGGTCCTGAAGTTGTCCCTGTGGAATAAAGTGAAGACAAGCCAGACATCAGGAGCTAGCAAGTTTTGGACAGTTGTTTTGTAATTCCACATTATTACAGAACACTGGGACTAAAAGTTGCGACATTTTTGGAGTGCCATATATAGAGTGAAATGGCAATCGAACTCAGCAGATGACGGCACTGCACACAGCATGCATTTCAGGATCCTGCGGAATCAAATCTGTAGAATAAGTCACACTCTACAGCCTCCATCTTACTGCCCAAAGTTTGACAAACTTGCACTGTTATCATTTCTTACAATGGTCCACAGGATTCAGCTTGTTTCACAGATGCAGTTCTCATGGCATGTTACAAGATGTTAGTTCTGCAAGTGTAAATATCACTATAACAGTATTTTGCTTTAAAGAAAATAGAACTGTTAGCCCATTCCTCCTTCCTCCTTCCCAATAACTCTTGAATTACAAAATAGTCTAGGTTAAAAGGTGAAGTCTGGAGGTCATGCAGTCCAATCCTCTACTCAAAGAAGAGCAAACAAGATCAGGTTTAAGACACTCATCCAGTAAGGCTTTTAATGTCTCCACTGATAGTGAACCAACCTCTCTGGGCAACTTCTCTGGTTCCAGTGTTTGACCACCCTCACGTTGAAAAACATTTTCTGTATAGTTAATCAGAATTGCCTGAGTTGTAACATTTTCCTGTTGTCTCTTGCTCTGTTGCTGATGACTTCCAAGAACAGTTTAATTCCCTCTTCTCTACACCCTCTCCTTAGGTAGTGAAGAAAGCAGGAAGATCTGTGCTGAATCGTCTCTTAAGGATGAACGCACCCAGCTTTCTCAGCATCTCCCAGCAGGTCATATTCTTCAGCCCCCTGACTGTCCCGGTTGCCTCTGCTAGACTTCCTACAGTTTGTCAGTGTTCTCCTTTCACTGTGGAGCCCCAAACTGAACGTATCACTCTACAGACACAGTCTCACCAGAGGGTAAGTGTCACTTCATCAACCTGATGAACACAATTTTGCTATTGTGGCCCAGTATGAGGTTTGGTTACTCCACCACAGAGGCACACTGCCGACTCACATTCAAGTTGCTGTTCAGAAGGTCACAGAGTTCTTTTCTGGCAAAACTGCTTTCTAGGTCAGCACCCAGTTGGTCCTGTTACATGAGACAGGTCCAACCCAGCTGAAGGAATTGGCACTTCCCTTTGTTGAACCTAAACAGGTCTCTGTCACACCATTTTCCCAGCCTGTTAAAGTCCATTGAATATTGGGCCCTACCCTACAGCATACTGACCACTTCCCCAGTTGGTGGCATCTGCAACCTTGCTGAAGGTGCATCCTGCCCCGCTGTCCAGGTCGTTAGTGTTAAGCAGTTAACTACCAGCAATTGTCTGTCAGATGGACTGATGCCGACCCTTTGAGGCTGGGGGCCAACCAGTTTTCCACCCATGTTCCACCTTTCACCCAGCCAGTTGAGAACTGGGTTTTACAAACAGGATTTAGATAGACGACTTGCAGACAGTAGTCAGAGGTAACTGGAATAGGCAAATTAGGAGTAATCTGATCTACTACACAAAAGCCTGTGTGTTTGGGCTTTTTTAATCTAGCCTAATTATCTCTGTCCAATGAACATCACTTAACTAAACTGTAAGTATAGGGAAAACTACAAGTCTCAGCAAAAACTAAAGTCAAATCAGTGTTTAGCTCTTTAAGTAATCCTGTCATGCCTAAATATTTCTCAGCTCTGTGAACAGCAACATTATCTACCATCCATGCTGAAATATGAAGCAATGCAAGGTTGTAATTCGAGCTTCAGAGCAAAATTTACAGATGTCCAAGGGATTGAGGTTATTTAAAATACTGCATTGACTTAAAATGCGTACAAATACATGCAATATAGTAATATAGTAAACCCACATGTTTTAAGGTGCATTCTAGGGAGGCTACCAAAAAAAATGGGTTCTTTTCGCCCTGCTATAATGCATCGTGCTTCCATACCATACAGTGAAAAAAATCTCACCTAACAAAGAGTTAATTATCAGTGAAAGAATATTTAGAAATCTCATGAGGATATATGTTGATTGTGTGTCCCTGGTAACTTGATAGTGTGCCAGTCCATGATCGGAAGAGTGGGTATGCACATAAAGACTGGAAGCCTCTTGCTTAGACTTTTGGCTTTATGATGGAATATGCGATATTAAGAAATCATTTCACATGATAGTGGAATGAGGCTGATGGATTTTAAGAAACTAATACTAAAGTTATAAAAACCTGGTAAGCACGGGAGAATACATTCAATTCCTAACACGAGAAAAGGCTGGCATGCTGTCAACATACTACAATCATAGCAAAGTAGATGTATTTCTCAGAAAAAGAAAATATATGGACTCGGAGGTGGCCAATACACCCTTAAGGGGACTGTTCAAAGACCCAAGTTTAAAAATATTACCAGGGCTAGAAATGGAAAGCAAGAAAAGGAACCAAGTAAGAATATACTGAGGCTGTTAGGCTTCACAGACATAAAGCAGAGGCAGCAAGAAATTCTATATAAGAGCATATATAAACAAAAAAATGTTTAAAAATCCATCTTGAAAAAAGCATGCAAGTCAACTGAGGGAAAAGAAACACCAAAAAGCAAGCAGGTCTACGAATACGCGAACAAGATTAAATCAATAATGATTCTAAAATGGCCAAGCTACTAATAATTATAAAATATACAATGAGAAAAAAATAAAGAAAAGGAATATTAGCAAGTAGAAGATAATGAAGACCATGTTGATGTATAATACCTGCCTATATAAAGCTGATGAAAAGAAATTATCAGGGAAAAGAAAAAGGTACAAATTCTTTAGTCTGAAGGATATATATTTCAGGGCTAAAGGGAATTAGTTAATGAATTTATGAAGTGACTGGTAATTATTTATGAAAAGTCATAGAGAACTGGGGTGATACAAATGACAGCAAATTAATTAGATTTGCAGGTGTTGGAAGACAGTATGAGACGGGAGACCTTGCAGATGATCTAGAGAAGCAAGAAACACGGAAAAGGAACAGACACATTCACCCTCAAAAAAAAAAAAAAAAGCTTATATATGGTGTACTAATCTAAATCCTGACACCGATGGAGAGAACCTGGAGTAGCCAACAATAGCAAAAAACAAGCTAGATGTAAGCTTGCAAAGCAAGCTACCCCCAAAGCAATTATAGATGTCTTCTAAATGGTAACATTAAGGATACTATTTCCAATTTGGTTAACTTGGTTTAAGAATGATTTAAAGTATATTAAAGACTCACTTGAGAAAATTCAAATAGCTGTATATTTCTGCTTGAGAAACAGACAACTAAAACATGAAGAAAGTGGGGAAATACAGCAGACTACATTTGGAAAGTGTAAACACTAAGAATGAAGACATACAGTTGAGGCTGGTTCAAGCAGTAATGGAATGAAAGTAAGCAAAGGCAAATCTAGGTTGATAATCATGAAAGAAATCTTTATGAATTGAATAATACTAATATTCATAATACTTAACATTTATATAGTACTTCACATCTTCAAAGCGCTTCACTAATATTAACTAATTGCTCTATTCGATTGTAGGGAAGAGTCTTCCCTCAAGGGAAGAAGTTCTGGATCCTGAATCCCTAAGAAGCTACATTAGAAAACCTACTGAAAAACAAACACTATATAGAAAAATCAGCCCCTGGAAAAGTACAGATTCTATGAGCTAAAATAATTTTCCTTCTCTGCCTTTTTCTTTTACATATGGAAAGGAAAGCTACGCATGCTATACAATATCATACAGATGCTCTGTCCCCCAAAGACATACAAAGGGAAAAATAGTTCGTTCTTTGTTTCAATGCAGAGATATTTCAGGAAGGGTGTGAAGACAAAGAAAACAGAAATGCAGAGAATTAAAGTGCCCAATATCGCAGAATGCAATGTATAGAATCTAGTTTAGTTTCCCAGCCCAAAAGCGAAATTTTCCAGGGCAGAAAAGAAGAGAAACACACATTTCTGTACTCCAGTGCTTTTTAACTAGACAAGTTGTTAGATTTTAGTACAAATTGACATAGCTGCTGGTGACACCAATAAAAACAATTTACTGCTGAAAAGATCTAAGAGTTGAGGATTGCTTCGTCTGCTTAAAGTTTTGCTGGTAAAACTAAAAAAGTTTGGCTACAAAACACAAACACCTGCTAAAGCACAGGAATAAAAATTAAGGAGCAAACAGAAATAGGACACAAAAAGCAACAGTGAGAGAATAAACACTGATCGCCCAAGCTGATCCAGTAAGCTTCTACCCTGAAAAGAGAGCAGAGCTGCCCCTTTCACTCCACGAGGCAATGGGACAAGGTTAACAACGCGCTTTTCCCCATTACTAAACATCTGCAGGGAGAAAGGAAAAGTGGGTTTATTAGGAAATCACCCTTTCCAAACTCACTGCAGTCACGGTAAGTGAGCAGTCCTGTGGGCAGTAAAGCCTTCCATCATTCCAGCATGTGATTGGTTTCCAAATTAATCATTTTATCTTCTCAAAAAAAATTAAAAATCTAAGACAACAAAGGTAGTTGAACAAGACAACACCAAAACCTGATACAACTGCCTACATTGCTGTGGTGGGACACTATCATGAGTTGTACCATCGCCCAGATACACCCACCGTTCCCAGTGGTACAGGGAGATTATACAATGAGCCCGAACACCCACACCAGCACTGGCACTGCACTAAGGTGTGCTTGGGGAGAGCCTCCATCCTGAAGAATATACGATTTAAATAGACAAAACAGATCAAGGCACGAGAAAAACAAACCTCAGTAGCAATAGGTTAACATCTGACTGTGAAGAATTTTTCAGTGGATATGTGTCAATATACAGTACCCACCACTATGTTTTTTTGATCAAAAGGCCACCTTAAAGTATGTGGCTAAATAACATCATTTCATGCCTCAAAATGTGATCTTGTTGACTTCATTCCCCTTTCCCACATCGCATGGCTTAGCTAGAGCTCAGGTAAATGCACTGCAGCAGAGGGCTCGCTTCATATTGACACAACAGGTACTGACCACTGTCCGAACAGACACACAGGCTTGCTGGCTCAGCACTCTGATGCAGTAAGGCAAATACCGTATTTTTATAAATTTCACTACATAAAACAATGTCAGCATCCCTCATTTTACTTTTGCAAGATGCTACATAATTGCTTCCTAATAAAAATAAATAAATTCTGAAGCAGAAATCCCAGGTCAGGAACAAATGGGGAGATCCAGCAGAAGCAAGAGCAGAGACAGCTAAGACCAGAGCTAACTAGAATTAAGAAACTTGACATTGTGCCCTGGTGATCCTTAAAGATGGAAAAAAAACACTTCACAAGTATGTGTGTATGCTTGTTAAAGGAGTCCAAACATATAACAGAGGGAAGCCAATTAAAAAGGTACTAAATACAGAAGACTTCAACTTCAGTGATTAGTGCTAGGTAATTTGCCTCGTGATAAACAAGCCATTCAAATCAGTAATAGACCTGAGGTTGTTCCACAGCTTGAAAGCATTTCTCTGAACTTTATCTGGTATCACAGCAAGTGCCAATGTTTATAAGTTAAATTTTGCCATGCAGCTCTACACTGTCAAAGCTAGCAACCCCAGTAAGTGCTTGCAAAAGATACCCACCATCTTCAGACACTATGCTGACCACTACAACCACTAAATCAGCATAGGCACAGCTCAGTTATGTGCAATAGCTAGGTGCAGCTTGTAACTTCTCCTAAGTACTGCAAAATGAAATGAATGAATGAAGGAGAGGTCAGGTTGGATTTTTTTTCCCCGAATCTATGGAAAATAAATTACTTTTTGGGGACTATCCCTATCCAAGGAACAAAACCCATCATCCAACTGTGAAAAATCTCAATTTCATCACTACAGTATTGAGAAGGAGGGGGGAGAAGGAAGAGGAAAAGAGGAGAAAAAAATAATGATAGCTGAAAAAAACATAAAAGAAAACCATCAGTGAAAATTGCCCCTGAAACTTTGCAGAATTGTAACGGCTTTCTCTTGCTTAAATTGATTGGTGTAGCAATGTTATAAAATGACTATTAGGATTCATTGTGCACAACAGAAAGTGTGAAATGTCAGCAGACTATACAGCAAAAGTAATGGGTCCTGAACCCCTGTTAGTCAAAAATGATTTTGTTTCAAATTAGAAATTGATTTTTTTGGACACAAGCCCTTTACAGGCTTCCAACTTTTGTAGCTGTGCCTTGGAAGAGATTAACCTCAGCCACTGTTTGGGTCCAGGCTGATGATACCCTTTTGAAAGTTTCTTCACAGGGACTGCTTTTTAATGTAGGTACGGTCTTAACCAATAACAGAAGTTATTTGTTCCTTTGAGAACTGTACCACATTTCTTCTCATTTTGCCATTTTCTTTATTTTTATGCTGACATATACAGCAAACTGGCTGACAAGTTAAAATAAAAAAAAAAGGTAGCTCATAATTGAACCAAGGATTATGTTCAAGGCTTGGCAGTGAAACATCCAAGCTGCTTTTGTTCCCAGCCCTTTCTCTTCCTAAGAAAGACAGCTTCTCTGCCCCTTAAGTGGATGTACTAAGCTAAGTGGAGGTACTAAGAGCAGGATAGATCCTAGCTCTACAGACATCTGTGTGTAGCAAAATATCAGGTTGTGATGGTGGAGCCATTACTTGGGGAGGAAAAGAATGTGAAGAAGATTACATTCCAAGAGCAAGCCCCACTGCACTTATTCTCTGCTTGCTGGGAAAGGAGAAAGAATTGTTGAAGTAGCTTTTTGAGATTAAAGGGCTATTTTTATCCCGTCTATCAGAAATACCAACCAAGAAGATCACTTGTTATTTACAGGGCTTCCTATGCTTTTTATTACTTTAAAGTAGGTACCTTCTCTTGGCTTGTTTTAAGCCTCTTGCAGTCTTCTCCCTCTGATTCTGCATTTTACTGATATGCTCCTGAACACTTAGAGAAAATGTCTAAAAGCCATCAGCACACTCATGGTCCTGTGATACAGCATGCTTCCCCTTACCTTTCCTTGACTTGTTGCCTTCCTTTTTGGTTTGCATCAGAAGGGCTTGTCCATCTCCCACGTTTGCACCAAAACCGACTATCTTCTTCCCTGAACTGCTCCCACCACTACTCCCTGGTGTTCTGGAGGTTTTGCTCACTTGTGGCATCCTCAGAAAATAATCTTCGTGTTTCGACACCGGAACACTGGGAGGAAAGAAAGGTCACACTATTACATGATGCATTCAGACCTTTTAACACTGTACACAGCCCATTCCCCAGCTCACTCTCCAGAATCGTAACTGCCATGCCGCTGGTTAAGCTCTTGCTGAATCCATTCACAGTGTGTGAGAGCAGGATGCCCAAGGATCAAAGAGTTACCAACCTACCTCATCAGAAGTCTTTGGTTACCTGCAGCTGGCAGCATTCTGACAATTACATTTGGAGTTTTGTGGCATTTTGCATATTTCCTAAAGCATTAGGTCCTGGATTTCCTGAGTGGTTAGAAGAGGACAAGTGGGATGAAGATACAGAAAGTACTTTGTCCAGCACAGTGGAGCAACGTTGGAAGAAAAAGTAATGAAAAAAAATGCTCACTTTGCTAGGATAAAAGGGAAACAGAGAAGAATATGTGAAGCAAAAAATGGAGTCTAAAAGGGAAGCAGATGAAGAGGTGAGAGGAGACAAGACAAAAAGAGGTGAGATGAATGAACAGAGGTACTTGTAAACAGGATAGAAAATGTATGAGCAAACTGGTGGGAGAGCATCTGGTGCAGCAATAGCAGCAGTTTGAGTAGAGTAAGAAAAGAGAAAGCTAACCAGAACCGGCATGGTTCAAGATGAACTTCTGCACAAGATCACAAACACTGCATAGATAGAACCAAGAGAGAAATTTGGTGACGTGGAACAAGCGTGACTTCAGTCTCTGCAGACACAGGCAATCACAAAACATTTTGGGAAGGCAGGAGGTTACGGAGATCCATCTTTCTGCTTTCAAATTCTGCTCTCTGGGGAACAACTACTGCTTTAACTGAGGATTCCCAACGTGTCTATGTAATTAGCCCCATCACCACTATAAAAAGCAATTAAAAGCAGTAAAAAAATCTTTGGATTTTACACGTGAAGGAGTACAATTCCTCCCAAGAATATATTGCTCTACTTGCAAGTATGGGAGTGACATACAGCTTTCCTAAGTTAACAGAAGACTAAAAAAATCTTTTTCCTGTAGAAGCAGCAGTTTTACACAGGCAACCCAAAGACTGCCACTAAGTATTATTTGGGATACAGCTTTGTGGAGGCTGATTCACACAAGGATCTTTTGCCCAAAAGCTTACACTACTGAAGTTACTGTACATCTGAGTAAAAAGCAGGTATCTGATGTTCCCATCAGAACATGATAGCTAAATTAAAAGTTTCAAATCAATGTGCTCTATAAGCCATTGTTTAATAGGGCCCACTGTGCCTGTTGGACAATTAGTATTACTCCTGTATTATTAATGCAGAACATTATATAATGGCTCATGACCTGTAATAACTGGCTGAAGTGTTGGATCTCTGAATAACCTCCGTTTACTTTAGGGCTTCAAACTGTGTGGCCACCAATAATATTGCGAAGTGTTTTTAAAATTTACGGTGGACTAAATTAGTATCTTATTTGAATTAAATTAAATTATTAACCTACTAATTCCCTGCAATCCAGAGTACAGCAAGAGGTGAGTTTGTACCCTAAAAGAGGCTTAAAGGTGTAATACTTGACCAGACTTCTCTGGTAATACAGGACTTCATATTCCATTTGCCTGTCCTTGGATGATTAACAGCATTTAAAAACATTGAGTCTGTCACTATTTGGATGCTTTCTGAGTTTTTAAAGTACATTTAATTACAACCTACAGATCTTCTGTGAAGACAGTGACCTTTGGCTTGCAGATGAGCAGGTGATTACTCAACTGGGTCACTGCAATACCTTTTACATAGCACGGTTACCTCTTGAATACCGAGTTCTGGTTTAAATAACTCTATGGCAAAGGCAATTCAAACAGAAACAGAAAGAAGTTACAGAAGCTAATTTATGAGGAAACAACAAAAGCAAGTGTATTTGCATTTATAGGTCACTAAACAATTACAGCCAGATTCTTTGGTATTTAAGAAAAGAAAGCTCACGCTAAAGTTTTGCACAAGTAAGAACACGGAGTCGAATCTCTAAATGACAAACACTTAATCTGACAGGTGTGCAGACTAAGGAGGGAAAGGGATAATGCAGAGATACAAAAATCCAATAATGAATAATGTACCAAAATTAAACAAAGAAAACATAAGGAAAAAAAATAAATCTATTTCAGAACATAGTTACTCGTTCACCTATGGAATAATTAGTAAAATGAATGATGTGACTATTGCAACCTGGAAAACATGAAACCAACTTCTGGTCCAAATGTATCAGTTATGTATAGCTAGAGAGATTAAGTGACAAAACAGGTCATTCTCTGATTTCAAATGCAGCAATCCATCGTATCACTCAAATGCAGCATGGTTAGTAGGACTTCCTGCGGGGCACCATGATATCCAATGAATTTTCATGCTATTCCCTGAAACTACACAGCAGAGAAGACTGTCTAAATAGAGACCTTATTAACCTACCTAACCTACATACTAAGGCAGGAGTTGTAGAGTAGCGTCACCAGGAAAGAAGGGAGTCTCAGCACTGCTGCCTCCTTATGAATACCGAAGTACATCACCAACAAAGGAAAGCACACCTTGAATGTTTTTTCCATTTTGTTCGAGCCTCATATCGCGATATCCCTGCTGAGCGTGAATGGCAAATTTTAAATGTCATTCAGGACCCATTGAATATTGCTAGTATTTGCATTCCTTAAAAAGTAGAAAAACATTAACCTTTTGTTTTATTGAATTAAAATGCCATGGAAATGCTGATGTAGTCTTCAGAGACTGAAATACTTTTACAAAGAAGAATAGCTGTCATTTATTAGACACAAAGAACAATTACTTGATAGGATGCTTTCTGACAAAAAGCAGATTGGTATTCTCATCATAGAAAAGGCATTGTAAAAAAACCCAGCACAGACCTCTGAGACTTGAATAATTTAAAGCTGCATTTGGTGCAATTTGAATTTTTCTTTAGGGAGGCAAAGTTAAATACCTTTAATTTGTTCTAATTATTTCAAATTTGCAAGTTAATTATGGCTGATCATTAAATAACAAAAAGGACTATCGTCTCCATAGAGTTTTACCTCCTACCCTCTGCATTACTTAAGCTAGATTTTAGTATGCATGAATTAACTTTCTAAATAATCACACGGTTTGACTAAATGGCTCAGTAAAATGAGCTCTGATCCTCAGAATAAGCATTAATGGACATTAGAAAGGCTATTGGGACCCATGTTACTTACATTATAAGTATTTTTAATGGGGTCTTATTTACTAATCTTTATGTACTGTTCAAGTTAGGGCACCATATAGATACATTATTCTGCTTTAATAGAGGAAAGTCAGTTCTTCAAGATACTAAAACAAATGTCCATTTAGAGCCAACTAAATTCATTTTTAAATGAATGCAGAAAAACTCTGATAGAATTTAACTTGGTTTAGCTGCATGATCATCCTGATGAATCAATCCAACATAATGGTAGCCTTGGTCTGCAAATGGAGTTATACACGTCTATTGAATCTCTAAGCAACTCAAGCAGCTAAGACACTTGCCATGGAGAAGCGTTTATTATGAGCATGTGTACACCCACGAGGTTTCATACTAGGTTCCATACCTAGCACTTACCTGACAGGTTCCCAGTCATTGATCCCAAATTTGGATGCTCACCTTTCACTGAACTCTGATGCCTCCATGCACTTTACAGTGCAGATCAGTGGCATCCAGAGATCATGACTACATTATAACTAGTCAGGAACCCAAAATGCGAGGCAATTTGTGCCTCCAGTATATGTTCAACAGATGGCTGCCTTAATGGTACCCTACTGCACCCTGTTGAGGGAAGGGCTTGCGAGTTTAACCATTATCAAACTAACAGATTGTCGTGGTAAGTAAGCTCCAAAAGCAAACATGTTGGAATGTTATTTTCCTGTTCTGCAATTTCTGTTTTAAAAATAAAATAATTAACAGTTCATGTGTGCAATCTGCTGCAAGTGTATCAGGCCAAGAATGCATAACACTTAATGACGCAAAACTGGTGATAAGAAGACAACACAAGCAATACGTTTTTGTAGCTGGAACCTGTACTGCCATTTCAGATGCAGTTTGACGAAGAGGGTGAAAACGTAGCTCCCCGACAACTTTGGCTGTGAGTTTTCAGCAAGATCAGCTTCCAGAGTCAGCTCCGTATAAAGCAGCAGTATCAAAAGTGCTGGGACAAAGAAGGTGTCAATATATCATGGGATCTTTTTTTCAGGAGTGGTCTAAATTTGGATGAGTTTAAATCAAGTTACCAAACCACACTTTTGAAAACCACCAGTTCGAAAGTGGGAGTGTTTGGGAAGTTGGTTGTCTGCGTGGCAAATAAAAAATATTCACACAGAAAAAAGGACTGTAGACTTTGGGTGAGTGGATCTAAAAAGCAATAATGTTGGTCTCCTGAGCAACCAAAATTTTTTCAGTCCTCTGAAGCGTATTGTGTTAGTCTGTAAGCCACTACTTCCAGAACTACCAAGTGCCTTAGATTTTTCAAGTGTTTTTTTCCAGCATGTGTCAGGTAGGGCAGTGTAATTACCCTAATCCACAAGGCAAAGAAGATAAGAAGCTGATGCAGTAAAGAAGCTAAGCCCCTGGACAATGAGCAGGTCAGCAGAGGTGGAAGAGAACTGGAACCAACTCTTAAACACTCACAGAATGGCAGGGGTTGGAAGGGACCTCTGGAGATCATCTAGTCCAAGCCCCTGCCAGAGCAGGGTCACCCAGAGCAGGTTGCACAGGAACACGTCCTGGCGGGTTTTGAATGTCTCCAGAGAAGGAGACTCCACCAACTCTCTGGGCAGCCTGTGCCGGGGCTCTGCCACCCTCAAAGAAAAGAAGCTTTTCCTCATGTTGAGATGAATTTTCTGTGTTCCAGTTTGTGCCCATTGCCCCTTGTCCTGTCACCAGGAGGCACCACTGAGAAGAGTCCGGCCCCATACTTTTGACACCTGCCCTTTAGATATTTGTAAGCATTGATGAGATCCCCTCTCAGTGTTCCCTTCTCCAGGCTAAACAGACTCAAGTCTCTCAGCCTTTCCTCATGAGAGAAGTGCTCCATTCCCTTCGTCAGCTTTGTAGTGCTCTGTTGGACTCTCTCCAGTAGCTCCCTGTCTTTCGTGAACCAGGGAGCCCAGAACTGGACACAGTACTCCAGATGCAGCCTCACCAAGGCAGAAGAGAGAGGGAGGATGACCTCCCTCAACCTGCTGGGCATGCTCTTTTCAATGCACCCGAGGAGACCATTGGCCCTCTTGGCCACAAGGGCACATTGCTGGCTCATAGTCAACTTGTCCACCAGGACTCTCAAGTCCCTCTCTGCAGAGCTGCTCAACTCATTGAAAAAAGGAGACACCTGAAATTAGTGCATACGCTATGTGTGTCTGCTTAGAACTAATCATGAGGAAAACCCTGACAACAGAGGTATAGCTTACAGCCCTGCTTAGCACATCTCCATCTGCAACCTAGAGTCCTCTTCTGAGGGGACACATCCTGCCCCGTCTTTCCAGCAGCACTGGGGAGAAACACATAACGATGTACAAGCCAGCAGAGCAGCACATGGGGAAGAGGAGGGAAGTTGGTCCAGGCACTCCTGCTTTGTGCAGGATGTGCAGGATGCAAATCTACAGGATGGCTGAGTAGAGATGGAAGAGAGGTACAAGTGTTGCAGGAAAGGAGGAGAAGCACAGCGTAAACTTCAGGGCAATCTCTCATCCCTGAATGCCATCATCCTTGCGTTCCACACCACAAAACCAATCTGCTCATGTCAGCAGATCAACAACCCTAAAAACACACTGTTAAAAATCTAAAGCCTATCATATTGAAACATAGAGTGCTTGAAAAATATCTAAGCTTAACATTTTCCCCCTCCTTTAAAAGCAGGAAAAATATCCTATTCTAATATGGCCCTTGAAGGCCATATTCAAGCCTAGAGTGAGATTTCATGGCCCAATTATGAAACCTGGCATTTTGAGGCTTATGTTAGATGCATCAGCATGTTAATGACACTGCTGGGATCCAGTGCATGTTAATAAGAAACAGCTGCTTTCCTTTCTGGAGAGCATGTTCATTTACAGTTTTGAGAATAGAATCATAGAATAGTTTGGGTTGGGCAGGAGCTTAAAAGGTCATCTGCTCTAACCTCCAGCACTGAGCAGGACCATCTTCAACTAGATCTGGTTGCCCAGAGCCCCCTCCGACCTGACCTTGAATGTTTCCAGGGATGGGGCATCTACCACCTCTCTGGGTAACCTGTGCCAGCATTTGAGCACCTGTATGGTAAAAGATGGCTTCCTTGTGTCTGGTCTGAATCTACCCTCTCTTTGTTTAAAACCATTACCCCTTGTCCTATCTACGGGCCCTACTAAAAAGTCTGTCACCATCTTCCTTACAAGAGCCCTTGAAGTGTTGAAAGGGTGCAAGAAGGTCTCCCCGGAGCCTTCTCTTCTCCCAGCTGGACAACGTCAGCTCTCCCAGCCTTCCCTTCTAGGGGAGATGTCCCATCCCTCTGATGGTGCTTCTGGCCCTCCTCTGCACCCGCCCCAACAGATCCATGATCTTTGGGACCAAGTCCATCTCCTGTCTCACGTATTTTTCTAGGCAAAAAGCAGGAGGGCAGGGACAGGTGGGGCAACATCTCAGCAGCCAGCAAGAGTTATGGAACTGAAATATAAATATTATCAAACCTGCTTGTAATGGAAGTATTTTTTCTCACAGAAAAGAAACAGTGATTGCCTACAATCTACATGTTACTATGCACACAATATACTGCCGGGGAATAATGCAGTTTAGTCTCTTACAGTCCTCTTCAGGATCAGCGTCCCCAAATCCAGTAATGCCTGTGGCTGTATCTGGTTTCTCTGTCGTTTCTTTTTGTTTTGTTTTGTTTTTTCTATTGAACTATCTCTCTTGGACCTACTGTGTTTGGTTTACTTTTCTCTCATCTTGGAGGAGTTACACTAGCCACTACGCTAAAAACTTTTCCATATATCAAGATGTACCAGGGTACAGTAACCCATAGCATGGCTTCTCCAGACCACTCTTTCAGAGACCAATTTCTTCCCCATTCCCTCGGTGACTGGTACTTGGATATTTAATTCCACCAGCAAGAACTGAGGCCACATACACTCTTAATTAGCAATGACCTATTAGATCATACCAGCCATAGGTGAAACCCTGGCCTCATTGAATCAATCAGAATACTGCCTTTATCTTCAATGAAGTCAGGACTTCACTTAATGTACACAGTTAGAGGTCCATTTGTAGTAAGTACTGAGCTAAATTCCACCTAAAATTATATTCATGCCTTTCCTTTGAAGCCCTGTCCTCTTTCTGCTTTAAGGTAGCTACATTTCAACTCCTTACCAGCACCTTTCCTACATATCTTAGTTTTCCTAATAAACAGCAAAATGAGCTCTGATTACATTTCTCTCTTCTCTTCTGAATCCAAAGAAAATTCCAACATAAAGGTTTTCAGACAGTCATAGAGAAATGACCACAGAAAACAGACTGGCAAGGCTGTAGCAGGACAAAATGCTGTGATTGTATGTTTGGCCTTTCTTATAGAGCAGAGCAGAGCAGCTGTCGTTCCAGCAAGCAGTGCTGTCAGCCTTCACAAAAGAAAGTCATGTAAATGTCAAGTCATAGGTATAAAAACAATCCTTCAAAACAGCGTCTGTATATCTCAAAAGCCTGCCTAGCTGTCACCAGTGAAAGTACCATAAGGAATGATGCAAAAGCCTGTTTAGGACAAACAAAGTTTTTGAACTAAATCGAAACTTCTCCAGTAGATCAAGCCATGTCACTCTCTCCTTCAGAAGGAGAATCACATCCTCTTCAGCAAAGTGAATGCCTGTCATAGTGCCTTATCCAGAATCACTATTGTTTGGCTGAGAGCCATCCCCATTCACACGGTGCCCATCGAAATGCCATATGCAAGCTATCTCCTGAACAAACATCTCCCAAATTAGATTGTAATTTGGTTGTGATAAAGGCATAGAAGAACAATGCATCATCCCTTCTCACCTTGGCTCACCCAGACCAAAAAACTTTACAGTAGTTGGGCTTCCCTACAAAACAGGCTGTTGCTGAGCTGTTGCTGCAGAGACCTGTCTGAGTGTGCAGGTAACCACCTGCTTGGTGCAAGAGTCCTTCTGTTTTCCTTCACTAAGACCACTGGTACATCAGCACTCTCTCTTCCATAGGAGCTTGCAGATAGGTGTTGATTACAGGAGCTTTCAGTAAATGAACAGCAACTGCAAAAGCCCTTTTTCTGATCATGGATCATATCATGGAGCAATAATTTGCTAAAAGTAACAATATAGCAAAGGACACAACAAGAGTTGGAAAGTAGATACTCATAGGGTTTCCAGTGTGCTCTACTAACAAGGCATTGTGAAGAGATGCCTAATTAGAGCAACAAATATTTGAGATTGCACTCCTGTGTGCAGGTATTATGAAGAGACATATGCACAGAAAATAAGAGTTTTGGAGGATCCTGTAGTGCCTATATGTGGACAGAGGAGCTATAACAGACATAACATCTACAGCTGCTTCTGTTCATTGATAAAGTTGCACTTGATAGATGCTAACTTTCAATACTCAGGATACTGGCATGATAAATTATCATCCCTGGTTTCTAAGTGAAGTAGTGAAAGAACATAAAGTTACAAACTTCTCATGCTGATAGCAACGAAGATTAATAACCACTAACCTGAGCAAATACACGTATTCCTAAGAATCCTGAGGTGACCTTCCAGGTCACTGACAGCTTCCCTAATATCAGAGAATATGTTGCAGGGAAAGCCTTTCATAACTGCATCAAATTGCATAATAAACACAATTAGAGGTTTCATCTTTCCTGTTCTTCTGAGGCTGCTGTCGTTGAATCTGATCTCTCTAATGATTAGGAGCCATTACCACTGAAACCAACACGGGAGCACCTTCACAGGACTCGTCTTTTTCCATGAAAAGTCTGTCCTCTTATTCTAACCATCTTTATCACATGATGATTGAATCAAGCATTTTGTTGTGGTTTCCGCTAAGTACAGATTACTAGTGGTTTTTAAGGCTATATAGGTCTGTTAGTGTTGAAGTCTTTCAAAACTTGGGATCAGTGAATCTGGAGACTATAATGCTTTTCTTATTCGAAAAAGCCATCAAATGCTCAGTGTGCTGGCACTAGCTCAGATCAGGTACAAGGCACAGCCCTAACACGTCTCCTCACACCACACTACCTCCCCAGCCAAATACAAACCTGACATGGTTTTTGATTTTGTTTTATAGTGATCAAAACCAATGACATGTTAGAATATAGCCACGTCTGCAACTATGGCATCCTAAATGCTTTCATACTAAGATCTTTTAAAATGGTGTCACACACTATCCCGCTTCTGTTGGAGATATCCCTCCTGATGCATCTTTACACTTCATTGGCCCTTTTTCCCTTGATCAAATCACATCTGCAGGACACGGTCACTCTATGATTAAGGAGTATATTAATGATTTACTACTACACTAGTACTCATCTATATTATATTGCTTAGTAAAATGAAAACACTGAGATTGTTTATTGATCTGCTTTTAAAAAAATCTTCTAGCCCAAAAAGAAGTAAATAGAGAATTTAGGCTTTGGACTTTACTCACATTAGTGGATTACCATAGCCAACAGATGTAGATTTGACAAGGTAGCTCTTGGTGAAGATTTAAAATATCACTTCTTGCCACTTCAATTGCCTTGAATCTACTGGTTATCTATTTCATAGAGCATGTTTGATGGTTAGTGACTGAAAAATCAGGTATTTATTGCAAGTGCAATACAGACTTAGATGCCTAACTGATGGCATACAACTCTAAAAATGACGGCCTAGGCCCCAGAAAAAACAACACACTAAAGATTTGCTTTCAGTGCATGGATTTTATGCGACTGTGACAGCACCACTGAGTATTGACTCAACCAGGATGTTTACAGAACAGATTTAACACTTTTTTGTATTCTTATATTCAGGAAATAGAGAGACATAATAGAATTGAAACCAGACAGAAATCATTGCCTCACTAAGAGGCACATATGAGTGAGATATGTATTGGCATGCTCTGATGTCCGGTATCAGGGGAAAGAATGAAGGGAAGATATCCTGGCATGGGGCTGTGGGCTCTACCCAGGCTGTGGGCCACCTCTTCCCTGCCCCTAGAAAATGAACATGACAAATACACCATGCACTTTTGTTAGTCCAGATACAAGTGATTCTTGCCATCTTCCAGCTACCGCTATTGATCTTAGGTCTTGGAAGTCTACCCTTGCACAAGTTTGTTATAACCTGTTTGGAAATGTCTGTCCAGAGCTGTTGCCACCAGTGCCACTCTGACATGGTGATGTGGGTTTAGAGGCTTTCGTTATTTGTGTTGCCAAACAACTTCAGCCCTACTGAGTCTACCGCCAGTATATAAAATTAGCCCATCTCTCAGAGATATGATTTCTCTCAAAAAGGATGCAAGATGTAGAAGGAGATTAAGGAAGCACAAATATAAAAAGAAAAAAAAGGATTAACTACACATCGATCAAACAGAAGGGCATGTAGTTACACAAAGAGCTGAAGCCTGGCACTATTGACAGAAGACTGAAGATACTTGTTTTGTTTCAAGCTCTTGCATATGCTAGAACCCATATTTAAACTTCCCTACACAGAAGAGCTGACGATTTGTCCCTGCAGTTGAGTTACAATACCTCTCTCCCTAGGTGATTTTGAGTATGTTTTATATTTTAGGTGGATTTACCAGGCAGAGACCATCTTTGTGGTCAGTGGAAAGAGATGCATTAGTTTGAAACTCATCAAACTAGGATTGAAGGTGGGGAGAAAGAAAAGCACACAAACTCTGAAAGAGCTCTGGGGAAAAAAAGGGCTCAAAGAGGTAAGATGTGAAATGGAAAAGGGGTAGTCAGAACAGACAGACAGAGGCAGGAGTCACCATGACATGACTTAGTTGTTCCAAAAGCCAGAAAGAATTAGGGAATGTGGTAGGAGCACATGTCCGAAAGTTCATGCAACACCCTACGAAATGCTGAGTCCCACATAACTGAAGGAGTAAAGAAGATAAGGTGGCAGAAAAAATAAAATAAGAAACAGCTTAGTGACTTTCTGCAGAGCCTACAGACTGATACTGTGGACAACTGGCCTTTGAAGGAGGGGTTCAGAGAAACAACGGTGACAAGATCTCAATAGCAGCCAGGATACCCATGTGGAAAACTTATTTTGAAAGAGGGGAAAGAATACTGAGCAAAGAAATGTTTACAGTAGTCAAGGCGCAAGATGAGAGACTAGAGCAAGGCATGGTGTTTTAACTGTTGACACACTGAAGGCATGTTTTTGCAGCAAAGGAGAAGGAAGCCGGAATAGCTGTCAGCAGCCCAGAGGCATAAGGAGGAGAGTGACCCCAAGGTTACGAGTCTGAGCGACAGGGAGGATGTGGCGTTATCAAAATCAGAAGTGGAGAGAGATTCGGAAGAAAAAATGAGTTCTGTTTTGGCCAGATTAGGAATGATCTGAAGGCAAAACAACCAGGATTATGTGTCAGGAAGGCAGTCAGATATGCAAGACTAGACAGAACAGAGCAGAAGGTTTAAGAGTTATTGGCAGAGAGACGATAGCCAAATCCGTGTAACTGGATGTTGTCATCCAGGGACATGGGTACGGAAATCTCCAGGCAAATCAAGTAGTGACTAAATCCCTTCCTTGCCACCTCACAGAGGTTCTTACCTAGTTCCAAAAGAAATTATTTAAAATAGTGCTGCAAAAACATGCATAAAAAAAGCTGTCTCTTCATAAAATCTAAAGATCATACTGTTTCTAAAATTAGGGCAACCACTAAATGAAAGTTAACCCGAACAATAACTTTAGCTAAACTTCAGGTCACATGCATTTAATATAATGAGATGAAGAATATGAAAAGGCCATTCATAATGGAATTCATCGAGTTAGGAATGCCATGCTTAGCTGCCTTATAACATATAATTAATGATCCTATAAAAATCCAGCAGTACGAACTCTCCCGGCTGCCCGTAGAACCGTTCTTTATGCTGGGTAGGGCAAGCAAGCATCTGCTTCCACAAATACTGCCCTTTGAGAAGCTGAAAAGCTTTTTTTTCCCCTGCTCCATGAGGGACCACACTGCCATTTCCATGACACTCTGAGCTTTGAACCGTTACCCAAATCAGACTATAGCATTTGGCAACCCAGTACACATCTGTCATGATAGACTGGTTATTGGTGAAATGTTTGAGAAAAAGTCATTAACTCTTTTCCATTGCTTCTAATACCCCACCTTCCTCAAGATTATTTATAATCCCCACTAAACCCACCCTTTTTTTATAGACTTTTAAAACAACAGAGAAATATATACTGTCTGGAGATCTGTCTTGCCTTATACCACTCCCAACCATTTGGTACAACAAAAAGACGTTCTCTCTCCATCAAAGGCCTGATCCCTCCTGAAGCCTTGATGCTCAGATTCAAGGTTAAAGGATTAAGGCCTGAAGCATTGAGTACCAGAGGAAAGGAAGCCAAATATCAAAAGAAACACAAAAATCAATCCTCTTCACCGCAGGAGCAGTGTGAAGAACAAATCAGCTGGGCTGAATCTAAAATTTTCTCTGCATGGCTCTCAAAAATCAGCACTGTTATAAACGTAATGGGTAGTTCTGCAAAGCCTCAGCACCCATGCAAAGCCACAGAGTTCAGCTCAACACACCAGTGCGGTTCGCAAAGTTTTATGTCAGAATAATTCAGTGGCAAATACACAAAGTCCACTTGAGAGAAAGTGAGAGCTGGAGAGTGAGCAAAGCCTGCGTGCCGTTATCTTTATATGTAGTCTGTATATCTGCAAGTGGCAGAATCTAATATTTACTAGAGTTTGCCTTTTGCTTCAATTCTCTGTGTGCTGAAGCGCAGCCAAGGTCACAGGAGGGGTGGGGGAGTGGGTTTAGCTTAGTGCAGCTGTAATCAGGGCCAGAACAGCAGGGTACAGAGGATTTCTTGCTTAACTTTGTAATACCAATAGCTTTTGTTCTTAGTCCTGCCCCATCAGTTCTGATATAAGCTTTTAAATGGCATGAAAGTTGTGCGGGTGGGTTTAAAATCTTCTAATTTAAAACTACCTTCCAGAACATTTTGTTTTATAAGATTTTTCTTAACTTTTCCAACTGACAAATTTCTGGGACATATGAATATCTAGATTAAACATCATTGACTCTTCATCCAAGATTACATATAAAAATAAAAAGTAACAAAATGATATGTCTGAAAAAGTAATCAAGTCCAATTTATAAAAATAGAATTCAGGTTTTCAAAATTCAATTCAGGCAGTAAACTAACAGTGCCTAGATTTTCCCGTAAAGCAGGCATCTGCAAATGACTTGCAAAAATGTCTCTCACTGTCTGCAAATGTTGGCAAGGAACAAACTTCTTCAGGAGATGCATGAATTTTAAATATTTCAACCCAAAGAAAAAAAAAATCTCAGCATTTTCAATTCTGATACGTGATATTACAGAACCATACTCATGCAGAAGACTGGCAGGAAATGCAAGTTTTGTGAAAATACCGAAGTACTAGAGTTTTAGCAAGCCTGTTTTCACTGCTTGCCATCCTATGCTTAGCAGTGTTTCTAACACCAGAATTCCTGTGCTTTTTGAAGACCTCACCTACAGGCTGGCTCCATATGCCTAAGGAAACTACTTATGGTATCTCCTACTTACATCTTAAACCTCAAGTCTATCAGTAGATTCAAGGTTACTTTGGACTGTAATGGAAATGATGTAATACTGCTGTGTGCAGCATACATGATCACGAGAACAGAATCAGCATAATTCAGGTAAATGTAAGACAGGTAGCTTCAAAACCCTGTCGCAGTTGAAAGTAAACCTGAAAATTAGATTAGCGAAGCAACCAGGTCAGCGGAAATGAACTCCTTGCTCCCCAGTCTGATAAGAATCACTGCCCATCTTAAAAAAAAAAAATATGTATGCATAGATACATGTAAAAAATTGCCATCCCTGCCACCCCCATTCAGCAATAAGCTTTTAGTAACCTCATCAGCACAAAAGCCTTCACCTACAAAAGCAAGTAAACCTATCACCTTCAGGATCTGCACTGGCAGTAATGAAGAAAAAATGTTCATCTAACCCCAACTATACTCTCTCGTTACATCACAACAGACCTTAAGACGACATCTGTTGAAGGGATGCTGTGCCATGGCCAGACAAAACCATGAGAGAAAACAAAACTCATATATGTACCTAATTCAGCATTTGCACTATTGGCAGATCCGCAAGCACTTCTTTTACCAGCCAAACGAGTGTTCACTCCACAAATATCCTATCTAAAAATGATACAAACTTCAACATAAAATTATCTGGAACAAGAAAGTAACTTGGGCGTTAAAAGGAGCACTAACAAGTGGGTGAGCAGCTTCCAGATACACAGATTTTATGGGCCATTTGCAAGCACAGTTGATTTCAGCCTGATTTAATGTGCCAGTCTGCCAAAACAGCAAAGAGATGAAAAACAATCCCAACAAACTGTGTTCAATGCATTCCTAAAAGTTGGCCAAGTACTATATAGATGCACCTCAAGAGACCAAGGAAAACTCATAAATCAGATGAAGCCTGGGAGGTCTTGGATGATGAGCCGGTTATGGCACTGGCAACGGTTTCTCCTCTAGAGGCTCAGGACAAGAGTAACAGGAGGCGATGCAAACCAGTATGAAGAACTGACAAGAAAACTCCAAACGGGAAATAAAATGGGTGCTACCATTGACACCAGTTTTTAAATATTAGTTCCCTTCAAAAACAGGAATAATTAGGCCAGTGCAAGTCAGGTCAGAGGTGGCTGAGCTGTGTGATTGCATGTGATTTTTGTTTACTTTTAAAATAGTTGGAAGGGGGGATTGTCTGAACAAACCTGGATATGCCTGGGACAGCAGGGGGAGCTGTGAGTCTGCGTTCCTCTGCACGTCTGTTTAATTGTGCTGAATACTTTGGACAAAAACACAGAAGTATGCTTGCACATCACCATAGAAAGATGCCTGCATGTCTAACAAGCCGCAAAAAAAATCAAGTTCATAACAAAGCATTAAACAAGGAGCAAGAGATAATTGTCACCTTCTCTCACATGATAATAAAAATAGTTACACCATAAACATAAAAATCTTTTAAAAGAAGACCCCTGACAGCATTCCCCCCTGGAACTATCACCATAGCAATGAGCATTCAAACAGGGGGAAAGTACTGCTGAATTCTGTGTTTGATATTTTCAGCTAACTAAAAAAAACAACTGGAAAAATTACACACGGGTGATATAGAATGAAGCACACAAACATAAAAAACCTTCAACGAAATTAAAGGTGGCAAATTCCACATGCAAATCTTTAATATTGCAGGAAAGAAATCCTTTAACCAGGTAGCATACATCGAAGGAGTGCTGCAGATAACTGTAAACCCATCCGACAGCTGCTGTATCCAACAATTTCTATTTATAACATTTTGCACAGGTCACTGTAGAGGTGCAGTGGCAGTATTGTGTGAAATTTGAGGAAAAGATGCATGTTAGAGAGAAGGCACTAGAAAGCTGTACTGGCAGAGCCATATAGGAAATCTAAGAATCGGAAAAGCAGGGTACCTTGTATGGTAAGATTTAGGCACAGAGCAGAGCTCTGGAGAGGAGTGCTTGCAAAGTGGCAAACTCTATCTTCTCCAGTTGGTGCTATTAAATAGGTCTTATTTCCATGACGTTCAGATCCAAAGCTAAGATTAAACACAAGACAGTAGAGTGGATTGTTTTAAAATTCCTCTCCCAGAGGCAGACGTCAGGAGCACACACAAAAGCAGGTGCTGGGTGTATTGATCCTGCTGAATACGCATGGAGTGGGTACTTGAGCATGTACCAAGCATCTGCGTCTGGGAGATGGAAGGCGCTTTGTAAAACGCTGTTTTATGCTAAACAAATGCATCAGGTTATGTTTTTATTTTGAATATTTTAAAGCATCTTGCACACTGGGGCAGGCTTGAAAAGGAGTTATACAGACAACTTGCCATTAATTGTACAAGTTACTATCTCCTATACTATCTACTATAGCTGAAAATTGGCCGTGGGCTCACTTAGGAGCACTCCAAGCTACTGAAAACCATCCTCAATAAAACCTGCTCTGACTGCTGCACCTTAGAGAACTGGAGATCCTGCATCTGAAGACTCTTCAGGTCCCACACACCGACCCAGCTGCAAGCAGGCAAAGGGACAGACACATTTCTGCCCAACAGCTCCTCAACATACTCAGCAGGGAAGTGACAAATTCAACACTGCAAATTCATACTGGGACCATCCAAAGAGGCTGAGATGGACAACGCTTACTGACATTGATAATGAAAAAAAAACATAACAGCACATTTAAAAGAGAAAACAAAAGAAGCATCCATTAGCAAATTTGGCTATAGTTTGCAGTAGTCCCCAAGATAAAAGTTTTCCTTTTCATAGACACACTGTGACCAAAATCTCTATTAGAAATCAAACTCTGTACTGTATTTGCTTATGGAATCTTTTTTTCCTTTTTCAAGGAGGGAAAAAATTAATCCCTCCAGGAGATGACAAGATGCCTTTTAAAGTACATATCTCATTTCTGACTACAATTACCTTTCAATAGCTTGGCACAGCTGCACGCTCCTATTTGCTTTTTGTTTTTCATTAAGGGCTCCTCTATTATTTGTACCCATCCTATAGCATTTATGCCTGGCAGTGATGCATACTCCCTTGCCTACGATTCTTCCCACAGATAGTAGAGAATAAATTGCAATTAGATTTTCGTAATTGTAGATAATTAACTCAAAATGAGCTGTTAATTATAAAAAAATCCTATGTTTTTCAGTTCTTGATTATATTATTTATTTTACTTCTAAACTCCAATATCTCACTTCAGCAAGGTAGTATTTTAAAGGACTTTCACCATTTCCTTTAAAATACCAGAATACTTTTAAGTTAAGTTTTGCTTATTCGAAGACTGAAATCAAGTTTCATGCTGCGAGATTTGTTAGAGGAGCTCTCCTGTAAGAACTGGAAGTCAGAGAGGACTGGTTTTCCATTAGGGTTCTGATAGCGTTTGCTCTAAAAAGAGCAGGTCAATTAAAAAACAAATAGCATCAACAACAAAAAAAAAACCACAAACAAAAAAACCCAAAATAATAAACCACGAGACTGTTAAAAAAAAGGATATGTTCCTACCATCTCTCCCTCCTTTCTAAGCTTTAGCCACCGACTTGCGCACTCTCTCTCGATACTGAAGAAAACAACACTTCCATATTCCAATGCATAAAACAGACAAATGGACTTGTCTTCTGTAGCCTCTTTCAGCCTTACATTAGAGTAAATTATTTAGGGAGCATTCATCTGTTAACCTTTGAGAAACTGAAGATGGCATATAGGAAGAAAAACTTCCAAGTGTTTTGCTGCCAAACTTTGGAACCAGCTGGCATGGCAACTTGAGACTGCACGAACACATATTAACTTTGAAAAATTACAGTAAATTAAACCAGGGGAATGAAGAGAGGGTGCGGAACCTTTTGAAATCTGGAACTCTCATTTTGTTAACGGCACAGGTTTTCCTCATTTTCCTGCTAGGCTATGTAGATTTTTGCAGGTTTTTGGTAAGCTGTTGCCAAGAAGCCCTACAGATGTTCTAGGTTACATTTTTCCTCGGAGGGGCTTAATGCTACTGCATCTTAAACATATCATGACTTTTTATCTCTTTTGTTACAGTGATCACACTTTGATCACTTCAGTCTGTGTGAAAACCAAACAAAAAAGCATCAGAATACAACAACGATATGCCAGTAACTCACAGCAGCCAAACACCTGGTTAAGCAGTGAAGTATTCCAAGGAAACTAACAACTCCTGTTGTTCTGGAGAAAAGTATTTTCCCTTTTCAGTGAAGACTTATCTCAATAAAATAAAATAAAATCAGTATCGCTTAATGTTAAAAAAATAAGAAAAAATAAAGCGTTGGACCCTTAGTTTACAAATAAATCAACAGTTCTTCCAATATTCTCATAGTGGAGAGAAAAGCCTATTATTTTAAAGACTTATCTTGTCACTACAAAAGGGCCCATTTGAAGGACGGCTGCTCGTCTTGTCCACCAGAGAGGCAATACTTTGGTCAAAAGAACATCTTTAGCTAAAGCACAGAACAAGACGCTGTTACTTTTTGAGAAAGGGAGAGAAACCTTGTCGAATCCACAGTTTTTATTTGTTGCTTTTCTAGTAAGCCTGAATCTTCTTCCAGTGGTAACAGGAAATGTGACAGGGTAGGACAGAAAGAAAGCACAATAAGGTATTGATTAGTTTTAAATGGCATGCAAAATTGAAATAAAGAGCTAAATATTGGCATCACTCTACTTACAGATATTTCAGTGGTAGTTTGCTCTGATTGCACTGAAGCAGAGTTGCAACACAGTATTGTTTAAAAAATAAGTAACTGTCACCAATTGTAAAACATCATTTCTATCTGGGAGCTAAAGGATAACGTATATTTTACATCAGGTCTGAATCAAGACTAAAGAGATGTTCTGATCCTACTTAAAATAAAAAACAGCACCTAGGACAAAGAACAAAAGGTAAGATTTTGTGAAAACTCCATTTTGCACTGGACTAGTTTCGTGTCCTTAAGAGATGACACACAAAACCTGAGACCTCTACAGGAAGTCAACCCTAAACCTTGAGTAATAGGTCAGCTTAACTATTGAGTTGACTCAAGATGCAGCAGCCAATGAATTTTACCTTTCCTGAAGAAAAAAGCTCTTAATCCGAAACAAACACATGAACAAATACACTTGGCAGCCAACAGCACACTGTCAAGAAGATATACCGACACTGTGAAGTACTCAGAAGTGAAGAGAGAAATTACCTTAGCCCCATGCTGTTGCTGTTCATCATCAGAGCTAGTTCTCCAGGTTCTTCATCAATGGGCACATCTTGTGAAACCGGTACATGGCCTCTAAACCTGAAAAAGCAGAGTTAGGTGGTTTTGCAGCTGGTCAAATCATCACACCAGGAACTCACCACAAAAAGGTGAGATGTGTGTCTACAAACAGGGCACTTAATCACGTTAAATGCAGAAGTTTCATGACTGTTTTCACACTTTCAAATATACTTTTGTATTGGAAGGCTGACTTATGTCCAATGCCTTTGCTTCTAAGGGTTTCCATTGGGAAAAAGATGAGAAAAATTTCAGTTACTGATTTGCAAGGACCTGCTCCCTTAAGAAAACGGTCACAGTGCTCAAAGGCATCGTGTATAAACTGCATAAAATGCAGAATTTGTTTCAGACGGTTGTGTGTCCTGAAATTATGGGCCTGGAGATGATGCTCCATTTTTAATATACTACACCACCTTTTTCTTTCTCTCCAATGAAGATAGGAAAGTCAACAATAGAGGTACTTCTCCCTTTTTATTTGAATAAAATTCCTGTTTCCAGGATTTACCCATATTTGTCTCTCTGGTGTGGCTGGCATCAGGAGTCACTGAACTGCCCCCTTCTCTGCACACACACCATTATTGACAGCCAAGCAATTGCTTCACATAGAGAGAAACTGCAAACTGAATGCTCACTTGATGCTTAGTAGGGAAACGTGGGAAAATAAAATACAGTTATGATGCAGCGTGGCCAAAAAAAGGACCAATTCATACTTTCGCTAAAAGAGCTGAAGAGTTAATAGCCAATAATTACAAATGGTCAGACCTTTTACTTGTCATTCAATGACAAACTTTCAGCATCTCAGAATGGACCTTAACCAGCAGTCCACCTATGCAATAAGGACAGACAAAAATAAACACTATCTGGAAATGGATTTTTGTTGTATTGTTTTTTTAAACCATCATGATGTTAAGAGATGAACTATGTTAGAGCCTCCTGACAATGAAGTAAGGGTATCTGAGCTTAGCTAAACAAATTTTTATTGTTTGTAGTAGATAAAATTACCCTATTATCAAGAGCAAAAGTGAATTATATACCCAGAACTGAAACAGAATTGTGATGCCCAAGAGATTTACCTGTAAATTTCAAAAATTTAATCCTGAAGAGACTGAATATTTTTTAAGAGCAAGCACGCTATATTCTAGTTGCTTTTCGTAGAGAGAATATGGCAAATGTGCTTTCACCTCCACCTCTGAGAAGAGATCATGAAAATACTAAGTCCTCAGATTAATCATATATGATTTTCTTTCACAGAATTCTTTTGGGTAACTAGAGCCATGTAAACCATGAAGGTTTTTCTAGAAAAAAAAAGGCTAAAATAGGCATAATGGCTTTATTATTATAAAATATAATAATATATATTTATTATATTGGCTATATATGTATTGGCATATATATATTATATGGCTTAAAAAGCACATCATTATAGATATATTAAAGGTCAACTTTTTTCTGGGCTTATCATGGCTCAAATGCTGAAAAATATCCATTAGAAACAAAAACACCAAAAAACTCGGTGTGTATGTCCTTCATATTCTACTTGTTTTTCATTAGAGGAGGGATGCATGCATAGAATTAAGGTATTTGATGATTAAGAATCCATCTGTTCCTACTTAATTCTCACCTGAAGTCATAATCCTTTGTTTGTGACCTCAGTCATTTTCAACACACACAATTGTGATTGCCTTCAAGGCAGGCATTTTTAAAGCCACATAAACACATTATTTTCAATGTAAACCACAATCCAAGACAACAAACAAAAGAGCACCTAAATTATGGTGTTCTCTTTCAGAGTTTGAAAAGTAACCAGGGGGCTGGGATTAAGAAGAGAAAGTGATACATTCCTCCATGGTGGTTATAATACATGAATGTAGGAAGTGGGTCACGTAATGTGGACTCTCACGGGATGCTGTCAGCAATTGCCATATTAAAAAAAGTATTGAAATGAGCATCCTTGTGAAACCCTCCTATTGCTTCTTCTAAAAGACTGCTACATTTTCCCCCATTGCTTTCCTTTACTAATGTTGAAATTATAGTACTCAACTGAGTTACGCTGGCTAACTCAACATGCTTTAACTTGCCCCCTTTCACTGTTCCTCTCTACTCTGCCAACATGATACCAATAAACCAGTTTCTCCCTCTTTCCCAGAGATCCCATTTACATTGTCAGGAAGGTATTACCTAACCTTCTGCAAGAAGCTTACAGGCCTTCCAAGCCGCATCCCATATTTCTATGGTTATTGCCTTTTCCTTCTTCTAGTTTTAAGCGTGCATTGGGCCTTGGTCTTGGCATTCTCCCTTCTGTAAACATCATTGGAAAGAAAATGACCATGCTACACGAGCTCCCTTCCTTTTCCATATATATATGTGTGTGTGTGTATATATATATAAAAAAGATATTTCATATATATAAAATGATATCCATCTTTTCTGTAAAACACACTTCTTCCATTCCCTACCTAGGAAGGTGCAATACTTCAAAACTGACTTCTCCAAGGAAAGAAGGGAGAATGCTGCATCTATGTCATCCATGCTCACACTTCTCTCTTACCAAATCTCTGTATTCCTTCAAGTGCCTGCACTGATCAACCCCTCCTTTTCTTCTACTGCTCCTCTTTTCCTACCTGCTCTTGTAGCACTGCTTTTCTGGTGCCTTTCTTTCTACCACATACTGTTTTCCTCTGCTGCTTTCCACAGCCGTCATGCTGTTTCCCAACAGTATATGCTAATATACTAAAAAGTTTCCTCTTCTCTAAATCACTGAGAGAGTGAATTTGTGCCACAGGTCTTGCCCATCTTGTTTTATCAGTTCCATTCTCCCACTTTAATTAATGCTTTTTATCCCACTTTAATGCCCATGTGTTCATTAGATATTTTTTTTAAATTATAAATCACAAAATCACCTGTTATAATCCATACGGGATTGGTGTAGTTGCTGTTGTTTTAGGAGCAGTTTTGCTTC
This sequence comes from Chroicocephalus ridibundus, assembly GCF_963924245.1. Classification (NCBI taxonomy): domain Eukaryota; kingdom Metazoa; phylum Chordata; class Aves; order Charadriiformes; family Laridae; genus Chroicocephalus; species Chroicocephalus ridibundus. The sequence goes on along the minus strand of NC_086316.1, from coordinate 77,535,578 downwards.
TTGCTTAGCCAATAAATGTTGGAGTCGTTCCTTTTCAATTTCCAGCTCCATTTTCTGCAGAAGGAGCTTCTGCCTTCTTTCTTCATACAACCTTTTAGCCTGCTCTGTTTCCTTAGTCCCCGAGTCCACGCTGTCATTCAGGCCAGAAACTCGAGAGTGCCTAGAGTAATCACAGGTTTTGTGAACTGGCCCAGAGTGTCTTCTAAGCACCTGGCTGAGACGGTGGCTCTCTTGCACGCTCCCCGAGCTCCCTACATGCCTGCAGGCACAATCGTGACTCACTTGCTGAGGGCATGTGCTCTGAAATTCATTTGCTTTCCGGTCCATCTCCTGAGCCGGTTTTACACAGTGAGGGCTCCTCTGCTTGGCGGGGGAAATCATATTGTTACACTTTCTCTGCAAGTCATTTTCTACTGGATATTCCTTCAGACGCTCCTGGTGGTTGTACTGGACTTCAGTCCCGTAACCGTGGTTATTCCTGCAAGGCTGAGACAATGCAACACGGGCTGGGCTTCCAGCCTTTGATGCTCTACTGTTCTTATAGAAAGTTTGAGGCGCCCCAATACCCAAGTAGGAACCATCGAGCTCCAAAGATGGCTGTCGGCATGATCGCTTCTTACTGGATACCTGCAATAAGAGAAACAATTTCCTGTGAATTACCAAAATTTTTCTTTTCTTCTTAATTTCCCTTGGTAAATGTGTTTTCTCAGAAACAGACTTGCTGCATCATGCTGATGGACATACAGCCAAACCCGAGACAATGTTTATCAGAAGACAGACCCAAATCTGCTTTCAAATCTACATTCCATTCCATCTATACAAGTATAATAAATGTAAAACTACTGCCTGCAGGATCCTCAGCGTAAAATGAGTCGCTTCAGAGTATCAAGTAGTTGTGAGCATCTAGGGTTACATAAAATCAACTTGAAGAGTGGCAAAAAACATTAAATGTTAATGTTTGAAAATGTTTAATTTTGAATACCAAGCCAAAATATCCATTCAGCCACTATAAATACTCTTTGATTGGCCATTACACAGCAGGAGATTTGATGTAAAACATTTCACCTTGCACTGAATGGGATATTACTTACCACTGGAAATTTGATGAGAGTTTTTGAAATATCTTTACAGAAACACAGATAAAAACCAACTACTTTCTGTAAAAAATGGTTGTACATCAAAAGCTGTCATTTAAATACAAAACATGTTTAAATTCAGCTATAAACGTAAGTGATTTTTCAATTAAGCTGGGCAAGTGATTATACTCTGATAAAACTCTGAAGAAAGCAAGCAACTGTAATTCACATTTGTCAACCTAGTGCAAGCAAATTCTAGTGGTTTTGTTATACTCGTGGATATTATGCAACAGACGCCAAAATCCTACTTACATCCTGGAGTTATCTCTGCACTATGGTTCACCTAAGCAGTTAAGCATTTTAGATTTTATGCACATCAGAACAGCAGTGAATCCGGCACTCGCACTTCTTTTGCTAGACCCGTGCATTAATTCCAATAGCATACTGAATTTAAACTCCTCCAGCCTTTGGGACCTTTCACAAAGTTCTAATTTTTTTTAATTACAGAAGCCAGGTTTGTTAAAGATAACAAAACTACTGCAGTGAAAGTGGTTTAGCAGGGAAATTTGGTATCCACTGATGGAAAGAAAAGTATTATTTGCACTCTGGCAATGCTTGTAATAAATAGGTATTTTCCACACAAAGTGGATGACAGTCAGCAAGCCCCAAAACACTAATACTTAGGAATGCAAGCAAGCGTCCAGCAATGATTAGAAGAGAGATGTAATCCAAATCTATGCAGTGTTTATATGTATAATTTAAATTCTTTTTTATAAATAAACAAAATACCAAATACACTCTGCTGCCCTTCAAGACAACCAATTACAAGTTGCTTGTAGACTTCACAGAATGTAAATTAGCATGGATTAGCACCTGAATGCTGATATTTTATTATTTCCAGTTTTGTGGATACAAATATATCCTCTCTGCCATGTGATTGAAAGCCAAGGATGTAATGTTTTGCCCCAAAGGGCCCAATGAGTTGGAGGCATTTGCATTAATGTCAGTGCTAAATGTCTGAGGAAAGTCTGGTGCTTGGACTGGGTGAAAAGTGCAGGACATTAAAATATTTTAAAGTCAGAGGGCCTGGCAGGGCAACTGAGCAGAAATGCAACATGCTGCCAAAAAGACAGAGTTTTGTTATTATTTGTAGCATGCCATCCTTGTCTGCAATATTTTCTAGCCAAATAAAGCCTACAAAGCCCTTTTAATCTAAATTAGATAACAGATAAAGGGATGACTAGCAACAGGAAGAAATATTACAGAAGGAGGAAATAAGAGAATCCAGTGGTTACACTCTGTCTCTCATTTCCCACCTTACCTGCTTCTGGTGAGGAAGCATTTAGGGCACCAGTGAAAAAGGCTTTCACGGTGGCCAGTTTCCCAGCGCCCTAGGGCAGCAGAAGGTGGCAGAGCTGAAGGCATTCTTAGAGGATCCTATCAGAGCTGGCAGCTCAGGGTGGTCTACAAAAAGCACACACCTACCCTTCTGCTGCCCATAAACAGAAGTAAAAGTGAACAACAAAAAAAAAAGACTCAAAAGATGAAATAACTGAGAATTTCTTTATTTTAGCAGTTTGTTTTATTGGCTGAAGAAACAAAAGAATGTTAAGAAATCGAAGCACACAAATGAAGATGGTTCAAAATAATCATCAGGAGCAGGTTTAAGAATAAAGGCCCACATCGCAAATTAACTTCATGGCTGTGACTCTATTAAGAGTCCCTGAAGGCCCTAAAAGAGAGGTACCAGTTAGCATTTGTTGACCTTGGCCACCATTAAATCTGCCCTGATGGTCTCAGAAATGGCATTGACATTTAAAGACTTCATAACAAGGCAGAGAAACTTTAATGTTATTTCACACTTACAATATGTTTGCAGGGGGAAAATTCTCATTAATGTCATTGAATGTGAGTGGGGTTTTTTATTGCTTCAGAAGAAGGAGGTCACGTTAGGCAGAAGACTGAGTTCCAACACACCTTTGACGGCTACTCAGTACTTTGCAGGGTCTAACCCCAAAGAAAAATTAATTATTGGGAGTCAGAAGTTAGTCAACAACAACTTTTTTAGCAATTTGTGTTTTTCTGTTAATTCTTTAATTGAAAACTACAGCTGGATTGTAGAGGCTGCAGGGAAAATGAACTGACATTTACACTTATGAGGGATCAGATGAGACCAGAGCATGCCACGACAGTTCTGTAAGATGCAGACCAGGTAAAGGGGAAAAGTGGAAAAAATAAATAAATACGAAGACCCACCTACTACCACGAATCCGAAGATGCACAAGCATAACGAACTGGGTAATTTTACAAGATGAGTTTAAGAAAGATATTGCCTATGGGACACATGGAAACCATGACGGACCATGATGGAACAGCTGTGCTTTCCCCTCCATGGAGCTCTTCCACGCTTGCTGTTTGGTATTTAAAGATACAACTTCCTTTAACTGAGGCTTAAACAAACAAACAAACTCAGACTGCTCCTTGCAACATATGGAGTTAATAAGACTTGATCAGATGTGAAACTCTTGCATGGAAACACACAGATACTAAAAAAAAGTTCAAATAATCTTTAGAAGGGTTTAAAGAAGAAGACATGGGGGGAGCTCTACAAAATCTTTACCGCAATCACAGTAATTTTTGCTCAGGGATTCAGAGCAGAGCTTAAACAAACATCCAGTCCTTAAAACTTCCTAGAAACAGACAAACAGCACACCAGTTTTATGCACGCAGCATCATGATCTCTGCAAATTTTTCTTAACTGCAACTTGTGTGCTCTGCAGTGTTAACTCATGGCACTGGCAGAGACCCGTTTACAGAATGACTCCACCACACAGGGCTTTGTATCACATGGGATGAACTAGTAATGTGTCAGATCTTACAATCTCAATGCAGGCAAGGATCTGAGACATTTCACTGGGAGCTCCAAATGTACAAAATGTTTAAGAAATAGCCCAAAATCATCGTGCAAGTTCCTGCATGTGGGTTGGGGCAATCCCAAGCACAGATACAGGCTGGGCGGCGAACTGATTGAGAGGAGCCCTGAGGAGAAGGACTTCGGGATGTTGGTTGATGAGAAGCTCAACATGAGCCAGCAATGCACGCTTGCAGCCCAGAAACCCAACCACATCCTGGGCTGCATCAAAAGCAGCGTGGCCAGCAGGGCGAGGGAGGTGATTCTGTCTTTCGGCTATGCTCTAGTGAGACCCCACCTGGAGTACTGCATCCAGCTCTGGGGTCCTCAGCACAAGAAGGACATGGAACTGTTTGAACAGGTCCAGCAGAGGGCCACAAAGATGATCAGAGGGCTGGAGCACCTCTGCTATGAGGACAGGCTGAGAGAGTTGGGGTTGTTCAGCCTGGAGAAGAGAAGGCTCCGGGGAGACCTTATAGCGGCCTTCCGGTACCTAAAGGGTGCCTACAGGAAAGATGGTGAGGGACTCTATATCAGGGAGTGTAGTAATAAGATGAGGGGTAATGGTTTTAAACCAAAAGATGGGAGATTTAGACTAGATAATCAGGAAGAAATTCTTTACTGTGAGGGTGGTGAGACACTGGCCCAGGTTGCCCAGGGAAGCTGTGGATGCCCCATCCCTGGAGGTGTTCAAGGCCAGGCTGGATGGGGCTTTGAGCAGCCTGGGCTAGTGGGAGGTGTCCCTGCCAATGACAGGATGTTGGGACTAGATGATCTTTAAGGTCCCTTCCAACTCAAACCATTCTATGATTACCTCAAGAAGTATTGCACTCTAAGGACAAAAGCTAGGGTCCTAGCAAATACAGTGTTGTTACGGTGAACAGCAAAATTCATACAGATGTTAAGAGCATTAGAGTTTACCCTATAGCACCTGGGTTTGTAGTGTGTAGTTGAAATATATTTGAATACAGAAAAAAAGACAAGGAACTAAAACTGTTCTCATTGTATCTTGAAAACATTTCCCTAACCTGGATTTTCAGCTCTGGGGTTTCTTTTGGTGTGGTAGTAACAGATGGAGAAACATGCAGGTCCAGAAATAGTCCATTGCGCTGATTTGAGTGTGGACCCTGGAGGAAGCCAAAAAGAATGAACAGAAGCAACAACCAGAGGAGAAATACAGCGATTTAAAGTTGAAGCAAAAATTTCTAAATGGACAAATGAGAGGCTACCATAGACAGGGAACCTTAAAGAGCACCAAGGGCACGTATTAGTGACCTAGCTGATACACTAGCTAAGATACACATCCTAAATCTGGAACTCAGTCACCACTATGCGTTGCTGACGTATGGGTCTCATCTGAATAAAGCTTGCCTTTGGGTTTGCAGGTCTATCGACAGCATAAGCACTTGCTCTTGTCAGTAGAATGAGGAGAATATATTATAAATAAGCTCAGGAAGGATATCGGGGCAACAGGAATGCTGTTTTAAGAACAATTATTTCAAATGATAGCACTATTTGAAGTGCATTACTAGTGATTAAGGAGCTATTCCTTCCAAGAGATGGTAAGAATTTATCATGGAGAATGTAAAAACGTAAAGATTTTAAAGTAAATTAGCAGGATCTACTGAAGTCTATCAACTTTTTTTTTTCTTTAAATCATATAACCCTTTATTAAAATCTCTACCATAAGTAACCCAGTATCAGTCATTACAATGTGCCCACATAATAGTTCAGCAACTGTCTCTGTCAGTACCTAAGATAAATACAGTAGATAACTGGGAAGATAAGCTGACCATTTTTTCAAGCAAGAAATAAAGCACCATTTTCTGTAGAAATTATGTATAGCTATGATTGCTATATTCCACCAAATAAAACAAGTGGTCTCAAATCAAAGAAACTATGTGAATGACAGTCACAAGCCTGTATTTTTCCTGTAAAAATCTCCTGAATGCAATATACCGAACAGGTGTAGCAAAAAAAGAGAAAATAATAAAACAGGATCACATCACAAAAAAGTGAATCTATAGCTGCTAGCTGACAGCAGAGGAACACCTCCTATGTTTGTGTTGCCTTCAATTTTTTTTCTCCTCTTTGTTAAGAGGGTTTGAGCTGGGATGCCAGGTGCACAAAAAAACCTGCATTCAAAGTGGCATGTGAGCATTTGCTGGCACTCAGCTTTAAGTGTATATTTTGCATGCATAAACATGCCACCCTTCTTCTCCAGCTACACAAATATTGTAGATAATCTTTAACAAATGCTTCTATTTCAGATCAGCAAACTGGTTTTACACTGGCTGATAAGGCAGTTAATAATACAGTGCTCCAAGAAAACTGAAGCGAGGAGCCTGTATGTTGAGTCTTGGAAGTAACTGTAAGCAGAATGCCTATTAAGCCCAAACAGTACCTACATATGGCAATGCAATACCTGACCACTAAAAATTAAGCAAACATGTTTGCTTTCTGAAACAAAACTGTATCGTTCCTGTTTGCACTATAGAAAAATGCCACTATACTAATCTTGACAGCACCAGGTCTAACTATTAACATTCAATGTGCTGCCAACATTATAAAAACGAAAAACCACAATCTTCTGACTTCAATTTTTTACTTCTGCCCTTTATTTTACTGAAGAATCAGTAGTTCAAGACCTAGATAAATATTTCAAAAACTATACTATTTGTGAGCAGAGCAGGTCACTACCATTTCCCAGTGCATTTGGAGTTCATGTGAAATAAGGGCAGAAGAGTGATGAGCTGCATTTTTAACATGGGCATACACAGAATAGTTGTCTAGCTGATAGAGAATGCGTAATGCAACATCTGCACGGTACGCCTTGCCAAAGCCCATCCCAAATAAATGTAGTGCATTCTCCCTAGTGCAATTAACTCTCGTACTCTGGCAGGTTTTGCTAGAAGATCATCAAGGTAGATTACCTTCCAGCATATGAACTAAATACTTACAGGTGTTATATCATCAGTTATTACTTACAAACTTCTGCATTTAACAAGACATCCAGGCAAATGAATGATCTAATTTATGAATTATTTATAAGAATTTCACAGCATGCTCCTGGCGTCATCCATGGCCTTTTCCAGGTCATATGACACCAATTAGAGCTGAATTTTAAATTATTCAATAACCTGAACTCTCTTGTCATTTAACATATAGATATCAATGCAGTAAACAAGTTAAGTCTAATGGGCCCTGGAGGTTTGCGTTCCTCCGCCCATCAGCAGCAGAGGCTGTATGCTACCACTGGAATAGAAAATAATAGAATGCAGCAGTCAAAAACATTTGCAAGGTTTTAATAAGTTATTTTGGCTCCCTTAGGGATTTTAGTATAACTTACAAGCACTGAATCTAAAGCATATTAAAGTCCTTAGCTATGTGCTTTTAAAACAAAATTAGGACATAGCAAAAGAGCAAGTCTGACACTAACCCTAATTTAGGCCCTTAATTTGAAATGTAGTGGAAATTATGGAGTAAGCAAGATTTACTATGCACAACTCATTACCTTCAGGCTCTCCTACAGTATAGCCAAAAATAGCCCCTCTCCCAACACATATACACCTGTCTGTAAAGATAAGGCGACACACAGGGAAATGGAAATGTTAATTTAACAGCTATCATTTGACAGGTATGCCTCGCAATCCTTAGCAATTGGGTGCAGAAGGGACCTCCAGCATTCCTCTCTCCTAACAGCACCAGAGCAACCTGCTCTAGAATTCCATCTGGATTTTGGTATCAGCTTTAAGACGTACAACATCAGAGGAGCAGTTTATGGACCTTTGTGGCACATTATAAAAAAAAGAGAGGGAATCTAACAGCCAGCACATTATAAAAAAACAAAAGAGAGGGAATCTAACAGCCACCGAAGCACAGATGAAATAAAAGACATCTTAAAATCTTCGTCTTCCATGATGACTACCAAGAAGAAGAAGAAGATATCAACAGCAACGGTACCTGAGATGAACAGCACAACCAGATACCTGATTCTGCCTCTATGTAGCATGCAAGAAACGCACAGCAAGCATGTCACATCCTGGCTCCAAATCAGTTGCCCTCTGACATATCACAAACCTGTGAGCATGTCTTCACAACTGAAGGGAGGCATACAGACCCCCTATCCAGTGCTGATGTAGCCTAAGAAGTCCAAGACATATGCCGGAAAACTTCTGAGACTGGGGGCAGCTCAGTACAAGCCTAACGCGTGCCCAGCACCAGCTGACTTATATTTATAATGTCCTCGCCTCAACTTTCTGCATGCTGCTGTAATAAACCCCGGACCCACTCCCACAGATGGTGGCTTGCACACCCCTATCTTGGAGGACTCAGTGACCCCACTCCACCGCACACAAGTTTCTTTTGCACTCTCACTGTTTTGAAAGGATTAAAAAAATTTCCTGAGCTCTGTCCAACAGCAAGAGGAAGAGATGGAAAGTGAGATGTTTGATTTATCCTTTTAAACACTAGCAGCAAGTTCTCTAGCTACTGCTGTCAAGATGAATTCCAAAAGAAACAAAAATGTTGAGAAAACATCACACCAAATAAGTAAAAACACACCTATCCAAAACGTCTAGCCACATTAGGAAGAATAAGGATTTAGACAAAAAAACCCCACAACATTGGATTTTCTGCCCCCCAACCTTATCACAGGATGGGGCTGCAAGAGAGCATTTTTTTTTTTAACTTTATTTTAAACTTTTAAAGAAAAATAGCAGAGAAGGGGAAAAAAAAGACAACTGCCTAATCTCACAGCACACATTTTAAGAACATACAAAAATAGCTGTAAGGGATTTTATTTTGGTTACCAGCCAGATTTAGTTTCATTCCTACACTGGGCAGCATTTGATTATTTCACATTAAGGGTAGTAACATGTTGGATGATAAGAGGGAAGTTCATATTGGTTTTCATTAAAGAGTAATATCCACCACGTATTTGGTCCTTCAAGGTAACTTTTTCAAAGTTATTTTAAAAAGCAAACAGTTTTCCACTTGGAATCACAAGTTTAGCATATCAGGGACTACATATGTTCCCAGCTACTGCCAGTCTCTTCAGAATTCAATCAACATCTCCTCCAAAGTCATGCTTTCATAGCTCTAGACACAAGACAAAAGGGCAAATATACCCTGACCCTTCTAAATAGCCCTGATTACTGTGATCAAACAGAAGCCAGATACTTATGTGGATAAGAACGTGTAGAGTTTGACGTGTGAAGATTACTGCAGGAGCAGACATTGAATCAGCATTTGCCAACATGTACCTCACCATGACAGCCAATATCACCTTTCCCCTGTATTTACAGTAGGGATAACTCTAGTACCCATTGGCCAGCGATGAATTTTAAGTAACAGCCACTGTTCACTCAGAAAGACTACCAGAAAGTTTTATTTCCTTCAGAGGTAAGTGACCCCTGCAAAGTTCCTGGGGTACGGATGTAGGCTTTGAAATAGCTTTGCTTTACAAACAAAGAAAAGAAATGGACAATATCTAAGAATTAAAAGCATGTTCAGAAGTAGGGACAGTGTTTGGGGGAAAAACAACCAGAAAGTTATTTAAATAACACAGAAATCCCACAAACGCAAAAGCAGAAAATCTTTTGACTTTAAAAGTGGAGAGGTGTGCCCAAGTGAGTGCATTCTGTCAGGAGTGTCCTTGCACTAAGAGCCAGCCAGCATTTAGATTCTGCTAATGATCCCATCTCTGGGAAATAATTCATAAAAAGTAAACAGTAATTTTCATGTGCCTGCCCTTTTGATCTTACATTTGTAGGGAGTATCCTGAGGCTAGCTGTGGGCGCCCTTGTGGCTCTGCCTGATTGACCTCTAATCTGCCCCTCAAGTAACGATCATGCCAAGGAACGACAACAAGAGTTGCATGTAAGCAGACGTTTCAATGCAATCCCATTAAAGACAGGCTGACTCACTTCTATCTTGTCAAAGAAGTTTCACTTAAGAAATAAAAGCTTTATAGAAAGACCCTTTTATTTTGTAATTATGCTGTTCCTCAGAGCAAAGACTGGAACAAGACCAACGCACCAGCATCTGACTGGTACATAGCTTTACATTAACTAGCCAAATACTAGTGCAAGACAGAACAACAGGCAGCCCCACGATTATGCGTTAAATAGTCTTGGTAGCAAAAAATTAAGAAAATCCTCTAGAAGAATCAGGTTAGAACCATGGTACTTGACACCTCCACATTTCGGAGAAGTATATATACCATTTATTAGAAAGCAGTTGTCTAAAGACTTAGACACTGACTGCTCATGGCCTCATCAGCTTTGAGATTACAGCTTGCATGTGATCACCAACTCTCACCAACCCATAGTAAACACAAGATGCTATATATGTGGTAACCTACATCTCTGTCACTAGGAGTGAAGCCAAGAGATAAAATATCCAGTCCAGAGCAGTTAACATGCTGAAACTTGCTGTCATGCCAAGGTGACTAAATTACCAGGAACAACTTCTTTAAACAGGGGAATAAGGAAACTACAAATTAATCTGCTAGAGTCCACAGAAATGGGACCACAGACTATTTCTATTTCAGAGTAATACCGAAAAAGCATGCATACTCCCAAAGTACTGAAGGGTACAATGCAACATATAGTTGGATCAACTGGTAGGTAGGTAGCATTGGAGTTACTACCAAGGTGCTTGAAATGGTGAGTCTTCTCTGAATGGTGGCAGAACTCCATCACAGGCAGATACTACATTCATATAATGCTTCCAGTTCCTGCTTCAGTCTTTCCGCAGTTACTTCATATACCTGTTTAATGAGACTTTTTTCAGATTCCCTTGCATTAGCAAGCATTCCATTTCTTACCAAAAGTCAGTATCTTAGTCTACAGTTACATAGGAAGTCCGTGGAAGCATAAACAGCACTCCACAAATGGAAGGGATGTGAACATTTTTGACTAAGAACAAACATAGCTGGAAGTTTTGTGCAAAACACAACAACCCTTGGAGGAGTTCCGCCTAAGCAGATTCACAGCATGGTATCTCATAATGTTACCTATCTGACAGCCTGCGCATTGGACGGGTGTCCCCTGAGCAACAGAGGCAAGCTATCTCACTTGAGTCTGGAAGGCTCAGGTCCCTGACCATAAAAATTCAAGGTCCTCTTGGCACACAGGCTGTGATTTCAGCGAGAAAGGAGAAGTTTTCTATTTTGCAGACTTGCAGTATCTCAAACAGGTACAAACCTTATGAAGAACGACTGAGGGAGCTGGGGTTGTTTAGCCTGGAGAAGAGGAGGCTGAGGGGAGACCTCATCACCCTCTACAACTACCTGAAAGGAGGCTGTAGAGAGATGGGGGCTGACCTCTTCTCCCTGGTGACAAGTGATAGGATGAGAGGAAACGGGTTCAAGGTATGTCAGGGGAGGTTTAGATTAGATATTAGGAAACATTTTTTCACTGAAAGGGTTATTAAACATTGGAATAGGCTGCCCAGGGAGGTGGTGGATTCACCATCCCTGGAGGTGTTTAAAAAAAGGGTAGATGGGGCACTTAGGGACATGGTTTAGAAGTGGCTTTTGTCAGGGTAGGTTAAAGGTTGGACTTGATGATCTTAAAGGTCCCTTCCAACCTCAGCGATTCTATGATTCGATGATTCTATAAATTAACTCATGAAAGATTGCAGTAAAAGTGCAATCAAGTAATAGGAGCAGGCATGGAACAAATAGCAATCTCTCATTCCCTTGGGATAAGCCAGCTGTTACTTTTTGAAGCTCACCACGAAGATGCTGACTTCAGAATACTCTCACCACACTTGAAATGCCACCAAGGATGTCTCAGCAGACCTTCCATCTATGGCTGAGATTCCTTAAGAGCTGAGGTCATTCTGCAGTGGGTTTAGTACTGTTGACGGTAACAACAGCTGACAAAGAAATGACCTCTGATATATCAAGCTATGAAGGTCAACCTCCTCTTGACCCATGGAAATGATCTTTTACAGTCCTGCTTGACACCATAAAGTATAACAATGGTATCACAGCTATTATTTGCATAAAATGGTCCTAGATATGGTGTGGAGGAGTTTGACAGCCCATCCTGATGGTTCTCAGCTGAAGAATATTGATATAAAGGCTCTTCTACAGTTACCATAGGCCATTAGGTTGTCTGAATGGACATCCATCACTACCAGCTTGTGTGAAGGAGAACATTAAGTTAAAAGGGCATGACCAAGCATAAATTGAAAGGCCCTCCACTACTCCAGGACAGCAGTGACCTTGTGAGACAATCGCCTTCACTCTGAGACAATGCAGTCTGGACAGACAAATCAAGTAAAACCCACCCACTGGTTTATTAAAGTGAGTTTAGTTTAGAAAAGCTCACAAGTGTCAGCATTTGAAATAGCCTGAAAGGAAATCCTTGCACAAAGCCAGGCCTTTGTCATAAGCACACAAAAACATGCAAAATAACTAAATATGTGTTTATAGTCTTACCTCAATAGCTACCAAAACACAATGCCTTGCTTACACGCTGAAGGACAGGGGACATGGAGGGACAGTTTCCAACTATGAACCCCTACAGTACAGTTTCTCCAAGTTAGAATGAAGAATGTAGACCTTCCTTTCAACAGAGAACTGTTATTCTATTGTGCTGTGCCAGTCTAAGAGGACTGGCTCTACAGCTATGAGCAAGCCTCACATACCTCTTTTGTGCTCTTTCCAACCAGTACCCTAACAGCTGTGCATTTAAAAAAAAATAAATCTGTTCCCTACTTGATAGCAATTAATGTAGCAGATATGACATCCAAAATCTGACATTAATTATTCTCAAGTAGGGAACCAATTTTTGAAGGGATTTTTTTTTCCAGGGAAAACTGTAGAAGTTTATATTTTTATATTTCACCTTTGCTTTGGTTTATCATTCCCTAATTTGTAAAGTCGATCTATATGATAAGTCTGCACAAATGTAGAAAGCAGAAACAGCCCATGATGCAGAAAGCAGAGACGGGCACAGATGCCAAAAGGTATGAATTTTTGAAGTTCTGACAAAATTCTAATGCAGAGTGGAAGGTTCCTCTATCTGGGTTCCCAGGACACTTCTTTGGAAAGAGTTAGTTAATAAACGTATTCCGAGTACCAGGCTTAAGCCTTCCTTATTCCATCTGAAAGAGCTGCACTTCAGCTCTCCTTCTTAAACTCTGGATTCAACAAAGAATAGTAACGCTTTGAGGCTGAAAATCTCTAAAACCACTCAGTGCCAACTTTAACAGAAGCAGAATTAGGTCAACAGTAAAATTCACTCCCTCCAGGAACAGAGTTGAACCATCCAGTTGAGCACAGAAGAAATTCTTACTACCACATATTTCCATATCTGTGAAGTCCCTTGGGATTTGTAAATAGTAAATAAATAAATAAATAAAATTATTTCCAAATATTGTTGTAGAGCAGGAAGCTCTATCCTACTGGAGAAGTAAAAAGAGAGATTGAGCCTCCCTCGCAGTTACGTATTGAATGAGTGCATGTTTTCAAGTACCACAAACTTGATGGGAGAGAAGATATGAAGTTACGAGTATTCAGAAGAACTGGGGGGGGGAGTAGGGGTGGGGGGTGTGGGGAGAAGAAGGGCCAAGAGTAAAGAAAAGAAGAAAGCCAAATCACATTGGTTCAGTCAGGTATTTAAAATGGGTTTTCTTTAATTAGCCGAACTGTAATACAAATTAAAACTGAATTTCTTGTTCACAGTATATTCATTGGAGGGGAGGGGATGCAGCTGGCTATCTCCAGAGCAGTTCAAGCTAAACCAGACTCAGTTCTGCAGGACTGAACAGAAGCCAGTTTCCATCTTTCTCAAAAGGCCGACAAGCAACTTGGCAGCAGAGAGTCTGACTGCAAGCTCCATCTCAGAAATACTTATGAAGCACGACAAACCTGTGGCGATTGTGACTGAAGTCATTAAAATCACTACAGATTATTTAAAGCTCTCATGCCTGACATTCAGGTCCTTTATTATGCTGTAAATGCCTAGGAAAAGAAGCTGTAGACATAGGGCAGAAATGAGTGCTTTCATACCGCAGCTGATCACTAAGTGACCAGTAAAAGGAGTTTGGTGCCGCACAGCATTTTTGGCATGAAACGTTAAATGGGATTGATTGTAGAATTTCACTTTGTTTTTGAAATCTTTTGCTTTCTGATGACAGAACTGTTGATGATACAAATGCCCAAGCCCAGCTTTCAGTCTGGATAATGACCTGAAGCAAAGTAATCAGATCTCTCGGATCAGGGTCTGTTTCACGATACGAGATAAGATTAATAGTTTCATGCTGATTTGCCATTTCCTAGAGTGGTATTAAATTACAAATTTACAGGAGAGTGGGGAGGAATGTGTACTGTATGAAACTCTCAGAAAAGGGCAAAACCAAGGCACAGTTATCATAAGATAAAACCATAAAACAATCAAAACCCTTGGGGGCCCAGAAGCTCTGTGCAGCCTCTCATGTGTCAGATCATCATAGGGTGCCTGGTTATTTTATGATAAGATTATCTAATGTTAATCTCACCACTAGAATTGCCTGGAATAAAAATGTTACCAACTTTCTAATTTTAATTACTGGGTTCCTGAAGATAACTACTTCGATTCTGTTTTAAAAAAAACCCACTCCCCATGGTTTCTCTGAAGCTGGGAGTACTTCAAATATCAAACTTGTGGATTGGATGGCTTTCAATGTCTTTAGTTCTCTGATTATTAACTCCTCTCTTCCCTCCTATTTTCACCTATTCATCCTGACACAGGACAGTATTCTATGCATACAGGATAATGCAATCTCTGCCACTTCATTTCACAAACTACACCCAAAAATACCAAATACCTCAAAAGAAAACCATAATGCATCTATAAGGAGGCATTCTTGAAATAACGCAGAAGTGGAAAAGTTATTTCCTAACCCAAAGTTGTCAACATAATGACCTTGGCATTAGCCAGCAGAAGGAGCAACCACCACTTTAACAACTTGAACAGCAGAAGCGTACAAGCTGATTCCCTGGATGAGGTTTCTGTTGAGCAATTTCTTTAGAACTCACCACTAACTTACAGAAGAGATAATCTTATGTGTTGGTTACATCAACCAGCGCTGTAACACGCACACCCTCTTTGCACTCTCATACCTGTAAAGCTTTTTCAGCAAATATCTTTCTCCCACTATTCAATGCACAGTAGCAAATGACTGTAGAGCCACACAAGCTATTTATTGTCATAGGGCTCCAACTGCAGACACGAAATTTCAAAAGGAGATATCATGAAAAAACCCTTTAGGGAAACAGTTTTCAGAGGCAGCATGTAGTGGGGTTTCTCAGGAACAAAAAGGACGTGAAACATCTAATAGGAGAGAAAAAAAAACAAACAAACAAAAAACCAACAAGCAGGAAAACTGAGAACTCAGGCAATTTCAAGAACCTCCCATTGTATCACAAAGCAGCTTGATCTAGTCCAAAACCACACTCTCACCAGGGACTTAAGTTAATTCATTGATTGTCCACAGTTTGGGTCTGACTTTCTATTTTTAATCAAACCTTTTTATAATCAAACTAAAGACATCGTGTTACAACATAGGGATACAGAACAAGTCTCTTAGAAGAGTTGTAACATAGTAAAAAACAAATAACTATGTCCTAGTCACACTGTTACTGGATATTATCCTATATTGTCACTTTCCATAGATGAAACTAGAGAATAGAACAGTTGAAGACAATTTAAAGAATAGATTTGTCATGTTACTCACTAGTGCTATACAATTTGCTTATAAATCAGTTATTTTATATATGCATACATAATCTATTGTCTGCATTTCTCTTGTGCTTTTAGCATAAAAATGGTTAGAGAAAAATCTAGATGTCTATTTCTCCTGAGTTCACCAGTTCCTGCTGTTTGTTTCTCACCTGAAGTCATAATCCTGTCTTTGACATCATAATCATTTGCACAGCCACCAATTGAGATGTCACAAACAGAGGATTATGGCCAGGTGGGGAATAAGCAGCAGGAGCAGATGAACTCTTAAGAAACAAAAATCTTGTTTTCATGCAAATGTCCTTCATAATAGAGAACAAAAGAACAAAGGAAGAAAAACACAATGGAGAGAAAATACTAGAAGCCGGATTGTTTCTAAATACATGATCTCCCTGAAGTTTCCTCTGAGGAGTCAGCTGCTGATTAACAACTGCATAAATCACTACAAAAATAAAACAAAACTTGACATCGGATGATTGAACCTCCCCCACCGCCACCACCACACATACACACAGTTTTCTACTTAACATGAAATCAGCAGAAATGCAAGGCACTTTGAGAGAACTTGTAACCTTTAGAGGTATTTATATACATTATGCCTGAATATTCCTGGCAGTAACTAAGCACTGCTATCCTTGTTCTATAGACAAAGACACCGAGGTCAAGGAATACACAGGATCTCCCTGAATCTTAGTCACAATCAGATTGCTCAAGACAAAGAAAATTCAAAGAAATTCAAAGCTGAAGTGGCCCAAATTTTGGAGGAATAGAAAACCCATGGCTCTTGTTACAGTCCTATGGGAGGCTCTTACAGAATGGCTACTCTGGGTTAGCCATTCCAAACAGTTAAGAGAATTATGAACAATTTTTCTATTTAAAAAAATCATTCATAAATTAATCTGTCTGACATTGATTCTGACTATCAATCTGTATGCCAATATGCAGTCACTGAAAAAAAATAAGAAAAATCAAAACTGCAGTCTGCACCCAAAACAACAGAATCTTTATATGTAAGAGAAATCCAATCACCTACACTGATATCACTCACACTATAATGTTGCTGCAAAAAAAAATCTACCAGAAATTCTTCTGGTTCCATTTCTAGTCTCTTCTTTTATTCAGCTTTGGGTGAGAAGTGCTAAATTGTAAATTGGTTAAATTGCCATGTTTTTGGCACTGCTGCTATACCCTTACCAGCAAAAAAAATAATAAAATAAAAAAATAAAAAAAGAAAAATCGGTGTTTCTGTGGAAGTCTAATTAATAAGAAATTCATTTTTGGAACAAGTGAAAAGCCATGGTGCTTCACATACTTGTGTTCTGCCTCACTATTGCCTGTGATGATGCTGAATATATGCCACTAAATGTGACAACATAGATGCCCTACAGCTCAAACAATTCCATCATCTGCCTGTGTTCTAGTTCCCATAAGGTCTTCTGGACATATCTCATACAGATCTTCTCACAGCACAGCACATGTGGCAGCAGTAAAGCAGGGGAGGAACCCTAGCATAAAAATTATGCCCTCAGTCCTCTTATTTTTTCCCTTCTCCAATACATGGTGGTGCAGTATCATGACTATTTCAAGTTTATTTGGATTGTCCAAATAGCCTCCCTGTAAATAAAGGTGCCGTTTGACAAAGCAGTTAATTCAGTAGAAAAAACTTTTTGGCTTTGCCAATAATCACCCTGCATTGTGGAAACGCACCCGCATTTCCTCCAAATCTGAAACAATTACCAGCAGTCATAAACAGCATTCTAGCTTTTAAACACTGACCAGCATGAAAGCAGACTGCTAACACCACGTAGTAGTCTGGATGTCCATACAACACAATTACACTTGAAAAAAACCTAAGCACTATGTATGACATTTATTCATGACTTCAAGTAAATGAGTTGCTGAATAACTCGAGGCTAACCTAGGATTTTACACTTAGTAGACAAACATCTAAATATCCTAACCAGATATTAATCAAACTGTAATTGCTCTCAAGCTGCATTTAGCTTTGCAATCTCCTGTTTCCATTTCAGACCTCAAAAAAAGTTTGGTTGCCCAGAACCTTATTAATTTTCCCAGGCGTACCAGTCCAGTTTAATAAACGATATTATGTCTATGTAGAAATCTTGTCCCGCATTCGCTTTTATACCTATCCTGTGTTTTTAAAAATAGAAGCCTTACTCATCCACGGTGTGCTTTGGAGCATCTTCTTTAAACCTGTCGCTTTCAGAGTCCAGCTGGCAAAACAATGCTTTGCTCTTGTATAAATTTATGTATTATGTATTAATAAGGCTGAAATTCTGCATTTAGAAAGCAGATATGGGTATTTATGAATAACCTAAAGAGAAATGCTTTACAGAAAATACATTTAAATTCCTCCCTCTGTTATTTATAAAGGATGACAGTCATTTTGATATGATAGTAAACACTCTGAATGTGCAAAGTGATGTTTAACTGTGTTCATGTCTCTTATTGGTGACTTTTTCTGTTCATACCAAAAACAGACATACAAGAACATGGTCAAGGTAAGAGCAGGTAGCAAGTGTCAAAGTCATAGTTTTATGTCACCTGTACCAAAGCTTCTCTTCTAATGAGAAAACACTGATACTTTTAACTTTTCTTTCTCTAAGAATTTATAAATCTGTACTGAAAGCAAAAGTTCTATCACTTTGGAAAAAGCAATGTTGTGTTCTTATTGAATCTTTACTTTTAGGTGGAGGGAACACAGGGTGGAATCAATTCTACACTAAATATACATCCAAAACCTGTATTTCCTTAACACCTTTGTAAGGTGAGCAGCACCCATACTGAGAATTACCCACTGAGAATTCCAAGACACAGCCTCTAGATAACATACTGCAGCGTTGGATAATGCATACTCTAGGAACAGGCTAACAGAAAAATGCCAGTTAAAATATTTCAACACCAAGGAGACAGTAAACCTTTAAGAATGAAAAAAACATCTGGTTCAAAACATAAGCAACCAGCTACATTGTACTTTGCTCAAGGTAAAAAGAACAGAGGATGCAAAACCATTCTTGTGAAACCAAGGAGAGAAGGACAGCCCAACCACACCTGTACATAGTCTGAAGTACCAGTGTTTCATTCTTAGAAGCCGTCGGTGTCTGCTGTTCAAGGGAAAAAGTCTGCTAGGTTACAGTATAACCAATGTGCCTCCCAGCCAAAAATCCTTACTATTATAAAACCGATTGCTAAGCAGAGCTTTAAATAAAGTTTGGAAGTGAAATGCTTTCAAATGTTAGCCTGTGATTTCTGAAATTAGAGGTCAACTCTATTACCCCTTGATGCTTGACTTCTGAAATTCCTTAAAATATGGCACTTGCTTCCCATTTTCAGGAACGCACCTCATGCAGTCAAGCATATGGAGTCAATAAAGGTGTCTCTTCATCTGCCATCTGAAGCTTTATTTTTCTCACTTACAAATTACAACTGGTTTTAGTAATAGCAATGCCTGCACACATTTGAAATGCACTTCCATTTTCCACATTGCAGAGCTATATGGCTTAGTAAATACAGGCAATTTAGGTTCAAAACCATAGCTCCAGGCACTACATATCAAGAATTTTATATTACTGAAAATTAATGCCTTTTTTGCATATGCTTGAGCAATAAATTAAAAAGCTATGTCTTATATGTATCAATTGGGATTTTCTTAGCCTTCATTTTAAAAAAGAATCATGCATATGGAGTTGCATTTCAGTTTCTTCTCTGGGCTTTTAATAAGAGAATATGAATTTATTTCAATTCATCAAAAGCAACTAACTAGACTTTAACAGTCTCGTACTTTGTACTGAAATTTGTATGTGTTCAACTGCATCAATATCAACCCCTGAATTCAATTCTCCAATTGAAAAAATTGGCACCTGCATGTACTGTATTCATGGTAGTACCCAAGTAGAATAATCAAAGTAGTAGGGAGATTTTCTTTTAGCATAGAAAACTACAGTCCCCATATCAGAGTTGGGTGGAAAATAAATGAGGTTATGGTAATTGCTGGAAGGAGGGCACAAGGGCTAAATAATGCTTTGAAGCTGTTCCCTCTTGGAAAGCTCTATTCCATTCCAAAATCTGCACTATACCGTGTACATGGAATGGAAATGCTTCTCTCCTGGCACTGCCTGCTCAAGGCAGAGGGATACTAAGGTGTTATGCAGGATTTTCTTCGGCCATGTGAACAGCAAACTCATAACAGATAACTGGAATTGAGCTTTTCCCTCAAAGTGTACTTTTCAGGCCCCTTGACTGCTCCTGCCTTACCTCAGCTTGCTACCAGAATCATCCTTCCAGTTACTTTTACTCCATCCGTGACAAGCAGCAAAATAGCATAAAATGGGCAAGTTTTATCTAAGCTTCAACCACAGAGGCTGTTTAGCACCTAGATTTTAGCATTTACTCACCTTGGCTTTTTTCCAGTGTGTGTTCTGATAGGCTGTGCTACATATTTACTATCTGGTTACCTACAGCAATGCACGTGCACATCTATCAATTCCCTAATCTTTACATACGGATTCCTGACATTGTCTGGAGCTATTCCATCTCTCAAGTGACATTTGTTCTAGGCATTTGGTTTATATTTCACAATTAATCCTGCCTGCCTCCACTGAACAAAAGGCATTTTTGCATTAGTCTTTCAGCATCACCCAGTATTACTCAACATTATTCTTCCTGTTTAAAAGCCTCTGAAATATATTATTTTCTCTGCAGTTGCTACATCTAACATTGCTTAGGTCCATGCCTACCACCAATCCCTTCAAAAGGGATGCATATCCATAGCGTTTGTGACTTGAACCTTTGGACAAGCCGAGGATAATATGGTTCAACAGTTTGTTAGGAATATAAGACTGCCGTTTTGAGTCAGAGCAAGCATCAGTCCAGCTGAGTGGCTCGTCTCTATCCCAGTGCCTCTCAGTAACCCCAGGGACAACAGCAAGGAGGAGCCACTCTTGGTGTAGAGGTGCCACCATGCTCTTGGTGCAGCGGGGACTGCCCACAGTTCCCGTGTGGCCTGCCAGCCACTCCAGAAGACAAAGTGCTGCTGGGATGAACTATGGGGCCTTGAAAATACTATCTGATTTATATAACTGAAATAAATAAAAAAAATAAATAAAACCCAAAGTCAGTGGGCCTTGGGACTCTGGAGAACTCGCTACATTTCCTGCCCAGATGACAGATGGCACATGGATCTTATGCAAGTCATTTAATCTCACCTGGTCAATTTTATTCCCCGCAACCCCCCCCCCCCCCCCCCCCCCCCCCCCCGACAAAACTATGGCTATTACTGAATGCTTCTTGAAGGTCCATAAGAAACAGGGCAAGAGTTTTGCTCTCTGCTTGCTAATATAACCTTACAGCTTCTGTAGCTTTCTCTTTCCCAGCCCAGGCTGATCAGTTACCAAGGTTTGAATGCAGCAATAAACCACAGCATAGGGACCCCTTCAAATTAACACTACAGTGGAAGTGGCCCAACAGATGGCCAAGGAAAGAGGTGTGAAACAACTCTGGGTTCTTACTCCTCTCCCATCCCCTCAGGCATCACATACAGCACCCCACAACACAGAAGGGAGAGTCTGGAGCCAATTTAACCTAGCTAGCTGGGATGCCAGGACAGGCCACAGAAGACTCAAGGACAGAAAGCCTTTATCCTGAGAATCAGCAAGCTGTCTTAAAAAAACACGTCAAATATCTCTAAAACAGACTTAACTTGGGAGATGACTTTAATTTTTGCCATACATTAACCATAAAGGAGATAGAATTGGAAATTAAGCTCTTCCTTCTTCTATACCTACTTGCTGCACTCAGAATATGCCTCTGCTCAAAACTCCGATTTAAACTTGGGGATGTTGTGCTTCAGGAAGTAAAACTAATGTGGAAGAGATCAAAAAGAACTTTTGACATGCTATCTAATACAACAGTTTTGCCTCCTAAATACAGACAGAAGAGGTGCTTCAATAAGCCAGTAGTGAGGGGAATCTATTAGCTTATTTTCCTGTGAATTTTAGGAGTTAACATGCATTATTAGGAATTATACCATGCGGTTTCAGGGAATTCCACTAATTTTAAAGTGTCTTATTTCATAAAAGCTACAAAAATAATTTTATAAATGGGAACGATTTAAAAATAAGTATCCTCTTCCACTTCATAATGGCAATAAGTAAGCCAGGCTGCCTGCTTATAAAAGAGAGAACTAAAAAAATAGAAACATTTTTAGAAAGAAAACTTTAAGCTACTAATGCTTGAAAGAAGCACATACAACTTGTGTACAAAGCTAAGTTGAAATTAAAGTTTGTGGTTTGGGTTTGTTGGCTGTTTTTTAAATTCTTCAGACTGCAAAACCCCTAGAGATGTATTTTGCTTGTGTTTTTGCAGCAGTGGAAACTCCTTGGAACTGGAACAGTGCCAAAACCCTCCGTTCCCACAAGGCTCGATCTCAGCAATGGAAGCCTTCCTACGATCACATTTTGAAGGTAACTTTCAAAGTCTTTCCTATATCACAAATATGCTAAATGCACCAAAATATATTTTTCACTAAATAAAATTATATTCATCAAATCTTCAACCTATTATCCCACATTCTCTTTTGGAACAGACTTGTCAATAGAACAGCATCGTCAATCAATCCGATAGATTTTAAGCGTATCCACAATGAATCTACCCTGCAATAAATTGGCTTGAGTCATATAAAAACTCATATCTTGATGTTAGGAGAAGAAAAATTATTATTTTGATCTATTCTTCCTCCCCTTAAAGCACCTTGGGCAAGAGCTAAGCATTAAAAAGAAAAATAACTAACAGTTGTGTTACAGCAATCAAGCCTAAATAAAAATGACTGATCAATCCAGAGGAGAAAATACAAAAGACATCATTCCATATCAAATACACACAACGATTTTAACTCAAAAGTTTTCAAGTGTGTGAAATGTGTTACAGTAATTAAACAAGCAGACAGGGTACCAAAACTGTAAGTAGTTTTGAACACCTACATTTTCCCCCTTTTCAATCATTCTCTCTAGATTACCAAAGCATTTAAAATTGTATCCTTTTACCAACACTATTTTATTAGGGTATTTAGCAAGAGCATCATATAAAATGATGACCCAGAAACTGGTATGTGGATTTCTCTGCTACTGGATTACAGTAGTAATTACATAGTGCTGGATTACAGCACTAGCGGAAGAGAGCCCAGGATTTTCTCCTCCCTCCTTTATTAGTCCGGAATTTGCAATTCCTTTTCAGAAACTATTCCCATTACAGTTCCTCCTCAATGCATGTTGCATTACTTCTCTTGGATGAAGCCCAGTTATGTTGCACAGCATCTCAGACTCCTATCAGCTCATTTTAAAAGCTTGTTTTCCTTCATGAAATGGTTGTGCCTGAAAATACAGTTGCCACTTGAAAATATCATAATTCACTACAGTTTGATCCAATGGCACTGAGCAATTCCTTAACTCAAATTATAAACAAAGAAGAAGGTTCACCAAAAGACAGTTTCTGCTGGCCGTATAAAACATGTTTGGCATTAAAGCAACTTAGTACTTTTGAAAGCTGCTGAGGAGCTGAGTGCTCTCGGCTTTCACCAATTTCAAAGAGGCAAGAACACTCAGCATCAGCACTATTAGTTCAAGCCCATGTCAAATCACTTTATCCGAATATGTACTTAAACACGTAAAGTAAGCTACAAATGTAACTGAAAACAGCAACATGCGTAGAACAGAACTGAGGGCCAATTTCCCCAGGCAGAGGATCACCTGCAAAGGAGTAGCAAATCAGCCTTCCAAGGGCTAACCAAAAAGTGCTTCCGAAGAATCCCCAGCCAGTATTCCCTTACGCATGAAGGTGCACAAAGCTGGCTCTAACCCTTCTGATACTGTAAGATCACCCTAAGAAGTTTCCCCAAAGTAACTTTTAGACTACGTCTATGATTCTGTTCAAATCAATTCTCTTCAATGCATTGCACTGAGGAAGACTGGCTGAGATACGGCTGGCATCAATGACAGCACCAGGAAAACTGAAAAATTACCTCTAAAAGCGTTTGAGAAGAAAATGCTCAACGTTGTATTTCATATCACTGAGCCTGAAACAGAGCATGGTGTTCTATAATGCTCTTTCAAAGTACTACCATTAAAAAAAATTAAGATGTATCAGCGATAGACAGTAATTTACAACACCAGTGAGCCAGTTAAAAGACAAACACTTAAGAAGAGAAACGTCATAGTATGCACTAACAGGTTAACACAAAACAATAGGCAATAGTTATACAGGATACTAAAAATGGGTGTAATATGATGAAACAGGAAATAAGGACTATAAAAATGCTTTCTGAAAGCAAACCACAACAGAATTCTTCCATGGGAAGCAATGGAAGCCAACTTTCACGCTATTTAGGCTGGACAAAATGTTTAAAAAAATAACAAAAAGAAATGTAAGGAGAAAAATCCTGCAGCAGCAAGGAGGGGAAAATGAAAAGGTTTGGTCATACACGTAGATTGAGAATGCAAGGATTAGGTGAATTACCAAAAGTAAAAGTGGAAATCTGGGAGAAGCCTAGAAAATTGGGAGAGGGGGGACAGAGAAGGAAAAGGGTAGGGAAGTTCTTTGTCTCTAATGCTTCTGATTTTTATGTCATTTCTCCAGTTTGATGAAAGAAAGCAACAACCTCCTAGTAGAATTAGCAACCACACACAGAGGAAATAAATACAGATTCAAAGTGCGACATCTAATAAAAGAAGAAAGTCTTTCTCTTTTCTGCAAATGGAGGATGATGATGATTCAAATGAAAAAAACCACAGCAAACAATATTCATAATATACAGTTTCTGCAGGCTACAGAAATCATTGTGAGGTGCTGTATACTGCGGAGTTTTATGACATTTTTTGGCTGAGTTCATGATTAGGAGATTACATAAGCTGTTTATTACTTGCTGCAGCCTATGGAGCGCAAAAAATGAACCGGTCATTTAATTTACACTAAATTTGTACCAGATAGCAGAAAAAGCAAAGCAACTCACTGAAGACAGAGCAAGCATTGAAACGCTGTGACTAAGAAAACAGCACCATTTTCCAATATTGTGTTGGACAGAGAAAATAAATAGTTTGATAAAAAATAATCAGTATAAAAAAAGCCCTTGAACTCTGCCTGGACCCATGGATTAATGCCTAGCAACAGAAATGTCTGCATGTGTATTCACTTGCACACATGCGTGAGCGTAGCAGTTGTGGATGGACAAGGGAAGAGCTTGAGAAGGACATGGGCAAAGGGAGGAAAAGAATGGCAATTCAGTTTTCATGTTTCCCCAAAGTCTCAACTAGAACTAATCAAAATGAATTCATCTGAATGTCTGTGATGGCCAAAAATTTAGTCACACACAGTCTGGCTGTCCAAATGAATGGTGAGGAAAGGGCTCACATCAATCAGCTTCATCTAAGAAGATTGGCACAACTTCAATAGGGATTGACAGAGTTCAGTGCCTGCCAGACTGATGAGCCAAGCACCAAGCTGAAAATGTTCTGACTATTCATAATGACATTGCAGTCTAGGGCCTTTGATTAATTAATTCAGGAACTAAAGCTTTCAGTTACTGTAAGAAGAATATTTGAGGTAGCTGTTTCTCACCCCTTACAGTATATGAAATCCACATCCCACTGCTCCGCACTCAAGCACGGACTGGTACCATTACTGCAATGCCTTTGACTGCTGCTACACAGGGTCTAATGTACACTCCAGTTCCTCCCCTCCCTCAAACAACTTACTTTCCTGCAAAATAAATAAAACAATGCAAATGTTCAGTGCCTTGCCTTCGAGAGATTTTGCTAAATGAGCCTTCTTCAAGCCACAAAAGAAACATTTGTCTTAATTGTTACTAATAATGTTATCTTTCGGTGCTCGCCAAAATTCTCTGACCAGCAGTGGGGTCCTTGCACAGCACTGCTAGAAATGTTGCTAGGTAGCATTACAGATGCAGACAGTTAACAGCTTAAAAAAAAGAAGGCTGATCATTTTATTGCATTATTGTTCAGACAGAAGAAAATTCATTTTCATTAAGGTAAGACCTTTCCACTCATTCTCAGCCCTAAATCTGGTTAGAGGAAGGCAAGGTGTCTGTTATATTAATGTATTCCAATTAAACAAAATTGGGCAGCATAAATAGGAAACTTGAACAAGTTGCACTGAAGTTAGGGGGCTACTGATACACTTTCTGGGGCATGCAGTCAGTCACATAGACTGTGTTTATTAGAAAACTTGAAGGATTGAAGACATTATACAGAAGTCAGACTGATAAAAAAAAACCCTGTTATAAGCTCACCCCAACCTAAGTTATTTCACCAATATCACACATGTATTTGAACAGAGTACCCAGCACAGACTCAGTCCCAAAGCAGTTGCCATTTCTTTCTTCCAGCATACGTCGTTTTTCTGTTTAGTAATGCTGTTTTCTGTAGCATGATACTTTACTAAAGCTGCACAGAAAAGCATTTTAAAGGGAAGCAACAAGCCTGACAAACAGCAGAAATGAGATCCCAGACAAACAGCAGCAAGGAAAAAACCGATGATTAAAGCTGGGAGAGGTTATTAAATTACCTTACTTCTCCAGTATTCACTTTGCACCCAGCATACATTTATTTTTTTAAATGCCACTTGTTCAAAAATAAAGACTTACATGCTTCTTGCTGGTACAAAGTCAATCATCAGCAAAATTGTGGTCCACAGAAAAGGAGAAATTTAGCTAGAGTCAGACCTGTGCTGCTTTCATATGAAAGTGAAAAAGCTTTTCCTTACTTTTCATGGCCTCTTAAATGGTCTTTTTGTTTTAGGGTAAGTCTCACCTGGCAGACGACCATTAAGCCCCAAAGCACCGAGGATTCATAATGCAGTGGCATGAAGGGCCCCTACCTGCCACATACAATGAATGCCAAAGGGAAATACACCTGGCAACAGAAGATGCATCAAACTCACTGGATTCACAAATTACATGATTCTCTGAATTACAATCAATTTGTAAGGCTACGAGGCCTATTATAATCCGAAAGGCGTATTTATAAGCTTGCGGCTATTCACAGCTTTCAATTTAGATTTAGAAAGTTTCGGTTTCACTCCTGTTGTGAATAAAATATCCATATAGAGACTATTTTCTTCTCCTTAGCACTGGGAAGTATGACCTTTAGGACATTCTGGCTTAGTTCAAGTGATTTGGCTGCATTTCTCCCTTCCCTCATTCCTTCTCAATCGAAGGTTAGATAATTCATCTTCATCTGCAAACCCTAGGGAAGCCTACAGGTAGAAAATAGTGTATTCTACTACAAAGCAACAATAGGTAAAGAACCATTTATTTCCTCTTAAATACATACTTTCTAAAGAGGTGGTCTGCAGTAGTTTCTTGTAGGAAATAAGAGGTTCTGTAACGCTAGTGCCTAATTCTGAAATCAACTTTAAAAAAAAAAAATATATTAGAGCAACAGCTACTCCAAAGCAGAAGGATGTGCACAAGACACTCAAGGAAACAAAAAGCCTGCTAATTTAAACTGAGTTATTGAGACTGAGCAAGTCTGGAGGCAAATGAGACCGTCAACAACTAAAGCAAAGTCCGCCCATCAAAAATATCTATACAAAAACCCATACTAGTTTCATTTTGACCATACATAAGGTGACACCTTCCATTAAACTGCTAACAGTTGACATGGAGAGGAGACTTAAAATCTTTACTCCCTTCTTCTGCACTGCTGTCACTGCCTGTGCGCTTCAGCCTCCCTGGCTCTTGGCGCAGTCACCTCTATGAAAGCCACAGAAGTATTGCAAATTGACTAACAAGATTAGCAAATCTGCGCTTGACTTGTTCAATAAGGTGTTGATGCATGCAGATATATTTGCCGAAATGACTTCATCCAAGAGGCATCAAATCTCACCGGAGCCCCTTCTATTTTCAGTCCCTAATCCCTAAACCTTTCTAACCTGCATATAACAAAAAAAAAAAAAAAAAAAAAAAAAAAGGAGCTGAAAAGGAAGGAGAGGAGATAATGATGCCCGCCGCGAAGGCAGCCGATCAGGCAGTGCCTCCCCCAGCCCCTGCACACACAATCAGTGCCAGCTGTAGGCCAATTAAACCCAGCCGCTCACAGGTGTTCACAGAAATGACGAACACAAAAGAAATTCGCACTTCAGAACTGCAATATTTAAAAGCTTTGAGGTGGAACCAAGAAAGATAAAAGCCCGAATTAAGTTTATTGCCACCTTGTGCTTCACTCTAATGCAGGTTTTGAACAGGGCCTCCCATTGGTATTAAAAGTTGGATGAACATCTGCATTTAAAATACAGGAAACCAAGCACGTGAAGTGCTTTTAAAACACCAGTTGCCATAGTAGATAGGGGGCTTTAGTATATGTTCATTTATTATTATAGTTGTACGGCAATATGGTAAAATATATTTGCCAAGTGGGCAATACAAGCTCAACTCTAAGTCAACATAATATGCTAGATTGCTTAGATTTTCATAAATATTTTTGGTGCTTATTTTCTCTAAACATAACTCTCATTTCCCAAAATAGCAATTTCTTTAATTTTTAATGAGAACAAAACCATGGTAAGATCTTATCATGCTCTCTTACGTTCAGATTAAAAACCACAAGAGGGGAGAAAAAGGAAAAGAGAGGCAGCCCCCTGAAAACTCTCTGTGTTCGCTTAAGTGGTCGAGTGACAGGAACTATCCGGTAAGTGAATTCTTTCCCTCTCCACAGAGCAGCAAACAAAGTATCTGTAAAGTGAATTTCTCTTTATGGTCCTACACCAAAAATATGTATACAAATTAACATCCAAATGTCTTTAATTCCCATGATATGTCTATTAAGCAGCAATTCTCCATAAGGCTGTTTAGCTATCCAAACAGCAGCCTAAAATTATTATCTCTATAAGCTTCCCATAACTTATCACTCAGTTCCTATGAAAAGCCATTAATTTTGGCCTCTCTCTATCTTAGTCTCACAGGAAATATTCTGCAAAGGGATGTAATAAAAATGTGATTTCTGCCATCATTTCATTAAAATTCCCTGTTAAATTTCTATCTGAACAGTGTACATAATATAAAAAAACTCAGGGCTCTTATTAATGGTGCTGTTCCTTATGATATGGACTTTAAAAAATAATGAAGACCATTTCTTACTTGTAAGAATATTGTTCATTTTTCATTCCTATTAAAATTTAATCTGGAAGTTGTTTAAAAATGTTTAAGTTCCATTACATTTCAACATCTTAAGAAGGTGAAAGAGCTAGCGAGTTCATGAGCAGGAATGCAGTCGCTCATCTGTCCTTCCACTGATACCTCAACAGTAAATCACTCGACCGATCTATGATTCAAGACATTGCAATACGCACCCATCTCACGGGAGTGCTGTGAGACAACGTTTCCTGAAAGAGCTTCAGCTCCACGGGTAGAGGATGATAAAGAACAGAGGAGCAAATTGCTTCCTCTGCTTATGAGTATCTTTGAAGTTTCAGGAGAGGGGTTTTTGGATGTTTTGATTAGAGTTGGCGTTTTGGTGTGGGTGGGTTTTTTTTTTGTTTTGTTTTGATTGGTTTTTTGGGGGTGTAGTGGGTTTTTTGCAGGATTTAAGCAAGCCGAAATCCACACAGAAAATTGTGGTGAATACACCAAAAAAACCCCATCCAAATGCCACCGAGTCTTCAATATGAGAGCAACCACTTAGTAAGCGCTCTACTGAGTGAAATTTAAGAGGAACTGCCTTTTTGAAACTGGAGAGCCAAGTTGTGTAGAAGGTTAGGCTGGTTCTGAAAAGTGTAAGCCAGGCAGCTCTCCCACAGCCTTTCACAGCAACACAGGTTACTTCAGATTTTAAGGGCTTTTTTAGATGGTACTAGTGGACTAACTTTAAACAGTCTTCTCTCTGCTTCCTTACCCTCAAATACTCAGCGGTGAGACCAAGATCCACACACGTGCTGTGGAGTCCCACCTACCTCACTGCAAGGGCACATCGCGCAGGGCACGTTCCTGCACTCACTTCATCAGCGCTCAACACGCTGAAGTCAAGAGGATTAGACGCTTTGTGGCAACACTGAGTTAAACGAACTGACAGTAACCCACCAAGAAAACTAAAATTAAACTATCAGAACTAGGCCATGCATCCTCTACAAACATTGTACTTAAGCATTTTCTACAATCAGGTCTTTTATTCCAGGGTCTAATTTTAGACATCTAAGTATAAAAATTCTGGCCCATACATTTAATGGAAGCGTGCGATTGCCAAGCTGAGAATGTTAAATCTAATTTTAGTTTTTCTTTGCATACTTGTTTTTTTTTTTTTCCACACAATTTCTGCAACTGAATAGAAAAATATCCATGATATTTTCTGGATCACATTCACAATATTCATTTTAGTTGTTGCATTTTGAGTAGTTATAAAGCCTACTCCAATGAATTGGAGCTTTTTCATTATTCACAGGGAGACCAAAATTTCATTCTCTGCTATCAAAGTACTTTCTGGTAAATTTTTTTAGTCCTGGAAATATTTCTATTAAAATTAATGTTAATACATTGTGATCTGCACACATCCTAAATTAGAAACTTAAACCTCCCTGAAAGTCTTCCTTTTAGATCTTTTTATGCAGTTATCATCCGGCTATTGTGCTACAGGCAAATTTTTGCATTTTCTTCCTCACATAGATGGTTTCATAACAGGGATATATTGATTTAAACTAGTTTCATTACTACTAATGCTCTGCTAAATTTTAAAGACAACGCAATATTGAACAGAGTAATGTGTTCTATTAATAAGCATACTATTGAAATACTGAGCAGATTTATTGCATTTGGATGTTCAAATAAACACGACGATCATTTTCTATAAATCATCTCCTGCCTAAAAAGGTGACTGAAATGGGATTTGATTTTTTAAAAAGTAATAAAAACAATGAAAACTAGTTTGAAAAATTAACCAGTGGATTTTAATCAAAAAAGGTATTCTGTAATCAGACATGTTCGGGCCTTGTTGAAAGCAGTACTTATTACCACATGTACAAAGGACCTTTAAAGGCACTGGTTGTAGCAATAGTTTGAGGGAAGAAGTTTAAAAAGAAATTCAAGCTCTGTTTCGTAAATGAAATAAAGCAGAGATGGCAAAACTTTAAGTCCACACAGCACAGTGCTTGGCTCTTGCACGCATACTTAAGCTGGCTCGGGAACCAGGAGCTAAGTATCCATGTCAGTGCAGTATCTGCTTGAGCCTGCTAATTAAGCTTGCTGAGAAGAACTAATTACTGATGCAGCTTTACTGCTTCTGGGAGCTGAGCTAATACCACTATGCAGTACAACACATCAGCCCATTTGGAGCAGGATCAGGTAGCTGACCAAAGCAGGGCAGAAGCATGCCCTTAAGTAAATAATTCCTGATATCAAACAACAAATAAAGAGTCTGTTTCTTCAGCAGTGACCCCATGTGTGATCTCCCACAGACCTCCTCCTCCGTGCCTCCTCTGCCACATACGGAAAAACACTCTTGCAAGAGTGCCTGAGCAGGGAAGGACTTACTGAAAGACAGGAAAATAAGCACCTTCTGATTGGTAGCGTAACTGTGAAGGAGGGTTTGCACACACTGAAATCTTCTTCATTAACTCTGCAACAAAGCATCCTCATTTCCTGAGTTTTTGATTGCCACAAATACCATACTAAGTGCTCTGGTTAAAAAAGAATGCTTTAAGCCATCTTCCCCACACGGATTTCAGCTGCCGTAAAACATTCGCTTCCTATCTTGCTCTAACAGTTCTCCATAAGAATACTGCTAAAATTACATGGGAATCCAAACTGAGGGAAAAAAGCAAGATTGTAATCAGAATAGCAAGCCCTGTTAGGGCTAACAACAACTGCTGGTTACTACTGCTAGAAGATAACAGCAAGGCAGGCACAGTGCACCGCTGTGCACTGAGCAAGCACATACGGCAATATGCCTCTGTGGTCACCCTGTCTTTCCATCTCAGCTATCATCACTACATATTTTCTTTCCTTTCTCTGTTGCCTGTACCCCAAACTGCAAGCTTTATGGGACAGGAACTCTGTTTTATTTACACATGCAGCATCTGCCTAAATGACTCCCAAGACTGACGACTGTGGCCCTTCCATTTCCCAGCTTCTCCACAGTGGCACAAATAAACTAGATAATCTCTGAATTTTGTTTCTAGTTTATTACAGCAGCCCACAAAGCCTGGCAGTTCTCTCAGTAGTTTATACTTATTTCCAGGCTCGGGACTCTGTCACCCAGCAGAGCACCATGCTTTGCAGCAGAACACCACCGGCTCCTTTGCCAAAAGAGCTAGATGTCACTGCCTGACTGCCTACTGCAGAGCCTAGATGCTCTGTGCAAGCACCAAGCTGTGCTTCTGCAAAATCACAGCATGGGCCAGAAGTCTCTATCTTCCTTTAATATACATACCATACCTGAAAGAATGGCGCTTGAGCTTCTAAGCACTGTCACAATACAAACAACGACAATAACTTTTTACAGCCTGCCATTTCTGCTTGCACAGCTGTATGGACTGCAAAAGGTTATGCATATAAAATTGTTAGGTTACAGTTATTATCTTGTTAGAAAGAGCATTTTAAGTGTTTGAGGAACGAGAGGACTTCTTTTTATTAATATTTCAGTAAAACTATGAGTGTGCAGTACTTGCTTCTGATGTAGGAAAAACTAATTTCAACTCAGCAATCCAGCATAACTACATCCTCAAATCCCAACGTGCCTCCAAAATCTTAAAGACATAAAACTGGGCCATGGTCAAACTCTAACCCAACCTTCACTACTGCAGCAGAGATCTTCCACCGCCTAAACAAGCTCTCTAATTACAACTACGTGGAAATCTCTGCATGTCAGATATCAAATCTTTATAATCCCAATACTGATTAAGCGTATTTTAAAACATTCCTAACAACTATCATCATTACGGAGGACCTCTGACTGACCTATGCTGCAGACTTTTACTCTTCTTCCAATCGTTTCACTCCCTACCCACATCCCCTCTACAGCCTACCACAAAAGCATAAAAGCCTTTTTTTTTATTAAACTCTCATCTTCGATGGGCAGCTGAGTTTGGCAAACTCATGACACCCACTGTGTAGGAAAGACATACGCTTACCCCTACTTACAAAGCAAGTGTCAGAGTTTCTTTAAGTTTGAGAGAAGTATCAACTCTGGCTCTCCACCCAACATTACATGCACTTATAGATAATCTGGACAATGCTTACCAGAGAAGATTACCCTCTCAAGAAACAATAACCTGGATGAATTCTTCTCCTGGGATTTTCTACTGAGATAGCATTATCACAGTCCATAAATATCATCAACAGACTACGCCATCTCCCCATTCCTCTGCTTGAACATATCTCCCTGTTTGTACCTTTTGTCTTTTTCTCATTCTAGTCTTATACTCCCATTTCCCATATTTACTGTTCATCTCCAGATAATGACTTCTGTAACAAACAAGTTACAAGTGCTCTAGGTAAACGTTATGTAAATGTCAGAGGTCTTCTGCTTATCTTCAATCATTCTCTATCTATATTGGCTTATTGAGTAAATTATTTGCCAACTACTATTAGCCCTCTTTTCACTTATGTGCTGAAACAAGCTTTAAAAATTAAGTTAATAAAAGAAATGAGGATTAAGCACATCGGGTCTCACTAACATACTGAGCCTTTAGCAAGTCACTCAAGATTATTCCATGCGCTCTTCCTTAAGGGGGACACCCCTCTCAGCTAGCATGCTTCAGGATTACTTCCCCCGGTCCCACTCCCTCTGAACAACCGATCAGATACACGATAGAGTGCACCTGACCAAGTACTCACTGGCATTAGCTCACCACCCAGCCAGCACCACTACCCTGCTGCTAATACTTTTATTTCCAAGAGTAGGCACAATTCAGGCACATTACTGCACAATCGGTTTGCTGAGATGTGAAAACTCGGGTTCTCACTTGAGGTTCTTGGGCTTATTTCTGACCAAAAGGAAAAGCAGCGTTCAAAAGCAGCAATCTGAGGAGACTAACGACCCCATTGGCATTTAAATGGTTTGCCATTTTGCATGAGCACTTCTTATGGCTATTTTATATCTCATAAGTAGAAAAAAATTAACAGACTTGATTCACCACTCTTACTCCAGGGCAACTGTGCTTATTTCAATAGAGGGCTCTGGTGCAAAGGAGTAATGCCATTATGAATCACGACAAGGGTTTGTACTTGTGGTTTTCATGCACAGAACTTGAAAAGCTTTACAAGCAACAGTGGGAAGCACTGTTAACCTCACTGTACAAATAGTGAACTTAGGCACAGAATGCTGAAGTAATTATCCAAAGGTCACAGAGTGAGTCAGTAGTAGATGCGGGACAAGAAGCCACTTACGTTCACTCCCAAATTCTCTAATGGAGCATCCCCGCCTTCCTGCAATGAAGTTTTAAGTGTAAATCAATAATTGAGGTCACTGAAAACTTTCTGCATGCAGACTGTAGTGAAGTCATCCTTTAGGAAAGCACTGACAAAAAGCACAGAGCTTAATGAATTTTTCAGTGGTCCTTATGTAAGGATACAGCATTCCAGGAGGAGGTGAGAGGAAAGGACACTTGCTCAGGAAGCCCTGTAACAGGACTGCAGTGACAAATCATTACTCCCAGAACACTGCTCAAGGAAATGTAATGCTGCCATTTTCCAAATGCTGGGTTATAAAACCTTTCACACATACAATATTTAAAACCATGAATTACCTTCGAGAATGTATCCAAACATCTAACGGTATCAAGTCATGCTAACGGTTATCTGTTTATAGGTCAGGAGGGCAGTAAATTATTGCAACGGAAAGTAGTAAAGCCTGCATTGTATCTAGTTGTGCTGTTTAACAGGTGATAGTGAAAAGTAGGTGATGCATGGAAACTTCCAAGTTTTTATAGCTCCTGCCTCAATCTGTATTCACTTATATAAAGATGTCACATTTTTAAACATTTAAAAGTCAAATTGTCTGGAGAATAGATTCATATAAAATTTATTTTCAGAAACAGATATTTAGCCTACTGCTATCAGAGTTGATTGCTCTTATGTATAAGCTTTATTCAAGTTTCTTACAGGTTTGAAAATACAAAGACTGACATTTCAGATCCCATACTCAAGTGTGTCATTAACCAGAAATTGAAATGGGAACATTTCCACTTTCTCAGAAATACTCGGTTTGTTAGGGTGATAACTGCACTAACTGCTTTTGAGTTTTTGTGAAGCTACTAAATATAACTCACTTCAACACAGACAGGAAGGAGGAGTCACAATGGCAAAAGAAAAATCCTGAATTGGTGCCTTACCCAGCACAATGTGCCTTGAGAATTGAATAATTTCAAAGCTCTGCCAAAACAGCTATTTGTAAGTGGCTAATGGCAAAAATGTTTTATTCTGTTTATGTCAAAGACATGTTTGTCAGGCACTGGACAGCCAGACAAATCAGGGTCCAATTAGTTCAGTCAATTCCCCCAGTTTTATCCTTTCAGTCTACTTTGAGTTATTAAAGCATCAGAAATAAAATGCTACTGAGACAGCAATAAGGGAAATAAGATGTCAGAACTCTATTAACAATGGAATTTTCAGGATGTAATGTAAATAGAAAATCAAATTTATGCAAGAAATATATATCAGTAAGTAATACTCAATATAATCATCCTACATTTATCTTTAAAGGAGCTTTTATCTCCAACTGACTTAAAAAAAAAATAATGCTTCAATACATAGACGTATTGACTTCTTTGGAACAGTGACCATCATTCAGATTCAGATGCCTACCACTACAAGAGGATATTGGTCCCCAACTCAAATACTACAGTTGTACAAATAACAGTATGTGAGTAATTATTTATTCCACCCTTGACATTTAACCAACTCAGAGAGAAAGTGTGACAGTTAAGCAGTTGCAAGATAAAAAGAACCGGAAAATGCCACATTCAACTGAAATGACAGGAAATATTTAGGTAGACAGAATGTAATAAATTTGGCAGACTTACGGGAGTTTAATTGCCCCTTTGTGAAAAGGGATAAATACATGTAAAAACCGTAACTGTGAGGAACAGTTTTCTGTGAGGAAGAGCTTTCTCTTCGGGGTGTCAAAATCTTCATTACTTGAACACGACCATCACAGCAAGGACATTTTCTTGTCCCACGGCAGTGATGGTTGGGTTGGTGGCAGCCGCCTCCAGCTCAGTGCCAGGCTTCATGCAGGCACCAAGAGGTCAGCGGCCTCTGGCCCCAGAAAGGCTGCCACATATACCAGCAACTTTCTGGCCTTATGCTGGCTCACACTTGCTGACGCAGATAGTGAGATGTTGGCTACTTCAGGCAGCATCTGTCACCCAAATAATTAAACCTCATTTGCTCCCAGTAGAGAGTAGGATGCACTTTTTTTCTCCCCCTTACCACTGTGAAATAGAGCTCATCTGCCATGATGGCTGACAAGTCCCATGTTAGCTCTCACTCAAGCGTCTCAAGTCACCTTGTCTGTCGAACCATGATACAGAAAGATTTCTTCACTAACACAGAGGGCAAAAAATATTGGTGATTTCACCAGCACCTTCATGCAATAAGGAGAGTTTTTTTCCTCTGCATTTGTTTAAAAAATTACCAGCTCCCCATTTTATAGTGTTTCTGACATTTCAAAACATTCTTATAATATTCTTAAACTCTTTCTTACTAGTTTACTATAACAGAAGTATTCATCTCTAATTTCAATGTATTAACTTTCTCCTGTTGTGGAAAAAAAAAGTTAAAAGGGCATAATGAACATCCTTGCTTTTGCTAGGTCTTTTTGGCAGCCTGCCACCTGGAATATGCTCCCACACAGAAGTTTACACTCATGGGTCCAAAAGGTTGAAGACAAATTAAAAGGAATACTTACAAGATTTACTAATACTAACAGAAGGGATTAGTTCATCATGTAAACAGCACTAATGATGTGTCTGAAAATCAACAAGTCACACCAAAAAACCCACATGATCTTACTTATTACTTAGGATTGTACGCTTTGTGTTCGGTGTTGATCATCTTAGCGATGATGCCACCTAATCATTCATGAAAAAATAAAAGGAGTATCTTTGTATTTGGTAAAATAATGAGGATTTCAGAAAAAAAAGATGCCCAGATTCTTCTAAATTGAATCATCATCTGGATTTGAGTCACCTTCTGGAGATGCCTCATACTTCCACTCTTGCTTTCTGCAGAGGGACCCAAGAGTGACTGACGGTCGTATCACACACACTGTTAGGAAGAAGGAATGAGGGAGTAACTTTTTTAATATGCTAGTGTTTACTGAGCTACATAGCCTGACTGACAAAGCATTAAAAAAAAATACAAAACCACAAGCTTTGAAACACTTTTTTTAAAGAAAAATCTGTAGTCTTCTACATTTACTTCTGTACCTATAAATAAGCATGTTGTTACAATAACAGTACTTTGGATAAAACGCTATAACAGAATTAATGCTTAAAGAAACAGATAATAAGAATGCATAGATGCGTGTCTAGCCAATAGAAGACTCCAGTGTTTTTTTTCCTCATTTTACTTACAGAAGTGCAGGCTCTTCATTTCAGAAAACATGATCTTTTTTACCTCTGATTAATAAATATGCCCATGAAATGGATCATATATGTGCACCTGCCTTGAGTAATACAGCATCAGAGGTTTTTTCCCCATGTTGAGTACTTGTTCTTTGTAATCCAGCACAGTCAAAAAGACTACCTCTTTATACAAGAATTAACTTACGTACAGAGAAGTCCTGGACCAAGCGAGTTCCCCTTACAGTATCTTATACTTATTAACTAGACCAACATCTCATCTTTGCATTTACACAGCATTTTAAATTCACTGAGCTTACATGCTCTAACAGTGGGCATCATCTTCTACTTAAGGAGCAAGAAACTAAGACAGAAAGCAACTAAATAACTTGATGGCAAGACAGTAACAGAACAGAATTAGATCCCAACGCATCTGATTGCCAGCCCTCATCTACCTGGTAGACCACAGCAGCAGTCCCAGTATCACACTTGTGTGCAGAATTCTCATGGTCAGCACAAGTAATGAGAAATATTAATCAAAACTTGTCATGTCCCTTTAATGACATTCCCATGGATAAAATGAAAAACAAAGGCCCAAATATTTAAAGACCTTTCTGCACATGTGTCTGAAGTCTCCTTTCCTCAAGTGAAAAAAATAATTTCTCCATTTTACCTAAAGCTTCAGAATCTACACAAAGGACCTAAGATAACATGTCAAAAGGCTGATATCTGTTGATTAACTAGAACATTCGGGTGAAAAATAAATAAATTAAATTTAAAAAAATCAAACTGGTACTCATTTCTGTGTTAAGATTTAGAAAAAGTAGAAAATAATACAGTTTCCCAACCACAGGCAGTATTATACTCAAGGCTTGCTTACATGTATATCAAATCGAGTCAGTCTGTCTATACATTCACATGATGGTTGCACATGCTACCAGGCACACACGACAGGAGGATTTTTGCATTAGCAGTGCTGGTCAGATACACAAGCAAGTCCTTCCCACATATGGGCATGCATGCTGCTGCGTGAACAGTAGTGTGCATCCCAGGTCCTGTGCTCCTCTCAGCCGCAAACTCCCTAGGGACTCCAAGGCAGCATACCCACACTCAGTGCAAAAGTTACAGATTAAAATAACAGTTCTGTCTCCATCAATCCCATGCCTGAATGTACACCCTCATTACAAGGAACACTATCAAATACTCCAAAAAACACAAATCAGCAGGAGTCCCAGAGTGCCTAATTGAATGAGCACGGATGGATAAGTGTCCAAAAGGAAGAGTTGTGCTAAGAAGCTGTATTAACAGTGGAGTGTTGTGCTTCATGTAATGAATGCATGGATCTCAGGAAAAGAAGTGGTCTCCACAGCTATCAACTGAAATCCAAGAGTGACCTCAGTTGCTCACAGTCCGTTCTCCTTTGCAGTCTCATGAGCTCATTTAATGAGACAAGCTCTCTATTAAAATTTTCAGTCTCATTTTCTGTAACCATGAACATGAATGGTTCCTGACTTAAATGACATTCTTGATATGACTCAGCTTTTGTGCTGAGGTTTAAAAGTGACATTAGCCTGCAAGAGTGGGTCCTTGACCTAGCTGTAGAAGGCACCAAGATCCTTACTTCTTTGTGAAAAGTCCTCTGTCTGAAGTTTTAGAGCAGAGACTGTAAACTAACAGTCTTCAACTAAGGTACCAATGTTCATAAAAGAGCTCCAGAGAGTAAGAGGAGTTTTTGAAGTTACACACCAGAAAACATCTGTTCGGCCTGCTGCAGCTAACAGGATTGCTCCTGCTTACAGGGATAATAGATGGGGAAAGATGTAACATGGAATCAAATGGATCTAGTACAGATTGACTGGAAATTACTTTATTTCAAGGCAGAGACCAACCTCAAGGTAATCCAGTCTTCTGAGACAGGTCAGGGGACATAATTTACTTTGCTCTATTCTAAGTCTTACGAAATAGCTCAGCCAGCCTGATAAACCATGTATCTGTGGGGTTAGCTTTGACTACTTTGGTTTCAGATTGGCAATTTTCTTGCATAGACAAGAGAAACTCATGTATCCCTGTTTGTGTTGATGGTACTGTGAATCACCACTGGCACATGATGGTCCTGAACGCCTGCATAGTTTGTTTCTACCCACATTCCAAGCTCCAAAATCATAACAGCGAATTTCTAAAAAGAAGAAAAATGCCCATTACTATACATCTGAAAGTGGGACATTTTTGACATTTTCTGGCATCTGCCATGAATAGATGGCAACCAAAAATTGTTATACAATGATATTTAATGCATCAAGTAGATCAGAGATAGGTAACCAGGCTGTTCTAAACCACAGTCACACGCAATGTGTATACAGTCTTGCAATAAAGCTGTAGATGCACAGTCTGCACTGATGCCACTTCACCAGATTTCTGCTTATATAGGGAAATGAGTCCAGCAGTCTCAAGAAATTTATGAACTTGTCCTATCATGGATAAAATCTCAGGAGAAGAGTCCTTAAAAACTTCAAATGGCAAACTGCATCAGAAAAACTTTAAGTTTGAACTTTTTGCAGCTCAAAATGAAAAACTCAAGCTAAATCTTAGGGTATTCAGAACTAACTCAGAGAGATATTTCTGCAGGCAATCATCCTGGTACAGACAGATAACGAATTCCCACCTTCTTAGCTGAAAGAAAATTACAGCCCTGGCTCTCATGAAAAATCTTTCTGCCATACAAAGACCAACTTATAGTGCCCTGCACTGATAATCACCTGGCTTTCATTAAATAAAGACACTTCTAATTAAACAACCTCAACAACACACAAAAATGTGTGCTTTGCAGGCAAGAGATGGTAAGCAATTTATCTTTCAATATAATAATCACTAATATCACACTATCTGTAATTTAAACTGATGAATAAAGGTATTTAGGTTATGAAGACCTAAATTAGTCTACAGCCTCTATTCGTTTCAATAGTAAGAAATAGGAACTCTAATTCTTTCTGCTTTAAGAAATAAGGGTCCAGTTGTTGGACTATTGCTACTGCCCCAGAAGCATTTTCACTTTTTACCAAAACAGGTTCTCATAGGATGATCTTTCTCTTGAATAGGGTTGGTGAAGACAGAATACAGAATAGAGTCAGAAAAAATCAGGTTGTGAGAGAACTCTGCTAGTTATCTGGTTGAATCCTTCAAATTACATTAGGTCACTTGTTCAGTTAGGCTTTGAAGGTCTCCAGCACTGGTTTTCAACAAGTCAAGAACTTCAGGAATGTAATCTTGATCACAACACACAGGACCTGCCACACTTAGAGGAATCCAAGAAGTCTGTTATCAGGAACTGACAAATCAAGGAGGCTGGAATTACATGAGAAACTCAACTTTTGAAAAAGGCCAAAGACAGCAGTACCAAAGGGCACGTGCATAGATCAAATGCACTATACAACCGAAAGTGCCAGCATACGGGTCGGCAGCTGGGATGCTTGCACTCCCAACAGCTGTCAGGTAAACAGGTAACTCCACAAAGTGAAAAGCAGAACAGACGTTTTCTTAGAATCATAGAATATTTCAGGTTGGGTGATCATCAATATTTCATCTAGTCCATTCTCCCCTGCAATATGCAGGGCCATCTTCAACTAGATCCGGTTGCCCAGAGCACCCTCCAACCTGACCTTGAATGTTTCCAGGGATGGGGCATCTACCGCCTCTCTGGGCAACCTGTACCAGTGTTTCACCACCATCATGGTAAAAAATTTCTTCCTTGTATCTAGTTTTACACTTTATATGTTCCTCAAGGCCTGTAGCGTAATACAAAATCTTTCACTGCAAATGCAGTCTTATGAAGCCTTGCATTCAACTTACTCTCACTTCAAAGGGAGATTGAGAGGATGCTGGTGAGTACAGTCACAATGGTCTCTCCTAAAAGCCACTACGAGGGTTATACTGAAAAAACTGCAATATCTGATCTAAGAGTTTGTAAAGTGCTTCTCAAGGACTGGCAGTCCTGCTATGAACTTCCTTAATTTTCATAAAGATGCAGAGATACCATTTCACAATAGTAACAATATCGTCAGAAGTCTGCAAGGCCAAGAGAATGTTTTGCTGGAAAGGAAGGCACTGTCCTTTTTCCAGATTTATTCCTCAACCGAAAAAAAATACATACCAGAGATGAGAGTCCACCTAAGGAAAAGATTTCCACAGGAGGGACAGTTTTTAAAGCTAAGTGGATGAAACTGAAAGAGGCATCTTCAAAGAAAAGAAAAAGAAAATCAAAAGACCCTAAAGAGACCAGAGACAAGGCTGATTAAAGACAATAGAACAAAGAGAGATAGTGAACTGGCACAGATCTCAGTTTAGCAGTGAACTGCTCACACCTCGCTTAAGCAGTGAGCTGAGAGTGAAGTGCTTATCACCACGAATACAGCATCACTCGCAGCATGCAAGTAGAAGGGGCTTTTATGCGAGCCAAACGGTTCTACTATGGCACACATTTCCAGGGGACTGAACGCAAGTGGAGTTCTATTGTGAATGTTACGCAGATATTTCAATACTGATGTTTCCTTTTCGTTTAAATATTTATGTCCATCTGCAATTACTGTTTGGTGTTAGCACTTTTTAGAAGAGACAGGTAAATTAACTATGACTTGGTAATCTAGAGGTGAAAGGAAAAAGGATGATTTTTCTTCACCCTATTACAAGGTAATCTACTCCAGACCACTGTAAATTTGAAATATCATCTCTAATCACTTTGAACACACATGAAGCAGCACCCCAAGCCCGACAGTCTCAGCAGAAAACAAAGAATGAGGACAAAAACTTTTATCTCCCTTTTACACATCAGAGAGGCACAGAGAGAGATTGGAGGATTTGCCAAAAGTAACACAGGTAAGGCAGGGCTATTCCCTATATTTACTCATGCTAAAACTCTGCCTCTGTCTGGCCTCGTAAAATTATTCCAATACCCTTGGGTCTATAGTCAAATTAGTTATTTATTATCCCAGTTCTCAAGTATCTTTGATATGGGCTCATCCATTGTTCCCGTACAGCTGGGTAAACAGACAAAGTCAATTCTATCATTCAGGTTTACCTTATAGCATTCAAAACCCTTTGCGTATATGGGATTTTTTATTTTTTTTTTCTTTTAGGCAAGCTAAGAATGTGTTTAAAGGTGACCTGTGTTGCAGTGAGGAATGGGAAAGTTTGGGGACAATCAGAAAGCAAGGGCATCTGAAGCTTGACTTGTTTCAATATCCTTTTCAAAGGAAAAAAAATAATAAATCAAATAACCAATGTTTGAAGCTTTACTATGTAATCACCCTTATTAAGGCAAAAAATGACAATGATACAGCCAAGAATTTTAGTCACTGACATTAAAAGAAAACAAGGCTTTCTAGTCCTTGCAAAAAAAGGTTTCCTTTGGACTTTACTGTGAAATGACACCACAACTGTGTCAACAATTTTTAAGATGAACAAATGATTCAAGAGAAATAGTAACGTTCAAAAAACATAAAAAATATCCTCCCCACAAAACTTAATCTTCTTAAGATTTTTCACAGTCTTCTCAAAGCAGACCATGTCTTTCACTATGCTTGCACAGGGCTTTAGTACACCACAGTACCTCTCCTGATGAGGGCCTCTGGCATCACTGAAATACAAACACCAGACAGGATGCAGACAAAACAGTACACAACAAAGGGGGAGAGCAGATATCCCATTAAAAATAAATTCTTGATATTCCTTTCTGTCTACGATCCCACCCCCTATGTGGGCCATTTCTACACAGAGGGAAGAAATGAAGCTTAAAACACATACACAACAAGAATCTACGTAAATCAAGGGAATTAGCAGATGTGTTGATAATCTTCCACAAATAAGAAACAAAAGCTGCCAGCTGTACTTGTAAATACAAAGATTAATATTAATAGGCAATGCTGAGACTACAGGTATTATCTCTCTTTGAGGTGAAGTAGCTCAAGAATCCCAGTCCTGCAGAAATTCAGACGCCTGTCCAACTTTTGTGACTCAAGTCCTACCCTACACTGCAGAACATCTACAGACTCACCAGCAAGTGACTTGCCAAAGTAAACTGGATTCTTGCCACTGTTTGAGATGGCAGTGAAGCAGCAACTACGTAAGTAGGGCAGACCTGATTACCTAGAACAAGGGCAACTTTCTTTACGTCTCTGTGTAAAGCTTATGAAAATGGCAAAGACTGAGCATTTGGGAGCTGCAGAACATCCAAAAATATTTTTTTATAGAAGTTGTTTAACTCCATTTTAATATGGATGGTATTTTCTATTAACATCAGAGCAGGAGCCTATTGTACAGTAGAGCTCTTCCCTTCCTTTACACAAGAGCTATCTCTTTGAATCTCTCCGAGTCAACTTTAGTGACCACTTTAATATTCACTTTACAATTAATGCCTCTTTTTATGGGTTAGAAGAAGGTAAACCAATTTCAGTTCGGCTTCTAGGTATTGAATTTATTATAAAAAGTTATGTACTTAAAACTCCTATAATGAAACCAGAGGCATCATGAGATATTAACCTAGAGTTAACGCTGAGAAGGCCAGTTTGAATAATTCAATTCATGTCACCTTAAGTATCTTTTCAAATGGAATTAACTTTATCTCACAAAAAAGGAAGCTCCATGTTCCAGTTACTGATTATTGACTCCATGAGAGTTCTGTCTTAAATCATCTCACCACCATCTTCCCAGCAATTTTATTTCACTACTACCAGAATGCTTCTTTAAATTTTGAGGGCTGACTTCTGTTATAAAGAAGCAACATTAGGTCAGAGGAAAACGTGATTTCAGAATTGTTGTTACCAGTAGCTCATGCTAAAACAGACAAAAATAAATGTTAACACCAAAGTAGCTGCATTAGTTCAATAAAGCTGCAAGCCAGGGCTGCATTTCAGCCACATGCACACAGCTACTGCAGTCGTTTGCCTCCCATACAACTCCACCTCCTCTTGCAACAATGCCATACATGTTTGTTAACACTGCAGTTCTCTTGCCCTGTTAATTGTCTCATTCTAACACAAAGCCAAGCACTTAAAGATAGAAAGGAGATGCTTTCAAATACCTGTCTAAGCCCAGGGGAAAGTGACAGCTCATGGTCAGCGTTATTGTACAGTAAGAATGAGGGAGACAGACAAGCAAAAAACAGGTGATGTTAAGATATAGGTGTAGCATTAGAAATAAATTAAAACAAACAAGTAGGAAAAAGATGGGAAAATTAACAGAAATAAGAAAAAACAGCTCATAACAGGCAGAACAAAGAAGTGCTTCAGTGCAGAGTATAACTGTGCAGTCCTGTGTTCCTGGACGACACAGGAAAAATCAGAAAGACATCTTACACTGAAGCACAGATACCCTGGTAACATCAACAGTCACCTGAAACAGGAAACGCTGATTACCCCTCCTAGACAGTTCAAAGAAGTGAAAACTAGGTAGCAAGCTAGTATGTATTGATTTAAAGCCAGACATATCCAGGATTTCCTTAGCCCAGTCAAAAACAAACAATAGGGAAAAGATTCCCAATGATCAGGATTCAAACAAAACTCAGAAAGACTTCCTTTCGCTTAGTATTTAAACAAGGTGGCTTTTTTCAAAGGCGAGCTTAAAACAAAAAGAGTGAGAGCATAAAAGCTTCAGCAGGGCAGAGCAAGCTGGCATTGGCAACACTCA
This sequence comes from Chroicocephalus ridibundus, assembly GCF_963924245.1. Taxonomy (NCBI): domain Eukaryota; kingdom Metazoa; phylum Chordata; class Aves; order Charadriiformes; family Laridae; genus Chroicocephalus; species Chroicocephalus ridibundus. The sequence goes on along the minus strand of NC_086316.1, from coordinate 77,490,597 downwards.
GAGCCGGAGGAAAGTCTTCCGAGTCTGTCCCCCTCCCAGTTCTTACCTCCCAAAAATCCCTCCCTGCTGCATTCCCCAGTGATATTCCCCCACGGAGGCCGACACCAGAATGCAAGCCCTGTGCCTGCCTCAACTACGGTGTTAAGGCAACACACTAACAGAACAAAAAGACCGACTACAACCCTAACAGCTCGCAGTTCAGATATTAAGGCAAGAGACAAAAATACAGCAGCAAAGAGTGTGTGAAAATAACAAAAATAGTCCAGCAAGAAGTAGCCCGGTGACTTTTCTTTTGTTTTGATAGCTATCATGTGAAGGAGTGGGTCAGGAAAAGAACCAACACAATGAGGCAGTCCAGCAAATGCCTCCACAGTTTGAGCTGTGAGGGGAAACATAGCATGAAGTGCTTGTTTGGAAAAAAAGGTAAGGATTTATAAAGCCAAACGCATTCAAGATATAAACAGCTCTATGCCTACCAGGACTGCATCGAAAGAAAATTGAAGAGGAAGGCTAGAAACAGTAGAAATATTTTGCAAGCTGTAAGAAAAAACAATTGAAACATGCTTTGACAGGTTTTTATCTATGCTTTGCACAGGGCAAGAGGGCCAGGGTAATTTCCAGGCTGAAATGTTACGGCAAACCCCAATATATCTGAATTTGCATTTGCGGACAAAAGTAAGTATAGAGAAAAGAAATACTGGTATCAAACCTTGACAGAACTTTGCACATGGAATCAGAAAACAAGTTCAGAGAAGTCTCTGTGTACACACTGACAGAGTGATTAGGAAGGCAGAAGAACAATAGGAGATGAAGGTGGATTGCTGTACCATCAATGCTGATTTGACAGTTAACAGGCTGAAGGTTTCTTATTATCTGCTTCTTCTATACTTTAGCACTGTAAATGTGATTACACCAGATACCTTTACACGAGGTGCTAACCTAGTACAAGATATGTGTATTTAAAGTTGAAAGGCTAAAGATGAAAGGTTAAGCACCACAAAGCCAGTGAGAAGAATTGGCATCATCCCGAACACAGCTGCTACAGACTACAGGTTGGAATATTTGGGCTCCTGCAGACTGTTTTCCACAGATATCCCCAGCAAGTTGCATAACACAGGCAAGAACACAGGCATCATCCATTCTCAGAGAAAAAGGTTCTTGTTCTGAACTCAATGCCATCACAAAATGGATGGCAGATAAAAGTACAAAAGAATGGAAATTAAATGTTTATAAAGGCTAAAAGCCTGACAAACACTTCAATGTCCAACAACATATTTTACAAAAAAAAACCCCAAAAAATAACAAAAAAAACCCAAACCACCAAAAGCATCAGCAGGAAAAAAATTATTCTTGAAGCTGATGAAGTCAGAGAAGTATTGCTACCTGCTTCCTGAACAGCATTGGAAATGTACCCCTTCCTTCACAGGCTCCTGAGATGAAGTATCTGTCTCTGCAGTGCTGTTAGTAGAGAACCACTGAGCAGCCAGAATCAGGCCACCTTCTGGATACTCTGTGCTGATGGCTTTACTTCTAGCCCTATTATAAGCCTTTAAGACTCTTCTAGCAAAAGAAAGGATCAAGGGCCCAACCTATTAAAAAAGGCATAATCTTAGGTAGGGTAGACTCTAGATATCTGCAGATGGAAGCTGCTTAAAGAGAACAGCAGTTAAAAACATTAGGTAGAGTACTTGCATAAGTAGCATTCATTTCCAGGGTATAACCCGCTATAACTGGGGATTCAAATCAAGACTATCCAGCTATCAGAAAAAACTCTCAAGCAACCATGTCTGCAAGTCTTTAGGCCCATGCATCTGAGAAACATTTTATCACTTAAGTTAACATGTTGTATCTCTCGACAACATCTTCTGTTTTTCAACTGCATATATAATTATAGGTAGCTCAAATCAGATGGGGTGCCTCACAGACTTGGGAAAGCACTTATGACTAAATACATCATCTGTAATGTCCTTTTCAATCATCAAAAGCCACAGGGAAAATTTGAAAGGCTGTATCTATAGTGATTGCAATTATTTTACTGTTTAAGAAACATGACAGAAAACAGAAGAGTATCTTTACTGTTTCCTTAGCAAAGCCATGGGTTCCTATGATTCCTACTCCGTTACAACACGGTCAGTTAACTTCACCCATTTTATTGACCCAAAACACGGGCTTTTTTTTTTTTTTGTTTTCCTGCAATCCACGTATTAAGGCAAAGACTCATGGAAAGCCAATCACAAAACAGTATTAAATGGTGTTGCAAGACACCACACTTAAAGTTGCAGTTCTAGTAAAAAAGAAAACATGTCTTAAAGATGTCATTAAAAAGGGAGATGGGAGAAGAGAACTTACCTTCTGCTCCTTTTCCTTGGCAGCACTGAGTTCAGAAAGGGAGAGCGATAGTTTTTCCTGCTGCTCAGCTAGGTACTTCTGATAAAGACTCAAAAGTTCCTGGCATTCTCTGTACTGCTGCTGCAGAGGTGAGACATCAGAAGTTAAGGGAAAAATATTCTTTAGCGAACAGTAAAGAGTCAAATAGATACCAACTTAACTCTGCGTAAATCTGATTTAGATCCATAACAGTTCAATTTAAAAACAGATACTGTGTGTTTGAGTACTGCCTAATGATGATAAATCTGCCTAGAGATGAATGTTCAAGTACAACCTTTTTTCTACTCAGAGAGTGGAAAAAGAAGGATTGCACCAAATTCTTTTATCATTGGAAAAGGGACAGCAGCAGGCGGCAGGTGATGACATTGTTTCAGCTGGAACAATTACAACCCTGTGATTTGTATTCAGCAAAGCCAGACATTACCAGTGTTTATTTATAAATAAATAAATAGCCAGCCAAGTAAGTAAATAGCCCATTTTTAAGCACAGACATGGATTCACAAGCCCACATGCCCAAATCCAATCTCTTTGCTTGAGCACCAACAGCTCCAAGACCCACAGCCACAGATGCAGCGCTGCAGGCCTTTCAGAAACCAGCAATGATTTTTGGACAGTAATCTGGAGAAGCAGCAACTGTGGTGTTTGCAAGGATATTAGCAAGCAACAGTGTCCTGCCTTGCTTGCAGCATTGAAATTCCAACAGGAGATAAATCTGCTCTTCACCTGTCATTGTGTAATTCCCTCCCTTGCTCATGTAGCATGGTAAACCATTTATGCTCCCCTCTCTCCCCCCTCACTTTTAATTATGCATGCAGATGGCATAAGGGCTCGCTGTCCAAAGAGATTACTCTGAATAAATACTTTAATAACAAGTCACCGCAATTAAGGTAGGGAACAAAAACTTCTTCAATCTATAAAATGGTGTTGAGTTACAGATTTCCTTAACATTTTTATGATCTAATCATTGCTTCTGGGCAAATTCATGTTGCAATCATTTTTGCCAATCATGGCCGCATAAATAACTCACTGCTTTGTTATTCCCTGTTATGACCCTGAGTTTTTTCTTTTTTTCTTCTTTTTCTTCTTGTTCTTTGGGAGGATGATGGGGGGGTTGCCAGGGGTTTTTCTTTGTTTGTTTGGTTTCCTTTCCTTTAACTGAAAGGCTACACAGAGAACAAGTGAAACATTTAAGGAAGGAATGGGAGGTTATTAAACCCCAATGTTTAAATCAATCAGGAGAGCTCCTAGAATATCTTTGCTCAGCACCTGGAAATACGGGAGGGTACAAACAATGGCCTAAACAAGCTAACTGCTTTCCAGAGCCAGCCTGCCTGAAGCCTGAGCTGTTTTACATTTCAGTTCATTTTGTCAGAGAGCACCAAAAGGCTCAAGTGATTTGTGGTGGTCTCAGGAGTATCTGCCAGCTATGATGTATATAAAAGGAATTTTTTATTCCGGTTGTAACCATAGGCAGTAATGTTTATAGTAGGTGAACATATTAGCCTGGACGCAGGGCATGAATTTTACTCTAGAAAAAGCCAGTTCATTTATACAGCCTAAGAGTTAAATGTCGGTATTTGAAGACAAATTATAGGGAAATTCATTTAAACCCATGTTATGTGGCAGAATATAAAAACAGACAGTCCTATCTTTATCAATTTTTTACGGCCTTCTTAATTCAGTTTCTTCCAGCAACCCCCTCCCCACAAAACAGATTCTACTTTCTTCTCCCTCCAGCTAGCAGACTGCTGGCAGAAGGAACGAGTACCCTAAACAGCCTTGGGGCACACGACTGATGGCCACACACCTACCCTCACTCTTGCCACCCTGTTAATATCAGTCCTGCTGGAAAGCTAGCCAAGATTGCCCTCACTCCCCAGCTTAAGCTTAGCACAGATATGGTGCAAGTGTGCCATAAAAGAGATGCCCAAATTGTGCTTTACAGACTGCAGAGATCTTGCTGTGCACATGATGCCACCACCTCTTGTTTACAGCTGCCAAATTTATTTAAAATACAGCTTAAAACATGACATGTAAAATTAACATTAAGAAAGCATGCAAGCAAAATCCAGATTGTCCAAAGGTCAATTACGCGATTATGAGTGAGAAGGGCAATAGTTAACATGAGCTTTAACGGCAGCTGAGATATCCCCGAAATTATTCTAAGATTCTGTCAACATCGTAACTGTTAAAGCTTCCTGTATTGGAAGATTAAAACCTTATTCATTCACCCAATCAGTCTACATTAAGCAATGTATTTTTACAGACAACATAGTCTAAGAGTCCGAAGCCCTGCTTTGCTTACTAAGTAAGTAAACATGAAGCTTCAAATAGGAAAAAAAACTATGTTCATCTGTTTAGGACACATACAGAATAGCTCTAGGTATGATAATTCTCCATAATGTTCTGGTACATTTACTGCAGAATATGTTCTTAAGGAAAAAAAAAGCCTTAATATTAGATCTCACTCTTCCGTTCTATTGAATTTTTGCTAAAAGCAGCAAGATGATATCTTTTTTTTCCCCTAGAAATTAGCCAGGCAATATACAACACTGCCACAAAAATATTTAAGTCATTCAGGTAGAATAAGAGCATGCATATACTGTGGCAATACAGTCTCTAGACAAATACATAGGAAACAACAAATATTTTCATAATTTGCTTCTTAAATAAAGTCTTATAAGGGTGTAAAAAACCATATAGGACAACAAGTCCTACAGATTTGCATCCATAGAAAAAGTAATATGCCCAAATGCTCACATCAGATATTTCTTCATGTGTTCAGCAGCACAAATATTGGATTTACAAGATGTTAGTTACCTGAGAGAAGTGGTACTTGGCATTTCACTAAACTGTAATTTTATGTCAAAGAAATATGCCTTTGAATGTATCCAAGTAATACATTTTATGCAGTTTGTTAGTAAAGTATGAAGGTTGTACATGGCAGGGGGAAACAACAAAAAAAAACACCACAAAAAAAATCAGAAATGCAAAGGTTAAGATTTCAACAGCCATATTTACATGTCATGCTGCAAGTACTATATACTTTACAGAATAAATTAATTAATTTCATCATTGAATGTAAGTCACAGAATTAAGAGTTCGTTTATGGCTCTTAAGAGATAATAACCTCAGTGGAGATAGAGTTGGCTTTGAGAAGAGGGACGGCTAGCATGCAGTGGTGGCACACTTACAGAGGCCAGCAACAGATTTCCAGGGAGAGGGGTGTTAGGCAGGGAACAAAGAGCTTTTTCTTAGGGGTGAGGTTTCATGAGAAGGCACAGCCAGCCTAATGCTCAACTGCTGCCAAAGACACACTCTCGCTTACCCCGCAGTCTCACTCCCTCCATCTGCACCAGCTCTGCAGCTCTCCCAAACCTCTTACTCGCTCCAAGGGCTCAGCAAACTGACCCAGAAACACAAAGGGTCAGTTAAACGCAAGAGCTGGCACGAAGCGAGCAGAGGGAATAGGTTGCTGGGACAGGGGGACGCCTCTTCCAGCAGCAGTGACCTGTCTCGTAGGGTCCATTCACCTTACAAAGTCTCAACCCAACTCTCTCTCCAGTTCCATTCTTAAGTCTCAGGCTTTTACATCTAACACCAGCTACTCCCAGCTTACCCATTGCTGAAATGTTTTTAGCCCTCTCGAGCTGAAGTGTGACAGACAGCTACAGTTCCTTGCTTCCTCAGAATCGGGGGGGGAAAACGGTGGGAGGAACAAGTACCAACCACTAGCATACCCACTGACCTCCTGTACGCTGCTTCCACTGCCTCTTTGACTATAAGTAAAGCCCAGCTTAAAATATGAAGCATTTTGGTTTAGAGCATCCAGCGATTTCCTAGAAAGCTTTTGAGTTCCACACATCAGCCTCCACATCCTTACCGTGAGCAGTGTCCACACTACAGCAGTTCAAACACCAACTGGTCTCTTCATCTAGAGTCAATGTTTTAAAAATGTTGCCAATTCCAGGGTGCTCTGCAAGGACTATTTGCTGAAGTTCTGCCTTTCTCAAATCGCTTCTTGTAAGAGGGGAGGGGAAAAAAAAAAAAAAAAAAACAGGAAAAAAAGATAGGACTTTTTTTTTTTTAGAGATAAGTTTTTTTAGCTTGTGTCATTCAAGGAGAATTGTTTGGGTTTACCTCCCTTTTTTTTAAAGAAACAAAAAAATTAAAGCAGCCTTCAATCACAGGAATTTGAGGCTGGAAAAAAGGTTTCAAAAAAACTCCAAGGGATAAGAACACAACTAATGAAATTTTTTTTTAGCAATCAAACTAATAACAAAGGCTCCGTTGTATTTTCAGAGCGGTTGTGAGGACTCCTCACCTAGTGACTCCTTCCTCAAGGGCTTGTCACAAGCATTTCTGGGACAGGCATAAGCCCTAGTATTCCCTTTTTAGGCATGGAAAAGCTGGGGCACAGGAAGTCTTCAGGCATGTCTGTGCACCCAGAGGCAGCCCAGGAGCCCCATGCTCCACAAGCCAGCACCAGTACACAGGTCTTGCAGCTGCAGGGGAAGTTTGCACAGCTCAGGCACAGCACTAACAGACCAGATTCATCTGGCACCTGATTAGCTTAAAGTGCACTTTGCCTGCATTCACCCATGCAGAAAAGCCCTAAGAGACTTCCCAAGCATCAAACAAGATGCCCAGGGATGACCGATTCCCATAGTCCCTGACTGTACCTCTGACTTGGACTGTCCTTTCATTCAAGGCTGCATAATCTTATCTATGTACAGAAGAGAACACAAGAGCTAAATCTCCATCTTCAGCAACAAGATGCTCCAGTCCCATCAGCCCCTATATCCAACAGAAGATTCTCTAGAGAGTCAGAGCTATTACAGAGTTATGCAAAGATGAATAAAGCAAGCAAAGGAAGGAAAAAGTCAAACAAGAACAAGTTAGATTTAAATTTAAATAAGATGGCAATAACTTACACTTTGTGGTAGAGATACAAGAAGCCTTCAGGGATATGATTTCAGCGCATGATGAAGAAAGCTTTTTGACATTTGCAATCATAATCTAGTAGCCACAAAACACTTTTTTTTTTTTTAAATCTGTGCTTAAGGACATGCATCTAGAAAGCCAACTAGTTATCATCATATTGGCAGTTTCAGCAAAGACCAAACTTCTTCACTGCCTCAGGTAGTCCCTTCAAGACAAAAGCTGTGAAAAAAACCAGACGCTCAGGAAGTACCACGGACACTAAGTTGCTGGAGCGAGGTTGAACACTGGAAGAGACGTCTCCAGTCTCCAGAGAAAAATCTATTCAGGTAAGTTGCAGCCAGACATGAGCTCTTCTGCCTGCCCTCCAACTAAGTGTGTATAAGCCAGACCTATTCAAGGAGCTGCACACAGCCACAGTACCAAGCATTTCTTGCCTGATGTAATTTACCTTGCTTTGATATTTTAGTGGTTTGGGTTTTTTTCAGTTTGACTGCAACACCAACTCTACACCATTTCCAGAATGCAGCTGGACTGCGTCTGGCAACTTGAACCGTGTAGACACACCTCTGCATCTATAATGTTGACTCTTTGTATTACTCTGGCATCCCACTGCAACATTACTTAGTAGCCCAAAAATGCCTTAAAATGCTGCTGCAGTAGTAAGAAAGCATTACACCAAACTCAAGCAAAGGCTAAGACCCAAAACAGCTGAGTCTCCAAATAATAGATACTATACCTGTATCTACATCTAAGGCTCAAGCTACACGTAAATGCTCCTGATACAAGGGAACAGAATTTGCAGAGTCTGCAGAGCCCCAAAGGCCTGTGATGGCATCGTGGCAAACTCCACTACAAGTGTGCTGAGTTTGAAGTGGGCCCACATTTTTCCATGCATCATCCAAGCATATATTTTTCAGTATTTTGACACATGAGGCAATGAGGTTTATTTTCTACCTTAATATTTTGCATATCAATAGGAGAAAGATACCATGCCTTTTGGGAAAGAAGCAATATGTATGTCATTCTGATTTCCACCTGCAGGCTCTCTTCTTCCTAACCAAAGAAAGGATTAAAATAATGCAGCTTCAACTACTTACATATGAATGTAAGTCATATGAATAAACTGCTGGTATTAATGAATTAACATCTAAAAGGAACATTTTAAAATATAAACTAAGATATTCTAAGCTCTTTCCTTTAGCATTAAACAATTACTCACTTCATTGGAAGCTGACCCACATTTAATTTTAAAATACAGCTTGTGTTTAATATATATACCAGTCCTGCACTCTCATCTCAGAAAAGCAACAACAGGACTGCATTTCGGAAATCAGAATATCCAGGCAACAGATCAAAGTCAACCCTAAAACGTTTCTTCTGCCTTTAAAATTAAGAGAAATAAAATAAGTGGCCTGAACCTATGTGAATCATTGTTCTGTGAAAGGGTAAAGACTAGTAACTTCTATGAAGGTTTATTATCTAAACTCTGAAGAAGCTGCAAAGACGGAAGGTAATAAAATGTTTTATGAACAACTTCACTTCGCTCGTTCTTATATAACTGAGTTTATGTGGACTCCTTGGCACGGTGTTGCTAAGAACCTGTAGGGAACTTTCTGCACATCCACTTCTCAATGTATTAAAGAAATCATCTGGTGCGGGTCTGAACCTTACGAGCCTTCAATTCAAAACACAATCTCTTTCTGCTCCAAAATCCTCAGGAAGCACATTTCTGAAAACACTATAAAAAAGCAAGTCACATACAATAAGATAGAGAGATCTCCAATCTGAAGCCCAACAGTTACATTTTAATTTACACTTGAATATTTTAATGTTGTTATCCAGGCAGTAAATTAACTCAAGATGCAAGAATAAAAAGAGAAGATGCATAGGGAAAAAGGTCACAAGGTCCACAAAAGTTAAGAACTTCTCTTCTCTTTGAAGCATCAGCATTATGTTGTTGAATACCACAGCTCTCATATAAAGGAATTGCTTAATACATTCCCATTCTGTTTGAAGGGAAATTAAATTTACATTCTTTGGGAATATGGTATTGTAATTAGTTCATGACTTGATTACACTTTGAAGTGAGCCAAGACTGCATATGGCGCATACAAATTAGTTAAGTTATGGTTACCTACGTAAAGAAAAGCTACAGAGTTAAGAATAAAGTTAGGGACAAAGCCAGGATGGTCCTTTGGAGCTTTCAAGGAAGCATATGTAAAACACCAAATTCAAATCTAGTCTCTGGACTTACTGATGTCAGGTGGGAACAGAAATAAAAAACTGCAGTTTCCTAAACAGCTGAATTAGTTGTTTTCGAACAATAATCTTTCCATCTCCACCTATACCACCTGCAGGGCAACTGTTAAAATTGATCCAAAAAAAAAAAAGGCAGTAAAAGATAAAAGATTTCCTACACTGGTTAAATTTGCCCGTATGATTTATTCCTGTTGCTTATAATTTTTTGTTAATTTCTTTTATAGATGGTCTGAGTTTTATATCATCTACCAAGATGCTCTGTTCCACCCAGATGATGAAATTCCCCAAGTTCACTTTAAAGATACTGAAAAAATATTGATATGCACAATACAAATACAGTGCATCTAAAATGGGTGAAACAAAAAGGTAGCCAGTATGATTTAAAGAGAGCAAGGAAAGCATTTAAGCCTAAAACTAATTCCCAACATAGCACATGAACTCAGAGAAGTTTCTATCATACCTTCAAAATGCAAAAGCTGTTTAAGGTACCAGATTTGATCCTACATATTGAAAATCCTTTCCACAGGATATGCCAATCAAACTGGACAGCTTATCTGCCATGTTCTCTGGTTCAAAGGTGGGTAAGGACAAAAATATCACACACCATCATATGCCAGCAGATGTGCCTGGATCAATAAATGCAAATACCATCTCAGAGCTTGCACTTTCCATTCCAAGTGGAAACACATCTCCAGCCTTACCTTCATTAATACAAACAAAATGATACTTACAAGCAAAGAAAAAATAAAATAAAGGTTTATTCTGCAGTCTGCCTGTGCTAACAGCTTTCTTCTAGTGAAAAGGAGGGAAGAACACAACACACAAAAGGCAAGTTGTGCCACTGTGCACACTGGTAAAAACATGCCTTTTCATAACAAAGACCATAATAAGAATTCTTATATAATAATTTTCATAATAAAAACATACGAGAAAAAATAAGAACCTGAATACACAAACTACAGATCCCACATATCTGTAAGGCTACTTCCTGGCATGGGCCACAAATTTTTTTTTAGTTTTGGATTAAGACCTGCAATGGCAGGAGATCTTCTTTCACTAGCAAGAAAGAGTTCGTTCAGAACATACTGGCTCTTTCAGGGGAGCTCTGCCAACGTCTATAGTGACTTCCAGGATTTAAAGATTTCCTTTGGCATTTGCTTAGACGGCACAGCTACCCAGTTTCTTCCACTGGAAACTGTTAAGAAACTTGTTACTTATGTATTTGTCTATCAGCCGGTAAATGTATGATCCTTTTTTATGGAAAAAGGGAGCCTGGAGACTCAGCCATATACAATTTCTGTGCAAAACAGTCCCAGCATCTGAGAACAACACCACACATTTCATCATGTACGACAGAAAATAATCTCAACCTGTGCTGTGTGAGAATATGAAGCCAAAAAAAAAAAAGTAACACACCTATCACCATCCACACAAAAAGAGTGCTATTTTTGCTTTTTACATATTTAGAGTGCAAAATTAAACAAATAAAAGGAACACTGCATAATTTAGCTTTCATTTTCTATCAAATTGCTCATAATTGTAACCATAAAACGGTAATATTCTACCATATGTGCATCTGCAAAGCCGACAAAAGCACTGGTCAGCCCCTGCGACAAGAAAAATGAACCTGTCGCTCCACCTAGTGACCTTGCTGGATATTACCACTCTCCTAACAACTTGCACAGAGCGCTTGTCAAATTTTGAGGTTAATTTTGTTACAGAGAGGGATCTAACACACCACTTTGAAAGAGGAAAAATCCACCGTGCAATCCTCCTGCTACCGTCCTTCCTCAAATTACACTCCCCTCCATCCACACGGGCAGTCACAGCTTTACATAAAATACCCACCACTGGAAATACCTGCTGGTTTAGTCACAGGTCTTTGTGAGAATTAAAAAAATCTTTCACAGTAGCCACCGTTACTGTTTACACAAAGCCATTTGTCGTATCAGTGCTACTCGATATTAAAACAGCCATGTTCTTCACTCTAATTTGACAACAGAGCTCCTGGCAGAGGCCTGAGGAGAGATAAGGTGCTTTTAGCCTATATGGGAATTGAGGTATCTGAGAGAGGATGCTCAGCCTGTTATGTTTAGACACAGCAAGAGGAGTTATTTAACAGGATAAATGTGAGCTCAGAGTCAGATGCATGGAGGAAAGGGGATGAAGAGGCAAAAGAGAAATGGAATGTAAAATCTGAACTTAGGGAGAGCAGAGCTACAGCATCTCCATCTCAATTAAAGAACATGCATAGTAAATCAAAAAGGTGTCTGCTTTGCAGGCAATGAGAATGTAAGATCACAAAACATCAACTCGTTTTATAACAAAGCTAATCAGGTTTGGTCTTGGTTACTATCAGAATGGGGATCACCTGAGAATACACAGTGGTGTCTGTCTTGTTGCTTCCTTGCAGGAAACAATCCATCATCACTCTTAATTTTATATACTTGATGTGTCTCACTGAACCTTTTCCTTACAGCCTTCAAATGGGAATAATGCTGACGGAGAAAAGCAGACTCTCCTTCAGCCAAGCTTCCACTGCTCTCAGAACAAGAGATTCCTCATTCGGGTCCATACAGGAAAGGAAACCTGGCCACTATGGGGAATTCTTGTTTGCTGCTTCCTCACGTGGTTGCCTCTCTGTATCGGTCTGCATCCGGCTTGGGTATTTCAACTTTCTTTTTGCACCTTTTAAACTAGGACATACTCACACAGAAGGACATAGATTTTAATCTGACTATCTGCAAATGGTGCAAGAGGCAAGATGAAAAAATCTGTAAATGTTGCTGGACTGAAACAGAAAAAAAAATAAAAACCAGTGAGGCAAGAAATCTTGCCCTTTTTACAGAACCACCTTCAGCATTATAGCTAGAACAGCACAGCATGTAAAAACCACAGAGCATTCTAGAAAATTTTGTCTTTTAAAACTATTGCTATTTTGACAGTCTTTCTAACCTTGTTAGAACACAATCTGTTTGCACGCTGTTGATGAGAAAAATGCAATACTCCTTTTCCTAAAAGGCAGCTGAGGTCAAATCAGACTCCATGCAAGTGCACTGATTTTTAAGGAGGTGTCCCCAAAAGCAAAAAAGGAAAGTATTCCATGTCAGAGTGCTCCAGAGATTTTCATTTCCATCACATACTATACACATAATTAGGTAAGTATTTCAGAATGACATCAAAGGCCTCAGAAAGTTGGTCCTTTCTTGTAAAAACTGTCCTTAAACATGCCAAACTGAAAAGCACTGGTTTCACTGAACTGAAGCCAGTGAAGAAAAGATTTAATAACAGCCTTATTATAAGGTTCATTGTTGTAGGACTATTTAATATACAAGATTAACACATCTTATCTCACGCTTTCACTGAAACCTATTATACCCTTCATTAATACATGCACATTTCTACATCATTTACAGCGCTGAGGTCCCAAATAGTATTGTCTGAAACAGGGTGTGTTCTGCTGCTCTTCCTGGTGGTAGGCTCTCTTTGCAATAACAGTACTCAAAAATAAGCTTCACGGCTCAATATGGAGAACATTGTTAGGTAAAGTAAACAGGGTTGCTTAAAACTGAGAGAAATTAAAAATAGAAATAATTTGTTTTGCCAACACTCCAGATTTCATTTCTTTACTTCAGATCCCTCACACCCAGACCAAAAGGTGACACATCCACCTGTTGTAAGACAGGAAACTTCTACCTTCCCAACCTAATGAATAACAATATTCTTTCCTCCTGAAAACTTGAGATTTAGAAGTAAAGTGAACCACAGCTCCTCAAATTTACAGGCATTTTAAAATTCTTCAGATCTGGATCGCTGGAGAAGAACAGGAAGCTGTATGGTACAGACAGTACAACGCTGTCCCAGCTTACGTACATTTGCGCTATAGATACACCAGGACAGATCAGAACAAGGTACATTAGTATTACATGAAGGGAAGGGAATCAGATAAGGAAAAATACACATTTTTATGTTCTCAGTAGACCAAAGGAACCAGGTTGGCCCTTTTTCTTGCACAAACAGGAGAACTCTTCTGAGCCAGAAAAATAACAGGATTCATCAAGACAGAAAATTTCTATTGGAAGCATTTCAGGACAGAAAATACACATTTCTCCAGCAACTGAACAGACAGATTCAGGTGTTTACAAGCTCGTCTGTACTTCTACCCACCAGGTCCCAGACAAAGAAATGGAGGACATTTTTCACAGAGTTCCCCCAAGCTGTGGAACTGCTCTCTGCAGGAAGCTATAAATGTTTGAAGTTTACATAGACTCAGCTAAACAAATTCATAACAACAAAAAAATCCATCTAGTGATATCAAACACAAACATTCTGAGTATATTTTTTAATTACAGGTTTCTGGACATTCTAAGCAAGTATTACTATTTGCTTACCCTGTCCTTATGCTTTGCCACATGCTTGTGGCCATTGTCAGCATTAAAACACCAAACTTGGTCATTTGACACAGGATGGACATTTTATGTTCTCATCATACTACAATTAACAGGTCAAGTATATTAAAACTTGATAAGTATACTGAAGATACCTCTTCTCCAACCACCTGAAGAGATTTGTTATCACTCGTAAATTGTTAGAAAGCATGTTAAGAAGATTCCCCTCTCCCTCACACTTGACTTTCTGAAGCTACCCTATCAAATGGTTAATATTTATTGAAGAGGAAGAAAACAACTGACCCGGAATGATTCTACTGGGAAGTATTGGTAGCAAAGACTTAACTTCCAGGAGCCAAACATACAGCCCCTGGGATTTTTCTATTGTTCTTGGAGATAAAGATGCTTACTCTGGCTGATTAGTTTTGTATTAGAAAAAGGGTCTTTCCGTGAGAGGCCTGTTCCCAGAGCGACACTGACCCATTCACATTTACTTTTGTCCTTTTGGAAGTTCTCATGCCTTCAGGTAAAAAAAAGTTATATGAGGCTCTGGAAGCACTATCCCCTGCAAGAAAAACACTCATTTCATCCCTATATCCTTGTATTTATTACCACAGAAGAACAGCTGGAATTCTGGAGGTCTTCTTGCATTCTTACATGGAGCATACCAAGATATCCAGCTAGATATATGTATAAACCAAGGAAGCCTAATGTATTGGTGGGGAAGAGAGAACCTTTTCTACGTAGCTATGACTTTTTTTCCCCCCATTATAGTTCTCCATTCCTCTTAGAGAAACATTGGTAAGCGTTAGCCTTGAGGATTATCAGTGCTGCAGGGCTGTTACTCCTGAAGACAGGAATTCCGAAATCGAAACTCAGAAGTGCTCATCAGAAGAAAAAACAGCTGAAAAGAGTTTGCATAGAGACAGTTACTGGCAGCAAGAAAATGGTACTTTCAGATATCCTCCTCTCACAGGATTAATATTTGAGTTAGAAAATAGTTCTTCGGCAAATTCTTTCCTTTTGGAATACAGACAGAATCAGTCAGATGCCTCCATGCATACAGACACTCTGCATAAAAACAAAATCAGAAAAGTCTGTGATCCAGTGGGTCTGCAGATAATGCAGGGCTCACCATGGATGCTTGAAGAGCTTAGTCGTCAGGTACTGAAAAGGCCTCCTTGTAAAATGCAGATTACAATAAATTTCTGAGCCATCAAACCAAAGACATTATAAGGAAGTGGGGGAAAATATTCAACACAAAGATTCTACACAACAGGGACCTATAAAAATCAGAGAAATTAGGCGTATTTAGGGGTGTATATATATATTTATAGGTACATATTTGGAATATATACTGGAATATATTTTCCAGTATATATTCCAAACAGGTGACCAAGGTAACCTGCACACCAAGCTATATGCTAACACCTGTTTCTTGCCAACAAGTAGGAAAGGAAAATAAGTATATGTGAACACCTTGCAAGGGCGCTAGACTAGGAAGTCACTGGCTCTCAAAAAAAGGACCGGAAATAAAAATAAATAAATCAATCTGTGCAGATACTTTCCTCACAGAAGTTCAAAACACAAGACAGGAAACTGTACAGTGAGCAGTTCAGTGAACCGGAATACAAGATCCTACAGGTCTCAAGCAATACTTCTGCCAAGCCCAAGGCACAAGAGCATGAACATTCAGTGAGGTGTTCTCATTGATAAACATCATGGAGACCATGGAGGGGTGATAGCTCCCAAAGAATTAACTTTTGAAGTGCAGGACTAATTTAGAAGGCAAGACTGCAGCAGAGCTGCTCAGTACCTCCCCTTCATTTCAACAGATCAAGGAAACACCCATACCTTTTCCATCTCAAATGGAAACTGGCTCCTGTGCTAATAGCTAGGAAGGTTTATCACTGCAGCATCTGAATAGCTTACAGGTATCAACGGACTTACTGTCATCATTCTTGCATGTTCACTCTACAAGGAAGGTCACATTTCATAAAGGAGAAGGCGAAATACAGAGAAGGTACGCGATTTACCTAACTTCACAGACATCTGTGCAGCGCAAGTAAGAGAATTCACGTGCCTTAGATCTCAGAGTGCTTCCACAACAGCTTGCAACGCCATTATTTCAGGACCATATTCTGAACTGTTGTGCCCCGGTACTGGTGATGTAGCTTTGCGACCTGTCTCCCTAACAGTCTGATCTCTAGCTAAACCAGAAAAAAAAGGAACCTGTTTTCTCCAGTAAGACATTTTATAAATTTTTGACTTCACTTCTCTCACCTTAATCCTTGGAAGGAGAAGCAAGATAGGGGCAAAAATTAAAGCAGTAACTGTACCATAACACATCTGCCTCTGAAGTGAGAAGGAACAGACAGCACCAAAACATCTTCAGATCTGACAGGTTGCTCTGCTACCAATCTGCGCTAACAGGTGAGACATGTCACTCCATGACAAGTATCAGAAATAAAGGAGCTTAATGCAACTGCAAGCATTTTAAATGATTTCCCTCTATCATGCAACAGGAGACAAGCAGTTCTAACAAAACACGTGGAGATTTTTCTCTGAGCTGCAAAGCTTTAAAATTAGCACTTCGTGTGTGCTTGTTCTTTTAATGTCTGCATTTATTAAGGAGCAAAACAACTATGCATCTGAAATGCCAGAGAAATATGGATCCATAAATAATGCCACATTCCTGTTCGCACCTAATCTAAATATTTATGTAGTAATTTACCAGCAAAAGATGCAAACTATTCTTTAAATGTTACATTGTATTAAAGGTTAACCACATGACATGTTTTATTATCAGGCTCTGAATTATGTTTAAGACAAGTTTTTATTTTCAGTGGAAGTTCTGGTGTTGAAATGGATGGACAGAGGCAAGGAAGTCTAGTCACCTCTCAAAGATGAATACTGAAGTTCAGACTTATTCAATACTTTTTCAGTCTTCATAGCCGTAGGCCATGCAACTCAGCAGCATACTGATGGAGAGAGGAAGGGCCACCTTCTTCACAACTAGAAGAGCTAGAAATAGATCTATTAGCGAGGCTTGGTTGTTATGGCAAGACTGATGATGCTGAGTTTCACTTAGAAAAGCAATCTCCACCACAATCAGCACCAAATCAAAATGGCTGTGTGCATAGCCATAAGAGAAGTGTTACATGTAACAGCAGAACTACCCCCGGTATAAACACGTCCTCGGATTTCATACATCTAGATGTAGCCTCTTGTCAGTGATGTAATGCTTCTCTGCCCAGTACCTTATGCAGAAATCCATGATCCACTCCTCATTCAGTCCTACAAAATCCAGCTTCTCTTTTATTTCATATCCTGCTACAGTCACCATCACATATTTATGGTCTTAACTGTTCCTTTTGGTTCCTCCTTGAGCTCTCACCTTCATGCCTTCTGTTCCTAAAACCTTTAACATTAGACATAGTTTCCAACTCATCTTCTATTTTCTCTGTAATACAAGGCTTTCTTTAGAAATATTACTTTGCTGACTTCGTTTCCAATTCTCTTGATCTCTGCATGATCTTCCACACTGAATACTTTCTTCATGTCATTGCTTTCCTCAGATACGAGACCTTTGAAGCTCACTACAGACTCAGCGATGTAAGAACCGATACAAATATTTTCTTGTGCTTTGCTTTTTCACTAACAGAGCTCCTTCCATTTATACTACGCTGAGTATGATCCACCCTTGTGTGACTGTTTTGAGACTATCAGTCTGAGAGTTTCCAAGGTTGTAAAATGGAGGAGGGAAAAAAAACACACACTTAAGTTTATGTGGTGTTCTAGGAGGTAAATATTTTCTAGTTTGGAGAGCGAAAACAAATTGAGCACTATTGCCAATATTACCACTTCCTACCCTGAAACCCTTGTGAGAAGAGAAATTCCCCAACTCTAAACACAAGGTATTCACAAATAAACACTACGACCCTTTTAAAACATACTCAAGTAAGAATATAAACAACTGGAATGGTTAGAAAATACTGCCCAACTTTTTCACATTTCCTTTGTGACTTTTAAAACGCGTACTTCTAACTCATGAGCAGGAACGGCTCACATTTTCCAGATACAGCTAATGAGACAGAGTAACACGAGGAGATCTATTAATGTTCCCTGCTTCAGCGAGACATGAAGTGCAGACATATTGATGGAATCTGCATTTTTGGTTCTCATTTATTCTGCTTGAATAAGCTTACCAATCTGAGGCAACATTTTCAGACACTGGTGTTTTGAACGGTGCTGATCTCTGGGACTATCCTTTTCCTCCACCTCACCATATCTAGATCAAAGAAACCTTGGAAAAAAAAAAAATCTAAGAAGCTGGAAGCATAGATGTTCATTCTTAAGATGCAGTAAAATCTTTCATTTCAATGAAATACAGAAGTACTTGGGATGTAGTACAGCTGATCAATGCAGAAAAGAGGTATAGAATACCACTGAAAATAGACCTTATTTGTATGCATGCCATACAAATATGTTAAAATAAGCAGTTAACTATCTTGTTGGAGTTAAGTAGCTTTCATAGAAGAGAATCATTGCAATTATCAGTGGTAATAACAAATCCTCTCCGATACAGATGTTTACTTCCTGTTCCAAGAACTACAGCAGGAAACAGCCCTGTTAAAAATATTTGTCTAGCACTAGCCATAGCGTTCCTATTTGTTACCCTTAAGTGTACAACCCATAACAAAAATAGGTAGCTTTTTTCCATCCCCCAGCATAACTCAATGAACTTAAAATATTTAGTCAACAACCAAATGCCTGCTCCCATATTTTGTTACAAGCCTTCTCTGACTACAGTCCTATCTCCTTGGTTTACAACTGGAATAGGGAATTAGTCATCTCTAGGAAACAGATACCATTAGCTTTTCATCACAAAAAGCTCAATTAAAACCCATTTGAGAGAAGCTGAGCCACTACTTCACTGTATTTTTCTCTTTCCCTGCCTCTTGATAGCTAGGCTGAACCTAAACATCATTAACCACTGTGAACGCTAATATGCAAAGCTTACCTACAGATCTATCTATAGCAAGTGCATTACCAGTTTTGTTGCATGAGAAAAGAAAAGAGGAAAAAAAGAAAAAAGCATTGACAATCGTACACAGTTTTTTCCCCAATGCCCACACATTTACTTCTTGCCCATTTCTTTTGGAAAATGGTAGAGGTGAAACTGTCTGTTCAATTTCTTAGATTTCACTGTGCACCTTCTATTTCTTAGAACATGGCAAATACTGTCTCTACACAATATCCCTAGTACTTATAATGCAAAACACTTTATGACACTTCTAGCTCTGGGAGAAGAGAAAATGAAGCATGAAATAAGAAATATACTAGCAGAACAATATTCATTGACACTAGTAAGTCTGTATACTGCTACACTGGGAAAGTATTAGTATTTGGGGTTTTAGGCTTTTTTTAATATAAGTTTGCCTGGCTTTTCTGATGTCAATGGTATGTCAGTCCTTGCAGCTTTTCTCATGTAACATGCAACCCAGAAGCCAAACTCATCAAATCATGCTCAAATCCAGCAGATTTATATGTTCTCACTTAAACTACAATTATTTTTTTTTTGGCTATCTGAAGTAAGCCAAGTAAGAAATTCTCCTCACAGTTCTTCAGAAATCCCCCACCCTTGCAAAAAGATGATCACATTTTTGGAAGTCTGAACCCAAACACAGAACTAACAGTAATCTTTTCTCTCCTAGCAAGAGGAAAGGAAATTTTATTACTAGTTATTGACTAGCAAGAGTCAAGATAACAGATTCACAAACAATAAAACCATAAATACAGAACAAAACCCATAAAAGAATAGTTTGACTGATCAAAGATTGACCTTAGTTGAAAAAGTTTTTAAAAATTATCCTTTGTTTCTTGTAGCCTGTATTGAAATTGAAAGAAAACGTCACAAAAAATATCATAATCTTAAAGTTCAGTGTATACAGGCAATACACAGTGTAACCTGTGCTAATTTGGTCAATCTTACACTGATTTGTATAACATGCTCTCACACTGTTTTTAATGTACAACAGCTAAAAATCCTGCAGAAACATACACAGGCACTGACAGAACTCCCAAAATGGTCACAACTAACAAGTAAGAGCTGGGTAAACTACAATTAAAAAAAAAAATGCATTGCAGACACAAAATAAATGCTTTTCAGGGCAGACTTCTGTAACGCTGTCCCAAACAGGGAGTGATCCAAATCAGCACGTCCTGATCTGCCATTTGGCAGGAAAGCTACGGGGGAATCCACTTGCCAGAGAAAACGTATGGAGGCTGGCACTTCTGCATCAGGTATACAAAGCAGAAGCAGATTTACTTACATCAGGCTAATCAAGAGTGGAATGGATCGTATATGGCCACAAACTCAAAGAAGTCTGAAAACCACAACTCGCTTTTCTTTTGTATTAACAGCTCATACAAACCCCCTCAGACTCCACTTGCACTGCTGCCACCTTCCTAACAGCTTAGGGAAGATAATGCCTCTTATTTTCTTTTACATGGAAAAACCCTTACATATATTAGAGGGAGGGACAAGACAGTTCAGCACATCATTGGGTGAACTACAGCTTGAAATTTGGCTAGAAGTCGTTACCACTAACCAACAAAGGCTTAAATCCTTTATTACTGATTTGCTTGAATAATACATTAGACTTGCACTGATGTAATAGGAAACTTGGAATATGCAGCCCTGATTTACCAAGGAATTTCATCAGGAATTACTTAAAGTAAAAAAAAAAATATATAAGTGACAAAAAAATAAAGATAAATGTTACAACATTCATTACCACCAGGCCCAGTACAATACATCAGCTAAAGCATCGGAAATTTACACTGTGAACAAGCAATAAAGATTTAAAAATCATTCCGCATATCTCCACTTTTTTGTTTTCTTTCACTGGCTCGGGGAAGGATCATTCATACCTGCAGTTCTACCCCCCTTCAAATCTACCCGGACTTTCTTTGAAGGGAAAAGTTGATATTTCACAGCTTCTAAACCATTTTCAAAGCCTACCACTTTTGTCCTGACATATTTCCAAAGTACAAAAGCAACTACCCCAACAACCCTTTACATGCTAAAGAAATATAACTGCACAATTTAGGACATCAAAAGAATTTTCTCATACATTGCAGCAACCTTATTTATAGACTGACACAAATGGACAACAGTCTTTTAGTCAGTTTCCGTAAAGCAGGAGGAATTTGATACTGTGAGTGGAGACGGCAAAAACAAAAGACAACTTTCAACATCCAGCGTAGGTAATGTTATATAGATACATTTTTCATTTTGCTCCCCAAAAATTATGGACTCTTACTCCTAAGAAGCCATATTGAAAAAGGGTGCCTAGTGCATTCTTTGCATTGAGGATAGTATACATTTGGTACAAGTGTTCATTTCTCACTACATTAATGAAGACATTGACTAACCACCCTAAAATAATCTCATACTACGAACACCACACACGGCTCATCACAGTTGAGATGCTGACATTTGCTGCAGGGCTAGTAGTGCTGCACTGAACTTCGGTACATAATCCACCTCTTTTCTAATTTAACTAGAATCTATTCTAGTCTGTAGAAGAACTGCAATCTTAACTGCACAATATGTATATTTTTCCCTTGATTGCGCCTACTTGTTCTTTCAAGGGCATTCCCATTAGGAACAAACACTTCTCCATCCTCTCTCCCCCTTAAAGCAGAGTGAAAATAATCATATCAAGGGAAACTTATTACTGTTTCCAAATTGCGTCTGGCTCTCAGCAGGCACACTCTCCAGGCAACAGTTTTGCCGCTACATTATGACTAATTTTTTTTTTTTTTTCCGGATGACATTTTGTACTATAAGTAGGTAGAGGAAGGACAGATATATGTGATTTGGGATACGACAGAACCTCTTGAGTCCAGTGAAAAAGTAGTGTCTCCCCTCACTCCGCAGCCTCCTGCAAAGAAATTTCGTTTTCACTCCAGAGAACGATTTCTTAGCACATTGCACCATGCGCAAACATACCCTTTCACAAATTAATTTTGCGAGAAGGATGAAACCTGTAGTTTGTTCAAATTTGGAGCTCCTGGTTACTTTATATAACAAATAAATAAAAGAAAAAAGGCAAAGGAGGAGAACAAAAGAAACCCAAAAAGCAATCATTTGATTTCTGGCTACCTGGACAAAGCACACGTTGTCTAATGCTGCCATCTGGTGTCTATATAGCATGGCAATGTAGCTCTGGTTTAAAAAAAAAAATAAAAAATTAACAAGTATTATCCAGACTGTTCTCTTCCACAACTATTATCTCCTGGATCACCATTTTGAAAACAACAAAACATCTCTCGTTCCTTTTCAATTTATATTTATGGCTTTCCACAGTCCTTACAAATAGATGTAGCAGAGTGTTTTAAATAAACTGTTTCTGCTAAGGAAAAAAAAACAACAAAACCAAGCCATATTCAACAGAGCAAAGTGCTGTGCATGTGATTTTCAGGGAGTAGATAAAGAGAAATTTTAAAATTAGTTCAAACTAAAGCCACTGAGCCTGCTTCAAGATCAATTAACTAAAATGCCTCAAAGTCACAGGTAATACTGCTGAACAAGGGGGAAGCCTATCCAAATACATACCAAGGAATTTAGGTATAATTTCTAGCTATTAAAGAGAACATATTCGAACACACAAGCTTTACCTACAGAGCCACATGAAATTTAACAAGATGAAACAACCATTTGAATCAACAGAAAGGGCTTCATATCTTAACAAATTCTCCTGAATAAAACAAGCAGGAGAAATAGATACTTCTTTTGGGACAGGACAGAGAGAGCCCAAGAAGAACTGCACAGTAAGAACAGATTTGTTTATGTCAGAACGCCACTTCATAACCAGATTGAAGATAGGTTGGTAGCCAGCTTAGAGCCTTTATTCTGTAAATCTAAGAACAGCAATTCTCACCCCACCTATAGAAAGGCTATACATTGTCATTCTATCTACTGGTAACCCTGATAGCCTAGCTCCTACTTAGAAGAGCCTTAGCATAAGGGCAGGTTCTGAGGTATTATTTGGGCACATCACACTTAACTGAAAGTTACACTATTCTGCATTTCATTAGCCTCCCAAAGCAATTTAACTAGACACATCTCTGTCCCTTCCCACCACGTGCTCTTGTGTTCCGAACCTGAATAAGCGCACGTGCTCCTCACCACACCTCCCCAGGCACCACCAGGATCCCCTTCCCCATGCAGAGGCACTTCTGAAAAGCTGGAGCACTACTCTTGATGCCACAACTCAGGCATGCAACCCTCACAGATTCCCAGCATCAGTACCCTTCCTGCTCACAGAAGTGAGAAACAAATGCCTACAAAATCCAATGCTTGTAAAAATCTTAGGAAAATGTACTACAGGCTTGAAATGAAAAAAGGACTCAGTTAAAAGACAGCTAAGCAGCATCCCGGGCCTATTCTCTAGATGATGCTTAGACCCAACTTCCCATTTTCTGCACAGTGCCTTTTCACGTCAAATACAACATAGTTATAAGATAGTTGCTTAAAAATCCTTTCGGCCAACAGAGTAAGACTTCAGAAAAAAAGTCAGAAGAAGAAAGTAGTAAGAACTATACCATAGCTGAAGTATCAAATTTTAAAAATTACTGATGCAGTCAGTTTGACTGTGGTGGTGCCACAAAGACTGTCAGGAGTGACAAAGCTTTGAAGCCACAAAATCCGCTTCGAAGCTTGGCTCCAAGCAACTATCACTTTTAAGTTCCAACAATTCTGTACTGCAATTTTAAGTGAAAGGGCCTGGCAAGCCTGAAGCACTTTGAATAAATAAATAAATAAAAAATAATAAAAATGGAGATCCTGTGATTTAGCTCCAGCTTCAAAAAATACAAATAAGATGACTTATGCCATGCTTATTTCCTTAACCGTATGGAGGGCAGGACTTTGTAAAGCACATGCAAATTTTTCTAAGTAATGTAAATACTGCAGATATGAACAGCCATACTGGTGCAATACAGGCCTTTCTAATTCTGATTTCTGTTTCTTATGACTAGCAAGTACCATTAGCAGATTTAGTTATTTCTTCTTCGACTTGTCCAAAAATAGGCTGACCTTGGTCACTAAAATCCTTCATTTGATTAAGTGAAACAAAACACTTTTTCCTTATGAACTCGCTGCATCCTTCAACACAGCACACAGTCCCTGCATCCTCATTCTGGCGCCCCTTCATTTCCAAATATGTCACAAGTCAGGAGGACAATCAAAATCAAATCACTTTTCCCCCAGCAGGTCTCCACAGCACATTCAGCTTGCTGTGTTTTCCATTGTTTTAAATCTGTAATGTCCTCTTCAATTTGTAAGTTTTTAATTGGAACCACAAGACAAGCAATTGTTCTCCCATTTCTGTAACTCTTGGGGACCCTGTAGCGCTATAGTCTTGTTATTCAGCATTTTACTCTGTAGGGTCTGCCAGCTTGATGCAACTGTTTTCACTACCTTTTTTGTCACAATCAGTAAACCCAGATTTCTACCATCCTATCCACTCTTTTACTGGAGTCAGAACTCACTGTTCACTGCTTGTATCGTTCTGCCTAAGTACCTACTGCCTTAGAAATTCAGGCATAAAATGGAAAGGTGGTACTTGCTCCAAATATTTTACACTTGAGTAAGATTTGCAGTAAGCTCTCCACCTTGTTTCTCTCCTCACCCTGATCCTAAAGGCAACTGCTGAAGTTTGTATCTTCTCTGAACAAGATTCCCCAACCCTATCCTGAATTAAGTCATCGAAAGTTATCCATTACCTTAGTTCGATCCAATGCTCAATCTTGATCGTGTCTGTGCCTCAGCTGTCACTTCTTGACTTCTCCACTTCTTCCTATCACTTCAGTGCTTTGCTTCTCTACCTTGCTATCCGCATTGTTTTCAGCCGTTACTCCCATTGCTCTTTGGACTTGAAAGAGAACCTACATCTGCTTTCAAAGACGTTCTGCAGAGGAATTAACATCAGCTTGCCCTCTTCATTATTGGTTACACTACAACCTCATCTATTAAGTTGCCATTTTTAATTATCTTCATTTGCAAGATCTTTGGACAGCAAATGTACTTGTAAAACACTGTAAATACGCATGATTAACACAAAAGCAGAAATACAGTTCCAAGCAAGTCACATTTGAACCAGAAAATATAAGACTGCAAAAGTAAAACACCAGTACTTTGAATTAAATTTTCGATAAAACGAGCCAGTAGATCAGAGATCTCCAGTGTGCCATGCCCGATATAGCTCACATTGCTACAATAAGCAGCAAGCAGTGCTCTAGCAGAATATTCCAATTGGCTTTCCAAATAAATCACAAGTAGGGGGTGCAATAATCAAGTTGGTAAACTCAATTTGAACATGAAACGTATTGATTTCTTCTGTGGCTAATCACCATCATGATTCTAAATTATAAAGATCAGAAATTCTCTTCTCCCTCAATGCATACAGTAAATTGCAAACCAACAACAGTCCATAGAGCTGTAATTGCTATCCTGACAGGATAAAAACGCCTACTTGTCCTATTGTTTTTGTCAGTCCATCTCCTCTCTACCCTTTTCCTCTGCTTATTTTACGTTTGTTCATCACAAACGTGAATTTCGGGGCTATGAAAATGAAAAAGCTTTTTCCAGATGTTGCCATAGAGGAGCAGAGAGGACCACCTTCTCACTCCACAAACAGGGTACTTCCTTGGATGCCCCAAGAATTGCACAAACTCATCTTAGTCAATAACCAAGATTAATGACTAATGTATCCCACGTATTCCAGTATTACTTCTGTGTAAGCTGCACACCATTTCAACTGAGTATCTTCATGCATTCTGTCAAGCACAACCCTTCTTTTATTTTTCTTAAAGCACAGTCATCCCATTTCAAGTTAATACTAAAATAGAGAAAGTCCTGCAACACTTAACTTAGACAAGAAGATAAGCATTACCAGAGGTATTAATTCAAACTCAGAACTAACAAGGCCTATCATAAATATCTTTACCTAGTTTGGGGTATTTTGCCACATTTTAGCCCCCAAATTTCACCTCTAGTAGCTATTTAAATTCTAAGCCCTTCAGGGTTATTACCAGCCTGAAATGTCTAACACTTTTGATACCATTAATACATACCTATGACACAACTTGGATTATTTTTCCCAACTGTATTAGCTTGTGGTTCTTTCCGAATTTAATACTACCATATTATTATCTACTTCTACTGTCTTGGTTCTTTAAAATATGAACTCAGTTTTATAAAGGTAATGTTTCATGCAGGTAGTGTTTGTATTATTTGACATTGAAAGACATGGATAATCATAACTAAGTGTGCCTAACAAGACACCCACAAAAGAAAGCCTTACACATCCTTGTTGGGATTACTGCAACAGAAATCTAAACTCTGTCTGAAGACAGTATCTTTGAGTGAAGTACAAACAGCACCCAACTGTGGTCTGGGAAGAACAGCAGAGCTTTATTTTTGCTTTTCTAAAAGATATCATCATGCAAAGCAATAACATCAAAGCTGTTCATTCTGAAAAGAATCTACCACATTCAAAGATCAGGACACACAATACAGGAAACTAGGCTTCAGTAAGTAACTCAGATTTGGCTCAAAGTAAGGATGGATACAAATGGAAGTATGACAGGCTGCAGCTTACTAGAAGATCCTGAACTATGACTGTCATCTTTAACTTTAATGATTAGACAAAGAATGACAAAAATTATCCGCTGGTAAAAAAAAAAAGTCTTGAAAATTATAGGAGGAACAAGTATTAAGAAAGTAAGTGAAGGTAGGATATTTAACAGGCATCTGCAAAGGTTGGAACAGCAGGATATTTAACAGTAGGATATTTAACAGCCAACTGCAAGGTTGGAAGGTATGGAATGTCTTTTTTCAGAGGGACAAGATACCCCTCACATGGTGCTTATTCTCAACATCTACCACAAGATAGCTTACATCTTCCTGTATTAACCTCAAAACTAATATTTCAGCATAACTGACTACTTTAACAAAACAAAAAAAAAAGCAGCTCCTTTGAACAGAACATCCTGCCTCTAGCATACAACACAGCATTCTTGTTCAGACAGTGTAGATGATACATTTGGGGAAAGAACTGTACTTTTAACCAGAGCAACAGAAGCATTTTTCCCCCCAAGTAATGTCTTATTTCTGGTGCTTTACAGTTTCTGCAAGAATAACCTACACAGAAAGGCTGAGGGCACAGGGACTGTCTACTCTTCTGCATCTCTCACTGTTCAGAGAATACCCTTTCATTCTTATCATTTCCACCCTATCGATATTCAGGAGTCACTCCCCCTTCAAAAACAAGACTGGTTGTGACTTTTGCAATTCCAAAGTCATCAGCAGCTAGATACAGCTTTGGCATTAAAAGACACAGGGATGCCGACACTTGAAAGGAGTCTATTGGGTGTCATTGTCCCCAGCATTTGCACAGATGAACTGGTAACAAAATAATTCAGACATATTTTCATTTGAATTCTAAAACACCCCCAAAAGCTCCAATTCTGTGACAGAAATTCCATCCTCATGGGCTTAAGCAAACGCAAAGAGGAATTCATTTGCATTCTCCATATAAACAAGCTTTAACAACTGGAAGAAAAGAAGGCCCTTGCCTGATTTTTAAGGAAAGAGGAATATTGTTCAGATCACTTTTTATCCACCACTGGCTCCTTGTTCACGTGAGTGCAAGCCCAAACTAATCATTCTTAAGTTTTGATATTGTGAAGAAATCCTGCTGAGAATTTGTTTCCAATTTTAAAAGGAAACTCAGATTTTTCATACCTTTCACTGCCTACATATCCCAAAACCACTATATCTCTCCGTCTACCAAACTGGGACTTTTGCATTTTAGAAGTGCTCCATTAGATCCCTACAATTTAGGTCTTCTGTTAGGCCTGGATCTCACCCAAATCTGCCTGATAATGGAGGCTTCCTTCTGAGAGCTAAATATGGAAAAGTGCCCTAGCACTATCCACTTGGTCAATTCTCCCACTGCATAGTTACAGCTCAAACAGAAACCTGTGTACCTCCCACCAACCAAGCAAGCTGGGTCATAAGCCCCTCCCCGCTGCTACATCAGTCTTTTCTTTCCTTCCTTTGGCAGGAGAGAAGGAAGCAATGCTTCTTAATAATGGCAAGAATACAAAATTGTATATACAAAGAAAAATTACAAAAGCATACTCCAAATATTTGGAAGATGGAAGGTGGAGGGGCAACTCAATAGAGTAGCCATAATCATTAGCAATGAGCCAAGAATTTTTACACAGTTAATTTTCCAATAAAGATAGGAATACCATCTTTGTAAAAGAAAAAAAAAAAACAACACAACCAACAAAACAAGAACCAAACACCAAACCTACAACAGAAAAACAGGAAGAGAAAACTAGAGTTTTTCTTAATTGATCAAAATTTTAAGGACAGCTATATCATTCCAAGCAACTCTTTGGACACAGCTTGTATGCAGCTTCATAATACAGACTACAATCAATCCAACTTCCCGGAAAAGTAAAGTTTCAACATACAGGCATTAAGACATTTTCTCTGATGTAAATTCCTACACCTATTAGAAAGCCTAGGTTGCCAAAGGTGACAGATACCATATTGTACTTACTGCACCTCAGATAATAGCAAATTAAGGTGCAATATGAAGTTATTCGAGAACAAGATAAAATATCAGCATCCACACATCCAAACAGATATTTAACATGGAAATGGCAAAAGACACTGCTTCAGTTTTAACCATTTGATTTCATAGAAACCCTAAAGCTGCATAAGGAATTAGACAAACGGAAAACGCCTACTCAATGTTCCACAAGGAGATAAAGGCCAAGTCTGAAATGAAAATACAGGAAGACGAAAGCAGCAGTAACTTGCAAGAATCAATATCAGGTAGGTTCTTGCAAGTAGCAAAAAGATATTGTTTGACACAAGCAGGTTTAATACAACCAAAGCATCTTTAGAACTTAGGACTTGAAACAACCACACACAATCGGGAATCTTAAGTTCACTGTTTTTGTGAGCAAAAGGTTTTGGGTTCTTTTTGTTTTGGGTTTTGTTTTGGTTTTTTGTTGTTGGGTTTTTGGTTTTTTTTCAGACTACTGCAGGTTGCCCTAATTGGCAATAAAACTCATCTTCCAATATTTTTAAATGAAGTCCTAGCCCTTTTGCTTTCAGTGAAGGCAGTTTTCACCCAAAGCACTCATTGTGCAAGCTCAGAAAGCAGACATAAAAACAAAGGAAAACACAAGTGCCAGAATAAAGATATCCGAGTTTTAAACATAGCTCTGCTACAGCCTTCCTTTAATATGTTGAACAAATTCTTAAATTTCTACTTCATTTTCTTCATTTTTATGAAGATGAGATGGCAGCAATACATTTCAACTCACAGAATGAGGACAGAATTGCAAGCATTTGCAAACTACTCTGATCTTCTTGAATGAAAGGACCTAGATTGGCACAACACACTATATCAATCCTTAAAATGAGCTGATTTTAAGTGAGCAGCAGCATTATGTAAATTAGTTACAAGAAAGTAGAAATTAGAAGGAGATGATTCAAATATAGTCAAAAGGTTGAGTAAAGACTCTATACAAGGTTTAGTACAGATACATACCCATTGGCTCCATATGCACATTTTATGTTTCCACATACAAAATAGAAGTTACTGCATCTCCTAGTTATATTTCAAAAGAAGCTGACCATTCAATGAAATTTCAACTACATTATTTTAATTATGTTCTCATAAAGCATGAAATATCTACATAGACACACAGATACATTGCCTTCCTAATTTTATAATTACTGAAGGGAAAAACCACGATGTATACAAATCAAAGTTTCATACTGTTTTTTCCTCAATTGCAAACCACAAAAATCCCCTAAGATTTCCCATCTCTTCAGCAACACTCACCCTTTCCCCCCAAAATTAGGTGTAATTTTGCATTTAACAAACACATGCAATTTTGCAGTTCATGTAGAGTCCTATACAACATTATTAGAATCTGAATAATTCTTAGAATTACCAAAGTTTCTATACTCGCAAGCTAAATTGCAGAGTGCTGACTATGTCCAGAAAGTAAAGTTATGCATCAGGTTGTTTTTACGGTTCATCTTCTGAAAAAGGCAGAAGTTGCATGGGAAAGAACATAAAATGCTAGGTACAGTTTAATATCCACAATTTCATGTTTATGTATGCTTAGCCAGATCACAAAAAACTGATAGCAAAAAATAAATCAATTTGACCTGCATAACCAGGATATAACTGAGAAAAGGTCTATTTTCAGGATGGTCCCAGGGAAATTATTAAAACTAGTTACAGAAATTAAAGATGTGTGAAGGTGCCTTTCTATAATGACAAGCCTAGAATTATTGCCTAGACAAGCAATAATGACAAGCCTAGAATTATAGCTTTAGAATATAAATTCTTGTATATTCTCAAGCATTTCAGTGAGCTACACTAAAGTGGTCTCTTTCAAGACATTGAATACTTTTTCTGTGGCTCTTACGGCAATAATGTAAGGGTTGTCAACTTCACTGAAATACATCAAAGCCTAAGGCAAAATAAATGCAAAAAAATTTAATCCACCGCTAAGGTTCACAATAAGAAAGTAACAAGCAGTGAGGCACACAAAAAAATCAAATTTCAGTATAAACATTACTCCAATTGTGCTACGTAGTCTGTACGTTTTACAACATATAGTTCACTAAAAACAATAAATTCATGTATAACTGAAAAAGGAAACACATCAAAAATATACAATAAACATATTAACACTCCAAACAAAAAAACCTCCGCTGTAAACAACTCTAAAATTCCAAGAGTGGTTTCACTAACAAATCCACCCACATTTTGGTTTGTGTTACTGCATATTGGTAAACCACCAACTACTCATGGTCCATCTCACATCTGTCATAATCTGTAGTTAACATCTCCAAACTTCACATATCCTGTCCCAAACTTTCAAATGTTCTCTTAAAAGGAATTGAGCATCTCAACTCCTATGGCCCCTAACAAAAGTCATGGCAACCTGGGAAACTTTAACCACAATTTTTCTACCACCCTATACACCTTTATAATCAGGAGATTGGCTGAATTCTTAAATTGGGAACCTAAACTTAAGCAAGGAGATGCATGCAGTGAAGCAATAAAAATCAAGGCCATCTCCATTCCTGTACATAGGCCACAGTCATAAATGAATGCAGCACACTTTCAGAGAGCATAGAAGCCTTTTGAAAGTCATTGGAAACGATACAAGTCAAACCTTTGCAGTATTCAACAGAATCAGCTGCAAATATGCTTCAGACTGCCACTTAAGGGCAAATTTAAAATGACAATTTAAAGTGTGACTTTTCTTTTTCCCCAATGAAAGTTTTTGGAAAAACTCCAGCAAGTTTAGTTTTTAAGACAAAATACGTGTGCCCATCCTCATATATTTGCTCCCACTTACTGATCTGTACAGTTCCTCTCCTTATCCCTGGAAAAACCAAACTCCCATTTGTGATCTGCAGCAATTCAAGTTTGGGAATTCAGGAGGCTGACTACCACCACAGAGAACGGATGTCTTCAAAGAAAGATAAAGTTATGTGTGGCATAACAGAGCCTCAGCCAATGACTGTTGGTTTCACCTTACTATCATGAATTGATAATACAACACAAAAATACACACATGCTGAAACCTGACAACATTCAGTTCACAGATGCACACAATTAAACAGAAACAGCCCAGTTACTAGAACATGAGCTTCTCTCACAAGATTGATGTTATTATTTTAGAAGACAATCCCCAATTTCTATTATAGCAGTAGTCTGTAATATGACTTGAAACAGATCCTTATATGCCTATTAACAAGTGAATGGAAGTTTCTTCTATGCCCAAATGTTTATTAAAAAAGAATCTCAGTTCTGTTCAGACAAAAGCTTTAGACTCAGAATTTTTTGACTAATTAAAGCTACTTTGCTCATGAAGTACAGATTTGCCATTTGGATGCATTTCTGTAAGACAGGAATGGAAGCTAGAAAGATATAAAATAGTAGTAGAACTGCATTACATTCACATAAAGTGTATGTAAGACAGGAATGGAAGCTAGAAAAATATAAAATAGTAGTAGAACTGCATTACATTCACATAAAGGGTAGTTTAATAATTCAAGGTTTATTTGGAGGCTTGTTTGCAACTGTAGAAAAGGTCAGACCTTATATGAATAAGGTATTAAAGTTTGCACATAAAGTCTAAGGTAAAGATAAGTAACAAGGCTTGTTTACCATCCAGTTGCTCAGAGTGTGCAGAGAGTTAAGATTTTTAAATCAACGCAGTGATATCAATATGGATTACTGAAAAGATTTTGCATAGAGGTCAGCACACATGCATCCAGAGTTCAACTGTAAATCGTAGTATCTGATAAGACATAGATTGTGTGAGGGAAGTTTTATTGTTTTAAGAGATATGTAGCTTTGAATTACACTTAGCATCCTTATCTTAGATTTTTCATTCCTCTTCCTCGCACTTCTTGGATTTAATATTTTACCAGGCTGACTCCCATGCTTTGGCATTGAACATTTCCCACACCGTTTAGTGGCAATCCGATACAACAAACTGGTAAGTTTGGACCTGGCCCGTGCTGTTCAAAAAAATTCTCATTATACCAACATGCATCTACTTTGGGCATCCGTAACTGGATGCAAAGACAGATATGTATCCAAGAGGATGCAGAGATACATACGCACTGCAGCTTTGGGACTAGTAGCTAAGTATTTGAACACGTACCCGTGCATCTTCAAGTATGTGCACATTTTCAAGTCTAGTTAGGCTCAAACCAACTCTTACCAAAAGCAGTCTCAAACAAGACAGTGGAACACTAAAAACAGACTCAGAGTCTGGTATAAGCAGGAACGCAGACATCACTTATTAGTAGCCAACAGAAAACAAAAATATCCCACAGCTGCAGAAAATATAAAAAGCATGTTTCAGGAAAAACAAACTTTGGGCTTATTCAGAAATGCTTCCATATTATCTACTCTAGCTTGGAAGGAAAGTAAACATGGAAATTTCTAAGCCTTGAGGAGGAATTATTTCTGTTCTTCTAACCAAAGCTCCACTGATCAAATTCACAGAAGTCTTAGTAGCAGAAATTTAATTTCATTAATCCCTTTTAGCCTCTTGATCTAACAAACAGAAGCGGCTGCTTCTCCCACAAACCCCTACAATCTATCCTTACCATCCTCAAGTGTCTTCTGGTAAGAAAGACAGCACCAGAGGAGATCGTACACTAGCAGAAAGGACCACAGCACCAGACTTCATCTAGAGAGTTCACCTGCTGGTAGGAATACTTTGACTGTTCCCAGTATCTCTAGCTCTCTTTCAGGTCTGAAGCAAGAGCAGAGGACCCTACACGTTGGTTCAGCTAACTGCCAAGCCGCTAACCGATAGATTCAGAATATGGAGCCACCAAGCCTGTGCTTCACCATGTCAACACAGTGCAAATATAAAAGAGGTACCTTTAACTGTGGGAAATTATATGGCAGGCATCATCTGGCAAGCCCCACATTCATCATGAAAGATTTAACTAGTCTGCACCTACTTTAACCAAGAATCTACAATTATTTTATCCTATGGCTTGCTTTACTTAACTTGCACTTTCATATCAACATGATTTTGTTCTGTGGTTTAAACATGATTTATACCCTCAATTTAACTTTGATTCATAGTTTCTAATAACATCAGTCCATTGTCCAAACACTGCAAGGGGATATTAAACACAAGTAGATGGTCTGGGGAATTTGCCCACTAACGTTAAACACTGAATAAGTGGTTACCATAATCTTATTTTAGATAACTGTTTCAGATAAGCAAAGTATAACTGTGATGTGCTTGCTCTGAACCAAAAAAAAAATAAAATTTAAAAAATTAAAAGTCTGTAGGACATTGCAAAAACTTGTATTATTAAGACACATAAGAGGTTATAGGTTATTCCAAAGAACTGTTACCCAATTTCAACAGCAGAATTATAAGAGCAGAAAAACAATCACAAATAAAAATTTTAAGTTTTATGAGTGCCTACTGTCCACAGCTCAATGTGAAGCTGTATTGCCTTTGTCTAGGCGCTAGCTTGCCTACTAGCTGCCAAATGTCACCCTCAGGAGCATATGTTAAATTATTAGTTTTTTGAAAATTCAGGCAGCTGGTAATATATATACACACATATATAAAAAAAATAAAATTAACACCATGCCGAATAGGTACACAAGTTGGTTTTGAACCTTCCTTATTAATGGGTAAACTTCTCTATAGAATAAAGAACGCCCTAAAACTGAAGTGTTGAACAGATGGCTTTTTTAAAGTGTGAATTAAATATGTGGCACATGCATGACATGTGCCTTTTCTTGATTTTCCAGACTCTAATTGTTAAATAAGACTTCTGATGTACTCATAAATGCATTGAATTCAATAATCAGTCAAGTATTTAGACACAAAAGAGAAGTCAGCAGAATTTTATGGATAAACAAAAATCAACTTACCAAAACTAGAATATCTTCTGTACAAAATACATAGTCAGCACTATGAAAAAAGGTTAGAATAATATAAGTGCTTGTGCACATACACAGAGAAAAAAAAAGAAATTGTTTCCATTTCACACCTAAAAGCATAAATATCTTTTAGAATTGCACTGTTTCCTTTATAAAATCTAAACATTAATAAGGAAATTGTTTATGAGAAATCTGTTATTTTTCCCTTTAATAGGGGATATACTTCTTTGTCCCAGCAGTCTGATACGTTTTTTTTAGCTTTCCATATTGAATATTCACTTGCCTTTCATCCATCTCTGTATCTTGGGTTTGCCACTCAGTTCTCCTTTTCTTCGCCAATGCTCCTTATTCCAAGCACTCTCCCCAGCATAGTGTCATCAATATTTTGTGACTATACACTCCTGCACACACTGATTCAAAATACAGCAAGCATGCATACTCCATACTTGCACATATATCGTTAGGAGATTTTTAGGATGTTATGTAAAACCATATGAAAGTGACATTTTTATGGCTAACATTCCATTTTCTCTAAGCTTATTTTGAGTAGACATTTAGTAGAAACGTCACCCCATTCAGGATTTTAATCAAGAGAGAAAATTAAGAAAAAGTTAAGTCTGCTATCTAGGAAAAAGATCTATTAGGTCTCGTCTGGACTAGAGAAATATATTCTTCTAAGAATCAATTTAGTCTTTGCAATACACTTGTAAAATGTCACACGTTCACACACAGAAAGCATTGCAGATAGTGTTAAAACTAGTTTCATTAACTCGAAATGCTATTTCAGTCAGGCTGCATTAATGCCAGCTAAGTTAAAGGTTCACTGGCATTGTAGGTTCATCCTGATCAAACAGCGTATCCGTCACTTTCCCCACAGTGTACTCATGGCCCTTTGAAATCTGCCCAACTTCACTATTTCTGAGAACTCTGCCAGAAATCTGTGGGATAGGTACCCAAACTGCAATGCTTTTCACAAAACGCAAGTGAGGACAGAGCAAATCTGTGACAGCTTGGAAGGCTTATCAGCAGTGGACACTGCAGAGCTTAATTTGTTGAGTGAGAAACAATTCAAATTCCTAGCCTAGAGAAAAGCTTACAGCTATGGCAAAGGCTACAAATTGGAATGAAAACTTGAAGTTCAGGTTATCTGGGCAAAGAACTAGAAGCCAGAGAGAAAGGCAGGCTGTGATCTATCCTCTATCGACAAAGAACAGGATGTCTAAAGATCTCTTTCAGGTCTGTTTTTCTAACATATGCTTCTAACATAATACCAACCTTTTGTGTAAACCACTTTTCCACCAGAAAAGGAAAAAAAAAAAAAAACACAAACCAAAAAACAACCTGCTGAAACTTAAGAAAATCCTCTCTATTTCCAAGAGCAGGAAGTTTTCATTTTGCATCAGATGTTCAGTTGCTTGTTGATATTTTGTATCATCAAATACAGAAATTGTCGTACTTGACTCATTATAAAAAAAGTCATGATATGGCAGTAGCTGAAAGTCTAAAAGGATGACTGACATTCAGTATTGACATACCATGTATATTGCAATGAAAGACTGGCACACTTTTTAAAAAATAAATAGATCACTTCCATTATGTCAGAGCACAATCATCAGGATAGCAGGATCACAACACTCATCTCTCACTAGGTCATGAAAGAACTTAAATCCAAAACATGGCATCACAAAAAGTCCTTGAATTTGTTTGAAACACATTTTAGTGGAACAAAATTGAATTTCAAAGTATTAACAATCCCCGCAAAACAGAAATTTAAAACATTGATCAGCTCTAAATGAAAAAATAGTTGCCTGCCTTTTTTCTTTGGCTGCTCAAGTAGTAATATTACATAAGCAAAAAGGCTAACAGAACAGTTTTCTATTCCTGATCTACGAAACAACTGTAAGTCAAAGAATACAATCTATAAGAAACTAGAAGTTGTTTTCTTTTCTACTCAGGATGCATCATAATAGAATGTTAGGACCAATTAACAACAATTTCCTAGCACTGCACCAACACTGTCTAACCACTATAAATTCTGTTGTAATTTTTGCTTATAACGCTTTATTTCACTAAAACGTTGTTGATTCGAGACCCTAAAAACTGTGGGAAACTCCTTCTGTACATGAATCTCAATCAAAATTTGTTTTCTAACATTGCTGAGTTTTCAAAGTCTCCTAATACATCCTTTTCACAGCATTCAACATTCCACATGATATAACTATAGTAAAATTGACATTGTGGCAATGGAGACTACATCTCTATTAAACTTACAGAACAAGGAGCCAACTGAGTTTTGAATAAAAGATAAAGCATCACATGGTTATACTAGGAGTCTCATGTCTGTCAGCAAGTCTGTTCCCAGCTGACCAGGGTTCTGACAGATGATTTGGTATGCAGGTTCATTATAGAGTCTGTCCACACTCTGTACCCTTTGTACTGGAGCTCTGTCAGGCCAATGAAAACAACCAAACATTTTGCAGTGTGACACCATCCGCTCTATGTATCTGTTTTATTATTGTGCATCCAATGCAGCTTAACGTATGAAAAAGTTAGAGTGAATTACTCTCCTGTTATGATAGGCTTATCTTGGCATTAGGCTTGATACTGATTCTCAAATTGGATTTGTAAATATGAAATTCTTATGTTCACAGCCCTTAAAAAAAAGTTTAATGATGACAATAGTTCTGATATGAAAGTTTGCAATCATGGAAGAATTACTCCCCATTACCCACAAATCCAGGCAAACTCTAGAAGCCTCACTCTGCTTGAGATCCAAGAATCTAAATCCTACAGGGGAATAACAAGCTTTAACAAACACTAGGGGAAATACATCTTATATTAATAGACTACTACTAACTCATAGTTTCTCAATTTTTTGCATATTCAACACTACATGATTGACAAAAAGTGGGAGGGGAGCAGGAAAGATTAAATACTGTGTGTATCCACATTGATTTATAGGTGAGTCTCCTCAGTAGAGAAGAATGATTCACAGAATCACAGGACGGCAGAGGTTGGAAGGAACCTTCAGAGATCGTCTAAACCAGCCCCGAATTCCATGTGCTGCACTCATGATTTGCATCGTGACTGGGTACTGCACTACTTTCTGGACATCTCTACATTACAGACACAAAAGGCACCTCTGAACACACTGACTGCAGGACCACCCATAGCGCTGGATCATAGACATGGCTGGGATCAAGTTGGGCAAGGCAAACAGCACTAAGGTTGAAGGGGAAGAATGAGCAAATCAGACTCCAATGCATCTCTCCAATGAGCTCAGCACGCCTTAGACTGCAGAGATAGTAAATAGGTCACAGCTTATCCTTATTATTTAGCAGGGATAACAGAAAGTCTCAAAGATAAACATCCAGAAGCATGATGTTGACAGAACGTCTGGAGTAGAAACTCTAAAAGGTCACCTCTAGTTCTATTCATACGATATAACAGCATAACTGCAGTCCGCAAGTGAGAGGATCGCTTATCCTCATTCATGCAGTTGCCCAAGGAAACTCTAGGAAGTCTTGCGCAGAACTCTTCCTGTAGGCTTCACTAAAAAAGTTTAGAAGAAAAGCCATTACATGGCTCCAAAAAAAGTCTCTTTAAAACTTCTGGCCCCCTCCTACATCCATATTTCTCCTGACTAAAAACCTTTTTCACTCCAGTGAAAAACAGCCAACTTCAATAAATTAGATGTTAAATTCCAAAATACACAAAATATAGATAACTGACACAAATATAGTGATTTACACTTTTGCCTTACTGAATCCACCTATAGCAAATACACAACACAACCCTAGCATCTAGCATTGAAAAATAGATCCACATCAGGCACCACACTTCCTGGAAAATTCAGAGACTATGCCTACCATACTATCTTCCTGAATAGAAACACCCTTTCCTAGGGAATGAAGTTTCACATCATTTAGTAAGCAGATCCAAAGAGTGAAGGAGAGTTTTTTTCTTTATGTATAACCTCTTCTTCATTAATCTTATCAATATAAACTTCTGGCAGATTTACTAATCTTCCATAAGTCTCCAGATTTCATAAGTTCTATTAAAATAAAATTCTTGACATTGAAAAAAAAAAAGAAAGTAGAACACCACCTTCAGCGATGCAGTATTATAAAAAGAGAAGAGAATGAACCACTCTTCGTTATAGCTCACAAACATATTTTGGGTTGCTTTTGAAGCCAAAAGATTTATGAGACAAAATACCACTGATTCAGCATGCCCACAATAATTCTATGTCAAAACTGTGAACTACAAAGCAAAGCTTCTGCAATGCAACAGTTACCCATACTTTATCTATTTTGAAGCGGCAGCAGAAAATATTGACTCTTTCAATAAGATATAAATTGCAGAACTTTCCTTTCATATGTTTTTTATGAAATATTAGCTAAGAATCTATTTTAGTATCTACAAAGAGAAACAGACATGCCAATGGAAAAAGGCTGAAAGTCATCCCAAAGAGGGATAGATGTAGACAAAGACTGAGCCCAACTAAACATTCAAGGACAGCATTTAGCAACACTGAATTAATAACCAATTTTCCTATATTTTCTTTCAGAATGGTTTCAGACATGTGTTTATTTCCTCATGCACAATGAAAAAACCTACATGAAAAGCAAACACATGACTCACTAAATGCATTATATGAAATATAAATCTGTTGCAGATCAAGATCCCAAACTTATGACTACTTTATTATTGGTATTTAAAAGCAAAGAATCATGACTCTGCGGAGTAAATCCTGACTTTGTTGTAGGCAGCACCATTAACAGATTTGAGACACCAGTAGCGACACAGCTAATGCAAGTCCAGCTACATGATGCTTTTTCTCTCCAAATTTAAAGCATTCACAACAGCTCTATGTCCTTGAACAACTAACAAAAGAACAGCTGCAGTGGTGTCCCCCATCCTCCCTGGCTGATGATAAAGCAAAACTGAACAGGATTCCTAATGAAAAGAACTGACAAGACACCTTTGCCATGGTGGAAGTCAAGAGGCCCATTTAAAGTCACATCATAATTTGTCTGCTCAGTTATCTCAGTTACTTAAAAGCATCAACCTTTAATCATAGGTTATACATGCGTTTAAGTTTGACCTTTCATGACTTTCCGTAACACCGACCAGAAGTTTCACTACGTAGCTTTGCAAAGATGAACTTTATCAAGACAACTTCCATATGCAAGAAAAAACCAAACAAATCCCAATTAGGACGCGTTACTGTTTGGACTTTGCTAAGCTCCCTGACCTTTCAGTCACATAATTGTTCCCAACTTTGTACCATTTCACCAGATTCCTAGCTTGTTCTTATGCAGAAGTCAAGCAGTTACCATCACTCATACAACATGTCTGTTGCTCTAATCCCTCCTCCATAAAGATTAAATAGAAGGAAGATCTATTTAAGCAAAACATTGGCACAAGAACAAGCTGTGACTGTCTGGTTTGGAAGTGAAAAGGCATTGAAAAAACATTAGAGGACCTTTTACAACAATGATCCTTCAAAAAAGGGCACAGTGGAGAGAAGTAACAAGTGAATCAAGGCATATATTTACAGCTTTATGAACAGAAAAATGTTATGAGGACTCTTCGAGAGAGCCAGAAGATTTCTCATGGTCATCTGTCCCCTGCACAAGATGCAGGACAACCTCCAATGCATTCGCTATTCAGTCAGAACAATACAATTATATAGTTGTTAAATTCTCTGGACTGTCATGTGGCTGTTTCCAGAAAGAGGACTGCAATATACACCATGAACCTTGCCAACATGGCATAAGTTCAATATAAACAGTTCATTAAAATCAACTAGGATTCACAGGCTATGAACAGATCTCCCAAACTTCACAGCAGATGTACCTAGGGCAGTGTACCAAGATGGCCTTCCGGGGAAACCAAGAGGCTTTTCAGGGTAACCAAAGCTAGTCTCACAGTACCAGAGCTAATGCCATGCAATGCTTCCCACAATCAAACTCTGTCCTGAAGATAAGTGTGTATTACTTGCTCCCATAACTTCTCTTTGCAGGTAATTAGAAACTTAACTCTAATTATTAATTTCCCTCCATTCATAGGACAAATTTATTCAGTAGGTTTATTGGCAGGTTAAAGCAAAGAGCATTGGCAAGTTAAATACAGTTATTTCCATTGAAACAGAGCAGTAAGGCCTCACAGGACTTGTCCAGTTACCTGAAGCGACAGCTGGACATCAGGAGATGTGCTCACTTGAGTCTTATTCTGCACAATTAAGAGATGATGAGTAACATCTTTAAAAGCATCTAAGGATCTTTCATCAATGTGACTACCAATATTTATAGCAAACAAAAAAGTTCTCCCTGAAGATAATGAAATATGAAGAAACCCACACAAGCATCTGAGCAGTGTAACTGGAAGATTTCACGTACTATGAAGGCTGTTAAGTACTTTGTTTGCATTTTTACATAATTACTGAAGTTCTACTCTCTGAAGAAACTACATGAAAGCAACACCCCCTTACTTCAGCATCCTGTTCCCTGGATGTAAACAAAATTAGACCTGCCAATTATTGTGACCATAGTACATTTTATTTATCACTTTTTTTTTTTTTTCATTTTGGAACCTGAGCCACATTCAGTCCTCCTCTTGATGCTTCATAAACAATTTCAAGGTGTCATAGCTTAATGTGTACAAACCTGCTGAAAACGATGTCTGCAAGGGGATTACTAAATGCCCAAATTGCATTTAAAAACTTCATTTACAGGACTTCAGAAGACAGCAAGGTGCTGCTTTACTGTCAAATTCCAAGTTGAGTTTATAGAACTACTATGCAGGGGGAAAAATCATTTTTACTAACAAGGACTTAAAATATGCAGACGTCAAATGACAGACCTTCACAATGGCATTTTCAGTTTTCCAAACAGTAACACTAAGTAGTTCAGATGGTAAATATGTAGTTTCATTTATCAAAACATGTGCCAATCTAACAGAAATGAAACTGTACAGGGATAATAAGAAGCCTGGCTCACTGC
Source organism: Chroicocephalus ridibundus (assembly GCF_963924245.1). Lineage (NCBI taxonomy): Eukaryota > Metazoa > Chordata > Aves > Charadriiformes > Laridae > Chroicocephalus > Chroicocephalus ridibundus. Next base: position 77,449,050 of record NC_086316.1, on the reverse strand, counting down.
AAACTGATGAAAGACAAGACACATTGCTACATCAATCATATTTGAACCTTGCTGGTAGATGAATCCAGAAGCAATAGTCTTGGCCTGGCAATTAAATTTAAGCATAATCATCATCTGGCACACTTAAAATCATAGATTAGGATGCCGTCACAGCATGCGGATTATTCCCTCGCTGCACCTGCACTGGCAGCGGGCAAGAGACAGTCACTGTAAACAAGGCTACTTTTCGATTTCCTGGTTCCGTCAGCCAGGAGGGTTTGAGAAAGTTTTGATAGCCACAACTGTTTTATTCCATTTTATTCTTGATACTTGGGATATACATCCTTCAGCTGGATCATTTTTAAATCACTTCAGTACTTAAACTGTCACACTTGATGCATAATCTGACACCACAGAGTCGTAGTTTGAATATTTCAGTTCTATTACTTTTAATTCTCTACCAGTTAATCATATTTTATTTAAAGGTAAAATGTTAATCTTCTGATGTTAAAAATCATCATACTTTAACTTTTTATGGCTGCATATTAAAATAAGGATACTTGCCAATTACCTAGAGCCTTCTATTCAGGATTCAAATGAGAAGTTGACAAGAGGTCAGCTCAGGATCTCTTCAGCACAACAGTCTGCTCTGCGTGCCAGAGGTGCTCTCTTTAAATCCCCCAGTACTTCAGAGCTGAAATTAGCACGTCTCACCAATTGCTACCCCACTTTGAAGCCTCCTATTTTAGTCCTGAGTAAAAGGTTTACCAAAAAACACCTTGCTCCAAATGGTTTTGTATAAACTGGTTGCATGCACTATTGTAAGCTCAAAACTGCAATAGAAATACTTCAAAAAGCCAATAGTTCTCTCTGAGATAATGAAAGCAAATTTTTTGTTGTTGTTTTAATACTCCTATTTCTCATGACTTGAAATATAGCTCTACACACACCACCAGAATGAGGTCTTAGACTGCACGCATTTCTCAGCAGGGATTTTTGTCTCTATACTTGTCTGCAAAGCAACTAGTAAACTGTTAATCATCTATAATTAAAGACACCATAAGCCCAGAACCCATCAGAGTATATCTCCAGTTTGCTCACGTGGCCCTTTATGCATAAAAAATGCCCTTTCATTTCAGTCCAAGTACCCTTTTCCATTTGGGTGACTCCTTCAAATCTTCTTCCACGACATGCCCAAGAAGAGAAGCATTTTTTTAACATTTATTTCTACATATAAACCACAATGAAAATGATAAATCTGTGTGGTGCACTTCTCGGTCTTTTGCTTGACGTGAATATTTTTGGTTTTATACAAGATTTTCAGATCTGTATATACAATGTTTGTATTGCTCAAGATTGAGGGTGTCCGTGAAATGCCATAACTAAGCAATGTGCATATATTTAACTTTTCGCATCACACAAAGACCAGCAAGCAGTACCCCAAATTTTTAAACAGGTAAGTAAGAGAGAAGACAACAGAGTTGCCCAATGTCACATTCGGTATGTCAGTAAAAGTGTAGAACTGAGCTGGAGATTGACTGGGTTTCCATGCTTATTTACATGGGTCATGTCAGGTTCATAAGCAACATACTATACAATTTGATATTTGCCTTTTCCCTTGACTTCAACCATATATTGCAGTTTGCACGCATCTGCTCTACCTCTGGCACTCTATTTACAACTGCAGGCAAGTCATCCTAAGCTAAAGCTCATACAGAACAAGATGCCACATATTGCTTTTCTACCCTTTAAAAATGAAATTAGAGTGGGTTTGGTGGTGGTGCTGATTTTATTTATTTATTTTTGTTGTGTCATTTCCATATTCAGAACTGCAGTTACTGTCACTATCTCTTAGGGTTTTGATGCTCTCCTTCCACTGTTAACTTCTGTGCAAGTATCAAAGCTCTTATACACATATAAAGAATCAGAGCAACACTGATCATACAGCAACCACCATCCCCACTTAGTTAGCGAGGGCTCATATACCTCCACATGCCTGCATAATTACAAAACAAAAAAAACTTATTTTAAATGTAAAACTAAAAACATGACAGCGTACAATTCCAAATGTACTTCTGCTGACTAGCACCGAGTCTAGCAGCTGAAATTGCTCCCTTCCTGAACCTTCTCTACCGCAATCATCTGCTGCCAGGGAAGCCAGTCCATGGACCACTGCCTCAATAGGCAACTTGCTACATAAGGCTCCATGCCTTACACATGAGGCAATCTCAAGGTTACAGTCTTTATTTTAACACGCCATTAACTTGAATTTTAGAAGACTCTTCCTCCTTCATGCAGAGGATAGTCTCCCACCCTTCATAAAGAAGGTATCTGTTACAACATTTGGAAGTGACTAGCAGGGGTGAAAGTGAAGTTTCATTTCTTACAGATTCTTTAGAATGAAACAAACTATATCTAAAAAGTGCAGATATGCTTTTTTATTTCTTTTGCAGTTCAGGGGAGGGGGGAGGGAAAAGCATCTCTGATTTGTATATTAAAGTGCAAGCATCTGTCCTACTGATGATATTCTAGGGAAGCACATTAGCATAAAATTTAACGATGTCAAATAAGTGGATGTGAAATAGGGACTGCGTAAAGACACTATTTCCAAGCCTGACAGAAACATCACTGTTTAGAAATGCAAATGAAACCATTATGTTCAATAATTATATGAAAATATGAACAGTTCAGCATGTTTTCCAGCCCTGATGGCGGTTAATGGGATGTACGCTTATGTAAATAACTACTATTAAAGCTAATGCTGAAAAAAACTAATAAATTCATACTAAAGCAACTGATTTAGTACGCTTTTAAACCCCAGCAGTGCTCACTTATTAGAAAGGAGTGCATTCTTATGTTTAGAACTCATTACTGTTACAAGTCACTGCAACTCCATCAATTACCATGCATTAATGAAAATGGGACACGTACAAAAAAAAATTATTGGCTCTCAGCAGTTTTCTTTAAAGACAAAATATAGGGGTATTACCATCATGGGGCCTTGAGGGGAACTTATCAGCAACATAATCTTTATTACTTCAACTGTATTCCCTATGCTATAACCCTGGGGTATTTTTTGTCCCGAGAAGGGGCTAACCTTTATGTAAAACGCTTGACATATATGCAATGGAAGTGACCATACTGCCATCAGTAAAAAAATTACCATTTTCACAATTAAAAATACATTTAAATAAACACATACACACTAGTATGTGAGCTGAAAAATGTAGATGTGAAATGAAAAACTACAATTCCCAAAGCTAGAGCAAGGAGGCGTAATACAAGTAGAATTAAGGATAAAAGGTACAGATGGAAATCTTCTATGAAGTTCTTGTATGTGGATAAATTCCATCCAGTTTTACACTTACACTTTTAATGACCTCCTAGAGAGCCATGGAATTAAGACTTCAAGGACACTGTTCATTCCTCTTTAGATGTCTTCTCCAATTCCTCGGCATTACTCAAAAAATTCTCAGCCCTGGTTAAACATCACAATTGAAAGAGGAAACAAAAACAACATACTGGTATTATAGCAATGAATCCCTACAGAAATTAAAAGCTGAGATTTATTGAATGTCTATAACTCTACAACTAACCCGCTTTCATTTTCTAAGCGGTCCCTGAAAATGGGATATAAGGTAACATCCACTACATCCTAAAAAGTTTAGCAAGGCTGAAAATGCTTTCATATTAATTTGCATTGACTGGTAGCTTAAAATTAAGGATGGGTTTGAACAGCCTTACAAGAGACCATGGACAAAGAACTGAGGCCAGATGGAGAAAATTCACGAAGGACAGTTACCTGTCCCGTCTCAGCTGCTGTAAAACTTCACTCCAAGACGGCACTCTGCTACTAAAAGTCACAGCACAGGCTCAAAAATCATCTGGCTACAAAAGCATCATCAATAAGAACTATGAAACCCCATAACAATAGAAAGGAGGAAAGAATAGTTTTCATCATGCATGAACAGTGACAAAATTCGTATATCCCAGCGTCCAGTATAATAGCCAATATTAAGTTAATGCTATGTTTAAGTGCAACGTACTCTCCACAGCATCAGGCAAAAATAAAAGCTAGCCCAGCATGAAAAAATTACATTCTAAAAGCAGGTAGCAAAACTAGGCTTTCAGAGGGCCAGCAACTGACAGCATACAACAGCAAACACACATATGATGACAGTCAGTGTGACAAACGTTTGACAGGGGAGCAGAAGAAAAAAAATACAAAACTGTCTGATTGCTTTCACTAAATCTCTGTTGAAAGAAAGGTATGAAGTGTTTTGCTATCTAGACCGTTAAAATTATTTCATGAGCGAAGGCCACTCTAAGGTTAAAAACAGTAAGACAAATCTGCTAGTGATTAATAATAAAGCCATTCATTTTATTCTTCAAATCTAAAGTAATTACAAGCCAGGGCATGGCAAATGGATTTAGCAGAAGCCATTACGTCAGAAGAATCCTTTAAAGGAGAACAGTAATTTAAAAGACTAAACTGAATAATGAACTCTCCTGAACAACAATTATTATGAGATTGATTTATTGAAAGTGTATTTAATCATGCAAGAAGTGTTTAAACTTTCCAAAATAGTTCAGGAAGACAGAGAAACCAATAGCAGAGTCAGACCAACGTCCTCATTATTGTTGAGAAGCTGAAGCAGATGGAGAATTCATTTAGTTTGGAAGGATAAAGTACATCAATTTCTCTGAATCCACATTTCTAGTCAATTTGTTACAGTACCAGCTTCAACAATTAATGATCTCATTTTCCCATTTGTGCCTCCTTTTAAGAGATCTCAGTCTTTGTTTCTGAATAAGCCAAATGTCATAAAGGAAAATTTAACTCAGAAAAACCATCACTTTAATAGCTCACATGCCTAAAGCCAAAAGTTTCAGCAATAGCCACAAAAGCAGGGGCCAAATTCAGTCAGGTAAGTGGCCTGCTCAGTTTAAGTGCCTGAAAAAAGAAAGATCAGCCTTCTCACCAGCCTGACTTCTACAGAGAAATACCTTTTACCTGACCTCCTTCAGGTTTTTTCCATTATGGTAACTGATGTTGATATATGAGATTGCCATGGCTAAAGCGGCATTTCTAATGACAGGTCTCTCCCTTTAAGTTCAGACAGGGGCAGCTCATCATCATATCCAGTTCTGAGATCCACACCACATAGTTAGTATAGATAACATCATGTCTGTGCTTAACCTCCAGAGCTAGAAGACAGGTTGCCTGTAAAGCACATACCTACCAGCAGCTATCAACAACCTGGCAGAGTAGAACTCTAGGTCTTTAGCCAGTAAGACTGCAGCTCAGAAACATCAACTCTCTAGCACCAGGAACAGATCTCCGCAGTACAAAAATGTCATGAAATAGAGGAGATGCAAGAATGCCACTAGCCCTCAACACTCACCTCAGCAGGCCTCCAAAATTCTATGCCAGAGCTGCTGGGTGGGAAAGTCTTCAGCCAGGGACACACAGAACAATGTCATTTCACACTTTACAGCATAAATTACAAAGCAATTCTGCCTCTCTTACTCCACAGCTACACCGCTGCATTGACAGTACTGTCTCAAAAACAATCCTGCCCCACTGAGTGTGAAGTTTTAGGGCAAGAAGCCTATCTAGCTCATATTCTACAGAGGTTGATATTGAGTGTTTAGATGCTGCCTGTTGATTCTGAATAATTCCATAACATGGGCAATGTGGCTAGCTTATGCTCTAAGGCACTAGCTAGGATTAAACACAGAAAGCTGAGCTTTAAATGAATCTCCAGTCATTGATCCATTTGAACATTCAACATTACGATATGTTTCACCTTGTTTTAGTTTAAAAGTTCATGAAAAATTCAAAATATCTTATTTACCCAATAGTCCTTGACTGATTCTTCTACATTTAAGAAGTTCTTAAATACATACATTATTTAACCAATACTGCTGTTACAGAATAGCATATAAATATTCAGGGACTTTTTAATAAGTTCAGCTTTTATTCAATAGACCATAATGGTTGCTTAGAAACATTTACTAGTAGGAGACCTATAACAACAGTAAGGGAAACACCTTGCATAAAATGGAAGAAAGGAGCAGAATACTATTTTTTAATTCTCCTCACATGCCTTCAAACAAATGATGATGCACAGAAAGATACATAGTATGCATTCACATATGAAAAATACAAAGGGAAAAATGTAAAACAATAAGCTGAGGGAGACAAGTTAAGAAATAAAAGAAAAATGATGGTCATTCCAAAGCCTCACTTTGTAACTTGTCAGAAACTATACTATCAAGAACTATACTACACAAACTATAACAAAAGCAAAAATTACCCTTAGACTTAAAGTTAAATTCTAAAATTGTTACTGAGTTTTAAATAAATAGCCTGACTTTCAAAAGCAGTAGGCATGAGTTTCCTGCAAACAGCAATTTTTTTCTCTATATAGAAATTTTTTTCTTTCCTTTTATTATTTTGGGGTAGTCAACAAAGCAGGGATCCAACTTTCAGACATACATGCTTAACTGTATTGTTAATTTCCATACCCCATTTCACTATGACACTCTGTATTGTCATTGTGAATTCAGATTAAGTGTTCTTTTGCAAACAACAGCCCTGGGGAGGGGCACACATATATATCTGTTAAGCAGGACACAAGGACCACATATTCAAAGTACTTAGCCAGAAGTTTTCTGTGCAAAACCTTGTGTTTTTTCTTTACCTGTGATAACAACTGGTGGGTCAGATTGAAAAAAGAAAGGAAACAGAAGATGTGCCTATTTCTCTCCCTGTTTTCAGAAAAGCAAATTCAACATTATAGAGAAAAGTAAGCATGACAGAACAAACAAGTAAATTCTGTACTTTGACACCTGCTTTTCTGCCATTATGCTCTTTGGCCTTAAACAAGTCAGCAACTAATTTTTTCCTGAAAACTAATACTAATTCTGCATTAACACAGAAAGACAGTAAAAGGAGAAAATATGTAAACAGCACTAATTTATGAGTATATGCAAAAGTAATGTAATGAACAGTACTATGGCAAAACTAAAAGCATTTTATTAAAGACTCCACATAATGCTTATAAGAGGCCCATTATTCTTCCAGCAAATTAATATTCTAGGTCTCACTAACAATATCAGCAGATGAACTGTTTTAGTTAAATTAATATTCATGTTAACTGCATGCAAAATCAACTAATTAAAAAGTCCTAAGTTACAGTATTAAGGACATATGTAAACAGAGGCTGTGATCATTTTTAAGACTAGCAAAGTTAATCATATGGGATTTGTTGTATGAACTTGGCTGGGTCTTCAAATCAACCAATCATTTTCAGTCAGAAAATAATTCCAACAAAAACCTTCGGTAATCTAGGTACATTCTAAATAAAACAAAAAGTGCAGTTTAGTAGGGCTGGTGAGTTTATGTTTACAAAAAGAAAAAAATATGTTTGTAATAAACAGAAACTCTTCTTCCCTTTATCTTCCTATTCTTTGTCTCCAAAATGATAATCTCAGCATAGATTACAATTCAATAACCATTTTTTTGTATTTTTTTAAAGGAAGTTCCCTCTTCCCCAATTAATAAATCTTCACAGAAATGTTACATCTGTTTTTACTTCTTCGTTTATGCAACACCATCAAATTTAGATGAAAACAATCCTTGATGGTGATAACAAGAAAAGCTAAAGAAGATAACATAATTTCTTTGGGCTCTGAAATAACAGTAGTATTTGTTTCTTAATAATCTCATTATTATCCTTTTTTTCCCCTAAGATATCTATGATGACAGTACTGGGGCATCTTACAAAAGACGTTTTCCAGTTTCTCAAATTAAATCATATTTGGGACCTAAATTAATAATAGGTGCTTGAAAATATGCCAGAAACAAAAGGAAAACCAGAAACTTTACTCTTAAGAGCTCCCAGTAGAAGTGGAAGAAGGGACAGTGCAAGTAGCCTAAGAGCATGATGTGGTGCACGCTGCTCATCCCTTATTCTGAAAATGCAAATGAAACACCAAAAATAAGAACATTAAACTTGCAAGTCAAACACTCCAAGGACAACACCAGAATTTAGATTGCCACTCGAAGCACAGTTCAGTCACCCGGTATGTATCCATCATGATCTGGGAATACTGAAGGAAAGAGGAGACAAATACTAAGAGCAGATGCTGAGGAAGACACAACAGTAGCCTTCTCACATGAGCTTAGTCCCAAATTCTCTTTTGAAGTTTGGAGGGTGCTAGAATACACTAAACAGACACATCCCTGCTTTCAGCAGCTGTCTCACACTCGTCTGACTGATCTCAAACACTTTTCAACTTGTCAGTCACAGGCTTTACTTCTTTTATATCAGCCATGACCAGCCCAACATCCTTTTCCAAGTCCTTGCTTCCAGCCAGGTTCTAGTTCTCACTTCCCCAGTACAGCCTCCACTTACATATTCCCCTCTACCTCCTGCTTGATCTTCCCTTTCAGAAGATTAATTTTTTCCATCACTTTCTCATCCTCATAGCTATAAGATGCTTTCATTGTGAAGGGCATCAAAAGAAGGGGAGCACCTGTTACTGGATTTTCTATTTTGGCCCAATTGGGCGGATTTGTGTAAAAATAGCAAAAGATGTCATCACAGCATGCATACCTTATACCACTAAGCATCACATCTGCAAAGAACAGCAGCAATAGAGCTTTTTGGAAAAAAGGCTACAAGAGTTTATTACAGACAAAACAAAGGTTTGGTCCCCTTATGCTTCTGGAACTGGCTGAAACACTTTAGATCAAGTGTTTCTTATTTCTTTTGAAAAAAGTCGGTTTCAAGTGGGAACGCCCTGTGAGACACTAAGCCAAAGTATCTACTTTTAAGATAATATGACAGGTTTAATGATACTGCTTTAGGGAAAAGAAGTAGACCAGATGACTACTTGAAATCCCTAATTTTCCTTAATTCTGTGATAATAAGTATTTGGCAACCCTGACAACAGGCTGGCCTATTTATGATTCACAGCATGCTCATCAGAGTTGTCCTCCATTAACTGCATGCCCTAGTAAGAAGTACTCGAATTTCAAAGTTTCAACTGCAATGGAAGGATACAGTTTACTTGGAAGTTTGCATGAAATTTTAGGAGTTGTTCCCTACCCAGAAAGCACCGACCAGTTCCAAAGCAAAGGTAAGCTTAGACTGCAGACAGATACTGTTTTTTCAATACGTAGTTACTCAAAGTTTTGCTGTGAGATCATTGCAAGCCACCTAATCCCCTGCCCCGACAAAGCTTTTGTCATGGTTCATCAGAAATTAATTCTAATAGATGCGTCCACATAGCTTCTCCAAAAAATAAAATAAACCACAACAAAAAAGGAAAATCTGACTTTAAAGTAGGGATTTCAAGCACATAAAGCATACCTTTGCTGCAAGAGTCCAAAGAGTCCAAATAAGAAAAAACCCACAACAAACAACAAAATACATGTTGCTGAAAAAAACCCCAACACACTACCCATCCTATTCAAATTAAACCTTTACCAAGTTGAAATTACACTTCACTTGATAGCTACAGTTATATCAGAATTACCGATTTATTATTGTAGGGTAATTTTAAATACTGGGCTAGATAAAGTAATTTTACAGAGAATAAATTAGCTTTGGGGGAAGAAAGAAAAAGAGGTAAATAAAATTCATTTACCAGACTTGAAGTTTTTTTCTTATGGTATTCTATCCTTGATATCTTATTTGTAACTGAAGTCTGTACATTTCAGAGAACTTGAAGAATTTCAAGTTGCTGTACTTGAAAATAGCCAGAATTTATATTCAACTTTGGCAAGTCATTTCTACCATTTCTTGTCTCTGCAACAAGCTTTAAGATAAAAAATTAACTGATGAGAGGTACATTGAGTATCTTGAATCATTCATGTATGATAGGCAAGTACTGCAGTAGTTAAAATTATATTGTTTTAAATTATAACCTTGTTTTATATTTCTAGGTTTTACAGTGTTTTATGAAGTGTAAAATTGCATGCATTAACCTTCTGCCATGTCTACCAGACTTCTGAAAAATATTCATGCTTGTGCAATCTATTTCTAGTAAAGGAAAAGAAAAAAAAACCAAAAAAAATAAGCAAGCATGCCTACTTCCCAGTAGTCAAATAAGCCTCAGATGAATTAGTGAAAGCTCTATGTGCATAAATTAAAAAATATTAATCAAGAACATACATCCCACCAACATTTGTGAGCTAAGTGAATATGCAAGACACAATATAGAACAAAATACTAACTTCAGTGAAATCAATGTGAAAGAGTTACAGTTACATCCAATGGCTCTTAAATATATCATATTTACTATTTTCCAGGAACTGTTCCATGCTGGGATAAGCTTATTGATGTGTGTATTATTCAGTACAAACAGACCAGATTCTGTCTATCAATACATGTGCCACTATGCCTCAAGGGATCTTCTCGGTCATCCCGGGCAATCCCCTGCTGACAGAGCGAACACACCACTGAATTCCTTTCACAAGCTAACCTAGCTTCATCATAAAAAGCCTTCTTTTTTTTTTCCTTAAGCCTTCCAGTGCTAAACTGTGAAGTGATTGCTTGAATTTTCAAGAACCTTCCTCTAACTTCATGTTTAAGTTTATGGACTGTTTATCTTCATTTATTTCTGTTCCAAAACTTGTCTCAGCGTTGTCTCTCTCCTATTCACCTTACCACCATCTCAACCTACTTCTATATGGCCAGTCACAATCCATACGCATACACACATACCCTTTAGTCTCTTCTTAAAAAATAGCTTCTCCAGGCCCCTCATCATCTTAAGTGGCTCTTCTCCACAACTTTTGTCACTAACTTCATTTTTCGCTTGAACAAGGGATGACTCAGGACTGAAAATAGTATTGCGCACTAGGTTTCATCAATGATTTTTAAAATAGCATTAGTATCCTCCCTACTTGAAATACAGCTCCTGAGGAATCACATACTATTTGCTTTTCTTGCAGTTGCAGCACTGTCTCTTCCATATCCCACTGTAGTCAATCATTATCCTTCTGAGGAATTAAACAAGAAAGCATACATATCAAAGATTTGGAAGAGAGATGAAGAAGAGAATTTTGTAAAGGTCTGTCACACCACATTGAAGGAAAATTGTAATTCCTGGAACATCGACTTTTCATGTGATATTCCAGGACTGGAACTAAGCATACGCAGCTTAACAAAAATGGAAGTCACAGCCTGCAAGAAAAGAGATTCAACTAACTTTATATACAAAAAAAACCAAACAAACCAAAAACAAACCACACAAGCAAACAAAAGCTACACCAAAGAAAGTCTGAACTGGCTAAACCTCTTAGTACATACATACCATTTATACACCTTCAGTGTAAGTTGCCTTTCTCTCGACACAGAGAGCACTGGAATACCATGCAAGTTTTAGACCTCAATTACAACAACCTAACAGAATTAAGTAAAAAAAAATATAAATTCTATAACCATATTTTAATGCATAAATTCCTTATTATCACTTTTAGTTGACAAATATCTATTTCATAGCAAAACAACATCACAGGAACAGCTGGATGGCAGTTTTAAGCTCAAATGAACCAGCATCACATGCTGACAAGTCATCTCTCTGATTGCTTTTGAATGGCAGCACATGCAGATTTATTCTCTGCCATAAATTAGAACAATTATTTCTCTGTAGTTCACTTTTTATTTCAGAGAGTGAGCCCCTGCACATATTTTTAAAGGATATCTTCCCTTTCCTTGATGATAAGTTCATTCTGCTCCTCAAGCTGTCTGATCTTCTTCTCAAATGACTCCTGTTCAGCTTTCAGCCGTTCTTCTGTCACCTCCTTTTCTTCACTTACCCTGAAAAGAATTTGAGAGAAATAAAATATAAGCCCATAACCACAGTTCCTGACTTCCAACTGCTCCGCTTACCGGGTAAATGGATATCACCCTCTCCACCCTTAAACAGGTTAGTTCCTCATAATGTTTATTTTATTATATTACATTGGAAGATGCATATGACTTTATGCAATACATCATTTTTTCAAAGACAGCGGTCTCAGTAGAGTACATGCACATTAATGGGCAGCATAGAACCACAAAGTAGGGATCTGAACCCACAATTAGATTTGTGCAGTCTGACTCCCTGCAGCCATAATGAAGATACACTGGGATCCTTACAAGCCTAGGGCCTGTAGACAGAAAACTCAAATTGGAGAGCTTAGCTGCTGAGACAGGAAGGAAATTGAAAAACTTTTCTGTTTCTTAATCTGTAAAGTAATCCTTCTTTCACATTTACGGGTCAAATAGAAGTCCAGGAAAGGAATCATTTTTCTTGTTAGTTTTCTCCAAACAAAACAGTTTGTCCTCTTCTGGGGATTTTAAAATATCAAGCCACGGGAGTAAATTTTCCTTTCTGTCTGGGCCACAGCACCCTGTATCTTTCTGCTCAGTATAAATAATTGGATCAAGATTAAAAGATGACAATGTGAGAAAGGTTTATAACAATCATTTATTCTTCACCTCAAGAGCAGGCTGTAAAAACAATTATTCTGGTATCACGAAGGCAAGACGACCATTATGAACAGATGATCCTGTAACTATGCTAAAAAACATGGCTTAGAAATCATGGTTCTATAAAAGCTCTACAAAAATATTAAGTAATGAGCTTAGACTAATAAATATTATTGCTCTACACTTAGGCAATTTCTGTTGCTGAAGGCTCTTAAAGTTCAGTCTTTAATGATGATGAAACAGCTGCTACAAAACAGGTGACAGGAGACCAAAGCAGTACAACTTTTAGAAAACTTCATTTTTAACTTCTTTAAGTGGAACCATACTACAGGAAGAGGAAAGCAGGGGAAAAATATAATATATATTTATATACACATACACACATATATATACACGCATTGGACTAAGCCTTCCACTCATCCCATCAGACTCATTGACATTCTTAACAGAGAAGCCCGTTCAGGGACTGAGCCATCCATTTGACATCATGATGCTTCCCTTAAGAGGGCACAGATTTGCTTTGATATTCCAGTGGAAAAGCCATAAATACCACAATTGGGTCACCTCACTAGGGTGAACTAGAGACAGGCAGTATTCCCCAATTCTAATATCAACCCATAGCCCTTCCCACAATAGCTCATGCTGACTGCATGAAGTTGGAAGTAATTGATATTACTGAAACTCACACCTTTTCTCTACAAACCTGGAGGGAAAAAAAATAACACGTAGCATATAATCAAATTCTGTAAATTAGGGCAGTTTGAAAGCTTGGAACAAACTATTAATTGGAAAGTTTCTAAATTACACAAAAAAGAAATTGATTTAGCCTAAAAACATTCCACTATTCATATGCCCATTTACAATCCTGTCCCTGGTAGTGTTCATCAACTCATTCCTAGGCCCCTTTCCCACCACTCAAAGGCTGCCAGAAAATAAGCAAGGGAAAAAACGCTGTATTAAGTCTGGATCCATCCCAACACCTATGTACTCCTTAGTTAAGCAGGTAACAAATGTTTGAAAACTATCTACCATACATCCTTGCTCCCCAGTGCAATTAGACCTACAGTACATAGGCACAGGCTGCAGATCCAGACTTTTGCATCTAACCATAACCAGTTCATTTTCTCTGAATCTAGAGCAATCAGGTAAGTGACTAAAGCATATACAACCTTCCTTCATGTAATACATACATGACCTTCCTCCATATAATCAGTGAAAGATGCAAGAATGCTTCCTGTTTCTTAGAGGAAAAAGAAAAATAAAATTAGAGAACAGAGAATAAAAACCATCAAATAGAAAAAGACAATGAAGACAGCAGTGACCATGTAGATCAAAGACAGGAAGGAAACAGGAACAGGAGAAAAAAAAAAAGATCAGAAGGGAAAGAGAGGACAAGTATCATCTCCAGGGCACAATATAAGGAAGCAAGCTTGCTTAATAACTGCAGGCATTAGAAAAAAAGTTTCAGGACCCCTGAAACACTAGGCCATGCTAGCACCTAAGAATATTAAAATCAAACAACAGCATAAGAAAATACAATAGGTAAGAAAGAACAGAGTTCTGGAGAAATTAGACTAAACCTAGCAGGTTTTACCATCTCTAGATTCTGTGATTTGCTGCTTGTATCAGTCGACATCACATTCACGTGCTGTGTTTGTATTTAACACAGATCACAGCAAGCTGTCATACTCCCAGACATATGAATATATCGTGCAACATATCTTATGCAGTAAATGACTGAGAACAGTAAGTGATCTTAGAAGAAATGTGACAGTATGTGTTTATGTATCACAAAGCAGGAGACAGCCCATAAAGGGCAGGCGAGATATAGAAGACAGTTACTCACAAGAGGTGGCAAAAGGAAATTAGAGAAAAGGAATACGAGGATGTCATCAGATTATGCTGGATTTATGTCACATCCTATATATAGCTCAGTGAGATTTTTTTTTTATATACTTATTCTTTGCCTTCTGGCAGTAAAGAACAGATGATTTTTCGCAGAACTAGGAAGGACTAATGCCAAACAGAAACATTACAAGGCTCATAATGCTTCTCAAAAGGATTTTCACTGGTTTTTCATCCGCTCGAGGTCAAAAAAGAGCAGTGAAAAATGAAGACACCGCAACTACAAAGGGCACAACTGCTCCATTGGGCAACATGCTGGTGTCCAGCTCTGTTGTTGTTTACAGGAACAAATAGAGGACTGACAGCAGAGACTGAAGATGACAAATCAGCAGAACTATCCCTGCTGTTCAGCGCCTGCAACATTTTCTTGCATGCAATTTACATTCACCTATCTTGTGTCACAGGATACACACCATCTTTGTTCAAGATTTGTTTTAAATTTAACACTTCAAAGCTTATGTAATTTTAGACACATCTAAATAAAGATTTTAATTTTATTTTACAGGAGCCTCTGTAGGAAAAGAAAAATTCATAATGCAGATATATTGACAAAAAAAACTCCTAGGACATCAGCCTTAGGGTTAAAATTAATTCCTGTTTCACCAGTTCCAATTCTTGTGGTGTGTTCCCAAGCCCACTGCTGATACTAGCAGTTCTGACTGTCTGATCTGAAGAAGGAATTGATCAACAAGTTTGCTGATGACACTGACTCATTCCACCGAGTAAGCAGGATTGATGCTTTCCAGGTGGAATTCTTGAAGCACCACACAGGTCAACAGCACTTCAAGTTTCATTTGTCTAATGAAAAACTGTCATGCATGAGAGCGCCATGACAATAGTCATGGATACTCTACACTAGGGACAAAACTCAAAAGAACTCTTCCAGACTGATGGCACTTACAATATTCACAAAAGAAAAAAGCGCTGAAAAAGCAAAATCAGTAGTGTCTTCTATTTTTAAGAAAATTTTAGGAAAAAAAACTGAGCTTTTACTAAGTGCAATATAAATGGATTAAGAACTGTGGCTGAGCAAGTTAAGACAGAAGACAAAATAAACAAAAAGCAGAGACAGACACTGGAAACTTCACTGATCAGTCCTATATTCGTTGGGAACATTTATCTTTCAGGGAACACTCATCTGATATTAGTCTGCCAACTAGCTAGCAGAGACAAAAATATTTTGGTGACCATTCTCAAAAAACACAAGTTTTAAACTCCAAGCAAAGAAAGTTGTCTGGAACAGGCAAGACCACAAGGGAGGAAAAATGGGTCAAGGACCAATATAAAGGCATCATGCAGACCCCAGCATACCCAGAAATCACAGAATTAAATCAAGTATTCCAAGTGAAAGATGCAGTCCAAAAAGAGGAAACAAGAAGTTTTCATGCCAGAGTTGATTACAACATGCCTCTGGCAGAACTGAACAAAGTGACTTTTAATGCCAGCGCTGCAGGAAGAGATAATGGTAGCATTTTTTTTTGTCTAAGGACACTGTTCACAAACCTGATACATTTTACTCAAGTATCATGGACAGTATAAATTAAAAAAAAAAAACAACAAAAAACTCCAGTGATCTCAAAACGTAATTGAAATTGCTGCATAATGGATAAATTTTATGATATGCAACTTGCAAAACACAAAACTAGATCTCACAGCATGAATTTATAGCTACAAATGACTTTTTAAGCACAAAAGGTAAGTGTGATTGGTGATACAATAATCCTAGGCATGCTTTACCTATCAACAAGAAGTAATTTCCAGACAAGCTTAGGGATATCTCATTTGCAGTCTCACTGCCTGACCAATTAAGAGAAGTGCAGCACAATATTGCTGCTAAAGTAGCACAAAAAAAAAAGAAAAACAGATCTTGACATTGAAGTTAAAGCCAGGTAACAATTTGCTTAAATATGAGGTAGCGTAACCCAGGAGAAAAGGCAACCCAAGAGGCCAAACACTGCAGATTTGTAATATGGGCTTCCACAGACAAGTTGTCCTTCAAAGATCCTAAGTGCTGGAAGAAAAACACTTAAACAGCACATATACACTATGAAAGTTTTTACTGTCCTCCTTTGTAATGTTTTCTAGTTCTGTAATCAAATTAACCTGTTTTGATTCCCATTTTCACCTTTTGTTGGAAAACTTCAATTTTAGTTGGTCAATTTCATCTTCGTATCAGGATAAAAAGTCCACATAAAGCAGTGCCAGGAGAAAAGACTAGCATCCCAGACTGCCAGCACTCTACAAAGGGTTTAGGAATCCAAGGTCTTGAGAAGCAGGAAGCAATTTCTCAGTGAAGGACGAAGGGCCGTCTGAAGGCTGTTTTACTAGCTGTCGGGTACAAGTCATTCTGGGCATGCCAATGGTCTTTGTCAGAAAGAGACTATATCTGATAGCAAAACCCATCTTGCATCTCTTTTGAAAAAGGGCAATCACTCCCTCCCTTGGGTGGATAAGGGCATTACAATACCTTTCTACCTAAATTGCTCTCACAGATTTGTTTGCAAAGTCTAGAGGCAGACAGTTCTACATGTTTATCTTAACTGAAGAAATAAAGAATACAAGTAGTTAAATACCAATTCTCACCACTAGAAACAAAAATTAAACTTTCATGAACCATCCTACATCATGTAGTCAATGCCTCTGTTCATTCAAAAGCAAACTGCATATGTGAGCTGTACAGGCCTATGTGAACTGTGCAGGCAGCAAAGAAGTATTTATGATGTAGACAGTACTATGGCTATTATTTCAGTGAGGAGTGAGGTGAATGCTTGCAAGAACACACTCGCTTACTCTCTCTGCAAAGGAAGTTATGACCCTCTCCATTCAGGCAAATGCCAAGACAGAAAGAGCTCTCAAAATCTGCATATCGCTTAAAATATTTTCCTCTAGAATACTTCATAACCATTCTTGGTTTGGTGTCTAGCAAGTGCCTAATGCTCAACAGTCAACTGACTAGGTCCCAGATGACCCTGTGCTGCTCCTTCTTAGACGAGGCTAATGTGTCCTGACATCAGCACAGAGTGTGAGGGTAGGACTTTCAGTGTCTTCACCATGTCACTGCTCGTTTCATTACATAAGCTGGTGACTGCTTCAGGAGTAGCCTGCAGTAATAAAAGCTCAGAGAAAGTCTTTTGTGCCTCTTAAAAAAGACTCTGTCTGTAGGGAGAGCTAAAATCTGCTCTTCCTGTGCCTGCCACTCCCACCACCATGCCATCAGCACCTTGCTGAAACATAAAAGGTGCCATGCTGGCTATTTTTGAAAATAATGGCTGATGACACTTAATAATTTCCCACTTACTCAAAGCACTTTGTCATTCATGGGCCTTGATTCATTCTGCTCAGAAATTCCCCTACGAAAACAATTTGAAAAGAATCTGCTGTCACAATAAAAAAAAGTTCAAATTTACAACATTGAAGTCTTTTAAACTTTGGATACAGTTTGTCTCTCTTTTTGCATCTTAGGGAAAATAGACTGGATATGTTCAAAGAAAGGCAAAATAATGGTTAGCTTTACAGATGGGAGCACAGAGCAAAAACTAAGATTATTTAGCCTAGAAAGGAGGATTAAGAAAGGACAGAGTTGAGTCCTTTCTTTTGACCCTGTCTCAAAACTCAATT
Source organism: Chroicocephalus ridibundus (assembly GCF_963924245.1). NCBI lineage: Eukaryota > Metazoa > Chordata > Aves > Charadriiformes > Laridae > Chroicocephalus > Chroicocephalus ridibundus. The sequence goes on along the minus strand of NC_086316.1, from coordinate 77,431,057 downwards.
TCATAAAGTCCCTAAAAGCTAATGTGATGTCAGCCACTGGAATCCTCAGCAGCAGAGCATTACAGACCAGTAACTGATTTTTTTCCAAAGTAAAATATAATAATATAGCCAGCATTGGAATTTACTCACACCAAGACCAAGTCTGACACTGCAGCATGGTGGCATAAGCACACACCTTCCCAATGTTCAAAAGGTGCATTGGGAATGAGTGTTAGAGGAAGAGAATAAAAAATAGGAAGAGAAAGAAAAAATTAGCTCTCCTTCAGCAGTCACAGAAGCCGGCGGAAAGACCAATATCCTGAACTGCTCAAGCAAGACCTGGTTGAAATTCAAGCCCCAGAAGTTAATCATATTTTGCTACTGGTTTCCACACAGACAGAATTTTACCACTTTACAACTGCCTTCATGCAGACGGTTATTGACCAATCTATTTCTGTCCACCGTCCTGCAATAAACATGCAAGAATTAGTCGCAGCTACCATCATTTTCATTCGTAAATAGTAGCAAAATAAGGAACAGTGAAGTATAGCTCTGGTCAAGTGAGATCTTTATTATTCCAAGTATTTACTACAGGACAGTCTTCCTGGAAAACTTTCGGCATTCTGCTGGTTCTTTTTCGTCTCTGAAACAGCAAAGAATGTTCTACTGCATGTAAAAACCCTCTTTATCATTGCACAACTAGGGATGAAAATTATGGGGAGTTTTAAAAAAGTGACGAGGTGAGCGGAATTAAAGTTCAACTTCCTTATTACTCTGCAAAGGACTTTTAATTACATCCAATAAAAATATGATTAGGTTTAAAAATAAAAGAGAACTAAGTATAAAATAATAGTGTTCCACTAATTTTACTTTTCAAAATTAATGTTGCTGCACCTTCTATTTTTCTTCGAAGAAATGTCAGGCAGAAATATCAAACTGTCCTCAGGGAAAAATCACAGCATCTGAGATTTAAGAAGAATCCCATGCTCAAATGAGTTAGTGTACTACTATTCACTAGGGAGCAGTGTATTATGAGGAACAATGTAATAAAAGGCTTTTTTTAATATTAGAATATACCTCTATATATCAATAGTGGCAACAGTGTCCGAATAGCTCCAACATCTGACAATTTGTAACCAGACTTCCCAGCAATCTACTCTTTATGACAGCCTTAACTAGACATTTTCTAACACATGAGGTAGGATAAAATGGAGTTGCAAGCATGAAGAACTTCAGAAATTACTAAAATACTGTATAGCAAGAAATCCTATATTGGTACAAATTATTAGCAGGCAAAATGGTCCACTGGATGAGAATAATCAGAGAGAACATATTCCTATCTGCACCAGAGACTTATTGCATGACCTTGAGCAAGTAACTTAATTTCTCTGCCCAAATTTTCCTATATAAAAAGAAAAAGGACAGTAATGCTTGCCAATTATTGCACAGACATATAAAATCTATGGCAAAAAGCATTTCATTAATACCCGAGAACCTGCATTTTGTTCTAAAAAAAACAAAAACAACAAAAACTTTGCTTTTATAAAGTCTTAGTATGGACACTAACTTTTAGCCAAAAATACCCAATACCATCTCACAAGATTTTCCCCTCTGATGTTGTGTGAATACCTGCCAAAGTCCCATGTGCTGCTTCTCAATTTTACAGCAACTATGTAAGAAGCAGATTTCCAGAGATCCTGAAATATCAGGGACACAGAGCAGGGGTGGGGGGAAACTCCTCACTCAAATTGAACTCATTTTTCACATCATTTATCTTCGTGAATACAATTAACACTGAAATGAAACTTAGCAAAAATATTTTGATGAAGCTGAGAAACTTGCACTATTTCTGCTTCTCCTTTCAAAGAATAGGGAGAACCTGAAGAAATGAAACAAAGCAAAAGAAAGTTTGGCTAGGTGGGTTAAAATTACACTGTACTCTATTGCTCCATGTGTGCAAACATGGGCAAATATTGATGAACACATTCTAGCCACAAGATCACCAATTAACCATTAACGTGGCATTCCATATAAAAGCCTACCCCTGACAAATAAGCACCACAAAGTTTCACATCAACAAAGCCTGCTATTTCCAAAAGACAACATGTATTTAAAGCACATGATACAAGCAGCAAACAAAACCCTATCCCTGTGACTAGGTTTGTATAGATGAACTACCACAGGTCACAAAACTTTAACTCACGTTTTCAGTAGGTTTAGGGGACTTTGGATCAGGAAGCAAGGAAAAAAACCCACTATCAGCCTGCTTCATTGTTCATACCTCTTCTAGCAAGAAAAATTACCTTATGCAAATATTCAGTTCCATAATGCAGTTCTACATTGCTTAATGTTAATTAGAGGAATGACTCTCCTTAAACATAATGGATTTCCAGGTGATGCTTACTCTTACCTGGCAAGTTCTTTAATTAAGTTTGCAATGCGTCTCTTGTCCTCGGGACACAAATCCTTTAAAGAAGCACTCTTCATTCCTCCTTCATTAGTGACCTGAAAATTTAAAGTAACATATTAGAAAGTACTCTTTAAAGGAGAATAAATATTTCATAAGATATTAAAAGCATTTCAAGACCTAATAATTAGAAGTTGAAAGTAGACAAATTACAACTGGAAAGAAAATATGTATTATTTTTTTTAACTATAAGTACAGTTCAGTGAAACAAATTACCAAATTGTGGAGAATTCTTTTAAGAGACTTGTAATTCAAATGCAAGCTGGTAGCTTCAATACTAAATATGTTATGTGAAGTTTTAAAACATACACTATTCATTGATTCATACTAGATAAAGGGTAGTAGGTTCTCATGACTTGAAAATCTAGTGCAATGATATCCAAATCCAAGTTCAAACTTTATTATATTAGGATCCTAAAATAAAGAGTAAGAAAAAAACATTCTGCCTTAGCATTTATGACCAAAGCAAACAAAACAGAAAAAAAAGTTACGCAATATATTTTTAGTAGATGGTAAGTCCTTATTTCAAAGGATATTTTTAATACACAGAAAAGTACACCTCCTTTCACACATTGTTTGGTTTTAATAATTTATTTCTACCTTCGTGCTTACTATTCCTTCTCAACACAAACGTTTGACATACTCCACTATTTCACTTCTTTTAATGCATCCCTTTATCCCACTGAGAACTGCAGTATTTATTATCGATGTCCACTAGAGGGCATATTGCTGGTCGTGTCTGCAACAGTCCCTTGTATTACTGCAGTTACTGGCATTACACATTTTGTGTGTTTCCAATTAGGAAACAGTTCTAAGTTCTCAATTGTTTTTATTTATCAAAAATTTCTGTCATCGGTGACTCAGTTCTCCAGTGGTTGCAGTAAGCACAAAATAAGTATCCCAAGATGAAAGCAGCAATAAGAGCTATACCCTGATGTCCAAGATTTTGGCAAGTTTCAATATCTACGCTTCGTGACTTATTTTCAGTTTAGACTTTTACAAACCTATAAATTTTACAAACCTCCCCGAGCACATGCAGTGCTTAACATGAGATACAAGAACGCTAACAAATGCCTTGCACTTTGGCCAAGCTAACACAACAGAGCATAGAACAACCTCTGATCATACAAGGCAAACACTGGGCTTCTCTCCCCTCATTAGCAGTAACAGCAGCTGATCTACACATATCAGAGAGGAAGTGCCCCCTTCCATTCTCAGCTAATTGCTTCTTAAACAGGGGTTTGAAACAATTAAAGGATTATGTTGCTTTTGAAAGAGGTGATGATTTTATATACTCATATTACACCTACCTGACCCTTCAGTACACTATTTTAACGTCAATGTATTTTTGTCAAAAAAAAAAAAAAAATATGGTGTTTCACAAGGCAAGTTAGACTTCAGGGCATATCAAGGGGACATTTGATTTCAGTCTCCTTCACAAACATATGCTATTTACAGTCATACAAATGAAGAGAGCACATCTTTAAGTTAACTGAATTTAACTTCAACTAAACACATGGTTCAAGGATTTCCATTTCCCATGCTAAAAACGCCTGAATATTTTTTTAGTGGCTAGATGATAAAACTTCTTTAAGAAAAATAAAGAGTTACAGGACATTTTTCACTCAAAAAAGAGGCAGAAGCTTGATCACATTAGTAAAGGAGATTTTAACAGAAGGTGCCTCAAGCTATTACCCAAACCTATGTACATACTGTCAGAAAAACATTTGTGGAATGATGAGGAAAATCTGAAAAGTTCGTCTGTGCTTTTTTGTATCACCAATAGGTATGGGTAGATGGCACACAAAAAGTTCTCAAAGGCAAGCTTGTACCATAACACATGTCAAAATGAAACTGTGGAATTACATACAGCAACAGCTCCACCACCAAAACAAGATGACAAATGAGATAGAGCCAAAGACTGTATCATCTCATTTTCCCGGATTTCTGTCCTTTCTACACACCTCAAAGTAGAACACAGTTCATAACTCAGTATTTCCTGGATGAAATGTACTACATAAATGGAATATTCTCTCACTTCATAAACCACACCTTGGAAGATGTCCATTCGTTCAAAAGAAGCAGACAATGTCTGTCAAACGGGAAGTAGGAAGATGGGAAATTTTGGTAAAGACCAGTATAGCAAACCACTGATTTATTAAAAGTAACAGAAAAGCTCCAGCACTAACAAGACCTTTTGAAAGTCTTTTCCAAAACTCTCATCCTTCTTTGTGGTACTCAAGGCTATCTGACTGAAGAAAAGGTAAATCAGTTCTGCCAAGATTCACATTAGAGCCAAACTCAATCCATTCTCTTCAAAAGAGGATTCTGGTAAATAGTAATGGTGAGCTACCTACAAGTAAAATAGTGTAAGTATGTTAGAGTAAAGTAATCAGCTCTCCCTAGACATGCATACAACACCTTGAAGAAAATTAGTTGTGTTGATGATGAGAACTCCTTGCAAAAAAACTCCGGGAAAACTTCTTCCATAAAAAGTAAAATGTGCTGTTCCTTTCAACTAATTCAGGGCTTATCTTCAAAGTTAGAGTACAAAGTTTCTATGAGGATTTGGCAAGGTAAGAGAAAAACAGGTTAAAAAAGACAGAAAAGAGAAAAAGCTTTGAACACATTTTATTGTCAATATTATAAAAGCACATTTGAGTCTCCAATCAAGATTTCACATATTAAGCATTACATAAAAAGAACAAAGACCATTTCTACCCCAACAGCTCTCACAGGGAAAAAGGAGTAAAAATTCTTTAAACAAGTAATACAAACAACACACCATGCAACAAAAGAGATTTTAATGTGACATATGAAGGCATCTATGAGGCAGCGGGCTTGTAGATACTTATGAAGAGATGCTTCTACATAAAGATTCTGCATATCTGAGAAATTTCTGTGCATGCCACTTAACAGCATCATTTACGAAGTGGAGGTACATACCAGCCTTCTAAAAGCAAGTACTGATAAACACAGAAATGGAAAGGGACAAGTCCAGCACGGGCCCTAAAAATGAATACTAGTTATTAGTGTCATGCTGAAGGATTCGAAGAGCAGTGACACTGTCAAAGCAATGAGAATTGAGTGATCTGTCTTCACATCAGAGTTTTGAATGTACATGTGAGGCACACAGAAGACAGCGAAGGGCATCAGCCCAGATGAAGAACAAGATTTAACTGCGTGTGTGCAGTGATTCAGTAGCAGTCAAAAGTTTTAGATCCTGCCTGTAAGTGGGAGGATACCAAACCCTAGTGACTTACAGACTTGCACAAGACGACTACGAGGGAGGAGAGTTAACTGCACTCAAATAACTTACACAGTCACTGTACTTTACAAATCGTGTTAGAAAAATGGCATCTCTCAACAGATTTCTGAATATCACAGTTATTATCACGATACATAATCAAAAGGAATCAAAGGAAACCCCACTGCTTTGAAATTTCTAACACAATAAACTGTAGGAAAAGCATCACCTATTGTCACAGGAGTAGACAAGACAATTCAAAAATAATGTCAACTGACAAAGCTACTCCTATTACTACTCAGATGCATTTTTAACTTTCACTAACAGAAACAGAAAGTGATTTTACCCTACTAACATAAGCAACCACAGCAAAAAGATATCTCAGAAGAATTTTACAAATCTTGTTTTTAAGTGATATGACAAAAGCAATGAAACTGAATAGAGTGAAACAATTTCTTGCATGTTTGTCTAGTAACATATAGAAATGGGGCTATTTGAAGCTATACTCTTTCTCTCTGTACTTATACACACACAGAAATACATATAATTTGGATTGCATAGCCCCAGTTACATACTACTTACATAAATTAGCACATTCAGCCTTTGCTGCCTTTAGGTGGGCAAGCGATCTCAGTGGAAAATTAATTTTTGCCAGCAAGCTACCATTTAAGTGGGCTAAAAGTGTAAACGATTGCAAAAATAAAAGTACTCTAAAAGTGTTTAAAAGTTTTCAGTTCAAAGATTTTTCTGACATTTTTCTACTATGTGCGCTCTTAAGAGAAAGAAAAATTTGCCTTTACTGACCTGCTGCCCTGTCAGATCTCCCGTGCTTCTAACAGGATCCATGGAAACAGAAGCAACAGCTACAGGCACCTTTAGCTCAGTTTTACTTTTTTGATATTTTGGCAAATACCTTGTTCTTAAATTTCCTTTTGTAGGCACTCCTGGAGATGAAAGACAAGCAGAACACACAGATTATGAAGTCAAAAGGGACCCTGCCTCCTACAACAGGACATCCACAAAGGCATCCTTGCCTTAGCAGCTCTTTTTGAGCAGAATGAGCATTTCAGGTGTATGTTTGCAGTTCCCCTCAGCCTCTCACTCCATACAAAATTTTATTAAGATGAATATATCAGCAGAAAGAGAGGCGCATGGCACTAAAGAGCACCCAGCCACAATGAACATCAAAGTAAATTCTGAAATGCACGTGTTGTCTTCTGACTCATGTTCATTGCAAAAACCTCTGCTTGTTTAAGATGCAAAAACATAAAATTGAGCTTTTGCTTTGACACTTAGAGAGAACAAGGAACTGAGCAGCAGTAATGCTGTTAGAAGGACCACTCATATGATAAAATATAACTTTTTTTCTGTTATACAGCTAACCAACTGATTGCTCAGTCTAGTCGTTCCTTCCAGAAACTGGCATGTGAGTAACGTAACACTGCAGTGCACACTTCACAGATCATCTGTAAAAGGCTTCCTGCCATAATTAGAATTAGTTCATCACTACCAACTGTAACAACACAAAAGCACTGAAAATCCTGGTCCTGCAATTATAAAGTGCCAACAACACTGACAATACCACTAAAACCTCCCAGGCCCAGACAAAAGTCAGTACCTTCAGAACCGCAAAAAGTTTTGAACAAAAAATATTGGTTTTATACTAGCAGATAGATTACATTTATTTGTGTAATGAATTTCAGAAGCATACCAGCAATTCAAGTGAAAGAACTAAATTAAAAGTTTAAACATCTCTATGCTCGTACACAAGGGAAAACAATGTTTCTGAAATTCTGTTCCATGGAAGTGGAAGAATATTGCCTAGAGTGAATTCATTTCCATCATTTAGGATCATTGTTTTCTTTCCAGGGCACAGAGTACAACGATCTGACATGGCCTGGCTTGAACTATGATCACTATGAAACAACACGCAGAGATTTTTAATAGAGCTGTTGAGCCAGTAGTTTTGAAAGATAACCATGCTACTTAAAACCTAGAGTAGGATTCCTCAAAATTTATTGCTGCTGGGCATACTCTGGGCATAAACACAGTTTTACTAATCATCCCCAGATATGTTTTTCAGGACCTGGTGTCACTGTAAAAGCTGTTTGAAAACAATTAGAAAATTCTGAAGGGGGCCTAAGAACACCACGTTTTTCCCCAGGGACGTACACAAGCATGCCCTCAGTAAATCAAGGTCAAAACAACTAATAATTTTATTTTTTTTTATTTTTCTTTACACAATGAATCTCCATTTTAATTGTTCTCTTTGAAATTTACAAAAGACCTGAACATCTCTAATGCTTCAACATTCTTTGGAGACCACATTAAAAATTCAACTTACCTTACAGATTGGATAAAACTATGCTATATCTGCAACAGAAGCAACCCCCTGAAACTGTTCATCTTACACTGTATGCTTATCTAAGCAGCAGAGCAAAAACCTTCTGCTATAATCCTGTATGTTCCATTACAACTTGTGATGACTGTACCTGACACACGTAAGTACACAAATCACATACCTGAAAAGACATTGCAAAGTTTAGTATTCACAGGAAACTTTGTTTACAGCTATTAGAAGGTCATACCTGCAACAGATGCCATTGGCTGTTCTTCGTCAGAAACTGCATGTGGCTTTATTAAAGGTAATAAACAAAAAGAGAGCAAGCTTGGCCCTTTAAACAGAACTATAAAAATAAGTATGTTTGCTCTTAATTTTAAAAGACTGTTGATAAGAAAACAAACTGGTAGCACTTTGGGAGCATGAAAAGCAAGTAAAACTTGACTAGGAAAAAAAAAACACACAAATTGCTAAAACAAAAACTACTCCTCCTTCATTCTGCATTAACGTTCAGCCTGTAAAGATTATCTCAGAGGTCACCTTCACAAAAGTTCCCAGGGACCAGCCCCAGTTACAAGTGCAATTACTAAGATAATGAAGTCATAATATTTATTTAAATTAGAGCAGGTTATCATTATATAAGGAACCTCTTGATAAGTAGGGAAGACAAATTCTGAAATAGTGTATAGTCATACTGCGATGAAATACATTTTGTACAATATATTCTAAGAAATATAAATGAGGATAAATGCAAAAGGTTTCAAAGGAAATTGGTCATTCTCATCTGACCATCACATGATGAGTAACAAATGAAAGCCTGAGGACTGATTTTCTTTAAGAAGTTTCAAGAACTTTCAAACAACGCAGAGCTTTAACTGTAAAGTTATTTGACTGCAGAAAACACTTAAAAATCATAAAGGACTGGGCACCATATTATTTGTGCTGTGTTGGCATTCACTGAATTTGAATCCTTGCCTCCTAGAAGTCACTAAATATAGGACTCAACACAAGTCAGGGAAGGGTGTAAACTAGTGTCTTCCTTAAAGTGACAGTTTCATTTACCCGAATGTAAAGATTTTTATTCCCACATAAGTAACTAACTTTATATTAAAGTGAAGAACAACAGCACAGGGCACAAAATTCTACTCCACTATCTTTTATTTGTACCCCTTTGCATTCCTCAGTCTTCTAAGGTTGGCCAGTTAACTCAATTATCTAATTTCTGTACTGTTTACAGATAAATGCATTTACGGTTTTGCATCTGTCTTCATACAATAAAGTCAAATTGTGGAAAAAAATAATCAATTAACCTATACAAACTTTTGCCTTAGCTAAAATTTTTTATTTGGATAGTACTGTCTCAAAAACTTAATTTAATAAATTACTACATGGTGGAAAGAAGTAGCAGTAACCTAGAAGCTTCCTCCTGCAAACAGCAACTTCAATCAATACTCACTATCCATCACACAACTGGTAGATGGCACATTGGAAGGGCTTGATCACAGACTTACTCATGTTCTTGTTGATCCACTTTATCACTTGTAAGCAATTATCACTCATCAGTCTCACACCATTTGAGAATATGTTCAATCAGTACTACTGTCAAAGCCATCTATCTCTCTCTACAAACACTGAAAGTACTTTTGTCCTCACCTGTAAGCTGCAGCCTCCTATCTCTACCTGTCACAACACATTGTGGGGTCATGCCATGAACCAGGCAAGAAAGCTGGATAAACGCTTAAAGTAAAGCACTGTGTCCCCTCTTTCCAAAAAGCGCCAAGGTAGATAAAAAGTCAAGTCTAAATCATAGCCCAGCCCAAACAGCTGTCTCAGCACAACTGCAACAGCAACCTGCAGGACACTGAGGAAAGCATCTTCGACTCATACTGCTACAGGAAACAACAAACTTCAGCACAGGTGAGTGCTTCTTCAACTGACATATGGTTAATCTAAGTGTCAACACATGGCTATAGGAAATAAAACAGGTTTGTCTAAACAACGTTCGGCTTTTGAAGGCTGCCTGGAGTATTGGCACTGTTGTGGATAGATACCTAGTAGCAGGATGAAAAAAATTAGTCAAAGCTGTTGCTGTTACTCCCCCCAGCTACCAGGGCCACCCTCTTCTGAAGGTTTGCAGCCTAGTGTATTAGAATAAACCAAAACCAGATCAGGTTACCATAATCAGCTGGACTGAAAATGGCAGTGACTCAGGACCTGATTCATAAACAGGTCCAATGTCCTTGTTTCAGAGTGAAAGACTAGGGACAGTACCAGCATCAACCATTTAACATTAATCCACTGCCATTTGCCTCTGAAGACTCCCAATAAGGTGACCATACACATTATAAACTTTGTACCACCATAGCCAATGCTCAAGGCAACAGCAGAGACAGTCATCACAGGCATTGGAGAAACTGAACACCTTACAATGCTGTATGGCTCCCCTACAGCAAGCAGCTGTGCATCTGCCTTTTTCTACGCTGTATCTATTCAGCAATTCTAGAGAGAAGTTCAGTTTTCCAAAGCTATTAAATCAACATTACCCAATCTCCCAAATTTCCCACCCCCACCTCCCTGTTTTGAAAGCATCTGCTGTTATTTGCTCTTGTGCCATGTCCATGTGCATTTCTCGGTATTTAAACTTTTCCAAGACCAGAAGCAACACTACCTACTTGCAAAAACATGTAAAATGAAAATGGTTGTCAGGAAAAGCCTCATTCCTTGGAATGTCACAATGCATGAGGACACTGATAGGCTCAAGAAACCATGTTTAATCATGGGAAACAACCTGTCACACTAGTAGTTACTTGATAAAAATACAGTTATTGTAACTGCATCAACACTTCCACAACTGAACAGAACAGTGACAGTGTGGTAACAAATCTGATACATGACTACCAACCTTCACCCTATCATATCACAGAGAAAGTTGTGGGCTATTTATTTTATTAATTTTATTTTTTTTTTTTTACACAAATGGAAAATTATAATAATATGCTCTGTAAACAGTCCATAGGATGGTTGGCCCATTTCATTTGTGCATTGTTTTCCAGTGGGTGTGCAATCAAACATAAACATAAGAGCACAAACACGTACTCTTCAATCACTTCTAGCTGATGCTGGAATCCCACTCTCAGTGTGAGCAACAGCAATGCATGAAGTCCCTCATACCTACAGCTAAATTCTCAGTTCTTAAATTTCCACCAGGCCAGACTGCCGATTCCACCATAATGTCTTCAGGTAGCTGAGCCTATAACTAAGCCACATGAGCCCAAACATCAGTGCCAACTCCTTCTGGTTCTCTGAACCATGCAAGCGCATCTCTCTCTAGCCAGGCTTTCACAGGCTGAATCCCCAACACCACAACCACCACCTACTCCATCTACGTATCCAGCCCCACGTAGTCTCCCACAAATGGAACTTACATGCCTTCTGTAGACAAAGGCCTTGTCTCTCCCACTTGTCCCTCACAGTTCCAGCCTCCACGTCCCTCACAGGCTCACCGTAAATGTTATGCTTGTAGTCAAGCTGAGCCACCAGTCACAAAAGACACATCTTTTTTCTTCCTGCCTGTTCATTCTCTAGCCTCAGTTTCCCTCTGTTGATTCCCTTCCAAGTTTCCGTAAGCTGAACCCAGTTCCCCCATTTCCTCAGGACTTCACAGCTAAGCCACACCGAAGGTGGACACCCAACCCCCTCCCCCCTCCTCTTTCGGGCCACTTTTGCTTTAAAATTTAACCCCTAACTCCATGCTCTCAGAGACATGCACAACCTCCCTCCCCGGTCTGAGCTCCCACACACTCGCAAGCGCAGTCCCCCTGCGCCACGCCCGCCCCGCATCGCCTCCAGCCTTCCCCACAGCAAAACCCCAACAATTGCCCTGACGGCACCCCCCCCCCCAGCCTTCGCCTTCGCCTTCGCCTTCGCCTTCGCCTTCACCACCACCACCACCACCACCACCACCACCACCACCACCACCACCACCACCACCACCACCACCACCACCACCACCACCACCCTCCCGCCCCGCTCCCCTCCACGGCACTGCACAGACCCGGGGCGGAAGTCCCGCCACGGCTTCTGCCCCACTCCCCGGCCCAGGAGCCGCCCCCGCTCTACGGAAGGATACCGTCCTGACTCCAGTAAACACCTCCGCCCGGCCCGGTGGCCACCTCCGCCATCTTGAAACAACCGCCACTCCCAGCCTGCCCCCCGCCGCCCCCCCAGCGCTGGCCGCCCATTGGCTGCTGGGGCCCCGCGGGCAGTCGGAAGAGAAGGGCATGCTGGGAGTTGTAGTCCTTGAGCACCAGTGGGAAAGGTGGCCGCCCCCCCCGCGGAACGGCCACTCCCCTCAGGCCTCCTCCGGCCGGGAGAACTACTACTCCCGGCGCACCTCGCGGCGCGGCCGCCGCTACAGGGTGGCACGAAGGACATACGGGGTTCTTACCCACACGCCCCGAACGGTCTCGCCGTCGCGCTGAGGGTGAGGGGAGCCCGCAGAGGATGGAGGAGAAGCCCTCCGCCAGTATCAAGCCCTACCTGGACAAGCTCACCCTGGGGGTCACACGGATACTGGGTGAGTGGGGCTGCGGGAGAGCCCCCGGGGCCGGGCGGGGGTGTCGCTCCTTTGTCATGGTAAACCGCCCGATGGCGGGAAGGGCCGCCCCCCCTCAGGGCGGGCCCGGACGCTACGGCCGGCAGCTCGCCCCGGCAGCTGTGGGGCCGGGCCGGGCCGGGCGGGGTAGGGCAGGGCAGGGCAGGCTGTGCCAGCCCGAGAACCGGCCGGCAGCCCTGGCCTGCGAGGCCCGGGCGGCTGTGGCCTGCGGGAGCGCCGTGCTGCTGGTCGGACCCCGGCCACACGCTGTCTGGTGGGTTGTGTCGGGATCTCCCTTCTGTCTGGGGTCACAGAGCTGTGCTTCTTCTACGCGCAAACACAAACCTCCCTGTTTCTAGCGTCTGAGTCAGCGCAAAACGCCTGAATCTCTTAATGTAAGAGTCCCTTAAAAATAAAAATAAAAAAAAAAATCAAAGAAAGAGAAAGCAGTGTTTTGTTCAAGATTGTACGTCGTTCTTAGCCTCTGTTGTAGGGTGAGGAGGTGGCGTGCCCAATGGAAGGAGTTCAGTGTGGTGCAGTGTTCTGGCAGAAGGCTAATCTGTGCATCTGCTCAGGATCAGCTCCCCATAAATAATCACCCTGCAGCTTATTCCCATACCCTGAGACTTTTTCCACAATGTGCCCTGCTTCTCATCTCTGTTTTTTGCTCAGATCTTGAGCCTTCTTGCATCTCTGCAGTTCCATTTGAAGTTCAGCAAGAGTGCAAGGCATTCAACAGCTAAAATTAGGGCTTCTCAGACAAAACTTTACCCATGGCAGTAGAATCACAAGAATTGTTGAAAGTATTTGCACGTGTAAAGGATTTTAGCATCAGACCTTTCATCTCTTAGCAGCTTGGGACAAAGAATTGTCGTATTTGTAGGGCTGGAAAGCGATACATATATCCCAAGTTTGCATATAACAGCATTACAAATTACATTTCCAGAATGTCTTCCTATGAATTTTAAAGCTGGAGGTGACAGCTGTAATTACCTCACCTACCTGCTGTTTTGCGCAACAGCAATTTTCATCTGGTAACCTAAGTGTATCACTAAAAGCATATATTTTTAGATAGCTGCTCAGACAGGCAAGGTTAAAAGATCAGAGCAAAATTCTTGCCATGGGCTTCAGTGAGGACAGGATTTCATCGTTAATCTCTGTTCAGTGTTTTCTTACTGACTTTATAATATTGGGCGTCTTGGGTTTTTCTTGTTGGTTTGTTTTTTCTGTTTTCTAGTTGTGAGGTCAGGATAACATTAACATTCTACTTGGTGAGAGCATTAAAAAAGTGAAACTACTGATGATCAACAATCCTGGCAAATGCTTCTCTGAAGTAGCTCTTTGTAAAACACTACTAGCCCTGCCTGCATTTTCACCACCCAGACTCAGATGTAAGAGATCTGCATGATGTTAACTATGTCCAAAAGAAATGTTGCCATATAAACTGTTTTGGGTAGGTGTGTTATTTACACCAGCAAAACATGGCAATGCAGGTTTGGCTTTGAAAGTCTGGTAGCATTCCATTCACAAGTAAGGTGTTTCCTGGTTTGTGTTTGGGTGTTTTTGTTTTACTGCCTGGAACTCTAATGATTTGTATTGTCATTAGAGTTGCAATTATATTGCAATATAGCAATGTGTACCCCAGTCTGTTGCTGTGACGTTTCGCTCTTGTTCTTTTCTCCATCTCTCCACTGCTTCTGGGAATTTTGTGCTTTTTTTCCCGGTGAAGAAGTCCAAAGCATGTGAGTTGTGCCACCATAATAATTAGAATTGCTTAGCTAATTGGCAAACATTACCAGTCTGTTCAGTGTTTGTTTCATTCAGATAACAAAGGGTATCTCATTCAGAAAGATGCCATACTCAGTAGTTTGCAGCCCTAGAAACAATCTTATTTTAGATCTTTTTTTGGGAAGTCTCATGAAACCAGTAGATACTTTTCTGCCTATCATAACATAAAAGCATTAATAGGTTTTTAACTCTGTTAAGTTTGTGAAACAGCTTTTTCAGGAGATAGAGAAGGTCATGTAATGAAACTCAACATATGCCTTTTAAGCAATTTTTTGCTTAAAAATTTTTGCACCTATGGTAGATGAGAGCTTGAGGCCCAATTTTCCAGTCCTTTGTGAACAAATTTTCATGGCAACATTTCAAAAACCCTCCTTTAAACAAGGGGTTTAACCGTTGGGGGCGTTGGGTTTTGTTGTTTGTTTTTTTTTTTTTAACTTGTAGTCTCTGTGGAAGTCCCTACAAGGTGGGAGATTTCTCACAAGTATTGTGGAAGTTGTAATTTGAGGGAAAAAGAGAGGCATCTTTCCCATTGCCAGGATGATTCATTTGCTGAAGTTCTGTGACTAATAGCAAATTCTGGAAAAGTTGATTGTTCACAACTAAATCTGAATGGGAGGTGTTAGCTGTTCAGGACTATACTTCACTATTTACAGTCTTTATTAGATAAGAATTTAACTATTCAGACCTTTTAAAAAGATGCTGAGAGTTTATCCAACTTATAAGTAGTATTAGCAGTACTGTACAGACTGATAATCTTGTGGTTTCCTGCTTCAGCTTTATGTCAGACCATCACATCGACGACTCCTGATTAATACCGCACAGCGTTTTTGGAAGCTTGTAGATGAAATGTCCTAAAAATAGGACAGAGTTTACTGTGATCTTTATTCAGAATAGTTAATAAGGAGGATTCTCCCGAACTAGTTAAGCTTTATCCTGTGTCTTTTGCCTAACCTAGGTGGCTTCTTTATTTCTTCCATTTGGGAGAAAAAGCAATCCGTGGCAGGCTTCCTCTTCTCCTCATTAATGTTTAATGGAGCTCCCATCCATTCTTACGCACATCCGTTTAACATGGTCTTCAGTTTACCCACAGGATATTTTTACTATAACGTTCAGGCTTTTAAGATGGAATTTCTCTTTCTTTTGATCTTGGATTTGGTTCAGACTTCTTTAGAAGTTGCAGTTCTCTTGTTCCTAGACATCTTCTTTGACTGATAAGATATTTAATCTTCCGTCATCCCAGCTGAGCCGTTGTGCATGATGAATTAAACATCCTTGCTGTTTTCTTTGATCACAGAAATAACAATTACTCTGTTATTATAATCTCTTAACTTGTCATAAGACTTGCAGAGTTTAGATGGAAAGACTGGTTAGATCATTGATTCCGCACACTTATTTAGAAGCAGAATACATATGGACAGCTTATATTTGAGAAAGAGACAGATCCCCCCGCCTTGCATCCACCGGTTTGAAGTGAAACTTGGCAAAACATCAGGCTTCTCTATGTTGAGACCCACCTTCGCCAGACAGATTACCTAGGTGATCTACTATGATTTTTTTTTTTCATTTTTCTGTCTTTAACTTGGAGTTTGGTTTTCTGGTGCTATGTTTTGCCTTTTAAATTATCTGACAATGTAACAAGCAGTACTTCCAATTAAAGAGAAATTTAGACTTCCTGAAAGTGAGTGCTGCTCTTCCACCAGCAGAACAGACAAGGGCAACACCATTGCTAGAACTAAAAGCCCAACGCTGGAGGTAAAACCCAAACCAAAGCTCTCTGGTGCCTGCCTTTCCTGTCTAGTGCACTGTGTGTGTGTTTTACCAGAAAGCAATTATTGTATGTGTGACTGCTTTGGGACCCAATACTTTCACAACAGAGCTGGTCTTGAAAGCCCTGCATAGCGATCACTTCTACTCCACGGCCCTGTGTGCCTGGCTTGCAGTTCCCACAACAAATTAGTAGTCTTTCTGGACCTGATCCAAAATGAACGAAGTCAGTGGGAACTATTTCAGTTGTCTTTAGATGAAGGAAAGCATTATAAAGTAAGTGCAAGGGAGACGGTTCTGCCATCACACACCTGCAAGAATAGCACCATGTAGATTAGTATCTCACATTTATATAGCATTCTTCCCCATAAAATATTGAGGTGATTTTTATAAATGAAGAGCTCGGTGCTCATAACAGATGTGCATCTGTCCAGCTGGGATTCCTGATGTTTGCTCATGCAGGTCCTTTCACCAGGATCAGATTCTTTGTCTGATCAAACCCGCTGAATCCAGTGCTGAAGTGTGCCCATCTTTGTGGAATATAGTTTTTAGCAATTTACAGCAGCACTACACAACATCTTGTGTCAAGCTAAGAATACCCTACCCAACTGAAACCACAGGGCATGCTTAGAAAGAAAGATTTGTCTCTCTTAGAGTTTGCCCAGGAACCCATGGTTGATTTTTTTCATGAATCCTTCTGCAAAAGATCACATACAAAATGTGTGTGTATATGTGTGTGTGTGTATATATATATATAAAATATATATTATATAAATTATATAAATATATATATAAAAAAACCATCAAAGGATAGTATCATGTGCAGCACTAGGCATCCTCATGCCGAGAAGACATGCTGAGTATGGTTACACGCAAAAGAAAGAAAGCTTAGTCACCAGTACAATGCATGGAGTCGTTAATGCCTTTTCGCCAGTTGTCAGTCAGGTTAACTTGCTAAACTGTCTGTCTCACAGTGCTTGGTGTCACCTGTGCAAGCTGCAAACATGCTCCTCTTTCCCTTTTAGAGACTTCTCCAGGAGTTGCTGAGGTGACTTTTGTGGAAAAGGAGCCAGCCGAACGCCACGCAATCGTTTCATGGGAGCAAGTGAGTATTTTCATAATACTGCAGCGAGGTCAGTCTAAATGTATAGCAGCCCATGGAGAATTTCAAATGCCATGGCTACCTTGTGTTTGTGAGACAGCCTGCTACCAAGTCTGATGCACCGTGGAGCCTAAACAGATTTATTTTTTTTT
The DNA here is from genome assembly GCF_963924245.1 of Chroicocephalus ridibundus. Taxonomy (NCBI): domain Eukaryota; kingdom Metazoa; phylum Chordata; class Aves; order Charadriiformes; family Laridae; genus Chroicocephalus; species Chroicocephalus ridibundus. Next base: position 77,413,623 of record NC_086316.1, on the reverse strand, counting down.
AAATCAGGTATTACTCCATGTTTTAGGCTATCACATGCACCTGATCTGTTAGCGAAATTTCATCAGTGTGGGTATATTCAGAATGACAGCTCTAAGAAGAAATCACATAACTGCAGTAGGCAGCAATCATGGTGACTCAGTGGAGAACAAATATTGTTCTGACTCAGGTCTGAAACCGTTTTCCAACACCCTTGGAGACAAAATGAAGAAAATCTTTATGGCCACTAAAGGTAAAGGCCTCAAGCTGGAAAATACCACTGAGCCACCCAGTTTGTTCCAGTTACCTATTTCTCTTTTCAGTTTTGGCTATTCACTTCCATTTCTCATAGCCTGCCTTCCACCTCCTCTTTAGCCAACAAATCCAATCTTTTGGTCAAGGCATGTCCCATTGCCTGTTCCAGAAGACTATGAAGGGCATGTGCTACCTTGAGTCCGCTGACCTCACTGCATCAGAGTGTGTGACCAGAGGGCTCCTGAATACCGTCGTGTGACTCTGGCGGGCAGAGATGGCACTTTTGAATATATGTGTGTTTTTCACTCCCATGACCATGGGGGAATAATTGTTATCTAGGTCGTATCTGTGGAAGGGACAGTAGAATCTGACTGGCCTTTGGAAAGGGGCATGGCTGAGGATGGAGTTGAGTGAATCGTCCTCCCTCTGCTGCAGCCCTGGCTATGCCCTAATGCACAAGCTCCCAGGGACTGCGCTTGCTACCACTACGTAAAATAAATTCCCAATTGATGATATCTTGCCATTTACAGTGTTTCCTAAACAGTAGGGAAAAATCATTCAGTAGTTTTGGTAACGCCCCATCCCAATTAATGATATTTATGAAGAATTTATAAACCCAGGTCAGAATTTATGTGATGTAAACCTGTGTTATTTACTGAATCTTGTACAGTAGCCAGCAACTGTGGTCAGGCAGAAATGTCTGGTTTTTCAGGTTCGTGCAAACTGATTCCTGGTATCCTGTAGCTGTTGTTAAGGTGTCAGGTTAGCTTTGCTGGAAAGTCTGAGGCACCCTGACTGTGAGCCAGCTCAGGCCTGGAAGCAGCAGAGCGACATTCGCTCATTCTTCTTTTGAGTGCAGGGGACTGCTTCTGCTGAACGCGGTATTGCTCTCACTTTCAGGTGCTGCTACTCCTCCAGACTAAATTGGGTTTGTTTCAAAATTGAGCTGTTCTCGTAAAGCCAAATTTTTAAATGCTGTAGCCAAAGCACTTCACTCCAAAGATATAAAAACAACACTTCAGCTCCCTCCCTGCCCAGTGATGGACTAAGTTAATTGTGGAAGTAAATGGTGAAAATTAAGTAGATACAGTTGAGCTGGACTGCTAATGGTGAAGGACTTCGCTATCTATTTCTTTGCTTTTGGTTGCAATTGCACTGGCAAGCCTGAAATCTCCCTTCTCAAATTAAAAGATTACTATTTTTTTTCCTTTTTTTTCCTTGAGCTTTGGTAATGAAGTTTGATAGCTAACACAGTCCATGCAATTGCATATGTCCTGCAGTGATGAGTAAGTGTAGAGCACTCAGCACCTCACAAGGCCCTTCCAGGATGAACTTGCACTTCACTTTTCCTCAACCTCATCCTGCTTGAATTTGAATACAAGTTTAATGTGTAACCAGTGTTCGCCGTTATCGCTGTGTCGGTTTTTTCTGTAGCCACTAGGTGGCAATACTTATGCATATAATCATTCTCCAGAGTTGAGATTTTAACAAGATCTTGTCCCAGTCCGTATTTTTAACTCCTCTCTACGTCTTTGTTTATGAAAGTTTTTGCAGGGCTTTTTGTGTGTTGTAGGGAAAACTGGTCAAACTATTCCCAAAATTGTGTTCTTTTTCTGAAAAAAGCTCTCTTTTCATTGGGACTTACCAAATAAAAGCTCTATTCTTAAGATATTTTTTTATGTTTTTTTTTCTTGAACCATTTTTCCAGTCCTATTTCAGTTTTACAATGGAAAGGTATTTCTTCTGACCGAGAAAATCTATGGTATTCAGAAACTCATAAAAGAAAATCAACCTTTTATTAATGATGATTGATTAAATTTACATGCTTATAATGCTGGCAATATGCCTTTTTTTTTTCCTCAATCAGCTGTGTCCGTTAAATTGAGCTGTGCCCGTGTTGTGCTAGTATTTAAGTGGACGCTACAATGAAAGTTTTAATATCTTAGATCAGCCTCTTGGGTGTCCGTTAACTGCCATGAGGCTTTACAGGGGAAGGTGAGCTTCCTGGCAGGGAACAGTGCAGTAAGACAGAAGGAGAGTAGAAGAGAATTTTTCCAAGGGTTTCTGTAGAGGCATAAAGAGCTGCTAAGTCTTACACTTCAGGAAATCAAACCTGAATTCAGTTATTGGAAATCAGCACACTCAGAAAAAATATTTAAGGTATATGATTGTACAGTGTTTACATGGGTAGCATCACTTCCCCAAAAATTTCAAGCACAAAATATTTTAATAAAAACAGATAATTTTCTCACCTCTGCTGATACTTAGACCTACCAAGATGTTATCTTTTCCCCAAGAAAGTGAGACAAGCAGTAGAAGGGGAGTAAAGACAGAGTTACCAGGTCACTGGAACACCAGTGCTAATAACGGCGTATTATCCTACGAAACCATTCCCACTCCCAAAATTAGGTTGACAACTGCCCTGCTGCCTTTCATGTGCAATTTTTAAAAGTACGTGTTATACCAAAATATTGCTAGGAGGCACTCTGGTATCTTCAGTGACAATGTGTGAGCGACATTTTCTTTTTGCCTCAACCAGAAGAGAAATAAGTCACTCTTATTGTGAAGAGAAATAAATCATTGGTTTTGGTTTTCAAAAAGTGTTATGGTGAGCTGGAGGTCCCAGAACTCGGCACTAGAGCAGGCCAAGCAAAATAAAGGGGGTCATTTTGCCTGTTCCTCTAATTGGCTTGTTAGCAGTGTCTGAACTGCCCCTGGCTGCCTGTAAGCAATCCCTGCCCACTGCACTGCTGGAACACTGATATTCTACAACTCTGCATGGGAAATTTGTTGTTTCTCCTTATGCACTTTGTCTACAAAGACTTATTTTTTCTGTAATAAAACTATAAAAAAGCCCTCAAGCATTCTGGTGCTTTCCTGTTGTGGACAGTCTTAGGCTGCCAGACAATTTAGAAACTCTATCTGCATGTATATCGCAGTGGGAACTGCAATGGTGGTTCCTGGCTATTCTAGAAGTCTTCCTTGTTGCTTCTGCCATATCTCCTTTTGACTCAAAAGTATGCATGCAGGCACGTGCATCCACAAGGGCCCTTCTTGCCATCCTCTTTGTGATGTCCTCCATCAGCATTAGGCGAGCCTGCCATCCCTGATTCCCCAGAAGCACAGGATCTGCCTATCTTGAACCTGCCTTGTGGCCCTGAACATGGGAGAGGCGGGGAAGTGGATCCAGCAGAACCAGTGCATGAGGAAAGGTGTATTTTTTGAAGCTGCATACTGCAGGAGAGGCTGGAGGACTTTTGGGAGGTGGATAGTGTTTTTGACACAGTGTTCCCCTCCTGTGGGGCCTCGTAATATGCTGATTAAAAAAGTGGCTACACAACACTATCCTCAAGAGAATTGCTAAATCCTGTTCTCTGTTGCAGGGGACGGGGCTACCCCAGCCTCGTATCTTTCAGGGCAGGAAATCCAAGAAAGGTGATCTCTTGGGGACGCCCCCCACCAGATCAGATTTATAAAAGGTACAACAAGAAAGTCTCAGTAGCTTACATAAATTAACATCTTCTGCATTCACTGGCAGCTAAGGCAGACCAGTTATAAAGCAGCATGACATTAGGGGGAGAGAAAGGTGGCTGCTGACGTGTTCTGCTATGTGGAAGCCCTGAGAAGTGACATAAATCCCTTCCTTCTGTCCCCAGAAGTTGAATAAAACTCATTCAGGTTTTTAGAGAAGTCCCTCTAGAGCAATATGCTTTGATTGCTGTCCTTTTCTTTAGTATATTTGCTTAGGATGCATTGTTACAGCAGTGCTTTAAGTGAATTGCCATATGTCAGTGTTTTAGCTCTGGATCTGGTGTTGATCAGGTCTTGGCAGCAAGGCTCCCCTGGTTCTAATATTCTTCTCTTTCCTCAGTGGACTGTGCTTTCTTGGGGGACTATTTGGGCATATTATGGACAATAAACAAAAGAAATATAACCCACACACCATATTGGGCACTTGAGATATTTTGTTTTGTGGGCTGATGAGTGTAACCAGATGACTGGAGTGAAAATAGCCTGTTGCCAAGGCTGTGGTTAAGCCACTTCTGGCACGTTGTTAGGAATATTGTATTTTATGGAGCTGGAGATCACAACCCTGGAAGCTACGAGTTGAGCAGGAGGAGTATAGAGCTTGAGAAGCCCTTTTTAAGATGTAGTAGTGGCTTGTTTTTCTGACTCTGCTGTCAAAAAAACAGTTTTGAAGTCATAGGATCATGTGGCTAAGCATAATCTGACAGATTAGTCAATCCTTTCCATCAGATGGGAGAAATGGATATTAGTGAAGCTTTCTGTATGGATGCCTTTTCCTATAGACCCCATATTTGCTCTGGTACAGCATTTTCCACCCATGTATTTTGCACCAGCATTTGGAAAGTCATGCAAAGGACATGGTTAGAAGAATCTTAAAATAAAGTGGGAAAGGCAGCCATTTGGAGAAATGTGCATGTGTTGATCTTTGCATCCAGAAAAGGAGGATTCAGAGCAGAAGACCTATCCAGATGTGATTTTTCCCTTGTCTTAGTCAGCTGTGTTTGTTAAATTGGTCTGTGCCCGTTTTGTGCTAGTATTTAATTGGATACTACGGTGGAAGTTTTAAAAGCTTAGATTTTGTCATCCCAATGGACCTGGTTCTCCTGCTTAGAGGAGAACACCCACTGAAGTCAAGAGAGCAGCTCTTCCCATATATATTTTTACTGCTGGGGTAGATTACTGAAAGCTGGGTGGGTTAAAATGGACTGAAAGTGGTGTGTAAACATTTATACTCTCTGAGACTTTGTAGCAGGTCTGTCATAGTTTCTTTCTTCATAGTTTTAAACCTAGTCACGGTGCTTACAGCTACAGCTTGAAATTGGAAGTGGTGAAAGCACAGCATGAAATTATAAATATTTAGGACTGAGAAGAACCCACAGAAGAAGGTGTGTTGTTAAAGGCATTTGAAGAACTTCAGATATGTCTGTGTGGTTTAGTAATCTCCTGAAACTAACCACCAGGGCCTCAGCCATCAGCAGACCCTTATCAAAGGATGATAAATTCTTCTCAAAACAAAGTTTCTACAGTATTGGATTCTTTGCTTTAATACCTGTTGCATCTGGAGATTTTCCCTACCTGGGGTAGGAGAGCACTGTGACAATGACCAGGCTGCTGACAAGCTGCAAAGCCGTCAGTGTCTGGGACTCATCAGTAGCAGTCTGTTGGCATAAATGGATATGCTTAGAAAGTAAGCTAACACGCAGGAGTGAAAGTTGTGGGCATGTTAGAGGGCCCTGCACAGCGTATACACCACAATTTAGGGGACAGGGACTGTAACAACTCAAAGAAAGTGACTGTGAATAAGGCTTTAACAGGGAGAAGGACTGCCCTGGTCCTAGGGGAGGGAGAGAATGTGCACAGGAGGCCGCCAGCACCTTCCCTTGCTCATGCCAGTCACCGATGACCAGAGGCCAGTGTTGCAGCTGGATGCACAGGTGGCAGGTAGCTCCTGCTGGGTAGATGCATTGAGGCAACATCAGGGCAGATGACTGGATACACACAAGTTGCAGACATGGCAAAGAATCTGATCGGTATCTGAGATGTTAAAAATCCGTGTCCCGGGTGAAGCAGAGCTACATGAACTGCATGTGCATGTTTCTTTTCCTTAACTACCGGTTATGAGAATATTTTTCCTTTATTTTATGAGACTTTGAATGTTGCATTTTCTGGTAGCTGTAGGGAAGTAGTTCCAGCAGAGGCATGGTATTGGAAAGCTGTTAACATCTGACTCCTCTGCTTTCTCCAAAGCAATTCCGTAACTGCTCCAAAACGCACCCGGGCCTCTGAGGCCAGGCTGTAAATACCTACCTGAATAATGTGTTGATCTGTGGCAGGTTAAGCTTATATGAGGGACAGCACTACTGACGTATAAATGTTCTTAAAGTTTGTATTTCTGTCTTTTCTTGCTTTGAGTGTCAAACTTAACTGCACAAAGAGCAGGACGTGTCCAACAGCATGTCTTTAAAACTGGCTTAATGAAAGAAATACACATTTTTTAGAAAAGGCTGAAAATCCTGTTGCAAAAGTACTTGAATTTTCAGACATGCTGTGTTGCAAATCTCACATTATTTGTCCATTTTCCTTGTAAAATGTGGGTCCCAGAGTCCTGTGATGATCAACAAGTCTCAGATCAACATTTTAAAGAAGTTGTCGTCTCCCCTCCTGGTTTAATGACAAAGCTTGACCCTAATGGGGCTTATTTGTCTTTGTTCCTGAGCAGATTTAAAAGAACGTGGGACTGAAAAATGAGAATGACCACAAGTTGCAACTTGGAGCTCAGACTGCAATTAGGAAAACTTTTTCACAAGGAGGGTGGTGCAGCCCTTTGACAAGTCAATGCAGAGATTGTGGAACCTGCATCATTGGAGACTATCCTGAGTTTTGGGGTCTGATTCTTTTGCAATCTTGAATTTGAAGATACTTTAAATGCAAACTCACTTCAATATTTCTCAATATGTTTGGTTTTGTTTTTTTTTCTCTAAAACAATTACAAACAAAGCAACTCCTTTAGTCATGCATGTTGCTTGTCTTATTAAAACTGACAGGCTTCTGTACTGTTTCATTTTGTGTTCTTAACGTGTCAACAGGAATGGAGGGTCACAGAATCACAGAATGGTTCAGGTTGGAAGGGACTTTAAAGATCATCTATTTCCAACCCCCCTGCCATGGGAAGGGACACCTCCCCACTAGACCAGGCTGCTCAAAGCCTCATCCAGCCTGGCCTTGAACATCTCCAGGGATGGGGCATTGACAACTTCCCTGGGCAACCTGTTCCAGTGCCTCACCACCCTTACAGTAAAGAATTTCTTCCTGATATCCAGTCTAAATCTACCCTCTTTCAGTTTGAATCCGTTGCCCCATGTCCTGTCATTACACTCCCTGATAAAGTGTCCCTCCCCATCCTTCCCGTAGGCTCTCTTTAGGTACTGGAAGGCCGCTATAAGGTCTCCCCGGAGCCTTCTCTTCTCCAGGCTGATCTCTCATCCTGTCTTCATAGGACAGGTGCTCCAGCCCTCTGATCATCTTCGTGGCCATCCTCTGGACCCGCTCCAACAGGTCCATGTCCTTCTTGTGTTGAGGGCTCCAGAGCTGGATGCAGTACTCCAGGTGGGGTCTCATGAGAGCAGAGTGGAGGGGGAGAATCACCTCTCTGGATCTGCTGGCCACGGGTCTTTTGATGCAGTCCAGGATGTGATTGGCCTTCTGGGCTGCAAGCGCTCATTGTTTGCTCATGTCCAGCTTTTCATTCACCAGTACCCCCAAGTCCTTTTCCGCAGGGCTACTCTGATCTTGGAGTGACTGTTACTGTCAAAGGATGATATGTCATCTCAGTTGGGGAACAATCCTGTAATAATCATCTCATGAGTGGGCTGCTTATTGTGAAATTTTCCCAAGTCATCTTTGCTAATACAGTAGCACAGACCCAGGAAATAACGCAGTTTTCTCTCAAGGTTTTAGGATGACATATTTGAACTGATTTGAGTCATCTTGGAGTTCCTTCTTTTTCCTAACGAAGATTAATGCCTTTGGCAGCAAATATTTCTGTACCAGTATTCAGTGGTTCTTTGGGTTTGAGGCATGTTCTTCATTTTCCCATAACACTTTGTAATTTGCAGAAAAACTCCTGCGTATTGCCAGAGGATTTAAAGAATTTCTATCTGATGACCGATGGCTTCCAGATGACCTGGAGTGTGAAGACTGATGGTGAGTCCATATATTCCCCTCCACTGATACCCTCATTTCATTGCAGCCAGCCTTTCCTTTGCAGAATCTCTTTAGTTTCAAAATTACTTTCTGCACAGTCAGTACACATCTGTCAGCATCCTGCATTGGTCTGAGCAAAAGCATGTGCAGCAAGTAATTTTGAATGAAAAATTAGCACCATGTATTAACTTGCAAAAAAACTAAGCAGTTTGTTTCTGCGAGGCAGCTTGATCAGTGACTAAAGAAAACTGACCTCTGAATTGGTAAGTGGCTGCAGTTCTGCATTGTGGTTCGGAAAAAAATATGACTGCACATTAGAGATCCCTTCCTGATGCAAGAGGGCATAGCCTGTTGCTTGCATGTGCTGGAGTTCCACAACAGTCCTGTACACTGAACACTGGCTAGAAACCAAACAAGTCTTCATGTCATAAATACCATTCTGTAATACATTGGTCATCTGTTGACGCTCAGATTTAGATATGTGGTTTAAATCTTGTACCTAGACTCCCTCTGTAGTTCATGGAAAGAGCAGCTCTAGCACATTATCCTATCATAAAGAAGTAGGAAGAGTCATCATCTGATAATGGCTCTTTCTCATTAAAAAGCATATGTACATGTCAGAGCCTGGTTCTGCTTTCCACGATCTAAAGTCCATTCACTGCAGTTATTTCTGGAGTCAGTGGTGAACTGAGCTTTATTGTTCATCGTCATTTGTCAAGAATCAGGCAGTTTGTTCACTCTGCACTGGAGCCGTGCAACTATTAACCTGTCTCTCATTGCCTTCAAGCAGGGTTGTCACATTGGACTGTGAACACTGCTTGCTTCTGGAGATAGGTGTCAAATACGGGGTTTTCCTCAAGAAGTGGAATTTCATTTCAGACAGTTGACTGGGCATGCTCTAAAGGGCAGAGATTGTAGGTTGTTGGGGGGTTTTTTTATTGTTTTTTTTTAATTTGTGTGTGTGTATGGTTGGACTCGATGATCTCAAAGGTCCTTTCCAACCATGAAGATTCTATGATTCTATGACATCAGGGCTCTAGCACCTGACTGAGTCACATCATGTTTCAAGTGGGATTTAGTGTGTTGTGACCTCTGAAGAGTCTTGTTTTTAGGGCATACAAGGGACCAAGGCAGCTCACATAACTATCTGGTTTGAGCAAGCATCCAGTAGTGCCTTCTGAGGCTCTTCACACTGGCGCGTGGCTGAACAGGGTCCTTGTTGACTTGGTGGCTGGTAATAGTACTAGTCCTCAGAAGCAAAGACAGGTGACAAGTCCTCAAGCATTCATTCAGGAGCACGCACGTGTTGACACACTGATAAAATCCTGTGTTGGAGTGGAAGCTAAGAGGATGCACCGTGAGCATATTCATGGGGTGGAAGAGGACAAGCTGCCCAATAAGCTCTGAATGAGTGGTGTGTTTTATAGTAGGAAGGACAGCATCAGGGAAGAGTTTTGACGAGGTGGCTGTAGCTAGGCGGGATTTTTAATAGCCAGTTTCATAGGAGTGGGGTAACAGCTGCAGCACAGGCTTAGCCAGCAGTGTAATTCTCATAGATGCACGACTCTGAGATGGTGTTGTGTCACCTGTAAGTGTGATTCTTTGTTTGAAAAAGCTTAATTTCTGCTCCTGTGGAGCCTAACTTGGCTAAGTGTCCAGGCCTGCTGGGTATATCCATCTTTTCTCCCCCTTTGTGTTTTAGAAGAGGTTGAGTTGATGTGTGGAGGAGAAGAAATACCTCCTATGCTTTCCTGACGCTGGATGTGATTAATGATCAGTTTTATTGCAGATACCCCAATGCCCCTGGGCTCCATGGTGATTAATAGTATCTCAAAGCTATGTCGGCTTGGGGGTTCCTCTATGTACACTCTGCCTAATGCACCAACTCTTGCTGATCTGGAAGATGACACAGATGAGGAAGGTAAGGTCCTGTTAACAAGCTAATAAATGTGGTCTGTCTCATCCCTTTTGCTCTGTTAGGGTAATGTTAGCGTATAGCACATGGATATATAGCAACATAAAAGGTCACTCCACATAGATGTTGGGGGTTTTTTGTCTACTGGGCTGGATCTGCTATTATGTCCTACTAGTCCCCTGCAGCCTTGACAGGTAGACCTGTATGTTGTGAGCCTCATGGGGATTGTTAATGCTGTCAGTGGCTAGTATTATTTACATGTTCTTTCAGCAGCCTGTCAGCCCTCCCATTCTGCCTTTTCCCTCTTTAAATTTTTAAGTGAGGCTTCCTCCAGTGATTGGGCTTCTAAAGTCTTTGTGTGCTTATGGGTTTATGTGAACAAAAGATAACAGTTTTTGGCATGGTAGTGAAAAGACAGCTGGATATGGAAAAATAAGTTTGAGGTGACACTGGAAAATATGTGTTTCCAGACTGCCTAAAAAAGCTGGGCATCCTGCAGAGAAAAAGAAGACAAAAAGTCCAGTCTTTTTCTCAGATCATTCAGTCTAACAAGACTGGAAGAAGTAAGAAGATAAGAACAGAGCCAGGTGTCATGCTGACTCCTTAACCAATTGCTATTTGATTTCAGTCTTATCTCTGAATCTCTGTAGCTCTTGTAGCTTCTAAATGTGGCTGAACATTTTTTGCACATTCCAGCTTGGTTGCAGACCTGATCTTCTAGCAATTGTAATGAAATGGCCCAATTCTGCTTCCATTTAGCCACTCAAACCTCCACTGGTGCACTTATAAGGTACACTGAGAAAAAGTTACATCCCCACCAGTGTTCTCGTCCTGACTTTCATGGAAGGCTGTTCTGAAGAGTACAGCCTTTGTGGCCCCCTTCTTCCTCAGCAGCATTAGAATTCAGAATTGTATTCTGTAAGAACTTGCAGCTGCACGATTCCAAAATAGTCCTGTAGAAGGGCTATGTGGTGGCTGTGGGTCAGAAGTTGGATATGAGTCAGAACATGTGGCTGTTGAGAAGGACGGTGATGTCACACTGGAATAGATGAAAAAATGGATATGTCTCCCAAGTACATAAAAGTCTTCTGTCAAGAGAAAAAGAATAAACTGTTCTCCCTGTCCTCCTTAGAAAAAAAGAAAGTGGGGCAAAAAAGAGATGGTGGATAAAACAGAAGTAGTGGGCTTCAACTGCAACAAGGAAGATTCAGGATCCACATCAGGAAAATTTCTAAGTGGTAACAATGGATTTGGGTTGACTGCCTGGAGTTTGTGGCATCTTCAGCACTGGAGGACTTTTAAGAAAAGATGAGACAAACACTTCTCAGGAGTGACATTTGTAAAGCTGATCGTGCCTTATGCCAGGGAAGGACTAGAGGGTAGCTTGATGTCTTTTTTCAGCCATCAGATTTTGACTCTGTGTTTTGTTTTCCTAATGAAGATTAAATTTTATTTATTTTTTTTTTCATACAGGGAACTTAATCCTTTCTAACAAGTATAAATATAATAGTTTGATTTAGTTCTTCCTCGGCTGATGTATTAATAAGTATCAAATAGATTGACTCTTTGCACCTGGTGCACAGTCACCTTTCCAAACATGTTTCGTTAAGATTTTTTCTCTGTTTTCAGGTAACGGAGACAAACCAGAGAGGCCACACTTTGATTCTCGTAGTCTTATCTTTGAATTAGACCCATGCAATGGGAATGGGAAAGTTTGTCTTGTTTATAAGCATGCTAAACCAGGTAAGACTGAAAAGAGCAAAGTTAGCCATCTCTTGTGGATTGTATCTGGAGGCCACATGCACAGAATCAGCCTACATTTCTGATCTTCTTTGCAATTTGTAGATGAACAATTGCTGGGATGTCCTGTCTCCACTGAAGTCAGGGGCTAAACATTACAGCGACTTAACTGGAGCTAACATTTTCCCTCCTTTTAATGTTTGAATCTGAGTTATAGCTTACGATTTCTGCATGCACAGCATACTTGCATACTGAAACAGGAAAACATTCACGTATGACCTACAGACAGTTGTGTTGAAATAATGCAGAAGGCTGGAGCTCAGCCACTAACATATCTTTGGTTACTTGCCTGTCTTGAAACAATTCCCTTACATTTTGATGAGAAAGACTGTAGTGCTGCTTAGAAGCAAAGGGTAGATCTTAAAAAAGGTCCTTAGCTGACTGAGACAGACTTAGACTGGTTCTTCCACCTTGTGCATGGATGCAGAGCCTCCAGGTGCTAACTAGGTCAAAATTTGGCAGGAAGGGTTGAACAGGAGAGCAAAAGATGTGAGCTGAGCTGTTCCTTCTGACAGATATAGAGAAAACTGCTGTCAGTCAGGTGTTAGTGAAATACCCAAGTCACTAGTACAGTAGTTGTCATCTGACACAGTGCACAGGTCACTAGGTGTATGTGTATACCCGTATGTTCATGGTGTGGAGCTGTGCCATTGTGATATACCTATTCTTAAGAAAACCCTTTCGTTGTTATCTTGTGTCTTTCATTGGGTGTGACTGCCACACCCAAGGCAGAAACTTCTTACTTGTCCTCTTGCCTTACAGTCTTAGCGATTTCGCAACATGCAATGGATAACCAGGGCAAGGGGAGGGAGCGTTGTTTACAGGTGTTGATGTCAGCACAGGGGGCAGTGTGTTTAATTGGCAATGTTCAGCATCTCAGTTTCCCAAGTAAAATCACTTCTTTTTATGCTCCAAAGGATGTCACCACCAGAGAAATATTTGATCACTGTGGAAAGATTGTGCAAAATGTGTTTTTGTTGGCAGTACATGCTGCTATGAGTTCCAGACTCTGGACTCAGTTCAGCAATCCAGATGACTGACAGTTGAGTTAGTTGCTTTTTACTTTGTGGGGTAGATAAATGTTTGCCATAATTTTACTTTGAACTTACACTACAAAGTTGTTGATGTCCAAGCATGTTCCAAGTAGAACATCAGTCCCAAATTGGGAAGGAATAGCATTGGATCCATTTTACAGTGGGGAAAATTAATATAATGGCTACTGCACGAGTATTTTTAGTAAGACTGGGAGCAAAACCAAGTCCTTTTCAGTCCCCATCCTCTAACTGTTAAACTGCATTGCCTCTGGATAGTCACCTATGTTAGTCGGGGATGCTGCATTTTAGAAGCTGCAGCCTTTCTGGTAAATGTGTTGTGTCTTCCACCTGACAATGGCCAGGGGTTGATCTTACCACTGCAAAGCAACAGTATAATTTGTATTTGTTTTGTTCTAGTTACCTCCCCAGACACAGAGATATGGTTCCTGGACAGAGCTCTGTATTGGCATTTCCTCACCAAAACCTTCACAGCCTACTACCGCCTGCTCATTACCCACCTGGGTCTCCCGCAGTGGCAGTACGCCTTCACCAGCTATGGGGTCAGCCCCCAGGCCAAGGTAGGACAGCAGGATCCAGCTCATCAGTATCTCGTATAAGTATAGACTGGAAAAACATCTTCCTACCTTTTGACAAGCAGACTGTAGGCTCAAGTGGGCCTCTACAGTGAGCTATGGAAAGGGTCTTGAGTCTTTCCCCTATAGAGTGTTAACAGTCATTTGTTTATGTTAGTGGATTTACTAACATTGTGTTAACCCTGCTTTTCTCACCCGAGTTGGGCCCTGCCTTTGACCTCTAATAGCAGTCAGTAGAACCCCAATTATTTCTTTGCTTTCTTGACTCTGAAACCAAACGCTGCTTCCACGAGTGCTGGCAAGTTAGGAGATGTAAAGCCGTTCATCTCCACAGCTACATAGGATTTGTCTAGATCAGTTTTCTGGGCATAGCACCAAACAAGAACCTACTGCTCTCTGGGTGGACAGGAAAGTCCAGGTACACATTAGGCAGAAGCCCAGAGGAAGACCATAAGCTTGAGCATTGCCAAGAATATTAATTCCTTTGCATCCTCCTCAGTTATGAAGGGATGCCTTGATAAAAATGGTGCCCAAAAAGGGGCAATTTAAATGCTAACAGTCCTAAAAATAGTTATAGGAGAGCTCCAGGTACAGCCCAGTGACAATTCCATCCCCTTATTATTATTAAAATTGCTATTCTGCTCTGACGGAACGCTACTATTAGAGGCTCCTGCCATTCCTCTGTGCTTGACTTGGCGTTCAGCCCTGCTTCCACCTTCTGAGAGGTCGGGGAATGGACCTGACAGTATTACCAAACACAGCACGTAAGTCTGTGCAATCTCTATGCATGTTGGCAAGGTGGATCTCAGTGAGTGTCCTGCACTTCACCCAGACATGACAGCTGTCTTACCAACATGATGCTTCTTGGTCCCACCTCAAGCCTGTGCATACATCAGAACTACCCACTGAAATCACTGATGGCTTCCCATCTATCAGTGGCTTCTAGAATATGGCTCTTCGTATTTCCGGTGTCTTCCCTTTTACACTGTGCTCTACTTTATCAGTCAAGGCTGTGTACATGGTACTCTAGCATAAGGCTGTGCTCTGCCTTTCTGTAACTTTCCTGCTAGAATATTTTATTATGTTCAGTATATTCACAAACCCTAGTGAAGTCATTCATCTATTCCGTAATCATGCAGCCTCTGTTAGTTAAAATCTTCCTAGTTTGTTAACCATTATCGTTTTTAAAGGTCTTCAAAGGTGGTGTATTAAAGCTGGTTTTCCCTTAAGTGGTACACTAATAGATTGCCATCTACATTTTGATATTGATCTTTTGTTTATCTTGTCCAAGGCTTTGCTGATGGTTTCAGTGATGTTTGTAATACCGTAGCCCCTACAGTTTTATTTCCTGACTTTGTCAATGGAAAACTGATATGAAAAACACTAAAAGACGAGAACTGCAGGGCATAACATTGTGGTGGCATCCGGGAACAAAAAAAAAATTGTTGTGGTCACTTCTTGATGTAAAATCAGGCCGAAGAGAAACAAAAACAAAATCCTTTGTGTAAAGAGTTAAAAAAACCTGCGTTTTTGTATGTGTGAAGAGAGGAAGGGAGGCTATATTTTGAGAAGTTCAACTCGTTTGGTTCCAATTTATAAGCTCTTTTAAAAGCCAACGTTTTTTAATCTTTTCTGCTTCTCTGAATCTAAATAAATGTGGTTTAGTTTCATCCCCTCTCCCTTTGCTTTTCCTCCTGTGGTTTAAAGCAGGAGTTGCTCCTGATAGGAGTTACACTGCAGGAAAGGTAGTGTTAGGTTTGTGTCTGGTTCTCCTCTTCCCTGTCTGGAATGTGGGGCAGTTCCAGGGCTGTAGCTGTAGCTGAGCCCTTGTGTATCCTTATCACGAGGCATTCTGTGCAGGCCTGTAAACTGCAAACTGATAAGTGGTGTATGATTAAAATCAGATCTGGGGTGTGAGGGGGAACAGGGTGGAAATGTCTAATTGTAGCTTGATTTTAACCTCTTCCTTCCCCACCATCCTGCCTTTCAGCAATGGTTTAACATGTATAAACCCATAACCATCAACACAGCTCTCCTTTCTGAAGAAGCTGATTCCTTTGTGAACAAGCTGGACCCCAATAAGGTATTTAAAAGCAAGAACAAAACTCCAGTGATGAAAAAGAAACCACCCTCCCAGCCAGCAGGCTCCCAAAAGAGTCACACAAGCATGACCTCCTCTAAGACATCCTCACTAGCTGGGAATTCTTCAAGGAAGTGAGATCCCCCTGTATCTGACCCTGGACAGCATTTGCAATAAGCTTTGATGTTCTCTGATGCAGAGTCTCAGTGTTTCAGACCAAGTTCCTTTTGCATGAATAGATGTGCCTGTGGAAAACACTTTGCAGCATTTGCATGAAATATAGCCACGATGTACTTTGACAAAGGAGGGAGGTAGTTCCTGGAGACTCTGAGAAAAAAACTTGAGAAGTTGATTTTATTCCCTTCCACTACTTCCAGCATGTACTTTTCAGAAGGCATGAAGGAGCTCTTGATGTCCCTGCTCTATAGGGAAGCTTTTGTTCCTGTGCAGCTACAGCAGTCAAATTAAAGTAAATGTAAGTCACCATTACTTGAATAGACCCATGCTGAAATACGGCATATGAAGATATTTCTGTCATCTCCTTTGAAAGAAACCTGTCCTGACCTTGCATGCCATGGGAGCAGGCTGGAACCCGCTGAACAAGTATCTTCTGCTTCAGACAGAATGAAACTCCACACTTCCCTGTGCTTCTTCAAACTTCTGCTCTGAGATTCATGGCACAAAGGGACTTGGGGCTTCCATGTCTCTGCATTGGCCTAGTCACTTGCTCTACAGCCCAGACCACTTCTTGGCCCTTGTGCCGTACCTTTTTGTGCAGTGGCATCTGTGTGCTGTCCTTCCCAATAAGCCTGAAAGCAGCCAGAAGCTGCAAGATCCCTCATTGCCTCTGCTTTCTCCTCTTGTGGGAACTGAGCCAGGGCAGGTCGGTGGTGTTAAGAGTCCCATAAGCCAAGAGGAACCCTTGGTTTGTCACACATTCATTTGCAAAGTTGACCATTGTCACTTTTCAATTGGGCAGGATCTGACCAGGGGCCACTGAGATCCTACAGCCTTAGAAGCCCCTGATGCTGTTTTCTGTACTGTAAGTTTTCAGGTTCGAACTGCACTTTAACCCATTCACTACTGGTTTTCAGTTATATCCAATTGTTTCCATTACTTTTCTATGCCATTCTGTCTTCTTAGATGTGCTGGAAACATGGTACCAACCAACATATTTTTTGCCTAAGCAGGGAAATCAAAGTCACCATATTCAAATAAGCATTGAGTATTTAAATAGCATCATATTTTATTTATGAAACAGTCACATAATTACATAAGAGAAACCTACCTCACAGGGATGTTGTGAGGCTCTCACAAGTATTTGTACGACCTTCAGAAAGATGAAGCCACCCTGTAAGTGCTTAATAGTATTTTAATAAAAATTGTAATATTTTCCTCCAGAGTGATTGGGTATTTGAAGATACTTTTGGGAGCACATGCACAAGGATGTATGGTAAGAACAGGGTGCAGGCTGGATTGTGTGGGCATCTTTTTTTAATGCAGTGGAGAATCTCTCACTGAGAAGGGATGGGTCACAGTGTCCTTTAGCTAATTCCATCTTGAGCTACTCTGAAGTTCCCAGTTTAGTTCACAGGGACCAAAAGACTCATCTGTGTGACAGCTCTTCCACTTCTGTCCTGCGCTCACTGTTCAAAATCTCTGCAGCCGTCAGCCCCAGCTCTGACATGACTGTGCTGGCTTCCAGCACTGCCCAGGGCCCACCCTCGCATGCAGTTGCTGCATTACCTGGCAGCTGCCCTCTGCCACCCCCAAATGAGAGAAAATCCTCTGATGCTCTTCAGCCCTCTTAAGCCGATGTGCATCTTGTGCCAGGTGAAGACCTGCTGTAGCTGCTTTGCTAATATAAGGTCAGCTCTAATGAGGAAGCAGAGATGTCAGTACGTACCACCCCACCCTGTGCCATAGAAATACATTAGTAATCCTTTTAGTAGTGAGATGTGAATAATCATTAAAGCCCGTAAATACCATTTGCAGAATTCTGTGCAGTAGTGATGTTCTGTCACTTCCTACTCTTGGAAATCTCTGTGTTGTGTGTTCATGGTACCCAGCCTTGGGACTGCAGTCACGTGTTTGACATATGTACCACACTTGCTTCAGCATTTTCTGGAAAATTTAAGACTGTTGTCTCCCCCCGGGAACAGGCAGCTTCTGTTACTGTTTTACTTTTAATCCGATGGTACCTCAAACTTGTAAGGCTGTTGCAGGCCCACTTCCTCCTTCAGATGGAGGTGGCAGAATTCCTGCAGGAGCAGAGCATCCTCTTCCCACATTTCTCTTGCATTCAGAGTGGAGAAAAGGCTTGGTATTTTTTTTTGTTTGAGCGTTTGGGGATGCTGCCACGGAAGTTGTCTGAACCCTTTCCTATGGTGGTAGTTAAAGTCTAGCCTGTGAGTAATACACATGGTTCCATGACACCAGTGTGTTCCAGCAGAGCTGTGCCAGGATTCAGGAGACCCTGTTTAAGTTTAGTTTAGTTTACTAATTTTTTGGTGCTTCCTGAATGTTCATATCAATAAACAAAACCAGGCATGAAAGAAAAAAATCAGGTTCTTGTTTTTATGTCAGACTGTCCTTGCTTTTCTCTTCTTTGTGGTCTTCCAAACTGGGTCTTTGTTAGTATGGCAGATTAGCAAATGGAAGCAAGCATCGGCCCCTGATCCATCAATGTAGTATCTACGTCTTACCAAAGAATATTCAAGATCAAAATTTCTGTAATTAAGTTGTTTCTGCCACTGTTGGATCCTGTATTTTGATTTCTATGAACATACAGGTATCTGGAGTCTTGCAGCACTGCTTTGCTTTTCTCCAGAATGTGGTGATTTATTATTTGGTAGATTTTTACATAGGGAGGTTGAATAATTTCTTCAGGTCACAGACAGGTCTAGCCCTACCTGGGTCTGCCCAGTGTCCCAGAGACCCAGTTTGTCTGGTTAAGCAGAGTCTGTTATTGAAGACTAGTCCCTCATTTCTCCGCCAGAAGGGTGGAGAAACGGTGTGCTCCAGCAGCACCATTACTTATCCCCTTATCCACTTAGTTACCCTTTGGCTGTCAGTCCATACATCCATGTAGGCTTTGCTGTCATGCCCTTTCCTCAGATCGCGTGGCCATCACAGCGTAGAAGTCTCCACCACTGTCTGTCCTTTCTCATTTCCACTTTTTGGGTTGGGTTGGTTGTGAAAATCAATGAAGAGTTTGTGGATTAAAACACCAGCTAGACTTCCCAGAGTCGGAGCTGTGATTGGGACCCACCACCAGTGATCTCCAGCGCTAAAATAAAACAGAAGAAGCAGCTGGTGAGGCAGACTGGAACCACTGCCCTGCCACTGCACGGCACAGGGTGAGGTGAGCTGGGTCTGCTGGGGCAGGAGTGAGCTGTGTGAGCCACTTCACATACTGGGCCCTGCAGCTGGCTTAGGCAAATTCTCTATCCACCAGTGTAATTGCCGGAGGGAGGTTCATTTCCCCCACCGGCCTGGGAAAGGGGCTCTGCGCTGTCTGCAGGTCTCTCGTTCTACCGAAACAGACTGTGTGATCCAGATGAGTGTGCCTGTCAGACAGGCACACACACACACACTCCCCTTTTCCCTCCCCTTTTCCAATAACATCTGCACCTCCTCTACCGAGCTCTCGCAGGTACATTCTGGAAATATAATGAAAACGGGCGTCCGGGAGACTCTGCTAATGCCCTCCTCATGGGAAAAGCCATAGCATGGCACGATCTTACTAGTTAGGGGAAGGCAGGGTTTCATCTCCAGATTCAGACATCTAAATCTAGGAGGGCTATTCATCAATCCAGCTGTAAGTACCTGCTTTCAGGTGAGCTGAATTGCTCTCTGGCTGCAATAACCAGCCAGATCTCCAGCTAACAGGTAGCCAGTTTGGTGCCCAAGTGGAGGTATCTGAATGTCAAGATGAATCCCATGCTGGAGAATTAGTGTACCCCAGATTTTGTGTACGTAATGCATGGGGCTGCTCTATGCACAGCCCTTGCTCTCTGAGCAAGGAAAATGCACTCTGTAGCGGTATCATCAACTTGGTCCGAAGAAAAAGGCTTCATGAACATTTTATCTTGGTCTTATTTCCTCTCTTTGCGAGCTGAGCAGTGTAAAAGCAAAATGGGTCACTCACGTGAAGACGTCCATTCCCCAGCCAGCAATTGCCGTGAAGACCCTGGGGGGCAGGTCCCGGGAGGGGTTTATGGCGTAGCCTGTGTTCAACCCCATCCCCAGGCCGATGCCCAGGACCAGGATACCCGTGAGCAGGGCCTGCGTGCCTTTCAGGGCTCCGTTGTTTTTCTCATCGTGGATGACCAGAATGCCCAGGAGTAGCATCGCTGTTGCTGTAAACTGCAGGAGGAGGAAAGGGGGAACGAGTCAGGAGAGAGAATGGGGAAGGCAAAAGGATCCTGCTCAGCAGAAAGGAAGAGACTTCCCAGAATGGAAAAGCAGGTGGGATTCATGGTCTGGTCAAGTCAGGGAGGACCCCAATGTTATTCCTTCCTCACAGATGGGCTGAAGAAAAGTCTTGACTCATTTCCCAGTAAAAACATCTCCACTTTATCACCAAAAATGCTCTAGGACTGATATGAACTTCTCAGTACTGTCCTCTCCCTCCACCTTTCAGGTTAGGGACATGAGTTATTTTGAGTACATTTCATCTAACAGAGGCAAGCCATAACAAATTGCTAATAAGACAAATCTGATCCTCCCTAGAGGGAGTGATATTTTATATAGCCTGTTGCATTTGCCCTTTCAGGACTAACAGCAGATACCAGATTCTCATCTGGGAAACTGAATCTCCCATCTGACAGTATGTAGCTGGCATTTGTAGATCTGCAGTGCCCAGGACATCAGGAACAGTGGTTTGAATAGAGCTGATGATTCCTGTCTTTCTGCTTCAGAAAATGTAGCTGGAGATCCTTGGACTGCTTGCAGAGATACCAGCAAAAGCAGAAGCTCTGCAGCTCTTGACAGCGCACTGTCACTGTCATTTGCTTGTCTTGTGCAGCAAGGGCACGGCAGGCTCCACAGGACGCCGAGCGATCAGTGACCTGTAGGCTCTCCAGTTCTCACTGTCCTTCTCATCATGCCCAGGCAAGTTTTGTCATCTCAGAGACAAAAGCACAGGCTTCCGCAGTTTCAAATTAGAAGTGAATCTTCCTTTTCCAGTGTCCCAGTGCGCCACGTCCCCTGAAGCATCCCCTTCCTATTTGTGGGCATCCGGACATTGTGTTGTATGCTGGGAATCAACTGTACACACTCTAAATTGGACTGTCTGGACCCTAGAGGTTCAATCCAGGCTGTGTTCATATGAAGACAGTCTCGGTCCCTCTGTGCTGATGGGAGCAGACAGCAGAGCTGCCTGGGAGCGTGGAGCAGGTGTAGGATCCAAAAAGGGGAAGAACAGTTCAGGGAACTGCCCAGAGCCCAGAAGAGGTGGTTGCTGATATAGCTCAGCTTCTCACTTCCCATTGCCTGGGCTGTGTGCAGGGAAGGTGTTTGGAGGGCACTCGGACCAAGCTGCGGAGCTGCCTGCAGGAGTTACCCTTTAGGCTCAGCCACCAAGGTGCCTCGGATCCTACCTGTCAGGCACCTGCCTGGATGGTGGGCTCCTTGGAGTAGAGGTTGTGATTGTGTCTGCACGAGTAGCACACTGAGCCCTCTGTTGCAGACCTGCAGCAGCACCTATTACCACCCACCTTCTCCTAGCACACCACAGCCGTCCCCACTGACCTCTGTGAAGAAGGCCCCTGGTAAGGATACGTAAGGAGCAGGGTAAGTGGAGAAGATCGACGCTGTGGCGGTTGGTCCCGTCACTGTAAAGTTCCCCTTGGTGTAGTCATACAGAGCATCTAGGAGAAATGGGAATTACAGGAATTAGCACAGAGTTCATCCCACATGGCACGTACGCAAGGCCACCCGTTAACAGCCAGTACGGACACCAAGTAGGCAATGGGAGATATGATGGAGGTGACACACCCCTTGCAGGGCATGATCTCACTGATATCTGTTACCCGCAGACTTTGGTCTGCAGTTGCTTCCTTAGGGCCCTAGGAGGCCCAGGAGCCTGGGGCAGGCTGGGTGCTCTGGATGCGCTGGAAGCCTCCACCTTTCTGCCCCTTGGAGTCCAAGACGTGCTGGAGCCAATGGGTGGTGGTTCCTCTGCTCACAACTCAAAACTACAGATGACTGTGTCCTGTTTTCCACACACCAGCAGAGTCGCCCAGAGCTCCAGCTGTACCTAATACATGGTTGTCCATGTAACTTAAGCCCTTGCAGGCCCTGGAAACAAATTGCTCACAAAATGCAGCTACTGGCCTTGAGTTGGGGACAGGTATTGGCAATGGGAATGCCCTAAGCAAAAGAAGCTGTGTTCTCCAGGAACTGCACGTTCTTCCCAGAGATATCTGGGCCCTACTCTGTCCTCGAGCTATGAAGGTCTGTCCCACAAGCCAGGAGCTCGCCCTTCTCACCCAGATATCATGCTGGGTTCTGTAAAAGGAGATACGTTTGACGAACGGTGAGTTAAGACTGAAATGGTGCCCACAGCAGCCCCTGTGATAAAGACACAACCGTACCGTAATAGAGGCCAAAGACAGTAGCTGCTGCTGTAAAGGAGCCCAGGAACTGGCCAATCAGATAAGCTGGGAGCTTTCTCCAGGGGAGGTTTCCTAAAATGCAGTGTGTGATGGTGATGGCAGCATTCAGGTGAGCTCCTGCAAAATCACAGCAAAAGAGAGTGTCCTCAGTGCGGATGCAGCTGTTTCGGAGCATGCCCCACGCCCCATAGTAACCACC
The DNA here is from genome assembly GCF_963924245.1 of Chroicocephalus ridibundus. Lineage (NCBI taxonomy): Eukaryota > Metazoa > Chordata > Aves > Charadriiformes > Laridae > Chroicocephalus > Chroicocephalus ridibundus. The sequence goes on along the minus strand of NC_086316.1, from coordinate 77,391,419 downwards.
CAGACCTTGCTCCAGAGCACCAAAGACTCTCCCAGGACAGGGTCTCCCTCCTGCACAGACTCAAAACGGAGCCATTTTTCCTGGGCAACTGAATGATTCAGGGCAGAGAGCTCCTAGCTATAGTCATCTAAAAACCAGACCACCTATGCTTTACTCTGTAGACCGCAGGCTGCCTCAGTCATCTCACCTGTCAGAGACACCTCTCTTGGTATGGCATGAGTTTCTCTCTGTATGAGTTTCTCTCTATTCAGCTTAAAGGGAGCCCAGGACTTAAACTCATCACCCACCTTTTTACAGCTACAGGTAGATGAGGCAAATCTTACCCCAAACAACCACAAGGCCTTCTGAAAACATCTGATAGACAAGGAGGGCCTCATCCTGGCAGAGCTGAGCACCCCAGCTGATGGGAGCTGTGGGCCCTCAGCACATCTTGGCAGGTAAGGCATGAGACGGCAGGGAAATGAACTGCAAAATCAACCACTGATGCCCCGGATCTTCATGTCTGCAAAGCAAATCCTATGCAGGGCTGTTGGCAGGGTCTCAGATTAGCTCTTAGATGTCACCGCATTGAGAAGGGGTTACCAGGATGGGACCCCAGACCATGGTTGCTCCCACTAGTGTGGAGCAGACCTTTTCCTTTCCTCGCAGAGTTTGTAATCTGTGACTGCATTTCTTTACACCTTTTAGTACGCAGCTTTCATACAATCCAAGACCAGTTTTCCCTGCTTTGGGAGGACACTTTCTGTGGAGGAAGTTGGTGTCAAAATCACGCTTTTGGAGAAAGACTAAGTGGATCCAGGTTTGGTGCCCTCAGTACAAACCACATTTGTTCTCCAGACCTCATGTCCCCATGATTCCAGAGGAAATAATTGCTTTTTCCTGCCTAGTAGTTGTGAACTTTGGGGGTTAGTAAATACTTAGTGGCCTTTTCCTAGTCCAGACTCAGAAAAGGGTACGAGCCAGACACACATCATCTCTTCAAAGTACAGGACAGAGTGAAGTGAAAGTGCACATACCGCCAGCTACAGTCCCACAACCACAACTGAAATGGAGGGAGACCCCTTTTTCTTTGATCCTCTGATCATTTTCAGGCATGACCCACCATTTCAGAGATCACAAGAAACATCTTGTGACAGAAATGAAACCAAATTGCAATGCCAAGAAGCCCCAAAGCTGTCTCCAGAGGCAGCCTGTTGCTGGCTGAGCTGAGACCCTTCCTCTCACCTCCCAGCCCTCAGCAGATCACCTCCATCTCAAACGTCACCTGGGACTGCAGGGACCTGCTTTCCTCAGCCCACTTTCCCCAGGATATCTCCACCAGCTCCAAAAGGACAGGGAGACCAAGAGATGACTGTTTGTGCGGAAAATTTTTTCTTTCCCAGCCAACCGCAGCCTTGGACATCTCTCTGCTTCAACCAAAAGCAAGGACTTGCTTTGATTTTCTGCCCACTAGAGCCCTTAATCTCTTCTCTTGGTGCAAATAAAGGCAGAAATTGCACAAGGCAAAGGTAATGCTCTGTCATGTGAGCGGTAGAACCCCATGGCCCTGGAACACCGCCTCTTGTGTTCGCATGGGGCGTGTGCGCATGGGTGTGCATGATAAGGAGAAAATTTTCATACCATTCCTTGTTGCAACATCAGCAGTAAGCTCTCTTTTGCAATAAATGATTTACTTCCCCGTGGGTCAGATTGGCAGCATGTTTTCAGAGCTCCTTATCTCCTTGGGCCATGATGGCATATCCCAAGGCTTAACGGGGACACTGCTGAAACCTGGCTCCACTGACCACAACAGGAGGAGGTGGCCACGGTCTGCTGCTCTCCCTGGCTGGCTTGCCCCTGTCTTAGTAGATGCTTTTGGGGTCAGCATACTGAAGGCATGCTGTGCCTGCCTTGTCCCCAGCCTCTCCTGACCTTGCCATGCCATCGCAACTCCTTGGCTTGATCTCAGACCTGCCTCCCCCCTGCAGACTTGGCTATGATCACCCTGTCACAAGGCTGATCCTGGTTACAGTCACCAGACCTGCTCAGCTCTTCTTGTTGGAGACCACAGAACTGCATTTTTTACGGGTGAGGTCACTGACCCACCTTGCCGTGCCATCACCCACCCCTCCGCAGCCCACTCCTGCCACCCTTGACTCATGTGGCCTTGATGGGACATAGGAATGTCCTGTGCTTGAGTGTCCTGCTCACCAGAGATTCCTCCGGCAGCATGGATGCCCAAGGTAACACCAATTCCAAATGCCAAATTGATGCTCAGATGCTGCCCAAAGTCTCCTCTTCCTAACACCACTTGTGCCACTGAAGACAGGCCAAAGACCTAGTGCATGGAAAAAGAAAGACAGAAAGCGGTGTTAAAAGCAGTGTTCCCGCTGTGGTGGACTGAGCTTCTTTGTTACTTTTTCTACAATACTAACAAACTCCCAATTACAATTACGGGACTTTAAGGTGCCCATGGTCAGGAGGTGAAATGAGAATGGCCCTCCTCTGCAAAAATGGAATGGATAACTGGATTATTCCTCATCGGTGACCATCACACAAAACCAGACACTGCTGTGGGTTGGCTACAAGGGAGACAAACCCCAAACACCCGCACTGAGGTCCCAGGATCGACTGGGATCACTCGCACAGCCATGGTAAGGGTGTCTGCGCCTGAAGCCAGGGGCACGAGCCAGGGGAGCATCCCCACAGACCACCCAAAGGCAGCACCCAAGCTGATGGAAGGAGGGTGGGCAAACTCTTTTTGTCTTTCTTCTCCTGGGCTGCAATTTATTGACTAAAAATGTAGCACATTGCTATTTGCCAAACTCGACTCTAATTTGGTAACTTATTCTGGCAAAAAAAACCTTTTCCTTTCAACACATATACTTCCATTTCAAAAACAGCAAAAGCATCAATATTTTTTTAGTGACTAAAGGGGACCTGGGAAAAAAAATTAAAAAGTAAACACTCTCCAGCAGGAGAAGACATTCAAGAAATTGCTCTGGACTGAAAGTAAATTCTATTTCATTTTTTTAATGTGGTCAGAGGGCGGAAAAATGAGGTCTCTGCACAGCTCTTACACTGAAATCTGGAGCAGGACAAAGCTGCTCTCAAGGTCTCTGCCTCACAAACCACTTAGGGCTTGGAGAGTGTATCCTGTTCCTTGTGCTGCACCGATGTTTATCCAGGATGACATGTCCCTCCAAGACAAAAAAGTCAGTATGCATCTAAGTTTCTGCTCTGTCCTGTCTTGTTTTGGCGCGGATCTTTACTGGCTGCTCTGCCTGTATCGAGATTTTATCTCATGCATCTGGTCTCCCTCTTCCCTTTCAGACAGCACCTAAATCCCCCGTTCCCCAGAGACACTGTTCTTATCTCGCTCGTATACACAGACCACACTCTGTGCTCTGTGTGGAGTTACAGCCTGCACGCTGTGAGCCCTTCTCTCAGTCTGCCTCAGCAAACGCCCCGAAAAGCAGTGTCCGGGATGTCCCCCAGCATCTGCAAAACCCATATAAAAATTTTGCCTGCTCATCTCTGAGCTTTTCCAAAGCCACATCCAAGAGAAGCCAAATGCATAAGGCACAGGTTTTGCAGGACAGCACGCAGGTGCAGGGAGGAGACAGCTGTTGCAGCTGAACAGCACTATCCTCAGAAAAAACAACACGGGACAGGCCAGAGAATCTGTTTTTCAGTACAGATCCAAACCTCTGGTCTCCTCCTCTATTCTCACCGTCCTAAAATAGCCTTTTTTTACTTCCTACCTCCCTATTCCTTGTGCTGCTTACTCCTGCTGCCTGGTTCCCTCCTTTATGAACACTGCCTGTCTGTTAAAGCAAGAGGTCCAGCCTGAGCGCTATTGTCCAAATAACAGCCAACCGGGTGTCCCGGAGATGCATCCAGCCCATTCCCGGTTGCAGTAAGGACCAGGGGGTTACCAAGGAGTAGGATGCTGGATGGTACATTTGGATGCTGGATGCCGTTTGTGGCCAGCATTTGATGGGGGTCCTTCTGCAGTGTTCCGCCTCCTGCTCTGTTCCCTCTTGGGCATCCAACATGAGCTGCAGACTCCAAAATCTGCCTTGGACTGTCAGAGTGCAGGGGAAAGTCTCCTCCTCGTGCTGCTTCCCAGAGACAGCCCTGGCAGGACACCCCTGAACTTGATATTTGTCACCTGGAAATTCCCACCCCCAAAAAACAAAGGGGACGGAAAAGGAGAATGGTTTGCTCAGCTCCTGCTGAGGAGTCAGAGATGTCTGTACTCTGACTTCCAATGCATGCAAAACTACCTGTGTAGTAAGGAGTGAACTTCAAGGAGCTGGATGTGCAATAAGAGGTGATAAAAAGCAAGCATCCTTTGCACATGCATTGTCACCTTTGAAAATAAGCACCTTTATCTGTACGGACAGCTGTGTCAAAAGGTCCCCAAGCTTACACAAATCTTATCTTCCTCCTGTGCAAATCTCCATGTGCGAGTTATTTAGATTATCCCCAGCCCTTCCACGCCAGCCTCTGCCCAGTCCAAAGGATCTCTCTCAGCCCAGCAGCGCTTGCAACCTGAGTCCAGGTGTAGCAAGTTGGCACAGACACTTGCTGGACCCTTTCAGCAGGAGGATCTCATTTTGCTATGTTGGTCCTCACCCCCACCAGGGATCAATTCTGACTGCAAAGCCTTCCTTGCCCTCTTCACAAACATCTCTGAAGCAGCCCAAGAGCTCAAAACCACTTCGCTTTTTCTGCATGAAACAGATCTCTCAGGCAAGTGGGGAGTTTCTGTATGATATAGGTAAGCACTATTCATTTGCCAGCGTAAGAAACCCAAAAGCGAAATCCTGGCATGTTTTACACCTGGTAATTATGTTTCCTAATGGTGGGTTGTGGCTCCGGCGAGTTTCACTGGCATTCATTACCCTGGCAACCCCAAGAAGAAGATGGATGAGTGCTGTTCTCATGTCACAGAGGCTGTCAGTGCCAGAGGAGTCAGGGTCTGCTCCCCAAACTTGTGCAATACTCCCCAGTTACACTGTCGCCTCTGGCACGTCAGGAAGAAAAGCCTCCATTCGCTGCACAGGACCTTTCAGGGGGTTTGGCAGAAGCGTTGTGTTGCCCCACCTGACCAGACACTGCTCTGATTTCATTCCCAGACTCTTCCTCTTTTTCTTCCTAGAAGAGAACTGAAACAGCGGCTGATCCCCGCCTGCTTCACCCTACCCCAGCACCCACCTCCCACCCTCCACATTGCTTCTTTCCTTCAGAAGGCTTTTGGTAGATGGTCTACCTGATGGGAAGCTGCCGCTCCAGCAGATCAGGGGGTTGAGAAGTAGCAACCAGCTGCTGAGCAACCCTGAGGATGTGGTAGGAAACCATTGACCTCACAAACTGCTGCTGTGAAGGCTTACCCTCTCCCCAGCCCTGCACACACACACACACATACATCTGGGCCCGTCTCCTTACCATGAGGATGAACATCCCCAGCGCTTCAGCCAGCAGCTCCCTCATGGTGCTGCTATGGATCGTGAGCGCCTTCTGAATCTTCTCCAGCATTTTGCCCTCCGGCTCCAGCCTGCAGCCACGGGAGCTCCTGTTGTGACAGCACACTTCATTGCGCTGAGCTGAGTTACCCTTTGAAACTTGGCACCCTCCCTTCACCCCCAGACACCTCCATTCATTTGGTTAACGATGAACAAGACAATAAAGCAGCAGCTAGCTTCAAAGTCTTCCCAAACACACGTACCATCCCTTCAAAACTATATGGTAAGGCTGGAATATTTCTGTTACTGGGGCATGCAAACTCTGCACCTCTGCCCAGGAGCAGCCTATCTCCAGAGCGGTGGAGCTATAAATAGCCTTGGTGTGCTCCTAATGCCTCTGTCTTTCTCCATAACTTTTTCCACAGGCTCTGAACAGGAATTTTGGCTGTGCTTTGTGTTGTAAGTCACTGGCTGGTGGTTTGGTGCCATTTGTTTTTAACAGGTGTGATTAGGACCATTTGCCTGTGCTTCGCAGGTCTGTTTGGATGTCCAGCCTGTGGTGAGGATGCTCTGCCCGGAGCTGCTGTGCACCACTGTCTGCAGCTGGGAAGAGCACAATGCCTTGAGTGTTGCTTCAGGTTGAATTTTTGTTCTTCCTGAATGCATCTGTGCCCACAGCCCCCATCACTAGCAGGGACTCTCACAACCAGCTCCCCGGTCTGTCCCCTCACGTGGGGCAAGGAGACACCAGTCTCAGCAATGGGCCACAGAGACCTTCAATCTCATCTGGCTGCCAGAGCAGAGCCCTCACTGCCCTGATTCCTCCTCCAACTCCTGATTCCCTCTGCTTACCAGGTGTTATTACCTCTCCACTGTGAAAAGGCTTTAATACCTTTGCTTAATCGCTGAAAAATTTAAACCCACTGACCACTCAAGATCTTCTTCTGTGAGCCTCGTCTGGTTCTTTGCTGGTTTTCTTCACCTTTCTCTCAACTCGCTGCAGCTTCTCAGTGTGGCCCTGGAGGGGAGGGACATGGCGCACAGCTCTGGAGGGGTGACCAGAGCTGCCCTGATGGGGACATAGCTCTCTGCTCACGCCGCCCCTGGTGTTGCCTCCCTCTGGCATTACTGCATTGCAAAAGTTCATGAGCTGTTCTTTCATCCATGAGACGCTGAGCAGCTACATGGAAGAACCTGGGAAGCTGATTCTTCTCTTTGCTCCATAGATGATTGTCTGTCCTGTGTCAGGGAAGGGTTTTATGACTGGGGTAAGCTGTCCTCCAGTGACAGATTAGATGCTGACCTTAGTGAACACCTGGCTAAATATGCATTAATTTACTAGGCTGGCGCTGATAGTAAGGGCCATCTCATCATGAAGGATGATAATCACGCTGCTGGCAAGGGTGTTCCTACTGCATATTTCTAGGTGGGAGGGTTTTTTGTCCTATGAGTCTGTGAGCCATGCTGTGGCACAGGAAAAGTGGACAAGAAATTTTTCCACGTCATTTCATTCTCTGCCATGCAAATGTTTATTGGTAGAGCACACAAAATTGGGCCTTGTAGCACCAGGTCAGAGTGGTCCCAAGAGCCTCAAATTTCTTCTGCACAGGGTAATTTCCAGCTGACATGTAAAGCTGAGGCCCTGGCATCAGCATGTATTGGAGATCTCACAGCCTTTCTTAGATGGACAAAGTGTGACTGGGTCAATATCCCCCACAACTGGACCTACAACTTCATTTTTTACTCCTAGATCTCAGGGAGCATTCCAAGTGGATTCCTCCCCTGTGGGCAAACAAGAAAGCTGCCGTGTCTCTGAAAGGCTTTGTGTCCTGCATTCAAGCATTAACTATAGGCATCACCATATTCTAATTTGGGCTGAAAAATGGACATGTATTTTTTGGTAACACAGGCTCCCATGGACTTGCAGTCTTCTCAGGGAAAAAGGCAATCCCAGTTTGCAATAGAAATCTTTGGTTTGGTAATAACAGCATAATCCTCGATATTACCACCAAATTCCCTAAAACTCCAGCATGCTTCTAGGATTGCATCACGGATGTGCCTCTTCCCGCTGCTTGTCCTTTTACACAGGTCATTCCACAAGATGGCACTGAGACATTAATTTCTCCCTTAAAAGTGTTCAGATGGGTTTCTCTGCTGTCTGCTGAAACTGTAAGAACCCTTTAGTATTAGGATTCCTCTGCGCATTTTTATACACTAAAGAAGAGTAATCTCCCAATGTTCAAGGAGTGTAACAACAACAAAAAGAACTTTTCTATGAATCTTATAGGGCAGAGAACCACTACGCTGACAGCACACAAAACTGAAATGTGTGAGCCTGCGCCTGCCACCCTCTATTTTATAACCAGCAGAGAAATCGTTCATCTCCAAAGGGCGGTTCATCCCCACCTAAAATTAGCATCTGAGGACAGACCTAGGAGTCATGCTGGATGCTGGCAGTTTCCCTCCAGTGTTGGCGCCAGGGATGTGGAATGATCGGCTCCAGCACACACACATGGAGGCATCTACCACCAGGTGAGCTGGACTGCCGTCCTTGCCCCCATCCAGATGTGGTACCTCCAGCAAGCACAAAGAACCATGTGAGTCAGCCATGGATGGAGCGCGAAGATCTGCCAGTTGCCCAACATGACCTGTTCATACTTGCGTGGTTTCACTTACCTGCAGGGCTGGTGAAGATCTTTAGGGTCACCCAATACACCCAATACTAGCATGAGCAACCACACCGCATCCCTTTCGTGACCAGGCCAGTCGTCATTTTGGGGGAAGTGCTTTTTGCCCCAACTGCTTCTGATGGAAGCCTGTTACCAGAACTTGCTTCTCTGGAGATTAGAGATTTTCTTCTAATGTCCAGCCAAATTCTGGAAGCCATTTGTTCATGTGCCAGCATTGCCCCATCACAGTCATGAGTTAATTCATGTCTTACAGGTGCTATCCCTTAGTTTTCCTATGAGGTTTGTTAGAAGAGGGTTAACTGTTCGTGCTTAGCTCTGCACCACCTCCTGCTGTTTACCTTGACTTGCTCACACATTGAAACATCACTCAACGTTGACCCTACAAGGATTTTACTGTGTTTTCCACCACATGTTAGGCAACCACCTGCTAAACCAAACCCATTTTCTTCCCGAAGGCAGGTGTGTTTTCAGTGCTAGTAATAAAGGCCTCAGTTTGGAGATCAAAATTCTGGCACAGTCAAAGGCCACTAATAGTGCTGTTATCGATACCTGTGGTACTGAAGAGCCAGCGGAACAACCCTCCTGGGTCCTGCTAGAGCAGCCCTGGGAAGGATGAGTGCCCAGGGACTCCAGGGCAGTCATGCTTCTGCAAGGAATAACTTCTCTGACTCAGTTTGACAGTTCACATGTTTCCTCTGCACCCAGGAGCTCATTTATCTCTTAATTGTGCTGATCAACAGCTGGAATGTCGCCACTCCATTAGCTTCATGCTGGTGAAGCATTAACTTCTCCCCAGAGGCTGAGGAACAAGAGCAGACAGCACAGCAGAGGAGCTCCTCACCACGGATGAGGACAGCTTGCTCCTCCATCAGACTAAATGAACATGGCACTGAGACATCTCCAGGCCCCTTTTGGAAGCAAGGCCAGGTCAGAGAGACCAGTACACCTCTGGTATGACCTTAGCTGTCCAGGACAGACCCCACTCAGCATACCTAGAGCACCCCCACCCCATGGTCTCACATGTAATATTTACAGTCTGTCTCATCCTCTCCTTTACAGATGGCAGGCACTGAGCAGGTCACAGGCTCTCCACCTATCTGTCTCTCATCACTTTTGCTCTCCATGCTATTACCCAACTCCCCATTCCCAGCACACCACACTTCCACGGCCTTTCAGCTCACCTCGCGTGCCATCACCCCCTGCCCAGAAGCTGCCCAAAGATGCATCACCTGCACGTGCTTCTTTCCAGTGAAACCAGGCAAGCTCTTACCATGCTGGGCCAAAGTGGGAGCTGGAGGGATCGACACAGGGATCTGGTGGCATGACGGTGGGATCCTGCTCCAGTCTGCAGCCCTCTGCTTCACTCCCCAGGGGCACAGTGCCTTCCTGCCCCAGACTGCTAAACCTCGCTCAGCTGGAGGTAATCCCCAAGGTGGCGGTGTCAGCAGGAGGGGACTTACATGGCTCTTGTTGGTCGTTAGGGGGAGAGCAGGGCTGCCGGGGAAGGTGTCACCTCCTGGGGCAGTGCTGGCCCCATTGTTGTGCAACAGAGCAGAGGGCGCCTGGGCGTACCCAGCCCTCGCTGGGCCACCCTCCCCTCCTGCTCTCCATATGGATTTCCAGACAGAATTGAGTCATTTTTATACACAGCAAAGCATAATGCTTTTTGAGTCCCTTCACTGACTTCCATCTGGACCAAGCCCTGAAAAGTCTACCCCATGTGCACCCCAGGGCACTTAACAGAGAAACACACAGGGGCACCTCAGGTCCCACAGGAGACCTGGGATACCTGTGGGATTTCCACCAAGGTCCTATCAGCTCCTCATCTACTGTCATCCCCCATTCCCTGACCCGTCCCTGACCCGTGAGCATCTTGTTCTCCTGACCAGCTCAGACCCAGGCTCCCACGTTACCCCTGTGTGTGGGACCATCCCCCTGCCTGCCCTGGGACCCCAGTGAGGAGCCCCCCATGCACAGGTAGAGAGCAGTGAGTGCAAACGCTCCTGCTGAGCGTTGAGCAGCCTGCTCAGGTCTGCTCCCAATCTACAAATAAGGCAAAAGCTGGGGAAACCACAGGGCTCACAGGACACCATCACCCTGGAGATAAGAGGAGCCAGGCTTTCTCCTGGAAGAGAATGACTGAACACCCGCACTCTCAAAGGAGAGATTAAAGAGGAAAAGCTGTAGGCTGGAGGGGAGGCACTGTGCGTTCAATGAGGTCCTGAAGTTGCAGTCTGGTGGAGCCAGCATGCTGATCTGAACGTTTCCCTGCCTCTGACCACACCCAGGGGACAGCACGGCATGGCTGTGTCCTCCCCTCAGGACAGAAGAAGTTTGCTCTTACAAATGGTGCCACCAACAAAACCCCTCATGCTTCAATTCATTCCCTGTCCTCTCCCTCATCCTTCCCCCAGACGCTTCAGTCCAGGACAGACTGCAGGGCCTGCCAGCCCAGTATCCCCTAAGCAGCATCAAAAAGGCATGAGCCTGTGTTAACAGTCCCAAAGAGCAAAACCAGAGCAAGGGACAGTGACATGAACACAGCCGTGCCCGCTCCCTCCGTGCTGCTGGAGCAAGGCTGAGCCAGTAGTCAGCACAGTCCTTATTCACAGCCACCAGATGTTTAAGGGTGGGCTGCATCCATACATGCCACTCACATAAGTTACACCTATAAACCCTTCAAGAGATGATGCTAAACCCATAGGCGAGCCATCTTCACTGCTAGTTGTGGGGTGAGTAACCAGCTGGTGACACTGATCAGTATCCGTATGTATTACCAGTGAATTACTCAGACCCCAGGTGTCAGCCACACAACCGTGTTTTCTCCCATATCACACATGCCATGGGGTGTCCAAAGACCATCCAGCGGCTGGCATGACTCATGTTGGCAGTGAGAAACACCTGCCACGTGGGATTTGTCCTTGCTCTCTCTGCTGGGGAGAAAAAAGCCAGAATGCAGGCAGCTGGGTCGGCTTTCTCAGAGCCAAGCGGCCCCAGCCCAGAGGGCTTCCGCCGGTGCAGACGTGAAGGCATCTGAAGGAAACCCCCGATAAGCTCCCGCTATCGTGGTGGGGAGGAGATGCCACAGATTCCTTGCAGACACATGCACAAATCCCCTCAGAGGCTGCCCAGCCTCTCCTGGGGCCCAGGGAGCCCCACAGGCATTTCAGTGGGGGTGGAGGTTTGCTCCAGCATCGGACAGACCCCATCACCCTCATTTACCCCTGGCCCCTGTGGCCTCTCCTGTGCTGTTTTGGGGGACAGTAAAGAGGAGCCAGGTGTGGTGGACCTGGATGGCTCCCTGGGCATTCCCATCTTCTCAGTTCCTACGTGAAAAGCTATTGACCCAAAGAAACCCGGAGAAGCTGACAATCCACCTGTTGGTGTCGCCCGAACAAAAGCCAGTTTTCCTTGCTCATGTAGTTTCCCAGCACAAGTCCTGCATGACAGAAGAACCGTCAAATTCACAAATCAGCCTATATTATGGAAAGCATCAAGGTGCAGTCCATTGCATGCCCAAAGCACAGGGCACAACACATCAACCATCTTCATCAGTGCAGATGTTCCTAACCCATGGCAAATACAAAATATTGTCACGTGTCTTTATTGTCCTGTCGTGGTTTTGGCCGGATTGGCCAATCAGAATGACAGATGGACCTCCCCCCCCCCCCCCAAAGAGAGGAGAAGAAGAGATAAGGAGAGTTGAGTTTAGAAAAAGAACTAAACTACTTTAATGAAAATATTAATAAATAATTAAATAATAAATAATAACAAAATAATAGTTATAAAAAAGAGTATACAATATATACAAAACCGTATCCAGCTCCCAGGATCACGATCATGTCACCAGCAGACACAGGGAAAGTCCCAGACTGGAGTAAGTGACAGGCAGGAGCTGAATTCCGGATCTGGAGTCAGGAATGCTCGGATTGGGGTCAAAGGCAGACAAACAGACAGGGTCCTTCTCAGACGTCAGCCTTTGAAGAAAGCGACTTGACCTTTTGATCCCTCAGCTTCTATACCAAGCATGATACCGATGGGATGGAATAGCCTGTTGGTCAGTTTTGGGTCACCTGTCCTGTCTGCTCCTCCCTGCGGGTGGGACCCCTCTGTGCTTTTCCACATCCTACCCTCTAACGGGGCAAACAGAGAAGTTGGCTGACCTTGGTTGTTATAGCAATAAGTCTAAGCAAGAGCCTCTGTGCATACCATTCCTTGGTACAATCAGGTCTTATCACTCAGAGTGAACAGTTTCTGAACAATATGCTGTTAATTTCAGACTTTAGTCAGTTAGAAGAGGCCCAGCTAAAAAGTAAAATTACAAATCAGAAAATTGGTTCTGTTTTACCTAAAACCAGGACATGTCCCTAGGTTTCTTTTTACAGAGACACACAAGCACACACATCCATATCAGCCATTTCCCAGTGAAGAAGTAACTGTTGCATACCACCTTCTCAATTTTGACTTCATAGGAACCTTCTTGGGGTCAAAATAGCTGTTCATAATCTCGTGAGAATGGCAGAGGGTCTGTCCCTCACTCCTGGTGCGAACTAGTGCGAGCTCTCTGGAACTGCCTTAGGGGGTATTTTCACAGGACCTCACGTGGTGGGCCTCTGATCGCAACACAGCCTCCAGGCTCTGCCACAAAAGCAACATATACACAAATCACAACACGTCTGTGAAGCAGTAGGTATCGATTTTTGCACCTGAAGTGTTCATGCACGTGTCAAACTGCAGCATCAGGCACAGCAGGTGCCTGGCTGGAGCTCCCACTTGCAGGAGCAGCCAGTCCAATTTGTAGAGTCTACTGGGAAATACATTGCTTTGCTCACATGGCTTTGACTACTCGCCCTCACAATAAGCCCAAACCGCTTTTCATGCACTGGAGAACATCTCTAGAGGTCCTTGACACAGGATGCTGTAGGTGCTAAAAAGGAATCTAAAGATGGTTATACAAATTCATGAAGGTAAAAATCCACCAGTGACTATTAAATGTGGACACCCCTCTATCACAAGTGGTCCCTGAGCTGTGAATTGTTGGAGATTGTAAAATAAATCTGGGAAAATACATTTGTTCTGTACACTCTTCTGCCATCACACTGAGGACCTCCTGCGTTGGTCCAACTTGTTTCAGTGACCTCTGCCAGGCTGACTGTAGTGTCCAGTGGAGTAGGATGTCCACCACTTCAGTCACAGGAACAGAAGACTAACAGCCCTTACAAGCATGCTCTTGAATTGCTCAGTTGTCCTGAGATGACATGAGAATACTTGAAATATACTCCCAGCTCCTCAGCTCACCAGCACGAGTCGTGAGCTTCTGCTCCTCCTCCCTCACCACTTCCCCGTCCCCAGGGTGTGACCAAGACACCTCGCTCAGAAGCGGCTTGGGGTGGGCAGAACATATGTTTACAATTGCTTGATCATGCATGCTGCGTGATCCTCACTAAAACACCTGCTCCAGCTTAGTGCTGGAAGTGCCATCAGCCCCTGGGTCATCCTGAGTCATCCACCTCTTCCTTGCTCTCTCCTCTGTGCAATGCAGATAGCGACCTCTCCCAGTCTCAGGACAGCAGAGGACATACATGTCTCAGCTTCCACTTCACCACTGGTGAGGCCAGTGGTCGTAAGAGCAGGTAGGAGTGTCCTTCACACGCACAACAGGCCAAGCCAGCAGAGCAGCTCCCTTTGCTCACCAGAGCACTCACTGTAATGCCCACAATTCAATGGCATTTTAGATACAGCAAAAGCTTTAAAAAAGGAAGATTTATTGCAGCGCGGTCTGCAATAAAAACACAAAAGTGTCTCCCTTCTCCTTCCCCCCAGGAGGTGGAGGAAGCCACATCACATGCGTCATTTAAAATCCGACTAGAAGCAAAAGGCACTTGAAAACTCGCCATGGGGAACAATCGTGCCCTGCTTTGGGCCAGTAAATAACTGACTTACTTTGTCTTGTTCATCTCGTGTTTTATTGCCTCTGCTGTTTGTACAGTGCTTCATGGGGGAAAGCGAGCTAACAGAGCAGAGAGCCTGCTTGCTGCTCGCCTGCCCCCTCCCCTGCACAGGCACCATCTCCTCTTCTGCATGGCCCCATAAGACAGCAGCTTTGGACATAGGACCACCACACTGTGGTCACACAACACTGTCAGCAAGATCCTGGGATGGGAAGAGCTGTGCCAGAGCCATGGCAGTGTTGCAGGACCCCCGCCAGGCTCCCTCCACTCTGACCACGGTGAGGGCTCGCATCTGTCTCCCTCCTGGTCAGTGTGGTCCCTGGTCCACATATGAGCTGTGGTCTGGGGAAAGGAGTTTCGGAGCAGGACCTCACTCCCTTGCAAGTGATGTGGAGTTTGCCGTGTCCCATCCAGCCATTCCCTTATGCTGGTGGTGCCTGGAAATTTAGGGTGTGAACAAAATTCCCTGAACTCACAAGATGTCTCTTAAGCCCACACCAGCAACTATCTTAGAAGAAGCAAAGGGAAAATCTTACGACTGATAATTTTGTGGGATACAGCATGTTTGTTGTTTGTAGCCAAATGTTGGTATAGGGGAAGATAGACACCTGGCTTCATAACGATCTTCTTGGACTGCAGCTGGACTCTCAAAGCATGTGTTTGTTCCAGAGCTTTGAAGAAGTTCTGGTTAGTTGTTATTTCTGTTGTACAATTACCCCATGTTTTCTGGACTCTGACATGTTTGGAAGTACCGCCAAAATAATCCATCACAAATGCCTTGTACCCATAGGCAACAGCCTGATGGAAGTCATCCTGCCCTGATCAGCATCTGAGCAGAGCAAGATATGAGCCAGCAGTGACAACAACATGTTTTGTTAGAGGTTGTCGGCACCAAGGAAAAAAACACGTTCATAATTTGCATTTGTTGATTCATACTTGCTAACAGCATAATAAGATCAATGAATACAGAGAATTGGAGGTTAATAAATCATAACCACCTTTTAATTTCTCAGCAGACTGACCCTGTAACCCAGGGTCAAAGCCTAAAGTACTCTGCGTACATGTCTGTATTAGTACAGGAAACACATGGACCTGTTGGAGGAGGTCCAGCAGAGGGCCACGAAGGTGATCAGAGGGCTGGAGCACCTCAGCTGTGAGTGGGGTTGGGGTTGTTCAGCCTGGAGAAGAGAAGGCTCCAGCAGAGCCTTATAGCGGCCTTTCAGTACCTGAAGGGGGCCTACAGGAGAGATGGGGAGGGACCTTTTAGTAGGGCCTGTAGCAATAGGACAAAGGGTAACTGTTTTAGACTGACAGAGGGTAGATCCAGACTAGATACAAGGAAGACAGTTTTTGCTGTGAGGGTGGTGAAACACTGGCACAACTTGCCTGCAGAGGCAGTAGATGCCCCATCCCTGGAAACATTCAAGGTCAGATTGGAGGGGGCTCTGGGCAACAGGATCTAGTTGAAGATGGCCCTGCTTGTTGCTGGGGGGTTGGACTAGAGGACCTTTAAAAGTTCCTTCCAACTCAAACCATTCTATGATTCTATGATATTAGCTAACTCAGTATCCATCTATTTCTTGGAATGAAGAGATATCCTTTGTCGAAAGCAGCCCCAATGCCCATGAATTTCTCCCCACCTCCTGACAAGCCACAACCTGGAAGAAAACTGCAAATCCCATGGAAGAGTCCTACACTGTCAGCTGGTGATTGACTAGGGTGACCACAAGTCAAATATATAACAAAGATGGTGCTCCCACGCCCAGTGTCCCACCCAACCAGCTGTCTGTCTGAAAGGAGCACCTCCCTCCCCAGGTGCTGCCACCGCTCGCTGTAACACTCAGCGTTAATCAGAGGTATCCCTTTCAAGTGCTGACCCGTCCCGCCGTATCGGTCCTGCTTAACTTTCAGCACCTGATAGGATCGTAAGCCGAGGCAAACGTAAGCAGAGGATAGAAACAGCGGATAGAGATCTAGAATAGGCAGTTACACATACAGCAGTGTTATGTTATGCACAAAGGGGCATGAAATATGTTTGAGAAGAAAAAAAGATCTGCATAGCTAGGAGAGTTGCTCAGAGTCCAGGATATTATCAGATCTGGAAAAATGCTGTGTGAATGAGTCACTGGAACATCAGTCAATGGCTGTGTACAGAAAATGCTCCAAAGTTGGCTGCTGTATTCCCTCTCCAGCATTCATACAGAATCATTTCATGGTTTCCATAAATGAGTGACTAAAATGTGCCATGGGCCACTTTCTTGCATTACAGTTATCTGCCACAGTAGCCTGTTCCAGTCCAATCTCTACTCACACCCTCCTCTCCTTTAATACAGCGTTTAATAAAGCATCCTTTTCAGATCGCCATTGGAGAGCAAATGAACACCCTCTGAAAAATGTTTTGCATATTCCTTCCAGAGCTGCTCTCCAACCAGCCTGCTGGCACAGTTGCAGGGCGACCTGATGCCAAGGAGGGACAACAAATGTGACTGCTCCAGCAAGTTTATATGTGCCCCGTTCCTTCAGGAGCTGCAGCAGAGTACCTCAGCTCCCAGGCATTTGGGACCCACACAACGCAAATGCTAGAGATCTGCAGATCAGGACAGGAGTTCTGCTGCCAGCAACAGGTCCTGGGGCTTGTAAATCACAGTTGGTGCCTTCAGCCCTGGCTAGGAGATGACAGCCAGACTGCAGAGATCCAACAGCATTGGTATCATCCGTTCCACGTGCAACAGCTCAACACATAGGTCTTGGCTGAACCTCTACAGCAAGATGGGTCCCTGCTCTGAGCTCTGTCCTGGGCTGGCCTCAGACAGGCAAGGACCTTCACAGCAGGGCAGCTTTTGGCTCAGCTCCCATTTCAACCAACCCAAATGGGAAGGAGCTTAAAAAAAAAAAAAAAAAAGGAGGCTAGGACAGAAAAAGAGGAGCCAAGGGGGAACAGCTGGAAAGCAGGAGGCCACTGTGTCCAGATTCACTTTGATAGCACTCATGCAGTAGGGAAATGGGAGGCAAAAGCACAGGGCCACAGGTGGTGGCTCCCAGAGCCTCTGCTGTGCGCTAGGAGCTGTAAGTCATACCAGACTGGTTTTGCTTTGAGTCTCGCAGGAGGATGAGTGGGAAGAATCCACAGGGAGATGTGCTGCCTGCTGCTGTTGAAGTTTGGGTGGCATAGGTGAGGTGAAGCCTTCTCTGCTGCCCCTCAGAGCCCAGAATTGCTGTTTTCACCATTACATCATGCATTTAGAGAAGTCTAGGACACAGCTCACCCTCCCATGGCTGCTAGACCCTGACAGTCCTTCCCACCCTTGTGTCCCACTGTGGGAGAGGTAGCAAGGGCAGGTTTATTCTCTCAGGCTGCATGCAGCAATATCTCACAAAACTGGAGGCACACTCCTCCATCAGCACAGAGGACCTTCTGGCCAATGTAGCAGGGAAAACCATTGTCCTGGCCAAGCTCCTGGCTCCAGGACCCTCTTCATGGCTCCAGAGAGGAGTTCTCGGTGTCAGCATGCCTTCACACTCTATTTATTTACAAGGCAGACTCTTGGATGGCTTTAAATGATTGCATGACAGACAGTTTCCCACAAATGTGCACATGGGCAGTCTAAACGCCAACCTGTCTAACCCTAAAGTTAAAACACCCTGGTTCTATGGAGACTTGGCCCCTCACTCAGTCACCCTGACCATCCATGCCTTAGCGTTAATCAGACGAAAGCATGCCTCGTTAGCCTTGTGTCATGGCAGTCGCCCAGCCCAGGACCTGCGTCATGTACATCTGACACCGACTGGGAAACCAGACCATGTCCAGAGGCAAAGATGGGGACAAGATTTCCTGCACACAAGTCAGCTGCAGAGACGGCCTCGCTGTTTGCCAGGCAGAACCAGTCTGCTGGCACTAGGAAACATTGAGACAAGTTTGACTGGAAAGCACCTTGGTGTTATTTGCACAGATTTCAGGCGTATTTTGCATTTGAGTCTAAGCCACAAAAAAAAAAAATAAATACACAAAATAGACATGTTTATGCACAGAAACACAGTGCAGTGAAGGAGCAATCACTCTGTGACTGAGATAGTTTTACATGCCCGAATCATAAATACATCCATCATCCTTTCTGTTACTGTAAAGGCAGCTGATGGAGAATCCACATTTGGACGGAGGATCTGCCTTCTATTTCCATATCACTCTTTTCAAATTGGTTGTAACAAGTTCTTTGGAAGGACTGCCTCTCCTAATGCATTTGTGTTGGTCTGGCACAGTCAGGCAGAGCCTAGAGGTACTGCTGTAACAACCATCTGTGCCAAGATGAATTGTACCAGGCAGGATGTACAAGGAGATTTTTGCATCTATTACAAGTGGATAAGCATACACCCCATGAGCTCTGTGTGTTAGCACACTGGAGGAACCACAGTACACCCTAGGAAACATGTTTTGCTGCTGCCGCGTTTGGTGCTGGAGGAAGACCCCCCATGTGGCACTCTCTGCTGGCATGTGTTGTCCCCCTGAAGTGCTGCGGTGTGATCCCATAAGGTGATGCCCATCAAGTGTGGGCTCCAGGCTCCAGCCAAGCTCCAGCTCTCACTGATCCCAGCTCACATCAGCTTTGGGCACTCGTGAGTCTAAGCATGCCATGTCCACTTCCATCTCCAAGCCTTGATGAAGAAGTCACCTTGCTTTGTGTTTGCACTGGCTTATGTTTATGATTAGGAAAGGCAGAACAACCTTACATGCCATGTGGGATTGTCCAGGAAATGAATCTGTGCTGGGGTCCTGCAGCACTCTGTACCTTGTTACTAAGTCCCCATGCTTTAATCCTTGGAGTACTTGGAGTCTCAGATGTACCAGGACCTTCTCTATCTGTCCAGCCCAATCAAGGGCCTTATGAACATGACTTACAAACCGAGCCAGACCCCATGTTGCCCACCTTCAGTCCTATCCTGTCACAGCTTTACTCCTTATTCACTAGCATTTCCCTCAAATGAGTATCCCAGCTGTGCATGTTTCCGGGTAATTCCTGAGATTCATGAGATATTCCTGAGTTCATGAGATCAATCTGGTTGGGATGTGATGAAATAGTCCAGTAAAGAGTGGATCAGCAAACTCATGGACAGTTTCATGACCGTCACAGTTGGTGGTGACCTGAACAGGAAAGATCAGCAGCCTCCTCTGGCTGGACAAGGAGAGACTCACAGTACAGATGGTACTGGAGAGAAGTTTGGAAACCAGATCCTGAATCTTGTCTGGGTCCGTCAGGTGCTTCTCTTGACGACCAGGAGAGCAGGTGATTCTGTGGAGATGTCTTGCCTCTCTAACATGTTCCTCCCCCAGCTGTCTTCAGGAGCTCTCTAGCATGGCTTGATGTTTTGTCAGTCCTGGTGTTGTCAGACCCTATCACCTACTGCTACATATTGCAATGAACCATCACCTCCTGTTGCTGAACAGATCACAGAGAATCAAGTATTAACTTGAGCAGCGAGAACGTCACCTAAACTCCTCGTAGAGTCTGATCCCAGCACCTCCAAATTTTACTTTTGCTCTTCCCAGTTCTGAAACTGCCACTAACATTTGCTCCTGCTCCCACTTGGAGGAGATGATGTGCTAGTGAGGCAAGGAGCCTTCCCTTCCCTGCCTCAAACATACTACTCTGAGCCATTACTCCCAAAATAACTCAATGTTTAGATGGACCTGGGCAGGCTTGACCATAGTAGGCTCCCTCTGAAGCCTGGGATTCTACAAGCAACAGACCAGCTGCTCTCTCCCAGAGAGCACTTCCTCCCTGTTGTCACTCCCTGTTGTCAAAGGTCTTGGTAACAGGCGCCTCGACTGTCTCAAAGAACCTGTGGCACCAGCACCAAGGCTGCCCTTGACAGTGTCTCTCCTTTGGCTCCTTTGAGCAGTAATGAACTCTGTCCTTCTGTGTAGGAGGAAGAGTCCGTGTGAGGCCAGCCACACGCTGTGGAGCAAAATTTCCCCAGAGCTAGAAGCCATCGTAAACCTCTCTACCTTCTGGTCTACCTCTATGAGCATAAAAGGAAAGCTCTACGTGTGTGTCTGCGTGTGCGTTTCTGTGAAAAAGCAAGGGAGAGACAGGCTCGGTGCAATGAGGATTTCAAACAAAACAATTTAATTACACATATTTTCCCCCCATGAGCAGGACGAGAACTAAACATGTAACAGCTGTTGCTTAATGCATTCCTAGATAGCACACAGATATTATGCTGATAAGCACCACTTAAGAACTGAGATAGCAAAGGAGAGGAAGAGAAGTAATGATGTTAGTTACGCAGAGAGCAGGTCAGATCTTAGTGTGACTTTAAAACAACCTGGTTTACATCCCTCCGTTTATTGGAGCATTTACAGTAATGCATATAGCAGTGAAGCTTTTAAATAGCATTTTAGAGGCAGTAAAAGCTTCAGAAAGGTGACATTCATTGCACTGCTGTACAGCCACCCCTGGAGACTGGAGAGAGAGACATCACATGCACCCTTTAAAACCTGACTTGAAAAATTACCCTTTGAAAATCAAATGTTGGTATGGGTCCTGTGCTGGTTGAGGGACTGGATGAGACCAAACAAATCACACCTGTTTCAGATCTTTGGCTTTCACCAGAGCACAGCTTGCTAGGGGAAAGACATGAGCAAAATGAAGAGGTGACCACCCTGAGCTTCCCAAAGGCTGGCCTCTTCCAGGGCATCACAACAATGCCTCCCATGCTCTGCTTGTCCCATATTCCCAGCTCCAAGAGGTGGCAGTAGCACTCCTGCCTTCGAGAAATTGCTGCTGTGTGGGACTGACACCGTCTCCTGCCCTGGCAGCAGAAGGACTGACACCCTGGGGAAAAGCAAGTGCACACCAGCCCACTCAGACACCCTCCGCATCTCGAAGCTGAGCCACCGAAGCTTAGCACTGTGGGCAAGCACAGTATAAAGCACTGGGAAGGTATATTTAAAAAAAAATAATAATTTATTTGCATCTGGCTTTTTTTTTCGTGTTAATGGAGGGGGGAAAACTCCTTCTGGGATTGAAACGAGCCCTGCACCTCTGCTCATCATTCCCAAGGGGAAATTTGCCAGCATTGCTCATTGCAAACACTTTGCAGAAATATCAGCTGTATTGATTCTCTCCAGACATCTCTGAGGCTAAAGATTGAAGACAAAGTTGCAAACGTATGTCAGAGAAAGAAGAAATAAAAGAGAAAGGAATATAGTCCTTGTCCCGAGGACAGTACAACCTTAACAGACCAAATATGTGAGGGGAGGAAAAAAAAAAAAAAAAGAGAACCAGGAACAGGCAAAATCTGCTTGCATCCTGGGACAAAAAGGCATCCCACTAGTTCTCAGTGGTAAGACTTCCACCTGAGAAAATTAGCGATGATGTGCAAGCCATGAGCGACACCACTGATGACTCCGTTACACTGCTGGGAAGGGTGAGCAGGAGCAACACTAACCTGACCATTTGTGAACACAGATCTCGTAGACTCACCAGGCAGGGTCCTGTGGTCCCTATGCAGGACAGCTTCTTGTGTCTGGGGACCTCTCCCAGCCAGAGGATACAACAATATTTCAAGGTTTATATCTGTCTAGGTACGGATGGAGCCCAGTAAATACAATTTTTGAAATTTTTAGTGAAAGACACAGGCTTTGGCATCTCAGGATGTCTCCAGACTTATCTGGACCTGAGCTGGTGCTGGTTTACTTTAACAATAGCAAGTGGTCAAGTAACTTCTGTATTAATCTGTTCTAGCTTTACCTCGTGATACTATATATGGTAAAATATCTGAAAAACGTAGGTAGTCACTTCGTAACAAGAAATAGCCCTTTATGTTAATTGAGGCTGGGGGAAGCTGTTGACCAACTTGCAAACTTTACCTGCAAACCACCAAGAAGGAAAGAGAGCGTGACAAAGGAACACATAAAACCAGACCTAAGCAGACTCCAGGCGCAAGGAGGAAGGGACCCCCACCATGAACACTGCTTCTCCTGGTGAACAGCTTGGAATACTGAAGATTTACAGAGGCAGCCTACCACCTCTCTGCTTGAGAAGGCTGGTGCCACCAACCGCAAGACTCAGAGGGACATCAGAAGGTGAGGGGAGCTCTGGAGAAGAGGATTACTTATTAATAAATTTTCTTTTATAACAGTTTTAAGAGTACTATTATTAATGAGGCTTTTCTGTATTAATCTCGATTATAAATGTTAGTATTGCAACTGGACTAATAACAACTTAGTTATGTCTTGATTAGATTAAAATTTTAATTAAGCTTTTTGGCCATACATTAATATGGTATGTTCCTCTTTGACCATAACAATATTTTGAGCATACCATGAAAGATTAATTGCCAGACACTCACAGAGCTGAGAAGGCCTCTCCAGACAGTGACTTCAAAGACATGAGAGAGACCTACACAAATCCTTCCCCTCAAAGTTTATCCTGCCCAGTTTACCTGTTTGAGGACGCATAGGACGACTGTTACTTTCACAACAGCCACCAGCCTCCAGGTATGTGTTGGCATCAGCAGCCAGAATTTTGATGGACTCCGTGTATGTAGTAAAAGGCGCAGCTATTCAAAACGCTCCTGCTGTGCCTTTTCCAGTAGCCAGCTTCAACAAATATATCACCTAGTCCCAGCTCGTGCCTACACGCACACATACCCCCTTACTTCTTTGGCTGTCAGTTTAGCCCTTAGTTTATCCAAATTGGTACTTCTCACAAACTCTTGTTCCTCTCGAAGAGCTGTGAGCTGAAATAACTGGAGAGCACTTACACCCAGGGCAGTGCACAGGCTCACTGACTTTGACCCACGTACAGTCATTTTAGGTTTAGAGTCCTTTGAGAAGGAATTCTGACTGAAGAACTTCAGGAACGGCTGGAAACATGTCTCTAACAAGAGCCACAGCTTGGAAAGAGAGAGAGAAACATGTTTCTCACTGCCATGCTCATCACATTATCCCCAGGTGTTTCCTGATCTCTGTCTGCAGCCTCCCTGGCTGCACAAGGGTCAGGCTGAGCACCACAGAAAACACCCGAAAAGCCCAAAAAGTGTCACAGAAACCTCCTAATCTCCCAAAACTCACTGCCACCATCCAGGTAGAGGTAGAAACCACGCTGACATGTCACCTGTGCAAGGAGCCCAGCTATTAAATAGCAACAGAGACAAGAACAACCTGAAATAATTCTCATTAGAAGCTGTGGAGGTTTGAGTCAACCCAGATTTTACTGTCAAGCTGACCCAACAAAGTTACCCAGTTTAAATTTTCCTATGCCAAACTTCTGTTGAAATAAATTTTTTGCTGAAGAAAAATATTAATTCTGAGAGCACTTCACTTTCTGATAGGAAAGTGTAGTGCGGGAATTCAAAACTTTCAAACACCCTGGCTTTAAAACATAGTTTTCAGCCTTATCCTCCACTCTTCAGGGGTGGTTCAGCACTGTTTGTAGAGTACGGTGTTCTTCACTGAGATGTGCCCACAGCAGCTGACTGAGTGTTTACCCAATAAGACGTTATTCAACAACAGAAAGTGTCACTTGGTTTGGAGTTTATTATTTCAGGTTTTTTGGGGGTGCTCTGCCTACAACTTCCAGTCATCTCTACCATATGTAGCAGCCTCCAAAGATTATTCCTGGTTTCCCAAGGACAAAGAGAAAACAATTTCAACCTCTCCTTTCTAAAATAGGCAGGGAGGATAGGAACATGGGAAGGAAAAGTGAGAGAGGTATCTTTGGTGGAGGCCCACCACAGTCAGGGTGCACAGACAGACTGCAAGGAGGTGGAGGCATCCTCCTGGTTTCAGACTCATTTTTGATGTAGGAGAAAGCAACCATTTTAAGTCAAGAAAGCTGTTAAAGCCTGTATGTTTCTACCTATCTCCATAAATCAGATTAAAAACACCCAGATTTTTAAAAAACTCAGCTTGCAATAAAGTTGTGAGGATTTGGTCAAAAAACACTCTGCCCCGAATTGATCAATTGAGCTTTGACAGTGTCCAAGGTCCCTCCCAGTCACAATAGTACATTTCGACATGACATAACCCTCTGACGGTTTTCTGGAAATATCCTCTCAACCCTAACACATATTCTAGCAATCAGCCCCAGAGAAAGAGTCTCTTTTGGTCAGCAAGAGAATCTAAACCTATTTTGTTTGCTTAAGCCGGAGGCTGTGCAAAACAGCAAGCAAAGCAGCAAGACTTTCTGCAGGAAAAGATGACTCATCTGCTCTACTGGCTACAACAGATAGGAAAATGACCCCTCCCCACTGCATGTACATTCAACTCTTGGTATTACTGTCCTTTTACCTTTATGTCCTGCCCATGACCACCCCGACTCGATCCACAGCGATTAACAGACCTGAGTACCACAAAGCAAATTCAACCGCAGCGCAGGGGATACAGCTGCATGCCTTCTGCTGGCACGCTCCACCATGCCCTCAGCAGGAAATAAACTGAATCTCCCAAGGGTGTGCAGCAACATCTGGATAGACCCAAATCAGGCAAATTATGGAAAATATTTTCCCAGCTGCGCCGTATCCAGAGCTGGAGCAGATTTCTCAAACTGATCACTTGCCATTCAGGCACCAAAGAAGCAGTCAGGTACTCAAAGTAGCTCAGCATCCGATGCCAAGGAAGGTTACAATGCCGGCCTTTAAAAATGTGTCCCCTGTCCTCTTGCTAGTGCTCTGATTTTCCTCCCATCTCCCAGTTTGCAGTGCATGTGGATAACCAGTGACTCCAATGGGAGCTGGACACGACAGCAAAAGGAGGTGTGGGATCAGCTCCAGTAACGGACAGGACATTTACAGCACCTCAGTGGAAGCCAGCTTCCTCCCCTGCCTCCAGTCCTCCCATAAATTCATTACAGCTCCCACCAAGCAGCAGCTTCTATACTTTCATGACTTTTCTCTGTGCCCCATGACTGCTTTTGGCACCGTGCTGCATGCACTGAATGCACCGTGCAAGAATCCGGAGCTGGTGGAGCTGCTAAAGGCACAGGAATTATGCCTGGAAAGGGAGAAGAAAATAAAACTCTTCCTAGCCTTGTGGGGAAAAAAACCCACTATTAAAAATAATTTGTTCTGTGACTGATGGAGTTTAAAAAGCGTGCTTTCCTACAGTCCCCCCTCCAGTCTCCTGCACCCCGATGCTCCCCGCTCCTTCCAGAACCTGCTACTAGTTTGGCGGGAGATCTGTGTCCTGTGCCATGGCTAGCCAGCTTGCAGCTATACCTGCATTGCCTCACTAGCCAGGATATAAGCGCCCCTCGGCCAACAGGCAGCAGCACCGCAGGGTATGTGTTGTATATTGCGCTGAACTAGGCCTTGGGGGCTTGGCTTGTGGGGAGGGAGCAGGGAGCAGCAACAACACGGATCTTTCTGCTCTATCCATCTGCCAGTTTTCACAAAACTGTGAGCAAATTCAGATCTTGGAGGTCTTTTACCAGATGACAAATATGGTAGAAATGATACTATGAGGTCAATAGATTTTCGGGGGCATAGTGGGGGAAGGGGAAACAAATAGAGGGGAAAGAGAAAATGCAAAGCTTCATTTTCCTGGGAAATCAGATTTAAAATTACTGGCGATGGGCAATACTGTGGACTTTACACGCTAAATTAGTACAGGATAGCCTGCAGATATCAGTAGGAATCCATTAGGGATTCACTGGAAGCGTGAGGTCACGCTTGCTGCAACTTGTAACAGATCTGATGGGCCCATTAAAGTCCCTTTCAAGCTATTTTCAAGCAAGTGTGAGTAATTACCAGAAAAGCCAAAGAGGGAGAGGGAGCAAGGAAAAAGTGCACTAACAAAATCTAGGCTGAAAGACAGCCTCTCACTGGCTGATGAATCGTGCCTGCTCCTAAGCACGAAAAGGACATGGCTGAGAGAAATGGAAATCCCTTTACTCATGACTGACTGGGTGGGCGCTGCATTAGGGAATTGATCTCCACGAGGGGCCAAGAGATTGCAGCCTCTGTGGAGGTGCAGTGTCACCCCATTCGAGAGCCCACCCAGTCCCCTGGAAGCTCTGGTTTCCCTGGCTGACAACATTCTTGAGAAGCTCCAGAGAAAACCAGTGAATCCAGAGGAATTTCAACTTGTGGCACTGCAAAAGGGTGTGATTTCTGATGAATCCTCGGTTCCTCCTTCTCTATTTTTCTGGGATACATTCTGGGATATGTTTTTTCATGAAGGTGTCGAACATTTATCTTTTGAAAAGCCACACTGTGAAGTGCTGCAAGAGAAGGTAGCCAAAATTATGTTAGAAAGCTCCCTTGTCCACATCCCCTGCAGTTACCATTACAGCCTTTGGCTGCTCTGATACAGGGCACAATAAGAAAAAGCAGAATAAGAATAGGGAAGGGATCTTTAGCACCCTTGACACGTGGCATCAAGATCTGCCAGCTGCCTAGTCCACATCAGAAAATATGCTGCCTGCCAAGACGATTTTTTGTTTGAAATTTTAACTTTTTTTTCCAGGTTTACGTCATGCATTTGCCCTGCTAGTGAATTTTATTCCAGTTATTTTACACATTTTCGTTTCTGTCACTGAGACCTGTCTATGTAATAGCTAGGAGGTGAAGAGTCCAGTTCAGGGCATCGAAAGTTCAATTTCTTTCCTTGAATTTCCTTGTGGGCCTCCTGTCTTGTGAAGGACTCCGGCCATTATTGAAACCCAAAAGCCAAAATGAGGGAAGAGATGAATCTGGTGCCAACCTGCGTCCTCCCAGAGAACACTCCCCAAGAAAGCTGCACACCTTGCTGCAATCAGCTAAAAACCACATGGGTAGGGAGGTACTGACACAAAACAGGACAAGAAACAGAATAATGAACCTTCCCATTGAGTTGCCGACAATAACAAGAGAGAGACGTCTTTTCAGAAAAAAAATATATCTGTCTTTCTTGTCCCTGTTTCTCTTAAAGGTATCCTTCCTATTATTTCCCCATGCCGAGCTGTCCGTCAGCTCTCATTTCAATTAGAAAAGCTACGCCAGAGTAACCGCCTGGATTTTAAACCAACCCTTCTCAGTCTGGCTCTTTCCCATGGGCTGTAGTTGAGGCACCGGAGAGCTGAAAAGCTGAGTTGGTGGGGGTTTGGGGGTTTGGAGGTTTGGTGGCAGCCCAGCTCAGCCATGGAGGGTTTGCTTCAGAGCTGGGACTGCGGCAGCGGGATCTCTCGATGCAGGGGAAGGAAAAGCCTGTGCCAGAAATAGCTGCAGTGCTCCAGCAGCCCCCCCTCTCCCCCAGCCCACCAGGCAGACACCATCTTCCTGTAAATTACAGAAAAGGGAGTGTTGAGCAGTTCCTCATGTGTCCCAGATGGGCTGCGGGGAGAGGAACTGCCACAACCAGGGTGCCAGGGTGGGTGTAGGCGGGGGAGAGGATGGATATGTACTGGGAATGTGCCTCACAGAGCCCAGTAACTTCTGATCCCCTGTCAGTCCTTCCCCTTCTCCTGAACAGCGTGGGAGTCTCCCTCTGGACAGTCTGGGCCACCATCCTTGCTGCTCAACCAGCCATGAAACACCAGGAGCAAGAATGATTCTTCATGAAAGATGAGTGAGAAAGACATATGCAAGAGGCACAATTTGGGTCCGGTCCAGATTGGTTGGATTTTCTGCAGGGACTGAACTCCAGCCATCTGGATATAACCAGGAGTTTCCGCAGCTATCATCTGTTGTGGCTTACTTACCCCTTAAGCTATCCCACCAGGCGATGTGAACAGAGCCCACAGGCAGGAGTTTCTACACAAAACCAGAGGGAAGAGAAGCTGGAAATGGGGAATGACGTTGGTTAAGGACTTGTAACACTTGAATGACGTTGGTTAATGACCGGGTCTGCTTCTAGTGAACATGGCTTTTGCATTTCCTGCAGGTCATTAGTGTCCTAAGCACCATGTGCTCTCAGTCTGGGGCCGTTCGTGGCACATGGTACTTGTTAGTAGTTTTAGCAGCTTATAGCAACTCTGGTGCGTAATTTGCAATATGGTCAGTTCCTGACAAATCTCGTAATACTGTAATGAATTTCTTACAGTACCCCTGTTGCCATCTTGCAAATACTGGGAGCCTCAGCTCCCATTTTAGGAAAAAAGAGTTTCCCACACTTGTGTCTGCAAATTTCTTGAGAGAACCATAAAGGTTTGAGACCACAAGGCAGACAAATAGAACTACACCTGCAGTCTTAGAACAAGGAGACTGAGTCACATTTCTCAAAAACTTCTGAAGAACAACGTGGTGCCTCAGACCACTGTCATTGTACGTGAGTACTAGGCCATGGACTCAGTAACACAGTGAAGAAAAAGCAGGGGGAAAAATCAACCAATTAAAACATCTTAAACCCATCATCTTACAGACATATTTTAAGGGAAATTTAATACATATTAAAGCCTGACTTCTTAAGCATACCCTGAGCCTTGCACTGATACTATGGACTAGCCTCCTGCAACACCATCTGCTAAAGCTCCCACCTCTCCAGAGGGGAATCAGCTCCTACAGCTTGAAGAAGCTCCTTCCCTGAATATGGGCTTCCAGCCAGACACTTTGCATAGGCGGTGACAAGCTACTTCCCAAATTGCACCAACCCCTTTGGATCCAACAAACCCTACGAGATGGGGCCTCATCTGGGCTCAACTACAAAGCAATTGGCTTTGTAGTTTCCTAGAGTTGAGAACTCACAGCTCCCTTCAACCTGCCCAGACCCCAATATCTGCAACCAGCTACTTGTTTGGAAATCATCTGCCAATAGTTTTCATATTTTCTCTGGCAGGCTACACCATCCCAGGAGGTCTCCAGCAGAAACCTGCTCAGAGAACGTGTGCTGTGATCTGATATTCCCTACCTGATTCTTCTGGAGCAGAAATTCTGAATTCATCACTGCAACAACACAGGTTTCTGGGCAGGAGGCCCAAGATCTTGTTCCCTGGAGACAAAATCACACATGAGGTGTGACCATGGCAGGCAGGAAACTGTGGAAGGAAGCTTTCCCTTCCCGTGATCTGCAACGACCTACAACAGAACAACTGTGTCTCCAGTGGCAGGAACCAAGTATCCAGTCCCACCACTGACTTGCACATCAGCTCTTGTCCTAATACCTGGTAAGACTTAGAGCTGTGGTTGCTTGGAGTCATTTGTCAGCTGATTCCAAAATAGGTGCAGGGGTGAATTTTCTTTTCGTTCACTCATCTGCATGAGAGCTCCAATGAGTCTAACAAGATGGTCAACCACAGTTCAGCTACGTATAGGGAGGGAGAGATGCTTCTATATGGCAGCAATAGAGATGGGTACCAAATGCTGTTCTTCATGATATGCAATCCAGAGAGGAGCAAATATGTGTGCAGGTTTGGCAACAGCAGGTTTTAACCCAGTAAAGGTGTCCAGTGAGTGAGAAGGTCAGAACATGAAGCTTTAGACACAAGATTAGCCTATTCCTTTGTGCAGTGGGCTGTGGAGCGTTTGGTGTCTGTGCTCCACAGCTTTAAGGTAAAATATGTTCTTCAAGGAAAACACAGAACCCTGGGGATGCGATCCTCTCCACCTAACATTGTGTCTACAATGAAGGTGCCTCTATCAGTGGTGGGCCTCTCAGTAGAAATGGGAACCTGCAGTGTGATTAGAACTGGAGAAACAGATCTCCAAGGACTGTATTGACTCAGTCACCCCAGGAGTTTGATGATATGCTCGTATGGAGACACCTAGCCACTGCAGAAATCTACATTTGATCAGATGGTCCCAGTCCTACTGTCCTTTCCTGAGATAGGCAGGAAAAATTGTTTAATTTCTAGTGTGCAGCAGGACGCGTGTTCTTCCTATCATCTGCAGGAAAGATTCCTTGTTCATTAATTGTTTGTCTTCATTATGCCTTTGAAGAAGTGTAATCCCCAAAATACCTACTGGACCTGCTGGCCCAGGGTGCTGGACAAACTTCCTTATAAGAGGCCTGGTCATTACATAAAAGAAACACAGCAACAACTTTGCATTCCTTTGCAAACTGCAGGCCATGCTCTAGCCAGAGAAACTCTGTCCCTGTGTTCCGAGCTCCTGGTGTGAAACTGCTGGAGGCAGAAATGCTTCCCAAAAAGTGGAGGGAATGGATATGCTGGGAAGAAGGAACCAAGGGGTTTTAGTATCCTGCTTACTGCAGGGGGTTGGACTAGATGACGTTTAGAGGTCCCTTCCAACCCAACACGTTCTATGATTCTATGATAAGAACTGCCTTGCATGGTGCATAGCTGCACAGATACCCAGCCCCTTCTCCCCAGATTCTGCTCCACCCCTCCCCAGTCCATCCGCAGAACTCTGGGCTGTGTCCACCAAATAACAGTTCAAATATTCGCCTTCCCTCACCATGCAAAGTCCCCAGCCTGTTGGGCAAAACTCTTGCACGTCCATCTCCCTATCTCAGATCACCTACAGGTTTTCTGGCTGCTGCAAGGCATTCTGGCCAGCTCACCTCTTTGGGAAAGAAATTGAAACTTCAGAAGAAAGACTAGAAACAGCAAGACATGGCTAATTTTCCACTGTCTGGCTAGAAAAGACAATGGTCTGAGTCCTCTTCGCTATGCAAAGGGGGAGATCAAAGCTCTTGTTGACACGGTTGGTATTGCGGATAAGGAAGGCAGCATCCAGCCATTCAGGGCTGTGAGCGTCTGTAAGTCGCATGCCTGGTAGCTGAAGTGTCTGCAAGATCTAAAGGAGGATCTGGTATTTACATGTCTGCATGTGTGCGTCTGTGTGGGAGTAGGGTTTGTATATATTATAAGGAGAAACTGCAGATGGAAACAACCCAGACTGGTGTCTAAGGCCCAGTTCAAAGCCCATTAAAATCAGCAGAAGTTGTTCTATTTACTGTGATGGGTACTGGCCACATCTCTCCTTGCCCCTCCCCAGCATGCCTGTGAGATCAGGGCTGCTCCCTGCTGCATATCCTCAATTAAACCCTGCGATTGATGGGGCTTCCCATGTTCACCAAGGTGTTTGCTCTACAAGGAATTGCTGGAGATGCCCTCTGCTCTGGTGTCCACACCCTGTAGATTCTTAGAAGCAAGTGTTGCTCATTCATCACTCCTTGCTCAAGGTACCGAGATCCCATTGCTTGATTTGGTTTTGTAAATTGGCGCCACCAGGTTTCTTTCCATCTTTTGTGTTGCTTTTATCTGAACACACTCCAGCATCATCTCCCTCCCCAGGAGCCAGATTAGAGATCAGACGGGCTCATTATCTCATCACTTTCCTCCATGCCCTGGTCTATCACATTTCTACCAGCTCTGCCTGAACTGCCTACAACCCATCTGCAACTAAAGCATCCTTTTCTGAAAGACCTTCATGTTGGATTTCCAGACATCAAAAGCTGATGACCTCTTTGCTCTAATGGCTGCGGTCTGTGCAGTGATGGTATGACTACTTCTCCTTTGGATTTGTCAGGTTTCTGCTGTGCTCTCGTGTATAGAAGAACCCTTTAAGATCTTATAACTTCCACATAAATGTGTTTATAACCTGTAAACAAGCCACCTCTCTACCTTCATTTCATTAAGATCACAGGTTTATGCTCCTGAAGACTTTCACTGTAAGGCATTTTATTTCATGTTTTCCATTTTTAACAGCTTTTAAAAATGTGGATGCTAGAACAGGACCAAGCATTAGCGTATCAGTCATAAAGGTGCAGGGTTGTTTCCACTCATCACTCCCCCTTTTATACAGCCACAGATTGCAACAGCTTTCTTTGCCGCAACATTGAGTTAGAGATCAAAATTGAGCTGCTTCTCCTCTCTGCAGCACAAACCCTTGTGAGAAACATTGCTGTCTGCTCTCCTCCTCCTTGTCCTCCCCTAAATACCACCCAGCCCCGTGGTTCTCTGGACGCGTCTCACCCAAGTCTTGATCAGGCTGAACAAACCCATTTAGCTTTTTCATCCCGATAACATCACAGGTCAAAGTGGAACAAGCAGAAAGTGGAGGGTTGAGCCATCGAAGCAGATCGAGATTTGCCATGGGGGTGCCACAGACAGTAATGTAATGTTCTGCATGAACGTGCAGGAGATGTGTGCAGGGATAATGTACTTGCACAGATACAGAATTTTTTTAATTCCAGGGTGTTATCAGATCTGGAAAAATGCTGAATGAGTGCAGTAACAGTCTATTGCTACACCATGAAGGGGGAGCTGTATTCCCTCTCTAACATCCACGCTGTAATCGCACAGCCTCTGCAAATAATTAACTGAGTCTAACCAGACTCTCTTACCTGCATTAAATCTATATTATCAGTTCACTCCCCACCCCAAAAATTAATTTTCACTCTCAGACCCACACCCCTTTATTATAATAGATAATGTGAAATTCTCTCCCAGATAATTTGGTGGGAATATTAGGAAGAAAGGAGTTTCAGCTTGTTTGGGAAGAAGAAAAAGTCTAGAGGAGACAGAAATTACAAGAACCTTCCAGTTCCCCATGCTGCAAGTTAAAAGCTGATCACAAATATATTCATGCATACATATGTAGGCGTAGTCATCTCAGTACTGCCACACATTATGGTCTGGTTTCAGCAGCCAAGGCTTTCTGTAGTGCTTTCTGCCACAGCATTGAACTCGGAGGTAACATCACACTGCTTGATCACTGTAACTCCTTGTCTGAAACACTGCATACTTGCACTGAGCCAGGGCTATTAAGGACAGACACCGTCATGCAGTTCGCTTAATAATCTGCTCAAAAAATGTGCCACCCATCTAGGGACAGATGGATGGTGAAATGTTGGTGTTTGCCAAGACCACTCCAAACACTCCACAGCCCAGCATCTCCCAGAGCTCACATTGTTTTATCCTTTTGCCACAGCCCATATTACCTCCCAGGTGCGGTGATGCTGCCTGAGGTACTGGTTTTCTTCAGTGCCTCTGTGGGAGACCAACCATTAGGTCAGGCAGTGGCTGGAGCATAACAGCCAGGTGGTGCTGGGAGACCTGGTGGACAAGAGGATGACCATGAGCCAGCAATGTGCCCCTGTGGCCAAGAAGGCCCATGGCATCCTGGGGTGCATCTAGAAGAGTATGGCCAGCAGGTCGAGGGAGGTCATCCTCCCCCTCTACTCTGCCCTGATGAGGCCGCACCTGGAGTAGTGTCCAGTTCTGGGTTCCCCGGTTCAAGAAGGACAGGGAACTGCTGGAGAGGGTGCAGCAGAGAGCTACCAAGAAGATTAGGGGACTGGAACACCTCTCTCATGAAGAAAGGCTGAGGGATTTGGGTCCTTTCACTCTGGAAAAAAGACGACTGAGGGGGGATCTTATCAATGCTTATAAATACTTAAAGAGTGGGTGTCAGGAGGATGGGGCCAGGATCTTTTCAGTGGTGCCCACCAACAGGACAAGAGATAATGGGCACAAACTTGAGCATAGGAAGTTCCACCTAAACATGAGGAGGAACTTCTTTACCCTGAGGGTGGCAGAGCCCTGGCACAGGCTGTCCAGAGAGGTGGTGGAGTCTCCAACTCTGGAGACATTCCAAACCCGCCTGGACGAGTTTCTGTGCAACCTGCTGTGGGTGACCCTGCTCTGGCAGGGGGTTGGACTAGATGATCTCCAGAGGTCCCTTCCAACCCATATCATCTGTGATTCTGTGCTGAACGTAGCACATAGCTGGCTACACCAGCTACGAGTACAGTTTAGCCAACAGAAGGGAAATAGACATTGGGCTGCAGCTTTCCATTACTTGGGCTCCCAGCAGTCTGTCACCATAGAAAACCTTCCTAATGTAAGCATTTATTCCAGATAATTACAAAACCTAAGACGGAATAGAATAGTGTCTGGTAAGGCAAGAAGAACAGCCATAAGGAGAAAGGCTCTTGCCAGAAGCAGTTTGCTTGTAGCAAAGGGCTCTTCTCTGAAATGGAGACTACTTCAGGGCTGCCCAGAGGCCACAAGTATCCCTCTGAGCTGAGGGACTTCTCCTACCATGGACAAATAGAATACAAGCAAGGGAAAAACTGGCAAGTTACCTCTCTAATCAGAGTGAACCTGTTAGGAACTCACCTCCAGTCCTCTTCAGAGACTGGAAAAGTGGCTTTGAAACTTATCGCTAATCCTGAGATAGTGGATACAGACTCTAAGACTGCCTTGAGAGCTCCCGTTGCCTATGCAGTGTGTGAGCACCTCATGCAGTCTCCCCTGGTGCCAATATGGACAAAGCACTCAGAGAATGCAGCAGGAAACCAACCACAATTGAACTTATGAAGCTTTACATAAGATTAAATCAACAAGGAAACAAAAGAAGTGTAAGTACTGTCTTTATTCTGTGAAATTATAAAAGAAGAAGAGCTAATCTGAAAACAAATTCCCCACACAGGAGAAGCCACAGCAAACAGGACTTGGTGCAAACCACTGCTGGAGTTTGTTGTAGACTTTGCTTAACCCAGTACTAAAGAGAGTCAGAAAAGTATCTTCTCCAAGATGAATCCTGACAGGACAGGTAGGAAGAGGTTGTCTGGAGGGGCAAACCCAGAACTCACTCTGGCCAAAGCAGAAGCCGGTGTGCACTGGAACCGCCTTAACTTTATGTCCATCATCCCCAGATTGTTTTTTCCATCTCCTACAATATTGCATTCAGAAATGGTGGTGCAACCCTTCATGGCAGCTTTGAGAGACAGTCCACCTACACAGGAGAAGTACACACTATGCATCAGGGGAACCAGTGTCCATAGCTATTCCCTCCCTGGCCAGTGAGGTCCCCGTTTCCGCCCGGAGAACTGCCCATTCTTACATCCCATTGGCTCCAAACCCACCAAAGCCATTCCTGTCTGTTCCTATCCCCTGAACAAATTTGAAGCAGCAGTAAAGTCACCTTGGTTGACTTGAAATCCAGAAGGTTTAGGGTTTTTCTTTTCTTTCTTTCTGATGAATAAATATAATTTTTTTTTTTAATCAAAATATTTTAAATTTAAATACTAAAAAGCTTTTAGTTTTCTTTCTCTCATTTAAAGATTCTTCTGTTCATACGTTGCCTAACTTCCTAAATAAACCAGGGCTGTGTGACAGCACTCCAGGTGTTCATCATCTCCTCTCTCTGACCCTCTCATGACATTTAAACTGGATGACTATCTCTCAGCCAAAGTTGGCATAGGGGTGGAGAAGTCTCAAAGACATTACTGGCTGAGCCATTTATTCAGATAAGTCCATTGTCTGAGGCCTTACAGCATTTAGCCATATCAACAGAGAAACTCCACTCACATGTCCCCTGAGGGAGAGCCTGAAACCTGAACTTGTCCTTTGCCAGTGCTGAGGCATCTACCTGATAAGCATACCCATTCAGATATTCCTGCTCCTGTGGCTTGCTCTCACTCACACTGCCCGTGTTTCTCTGATGCAAGGGCTATGGAGGTCTGGAATACTCTGCAGGGCATTTTTATCTTGAATAAAATAACGTATAATGGCACTTCACTAGTTCCTCAGCTTTCTTTGCTTCCCTACACCACTGCTTCCTCTGCACAGCTCATCACACCACACAGGTCTCTTCAATTTACAGTGGCTGATCAATGAAATCAAGACAAGTTAGGAGCATTATTTATTTCAGTGGTACACTGAATTTATTGCACCACTGTATTTCCATTGCTATGACTAAGAAAATGCTTGTTTTCCTCCATGTTGTCTCTGTGAAATACCTTCTAATTCAGGGTTTGGACAACACATCTATAAAGCGTATACAAAGATCTTCAGGCGTCATATCAACTGGGAATGTTACCAACTCAGAGAAACTTCATCCATAACCTCCTTCACCCATATCCATAACAAGATAACTTTTTTCCAGTCTGCTTTTTCAGCAGATACCACTGCCCTTAATTTCCACATTATTTTTCCTGCCTCCTGGAGCACAGGTGGGATTGCCATGGAACATGCAATCTTTTACCTGCGGCAGGAGAGGAAAGGCAAGTGACCAGGGAGCTTGCTATCTACTTCCCTCCCTCTAATTACAGCTCCTGAGGTGGGAAAAAGATTTCTGAAGGAGAGCATTACATGCTGGTGGTGATCCCAGCCATTCAAAGGCTGGAGGTCCCTCACTGGGAAGATCTTTGGGGACACCAAAGGTTCAGCTGCAGCATTCATGGTGAGCGACCTGTCCCCGCTTCTCTAGGAGCAGAAGCACCGCTACAACAAACAGTGACTTGTCCCCAGTGACCAGTGTCACCTCATGAGAAAGCCAATGGCTCTCTCTTAGTTTCACCTGAACTTTCACTAAGTAGACAACTGGCTTAGATCCAGATTCATCCTCATGTGTCCTAGCTAGGGATAGCAGCTCCAGGGTCTTGGTCAGATTTACCACATGCCCATGTATCAGGTTGCTTTAGGAGCCCAGTTCTGCTCTTGACCTCAGTTATACCATGCTATGAGGAATCCCAACAGTTATTCATGCATGATGGGGAAGAAGGAAGAAAAAAACACCCCCACCCTTTTATCAGCTTTAAGCATATTTCCTTTCAGTTCTATGTTCCTTCCTCTTTTTTTCTTTCACACTTTCTGCCCATTTTTATTTCTCTGTGATGCTTCGTTTTAGCCTGTTTTTACCCATTTAACCAAAAAGATGAAAGACAGCCCCAGATAAAAGGCAGTTACCAGAATTCATTAACCCAGCAAGGTCAACACACTGGGTTTCGGATCCAGTGCAGTTTACGAGTTCGTTACCGCACTGGAAGGAATCCACGCTGTAGCAGGCGGGACACTGGTATCCATTGGGCACATTGTCCTCTGGTGGCACTGGAAGGAAAGAGACAGGCCATAGCTGGTTTTAACAAAGGAAGGAGAGGAACAAGCCAGGTGATGGCTTAGCCTAGAAAGCCTCACCTCAGGTCAGGGCTGACAGAGAGGGGACGGGGTTTAGGAGAAAAGGGGGCTTACATGAGACAGAGATTGTTTGACAGTCATTGCCCGTGCAGCAAGCCAAGTGGCTTCTTGCCTTTACTTTCCCGTAGTTCATGGTGATAGGCCCAAGCTGGCAAATGCTGGATGGCAGGCAGGACTTGATGGATGAAGGGATTGCCATCCCCCCTGTAACAAAGTCAAGGCAGCACCGCGTCATTAACCACAAGGTAACTCACTTCCCCTCCCATTAGTTCTCATAGCAGCAGCTGCTAAGCAGCCCTCCTGGGGCTTGAGAAGGGTCTGGGGACAGCAGAGCCACCCCAGAACCAGCAGCAGTGATCCTGATGATCCCCTCAAAGGATTGAGGTTGCCATCGTATCTGAGACACTATTGAGGAATTTCTCCTTCTCCACGTTGTGCTTAAAGTCAGGAGGAGAGCCCTCCTCACAGCCAGCTGGCCTTGTTATAGGTGTTCACCTTAGCCAAATGGCCCAGCCACAGACCTCACGCGGTGACCCACATGCCTCTGACCCACAGCCCATGCTTCCACATGCACAGTCCGCAGAGCACACAGTCTATCGCAGCCGCAGGCATCCTGACACAGACAAGTCTAGACTTTCCTGTGAACTAAACCCAAAAGGTATAATAGGGGCCAGTCTACTGAGGCCCCGCCAGCGTTCTGAGGAGGAAAGGTGGCTTTGCACAAACAGAGGGAAGACATACACTGGAGCTGCCAGCACCAAAGCTGGTAGGATATGAGATAACCTCCAGTCTAAAAGCCAACAGTCACTTTACTGAAGCTAGTCGATGACCGAGGCCGTGTCACTAAGACAACCAACTGTGCAGTTGTGCTAGTCCTCAGCACCAGTCTCTGGCTTATCAGCCAAGGGGACATGGTGATAGCTCAGCCCTGGTGGTGCGAGGAGGCTGCCTGGTATCCTCTTCCCTGCTTGAGGAAGGGAGTCAGATGCAGACCAGTTTCTCCCTTTGCTCATGGCCAGTGAACTGTCAGTGCCAGATGCCAGCAGCCTTTTGTCCCTCACAGGCCAGCCTCTCAACCCAACTGCTCACCTTAGCCAGAATTAAAAGCCAGTGTCTCCTCCCATTACGCTGCCTACGTCCTCCCCTCCCCAACTAAGAACCAAGCCCTCCCAGCAGGAAGCTGCTGCTCAAGATAGAGGAATATAGGCCTTTTCCCATCCCAGACCATCCTGATCTCTGGATCCTCTGTCAGTGAAAAGGAAAATGAATAGCTTAGTTTGAGGAAGAGGAGGCTGAGGGGAGACGTCGTCACTCTCTACAACCACTTGAAAGGCCATTGTAGAGAGGTTGGTGCTGGTCCCTTCTCACAGGTAATTAGCGATAGAACAAGAGGGAATGGGTTCAAGTTGCAGCAGGGTAGGTTTAGACTGGACATTAGGAAAAAATTCTTCACAGAAAGAGTGGTCAGCCACTGGAATAGGCTGCCCAGGGAGGTGGTGGAGTCACCATCCCTGGATATGTTTTAGACTCGTTTAGATTCTATGATTCTATGATTCTTATCCAAGGACTCACCGTAAGGCCAGTGACAAAGGTGGGGAGAGACACGTGTCCCCCAACCCCACTCTGAACGCTGCGCCGGCGTACAGCTACAGTGGATGTCTCACCTACCTAACATGACCTCGTGCAGAATGATGCCACAGGTATCTTCACCACCACTACAGGTTTTCATGGGGCCAGAGCAGCTTTTTCCTATGCTGTGACAAACCTCACACTGAAGGGAGGTCCCTGGGGAAAGAAGGAGGACACATTCCTGGGTAGCAGTCATGAGGGATCTCACTTCCCCTTTCATCGACCTTTTCCTTCAGCACTTAATCAGCACTTTTCACATTCCTCTTCCCTTCTTTTTCCTGTTTTATTGCACAATTTGTGGGTTCTTCTCCATTACTTCTATTATTATTTATTCTAATATGAACTTGAATTTGGGCAAGAGAGGAGAAGCCATTTTGGGACAGCATTTTACATTTTAGGCACCAATACCCAGCCAGCTTCCCTTGTCTCCTATGTGATGATGTTTGCTTGGTTTCCCTCGGGTTGCTAAGGCAAGTGTCCCCACAACCCCCTCCATCCTGGCAGGCATTCAGTTGTCCCTGGATTCCTGGGCCCTAAATCCTCTCTTTGCAGTGAGCACGGGCACCCAAGCTCTGGGGATCAGGAGGCTGCTAGTGGGTATTGGCTGTGCTATGTACTAACTGGGAGTGGCACATCTCTTTGTAGGAATTAGGGGAAACCACTTTACCAACTGCCTGCTGGAAGCAGATTAGAATATGAGGCAGTCAGCAGGAAACATTTAGAAAGGAATAAAGTGATCATCAGCAGAGGACAAACAGTATGTCTTCCCTGACACACACTCATCAGGGCCCAAGGGTCCAGCATGTAGATTAAGAGGTCTAGGGCACGTGTCAGTTCCCTAAATCCAGGTGGCCATCTAAGGCACCTTGCGGTGGCTGTGACATCTACATGAGGTGGCAAGTATGACACAAGACCTCCAAGACTCTTCTGGAGTAGAGCTGAAGGACACCTGAAATGACATAACGTCAAAAATGCCACACAACCCTGGGCATGAGCAAAATAAATAAGCCCCTAAATTCAGGGAAAATTGTGGCCAGAGAGCGATTCAACCGACCAAAGGTCTGTCTGCCTCAGTGTAACCTGAATGACTCCCGTCACTGACCCAGCTAGATCACCAGTGACCACAGCAGGAGCTTAGGCAGCCAGTTCACATTGTAAATGCCTACACCTTCATCTGCAAGTTGGCTCATAGCACCAAGAATCCCCCAAGACCAGCCACCCCTCTGCAGTGCAAATCCCCCCAGATGAGGGCTTCCTATGGCTCAGAGGTCAGGAATGGCCCCTCGCACAGAGCATCCATTCCCAGACTTCTTCCAAGTCTCACAGCCCCACAGCTCCCAACGGAAAACTCACCTGGGTCCAGGAAAGCCAGGAAGAAGCTGAGACCAAGGGAAACTTTCATGCTGATGCGATGTAAGCAGAGAGATCTGCCAAGCCTTGCTGAACACAGCACTGTGACTTTATGAACTGGAGGAAAAGCGGATGTTTAGGGGAAGTGGAGGTTGAGGAAGTTCTCTGAAGAATATAGACACTGCAGAGCACTAGCATCAGTGTTTGTTTTTTCATTTAAAGCGCAAGTTATGCCTTTTCCTCCACATGAGGAATGCTGTTTGTCTTTTCCAGTCTAGACTAGGCAGCCTGTGAGGAAAGACTGGCTTGCCTGGAGTCTATCAGGTATGTCTCTGCTGCAACTGTTGTTTAAACAACGTTCAGCCTCTGCCATACATATGAATGACGGAGAAGAAACTGTCTGAACAGCCCTGTTGTACTCTCACCATTAGGCCCAAAGAAGCAAAGTGTAGCAAGGGCCAGCTGGGAATTTTCCCCATGGCTGAGTTTTTGCTGGCTGGTTTCCCATCTTCCTTCCCATCAGACAGTCAGGAGCTCTCATACATTGAGTACAACGGCAAAGCAGGGATCTTCTTCTCCAAGCTGGCATGCAGCTTCTGTTTGCAAAACAACTGCCAATGCACACCTTGGAGCAGGCTCAGTCAAGGGTTCCTGGGGTTGAATGCATCCGAGCTGCAGCACAGGTCCTCCAGGGTGCAGGTTTTCATTGGAAGTTGTTAAGAAAGTCTCCTATTGTACCTCTGGGCTTTAAATCAATCCAGCCAGCAGAGAGAAAGCATCAATGTGACTGTGAGACAGCCTGGTCACAGCTTAGGTAATGTTATATAGGCTTTCCGTGCACTGAGCTCTCATGGTGAGCTAACGCCAAGCAGCAGTGATCAACCTGCTGTTGGCTCAAGGGCTCCCTGTCCCACGTGAAGGCTTTATTAGGATGTGCTGAACACTGAAGCTGTTCCCTACCCTGAAGATACCCTCTATACTCCTGTCCTGCACCAGATCAGACACAGCCAGTTAGTTTATGGTCCTCCAGGACTTTTCCCATTGACAGCAATGAAGATCTGAAATACGCCCTTGTGCCCCCTCTCACCTGCACTATCAGCTCCTTGGGCAAGATATGGCTCCACGTAGACTTTTTGCTCTGCAGCACAGCAGGGTTGCTGGGATCATCTGCCCTCCAGACACAGGGGCAACCCAAACAACAAGTCCTCCACAGCAGGGGCACACAGACCACACACATAGAGAGAGAATAAATCACAAATATGAGGTGCGAGGACCTTGCAAGGCTCACCCAGTCCCTCCTGCCTCCCAGAACAACATCTGCCTCTGGGGATGTGCTATGTAGCAGGGAAATCCAGTCTGCTGGGGAGGGAGTCTCACCTTCAACCTGGCAGGGCTAGGTGTTTGGTGATGAGCAGAGAGGGTTTCACTGATGAGGTTTCCTAGTGATGCTCAAATGGGCGAAGTGCTGCTCCTGGCTCCACCAAATCCATAGAGAAAAATCACAGGTTTTGCTGATCTTTCCACTCACACTTTTGCTTTGATTTTCTGTTTGTCCCTCCCACCTTACTATCTGCTTTTCCCATTTGGGACTAGCATCATCAGAGAAAAAGGGGGTTTGTGACATTTCCAAATACATTAAGTAGTCCAGTGGGACCTCTTCTTAGCTAAGCCCACAGCACTATGAGAATGGAAATTAGTGCAAACACACTGGATAAAAACCTAGATCCCCCAAAGTCCATAAAGCTAGTATCACAAGAATAAAAGGGAGAATGATATCGCCTTGAATTTCTTTTTCAGCTCAGAAATGGTCTCACGCCACAGTAGATACATTTTAATGGAATCAAACTTCTGACTGCAGCCAATCCGGGATTAAAGTTCATTCCTGTTTGGTCTTAACCAGTCCCTCAGACTGAGTAAAACCCTGTCCCCAGGCAGGCTGGGGTACTCAGATCAGGGTGATCCTGACATTTAACTACATGTGGGTCTGCAGACACAGACAGTTAGATGGGTGGATGAGGCTGACTGGTGATTTTAATTTCATGCCCTTTCATTTAAGATGATTACTGACGTGCCTGGGGGATTTTCCCTGAATGACATGACTGCACTAGCCCCACTGAATTATATTGAACTCACCTGTTTCCCACCTCTCATGGAGGGAGGGTGTGAAGCTGCAGCCTTTTCATGTGCATTTTTAGAGATGAAGCCAAGCGTAGCAAGGAGGAGCCATAATCTGTGGTAATAAGAGACCTGGAAAATAAGACTTATGAGAGAAGATGGAAACAATAAAGGCACTCAAGGGACACCCAGTCATATCCCGCATATCTGCAAAACCAAGGGCTGGATAGGAAAAACTATCACAGGAAGCTTAGACTAGGCATTGGGGGAATTTTTTAATGGTGGCAATAGTGAAGTTGATTGCCTTGGAAAGTGTGGATCCTCCATC
Organism: Chroicocephalus ridibundus; assembly: GCF_963924245.1. Classification (NCBI taxonomy): domain Eukaryota; kingdom Metazoa; phylum Chordata; class Aves; order Charadriiformes; family Laridae; genus Chroicocephalus; species Chroicocephalus ridibundus. The sequence continues at coordinate 77,349,104 of NC_086316.1, read as the reverse complement.
CTGAGTGGCTTAGGAAAACCAAGCCAGACAAACGTTTATTAGAGAAATATTTAAGTTGATAGGATCCTGCTCCAGGGCTGAAATGTGGATTAGATGCTGCCTCTCAAGATCCTTTCTAAATTTGTTCTTATACTTTAATTTCATGGTGTGCATGAAGCTTCTGTCTTCCGCAGCATGTCCCTGTTTCCCGAAGCTAGAGGAGGGTGATAATACAATAGTTACACTGTACACGGAGGTGAGGTGCAGGCTGCGGAGGTCAGAGAAAATTGTGAGGTGAGAGCAGTTAGAAATCCAAACCAGAAAATAGCATTGGCAGGAAGGTGAGAAGAAGGGGATATGTTCAAAAGAAACATGTTCAGTAGAAGAAAGACGCCCATCTAAGCTAGAGCATGGACAAAAATCATATGTGAATTTGTCATGCAGGCTTGTGGCAGAAAATGCCAGTGGGTTTTGTAGAATCATTTAGGTTGGAAAAGACCCTTAAGATCATTGACTCCAACCATTAACCCAATACTACCAAGTCCACCACTAAACCATGTCCCTAAACGCCACACCTACGTGTCTTTTAAATACCTCCAGGGATGACAACTCAACCACTTCCCTGGGCAGCCTGTTCCAATGCTTGACAACCCTTTCAGTGAAAATTTTTTCCTAATATACATCCTAAACCTGCCCTGGTGCAACTTGAGGCTGTTTCCTCTCATCCTAAGAGCCCAAATATAAAGATATGTCATCAAAACATGAAGCTAACAAACCAGGTTTATATTACAGCTGAAGAACCCAGGTCAGAAAGCTCTGAAAAAAGTAAGAAAAGTGGCAAAGGTTTGACAAAGAATGGAAAATATAGAAAGGGCTGCAGGTACACAGCTTGTGTAGGAGATGACCTAGACAGACTGGTGAGCTGGGCAGAGAATAAGCTAATGAGGTTCAACAAGGACAAGTGTAGGGTCCTGCACCTGGGAAGGAAGAACGTCAGGCACCAATATAGGTTAGGGGTGGACCTGCTAGAAAGCAGCTCTGAAGAAAAGGATCTGGGGGTCTTGGTAGACAGTAGATTACCCATGAGCAAGCAATGTGCCCTTGTTGCCAAGAAGGCCAATGGAATTCTGGGCTGCATAGGGAAGAGTGTGGACAGCAGGTCAGGGAGGTCATTCTCTCCCTCTACTCTGGTGAGGCCACAACTGGAATACTGTGTCCAGTTCTGGGCTCCCCAGTTCAAGAGAGACAGGGGACTACTGGAGAGAGTCCAGCATAGGACAACAAAAATGATTGAGGGATTGGAGCATTACCCTTATGAGGAAAGGCTGAGAGAGCTGGGACTCCTTAGCCTGCAGAAGAGAAGGCGGAGCAGAGATCTTATTAATGTTTACAAGTATCTAAAGGGTGGGTTTAAGGAGGATGGAGCCAGACTTTTTTTTCAGTGGTTGCCAGTAACAGGACAAGGGGTAATGGGCACAAGCTGGAACACAGGAAGTTCCGATCAAATGTGAGAAAAAACTTCTTTACAGTGAGGGTGACAGAGCACTGGAACAGGCTGCCCAGGGAGGTTGTGGAGTCCCCTTCTCTGGAGACTTTCAAGACCCGCCTGGATGCAGTCCTGAGTAATGTGTTCTGGGCAATCCTGCTTTAGCAGGGGAGTTGGACTAGATGATCTCTAGAGGTCCCTTCCAACTCTGAAATTCCGTGATTCCATGATTCCGTGAGATGCTGGGGAAAAGCCTTATAGAGACCTAACTAGGGTTGAAATAGAAGGAGATCACGTTGAAATAGGAGATGCCCAAGGGAGACTGACAATGATGGCTTTAAGAAAGAAGAAGTGAGATTAGAGCTAAGGGTAAACCCTCCGATGGTGAGATCAGCTAGGGCCTGGATGAGCACCCTGTTTCTGTGATGAAACACTTGAAAATGAGCCAAAAGGACAGTGTGCCTAGGTTGAGGGCGAAGCTGACAAAGCCCTAGGACCCGGCAAGTGCACTGCAGCTGCCAGCCCTCCTCCCTCACAGTCACTACGGCTTTGAGGGCTGGAAGAATCATGACGAAGGCTCCCCTGCCAGCAGCTGGGAAGCCAACAAAGCACTTTCTGCAGCGGAGGACAAAAACAAGAACTTAGGCAGAGACCTTTGTGAGGCAGCTGCTCAGCTCAGAGGCACAGCTCATGTAGGCAATCTAAATCCAACGAATGCATCTCGCTAAATGCCTCGTTTGCAGATATCCTCGTCTGCAGTCATCCTTTGGGGAACAGGCCGTATTTATTTGGGATTCACTGCAGGTCACTGACTCTGTGAAATGACATCTGACTCAGGAAGTCCCAACACTGCAGTAGATGAGGCTGACAGAGTAATACTGAGACAGGAGTATCATACACGTTTGCTCTGTTCTTCCTCAGGGCTCTGCTTATGTCCACTGGTGAGGTTTTGGGTTGGTTTTTTTCCAGGCTCCTACCCCCAGCAGAGCATGAGTACTGCATCCTGCAGCCAGCTCCAGGGATGAGCACCTCTTGGGTAAGTTTCGGCCACGCACCACCTGCAGCAGCAGCTTGATGGGGTGGGGGTGGCTGAAGATGAGCAGAGCAGCCCCCATGACACCGGCTGCCACTGCTCATAGCTGAGCAGAGAAGGGGAGCAGGTGAGGCTCAAATCAAAGGAGAGACCTGAGGAAGAATATGGTTGCTTGCATGCTCCAAGTCATGGATGATGTAGTCAGATGCAAGTCACGGTGTCAGGTTGAAACCCTGTACACAAGGTCCTTGCATGGTCTTGGTGCTCAGGTGGGTCCAGAGGGACAGCTATGCTGGTGGCAGCCACAGCAGTACTGTCCCCTGCTGTCCCCATGTTACCAGAACACAGCTCCAAAACCAGGCTGGAGAGTCTATCATGCCCTTAATAACCATTTTCAACCCCAGTGTGCCTCCTCTTCTTCTTCTGTTGGAGGACAGTCCTGACTCTTAAGCCTCACTAGGCTAACATTTGGGCTGTACTAACATGAGGCTGCCTGTGGCCACAGGGCCCTGTCCACCCCCAACAGGTGTACACTGGTTCTAACACCACCAGTGAGAGAAAACAAGTCAAAAAAGCCCAGGCATAGCTTCTGCAGGAACAAATAGAGCAAAGGTATCTCTCTTACCTCTCTTTACCCACGGTGCAAGAGGACAGAGCCACAACATGTTGGGACATTTCAACAGTGAAGTCATCCACAGCCCATAAAAAAAAGCTGTAGAAGAAGAATCAAACCCACCCATTTTCTGAGCCATTCCTTGTTCTGCAGAACAGAGATGGGAAAAACCTGACAATCTAGTTAACCAGGCAAGGAAATGTAAGACAACAACCCTAACCACATCATGCAGGGATTACTACGCCTGTCCCAAAGAGTGAGAGCAGGAGGAGTCTCACTGCTTGCTTGCTGGCTGCAGGCTGAAGAAGCTTTTGTTGGTCATTTGTTTCAGCTGTGATTGCACAAATTAATAAACCAGCCAGGTGGTGGGATATCAACGTAAATCTAATTGCTGCTCCTGATTAGGATCTTCTCAATAACCCGCAAGGCACCCCCTCAGCTGTGTTGCCCCCAAGTGCTTCACCAGCTAACCCTAGCCCAGGCCAGAAAGGAGGGGAGTTACTGCATCTCCCCACCTGCTGGGCTCAGTGCTTGAAACGGGAGCTGGGGAGGGTGGGCTGGTGGCACCCAGATGGTTCAAAGGACCAATGCCATCCCTGCTGCCTACACGGGAGCTCACAGTCAGTCCCAAGGGCGTGTCAGCGAGGACGTTCATGCATGCCTGGAAGAGCGGCACGCCTCTAACAGGGTGCTAATTGTCACACATTAATTTCCCATGAGGACCCTTCTGTGCAGAGCTGTGTATTTACTTCGGAAGCAATGCTGCTTTCACTAGTAGGTTGCCAGCAATGTGGCAAGGGGGAACCACTTCCCAAAATGGAGCTCAGCCCCCCTCGTGGGAGGCTGTGATAGCAATGGGCTGACCCAGGGCAAAGGGGGTCTCCGACAGCACGGAGCCACCACCAGCTCAGGTGCACTGAGCCCTGTCCTTGCTCCCATCCCCAGCCATGGGCTCCCTCCTGCCTCTGGCCAGCACCAGATATGTCCTGCCTGAAAACACCCTTGAGGGGTTGGTTTCCAGCCGGGTCAGTCCCTTAAGGGGAAAGCTCCTGTCAGCAAAGTGTTTGGGAACCAGCGAAGAGAAGCTGAAGGCTGGAAATAATATTAATGTAATAACATGAAACTGCTGCCTAAAGCTTTTCTCTTGTGGTGAAAAAAGGTGGCATTTAACATGTTATCACACATATACAACACCACTATAGTCAAAATACACACAGTCAAATTACTGACTATTATCAAATTATGTAACTTCATTTTTCAAGAGATCAAGACATTTAAAGGGACATTTTATTTTGCCTTTGATCCTGCACCATTTATGGCAATGATGACATTAACACTGATGAATTTTTTGTACCCTCTCCAGCATGTATCTTTTCAATTGAAATAATTGCCAGGGAATCCAGCTGCTTTCCAGGTGTACTGGAATGAAGATAGGTTTGCATATATGTTAGCATGTTGAACGAGCTTTCTTTTCTGGCATTAATGATCAGCAATGTCATCTTCAGGCAATCAAGACAACAGCAACTACTTAATCCACTGGTGGATGATGTAAAAAGTAAGTCCTTATTAGATATTCACTGCCCTTGTTAGACAGTCATATCTCATCCTCCTCTTAAGGGGCTTGCTCCAACATGTGACTCAGTTAACGTTTGCCAGCAGCAGAGTTTGTTTGCTAAGAGAGTTCCAGGCTGGCAGCTGAGGCAGACCGGTTTACCAATTTTAATTCGTCCATTAAGATAAAGCCATGGGCTGGTGTTAATAAAAAATGAATGTATAAGAGGGCCAATTTTTTAATACAATATTAATATCCACACATTTTACTTATTGCTAATGGCAGTGGTTAGGACCCTTGAAATGGAACAGAAATTCAACATTTCTGTGAGCACTTTTAAGTGGGCACTCAAGTAAATTGTGTCTGCTCTTGCCCCTTGGAGAGCCGGCCTGACCTCAGGTCACTGATAACCTGACTTAACGTGCCTGAAAGTCTCTGTCTCTTCTAAATGTCCTTCGGGTTTGCTGCTTTCTATAAAAAGAGCCCCCCGCTTCCATTCAGTGGAAGCTTGGGGTTGGAGATGAAGGTCCCAAGTCCTGGGAAGCATAAGTGGCTGCCTTTTGCGTCATGCTGGAATTTGTGAAGGAAGCAATGAAGAGAATTTATAAGCTTCCATTAAAAGCCAAATTTCGTGGGCAAAAAACAAGGAGCCAGCCAAAGCCAACCTGGAGATGAGGCATCCGTGGCTTGCAGGTGCTAGGCTGATCTGGGGGATTTTGGAGGACAAAGATTCATTCAGTCCTTTACTCACACACTCCTTCCCTCCGGCTATCCACTGCTCTCATCCGGGCACATCTGGAACAGGAAGCCTCCTTAAAACAGACTACAAGATACCTGGTAACAGGAGATGTGTAATGGGTAAAGGGATTAATTCTTCCCCTTGATTACATTTATTCTGAAAAATATTACTTTATCACTTTCCCACCCTCTCTTCCCAACCAGTCTATTAGTAACCAAGTCCCACTGGCAGGAAACAAGATCTTATCATGAAAAGCAGTAGTCAGGGCTGAGTAAGACCTGCCTTGGAAATGGGTAGATGCGGCCAAATCAGAAAAAATGAAAAATAAATGTGTTACCAATAGGCGCAAGACAAAGGGTAGGCTGTGGCTACAAACTCTCCGCATGGTGGGAAGTATTTGCATGCAGGTATTTCTTTGAACCACCACACAGGTGCAGCAGGTCTGTTTATGCTGGAGGTCTTTGAAGCCTGAAAATCCAGACAACCTCATTTACCACCTTTCTTAAATTGGAGTGATCTGGGACTGACTGAGCCCTCATTACAATTTTTGGCATCCCATCTCTGAGACGTGTGACTTCACTCCATCAATGCTGTTCTTTTCTCTTGCAAGACTTTTCCTGTGTGTGCAAAGCACATGTCATTTCTGATGAGCCCAGGTGTTGTGTGCTTATCAATGCCAGCTTCTGCCTCCTCTTTCCCTTCCCTCATTGTGAAGGATGACACATTGCATAACAAATGGAGCCCAGAAAGCCATGCCCTGCAGCACCAAGAGACATGCTCCCAGCTTTCCAAATGATGCTCATCTTTCCCATCACTTTCCAATCCAACATTACTCACTGTGTGATAAGAGTCATAAAATAAAGGTATTCCCAGATGATTATTCACACAGCACTAAGAAGGGCACGTTTTCTCAAAGCCTGCATTGTTTTGGGCAGATTTCCTAGTCAACAGTCACTTTCAGATAGCAAAAGCTGTTGTGTTTGCCTGGTTGTTTTTAGGAGCTGGAGAAAACGTGTTCTTTGTTCTTGCATTTTCTTACACATTCATGAGGAAATGCATCCATTGCCCAAGATAGGGCAGGCCCCCAAGCAAAACAACTGATTGACAAACTGTAGTGCTGTGGGATGTTCAAAGATTACAGCAAATATCAGATAATGCCCAGAAACAGCAAACAATGAATGTCAGGGGGAGAGATCCAAGCAAACCTCCATTGTACCCAGCGAGGAGACACCTGCAGTAGCTCAGCACAAGCTGGTACAGCTTGTGGCACGGCACCATGTGGAGATGTCAGCTCAGGTCCTGCAACCAAGTTGGGTGTGGAGGTGCTGTGGTGACCTCTAGGATCCAGAGAAAAGGGAGCTGCCCTGCACCGCGTGGAGATGCTCACACAGCAGCCTCCCGTCTAGTTACGCCAGTGATCGGGATGTCAGAAACCAGTGGCAGCTGCTGGTCACTAGTGTCCACAGCTGTGTACGAAACCAGACAAATTACTTCGTCAGTGTTTACCCTCAATTGGGCAGACTGGAAAGAACCAGGCAGAAACAATGAACAGAAAAAAATGAGCGACCTTGCAAGCGACAATCAGACTCTTCCCTGGATGCCGTACTCCTCTATACTCAGCCCAAAAGGACGTGAACCAGAGTTTCTCACTCCCTAACAAACACCCTGGTGGTGGGGTTAAAAACAATTCCGGCAAGGAGCTCTATCCAGGATAATATATGGTAATAAATATATTTTCACACACAGACACTCACTCTGCTACATCAACCAAAAAGCAACTGGTTTCAGCAAGTCAGGAGACTAGGCTGCAAGATGTCTTGGGGGCCTTTGCAAACTGTTTGTTTATATGAAATCAAAGTTTTACAACAAGAATATGTCCCAATAAAAAGCTTCTTAAAGTATCAGTCACATAGATGCAAACAAAATCCCCCCAAACACGGTCTTTAATTGGTCTGCCGTGCATCTTCAAACCTGGGATATTATAAATATACATGATGGGGGTGATATACTGATAAATGGATGGGGTTTGTGTGTGTTTTAGGCCTCAAGGAATCATCTGGTAAACCACAAGATTTTAATGAGCCTGCCCCAGAGACATTCGGTTTTATGGAAAAAGATTAAAAGAATTTTACTTAACAACTTAATCATGCAGTATAATGAGTAAATAAAAAATAATGTCATACAGATAAGACATGGGAAATTCCAGTGCCAGTGATATGAAATGTATGGAAATGATAATTAGGTGGCTGCAGAATGAAAATAAAAGCAAATGTGAGAGAAGAAAGGCAGGTATGTAAAAAATGGGTTATAATATTTTTAAGACTAAGGCAGTTCCGTATTAGAGCAAAAAGTCCTTCATAACATAACTTTTTTCAAGAAAGTTTTTGTCATCTTTGTATTTGTGTTTTCACATGAACGTAAGAGTAAAAGGTTGAGGAATTCAATTGGGATCCAGATCTCTGCATTGTCTTAATCAGTTCTTAAAAAAAGCTGTAAAAAATCACCAAATGTGATGATCACATTTTATCTCTGAGGAAAGCCAAAATTACATTCACTGTTTACGTGGAAAATCATACTATGAGGCTGACACTAAATGAAGGCTGTGGCACACTGGTGCTCCCTCCTGGGAAAGGCTCTAGGGCAGGTCTGGAGGCTACAAGAGGGGACATATTGCCAGGAACAGCCTTGGTGAGACCATGGAGCACAGGACCTTCTCAAAGTCATGATCCCAAGGAAGACCTGCTGACAACGTGCAGACATCTCTTGGGCCATACCTGGGTGAGAACAAACCAGTAATGCAACTAGTGTAAAGATTGCTCTTTCTATTCTTTCTTTTCTTTAACCAAACTGATGAAACTAGAAAGTTATGTATTTGGATTTAGAGAGAGATTCAATTTCACTACAAAGGAATGTTTTAACACTTTTAACACCTTTTTTATGTTTCGACTGATTGTGGAGCGAAATGATTCTTTCTTAAGATAGCCTCCAAACCATTACTTTCACAACTGTCCTGACCAACAGCTCTCCAGCGCACACCAGCTCTACATTTCTTCATGAATGGAAAACACATTTCTCCCCTAAGCCTTTTACCTGATGCCCATGACAACTCATGCACTGCAAAGTCTGCAGCAAGCAGTGGGGAGCCATGCGTAAGTGCTCTGACAAGCGGAATATGGGATTCCTATAGTTCCTGGAGAAGTCTTCCAGCCCACTTAGTGGAAAGGCAGAGCCCATTTAGTTCTGTCTCTGAGTGACACGTAATCAAACCCTAAAAGTGTGTAGAGTAAAGGCAAACGAGAAAAAACGTAATGAAGGGGATTCAGCTTCTGTCTTCAGCCTGGGGATACAGAGAGTTAAGAGAAAGGAATGACATATGCAGGGCAAAGGGGATTGGTGTATTATCCCTTTTCTCTTGCAAAAGGACATGTTCACTGAAGGAAAACGTGAGCTTCAACAGGGCAGGCACACACTCCTCAGGGGATGATGGCTCTTTGGGAGCTGTGGCCGTGGACAGAGTGTTAGAAATTATTGTAGTGACCCTCTTGCCAGTCAGAAGAGGGAATAGGATCAGTGCAGACCAGCCAACCAAAGACAGGCCACTGAGTGGCCCAACACTGCAGATCCAGTAGCTGTGGGGCACAGCTTAGACCATCAGACCAGGGAGCAATTTCTGAGGATGTGTCTCTGATTAGACTGAACACGGACAAATGCTGCTTCTCTCATTCCCACTCGTCTGCCTGAGTCAAGATGGGAGTTCAGTTTAATACCAGTGGGCAAAAAGCTCGGAAAATGTTGGCACAAAGCACCACCACTTTGTGATCTGTTAATTACGGGAACATCTGCACTTTGAAGGAGTAGTCTGAATACCGCTGCCTCCTTAGAACAGGGTATGACATCAGTGGTAAAAAATTCACACATGCAGCTCCATGTGCAGAGGCAAAAGAGGATGCAAACAAAGATGAAAGCAAAGATGAAGCTGGGACTTTGAGAAAGACTTACACGCTCTTCCTATCAGACATTGCAAGACCGACTGGAAAAATAGGTGAAGCATAGACTTTGCAAAGGACTTACTGTCTGTACGTGGCTCACTCAGTCCTGGTGACAATCCCATTGCAGTGACAACCCTATGTGGCATGGTTAGAGACAGCAAGAAGTCTCTCCCGCTCTGAAAGCAATGTACAAGTGAGGCAAGACACACAACATGGATGGTGCATGTCTTGCCATGGATGGTGGACGAGGGAAAGGCTATGGATGTTGTTTAAGTGGACTTTAGTAAGGTCTTTGACACAGTTTCCCACAGCATCCTCCTGGAGAAACTGGCTGCCCATGGCTTAGACAGGAGCACTCTTCTCTGGGTTAAAAAATGGCTAGAGGGCGGGGCCCAGTGAGTGGTGGTGGACAGAGTTAAATCCAGTTGGTGGCCAAGCATGAGTTGTGTTCCCCAGGGCTCGGTAATGGGGCCAGTTCTCTTTAATATCCTTGTCAATGATCTGGACAAGGTGATTGAGTGCACCCTCAGTAAGTTTGCAGATGACACCAAGTGAGGTGGGGAGTGTTCAAGGTGAGGCCCCACGTTGAGTACTGTGTTAAGTTTTGCGTCCCTCACCACAAAAAAAAGACATTGAGGTGCTGGATCGTGTCCAGAGAAGGGGAAAGAAGCGGATGAGGGGTCTGGAGAATAAGTTTAATGAGGAGCACCTAAGGAAGCTGGGATTGTTTAGCCTGGAGAAAAGGAGGCTGAGGGGAGACCTTATCAGTCTCTACAACTACCTGAAAGGAGGGTGTAGAAAGGTGAGAGTTGGTCTCTTCTCCCAAGTAACAAGTGGTAGGACAAGAGGAAACGGCCTCAAGTTGTGCCAGGGGAGGTTTAGATTGGATATTAGGAAAAATTTTTACACTGAAAGGGTTATTAAGCGTTGGAACAGGCTGCCCAGGGAAGTGTTGAGTCACTATCCCTGGAGGTTTTTAAAAGACAGGTAGACATAGCGCTTAGAGATATAGTTTAGTGATGGTTTTTGTCAGAGTTAGGTTGACGGTTGGACTAGATGATCTGAAAGGTCCCTTCCAACCTAGGCAAGACTATGATTCTATGATTCTATAACATCAAGCTAGAGTTTCTCCAGCTAGTCCAATATAAACACATCTCTTGTTATACCACCTGTTGCTAAGGGACCAGCTTTGGTGTTCCACATGGGTTTGTACCCATCAAGAACTGCTATTTATGAACCAGGTGGAAAATAACTGTGGGATCACAGGTCTTGACCTACCTTTTGTCTATGCCAAAGAATAGATATTTCCTGCCATACTGGCCTGTCAGACCTGAGCTGTCCTTGAGGATGGAGCTGTGTAAGCAGAAAACCAGTTCCCTCTCCATATGTGTCCAAGGGTTCAAGAGGGCTCCTAGTACCACAAAAAGAAGCTGTAGCCACATGAAGCAAAGTTCTGGTGCAGCAGAAGTTGACACTGCTGGCAAAAATGTATTTCGATGAATTCCAGTCTCTGACCTGGCAGGCTTTGTTGTGATCAGACCCAGCAGGGTCTGTACTACGTCTGTACTACGCTGTCTCTAGCTCAAATCAGATGTCATAGAATCATAGAATCATAGGGTTGGAAGGGACCTCTGGAGATCATCTAGTCCAACCACCTGCCAGAGCAGGGTCACCCACAGCAGGTTGCACAGAAACACATCCAGGAGGGTTTTGAATGTCTCCACAGATGGAGACTCCACCACCTCTCTGGGCAGCCTGTGCCAGGGCTCTGCCACCCTCAGGGTAAAGAAGTTCCTCCTCATGTTTAGGTGGAACTTCCTATGCTCAAGTTTGTGCCCATTATCTCTTGTCCTGTTGGTGGGCACCACTGAAAAGAGCCTGGCCCCATCCTCCTGACACCCACTCTTTAAGTATTTATAAGTGTTAATAAGATCCCCCCTCAGTCGTCTTTTTTCCAGAGTGAAAGGACCCAAATCCCTCAGCCTTTCTTCATGAGAGAAGTGTTCCAGTCCCCTAATCTTCTTGGTAGCCCTTTGCTGCACCCTCTCCAGCAGTTTCCTGTCCTTCTTGAACCAGGAAACCCAGAACTGGACACTACTCCAGGTGCAGCTTCATCAGGGCAGAGTAGAGGGGGAGGATGACCTCCCTCGACCTGCTGGCCACACTCTTCTTGATGCACCCCAGGATGCCATTGGCCTTCTTGGCCACAAGGGCACATTGCTGGCTCATGGCCATCCTCTTGTCCACCAGGACTCCCAGGCCTCTTTCCACAGAGCTGCTCTCCAGCAGGTCAGCCCCCAACCTCTACTGGTGCATGGGGTTATTCCTCCCCAGGTGCAGCACCCTACACTTGCCCTTATTAAATTTCATAAGGTTTCTTTCTGCTCAGGTCTCCAACCTGTCCAGGTCTCTCTGTATGGCGGCACAGCCTTCTGGTGTGTCAGCCACCCCCCCCCCCCGGCTTTGTGTCATTGGTGAACTTGCTGAGGGTGCACTCTATCCCCTCGTCCAGGTCATTGATGAATATATTGAAGGGGACTGGACCCAGTACTGACCCCTGCGAAACACCACTTGTCACTGACCTCCAACTAGACTCTGTGCCCCTAATCACCACCTTCTGAGCTCTGTCTTTCAACCAGTTACCTGCCCACCTTACTGTCCATTCTTCTTGCCCACTCTTCCTACGCTTCCCTATGAGGATGCTGTGGGAGACCGTGTCAAAAACCTTGCTTATGTCAAGGTAGACTACATCTACCGCCCTCCCCTCATCTATCCATTCAGTCATGCCAACATAGAAGGCTATCAGATTAGTCAGGCATGATTTCCCTTTGGTGAATCCATGTTGAGTACTTCTGATAGCTTTCTTTTCCTCCACATGCCTTGAGATGACACCCAGAACGAGCTGTTCCATCATCTTTGCAGGGATGGAGGTGAGGCTGACTGGCCTGTAGTTCCATGGGTCCTCCTTCTTGCCTTTTTTGAAGACTGGAGTGACCTTGGCTTTCCTCCAGTCCTCAGGCACCTCGCCTGTTCTCCGGAACATTTCAAAGATGATGGAGAGCGGCCCAGCAATGACTTCTGCCAGCTCCCTCAGCACTCTGAGGTGCACCCCATCGGGGCCCATGGACTTGTGAATATCTAATTGATCTAACTGATCCCTCACTCGATCCTCCTCAACCCAAGGGAAGTCTGCCTTCCCCGTTACTTTCCCCAATGCCTGGGACTCCTGAGGGCTGGGCCAAGCAGTTAAAGACTGAAGCAAAGAAGGCATGTCATCTGACTGCACCAAGGCCATATATTATCACTACATGGCAGTTAAGCCAAGGTTACCACTTCTTTCTCCCATATTGTCTGCTTTTTGGGTCCTCCTTCTTCTTCTTCCTCTCCCTTATGCCACTGCTAGTGCTCTTGTGTTCCCCTGGCAAGGCAGCTCAGGAGATGGATCCACCTAACACTCACCCAGCAATGAAGAGGGCAATGTGGACAGGCAATCTGGCCAGGTCATTTGGCCAAGCTGTCAGGGACAGAGAGGACAACGTGGCAGCAGTCCATATTTGACTTGACTGACATTGGCAGGAAGCTATACACTAATTCTGTCTTTAGCATAGTGCGTGTGTTGGGTCAGGCATGTATAAAAATATACCCGCTGCCTAAATTCTGTATTATGCATCCTGACTAATTGAATTTAAATTTATTCAAGACTCAAACTTGGTTTGGTTCAAATCTGTGTTGTGACATGACCCAGTAGCATACAGACTTGGTACTGAGGGTTACAGAAGGCCAACCCCCATGTCTTTCATTCATGCAGTCCCTGGCTTTTTTGCTGGGATGTCTTGCAGGTTCACCTTTTGGGCTGTGGGCACACCTCCATCTTGGACAGAAGAACTCAGTGACCCTCCTGCAAAGGAAGGTAAGAAGTTAATTCCTCATCACATGGGGCTGAACTGAGATTACTCCATACTTGGAAACTCAAATATATCATAGGACTCTTACTACATCCCTGTTCCAGGAATGAACTGGTAATTCCAATTCTAGACCTTCCTATGCCCCAGGCTGCCCACGGTTTGCCTTTCTATACATTTAAAGCTAAGAACAGGATACTTAAGCTTGTCACAAGTAACACAATGTCCATACAAACCAGGATCCCCTCCTCTGCTGGGCTGGCTGGACTGGCATTCACACCAAGAAGAAAATGGCTCTTACTTCTTTTGCTCCCCACTATGGACCCATGGTGTCACCAGCAAAGAAAACTGCTTCTTCCTCTTACAGACTGCAGACAGAAGAACTGGTTTCCACAAGGGAGGGTGAAGAAAATCTGCATAAAATGAAAGCCAGGATTAAACCACAGTACTCCTGGACAATAGGCCCATGCCTACTGATCCAAAATGCCTTCGGTCCCAAAGGGTCAAAGAAATGGCTGTCTAATTAATGTCACTAGAAGGAAGGCATGTGCATGGCTCATACATGATCACTGCCAAGGTTACAGTTGACAAGAGCACACTTTGCCAAGAGCAACCTGTTGGCAAAACCCCGTGTTTTCCACTGCCTAGAAGCACGTCTCTCCTTGTTTCAGAGATATCTTCCACCAGGGGTGGGCTGCTCCTGCCATTTGAGACCCCCCGCGCAGGCACACTAACCCCTGCAGAGTTAGCCTCTGCTTCCACTAGAAAAGGGAACTGAGCCCCTTATGCAATATTTTACAAGCCCTCAAAGCCAGAGATGCTTTTGTCCCCATTTCAGCCTAAAGCATGGGCGCAAGACTCAACTAGCCCAGAACTTTAACAAGGCATCACCAAGATGAATCATTACTACCACGTTATGTGATTACTTAACATTCTGTATGCATAATTGGATGAAACCAGCTCTCCCCCCTTTCTTCTTTCTCCTTCATGCAATCTCCCCAATTATCTTCATCTGTTGAAGCCAAGATCATTTCAGTACCTCCAGCTTGCCAGGGAGAGCTGCCCCAGCTTGCTAGCTGAATTATAACACACCCTCCAAATAAGACTCTGGCTCAGAAATCGCTTAAGTGAGAATATCGCTTAAGTGCATAACAAGGAAAGCACGGTTGAATGAGTAATTGATTCAATTTGGATTGAAATGGAAAAATCTGGTCAGGTCTTACACTCAGTTTTCTCCTCCTGTACTTGCACAGACTGCAGCAGGTCTGCTGTTCTTGGGGTTGAGAGACGAGTTGAAGGTTCTGGGCTAACTTTCCTGCAGAGGTTGGCTGGCTCAGGGTCACCACCTGGGATTCACGAGCAGTTATTATCTTATTGCTAACAGAGAGCTAGGAGAGGGAGCCCCAGGGCTGCAAGGGTGGGAAGGAGGCAGTTCTTCTGCTTGGGGTCTTATCTGAAGGGCTGTTTTGCAGTGGGATGATACTCAGACTTTCAGGACTTGACTGTAAACCGTAAGGTTAGGAATAGCCCCAAGGCACAGCTTAGACGTAATTTTTGGAAAGGAGAGAGGCAGCCCAGGGGACAAAACAGGAGGATGTCAGCACTGCAAGAAAGTTGAGGAGATTTCCAACTTTTTATTCAGGGGTGAAGAATTGTAGTGGTACAATTATCCACACCAAAGATATGGAAAAGTAAACTGCATGCCTCTGTGCCTCCATACAGCACCCAGAGTAGCTAAAAGCAAAGGTGGGATCCTGGTATGGAGCAGCTGTCACTGTCCTCTGGTCCTGCCTTGATCTGTCTGGGGCTGTGGGATCTCTGACAAATCTTTCAGTAAATGCATGTGTAGCACCTGGCACAGAGGAACCCAGAGCACAGCGAGGCTGCCAATCTATTAAGAATAATAATAAACATATAGTAGATATAATCTCAAAGTATGCAGAGCAGAAAGAGCAAGCCTCTGACAGGGCAGGGACCTTTCCTTCTGCACCTCAAAGGAGATCTTCAGCAAAACTAACCCATTTCAATTTGCTTACTGTGTGGGGAGGAAGGAGCGTGCAGGAATATGCGATACAGGAGCACGTGTCTGCTTAACCATGTCTAAGACAGGACAGATCTTCTTGTCCCTCTGACATGCCTATTTCCAGCTATCCTAGCAGTATTTCTGCTTTTCCTCTGCAGATAACATGTTTAAATCCTTTTAGATGGACACAGGATGTAAATGGTGTCAGCTCTGTAATGCGGAGAGTCTGCGCCAACAAAAGTGTTGTATGCTCACATTATTGCTGCCTTCCCACCAGTAGTGTCAAGTAGAATACCTTTCTTTTTTTCTAGGAGGGACAGCAAGCACACAGAAACAAAAGTCCGTTGTCCATATAACACCTACAACAAGGTGTGGAGATCACGGGGGATCTCCTTCTTGAGGTCTGTGAAGAGTTTTGCAGAAAGAATTGTGTCATCTCTCATGGCACCGTCCACAACGTAATCCTTCATGACATCACCCTTCTAGAAGAAGAACAACCCAAGGTTTCTTTTCATATGTTCAGGCTGGCACTGCGCAAAGCAGGAAATTGGCTCAGGACTTCCTGGGGCAGGGGAGGAGGTCTTTTAACCAAACATTGATTCTCAATGGATTTCCATCTCTGCTTCATAATCTTCTTTCTGTGCACTCTTGATTCCCACCGCTCATCTACCCTAGGGGCATTCACTTGAGTGTTGCCACTCTATTACTTGTGAATTGAATTAGACAGGAGGCAATTATCTGTGCTGGAACTTTCCCAGAGTATCAGAGCTAACATCCTCAGCAATATCTGATGAGATCTTTGCAGACCACAAGCAACACAGGTACGGTTTAATGATAGTGCTTCCCACACTGCTCCTTAGTATGCTTTTGGGACACTGCACTGCAGAGTACGTCAGAGGGAAGAGTTAAATCACACTCCACAAAGCAACTGGGGTTTTCTTTGAGGTCTCTTTCAGTGCAGGTCTACTGCTATGGCTTTTTACTCACAGGTGGCTGAAAAACAGTTCTCTGGCATGAGCCATGTTTGGTCTATGAACTGAGCACACACAGTAGCACGCTGCTGAGTCTGTGTGGAAGGGTCCACCACCAGTGCAGGTACCGGTGAAGGATATTCCTGCCCTACCCTGACCTGACTATGAATCTCACCATATTGTCAATGCCAGACTGATTATGAGCCAACGCTGTGCTCTCATCGTGAATTGGGCAAACCACGTACTGTGCTACATTAGGACAGTAATGGCAAGCAGACTGAAGGCGTTACTGTCTCCACTGTTGGGCCCCCAGTTCAGGGTGGGTATCAGGACACTGGAGAAGGAGCAGAGGAGGGCTACTAAGATCAGGAGACAGAGCGCGTGTCCCAGAAGCGGGGACTGAGGGAGCTGGGTTTGTTTAGTCTGGTGAACAGGAGGCTGAAGGAGAGATCTAATAGCAGACAACAACTAGTTGAAGGGTAACTAGTGTGATGGTACAGCCCAGCTCTTCTCCACAGAGGCAGGTGATATAACAAAGGACAACAAACTGGAGTTTGGGAGGTTCAGGGTGGACATCAGGAAAAACTTTTTAGCTGGGAGGGAGGACCAGCCCTGGGTCTGGTCACCAGAGTTGTCTCCATCCTTGGAGCTGTTAAAGACACAGGCAAACAAAGCCACAGACAGCCTGATCAAGTGTTGGGCACAGCACAACTAGTCAGAGCAGGGGGTTGGAAGGCAGATCTCCAGAGATCTCTTCAGACAAAACCTTCTGTGGTACAGTCCTCCCATCAGCTTTGCCAGCTTTCTTTGTGGCCACACAGGGAGTCACTCAACTGCTCTAGTTGAAAAATAAGCCAAAAAAATGATTATTTGTTTCAGGCAGATCCATTCTAAGAGTTCCCACGCCAGCCTGGGAACAGAGATGGGTGGTCTGTGGCAGACAGTCTCCAAGTTGCCACCACTACCAACAAGATTACCTCTGGTAATCTAAGATAACACCTATCACAGAAAAGTCTATAGTTTGGGACTAACACAACTCAGTAGCTTCCTACCAGAAGCAGTTTCATGTCTGTGTAGATTACGAATGAAGGACTGTAACCCTCAAAACCTAGGTTAAGGATCAGCTAAATCACCCTTGACTTACTGCTTGTCAGTCTCAATCAAGAGCTTGTAATGGGCCACGTGTGCGAGTACATGTAGGAGCACAAGAGTCCTGCCTCACCATATGATAACAATTCAGCATAAGTAATTTCACAGGGAAGAGACTGCCTCCTAATCAAACCAGTAACGAGAGAGGTCATTTGTGGGGAGAGGAAGCAAGATTTGAATCTGAACAGAACTTCACTTTGAGTTTGGGTACAAAAGGAAGATAAATATTGAAACATGCATTTGCTGCCATGAAGGACAATTTAGGGCTGCAGAGTTTGCATAAGAAAAGCACAGCAGGACAGGCTGAGAAAGGGCTCCTGGTGTAGCTGTGTGATGTGCAGCAAGAGAGGTCACGCAGGCCAGCCTTAGGATGACTAGTACAGAGTGTGGTTTTCTCTTATTCATCTTTTCTTCCAGCATATTCAACTCTTCTGTTTGTTTTGCTTTCATAGACAAATTCTATGTTTATGTTTCTCTAGCTTGACTGGCATTGCAGTTCTCGTTGAATTAGTTGCCTCTCCATGAAGACCATGCCCATGATATTAGAATACTCCAGGAAACTGAAGGCTTATATTTCAGTCACTGACATGGACCACACTGGGAGTAGGTAATGGAGAGGGCATGTGAAAAAGATGGGTTTGCCAGGGAAGTTCTTAGCAATGCTCCCCCAATAGGCAGTGGGGAGAGCCTCTGAGGTCCCCCTGCAGTGGCCCTGGTTCCATTCAGAACAGCATAAAGGTAAAAAATGTGGGTTTACGGTCTCCCACCCTTCTTTTTTTTTTTTTTAGGCAATTACTCTTCTTTTTTTCTCCTTTTGAATAATAGCATTGTCTAACCCAGTTATAGTGGATCATTTGTAGATGTTGCGAGTTCATGGCCAAAGAGATGGTGAAAAATGATGTCTTGACAGATGGGACAGGCTGAGGCCACACAGTATTGCAGTTCACCACAACTCATTAAGCTGTAATATCTTGGTTGCTACTGTTCATGTGCCCATAGTCCAGGGTGTACCAAGAGGGAAAAGAGAATCAGGAAATCTGAATTCTCATCATGTCCTACCTATGCTACCAGACCAAAAGCACAAGCCATTCCTGGGGGAATTTCTTAAAAGATGGCCCCTATAAACCCCCTGTCCCTCACCTTCTGACACCCCTTTGTGTTCAAACCAACATTTGTCAGGCTGATCCCAATCCCTTCTTCTGCCCCATGGGTCTTTATCCAGCTGTTTGTTCTTGTCTGACATTGGCTGTAATCACTATGAAACCGGCATGTGTCCTTAAGTGCTGTGAGGCACAAGGGAGTCCACATCCACAATTAGGTCACTTATTTTCTATTATGGAAACAGAGTTATATGGACAAACGCTATTGCAATAATCTAGGGAAATGGGCTCTAGAGGAATCCCTGGTTGTAGAGCCAACACCTAACAGCACAGTCAGCCAACGTTTTTATTCAAATCTGTCTTCAGCCAAATGTGTTCATCTTAGGAAATGGGAAACTTCTTCAAAAAGCTTAACTATGCCCACATCTCTGGAGCTCAGCGCAGAGGAAGCTAGGTGATGCTCCCTGGGGACAGTCACATTAGACAAACCACCATCTCCTACTAGCTTGAAGGTCTGGCCCATACAGCCTCCAACAAAGCCATGCTGGGAGCAGAAATGCTGCCTTGGACACACTGGAAGACACAATGTGAGTGATGTCATAGCTATCTCTAGTCCAGGGTCTGTATGTCACATTCATTTTCTACAAGACACTGGAACCATAGCAGCTGATAGATAAAAGATGCTCAAGAGCCAGAGATGGACCTGCTCCAATAGGAAACCTGTCCAGCCTCAAAGGCAAAGAATAAGAAGAGAGATCAGGTAAGAAAGTGAAAAAATAGAGCGTGAAAGAGAGGATCGTAGAGCACTAAGGAATAGTTGTCACTTTACAGCTGAAAAAGAGTAGAATAGAATAGAATAGAATAGAATAGAATAGAATAGAATAGAATAGAATAGAATAGAATAGAATAGAATAGAATAGAATAGAATGGAATGGAATGGAATGGAATGGAATGGAATGGAATGGAATAGAATAGAATTACAGTTGGAAGGGAGCCACAAAGCTCCTCTATCCCAACTGCCTGAGCAAGCAGGGCTGACCAAGTTAAAGGATGTTATTAAGGGTATTGTCCAAATGCCTCTGAAACACTGACAGGCTTGGGACATCGACCACCTCTCTGGGAAGACTGCTCCAGTGTTTGACCACCCTCTCAGTAAAGAAATGCTTCTTCATGTGTAGTCTGGTGCAGTTTTGAACCATTCCCATGTGTCTTATCACTGGATATCAGGGAGAAGAGATCAGCACCTCCCTCCCCTCTTCCCTCCTGAAGAAGCTGTGGAGAGCAATGAGGTCACCCCTCAGCCTCCTTTTGGCCAAAATAGACAAACCCAAAGTCCTTAGCCACTCCTCACAGGACATTTCCTTCCAGCCCTTTCACCGTCTTTGTTGCCCTCCTCTGGACATACTCAAGGACCTTCACATCCTTCTTAAATTGTGGTGCCCAGAACTGCACTCAGTATTCAAGGTGAGCCTGTACCAATGCTGAATACAGTGGGATAATCACCTCTTTTGACCAGCTGGTGATGCTGTGTTTGATGCACCCCAGGATGTGGTTTGCACCTCTTGGCTGCCAGGGCACACTGCTGGCTCATATGGAGCCTGCTATCAACCAGCACCCCCAGATCCCTTACTGAAAGTCTGCTCTACAGCCTCTCATCTCCCAGTTTATACTTGTGCCCAGCTAGATGCAGAATCTGGCATTTCAACTTGTTAAATTTCATCCCATTAATCATAGTCTAATGCTCCAAGCTGTCTAGATCCCTCTGCAAGGCCTCTTGGCCCTCAAGAGAGTCAACAGCACCTCCCAATTTGGTATCCTCAGCAGTCTTGCTTATCTTGCATTCAACTACTGTATCCAGATGGTTGATAAATATATTGAACAGGACTGGCCCTAGAATTGAACCTGATGAACACCACTGGTGACCAGTTGCCAGCCATTCATTACAACCTGTTGAGCTCTGGCCGTCAGTCAGTTCTGCACTCCACGTACCATGAACCCACTCATCCCACAGTTGGACAACTTGTCCAGAAGGACGCTGTAAGGGACAGTATCAAAAGCCTTCCTAAAATCCAGAAAAACTACATACACCGCCTTCCCTTCATCCACTTATCGTAGAAGGGTATCAGATTAGTTCAACAGGACTTTCCTTTTGTCAACCCATGTTGGTTGTGCCAGATGACTGCATTATTCTTTAAATAATGCAATAAACCCAGAGCTCTCCAACCTCACTGAACCATGTCCTCAACTCTCAGCCAGTAACTAACCACAGGCACCACTGTGTTTCCCCTTCTAGACCATGCACGCATCTTGTTACAGCCCTAAAAAGCGTTTTTTGTCAAATTACCCTTTGAGATGTGGGCTGGAGGACATATCTGTGGGTGTTGCCCAAAAACCTGGAACAGGAGGCCACAGGTTTTGTAACTTGGGCAGAAAGATTTAACACCCTGGAGCTGCAGCTCTGCAGGCCAAGGACTGAGGCTTCCAGTAACAGGAAAAAAAGTGTGGAATAAATACAGACCACTCCACCAAGAAAAGTCTTTTTCTCCTATAAATTCAGCTGAGAAATAGATGTGGTTTTGTCCACGACAGGTTTATACTCAAGGCTTTTATACCTTGGAGACTGCAGTGCCCTAACACTAACCATGTGTTAGTGTAAATACTACCTAAATTAAAGGTTTTCTTTATCCCAGCTGCACTCAAACACCTTGGACAACAAGCAAAGGAAAGCAACCCAGCAACACCACAGCTCCAAGTCCCTCAAGCAAACATTGCAGCAGGGCTCGCATGAGGAAACAGCAGAAAGACAATGACTTTTCTTCCCCACTCAGGGGCTTCATTTCACTTCAGCCTCCCCAGAGAGCTGGCCCCTTCCCAGCATGATCTCTGCAGCGCCCTGATGACATGATTGTGTTTGCCTCATATCTGGAGAGGATCCATGTGATTCAACCACCGTTCCTCCAGGGACTTCAAGCTTTGATCCTTGTCCTCCTCGCTCATTTTTGTTTTCTCACAAGAGAGAAAATAACAACGACGACTGACAAGTACGCAAGGTAAGGAGTCTGCTCCCTGGGCAGCACGTGCCAAGGATACAGGCTCGGGCACCTAGCAGCACTGGGTGGTGGGCGGGCGGGTGCGATGCTGTGCCGGGATCTTACACCAGCATCTTCCACGAGCCAACTACTCCCTGGAACAGCAAACATTTTCCTTCAAAACCAGAAAGACCAATGTAATTGTCTTCTCCTTCCCAGAAATGAGTAACAGCACAGAATCACAGATATTTTCTGTGCTGACTTAGAGCAGTGAGTCAAGGCTTGGTGTTTGGTCCTGGTTTGCCCAAGGGGGAAAATGACACCCCAAAACCAGCCAGAATGTTCTGCGTTCTGCAAGGGTTTGGTGTAGAGCAGAGGGGTAGGCTAGTCAGCATAGATCCTTGCTTTTGTGGCTAAAAGTAAATTAAGGTCCTTAACCGATAGAATTAAGTCAGCCAGCAGTATTGATCTGCAGAGCTGCTGAGAAGCTGCCAACATTAAATTTTCTTTCTTTTTTTTCCCCCTTACTCTCCCCTCTTTTTTTGTCTTTTGCATTTCCACATAGGGGAAAACAAGTCAGAACTGAGCTGCAGCAGTCAGCAGCTGATTATGGAGAGGATTGTGTCTAACCAGGTGGGAGCCCTGTGTAAGAACAGCCTGCTTACCCAAAACAGGCTTTCCTCTCTGAAAGGCCTGGTCATCTTTTCATCAATTTTCATCAATAACATTCTAAACAAGACAAGCTTTGAAAACTAAGTTTGTTTCCAAAAATTTATATATATGCACCTATACATGTATATCTATCTTTCACAACTCTAGTATCCTATTACCACAAGTGACTGCTTCCCCATACCATCCTAGAGGACTTATACAAGCATGATGTGATTGCTTGATCTTGCTAGTTCTCCGTGACTTTGGGAGATCCAGTCTCCCTGACTGAAAATGATCTTTTCTGTGCACGGCAGGGAAGAGTTTTCTGACGGCTTGCATGTATATGGAGTCTCTGTCATCCAATAAATGTCATGGTTACTAATGTTTCCTTCAGTGGAGCCAATAACACCATCTCAGTCCTCTATCCAGCCAGGCACTTCCATGAAATTTGTAGGAATTCATTGCTCCTGCTGTGTCTGCCACTCTTCCATGTTTGCCTGCAAGGGGCCAAAGTTGTCAGGGGAATAGAGAGACACACGCATTCACCCTCTTGCACTCCCAGACAGCATGATCACATAGTCCTGGTCTCCTGGGGAAACCAGACAGAAGCAGATAATCATCTCCTCATTGTACGTCTCCAAGAGTAAAATTATCCCCTGTAGGAGAGATCACTTCTTGTGTGGGTAGATTTCCCTGCCTGCGGAGTGCTCATACACTAAAAACATGAGATGAAGAGTATCATGTGTGCTCTGGATCCAAGGCAGAGATGACGCTTGTTTTGAGGCTGACAGCTTGTTTGCACGCAGATCACTCTAGGAGATTTCCCCTGAGTTTCCTTTGAAGAAGCTAAACAAAACCTCATAGGAAAAATTACTGAGAATTGCCTGCTTATCTACCTGATTTACAGCTGATACTGAAAGGTATAGTCAAGAGCTCATCTGCAATCCAAATGTTCCCAACAGAGACACCTCTCTGTCCCCTTTGGCATGGGACAACTCTGATGCCAGAAGGAAAAGAAAATCGAGACCAAAGGGCTTACTAGCAAGGGCATACATCATAAAAGAATATCCCCTCATCTTTTCATTCATTTCCTTGTTCATGTTTTCTCCTGGCTTTGAACTGGAGTTTCTCAGAGACGTGCTTCATGTTGCTTCCAAATGTGCACAGGTGAAAGAGAGTAAGGAAGGAAAAGGAGATGATACAGGAGAAAATAAAAGAGGGCTTCCAACCCGCAAGTCCTCTCAAAGGACCCTGAGAGCCTTCTGCTGTGCTTATTCATGTGCAATATTTCCAGAGATGGTTACAGGGAGACACATCTTCAGCAGGAATTAATGAGTTAGAAATTGTCCTGGGGACTGAGGGAATGTGGGAAATGTGTTAGGAAATAAAGGTACTAGCACAAGAGCAGAAGCTCCTTCCACAACACTGGGAGGGTATAAAGTGACTGAGCTGCACACCAAGGGTGCAGAAACAACAGCCTGAGGGCATCGGGTGAAGGAGGTCTGGTCCCAGGCTCACGTGGTGCCCCAGGCAAGGCCATGGCATGGTACATGTGTGGAGCAAAGACAGGGACAGGCAGGCATGAGAGGATGGGAACTCACCGTCCTCTGTCCCTTCATCTGCCTCCACCATGGAAAAGTCCCTTGTGCACCCCTGTCCGGTGAGATCCCCATTGACATAGGCTTCAAAGGGAGAGGAAGAGGAAGGAGGAGGGAAGGATTTAGACTGATTTGCTCAAAGCTCAGCTGAAATGGCTGAGTGGATGCCCTGGGTGGGAGGTGAGGAGACAGTGAGGACCCCCTCAGCAAAGAAGGTTTCAGTGCAGTAGGAGAAGCCTAGTCAGAGACCTAGGAGGGAGATGGAGGGAGGGGGAGGAGCATGTGGTAGAACAGAGTCCAGAGGGTCTGTAGGACAGCACACAGGCTGTGTCCCTGATCCTCTGCCATGGCTCTTTCCTCCAGTGACCAGCTCCCAGCTCAGTGTCCTTGAGGGCTGAGCTCAGTTCCCACATGTTTAGGGCATAGGTGACCCTAGAGCTGCATCACCTTGGCTCAGGAAAAGGCTCTTGTTACCCCTGCTCCCTTTGTAGCTTACTTTCCTCCCAGGGGCTGACAGAGCTGCAAACATTTCCTCCTCAAAAATGAAAGGAAGAAGCCGTGAAGAGACCAAGCCCTGAAGGGAAATAATAAACAAACCCATGACAGCATCGCCTCTTTGATAAAACACTGGGAAGGTTTTGAGAGCTCCTCAGAGAAATGTGACTGGCCGCTAGCCTGGAGCAAGAGCTCCCAGATCCCCTGTGCCCCCAGATTCCCACCTTGCTTCATTGGTGCTGGTCCTCCCCACCTGCCTCCATGACCCACAAGTATAAACGGGGCTGGGGGCTCTGCTAGGACTGAGATGGGAGGAGAGGAGAGGGAAGAACACTGAAGAGGAGGAAGAGGAAGAGTTCCTTAATGAAAGAGAGGAGCAGAACAAAACCTGGAAGACAAATTAATCACAGAGATGCCGAAATGCGGAAGAGGTGCATAAAAGGGCTGAGTGGAGAAGAGGTCATGGGAAGGGAAAATAACGAGCCACTTAACGAAAATGATTGAATAGCAAATGTTGTGTACAGGCTGTCTCCACCAGTCCATGACACTATCTTCAGCGTACACCTTCTCCCCGCCTGCCCAGGGGCAGGGTGGTGCCGCTGTCTCTACTTTAAAGGCACACAAAGGCTCGTGCCCAGACCAGTAAAGGGTCCTGGGCGTGGGAAAGCTCTGCGTTGCCGCTTCTTACTTTCAGGTACCTGGCACGCACACTGCAGGAGAGCCACAAGTGCCCTATGGCACAAATCAGGAGAGCCACCCCTCCCAAAGCCAGCTCCCACCTCCTGCGACCAAGGGCGGTCCTCAAGACTTTCCATTCTGTGTTATTCCCCCCTTGATTATAGATACGAAACATTACTTTTTTACCTGGTTCTACAAATCAAGAGAGACCCGAGCACCCTGGTTTTTTATTTGTTTAAATCCAGCTCCTCTCACTGAGAGTGGGATCCAAAGCTTTTAAGTCACTGAACAAAAATCAAGGAGAACTGTTGCTGCCCCCACCCCTTCAGGGCCAGGTACTCCCTTGTTTTGCTGCTTTCTGTCCCATGGATTTACCTCCCAGTAAACCCAGCCTGAAAAGGAGGGAAGGTGGGAGACCACCCAGGCAATAGCCTTGCCCTTGAGGCAATTAGGGATCCCACAGCCCTTCACAGGACCACTTAGGTTATGAGTCTCAGCAGGGCTGATACAAGAGCCAAGTTCTTCTGTCCAGGGATCCTCCAGATGTGCTGGAGCAGCACTGCGGTTCCTAGAGGTCTGGGAGCATCTGAGCTGGGATTTGCTGGGCTGTGTGTCTCCTGTGGACCAGGTGCCAGTACCTCTGTTCCCCTGGCTCAGGGCAGGTCTGTCAGCGTGGCTTCTCCTCTCACATCAGCTCCTTTCCTCCTGAAGGGCCAATATAGCTGTAAACATTTCCTCTGTGATCACAAGGTAAATGAGAGGAAAGGACTCAGACATGCAACAATTTGGCTGGAGATTACCTAAAGCAACACAGCAAGAAAGGGAAAGCAAAGTTAAAGGGCAACAGAAACTCTGCCCTTCTGTGCTGGGTGGAGTTCAGAGGTTGCGAGTGAGCCCAGGAGGTTTAAGTGAAAATGTAATTGTTTCAGGGACTGAGCTGATGCCAGCCAAGACAAAAAATTCAACTATTACAAGTTGTCCCAGTGACTCATACCTGCGAGGTGAGTGTTACCTAGATATCAGCCATTCGAGTTAGTTACCCGTGCTCTGGGTTTGAGGATTCCGGCCAGGGACAGGGCACAGTCTTAATAAGAGCCTGACATGTGAAATGACATGTTTGTGTGACTGACGCCTGAGTATGCTCAGGTCAGATAGGACAGGGAAACCAGCCTGCCTCTTTGACTCAAACTATGTCTCTTTTACCTCCTATAGCCCAAGCTGAGCCTTGGCTGCTGCCTCTGGCAGGGAACGCCCATCTGAGGACATTCCCCAGGGATGGCAGCCGCAAACATGAGCATCTGGGGGTTCCCTACAAGGTTGTCCAGAAAGGTGTTGCTGTACTCGCAAGTACAACTTAGAAAAGTTGAAGATTTTCTGGGACAAGCCAAGCCTGCCTGGCAGGGAATTTTTCTCCCAGCAAGAAAATTAGAGAAAGAAAAGTGTTAATTATGAGACAACATCAGTGTTTCTCCTTGGGACAGGGAATAAGTTTGCCCCTCCCAGTGTAAACCGACAAACTCCTTTCAGTTAGTATGTGAACGCAGTGTTACTCCTGCTCCTCAAGAGAGATGGTTTCAACTAACTCTGTCACAATTCAAACCAAACCAAGAAGAGTATCTGGGAGCTCAAAAGCCATTTCATCCCTGTAGTTTTTATTGCTCTTTGTTGCAGCATTCCTAAGGAGGGTAGGGAGGTGTAAGTGGCTGTTGTTGGAGACAGGGCACAGGGGCAGGCAGACCTTTCATCCGTTCCCTGTGTCTCTGAAGCCTCTATGGAAACGGGCTTCCTACCGCAAAGGAAACAGAAATATGGAGATTTGTCAAGTTTATGGATCTACCCAGGCTATAGTTCCCTGGGAAGGAATTCAGCTGCAGTTTAGTGATCTCCAGGGCTTGACCTAGTTGCACATACATAGGACACTGAAAGGTATCTACACGGGGTTTGGAGCTGTGGCACAGGGCCTGCAGGAGACCTCAGCCCTTCTGGAGTGGCAGCTAGAGCCAGGCAGGACTGCCCAGGGCATCTCAAACAGCTCCAGGACCCTACACTTAGGCATCTGAATTGAGACTGTAGTCAGCACAGTCAATGAAGCGACTCAGTTCTCCTTCGCAGGTGGACTCAGTGAAAGTTCGTGCTGTTGCTTGTTGTGCTGAGCAGAGGTCTGGGCTCCCAGACTTCCCTCATCTGCTATTTGCCCCTCTTGCACTACATTTGTCTCACAGCCATGGGCTGCAGGGCTCAGATACAATCAGCTTCTGCACCCGTCCCCTGTGCTGGCTCTTCCAGAACTCTTACGCACTCGTCCCTCCACCCTTTAGTCCCTGGAGGCAGCACAGAGGTCTTCTCAGTGTTTCACCTTTGTGTCTGGAGGCTGAAGACACCGTCAACTTTTTCCCGTGTCTGGAGGGACAAACACCATCCCACCATCAGGAACATTCGTCACTGTGGTGTGTTTTTCAAGCTCAGCTGCTCATCTGGGTAAGCAGAGCTGGGCTGCAGTGCCTAACGTCTGCTCAGCGCTTGGAGGGTCTGGACTAAGAGGCAGCAGACACGGGTGAGAGGTTTGGCAACAAGTCATTTTGTGACTCTGTGGCTCAGAGATAGAGGAGACTCTGTTATCATGCATTTCCACCAGGGACTGAGTGATGACTTTAAAGAGTTAGTGGTGTTCCAGGCACAGAGGAGTGGGTAAATGCTGAATGTCCCAGATTAGAAGAGGGTAAATCCTGTCAACAGATATACACCTACTCTGCACTCACTACTTTTCCTGGAGCAAAAAGGTTTTTAGGATGACAAGACCTGAAGAGTCCCTCAGCTATCTCTGCCCCATCCCATTCTCGCACGTTACAATCACACTACATACAACAAGAGTCACAGGACTCAGTAAGAATGGATCAAAAAAAGACCTCAGGGCAAAGAGGAGGGACACAAAGATGATCTGAGGGCTGGAGTACCTCTGCTATGAGGACAGGCTGAGGGAGTTGGGGTTGTTCAGCCTGGAGAAGAGAAGACTCCGGGGACACCTTTTAGCGGCCTTCCAGTACCTAAAGGGGGCCTACAAGAAAGCTGGAGAAGGACTTTTAACAAGGTAATGTAGTGATAGGATGAGGGCTAATGGCTTCAAACTAGAAGAGGGTAGATTTAGATTAGATATCAGGAATAAATTTTTCACTATGCGGGTGGTGAGACCCTGGCACAGATTCCCCAAGAAGTTGTGGATGCCCCATCTCTGGAAGCATTCAAGACCAGGCTGGATGGGGCTTTGAGCAACCTGGTCTAGTAGGAGGTCCAGAGGGAGTGGCAGGGGGATTGGAACAAGTTGGTCTTCAAGATCCCTTCCAACTCTAACCATTCTATGATTCTGTGATTCTGTGATTCTATGATTCTATGATTCTATGGTTCTATGATTCTATGATTCTATTCAAGGGTGGTTACTAATTTCCATGCTCTTGACACAACCTCCAGCTAAGAACTGTCATGCAGTTCACCAGACATGGAGAAAGTACAACCAAAAGAGAGATCACACCATCCTTGTCCCACCTCTGAGGTTTTTCCACCACTGGGACCTGGGAGTGGTGGCCCACGGGGACTGCATCAGGCTGCAGGAGCTGAGGGTGAGATTTTACATCCTGGCTGCATCCTCTAAACCCAGAGACAGCAATGGGGGGGTTAGCAAGCCAGAGCTGCTGCCAGCAAGCACAGTCTGCTCAGGCATCAACGGGGAAAGCTGAGCATGAGAAGGGAGAAACTGCAGCAGCTGAAGTGCAGTCACCATTGCAGCCAATGAGTGGTGGGGGGATAGGGGGAAGAAACCCCTCAGCAATTTAGACTCCTACACCACTGGCACCCAGGTTTCCCAAGATACTTTGTGCAAGTGCAGATACCTACTCAGGGGGATTTGCAAGCATATCTAGTGATAGGGCCACATTCCCATGGGCTCCGCAGGTGCAGAAATCTGGTTGGTGATATTTTCCACTTGCTTCCCCACAGGTAGCGCTGACATACCACTGGGTACCTTTCCTCGTAAGGGAAAGGATCCAAAATTGGCTGTCTTCCCATTCATGTTGATGTAACTTTTTATTAAGTGTTGTGTATGTTGGATTTCATAGCCTGCATAATTTCATGTCAAAAAGTTTCTCGGGTGCCTGTATATCTCATTCAATGCCCGCTCTGTGCAGCTGGCTTTACATCCAAAATACCAGACACCTCTGTACACCCACCTTTTGTAAAAAAAAAAACCCAAACAAACAAACCCCAAACCCAAGGGGATGCAGGTACTGCAGGGCTGCATGAAACTGTGGTAAATATGGGATCAAGGGTTTCATTCAGCGGTGCAACAGCTCTTGGGTTGGATGTGTTTCGGTAGCATATCTGCACAGACCTATCCAATGTGAATGTAGACTTTGAGACGTTCATGCAATCTGTGCTGTTTACCTGGCAGGGGGAGGGCTTTGATGCTAGCAGAGACATGCTGCTTTCAGCAAGCAAGACAATTTGATGTCAAGATGGGTTTATGGAGATCAGACACTGATTTTTTAAAATTCTGTAGAAATTTTAGGAGCAGCAGATCAAAACCAGATTTTTAGCCTTAAGCTTGTTACACAGTTTAACAAGGAAAGCCTAATTTGCATTCCTTCCTTAGGCTGCTGTTAGAAGGCTGGAGGAAAACCTTAAATAGTCACCCCAATTTTGTAAAAAAAAAAAAATCTTTAAATGTTTCTTGACAAAAGTTTCAGTCCACCTCCACACCCTAATTTAATAATGGTAAATACAAGCCACACCATAAAACTTTGCTGGCAGAATATTTCAGCTGCTTCGTGAATGAAAATATTACCCTTTAAAATGATTGAGTCTTTCTCTCTGTGTCTTTCACACCTTCTTGCTATTGACTTTTCCTTTTGCTGTGTCGCTTTTTTATTATTATATGGCTAGATATGAAAATAATTTCAATCTGATAATCCCATTTGGCTGTATAGTCATTGTCCATCCCCCTGGAGTGAATTGGTTGTGCTCACTTCTCCAGCCAAATTAACTTTTTGCAGCAGTGACAAGCCACACGACAGCAGCTGGGTCGCAAACACATTTGCCTGGTGTTCCTTGATGTCCTCCTCACATGCACAATGTGCACCGAGAGACAACCTCATGAGGGACAATGTTCCGGAGCTGGAGCTTGAAAGGAGAAGAATGAAGAGGAACCTCCTGCTCAACAAGTAGTCCGTGGTGCCTAGAAGTATTTTTATTATTCTTTACACAGTCAAGAATAAATAAGGTGGTTTAATTAGAATCATAAAATCGGTTGGAAAAGACCTTTAAAATCATCGAGTCTAAAACATGTATGTCCAAGGCTCCTATAAGGCTACAGAAGATCCTAAAGAGTTCGCTGCCCACAAACTCAGAGGCCCTGGAGACACCAGGGCTGTGAGTGTGCTGGAATTGGGCAGTGGGCTAGGACTTCTTTCTGCCTTGAGATATAGGACGAGGACAAAGTCCTTGGCTGTGCAGCAGAGCCTGTTCAAGCATGACTTGAGCATGTAGAACTACCAAGGACTTAAGGGAGACAGCAGGAATACAACTTTCACTGCCTAGTCTTTGCCAATGTCCCTCAATAGAATTTAGTCCTGCATGTTCTTCACCCTCTTTCTAGGAGGGCAGGCAAGGAACTGTCCTCACTTGTAGGTGGTCATCCAAGTGCCAGCCTGTTCCTGCAACCCCAGCACCTACCACTGGCAGATGGAGAGATGAAACTCACTTTGGGATAGAAGAGCTGCACAAAGGGAGGCTGTACTATTCTCCCTCCTGCACCACAGTGCCCAGCAGTGTCGGCCCTTTGATTCATGATCCCCCTTGCTCCCACAAAGGTGAAGCAGAGCAGGGTCTGGAAGAGATCAGCACTTCACGGACAGACAAAGCAAACAGAGCTGGGAGAGCCTCCTGAGGTACACGTCTCAAGGCACCAGGAGAATGGGGAACGAAAAGCAGGTTTCCCCAAGTCACAGATGGTGTGCCACCACGTTGCAACACCCGCAGCAAAGAGCTTAGACCAGCTGAGAACCAAGAGGACCTGAATACTTGGCCACTTGCAGCCTGCCTTATAAATTTCAGAGGTTTTAAAGTCAGAAGGGACAATTCCTGTCAACTTGACCTTCTATAATATAGAGGTCTGGGAATTTCCTCCAGTGGGACTTGCTCTTAAGAGTACAGCTTGCCATTTAACTGAGAGAGTTTTTTGCAACACAGCCAGTCTTAATTTGAAAACCTCACACAATAGAGAATCCACAACATCTTTTAACATTTTGTTCCAGTGACAAATTACTCTCCCTGTCAAGCATGAATAGTTTAAACCAAAGATTTATTTCTTCCTACAAAGTAAGTATATTTCAACAGCTTGACAGCTGGAGTTCATCTGACCTAAAACCCGGATGACTATATTTGGCCAGATGAGTCTTACCTCTCCAGCGACTCCAAAAACAAGGCATTAACTACAAAATGATTCATTGCCTTTGAAATTTAAGTGGGGAGAAAAAAGAAAAGAAAAAAAAATCTTTTCGTTTGCATGGGCCTGCCAGCTGAATAACGCCCAGAAGCTCTCTCAAGGCAGCTACGTTGAAAACAAACAGAACAACAACTTGCAGCAATGTAAGGGTTCCTGCTGCCAGGGAAAATGCCATCTGCGGTTAACTCTCTCTTTCCCTCCTTATGCTTCAATAACACTTCTACAGCTCTTGAAATCTGGCATATCAAACTGTTCTGCGCATTGCCCTCCTTCCATGGTTAGGGCAGCAAAGACCTGCCCTAATTATGTCTCATATGGGCTTCCCTTCTGGAAGGTGAAGCTAAGTTCTCCGCAGCTCCCCCTCTGCTGACAGGAGGCTGAGCCTGCCCCTTTCCACAGGGTAATGGCTCTCTACTCAGCAGTGCTTGGTGCTTCTCCAACAGATCCCAGAAAAGATGAAGCTTTACACAGTGGGGATATAGTTAAGACAAAAATTCTGGCCTGAAACTGGTATTTTAGTGCAGTTTTTGTAAGGGTATTAACATACGACCGCTGAGGCTTTGATAATGCAAGGGCTCATGCCAGGTGGAAGCAGGAGAGAAGGCACCAAAAAAAACCAAACCAAAACAAAAAAACCCCAAAAAACAACACCCAAACAAAAAAACCCAAACAAACCCCAAACCCACACCTTGAATCAAAAATCATAAGGTCTGCAGTAAGAATTTTTATACATTGATCAAGTATGTTGAAGATACCATGTGGAAGCAGAGTAGAAAAAGGCCTAACAGTCCTGAAGGGAAGTGGGAATTGACCTCTGCAGCTATGTTAGTTGATCACAGTAGTATACAAGACTTCTACACAGACTTTGAGGGATAAACTTTCAAGATAGATATGGAATAAAGCAGCATGCTAACCGCAGATAGAGCACACCAAACAAACTCAGCAACTTTCTTGCCAAAAGCCATTTGATTTCTAGTTGGTGAATTGCAGGAAATCACATTCATCCAGACTTCACTGACTTGTTCAGTATGGCACTGTATGGGAAGTTATGAGCTATTTTAAGGCAGTGCAATTAATACAGGAAAAATACCGCAGGACATGGACCAGCCAAAGAGCAACAATAATTGTATTTACAGAGGACACAGGCTGGAAGAAAGCTGTTTCTGTAATTCTTTTAGCGCTGGGCTCAGGCCTATAATACTTTTCCTTGCATGGCATAGCTAATAAAAAGAAATGACAAGTGAAAGATGCTCAGAAGAATGGCATTAATTGAAAGACTAGTAAGAGAAGCTAAATAGTACTAAGGGCAAGGGACAAACGCTGATCTCATGTTCCTTTTGCCTGAAGAATAAGATGCCCAGTAGCAGGACAACAGCCTATACCTTGGCCTTTGTACTGAGTACAGGCACCCCGTATTCTCCCACCTGCCCCAAAAAAACAGCCCAAAAGGGAAAGGAATAAGACACAAATGGCGAGTGTAGATGTATTGCCTGAAAGTGTTAATCCCCTTTTGCTCTTACAGGCTGAAGAGGAAGAGCGCTTGAGGAAGCTATTGCTATAGATGACTTCCTTTCCATGGCAAAGTTTACTGACAGCTGCTTAAAAATACAACCAACATCAACATTTTACAGTGTAGATATTGACATTTTATTTTTTAAAAAGGAAAAAAAAAGAATACATCATTTTAGTGACTGGAAATGTGTACAAAGTTACATATTTCAAGGAATTCATACATTAAAGAAATAGGCTTTGAAAGAGTTTCTCTAATGCAGTGGCATGGGGCCTACAAATTCTTTCACAACCGATACTGCTCATTTCAAATACTCTATAATAAGATGGTCTTGGGAGAGCCAGAGATCCCCTGAGATGCCAGAACTGCTAGTACAGGAGGCGCCTGACCTCAGTTCTTCAGCTGTGAGTACCAGGGACACCCCAGTAACTCTGCAAGGTACGAGAGGAGATGTTCCAACAACACAATGCCATAATCTAAGGCCACCTCAGGAAAATCCGACAAGATCTCAAAGCTGTCAAAGTACCAGCAGTTTCCACACATCTTTAAACTGACTCATCCCAAACCTGGTATTTAGTAACAGCTTTAAGGAGTATATTTATATATAAATCTATTTAAAAAAAAAAAACACTATTGTGAAATTTACATGAACACACACAACTTTAGCAACACCATGTTTCCAGTGGAACTTGGTTATTAGCTGCTTGCAGTTTATATACAAAGCTGATTAATTGAAAAAGCTGCTACAGGGACCCAAGCTTTCTTCCCAGGTTAGCCCCTGGCTAGAACAAGGATTTCCTATGTGTTATGTTTTAGGAGTGGGCAATATTAAAAATCGTGATTAGAACACCAGGGTGCAGTGGTTTGTAAACATTTTGTCTTAATATTAAATTGAAATCCAGTGCATTCTCACACTCTGCTCTGACATCATGGATCAGCTGATTGATACGATGTTCTAAGAATTCATGGGAGATATAAAGAGTATGGCAAATAAAAATCCTTTAGACAAGTTCATACCTGGTGACAAGTTACTGAGTTTAGAGAAACGTCAAGCATGAATTTGATCTATAGTATAATCACGGGCAAATTTTTCCAGGATGTGGAAGTTTCCATTCCATATTAGCAAAACAATTTAAGTTTTGCACGATGCCCGGTGTACAGATGGGTACGCAGGTTTGGAGGGAAACAGTATGCCAAGCTCACAGGCAAGGCCAGCAACACAGGCCAAAAGAGCTCCAGATCTCTGAACAACTGGCCCATGTTGGAGACGTTGGACAGCAATGCCCACTTCTCTCCTGATTCCTACAGTCCTCAACTCCCTTCTACTAGGGAAAGATTACATGATACTGCATTTGGGGAAAGGGTCACAGGAAAATGCCTAAAGCAAATGCATTAGGGTTACACACACACACGCACACGCACACACACACACGTGAAAAAAAAAAAAAAGCTAGACTATCTCAAGACAGGAAAAAAAGGTCTTCCTGCTGTTCTTGAAGCTCTTCTTAACTCCTTCCTCCTCTTTGCCAGCTGGAGTCCTGAGTAATGAATGTCTGCCAGCTCTAGGCTTCCTCACACCCTTTCCTTGTGCTTCACGTTAGCCAGCTTGACTGTTTCCTGCTCAGAGGCAGGTGGAGAAGGCTCATCATGACATCCAATCATCAGCTGATAGACAATCACTCCTGCAATGGCCCCAAGGAATGGAGCAACAACTGGAACCCACCACCACTGTTTACCAGTCCTGGAAAACAAAGGGAAAATGCACAAGGTGAGAACTGCACCCTACACATTAAGATACTCATGTTTGGATCTGGAACAATGCAAAATATGGTCACCTCCAAAGATTACCATTGACTTGCAAAAGACAACAGTACCTGCACGTGCACAGCGATTTCCAAGGCAAGTGTTGCCTCTCACTGCAAGTCCAGATGACAAGCAATTCAGAACAGCTATTTCCAGGAATTTGAAGACTGTCTCTCCACCAAGAAAGGAGAGAAGCAGTTGCAGTACCTGAACTAGGCACCTTCACTTCCCTCCCACTGCTTGCAGGAAAGCAGGTAGTCTGTACCGCTCTTGGCACTCTCAATTTTCTCCAGCAACAGCAAAATCCAAATACAACAAAAGCCTTACATTTTCTACCACTAAGAAAATGATGATAGGCTAATGCTCAGGGTAAACCTGAACTTCTCATGGATGCTTTTAGATTGCCTCCCTGATAGCCATGTTAGGTCATGTGGTCTCACTGCCGGAAACAGCCAAGCTTCTACAATTTCTTAAGAAAATGGGGCAGAGCAAACACTGTCTTTTAAAAATGTTTATAAAATCCAAAGATACTTCATGGGTGCTAAGACTCTTTATAATACTAGAGCCACAAACAACTTGACACACACGGTTTTCATTGGCAAGCACTTACCAGAACACTTCAGTGCCCCAGCCAGCGATGGCTGTGAAGAGACGAGGCCCAAAGTCCCTGGCAGGGTTGACAGCGTAGCCAGAATTGAAGCCCATGGAGGTTCCAATAACGAGGACAACAAAACCAACTGTGAAAGCCTCCAGCCCCGTGGGGACGGGGTTGTTGTAGGGATCGACAATAGCCAAGACACAAACAATCAGGGAGGCAGTGCCAATAAACTGGGGAGAGAGAGTGAAGAAAAATAATTTAATCCAGGTTAATCTTTTAATCAAATTATTTAACTCCTCTGAAGTCCCATGCATTTAGGACTCATTCTCTAAACTCAAAGAGCCGCACTAAGTCATCTCATGGCATTATCAGACTACAGTAGACTGAGCACCCACGGGAATGAAATAGTGGAACATGCTTCTCTTGGGAGCCCACGGGCTCGATCAAGCCCACACCTTTTTCCCTACTCATAGAAGAACTATGAATAACTACTTGAGCAGCCAGAAAAGCTGAAGACACCTTCCTGAACATGCTTCCAGCCTGTCACAGCTGGGTGGCTGCTGTCCCTTTGTGGTTGATGGTCACGTCAAGGAGTAGACAGTCACCTCCAACACCAACCACCACCCCACACCTAGGTGACCTCTGGGTTGTGCAATAGCCACAATAGTACAGTGGGAGTGAGGAAGAGCCATCCTTCCTCATGCTATTGCTCTTCAGGGGCTAAGACCAAGTGTTATCCTTTTCACCAGTGTCCTGGCCAATCTTATGCAAGTGGTTAATCCCCTTAACACAAGCCTAAGGGTGCTCTCTGGTTCTGCTCTTCCTATGGGCTGTGCCAGCTGTAAAAACTTTTCTGGGTATCTTCTCTTTAAATTTTAATTCATTCTGTAACTAAAGGAGAAGCCCAGAACCACCCCAAAAGATTCCTCTTCAAATGCACCTTGTCCTCCTAGTGCCCTCTTACCTGGTCAAAGAATCCATTCACAATGTTCAGATGCTGAGATGGGTAGGTGGCAAAGATACCAGCAGTGCCATTTTGTCCTGTTACATACAGCTGGTTGCTGCCAAAAGCCCAGATGGCATCTAGAGGTGAGGAGGGAAAAAAAGAAAGAAAAAAAAAAAGAGAAAGGCAGAGAGGTCAGTCATTTTCCAACACGCACCAGAGAGAGATCCTTGCTTGGAAAATGACTAAAATGTAGGTTCCACAGAGCCATGAGTATTGAGACAGAATTCCCTGAGAACCCCATTGCTATGTGTTGCAAAACCATTTGGAAAACTTAGGGCGTGATCCACCACAGCATTTTACCAGTCGGGCTCACAGGCAGGTGGCCTGAGTCCCTGCTCCTAATATTTCTTGCTTGCCAGCCACCAGGAAAGAGTTAGAACCAAAATGTAAACACTAAGCTGACTTCAAATCTCTCCCAAAGGTACCCAAAATCCTGTGGTCTCAGACTTGGTATCAACACATGAGATACTGCTATGGACCTGATCTGCAGCAAGCAGGATTTGGGCTGACCTTGCACTTTCCTCTAAGCCAATACACAATTAGTTTTACCTCTCCGGGTTTTCATGTAGAGCAGTCAGCCCCTTACCTACCACTATGTAGAAGCTGGATGACTAACCTAGGCAGGCTCTCTAGATTCTCTCCATGGTTAGTGGAGAGAAAAACAGACACTTTCTGAAGGTAGCTCTTCCGTGGTTTAGGCAGCTAAAATGGGATTAACTCTTCTGAAGAGGAGACTTCAGCCCGCCAACTAGAAAGGTAACTGGTGTTGAACTGAAATCCTGATGTTAACAGAGATGAAGGCAGGTCACCCTCCTCCTTTCTAAAGTGAAAAGCAGTTGGTGCTAGTGCCAAGTGGCAACTTCCTCCCTTCACGTGGAAGGTACACTGACCCAGATGTCCTGCTCAGCTACAGGGAACACTGCTCCTATTGCCAGAAACAGACATCAGGAGGCAAAATCTGAGTCAAAATGTCACCCTTGATATTTGAGGAAGAGCAATTTCCAGCACAAAGAGACAGTTCTTGCCCACTGAATATTGCCCTGTGATGAGGAACAGGTGCATGAGGAACTGGATTTCTAGGATGCTTTCCAAAGTATAGAATCGCTCTGATAAACACAGCAGAAACTGCTAGAAATTCCCCTTGTCTGGAAGCTAACATGAGACAATGCATAAGGCGTCCATGGTGAAGTCTTTTTTTAAAGGATAGAACGGCTGTGGAACAATGCACAGATGGAAAATCCCCGTTACTACTAGTGTTTCATCAGCATTTCTGAAAGTTCTGTTTAAATACATATAGTACCTACAATCGGGACTATCCACTGGTCCATGTTACAGTGATCAGTACTCAAGGACAAAGACTCGCACACTGACGACGCTGGTTGGCCTTTAGATTGATTTGAAACCATCATCAGTATGAGGACAGAAAAGCCCCCCCAAGAAACAGAGTAAGGACGTTCCTCACATCTCTGATCTGCAAGAAAATGCTTCTCTCTGATTTGGGAACCAGCCTCCCTGCAGCGCGTCATGAAGAGCATCCATCTCACCCCAACAAACACAGAACATTTCTGCACTTACCATAGTATAGCCCAAAGACTATTCCAGCTCCCAGGAAAGCCCCCAGGGTTTGGGCCAGGGCATAAATGGGCAGCTTGATCCAGGGCTCCCGAGCCAAGAAGCACATGGCAAAAGTGACAGCTGGGTTCAGATGTCCACCTGCAGAGAGGTTGGTGGTTATTGCATTTTACAGGCAGAATTTGCATCCCAGAGACGAGGCAACGGACACTGGTTTCCATACCAGTGCCACATAGGAAAAGCACAGCCATCTAGGCCTACACAAAAATTGTCACAAGTGAAATCCAGCCCACATGGAGCCACAACGTACCTGATACCTGTCCCGAGATCAAAATGCCGAGCATCACAGCAAAGCCGAAGGCCAGGTTAACAGTCAGGAAACCTCCATGAGTCCCTCTGCTGAGGATGATCTGTGCAACGGAGCCACAGCCAAACAGCTAGGAGGAGAAGAAGAGATTGAAATTACCCTCTCTGTTTCATATCATGGCAATTGCTGACCAGTGCCTGTAACTGCTCCACTTACACCTGCATTCACCATCACAGCCCACCCATCACTCAAAGCCTTCAATCTGTGGTCCAAGTATCTAGGCGTTATCTTCAGGAGCAGCAAGGAAGGAGAAAGGACACAGAACAAGCCTATCTTCTGGCAGGAGGAAACAAAGCCGGGGCCAAAATCAAAAGCAAGATCAGACCACAGATCACATTTCCAAGAGACTGGAGGTCTTTGTCGAACCATCTGATTTTCAGGTGATAGGTGAGAAGAATCAGACAAACAGCACCCTGGACCGAGGTGTTTACAGTTCAGATGAGGGACAAGAGTCCTTATCATTTAAAAGGCTAATTCTTTGACAGTGTCACATGGCAGGGGCCAACTTTGCTAATGCCTGGAAATACGGACATGACTGAAGAAGGTCATACACAGCCTGACATTCATGGAGTCCTCTTTCAGGTGGCACTGGCTGACGGAGGGATTGGAGCTGCTTCCTTGGGCTGACATACCTGCACTTGTGCCAGCCCCAAAGGATGGTCTCTGCTGTGGGCACTCTGAGCAAAGGCCACGCCATCCAAAACCAGCCATATCCTTCCAGTGGCAAAACCATGTAAGAAAAGATCAGGGCAACACAGCTGACCCATCTCTGCAGCACCAACATGGCACAGGCAGCGTCAAGAAAAGTCCATATTCCACAGACAGTCTACCACTAGTACAGCCAGATGCTTGGACTTCTGTCCAAGATCATGGCTGCACTAAGCACTTTGGGGGACAAAAGTTTCTGCTGAGCCATAAGGGGTGTTTCCCAGTAGCTAAGGCAGGCATGTGCTCTTGCTCAAAGATGTGTGCTCCAAATGGGTGATCCTTCTCCTCCCAACCACATCCAAAAGCCATCCTTCCTACGCTCGCCCTTAACAACAGAGATCAGATTCCCGTGGCAGTTCATCACTCATCCAGCTGGAGGCTTTCTGCAGGTCCAAGTCTCTCCACTACCTACTATATAATTTAAGGAGCCCTAATCCTGATCTTCTGCATGCTTTTTTCTTCTACTAACTCCACCTGAATTGATTCTTGGTGTATACCAAGGATTATCACATCAGCAGGTACTGAGAGCATCCTTAAACTAGGACAGGGATTACAGCTTGCTCCTGAGATCGTTAAATCTAGGGATCAAGGCTTGCCTTATTTCTACTGACCACATGCCCATATCTACACACCCATCAAGACTTTCTGCTTCTATGATCTCCATCATCCCAGAATTACACAATTGCCACAGAGGCAGTATCTGCTCCTAGGGAATAAGACACCAAATAGGCAACAGGGGTAGCTCTCTTCACCTCTCCTGCCAATACTGGACATGCCCATTGAGCAATGCACAACCCAGATCAGGGGCAAAGCCAAACCACACCTAACTCATCCCCTCTCATCCCCGTGACAACGGGTGAATTACTAGCAAAGCAAACACTGCACTCAGCCTGCTGGGAAAGCAGCAGCCAGGTAGGCTGCAGGCTGATTCAGGAGGTGGACACTCTGTACACAGGTGCCTCTTGACAAGGAGCCAGGTCCCCAACACAGGATCTTGTGTATAAAGAACAAAGGAACCTGCAGAACTCGTTAGTTCAGGAGAGGGGACGTCCAACACTGCTCTCTACTGGGTGCAGCCAGAACAGCCCCTTCAATGTCCTAACCCTGAGCTGCCCAGCTGGGAAACCACATCAGAGAAGACACCCAGGCAAAGACAGAAAAGATGAGTCTTGTTTATCATGCAGCAAACAGAGCCATTATTCCCAGCTATGCCCAAACCACTGGAGGAGGCGTAGCCCCAGATGAGCAAATAAATACCGGCTAATGACCAGTGTGACATCTGTTCCTTCCCTTACCCCAGAAGAACACCAGCATGCTTTAGACAGAGGTTTAGAGAGAGTATTTATTTGACCATGGCATTCAGCTCTCTAATGCCACGCAGCTCATCGGTCTGACCAGGGAGGGGTTGAGCCCACAAAAAGCTGCAATGGGCATCTGAGTTTGTCACAGTTGGCCCCAGGTTCTTCCAATTGTTTAAGGTATTTGTGTTATTCACTCTGAAAGAACTGGCAGTTCTGCAAGTGGATGGTGGTTGGCTCACTAGTCACATAACTTCTGGTTGCAGAAACCACAGAGTAAATTTTCCCCCCCTTCATCCTCCTGGTCACCTACAAAGGTCCTCCTTTAACCTGGAGGAAGGCCAGATCTGCCATTTCTCAAGAAGTTGTTCCCCATCCTCCTCTCCCTCCATCGTACACCTGGCAATAGCTCTCCAGCTTTTCCTCAGAAGAGAGTCTATGGGCCATGTTAAAACAGCCCGGAGCCACTCCACAGGAGCATTACAATTATTTATCAGATCAGCCCTGAGCACTAGTTGGCTTAATTTGGCGTAACAGTAGAAAACCTGACCCTCAGCAGATAGAAAGAGTAAGGTGATATTAAAGGACAGGTTTGAACTTTGATATGCATGTGTGCAATTCCACCCTGCACCAGTGGAGTCCACTAAGCATGAACATATATTCTCATGCATGACATCCATCCATGGCATTTGACTTTCAGGAACCAGTTCAAATCATGGAACCCGTGCTTTTGTGGCAAGTGGCTTGACATTACACAGTTTTGTTGTGGTAGTGGCTATTACAATTTTTAATTACACCATTTCCACTTCTGCTATTTGCTAGTTTTCCTTCCAAATCCTTTTCCCAGGATATACGAGACTGGAGACCCTCAACATCCATTTTTTTAATTCTTCCTTTTCTAACGCTAGTGGAGAAGTGTTTAGGAGCATCTAGCTTGAGTTGAAATGCAAGGAAGGTCAAATAAAAGCAATTCAGCATTTATCCCAGTGGCTTTAAAGTGCATGCAATGGATACAAAAGTTCTTAGTCAATATTACAGAACTACAGTCGGAGACAGTGGTGCACACCCAAGGCAGAGATGACACCTCAACTCTTGATTTTAGTAACCTGCCTCCAACAATTCTTTTCTTCTTTTTTTTTTTGGTAGTTTTGTTGTTGCTGCTGTTAAAAAAACCCAAACATTAGTGGAAGAACATCCCAGCCAACAGAAAGCCAGGTTAGCCCCTCACATGGCAGCATGTGCAGCAGTCGACGGCTATTCCCCCATGATCCACTAGCCAAGTTCAAAAGCAGTTTTAAAGTGCTAATAAAATGATTGCAACAAAGCATCACTCCGATGGATTAAAGCTACTCTCCTAGGAATTGAGGTCAATGTACCCATTAACCAGGTTGATGGAAGCCTGCTCCCTAATTTCATCTTACTGGCTCTGGCAGATCTATGGCTTTCCCTGCCAACAGGCACGCTTCTCCTCTTCCCTCACAAGTTAATCCAGCTCCTTGCACTGTGAAAAATAACAAAACTCATGTTCTGCAGGATCTGTGAGTTGAACTGGTTCAAGGGTGGAGGGGCTGACAAACTCCAAAGCCTGTACAACAGAAGGGACAGCCAGAAGCAGCAGCAGCAAAACCAGGAAATGGTAGCAGGTCATTGGGTGAAACGTCACACGCAGGAGAACCTTAAACTCCCTGTGTCCAGGGCATGTTTGGAGATTGGCCATTTCGTTTTTGTCACCCAAGGCAAAAACACCCCATCTTAATGTCTGGAGACAAGAAAGCTCCGGAGGTAGTCAGGGATGGTAGGAAAGCACCTTGGAGGACACAAAAAAAGTTGAAAAAGGTAATGAAGAAGTGAGGCCACCGGAGTTTATAGGCAGACCTTGTGAAAAGCAGCCCTGAACATGAACTTGGGAGAAAGGTAGTGCTCAGCACTCCCCTGCACAACAGCCATGTTTCCTCCTTCGCTTGCCTCCGCTTTTCTTTGGGGTGCTTTTTCACACCTTCAGGTGCAGCACAAAAGGCCTGGATGCATTTGCTTTTGGACTTCAGACAGACTGATCTCTAAATCAAGATGGGAAAGTTTTGCTCGCGCAGCCCATGAGGAGTGTTATTACCCGAGTTACAAGCTTCCTCTTCAGCCAGCAAATAAACTAGGGATTAGACAAGGAGCCTGCTGTAAATCCACCCTAATCACCTCGGTGGACAGGAAAGGCTGCTCAGCCCTCACTGTCCTCCGTTGGTGGAGAAGATGCCAGAAGGGCAGCCAAACCAGGGGTCTACTCTGAAAGAAAAGACACTGAAGTATTGATAGAAGATTTTAAGCATTTGACACACAAAGGGATCCCTCTCTTCATATCAGAGTGGAATTTAGGGCTGTCCTACATTCCCTTCAAGGGGGAGGTTGGGAGAGAGTGGGCAGACGACTATCACTTTACAGACAGTTCAAAACAAATTCCCAACTCCTTCTCCACAGCTCAATGCAAGAAGGGGTTAAAGGCACTGTAAGTCTCCCCCATGGCCTCTTGCTGCCCTCCCCAAGGAGCAGGACCCAGCCGGGAAGATCTGACAACAGATCCATCCCCATTGCTGTTTCTGCTCAAACAGCATGAGGACATCTTCCTCAACTCCATGGCCCATGCAGCCAGGACAATCTCCATCAGCCACACAGGCAGTGCAAGGAGCACCATCATTTTTGCCTTTCCCTAAAGCAACTCTTGAGCAACCAGGCTGGTCCTTGCAAGGCAAGGAGAAACACTAGAACCCACAGTCGGGCTTCTTACCCAACTCAGCTGGAACCACCCTGGACTGAAGCAGTCCTACAGGGAAGGGCAGCCACAGATGGTCCGTCATGTTACGGCTCTTTCTGCACTTCACACTGTCCCGGAGCCAGGCAGGGCTGCAGGACTCAAGAGATAAGAGGGGCTACAGAAAATTGTGCTGCACATACATCACGTGCTACAACAATGCTGCACAAAGCTGGGGAGACAAGCGGCGCTCAGCACAAGAAACCTGAGAAACTGTCAGCAGAGGAGCCGGGCATTAGAGACGAAATTCACTATTTTACTTTGTTTCCCCCACACACAACCATGGAAGCCAAAACACTTATTCTGATATCCCCCAGACATCAGAATCCCTCAGATTGGGAGGTTTTGTCTCTTAGAAAGACCTGTACAACTGGTGGGGTTTTGCTCACAGGGTTGGGCACTGCTGGGGAAAAGCTGCCTTCCCACTGACAGCAAGTCCTGGTGCCTGAACTGTCCTGTTAGTAGGAAGGAGAAAACTCCCTGCTCTTGCATGGGGATAGCAAGGAGGGACAGTTTCAGACAGTTAGTGAAGAGCTTTGAGCTCTTCTGGTGGAAGAGGTGAGGGAGAGCAGCAGCGCTGCCACTTCCCACGCCTGCACACCCGGCAGCGCAGATCCTTCGCAGGGGGGGGATAAGCAGCGCTTGACATGCTCACAGCAAAGATTTCCGGCCCCTTCCAAACCCTATCAAAGCATTAAGAAAAAACAGAAATTTTAAAAATTACAAAAAAAAAAACAAATTTAAAAAAATCACATTCTCCAAATGTGACAAGCTGGGTTCAAGCAAACTGGCGCAAATCAAACAGCGGCTGCGGGGATTGCTGTGCAGCCCCCGACGGCTGCAGGATGAGCAGCAACTTTAAGTTCTGCACTGCCAACCGTTCACTGAGGCTCCCAGCCACTTTGCAACTTTGGTTTCTGTGGTCTGCAGCTCACTCAGACTCCAAAAAGCTCCCACCTGGCCACAAAGTCAAGACAGCCCTGATTGAAAAGCAGTTAGGAATTGTTTTGTTCTGTCTTTGTGCCTCCACAGCAGTGAATCACAGTTAGTCTGGCTTGGAAATCAATTGTAAACAGCGAGTTCCTTCTCCTGCAAATGTAAAAACCAAA
Source organism: Chroicocephalus ridibundus (assembly GCF_963924245.1). Lineage (NCBI taxonomy): Eukaryota > Metazoa > Chordata > Aves > Charadriiformes > Laridae > Chroicocephalus > Chroicocephalus ridibundus. The sequence continues at coordinate 77,304,853 of NC_086316.1, read as the reverse complement.
CAGTGCCAGCTTTGGTATTTACAGCCAGCAGAGCAAGGCAAACAGATCGAGCCTTTAAGGGAGGCACACTGGAAATCCAGCTTTAGTGGGTTGCTACAGTAATAACACAAACAGCAAGCCACTGGGAAAATGCCTTCAGCGTTTGCATTGCTTAACTATTGCCAGCAAGCGGTGCTTCTGACATAGGTATAAAGTTCAAACCTAAAGTACTGCTTGAAAAGTGCGTTTTGAAGAGGGGAAAAAAAGACGGTCACTTTAATTATCAGAGGAAAGGGAGAATCAGCATTACTGTTCTTATAACAGAAAGGACACTACTTGCAGACTAATACTGTGTTGTGCCAGGTGCTGTACACAGCAAAAGCAGCTTGCAAGTAAAGAGCACCTCGCCTTCGCGCTATTCAGGGCTTGGCTGCTTTAGTTGGATTATTTTTCTTATCTTATCTTAAAAAAAAAAAAAGAGGCACTATTTTGTTTTAACATTCTGCTATCTTTCCAACCTCCTTAAAAAAATAAGAAAAATAAAATCAAGCACCAGGTTAATTCTTACAGGCAAAGAGACTTTGCAGGGGTCTGAAATCGCTTTGCTCTAGAAGAGCTTGAGCGTGCTGCGGTCGTTACAGGAGTGAAAGGGAGGAGGGAAGAAGCTGAAGCCGTGCCAATATCCACAGTGGGGCAAGTTTTACATTAGACAGTGAAATTTAAAGTAAGCTGCAAACTTTAAACAGTCTCCTTCCCTTCAGCTCAGGAAGTTAATTTCAGTGCGAACAATATCAAACCTTAAATCCATCCCTAATATTGTTCTGCTCTGGACATATTTGCATATTTATGCTCAATCAGTTCCATGTCCGGTGAAGACAATTTCATGGATCACATGTCTTTTCTCAGGTATTTTATTGTTTGAAGACAGTAAGAGCGATTTACCAGGCTCAAATGCAGCTAAATGCATGCACACCCAGCTCAGCCTCCTGGTGGGGCGGCGGGCAGCAGGGGCTTTGGCAAGGTACACAACGACAATCTCTCTCCTGGGACTGTCCAGTTCAAACCAATACCCAGGCCACCTGAAAGGGGAAGAACATCATCTTCAAGGCGCTTTCTGTTTTAGGCAGGTGATATAATAAAAAGATGCAAAAGAATTGGGGTGGTAGGGAGCAAAAAAAAAAATTACTTTTTTTTTAAGTAAAATAAATAGAATCACTTCATTAACACAATAGACTGGGAGAGCTCCAAGGCAGAAGGGCACTGACGCCCAGCAGAGCCGTACTGCAGGCTTGTTGCCCTGGAACCCATTTCCCTCTCTGTAAACCCTGGTTTTGTCTCTGTCACACCAGGTAATGCAGTTGGAAGAAGGAACATTTTTTGGATCACAAGCCCTTCTGAAAGCTCTGACCCACGTGGCTAAAGGCTTGCTTCTTTTCTCCAGCAATATTAAAAGCCTTACCTTGCTTCAGTCCTGAGACTAACTGCAGCAACATCAGTGATTCACGGACAGCAACTTTCTACCTGTTAATCACTTTCTTATAAGCTTTTACCCACCCTAATCCCAAATAATCCTTCTCTGAAAAATCAACAAGACTTGTTTGGAAATCACCAAAGGTGCGTCACTCTGATGATAAAGACACTGCACCTTGCAAAGCTGCTTTCTTTTAAGAGCGGTAGCATTTTAGGGGGACCTGTATCCTCCCACACAAGACCCAGTAGTCTCCTCTTTCCAATCAAAAAAGAACTTTATTTATTAAAACATAAGATAGTGTGTCGGTCCTTCTGTGTTGTCCCCACAAGCATGTGCAGCTTCACCAAGTCATCCACCAGTTAGAGAGAGGTGTAAACCTACAATCACTCCACTGGAGCCGATAGGATTGCCCTGGCTTTGCATCACTTCAGAGAAATTTTCCCCCGCAGGTACTCACTGGGTGAACACCAACCCTTTTCTGCTGCAACGTGAACTCAACAGGCTCGCGGCCTCTTGCGCAGTCCTGCACTTTCGGATGCAGTTGCCTGAAGCCAGATATCCCCACCCCGGTTTTGCTATGCCAGCATTTGCTCCTCACACACCCCTGTCCTAACTGTTCACATCTGCCTCAGACTTCCAAGCAAGCCAGGGCTGCCCAAAACACCTTCAAACCAAATCGCTTACAGAGATACCCACCCTGCTTCATCCCTTATATCCCATCCCTTCGGAAACCGAGCACTAAAAGAGTTTTGTTGCCATTTACCACTTAAGAACACATCAACTGACAGCTCAGCACTGCCACACACAAGGCAAGCGCAAGGTCCTGATCAGCAGCCGGCACAGGCATCGTGCAGCCCAGCTGATAAGACCCTGGGGAACGGGCAGCCAACAGCAAAAAAACCCACTGCAACAGTTTAAATTCTGGCTACTTTTTCTCCATAGGATGCACAAGGAAAACAAAGCGAGGTGAGGAAAAAGCTTTCACTTCCCCGGGTGATAACCCTTGGAAGTTATTTCAGTGCCAAGAAAATATTCCAGGGCAGGGAGAAAGGAAGTTTTGCATGATCTCTAGCAAAACACTTGATGCTTGCACAGAGACTTCTTGCTCCCTGTGCTTTGCAGACACATGGAAGCCCCCAGACACCTGCCCAGCTCTGCGGAGCCCACCCTTTGCTGGCAACCCCAAAGGTCGTCCTATGGCAAGGTGCATGAATCTTTTTGCTGCGGATAAGGATTTCTCCAGTCCCCAGGGGGCAGGTTGCACTGGAGCTGGGCTCGTCCCCAGTGCAAACTCTGGCAGCAGCGCAGCCCCATCACCAAGACGATTTCTCCCCGCACCCAGGGGATGGAGAGCATCCCCACACCCAGGAGATGGAGAGCATCCCCGCACGGCAGCACGGACTCACCACCAGGATCAGTGTCCCCAGGCATTCAGCCAGCGCTTGCCGGACTAGCTTGTTTCTGATCCTCAGGTGCTCCTCAATAGTAGCAAGAACGTCCTTTTGCCTCCCCATCGCAGCAGAGGTGCTCTTCGAGCGGTGTCAGGGGAAAAGCAGCAGCTGACAAAGCCTCAGCGAGGTTTCTTCCCCAGCACAGATGCCTTCGCTTATAAATAAGTTCAGCGATGCCTGACACACCTCCCGGGTAACCACACCCCTTCCACCCGCTTCTCAGACCCAACTTAGCTTTTTTTTTTTCCTCCTCCTTTTCAGTGTGAGACAGAGTGGGTGGTTTTCTTCATTTCCTTTATTGCTTGCATAGGTAAGCAAAGAATTCAGGAGTTTCAGAAGAAGGAACGAAATGTGACAAAAATGTCCTACTCAAACCCATGCTGTTTTCATCACTTGCCACCTAAAACACAGGGTCGTATCTGCCCCTCTCCAGCTCCAGCTGAGGTCCTAAAAGCTAAATGCATGGACCAAGCAGTACCTTAAGCCGCTTGTGCAACCACAGTACCCTGCTTTCAGCTTTCTTTCCCTCCCAAATTCCTGCAGGATGGCAAAGTGATGAGTACTCCTGTGCTGCCCTAGAGGCTGCAGGTGCTTTTGCAGCAACATTGTGGGGCAGGAGGGTTTGATCCCCCACATCTGTATGGCAGGCTGAGGGCAAGGCACCTCCTGACTCCAGAGGTTACCTAGCAGAAGCTGGCGTTAAGAAGCAAGACCGGACATTTCTCCATGGAAAGCTGCATCTAGGTCCAAACCCTTGTGTACCGTTACAGTTTCTCTGCCCCTCCCAGGGCTTTGGGAGAGCATTCCCAGCCCAGTCCCTGTGAAAGCTGTGAAGAAAAGTGGTGAGAGGTCTCAAGTGCAGAGCCAATGCCTTGTCATAGGACCTTGACAAGGAGACGACCAACTCACTTATTCTCGCAGGAACCAATCCTTGCTGCCTTTTCATCCTCAGTAACATCCAGTATCACACTGGGACAGTTCTATGGGACGGTCTGAATGAAAGCTGTCCCAGTCCGTACCATCTGGGGTGAGGGCTGCTAACAGGACGCGTGCCACTCGTGGCATCTGGTTTCTGTTAAGTGAGCAGTAAAAATTCCCAGGGCTCTTTGACTCACCAGGGCTTGATGCAGAGCAGCAGGGCTGAATTTGCAGGACTGAAGGGGACCCGTTTCCTGGATTTGTTCCCCCGCCTCCTCTGCAAAGATGCAGAAGCCTGGCTTTTCCTCTTCCCCTTATTTAACCATCGACTTTCCTGTTGGAAAAGCAGAGCTTTTTAGTGCAGTGGTGAATGCGTCTTTATTTCGTACAGAAACTGCAGTCAGCCCAAGGAATAGAGTCAGGAATGTTGTTAAGAAAGCAATAACGTTCAAGGAATCAAATGCAGGGAAACACTCGGATCCAAACATAATTACAGGGACAGGAAACTTTCCTTATTACTTTGCGCTCAGGCCCGGTCTGTTATCACCAGCATCAATGGGATCTGAACTACAGCGAGTGCTCCCTCAGCCCCATGCGTGCTCGCTGCGGCTGGGGTTTGCAAACCAGTGCTTGGGACACGCTTTTTACCTTCTCTTCCTCTCTCTCCCCTCACCCTCTTGCTGTGCATCCTCTGAGCCATGGAGGATCCACAGCCGCTCCTCTGCCTTGCTTCCTCCTGCTCTCCCCTCTCCTTTATACTCCACTGTGTCCTTTTCACCCTGACTCCGTATCAAAGTTATCGCAGCCAGAAATGAAGCTGTCTGTTGGGTTTTTTTTCCCTTTCGGCAGTTCCTAAGGTAAGGTCCATGGGCTGTTTTGACATTTGTTGAACTACCAGTGTGCAGATGCCGTGTTCTGTGGTGTAGCTTTATTGAAATTTATTTAGGCTGGGTCCTGGATCCCGTTTCTTCCCTGGTGGTGTGTCCCCACCACCCATAAGACCACTCTGGGCCATAAGAGCAGAGTGAGACAGGTGACGACCAAGAGGCATGGGGAGGTGTGATGTTCTCCAGGTAGGTAGGTACCTTTGTCCTGTCTGCAGCATCTGAGCACCTCTGGCTACAAGTTGAGGATGCAGGAAATTTCCTCATGACTGGCGAAGGGAGGGGAGATGTCTAGGCTCACAAGTTGACGACAGAAGATGGTGGTAACAACAGCATCAAAGCTGGTGCTTGGAAAAGTCTAGACAGATGCAAGCCCAAGGAGCCAGGGTGGGGTGGGCACTCCAACACCATCTCTGTGGCTGACTCACCGCCTGACCCTAAGCAAATCCTTCACCTTTCCACACCTCAGCTTCTCCATCAGTAAATTAGAGAGAGTGACCTTGAATTCCCTTCCTGGGGCGTTGTGAGGGTGAATCACTGCAGCCCAAGATCCAATGACTTAAAATGAGCAATAGGGACTTATGCAATTGCTTTCCCAACAGAAAGCCATGTTATTATCTAAGAAGGCGCTTGGGGAAGGGGCAGTGATGCAATGCTGGAAGAAGTGGAAGGTCTTTTCAGAAGCAATAGCTAATCAAAATGTGGGTAAGAACTGAAAGACTCCCATTCTGGAGCTTCTCTGTGCCAAAGCAGGAATTGCCCTGCCATACATTCAGCTGGACTCCAGGAACATATGACCTAAGCACTAAACAACTAAAGATGTGTGTTAGCGGCAACAGGTTTCCAAACAAGCCCATCTCCCACAGTAACTGGTGCACAGGGTACTGGTACCCACCCTGGTGGTTAGAAGAAGTCCACAGTCAGTAAAAGTAAACAAGGAAGGATGTAGCAGTAAAACTGACAAGGCAGGACCTCAGAGCTGCTGGACTTTCCTATTGTGGGGTGGATACAGCAATATGTCCATGCCTTTAGCATTGCCTTGCATGGATAATCAAAGATGTTATTTCACAGCATAAAGGCTTTGTCACAAACCTCTGTCACAAAAACTCATGCCAGACCTCCTGGTGGTGGTGCCAAAGCTACTGAAGCCCAATCAAGGAACTTCTGCTGTCAGTCATGGGCTGATTCAAACATCAGTCATTACAGTGCCTAAGGTGAACTATGTCTATCAATCTGTACAGTGTCAAACCAAAAAATTAAGGCATTTGGGGGGGAGAGGAGGGGAGGAAGGCAGCGGGGGAGGAAGGCGGGGGGGGGCGGGGGGAATGTAACACTTGAGTTTATGGAAACCGCTGGTTGCCCAGAAGACGACTCAAAGAGAAATAGGAAGCTCAGCTAAGAAGGAAACCAGAGATAACATTGTTCTTTTGTGCTCATTCCACACATCTCAATCTTTTCTTCCAATATCTTCTGGGACCCACAAAATATGGGAATAACTAGGGATAAATCAAGGTTTTGAACCCGTGCCCTCTGACCTCAGACCAACAGAGCACTTGTCTGTAAAGTTTGTCACTTTCTTGTTCCTTTCCTTTACCTCCCACAGAACCATACAATATGCCACAAGAAACTCACTGTGCTCAGGCTGTTATTTCTAGACACGATCCAAAACCAACACCCAGGTTCCAAGTTTGCTGTTTGCATTGCTGCTTGGCTCCCTCCCTCACCACTCTACTCCAGGGGAAAAACACAGGTGAAATTTTAAAGGAAGAACCAATCCTTGGCTCCTCTTCAGCTGTTTTCCTACTGGCTCTAGTGACACAAAATAAACTCAGGCTCATAAACTCCTTGGCTTCTGGAGACGGCTGAATCAGCCTCCAGCAATGTAATTTTTCCTATTAAAAACCAAGTTTAACAAAGTAACCAGACTTTTCCTTAAGCAGCTGAATGGATAAACCTGGACCGATGGGTTCCACATCTTGTCCAAGCCAAATTGATTCACCCATCCCAGGATGCATGGTGCAATTCAATAAGGAGAAAAGCGTGAATCACACAAATCTGTAATGAGTCGTTGCACTGATGGCTGGGTCACCTGGTGCAATACCCGTTATGCCAAGAGAGGTCACTGGGTCAAAACATGACAGGAATCATCCTTATGAAATCTCCCTTTGGGAGATACCTCTGACCCTCTCCTTCCCATGATCCACTTGACAGAGCAATGTTGTGACCTGTTCAGAAGATTCCATTAAAAATAAAAATTATAGCTTGCCTAGCAAGGCAGGATAGGATGTGAGTGGGTTGGAAGTTTATAAGCTTTCTAAATGATTCTAGCTGGAGGGTTGAGTGTAGTGCTTTCAACATCTTGCCTTGTATCTCCAGATTTGCAGAGCTCAGTGTTCATTTCATGTCTGGGTCTGCTTAGCCCTCCACCTTGAGTTAGAAAACTGGATAAATTCCTGCAGGGAACAGGGGTACCTACACAGCTGAGGGCTGTGGATGGCATCTGTTTGGAGAAACTTAAGGTGAGACTGCAATCCTAATTTAGATTCCTTGGACATCTAAGAGAGGCCTGGAAGTTGGCAAACTGGGTTTGGACTTTGAATTACAATATACTAATGGGAATAACATTTAAAATCCCTGAAACAGCTCTTCATGAAATCCACTGCTTCAGACCAAGTGGAGCAAAAGACGACCCTGAGCTGAGTCTATACTTCTTATTCAGAAGTGTCCCATACGGATGGATCCCCCAGAATTACATCGGAGCTTGGGCCCACTGCCTGTTCCCACTGGCAGTTCCTTGTCATGTCTGATTTCCTTCTCATCCTAAAGCTGGTCCTAGTTTACAGGACTAAACATCATTCATAACATGCCATTCCTGTACAGAAGCCATTTTCCAGTATAAGCAGTTGCATACCAGAATAACTACTGTACACTGGAAAAGGACCAATTGCTCCAGAAGAAAGCTCTTTAATAACACATCTGAAAGGAAAGCTATTATAAACAGCTCCCCTGAAATAGGGTTTTGGCAGGAGCTTCTGCCACAAACTGCTCTGTGTAGACAGTCGTTCTTCTGAGAGCTGCAGAGCCAGTCCTGACTTGGAGACATGGCTGCTGCTGTGCACCACAGCGGGAGAGTTCAAAGACCCTGAAGGCAGAAGACACATAAATGGGGTGAAACTCCAGCAGCTTAAAGTGTGAGTCAGGAGCAATGACAAGAACTTTCCCTACCAGGTGAGGACATGTCTAGGAATCGAGAGTGTGCTTGGTCTCCAACATAACCACAGGTACTCCCGGCACAGATGTCCCTGAGCACAGAAATAATCACTTTAAGAGCAAAAAAAATCTAGATGTCATTTTAGATGTCTACTCCATGTGATCACTTTAGAAGAGTCTCTTTCTTGGCTATAGAGGAAGCCTGAAACAACTGGCCCAGCAGGAGACAGCTACACATAGTTGCTGTAAGCCACCCCCAGTCTCTAAGGAGGTGCAGACGTGCAAAATGCACGTGTATGTGTTGTACCATGGTTGGGGTGAGGTAGTCATAGTAAGAGCAGGGAAGTCTTAATACTGTTCCACAATTCACAGCAGGGGCTCTCTTTGCAATACCACATGAATTTCGTATGACCCGTGCTCAAGAAAGACAAACTGAAAGTGGAAGAGGTGCAAAGAAATATCAGAATGACAAGCAGGTGAAGGGAGTCCCTCCATTCTAGTATGGGCTAAAACTGCTCAAACAAGGTAATGCAGCAAACCCAAGGCCAAGTTCGGACATACTGCTGTCAATAAGTACATCGGGAAGTGAAAGGACTGTTTGTGTTGGCAGAACTAGGGATGAACCAGCCATGGATAATTTTAGGCTGGAGAGGAGAGGACATGGATGTTCGGTAGGTATTTTCCAATTCCGGGAAGACATTTTAATTTCCTAGGAGTGTGAAAGAAGGCATGGAGTTCCCTGAAGTAGTTAACTCTTTCTCCCCATTTTCTGTACCCTGACCCAATTCTGTACCCCCAAGTCTTGCTTGCCTTCATATGGTTTCTGCAAGGGAATTCCTGATAACCTGCACCCTCAAAGAAAAGAATCAGGCTCCCGAACTGTAAAAGCATCTTTGGAGCAAACTACAATCTCTGTCTCTAATGACTTCAGGGGTGCTGAAGTACTTTAACTACCAGTTCACCCAGACACTCCCTCAATCCACCTCTGCAAACGCAAAGTGAGCTTGCCTACACTTGCTGTAAGAACAGAGTCTGCTGTCCTCTCTGGGACATTCACTCCTTCAGCTTATTTTAAATCAGCCTGGATCCTGGGGGAATTTCCATACTGGCCTTTTTTTTTCTTTCCCCTGGGTAGTTTAGGTATTAAACATCATCCTTAAGCAAACAGGCATTAAGGAACTCCATTGTAATGGGCATTTCTGAGATTCCATAATGCAACAGGGATTTGGCATGGACAAGCCACCTGAGACGAGCGCCCGCGGCTGTAGAGATAACAGGGCTGTAAACAGAAGAGCTGGGCTGTGCAGTGGATGCAACACCCGAAGTCTAAAGAGACATAAGTATCCCCCCGCTGAGTTCACCAGCGGAGTCCCTCTCCCAAAGAGAGGGAGAATGTCCTTCACCTCACAGCTCCTGCACAGACGGACAGCAGCAGGCATGGGACATGAGCTGGTTTGGGGCAATAGCTTTTAAACTGGTTCTGGAGGCTTCAATGAAGGCTTGATCTTATGGGTGGGGAAAAACAAAGAACTTAAATGCCGTTGTAATGAGAGCCACTGTCTTACTCTCCCTCCCCTTGGATGGCGTTACATTGGTTGACTGACCCTGTGGCTTACCTGGAATATCCCAAGGGTAAAAAGCCAACATTTCCTTAGAAAAATGTCCTGGCCTCTTTTTTCTGGGCCTGCCCAGAAGGAATAAAAGTGGGGATTTACACACTGAAAGCCCTAAGAAGACTCAGCAAAAGTAGATGCCAAAATTGGGTGTAGGAGATATTCAGAACTTCAGTCCTAAACTAGAAGTGCTGAAATGGTCTAATCCTGTGCTCAGGAATACATCCATTAGTTCCCATGTGTGGACACAGGGAATCCAAGCCCCAGTTTGCTTCATGACCCAAGGCATGGATGGGTTTTATCTTGAGAAACCTGCTGTCAAATCAAAGTGGTTTGTGGAAGCAGAGGGGAGGACATGCCCAGAAAAGCAGCCCAACGGGCAGACCCTGATATCCCCATACCCTTTACATCTGAGGGCAGGGCCAGATGGTAAGAAGAGCCAGCCCAGAAGCCACAGGAGCTGCCTGCCCTGGAACAGGATGGGTGTCCAGGCATCAGAAACCAGCAGATGAGAACACACTCTTTCCCATGAGTCACCACTGCATTTATAGCCAGCACCAGCAGCAGTTCCCAATTCCAACAACCTTCTTCTGTGGTCAGACACCCCTTTTCCCTTAGGCAAGCAAACCCCCAGCCCTGCTGGATGCCAGAGGACAGTGAGGGCAGGATGAGACCTCAAAGCAGCACTGGGTGGAGGGAAGCACAGACTGCACCGAAGGGTTGAACAAGGGGTCCTCTTCCTCCACCCACAGAGAGCCCTTGCATCCCTCTCCCTTCTGGGATGCAGAGGAGAAGGATCCCATTGTCCTTGCAGACCCACATCTTCTGGCTCCAACCCTCCCAGCAGATCCCAATAGTGGAGTCCCATCCCCGCCACAGCTTCTGTCCAGTTCCATATTGGACAAGAAGGAGCAACAGGTAAGTGACAAGAGCAGCAGTGGCACAGGGAGCAGAGAAAACCCAGAGAGCGGGAGAGGTTACGCCTCCCCAGGCCAGGCTGGCAGCGTCCCTGAGTCTCCCCATCCCAGGCACTTTTGCTGCACCGTGTGTATTGTGGGGCAGTAGAAGCAGGACAATGCTGCCAAGGTACCAAAATGCCCACCCTGTAGCAAGCTATCTTGCCACACACCTTGCTTGGGAAACCATTTCCCAGCAAAATCTGTCAGTGAAGGTCTGTTGTGTGTGGCTGGGGTTTCCCAAGCAGAAGCTCTGGATTCTCCGGGGACAGGAAGCATCTCTCCTGCTTTGCTAGTTAACCTACACACTGATGTACCCATTCTTCAGCTGCAGACCTTGAATATCAAGCTCCCTAGCCTCTACCACGAGGTGCAGGTCGTGGGTCTTTGATGTCCACCCCTGTTTCCCGAGCCCGCCGCTCAGACGTTGCACCCACCCTTCCTGCCACCACATCCTGCAGGAAGCCCACGGAAACCTGAATCAGACCTGAGTTGGGCAACTGGAGTCAGCAAATTGAATACCTATTACTGAAAGGCAAGATAAGATCACTTACACTCATCCCGCTTGTGGCTTGGGGAGTATCTATTGCAGGCACCCAGCTGGAGCATCCACTCAGCCTTGCAAAACCCTTATGAAGAGGCACCAACCCTGGCTCCACACATGCTCTCCCACTCCTCCCACAATGAATACACTCAGCTGGCAGAAATGACGATGTGCAGAAGGAGGGAGTGGGGCTTGGCATAGCCATCACGCCGCTCATTCAGCCCTCTACCTGGCATGCCAAGTCAGCAACGATGAGGGAACGGTGGAGGGGGAGAGAAAACCTGGTGGGATACCCCAGTGTGGACCACTGGGGAGGAATAAGACATGCTGGTTGCCTGTAGGAGATTTCCACAAGGGATGTACCAGGAAGACTTGGTCCTGGATGCTGCCAAAGAAGTCATGGGAAATCTGAATTAAAGGCTGTTATTAACCTATATAGGAAACACTTTGCTTTTTTTCCCTAGGAGACCAAAGGGGAGGAGAGGCAGCAGTCTTCATCAGGTGGGATTTGCCACCTCAGCATACCTGAGATCCTTGAGAAGCAGGAGCTGTGCCACCTGCGTGCCCACCGCTGGAACAGGAGGCTTTGCAGCATGAAGCAGAGCACCCTGCAGCTCTTGCCATGACCATCCCTGATGCCTTGTGGACACAGCACCAAGGTGTGAGGGTGGTGCCTGAGATCAGCAGGCCTCCAAGCACAAGCTGTCCAGTCAGCTCATGCAGAGAGCCAGCAAACACTGCCAGCTTTTCAGACAAGGTTTGTGGGCTCTGAGCAGCCCAGAAGGATCCAGAATCAGAGCATGTGGGAGGGCAAAGCTGTAGCAGAGGGAATCACCTTGGTGGTGGTGGCACCTGCTTGTGGGACTGCAGCCCTTTGCTGCCGTGTCTCTATATTGTTCCCAGGAGCAGCAGCCCATCCTGGCTTGTTCAGAAATGGGCCAAGATCCTTTGTTAGCTTCAGTCAAGAGACAAGAGGACTTCAGCAATCTGCGACCACATACAATCCACACTACCCGTGCTGGAAAGGCAAAGTACCCCTCAACTGGGATGTACCTTTGAGAAGGACATCAAATGGGGGATAAAGACCCATGTCCTAGAGGAGGCCTCATGCCTTTACTGCAGTGGTGTCCCAGGAGAAAGGTGCAGGTGTACACTCAGGCTAAACAACCCAGTAGGTTACTTCAAGTGGCACCACAGAGAGCCCTGCTGAGAGCGGCCCAGGAGGCCCAGGAACCAGGACTGATTGCTGGTAACTCTTCCCAAGGACCCCTATCTAGAAAGAAATCAATTTTTACTCATTGAAATGGATTTTTGCCAGAGTCTGGGGAGGAACATTACTCCCTTGACACCAGCCCTGACCATTTTCTGCTTATTGCCATTTACCGTAAGGTGCCTCGGAGATGTTTCTGGAATGCACAGTGCCCTGAGGATGACTCTGGGCCATGAAACTCTAAACCAGCTCATGGACCTCTACAGTAAATGATCACATCTGTCATTATTATCTCCAGCTGCTGGAGCTGTTGAACTCGGGAACTGCTCTGTCTTTCATCACTATTGTTTTCACCGCTTGGTAAACAGGCAACTTTCCATCCCTGCTTCTGGGACAATGCATCATTCAATGGATATGCTCCAAACCAACACCTTAAGGTTATTGTTAACTTACTTATATAACAAGAATTTCTGGGCTGAATCCTCCTTGTGTGTAAACTGGGGCGTCTTCAGCTTTCAGCAGCAGAGAATTTGGCCCCTAAAACTTGTTTGTCCTGGATCCTGGGATGCTCCCCTGCTTGCAGTCTACACCATCGACCTGTGAGCAACACTACAGGTGTTTTTTAAGATATGTTTCAGCTCTACCCTAACGTGTGTAAGAGCTCTGGTCACTGCCTGGGATTATACTTCAGCTATTGCCTCCTTTCATGGGAAAGAAGACGGAGGAAAGCAGAGACACTATATATGTACCAAAGCTCAGTCTCTCTGGCTACAGACTTTAGCTGCAATGAAGTCCAAAGAGCCCTGCTCAGGAATCTTCATGGGCGTAAGATCCACTTCTTAGTTCTGGAATTTCCAACAATAATGATATTCTGGTCTTGCATCCCTGTTCCCCACCAGGACTGCCAAGACCATCGTCATGTAATTGCAAGAGCTGGAGAGCCAGTACAAAGCCACACTGTCCTGTGACTTGTCTGGCCACCTGGACCAGCTTTTGAAAGGCCATGGCAATGAAAAGGTTGTCACTGCAATGTCTGACCTCCTTGCTGACTAGTTGGAGTCTGGCTGGAGTGTGTGGAAAGGAGGGGAAGGGGACCCTGTATGACAGCAGATCAGTAAGACAGGAGCATCTGCACCCAGCCCTGACAACGGCAGGGCTGGTGGGGTTTCAGGTTTTTTTACTTTTCTGAAGGATGACTAAAAGTTAAAGACAGTGAAGACAGCACCAGGAAATTGACTGGAGGACTAAAGCAAATAACCCTTTGCAGGAAGAAGCTGAGAGTTCGGAGTGTTCAGCCTTTCAGAGAGAAGATGGAGAGGCAGCTTGATTACAGGGTACAAATACCACTGTGGGGAGAAAAATACAAGGTCTTTAATTTCGGGGAGAAAAGCACATCAAGCCAAACGGCTTTTAGCCTTGAGCCAGACAAATACAAATGAGCAGCCCAGGCATGGGGATTCTCACTTCCCCAGGGCGGTGCTGCCTATCCTGGGGTAAGGGCGCTGGTGGGCTTGGCAGGAGAGTGTCTATAGGGGGAGAGGGAAGATGCCAGTGCAAAGAGCTGGAAGACTTTTCAGGTGCCCATTGACTGTGGGTGCTGCTGCTCCAGAGCGTGCTCCGTCACGTCCCCCTTCGACAGGAGCACGCACTTCAGTGGAAAGAGAAAGACGCGAGCAGAAGTGATTTGCTAGCCCGAGGCTCAGCTGGGCTGCGCCTGTGCTGCACTAGTCATGTTGTGTGGCATCCTTGAGCTCCAGGGATCCAGAGCCAAGCCAGAATAATTAATTGTGCAACACCTTTATGACTGGGAAACCTGCCTCCCCTCCCTTACATAATGGCAGCGCCTGGGGGCGATTAATCTCTTGCTGACTGCGGAGCTGCACGGCACGGAGCAATCTCCTGAGCCAGGGGACAGGCACTGCCCCAGCACAGGGCACGGACACCCACGGTCCCCTTGCATGAAGGACAGAATGCATCTGCAGGGCCACACACTGCAATGGGAGACACTTCTCTGACTCCACCAGAGGATGAGAAATGTGCTTAAACACCTCGTCCCAAGCCCAAAACAAGAATTTCAACCAACCCATCAGGTCTAGCTCATTTTTCTCCTTATCTGCTCCATTGCAGGCTCCTGCAGTCTTCTTCCACTGATCCTTCCTTCCCTCTTCACACCAAGCGTGCGCCATCAGACACAGCCAGACTGCCCACATCAGGAGGATGCAACCCCACGCACTCCCCGAGACACAGACCCGGCACACGTGTCCCACCAGGCGCAGGGGCAGGGCAGAAGCAATGCCCAGGGCAGGGCAGGGAGAGGTGGGTGTCCTGCCCATGGTACTGGGAGCCGAGCTGTGCCTGCATCCCAAGGGTGGGAGTGGGATGCGGTGGGTCCTCACATGCCATGGTGGGTAGCCTGGCTGGCACAGGTAGTGGGGGGACCTGTGACAGAGCAAGCACTTTGGGGCAAAGGGGACGGGGTTTTTTTTGCCTGTAACACCCAAATGTCTGCCTGCACAAGCTTTTCTGCTGTGCCTTATTGTCATGGCTGCCAGCGCAGCCTGTTTCTCTGCTCCCGAGATTGCCCGTAGCATTGCCAAACAAGCACTGCCGGCGGTTGGACGTTTTCTGCCTTGTTTGTTTGCCTCAAGCACCTCTCTCTGACAAGAAGACAATTTCAAGCTCTTCCAAAAGTAGGCTAGTAATAAATCTATGCTTTTGCCCAATATCATACTTGTAAAAGCCTTGGTGACCTGTCTTGGATCTGGGACTTGACATGTGTTTGGGAGACAGAAAAGTAGGTAAGTGCTTTTGCCCACTAGTGAAAATCCAACCTAGTGACCTCCAGGTGCAGCTGAGCTCAGCAGAGGCTTGGCAGATTCTTGCTGACAAGACTCCCCTGAAAATTTGAAATTCTTCCAGCTGTTTTCCCACATTTTCTGTGACTCCTAGGGAGGACAAGATCACTTGCCACACCATCCCAACACAGAAAATGGATCTGTTCCCTCGAGCTGGCAGCTCTTAATGCCTCCATGGCAGAAGGTGAGGAGGCATGCGTGCAGCTGATAAGGGCCTCAGGAGAGGTGGCAGAGGGACTGGGACCAGCAAGCTGTGCGCAGAGGCATTTTAAACCAGGAGCTTAAACTGGGAGTTGAGACTCAGCAGATAAAGGGTCTGAGTATAAGAAAAGGAGAGGTGGGGGTGTCTCCACAGGGAGGCGAAGAAGAAGGGAAGCGGCACTAATTTAGAGCTCCAGGGGCTGAGACTCTTGAACTGGGCAGGGGAACCTGGTGGAGGGAAAAAAGACTGAGGCAGACAGGATGAGATGCTCCAAAAAGGAACGAATCTGAGGAAACAAGCATGTATCAACCATGACAGGCATTGTTGCTGAGCCCCAAGAGAGACATGAGTCTCACCTCATCCTCTGCTGTCAGCAAATACTCATGAAGACCTTCAGGCAAAATATGTTTCAGCCCCTCTTAATATCAAGACCAGGGCCTCCCACCGTCTGGTTGTCCTGGGCTCCCTCTGCTCTGGTGGAAGGGGAGGGGTTGTGATGAATCAAGAGGAGTGAGTAAGACCTGGGTTTTGATCAATTGGGTGGGTTTTTTTAACCACAGAGAGCTGCTCCAGACGAATGCATTAAAAAGAAGTTTGTTAAGACTTTAAAGCACAGCCTTCCATTTAAAAGAGCCAGCCTGAAGTTCACCCAAACAAGACTGGTTTAAAAAATACCTTTTGGGTTTACACATGAAGATATAGTCCTCACTATGTTTCCCTCCTTTTGCATATGCAATAGGCATCACCCAACTGATAAGCAGCACTTGCATCTTCTGTTTTCCTCTTGCTGCTCCTCATTTGTCTTCAAACAGCTTGATCCTTCCCCAAAGGACCATCATGACCTCAGCTTTCCTGGGTGGGTCATAGCCCTCCAGCTCAAGCAGTTCATTCAGGTCCCTTCACTCCTTGGGATGGGAGCATGGGAGGGAGGCATTGCCCCCTCTTCAGATAGACGCAGAATAAAATCTTGTAGGTCCCCCATATGATGCTCCCCAGGTTCGCTATATCAGAGCACCCAGTGATGTACATTCAAGTCCAGATCATATTGTACAATCCAACTCTGTACACTGACAGTGAGACCATTAAGGTAAAGGGCTTCTAATTCAATCCTAACAGAGGATGTCAATCACACAAGTCACTGGTGAGCAAGGTTAACACTCAGAGAAGAGAGAGCCTGCCCATAGCAGGTAGGTTCCCTGGCATATGCCCCTCTCTGGCTGAGATCGCCAAGATGTACAGCAGATCCCAGAGGAGAAAGCAGATCCACCCAGTTCCTGCATCCGCTTAACTACAAAGTGTGGGGACACTCAGCTGTCCCCAGTCTTCCTTTATCATTGTTGTGGAGACCTCCTCTAACTGGGCAAGACATACACATAAGCAAGTAATGAAGTCCAGTCTGTTGGCAGTAAGGGAAACCAGGACCATGAGTGGCAGTCTTGGGGGACCAGTGTCCAACTTGTTGGTTTTAAATCCTCCTGGTGATACTGATTTCAATAGGGCCAACACTGCAGTGAGAAGGACCTGCAGTGACCTTGATCCCAGTGCACAGGTGTAGCACCAGTGAGCAGAGAGAGATCTTTTCCAAAGCTCCTAAATGACTTGGGTCCAGAAGTGGGAGGTAAATATAGGAACTGGACCCAACAAATCGCTTAGATTTCTCACCCAGGAAACTTTAAAGACTTTACAAAGGGTGCACACATCACCTTACTCAGTGTCTGAGATAGGGATACATCCTTAGAGAAATAGGCTTGGATATTATGAAACGTGTGCTGGACATGCATGGACAACATAGGCCATTAAGCTGGACATTTGCGGCACAGTTCAGTTATCCAAAACGAGATGTCTCTGAGGTTCTCTGAGGTACCTAAACCAATTGGCAGATCCAACATGGGACCTTCAATAAAGCCTCATCCTTCCAAAGAGCATTGAGAAGTCAGGAAGGACATCCAGGAGATCTCAAAGAGCCCTGCACGTCTACTTTTAGGCAACTAAATGTAGGCATCTACATTTAGGCAACAATAAAGGCCCAGATGTGAGACATTGGTGCAAATTTCTAAATCCCACGCAATGTCTAGACACATCTTCCTTTACCCAAATACTTTGATCTATATCTGGTCCTTCAGCTGGCCATTATGCACTTTTGCAGGGACTTTTGACTCCTAAGCCATTTGGACGGTTTGGCAAATGTTATCTCTGGGCAACTGAAAAAATGTCTCTAAGATACCAGGCCAGATCCAGCCAAGGTCCAGAACTGCCCTAATGTTTTGGCTCTGTTAGATGCCCATCTCACCTGTTTCACTGGGGTCTTAGTGATTTGCAAAGTATCAAACAGCAGCAAAAGTAGGAAGAGCCAAAGCAGTGGACAGGCAAAACCTGGCAGGAATTGGGGTCTCAATTAACCCTGTGGGGCTCTGTCCTGAATATCGGAGGGGTGGTGGGGAGAAGGCAGGATTTTGCCCTGCACGTTCTATCCCCAGCTTCGCTTTTGGTGTCTTCAAAATGGGGCTGCAGCAGGTTTTGAGAAGCACCAAGGCACTGCAAACCCTTCTGACAGGAGTTCGACTTGCCTGATCCTGGTATTCCTTTCTGCCTTAGTTTCCCCTTCTGCACAATAAAATCTTATCTACCTCATGTGGGCTATGCAATGATGACTAATTAATGTTAATTAAGTGCTTTCAGATTGTCTAATTCAAGGAGTTATATGATTGCAAAATATTAATTACTGTTTACTTATTATCATGAAGCCAATAGCAAAACCATCTGTTTATCTGCCTCAGCCATGACTCAGAAGGAGGATGACAGCTGATAAAGATAGAGGTGTAGAGTCCAGTTAATCCTGTACAATGACACACGTGTATGTGCATGTGTGTGTGCACGCATGTGCAAAGGCACCTGACACATCAGGGCCGAGGCCAAATTAGGCCTCACTCATGTCAAAGCCATCCAAAGTCCATGGAGATGAGCAAAAACTCATCTTGACAAAGATCCAGTTAGGAAAACGGATGTCTAGCAATGATTCACATGTTTAAAAATCATGTTCATGAGAGAGACCATGTGCCACAGAGAATTACAGTAGTCATAGCTGGAATAAACTACTGTGAATGACTAAATAGTGGTTCTAAGCGTAGGCTATCCTCACAATAAAAAAGTTCACACTTGAAAACCTCAATGTCAAAGATAATAAATCATACATGAGGGGCAGGACAGAAAGAGGTAGGGAGAGCATCATCCAGGAAATGGAGAATTTGTCAGAGTGATTAAGAAGAACCTGAGCTTAATATTTTGTCATATTTTGTCAAATTTTTGCAGGATGATAGAAATGAGTTTTGGGTTGGACTTTGAACCAGCTGGTGGCCAGAAGACTGGAGCAGGGTGGGTGTTCCACAAACAAGGACCACACAGATGATATCCTCCAATTAATAGGTGGTTAGGGCTGAGCATGTTGATTGGGCAAAAGAGATTGAATCTACTGGCAAAGAGACAATTCCAGGTGAACCCTAGCAGACAGATTTAGGAAGAACCCTGAAAAGGAATGAGGGGCTCTAAGTTTGATGCAACTTGTTGAGGCCTCAGAGAAGGGGTGAAGGACTTACGCTGCTGGATTACGAGGAGTTCTGTTTGCAAGGAGCACCGGGGAAGGGAGGAGGAGAAAACATGGAGGAACATCAGAGTTTTGGGAAAAGGGTGGACTGGATCCAAGAGATTCATGGAGGAAAGCAGAGGTTGGGTTTGGGAAATCCATGCCATGGATGATGAAGGGCTTTACATTACACAGGTTTTTAGGCATTTACAGGTGTCTTCAAATTACAATCTGACCTCAGAGGACCTACCAAATCCCTTATGAATTCTAGCATCCCTAAAGACCTCAAATTGCAACCTACCACTTACACTGACATGTAAAATGATCTTCTCTGTGAGAGCTTGAAAGAGCAACTGGGAAGCCTGTGGCTGTGGCTCCTGCTTGGCCACTTGCAGAGCGCCAGCTGCCTCTGAGCCATGATGACTTTCTCCTCAGGTCGTTTCAGAGCCAGGTGCATATGTTGTAGGCAGCTCTCCCGCTCACACACCCAGGGAAGTACACACAGGGAAGCTGCATAAACTTTCCTAAACAAGTCCTCAGGAGAACATGAATGGTTCTGACCTACAAAAGCAGGATCCACAAGTCCAAGTCAACTTGCTTTCAGGTGTCTTTTTTTAATACAAGTGACTATAAGATTGTAGTCTAAGGGAGTTACACAAGTTGGTGCTACTCCATAAAACAAAAGATGGAGCAGCTGATATGCCATGAAATTAGATACAGAGCAGGAATGGGTACAAGTCATTCTCAACAGTCAACAGCTCTCTTCACGCGGAGAAGTATCAGTAGGACACAAGTTGGCTTATGTCTGGCGGCCCATGGCGCCCTCAGGGCCCTCAAGCTGTTTCCTCTCTTCCATCCAGAGCCCAAAACCATTCAGGCCTAATCTAAAAAGTGCGGTGATATGATGTCTTCCACACACTACAGAACAAAGTCAGAGGACTCCCTAGAGTCTATGTGTTGTGGTCTGGAAATAGTGATGCAGCTGAGAGATGCAGATGAGATGCAGAGAGAGCAGACACCCCTCACTGAACACCCCTGTGTTTCATACACCATTCACTATGGTAGAGAACCAATGTCAAAGCTGCCATCCAACCTGGTATTCTATGTTTCTATGATTTTTTTGCTTCTGCTTTGTGACTTCTGCCTAACTCCCCACCAGAGATATACAGCAAACTAGCAGCTCCCATCAGGAAATCACTGCTATTCTCTGAGACGCAGTGACATAATGATGTCTCTTCTCAGATCCTGATTCTATCCCCACCTCTGACAAAGAGGTCTAGCCTAAGGAAATACACTTAAGCTTCAGGGTGTCTCTGAGATATGATCAGTCTGGAACTCCCCAGTTTGATGGGGAAGTCTCCTTCTTATATTGCAGATGAAAGCTCAGAGGAGTAGGAATATTTGCCCAAAGCTATTCAGGCACTCAAATGCCTTTTGTCTGACACCTGAGCTACCACACTGGTACCTTATGAGTCTATTGTGCTCATTCTCCTCTTCATAAATTGCTCCCCAGTGACTCCTGGCTACAGTGGAATCACTTTGTGCAGCCTGAACACCGCAGAACTTCAGCAACATGCTCTGCTGGTGGCTGTGGTTCTTTCAGGAACACTGTTTTCTCTTGGTTGCGACATTGCTTTTAGGAGCAATATTCTTCCCTATTACTTTTTATCATCCCCTTGAGATGTTGCCAAGTCTTTTGCACTGTCAGGATCCCACTGTGCTTTTGGGATGAACTCAACCATTCAGAGAGAAAAAAAACAACTTAAATATGGACTGATTTTTCAGGGGTATTATTTTACAAAAGCTACAGCCCTTTTTCTTCCCATCCTTCAACCTCCTGGAACCATGTATTTCCAAAACATCTCAAAGAACCAACTTTTAAGGCCTTGCAATCATGTCTGGACCCAGATTATTTCCGAAAGCAACCCACATTTAATGGGTTGCCTTCTTACAAAAACCAGCTCCATGTTGAGTGCTTTTACCAGCTTTGACTGAAAATCTTAAGCAGAATTTATTCTTACAGCCTATTGCAAGACCTGTTTTATAGACATGAAAAAATCTGGATCATGTCCACATTATAACACTAACTCAATCATAAAACCTAAGTGAATAGATTTAATGGCTTCAGTATAAGTAGGACTAAACTGTGCTAAACAGAAATAAATGGATTAAAAGGTAGGTGTTGTGCCCCACTCTAGGCCTGGAGTCTGGTTCTCTTCTGTCTCTTCTGCCTGGAGGTCCTGAGAGGAGACATACCAGTGGCCATAAACACTACAGACTCCAGGGTGTGGAACTTGGGATTATGGCAGGGATCATTAAAGAGCGAACTTTCCTGGTCCCCTGATGAAAGAAGAATCAGAAAATAAATTGCAGACATCCAATCTGTCTCTTACTGTCCAACAAGAAACTAAAATAAATAAATGATGAGTCACAGCATCTTCCTGTTTGTGCTTCTTTAGCTAAGAGGAGGTAGATTTCCATCTGAGCAACTCCACCCCATCTGCATCTATTGTCTTATTTGTCCTGGCTCCCAAACTCACTGCTTTTACACTCCCTCACACCCCCTGCAGCATCGTGTCTCCTTCCCTGTCTCTACGTTTGCAGAGAAGCTAAACCCCTAACCTCCCTTGCAAGAGAAGTCCACCAGGAAAAAGGTCTCATCAGTGCTACGGATTCAGCGGACATACTTTTAGTGTTTCTGTGTTCCTCAACACAGATCTGCTTATGAGAGCAGACCAGGCCTAGCCACTTTTTATCAAATGACATCTGCAAATTGTCCCAGACCCTTGAATAAGTTGGGATCATGCAAATATCTGAACTACACATGACACAGATCTCTGTTCTAGCTGGGTCTCCTGCCACAGTGAGAGTTGTAAGGTAAATGCGTGCCAAGATGAGGAAAGGAGAAGAAAGGAAATACAAGTGGCCATGCGATGGTGAAGCCACTTAATCCTCATCTTCCACCATCTATCAGATCCTACAGTTTCTTCCTCTATGAGGTTTCTACTGGATCTGACTAATGACTTCACATGGAAGATGCCCATGTGTCAAAAGGGACAGGACTGACAGCTGCCCTTAGGGTCCAGGTAGAAACTCTCCTCTGTGTTCTGTGGGTTGGAGGAGGCCACAAAAGAAAAGACAAAGTGGATTTGTTTTTTCTCCATACATACCTCAGTTCAAACTGAACTGTGCTCCAGCAGCCTTCCCATGACACTTGTACCACTGTATCTCATGTGGCAGTAGCAGAATAAGGACAGTAGGCTCCACAGAGGGGACTTAAAACATGGATAATGAGTCTGAAAAAAGGACTAGTCAGCAAACTTGGGGAATTGACCTTAGAGAAAAAGAAATCTAAATCAATAACACAAGTGCAACAGAGCCTGTATGCTACCAAAAGACATTATGGATGTGTTTACTCATCACAAGAGATCAATTAGTGCATCGGAAGGCATTACTGCCAATAAACTAATGTGCTAATTGACTATACACAAAAGACTAGTGCATTGCAAATGTAATAAAAAGGGTTTGCTTAACCCAGCCATGAAGGTGTTTAAACTAACCCATTTCATTTCACAACCAGGACAGGCTCAAACAGAAGGAGAGAGTCAGTTACTATGTTTCATCTGACAGGTAATAATTTCTTATGATGTGTTGACTTAATTCTCTTGCAATCACACAAACATGCCCTTAATTAAGCACACAAAGCCAAATTGTGCCTCCTGATGTGCAGCAGAGAGAGGAAGTACAGTGAGAGATGACAGTGACAGCATCAGACACCGGTTGGTTATCTGGGAATCAAAAAGGAATTGCACAAGAGATAGAAATGCTGTCATATGAGTAACGATGAGCACGATGGAAAGGCCCAGGAGGGCAAGGGATAAAGTTCTTAGGCTGAAGAACCTGAAAAGGACTAGAAGTCAGTGGGATATCTAGAGGGCTCTGTAGAAAAAGTTCTTGAATTACACTGGGAGTAAGTGGAAGATGAAGAAATGCAGAGCTGCTTTTTACAGGAAAAGGGAACAAATAGCAAGTGACTGATGGCGTGCCCTGTGCCATGCTTCAGATGTAGGAAAAGGTTAACTGGAACAAGCTATGGACAACAGAAAGCGTTAATAAGCGGTGGGAGAAGAGTTTAGAATAGGAAAAACGCAGGTTGAAGCCCAGTGGGCAGCGTCTAATTAGCCAGGGGTACTTAAGGAAGCAGCTGGAGACGCTTCAGACCCATTAGTAATTATCTCTGAGATCTCTTGGTGCTCCCATAGGACAGGTGCAGGGTAAACACAATACCTATCTTTAAAAAGCAGGCCCAGGAGGACACCGGGAACCCCACGTCAGTCAAGCCACCTTCTGTACCCGGAAAGATCCCCGCCTGTCCTATTACTGATCCGTTTGTAAGTGCTGGGAATGTAACAAGGTGATAGCTACAGACAAGAAGGATTTGTTGAGGAGAAGCCACTTCAAATCAAACCTGTTTCCTGGCAGATTACTTCATGGTCTGGGAGGAATCAGGAGATGAGATACCACTCTTGGCACTGTCCTGTGTGAAATCCTAATACAAAATCAACAGAGAATGGCTGCACTTCTGGTTAAAAAAAAAAGTCTGTGCTTGGAAACTTTGTTGTGCAATGTATGCTGTCAAATCTGGGAATGTCTCAAAAGGATGCTCAGTGGGGCCAGTCATGGGCATCCTTTTGGTCTGTGTTTTTACTGATTCCCAGGCACAAAAAGAAGAGGCTTGCAAGTGAGTCTGGGAGGGCTTTGGAGAACAGGCTCAGGTAGAATATAAATGACTTTAATAAACCAAACTAAAAGGCTGTAATGCCCAGGAAAAAAAGGGTGGCTATTGTGTGGGTGGTAAGGACAGGAGAGCCAGAATTGGGGCATGGGAAGTAATTGTTTTGTTTTTTCCAGTGTTGATGAAGCTGGAGTCCAGTGTCCAACTGCAGGCACTGTGCCTATGAAAAAGCACAGACAAGCCAGAGGGACTCAAGTCAGATCAGCAAGAAGGCCTGGAGTTTTCAAATGGTGAGGTTTGGTGTGCATCGCAACCTGCCTGGAGCACATCTCCCAGCTGCCAGAAGCCCAGCATGAAGACCCCAAGCATTGCACATGGCAGGGACCTGCAGGCAGGGTTCGGGCACCCACATGAGCCAGGGAGAAAGAGGGTCCTGCAGGCATCACCAGGCTGCTGATGCCAGCATTTGTGGTCTCCCAGCTCAGTGTGCTGGTATCACTGACCCTCTTTCACAAGCCCTCCCCGGGGTTTCATACCAGCGTAGCTGCATTCGCTGGGGGCTTCGCACGTTGCTGCTGAGTTTAGGGGAAAACAACACTGTGTGTGCAAGGGCTTTGCATGGGAAAGACACCACAGTCAGTACCCATTTGTAGCACAGACCTTTCTCCCAGTGTTTGGCCAGGACAAACCCAAGGGCACGAGGCCCTGGCTGGGAACCAGGGAGATACACACATCCAGCAGCAGGCATCTAGCAGGAGCTGATGAAAAGCCCATGGAAGGCAAGCAGGGTAAAGGGAAGAAGCAAGGAGTCACTGTCACCTTGTCTGTCCAGTTCCCTGACTGATGCCCCAGGTGACAGGATGGAGGTGATTCAGTGAGGAGAAATGGAAGCAGCACCCCACTGCTCAAGCTCCCCACACAGTGCCAGTTCCCCTTGCCACCCCCAGCTTTTCTGTCATGCCCAGCTAGGCTGAGACACCGGACACCTAAGGCCAGCCTACCTCCACACACCCATCCCCTCCCCAACACAGTGCCACCTCACCTTGTCCTCAGTCACCCTGTGCGGCAGGGACCTTGCCAACTCATGACGCAAGAGTGTTATTCATCAGCAGATGGGAGAAAGGGAAGACGGGGTTTACTTTCACAGGGATTTTTATTTTTTTTTAATATGCCATTCCCTCCCTGAGGAGATGCCTCCACAGCTGGCACTGAGTAGGATAAGCCAGGACCACCAGGCAAGATTCCCATCTTCATGGGGCTGAAGGATGTTTTCCCAGGCTGGGGATGCTCACTAGTCACATCAAGCTGCTGCTGTAATAGTCTGAAGGGGTACAAGGAAGGAGACCTACCCAAAGGGTGGGCATGCACCCAAGGTTCTTACTGACATTTAGGGCCAAGCCTAGTGTCATCTAATCCAAAATTGAGCCACGTGAGCCACCATCCCTTCTCCATTTGTTTTACCCAAACTGCTCCCCCGTGTCCCTCATTGCTGGAGCAGAGTCCCTTGAGGATGGGTTCATCTTTCAGAAAAAAACCCTGAGCCACAACAGGCCATTCAGCACAAAGCTTCACGGTTTGCTGTGCCCTTGCTTATGGGATGGAAGCAGTTACCACCTAATGCCAATTATTCCCCAATCTTCCCGCAATTTGCAGGCACGGCATGTGGGAAATCCTTCACCATCAGCTCCACAGCTTTCTGCTCCTGAGTTTAGACCTTTCTTCCTCATTTTGTCTAAAAGTAGACAGTTTTGGTTGTTAACCTGGAAGAGAAAATTCATCCCTACCCACCCTGCTAGCATGGCTGCTGTAATGTCTCTCAAGTAACAAGCTAATCAGGCCCACATCCAACATTTTTCCTGTTCTCCATGCTCAGTCCAACATCTCTTTCCCCATCCCACGCAGGGGCATGACTCATTGCTGCCAGTCCCAATGTCCCCAGCAAGCTGCTTAAAGAAAATCCCCCACAGCTCAGTTCCTCCTGCAGAGAGACTCCTCCACTGTTTGTGCTTCTTAGGAGAGCTTCAGTGCCTCGTCTTCAGCTCCATCTGACCATGCATGGCTCAATGAGGCTCTTCAAGACCTCCCACCTATGCAGCATTGGATCTACCAGGACCTGGCACTCCCTGTATCTCCAGTGCTAAGACTTGCCTTCAATGAACCTCTTGAGACTAGTCTTTGCTGCAGCTCAGAGGTGCACACAAACTGGAGCACTGCTGGGAGATCAGTGCTTGCATAATGGTGGGGAAAACATGAGGAATTTCACCTACTTTATACCAAGGTGGACAAGGAAACCCAGAAAACCACAGGAAGCTTGAGATGTGGTTTAGGAAGATCTCATTTAATTGTCACCTCCCAGTTGAGATATGGTGCTGGAGCATGTAGTAATTTACACCCAAAAGACCAGATCAAGACATTCACCTGAGCTTGATCACAGGCCAGAAAATAATCCCTACATGCAATTTATAAACCTGCTATACATAACAGGTTATAAAACCAGGGACCTTTTGGTCCAAAAGGCAGGGAAACAATTAATGTCTTCTTTCGGGAAGGCAACTCCTACACATACAAGACGTCAGATTTAGTGTAGACACAACATCTACATGAGGAAAGCAAGCTTTGCAAGATATTTATGTTTTTCAATGAGCTATTATTGTGCAAGAAATATTACATGGCTTGTTGGCCCGGAGCAAAGACGTAGGAGGGTGTTATTAGAGCCATTAGGGCTATTACCTATGTCTGAAAAACACGAGCTTACATTCTGCTCAAGAAAGGTGCTAGTTTGAGAAAGACCCTACTTTCAGAAAGGTACTAGTTTAAGTACAGGCAAAAGGCACTGCAGATCTTGTGTGGAAAGTATATTCTTCTAGAGGCACTTTGAATCTCCCAAATATCTCAAACCAATAGATGTCTGGAAAAGTTTCTACAGACGTTGGTTATCTTTCTGATACAAGACTCTAACTAGCCTTGGTTATTCCTTAACTGATTGTGATGACAAAACTCTTTGAAGAAGTTTAGCGTGTATTTTTTTTTCACCTTATACAAGTCTTCTTGTAATTACCCCTTCACTGCTTTTTTATGTAAATCTGGGAGGGTTTATGTTGCATATGCCAAACTCCCTAAAAAAACAATTCTTAGCATGATCATGTTAGCAGAACACAGAGTATTTATAAGAATCAGGAAATTATTTGTCTAGCAGTACATAGACATCTTCCTTAGAAATTCAGAAATGTCTGAAGGATGTTAGAAAGAGAAGATGGTGGGATTTTTAAAAAGAAATTAAGTGTCAAGACTTTCTTCAAGAATTAATATCATTAAAAAGACAGCTTGCATGCTGGAGGACCTTTATACAAATAGTAAAGCTTGTCCAGTTTATCTGGAACAAAATCTCCACTCCTGTAAGAACCTAAAAAATCTAGAATGGCATCTCACCAAATTGAAATCCATTCAGATAATTTCACTACTTAAGAAAAAAAGAGAACCAAAAATAGTTTATGTAAGAATGAAAGAGTCCACAAAGCCATGAACTGAAAATTTCAAAAAGTTGACGCCAATGAGGACGCTGACTCGTTGCAAGGACATGGAGGCAACTCAATGTCTTTCTTCAAATCCAGACAGGTATAAAAGAATTGTAATTTCTTTCTTCTTTGGGTCTTTGGAAAGAAGCGATCATAAAAAAAGCTCTGAACTGAACATGTAAATGTGTCCTCTACCCTCATCCCTCAGGACTCATCACACCCTCTCTGCAAATAACCTTGGCAAGAGGAACAACAGAAATAAAAGAGTTTATCACATAGCACAATTGTCAGACTCAGCGACGTTTCAGCAAAATGACATATCAGAGACTTCTGTGCTCTGGGTGGGGCAAAGAATCTAAACCACTGCCCACAAATCAGAATGACACCTTTATAGATGTAAATGGATTTTTATACATTCTGGTTAATTCAGTATATCCCTGTTAATCTCATGATTGGGACATGTTTTTCTGGAGAAGAAACACAAATAAAATTTCAAAGGGAAAGAAAAATAGTAGGATTTAGCTTTGCTTTGGCTAGTTACAGAGATTTGCTATCTCAAGACAAGTCTCTGGATGACTTCTTCTGAATAATAGGCTTAGAGGATTTCTTTGATTTCATAGGACTTATTAATAGCACTTGTATTTGTCCATACAACCTAAGAGTTTATTCTTGACATGCCCATAAGGATTCTCCAACAAGGAAATGGCACTGCCGCATGTGAGGCCTCTTAGCTACTGATGACACTTGCAGCAGCTCTTCTGCTAATTTGGGCAAAAGGGTGAGCCCACTTAGATCTGTAATCCCTGTGAGGCCTTTCTGCAAAGGGGTTGTAGGTAGCATGAAACACTGTTTGCTTTCTGGTTACTTGAACAATAAATCAGCCTACAAAATAACTTTGCCTTGGGTTACACTGCCCCGTACGCTGGGCAAAGATATCCGGGAAACCCTCTGGAGTGGAAAACCCCTCTCCATGAAGAGGGATTAAAAGTGAGTCTGTTAAGAAAAGTCAGGCGGCACATGTCAGTGCCCCAGCTGGTGTCCACATTGAGGTGAGGTGCATTTTCGTCAGTGCTGTGAGGCTAATGTGGGGCATGCCAGAGGCATAACGACTGCCCAACTTAAAAACTGTGTCTCAGTTTACCAAAGTCTTTCAGACACGTCAGTCAAGGATTTGAGAGACAAGAAGCTTTTAAAAGTGCAAAAGAACTGCAGTGAAAGGAGCTGGAATAGAACCTCCTCTGCAAAAAGCATTGCCCCTCTAAAAAAGTTACATTTACAACAAGGCTTTGGCTTCCAAACATCTCTCCTTGCTAGCAAATAGGGACATGGCTGTAAATAACTGCTGGTTTTGCTTACTTCAAGCCACAGCAAGTGGTTTTAGGGGAATGAAATCCTTGTCAAAAAACAGCAATAGCATCACAGCCAAGGTTCCTGCCTGCCGTTCCTGGAATTACCTTTGTCTTGCTGCTGCCAGGTAAAATTCAAGGCAGCGCAGATTAGGGGGGAGTGGATGATGTTCAGGAAGGTTCATTTGTCAGCACTGTGGAAAGTTAGGATCAAATCAGATGCTGTAAAAAAGTAGTATCACAGGCCACTGCATTTAACTCCCAGAACCAACATGCCAGTCCTGTGATGCAGAATCACAGAAAAACAGACTTGGGGAGGTCTGCCTAGCAATTCGTCAATACCTGGGGCTGGATTAGTGAATTAGTATTGCTCAATGTACTTTTACTAATCCAGAAAAGGAAGTGAGCAGTTAGGTGACAACTGGATCATTGCTCACTCCCTTCTCAACTGTGTTTATGAATATATTAAATAACAGTGACCATAAATTAGCACTAGTTAGTTACACAATCAAAGAGAATTGGGATGCAAAGTGACCTTGAAAGAGCCAAGAAGGGGTCAGCCCTATCCTTGTGATTACGGCGAGATGTTTATCTAGCCTGTTCTTTGAGATTCCCATGCCAGGAATCTCAAGCCTGCCCAGCTGACTACATTCCAGCACCTAGCGATCCTACTATCCATAAGATTTCACTCCCTCCGTCTCCTTTGCTACAATGCACTCTCCTAAATTTCAGCCCCCCTAACTTAGAGAACAGCTTATTTCTTGTATTTTATGCATTTAAATTTTCATTTTAAATTTTATGCATTTAAAAATTGGCACTGGGCCTCTTTCAGTCTACTCTCTGCAACAGCAGTGGTTCACTGTCTCTCATTTCAGTGTTGGACCCTAAATAAGTTCTCCTGCAAGTGCAGACCTTTTAGAGATATCGGTAGACAGCTCTAAAGCATATAGAAACTTCTTTTTCTTAGTCACCTCTTCCAGACCCTTTAAAAATAAACCAAAAGACAATAGGCCACAGTCCGAAAAAATCACAGCTCTAGACTAAACAACCCCGGTCTCATCAGTCCTTCTCCATGCGTCACGTTTCCTCCAATCACTTCTGTCGCATTCCTCTGGACTCTGTCCCACTGGTACATATCTTTCCTAAAGGGCAGTGTCCAGAGTTGGTCGTATTACTACCATGTAGGCATGGTCTACACTAACAGATTGTTGGAACTATTTCATATGTCCTGCAAACAATGCTGCTGTTTATATATCCCAGGGATGTTTAACTTTTCCTTTCTTTTTTTCAACACCATGACACTGTTGACTTATGGTCAGCTGATAATTACTATAGCCACCTACAAAGCCTTTTCTATACAGCTGTAGTCTACCCAACTGTTTGTCTGCCTCTCCTCTGTTTATATTCCTGCATCCATACCAAAACCTGCGTCATTCTCCTTGAATTGCATTCCTTCTCTCCAGTCAGAGAGGTAACAAAAATGATGAGCAAAGAGCTGACAGGGCTTGGCATGCTGACCATGCAGTGGTCTCTGACAGTGGCAGATGGAACTCCATAATGCCAACTGCAAGGGAAAAAACATTTGAATTATTCAAAACATAGTTTAGTTCAGACTCTCCACAGAGAGACTTGACCACCACAGTAGACAACTCACTGACAACCTCTATTCTATCTGTAATGGGTCACATCATTGTTTATTTTTAATAAAATCTCTGCTTCTGAGTGGGAAATTCTCCCAGCACGACCTGATTCCTTTGGTCTGCAAGACGTAAGCCAAATAGCACATGCTTCATAATAACCTGTGCAAACAACAGCAATGCTGACACCATGCAGCTCCAGTTATCTCTGAGGAACGAGGAAGTTCAGGCAGGGATTCCCAGAAGCAAAAGCGAAAAGTGCAGTTTTCCTGATGGCCGAGCCATTACCCAGCACAACCTGCCTCACTGCAAAAATCTCATCTTGACGCAACACCTATTTTCACTTCACATTTCACCTGTGGAGGGTAGTGACCCTGTGAGCTCCCAGCAAGTTGGAGCTTCAACATCTACCTGGGGCTGCTGGGCCTTGGCTGCTTTATGGATGAAGTGGATAAACCAGGTGATTGTGTCTCTCAATAATAGTGTCCAGGAAACCCATCCTGGCTTTTCGTACATGCTTCAGTGAAAGCTGAAATTCATTGCAAAATAGAAGCAAGAGACAAGAGGATGGATAAAGGGGAAGTCTCAGGAAATTTTCTAGCTTTATCAAAAGAATTCGTTCCAGAGAATTTTGACCGAATACCGTTACTCCGAAATGCCCCATGGACCAGAGTTTTGTGGGATGTATCATGTAGGGTGACCCATACAAACCATGCTTGTTGGTCAGGCCAGGGCACTCCACCTCCTGCAGAGATGTGAGGAGAAGCCAAGCAGATCCATGAAGGATCTGTTAGGGCCTATGTCATAAGATTTCTCTCTTTTATTTCTCTTCACACTGAAGAGTATTTTAGCTGGCATCAAGCTTCTCAGCTAGTTCAGGTCACAGATGAAGACAGAGCAAAGGTCCGCCAAATTGTCTGTATATCTTTTTTGCTTGTGTCAGAATCTCCTAATCACTAGACTCTCCCTTACTAATTGGACCTGAACTGTCTGAGGAGCGAGTGCTTGAACACCCAAAGCCCTACAGCTTTCTCTGCTGTAGTTTTTCATGCAGGACATTGTTCACATGCCTGATGACCCCGTCAGCCTCCTTGCTTACAAGACAGCCAGGTGTCAGGTTCTCCTGCCATTGGGAAATTCTTCAAATTTAAAGGAATACAAAAGAATATAAAATCCTGAGTTATCTCACACGTACAGATTCTGTAGCATGAAAGAGCATTGCAAGGGCACTGGTGCTTAGTGAGATGGACGGGGCAGTCCCACCTCACTGGGCTGTGCAAGCCATGCCATACCATTGCCGTGCTTGCAGCACATCCCTAGCAATCTTAGCAAGAAGGACTCAACTTCTCCTTTAACAGGAGGGCAGAAAGACTGGAGAGGACTGATGGTAATGCCAGGGAGGCTCTGGAATGCTGCAGCACCCCATTTGACTACCCCTTGGGACAACTCACACGCTCACCACACAAGGACCCAGCAGCGCTGCGGAGCCAGAGCCTGTTTCATGAGAGGGCCCCATAGCTATTTTTCTTCCATTTGGCATCTGCATCGGCTGTTTCCAGGCCATTAGCTGTTCCGTCACAGCCTGGGTGTGGATGCTTCCACTCCTTGGGCACAGATGGGGCCCCATTGATGGATTAACCACCTCAGCGGGCAGCGTGAACGGCAGGCATGGAATGTGTGCCCAGGCTGCAGCTGCCAGGAAGAATTGGATTTTAATCTCATGCCGGAGGGGTCATATCCTCAGCTCACAGCCTGAATCACATCCTCACCTCACATTCCTGACCCACCTTCTAGCGCGATCCAGCCCCCTTGGTGAGGAAATGGCGAGGGCTAACTCCAAGCACACCACTGAGGCATCAAAGGGCAAAGCTGGCCCTGAGACTCCCACTATAAGTGGTGGAAAGTAGAGGCCGCTGAGCCCCCTTTAGACCTGGCCCTCAGGAGGACAAAGCCAGCCTCTGCCTTCTTTCTTTCTAAAGACAATGGAGAGACCTTTTTGGAGATGGACATGGACCGAGAACCACCGAACACACAGCTGCTTTCCCAGCCATGGAACACTACACCCTCCCAGGCAGCGAGCAGCCCAGAAACAGCAAACCCGTCTGTGACCCTCCACTCAGCCTTCTCCCATGTAACATGAAGCGGGTCTCATCCTTGATGCGGCAAATGCCCTGCAAATAAATTACACAAGAAACCTCCGATTACATAAAGTGCATTGCGCAACGCATTATATAAAATCAGGGTCACGGCCCAATCAACCAGCACTCGGCTCCCTTACTTCAAGAAAAATTAATCCCAGGTGCAGCAAGGAAAGGAAAGGAAAGGAGGAGGAGGATGCTCTCTTTGTACGGAGGCGTGCGGCATGCACATGGCAAACATGCCCACCGAGTGCATCTCCACCCCCAAGACAGACCAAGAGGAGCAGCTCCCAGACAAACCTTACCTTGTGGCTCCAAGCCCACCTGTAGGATACCAGCACTGGAGGGAAGGTTATGTGTCCCACAGAAAACAGACCTATAATCACTACTGCTTCACCGTTAGCCTCGTCTGGCTCTAGTTGGGTCGCCCAGAGGCAGGGGTGTCCATCCACTGCTGTAACACATCTTGGCAGGGAGAACTGAGAAACTTCTCTTGAATGCGTTGCTCAGAAAGGCCTGGTTTTCTTTTCTGACACTTTCTGATTTCAAATCAGCAGGAAATAGCCGTGGGGAACTTCTCAATACTGACAGTAATAGAGCAAGTTCCATACCAGAAGGCGGAAACCAAAACAAAGTGGGAATGTAATGCTGAGTCTGGTGCTAGAGGTGCCCCCAAGGCATACAACAGAGGCCAAAGGTCCCATTTCTGCACCCCAATATTCAGATTTTTTCCAGGAAAAGATTTAGGATTCCTAGATTTCAAAGGCCAAGAACCCCATTAAATTAGACCCAGCATTTCCAACCAATCCACCACAGGGAATGCAGGTGGAACCTTTGCTTGGGGATCCCTGAAGCTACCTGTGGTTTTGGTACAACTCTTTGAATCAGCTTCAACAGGTCTTGGACAGGACTTTGAGCTTGCAAGCACTTCAGGGCAGGCAACATCTGCAAAAGTTCCACCGATGGAAAGCAGGATCAGATCGAATCAGCAGGGATCTCAGTGAAATTAATTTGTTACTGCTGCTGTTTTCAGTGATAATAGTGTACATTACAAAGGAAAAGTAATAAATCTATAGGGCAGATGATACACTGGAAATAAAGGGTGAGGTTTCAGCTGTGCTTTGAAGTACTATGGAAAGGCCCAGAGGCAAAGAAATGCTGGGAACTGCTTAGTCCATTGTGTCAGATCTGCAGAGGAGAAGTTTCTTGTACCAGCAGGGAGACTGAAAGGTGTAAGGAGAGGAGAAATGCCCGCTCTGAGGTCTGGTTTTGCTGATGGGCTGGGTTTTTAAATGGAAGGTGACATTCTGAAAAGCAAGTGCAGAGAAGTCCTCATGGGATATTTCTGGGACTTGGAGGGAGGCAATTTCTAATAGCTCTTCCCTGGAGAATGACCATAAGACAATCCAAGAGGAGCTGGGATTTTGTGCACCGACGCAATTTCCTTTCAGTCACAGAAGCACCAGCTGTCAACACAAGGTGAGCTAAATGGATGACACCCAAATGTAGGGGTGTTACACCTCTCTGGCACATCCCAACACAGCTGGCAGCAGATTTAGGGTAAAAAAACAACAACAACAACATCAAGAACAAACAAGAAAACCAGACACCTTGCCCTGCGTAATAAAACCAAAAGGGAAATTGTGAGATGTGGAAAGGGAGCCAGAGCACCATTCCCAGTAATCAGCCTTGCCCGAGGAGGGAGTTCCCACCATATGTCCTACAGAAATGAATGAGTCAGGCAGAAGTTACCACAGGCACCACAGGGCACAGGAGCATGTACAGGCAGAGCAGGGAGACATCTTTCCTCCTCGGGAGATGGGAATGGGGAGGATAACTCAAGAGACCTTATTTACAGCCAAGGTCTCCATAGGTCAGGTCAAACAGGTCCTCAGGAGTAGAGGTACCACGGACAGATGGACATGCCAAAGCCTGGTTGTGGCATCAGGACAAATTCATACACTTGGAGCCTGCCTGAGCTCGGCGGCTGCTGCAACAGCAATTGGGTTTGGGCTGGTGCACAGAGGTGAGAAGTTACTCCTACTTACTTCTTCCTCCCATCCTCCTTTTCTTCCACAGATGGTGTTATCTAGGGTTTATTCAGTACACAATGGCTTTTCTGCACCAAGGTTAGTTCGCTGAGTCACTAGATGAAAAGCAAACCTGTGCCACCGGTGAGACAATGCACGTAATGCAAGATTGAGAGGGCTCTTGCACAAGGCGCTGGGTTCCCGATGACGACTGGACCCACGCCTGACAGAAGTGTGTGGGCTTTTATACTCCAGGTAAAATTCTGTGGGCAGACACGAGATGCAAACCCATGGGACGCTTGGGATGGCTTCACCTCCTGCTTGTCCGGTTGGGAAACTGGTTCTGCAGCGTGACCAGGGAAACCTGGCCCTGGCGGTGTCTGCACCAGATCCTCCCTTTATGTGAAACAGCGCTGAAGAGGTGCTTCCACTCATGCTTTCCCCAAAAAGACTGATGTGCTGCCCACACCTCTGCCTCACATAAATGGTGTTTCAGGAGATCCCTGCTTACTACCAACGCAACGACACTTTGCGCAGTGACCTGTGCAAGAGGAGATAATCATGGAGTCACCTTATTAAGAACAGGCTTTATTAAAGCTCTTACTAACACAAAACTCCCATCAAAGTCAAACAAAAGACAATGGAATTTGACAAAATGGTCTCATAGTTGGTCCTGTCAAGCCTCAGTGACAGTCAGGTGATCCAGAATCCCATTTGATACTCAGGCTGATGCCTCACAGGGTTTTTGACACTGTAGGTTGCAACACACGATTGCGCAAATGCATAGCGGAGGTGATACTGTCCAGCTGCACAGGAGCCCTCCATGGGCCACAGCAGACCAGCACCAGCCTTCTGCACCATGGACCTCCTTGGTCAGGGGAACCAATGACCATGACTGCACTTTGCACTAAAGAACAAGGCTTGGAGGAGAACACTGAAAACTCTCGGGGTCAAAGGACTCACCAAAGCCAAGCAATGGAGATTACTAATGGCACATACTTGGCCAAGCAATGACTGTGTTGGTACAAGATAGGCAGTGCACAAGAAGGGCTCCTGGCAGGGCCCTGGCTCATCAGTCCATCTCCCAAGGCTTTGTCAAACCTCAGATATAATGCAGACGAGTCAGCACTCACCTCTTCCACCCAGTAGTCTTCACCTGATGACCAGAGGAGTCCATACTCAAATCCCTTCTGTCTCTGAAGAAATCAGACCTAAAACTGAAGAGATCAGGCCCCATGCTAACAGCTACCCTGACCATCAGGTGGCCATGGGTGAGATTCCTACATCTCTCCTTTGGAAAGCTTTCTCACTTTGCATGAAATAATCCAAAAGAGAAAGTGCAAACTGCTTCCATCAGAAAGGGCATGGCAGAGGGCCTTCAGCAGGAGAGCTGGTGAGAGCCCTTCACCCCAGTGCCCTCCCAAGTCCACTTGAGATGTCATGAGAGATTCAGGTTCAGGTCTCTGTAGGCAGGGAGGGAGCTGAACCTGGCCGTCCTGCAACCACAGGTTGAGATACAGCTCAAAATGTTAAAACAGGAAAGCAGCCACGGAAGAAAAGGAAGCTATCTCTAGGAGAGAACAGACCAGGAATACTTACCCACCCCTGTCCAGAACTAAGAGGGTGGAAATGGTAGGTATTTGGCTTAAACACTTCCATTCTCAGACTGGAGCATTTTGGGAATTTGGGAATCACCCTGCTGTGCGCAGCACAGGGGCCAGGGCAGTTAATACCGTGTTTCCTAGATGGGAAAGGCCACTGGAGTTAGAGGTGTCCCTGTCCCACAGTAGTCCCCTTCCCCAGACGTCCCAGGGGAGCTTCACACAGGCTTTCCATGCCTCATTTGAAAATGGCCATGATGGAGCTGCTGTGCAGGGAAGGTCATGGAGCAGATGACCACAGGACTCAGGTGGAGCAACACTCAAGTCACCCACAGCCCAGTGCATAAAAGATCTGGTTGCTGCTGCAGAGTCACTAAACTACCCACTGGAGTCAGGGCGATTTATAGGGAGCTCTTAGGGAGCAGAGGCAGCTGTGTGTTGCATGTCCAAAATCACCCTCTGCATGGGACCAGCTGCCCCCTCAAAGCCCCATGGCAGTGTCCACCCCTCCCCAGGCTCTAGCAGAATAAAGAACATGTATCTTCTTCATTTTGTTTCTGGTGTCCAGTCCTGGCTAAGAATAACAATGGGAAGTGATATATACATATATGTTGGGAGACAGGTAGCAGTCCCTGCACCGCTGGTCTTGCTGCTTTCCTGCCAGGGCACGGGACAAACATCAGTGTGGCGCCGAGGGCAGGGGGAGGCAGGTTGTCAGACAGCTCAGCAAGTGGGTCTCTTCCTTGTCATCTTTTTCAACATTTTACCTTTTTCAGTCTATTGCTTATCTGCTGCTAGAACTTTAGGGCACCACTTGCTGCCCAGCCACCTCCTTATCTTCCTCTCTACAGCCTCTTTGGTCATGGCTAATGTAGCGTTCAAAGGCAAGGGAAGTTGGCATCTTCTTAGAGGCATCAGGCATGGGCAGAGTAGACAGATCATGGAGATAACATGGGAGCACCCACCTCCCCTTCCTCAGGTCAACCAGGCACTCCTTGCACCTTCAACTGTCACTGTGCACTCTCTTATCTCTGCGTGCTACTGCTGAAATCTTTCTCACATTGAGATCAGTGATAAAAGTGGGGAATAAATAAAGTAACTTGAGAAAGATCAGCTCGTCAGGCCAAGTGCAAACACTACCTAGTCATCCAGGGAGCGTCTTGGAACATGCAAAAGGGAACTGATAGAGATCCTCTTCCAAGGGCTGAGCCTACTCAAAACTGGCAAATTTGCTTGGCCAAAACCACCTCCTGCATACCTGGGTGCAAGCACTGCTATCTACCACTGCATCGTGCACAGCCCAGATCTCTCATGGGCCGTGGGCAATTCTCAAATTAGAGGGAACAGAAGCACGAACAACAGCAGATCTGTTGTCCTCATTAGTCCAGCATGTCAGGGAGCATTTCAGGATGAAAGTTTGGGGGAGGAACATGCATTTTTATCTTGACACATTCTTGCATATGGAAGGGAAGAGCTGAATGCCTGTCAGGAGCTCTGCCTAGCAGAGCAAGCCCAGCTGCAGGACCACCATGTGGATCTCATGCTACAGCCCACCGAAATGTCACCTTCAGAACATCTCTTGGGCTTCACACCACAAAAAGGCTCCATGCCTGGCAATGACAACTACGATGGTAGAAAAACAGCCTCACTAAGGAGTCAGGGCTCTCAAGGCACTGTAGATCTCTTCACAACTGGTTTTACCTACTCTTTTTTTTACCCTGGGGAAGCTGAGTCTGGGGAAGCCACCTGAACCCCCTCCTAGGGAGTGCTGCAATGGGGAGGGTGCCCAGGAAAGCAGATGGTCTCACACCTCACTTCCACTGCACAGGCCATTGCTGAAGGAAGGGGCATCATGGGATCACTCAAGGTGAGGTGATGAGGCAAAACAGCAGCAGGATGAAGCAACAACGTGGGCAGCAGGTCAGATTCCTTAGACCAGGCTAGGACACAAAGCTATGTCCCATTCCTCGCATTATTGCCGCTGACTCCTGTGGAAAAAACATTGACATCCAGATATTTGCAAGGCAGAGGGACAGTAACCACCAAGACTGACCTCTGGCATCACCCAGGCCAAATAGCTCCACGCCCAGTAATTCCCACCCCAAGCCTGTCCATCCTGCTTGGAGGAAGGGGTCTTGCTTTCAGAGCCATGCCAGATCTTGGCTGAAAGGCACTGCCAGCCTGTGCAGAGCTGGGCAGAGACACCTCATGCAAGCTCTGCTTGATGGAGGGTGGTGGTAGGAAGAAGTTACGGGGCAGCACAGGCAGAACACCCAGCTAACAGAGGGGTACAGCGCTCAGTGGTCCTTCTTGCCCAACACATGCTGGGGTACCTCCTCTCAGCCCCACACAGCCCTCCCTACCCCCAGCACCGTCCCCAGCAGGCACAAAATGCTCAGGGCAGGGGACGAGCAAATGAGCAGTCAATGGCTTGACTGCGCTCAGCTTGCTTACAAGGCGCCTGTAATGAATCAAACCTGCCAAGGGTGGAAAATGGGCTTGGCCTTAAAAGTGTAAAGCAATTATTTATTGGCCAACACACACACACAAAAGATAGCTAAGACTCTGTGGGCTCCTTGGCTAGGTGTTAATGTGCTAACCACCTTGAGAAGGTGACCAAAGGGCCTTTGCTGGCCAGGGACTGTCTGTTGGTCTTCACATCTCCTAGGGATGGCCCCACCATCGTGCCCAACACGCACCCTGACTCCCTGCATTTTTTTCCTTTGGCATTTTGCACCTTTCCCTGCTGCTGCCACCTCGACCATCCCACCTCTGTCTGCAGTCTTACCTTTCCCAGGGTGGCCACTTTCCCAGCACGCAGCCAGGGCATGGCAGGGTCAGAGTTGGGACTTCAGACTGGGGGAGATGAGACTTAGGAGCAGGTTATTACCCACAGATGGAGTTACGGAGAGTTGGGGTGAGGGTAGAGAAGAGGGGTGGCTTCTCTGTGCTTTTTGCTCTAGCCGTTCCACTTTGCAAGGCAAAAAAACCCAACCAACAGAGTCCCTTGAGCCAGCAAGCACATAAAAAACAAGCGCAGCTCTACCATGACTCATCTCTGCTTTAACACAGGGAGGTAAAGTTGATGTTTTCCCACCCCATGAATGCAGGGGACAGTCTGGCACTGCCACTTCATGACAGGGGTAAGAGACACACAGGCCCCAGGGGATGCACAAACAAACACCATGGCACAGCTGATATGTGGTCCCCAGACGCACGTCTTGTGTGACATTCAGCAACACCCCTTTGACGTCCAGCTTAATGGGGTCAGGGAAAACCTCCCTGCAGAGCCAGGACACAACCTGCACATAGAGAGCACAGGCAGCACCTGTGAGACCACCCCTTGGACGTGTTACTGCTGAAACCCCGGTGGGATTAAAGATGAATACAGGAGCTTCTCATACTACTGACACTCTCACTGGACAGACTAAATCCAAACCTACCGTCAGAGCAGCCCGAGTCCTTTGTGCTGCTGCAGAGAGAGCAGCATGAGAAGTTTCCACCTGCTCTGCCCTTCCCTGCCTTTTCTCCCATGTCTCAGGAGATGTGTCAGGGTGCAGGAAGCAGCATTCGGAATGACAGTGCTTGTAGGACATGCAGGACTCAGGATAATGCAGGATTATCAAGATATAACAAAGCTATGCAGGGGGAAGATTAGAAGGGCCAAAGCTCAATCAGAACTCAGCTTGGCCACTGCAGTTAAAGACAACAAGAAGAGATTTTTCCAGTATATCAACAGAAAAAGGAAAACTAGGGAAAATATAGGTCCACTGATGAATGAGACGGGTGCCCTAGTGGTGGAAGACACAGAGAAGGCAGAGTTACTGAATGCCTTCTTTTCTTCGGTCTTCACTGATAAAGCCGTCCCTCACGCATCCCATACCCTGGAGGCAAGGGGGAAGGTCTGGAGAGAGGAAGATTTTCCCTTAGTTGAGGAGGACCGGGTCAGAGACCACTTGGCCAAGCTGGACATTCATAAATCCATGAGCCCTGACGGGATGCACCCGCGAGTGCTGAGAGAGCTGGCAGATGTTATCGCTAGACCACTCTCCATTGTCTTTGCAAGGTCATGGGGAACAGGAGAGGTGCCTGAGGACTGGAGGAAGGCTGACATCACTCCAATCTTCAAAAAAGGCAAGAAGGAGGACCCAGGGAACTACAGGCCGGTTAGTCTCACCTCTGTCCCTGGGAAGGTAATGGAGCCACTCATTCTGGATGTCGTCTCCAAACACATAGAGGAACAGGAAGTTATTGGAAGTGGTCAGCATGGATTTACCAAGGGCAAATCATGCCTGACCAATCTGATAGCTTTCTATGATGTTATAACGGGTTGGCTGGATGAGGGGAGAGCCGTAGATGTCATCTACCTTGACCTTAGCAAGGCTTTTGACACTGTCTCCCATAACATCCTCATTAGGAAGCTGAGGAAGTATGGGCTAGACGAGGTGACAGTGAGGTGGATTGAGAGCTGGCTGAGTGACAGAACTCAGAGGGTTGTGATCAGCGGCACAGAGTCCAGTTGGAGGCCTGTAACCAGTGGTGTCCCTCAGGGGTCAATACTCGGACCAATTTTGTTCAATATATTCATTAATGACCTAGATGAGGGGACAGAGTGTATCCTCAGCAAGTTTGCTGAGGATACCAAGCTGGGAGGGGTGGCCGACACTCCAGAGGGCCGTGCTGCCATCCAGCATGACCTGGACAGGCTGGAGAGCTGGGCAGAGAAGAACCTAATGACTTTCAACAAAAGCAAGTATAGGGTCCTGCACCTGGGAAGGAAGAATGCCAAACAC
Organism: Chroicocephalus ridibundus; assembly: GCF_963924245.1. Lineage (NCBI taxonomy): Eukaryota > Metazoa > Chordata > Aves > Charadriiformes > Laridae > Chroicocephalus > Chroicocephalus ridibundus. Next base: position 77,264,185 of record NC_086316.1, on the reverse strand, counting down.
CAGTATATGTTAGGGGCGGACATGCTGGGAAGCAGCTCTGAGGAGAAGGACCTGGGGGTCCTGGTAGACAGCAAATTATCCATGAGCCAGCAGTGTGCCCTTGTCGCCAAGAAGGCCAATGGCATCCTGGGCTGCACAGGGAAGACTGTGGCCAGTAGGTCGAAGGAGGTCATTCTCCCCCTCTACTCTGCACTGGTGAGGCCACAACTGGAGTACTGTGTCCAGTTTTGGGCTCCCCAGTTCAAGAGGGACAGGGAACTACTGGAGCAAGTCCAGCGTAGGGCAACCAAGATGATTATGGGACTGGAGCACCTCCCTTATGAGGAAAGGCTGAAAGAGCTGGGGCTCTTTAGCCTGGAGAAGAGAAGGTTGAGGGGGGACCTGATTAATGTTTACAAGTACCTAAAGGGTGGGTTTAAGGAGGACGGAGCCAGGCTCTTTTCAATGGTTCCCAGCGACAGGACAAGGGGCAATGGGCACAAGCTAGAACATAGGAAGTTCCATTCAAATACACGGAAAAACTTCTTTACAGTGAGGGTGACAGAGCACTGGAACAGGCTGCCCAGGGAGGTTGTGGAGTCCCCTTCTCTGGAGATTTTCAAGACCCGCCTGGATGCAGCCCTGAGGGATGTGCTTTAGGCAATCCTGCTCTAGCAGGGGAGTTGGACTAGATGATCTCTAGAGGTCCCTTCCAACTCTGAAGATTCCGTGATTCCGTGATTCCGTGATTCTCCCACCCCAGGACCAGACTGTGGTCACCCAGCTCTGCTAGAAGTTCAGAGGGAAGGCAGATGCTGCCCTCCAGCCTCCCAGCTGCTTCACCAGCCAAGCAGATACAGGAGCTCAAGGCTCAAGCTGGATGGGCACAGCTTGTGCAGGGCGTTGTCCTCTTGAGGCTTTGCAGACCTTTTTGGGGTAACACAGGTTCATTCTGCCGGAGCAGGTGGTGCAAGGGGAACCCAAAGCCCAAGGGCTTAACTGGAGATGGGTAGCTACGGAAGGCAGCATGGAGGCAGCTTGGGCAAAGCAGAGGACAGTGCAAACTCTACGCTCCTCTTGGTGCTACGTCTGTGCCCACCACCCCCGCTCCCAGGATAGGTACTTTTGTTGGCAGTGCTGGATCTACAGCCTGGATCCATGTCTTCTTGATAACTCGGTGTGGGTGATCTCCAAACAGACCTCAGCTCCCCTGGCACCCACGTGTGTCAATGCTCCTGCTGTGCACGCTGCGCTCCTTATCGGAGCCATTCAGGCACAAGCAAAACAGTTTTCTCCTCCCGGGAGCCCCAGATGGCTGGTCTAGTAACGAACTCACCTTTGCTGTATCCGGCAGCCCCCAGTGGAGGCTGTTGAGCTTTTTTCCAGGAGAGCAAGACCTTCCCAAGGGCTGCCACACAGGTGCTGGCACGGCCAAGGTCTGCTCTGGCTCACACGGAGACCCGTTTGCCCCAGGGCTACCAGTTGAAGCTGTAAAGCCCAGCCCGTGCAAGGCCTGCCAGTTCCCTTGGCCCAGCCAAAATTCCTGAAGAAAAAATAATCCTAATAAATAAAGGTTTGCTGGAAGTGCTGGCATGCACCGGATGGAGGTTACTGAGCTTTGCACAGAAACCTACCAACAGCATTGTGGTTTCAGATGAAACTCAAGACACGTGAGGCCATCAGCCAAGTTTCACCACTGGGTTTCAGTGTCACCCGCGGCAGCAGGAGCCAGCCACTGCTGTGGGACACAGGAGCGGGAGATGGGGTGATGGCTGGGAGCACAGCCGGCCCCCCAGCCCCTCCAAGGCTGGAGCAGTTGGGCTGGTTCAGCAGATGGAAGGGAGCTGGTCCATCCCACACCTGCGATAACAGGGTGCCCCAGCAGCCTGTAGGTCCCAGATTCTGGCTGGTAAGGTGGCAGGGAGGCAGTCCAGCCCTCTCCATCTTGCCACGGGGACGCAGCGGAGGCACATGGGGGTGGCACCTGGCTCGCAAGCTGCAAAACCCACCTGGGACCTGGGTGGGCAGTCCACGCACCCCTCCACCACCAGCCTGACCTGCTGCAAGGCCCACTGGACCACGGGGCACCTCCATGCCAACCACCCTCTCCGTCCCTGCCAGCAGCACTGCCACCAGGAGCTGCAAGGCCCAAGCACCATCCAGTCACTCCCTCTCTCGCCCTGCATCCCTGTGGATGCTGAACGGGCTGTTTTCTCCATCTCCCACCACTGAATAAATTTTCCCCTGTGCAAAACTGCAGCCAGGCCACCCCTTGTTTCCAGGGGCAATCGCCTTGTGGGGGAAATCCCTCCCCTCACAGGCAGGGCTCGTCTGCCCTTGTCGCAGGAGGGACAGCAGCTTTGCAGCCATCCCATTTCCACAGAGCTGCCCGGCCTCTGCATGCTGGCACCTGGAGGTGCAGGAGAGGCCTCACAGAAACGTGTTACAGGCTGATAGTTTATCTTGGATCACTCCTGAGCGCTGGCAATCCCACACCCTTTGGAAGAAAACCCTCTTGGCAGCTTTGAACGTTGCTCTTCAGGCGCGTGGAATATTTTCGTGCTGGGGAACAAGCTCTCTGTGAGATGCTACACTGCTCTTCCAGCCTGCAAAGCCCCGAGGCAGCGTCAGCTCGTTAGAAGAGGGGGCAAGAGTGGCTGGTGCCATGTCCCTGCTCCCAGCCCTGCTGGCGACTTGCCCTGTGGCTTTGGCCCTGTTGCCTCCACAAACCTCACAGCAGCCAGCTGAGACATGAAGATAAAGGCAGCCGTGTTGCCGCACCGCAGCTGTAAGGCATTTTTATAGCACTTCTCACATACAAGTCGTAAAGAGAGCAGCCGTGCGGGGAAACTGCTGGGTTTGCCCCCAGCCCTGGCCCTGGGCAGATGAGGGAACGGATGCCGCATTGGGGGAATGGTGTAGGAACGGCAGGGAGCACAGGTTTGGAAAAGGCCAACGCTTTTCCCCAGCATCAGTGCCGCAGTCCCACCTTAGGATGGACAGCATGTCGCTAGGGTGAGCAGGGATGCCAAATATGCTTTTGGACGCTTTTGTTGAGGATTGAGATGAGATCCATGTCCATGGCAGGGAAAAGAGCAGGAGAAAGGGCCCTGCAAGCCCACCTCGCTGTGAACCAGCATGAATGAGAAAGGGAGCCATCCTCCTGCCTTGAGCGATGGGGACAGGTTCCCCCCATTTTCGGGGTCATTACAAGACCCATGGCTGCGATGTACCACCCCATCCCTGCCCTGAACCCCACGCTCCCCCTGACGCTCCCTCCTCGGCTGCCGTTCACACCCTCTATGTCTCATCCCACCTCCCTACAACCGTCAGTGCTTCAGGGCAGGGAAAGTATCTCACTGCATCTTTGTGATCGGCTGCGCCAAATCACTGGCACTAAACAAACTGTAGTTCCTGATGAAAAACATCACAGTCCCAGGGCAGGAGCTGCGAGCATTACTCACTCAGGGAATTGCTTTCAGCTGTGCCAAAGGGGGCCGCGGGCAGGAGCTGCAGGGATGGAGACTTGGGGCCCTTGTTACCAGCTGATGATGGAGCATCACAGGCCACCAGTGCCCCAGCCAGACTTTTCACAGTCTGCCAGAAAAAGGCATGTGGTTCGCCAGCACCTTGCCATCCCTCAACAGGTATCCAGGCACCCCAAAAGAAGTGAAGGAAAGATGCTGGCATACCTATGTAAATATAAAGTATAGGGCAGGTAGAAGGCAGGGCAATATATTGGCCCTGTGTCCATGCAAGGGAGGGGCTTGGAGGTCTGTTTTGGAGGGCACAGGGGAAAGAAAAAGTCCCTGGGATGGAAGCGCCAGGGGAAGAAGGGATGAGGTCCTGGTGCCCCGGCTGTGGGAGGAGGGTTACCCTTCTGCAGCCCCAGGCTGGATTAGGAGGGAGCGTGGTATTTGGTTGCCCATTATTCCACCTGGCTGAGCCTTTAGCAAAGATAATCCCCACCGACAAGATCTAACAGCGAGAGCTGGCTCAGCCCTGTGCTACAGGACACCCCTCACACCGGGCAGTCCTGCCCTGCGAGCCCTGATCCCACTGGATGAGGAAAGCCACCATCACCACCTGCTCCCTCCACTCTGCCTTTGGTCCGGGGCTTCTCCCTCCAGGATGGGGTCTACTGCTCCCTGGTGTCCCTAGGGAGCTGGCTGCCCAACAGCAACAAGACACCCCTCATTGCTCACCCTGTAACATCACCAGGGTCTCCAAGGACGCAGGACACGGTTACCCCATGGCAGCATCTCCAGTCCATGACCATGGTCTTGCCCTGTGTTAAGACAAGGCAAGCCGACCTCCAGCAAAACCAAGCTCAGCTACCACGTGTTTTGGCAGGAAAGAGACAGCAAGCTCCAAACTCACAGCCCAGTGGAGCTGCCGCTGTAGTTGTCCTCCCAAACACCGCAATCCTCAGTGTTTTAATATGCACAGAAACAACAGGTGAGTTAGCCAAAAGGGAGAGACTTCGGCTAATAAATCAACACCCTCACAGGCTGCTTTGCTGGCACTGCCCTCAGCCTTTCCAGGCACATCCAGAAGCAACACGAACAGGAACAGTCTGTCTGGCACTTCGGGAAGTGCGGGAGCCACCGGCACAAGGCGCGAGCATGTCCGTGCCAGCTCACAGCCAATGCAAGCCCTTGGCACCTTCGTTAGTGACTGCAAATGAAGCACTGAGGAGCAGATCCCCTTTCTCTCGTGCTGGTGGGAACGGGCAGCGAGTTTGCTGAGCCTGGTCAGGATACTCTGCTGGAAAGTGGACTAATGGGGACATGCATCCCTGGTTTGTTCCCCTGCAAGACCCCATCATGGCATCACCAGCCATGCAGCACCTCCCCACCGTGCTCGTGGCTGACGCTATTCCCCCCCTGCCAAATTGCCCTTTCTTCCACAGCCCCAGGCGCTTTCCGGACCACATTTCTCCCATTTTTCAATTCCCCCCCCCCGATCTTTGGATTTTCCCTTCCCTGTGGTGCACCCTGCACTTGCTAAGTGCCACCCTCACCCCTCAAGCAGCATCACTCTGCCTCCCGTGGAGACCATGCACATCAAAAGCTGCTGCCCACCAGAGCCCCTTCGCTACTGGTGCTTCCCGAAAGCTGCTGCCTTGGCCAGGAAAAATCACTTCAGGTCCAGAGCGTTCTCCTGATAACAGAAATCCTGGCAAACAAGCCAGCCCCCAGCCAAGCAGCACAGTCACTGTGGGAACAGCAAACTTGGGGAGGATATTCCCTTTCTGTGACAAAAACCAGGCAACCGCTCCTTCCCCAGCCAGCCATGGAAATTTAGGCTAAGGGTTTAAAAAAAATGACCGGTGATTGTGGGTACCCAAGTAAAATGCCCCCTACAAGTGCCTTTATTTCCAGAAGACACATGCTTCTTGCCTTCAGGGGATGGGCCTGAAGTCAGACAGCTATAGAGACCCCAAACAGCCTCTGAAAAGATCTTGGCAGCCCCAGTGAACAAGGGCTGAGCAGTCCAACAGGCACGAAAACCCCACGGCACTCAACCTGCTGATCATCCCATCATCCCACTTGTGCTTCATCAACTTATTTCCCCAGCTTCCTTTCATAAATCCTGCATTTGCCACTCAAAGCTATCAAGGCTGCCTGGCAAGCAAGGACTTGGCGGCAGAAAAAAGGCTCCATCCATCACCAGCTGCCTCCCATCAACCACTGTTTCAGAGAGCATCCTTGCAAAGCGTGAGCTGATCGTTTTAAGAGAAAGCTGCCCAAAGGGTGTCAGAGGTAAAGGCCCAGGAGGACACACCATCTTTTGGAGAGGTCTACAAGAAAGCAGATAGTGCTGTGCCCTGTCTTGGCTGACCCCATCCATCCACCAAGTGTACCAGCATCGCTCCAGCCCAACTTTGGAAACACCTCCCCATTTGTGCTCGCCCCCCATGCATGGGAGACTGGCTGTAAAGAGCTTCAAAGGAGCTTCAAGGGCAGCTTTGCAAAATCAACACAGTGGCAGTGGCACCACCTCAAATCCCATTGCTATCGCCTCAGCTCCAGCGCTTCCCCCCCTTTCCCCTTGTCTTGCCTCTTGCGACACGACAAGGCACGGGCTCTCCGGGGCAGCTCTGTGTTTGTGCAGCTCCTGTTTAGGGACGGGACCACGCTAAGCAAACACTTGCAAGCGAGTGCCTACTCACTGCTCTGGAAGTGGAAACCCAGGCCCTACCCCAGCTTTCACAACAAAAATTAGTCACAGCACACCAACAGGGGTCGTAAATCCGGCAACAGTAGATAAAGTTTCAATGGAGACATCCCTTGTCCTCTCTTATGTAACACAGACATCCCTTTTCTTTGGATCCTGCCTTTCCAGATCACTTTGAGGCACAGGGACCCTCTGCTCCTGAGGCAGAGGTGCTTTACATTTTGCTTTAGATACCAACCGTTGCTCAAGAAGTCAGTCAGATAGCACCAACACCCGTCCTTAACACCATCCCCAGGCTTTCCAGCGAAATTTCACGGTGGGTTTATCCACCCACATTGGCCACAGGGGTCTGACTTTAGCAGATTATAAAACATGGCTCAGAACATTTGCAATGTTTGACCATACAAATACGGGCTCCAGAATGGCTCAAAAGTGCTTTTAAATATTTGGATACTGGGAGATCTGGGGCACTGAGGAGTTACTCTTCCTGTGAAAGAGGAGGCAGAAGCCTGTGGATCAACCATGGCTTTGGCAACACAAGGAACACTGAGAGCACACCTGGGATAACGTGTTACTTGGGTAACTTGTGCTGACACAGATGAAACCCCTCCAGGTGATGTAAGCTGGGTTAGCAGTGATCAGTTTTGCCAGTCTTAAGTGCATTTATTTCAAGGCCTTTACTGAGACACCAGTATCCATCATGAAATCAGACCTTTACACCAGCAAACATCTGCAGCACAGGCCCGACCTAGGCTCACATCTGGCTACCAAGCACAGTGGCATTGCCTTGTGAAACACGAGCAGGTTGCTACTTGTATGAGGGTTTGATTACGGAGTGAGTCCATTTATCATCAGTTAACTTGGCAATGTTATTTTCGCGGAAGGCTGGCCTAGAGACTTCCTGGCCCTTTGCTGCATGCTGCAAACGATGGCGTTTTACCCAAGGATGGAGGAGCAGGGAGGAGATCCAACACACAGTAGATTGAAGCTACGCATAGTTTTATGTCTTTTTAAAGGCAAAAAGGAAAAGGAGCGGCAATACGATACCTGCCAGCGCAACAGAAGCGGATAAAAGCAGAGGTGCTGGAGGGTTACCCCTACAGGGTATATCCTTCACATACCACACAAGCTACCCCACCATGGCAGCTGGGCTGGGGAGGAGAAGGCAGGGTGGATTACGGCACAGCCCGGAAGCAAAAGCAGAGGCTGTCTCTCCATAAATATTGCCAGGCAGCATATAAGCCAGTGAGGGGCTGCGTCCTGTGACGCCCCGGGGACAGGGGAGCAGGACCTTTCTTTCTACCTGGTGCAGCAGCAGGGCTGGAAGTGTTCTGCTCCCCTGCAAACTAACGCGAGCAGCAGCACACACCTCTACCCTAGGGAAAAGCACGCATATATGCGGCAAGGAGAGCACCCCGGCCCAAAACCATTTACATCTGCAACATACAACACGGGGAAAAACGAGGGCAAGATGGGCGTGGAGGGAACAGGCAGAGCTCTGGCACAGGTAACCGGTGCGGCAACTCGTGTGCTGTCCAATCACTGTGCTGGCAAATTTACAGGATCACAATGTCAAACTGCACGTTCGGAGTGAAAGCAGATAGGCACGAAAAGCAGGAACAATCTGACTACTGAGGAAAATTACAGCCATCACTGAAGGCAGATTGGGTGACTCCAACATCTAAAGGATGATAAAACAGAACAAAGAGAAGCTTAAAAAGTAATCCTTAATTAACTACTTCTGAAACTTGTCGAAATCACTGCCTGCGTCTTGTTTGCTAATGGACCTGTCAGCAGCTTCTTAGGCTGCAGGGGTCATGGTAGCAACAGAAAGTGCTGCTTTGTTCTCGGGTTTGGTATCTCTTTTGCCCTCTAAGTGCATTTGATGTTTTCATTTTAAGTGTACTCAAAAGGCTGTTGCAAAGGATGGGCAAGGGATTTTACCTACAGCCTCCCTCAGCCACTGGCATAGGGAAGAGAGAAAAATGCTTCTTGTGATTTTAATACAGGAGATATACCCACAGCCCAAAACCAAGGATGCTGCCCACATGTATCTGTCCCATAGGATACACTGCACCTCCAAAAGCTGGTCAATGGGCACTAGGTCGGCAGTATCTCAGCCCAGTGCTGCATCTCTGACACAGCCTGCTTTCCAATGCTTCAGAGAAAACATCTGAAAAATCAAGTCGTGGATCTCCTCCACAAAGCCTCGGACTCAATTCCAACAGCAGGAGAGGCCAGTAAGTCTTAACATCCTACCTGAAACGCTACTTACAAAGTAACAACTGTCTACAGTTATCAAACTGTCTGAACTTCCACTTGCCGTCCCAAGCTTCATCTATTTTTGGTTTCTGCAATATCTGCCGTCACCAAATTTGTTTTATTTACTCTTTATGTGATTCACCCATACTTTGCTGTTGGAACATGTGTGCTGCTTCTATCAGAAAAGGGGATGGAAGTAGTGCATTTGCTCCCTCTCTTTCCCCATCAGGAGTCTGATGATCATTTCAGACAGGAGAAATACTACCAAATAGCTGAGGTTGGAAGGCACCTCTAGATCACCTAGTCCAAGTTCCTGCTCAGAGTAGGGTCACCTACACACAGCTGCCCAGAACCGTGTCCAGTTGGGTTTTGAGTATCTCCAGCATGGAGACTCCACCACTCCCCCTCACCAAACTGTGCCGGTGTTCAACCACCCGCACAAAAAAAAGTTTTAAGTCGAATTTCCTGCATTTCAATTTATGACTCTCATTCCATCATTGGGCACCATTAAGAAGTGTCTTCTCTACTCCCCATCAGGTATTTATACACATTGGTAAGATCCCTCTGAGCCTTCTCTTCTCCAGGCTGAACAATCCCAGCCAGCTCTCGCAGCCTCCCCTCATATGAGAGGCTTCAACCCCTTTATTGTCTTCCATGCCCTTCACTGGACCTGCTCCAGCGTGTCCATGTCTCTTTTACTGGAGAGCGCAGCACTGGGAACAGCACACCAGATGTGTCTCATCAGGGCTGAATTGAGGAGAATAACCTGGTCATTTTTGAATGTCTCAGTATTTCTTTGGTTTTGCTAACCACTGGAGTAACAGCAGCTGTTAAGAACTCTCTATTTAACTAGGAAACTGCCTTCGCAATGCACACCTCAGCCAGAATTTTCATGCCTTGACATTTTCACATGAACACAGCTTTGTTTCCTACAATGAACACGAACACTTTCAAAAACTTTATCCCATCTTTATATTTTCTTCAAAATAAAAAGGCATTTGTATTCTTGAAAACAATAACAGATCCCTTTGCTTTTCCAGACAAGGCATATAAAGATAAATAGAGTAAAACACACAGTTCTGGGATTTAAAAAGCTGAAAGTGTTTCCTAGGACTGATTTATAAAAAGGAACAGTCCCATAGTGAACAAACTCTGCTTCAGGACGGGTCCCTCTGACACCTCTCAGTGGCCTCAGATAGTCCATTTCTCTGTACGAGCTTCCACACTTTTGACCAGGCCTTCTCCCAAAACCTCGAAGTCCTCCAGAATCGCCTCCACATTGGGAACACAGACCAGCTCGTTGTTCAGAGTTGTCACCATCCTTCCTTTCATGTTGGAGACCTGCAGGGCACACATAAACATTGCACAAAAGGGTGCACCCACTCAGAGCTGCTTCACAACTTCTGCAAGCCCCACATAGAAGTAAACTGCTCTCCTGCCTTGTCACACCCAACCTCTGCCACATCACTACACGCAATTTTCTAAGCTTCACTTCTCAACACCATCATTGCTCATTATTAGAACTAATAAACTGCAAGAGTGGCCCTTCTGGCCCCTTTTAGGGTTTACCCTGGAGCTACAGTCCAAAGACCGCAAGCAACAAAGAGGAGAAAAGCTGCCTATGCTCTGGCTCTGTTGTCGGGTGTCAAAATCTCAAGTGGGAAGAGATCTTTGGCTTCACCAGGGTGAGGAAAAAAAAAAAAAAAAAAAACAAACAACAAAAAAAACCCCCCACACCTCATGTTTAAATCAAGCCACACGCAGCTCAGATGCAAACATGTTCTCCTCTCATTTCACATCCGTGAATAACTGGGTTTCACAACTACAGTTAGGCTGAATGTCCAATGCCCTCTGGCCATGAAGAGAGGGAAGTTAATCACCCAGAGACTGATAGCAGAAGAGCCTGGGCTGCCAACTTGGAGCCATGAGTCACTGGTTTCTTTGCGTCTTTCCTTCATAGAAAGCAGCATGAATCACTCCAGCGTGCCTCACACCTAGCTTAACCACCCTCTAGAGCTTGCCAACCCACACAGCGTAGCTGGAAAAAATCTCCATATATTGAATAGGACTTGGGCACTATGAACCTAGGCTTGCAGCATCTTGTGAGCTGGACGTTTCTGGGCAAGACGACCAAAGCCAGAAGAATAGGACAGCCTGCTGGACACACCAAATGTCTTTGGCAAATGAGGCATCACCCACCTCCCAGGAGGGGAAGAGAGAAGAGCGCCTGGGACAAAGAGCTCTGTTCTGACCCATGATCATGGTGCTGGGGCTTGTCCAGGGACACATGATCCCCTCTTAGCTCTGCTGATGACTGGGGGCACTGTAGCCACAAACCTATCTTGGTTTCACCCTTTCCAAGAAGGGACAGAAGTCTAAGCTCCATTTCTGTCTCAAAGGCCTTTGGGGCTGATAAGAGTTAGACAAAGCAATTACAATGCAGAAAACAAAAAAAAGCTCTCCAAGCTTTCAGGGCATAAAGGTAACATGAAGCTTAAAGTAGAGCCAAAAACTCACCTTAAAAGGCTGAGGCTGAAAGCTCAAAGGTTTCCACAAAACTGCAATCACTTCCCCACCATGCTTGTCATAGAAGAACAAGGCGAGATCACTGAAGGCATCCTAGGGAAGAAAACAAACAGAGGTTGTGCCAGACATCCCAGAGCCAGAGACCACCCCCGATTCAGTCTCCTTACACTTTCACACATGGTAGCTCCACACCAGCCAGGACCAAAGCTGCAACTCTTCAATGAATACCCAAAAAAGAAAGCAACTGGCAGCCCATGGACAAGTCCTGAGTGCCTCCTCCTACCTCTTCTACCACAGCCTTGAGGGATACAGTGCACTGCCTCCAAGTTTTGCATGCAGACCTCATTGCTGACTACCTCTTGCTGTCCCAGAAAGCAGAAACACGATCCACCACCTCCCACAGGCCTGGAAGAGCACCCAGAAATTAACATACATCTTTAGGACAATGGACCCCTTAGATGACTACCCACTGAGTGTTCCTCACCATGGTCACCCATCAGCTGGATCTGGCATTACCAAACTGTCCTATCCCAGCGTCCAGCAGCCATATCCAAAACTTCACAGTGCATCAGATGGCAAGAGGCAGGCCCTGCCCAGCAGGCAATCCTGCCACAATATGTTTCATTACATGGCAGCAAAGACCAACCCCAGTCAAGGATCTTTCACTGGAGGCCAGCAGCTCAAGCTCTGCAGTCTGTGCAACAAAGGTACCAAATCTCCTTCTTCTCCCAGGACAAACACCATGTGCTGTCAGCACACAGTGTCCTCAAAGGAAACATAACAGCAGAAATTTTACATAACAGGAAGTCCTGTGAGGTGCAAAGAGATGGAATGGTCAATGGAGGCACTGCAGGAATCTGCTCTCCTTGCCCCTGTGCTTCGGCAGCTGTGTCAATGAGTATCTCCTTCGGTAGCACTGGGCAGAAGAGCTCAAAAAGAGATCTTGCATAAAGAGATGACTAAAGTCCACAGTCTGGTTTCCCCCAAGCCCACGCAAACTGGATTCCCAGCACTGCAAAAAGGCTGGGGATGAGCGCTGCAGCAGAATAAACAACAGTACAAGCAACTTTTCAAACACAAAAGTCTGGCCCTACAGTTCAGCACCCAACACACTGGTATCTGGATATATGCACCCCGAGTGCAGCTGACCAAGATAGCCAAAAAGCTGCTCCCTGGCACTTACTCATCTTGGTGGAGATTAACATGAGGCAATAGCCCATGTTTACCAGGCAGAGCAAACAGCCCCCAGCATCAGTACAGGACAAGTTTCTGCACATGGCCTCACCAGCTTTGGAGCAATCTACTGCAAGAAATACAGACCCTCTGCTCCCTCTTCGTTCTTCTTCTCCATTCCCTTAGTTTCCAGCTGCAACTCACCCACACTCTTACAAACAGAGGTCTCTGCTGGCATCATTGTATCATGAGGTTTTCATGAGGATGTGCATTGAAAAATAATCAAGTCAAAGGCAAGCTTGGAGGGGTCTTGTATGGACATACCAAGATTGCAGTAGGAGATAAAAAATGTGGATTGGGTTGGATTACCAGTGATCCCAAAGGGTGGGGTGGCATTTTAAGAGTAAAGACCTGATAAGCAGGGAGGGGTGGAGTTCTCTGCAACCTTCAGAGCCAGATATATGAGTTTGGACTTGAAGTACCACAAACAGAGGGCAATACGATTAGGCCATCAAGCTGGGAAGATCCTGAGACCTGCCAGCTCATCCCGCTTCACGGGATCTTCATGGGGGGAAAGGCTGGTCAAGGCATTATCTCACAAACTGGCTAGAAAAACCACTGTCTAAAAATACATTGAGAAAGAGGCAACCCTCCCTGGCATTTCTCAGCTGAGAGCAACAGGTTACGCTCAGTGCCAGTCAACAGGGAAGACTCCTCCTTTTGCCGAAAGGCAAACGGCAGGAGGGAGGAAAAGCTCAACAAAGGGCAAAAAAACCTCAGGGCACGCTGACCGCCAACGTGCAGCTTTCCGAACCAGAGGGGAGCAGAACATGTGAGAACCTGAAAAAGCTCTGCTACCCTACAGGGCGAGGTTGAGTGCCACTGGATGCTCCCTAAGAGAAAGATGTTTTCTTTACAGGCTTGTCTTGCTGGACAGGAGCCAGGAGCATTTGCAGGAAGAGAACTCTCCCAGGCTCAGCTCATTTCCCAGTAAAACCACTGTTCAGCCCCAATACCCAGCACCTTTTATCCAGAGAGCAGGGAGCAGAGGTTAAAAGAACGGCATCCAGTTCATAATCCCAGCAAAGCGAAAGCTTCTGCACTTGCACTGCTCCCAGCATCGTTCTATAATAGTGCCTTGGGTCAGCTCCACCAAGCTATGGAGATGCACATTCAACTCTTGGGAAACTGTAGCATTAAAAGGGTCTGGTATATTAGTCACCACACTTATGTTTGTACAGAGGCTTGGGGAGTAAAAGCAAACAGTCCTCACCTCCCTTTCCACATCCTATGCTCAATGCCCAGTGCCACTGGACTTGCCTGAGCCTGCAAACACCTTCTTCAAGGGAAAGCCTAAGAGAAAAGGCACGGAGTGCATTTGAATCCCTATTCCCTTCTGAAGCTGTTGTATCTTTCCTTGCAATTCAGCTTTAAAGGCCCAGGGAAAGCTCTCCCTGCTCAAGTGGATACCTGCCATCAGCAAAACCTACGGCTGGTTCCTATCTCGCAGAAACACAGGGGACCTCCAAGCTCAGGGCTGCAATTCAGAGGAGCCTCATTGTCTGGGAAAGGGGTACATTGCACCTGTAAGATTAGCTCAAGGTCTGTAAGGAGCCACCTGGATTGTCGGAATGAAAGAATGGAGAAACGTAGTGAGTAAAACAATACCCTGATCTAAAATGGGATTACTGGATTAAGCAGCTCGGGCTGAAGCATGCATTTTGCAATGAGGTAAGCGCTCATTGCTAGTTAAGCAACTACATCGTTGTTGTTTAGGGGTGGGTTTTTTTTGGCCTAACCATTTATCCACCCACTTTTTCACTGCTCCTACTTATACCCAGAGATCAGGCTCATTGCATCATAGCCGCTGGAAAAAGAGGAGACGTTTGGGGAGGCCTCTGCACCCAAAATGCACCTAGCAGCTCTTCCTGGTGCGATGGCAGTTCAAGTGGTAAATGCATCAATCAACACTTCCTCAGTGCTTAGAACATTTCAAGTGCTTTCAGCGAGTGATCTGCCAGTATAAAATCCTATTAAAGCTACTTACTTCCAACAAATCACTGCATTTGTGGTTAACGCTTTAAAGACCTTGTCATCCTACTGCAACCTGCCCTGATGCTCACAGGTTACCAGGTACAGGCAGAACCTTCCCCCATGCTCAAACAGAGCAAGGAGCACTGTCAAGAAAACCAGGCTGGGGTTACTTCTGTGTCAGTAGGGTTTTAAAAGAGAAAAGAAACCTGTGTGTTAGGTTTCAGATTCACTTGGTAAAAGGTATCTCAAACTATACAAACTTTTCCACCTCCGAGTGCCTCACCAGACCCACATGCACATCCTGTTCTGGGGGTTTGGGGCAGAGGGAAAGTATGGAATAAAAAAAAAGCCACCCATGTTTTGGCTGCATTAACAAACATGCCTTGTCCACCAATCCATCAAAACATCTGAGATTAAAGTCTTCAGTCGCTTCCTATGGGATGAATCCAAGGCAGACCTCTAGGAAGGCATCACCAACACACAAGAAATGTAGCCACAGGTACCCTCGGAGCTCACCCAAGGAGCACGAGGGGCTGATGCCTCAATACATGCCTGTGTGCATATGCATACGTGTGTGCATCCACCCCCAACCCTGGGCACTACACTAAGAGTCACATAGCTGCTCTGAAGCTATAAGAGCAGGGAATTTCCTGCCACCTCTGCCCCTCCAAGGGCATAGATCCATACAGGAAGTTTTTCTCAGTAGTACTAGAGCCCACAGAGCTTTTTTCAGTTCATATCTGCCTATCTGGAAGTCTCCATAGGAGGAGTCAGGCCTGTCAGTCAAAAAAGGAAGGGAGCAGTCTGACCTGAAATTTCACCATTTCCAGCTACCTCCAGTAACCACAGCTTATATACTGTAAGAAACCAAGAACTTTTAATATCATTAATTCCTTCCTAACATGCAGTAGCATGATATGCATTCCTACACCATGGGAGGAAGAAAGGAAAGGGCTGTAAGTCTTCCAGATATGTCTTGTTTGAAGGTGCAAGAAATGCAAAACATTGCTTTAGAGGGAAGGACGTTTACAGTAAAGCAGGAAACATTTTCCTGCTCATCTGTACAGGAAAGATCTCCCACAAACAAGATGGGCAAGACAGGCAGCTCCTCTGCCATGAGCTCTGGTAGACGCGTGCAGACAGAGAAAGCTAAATCTCAGTAAAAGAGAGCACTTCACATCCAGTGACCCACTGAAACAAAAGACCCGGTAAGAAATGTTAGGTCTTTTAACAGCCATTATAGATATGCAGATGGACGTGGTACAGACAGCTTCATCCGATTTTCCCCACGATGAGAAAACAGCTCTGGACCCTGGGGAGGTGACCACAGCCTTTAGGCTTTGTGAGCTCCTGAATGCATGTAGATGGGCACAGCAAGTATATCCACAGGAGTCGCTGGATGTGGGCAGAAAGACTGCCCCCTTGAGCTCAAGCTCAGCCAAGCCACCCTGAAGTAAGAGGTGTGCTGACTGAGCCTTCCCATGCCACGTCCCCAACAAACAGCTGCGGGTTCTACAGCTTGACAGCCACCATGACACAGACCAGCAACCACAACAGAGATCCCACCAGAGCCTCATCTGAGATGGTTAATTTAGCCTTGCTGGAGAATCACGCTGGGACCAGACACAGGGTTTGCTTGCTGAGGTGCTCAAGACCGTAGGCACTGCAGAGGCTGGTGATGGGCTAGAGCTACAGGGAAGCCCTCTCTGCAGGATGTCTGGCACCTGCTTTCCCTCAAAAGCAACTGTCTGCAAAGCCTTCTCATCTAAACAGACTCCCAGAACAGGCCTTTTCTATGAGATCTGTCCTGGAATTGAAGAATATCCCAACTGAATCCCATGACCAACCTTTCATCTCTACCCAGAGACTCCCAGGCACCACAGCAACTTGATCAGACCAGCTCCTGCAGCACATCTCCTTGGAGCAGGAAAAATTAAAGCAGTCAGGACTCAATACCTCTCCCCTCCTTTCATTTTCTCCTCTGATTATTCTCCTTGGGGAAGGCATGCAGGAATCCTTCGGCTCCAGAGTGCTCATGACTTGCTAACCCCTTTGATTTGAGAAGAACAAGGACCTCTTAAGAGAAAACAGGCTGGAGAGGAGAAAAGTGGGTCTCCTGGTTACTGTGCCATAGACACGGGAAGATGCTATGTCCTGCTCCCCTCAACTCAACCAATATGCCTGGGCATTGAAATCCCTTTTTCACGTGGCAAGCTCAGAAAAGGGTAGATGTTTCTTTTCTGCTCATAGAAAAGATCAAAATCCCACAGCATCGCTCCGTGGCAGATGTCTCCCTTTGTTGCTACAAACCCACCTCGACTACAACCCTGTTGCTCAATTCTGTGGTTTGTGCTATTAAGGGATAGCAAATTACTCTGAGTCAAAGCCAGCCAGTTCTGCATCCAAGTGCCTTCTCATCCAAAATCTCTCATAAGGATTCACTGCTGTCACCACACTCCTTTCCTGCACTAACTTCTTGCTGTGTTTGGATCAACCCCAGGGCTCCCAGCCTGCAGGATGGGGATAAGCTGCTTTGAGAAGCAAAAGCCAGGGAAGCAGAAATAAAAAGGTGCTGGAGAGGCTACCAGCCAAAGCCAGGTCAAAGCACAAAGCCGATACAAAGTTCCTGCCTTCAAGCAACAACATTGGTACACTGAGACACGGAGCTGGATGATTTCTGATGGGGTAGTTTTGATCGGCAGCATGCACCACCTGCTTGCTGATGACCCTGCAGTGAAAAGCTGGCTTTTGAGGCCCTCCAACACAGGTGGACATGGCTGAGTTACCAGAGAGAACGTGCAGCATCACCTCTTTGATTTTTCCAGAAGAAACACCTGTTTTCCCAGAAAGAGATATTCATCAGCCCCTTCAGGTCTGCCTGCTACTGATCTGGAAGCTACAAGAGCCAAGTGAACTGGTACTGCAAGATACCTCCAATACGACAGCCGCAAGGGAACACAGTCATATGTATCTCAGAGCCTTCAAAAGGAGGAAAAGCCCCCCAGCCAGAGTTGCTGAGGCAGATTTCAGACTCTCTACCCCATAGCTCGCTCTTCAGGGAAACCTCTGACCGATTTCTGCTCTTTTCATCCCAAGCACCCTCGGGCCAAAGAATGAGAGGCACCAAGTGAACACAATACTGCTTCCAACAAGGCAACGTGACCTTTGCTTACACCCATGTTTCTTCATTGGGATGTTAGTATATTGGATTTAGGACCAGCTGTAATTTGTAACCCAACCAAACCCCATTCCAAGTCTGTTATTCCCTGTAGTAGAGAAAATGGACAGCAAAAATTCAGTTTGGATGTCATAATCAACTGGATCAACTGAGTTATAATTGCTTAAAGGATAATGAAAGCTGCTTTCCAGGGAAGTCTATTCTGCACCTTTCACTTCTGGAGCCATTTGCTGACACCGAGTTGACTAGAAGCACAAAAACGTCCTATAAACTGCAACACACCCTGATGAGTTTCCTGATTGACAACCTCGGTATCCAGCGTGATCTGCTGCAAGCCTGTTAACAGCCTCGCCAAGAAGCCTGCTCTCCCCATCGGCTCATCCAACAGTCTCCAGTTCCTCTTCAAGCACAAAGGCAGCCTTCTGCCAGGTCTCAGAGGCTCCGGCCCTGTGCATGCAGGCACCTCCAGTGCCTTGGCAGCTGCTGAAAGGCTCCGTTCAACTCTAACCCCTCCTCTTCCAGCATGGCATGGAGAGGGATTTCAGGCTTAAGAAACTCCATTTCCTATACAGACCTGCACCTCTTGGTTGAGGTTTCATGGTGGCAGGTCAAATCCTTACCATACACGTAACAGAAGAGAGGGGCTAGTATTGATATTACTCCTCAGATCCAGATGCCAGGAAAGAGTGAAATAGTGAACAGTTCCCAACTGCCATGCATCCTGCTCCCTTTTAAAAAAAGTCTTGTGCTGGGTGCTTCTCCCCCTCCTTGCATATCCTAGACTCCAAGAAACCCCCTAGATACTCTCTGCAACATGTCCCACAGGACCTCCATCTTCAAAGCCACCTTCGTTCTCGAAGGCAGGAGAGCACTGAGCACCTTCTCTCCCCTCTCTTCTCCCCTATGACTTTCCAGGTAAACAAGCAACGCTACTTGCAAGAAAATTGTGAGACAATTTTGAAGACTTAATTTAAAGAGGTTTCGCATGCATCCCGGTCTCTCACTTCCTTGCCCCCCACTTCCACCCCAGACTGTTCCAACCTGCTGTGGGCGACAAAAGGACCAAACTCACACCTTGCTAGACCCAGCACCTTTACTGAAGCCACAGCAGATTCCCATAGACTGGGCAGATATCAGCACGAAATGCAGCTGGCAGACGGGGTGGAAGGTAACAGGACTGTGCCCAGGGTTGAGGAAATCTTCAAAGAAATCCTTCCAAATTTCCTTTGGCCACCTCCTAAGCTACCTGGGTTAAGGTGAAAGAGGCACTTGAACCTAATGTACCCAGCATCTTCCAGCCTCAATTGGAGTTTTAATTCAGGCACCTCTGCAATTTCTTCTGCAGACCTGGAGGAAAGATCTGTCCCTTTCTCCTGTTCCTCCTTGCAACTGCCACCGCTGCCAAGCCTGACAGTGGCAGCAAAGAAACACTCAGTGGCTGTGCATGATTAGACAACTTGGGGACCAGCAAATGCTAAATGCTGCAAAGCCTGCAGAATGCAGCCCAGGAAGAGAAGAGATACTACCCAAAAACTATTTTTCTTTTGCAGGCACACCTCTCTCCCTAGCGCAAGCTTGGAGAGAAGCTGATACCAAATCTTCAGGCAAGAGAAGTATAAGGGAAGGTGGACAAAACCCTCCTGGCATTTTGGTCAGGAGAAGGGAAAGAGGAAACCTCTCTGACCTGGATGCTGTCCAGGAGGGCTGGGAGGGCCAGCCAGGAGCTGCCAGAGCACAACTGAAGCTGAAGACCCCGCAGCTCCAGCTCTGCCTTCCAGCAAGATGCCACCAGCCCAGCCTAGCTGGCATAGGGACCTGAGCAGCCAACGCATGCTCCAAAAAGGGAAATCCCAGCCTGATATTAGGAAACAAATTTTCCCAATGGTGGCCAAACATTGAGGCAGCGAGGTGGGAAATCTCCATCCCTGGAGACAGTCATGATTCAACAGGACTGGACTCTGCACAACCTGCTCTAACTTCAAAACTGGCTCTGCCCTGAGTGGGGAATGGGGCCAGAGATGTCCACAGCACCCTTCCTGCTAAAGCCAGACTATGACTCCTACAGCAGTTCTGGCACTGTTCACAGCACTTCCCTGGGTAAAGGATGACAGCAACTTGAAAGCCAAGCCAGGTTTTGGGGGCATCACAGCTCTACCTCTCTGCACTCTAACATTTACTCAGCTTCCACACACAAAGCTGGGAAGGGCCAAAGAGGCAGAGAATGCACATCTGCAAAGTACTGTCTGTCCAGATCTGGTGTGGATCACCACTGTCACCCAGCATCTTGCATAACTCCCCAGCTTGCTGAGACTTTGGCATGGCTACATGGTGGAAAAGCTCTGGGTTGATAATTTCAGACACTAGTGTTCTCCATACATCCACATTACCAACCTCCTCTGCTATGATTCATGTAACCAGCTCCAGAGAAACCGTCTGGTGACCAATATTAAGCTTCTACAGTTCATGCAACCATTTCCCTAACAGCAGGAGCCATACTGGTACCATAGATTCTTGTACATACCTCCAGAAAATATGGGCAGCTACTGCCCATCGTGCACTCCAGTTGGTGCAAGACATGAAAAGTCAATTAACAGACTAGAGACAAACGGCTTAAAGCTACTTTTGCACTAAAATATCATATTCTTCAGCAAAAGCTTCAGGTGCTTTGTATCTGAGGTCACTCTCACATCAGCAGCACTCCCATTTCCATGGAATGGTGATGCATTCACCAAGTCTTCTGCTGAAGAAGCTATTTCAGATGCATACAAAGAGTGACCATCGCATGCAAAATACATAAAGATGCACCAACTAGGTCCTGCAGTGGCACTCAACTAATGACCTGAATGTCAGAAGGCAGCTCCTCCTTAGGCAGGTAGCCCCCTGTGTCTCCCCCCAAAGGGACATGCTTACTCTCAGCTCCTGGAGGTAGCACTGTACGGGGTCATAGTCCACCACAGGAAAGAGGATCTTCATGGCAGTGCTGTTCTTCACCACGCCCCGGGAAAACGACTTTAGTGGCCGGTCCACACTCTCCAGATGCCGAGGAATCTGGTTTGGATTCAGGTGGATTAGAACATCGTAAAAGTCCAAAGGAGGGCGGAAGACCATCTGCAGGGAGATAAGACCAGTGCTACTCAATACAGGACACAGGCGAGCAGGAGAGATGAGAGAGGTTTCACAAGTCCTTGCTTGCATTTTATTCCCTTCTCCCTAGAAAGCAGTAAACCAAAGCCAAAATTTTTGTGATATTTATGTCAGAAGTTTGCCAAGACATCTACAGGAAAAACACAGCTGTAGCAGTGTCACAGGAAACTCCTACCCCCCACCCCACTCCCTCTGAGCTGAGACATGTCCCCAGTCCAGTATGGGCCCTGCTTGCATCAGAAGGACGTGACCCTTACTCCTCTATACCCCATGCAAGTGCTGTAACAAGGACTTTGTCGAGGGCAAGGTGGTTTCCCCATGGACATCTCCTGGTGCATAGGCTAAATGTTCTCTGGACCACCAAAATGCACCAGGAAGGACACACTTGATTGCTGTACAGTTGGGCTGTGGCAAGCTCAACCCTTAGAGAAGGGAGATACTCCCTATCCCCATCAGACATATAGCCAGAAGGATGACACTGTCTCTCGGACTCCCAGCTCAGCAGAAAAAGCTAACTGCTGTGCCCAGGACTTGGGGACGGTCCCTGGAGAAGAGCTTTCCATGGGGCCAGTGTGGCCTTCCTCCCCAGCCCTGACCACAGACCCCAGGAAGCCCACCTGAGTGCAAGACAGTGGGGTGGGCAGTCAAGAGACAGACAGATGGTGAGGTAATGGTGCCACATGTGGTAGAGTCTCAGGACACAGAGGGGAGTCAAGAAACTAACAGGAACCAAATGACACCCAGGGGACACAAGGAGCCACATAATAACAGGACAGTTCTTCCCTCCTCCTATCCCCACGTTTTGCTTATAAACAGATTAGCAGCCCTGGAAGCAGTGTCTCATGCTTAGCCCTAAGGAACATCACAGGGGAGGATGCTGGTACGGACCAGAGGGATACCCTGGGGATAAGAAAGGATCTCACTGCAACAGCCAAGGGGAATGCAGGGGTAAGGAGGACCGAAAAGACTCAGATGGGGCGTTGGGAGGATGCTATGGACAGGCAACGGCTTGTTTCAGGAGCTAACCACCCCCAGCTCACACTGCACCTCTTGGGTTTCCGTTTTGGGTCTGCACTGCAACTGCAGCACACTGGGCATATCTCACGCATAAGCATCTCACCTCTTCACAGCCCTGTAAAGCACAATGCTACCAACTCAACTAGATCTCACCCCTGTAATATGTCCAGCGCAAAATGCAACAGAACTGAAAGTAATGTCAGTAAATGCTTTTTATATTGCCTAGGCAGGAAAAAAAAAACAAACACCACTCTATGTGGTTTTTCTTCTAATATGAATCTGTCATATCTAACCACTTTAAGACCTCTCAGCCTCAATTGCCTAAGTCATTACTTGGCATGCCAACAAGCTCCCCTACAAAATGCACGTATCTCCCTTCAAAGGGCAAATAACTGTCTCCATCTCCCAGGTCCATTTGAGTAATGGACGTTTTAACTTAAAAAAGAAAGTGAAGAGGGTTAGATTACATACGGCCTTGTTCCTCTGCTCAAACCAAAATACTATCTTCCTAAAGTGCCTGTTAGCGTCCTACCAAAACCTCCGCTGCCCTGGGCTTGGCTAGACTCAAGCACACAAGCCAGATTTGCACAGTTACACTAAGACAGAGTCTTCCAGAGGCAGCATTTGCTCTGTCCACGAACATGCGACCAATTTGGCATGGGAATATTGCAGGTCTGCTCATGCCCCAAGAAAACCAGAGAATGCAAAATAAATTTTTCCCAATGAATGATATTTCACCCCAAATATCCAGAGCTGCATCTCCCAGAAGTGGGACAGCACAGCAGAGGCACCAGTTTCCCAGATCCCATCCTTGCTGCTCTTCGTCTTCAGGCAACCACACATGGCCACAGCCTGAATCCTACTACCACCTTCTCTGAACAAACCTGTTCAGAGAAGTGGAACAAATCTGGTGAGGAGTCTAGTGAACAAATCTTAGGAGGAGCAGCTGATGGAACTGGGATTGTTTAGCCTGGAGAAAGAGGCTGAGAAGAGACCTTATCACTCTCTACAACTACCTGAAAGGAGGGTGTAAGGAGGTGGGGGTCAGTGTCTTCTCCCAGGTAACAGCCAATAGGGCAAGAGGAAGTGGCCTCAAGTTACACCAGGGGTGGTTTACATCGGATATTAGGAAAAATTTCTTCACTGAAAGGTCTGTCAAGCATTGGAACAGGCTGTCCAGGGAAGTGTTGGAATCATCATCCCTGGAGGTATTTAAAAGATGTGTCGATGTAGTGCTGAGGGACATGGTTTAGTGGTAAGTTGGTAGTGCCAGGTTAATGGTTGGACTTGATGATCTTAAATGTCTCTTCCAGCCAAAACAATTCTATGATTCTAACATCCCAGCAATTATAACTGAAGACCAATATGCTTTGCCAGAGCCTGAAAACCCCTGTGCTGGCCAGGGGGTTACCTTCACATCCTGGCTGTTGAGTGGGTCCATGAGCTGCTCCTCCAGGGCGCGGAGGGACTCTGAGGCCAGCACAAGAAGGCGCTGCAAAATCTGGGAACAGAAGAAAGCCAGAGGGTGAAATTCAGAAGTTCAGATGTAGCAGGGAACCCGCTCACCCACAGGGCCATTGGAGGCGGTTCCAGCTCTGGGAGCAGGGAACTTCCCCAAGCCAGCAGCCACTACATGGCAAGGACAGAGGGCCCAGCTCACCTGCGCTGAGGGTTGCTCTTGGGTCCACATGGAGCTCCACTGGTCTTTGGGGGTGGCGATGAACATGACAGGGAGGCGAGGGCGAGCAGCCACAAACTTGTTCTTGATCTCAGTGCAGTCAGCATCTGGAGGGCAGGCAGATGGGTGAGATGCTCTGCCCCATCCACAGCCCCCCAGCCTTCTCACCCATGTACGGCAGCCCAGAAAAGGGCAGTACAACAGGCTTTATCCTCTCCCACGTTCTGATCCCACAGTCCATGTGCAACCAGAGCTCTATCGCCAAAGGCTGCTCTGCTCTCATGCTTCCCTCAGCTCCTGCCTGCAGGAAGTTTTCGAGGCAGGATGCAGGGCTAGATGAATGTTTGCTCTAAACCCACCCAGGCAGGCACAGACACGGTGCAAGACACAGCAGGCACTGGGACTGACACAGGCTGGGAACTCACATTGTAAGCTAATGACAGAGTTTGTACCCAAAGAGTTTTCTACTTTCCCCCCTACCTCAAGTCAGGACAAAAATAGCTCTTTGGCCAAAACCACTCCCATTTAGTTCATTAAAAAAAGCTGGAGGGTGGAAAAATATCGATTTCCAAAACCCAATTCTCCCTCTCAAAAATATGAGGGAGTGATGAAACACACAGAAAAAGCTGCTCCCTCTGGCATCGCCCACACCACTCCCAAGCAGCTTTACCTTTTCTTATAAATCAGCTTTAAAAGCTGGGTGTAGCTATCTCCCCCACCCCACCACCACCCAAAGCCAAGACAATCCCGTGGTTTCTTCTGGCTCCTGGGGAAAGGCAGCACGTATCCAAAAGCTGATCAACAGACAAAAAATAAGAACAGGGAAGGGCTGCATGTCCACTTCGATGTACAAATACGCTCCTTCGGAAACCAGTGACCTTTACCAGGAAATTCTCAACGCTCAGCAGGTAACAGAACCTGGAGGACTGCAGCCCTTTTCCCTTGCAGGTTTTGGAATTGGTGACTAGTAGACCATCACTGTGATCTGAGTGGTGCAGCAGTGCTCTCAAAGCAGAAACAGCGCAGGACGCTTTGAAGCTCCCCGTTCACGAACCTGACTGCTCTCCCAGCACAATTTAAGGTTTGGTCCCCAAGAGCCAGGGCAAAGCCTCAAGCAAAAGTACCAGCTACGAAGAAGCAGAGGGCTTCTAAAGCACGGCAGGACAGGAGTAAGGGAGGGGAAAACCTCCTTGCCCCCAGCAGAAGCCATAAAACCCCCATGTATCCAAGACCCTTGGATCCAGGTGCTGACTAAGGAGAGCTCAAGACTCAAGCCACGACTCTCCTGCACGCTGCCTGCTCACCTGTAAGGCCAGCGTTCAGATTAACAATCAGAGGGTTGTTTTTCCAGTCAAAGGTTGCCAGCAAGTCGAGGAAGCGCAGGAACCCCACCTGGGGAGAGCTGCAGGCAAGACAAAACAGTTCAATGGCAGCATTTGCTCCCTTGGGCAGCAAGAAGTGCTCAGGGGACTTAGCGATGCCCAGCCCAGAGGCAGCCCAAAAACGCATACCTGTGGTGAGAGATGGAAGTCCAGAACAAGCATGAGGCCCTTCCCCTTCTCTGAATCCCCAGGGAAAGTCCTTCCCCCCTTGTTCCATCCTCCCCAAGTAAAAGAAGCCAGCAAAAAAGTGAAACATTGCCCCGAGTTGCCCCATCTCCCACCACTCCCCCAACTTGGACTCCTGGAGTTAGAGCAAGAGGGAGGTGGAGAGAGGGCTGCTCCCATCTCTGGTGCAGCTCCGAACAACAGCAGCCAAGCTCCCGCTGTGCTTCTTCCCCTGTGACATAACAGGTACGCAAAGTCAGACAGCTGGGACGACAGGGCTCCTGCTAGCAGGATATTTTAGGAGACAAGGAAGCATTCTAGGCACCAAGCTGTTACTCCTTGCTACTTTGGGGAAGGAAACTGGACCCCAACTGCAGGGCAGAGTAACCTTTTGGCTCCACAGGGAGCAAAACCACTCCCTTTAACTTCATTTCACTCCCTCTGGGCCACATCGTGTCCACCTGCCAGGGGACAGAAAGCAATTGGCCCCACAGGGTTATTTACCAACGTGGTACTCCAATTCCGCTTTCAGCAGCTGGCCTCTCGCTCTTCCCTTGGGAGTCCTCTCCAGGACAAAGGGACCCCAGAAGTCAGCCTTTGCAGCCTTTGCTCCTGCCTTCCTGGCCATTAAGCAGCCCCACCAGTCCTCAAGAAGTCCTCAAGAAGGCACAAGACACCCCACAGTTGTGCCACCAGCACCCAGAGGCCACAGGGACACTTCGTCCCATCCTTACTTCCTTTGCCTCTCACCCTGCAAGTGCACTGGGCATGTAAGCCACAGCCATGAAGCATCAAGCATCTCCATCTCTTCTAGCCAGCTGCTCCCAACAGGGCTTAGGACAGTGTTTTGGCAGCACAAGGGCCTCATGCTCAGTGCTGTGCACTCTCTCAGCACCTCCTGCCCTAGCAGCATCCCTCCTCCATCCCAGGTAAGGAAAAAAGCACTACATGCCCATCAGGCTCACCCGGGCTCCTCATCCTCACCTAGGCGGTGTGAAGGGGGCTGAGTGGAGAAAGAGAAACGCCACAAGGAGGTCCACACACTCTTCAGAGATGTTGTCGCTTAGGAGCTGGGCACTGATCCAGCGCTTGACCAGCCGGCAAGTGCTGCCGAAGACGGGATGCTGCTGCTGGAGCCTGCGAGAAGGGATACAAGCCACTGCTCACCCCACATCCTGAGACCCAAAATGGCCTTTTGGCATTCGGCAAGATAGAAGAGAGGGGCAAAAATTTGCCAGGAACATGTGTGCAGCATCACGAGCACAGGGTACTCTCTGCAGGTGTTGAGATTTTGGAGGAACAAAGGGGAAATGCTGCAACATGCTCCTCTCTAACCATGCTGGTTTTCGGTACTTGTCTCCCCATACCATTGACCTCAGATGTGACAGCAGGGACAACTGGTGCCATGCTCACCCACATTTGTCCCTCTGTCTTCCCGCAGAGACTCTTACAAGGTGGGCTCAAGGGCCACTTCCCACAGTGAGCTCCCTCTCCCCTCCTCCTCCAACATCCAAGGGCACCTTCACACCGGCTTCCAGCCACCTCTCGTGTCCGGGCCCCCCAGGCACACCCTGCCTCACCTACCCATGCAGGGAGCTGGTTAGATAAGGCAGATGCAATGTCTCCAGCTCCAACTGCCGAGACTCCTCTGTGTCCTGGTACTTGAGCATCCCTTCTGGGGTCACCACTTCCTTCAAGATCAGGGGCTCCCGGTGGTAGGCTACTTGGAGACGGAAAACGTAGCCATCCTGAGATGGGAGCAGAAAGTGAAGTCAAGCTTGGTGGTAACATAAGCAGGCTGGTGTGCTACACTGCGCCTCAGGGACACAACAGCAGCAGCATCCTGGCATCAGCACTGTCCCACTACGCTCTTCCCTAGGCCCACCTTACAAATCCTGGTTTTGTCCAGTGGAACCACTGCCACAGCCCCCTGCCTGCCCCCTCCTGTCAGGTCTGCATAAGGTCCCCGTCACTCCCTTACCTTGTACACATCAGTGTGGGTGACTGCTGGTCTGCAAACTAGCTGGTGTTGCTGCTCGAGGAGCTCAGCCAACTGGAGGTGGAAGGCCGCCTTGATGCGTTTGATGGCATCTTTGTCCTGCGGCCACTGGCCACTGCCTTCCATATGGCAGACAACTAGGGGCAAAGGGACAGCAAGAGGTGAGTAAGCCCCATGCAGAAATGGGGTGTTAGATGGGGGTGACTAGGATTAGAGGTTAGAGCAGGAGAGCAGGGCTCTGCTCCTGCCTGCGGCACACTAACATAGAAGTAACGGAGTCAGCGTTGCTGCCTGTCTCCGCTTCCCCCCACCAAATTATCTCTTGCACACAGCTCTCCCCACTTACTCTTCAAAGGGGATATGTAGGCTGGGCAGGGCTTCTCCTCTGAGGGAAGCAGCAAGTTCTTGGTCCTGATTCGGGTGTGGAAGGAATAAATTGGCTTCATGGGAATGGGAGGGAAGACCTGGGAGAGAACAGCCGTCCAGGGACTGAGAACAGGGAGCTGAAACCCCACGGCACCACGCACCCCCTCACCCCAAACCTGCCACCCCACCATCCAGCATGGAGGGCTTAGGCAATTTGTGCATAGCCAGCCCAAGGGACAGGACAGCAAAGAAGAGGCACCACATTGCTCCAAGGGATCTCAGGAGTCACAAAAGCAGACAGTGACTAATTCTCTCTGTCCCCATTCACCCCAGGGCATCCCCCCAGCTCCTTGCAGACCCCCATGCGCGGGCTGTGCCCAGGGACACTCACGTCCGTATACCGGAGGGCTGGATGGACACCCTGCACAGCCGTCACCGTCAGCGGTAGCTCCTTCAGGTTCCAAAGCTTGCGGCTCAGGTCGTCGTAGGAGCAGATGACACTGACCATGGCCTCCTCACCTGTCCCTGAAACCTGCAGACACACAGGGAGCCTCTCTGTTCACCTCTCCCGCTCCTGCACAGGCGACCACCTCACCTCCCCCTAGGGCTGGTATCACAGCCAAGCTTCAAGGAGCCAGCACTGCCACCCCAGGGAGCAGCTTCTGGCAAGAGCAATCAGCAAAACAGAGAGGTAAGAGAGAGAGGAAAGACGAGAACAAGACTGTCTGCAGCTCCCCAGCAGACACAGGCATCCTAGAGGCTGCACTTCAAGTGGCAAATGGCACCAAAAGCTGTACTGCCACCATTCTCCCTAGGAAGGGAGAAGCTAAGAGTGACTTGGGAGTAAAGAGATCACATACTGGCAAGGTGAGAGGTCTGCTACTGCCTCCCTGCCAGATACGATGATGCCAACAGAGATGGCAGTTAACAGAAAACTGCACCAACTACACCCTTAGCCAAGGCAGAGCTGCAAAACATGGCAAAAGTAAAGACAGAGAACAGAAAATCTCTAGGGCATTGCCGGAGCCCTAGAGAGGGCAGGGCAGATGAGAAGCACCAAAAGGAGAATTACTGCTGCCCGTTTTGCTTTCACCTCCCCAAAGCACAGCAGAGCCTGAACAAGGGGGAGGAGACATCACTGATGCCAAATCGCTCAGCTCAGACGCAGCTGAATTGAGTCAACCAGCCTGGGCCTCATGGCAGTGCAGTAGCACCCTCTGCGGGGTGTGCCACAAATGACAAAATCCCTCCCTGTCTCTACAGCGGGCTGCACCGTCCACCTTGCATCATCCCCCATGTCCCTCGACCACGGCAGGCTACGCAGGTTGCCTGCACACAAACCCACCACCCCTCACACAGCAGTGAGTTTCTCCTTCATTCCTCAAGGACTAGCAACAACCAGACTCCTAAATGCCCCTCATGCTGCAGGGAAGTGCATCCCCTCTCAACGCAGAGTTTATCAGCCCTGCTCGCCCCAGGCTAAGCTTGCAAGGACACGGCACACAGATTTTGCTGCCTCACCAAACAGGCTGTACAAACTAGCACCTTATCCCAAATCTGACATGCAGCTCTGCCCAGATTGCAACTGCTCCTGGCACAGAAGGTTCTTGCGACCAGATTTGCCCCTCCTTGCTCTTAAAAGGGGAAAGGAGACAATTTCCTTCTCCATCCAACAACCAGGTAAAAGACCAGCAAAGTGGTGCTGAAGTGCTCATGGCTCATCTCCAGGCTTTAATTTCACAAGCTGGACAGCAGAAGCAGGGAGGGTGACATTTTCCAGCCTCCAAGATGCATCTTTTCTGTCTCAAAGCAATGCTTCTTTGTTTCAGCTGCACATTCAGCTGGAGCATTAAGTAGGGCTTAGCGGGCACGATCTAGCACTTTCCACCATGACAGGAAAGATCCTTCTCCTGGGTTTCCCAGCTGGACATACAGGATGAAGGCACAGAATTGTCTGGCCCATGTCCTGAAGGACACAGAACTGAAAGGTGCAGCCAGAGGAGCACAGTGGGACACTGGCATATCTTCAGATGATGTGGACGTAACAGATGCAAGCAAAGAGAGGAGGCCAACAGGATGCTTGCATGGGAAAATGGGGTGTGAGGGCTGCCATAGCAAGAGGACTTTAGAGGCTATACCTTGGTTGGCACAAAAGGCTTGGCAGATCCAAGGAGAGCACCACGCTGCCAATCGAAGCGCCGCAGGCAGAAATTTTCCTTACCCTCACTACCTTCTCCTGGGTATCACCAGCTGCCTCAGAGCCACAAAGCTAAAACAACCTCTCTATAGCCCTCCCCATACCACCCTTCCTTGAAAAACCCAAAGCCCCAGCTGGGGGAGTAACCATACCTCTTGCCCAGTCCTGATCACAGACTCCAGCAGAGCTCCCATATAGCAGATGGAGGCTTCAGGAATGTCTGCATGGCTATGTGAAAGAAGACAACAGAGCATTAGAGCTATGACATGCCAACTCATCCATCCTGAAACCGCATGCTGTGCCACAGGCAAGAGTCTGCCCAAGGATGAGGAATCCCTCCATACAGGAAGGTCACAGTGAGAAGACCAATCTCTGTGCATTCCTCCCATGTCCAAGTTATCCACCCAAAGCAGCTTCACAGGATTCAAAGCCAAAGGCACCAACGTGCAGCCTTTCCTCACAAGACCCCTCCTTGAGTCAGGATAAAAAGGCCCAGGCAACCCGTTTGTTCTGTGCAAGAGGGCTTCGGTTTTGGCAGAAGGCACAAACTACTATAGGGAGGCTTTCCAATGCTGCAGGGAGACTCAACCTTGAAATCCTCTCAGACCCAGAAGTGGTTCACATGAAACATCCGGCAAGGTCCAGACAGCTTCTTTTCCAGCTCTGCCAACAACGAGCGTCCCAACATCCCACCTGCATGTAAGAGCAGGACCATGCTGCCTCCTTGCCCTTAGCATTACCATGGTCCAATTGAATGGGGCTTTGAGCAACCTGATCTAGTGAAAAACGTCCCTGCCCATGCCAGGGATTTTGGACTAGATGATCTTTAAAGGTCCCTTCCAATCCAAACCATGCTATGGTTCTATCAGCAGAAGATATAGCAACATCTGCTTGCCCTCCCTACCTTCTCTTGGGGAGCAGCTCGCAGCATCAGGACCACAACTGATTATGATTTCCATATTTCACAAAGCCGAAACCACAACATCCCCCAAAGCGTGAAGCTGACAACGGGGTTACCAGGGATGTGGCACAAGCCAGGAAAGCGGCAGTGACCCCTACACAGCTGCAGGTCCCCCAGCCTCGGCTGCTGCTCGGCACAACTTACAGCTTCAGCAGGTGCCTGACAATCTGCTCAGGAATGAGACGTTTCTGGCAGATGGTGTCGGCCTCCCACACCACCGCCTCACAGATGCTGCCATCCTGGAACCGCCGCAGCTCTGATTTCTCCCCCCAGAAGGTCCGGAAGTCCAAGGCCTGCAGGGGGACATTGGCCAAGCCAGGCCAGGAACATGGGTCACTGCTGGGGCTGGCCAAACCACTCCCATGATGGTCAGCCAGCCCCACAGCCATCTGCTACCACAGCATGGCACCAGCTCTGCTCCACCCTCCTCAGCACAAGCAGGGCTCCCCTCACCTCGGGGTGATCAGCCTGTGGTCCCTTCTCCAGTGTGCTGGCAGCAAACTCGGGGACAAACAGGAGCCCAAATGTCAGGGGCCCAACATCCTTGTGTTTTGGGGGCTCCGCATCAATTGGCCACTGTGGGAAAACAGGGAATATGAAGCACAAGGAGAGATGAGGTTGCTGGAGC
Organism: Chroicocephalus ridibundus; assembly: GCF_963924245.1. Lineage (NCBI taxonomy): Eukaryota > Metazoa > Chordata > Aves > Charadriiformes > Laridae > Chroicocephalus > Chroicocephalus ridibundus. The sequence continues at coordinate 77,233,316 of NC_086316.1, read as the reverse complement.
AGTGGCTGCTGGGATATTGGGCTACTAGATGAATCTGCTGCTATGTGCCCTCAGGTGTCCAGATGCACATGGACAGGGAAAGCGTTATTTAATAGGTCTCCCTGATGAAAAATAAGTTGTCTTCACCCTGCCCCATCACCGGGCCAGAACTTCTACCCAGAACAAGCCTCCCAGCTGCACTCCACACCCCAGTGTAGGGCCTCAGATCCTGTATCCCCCACAAAGGGGACAGGACTGTCTCCTTCCTCATTGAGCAAAGATCCCCTCCCCACGCTCAGCAGTGCCATGAGGGACACATAAGAGCCCATGTGCTGTGAAGGATGCAGTGTCACTGCCAAGCTGCGTTACCTCAGGGATCTGGGGCAAGGAGTGAGCCACAAGCAGCGCTCTCTCAGCCAGCCCACGGGCCAGCAGCGAGACAATGAAGGGAAGGGCTGCAGCCATGTAGTTCCCACCCCGATCCATCAGCTCATTCAGCAGCTGCATCTTCTTGCAGGCACCCTGCAGCTTGGAGACATGCTTCAGGCTACATGAGAAGGAGGAAAACTGGTCACCCATCTCTGTCAGCAAATCCTTTCTGAGAGAGAGAGATATGCTAGAGGATGGATAAAGTGGGGAGCTAAGGACCCTGGCCCAGGATACAGGCTACAGAAGAAACACTGCACTGTGGCATCTCAGGATGCACCAGAAGAGAAGCTGGTCCTTGGGACAATCATCATTCCCAAATGCCAAAGCATTGCCCTCCTCCTAAGATGCTATCTAGACAATAAAAGCGGAATGGCCAAATGCAAGAGGCACCAGTGTCTACCTCAGAGCTAGCAGGGCCACCTCCCACCGGACAGGCCCAAATCCACCCCAGTCCAAAGTCAGAAGGAGCCCACTCCCCTCTGAACAGGCTCCTCAGCATTACCGCACCAGCCCTGCGACACTCACTGGAAGACGTGGTCAAAGGTTCTGAGCATGGGCTTTGGGGTCATGAGCAGCGCCTGAAAACCATCCACCATCCGATCATCCAAAATTTCCATGGAGTGTTTGGCTTCAAACTGAACCTGAGCGAGGAGACAAGACAGAGCAAGGGCATGAATGGGAGGGGGTAAGGAAAGCAAATCCCTCAGCAGTGGTCACCAGTGTTCCCCTACCAACCACAGGCACCCCAGCTCCGTGGTCACCAGCAGACCCTGATCCCAGACAGTCTTTGTCCTCAGCATGAAGCCAAGTCATTGACAGCTGTTGCTGCTGGCCAGACAGTCTCTCCTTGATAGCCATGACATCAAGGTTGGGGTTTTTTACTTCAAACCAGTTATTTCTGCTAAGCATCTGCTTGGCTCCACCCAAAGGTGCCCACAAAATGGAAAACAACCTTCCTCCATCATTCAAGCAAGACAGGTACATCCAAGTCTTAAAATTCACCTCTAAGCTTCAGAGCTGGAGATGGATGTTAAAAGCTTTAAAAACAACACTGAACCCCTTCCCCATGTCCAATGTTCCCCTCTGAGACGTCTAACCACCCTCTGCCTCCTAAGACAGCATCTCAGGATGTTATCAGAGTCTGCTCAGTACCTGGTGGTATTTGCTGGCAGTCATATCAGCGCAGAGGTTCACCAGGCCAGAGGGATCCACAAAAACCACTTCAAATGCCTGGTGGAAGTCATCCAGGACAGGCTGGAAGAGCAAACACAGTCTTTAGTGCCATGGCGCAGCACAGACACCAGGGCACCACCATCTTGTTGCCATCTGACATCCCCGTAACAGGCATGTCCCTGCCCAAGCAGCACTAGCAGCACAGCCAGACACAGGCATGAGACCACCCCGGAAGACTGCTTACCAGGGAGGCATCCACATCCTTTGCTAGGCTGATCCCTGTCACGCTCAGATCAGTGGTGGCTGTGGGCAGACAGGAAGGAACAAGTCACACCACCATCTGTGTCTTCCCCACTGATGATAGTGGTACAGCTACATGGCAACACCACTGTGGTCTCCTAACATAAACAGTGCTACAATGCAATGCTGGCCTCCACCTTGTGATAGGTCCCACCCACCCCTCTGCAAGTTGCTCCATCAAGCCCTGCTCAGCTGCCTCATCCCCTCCCATCCATCTCACCCACAGGGTCTCACCATCAGAGAGAGAAAAGCCACAATTCCCCCTTCTGCCACTGTGTTTAGGCTTTCATGCAGAGACTCTGGTGACACCAGCTTTTCCCTGCCCAGAGAGGCCCCTGGAAACTTACCCAGGAACTGTAGGGTGCTCCTCAGCACCTGGTACCCACTCATCATCTTGACGATCTTGCGTTTCATCAGCAGGTAGGCAACCAACATGGAGACCAAGAAGCCGCTGAAGCACCCCAAGCCCTGTGAAAACAGAGGGCTGAGCCAACAAGAGCTCAACAAGGCACTGTGAGCCCCAAGGCCCACCTCATTTGACTGCTTCTGCTCTCTGTCATCTCCAGCCTGGCAGCCCCCAAGCCCACCAGGAAGACGTTGAGGCAAAGCCCTGTACAATAAGCAGAGATATGGATCCCCTTGCAATACCTCAAAGTTATTTGGAAAATGGGACAAAATTCTCAAAGAAAAAAAATGACTACATCATTCCAGGGATGTCAAAGAAGCACGATTGTCCAGTACACACAGACTCATTGCAACCAACAGGGCAGGATGGAGCTCTTTGAAACCTAACATAACTCAAATCAGAGTCACAAGCCCACCACACCACCAACCAGGACCAAACCACCACCTTTCTGCCCCAGGAAAGGGAGAATAGGAAAAAGGCAGGTTAGCCAAACAAGCAGATCCTGCCCTATGCCCTGGCACAGGATATACCTTGCTGAGCTGCCGCTGGTTCAGCCAAACTTTGAGAAGGGCCAGGCCATCCTTCATGCCTGGGAAGTCAGTGGCTGCGCTAGACAAGAACTGCAGATGAGAGAGCATCACCGTGTCACAGAGGATGGAGTTGTTGTAGTGTGGGGTTGGGGGCTCAGTGGCTCCTGTGTGGGGAGACAACAGCACATTGGACCTAACCACAAACCACAGAAAAGGCCCGCAGTGAACCCACTTCTGCACACTGGGTGCAGTCTCTGGTTGAACCGAGCAGCTTGTGTTCCCCCAGCCTCAGGCCCTACCTTCTTTAGGGGTGCTCTGCTCCATGAACCAGGCTGTCCGGACATTGTTCTTGTTGGGATAGAAGCGGCTGGGTTTGAAGAGACCCAGGGCAGGACAGGCATGGATTCGGACAGTGACCACCTTCTCATCCTTGCCTGTATGCACCAGGGTATAGATGTGCAGATGGAAGAGATGTCAGAGAATAACTTGAGAAAACTGGGAGCATCTCCAGCTTGGGGAAAGGAAAAAGCTCCTTCCCAGCAAAGCTCAGCAGCAGTGGACATCATCTCAGAGCAGAGAGTGACCACATCTCAGAGCCAACAATAACCCTGAGGTCACATTGCTCATGTCCAAGTCACATCTTCATCCCCCCTGGCTAGCCTGGTACCCCAGCACCCTCCTGTTCACCATGGCCTTGCCACACCACTGCCTGTCCCAGACCCAAACACACTATTGCCTGGGGCCTGCAGAAACAAGCAGCACCCAGCAGCCCATGCATCCCACATCATCTCAGAGAAGAGCCAGGCTGCACGCAGCTGCCTGGGGAAGGCAAGAGAATGGCAGGGAGCAGGGGTGGGGAGAGCAGGGAGGAAGGACCGTGCTAGAGATAGGCATGTTTTTCTAGGGTCTGCTTTACTCCCAGAAGTACCTACATGGTGGGCCAGCCAGCAAGAACAAGGCTTGGGAGACCAGCCAAGCTACAAAAGAAGATTGGAGGGGAAGGGACCTTGAGGACTAGGCTCTGTGTGGAGGGAGAGGGTAATTAGGAGCATTGAAGCTCCAAAATTTATCACCAATTCGATGACAGCCCCAGAATGACCACTCTCCAAAGGGCCTGTTACATGGTATGAGAGTATCACCACCATCCTCTACCTAATGCCAGTACCCACTCACACCGCCACCAGAGCAAGGCTCAAGCGCTACCTTGGGGCCTCAGGAGCAGGATGGGCTTAAGATGGTTGCTGTTCATGTAGGCAAACTTCACGCTGCCAAAGAGCTTCTCCTTGGAGAAGTGCTGGGCGATGTGGGCCAGGTACAGAGCTCTCTTCCGGTGGTAGCGCTGATTCAGGTTGTCTTTGTCCTGGAAGATTTCCTGGAAAGAGAAGGACGGGGCAATCCCACCTCACTGGCTTGCAGAGTCCAGTTCAGACCGAGGCGGTACACCACCCTCCCTGGCCCCACAGGCAGCCCTGTCTCAGACGTGCAGCTACAGCCCCAAGGAGCTCCAAGGCGATCAGAAGCACTACCTTGCTGCTGGCTCATCAGCCTCTAGGATCACAGGAGACAGAGTAGAGCCATGCAGCCAAACAGAGCATCACTTCATCTTAAACCCCATTAGATCAAGTCTGGGCAAAAGGGGAGAGAGCTCTAGAGGGGTAACATCCTGCAAACATCACCCTCCCTGTAATACAGTCTTGGCAGCTGGGGCGGAAGTGCAATGGGGTACAAAGCTGGACAGCATCTATCTCCCTGGCAATGTGGAAGAGGGTCAGCCCAGGCAGAGAGAAGGAAGATCCTCGTGAGGAACTAAAATTAAAGTAGCTCAAGCTCCAGCTGAGTGAGTGGTGAGATTCCACTCCCCAGCTCCTTGTGGGAGTAACCACACTGCACATGCAGAGGCTGTAACCTCACTCAGGAACGGAGCGGGCAGGGCCAGTGGGTGACAGGAGTGAATGGGGCTCAGCCAGGCTCCAGGACACTTGGGAGCAGGCATAGCCAGACTCACCTGCGGCATGGTCACTGCCACGTCCACATTGATCTCTGGCTTAATGCAGGTGCCCAGCAGGTAGCTGCCCACCACCTTCAGCTCAGTTGGAGGCATGAAGCGGAACCTCCCCTTCACGCTGAACGGCACCTGCAGGAATGGGACCTTCACACCCTTGGGAAGCCAGGCCTGGTCAGTGAGCTGGGAACAGATGGGACACAAGAAACACTCTTAAGCATCACCAACAGCAGATGTGCAGAGACCAAGACCCCTCTCTTCACATCGCTGCAGGCACCTGCACCCAGGGCCTAAAGATGGAGTGTCTGCCTCTCCCCTCCAGATAAAGAAAAGTAATATTTCTTCAGTCGGTAAAGGAGACAGTCCATGAGGACCTCTGCTTGCACTGCAACAGTGAAGCCTGCTCCACAGAGGGATCTTGCCACCTCCTTCATCCCTCTGGAACGTACTTCAGTTTCTGGAGTCTCTGGGATGGCACTCAGCAAGCTGTTAATCTCATGGAGGAAGGCATCAATCTTCTTCTTCTTTGTCTCCTTCAATGTCACCTCCTTCAGAAGCTCTTCTATCTGCAAGGGGAAAGGGGACCATCAAAGGCAGCTGCAACACTGGAACTGCGCCTGCCTTTTACCTTGTCCTTCAGCACAAACCACAAGCAGGTGAGCCAGAGAACACACATGAGCCTCTCCACAAACCTTGCCTGGAGCTGCAAGTCAGGTCAGCTCATGGGCAGAAGGATAATGCAGCTCCCATCATCTCCTGTGAACTGGTGGGTGGCAATCAACTCCATCCCACCGTCTTCATTCATGTAGGCATAGCTCTCAGAAAGGTTTTTTGTGTGACAGGAAATGACCATGCAAGTTCACACCATGAACCCAGCCCTAGAGATCCTGCCACAAATACCAACAGGTAGCCAGGAGATCAAAGCCACTCCTCATAAAAATCACAAATGTTACAATCATCAGGACCCATCTAGTCACCAGCCTGACCTCCCCCTAACACAGACAGCTTGCTTTCCTAGGACATAAATAAACTTTCCTGTCTCATCCACAAGCTGGTCAAAGACAGAAGCAGGGTGCACCTGGTGATGTTGCTGCTTCATCCCAATGAGCAATACAGGGACGTAAGGTCACGCAAAAGCGAGAGATGTAATGGTCACACTTCCACCATACTGCAGTTATGTGGTGGAGGGGTTCAATTTTAATGGTGTAAATGAGGTGCAAAGCCTGGCGTGGGATGGTAATATGAATTAGGGTGGAAATACCAGTAATACACTGGGTGCCCTGTAAAGCCTGTGCCTTCCCTCCCCGCACAGGGGCGGCCGCAGCCCGGATTTACCGGGTCGGCAGGGCTCAAGGGCTTGCCAGGGGTCCAGGGTTTCTTCCCCAGGCCGTTCCCGGGAATTTCCGGGTCCGGGGTTCCAGTGCTCCCCCCCGCCTCCCCTGCTTAGCCCCCAGAGGGGCAGAGCGCGGCCAACGGCGGCCCACTCGGCCCGCCCGGCCCACCTGCAGGCGGAGCAGGCTGGAGTGGAAGAGGTCCTCCGTCTCCTTCAGCTGGCTCAGCTCCTCACTAGTCGGCGGCTTGTAGAGCTCGGCCCGGCTCAGCTTGGCCGGCTGCAAGGCTCCGGGCCCGCTCGGAGCGGCCCTCTTCCCGCCCCGCGCCGCGCCCCCAGCGGGGAGCTCCCGGCCCGGCGCCGTCGCCTCCTCCTCTGTCGCCTCCGGAGAGCCCTGCGAGGAGAAGATACCACGGCTCGCCCCAGAGCCCCGCCATACAACGGGCCCTGGGGGCGCCGGGACCCCTCGGCCCTCCCTTGCCCCCACCGCCGCCTCACCGCCATGGCCGCTACCGCTACAGTCGCGCGCGTGGGCCCCGTCACCACGTGCAGCGGCACGCACCCTGCCGGCGTCACAGAGCCGCTTCCCATTGGCCACGCGTTCCGGCGCGAGGCTCCTATTGGCTGCATTCCGCCTTTCCGCCCCGCCCACGGAGCCGAGCGCCCTTGCGGCAGGTCGTGCTGGCAGCGGCGCCTTTTGCGGCAGTTGCGGGGTGCTTGACGGCAGCGCCCATGCCGCCCCGCACAGCTGTGGGGAAGGGTTTCTCCGGGCGGCCGCCGCTGCCCCTCGGGTCCATCGAGGGCACGGAGCCGGGCGCGCCCCGCTGAGGTGCTCCCTGCTGCCCCAGTCCCCACAGGCCCCCGTCTGGGCCTCCCAGACCGCCTCGGCCCCCCACCTCCCTTACCTGGGATGGAGCCTAGAGCTGTCCCTGCTGGCTGTAAGGGCCTGATGGGCTGTAAGCCAAATTCACAGCATTTAACCCCAAAACTGCAGTTCTCGGGGCAGCCCGGCATGGTTTCACGTTCAGGCTGGCTGTGCCTGGGTGCCACAAGCCAGCGCATGCCACGGGACGAACCCGGCCCGGGACCAGCATTACTCCACTGACTGAGGCTTACTTGCCATGCCTCTTGGGGACTCTGATTTAAGCAGTGCTGTATTTTTCACGTTGTGTGCAAAGGGGACCTTAAAATAATTGGGGCAGGGGAGATGAAGTATATCAGGGCTTAATAAACATACCAGACTCCAATTTTCAGTCTGGCGTGACTTCATACTCTAGGCATAGGGAAAACTTGGGGCTGTCTGGGTGGGAGGTTAGGTGGGTAGCCAGCACATCAGCTGGGCTCAGAGCAGCCGATGCCGGCTGTATATAGACATGTAGTAAAATGACCTGCAGTTTGCACAATACGCACAATTCTGGCAAACACCTGAACCAGGTCTAAAAAATCATCCCTCCGTTTTTGAGCCTTGGGTGGCTCCGCAGTAAAGCTGTGTGTACCTTCAGACATGAGGACAGGACAACAGTCCTGAGTTACTTGACGTTTTCAAGACAAAGTGAAGACCAGAAGCATTTCCTGCAGCCAGAAAAGAGCTCTATTTTCCAACACAGTCAGGCCAGAGGCAGCACAGCCGGGTTGATCCTGGGCAGGGCAAGTGTGGAGCTGCTTGTACACTGCCAAGCTGGGCTCTAGTACTTCATGATTAATCGGGGCGGACATCCCGTACGTGACCTGCAGAGAGCACAAGGCAAAGCTGCGGCAGCCTGACACGGCTTGGCCAGCTCCCAGACGAGCTCCCTGAAGGTAAATGTAGGAGTTCAGAGAACTCCCCCGTGAATTGAGCTGAGCTCTGTCCCCAACGTGGGACCCCTAAGCCAAATCAGCCCACTGCTTGTGAGCTGTGCTCGCAGGAAATACAAGCAGGTTTGGGGAAAAACAAGCAGGTTTGGGGGGGAAATAATCAGGCTGGGTATAGGAGGGGGAAAAAAAACAAGCTGAGTGTTCGGGGGACGTTTGCAGCTGATTTTCTGTCTGCCCTGCAGATCTTTGCTGCATCTGGCTTGCAGTGGTGCTGGGTAGGCTCTCACCCTCACCTCTGATAGGGAAAGCAGAGCAACACCGTGTCTGCTGGTGCTCGCGGCTGCCCGGCTTTCACCCTGCAGAGCTTATTTCCACACACTGCTTCTGCACAGCATCTCTGTCTGGGAAATCCCAGTGCCGAGCTCCTGCTTGAGGCCAGGCATCGTTTCCGTTCCCAAAGAAGGCTGTCATCACCCCGTGAGTCGCCTGACCTGCTGCCTAGCTGGGCACGGTCGCCAGCGTCATTGCCTCAAGTCTCATGTTCCCCGTATTAACAACTTCCACACAGGAAAACCTGCTGAAAGCCGGGTCTGAGCCTTGTGTCACCAGGGGTCTGGGACTCCTACAGATGGGCATTTGGCTCCTGGTTTCCAAGGTAAGTTTCCCAAGAGCTGAGCTGACCTGTTGTTATATTTGGGGACCACCTGCTGCATGCAAGTGCTTGCGGTGGGGATGCAGGTGACGGCTGTAGGTATGAGACCAGGCTGCTGGTCCTTGTTAATGCTCATTGCAGCTCCTGCCTGGCCGCTGCATCATGGCCTCTCTCAATCCCAGCCACCGGCAGCAACATCCCCAACCCTCTCCTTGAGCATTCTGGGAGAGGTTTTTTGCTCATTGTAACCTCCAAATCACTTCTTCCTACATCTCAGCGGCCCGGGTTGGGTCCCATGAGCCGCCTTTCAAGGCAGGGAGACGAACTCCCTTCATCCATCTGCACCCATGCACGTGCTGCCCCACACTCCTTTGCATCCCAGGTCATCTCCAAAATTGGCTTCCAGTTAGCGTAGATGTTTAACTCCTGTCCAGTTTTGCAAGTAATTCTTGTGCACAGCCCCAGTGACTCTGCTGTGTATGAATTACAGCATCAGCTCCTAACTTGTGAGGAATTTATCCTCTGTGTTCCCAAAAGAAAAAGCTCCGTGTTCCTCCCCCTTCCCTGCCACTCCCTTAGGACCAGGACCCCCATGCTCCACCTCCACTTCTCTCCCCTATTCTCAGTTTGTCATACCCTGTCCTCACTGTGCTGCGCTGTCCCGCAAGATGAGATTCACTGCCCGACACCTCCAGGTGCTGTGGACATACCTGTGGTGTCAGGCTCCCTGCTGATTTAAGGCAAGGGTAATTACAGCCCTGTGCAGAATTTTTATGAGGGCTGGGAAAACCAGTTTGGTCATCCCTGGCCCCTGGGTCATGTCCCTGCATTGCTGGAGAGCAACAGGAGAGGAAGGACTCTGTCACTTGGGGAATAACGGCAGGTCCAGGGTGGGTCACTGGGGTGCCCATCGTGCAAAACCCTCAACATCCCGCCTTAGCCCCCACCGTCCCCAGGACATGTGTAACGCCCGGCCGGGGTGGCAGAGGGGGTCAGCTTCTGGACCCCGGGAGGAGAGTGAGTTAACGGCCTGCCATCCCCCAGCACCCTGCATCCCCCTGCTTCCAGGCGAAAGCCCTCACCCCATAGCCTCCAGGACAGGGCATGTGCACACACACACACAGATACATGTGCGTATGTGCACATACACACAAACACTTATACAACTGCACACACATGGACACAGATGAACACATACATATATATATGCACACCCCTACTCACACACATCTCTCTAGACACAAATGCACACACAGGCATGCACACACATATGCACACATAAACACACGCACACACATAGATGCACACATACACACATATACATGCACATATATACAAACATACATATACACACATGCACACACACTTCTTACACACCCCTACATATCAACACATATACACACACATACATATGCACACACAAACACACACATGCACATACACACGAACCTACATACACACACCCGCAGACACCTGCACCCCCACATACACTCACACGCACAGAGCCACAGCGAGAAGCTGCCAGCTCTGATGAAGCCAAGGGGGCCTGGGAGCCTGGACGTGCTAGACAGGGTTAGGGGGACCGGGGGATCCGGGGCAGGTTGGCTCCCAGACATGCCACCCTGGGAGAGCCAGGCAGCCCAGCCAGGCCTGCATCAGGAAGCCGGGCCAGTGACACCTTTCCCAGAACAGGTTATTTAATAAAGTATTTCAGCACGTAGTGAGTCATTAATTATGCCCCACCCTACAATGCTAATACTAATAGTAAAAAAGTATTTTACAGCATTCCACATCTCCTGCCTGCCCTCACAGGCATCATGCACCTCCCACAATACTACCTGGCCCAGAGAGCTGCACTGTGGCCCCAGCTGCCCGCCTACTGCCAGGCTCCTGCTTCTGGCCATACTTCATTCCCACTGCTTGGAAATCCCTGGGGAATCGGAGGAATACTTCCCCTGAATCTGTCCCCAGGAATCTAGGGTTTCACAGTCCAGGTGAAGCCATTCCCAGGGAGTTTTTCACAGAGGGTAAGCATATACCACGGCATGGCATCCCAGAGCTCCTGCTTTCTTAAGAGGTGCAGATGGACGTCAAGCTGGCATCAACGCACCCCTGGGGAAATCCCACATCAACACCAGCTATCCAGAAAACTGCCATCAAAATTCAGCAGTGACATCTTATGAATGGCAAAACTCCCCAAAATAATATGCATACTCCTTTAAAACATCTACATTGCACTAAAGAAGCCATGACACAGCCCCTGACTACTGTCACATAGATGGCCAAGCCACCCAAAAATACCTTATGCTGTGTCCTATACTGTCAATCCCAAACCCCAGAATGTCCATGAACACCAACCCCAGGGCAAAAACTACAACCCATCCCTTCAATCCACACAAATGGAAACCATGTGTGGGCACACAGCCTGCTGTCCCACACTGGGACAAGCCGGTGTGACAGTTGGTACCCAGAATACCTCCCATGAGATAATAGCACTAGTGGGACCAACAGGCTGGGGCTGAGTTTTTTCCCCTCCCCTGTTTCCATCTGTTCCTCTCTTGGTTCACCCATGCTGGTGGAGCAGGGCTGTCCTTTCCTCTGGGACACAAGGAGAGCCAGGGGTGGTGTTGAAGCACTGTCAGGGATTGCTGGTGTCCCAGAAAGGGGGAGTTGCAGAAGAAAAAGGGGATTACTGCTCACCACCATCCCTTAACATTTGGCAAAATGAAAAGCCTGGTAGTGATTTGCAGACGTGATTCCCACGGGGTTTTTTTTGAGGGGACCCAATCCCTCCAGCCTGCCGAAGCTGTTTGCAAACAGGGTGCTAGATCCCAGACCAGCAACCTCCTGCCCACAGGCTGGGACCTTTGAACCTGCTGAGAGCTGGTGTGTTGGGAGGCGCAGGACTGCTTGGCGCTGCCTTTTCTGGGAGCATCTCTGAAAAAACCTGAGCATCTCTTAACCTCAGCCCACCACCTTGATCGCTCGGCTCGAACTGCTGTGCACGAGTGCACACCCACACGCACACCCATGTGCACACATATCCTTGCTCCCTCTGCTCCCGCCCCAGGAATGCCCCTGACATCTGGCGCAGCTCGTGGGAAGGGGCTGCGGTTGGATGGGGCTGCCAAGCAGGCTTAGCCATCACGCTGACCCCAGCTCATGCTGTGGCCATGCTCCCTCCACACTGCCTCATCCCACCCCGGGGCCTCTCTGCACATAGTGCTGCTGCGGAAATGCTCCGCTCCCACAACGGCTGTGGGAAGCTAAACCTGGAGCTAAAACCTGGGCATGTCCCCGTGCTTGGCATCACCCATGGATGTCTCACACTTCCCCATAGGCAAAGCCAGCTCCTGCCTGGAGCTCTCCCCACCAGACCTTTGCATCCATCTCTAACCCCTCCTTGGCCACCCCACAGCCATGGCTTGTTTTTTTCCCAAGCCCCCCAAAACCTGATCTTAGCGATAGTGCCTGGAGTGAGGCAGAAAGCCACAGTCCAGCCATGAGGAGACGTGGCACCTGTCATTGTCTTGCCCATCCCTCCCAGCAGCTTTATCCAGATTTGATGGGGTTTCTTTCTTCTCCTGGGGAGAGGAGGTTCTGTCCCACCCCAGCAGAATCTGCATTTCATTGTAGGATTAAATAGTTCCTCCCTTTGGTTTCTAAAGTACTTTCAAGTCCTTCAAATTCTCAAGTATTAACACATGATGGAGTCATTTGTAACTCCCAGACAAAAATAATCTGGTACACAAGAAAGCACTCCTGTAATGTCTGACTCTGCATCCCAAGTATGGCCATTTCACAGAAACTAATGAGCAATCTTCACAATGGCCAAGAAGTGGGGGACTTCATCAGGGCAAAGAAAGAGGTTAAAGTAGATATTCGTAACCATTGAAGCTTTAAACAAAACTCCAAGTGTTTCACCCCGGGATTCAGGCAGGCACCCAGCATGTTCCTGGACACCACTGAAAGTAAAAGGCCAGCTCCTGGCTCAGACACCACCAGCTCCTCACCCATGGGATGGGGTCAGAGTGATGCCAAGGTCCCTCCCGGTGCTTCGGGACCACCCAGGTAACACTGTGCCATGTTGACTAAAATGAGCCTCAATCATCATTCGTTGCTTGGATGGAGGATGGTTTGTTAAGTCTCACCTGGTTCATTAAGTCTCAACTGTCTGCATGGGGATGGAGCAGCCACTTTGCACCCCCGCCAGTGGCAGCAGTGGCTCTGGGGCTTTAGAAGGGTAAAGCCGAGGTTCATGGGATGGTACGACAGCCAGAGCCCTCCTCAGTGGGTCATATGCTAGGAGGATGTGTTATACACTTGTCCTTAGGCCAAAAAAAAGCCTAAAAGGTCAAAAATTTAGAGAGTACTAAACCAATCCATGTATATAAGTCAGGGGCAGAGAGGGAGAGACTGCTTTTGACTGTCCAAAGTCAGTGGCTCTGACAGCTTTATCTCAAAACTGTGATGACCTGAATTACACAAAGAGAACTAATGGGAAATTGATATGCTTTGTAATGTGCTACCAGTGTTTTGCCTCCTTTTAAATCACCCATTTGCTTTTAGCATAAATTGTTTTGTGCCCTTGTTTTTATTTTCTGGTTGCTTCTGTTTGCTTCTGCAACAGGCTCGAGAGCAAATATATCTGATTTCCCGGCTGTTGCTGTGGGCTTTACACATAGCAACAAGGAGAAAAAAAAACTTGTCTTTTTAATCTGATAGTGAGAAACAACCCGCAGCCTCAAAAATCACATCAGAGATGCTGAGGGACGGGAAAAGCTCTGCCCCCTTTCCTCTTGCAGTCGTGCCATGTTTTATCAGCGATGGTTGGTTTGCCTTCTCTGCCCCACCAAAGCAGCCCTCAGCAATCTCCCTGCAGTAGAATAGTGCTCTCTTTTACCTCTAGAAAATAAAAACTCAATCTCCGGGGCAGCTCCTGAGACTAGAGGGAGTGGAAAGAGACAGGAACATGCAAATGCAGCTTTTATTTATTCGTGGCTTAAACCTCGAAGTGCCAAACCGCCTGGCTATGCGAGTGTCCTCCCTCCCTCCCTTTCAGCCAAACCCAACACACGTGGTGCTGGGCAAACGTCAGCAGAGGTGATGATGATGATGATGGTGATGATGACTTCACTAATTGAAATCCTCAAGCACAGTTGGCTCACATTTAAGAGCTCTGGCCCTTTTTTTTCTTTGGCTCAACCCTGCCATTCCAATGACTTTTTGAGACAGGTATGGTCCATCCTTGTTCACCCAATGGGGAAACTGAGGCAGGGCAGTGTGGGGGTTTGCCAGGGTGCAGGAAAGCTGAGTCAGAGCTGACATGGGCTTTTGGGAAACTCTCTCACAGTTCTCCATTTTGCTTACCACAGAAACAGAGATTATGCAACTGTGTTGTCTGTCTTTTTGACAGATCCCTCCTCGTTCATGGTTTTTAACCCATGGAGGCATCTTCAGACCCAGATGTGGGTGTTTTGGAGATGTTTTGTGTAATTAGGCAGCTCATCTGGGAGGAGGAGAAAGACCAAAGACTTCCTCCACTGTGAGGAAGATAGCGGGGCATGCTGAGCTGCATTACTGCCCACCCGAGACTGCACACAAGGGGGTGTTACCAGAAACCAGCTTCAAAGCTCTGCCACTCCAAGAACATCTTGCAAAAGCTTTACCCTGTGGGTGTTCAGGCTGCTCTCCTGGGTCTCCTTATCTGCAGGGATGAGTCCCAAGCATGTGGCTTCACCCTACAGCGTGCTTTGGGGCTGGGAGGACAGAGAGGAGCACCCTGGCTTTGGGCTGGGTGAACCCCTTTTCCCCAGCCTCTACAGCCCCTCCAAGGCTGCTCTGTGAGAAGCCATCTCTGAGATGGCTTCCCCATCAGGGAAGACCTCTTTGAGATCTACATGAGGGTCCTTCCACCAAAACAAAAACTGGGCAAATATGCTTTGCTGCCCTTTAGCCTGGTTTGAGCTCAAAGGGTCAGAGTTACCTGCCCTTGCTTAGACATCCGGGAGGGACGTGCCTTGAGGTGAGTCAGGGGAACACGAGGTGAGGCCAGCTGGCTCCGGAAGTGCTGAAGGCAGCAGAGGGAGCTGAGGGCTTTGTCCTGCCTAATGTCCACGTGGTTCCAAAAAACCCAAATGCCCAGACCCAGGGGTGACAGGCACACTTGAAATTCCCAGCTGGATGCTTTCGCTTGGATACCCCATCCTGCCCTGCTGTGGGTTACCGAGTCATGAGCAGAAGGTTTCCTTGCCCCCAGGTGATGAGCCTCTGTCCTGAAACAGGTTGGTTACTGCACCAAATTTTTATGCTGGAGAGGAATGACTTTGCTGTCATTTGGGGTTTCCTTTGCCTCCCCTGTGCCTGGTGTAGGAGGAAACACAAAGAGACAGATCCTCCAGGCAGCAGGTCTTGCAGTCTGGGTGAGGACGGCAGCAGCACCCAGGGGAGAGAAAATACAGGCACAGGACAATTTGAAGTCACCTGGGAGAGGGTGGACATCTTGCTTTGGGGCATTTTCCTTTGATTTGTCTTTGAAACAATCAGGGTGTGTGTGTACCCAAGACTTATTATGAAAAGAAAGGAGAAAAAAGGGAAATAATTTTCAGATGGTCATAAGACCATAAGGTCTTTGCGTCCATAGGAGGAACACATGTTCAGGCTGGGACTCTTCTGTCCCCAGAAGACATCCATGGGAAAGGTTATGGTAGAGCCTGCAAAACTACAAGGGCCAGAGTGTGGTTGGATGGAAAAGGACCACTCATCGTCTTCTCCACTGTGAGGATGAGGGCATGAAAAAACTGGCAGGTGGCAGAATCAAAACAAACCAAAGGAAATGATTCTGCACCCAAACAGGCCATTAGATTTGGCAGCTGTTTGCCACAGGATGTTGCAAGTACTTAAAATTTACTCGGCTTCAAAAATAACGAAACAAATTCATGGGAGAAAAATCCACTGAAGGACTATTAAATACAAGGACACCTCTGACTCAGGTAGTCTGAGTCACAAAAAAATGCTGGAGGTAGAGGAAATGTTCTGGGGAAGTATCACTTGTCCTTGTGCCCTTCCAAGAGTGTCCTTACACCTCTCCTTGAAGAGAGGTGCACAGCTAGGTGGGCCATTGGGGTCCATTTCTATATTTAAGGATACGGAAGCACCCAGAACTGAAACACAACGTCAGTCATGATAAGTTTATTACCTACTTACATGAATCTGCCCCAAGATCTCGCTGCTGTGCTGTGCAAAGCATCTCCTGGAGGCATGGGTTCCGGGGGGGACACGTGGCACCTGGCAGCTGGGGAAAGGAGATAGCACCCAGCAGGACCCGTGCAGGCAGGTCCCTGGAGATAGGGTGACAGCAGGGGAATCACTCGGTGCAGCACCTTGATAGAGCACCAGCTGCCGGCTCTCGAGCCAAGAAACCGAGCCTGAAGGCCGCGAGATAAGTCAAGTGCAGAGGGAAAACAGCCCATGACCTGGCAGTGAGAATTTCCAAATCTCCTTTTTCATTCCTGCGATGCAGGAAAACAAGATCAAAAAGGAAAATGTTCAAAACAATTAATACATACACTGTGTGTGAGCTGACACAGGCAGGACACAGGAACAACCACAAAACCATGGTTGAAAGGCAAAGAACAAATTTAATCTCAATGCCTCGTAGACCAGAGAATCTTGGAGGAGGCACCCAGGCACAGGTACACAAATGGGGGACGCAGGCACCACAGAGCAAGAGAGTCCTCAACAGAGAGAGAAAAAGTGTGAGAGTGTCTGAACCTGGTGTTCTTATCAATATTTCAGGGATTCAAGCAGGTGCATTTTTCCACTGTGCTTTGATCTTCTCCAACAGCAAGGCAGGAATCTCAGGCGTGAGGTGCTTCTAAGTCCATCACAGGCCTATGTGATCTAAGTGCAGATTTTCTACTTGTCAGGCACGTAAAACTAAATAACGATCAGTCTGATACATGTGCTTTCCAACATCCGCAAGTCACTTGACCATGTTTACAATGCTCCTTGCTGATCTTCTATTACTTTTCCACACATTGAGCAGGCAGATCCCAACTGAGCTGCAGGGTCAGGCTCTGAAGGTGAGAGCATCTGCAATATCTTCATGGTCTTCATGACCAAGATGTCCTGAGAGGTGGATGGTGAAAGCACCAATAGGAACAGGATTCGGAGTCATCCCAACAGACAGTAGCACCTTTCCATCTTTTGGGCTGTGCCTATGAAAGAGTCAATTCCATTGCCCCCAAAACAGCCTCCAAGTCTTAAAGTCATCTTTTACCCCCATATTACTGTGCACCCACTGAATGGAAAGAACACCATCTTCAAGCCAAGGGCTTTACAAAGCGTTACCATCCCTCTCTCTGTGTGTAAAGTGCCTCCTGTGAAGCCAGCGTCACTGTCAGCAGGGAGCCTTGCAGTCTGGGGTCTCACTCTGCAGACATCTCCAATGTCAATAAAATGTTGCCGGCCACATTGCCAACCAGATGCCCATGAAATACAGTCAATAAGTGAGGAACCTCTTGTTTTCTCCTGCTTTGCCAAGCCCTGCAAGGATGAGAGCAGACGGGAGTGTCACAGGTTATATACATTCCCATATCCTATGTTCTGAGAGCCCCAGATAAAATATTATTTGAATGTTTTTTTATTACTATTTTATTACTCTTATCATCAGAATATTAAGAGTAACAGCAGGGTATTTTCATTGTGCTCTTTTATCAAATCCTCCAACAGCTCTGGTGAATTTTTAGACAGCCACTAGACATGAAAGAAGCATATATGTATATATATATTTCATATATACGTGAAAGACATGATGTTGATGAGTGTAAACAAAAAGGAAGGTAGAGTAGTAGAATGAATGGGACAATATTTTCACATATATGAAAAAAAAAAAACAAAACAGAAAAATGTCCTGTGATTAAGTCAAGCTTGAAAATGGCTTTGGAAGGAAGAGCTTTATACTGTTAGAGGACAAGCTAAGCATGATGTTACTCAAAAGAAATTAGAAGGGAGGGTACTTTTGCTCATAAGTGATCAGGTAAATGAAAATATGTCTCTAGGGAAAAACTCTGCATTTCTGAAGCTAAGCACGTGCTCTGCTGCTGAGGGAAGAATCTGAGTGCCCTGGCAATGCTCACCAGTGCTGCACTTAAAAAACAATAAAAATTAAAAACAGATGCTGAGAGAAGAACACGCTTGAGATGGACAAAAGCTTTTATCCAAGTTGTGCAGCATTCGTGGTATTTTGGCTGTTTCTATGCAAAAAGAAGGATTCACTCCCTGTAAGGTGCTCGCTGCTTTCTCTGGTTCCCATTTTGCAGCCCCCGCTCCATACATTTTACCTGTGGAGGGAGGTGCTTTCAGGCGTCCACCCCACGGGGCTTCCCCGCTTTGGCCCACTCACCCCCGTCGCACACCAGAGGGGCATCAGGAAGAGGGAAATAGCTAAAACCTGTCCTTTTTGGTCCTTCCCACTAGCTGGCAAGTACATTCATCTTTTTTTTTTCTTCCCCAGGTCGAGAACAAGGAAAGGTGCTTTGATTAGCTCAGAGATATGGAGAGCGCAGACCAGACAGGACCAGGCTGCAGCCAGCTCACTTAGCTGAATGCCTCCCCTGCAGCCCCAGTGAATGTGTCTCCCTCTCCCGCCCCATGCCAGAGACAAGAACAAGAACATTTTAATTTAAAGCACTGTACAAACAAGGGTCTGCCTGCAAAGGCTTGGGTTGGCTCTTAAACTCCCTCCCTCCTACTCCTCTAGACTCTCGGGACATCCATGTGGAGACAAAACAAATCCATTTGAAATAAAATCCACAGCTAATAGTTTAGGCAGCATCGGAGCCTTCTCCGCCTTGAAAACTGGGATGCTCCTGCAGAGGGTACTGGCCCTGATGTACACCCAGATGTGTAGCCTGGCGCTGGTGCCGTGTGCACTCTACCAGCCCTTAAATTGATAGCCAAGGTTCAGAGAAGAGGAATAACCCATCCTACAGGCAGAGGATGCTGAGATGTGCTAGATGGCACAAGGACATGGGATGTGCCAAACCCACCGTGCATTGAGAGCTTCAACTTGGTGCGGCCAAGGAGTTTGCTGCAGGATGAAGAAGGATGTGGGTAATTAATGGAAATCTCTTGGCAGGTAGACAAGTCTGGAGGAGACCTACCTGACCCTGGGGGTAGCTGTAGATGGGGATTGAGATGTTGGCACAGCAAGGCACCGAGGCACAGCACCTACAGGGCACAGCCACGCTCTGCCTTGTCCACAGCTCCCCTGGAGACCCTCTTGCAGGGCTGAGCCCTCCAGCCACAGTCACAAAAACAGGTCAGGGAAATAACTGGTGTTGCCCCAAGGTCTACAACAGGGTGCTGGTGCAGCAAAGGGAACGAGTGAGGGGTGGCTGGAGGAGACGTGTGCAGGGGAACTGGTGGGGCCGAGGGGCAGACCTTCAACCTCCAGTTATTGCCTCCTGAGCCCTCATTCCTGCAGGCTGATATTGAGGCGCCCATCCCTCCATGGGCCTCCCTTCTCCAGGAGGACACATGAGCACTGCTCTCCCACACAGACAACACTGGAAGATTTTGGCCTTGTGAGATCAGACCAGTCGTTTTCTGGTTGTTTTTTCCCAGATGGTTAGAAGATCTTCCAAAATATCCATGCCATGGCAAACCCAGGGGTGGAGATGACTGCGCTGCTCAGTGCATTCAGGCCAAGCAGTGAGGCTTCTCTAGACTTCTGTGCCTGTCTGGGAAACTTGCATTAATTATCCTCCTGGTGATTCTGGCTCCTGCAGGAAAGTTCAGCCTCCTCCTTGCCATGCTTGGGCACACAGAGGAGTTTGCAGGGCTGGTGTAATGGTGTTCCTCTCTATCCAGCCAGTGCTGCTGAGCAGGAATTCACACCACAGTGTGGTGTCCAGAGCTCATAGCCTACCTGTGCATACAGGTGAGTGAGACATTGCACCTACCACATGAACCCTGCAAGTATTTTTTTCAGAAGAATATCTCCTTGTCAGGGGAGGTTTAGATTGGATATTAGGAAAAATTTCTTCACTGAAAGGGTTGTCAAGCACTGGAACAGGCTGTCCAGGGAAGTGGTTTAGTCACCATCCCTGGAGGTATTTAAAAGACGGGTAGATGTGGCACTTAGGGACATGGTTTAGTGGGATTTGGCAGTGTTAGGTTAACAGTGGGACTCAATGATCTTAAAGGTCTTTTCCAACCAAAATGTTTCTAAGATTCTGTGATTTTTATAGGAATCTGGAGGTTGAGGCTCTAAGGGAACATCTCCTGCCCCATCCCCTCTCTAGACCTTCTCACCCAAGGGATTCTTTCTGCTATTCAGCCAGCCAAGCCCATTGGTTGTGGCTGGGGCTTGGTGCTTTCACTGCAGTTTGGTTTCCTTCCTCTGAATCTGTTCATATTTCTTGTGGGAACGGTCATGAAAAGTACAAAATCAGCCTTGGAAAAACAAGATCCAGCTCAAATCACTTGTCCCTACCTCTGTTTCCTAATGGAAACTCTTCTTTGTGATCAGTTTTCAATGCCCCAGGCAGGACATGAGCTAAGGACATCTCCAGCTAAGCCAAGCTGGCCATGCATTTTAGTGGGGCTACTGGCAGAAGGTGACTGCATTGCCGCTGGAGACCAGCCCACGGAGACCACCAGAGGTATGGCAGTGAGTGAGAGTGCTTGTAAGCTCAGCTGATAATGCACTGGAAGTGAAAGGTCTCAGCCCAGCATGGATTATGGTGTTGATGTGCACCCAGTCCCTGAACCAGGAGTGATGGGAGACCCAGAAAAGCTTCATCCCCCACCTCACTTGCCCTCTGCAAAATACTGTCCCTTCTCACTGTGGCTTCTGCCCAAATGTAAGGAGTTGGCTGCTCTGAAGCTAAAACCTGCGGGGTTTAGCTAGGTCTGGTGGACCCACTCATGAGTCCACTAGCCAGCTGCTCTGTGGGCTCCAGCTCCTTCATCCCACTGCCAGTGGCTCATCCCCAAGAATGGGGACAGCCAGCAGTGCCGGCTTGGTGGTCACCCACTCTCAAGGGAAGGACCGTCCAGCAGAGCTGACATTACAGCAGAGGAGAAGGTGAAGCACTGGGGACATTGGCTGAGGCGGGTGCCTCCCCCACAGTGCACGAGGGTCCAATGCCAGCTTGTGCCTGTGATGATCTTGGCCGTGCCATCTCAGCCACACCATAAAGCTTGAGAAAGGGACATCTCGTGCAGCAAGAATAACCTAAAACGCCAGTCCCTGACACAGAAACCGGGACCAAATGATACGGATCTCTCAGTTACCTCCCCATCAATAAAGCAATATATCCCCCAGATTGCTGCTTTGGAAGGTGACAACAGTCACTTCAGGCTTCACCACAAATCAGATCAGGAGCCTCTGAGGACCACAGCATGTACCACTGCTGCTGTGTGCAGGTGGAGGACTGTCCCCACAGCTGGCAGGTTGAACAGGCTCAGATATTTCTGCACACTAAGCCCAGAACGGGAGGCGTAAGATGACCTGAACAGTTGGTTACACAAACTCTTTGGAAATGCAAACCACTGTCTGACAGGCATAAAGTCACAGCCTGTCACCCTCCCCGGGCCCTGGAATCACAGCTGAAATAGCATTGTAATGCGCTTATAATTTATTCATCAGCTGAATGAGAGCAGCAGCAGGCATTTTGATGGCACTCTTTTATCAAACCCCTGTGATGGACTTCATCCATTTTAAAAGAGCAAACTAGAGTAGAAAGGAAAAAAAAAGTGAAAAAAAAAAAGGACAACTTTATTCCATTCATATTTAAACAAGCAGGAAAAAGGGTAAATCAAAATAAGGTTAAAAAAAACCCTGCACTGAAGATTTTTTTTCCTCTTCATTTTCCTTCTGCTTTGTTCTGAATTTTCCAAACTTTGCATTTCTCTGCTGGTGGCTACTTTGATGCAGGAGGCTCCCATTAACCCAGATGCTGCTGACTGATGCTCAAAAGCGTCTTTTCATCCCTGTGTTGAGTTCTGCCTGGGGACTGGCTTGCCCCATTTTTAGGTGAAAGAGAGCCAAAAGGTGAATTGCAGACAAACTTTTATTCTCAAAGACTCACAGTTGCTTTCCTTGAGTACTCAGATGCTCTGCTTCCCAAATATAGGAACCTATATAGGTACCAATGTGAAGGCCAGGACTCTTGTATGCCCATTCTCTTTTTCGGGAGCTGAGGATCTGCCCATGCAGTAACACTGCGTTGTTCACTTGGTCAGCCCAGCAGGTAGTTGCACTTTGATTTCCCTTATTAAATGCTCGGGAGTTTTGGGGGGAAATCTTTCCTTGTCCCGGGCATCAGTGCCTGGGCTGAGATCCATCACTGTGGTGCTTGTCTGCCCTCCGGTCTGGGACTGAGGTATCTGGTGCAAATAAAAGAAGTAACCCCAGATTCTTCTGTCACTGGTTCCTCTGGGGCTGAGAAACCAGCCTGCAAAGCCCCAGGTGGTGTTTCCCCTCAGCCCACGGGCAGCATGTGCTGCTGTGGTGGGAATGATGGTCTGGCAACACCATTATGGCCTTGGCTGGAGTTTTGCATCCAGCATGGCCAAAGGCACTCCAGGAAGGAGATGGAGGAAATAATCCTGGCCCCTCTCTCTGTCTTCCATATCCCCATAGTGTTCTGGACAAGAAGAAAAGGGATGAGATTTGGGCAGGAGGGGGAAGCACCTAACAGCTCTCTAACAGGGAGGTGAACTGAGCCCAGAGACACGTTGTCCTAGGAGCAAGTGAATCTCCACTTTGGGCAGTTTGAAGGACAAATATTAAAGAACTGGTTGGGCAAATATGTCTTGGGCTGCTTAGAACAAGCTGAAACTGCCTTGGAGCATGATGGTGATGAGGTGGACCACCAGGTGTCCTGCCCTGCTTTAGTGCAGCCCAAAGAATAGCTGTCGGTGTTTGGAGTTACAAGGGGTTCCTGGGGGGGGTTTAAATTGGTTCTTAGGGGAGATGAGCAGAGCCCCTACACCCTCCCTGATCTTCTTTATCACAGGAACATCCACCTGATGTGCCAGTGGTGAGATGATGTTAAAATCCAGCCCAGAGTCCCTAGGATCCCTGCTTATGCCTCGCCAGAGCAGAGGAGTAGGGAGAAGGCAGCAGGAGAGAAGAAGGTGTAGTCTTTTAGCCCAGGGAAGTCCAGTTCCCTAGGGGAAGGAGCAGATGTCTGATCCTTTGAGCCACTCAAAAAAGAAATTGGATAAAGTGCTGAAGAATACCGTGTGAGATGATCCTCCCCCAAGAACGGAGTCACGTAGGTGGGACCTGCCCCATCTTCCCACCTCTTGTCCCCTCACTCTGCCAGCTCACAGGGCAGTAATCCTCTAATGTGACACCAAGATGGCATTTGCATTTTCAAAGCTTCTGCTGTTGCTAAGCAGAGGAGTTACCTCTCAATTTGTCATCCTGCGTGAACGCAGCTTGCAGGAAGGAGGAAAGAGAAGAGGAAGAGAGATATTAAAAATAGATGATGAGAACAAAGCAGAAAGCACTTGAAGAGAAGTTTTCATCTCTGATTTACATAAGGCACCAGTGGCATCTTGAGGTCCAGTTTACAGCAACAAGTTCTGCTGCTGGGGGCTGGATTGATGGCATGTGTAGCCTCCTCCTCTGCTGGTGAGACTTCCCCTTCCTGGAGCCACGTGTTCCTATGCTAGACCCTATTTCTTGTTCTCTGAGCCCAAATAACAAACTGATTCCTTCCGGTGAAACAAAAAATGGAGATGAAGAGGGTTTGTGGCAGAGCACGCCGCACAGGGAACCCTGCTTGCAGGTGGGCAGTGACCATCCAGGGGAGAGCAACTAAAGGAGGAGGAGGAGGAGAAGGCTTCAGCCTTTCACTGCAGTATATTGGAGCTGATTAAGAGGGAGAAATGCCATTATTAAATCAAAAAGTTACGTCCGCCTCAGGGCAGCCTGGGCTAAGAGAAGGGGTCACCAGACAGAGCAGCTGAGCCTCCCTGGCAGCACAGGTAGAACTGCAGGCAGGAGCCTTTGAGGGGGCTGCCCAGGCTTCAAAATGCTCTGTTGCTTCAACGGGTTTTATTTTCTGTGAGCAGTGGATGTTTTTGTAGGAGAAAGGGAAAAAAAAAAAAAAACAAACACTGGGAGGAAAAATACCAATATTCTCTTTAAAAGCAGGCCTGATGGAAACATTTCAGCCTGCCCTATTGAATACACCAGGGCTTTCTTTACTTTCTGCCTTGCATGATTACCTCTTTCGTTAACATTCGAGACAGGCAGCAGGCGGAGATAAATCCTGAATAGCTCCAAACTTTGCTTCTCCCATCTCTCACAGTGTTAAGCTCGTTCAGAAAAAGCCTGTGCTGGAGGCTGGCTGCAAGGAAAGGTGTTTTGATTAACATAGAAATAGGGGCAGCTCAATCCCAAAAGGGCTCGGCTCCCGCCTGTTCAATCAACCCAACATTTTCCTCTGAGCCTGAGGAAAGCCATGTTTCACCGGCGAGCTGGTATACCACATTAACGGAGCAGAGCGAGCAGGTCTTTCCTGGCTGGCATCAATGAGGAAGGTGACAGCATGGCCCTCCAGGTGGGATGCGTCATTAGACTCGTTAGCAATGAAAACGGGGAACGTAGAGGGGCAGCTGGAAGTGGGTGCTGGAGTTGGGGCATTTGGGAATGATGGTGGCCATCACATTAAAACTGTGGGTTTGGGAGGTGGGGAGGTGTGAATGGGGATGACAGGGTTTGTGGAGCAGGGAGCGGTAATGAGCAGCGGGGACTGGGCTCTTGGGACTGCGAAGGACTGGGATGAAGCCAAAGAGTGATTGCTGACCCCTGCCGCAGGGCCGGGTGGGACATGGCGGGCAGACGTGAAGCACTTTCTCTCTCCTGGCAGAAGTCCTGCTGAAAGCATCATGTCTGGAACCCCCCCAGATGTGGCCCAGATGTTGAGGCCAAAGAAGAGAGGCCAAACCCCACAGTGATGGAAGCACCTGCCACCCAGGAAGTCTGGCACCAAAGTCAGAGCTTGGCTCCTGCCTCGTCCCCTGCCAGTCAGCTTGATCCTGTATTGACAAAACATTATGTCCGTCAACCCAAGACATAAATAAGAGGAACACAGAGTCTGAGCTCCTACCAGAAAACACCCCCAGCACGGTACGGTGTGTCCACCATGGAGCTATTCAAACACACAGCATTTTGGCCAGGCCAGCATTTGTGATGCAGCCCCCAGGCTGAGGATGTGAGAGCAGAATTAAGCAGCTTTCTGTAAATCTGACTCACTCCAGAGTGGTAAGGAGTGAGCGATGGCAGCTGACCTGTGCCTGCGCATACAGGAACACGTGCTTTTTCGCAGTGTAGCCGGGCAAGCTGGGGATGGATGAAGGATGTTCCTCCAGATTACCTCCATGGCAGTGAATGACAGCTCATCCCTGCCCATGAGAAAACCCATGCCAGTCTCCGCAGGGTCAGTTTCTAGGGTGAGGTGGGATTTTGCAAGGGCCTGTGCCCCTGACACGTCAAGCTGGAGTATTTAGAATCATAGAATCAGTTATGTCAGAAAAGACCTTTAAGATCTTTGACTCCAACCAAGTACAGCCTGCAGGCAGTTGCAAGCCCTGGACCGGATGCCAGTGCTGGTTCTGGAGCATCTTTGGAGAAGGTGATGAGGTTCTCCTTGTGGAGAGCCCAAGATACAGGAGGAGAGCAAGCGGAGCAGTTGCAGGGACAAACAGGAGCTGGGCTGACAGCAAATTTGTCCTGGTAACAGCTGGTGCATGGGGAAAACCATCTGTGTCCTGCTCTCCTCCCTGGGTGAGGGTCTGGAGAAGGAGCAGTGGCTGCCAAGTGCCAGGTAGGGACTTCAAGGTCCATCTGTAGCACAGGCTGCCCCAGCCGCAGGATACCCCACCAATGCAGGGATCCCCTGCTGTTGGTCCCGCGCTATCAGGAAAGTCCATGGCTCTGGAAAAGGCAGGAGATTGATCTAATGGTCACCCATGCGGGGCTGTCCTTGGGATGGGAAAGCAGTGAGAAGTGATGGAGGCAAGAGAAAGGGTCAAAGCTACATAAGGATGTAGGGGTGGTGGGAACCTCATCTAACCTGTTTGTCCAAGGAGCAGGACCCTGTGCGAGGTGGACTATGCCCTGCCACGTGCAGGAGGATGAAGGAAATGCCAAGCAGAAATGGGTTAAGATACCTCAAACATGAGGTGTCCAAAGAATCCCCTTCCCTTCTACGTGGTAACTCTGAAACTCCTGTTATTGTCTAAATAGATGTCCTGCCCCTCTGAACGTCAACAAGTTGTTGGATGGAGTAACATCCTGCAGCAGTGAGTCCCACAGCCTCATGAAATAAGTATTCCCCGTTATCGGTCCCTACCATCTGGACAGCCCCTGTTGACTCTCCCCTGGTTCTTGCTGTCTTTGATTGCTTTGGTTCATTTAATTCTTCTCTAAAGTAAACGCTCCACAGTCCCTCTCTATGCAGCAGCATCTCAGGGTCTTTCACCATCCCCGGGCTCCGTGTAATCAGACGCCACGGATTTATGCTAAGGCATTACACGATTTTCACTCCTATTCATCCCCAATTTTTATTTGGCCGCAAGTCCACAGACAGCTGCGATTTCCTTCAAATACCTCTGACATTTTGGGGGCAGATGTTACCAATAATTTAGAACTCATCACAGCCTATCAGCTGTTTAAGTTATCCCTGTTAGAACCGCATGAATTCCTTAATTCAAGGAATACGCATCAGCTTTTCTCTGTCAGGACTGTCACATCCTTATTATTTCTCCTCTCCGGGCTGAGATGAGGTGTCCAGCTCCCACCTACATCCCCGATGGGTATTTCTCAAGCGCCCCGGTGTCCCTGCGTGCCACCAGGCAGGTGCGTGCCTTAACCTTTCCAGAAGTGAAACCCAGATTTTGCACCATCTGGGTCTGTGCTGCCTGTCCTCCTCCCAGGCAACCGCTTCGTTGTTTCCCCTTATTTATTTTTATGACGAGTAATATTTACACTGCTTGTTAAGGACTCGCTGGCATTCACAGGTGGGACGTCCCTTGCCCCGTCTGTAAAAATGTTTTTCCCCCTTCACCGCACCGGGGAATGGGAGAAAGGCTCGAAATTGCATTATTTATTTTTTTTTGTCTGCCTGTAGCATCTCGCATACCGCGGAACCACGTGAAAATAACCCCCGTGGGAGGAAGAGGGGGGTGGGGGTGGTGTAACTGCCCGTCCCTCTCCTACTGCTGCGCGGGGTCGCAGCGGGGTTTTTAGGGGATGCCGGGTCACGCAAGGTCGCTCCTCAAAAACCAATCCTTTGTACAAAAAACCGGCTCTTTTGCCACCGTGGGTCTGTCGGCGGCGCGGGCCGGCCGTGCCCCGGGCTTTTCTCCCGCGGCGCCCCGGGGCTAGCGGGGAAGGGGGTGCATTGGGGCGGGGGAGCGGGCAAGCTCGGCGACGCTAGCGACCGCCCCCTCGGCGCGCGCGTGGCCGGGCCGCTGCTGCCCCTTTAAGGGCGCCGGTGGGGGCGTGGCGCGCGGCGGGGCGTGGCGCGGCGCGGCGCGCTGAGGTCAGCGGCGAGCGGGCGCCGTCACAAAAGGAAGTGGCGGCGGCGGCGGCGGCCGTCAGCGTGGGGAGGGGCGGGGGCCCGCGGGGCAGCGCGGCGGCAGCGGCGGCGGCAGCGGCAGAGCGGGGCGGCGGCGGCGGCGGCCGCGGGGGGGGGGCGTGGGCCGCGCCATGGCCCAGCAGCAGATGAGCAGCTCGCAGAAGGCGCTGATGCTGGAGCTGAAGTCGCTGCAGGAGGAGCCGGTGGAGGGCTTCCGCATCACCCTGGTCGACGAGTCCGACCTCTACAACTGGGAGGTGGCGATCTTCGGGCCCCCCAACACTCTCTACGAAGGGGGATACTTCAAGGTACGGGCCCGCCTCGCCGCCCCGGCGGGCCTCCCGCCGCCGGCGGGGCCTGCACCCCCCTCCCCTTCCCCTCCGCCCGCCATGGGCCTCTTTGTCGGGGTCGGAGGGGCCCGGGAGGGCGGCGGGAGGGGGTCGGGGGGGCGGGCGGGGAGGCCGGGCTGACCGGTGGCCCGGGGACAGGGCCGGGGCCTGCGGGACCTTCCCGCCCCTCTCCCTCTGGTGTGGGGAGCGGGGGCCGCGCCGCAGCCCGCCCCCTGATTTTCCCCTTCTAACCCCATGGCGGGGTGCGGGCTCTCACCTGCCGCTCCCCGGACTGCCCACCCGGCTCCGGTACATACGCCTGTATTTATTTCGAAGTAAGGGGGGCTTCCCAGCCTTCCCTCGATAGCTTCACTCGTCGTGCAGGAGCATCCTGTGTGGGATGACTAACTCCGGATAAAGGCACTGTTTTCCCCAAAACTTCATGGGTTTCAGGACTGTTTTTGATGATTTCCACCCTCCAGCCCCCTTCCCCCATTTCCCTTGTCTTCTTCTCCAGACTTTTAAGAGGGTGGCCTTCAAAGCGCTACCGCAACACTTTATTGGTGAAGGTAGATAAATGCTTTCAATTCCTCTCTCAGCCTTCCTGTTAATACAAAAAACTTTTGTGGTTGTTATTTCCCTTCTTGTAAATGCAGTGAGTGAGAAATCTGGCACCGCCGTCCCAGAAAGGAACAGACTTGAATTCTCAAAACAACTGGAGGAGGAGAAATCGCATGTTTTTCTTAAGCAATTAAGAAGCCCCTGGTGCCTGCAGAAGATATGTTGTATTGGGCATACCCCTTTGCACTTGATGTCCGCTTGGTCTCTGGCAAAATATTGTCCCCTTCAGCTCGCTTCTCCCAGGAGTTAACTGTTTAGTAGTGGCTCCTGCGTCTTCCATTTCATGCCCTTTGGCTTCTGTAAAACTGAAAAAAATTTTTGGATGGTCTGTTTGCTTGGCTAACGTGCATCTTCAGTGCCTCTTGGCCTCTCTGGGTCAAGGTTTAAGAGCTTTGTTCCACAAAACCAAAATAACCTGTAGCTTGGGGAATAATACATTTGAGTCACGTTCAGTTTGGCCTCATTGTTTTGAAGGAAGGGAAGGCTTTGGCACAAGACTTGCCTTTTGTAATGAGTTGGCTGGCTTACTCATGTAGGTGTGATAGGTATATTCTTAGACTCACCTCCATTATTACTTATTCAGGAAGTCACTCTGGTCTTGGGTTGGTAACTGGGTCATTTTTACATCCAAATGGTTTGACAACCTCTTCCTGCACTTACATTACTCATCCATTTTTTTCAAAGACATCAGAATGGGTCAAAATATTTTTGTTTGGTTGGGGAACTCCCTGGACTGTATGTTTGTACTTGTTCCTGGAAAGAAGCTGAAGTAGCCTGTGAAATAATCTGGGGATTTGTGTTAACAAGGGTAGATTTAGGCAAGGTTGCCGGTTGCCTTACCTCAGTATTAGGAGTGTGATATCTCTTTTTGGTATTTGATGTCCTTGAGCTGTCATGCCTTTCTTCTAGATTCTTCTGACTGATGCTGTGGTACTTATTTTGCGAGTGGGAGACTAAGCTCTCATCATGCTTTCACCTGCCCACAGCAGAGGGATTCCCTTCAAGCAGCATGGCTGGAGTCTATTGTATGTTGTTTGTGTCTCATCTTTCCTCCATGAGGAGCAGTGTGTGGTGGTTTTTTGTTTCGGTAGTGTTTGATTTTTGGTTATGCATCCTAAATTCTCAGCCACTGGAAGAAGCGGTCTTAGAACCTCATTCTGTCCCTGGGGAGGAGTTCTGTTGTCCTGAGGAGTGATGTTCTTGGCTTTCTTTGTATTGGGCCTTCAGGCAAACTTTAGATGTGTTAGACTTGGCTTACTGAATCATTTAGAGGTAAGATTAATGCCCTAAACTTTATTTGGTGGGATGACTTCTGTGATATATTCATAGTATGTGCCAGGTGAGTGCTAGTTAATATCAGCATCTGTTTTATTTTTCAGACTTCTTGGCTTGATGAAATATCTAGCTTCATCTTGTTTTGCCTTTTTAGTTTCCTAAGATGAGGTAAGCAGGATTTAGAAATATGCTATTATAGGATGTAACTTTTTTCAACTTTGTGGTGATGAGAGTATGAGAATTTTCTTCCTCTTGAGGTGTGGTTTGAGGGTAGGAACTGGAGGGGAAAGTGCAAAGGCTTCTAGTTAAACTCAGGTATAAACATTTTGAGGAAAACCTGTGTTTAGTGTGACCTTAATAAAGAAAGTGTTGATGATGGTTGATTGGGAATACAAATGCCTGATTTGTGCTCTTGGAGCTGGTAACATCAGCTTTTGGCACCTTGTTTATTCTTGGAGAAATACGACCTTTCTCTCTGGGCTGTTGAACTAGCTGAATAAACTGAAATGAGGAAAGTGCTCTCTTTGCACCTCCTTGACAGGACCTACTGCTGTTAAAAGCTGGTTCAACATTTCAACAGATTCTGGTTTCAGTTGCTAATCCTGTAACTCTAGCACTTGATAAATCTGAGCAGAAAACATGTCCCCCTGAATGTTTGTTTAAATGGTAGGTTGTCAATACCTTGGTGCTGAATGTAATAAAAAAAAAATTCAAGGGCAGCATCTCAGTGTATTTTATCAACTAATGTAGTGTGCTTGGATCTGCTGCAGTACTTTGTCGTTTAGGACCTCCCAGGTAGATGGAAAAGGCGGCAGCCTTCAGAAGCAACCGCTGTGTGAAGAGTGGCTTGTATCAGCGAGGGGTAGGAGCAGTCCTGGACCACAAGCCTGCCCTATGCAGTCAGCTAAAGGTGTGCTTCTGCAGCGGAGGTTGTCACGAGTCCAGGTGTTGCTGCATGGCTCTCCTCATCCCTGTCAGTCTTTGTCTTACCTGGTGACTTTATGTAGCTATTCAGTGTGACTGGGAATGTTTTGGGCAACCCTTTCCTTAAATTTCAGATTGCCACTCTCAAGGAAGGAGTTGAGCTATTCTGTGCACTGGTTACCTCTCATTCCTTGCTGGCAAGGCAAAAGTAGCTCAGGGTCAGTGATGTTAAGTCTTCCAGAGAGGTCCGGTGATAAGAGCAAATGCTGATCCCTCAGCTGCTGTCAGCAA
The DNA here is from genome assembly GCF_963924245.1 of Chroicocephalus ridibundus. NCBI lineage: Eukaryota > Metazoa > Chordata > Aves > Charadriiformes > Laridae > Chroicocephalus > Chroicocephalus ridibundus. The sequence goes on along the minus strand of NC_086316.1, from coordinate 77,202,670 downwards.
GAAATTGCTAGTTTGACTAAAGTTTCTGGCAGAATCAGTTGTGTTGGGCTACAGGTATTCGATTGCAAAAGGTGAACTTGATTTTTGGTCCCTGGCTCATTCAGAGTTTGTTTAAGGGTGAAAGGTGGGTAGACCTTGTGTGCCTGAGATGTTGATTTGCTCACAGCTGATTTGGTTATTGTGGTTTTTTTGAATGTCAGAAGATTTTTCTCAGAATGAAATGCTTCCTGTCCAGGTCATAGATAGTGCCAGTTGCTTCTTTCTTAGGTCAGCTGGGAAAGACATAGGGTGGTGAGACAGATCTTTAGAGCAGACTCCAATGGGCCATGTAGTAGTTCTGAATTGCTCTGGAAACGATGGGAAGGTGTCGGGGTTTTTTTTCTGGTTTTGCAGGCAGTGCCTGAGCAGCAGAGAACCAGGTTGTGCTGTAGTCTGCAGAACTACGTGTGAGCAGTTCATCAATGCCACCTTTATGCCATAGGCATCTTCCATTCAGCTGTGAGGGTTCTTTGCTACATGGCAGGAGAACTTCACCTTTAATTTTGGCAGCTGGCACTTAAATGGGGACCACCACAACAAAGGGTATTAAGCTGTAATCTGGTGATGATGGGTCCTAGTTGGGATAGATTTCAGTGTCTGGGGGTTGTGCATGGTGAAACTTGGACCATTTCAGTTGACCATTGATCAGTCTGTCTGTCTGCCTTGAAATCTGGTGTCTTACTGTGACGCTTCAGGCTTCAGAGACTGGAGGCTGATAAATCTCTGCCCAGTGCTCAGATCAAGCGATGTTTTCAGGATACTTGCAGAACTATTAGAAGGTGCTTCTTGATGGCTTACTCAAAGCTCTGCGTGTTGGTGCAGTTGCACCTCAGTGTCACAGCTTTTGATTGCTTTTAAAAAAGGAAATTCTTGTTTTTATAGTTGAATGGTATTCTTGTGCTGGGAGCCAGCCTTTCAGGGAAGGTGCAAGTGAGAAATTATACAAATAGAAACTTCATTATTAAACACATAGCATTGCCCAGAAGCACAGTTTGACCAAGTTTGCTATGTCAAGAAGCATGTTTAATGTAGAGCAAGAGTCAGTCTCAAAAGCTCCTTCAGAGGTGATTTAGGCTGGGTAGATGAAAATGAATACACCTAACATGAAAGGAAACAAGAAAAATTAACTGCATTGTTAGAGTAGCTTTTTGATAGTTCTTAAGGCAATTTATTTCACAAGGTATTTTTGCTACTTGAAGGAGCAAGTCTTGGCACATAAGTTGGAGGGGAGAAAATACCCCAAGCATTATGTTTAGTTTTCTCAAGTAATTTGGGGGCTAAATACTTGTCAAGGCATTGTTTTCCTTGCTTTTTGTAACTCATTAACCATGTGCTGTTTAGAGTTCTGTATTGTTGGATTTCATCTTCTTCCAAGTGATTTGTTTTGATTTCAAAGCAATTTGCAGTGTGTGGGAATAATTTTTTTTTTTTTCAAACCAAGAAATCAATGTGGAACTTACTTATGGATAACTGATGGCAAGAATGAGCACCATGTTTAAAAGTTTGGTAAAACAGGCTACTCACAAGAAAGCTTAAAATTCAGCAAATAGAAGTTTCTTAAGCACTAGTATTATGTAACTGGTAGAACATTTAACTCCACAAAAATATTCCTTGGTGCCAAGGGAAAAATATGTGGTACTCTCAGCACAAAAGCTGCCTTCTGCAGGCCTCTGCCTTGCAAGGTGCTACAGAGTTTCTCTCTCCATGTACTTAATCCTCTATTTTTGTTGCCTTTAGGTATCAGTGATGCTAATAAGCACAGGTTTGATGCAACAAAAGGATACGGAACTGCGGATGAATAGAGCCTGGAGTTGCTTGCTTTGGGTCTGAGGAGCTCCTGTTCAGAGCAGGCCATCTCCAAAGCAGAAGAGACACCAAGCTGTCTGCAGGCAGGGAGGCAAGAAACTTTTCCTGATGTTGGTCCACTGATCATAAGCACAATTAAGATCGCTAGCGCTCGGCCTGAGGAATACCTTGTTGACCCTCACTCTGCTGTTGCGTATAGTTTTTTGTATGTCTACCTCTGTGAGCCCCACAGAACCCCCTAGACAACTCACCCAGCCTTGTCCTGGTTTGGACAGTTGCCTGTCCTCAGGAGGCAGTGGGCAAGGTAGTGATGGTAGCCAGGTCCCTGTCCTTTCCCTAGGGCTGTTCTGATCCAGGTAGGGTTATTGCGTATGCTAAGATAGTCATTTCTAGTTCTGATACTGCCTGGAAATAGAAGAGTATGTGCAATTAGGTCCTGTTGCATGGCAAGAAGAGAGCTGTAGCACAATCCACCTCTGCCATTAGAATAAAAATGGGAAGCTTTCCATTTGGAAAGATTGAGCACTGTTGGTTTGTGTAATTTTTTCCATTGTTTGTCTCTATTTCCATGAGTTCGCACAGAATGATCCTGGAATAAGGTAAAATCCAACACAAAGGGTTTTTTTAATAACTAAAAGCATGTAGATAGCTTTAGATCTGGTTCATATTATCGGAATTAGTGGAAGTTTTTGACTCTATAGTGTTAGAGGGGTGTTCTTTTTAATTTTTTTGTTCACCTGGTAAATCCTTGAATCATTTTTCGTTCACCTGGTATCCATCATTGCAGCGATCTTATGTCAGTGTCTGAGTGTGGGACCACATCAGTAACTTCTCAAGAGCTCAAACATGTTTTACCTCACTGTTTATGAAGTCACGCTTACTGCCTGCTATTTTACATACTAATCTATTAACACTGTGTGTCTTCCCTTCAGTAGCACTTTAGGGCTACTGCAGGATACTCACTTGGCATCTTAGAGGGAAAGAAATCCCAGAAAAATAACTGCTTGCAGAACCTTAACTCTGATCTTTGACATGCAGTTTGGCTGTGTAGTTTATGGCCATCTGAGGTATTCATGGTGAGGAATAGTATGGACTAAATGGTGGAGATCTTATGTTGAAAGTGTAACTGTGTTGAAGTTGGAAATGCAGCAGAGTTACAGACGGGCTGCAGTGCGGATGAACTAGGGGTTATGTGACTCATAACATAGCAGGCCCTCTTATAATTTGGGCTGCGCATGATCAGATGTGTGCATACACATATGCACGTGCACAAAATTAACTTGCTATTTCCAGAGTGCTGCTTCATTTTTAAAACCTTAGTGTTTTATCCAGCGTTAAGAGTTAGAGGAATTGCAGTTAATCTTGCTAAGCTTTTGTGTTAGTGACTTACTGAGAATGTCTCATCCCACCAGGCCAGTTTAATAGTAATAACTTTGGCATTCAGTACCCTTGCCTGAAGTACTAGTAGCCAAGATGAGCCAAACTGGTTGATTACCGATCTCCACATCTTCTGAAATATTTAACGTACATAAGTAATTGCCCAAAGTGGCATACAAATAGGAGAATAGTGATAAAGCTGCTGAATTGGGGTACATGTAGGATATTTTGGAATCTTGCTTGACTTTAAGAAATGTGAGCTTAAGACTTCCTGGAAGTTGGGGTTTTTTATTGAGGCTGTCACCTGGAGAACAAGGGGGACAAAGGGGCTGTCTTAAGGGGGTGACACTTTTGGACATGATAGTGTTTGTGATTAACAAAGAGAAGGCTGCGTGGCAGGCAGGCTGTGTCTTACTCTTTAAGGTTTTAGTATTAAAAGCATGACATGATGTGTTCCCATTGGTCTGTTTTCCTGTCTTAAAATTATACAAGTAATCTAGAAATTCAGGTAGAAGGCTTTTGCTTGGGAGATGAAACTTAAATTGATAGCAGTAGGGACACGTTTGCAATAGCTATGTGATTCTCCCCCAAGTTAAGATATGTATCCTAGTTAAATTATTTCAAACATAATGTTTTAATGTTCATTGTAGGAAAATATTTGGAGGGGTTAAGAAGCAAAAACCCTTTAACAGTGTAAGGGCCAGTGTTTAGCCAGTTGTGCCACTTGAGTCAGTTCTTGTGTGACAGGCACTTGTCCATTCTGCAAAAGTTCTTGGTTTTAAATTAATCCTTAGACATCTCTGCAGCTAGAAACCTTTTGCTGTCAGACCTATGCAAAGGCTGGAATAATATTCTCTTTTGCAGCACCCTCTTTGGCCTTATCAAAACAAAAGCCATGCAATGGAGTAGCTTTGATTTAAATAAATTCTGTGAAGACGCATTTGTTCTTGCATAAAGTCTGCTTGTATAAGCCTCTAATTCATGGATGTAAGCCACACTGGTGTGCAAGTGTTTGCTTATCTTGGCTAGAATAACTTATCTCTGAAAGCATTCACCTTTATTAAAAGAATGGGCTTCTTATAATGTATTGAAGAAAACTGAATTTCATCTTAGTGCTCCTGGTTACTTCTCTTGCAGAATAGTAACTGTACCCAGACTTTGTAGCTGAATGCCTTTCAGTGGTGCATTTAGTAGTATAACTTGAGTCTAATGTCTCTGTACCTTTTAAGTGTCTTGTAGCTATTATCTAAGTCCCTTCTAATTTGTCACTCGTGGTAACAGAATGCCATACCCAAATGTTTCAGGTGGAGGTGCATGCCACTTTTCAGTTAAGGTGGAAAGAAAGCCTTGTCTGTTCTTAATAATATTGCCACTTCAGTGGGATCTCTGCCTAACCTCTCTTTTTTTTTTTTTTGGTGATGGTGGCCGTTGCTAAAAAAGCCAAGAGCTCCACTCTTGTTGAAAACTTAGTGTTCAAATTCAGTGGCTGATGATAGCATTTCTTCTCCTGTATAATTCTGTAAGTGTCAAGGGGCTGTTTCTTGAGACAACCGTAGTCATGTTTAAACAATTCTCTACAGAGGACCTGTTGTCACTTCTTTTTTGAAAGATCAGTGAACTTCTAAATGAAACTAGTCATTTTATATTGCTGTACGATCTTCATTGGAGCATGTAAAAATGAAAGTTTTGAGACTAACATATGGAATGATTTCCATTTCTCAGTGTCTGCCAGAATCCTGAAGGCTTATGTGCATCAAAATTTGACTGATGCTTTCTTATGCTTTCTGTGAAATTTAACTGATTATTTATTTATTTTTTTCCCCCTCTGCTGGTAGCAGTCTTTCATTTGTGTAGAAGCAGCTTGGCTGCCTCTGGCCTGAAATACAGAAATAGTGGTACTACTGTGAGAAGGTGGATAGATGGGGTAGACTGTGAATCTTTGGGCTCTTACATTTTGGAACTGGTTGGATTATTTTTGAGAATTTGTTAATACTGAAGTTTGTTCTGACCCTTGGATGATTATGGGCAGACCCATCAGGAGCTAAAGACCATCTTTGGGAAGGTCACTGTGGAATGTCACGCTGTTGGAGATCTATTTTAAATGGCAGTAATAGCACAGTTCATGGTCTTGAACCCATATCATCCATGGCTACTCTCCAGTTAGAAAGGGACTGTAGTTGTATTGGCTGCTACTAAGGAGAGATGGTCTGAGAAGGCTGCTGGTCTTGGCCACTTCTGGATGTTACGGAATAAGTCTGGCTTCCAGTGCTATTAGAGGTGGCACTTGAATTTCACTGATTTGAAGTAGCCCCCTTGATGTTCAACTTGAACAAATTGTCATTAATTTTTGTCGAAGTTGTAGGCTGATCCCATTCTTACTGTGCAATTATTTAATTGTTCACTTTGGTTCATGTCTCTGGTGTGTGTGATATGCTTATGTTTGGGCTCTTTAACCAGGGACTGTATTCTGCCTGCAAGGGACAATTAAGTAACATGCTGTCAATCAACAAAAGCTGTGAAGAGCTGTGCTGCTTAATGGTAATGTCTATGGACACCACAGGTAGGCTGGCTGCTGTAGGTATGTGCTGCCTACCTTAGCAAGGTAGAGCTGCCTGCTGGGAGTTGTAGGCATGTTGTTAAGTGGTGGATGAGGTCAGGTTGGGGTAAGGGTTGTGAGTAACCATCCCAAAACATGTCATTGCCTGTTCCCAGGCTTCATGGGGGTGCAATGAAATGTCACATGGGGTTATCTTCGGCAATCTGCAGCACATGCACCATACTTGTGATCCTGCCTGCTGTCCAGGTGGCTAATGCCACATACTGTGGGGTCAGCTCTGCAATGGCAGAGGCGTGGAGGCTCTATTGTGCTTGACCACAAAAGACCTTCCGTTATGATGCTACCAGATGTCTTCATTTGTTTTGGGATCTCTGGTAATCCAAGCCCATCTCAAGTGTCTCTCTTTTCCTGAACTGACGGTACTTTGGGGCATGACTGAGGGCTGACATCAGGTCACCACGTTTGACCTGATTAGAGCTCCTGGTGTCTCAGCCTTGTTCTGTTTCATCTTCCCCCCTGCAGCTATCAGCTTTGAGCATGTGGATGACTTTTACCTATTTCCAAGAGAGCAGCGAATTATTTTTGACCTGCCTGCTCCTAACCAATGCTTCTAAAATGCCTAGTTTCTGCTATTAAAACAAAAGTAAGCTTGCTGGTGATTGCTAGGGAGAGCCTGTTAGTTGTACTTCAGCAAATCTAGTAAAGCTCTGGGTGGAGTTTAGTGGATAGAAACTCCTGAGGTGTTGGAAGGCTGCATCAGTTCTGTATTTCTAACTCTTGTATGCACCAATTTGTTTGTGATCTCTTAACTGTTCTGTTCAGCATGTATTAGTTCATAGCAGGGAGTGTAAGTTTTGGGGTTTTTCTTCCCTCCTCTTGTTAAGTATAGAGCAGTGACTTCTGTACTCTAGAAAGAAGAATAGATACAGTACGTTTCCTGGAACAAACCCTTTATTAATAGTGGGGTTTTCTTGCATTGTTGTAGTCTAATCACTATTCTAAATATTTTTGTCAAAAAAATTACTATGAAGGTGGTGTTATGGCAGAAGATGATGATGATGGCACTGGAGAGGAGAGTCCCCTATGCTTGGAAGGGACTTCAGTCTTGTTAGACTATTATGCAATACATAACTTGTGCAGCTGTAGTTATGCAGAAAAACTAAGGATGACAAAATTTAGGCTGAGCCTAAAGCCTACTATTAATGCTTGGGTATTGTGTTGAATTTGGATCTTAATTTGCAGATTAATAGCTAGATGATGCAACTTGAAATAAGAGGGTTGTGTGAAATCAGCTTCTTCCTTCCCAGAAAGGTCTGAGTCTGTTGCTAGTTGCTCATATGGCCAAACAAATACTGTCTTCTGCTAGGTAGCGGCCAGCAAAGCTTTCTTCGATACATGTTTAGTTGAGCTTTGTTTGGTAAATCCATCAAATATCGTTTTGTCACACTTACTCTGAATGTGAATTGCTATGATCTGATGTTAGACTGGGTGAAAGGGATGCACAATCCAGAATTCATCATCTGTTAGGCCCTTTGTGTGGGTGAAGCGTGGCACTTGTCGAGAATAGTCTGCGGATGCTACACAAACGGGATGAAAGAGCCAATGTAATGCATTGTTCTAGATCTGCTGGTGAATGTAAGAGGTGCTCATCTGAAGGACACAGGGCTAGGATTGGAAGAGTCATGTAGAAATATGGGAGCTTTGTACAGCTTTGATAGAAGGTAAGGTAGGGCCAAAATGTGCTTTGACAACAGTAAGAGGCTGTGTAATTTAGTAAACAGGATGGGGACTAAAAGTCTTATCTGTAATGGGTCCGTATTCATGATCCCGGATAAATTAACATTTTTACATAAAATGAGTCTGTCTTATAATAGCATAGTTGACTAAATCTGTAGGTAGAAAGCATTTTGCTTTTTATAAATAGCACATGGGAAAGCTTTCTTCCAAAACAAATTCAACTTGTATGTTTACAAGTACAGTACTTAAATTTGGAATAGCTGAAGAAATTGTCAAGTGAATAGCTTTAATGCTGCTTAAGCACAAAAGCAGAGAGATTTTTGGAATAAGGACTTCTGCTTATTCCTGGTTTTTAAAAATAAAAACCTGAGCAGTTTCCTGAAGTGCCCCAGCACAGATCCTGATGTACTGGCAAGTCACACTCCTCTGCACAGACTTTGTCCGTGAGGCAGCTGCAGCAATTCTCTATGAGCAAAAAATAAAGCTGGGGTTGTGTAACTTAACCTGGGGGAGGAGGGGGACATTCCTGGTGTTGGAGAGAAAGCCATCAAGTCAGGGCCTGGGTATGTAGGCTTGCTGGGGGAGAGGTATGCTATGCAGGCTTCACAAATAATTCTCAGAAAGAGTGCATCAGGGAGAATCTGGGTAAACTTCTCGTTGGAGGAGGCAAAGCCATGCCTTGGCCGCCTCATCATTTGAAATGTCAGAGGGATCTGCACTGATTTCAGAGCTAGCCAAGTTATTTACCCCCCCACCCCTGGGATTTCTTTCTTGTACTGTCTTAGTTGTTGTAGCTCCTGTGCTCTTTTACTATAGCCACCCCAGGTCTTCGCTCCTGTGCTTTGAAGAGTATGTTCAAAATAAAGGCTCTCAGCGTAGCGAAACTGGCATGTGGGATTTGATGTCAAGTGTGGAAGTGTGAAATGGCTTGTAGCCCCATGGCACGGCTGGCGAAACAGCCTGGTGTGGTGCTTCGTGGAGCTGGTGCATTCACGGGGCAAGATCTGGTTCCAGTAAGTTAAGATGAGGTTTAGAGTGTATTACTGACATGCCTCCAAGTTCTGTTGTGCTTGTCACCCAATGTGCAATTACCCAGGCTATGCCACAACACTGAGCTTAAAACACATGGGCAGAAAGCCAAATTCTACACTTAGCAAGCACTTTAAATAGAAAACTATAGCACAACTGACCTGCAGGTACCTTTCCTTGTATAAGGAAAGCGGATGTTTCTAACTGCCGGAGGCTTCTTTGCTTTAATTATAAATGCATTGATAAATGCCGTTATATAATACTTATTCGCTAAAATAATGTTTGGTCACACCTTAATGTGATTGCCATTTCGAGTTTGAGTTTCAGGCACAATATAAAGTCTTCTCCTGCTCTAATTATGTTAACCTTGTATTAATAGATGTGGCGAAGGGAATACTCAGGGCTTTCTCCAATGACGCTGTGTCAACCATGGCAAGCCACCAAAGCTCGCAGTACTAAACTGTTGAGATCACTTTATAGTGTTTAAGTGTGTCTGCATTGCAGCAGTGGCACATTTGACCTGTCTCAAGCGCAGCAGTGGTCTGGTAGCGACAGCATGATATTTAACACCGGTTGTGAATTGACCCAGCTTACAAGTTGGTTTTGCAGCCCATGCTTAATCCCACGTTGCCATGGTTAGACCGCTACCAGTATCCACACTAACAGATGCAAAGCCAGTACAATTGCAGCTGTAAATCTGTAAGTCACAGCAGCGAAGGCCATGAAGATGCTGGTACGGTGCAAAGACACTAGTAGCTTTGGTGGTAAAACTCAAACAAACCTGGCTTAACTGTTTCTGTTGGCTTATCCTATGTTTTCTAAGATGTAAATTCTGATCAAAGCTGCTGTTGTGATGCCTTCTTTTTTGGGTCTAACACAGATGGATTAGGGGAAGGGTAGTGCTACGCAGGGTCTTATTTCCCTACTTTTACTGTTGTGAAACTCCTAGAAACTGTGTTATATCTTCTGAGGGCTTAGCTGCTTGCAGAGCTCAGCTGAATTGGCCACCAGGTTTTGTGGCTGCCACGGCGAGTCTGACAGCTTAAATTTCACTTAGTTAAAACATACATATAGCTGTGGGGGTTATCCACTTACTAATTTCTTTGTGGAAGTTCTGTGATTTTTTTTTTTTAAAAAAGACACCTATATAGGCATGCATTTCAAGGCCTAGCTCAGTTTGAGTATTATAAGAAAAATTGAGTCACTCTCTTCTTCTCTTGGTAACAGAAAACAAAACAGAAGGAGAATTCCATGAGTTATTGAAAGTGACCTGGTTTGGATGTGTACCTCTGATCACATCTTCCCCTTCATCGCCTCAGTGCCTTGGAATTTATCTATCAGACTTCTTCCAGCTTTACAGGAAGCCACTTCTGGGGGTATAATTAAAAGAAATCTGTTCCTATGAAAGGAAATTGAGATTCTCAGGACAGAAGATCTCAAAGGATACTGAAAGTTTTTTAAAACAAGAAAAAAAAAATTTCAAAAATTACTGTTTCTGGCAGCTGATTTCCTAGAAGTCATGGTGAAGGAAGGGAAGCCCAAGATAGATGAGCTGGGGTGCTGGTGTTGATGAAGTGGTTGTCTTAGCAACTGCAGTCACTTAAATATCTCTAGGAAAATAGCTAGCAAATGTTAAGATTGAGAAATGGCAGTGGGTTGGCAGGAGAACCAGGAGCAATGAGCACCTTGAGGTTTATACAGGGAATAGATTTGACCACAAAAGGAAGTTGCTGTTTTCGGTGGTGGGATTCTTGCGTGATACAACCCTGATGGTTTTTCTCTTGTCATGACAGTGTGTCTGACAAAGCGAGGTCCTTGGGGAGAAATGCTGACCTCCCAAGGTACATTCATCCCCCAAAAAGTGTCTTATGAATGTGGGGTGAATTCTGATGCTGCTGGAGTGCTTCATTTTGCAGCCCCACTGTTTGATGTAGCCAAACAAACACTGCAGCAAAGCCAGTGCAAGATAAATCCTATATGCAGTCAGATATGAGAATTGTATTCCATGTCAGAGCTAAATTGTGGAAGCTGCCGCTGTGTCAGGGATTGGTTTAGGTCCTTGTAATGCTTATTGTAGTGAGAAATTGAGACATCTTACCATGTGTGTTTTGCTAATTGTGATTGCACATGCTGTTTTGTGGTTCTGTAGGTAAAAATGGTAAGTTTTAATCTTTTACTTTCCTTATGGAACACTTAATTCTCTTTCACGTTGGTACAAGAAAAAAAACAAATCCCAGAGAAAGCCTGACTGAATAAAACAAGCTGAGTTTGAGCCAATTGTTTCCTGCTGCCACAAGCATATTCCCAACTGCCAACTATGACAGGTATTTCTACAGGCACTGAATCTTAAGCAGAATACCAGGTGCTTGGAGAAGTTACAGAAGACTAGGTGTATTCTTTCTGCCTCTCATCTAATAGCTGGTTTCTGAGCTTCTCTTTGTGTAGTAACTCGTGAAAAGTCGTAGTGAAAGCCTTTGTTCAATTGGAAGTGGAAAACTCATAAGCTACTTCTTGTTGCAAAGGGCAGTAAGTGGTGAAAACTGGCGGTAGGATCAATTTCCTGTGACACTTTTTCCTATTTTTTTTCTAGGAAAAATCCTGCCCTACAGATACAGGAACAGTCACTGTATATATATTGATTTTTATTATTTTTACCTGCATGTTTAAAAGCTACTTGGCTTTACTAGTAGTGGTCAGGATACTAGTCAGATTTTATGTTTCTGTGATGAAGATCCAGTTTTGGATTATTTCATTCAAAGCTTTGATCATTTAACCAGCTATTTCTGCTTAGCTGCATTTTTAGCATAGGCAAAATCTCTCTAACTTTCTCTACTAGCAAGTAAGCCAGTGTTACAATTAATAGTTGATTGGACTTCTGAAGCATTGCCAAATTACAGGGAAGTTTTCCTTAGCAAGTGACATCAGCTTCTGCAGTACTGAAATATTAAAAGTTAAAAATTGCAGTCCCTGGTGTAATGCAGATACCGATGGTAGGGTTTTTTTTTATTTGTGAGTAGCTTTTACTGAAGGAGCAACGGCAAAACTAAAAAATACCTGGTTAGGTTTTTTTTCCCCCCTTTTCTGGTTTATAAGCGTTTAACCTGTCCCACATCTCCCTCTGATGCTTCAAGTGTTCTTACACTGGAAGTGCTAATCTCAGATACAGGACTTCAGTCTTCTTAAGGCCTCTGAGACTTCGTCTGACACTGATGAACAGATTAAGGTTCACAGATCACCTCTGGGAGTAGAGTGGTACATTTTCCAAATACTTCTTACCATGGGCAAATAATATTTAATTAAAAAAAGCGAGGGAGTGTGAGCTGAAACCTGAAGTGCCTAATGTAAACTCTTTGAATGCTGTACTTATAGTGGACTGCTCTGCTGTTTGGATCAGCTATTTTTTTTTATCTGTCTACTTTCACTATTTTAACAGCTAAAAGTTCCAAAAAGGCCTGGTACAATCAAACCCACCCTCTTGTCAAAATGAAGCTTGATATAGGGAGCTTTATAAACTAGGCACATGAGTAGTCTGGGATTTCTGAAGAGAGCATATGGTAGCTGACACTTCAGCTGGAGATGACTTGGTAATTATAGCTCCTTTGTCTGAATTCCTCTGCTGTTTCATGGGGCTAATGGCACATTAAGCTGCTCTTGTAGATGCAAGGAGGGCAGGCTTCTAAAAATATTTGGTTTCTGCACATCTTTAATGATTCTATCAGACTCGCACTGGGCTAAAAGCTTGGAGTCCAAGGTATGATGTCAAAGTGGTTAAACCCTTCTAAAAGGAGTGAGTAGTCCTACCACTGGTGACAAAGCTTCTTTTGAATGGATCTTTGTTCTCTTGTTGATTTGTTTTAGGATGGGACAAGGCAAGCCTTGTTAGAGACCTTTGTTTTTTTTCTCTAGCTTCAGGTAGTAGCTGGTTACTGAAATCAGCGTGCAATTGCTTACTTAGGTGTTTCATTGTGATGGTCTGGGAGTTTCGTTGTGATGATCTGGCTTTGAGGGTGAGTCACATCAGGTTCTGGGACTTAAATGTCTCAATTCTAGTTTAATGTGTTGCAAGCATTTGTGAATATAAATCAGCTAAAGTTTGGCCTGAGTTGATTTTATTCCAAGATAAATATAATATACGGTTGAACAAGCTCACTAGAGAAGCTTGAACCTGAGCAAGTGAAATCTAGTTTGATTTTGGTTTCTGTAGACTAACCCTTGGTGTGATTTAGCTAATAGTTGTTGGAACAATGGGCATGGTTTCCACTGCTCTACGCTAGGCAAAACAATCAGAAAGAACAATTTATCTATGATATAGTGGCTGACTCATGCCACAAGGCTCGGTATTCTTTTAATCCTTTTATAAACTGTTTTATCCTAGCTAATGTAATTGTGGATGTTCTTATTACCCATATAATGCCTAATCCCTTTTGAATTCTGCTAAACTGTTGGCCTTAATGTTGCTTAGCAATAATTAGCAAAATACAGGTGATTTGTGTATTGTTTAACTCTTGATCAAACCTTTGAAATTTTCTTTGTGCCGACTTGTTATGCTTTTATGTTGGTAGTACTTCCACGGCTGCATAGTGAATGGGAACTTGTTCAGAGGGATATGTAAATCAGCCTGATTGCCAGCCCTGAGCTTCGATCTCTTCTTAAGCTTCAAAGCTGTTGTGTTCCCACTTGACTTGGGAGGCTTTTAAGAGTGCTTGATAGTCTCCCTGCCAAAGTATGGAGTATTTTGTCAGAAGCTTCATGTTCACAAAGAAAACAAAGTTCACCTGTGTCCCTTTTTATGCCAGTTTGTGAGTTACATTTCTGGGTCCATTCTGCTGCTTTTGGTTTGACCATGCCCTTTTTACACATAGCTGTGTTAAAGGAGAAGTGGTAATTGGTGTTTAGACACTTTGGATGTCTGATAGGGAGGTTGTCTAGCTTTGCGAGGATACTGGAGAGGCCTTCACATTGTGATTTTTGATTCCTCCTCCTTTTCTCAGATGCGTTTGTTCTAGGCAAGTTTGGTTGTTCAAGGTCAAAATTTTACTTAAAGTTAAGGAATAATACAGGCGTCTTAAATAATCCCTGCTATGCTTTTGTTGCAATATTTTTATCCCATATGATCCTGCCTTTTAACTCCTATCACAGTTTTAGAGCAATCTGTGGTTAAGTAGGGTAAAGAACTAAAATTGTGCAGAGATGCCTGAAGTATCAACAACTTCAGTACAGAAGAGTGATGTTAAGGGCCACCCCACTTATTTTAAGTGTCCATCTTTGTAGTGGGACTTGGAGGGGTTCTGCCATCTCTTGTCTGGGGACAACTGTGACCCCCCTCAGGGCTTTGACTTGTGCAAGAAATTTAATATGTGGCTCTTGGCCAGAAGTACTGGTCAGCCTTGGCTTATTGCTTGGAGGTGTGTTCGGTTCCCCCTTCATCTTGAAGGGACTAAACCCATATCTTCTGGGTTTTTTGGGGGGGTTTTAGTTTTTGGGGGGGTAACAGTTATCAGGCTGTGAGTTTATACTGGGGAATCCTTCCTTCCCCATGTTGGAACTTTTGCCTCCTGGGTTCTTGGCTGCATGGTGGGGTAGGGACAAAACTCTGCCAGCAGTGAGGGAACGTGCCTCTGTAGCCTAAGGTGCTCAGTTGGAAGGAGGGATTGCTCCTTTTTATCAGCACACTTTCCAGTGTGAAATATTTATAATCCTGACAGCTTTTTCCAAGCTCTATGCCCCGAGCAGTCAGCCTCCTTTTGTCTTCTGGCTTGGGCTGTTGCATTCCTGTCTGGGCAGTGGCCTGACGCCAAGGGGAAGGCTGGAGAGAGCTGTGCTTCATGCCCTTTGGGGTAGGGCATCCACCCAGAAGGTGGAGGATGCACGTTAAAGTGCCTTTGGGCCAAATGCCCCAGTGCCAGCTGACTGAATAAGGTGTCCCAATTTAGCTTTTTTTTTTTTTGAGGAAAATAGGACAATCATCTGAACAAAATGTGTGATAAAAGTGGTCGTGTACAGGATTTCAGGCTCTGAGTCAGCCTCATACAAATACTTGTGTGTAACCTTGAATTCAGTATTAAATTCCCGGAGTTCAGTGTTCAGGACATGTCAAGGCATTTCCTCCCTTGTCGCTTCTGTTGGGCAGGGCACCAAGCACTAGAGGGAAGGAACATACCTGGGTTTAGACCTGGAGTTTCCCAGGGTGGGTCTGTAGGTCAGCACTGGCTCCTGAGGTGCGTTTTGTAAGCACCAGACCTGTCATGCTCACACATGTAATGCTTATCCTGTTCTAGCAGTGTCCAGAAAATCAAAGGATAAAGCTACTTGTAAGTACCTATTAATTAATCTCTTCCGGAGAGTGCAGGATCCCTTTTTTTTTCCTGTTTAAACATCTATTCTTATCTTTTTGGAGGACCCTTCCGTTACCTATGGGGTAAGGAGGTAGCCTCAACCAGTTCCTGTTCTGTGGTCAGTGCCTAGTCATGTATTTATGGGAGACAATCTTTCAGTGTAACAGCCAGATTACTTTAAAATCCATCCTTATAAACACTTTGTCATTGACTGACTTCTTTTTTTTTGCGTATTCTTGGGTTTTTCCACTGAAATTTTCTCATTAGTTTGCTGTAGTCAGTTGTCTCTTAGATGAAGCTGTGATTTTTAAAGACATTATTTCACATTGGAAGCAACTTTAATGTCCTATGATAACATGTACAAGAATGTCAGATCAGTCAGTGTTTAATTTGCAAATTAAAAATCTTGCTGTTATGGCTTTTTGTGTTAAACTACTGAGCTGTAAGGGTAATGAACTAGTGGTGCAGACTTCCATGATCATTAATCTGATGTTGCACTAGCTGTGTTTAAAGCTAACTGTTCACAGTAAAAAGGCAAATGAGCTTAGATGTAATTAGATATGGTGCCTTCTGTGTTTATTTTGGAGATTAGAGCAGAAACATAAAAAACCCCATACAATATAGGCTGCAGCGTCCAGTGCAGAAGTGATTGTACAATGGATGCGAACTCTGCAGCACATGTGGCTTACTGCATGGTATGGGTTACCCTGCTTTGGATTTGCTGAGAATATTTATTTTTTTTTTTTCCCTGATGATAGGAAAATGACAGCATTTTAATCCTGATGGCTGCAGCCAGTTAAATGTCCCTACATGAAATACGAAATCTGGTGTCCGCAGACATAGTACCCTGAAAGGCTGGGCAGCATTGCAGCAAACACGAAGCAGCTTGTGCTGCGTCTGTCATTGCTTAGATACTCCTGAGGTCACTTCCCCAGCATCTGATTCCTTGATTTTTCCCTCTGAGGAAGAGCAGGAGCATTAAGCCTGAAATGCTGTCCCACTTGCAGTTAATATGGGCTGTAAACAGACACTGTGTTCAACCTTTGTATCTCTGCAGGCTTTCTATCTTGAAAAGATGACATGACTTCACTGAGCAACACTAAACAATAGTTAGTTATGTAGATATCTTCCAGATACTTGTTTTTGAACACTTTGAAGCCATAAAATATACTGGATCTGCAGCATAGCTGCCAGTGTATTTGCTTCTAGCACGAGAGCCATCTTGCCAGCAGGAGAAACTTTTTCCTACAAAGCTCAAATATGCTCAGAGGTTTTTGGTTGGTGGTTTTTGGTGTAGTTTTAAAAGCTTCTGGAACTGACTTTGTAGCTAGTAGTCCAGTGTTCATCTCAGCATGTGATTCTTCTGCTTTCATACATTGATACACTCACTCCCTGTTGGTAAGAGACTAACTGAAAATATTGCTGAGTAACTTGAGCAGCAAACAATCTGGTACTCAAATGAGGTTAATCCCTTCATATGGAGAGTAAAGGAGCATATTTTGAAACTTGTCCCCTTTTGCAGGCAGCAGTCAGTGCTGCTGTTGCATTTTAAGGGTGAGGTACGGGTTACTGATTGTGTAATGTCCAGTACAGTGAAGCTGTGATTTGCCAAGTGCTCAAAAACTTGCAAAGTTAACCCACCCCACAAATGCAATAAGGCGTTTGTAGCTACTAATGAGCTGCAAAAATGATGGTTACTGTACAGCTTGTGGTATGCAAATATAAGTGAATTAGAGCTCTCTTGAAAGCCCAGCATACTCGAAAGGGTGGCAACGTGTGATTTTTCTGCTGTAACTAGACTGTGTAAGAGCTGCCTTCTGGTGAGTGCTTGCTTCTTCCAGTCTCCCAAAAAGTTGAACACAGAATGTTGATGACATGGTCTGTAGAGGTGCGTGTGCTGCTGAAGCCATAGTTTTAAAATCAACATTGTGAATCAGGTGGTCACTAAGTCTGGTCAAAAATTGATGGCTTGGCTATCTTTATCACTAAACAGGCAAGATCCCCCTGCACTACAGCTGCCAAGATAGCTGCTCAGGAATTAGGATGGAAAAGGAAGGAAAGCCCTGGCTATGTTTTTTTTCTCACCAGAGTGGAAGACTACTGGTTAAGTATATGTATGCAAACATGTATGCCGTTTTCAGATTATCAACACTTAAAACAACCATTGATGCTATACAGAGTTGTCCTGTTGTGAGTTTTCTAGTAGGAAAAGTAACAGCATTTGTGCAGGATTTCAGTAATAGTCAAAGGCTCCTGGTTGGGATTTTTTTCCTGCGTACACAATCCCACACTTACTGAAAGAGCCAAGTGGCTGTTTGGTCTAAGTGTATCCTGCCTAAACTGTTGACACTTAACTCTGGGAATAAAGGTCTGAGTGGTCACTTCTTCTGAAATAAGCCATTTAAGTTAAAATTGAGGGACTTTCTGGCTAGTTTGTTACCTGGCTGCACAAATGGTGGTGCCAGGAGGCATGAGAGGAGGAACCTCTGCTGTGACTTCTGCTGGTTTGTTCTTTACTTCTTGCTTAGGATTTACAGTGTTTGGATGCTAAAATATTTGTTAAGCTATAATACTGAGGATTTATCAGACCCATAGTAGAGCGTAAGAAGTAGGAAACAGCAGTTTATACCCTTTTAGTTTTGGAGTGTTCAAATGCCAGTGACAGTGCTGCCCACACTGTCATTATTCATCTTGTTCTTAATAATCTGTTTGACATGGTAATTCTGGTTGCTGCTTGTGTCCTAATCTGACAGCACATTCACTGTGGTACTTGATTGGGACCCTGAGCTGCCCAGCTCACTGTCTTAACTGGTTAGCTGCTATTACAGTACCTGCTAGTCCTCACTGTTTTTTAAAAGCTATAAATCTAAACAAGCTCTGGGACTGTTTTGGCATCGAACTTTCAGTGCTTTGCTCTTTCCCTTAGCAGCTGGTACAATGCAGCTGTTTGTGCACAAGTATAAGTGCACATGTGAGCATCATAATAGCTGCTACATCAAATGCCTGTTGTGGTGGAGAGAAGGCAAGTTGGTAGTGAGCAAGCTTGATACTGAGAAGGTACATGATGTTCTTCACAGATAGCTGGGGAAGGAGGACGTCCTCATTAACGGTAAGAATACAGACACAAGGTCAGGTTTCTAGAGATATTTTGAACTTAGTTCAATAGAAGTTTATCAGATATTGGTGTGGAGGCTTTCCACCATCGTTTTTTCTGGACAACTGTAACAAAGATTTCAAGGTTGCTGCTTCCTTCTTGGAACTGAAATCTCCCTCCTCAGCTGAGAATTCCAAGCCACATCTTTAATCTCCTTTTAAAACTACTTTCTACCTGTGCTTACCATCTAGTACCCCTTGAGCTTCCTCAGAGCTGTAATGAGTTCACTGTAACATTTTCTGTTATTTTTAAAATGCCTCCTTGCTGTTGACAGGCTCTTCATGCTACAGTACAGTGAAGCTGACTGCATAGAAAATCAGCTTGAAAGAATCTCCAAATCCGGTTTTGGCACTAATATGAGGTTATTTCCAAACAGTAGATATTTGAATCAAACTGTCATATTTTAATTTGTTGTCCTTCCTAATACTGGTTTATGCACTAAATCACAATTGCTTATGTCTGCACAGTCTGCTGTTTTGTCCCTGATGCTGCCTGGTAGGTTTTAATAAAAAACTTAAGGCAGTTGACATTGCATTGTGTATTTTGATGGGGAGGAACAGAGCAACAAAAGAAAGGCTTTAAATCTGGTTTGGTCATCCCTTGCAAATAAATATAGGCGTTTGTGCAAACAGTTAGCAGGACGTGCAGATAAGATGCTGAAAGTAACGTGTAGAGTGGCAGCCCATCCCCCAGAGGTGGACACTAGAGGCTTACCTTGGGTCTCTGCAGAGCACTGGTTGAGAATACCGCGATGCAGCTCAGTACTCTTTTATGTTGTTAGCAGGATGATCAAGTGACTGAATTTCTCGGTTAAGCTTAAATCTCATTTTCCTCCACAGCCTTTTTTTATTTTGCATTATAACAGTTTGCTAAGTACCACTTGAACTGCATAGCACATTTTAAAAAATAATGTTGGACTAGATATGGCTTTCTGAAAGCATCCTCTGAGAAGAATCCAAGAGTCTAAATGCTGACTTCTGGAGTGTGGGTAGTTGGTTTGCTGTCTTCTCTGCATCTTTCCTGTACAGACAAACGTTTCAATGCTATTAAGTGTCAGACTGAAATGGCACACATAGTACCTGAAATAAATTTGGATTTTTAGACTATTCTAGGCTATTTAGACTATTCTAGAAGCCAATGACCTAATAATTTAGTTGGAGGAGATCAGGGCTGTTAGGACATTGAAATTACAAATGAAATACTACCAGATAGAAAGGTTTCCAGCTGGTGCTTTTTGCTTACATTTTGGGAAAGGGCTAAATGTGTTTAATAAACTTGAGGAAATTTTGAGTTAGATAACCAAGGAGTTTATAGGGTTGGTTCCAAGGAAGGGAGACAAGTGACCATCTAGCTTGGCGTCGCATGCTCCTGTACTTCATTAGGCTGCTCTAAGCAAGTGAGCAAGGTTTTGCACTGATGTCTCTGCAGATCTCATGTATAAGTGTCTGAAGACCTAGCCAAAACATTTCTGAGGTGGGAGTGCCCTGGCTCCCCAGGCATACCATGCTTCTGCATGTGTAGCTCATGCTCCATATTCTATAGAGGAGCTGCTGCTCTGCTTTATAAATGCTACTTAGCAGTTGTAGAAATGCTGGTTATTAGAGCTGGATTGCAGACATTTTTGCCATAGTCCATGACTTGAACCAAGCAGCTGCAGCTGGTTTCCTGGGATACCAGAGCAGAATCCATGAACAGATTAGGTGTTGTTCCCCTTTTGCTCTTGGACTCATTGACTAGGTTGTCAGTGTTGTCTAATCAACTTAAATCATGGATTTGTTTGGAGCGTACAATATTTGGAAAGGATTAGCAAAATCAATATGATGTAATTTATTGTGTAGCACATGAAGTTGAAGACTGGTAATGCATTCAAAGGCAGGCATCTTTATCATTTTGCTCAGGTTTCTACGGTAGATGCAGGTCATCTACTTGTATAGCTCTCATGTATCCTGCTAGGAAGGTTAAGTATTCCTGACAATGCTGTATGTTAGTGTAAAAGTTGTCTGTCTTAAAATGAGACACAGGGGATAACTTGCCAAGCATTCTGATATTTATTTATTTTTTATACCTGGATGAGTTGTATGATGTCTTACTTTAATCCTGATGCTGAAAGCTTGCAAGCTTTGACCTGAGCACTTCAAATGTTGGGAATATCAACCCTTGAAGAAAAGTGATCTTTCTATCAGACCTTCTCTTTTCACATAGCAAATACTGAACAGTAACCTTCAGAACAAGACTTGCATACTTTCTGTAACCAGAATTTGTAGGAAATATCTTGCCATTTGTGATGGCAATTGATGGGTGGGAGGGACAACTTTTCTGAACTCCAAAGCATAGCATGCTAATTTGGAACCATATTGAGTGTCTTGAATTGCAAACTGTTTGAGACAGGTTTTAGCAGCAGGGTAAGGTTCTAACTTGGTTTAAATGCATGTATTTAATTTTGGTGATATTGATAATGGACTAAAGTTAATACAGTTTAAAATCCCTTCAGCAGCAGCGTGGCCAAGAGATGAGGAGACCAAGCATCAATAAATCTGTAGCTGAAGGTACCCTGTTTGGGAGAGGGAAATCCTTGTTGAGAAAGGTGTTTTTTTTTTCACTTCCTCCGATTCTAAATCTGACTTGAAAGAAAAACATATATAATTGATGTCGTAGATACTACATGTGGATTCTGCTGCTTACTGGGATAGTAATGGCTTTGATTTCCTCTCCTAAATTCATATGATAATGGTAAGTGGTAAGTCTTGCTCTCCAGCAGATTTCAGAGAGCACCAACTTCTGCTGACCCAATTGATGCCAAAGGTGATAATTAAGCTTTCTAAAAGGCTCTGAAGGCAGTCCAATTAGAGTAGGTATTCATGACTGTACTAACAGGTGGGTGCGAAGTGGGAGTTAAAAGGGATTCTCTTATCTTTGTGTGCTTGCTTAGCTATTGCTACGCAGGGGAGGAGAGCTCCTCTATTACTGCAAAGCATCCTTGTAGTAAGGAGCTGTTCGTATGAGAATATAAGCATTGTGTTGGGGTGGGTTCAGGTGCATCGAAGTGGTTTTGGTTGTTTTTTTTTAAAGTGGGGTGTTGCACTTTTGTTCTTGTATTTCCAAGAAACTTGTCCATTTAGAAGAGCAGTGTGAGGATTTTCCTTAAAATTAAGAAGTCCAAGATGGTAGTTCTTGTGTGAACATTAAAATGAATGCTAGCAGTGTTACTTGTCTGTGAGTTTGGTGCATAGGAAGAGATGCTGCGTTAACACATGCTATTTTGTTGAACCATGTTGTCCCTTAAGGTCAGAGATGTTGAGTTCAAGGTGTTTGGCGTTAAAAAAAGCAAGCGTGTTGGCCTTAGGCTTTGAATAGCATGGTGTAAATTTCTGCTTCCAGTGGGACAGTTAAAGGCCAAGTAGTTTTGGATATCTGCAGGATATTCTGTATTGCACCAGAACCAACAATAAATCAGTATAATCCTGAGCACGCAGGAGTAATTTTAAGGGTAAGGTAAGCAGAAGTCTTCAGAGACAGTTGTCCTGCTTGGTTGAGCTGTTTGTGTGTCTGATGCAGAAAAGGTGTGGTGGCATGGCCAAGGTGGCTGGCTGTTGGTCCTTCTTCGCAGTGGGCATGCAAGTGTGTCTTACACTGATGACCCCAAATCCTGCCTTGGTGTACTTTGTAGGCATTGATGGAGCTGTTCGTAAGAGGTGTGTAATCTTTGTTTTCCAGGACCAGTTCAGGGTTGGAGGGATGTGGAAGCAAATTGTGCTGATCTGGGAAGTGCATAACCCTTTTGGTACAGCAAGGGATGCTCTTGGATCTGGTACTCAACTTCCCAGGCTGCCTTCAGTGTCAGTGAAGGTTACTGCTGTTGCAGTCTCTGGAGACTTGTTGCGGGTGGAGTGATTAACTTCGCTTGTAAGAGAGAAATAGTGAAATAGTTATTAACATAAAACAGTGATTTAACAAACTCAGTAGTGAACGCGACAGTGTTTTTACGAGATTGGATGGCAAGGTACACTTGATTACTTACTGCATAGAGGACAGGGTCAGACAAGCTGTCAGGGAGACCCCCCCGGTTGAGTCAAAAGGTTCAGAAAGGACCCCCTTGCTTTCTAAACTCAGAGGGGAGTCTAGGTGCAGCTGGATCCAATCCCAGTCCCAGACTTGGTCAACGGTTTATGTCTAAAGGATTAGATATACGCAATCAATCCTTCATATCACTTAGCTAAGATTTCAAAGTTTAGCATGCTCTTAGTCACTTACTGAGAATCTGTTGGGGCAAGGAATCTCTCAACCTCGAGGAGTGGAACCTTAAGCGAGCGTCCCTGCTCAAGGGGAGACCCTGGCATGCAACCTGCTGCTGTGCAGGAGAGCTCAAAGGGCTCTTGGGCTGTCCACTATTTATAGAGTAAGAGATTTGACCTATAGTCATATTCACATGGGACCAAAATATCTAGGTCCCCACTCCAGATAGTGTTTTGACTACGTTGCCAGTCATCCCCCAAAGTTCAAATGCAACTCATAACAACTCCCACTGGTGACCATGGCTTGAGCAGGAGTTGGGGATGGGGGGCGGGGGACAGGGGGAGAGGGGAGAGCACACCGCCACAAGACTATTTTGCTCGCTGAAAACACTTTTCTTTAGAGGCTATGAAAAATGGGACAAGGTGGGGTAGGAGGGACTGAGCAGTGATTCTAGTGAATAATGCTGAATGTCCAAGAATGGGAACAAAGGGAACTGCATGGTTGTTTTTTTCTGGGAAAGTGCTTGGAGTCGGTTCCTGCAGTTGTCCCCGACGCTACCACCTTTGTAGGGCAGGTACTTCCTCCACATGTTACTTGAAACTCTTTGCAATATGACAAGGTAAAAACTTGAGATGTTTTTTTGTAAACTGTTATGTTCCATTATTGCCCCTTGTGTGGCTAGATACTTTTAAAACTGAAAACATGTGTATAGCATAAGGTGTTTCTTACGCTAAAATTTCCAGCACATAGCTGCTTCTGTACAGGAACACAGCTGAGAGAAATGCAGAATAAGGCAGGTAGAGGAAAACAGTTGACTCCTGTTGGTCACCTTGCAGTGTTCTTCCATTTTTCAGTCAATACTGTGGTCTCCCCTAAAATCCACCAAGATATACAGAGCTCTTAAATGCACATCTTTGCATGCTTGTTCCACAGTAGCATCTGGAGAACTCTGGGTTGGTTGTTTTTTTTTTTTTTTTTTCAGGAAATGAATTCTGTGCAGGATTATAATTGTAACCAGGTAAAAGTATAGCTTTGTAGGCTGCATAGGGGGAAAGAAACTGTATTTGACTTCCAGTCAATTTGCAGTATAACTTTCATCCAGAGATCTAACACAGCGGCATGGTTTATTATATTTATAATTTAAATAATATATGATGATGCTGAGCTTTTTATATATTATTACACAGAGAATGCCTTGAGGGCTGTACTTTTTATTTCATTATATCCAGGTCTTCTAAAGCAAACCCTGACAAGTGGCAATTACTATAAATATACTGATCATGTGTAGATGGCTTCTAGGGTAGTTTGCAAACAGCTGTATAACTTTTGGCAGTATTTGGAAAAAATATTCAACATCAATTCTGTTAATGATTTGATTTGGGGCAAATTTTACTCTGCATATCAGATGGAGTCATAATGAAGATGGAGAACTATAGCTGTCAAACAAATCTTTCAGCTGCTAAAAACCAAACCTCTGAAGTACTTTGACAGCGTCTAGTCTGCAATTGTTGTTGCAAAGTGCTGAAACAGCATTTATGTTTCCAGTGTCTAAGCCTTTTAACTACCAGCAGAAGTTGGCTGTTTTGTTCAGTACCTGATGCCAGATGAGCCTCTGAGTCCTCATGTTCTTTAAGGGCTCTTACTGGAACCAAAATGGTATGTGAGTGGTTGCAGGCAAATCGCCAAATGTGGGGCTTTAGCTTTTCTTTTCTGCTAGACTAATACTGATATAATGCTTTCTTTAAAGCTTATCAAAAAGTGCAATGTTTCAGGGATTCCTGAAAGAGTGGAACTAGCTTTCCAGTTTATGTGCTGCATTCGTGTGGCTGCAAAATGTTGCAAAAATGGAGAAACTGCATAGTTAATGATACCCGCTCTCAGGCTTGCCAAATGGAGTGCAAACAGAACTGCTTCCAGTTGATACTGTCAGACAAAGTTCATGCTCTGGAAGAGTCCTTTTCCGGTAGCAAAACATCCTCCAGTCTTGGTACCTATTGAAGTTAATACTGTAATGTCTGTGTAAAGTTGCTCAAAGGATATGTTTCTGCAGTGCAAATCTTAAACATCCTTACATTCTGTGTGCATAGACACAAGTTATTTAAAAATAGTGGTTGACGTGTGCCAGTATGTAACTTGATGCAAAAATCAGGTACGGACGCTGCTCCCTGTTCTAGCAAACTTTCAGAAGTCTTTTTTTTTGTTTGTCTACTGAGTGTTATCTACAAGCTCTAGAGAACAAGAAGCAAGCTGATTTGTTCCCTTATTGAATCAAGGCAAGGCAAAACTAAAGATAGAGCACTTCGTACCTTACTGGTAGGTAGCCTACTTGGTACCAAGTGTGTGTGTGGCTTTCAGATGCTGACTAGGAGTAATGCATCTGTAGGCTAGCGTGAATACCTGCAAGGCTGTTAACAGATGCTCAAGTATAAGTTAATTCATAATCACATCTACTTTATCGCCACTAGAGGCTCCTCCAAGTCATGCTTTGGATATGTTTCTGTGTCAGGAAGCAGCTCATACTTTTAAGTAGCATGCGGTTGTATGAATCTGTCAGTGTAACATCTCTTTACAAGCAATGGATTAATCTTTTAAATCAAAATGTCATCCTCTTGATGGTATGGTTGAACCTGAATCATCAGTTTGAAATAATTACCAATCACTAACTACTGATGAACTTTAAAGCGATGTTGACTAGGAGCTTGTAGTGTTGCTTGCTAGTAACTGGAAAAAAAAGTGTGGGTAAATTTTCCTTTAACATCAACATACTTTATCCCAGCATAGATAAGGGTGAACTTACCAACACAAATTTTCAGGGTTCAGACATTTCCATGCATGTCTGGGGTAGGTTTCCCATGCAAAGGCTGTACTTATGCTTGTATTCTCAAAACACTGTCAGCGTTTGCTGCAAACTGATTATTACTGCATTGTAATTTGATAAGGTGTAGGCATCTTACATCAGGTGCAGTGTGTCTAGATACAGGCTCTGATCAAACAGCCAAACAACATTAAGGCTAAGTTTTCAAGAATTAATCTTATAAGACAGGAAAGGATATAATCATGAGATCATGGCTAGCGTACAAATATGGATTATTTTTTTGTTCTTTGCCAGTCGTGGTTTTTGGTAGCCTCAGTTTATTCCATATTTATTCCATATGCAAGTGAGTCCTGTGCTTAGGTATTAGGTTTTTGCATATACGTGGGTATCATTTTTCTCTGAATGGAGTAAGAGATCATCCAGTTCCCAAACTGACCATGTGGATGCTACAGTTTTTTGAGCATGGTGGCATGCTGGAGCACTGTAGTGCAGCTGTTGAAGACACAGCATGCATTTTTCTAGGTGAAGCATCAGTGATTTCTCTAGTCACAGGTACTTACATGTGGCGATCCTATTGTTTAGAGAGTGGAGTAGCTTTTAGATGAGTCTTTGCAGGGAAAGCAATGTGACTTCTTTCTGTGGAGGCTTCAAAATAAGAAGGTGCTGTGTGAGTACTGGCATACACATGAGGACTTAACTAGAAGTTTATTCTTTATTATCTGTTTCTCTAGCATTCAGCTACTGTTCTTAAACTTTCACGACCTTAAAAAGGAAGGGCGAAGCTGAAAAATAAGTTGTTCAAAATTCACCAGAAGGTAGATACCAGAAGAGTCTAAGTAGAAAGTGTTGTCTCACAATATAAAACTTGCTCTTGAAGCTCTCTACATTTTTTTTTTTCTTGAGGTGTCACCTGTTACTACAAATCTCCATAGCCATAGATGCAGTGCCCCTTGTAAGAGCTATTACTGTGAATCTGCTATGGCAGTTTATCTTGTTGCTCAACTCAGACTGTTTTTTTTCCCCACTGTTTGGAGGCTTTTCTTCATCCATACTTCAGTTATCACTAAAAGCAGATTGTCAATCTACCACAGACCTTGTCTTGTCTTCCCTGGTATGCCACTTATGGGTGGTTGCTTACCTGTCACACAAATTTCTTCTAAAGTTGTCAGGTATTCCACTTCAGATCAAGAATAATATCTATGACATGCTGAAATACAGGAAGAAAAATTAAATGAGTTTTAATTCCTCTCTCTCCCCGCCCTCTGTCCCCCATTCCTTTCTTGGTATGGATAACCAATACTGCATAGTGTTAGAGCTACTTAAGCATTGCTTTTAGTTGCACAATTGTACAAGTCTCTTCTGACTTTCCTACAAGATCCAGCTTTCTCTGTCCAAATGCTCAGATATCTTGCCTGTATTCTCGTCTTGCATCTGTCTCATTAAATTTCTGCCTTGACCTTGAAATCCTCTTCACCTGCAGTAGTCTGAAGTGGTTATTCCTGACTGCTACTCTTACCCTGTATGCCTTCAAATTTAATGTAACTAGTTAAAATGAATTACATACAAGCTTGAATTTCAAGGATGTTCGTTCATGTACCAAGCTTAACTCAATTGCACTGGTTCTGCTTTTATCAGAAGTATAAAGGGTACCTTAAATATCTGTGCTGTACTGCAGATGACTCAACCTGCTTTTGCACCCTTTTGCTGGCTCTTTCAGGAGATCTTTCAGCAAACTGAGGATTCTGGCTTTATCTAGATGTCATATTAGTCATTGACATGGCAACTAGTTGGAACATAGGTAGAAATATCAATGCTAGTTTTCACTTCAGTGTTGTACTTTGCCTCGTATATCCATCTGGCCTGAAAGATGTCTCTTTAAGCATCTGCGTGTTAACAGTCATGAAGAACAGCCATTTGGTAGATGGTTCTTGTCTAGCCATGTGTAATTAGCTTTTGAAATGGAGTATGGTTGTTATAGCAGGGAGGTGACCTCCTGGTGATCTGCAGGAGATGAGGACTCTATTTGAAGGGACGTATTCTTCAGTAACTGTCTCCTTAGGTCCACATTGGGAGTGTAAGGTCTATACTGTACCTAACACAAGGCAACCCAAGATATGATTCAAACAACAGTAGTGCTTTGGAGCCACTGAAGGCCAAAGCAGTTGTGTATCTCGTCCTTGAGACTAAAGCAGCAGTGCTGTCTCATCTGTCTTTTTTTTAAGCAGACCTGTAATGTAAGGGGTAGTTTCTGCCTGGTGTAATGCAGCTGTTACACATATATTTGCAGGAGCTGGTACTGTGGCAGATTTGAGCTGGTGGCTGCTGCTTTTGCCCCCCAGCCCAAGCACGAGTCCTTTGTAGTGTGAGAAGCAGCAGCTTAACACTCTGCGGGCCACTGTGATCTGCTTCTGTGTTTTGATTTTTGACTTAAGGTGGGTGCCTGTGTTTAGAAGTCATTAAATAAATTGAACATATCATTTGAACTGGGCTCCTTTACCTTACTAGGCCAAAGCTCAAATTGAGACTTTAGCATTTCAATGATGCTGTGGAATGTGGGGGGAGGGCCGTCTTGTTTTGAAAAACTAAACCTGAGGTCTGAGCTAGGATTCATCTTTCTTTAATTCTTATCCCTTGCAGTGTAGTTCACTGGCAACCAAGTCATTGCTGCTCATGAGTGAAACTACACTGACTGTAATGTTGTGAGCTCCAAATCATCTAAAGCACAAGGCAGGGGTGAGAAGTGGTAGAGAATGATAGAATGCAGAATGCCTCTTGAATTTGGCTCCTCACTAGCAAAAAATGCCCAAAAACATGTTACTGTAGAAACAATAGCCTTAGGAGCAAGGATGGGTATGTATCAGCTAATGTACTTATTTTAGCTTAAACTTTAAACTTTGAAGCAGCCTATGATAATGGAGCTGACAGGTGCAGCATTATGCAATAATGTGAAAATCTGCTTTTGTGTCTCAAATGTAGGCTTCTTGCTAGCGAATACCTGCTGACAGAGTGCCGGTTCCTGCAGTGAACCGGAGGATGCTGGGCAGGGAGGCAGCTTGGCATAGGTGTATCAGACCTCACTGGCTCATACAGGATTATAGACACTTGCACACTGGAGCTATGCATAATAAAACTGTATCAGTATAGGATTACAAATCTAGACTAATACAATGCTGATTGTGTCTCCACACTAGGAGACGGTGCTGCTGTGTTTAGCTGTTTGGTTGCAAGTGCTACAGCCCAGCAGACGTGCTTACTGCTACTGAGTAAGCGTTACCTGCCTCTGCCTAGATTTACTGCCTGGGACCAGCTCCAAACAGGAGGGTTTACAGTCAGTAATGCAGCGGCTGAAAAAGAAGTAGCAGGGCTGCGTAAGTGCTTAGTTGGGTCCTGCGTGGCAGCCAGCACAGATATGATTTCAACTGCAATTCCTAGGTGCTGCTGTTCAGTTTCTAGGAACCTATATCCCTTGTTTAAATAAAGGCTGGTATGCCAGCCTGGGGAGTCTCATCAGAAGAACTGCTGCCTGCTGCACTGAGAGAGGCGAAGTTGTGTAACACTGCAGCACAGTGCTATGGTTTACACTTACAATGCTATAAATACTCCTTTCCCCGTGCTGCTTATGAAAGAGGTGACTGCATCAAGACCTGCCTGGTGTTTTTAACAGAACATGTGACTGGCTGTCCCTTGAGGAGCGCTTTCCTCTTGCATGAAGCCTGGCTTGCATACAAAGAGAATCAAGGCAGTTAGTCATTCACTGACTCATGAATGGTGCCTGCTTAAAGAATTGTCTAAAAATAGTTAAAACAGGCTGAAGGAAAGGGTATTTGTATATCGAGCTAGCTTGGGTATCTCTTCACTCAGCAGATGAGTGGTACGGCTTGCTTCTCCAAATAAAGCAATCTGCTGTGTTTTGGTAAGTATGCAAATGGAAAATGAATAGGTGAGTTCATAGAAACTCTGTCAAGCCTGATGCAAAATGCTGTGAAACTGGGTTATGCTCTGGTCATGACTACTTGAATTTGAGCAAACTTAACTATAAAAATGACCAAGATAAGTCAGAAGTATATCATACTCTCTCATGTTCAGCCATTCCATGGACATGGCTGTGTGTGAATCTGCTTCAAGAAAATAAATTACTTAGGTCATGAAAGTTAAAAATACAAGATTGAACAGCATGCCCAAAATCACAGAATGCCAGATTGGAAGAGACCTCAAGGATCACCTGGTCCAACCGTTCCTGTCGAAAGCACAGTCTAGACAAGATAGCCCAGCACTCTGAAAGTTGTCATAGGCTAATGCAGCTCTTAATAAAAGAGATAATCTTCTGGACCCTGAAGACTGGCAAGTGGAGGCAGGTGCCCAGAGTGTCAAGCCATACACACATAACTGGAGGACTTCCACACATGCTGCCAGAGATGCCAGTAATGTAGTATGATACTTTGAATAAGCAGCCTCAAATATTCCTGCCACTGCTCCAGCAAAGCTCTTACTGTTTTTGCAAATAGAAAGAGTTGGAAAATTGCTTTTTCTGAAGTGGAAACAAACTGTATCTAGAACAGCTGCGCTAGTGTTAGAGCTTTATCTGATCAGGTACCATCATCTGCAGTTATATGTGCAGTAAGGCTATTTTGAGTGCCAGCTGCTTCTTCAAGTCATCTTCAAGTGCAGTATCACCAAGTATCTTTGACTCCTTCATCAAGTAATATACACTATAGGGAGACTTAAGTTTCACAGATTTAGATGTATTCTTCCTATTTATTTCGCCCAAATGGGGAAGTCAGTGTGTTTGCACAGATATAGGTAAGAATCAAGTCATCTGTTTCTGCCTGGAAGACAGTCATACAGACTAGCCTCTCTGCATAACACACACCCTGTGAGCCTGATTCCAAGCCATACAACTTGTGTACTGTCTGCAAGCAACCGGAAGGCATCAGACCCAAGAGCACAATCACAACGTGAAGCCTTCAGTGATGGCAGAATTCTCTTTGCATTTGGCCTGTCACAATCTCTAATATATTAAATCCCCCCTTTTTTTTTCTCTCTTAAAATCAGGCCTGATCCTGGAGTGAAGGTTGAACTGGGGACAGAATGTAATAATATTTCAGCATGGGAATTCCCAGGAAAATACAGTAAATCCCATTATGATGTCAGCTTTCTCACATGAGAATTTGAATTTGCTTTAGTACCTGTCTCCTGTGGTCAAAGGTCAGCAAAGCTGTTGGGCTGGCAGCTTGCTGTATGAAAGAGGACCAAGTAATCCTGTTTGGTGTTAGGTCTTATGTAGCCTTTTCTGTGATGAGGTGGCAGACAAATGCAAACATTGAGTGAAAACAGACAGGTTATAGAAGAAATACGTGGATGGCTCAGGGTGCCGCTGTTTCCAACTCAGTATCTCTTGCTGGATGCCACATCTCCTGCAGCTGTTGCAGCAATGTTTTCTGTAGCATCATGTAAAATCAAACTTAGAAAATAGAAGTAATAGAAATGAACCTGGCAGTTGTTAGCCTACTGTAGGTGAGTGCTCCTGTAATCTCCTCCTGTGCCTGAGCTCTGAGGGCTCTGACCTGCAGTTTTGGGAAAAAAAATTGTTAAAGTAACACACCTGAATCTTAAGGGTTTATACTAAGGAGTTCAGAAGCCCGGCCCCATCTGGAAATGCTCTTGCTTTGCCATTATCAGCCTGGGACTAGAGTGAAAGCAGGAAAAAGCTCTATTGAACCATGAGCACTGCAGGACTGACCTGTGCGCAGCTGGCCCTGTGCTGGTGAGACCGTGCTTGGTTGTGCAACTGGGGAGGGGAACAGCTTCAGGAGTGTGCAGGTGGCCTCTTATTCAGCTTCCATCCTGTCCCCAGCAAGCTTTCCACACGAGAGCGTTAACAGCTGCCTTGTCTGAAGCTGTATGCTCCCTGGCTTAGGAGCGTGGACAATGAGTGTCTCTAGCCAGAGCCAAAGAGGTCGTCACAAGGTTCACACTGAACAGCACAATTAGTTGGGCAATACCATGGCCTGTCCCCGTAGTAAAAGCCACTACAACAAAGAATATCCTCTTTAACTGCTGAACTGCTTGAGATCCTAAGCAGAGATGACTTGTGCAGGCTAACTGAATGTCTAGATGAGTAGCAGCTGCCATGAGCAGTTATTGTCATGAAGGCTAGAACCTCCAGACTGAACTTCCAGGTTATCAAAGGGAGGCAAGAGTTTAAAAAAAACCAAAACACAAAACAACAAAAAAACAAACAACCCACACCCTTTTGTTTCTTTTTAGTAATGTTAGGAGAAAATGTTTGGGTTTCCAGGCACTGCTTGTTCTGTCTTCATTATTCAGAGCAGTTTGAGAGATGGCCCTGACAGCAGGAGTGTGAATGTATGAGATCGTAGGAGCTTGGATGTAGACCAACTTAACAGGACTGTGGTGAATTCCCCCTGTATCGTTCAGCTCAGCTGTGGTTTCGTGTCTATTGTTAGTCCTGATTTCAGATCTGAGGAGCAAAAGACTAATATGTGGGTGAAAGCCCTTTCTTTAAAGGGCTAATTGTAACTTTAAACGTCATATTGCAGGCTTGCTGCTTTGGTCTGGGTTAGGTGACTTAACAACAGTCCCAGCTTTTTGAACATAGCTACATACACAGAGAAATAGTTAATAGCAATTTACTGTTAAAAGAAGTTTTGGTAAAAGGAAACCTAGTTTACCAGAGGAGTCTTCCATTGGAAATGGCAGCTTTTAGTAATGCCCCAGATATCTTGTGTACAATTCCTGATTTAGTTATGATTTAGTGTGAAACAGGAATGAAACCCATCCCTTGGGGTTTTTAAAAGATGGGTAGACATAGTGCTTAGAGATATGGCTTAGTGATGGTTTTTGTCAGAGTGAGGTTGATGATGATCTGAAAGGTCCCTTCCAAACTAGGTGATTCTAGGATTCTAAACCAGTCTCTGATTTTTTTAAGTTGACCTCACTTCTTGACTCATCTTTGTCCTACTGACTTGAGGCTATATTTTCTTTCTTGTTTAGAAGCTTCATGTTCTTCTATGAGATCTAGTTCACTCTTGCATTCAGGTTTTTGTGACTTACACTCCTTATGGAACAGTGCAGGTAATGCAGAATATAAGGGGTTTGTGGCTGTTAGTGTTTACATGGCCACTGCAGCAGCAAGGGAGTTTTTCAGAACTCATAAGACTTAATTGACCTGGTCACTCATCTTCTAACTTGGATCGGAGATGTGGTCCTAGTTCTCTAAAAGCACAACAGATGTCAGTAAACCTTGTTTATTAACATAACGATGCTGCTGGGAAATGAAGACAGAACTGGGCCTAAATTGCCAGGTTAGTGCCCAGCTCTGCCACAAAAAGTTACTTATATCCTAAGTTATCATATCTGTAGCTGAAATACCAATGTTGATCTTACGTTCATTTTTACCTTGTCAAATAGTTGCCAATGCAATGTGGCTAGCTTTAATGCTGGTTTACAGCTTCTGAAGCTGGACGATATTGAGGTACTTTAAACCTTGTTGATGTGAGAAACGGGCTGCTAGTACTTACTGCTGATCTCTACTGAACATGTTTTCCGGCAGATAGTATTTAATACTTCATGCACTAATCCAGGCTTAATGTGGGAGAAGGGAATCCACTAGTTGAATTGTATAAATGCTTGATGCTCTGGAAGCAGTAAAGGGCATTTTGTGGGATTAGATATTAACACTTAAGCCAGTAGTGGTCTGTAGTTCCTGTTCTTGTAGGCTTTCTTGTACGTAGAATTTACAGCGTAGTTCGCAGCATGCTGGCAGGAGGCATTATTTAGGCGTGCAGCTATGGGAAGTGATGACGTGCACAGCGAGGAGCCTGGCGATGCCTGTTACAAAGGAAAAGGAGGAGGGCTTGTGCTGTCTGCAAGCGTGGTAACTCTTAGCAGGGTGGGTGATCTGTAGGAGACCTTAGTGATGCCTGCACGCGGAGTCAGCAGGAGCTTGTCTGTGAGGTGGCTGCGGCAGATAATTACGAAAAAGCACAAAATAGTTTAAAAACTTAAATACTTCCTTTGCATCTGATCTTAAATGCAGTTTGCAAAGGATGCTCAGTTTCCCTGATGCTGCATTTCCACAGGGCTTACATTAAGCTTGTGATGTTTTAAAATAAAAATGATCTTTAACTGTCACTTCCAGAAACACCAAACAGCTGCAGTTTCTGTTGGCTGCTGTAAAAGCTGCTGTTGCTCCTGACTTTCCCAAACCAGGTCAGTTGTGATGCTGGTGGCTTTCCAGGAAATGTGTGCTCTTCCCCCCATTGCCTCTCTGCAGTGGGCAGATAGGACGGATTCACCATTCCTACCCTTGCTGCCTAAAAATCAGGAGTCTAGGTTTTGTCAGCGTGAGAGGAGTGGAAGAAATCGGTGTCAGACTACAGAAGCATCATATACAGCTAGGCTGGAATTAATACTGAATTTCTAGACAGCTGAAGCCAGGAGGGAGTCCTGCCTGTGCTAATGCTCCCCACTGAGAGGGAGATGTTATTAATGTGTCAGTGTTGAGTCAAGTGCACGGCAAGATCTCCAGAAACAGAGTCACTGTAGTAGCTACTCATAGAGACTGAATCAGGACTTAATTCAGTGATTGGTAGAAACATTACATTTGTATTTTCAGTCAAATAACATAGTATCTAGTAAAGACTTTATTTTTCTGGCATAGGTAGATTTCACTATGTCTTTGCCCTATCCAAATAGAAGAAAAATAACAAGTGTGAAGAGCAGGCACTATTGAGGGTGGGTGGGAGCAAGGCAGTAAAATGGGAAACAAAGTGACCGTGCTGGTGGCAATATACTTAAAATGTGTGGTGGTGTAACTTAAGAGGTTGAAGTTCTTGTGCAGTAGCTGTAAATGCATGCAAAGGGCTGGCCTATTCAGTGTAACAGCAGAGGAGTTTAGGTTTTTTTCTATGGACTGTAAGTATGACAAGTTATAAATTGCGGAAGGAGGGAATGCGTTGATGACTGTGGTCTCCACCTTCCCGGCTATCAAGTATGTTTAGTGGTGTCAGAGCCATGGCAAGCAGGTGGCTAAAATCAGGACACTGGAATAGGATTATCTCTGTTCAGTTTAAAGTCAGCTAGTGGAGTCAAGCACATGGTGAATGCAGTAATGGGTTGGGTACTTGTAGGTGGGGGACTGAATTGCATCTTTAGTCCTCCTAAATTAGTTTTTCTGACTGTAATTAAGCTAATAACAAGCTGCCCTAAAACTCTGCCACTCTAGTACCTAGCAGCCTGGCTGAACTTGCCAGAAATAAGCTCAGATTTGCCTTACGTCAATGAAATTGTATGTGTGTGGAATCTTTCTGTGAGCCAATGCTTTATTTAAAAAATAAGCTTACTGCTTAATTCCATCTTGTTTTTTAAAATGTTCAGAATTGGGCTTTCAGTAAAAAAACTGACCTGTAATCATGGCTGTTGCTGCATCTTTGCAGGCAGTCTTGCAGCTTGTCTTGGAAATTCTTGGCTTGCTCAACCCACTCAGAAACTCAAATAGCATTCAGTGAGAGCAGAGTGGGTTTACATAATTTCCTGTGATTTCTCTTACGGAAGAGGTGCAGAGTAATTCTCTGGGATCTGTTTGTAGTGCCCCGGCAAAACATTTGGTTTCACTTTTCAAATTCTGAATGATCTCAACATAGGGACCTGAAAGTAATGCTTTTTTTTTTGTTTTGAAAAAATCCCTGCCTGTAATGCGGAGTTTCCTAGTTTGGTGGCTTTTGGCTCTGAAATCAGGTTTGTAGAGAGGCTTCACTTGCCTTATGCTCCAGTACAGAATCTCAGTGTACTAAATACTTACAGGCTAGTTAGAAATGGCTTATCAACAAGTAATGTGACTCTGACTTCTCTAAACATGCAACTGGTTACAGGCAAGCTGCTGTCTTGGCTGCTTCCATGTGAGGAAAAAAAAGGTTTCTCTAATCTCTCTCCAGTTGCATTTTCTGGTGTCAGAGCTCAAGAAGCATCCTTCATGTGGCAAAACGCCAGCTTTATTTAATTCTGTAATGGTTGACATTGCAGGCTGGCAGGTAGCCCTCTTCTATTAAAAAGTTGTGGCTGCAAAACAGGATTTAGAAGTTTGAAACAGTCTTCCACGATCTACAGCTTCTGCATGAGTCTACATCACATACAGAGACCATAGCTGGTGCTCCAGGCTCAGCCTTTGCAGTGGTCTTCTTGAGACGAAACCCTGAATTTGAGAGCAGAGGGTTTTTACTGAGAGGAGTTGAGACCTTTTTCCTCAGCTCCTTGACCCACGCATGTGGGCTATAATCTTGGTAATGCTGGTACACTACTGGCAGTATGCTTTTTTGATCACCTAAAAACTATACATGTGTAGAAGGTGCATAGGTTCTGCCAAGAAATCTTGTAGCTAGCTCAACCCTGAGTTTTGTTGTCTCTTGCATTTTTAATCTCTGTCCTTGGGCTGTTGTATGTCTTAGATCTCATGAAACTGCACGTAAGCACAGGAATGGGCTTTCATGGGAAAACCCCAGTGGTCTGGAGGAGTCTGCAGCTACGTGAGCTGAAGTGAATCTGCTCTGCCCCGGGTAAATCTCTGCTCCGCTCCCAGTGCGGGGTGGCACCTTGCAGAGCCAGGCATGTCCTCACTGCAGCAGCTGCTCTCTTCTGTGGTGGTATGGTGACAAGAGGCATTCTCTTGCTCTTCTTGGAGCAATGCCATTCATGTAACTGACATCAAACTGTGGGCTAGGATTGTTTATGTGGATCGTAAATTTTTTGGTTGTGAGTGTGCCATGGCAAATGACTGTGAGATGAGGACTCAGTGCTGCTGCAACATACTTGCACACAGTCAGTATTACTAGCAGGCATGTGCAGAACCTACAGCCACGTGAGCTGCTGCATTTGTTTCATAAAGGTGAACAAAAACCTTCTTTTCTTGGTTACCTGGCACTCTGGCCCCATAAAATTTGATGTGCAAGACAAAAGCATATGCTGATCTATGAGTAAAACTGTAGCCAGGTACTCAATAGCTCTGTAATTCAATTTGTTTAGTTGCCTGCCTCTGTTTCTGTGAATTAAACTTCCCATAGTTTGTCCTGTTGAACAAGGTCAGCACGCTGTGTCCAAGTAGCATGGTTAGATACTTAAGTGAAAGGGGGTGGCCTGGAATTCTGCTCTCACCATTTGTGTCTTGCTTTTGGGATCTCTTCCTGCATTCTCAGCTATGCATGAGCCTGGCTGTGGTGCTGGGCCCAGGAGATGCTTCTCTCTCTGGAGATCCCACACAAGACTGTCGTGGGACTTTCTTGGAGGGTTGAGCAGTGCCAAAGGAAGGGTTTGTGCTCCACAGTGCAGCAAGCGGTGTGTGACTCCCCCTTTCAGAGGGCAGTGGTTTTGGCACTTTGTCAGTCCAGATTCAGCCCTCTTTCCTACTGGCTGGCTTTTCTGACTGCTGTGGATGGCAGGACAGCACAGAAGTTAATACCCAGTGCTGGGATCTCTGTAGTCTTCCCACAACTGACTCAGCTCTGGGAGTCTTGCCCCACAGCTGGCTGTTGACCTCAGAGGCACTGGAAGTGTTTTGCTGTCATTGCCTATCAGTATTTAGTTCATCGAGTTGCACTGATTTATTAAACAAACACACGTGGTGTTCAGACTTGGAATGCTTCTGGTGGCAAGAAATGTAGTATTAGGAACGCAGGTAGATGGACCACCTTAACTGTCGCACAAGGCAAAAAAACTTTGGATCTCAGCAGAGCAAGTATCTAATAAAACTTTTGCTGCAAAGAAAGAGTAGTTTATAATATTTGCACTGGCAAATATAAAACAGGTCTGTTTGTCTTAGCAGACATTTTTAGCCTGCTTGTTAACCCAGAAAGACAGCAGTAGTATCTTAAGCTCAAGCTTTTCAAATTTATTTTACTGTGTTTTAAGAACAGTTGTTAGATCGTGCTTCTTACATTAGGACATGTTAAATGCCTTTTGGCTTGTTTTCTGAGCATTACCAGCCCAGGTCAGTCTTGGTGTTTCAATTTTTCTTATTCAGTCAGTGGTTTACTCATAGGAAATTGTGTAGAGTTACACTGTGGGGCCACGTGGGCACTGCTATATACAATAAACTATTTAATGTCCTTAATTGAAATTGTTTTTTTCCAGTCTTACATTGTAATGATTGCTTGTTGATCTGGGGTTTTTTTTGTTCTGTTTAGGTAACTAAAATATTTTACTTTTTTTCCAGGCTCACATTAAATTTCCTATTGATTATCCATATTCACCACCTACCTTCAGATTCCTGACCAAAATGTGGCACCCCAACATTTATGAGGTAAGGCATTTTTTAAAATTTTTCTCAGGCCTGTGAGAAGGCTTTCTACTTCGTTAAACTTCTGGAAACATTGAAGGTACTAAATGTCTCGAGCCATAACTGAAGTGGTTAGCTGTTGGTGTTAAATATTAGCTTCATGCTTGAACAGGTAAATCTAAATGTTGTAAGAAATGCTGTTCTTGTAGGAAGGGATGGAGTAAATCTCATACCTGCAAGCATAGCAGGGGGCCAAAGAGCCATGCCTCGAGCGTTGTCAATTGTAGGGGATTCTTAGTTCAGGGCTGGTGGGGGGGAGGGTCTTACCCTACTACGATACTTAAGAAGATCAGGTTTGAGACCATCTAAGAAACCTGAAGGTGCACAAATCCATGGGATCTGCTGAGATGCATCCACACATCCTGAGGGAACTGGTGTATGAAGTTGCCTCTATCCATCATATTTGAGAAGTTGTGGCAGTCTGAAGTTCCTGCTGACTGGAAAAGGCAAAACATAACCCTCACTTTTAAAAAAGATAAAAAGGAAGGCCTGGGGAACTACAGGCCAGTCAGTCTTACCTCTGTGCCTGGCAAGATCATGGAGCAGATCCTCCTGGAAACATCTGCTAAGGCACATGTAAAATAAGGAGGTGACTGGAGACAGCCAAGATGGCTTCACTAAGGGCAAGTCATACCTGACAAAGTTGGTGACCACCTGTGATGGGGCTACAGTGTTGGTGGATAAGGGGAGAGCAAATGACATCGTCTACCTGGACTTGTGCAAAGCACTTGATGCTGTCCCGCAGGACATCCTTGTCTCTAAAACTGAGCGACGTGGATCTGACAGGTGGACCACTCGGTGGATAAGGAATTGGCTGGGTGATCACAGCCAAAGAGTTCCAGTCAATGGCTTGATGTCCCAAGTGACCAGTGATGAGTGGCATTCATCAGGGGTTGGTACTGGGACTGGTGCTGTTTAACATCTTTGGCAGTGCCACAGACAGTGGCATTGAGTGCACCCTCAGCAAGTTTGTTGACAACACCAAGCTGTGTGGAATGGCTCACACGGTCGAGGGAAGGGATGCCATCCAGAGGGACCTTGACAGTCTTGAGAGGTGGGCCCATGCAAATCTCATGAAGTTCACCAAGGCCAACTGCATGGTCCTGCACGTGTGTCAGGGCAATCCCAAGCACAAATACAGGCTGGGTGGAGAATGGATTGAGGGCAGCCCTGAGGAGAAGGACTTGGGGGTGTTGGTGGATGAGAAGCTCAACATGACCCAGCAATGTGCATTTGCAGCCCAGAAAGCCAACCACATCCTGGGCCACATCAAAAGAAGCGTGGCCAGCAGGGCGAGGGAGGTGATTCTCCCTCTCTGCCCCACCCTTGTGTCTTTACCCACTGGTTAGCCAATCTGAAGTGGCCCTTAGTTCAATGCATACATGGGTCATGTTCAGAGGGTGATGCTGTGGGCTGTCAGATCTGTAATGGTACAACTGCGTGGCAGGGCCAGAAGGAGAATGATTTTATATAGAAGCAACCACTTCAAAATTACGAAATTTCATAAAGCTATTTTTGAAAGCTGAAAGTCTGTTTTTAGATCAAAACTTCACTTTCAATGGAGGCCAGTCAAATCCCTGCTTAATTTTTGGATATCCTAGACAAGTATCAGCCTGCTAGGACTACTAGTTGAATATTTGAGCAGCTAAAGGCCTTTCAAAATGTTCCTGTTGGTGCAGCTCTGTTACCTTATCACAGGTCTTCCTGTAGGAGATTCTGCAGCATTCTCTTGGGCCCACTTCAAAACAGGAATGCTACTTCTCTTCCTTGCTGTGAACAAACGATGGCTTTAGTTGATGCCTTGGGCTTGGAAGGCCCTTTTCTGAGAGTTGTTGCTCCTAAATGTCCAGCATGGAATAAGTGTGCTTCCGATGTTAGCACTGATGGTTTAGTAATAAATGGCCAAAGGCCTCTCCAAACTTCAGTGTGAAACAGGATAGAATCAGCTTTAATTACTGGATGCTCAGGAGGATTTCCCTAAGCCCAGGGACATCCTGAAATCAGTCATCTGACAGTCTTCTGACTTGAGTTTTGGACTTTGCACAGAATCTTGTATGTCGCCAAGGGTGGTGTTTCTCTTTAAGGATCTATTTCAGTTACATGGGAGTTTGATCTATAAATATAGACAACTTTGAGACCTGCAGACTATTGCAGATTCGTACTGTGGATGTTGTTCTGAATCCAGAAATTCTCACACAGGAGGTGGGTGAGAAATGGTTACCAAAATGGTATGTACAAAACGAGTCTTGGAAGGGACCTCTCCCTGTCCTGGTGGGAAAGACGAAAAATTGGCTCTAGAAACAACTAAAGGTAGGAGGAGAAACTAACCCAAAACTTGATGGGTGTATTTTGGGGTTACTCTTCAAATACTCCAGCTCTCAGCTTTGTACTTTGTGTTCGTAGCAGTATTTCCTGGAGCTGAGGGAATCTGAAGCAGCTTGCAGGCTGTTTTGGAAACAACATTTAAGCAATGAAGATAAGGCACTGGGATAACTCCAAATGAAACAGAATAAATCAGCAAAGGGCTTGAGGTTTGAGGGTTTGTCAGGAGGAGGGGAAAAAAATCTTTTAGTGCAAGGAAGATGAAAGAAGGTAGCAGTTTACAGAATCTGCTGTCAGGACCAGATGGAGAGGTTGAGGATGATGTTCCTGTTCTGAGCAATGAGACTTGAGTAACTTGTGTGTTTTCCCCATCTCCAGTTTACGTGGGTTATCTAGTTGAATTTTTGGTAAAACTGTGTTTACTTGTTCTTTATTTTTATGACATAACATTTCTCAGTCCTACTAGAAGTATAGGCTATTTCCCACTGGCGGATGAATACCATATCTGCCTTGTTTATATTTTTCAAAAATCCGTGTAGAGCTTTCCCCTTGACTACAGTGATCCCTAAAATCTTGTGCTGATCTCATCAGGACCCATGATACCTTTACCCTTCCGGACTCTGTAATGCAGTGGTGCCCCGCTTGAATTCCCAAACATGCAAGGTTGATTGTTGCAAGGGGGAAACTTATCACATCCTTGCTTTACTCTATATTTTCATATTGCCAGATATCTGCTTCTCCACATGCTGCTGACCTAATCACTCGAGGAACTTCCCCCAAGTGCTGTGATGCTTTCTCCTGGCCACCAGTGCTGCATTCTCCCAGGAGATGGTTAAAGGAAAAACTGGCTAAACTCATGGGAATTATTAAACCAGAATAGGCTGTGAACCTAATCTAACATTAGTAAGGTTAACTTCACATTAAAATGATGTTAAGAAAGTACTTCTAGATTGCACAAGCCTGTTTGAGTCCTAAAAAGGAAACTGCCTTGAGTTTGAGTGTGTAACAGTTTGTTATGGCAAACTGTTCCAGCAACATAAGTGCATACTTGGCTATTCAGCAGCCCCAGGTGCTATGTTGCTGTGCGTAGTTGTGTTCTTCACCAAAAAAAAACCTGCTTCAAAATGATGAGGACTTGCTAGATTAGCATACCTGGCAGGGTTAATGAGCCACTGAAATCTGGACAATCATCACAAGCTTCCAATGTTGAAGTAGGATCTCGTTTGGCCTTAAAACAATTGTCCTTGCTAATCAAGGTGAATTGAAATGTTTGGGAGGCCCTTCAGGTGAGCTGCTACTATCTGTAGCTGTGATCACTGGCTTGGGCTCAAAGGCACGGATGCTATCACTGTGAGCAGCACTGCTTTGTACTCTGGCTTCTGTGCATTGAGCAGCATTGGAGGGTCCTTGGGATGTAGCTGAGACCAGATGGGGAGCTGGCAGCCTACAATCTTGAACAGAGCTGATCCACAGCTTCTCTCTTGTTCCTGTCATCAACCTGTGCCTTGGGTCAGGGTGACAAGGGACAGCGTGAGCGCTGCCTGTCAGCTGAGGCTGTGCCACCTGAAGGTGTGGGGCTGCCTCTAGGAACTTGTAAGCCATCCCAGCGGCCGGCTGCAAGAGACAGCAAGACAGCAGGGCGTGGAGATGCCAGCATTTGCTGGCTGGCCCCCAGCCCCATCTGCACCTTCACCCCATCCTGCAGCAAGGCATTGGGACCCCATGAGTCCCTGGAGTCTCAGCTTCAGTGGAGAACATCAGCTGTGGTGAATACTGCTACAGCACTCCTACAAAGTAATCGTGTCAGAGGGCTGTTGCTGGTGGAGAATTGGTTTTACAGGCTTCTTAAAGTGTTTATAAATGGCAGACATTATGGAGCTTTAAATCTATATTCAGGCTATAACACTGGTGAGTAAAACACAGATTGAGGATTACGTGGCTGTATGGCTTCCATATGCTGCCAAAATATTCTTCCTCTTGCATGCTGGAAGGGATTTTCAGTGAAACCTTCAGAGAGTGTCTCCTGCTTTTTCACCTGATATTTCAAACATCTGTGTCCTAGGGGAGGAGTGTGAGCCTGCCCTGTGCCATCTGTTCAACCCCCTTCTGTCCCAGGAGAAGCATTGTTTTGATACCTGAGCTAGCGGAGAATGCTAAACCCTTCAATTCAAAAATTCCTGTAGCAAACTGAGCTGCCGCTGGGAACAAAAAAACTTTTTTAACCCTACTTTGGGTCTCCTGTGACTAAAGCTCATTTCTATCACTGTGACAGTACTTGCTGTCTGGAGAACAATTTAGTTTTATGGGACTTTATTACTATTTCTGCTTGCTTTGCTACATTCTTTAAACTTCTTGAGTTGAGATTTCTTTTGTACTAATTTTCGGACTAACCCTGTTTAGCAAGGGAAACTTTTGAGTGTATAAATAAGTAGACCCAGGCAGAATTGAGAACCATTACCAGTTCTTGCATATTTCTACTGGCACTCGGGGTGTTCATATCCACAAGTTTAAACTGCTCAGAATGTAGTCAGAGTGTTGGATTTGAGTCATTGACCTCTGCCTCAAGCCAAGCTATTCTCAACTTTTGTTTCTGTCTTGCAGAATGGAGATGTATGTATTTCAATTCTTCACCCACCTGTAGATGACCCACAAAGTGGAGAGCTGCCATCTGAGAGGTGGAACCCTACCCAAAATGTCAGGTAACTGTGAATCCAATGTACAACGGTGACCTCAAAGGCCTCTTATCTCCCTCCAAGGCCTGTGTTGGGAGGGGTTTGGAAGGGAATCTAAGACTTCGGGGGCTTGAAGCGAGTGGGAACCAGACTTATCAAGCTGTCTGAAGATACTGGAGTGCTGTGTGTCCTGCTACTGGGCTAACAACACGGACCCTTCTGTCCTGTTCTCAGGGTTTCATGCTCTTAAGGCAAATTGTCTCAGATTTTTTCAAATGTTCTAGCCTTTCCCAGTGCATGTTCACAGAATGATGATAGGGGTTGGAAGGGACCTCTGGAGATCATCTTGTCCAACCCCTGTGCCAAAGCAGGGTCACCCAGAGCAGGTTGCACAGGAACACATCCAGGCAGGTTTTGAATGTCTCCAGCGTTGGAGACTCCACCACCTCTCTGGGCAGCCTGTGCCATGGCTGTGCCACCCTCTAAGTAAAGAAGTTCCTCCTCATGTTGAGATGGAACTCCCTATGTTCAGCTTTGTGCCTGTTACCCCTTGTCCTGTCACTGGGCACCACTGAAAAGAGACAGGCCCCATCTTCCTGACACCCACCCTTTAAGAATTTATAAGCATTGACAAGATCCCCCCTCAGTCGTCTTTCTTGCTGACTAAAAAGACCCAAGTCCTTCAACCTTTCTTCATAAGAGAGATGTTCCAGTCCCCTGATCACCTTTGTAGCCCTTTCACGGAATCATGGAATCTTCAGAGTTGGAAGGGACCTCTAGAGATCATCTAGTCCAACTCCCCTGCTAGAGCAGGATTGCCTAAAGCACATCCCTCAGGGCTGCATCCAGGCGGGTCTTGAAAATCTCCAGAGAAGGGGACTCCACAACCTCCCTGGGCAGCCTGTTCCAGTGCTCTGTCACCCTCACTGTAAAGAAGTTTTTCCGCGTATTTGAACGGAACTTCCTATGTTCTAGCTTGTGCCCATTGCCCCTTGTCCTGTCGCTGGGAACCATTGAAAAGAGCCTGGCTCCGTCCTCCTTAAACCCACCCTTTAGGTACTTGTAAACATTAATCAGGTCCCCCCTCAACCTTCTC
Source organism: Chroicocephalus ridibundus (assembly GCF_963924245.1). NCBI lineage: Eukaryota > Metazoa > Chordata > Aves > Charadriiformes > Laridae > Chroicocephalus > Chroicocephalus ridibundus. The sequence continues at coordinate 77,159,149 of NC_086316.1, read as the reverse complement.
TTCTCCAGGCTAAAGAGTCCCAGCTCTCTCAGCCTTTCCTCATAAGGGAGGTGCTCCAGTCCCATAATCATCTTGGTTGCCCTACGCTGGACTCGCTCCAGTAGTTCTCTGTCCCTCTTGAACTGGGGAGCCCAAAACTGGACACCGTACTCCAGTTGTGGCCTCACCAGTGCAGAGTAGAGGGGGAGAATGACCTCCCTCGACCTACTGGCCACAGTCTTCCCTGTGCAGCCCAGGATGCCATTGGCCTTCTTGGCGACAAGGGCACACTGCTGGCTCATGGATAATTTGCTGTCTACCAGGACCCCCAGGTCCTTCTCCTCAGAGCTGCTTCCCAGCCTGTCCGCCCCTAACGTATACTGGTGTTTGGCATTCTTCCTTCCCAGGTGCAGGACCTTACACTTGCTTTTGTTGAAAGTCATTAGGTTCTTCTCTGCCCAGCTCTCCAGCCTGTCCAGGTCACGCTGGATGGCAGCACGGCCCTCTGGAGTGTCGGCCACCCCTCCCAGCTTGGTATCCTCAGCAAACTTGCTGAGGATACACTCTGTCCCCTCATCTAGGTCATTAATGAATATATTGAACAAAATTGGTCCAAGTATTGACCCCTGAGGGACACCAGTCGTTACAGGCCTCCAACTGGACTCTGTGCCGCTGATCACAACCCTCTGAGTTCTGTCACTCAGCCAGCTCTCGATCCACCTCACTGTCACCTCGTCTAGCCCATACTTCCTCAGCTTCCTAATGAGGATGTTATGGGAGACAGTGTCAAAAGCCTTGCTAAGGTCAAGGTAGATGACATCTACGGCTCTCCCCTCATCCAGCCAACCCGTTATAACATCATAGAAAGCTATCAGATTGGTCAGGCATGATTTGCCTTTGGTAAATCCATGCTGACCACTTCCAATAACTTCCTGTTCCTCTATGTGTTTGGAGACGACATCCAGAATGAGTGGCTCCATTACCTTCCCAGGGACAGAGGTGAGACTAACCGGCCTGTAGTTCCCTGGGTCCTCCTTCTTGCCTTTTTTGAAGATTGGAGTGATGTCAGCCTTCCTCCAGTCCTCAGGCACCTCTCCTGTTCCCCATGACTTTTCAAAGACGATGGAGAGTGGTCTAGCCATAACATCTGCTAGATAACATCTGCTGCACCCTCTCCAGCAGTTCCCTGTCCCTCTTGAACCGGGGAGCCCTGACCTGTCAACAAAAGACAATGACCTGTCTTTTGTTCTTTACCAGAGAGGTTTTGATGGGGGAGTGGTGGTCTGACTGGACCTTGCTGACACCTCCAAGGTGGAAGAAATATCATGCTCATCGTTGTCCAGGTTCCCTTGTAGAGCACTGTAGCTGTTACACAGTGGTATCGGTGAAGGTGGGGTAGTCGCTGGGCAGTTGCGACTGTGGTGCCTCTTGCGCTGGGCAGGATCTTCTTCCATTGCCCCCTGTCCTCCAAGTCATCATGTTCAGTCAGGCGGAGAGAGGACAGGGAGTTCTCTATAGCAGGGGCTCTGTCTGCCTGCTTGCTTTCTATCACGGGAGGCAGGGTGCGACTCCAAGCATCTGTCTCTCGCTCAGGTTCCCTGATGGCCCTCAACCTGCTTACCTCCTCCCTGAGCTCCATTGCTAAGCAGAGGAGATCCTCTGCCTGGGCACATCTCCCACAGGCGTGCCCACCACTGCTGTCTGACACCAGCATAAGAACGGGGCACACCCTGCAGCCCCATGTCTGGTTTATGTTATGTGTTATGCCTGCACTTAAGTTTTTTCTTCCTCCTCCAAGATACCACTAGTGGAAACTTTTGAGTGTTCAGGCTCAGTAGGAGTAACTTTGTGCATAATCGTGTCTACTGTTTGTGTTCTGGTATTTGTCTCTGCCTGTCTCCTGTTCTGCAGCATGGTATCTTGAGCAGCTAGCCCAGGTAGCTTTCTTCCTGACAAAAAAACGAGGGATCACTAAGTACCAGAGGCATTCAAGGCTAACCTGTCCACTTTTTTTGAAACACCAGCTGAATTACAAAACACAACCAGTAAATAACTCACTAGGTGACAAGCCTCAGCTCCTAGTTAGGAAACAGCTTTAGGCATTCATTGCTTCTATTGCACACACATTTTGAGTATTTAATTTTATATAACCCTGAAGATTGACATGAAACTTCTCATGGTGCTGGGTCTCTGATTTCTGCTCTCCCTTACCACGGTGTAGTTTTTGGTGCTTACTTTCTTGGAAAGTGTTGGGCTTAAGGGTGACATTTGCGGAGAAAACATTCCTCAGCTGTATCAGCAAATGGAAATAAAACTTCTCCTTAACTGCTAGCCTGCTACCAGCATCTCTCGTTGGGCTGAGTGCCGATAGAAAGGCATCCTGCTCGGGTCCCATCTGGCTTTGGAAGGCTCCAGAGTGTCAGACAGGAGGCAGCAGGGCTGGAGGTGCAGGAGGGGAGCGTGTTTGCAAAGAGAGCTGCATGCATAACCTGCGTCTCCTCTACAGCTGTGGAATTCTGTAAATCCTGCTGAGTATTGACCATTTGCTGCAGACAACCATGGCTGAAGTGTCTGAAGGGGGGGAATGTCATTCTTCAACTTTGAGAGCACCTGTGCTTCCGCTGCTACTGTGTCAAGCGTACTCATTAAACTTGTTAAACACAGTCAGCGTGGGCTTTCCCATCACTCAGGGCGAGATGAGGCGGGCATAAGTAAATACAGCAAACGTCGAGCAAAAGGAATGCAGCTGTGATCTGTGTGCCAGAGAATACTGCTTTTCTTCTCATGTCCCAAGTCCTGTAAAGCCGGGGAAGTGGTGGCAGGGCTTGGAGGTGAAGCTCTTTGGTCACTTTAGTTGTCCTTCTCTGTATCTCCCGCGACTCCCCTCTGGCCTTTGTGGTGCACTGGCCAGAACTGAGCATAATATTCAAGATGTTGGTACATCTGTATCTTGTGAAGAGAGGTGATGCCTTGTCTCACTGTTGCTTTGTTTCCTAAGGATGCCCACTGTGGTTGGCTTTTTTGGCTGAATTTGACTGATTTGGACAGTTTCTGCAGCCAGCTCAATGCACTAACATAAGTGTCAGCACAGTCTAAGCCAAAACTTTTTACTTTATAATGGGTGGCAAAAATGCGCTAGGACAAATCTATAGCTACCTCTAAAGGTGGCTCTGAGAGGCTACAATGTGGATAGCAGCTGGGGGGAAAAAATACACCTTTTCAACAAGGTATACAACAGGATGTGCTGGTCGGGAGCACCATCTAGTCCACATAATGTCTGTTTTGTGTGAAACTCATCTGCGTGAGCCTTCTGTTGGTACATGGAGAGAAAAAGGGACTTAAAAGCTCTGTTTCCTTGAGCCTCTGCTGGCTGCTCTCCCCTGCTGGTAAAGTGATGGAAGGCGACTCACTCTGAAGGCAACAGCGCTGAAAACACTTACAATGGCTCACTGTTCCCCAGGATGGGGTGGGGAAGGTAAGAAAACAGAAGGCGGGCTTGAAATCCCCACCCTGGACGCAACCAGCTTGCACGGAATGTGCTGGACCAACCTCGCCTGAGAGAGAGACAGGTCCCTGACTGTGCTGCAGAGGGTCCCTCTGTGTCCAGTCCAGCGCAGTGCGTATCTCATGCTGAGGATGTTTTCAGTCCCATGAGGCTGAACTTTTTTTTGTGGTTTTGGTCGTGTCAGATGCCACATGCTGGGATCTCTTCCTGTTACTCTGCTTTGTTCACCTTGTTTGCCCCCATCAGCGGGGTTTGAGTCGGAGCAGACTGTCCGGCTCCTGAGGTATCAGCAGTGATGGAGCTGATGGAACGCGCTGGTCCAGGAGCGGGGTGCAGAGAGCTTCACCTCCAACAGACAGTTGCCTTGGTGTACTTAGGTAGCTTTGCAGGGACTTTGGAGTCTGGAGCACCACAGTGGAAACGGGCTCTTTGCTCTTTCTCCTGTCTTTGCTGGTGGAAGTGTGGTGGATCAGATGCCAAATCCAGACATGAATTCCTGTCCATGGCCTTCCCTGGGCTTTGCTTGCTCTACCGTAAAGCTGCTGGAGTGATGCTGGAGCTGATATGCTGGCTTTACAGACAGTTTGCCAAGAACTAAAGGCTTTTAAATGAATTCTTGAGATGAAGTAGAAGGCGGTTTCTCTTCTGCCCATCATTCCAGTCTGATCAGACAGGTTTTTTTTCCGGAGCTGCTGTTCTCTTTTCCTACTGAATTATGTATCTTGGAAAATAAATTGTATAAGGCTCTTCTGATAGCTGTGCTGAACAGTCTGGCCAGACAGAAGTGTTTGGCTTCAAAACATTTCAAGAAACTCTGCATCCAAATGACCCAAGCATTTCCTGGAACTGTGTCCCAGATATATGATTTGGTAGATGTGCTCAGCATGCGCTGCTCCGAACGTCCCCCCCCTCCAAATCAGTGCAAGTACAGCCGGGGCTGTAGTCTCCTCTAGTCAAGTTCTGCAACGCAGTTGCTATGTCCTGCTGTATTTCAAGACTTACTCCTTGTCTCTTGTTCTTCTGTTTAAATCGGAAGCTGTTGCCAGCAGGTCCACCTCGGACGTGTGAAGCTGTTGCGGTGGTAGCTACAGCCAGGAGGCCGGCTGTGCGGAGCTGCCCGATGGGACTCGCTGTTGAGCCTTGTGCTGGTTGTGGCACCGTGTGAGCAGCGAAGGGCTGAGGCTCTGCAGTGCGAAGGGTTGCAGGAAATGCCGGGGAAGGGTCTGGGCGAGGGAGGTGGTGTCTGCAGGGCAGCTAGCTGTCTCTGTGCTGCTAGAAATCCAGGCAGGCTGTCTGTCAGCCGGGGGTTACGGGACTGGCTCGTGTTGGCTTTGCTGAGTACCAGCAGCCAAATCCTGCTGGGCCCTTGGCGGCTTGCCTGGGCATTGAAAAACATCTGCAGCGTCTTCCTTGTGCTGTGCCCGAGTGCTGCTGCAGCAGCTGTGGTGATGCACAAGCTGAGGAGAGGGGAGACCTGCCTGAAGCTTCAACCTCTTGACAGGTGGTGGGGCAGGGAAGGCAGTGCAGCCTGGTCTGGTGGCCTTGGCTAGTGTCCCTTCTCCCTAAACAGGGCAGGGCAAAGAGCCTGGGTTTCTGCTGGGAGGCTGCATGTCACCAGGAACAGGCTCACCAAGCAGGTTTACAGCCCTGCACCATCCACGGGTGGCATGGACAAGCTGAATTCTGGGCTGATCCTGGCTTTGCCTACTGCCCTGTCACAAGCACGTGCACAGAGATGGTGGTCTGGGGCCAGATGAGATCCTTGAGGTTTATATTGTGTCACCTTCCCATCACTGGTGGCCAGGGTATGAGGCTCATAAATATCTGCTGTCCTTTCAAGTATTGTCCTTAGCTTAAGTTTTGAGTTTAAACAAGTTTCTGATGCATCACCTAAAGAAGTTGTCGGTATCCAGAATCCGGGAATGCGTTAGCTCTGACTCTGCTGTTGTGGTTGCCTTTTTCAGGACTATCTTACTGAGTGTAATTTCTTTGCTTAATGAGCCCAACACATTCTCTCCCGCCAACGTGGATGCGTCAGTCATGTTCAGGAAATGGAGGGACAGTAAAGGAAAAGACAAGGAGTATGCTGAAATCATAAGGTAAGCTTTGCCACGTGTGACGCTGTGCGGCCAGCCTCCTGCTTTGAATCCCGTAAAACAGGCTGCTTGCAGAATTTGCTGAAACCAGCTTCTCGCTGTGGTTGCTTCCTTGGAAATGAATTTTACCACTTTATTCCAAGTCCGCGCTTCTGTTCGCTCTAGGATTTTCAGCACCTAGAAGCAGCGTAAACTTACGAAGCAGGAGGATTGGGCTGATCTGTCTTTAAATTGTTCTTTTTTCAGACTGATCTGGCACAATGCCCTGCAAAACCTATTGGCTGCTAGTAAATCCCAGTCGAAGTCCCCGCTTGCCTTTGAGCACTGCCTGCATTGCTTGGGGTGTGATTCAATCTGACTCCATCCGGCTAATGCTGTGCTTAATGCACTCATGAATCATGATCTTGTCCCTCCCACTTTGAAGGAATATCAGCAGGATTTGCCAGGCATTTGCGGAGCTGGAAGCAGTGTCCAATCTTGACTGTCCTCTGAGAAGTTGTAGGTTCATCAGGTGCTGTAGGGAGGATGACATAAACTCAAGCCAGGGCTGCTGTAGAGCAGCGGATGGGCAAGGCTTGGGGCAAGACCACGTCAGCGTGGACTCCTCTAGCTGGAGATGCTGTGCACAGCCCTGGCTGGAGCTACGCAGGGCCCCTGCGAGGTCATCTCAGTCCCCTCCAGCTCCCTTGGCTTCAGCGGAGCTGGATGCGCTCCATCAGTGGAGCGTGGCTGAGGGAGGAGCAGGGGGCGAAGGGACAGGCTGCCACCTGCTCCTCTCCCTCCTGGGAGGCGGCAGCCAGGGCCTGTCCTGGGATGACGGGAAACACTTGTCTGCTGACAGCCCCAGGCAGCGCCGGGATTGTGGCTGCGTCTTGGGATGTCCCTGACCATCCCTTCTATGGCAAATGGAGCAAAAATTGCTCAGGGCGCTGTCGGGTCTCTTATGTGCCGCCCTGTAGAATAACTGATTTCACGTGTTGCTGAGAGCGCGTGTGCTGCAAACACCTGTGGAGCGCCTGTTGCTAGTGCTGCTTGTGGTGCTTTGGACAAACATCGGCTCTGAGCTGCCGGGAGCGCGGGGCTGGGGCTGGGGCTGGGGCTGGCCGGGAGGGGGGCAGTTGATCCGCGCTGGCACAGGGCCCTGCCCATGTTGCTGTGTCCTTCTCCCTGCAGGAAGCAGGTTTTGGCTACCAAAGCCGAGGCAGAGAAGGACGGCGTGAAGGTCCCCACTACGCTGGCAGAGTACTGCATCAAAACTAAAGTGCCTTCCAATGACAACAGTTCAGATTTGCTTTACGACGACTTGTATGATGATGACATTGACGACGAAGATGAGGAGGAGGAGGATGCCGACTGTTACGATGACGATGATTCTGGCAACGAGGAGTCGTGACCTGCTCCCTCTACGTCCCTGTACTGCCCTGCCGACTCAGGCCAGAAGGGAGCAGCGGTAATCTAGCAGCAGTCGAGCAAAAAAGTGGGGGGGGGGATCAAAAAAAAAAAAAACCACAAAAAAACAAACTTTGTCTCCTGCTGTCTCCTGTTGTATGGATCGTTTTGCTCCTTTTTTATGGACCTCTTAGAGACCCTTCACAGAATATCTGAATTCTTGCATTCTTAACCCTTTATCACTGTATGATTTTTTTTTTTTAAAAAAAAGAAACTTCCCCTTTTCACTTCTCTACAAAACGCTCACAGCGAAAGAGGTTTGCTCGCATTTAGGTTCTTGAATTAAATACAGTCTTGCATTGAGATGTTTAATGTATTTAAAGCTGGAATAAACCCAGTGGAAGCTGGGTTTTCGGGAGCTCAAGTGCTGCATTTACTGGGAAGAAAAAAAAAATCCACACAAAGCAAATTGCCAAGGTTTAGCTGCTCCATTTACAATAATAGCGTGTGTACATTCATTTAGCCTTGTGGTGGTGGCTTTTCCTTTATAAGGTGTGGGGCGGAGAGTGTAAAGCTACTGTGTGTTGAGCTTGATGGGATGTCACTGAAAGGTACAGTATTCCTTTTCAGCCTGCTCAAGTTAGGAAATAGCTGGCCCCTGGAACCCCAGAGGGCACAATCAGCTTTGTCACTGAAAAAGGCTTGTGATATGAACCCTAAAATAAACACTTAACACTTCAAGTCTGTGCAACTGAGCTCTGGGTTGCTATTTATTGTTAATTTTTTTTTTTCCAGACTAGGTTGGGGTAGAAAAAGTTCAGTTTAGCCATGCTACTGAGATCTGCTGCCTGCTCCCCCTCTCCAGAGGGAGGAGAACAGAAGCACTGGGCTTTGTGGGCCAACATTCATCCTGAACTTGTTTTTGGCAGCGGCAGAGGCCGATAGCTCCTGTCCCAGAGCTGGCGTCCAGCCCTTGCTTCCTGCAGCCCACCTCCAGTGCTGGCCTGAGCCTTCTTCCTGGTGCGTGTGTTGGTCTCGCGTGCTGGCAAACGCAGCCCTGTGGGGTCAGCAGGCATCAGAGCTCCCTTTGCCTGCCCGGGGGGACCAGGCTGTCCCTGTGCCTGCAGTGAGGACATGATGGCTGTGTGCTGGGCTCTCCCTTGCCCGGCAGGGACGAGGGTGATTGCGTATGGTCTGTGGCAGTGGGGTAACCAGTGCTTTCTGGCTGGAAGGGGTGGCCAGGAGCAGGGCTTGACAGGCTACTTAGCAGCATGCTTCAGCTGGTGCACTGAGCTTGGCCTCCTGCATGTTTTGGGGAGCCTTTGGCAGAGCTTAGGGTCCTCCCTGGTGGGCAGGGGGACCCTGCATGCTTGTTTCTGAGAACCCTCTTTGGTTGTCCCCCTCAGCACCATCAACCTGTTGCAGCGTGCTCTCGTGCGGGGACCTGATTTCACCTTCCCTATGATGGGCAGCCAGCCCTGGCCGCAGCACTAAGCCCTGGCAGCACTGGGGGTGCTGGCCCTGCTGGGGCGAGACCCCCCCCCCTCCCTGCCGGTTCCGAGGCAGTCACCCTGGTGATAGCCGCGGGCTCAGGCATTTCTTTATGCCTCCCCCTTGTATATCTCAGGGTTTTCAATGGTACGTCACCAGCGGTGGTCCCCCAAGGGGTGCTTTGGTGGGAGTAAACTCTGTTGTGCGATCAGGTGTCTGCCTGGAGGGAGAGGAGGGGAAGGCAGCCCCTGGGGAGGGGAGGGAGGCTGGTGGGGCTCCGTTGGACATGAGCGAGGCAGATGTGGTTTCCAAGTGCTGCTTGGCTGGGATTTGCAGCTCCTCTGCCCCAGGTTGTGCCGCTGGGTCTTCCCTCTGCCCCAGCAGAGTCAACGCAGCCCAAGGGGTGATACCTTGTTCTCCCCCTCCCACCATGCTCCTCCCATCCACTGTCTGCCCTCCTGCTTGCCTGTTACCTGGACGGCACCTGGACCCTCCTGAACTGTCCCACATGGGCTCCTTCAGCTCATCTTGCCAGCAAAGCCCCTGGTGCTTTTTGGAGCCAGTGGGGCTGGTGGTGGGGGGGGTGGGGCTGCCCCTGTACTTGGTGCTGCTGTGGGGCAGCCCCCAGCTTCACTCAGCCCGGGGAGGGGAGCGGTGGTGTTGGCAAAGGGTCTCCGGAGCTCCTGGCTGCAGGGCAGGTCTTGGGGCCACAGCGGGGCAGGGACGTGACTGCCAGCTTTGGGGGCGGGGGGGGCTGTTGGGGCGTGATGGAGCAGAGTGTGGCAACGCTGGCTGTGCTGAGGCGGTGGTTTGAAATGAGCATACTGCATCTTTCAGGATTTCCCTTGTACTTTTGACCGTCTTCACTGTATACTCTCCAGTGACTTGTATTTTCAAGCTTGGTGTTGTAAAATGCATTATCATGACTCTTCTGTTACCCCTTTTTTTAAAGAGAAAAAGCAACCTATTTTGAGAGCTCCCACATTAACCAGACTGATTTCTTTTCCCCACTGTCCTGTGCAGTGTCATTGCTTGTTGACTTGCTGGTTTCTTTTCAAACTGAAGTATGAGGGTTTTTATGAAACTATTTAAGAAATTGCAGAAAAATGTTTACCTGATCTGTGTATTCTGGGGTTTTTTTTCTTAACCCTTTTCTCCTGTCTCAGCCAATATTAGCGTTTACATTTGCAACTACATGCCCTTTCAAATGCAATTTTTCAACCATTCTGAAACCAGCAGGGTACACTAGATTTCTTAGTAGTTTTCTTAGCTGAAATCCCAGATGTTTTCCTTTTTTTCTTCAACATAATTTACCAGAAAGAATTAACTGATGCATTTTTGTGTTGTCTCCCCCTTCAGTAGTTATATTTTGTCTTTTCTGCACATCTGTCTACTAATAAAAATGTGAAATGAAAATATTCCTGTACTGTTACTTCCCTGTTAATTGAGCTGGTTTATTCGCATGGGTTATTAAGCTTTGCGTAACAGCTATTCACAAGCTAAGTGCTTTTCTAGCATCAATGCCTATACCTAAATATCTATAAGGTTATTGGAAAAAATAAAGCTGCTGTTAGCTGCCTGCCTGCACCCAAGCCTAAAGAATGACCTGATTTAGAGAAGCGCATTGGCGAAAGGCCATGAGCTCTGCTGTTATGTTTAGTCTTCCTGAGGCAGCACAGGGAAGACCTGGGGGACGATGGTCTCCTGTGACCACCACAGGGAGGCAGGACTTGGGGCAGAGCTGCTGCTGCTGATGGTGGCTGGTTTCCTGTCGGGGAACCAGAGCTCCGCACTCCTGCAGCGGTCACACACAGCGGCAGGCAGGGGAATTGAGGTCATCAATGCCAGCGCCTCGGGGTGCTCGCCCTGCCTGCCCTGAGCTGTTCCCTGCAGACTCAAGAGTGAAGTGTGTTTTTGCAGTGCCTCGCTGCTACCGTCAAGCTGAAGTTAGCAGGACAAGCGTAGAGGGGTTGCACTTGCACTTTGCAGCAACATCCAGTGTGGCCCGTGCCAGGGCTCTCCTGCTTCCCTGCGGGAGGAAGGGGGACAGCGTTTCAGCTGCAACCCCAGAGGAGTCTCCACGTTGGAGGGGAATGGTGCTGTCTGGGCCTTACCACAGGGATCAGGCTTGGGTCTATCTCCTGCCTGGCTCCACAACTGCCAGCAGCTGCTTCATCCAGCAGGTGTGGTACCAGAAGCAGGACAAGCTGCGCCCCCCCGTCCTGCGCTGGGCGAACCCCAGCAGCTGCTGCTTGCCCAGGTTTTTTTCCCCTTTCCTCAGTGGCCGAGTGCAGGTGAGCAACGGCAGCTCTGCCCTCAGCCTGTGGCACAGGGCAGTAGGGAGGAAATTGCTGCAGAAGAGCCCTGCTGGAACCAGCAGCGTCAGGAAACAGGGAAAACATCCTGTTAATTCTCGATGGGAGTGGGAGAGGAGGGGAGCCCACAGGAAGGTGCTGGAGTTGCCTTTGCTGCCTTGTGCTGGGGAGGAGAAGGGTGCCAGAGGGCAGCGCAGCCCACCGCCTCCGGGCCTGGAAGCGCTGCCTTTCTGTGCCCACCGGCACTGCTGCGGAGGGACGCTGTGCGGCTGGCGGCAGCAGAGACACACTGGCTGCAGTCCTTGTGAGGAAATCACCCTCGCTGCTGCGCTGCAACAAACCTGAGGCTCAGGGGCTGCCGTGAGCTGGCACCAATGCTCCAGTGTTGCCTTTTGCCACTTCCAACTGCTCCTGGACCCCAACACACAAGCAAGGACCGAGCCACCCCTGTGGGACAGCAGTGGATTTCTATAAACAAGAAACTTAAGTTCTTTGGGTTTGTTTTTCAAAGAACAGCTCCTGCAAGGCAGCAGCTCTGCCGGCAGGTAAATGAGGTGCGGTTGCCATAAGCGCCGTGGGCTCAGCTGCTGGGGCAGACCCTGTCCCCAGCAAGTCCCCAGGCGGCAGAAACATTTTCGCCCTCCTTGACATTCAGGCCCCGAAGCTGGTGGCAGTGGGACAGCAGCGGCCAAGGCCTTGCGGCAGCTGCTGAAGTTCGGTCTGGGGCAGAGGAATTCCAGTCCAGTTCATGTTGTGCTGCTCAGAGGAAGTGGGGGACTGGGTGACAGACTGACTCCTTCCAAGCCAACAGGGTCTCACAGGACCTGAAAGCTGTTAGAAGTGTGACTTTAAGGAAGAAAAGTGGTTCTTATAGTAGAAACAGATGTACTTCGTTTGTGTGTCTTGAAACATAATTGGGAAGTGCAAGAAAGCCCCTCGCCTGCTGCCGGGACACGTACAGCTTCACATTTACCCGCCTCCCATGCTGCACAGGGCCAGGATGCTCCGGAGCAGGAGCCACCCCTCAGGAGCCCTCACCACTGACCTTCCTCCTGGCAGAGGCCACGGACCTCATGGGCAAAGCAGGGCAGTGCTGCAGCTGCGCTCCCTCCTTACCTATCGCAGCCGCTCCACGGGGACTTGGACAGAGCACGATGCCAGAGGACAGCAGAGACGTCAGGGTGCTGCTGCCCAGGATCCCATCCTCACTGCAGATGCCTGCGAGCTCTCAGCACGGAGGTGCACTCACCTTCGTCGTGGTATTTGGTATCCCCTGCAGACCCATCTGCTGCTTTTTTCCCCTCCCAGCCAACCTTTTGTTGCCAGAGCAGGTGGAAAGGGACAGGCTGTGAAAGCAAAACTGCTACTGGAGCCTTTGAAAATGCAGACAAACAGCAGTGATATGCTCAGATCTTTATTAGGTGGAGAAAGGGCTATAAAGAAATGAAACTCCTAAAACATTCACCGCACTGGTGCAGGACAAGAAGGACCAGGAGTTGCCTCTGGGGTCTTTGTTTTAAAAAAAAGTGAGAAGTTTCCATCCAGTCTCTCTGGCTTTCCTGGCCAGGGTGGCCCAGGGCAGAAAGAGGTACAAGACACAGCTTATACTTTTATTTAAGAAACCGCTACATAGTTTTTGTCTCTAATGATGGAAAGGAGGTTCCAGGACACACTGAGCCATCCAAAGTCTCTTGCTAGAGAAACAAAACAAAAAGGTAAGGCTGCAACCAAGGGCCACAGTGACCAAACTGCCCGTGAGAATTCATCTTCCACAGCATGGGGGGGGGGGTGGTGACGAAAGAAAGGGGAAGGCCCACAAAACACTTTTTTCTTTCTTTCCCCCCCCCCACTCCCCCTCCCTCTTTAAAGTAACACCTGTATTGGGATCAGAAATCAAACCAACAGGACACACCTTGATTCTATTTTTTGGGGGGGTGGGCCAGACTTCTTATTTGCCTAAATTTAGAACTGCATTAAATAGACGGGCTCCAGCTCAAAAAAAAAAAACCAAAACAAACGGCGCAGTTTGTCTTTGACAGTTATAAAGCCCATAGAGCTTAAAAAAACAAGGAAGGATGCCCTGGTGCAGATAGGAAATGAATAATTAGTTTTTCTACAAAGAAAATAAAACAGGCTGCAAGATGCAGAAAACCACATTTAGGCTCTATTACATTTACAAATACATACATAAATATATTACATACAACAGCAACTCAAAGAGGAAGCGGGCGAGTCACACGGAGGATGGATGGCTGTCTGCAGTTCTCCCCGCACAGATGTTTGGCTGAGCAGTTACTTCTTCTCCTAATAACTCCAGGAATGGGCTTCGTCTTTTTTTTCTTCTCTTTTCTTTTGTGTTTTTTTTTTTTTCCCCCCTCCTCCTCTCCTCCTTTCATTCTTTCCCCTCTCCCCGGTTTCAGATTTAGTTTGTCCAGTATGGAGAAGTGCCGTAGGCGGTTTTGGTAGCCTGAGACTTTTGCTGCATGGTGCTGGGTTGGTTGCGTTGGCCAGATCCACCCTAGAAATCAGAAAGGAAGGAGACGTGGGCATCAATGGTCCCAGGAAGACGAGCCCATCTGAAAGTCACCAGAAGAGCTGCCGCCCCCAGGGACAGCCCTGACACCCACCAACGCAGCGATGCCCCCCCCGATCCACTCAGATCCAATTCTGCTCTGCAACATCTCTGCTTCTCACAATCCAGGATGAACAGCCACAGAGACACCAAGAAGGAGCGCAGGGATGCACCACTCTCCCCCCTTCCCCCGGCCAGGTTCGAGCACAAGGAAGGAGAGCAGCAGGACTGGGGACAGCAAAGGAGCTCGCTCAAGGTGAACGGAGTCAGTGCACCAGCCAAGAATGTCACACATTCGGCGAGAGAAGTCATTTCCTATTTCTGGACTCTAATGCAGAACACTGTTTTTCCAGGGAACATTTACAGTGAGTAAAGGACTATATGGGCTGTTGGGCTGGTTGAAACCAAATCAGAAATCGAAGCTGACGTGCAACGTACAAAGGGATGCTTGATTTTCCCCCCAGAGTTACAGTATAAGTGCTCGCACCCTGCTCTCCTGCCACAGCCAGGGGACAGCAGCGCCTGCCTTGCCTTTACACCTCACAGCCCATCTCTCCACACCCCACTTCAGGATGGCCTCTTCACAGACTCACAGGCTGGCAGGGACCTCTCGAGGTATCTCGTCCAACCCCTCTGCTCAAGCAGGGTCACCTATAGTGAGCTGCCCAGGACCATGTCCAGACACCTCCAAGGATGGAGACTTCACAACCTCTGCAGGCAACCTTTGCCTGAGCTTGGTCACCACCCCAGCAAAAAAGTGTTTCCTGATATTCAGAGGGTAGGAACCTCCTGTATTTCAGTCTGTGTCCACTTCCTCTGGTCTTGTCACTGGCCACCACTGGGAAGAGCTTGGCTCCATCCCCTTTACGCTCTCCCATTGGGTATTTATATACACTGGTAAGTTCCCCCCTGAGCCTCCTCTTCTCCAGGCTGACCAGTCCCAGCTCTCTCAGCCTTTCCTCGTAGGACAGATGATCCAGTTCCTTCATCATCCTTGTGGCCCTCTGTTGGACTCTCCAGTATATCCATGTCTCTCCTGTACTGGAGAGCCCAGAACTGGACACAGCACTGCAGCTGTGGCCTCACCAGTGCTGAGTAGAGGGGAAGGATCTCCTCCCTCAACCTGCTGCTGCTATTTCACCTAATGCAGCCCAGGATACCGTTGGCCTTCTTTGTAGCAAGGGCATGTTGTCGGCTCATGGTCATTTTGGTGTTCAGCAGGACCCCCAGGACCTTTTCTGACAAGCTGCTTTAGCCCCCAGCATATAGTGGTGTGTGACGTTGTTCCTCCCCAGCTGCAGGACTTTGCACTTCCCCTTGCTGAACTTCATGAGGTTCCCTCCCCAGGTTGGCCAATGGCATTGAGTCTGTCAGTCTGCTGTCATTGTCAAGGCCCTTTCCCAATAAGCAAAGCAAAAAACCACCAAGACCCCAGTGGGATGTGCGTGTGAGCAATCTGCCCTCGGACACACTGCAGAAGCAGAAGGGGCCGACTCACCTGCCCATCTTGCTGAAGATGGTGATGCAGCATCTGGGAATGAGGCTGCTGATGAGCAGGCAGGATATGCAGAAACGGGGCTGGAGCATAACCCGGGGCAGCACCAGGGTTCAGGGGCCCAGTCGATCCAAGAGCAGAGGGCAGGCTGAAAGGAGGTGGCGTGCCAGCATGGAATCCCTGCTTGTCAAACGTCTGCATGGGAAGCAAAGGGGACACAGAGACCAGTGTGAGCCGCCCCATGGAGACCAGACAAGAACAAGAGAGGCCCAAACACACATCCCCTGAACCTTCCACCAACCCCATGAGCAAGCCAAGTGACATCGAATACCTGCAAGCACTTCAACAGATGAGTTTCAGCTCCTGTTCCCACCCATATTTCTGTACTAATTCCTCCGACATTTTATTTTATTTTATTTTTATTTCCGCAGCGACTGTGTTCCTTTTTTCCCCTGACCTGTTTTTATACAGTGGGACATGGGATGGCAGAAGCTGCCTGAAATCAGTCCTTCACACATTGTGGGAGCTCAGCCTGGAATTACTTGACCTACCCAGGGAAGCCCGTAAAAAAATGCAAGAAGAACGTGCTCTAAGATTTTCCTCCCCGTGGCCAAAGCTTGACCTCTAATGCTAAGTGTGCAGCTGAGAGCTGGCTTCCTACGTGTAAGCACGGATCACAGCCAAACACCAATTCCCCCAGCTGAGGGTGCAAGAATGGGAACACAGGAGCTGGACGTAAGCCCACCGCACACCACAGCTCATCAAAGCACTTTCTGCTTTCCCTAGTAAGGTGCAAGCTGAGCAAGAGTCACAGGAGACCATGGGACAGGGACTCTTGGGTGTTAGGGGTGGGCACTACTAACCAGTCTCTCTGGTGAAAAGCAAATGGCCTCTCCGCTCACCTGTTTTGGGTGCTATTTTGACGAAAAACATTAGTGCCATCACATTTCATCTGCACCCAGGACACAACACACGTGGGGCAGTGTGGGCAGCGTGCAGCAGCGCAGAGCTGCTATGCCAGCAGCTACCAGCAGGAGCTGATGTGGCAGAAGCAGTGGGACAGAGAACAAGGCTCCTCTCCAACAGCAAACAGAGCCAGCGTAAGAAATGCCACGGATGCTGAGCCTGAGACTGACCAGCCTAGGAATGGCCCCAGTTGCCTGTGCTCCACAGGAGCAGCCATCGGCCTGGACTCAGGCCATCAGGAAGGACGGTCCAGCGTTGCTCACCTGAGTCTTGTTGTAGACTGAGCCACTGATATCAGGCACACCTGTGTTACTTGAGGTCACAGAAACACCTGGAAAGCAAAAAAAAAAAAAAAAAAGCCACCGACAATGAGAAAGTCAATGACCACAAGCCCTGCTGTGGCTGCCGGACAGCCTGGTGGGGTTCTGTGCTCTGAGACCCCCAGCTCCCCACATAGGAACAGAAGAAAAGACTCAGTTCCTCGTTTCCACTGCAAAGCAGGAAACCAGCCCATGGGGATAAATCACCCACGTCTACGCCCCAGTGGTTACCCCTTGGATTCAAACGCACTTCACCAGGCAGCAGCTGGTGGCACCAAGCACTCATTTAAGCTCCCAAAAAGCCAGCTTTCCCCTAGGATTAGGGATGCATTTGGCTCTACTGCAGCATTCAAAAGCTTTCCAGTAGTGTGCTAAGCAACGAGACTCAGCATCTGCTACACATTTGTGCCCTTGTCCTTTCACATTCTGCAGAAGGGTGAGGTCTGCAATGCTCCTCTGCCCCAAGAGAATATCACTGATTCAGGCCGGCTTCCACCTGGACCAGAGTGTGCCACAACAGGCTCAGAAACACCCACTTACCAGTGAGGTGGCTCTCAAACTAGCCACTTATTCACAGTCTTACAAATACTGGTTCTAACCATTTCACTTGTATCAGAATAAAAACTGCAGTTCCTTTGGCCAGTGAATCAGAGGACTGGACTCAGAAGGTGTGCACTGCTCTAAGGTTGTATCCTTCCTAGAACATTGCTCTTATTTGCATTGCTCCTCCACTGAGGAAACCATGATCAGCACTCGGCTGAAGACAGTCCCGTTGGTGTTTCAAATGCACAGCAAATGCTTGGTATTTGCTTAAGCCCAAGGATGAACTAGTTAGTGCTAAGCAGTTCAGTATACATTTCTCAGATCTAACCAGCATGTGCAGAATAAAGCTTTCATATAAGCTGTATAAATTCTTCAGCCTTTACAGTCACAAAGGAAACATTTCCAGGCATGAAACAATGCAATGAGTTACAGGGTGTACAGACAGCAGCTGAAACAACAGCCCAGAGATACGTGAACTCCTGTGTTTGCCTCTAACACACAGCTACTTCAGGTGCCTACCAAAAAACTCAAAATCTAGTCATCATTTGGCGGAGGACCATTTGAGCGGAAGCATCCAACTGCTCAGGCTTCAAAAACATGGCACTGCTGCAGGACAACCATTCTTCAGCGAAGAAAACTGTGTCAGAAGAAACAGCTCACCATTTCTCCCATGTATAATTGTGGACAAAGCTGTGTAACAGCCACACAAATCCTTACGCAAAGTTCAGCCATGAAGTTTAGAAGGAACACTTGGGTCATTAAAAAAAGCATTTTGTATACGGGAGATGGAGAAACAGCTTGGATCGTGACCCTGTTTAGAGCTGGCTGCTGTGTTGACTGCACAGCACTGGCAATTCTGGGAGTTTGCCCTACTAAATCCCACTCAAGAGTAACCTCAAGTCTCATGTGTTACCTTTCCCAGGTCCAGTGCCAGCAGATTTGTTTTGTGCTTGAGATGACCCACTGTAGCCTCCTTTGCTGTAATCTCCAGCTGCCGTTCCCTGCGTTAAGTCATCATAGCCTGCCGGTGTGTACAAGACAAGGTGTTACAGAGTGCAAGCAGCTCTGCAGATGCTCACGTGAAAAGCACAGTAGTAAGCATACCTGCTCCATAGCCATGCTGCCCATAGCCACTTGCTTGCTGGAAAGGAGTTGATGCGGTGTTCAGGTTGACTCCATGCTGTTTAGCAGATGCTGGAGGCACCTGGACAAAGGGCGGGCACAAAAGGCACTGTTAACTGGGGAACCACACACAAAACGCAAGCTTCCTCTGCCACCTAGTGGGGAAGGCACCTCCACCTCACATGGGAAATTTAATCTGGAATTGGGAGCACTGGGATGGCCTGGGACACGGCACTCACGCTTCCGGCAGTAACTTGCTGTAATGGATTTATGCAAGCCCCAAGTTTTCTGCTAAAGCCATCCCTCTGATTGCACTGCCGCCCTGTCTCAGAACAGGCTGCATATTTCTTTCATTCGCTGACTGTAAACAGCAAATCCTTACCTACCAACTGAAGAAGGAGCAACCACAGGGCTCTCCCTCCAGAATCAAATGAAACACCAACTCCTGCCTGAGGCCGTTTCATAAAACACAGTCCTACAGGGCCCTAAACCAGACTCATCTACCCTTCTGCCTGCAGCATCACCTCTTCCCAAATAACCTTCTTCGTCCTGAGACTAACAGTGCTGCTCTCTGACTTAATGGGGCCTTCTCCATCCTCAAAAGGATTTCCTAGGCACTCAGCTTGCTGACTCTCCATAGACTGGTAAGGGCTTTCAGGAACGCTGAGTCCATGAGCTGCAGTTGTCTGCTATTTACAGTAACCTGTGCAGGAGTCCATGAGTTCTGGCCTTTTAAACTTCCCGTTTTCTCGGAGAAGAGCCTGCACCCATTTTCTCACGCTTGCACATTTTTGCAGATCCCTTGAAGACTGGGGAAAACAACATGACTCCATTCTTGCAAGACCCCACTGGCGTACTGCATCCAGCTCTGGGGTCCCCAGTAAGAGAAAAGACATGGACCTGCTGGAGCGGGTCCAGAGGAGTGCCACAAAAATTATCAGAGGGCTGGAGCACCTCTCCTATGAGGAAAGGCTGAGAGAGTTGGGGTAGTTCAGCCTGATGAAGAGAAGGCTCTGGGGAGACCTTTTTGCAGCCTTTCAATACTTAAAGGGGGCTTATAAGAAAGATGCATAAGAACATTTTATCAGGGCCTGTAGTGACAGGACAAAGGGCAATGATTTTAAAATGAAAGATGGTAGGTTTAGATTAGACATAAAGAAGAAATTTTTTACAGTAAGGGTGGTGAGACACTGGAACAGGTTGCCCAGAGAAGTTGTGGGTGCCCCATCATTGGAAGTGTATCAAGGTCAGATTGGATAGGGCTTTGAGCAGCCCGATCTAGTGACAGATGTCTCTGTCCATGACAGGGGGGTTGGACGAGATGATCTTTGAAGGTCCTTCCCAACCCAAACCATCCTGTGATTCTAAGATGTAGGTTTGGACTGGAGAGAGCAAAAGCAGAGAAGCACGAAAGGAGGGTTACAGTTTAGGCTGTCACACTTACAAACATGGTTGGCCCATACTGGAATGCACTGGGTACACCGGGCACACCAGCATAATAAGGTAACCCAGTGTAGCTGTACCCTGGGGGCAGGGTCGGGTTGAGGAAGGGCTGCTGAGTTGTATGGTGAGTCTGCGTCTGGTTCTGCTGCGGCTGGGCGAGCGTGGTAGCAGGAGCAGGGGAGGCAGAATCCCCACGGCCAAATTTTGTTACGTCACCTGTGAAAGAACGAACTTATCAGAAAAACTATCAAAGCTACTCCAAATGCGGTGGACTGAAACGACTCAAATCCTCTGAATACAAGCAGATAAACAACAGAAGAGAGCACATCCTATACTTGAAAGCCTGCAGTTGTTCATGGGAAGCGCTCTCCTGGGTCTCTGTTCCTGATGGCCATAGCGACATTGCCTGTTTGTGGCACAGAACACCGTGCCATGGCTAATCCATGGATAAAATGGAGATACCAATACTTACCTATCTCACATGGTCCAAGCAGATTCATTACTATCAGATCATTGCAATAAAACAAGCTTAAAGCAGATGTATGGTAAATAGCCAAAGAGCAAATGGTTGTTGGGTTAGAGTGTGACTCTCATGAGGGTTAAACCGATTAGCTAAGCTTCATGGGCTGAAAGCAAGTTAGAATTTACAGGCAGTGATGGGCACACTTTTGTCAATGTTTATTTGTCAATCATGACTAGTTAGATGTCTGGTTCCTCACACCACCAAAGTTCTGGAGACAGTAGCTGAAGGCCAGGAAAGCAAGGCTTGCATCGTGGGCCACCTTATTGAAGAAGTAGGAAGGGAAATTCGGTTATTAACCCAAAAGCAGCTGCCTGAGAGAAGTGATTATGAAGCAGAAAACTCCCAAACACTTGCATTTTCTGTCAGCCTACAGAGCAGCATGTTCATGTGTTTTTCAGGGAGGTGACATACATCAATCATGTCTATCTCATTCCCAATCAGTATTCTTTTTTGTTGGTTACCAAGAAGTATGACAACACTTAATACCCTTAATTCCTTAATAGGAATTATAACGCCCATGGCTACAGTTTTAAACTGGCAGTCAATGAAAACCACTGAGTGAACATCCTGAATGGCATTAATGTCATCTTTGCATGCTGGTAACTGAAGAGCAAGAGCACAAATGATGAAGGGCTTCTTAGACCACATGTTTTTGGGAATGAACTCCATTAGATTTGGGGAAGATGAGGGAGAGCCTGCTAGATGCAGCTGCTGCTGGGAACATAAAAGTGCTAAAATAGCAGTAATAAAGTATGCGGAGCTGCTGAGGGGGGTCTATTCCAGTGGCAAAGAAGGAAAGCAAGCCAGTTGCATTTCGAGAAGAATGACTAAGCTATGGAATATTTTTCAAACACCTGTATATGCTCAGGAAGGGCACTAGACATTTACAATCATAACGATTTTGCACTTATTCTCAAAGGCTATCCAACTAAATCCCAGAAGAAGTCACATATGAATTACTGACCAAAACCATGAAGAAACATCAACGTGAGGGCTGAGAGGGAGATGCTTGCTTTTGTTTGACTAGTTTGGAATGACGGGTTTAACTGCTTACAGAAGGGAAAAGAGATTGCTCTTTCAGCAACGGCACGATGATCTGCATTTAGAAACCACCACATCTCACTTACCCTCCTCATCTTTAAGCAGCGCTCACCTGAGTACGGATTGTTAGCAAGGCTCCCATCTCTGCCCGTCAAGGTTGCAGGAGCAGGGAATGTAATTCCGTAGTAATCCTTGGAAAGAGACAACATCTTTTATTAATAGTTGAAACTGTAACAGAGCTGGACAGGTCTCATGAACACTGTATTATACACAGAAGAAAATTTAAAAAGGAAGAACTAAACGAGGTTTGGGCAGAAGGTGATCTAATCGCTTACAGCAGAGCTGAAGATTTACCTGGATTCTCTACTTCAAAATAAACCTACTTTGTAGACATTTTTATTATTACATACAAATACTTAATCTCTTAATGGTAAGTTAAAGGCAATGACTACAAACTTTCCTCTCCCAGTCCTCATCTCTGAGCTGTCACCTTCCAGTGAGCCTGCACCTGGAAGAGCAACAGACCACCAGGGGCCAAAGACTTAGGGTCAGGCCAGGAGCATAATCAGATCATGGATGTAGTCTAAAGGTTTTTACCCTTGCATCATGCTCTGTTTTTTAAGTGGAAACGTCAGCTAGGAAAACAGCACAAATATTAAAAAAAAAACAACCAAAAAAAACCCCAACAACAACAAAAAAAAAACCACACAAAAGAAAAGGGGGGGAAGGGGGGAAAAGAGTTACTACCTGATGACTGGAAAATTTATTTTAACTATGTTACAGATCTCAGACAGTCTCCACAGTGGAGTGTGCAAGACAATCCATTGTGGTACATGAAGAAAATGGGTTTTGTACCATTAATAAATACAATTTTAAAAATTTAAAAATAGTGTTTGTTTAACCTTTCTTTTGTCCTTTTTTAATTTCTATTTTTGTGTATATTTTATGATATACATATTTGTACAGTAGTATACGTATATAATTTAGAAATAAAAATACATTGCGGTTGAGTGGTCACAAGTTATTTACCGATGGGGTGTGTGATCAAAAAAGGTGGAGACCATTGCCTTAAATCATTTTTCTAGGTCCTCTACAGGAAGGTAAGACAGACCTCACCCCAAAAACGCACCCAAAACCAAAGCAGCATTTTGTCTTCAGTTTAGGAGAAAAAGAGAAAAAACTTTGCCCTTCCCCCTCTGGGTGAACTCCACATGTGGGCCTGGTACTCTGATAAGTGGTTTTCCTCCTAATTCTCATGGTTTACTCCTCACCACCTCTGATCAATCAAGAGTTAATGCTTTA
Source organism: Chroicocephalus ridibundus (assembly GCF_963924245.1). Taxonomy (NCBI): domain Eukaryota; kingdom Metazoa; phylum Chordata; class Aves; order Charadriiformes; family Laridae; genus Chroicocephalus; species Chroicocephalus ridibundus. The sequence goes on along the minus strand of NC_086316.1, from coordinate 77,137,047 downwards.
CCCACTAATCTATCCATTTCCACACATTCTCCAACACCGGAAAAACATCCTCCCTTCTTCATACCTCTCTGAAAATTCCCCAGCACCTCAAACGCTTTCTCCAAGTTGACAGCACCTTCCAGCTTGCTGCATTTCTGTGCATCACCCCCGTGTTTCCTGCACTGAATTCTCTATTGCTGAACATGAAATAGTCCAGCAACGACTTAGTATTGCAGGTGCTTGCCGTAACTTGAAACAGTGATGTAAGTGGGAGTTTGTTATAGACCCCCTAATCAGGATGTAGAAACCGAGGAAGTATTCTATAAGCGGCTGGCAGAGGTCTCGCGATCATCTGCCCTTGTTCTTGTGGGGGATTTCAACTTCCCGGATGTCCGCTGGGAATACTACACCGCAGAGAGGGAACAGTCCCGGAGGTTCCTGGAGTGTGTGGAAGACAACTTCCTAACACAGCTGGTGAAGGAACCTACTAGGGGAAGTGCCCTACTGGAGCTACTGTTTGTTAACAGAGAAGGTCTTGTGGGGGATGTAAAGGTTGGAGGTCGTCTTGGGCAGAGTGACCATGAAATGATAGAGTTTTCAATTCTTGGTGAAGGGAGGCGGGGAGCCAGCAAAACTGCCACCTTGGATTTCCGAAGGGCAGACTTTAGCCTGTTTAGGAGCATGGTTGAGAGTGTCCCTTGGGAGGCAGTTTTGAAGAGCAAAGGTGCCCAGGAAAGCTGGTCATACTTCAAGCAGGTGCTCTTAGAAGCACAGAAGGCCATCCCCATGTCCCGAAAGACGAGCCGACGGGGAAGAAGGCCAGCCTGGCTAAATAGAGAGCTTTGGCTGGACCTCAGAAAAAAAAGGAAGGCTTACATTCTCTGGAAAAGGGGCTTGGCAATTTATGAGGATTATCAAGATATAACAAAGCTATGCAGGGGGAAGATTAGAAAGGCCAAAGCTCAATCAGAACTCAGCTTGGCCACTGCAGTTAAAGACAACAAGAAGAGATTTTTCCAGTATATCAACAGAAAAAGGAAAACTAGGGAAAATATAGGTCCACTGATGAATGAGACGGGTGCCCTAGTGGTGGAAGACACAGAGAAGGCAGAGTTACTGAATGCCTTCTTTTCTTCGGTCTTCACTGATAAAGCCGTCCCTCACGCATCCCATACCCTGGAGGCAAGGGGGAAGGTCTGGAGAGAGGAAGATTTTCCCTTAGTTGAGGAGGACCGGGTCAGAGACCACTTGGCCAAGCTGGACATTCATAAATCCATGAGCCCTGACGGGATGCACCCGCGAGTGCTGAGAGAGCTGGCAGATGTTATCGCTAGACCACTCTCCATTGTCTTTGAAAAGTCATGGGGAACAGGAGAGGTGCCTGAGGACTGGAGGAAGGCTGACATCACTCCAATCTTCAAAAAAGGCAAGAAGGAGGACCCAGGGAACTACAGGCCGGTTAGCCTCACCTCTGTCCCTGGGAAGGTAATGGAGCCACTCATTCTGGATGTCGTCTCCAAACACATAGAGGAACAGGAAGTTATTGGAAGTGGTCAGCATGGATTTACCAAGGGCAAATCATGCCTGACCAATCTGATAGCTTTCTATGATGTTATAACGGGTTGGCTGGATGAGGGGAGAGCCGTAGATGTCATCTACCTTGACCTTAGCAAGGCTTTTGACACTGTCTCCCATAACAGCCTCATTAGGAAGCTGAGGAAGTATGGGCTAGATGAGGTGACAGTGAGGTGGATCGAGAGCTGGCTGAGTGACAGAACTCAGAGGGTTGTGATCAGCGGCACAGAGTCCAGTTGGAGGCCTGTAACGACTGGTGTCCCTCAGGGGTCAATACTTGGACCAATTTTGTTCAATATATTCATTAATGACCTAGATGAGGGGACAGAGTGTATCCTCAGCAAGTTTGCTGATGATACCAAGCTGGGAGGGGTGGCCGACACTCCAGAGGGCCGTGCTGCCATCCAGCGTGACCTGGACAGGCTGGAGAGCTGGGCAGAGAAGAGCCTAATGAGGTTCAACAAAAGCAAGTGTAAGGTCCTGCACCTGGGAAGGAAGAATGCCAAACACCAGTATATGTTAGGGGCGGACATGCTGGGAAGCAGCTCTGAGGAGAAGGACCTGGGGGTCCTGGTAGACAGCAAATTATCCATGAGCCAGCAGTGTGCCCTTGTCGCCAAGAAGGCCAATGGCATCCTGGGCTGCATAGGGAAGACTGTGGCCAGTAGGTCGAGGGAGGTCATTCTCCCCCTCTACTCTGCACTGGTGAGGCCACAACTGGAGTACTGTGTCCAGTTTTGGGCTCCCCAGTTCAAGAGGGACAGGGAACTACTGGAGCGAGTCCAGCGTAGGGCAACCAAGATGATTATGGGACTGGAGCACCTCCCTTATGAGGAAAGGCTGAAAGAGCTGGGACTCTTTAGCCTGGAGAAGAGAAGGTTGAGGGGGGACCTGATTAATGTTTACAAGTACCTAAAGGGTGGGTTTAAGGAGGACGGAGCCAGGCTCTTTTCAATGGTTCCCAGCGACAGGACGAGGGGCAATGGGCACAAGTCAGAACATAGGAAGTTCCGTTCAAATACACGGAAAAACTTCTTTACAGTGAGGGTGACAGAGCACTGGAACAGGCTGCCCAGGGAGGGTGTGGAGTCCCCTTCTCTGGAGATTTTCAAGACCCGCCTGGATGCAGCCCTGAGGGATGTGCTTTAGGCAATCCTGCTCTAGCAGGGGAGTTGGACTAGATGATCTCTAGAGGTCCCTTCCAACTCTGAAGATTCCGTGATTCTGTGATTTCATCATCCTTTCCTTCCCTTCCCAGGTAATTCCACCTTATCAACTCTGGCATGAATCTCTTAACAAAACACAATCAAATTCACATTAAAAGTTTTAGCAGATTACTCAAAAGCAGCACTCCTGTCTCCTTCCAAGGGAAATTCCAGAAAAAGCAGATTTGCAGAAGAGATCTGAACTAGAACTGACACGCTAGCATTTTCCCCTATATAAATTAGACAAAATATAACAAAATGCGCATAAAAACAGGATCTAAGGATTGCAATTATTCCCACCACCTCTCAGGTGGGGGAAAAACACATCAGCACTGCATATCCCAATCTCACACATCTGTGCATACACACATTCAAAACAAAAAATCATTAGGAAATATAAGCTCATGCCAATTATCTTTTCACTTCACGCCCACCCATAGGAAAACATCAGAAGAGATTCTGTGCTCTTCAAACACCATGGGTATTTCCTGACCTACAGAAGGCATGCAGAAGAAGGTGCCTGAAGTCAAAACTGAAATATCAGGAATATATTCAAAAGCTGAGACAGAAAAGGACTGAAAAATAGTAAGTCATCTGACGTAACAGATTTAAGCTCCACAAAGCAGCTTCCTAGGTACCACACACAGCAGCTAAAGCATTTGTAAGATCTCTGCTACACAGGCAGCCTGACACAGGCTAACAGAAAAGATAGCATGTAATTGCTATGTAATACACACAGAAAATAATAATAATAATAAAATATACAGAATATTCACATTAGGAAATTGAGTTAAATTAAAAAAGAACCCCCTCCCAAACGTCAGGAGAAACCGCTGTTCTCGCTGCATCAGCAGCCACCGGCACCCCTCTCTGCTGGAAGCTTCCCAGGAAGCAGTGACGACTTGAACTTGGATCTCTGCCCACTTTCACTTTCTCGATGTAAGCAGACCAGCATGTCAAAGACAAATATTCCCACCTGCTCCTGCCTCCCAAATGCCCAATATTGACAAATTTCTACAACAAATTCAAAGCACAAAAAAACCGCAAAAATCTAGAAATCAAAATCATTGCATGAATAGTTAATGAAAAATCCTTCGTGACATTTATGCCTTTATTTATAAATATCAACACACTAAGGACAAATAATTCAGGGGGCAGGGGGAAAGACAGACGACCCTAAAAGGAAAGCATGCATAGACACATATACACAAATAATATCAAAGCGTGAAATAAGAAAAATAGGGGTTGGTAGAGAAAGAAAATTGAAAATAAAAACCAAGCAAGAACACACACATATGAGATGAAAAGGAAACCCCTAAATACATCCCCAGTACAGCTGCCCCAAAAGCCTCTGCCCTGTGCTTTCACATCCCCCATTGAACCACAGCAGCACAACAGCCGGGTTCTCCCGCATCCCAACAGCAGCCCCGGGAAAGAACCAGCTCCCCTTCCCTATGGCCACCTCTCACTCACGCTGACAAGCACAAAGCAGCCCTCAGGAGAAAGTAAATAGAAAGCAAAACTGAAAATGGGAAGAGGGAAATTCTGTCTAGAGGATGATGATGAAAGGAAAGCCAAGGCACTGCATAAAGCTGGACACCCGGCAGCACCCCAAGCACAGTGCCCACCCGCACCACCACCGAGCCTCACCAGCCTCCTGCCCACCACCACACACCATGCCTGCGCCCGCAACCCACCACACCCGCCTGCGCCACGGCGCCCCGACGCTCCTGCTCCTCCTGACGGCTCTCGCCACCACCCTCGCCTGCCACCACCTGCACCCCCTAGACACCACCTTCGCCTGGGACAGCATCAAGACTCTGAAGGCCATGGCTCCCAGACCGCCACAGCCCTGCCAACACCAACAGGCGCCCTTCCCCTTCCCCGACACCCTCCTCCACAACAGCCACCCACAGCAAGCCGCCGCCACCGCCCGACACATCCTCGACAACCTCTTCGCCACCCTCAGCGCACAGAGCACCCCCCAACACTGGGACGACCAGGCACGCCATCGCCTCCTCAACCACCTCCATCATTACATCAATCACCTGGAGCGATGCCTGCCAGCCAACAGGACACTCATCAAAAGCCAAGGGCCTCGCAACCTGATGCTCAGCATCAACAAATACTTCAGGCGCATCCACAACTTCCTCCACACCCACAACCACAGCGCCTGTGCCTGGGACCACGTCCGCCTCGAAGTTCGCGCCTCTTTCCAACGTGTGGACACACTGATACGGCAAATGAAGAGCCCAGCCACTCCTGGTACCCCCTAAACCCACCCGTGCCAAATGCCCATCCCCAGCCAATGTCGGAGACCGCAGGGATTGCTCAGCTCCGCTCAACACCTCTTCCAGCCAGGAGCCTGCACCGACAGGGAAGTGGGCATGACTGTGGCGAGGAGGGGGCCAGGCTGCGGAACAGCCTGCACACCCACACTGCAGACACACCTTTGCTGGGAAGGAAGGAGAAGGAAATGGTTGTGCTTCACATTAATGGACACAGACGAGGCAATGGGGAGAGGGGTGGTATTTATTATCCACGGCATTTTCTTGCCCATCCAGACTGTGACTTCCACTGATGGAGGGAAGGTCCCCATGGACATCGCAGGACTCTTATGCCAACCACTATTTATCATAAAACTCTATTTATTTATTTAACTTGCCATTATTTTATTTTATTTATTTATTTATTTATTCGCTTGTTGGAAATAAAGACTTTTTGAAAAACAAAAAAGAAGAAAAATGAAACGAGGTGGTCATAATGTATATACCTGACAGGCAAAGACAAAATAAGATCTCTGCAGGCAGGCAGGGACGAACCTCCCTCCTGTAGCACATCCCATCAATGCCTCCTGCCCCAGTTGAAGGCTCCAGACAGCAGGCCACTCTTGGGGACCCAGCATGGTCCTTCAAGCCTACAGGGATCTCCCACTGATGCCAGACCATAGGAGAACACACATGGCTAGATGGCATGATGTCTGCACTGCACGCTCCTCCTGTCTCATCACCCACCCTCTCCATTCCCAACCCTCTCCCACTGCAAAGATGTGAAAATCATCCGCAAACCACGACCCCACCACAAACAGCCATTTAGCAATGCCATAGCACTGCTTGAGACCAGGTAGGGTGGCGTGGAATAGGTACACCTCAAAGAGGCAAGGAGGGGATCCACCAAGGCCTGTGGTGATTTGGACAAGCAAGAGCACCCCAATGCTTCCAAACCCACCTGAGCAACACCAAAAAGCCACAAAAGCCACAGGAGATGAACAGGACTGCTCATTGCTCTCCTACAACCACCACAAATGGCCCAGGACACTCCTGCCTGTGCTCACACACTAGTGGTCATGGGGACCTGCCTCACTACACGGATCACAACGGCCTAGGGCTTGTTCACCCCAATACATCCTTAGCAAACAAAAAGATACATCCCCCAAACACCACCACCCAACATGGTTCAAATTAACCAGCACAGACCAACACAGAATGACCCATGAAGGAAGCTGCCCATGCACCACCAGCACCAGGTGCTCCTTTGCCCTCCAACCACCACCCCAAAAATATCTGCCCCAGCTACTTTGCCCTCCCCAGGGAAGTCTGCGCAAGACAACACAAAAGTTCAGCGGTTCTGGCCTCCGCCCACCTGGGACAAAGAGGTTGCTCTCCATGCTCAGTCACACCATCACACCACCTCCACCACCACATAACACCAAGGGCACTGCTCTGTGCAAATACAAAGAAGCACTTTCCGCACAGCTGGAGAGCAAGAAAACAAGTGAGACCAAACATATTTGGTTATAGAGCAGGACCACTCAAGATGCAACTTCCAGGTTGTACTATAGTCCTCCTGGTGTTCCCTCTAACCAGAAATACCCTTTGATGCCAGGCAGGGGGGACCTCATTGGCTTTGTCTTATCTGAAGTGTCTGAAGAAAGAAAATCTCAATCAGACATAAATAGAGAGTGTGAGAAACAAGTTCCGGTCCGAATGAAATAGGCTCAGGCAGAATCCTCTGTGAAGCACATTTTCATTCACGTTCTTGCAAGAGCCGGTGACCTAGCAAGTAGGCACACTCTCAGTTCTTGAAACACACCTTTTTATTCCCTAATCCCGGCCAAATTTTTCCCTCCCCTGTTTCCCATTGGTTAGGTACTCCAGGGTTCACAGTCTGTCCGAGGCGCCTAAAATTCTTCCTGCATGTCCTGCCTCCGTTTACTTCTCCTTACGCTACACCTAAAGAGATTATCTGACTAGTTTCTTTCCTTCCTTTTTGGTAACAAAAAATTTGCTCAATGTCATTAGCCCTGGTTAAATGTTTGACTACCCTTCTAGAAACTAATCCAGTAGGAATCAGTTTGTCCTTTTGTCTATGTGATAAGAGATGTTCTACAAGCCTTTCCTGGAGTCTCTTTGTCTTAGTCATTCCCTTATGTTACCTCTGATGGAAACGGTTTTTCTCCTCTGCAGAAGCAATACCTGCCTTTCTTACAAGAGGAGGAGAGGAAACAACCCACGTTAGAACACAGGGAATTAAACATGAAAGAATAAACACATGTTTATTAACTCTACAATGAAGTTAAAACACCACCAGAAGAGGGATCAGGGAGGATGGACAAGGATACCCATAACCTCCTCAGACACCACCTACTTTCAGCAACAGATTCCACTTGGGACTTCCAGAGAAAAAGACACCATTGGAAAAAAAAAAAAGAGAAGCAACAATGCAAAAAGAGTGATTTAAAAAAACAAAAAAACAACAGAGACAAAAAGAGAAGTTCCAGTAGTATGAAAGCAAAAATTAAGACATATGCACTTCATGGAGAAAACTCTGGAAAATGGAAAAAGGGATGTTTCTACAGGACTTTTTCCTCTATGAGACATGAGACAGGGCTCAGAAAAAAATCCACAACTGACAAAATTAACAAAAATCATCCTATGTAAAAATATTCCTGGCGGTGTCTCCTTCAGTGTTCAATAAGCAATAACTTAGAAAAGACTTCCTCTACCACATCTAAATCAAGTTAAACCAGAAAAAGGAAAAAGGGATTTTAGAAGTTCATCGATGAGCATACAGAGCTCAAAAAAATCACCTCAACAATGGACTTCCAAGACTTCAAGAGCTCTGGAGAATCCGAAGACATACATCATTTTAAAAAACTACAAGAATGAAAAAAGAAAAGATGTCTTCATACGAAAAAAACCATGATAAACGCATCGAAAGTAAAAAATCCACAAGAAATACAACAGTATTACATAACAAAAAGAAACTTAGGCAGGACGGGAAATTCAATGCAAAACAAGAGCCCTGAGAGATCATGAAGGAGGAAAAGAAGAAACCACAAAACAATGACAATAGAAAACAACTACGAATTAAGTCATTAACCACAGTACTTTCGCATCCCCCCCTCAACCACTACAGCCAACCTCCCCACAACACACCACCAGCAAAGCACCGCCACCCCCCTCCCCACGCGCGGGGACACCCCAACAACGCACTTCCCCAAGACCACCACAGCCACCAGGCAAAAATGAAAACGACAGCCGGAAACTCGCTGCGACCAGAAAGCGAGGAAGCCGAAGCCGCGGCACCCCATAAAGCCCCACACCCGGCAGCACCCCAAGCACAGCGCCCACCCGCACCACCACCGAGCCTCACCAGCCTCCTGCCCACCACCACACACCATGCCTGCGCCCGCAACCCACCACACCCGCCTGCGCCACGGCGCCCCGACGCTCCTGCTCCTCCTGACGGCTCTCGCCACCACCCTCGCCTGCCGCCACCTGCCTCCCTGCCACTCCACCTTCCCCTGGGACAGCCTCAGCATCCTCCGGGACATGGCTCCCAGACCGCCACAGCCCTGCCAACACCAACAGGCGCCCTTCCCCTTCCCCGACACCCTCCTCCACAACAGCCACCCACAGCAAGCCGCCGCCACCGCCCGACACATCCTCGACAACCTCTTCGCCACCCTCAGCGCACAGAGCACCCCCCAACACTGGGACGACCAGGCACGCCATCGCCTCCTCAACAACCTCCACCGCCACAGCCAGCAGCTCCAGCAATGCCTCGCACCCAACGGCACGCTCTCCCAAGGACAAGGGCCCCGCAACCGCACGCTCACCATCAGCAAATACTTCAGGCGCATCCACAACTTCCTCCACACCCACAACCACAGCGCCTGCGCCTGGGACCACGTCCGCCTCGAAGTTCGCGCCTCTTTCCAGCGCCTCCACAACCTCACCCGCACCATGTGCAATTAGACCAACCGCCCCGACCAACCCGCGCGCACCCACGCGCCCCCGCCACCACTTCTCCAACACCGACGCGGCCCCACCGCGGGCCTCCCGCCTCCCCTCACCCGTGCCAAGAGCCGCTGCAACAACGGCCCTGCGCCCTCAGCCTCCACTGACCCCCTCCCCTATTTATACAACTCCCTCTATTTATTTTCACAATGCCTTTTATCTATTTATTCACCTATTTATTCCACAGACAATAAAGACCTGTTGCAAAAACCGTGACACTGCCTCCCCTCTCACAAGCACAGCCACCAGCCTTTGGCGTGGCGGGAAGCCACCTCCACTCAACACCTACTCCGCTCAACCCCTGCTCCAAACAGGGCTCCGCACATCCCGTGCCCGCTCTTCTCTTTGCCGCCTGCCCAAGGAGCCGCTGGCCTCAACCTCCTGCCAAAACCTCCGCGCCAGCCTTTAGCCATCGTCATCACCATCGGCTCGGCGGCCCTCCCCCTCCTCAACACTGTCCACCTTCCACCCCGCTTCACATCAACTCACCATCAGATCCCCAGTCCTCACTACAAGGACAGCACGGACCTCTCGGAGCGGGTCCAGACCAGGGCTACAAACACCCTCACAGGGATGGAACACCTCTCCTGGGAGGGCAGGATGAGAGAGCTGGCGTTCCCCAGACGGGAGAAGGGAAGGCTCCGGCGAGACCTTCTCCCACCCTTTCAACGCTTCAAGGGCGCTTGGAAGAAACACGGGGACGCGACTTTTTAGCAGGGCCTCTAGCGACAGGAGAGGGGGTAAACGGCTTTAAACACACACAGAAGAGACCCAGACTAGACACAAGGAAGCCATCTTTTACCGTGAGGGGGCTCAAACGCTGGCACAGCTTGCCCACAGACGTCCTACACGCCCCGCCCCGGCAAACAGGCAAGGGCACGTCGGAGGGCGCTCTGGGCAACAGGATCCCCTTCAAAAAGGCCCTGCGCGGGGCCGGGGGGTTGCACCAGACGACCTTGAAAGCTCCCGCCCAACCCAAACCACTCAACCACTCTATCGCTTGCATCTGCCTGACTTCCGCTACTCTTCCCACCTCAGGCAGCTTTCAAGACAACGCTCGCCCTGCGCTGCTCCAAAACGCCTTGCACCACCAACTCTTCGAGGGCAACACGGACAAGGGACAGCCACGCACCTCCAACACCAGCCCACCTCCTGCAGTCACGGCCCCCAGGGGCGCCACATCACCACGCACCAGCCAGCACCCCAAGCACGGCACCCACCGACACAACGTTAACTAACAAGACCATAACTCCCAGACCACCACCGCCTTCCCGCCACACCAACACACGCACACCGTGTCCCCCTCCCTCCAAAAGCCTTGACAAAACGCCTGACACAGTCTCTCGCACAAGCAGAACACCGTCCTTGTCCTTGCCCTTGGCAAGGGACCCAAAAACCTTAGCGGCGGCACCCTCCACCTCCTCCTCCCCCTACAGCTCTACAACTACATCACCTGCCTCAGCTCCACCTCCACACGGACTCTCGGACGTCCCTCCTCCATCCAGCGGCACCGCGGCTCACGCCACCCCAAACGGCCCAACCCTTCCCTTACGGGGGACATCATCATCTTTGCTCTCCAGCCACCTCAGGCAAGGAGGCAGAGAAAACGCAACAAGACCCCTGCTACAGGGACACACGCATGGCACCACAGCCAGGGACCCAACGCAGCAGCAGCAGCAGCAGCAGCGGGAGGAGGAGAAAAACTCTTCCCTTTCTCCTCTTCCTTTTCCTCAAGCCTTGCCTCCCCATTCGCACCAGCTTCAAACACAGAGGCTGGGGCAGCTCCAGCCAGCAACACATCCAATGCTCAACTGCCTACGCCCAGAGCCACCTCCTCGCCAGCCACCGCCACCCCCAGGGGCCACCCTCGCTCCAGCCGGGGGCTCCCCAGCCTCTGACAAGTGACATCGCTTCACAACCCTGCCCAACACGAAAAGGAAAGGCCAGCTAAGATGAAAACAAAGGCGAGCCACAAGCGAAAGGAAAACACACCACAACCAACACCAGGGCATTAGACGGAAAAGACACTCGCGCACCAGGGGAAACTTCAGCTGCAGAAAAGAGGCACCACAGCTCGCCCTGCAGGCAACAGGGAAACCCTAACACACCTCCCGCCACAGCTGCTGCCCGCAAGGGCTCTGCCCCACCGCTTTCGCATCCCCCCCTCAACCACTACAGCCAACCTCCCCACAACACACCACCAGCAAAGCACCGCCACCCCCCTCCCCACGCGCGGGGACACCCCAACAACGCACTTCCCCAAGACCACCACAGCCACCAGGCAAAAATGAAAACGACAGCCGGAAACTCGCTGCGACCAGAAAGCGAGGAAGCCGAAGCCGCGGCACCCCATAAAGCCCCACACCCGGCAGCACCCCAAGCACAGCGCCCACCCGCACCACCACCGAGCCTCACCAGCCTCCTGCCCACCACCACACACCATGCCTGCGCCCGCAACCCACCACACCCGCCTGCGCCACGGCGCCCCGACGCTCCTGCTCCTCCTGACGGCTCTCGCCACCACCCTCGCCTGCCGCCACCTGCCTCCCTGCCACTCCACCTTCCCCTGGGACAGCCTCAGCATCCTCCGGGACATGGCTCCCAGACCGCCACAGCCCTGCCAACACCAACAGGCGCCCTTCCCCTTCCCCGACACCCTCCTCCACAACAGCCACCCACAGCAAGCCGCCGCCACCGCCCGACACATCCTCGACAACCTCTTCGCCACCCTCAGCGCACAGAGCACCCCCCAACACTGGGACGACCAGGCACGCCATCGCCTCCTCAACAACCTCCACCGCCACAGCCAGCAGCTCCAGCAATGCCTCGCACCCAACGGCACGCTCTCCCAAGGACAAGGGCCCCGCAACCGCACGCTCACCATCAGCAAATACTTCAGGCGCATCCACAACTTCCTCCACACCCACAACCACAGCGCCTGCGCCTGGGACCACGTCCGCCTCGAAGTTCGCGCCTCTTTCCAGCGCCTCCACAACCTCACCCGCACCATGTGCAATTAGACCAACCGCCCCGACCAACCCGCGCGCACCCACGCGCCCCCGCCACCACTTCTCCAACACCGACGCGGCCCCACCGCGGGCCTCCCGCCTCCCCTCACCCGTGCCAAGAGCCGCTGCAACAACGGCCCTGCGCCCTCAGCCTCCACTGACCCCCTCCCCTATTTATACAACTCCCTCTATTTATTTTCACAATGCCTTTTATCTATTTATTCACCTATTTATTCCACAGACAATAAAGACCTGTTGCAAAAACCGTGACACTGCCTCCCCTCTCACAAGCACAGCCACCAGCCTTTGGCGTGGCGGGAAGCCACCTCCACTCAACACCTACTCCGCTCAACCCCTGCTCCAAACAGGGCTCCGCACATCCCGTGCCCGCTCTTCTCTTTGCCGCCTGCCCAAGGAGCCGCTGGCCTCAACCTCCTGCCAAAACCTCCGCGCCAGCCTTTAGCCATCGTCATCACCATCGGCTCGGCGGCCCTCCCCCTCCTCAACACTGTCCACCTTCCACCCCGCTTCACATCAACTCACCATCAGATCCCCAGTCCTCACTACAAGGACAGCACGGACCTCTCGGAGCGGGTCCAGACCAGGGCTACAAACACCCTCACAGGGATGGAACACCTCTCCTGGGAGGGCAGGATGAGAGAGCTGGCGTTCCCCAGACGGGAGAAGGGAAGGCTCCGGCGAGACCTTCTCCCACCCTTTCAACGCTTCAAGGGCGCTTGGAAGAAACACGGGGACGCGACTTTTTAGCAGGGCCTCTAGCGACAGGAGAGGGGGTAAACGGCTTTAAACACACACAGAAGAGACCCAGACTAGACACAAGGAAGCCATCTTTTACCGTGAGGGGGCTCAAACGCTGGCACAGCTTGCCCACAGACGTCCTACACGCCCCGCCCCGGCAAACAGGCAAGGGCACGTCGGAGGGCGCTCTGGGCAACAGGATCCCCTTCAAAAAGGCCCTGCGCGGGGCCGGGGGGTTGCACCAGACGACCTTGAAAGCTCCCGCCCAACCCAAACCACTCAACCACTCTATCGCTTGCATCTGCCTGACTTCCGCTACTCTTCCCACCTCAGGCAGCTTTCAAGACAACGCTCGCCCTGCGCTGCTCCAAAACGCCTTGCACCACCAACTCTTCGAGGGCAACACGGACAAGGGACAGCCACGCACCTCCAACACCAGCCCACCTCCTGCAGTCACGGCCCCCAGGGGCGCCACATCACCACGCACCAGCCAGCACCCCAAGCACGGCACCCACCGACACAACGTTAACTAACAAGACCATAACTCCCAGACCACCACCGCCTTCCCGCCACACCAACACACGCACACCGTGTCCCCCTCCCTCCAAAAGCCTTGACAAAACGCCTGACACAGTCTCTCGCACAAGCAGAACACCGTCCTTGTCCTTGCCCTTGGCAAGGGACCCAAAAACCTTAGCGGCGGCACCCTCCACCTCCTCCTCCCCCTACAGCTCTACAACTACATCACCTGCCTCAGCTCCACCTCCACACGGACTCTCGGACGTCCCTCCTCCATCCAGCGGCACCGCGGCTCACGCCACCCCAAACGGCCCAACCCTTCCCTTACGGGGGACATCATCATCTTTGCTCTCCAGCCACCTCAGGCAAGGAGGCAGAGAAAACGCAACAAGACCCCTGCTACAGGGACACACGCATGGCACCACAGCCAGGGACCCAACGCAGCAGCAGCAGCAGCAGCAGCGGGAGGAGGAGAAAAACTCTTCCCTTTCTCCTCTTCCTTTTCCTCAAGCCTTGCCTCCCCATTCGCACCAGCTTCAAACACAGAGGCTGGGGCAGCTCCAGCCAGCAACACATCCAATGCTCAACTGCCTACGCCCAGAGCCACCTCCTCGCCAGCCACCGCCACCCCCAGGGGCCACCCTCGCTCCAGCCGGGGGCTCCCCAGCCTCTGACAAGTGACATCGCTTCACAACCCTGCCCAACACGAAAAGGAAAGGCCAGCTAAGATGAAAACAAAGGCGAGCCACAAGCGAAAGGAAAACACACCACAACCAACACCAGGGCATTAGACGGAAAAGACACTCGCGCACCAGGGGAAACTTCAGCTGCAGAAAAGAGGCACCACAGCTCGCCCTGCAGGCAACAGGGAAACCCTAACACACCTCCCGCCACAGCTGCTGCCCGCAAGGGCTCTGCCCCACCGCTTTCGCATCCCCCCCTCAACCACTACAGCCAACCTCCCCACAACACACCACCAGCAAAGCACCGCCACCCCCCTCCCCACGCGCGGGGACACCCCAACAACGCACTTCCCCAAGACCACCACAGCCACCAGGCAAAAATGAAAACGACAGCCGGAAACTCGCTGCGACCAGAAAGCGAGGAAGCCGAAGCCGCGGCACCCCATAAAGCCCCACACCCGGCAGCACCCCAAGCACAGCGCCCACCCGCACCACCACCGAGCCTCACCAGCCTCCTGCCCACCACCACACACCATGCCTGCGCCCACAACCCACCACACCCGCCTGCGCCACGGCGCCCCGACGCTCCTGCTCCTCCTGACGGCTCTCGCCACCACCCTCGCCTGCCGCCACCTGCCTCCCTGCCACTCCACCTTCCCCTGGGACAGCCTCAGCATCCTCCGGGACATGGCTCCCAGACCGCCACAGCCCTGCCAACACCAACAGGCGCCCTTCCCCTTCCCCGACACCCTCCTCCACAACAGCCACCCACAGCAAGCCGCCGCCACCGCCCGACACATCCTCGACAACCTCTTCGCCACCCTCAGCGCACAGAGCACCCCCCAACACTGGGACGACCAGGCACGCCATCGCCTCCTCAACAACCTCCACCGCCACAGCCAGCAGCTCCAGCAATGCCTCGCACCCAACGGCACGCTCTCCCAAGGACAAGGGCCCCGCAACCGCACGCTCACCATCAGCAAATACTTCAGGCGCATCCACAACTTCCTCCACACCCACAACCACAGCGCCTGCGCCTGGGACCACGTCCGCCTCGAAGTTCGCGCCTCTTTCCAGCGCCTCCACAACCTCACCCGCACCATGTGCAATTAGACCAACCGCCCCGACCAACCCGCGCGCACCCACGCGCCCCCGCCACCACTTCTCCAACACCGACGCGGCCCCACCGCGGGCCTCCCGCCTCCCCTCACCCGTGCCAAGAGCCGCTGCAACAACGGCCCTGCGCCCTCAGCCTCCACTGACCCCCTCCCCTATTTATACAACTCCCTCTATTTATTTTCACAATGCCTTTTATCTATTTATTCACCTATTTATTCCACAGACAATAAAGACCTGTTGCAAAAACCGTGACACTGCCTCCCCTCTCACAAGCACAGCCACCAGCCTTTGGCGTGGCGGGAAGCCACCTCCACTCAACACCTACTCCGCTCAACCCCTGCTCCAAACAGGGCTCCGCACATCCCGCGCCCGCTCTTCTCTTTGCCGCCTCCCCAAGGAGCCGCTGGCCTCAACCTCCTGCCAAAACCTCCGCGCCAGCCTTTAGCCATCGTCATCACCATCGGCTCGGCGGCCCTCCCCCTCCTCAACACTGTCCACCTTCCACCCCGCTTCACATCAACTCACCATCAGATCCCCAGTCCTCACTACAAGGACAGCACGGACCTCTCGGAGCGGGTCCAGACCAGGGCTACAAACACCCTCACAGGGATGGAACACCTCTCCTGGGAGGGCAGGATGAGAGAGCTGGCGTTCCCCAGACGGGAGAAGGGAAGGCTCCGGCGAGACCTTCTCCCACCCTTTCAACGCTTCAAGGGCGCTTGGAAGAAACACGGGGACGCGACTTTTTAGCAGGGCCTCTAGCGACAGGAGAGGGGGTAAACGGCTTTAAACACACACAGAAGAGACCCAGACTAGACACAAGGAAGCCATCTTTTACCGTGAGGGGGCTCAAACGCTGGCACAGCTTGCCCACAGACGTCCTACACGCCCCGCCCCGGCAAACAGGCAAGGGCACGTCGGAGGGCGCTCTGGGCAACAGGATCCCCTTCAAAAAGGCCCTGCGCGGGGCCGGGGGGTTGCACCAGACGACCTTGAAAGCTCCCGCCCAACCCAAACCACTCAACCACTCTATCGCTTGCATCCGCCTGACTTCCGCTACTCTTCCCACCTCAGGCAGCTTTCAAGACAACGCTCGCCCTGCGCTGCTCCAAAACGCCTTGCACCACCAACTCTTCGAGGGCAACACGGACAAGGGACAGCCACGCACCTCCAACACCAGCCCACCTCCTGCAGTCACGGCCCCCAGGGGCGCCACATCACCACGCACCAGCCAGCACCCCAAGCACGGCACCCACCGACACAACGTTAACTAACAAGACCATAACTCCCAGACCACCACCGCCTTCCCGCCACACCAACACACGCACACCGTGTCCCCCTCCCTCCAAAAGCCTTGACAAAACGCCTGACACAGTCTCTCGCACAAGCAGAACACCGTCCTTGTCCTCGCCCTTGCCCTTGCAAGGGACCCAAAAACCTCAGCGGCGGCACCCTCCACCTCCTCCTCCCCCTACAGCTCTACAACTACATCACCTGCCTCAGCTCCACCTCCACACGGACTCTCGGACGTCCCTCCTCCATCCAGCGGCACCGCGGCTCACGCCACCCCAAACGGCCCAACCCTTCCCTTACGGGGGACATCATCATCTTTGCTCTCCAGCCACCTCAGGCAAGGAGGCAGAGAAAACGCAACAAGACCCCTGCTACAGGGACACACGCATGGCACCACAGCCAGGGACCCAACGCAGCAGCAGCAGCAGCAGCAGCGGGAGGAGGAGAAAAACTCTTCCCTTTCTCCTCTTCCTTTTCCTCAAGCCTTGCCTCCCCATTCGCACCAGCTTCAAACACAGAGGCTGGCGCAGCTCCAGCCAGCAACACATCCAATGCTCAACTGCCTACGCCCAGAGCCACCTCCTCGCCAGCCACCGCCACCCCCAGGGGCCACCCTCGCTCCAGCCGGGGGCTCCCCAGCCTCTGACAAGTGACATCGCTTCACAACCCTGCCCAACACGAAAAGGAAAGGCCAGCTAAGATGAAAACAAAGGCAAGCCACAAGCGAAAGGAAAACACACCACAACCAACACCAGGGCATTAGACGGAAAAGACACTCGCGCACCAGGGGAAACTTCAGCTGCAGAAAAGAGGCACCACAGCTCGCCCTGCAGGCAACAGGGAAACCCTAACACACCTCCCGCCACAGCTGCTGCCCGCAAGGGCTCTGCCCCACCGCTTTCGCATCCCCCCCTCAACCACTACAGCCAACCTCCCCACAACACACCACCAGCAAAGCACCGCCACCCCCCTCCCCACGCGCGGGGACACCCCAACAACGCACTTCCCCAAGACCACCACAGCCACCAGGCAAAAATGAAAACGACAGCCGGAAACTCGCTGCGACCAGAAAGCGAGGAAGCCGAAGCCGCGGCACCCCATAAAGCCCCACACCCGGCAGCACCCCAAGCACAGCGCCCACCCGCACCACCACCGAGCCTCACCAGCCTCCTGCCCACCACCACACACCATGCCTGCGCCCGCAACCCACCACACCCGCCTGCGCCACGGCGCCCCGACGCTCCTGCTCCTCCTGACGGCTCTCGCCACCACCCTCGCCTGCCGCCACCTGCCTCCCTGCCACTCCACCTTCCCCTGGGACAGCCTCAGCATCCTCCGGGACATGGCTCCCAGACCGCCACAGCCCTGCCAACACCAACAGGCGCCCTTCCCCTTCCCCGACACCCTCCTCCACAACAGCCACCCACAGCAAGCCGCCGCCACCGCCCGACACATCCTCGACAACCTCTTCGCCACCCTCAGCGCACAGAGCACCCCCCAACACTGGGACGACCAGGCACGCCATCGCCTCCTCAACAACCTCCACCGCCACAGCCAGCAGCTCCAGCAATGCCTCGCACCCAACGGCACGCTCTCCCAAGGACAAGGGCCCCGCAACCGCACGCTCACCATCAGCAAATACTTCAGGCGCATCCACAACTTCCTCCACACCCACAACCACAGCGCCTGCGCCTGGGACCACGTCCGCCTCGAAGTTCGCGCCTCTTTCCAGCGCCTCCACAACCTCACCCGCACCATGTGCAATTAGACCAACCGCCCCGACCAACCCGCGCGCACCCACGCGCCCCCGCCACCACTTCTCCAACACCGACGCGGCCCCACCGCGGGCCTCCCGCCTCCCCTCACCCGTGCCAAGAGCCGCTGCAACAACGGCCCTGCGCCCTCAGCCTCCACTGACCCCCTCCCCTATTTATACAACTCCCTCTATTTATTTTCACAATGCCTTTTATCTATTTATTCACCTATTTATTCCACAGACAATAAAGACCTGTTGCAAAAACCGTGACACTGCCTCGCCTCTCACAAGCACAGCCACCAGCCTTTGGCGTGGCGGGAAGCCACCTCCACTCAACACCTACTCCGCTCAACCCCTGCTCCAAACAGGGCTCCGCACATCCCGCGCCCGCTCTTCTCTTTGCCGCCTCCCCAAGGAGCCGCTGGCCTCAACCTCCTGCCAAAACCTCCGCGCCAGCCTTTAGCCATCGTCATCACCATCGGCTCGGCGGCCCTCCCCCTCCTCAACACTGTCCACCTTCCACCCCGCTTCACATCAACTCACCATCAGATCCCCAGTCCTCACTACAAGGACAGCACGGACCTCTCGGAGCGGGTCCAGACCAGGGCTACAAACACCCTCACAGGGATGGAACACCTCTCCTGGGAGGGCAGGATGAGAGAGCTGGCGTTCCCCAGACGGGAGAAGGGAAGGCTCCGGCGAGACCTTCTCCCACCCTTTCAACGCTTCAAGGGCGCTTGGAAGAAACACGGGGACGCGACTTTTTAGCAGGGCCTCTAGCGACAGGAGAGGGGGTAAACGGCTTTAAACACACACAGAAGAGACCCAGACTAGACACAAGGAAGCCATCTTTTACCGTGAGGGGGCTCAAACGCTGGCACAGCTTGCCCACAGACGTCCTACACGCCCCGCCCCGGCAAACAGGCAAGGGCACGTCGGAGGGCGCTCTGGGCAACAGGATCCCCTTCAAAAAGGCCCTGCGCGGGGCCGGGGGGTTGCACCAGACGACCTTGAAAGCTCCCGCCCAACCCAAACCACTCAACCACTCTATCGCTTGCATCCGCCTGACTTCCGCTACTCTTCCCACCTCAGGCAGCTTTCAAGACAACGCTCGCCCTGCGCTGCTCCAAAACGCCTTGCACCACCAACTCTTCGAGGGCAACACGGACAAGGGACAGCCACGCACCTCCAACACCAGCCCACCTCCTGCAGTCACGGCCCCCAGGAGCGCCACATCACCACGCACCAGCCAGCACCCCAAGCACGGCACCCACCGACACAACGTTAACTAACAAGACCATAACTCCCAGACCACCACCGCCTTCCCGCCACACCAACACACGCACACCGTGTCCCCCTCCCTCCAAAAGCCTTGACAAAACGCCTGACACAGTCTCTCACACAAGCAGAACACCGTCCTTGTCCTCGCCCTTGCCCTTGCAAGGGACCCAAAAACCTTAGCGGCGGCACCCTCCACCTCCTCCTCCCCCTACAGCTCTACAACTACATCACCTGCCTCAGCTCCACCTCCACACGGACTCTCGGACGTCCCTCCTCCATCCAGCGGCACCGCGGCTCACGCCACCCCAAACGGCCCAACCCTTCCCTTACGGGGGACATCATCATCTTTGCTCTCCAGCCACCTCAGGCAAGGAGGCAGAGAAAACGCAACAAGACCCCTGCTACAGGGACACACGCATGGCACCACAGCCAGGGACCCAACGCAGCAGCAGCAGCAGCAGCAGCGGGAGGAGGAGAAAAACTCTTCCCTTTCTCCTCTTCCTTTTCCTCAAGCCTTGCCTCCCCATTCGCACCAGCTTCAAACACAGAGGCTGGCGCAGCTCCAGCCAGCAACACATCCAATGCTCAACTGCCTACGCCCAGAGCCACCTCCTCGCCAGCCACCGCCACCCCCAGGGGCCACCCTCGCTCCAGCCGGGGGCTCCCCAGCCTCTGACAAGTGACATCGCTTCACAACCCTGCCCAACACGAAAAGGAAAGGCCAGCTAAGATGAAAACAAAGGCGAGCCACAAGCGAAAGGAAAACACACCACAACCAACACCAGGGCATTAGACGGAAAAGACACTCGCGCACCAGGGGAAACTTCAGCTGCAGAAAAGAGGCACCACAGCTCGCCCTGCAGGCAACAGGGAAACCCTAACACACCTCCCGCCACAGCTGCTGCCCGCAAGGGCTCTGCCCCACCGCTTTCGCATCCCCCCCTCAACCACTACAGCCAACCTCCCCACAACACACCACCAGCAAAGCACCGCCACCCCCCTCCCCACGCGCGGGGACACCCCAACAACGCACTTCCCCAAGACCACCACAGCCACCAGGCAAAAATGAAAACGACAGCCGGAAACTCGCTGCGACCAGAAAGCGAGGAAGCCGAAGCCGCGGCACCCCATAAAGCCCCACACCCGGCAGCACCCCAAGCACAGCGCCCACCCGCACCACCACCGAGCCTCACCAGCCTCCTGCCCACCACCACACACCATGCCTGCGCCCACAACCCACCACACCCGCCTGCGCCACGGCGCCCCGACGCTCCTGCTCCTCCTGACGGCTCTCGCCACCACCCTCGCCTGCCGCCACCTGCCTCCCTGCCACTCCACCTTCCCCTGGGACAGCCTCAGCATCCTCCGGGACATGGCTCCCAGACCGCCACAGCCCTGCCAACACCAACAGGCGCCCTTCCCCTTCCCCGACACCCTCCTCCACAACAGCCACCCACAGCAAGCCGCCGCCACCGCCCGACACATCCTCGACAACCTCTTCGCCACCCTCAGCGCACAGAGCACCCCCCAACACTGGGACGACCAGGCACGCCATCGCCTCCTCAACAACCTCCACTGCCACAGCCAGCAGCTCCAGCAATGCCTCGCACCCAACGGCACGCTCTCCCAAGGACAAGGGCCCCGCAACCGCACGCTCACCATCAACAAATACTTCAGGCGCATCCACAACTTCCTCCACACCCACAACCACAGCGCCTGCGCCTGGGACCACGTCCGCCTCGAAGTTCGCGCCTCTTTCCAGCGCCTCCACAACCTCACCCGCACCATGTGCAATTAGACCAACCGCCCCGACCAACCCGCGCGCACCCACGCGCCCCCGCCACCACTTCTCCAACACCGACGCGGCCCCACCGCGGGCCTCCCGCCTCCCCTCACCCGTGCCAAGAGCCGCTGCAACAACGGCCCTGCGCCCTCAGCCTCCACTGACCCCCTCCCCTATTTATACAACTCCCTCTATTTATTTTCACAATGCCTTTTATCTATTTATTCACCTATTTATTCCACAGACAATAAAGACCTGTTGCAAAAACCGTGACACTGCCTCGCCTCTCACAAGCACAGCCACCAGCCTTTGGCGTGGCGGGAAGCCACCTCCACTCAACACCTACTCCGCTCAACCCCTGCTCCAAACAGGGCTCCGCACATCCCGCGCCCGCTCTTCTCTTTGCCGCCTCCCCAAGGAGCCGCTGGCCTCAACCTCCTGCCAAAACCTCCGCGCCAGCCTTTAGCCATCGTCATCACCATCGGCTCGGCGGCCCTCCCCCTCCTCAACACTGTCCACCTTCCACCCCGCTTCACATCAACTCACCATCAGATCCCCAGTCCTCACTACAAGGACAGCACGGACCTCTCGGAGCGGGTCCAGACCAGGGCTACAAACACCCTCACAGGGATGGAACACCTCTCCTGGGAGGGCAGGATGAGAGAGCTGGCGTTCCCCAGACGGGAGAAGGGAACGCTTCAAGGGCGCTTGGAAGAAACACGGGGACGCGACTTTTTAGCAGGGCCTCTAGCGACAGGAGAGGGGGTAAACGGCTTTAAACACACACAGAAGAGACCCAGACTAGACACAAGGAAGCCATCTTTTACCGTGAGGGGGCTCAAACGCTGGCACAGCTTGCCCACAGACGTCCTACACGCCCCGCCCCGGCAAACAGGCAAGGGCACGTCGGAGGGCGCTCTGGGCAACAGGATCCCCTTCAAAAAGGCCCTGCGCGGGGCCGGGGGGTTGCACCAGACGACCTTGAAAGCTCCCGCCCAACCCAAACCACTCAACCGCTCTATCGCTTGCATCCGCCTGACTTCCGCTACTCTTCCCACCTCAGGCAGCTTTCAAGACAACGCTCGCCCTGCGCTGCTCCAAAACGCCTTGCACCACCAACTCTTCGAGGGCAACACGGACAAGGGACAGCCACGCACCTCCAACACCAGCCCACCTCCTGCAGTCACGGCCCCCAGGGGCGCCACATCACCACGCACCAGCCAGCACCCCAAGCACGGCACCCACCGACACAACGTTAACTAACAAGACCATAACTCCCAGACCACCACCGCCTTCCCGCCACACCAACACACGCACACCGTGTCCCCCTCCCTCCAAAAGCCTTGACAAAACGCCTGACACAGTCTCTCGCACAAGCAGAACACCGTCCTTGTCCTCGCCCTTGCCCTTGCAAGGGACCCAAAAACCTTAGCGGCGGCACCCTCCACCTCCTCCTCCCCCTACAGCTCTACAACTACATCACCTGCCTCAGCTCCACCTCCACACGGACTCTCGGACGTCCCTCCTCCATCCAGCGGCACCGCGGCTCACGCCACCCCAAACGGCCCAACCCTTCCCTTACGGGGGACATCATCATCTTTGCTCTCCAGCCACCTCAGGCAAGGAGGCAGAGAAAACGCAACAAGACCCCTGCTACAGGGACACACGCATGGCACCACAGCCAGGGACCCAACGCAGCAGCAGCAGCAGCAGCAGCGGGAGGAGGAGAAAAACTCTTCCCTTTCTCCTCTTCCTTTTCCTCAAGCCTTGCCTCCCCATTCGCACCAGCTTCAAACACAGAGGCTGGCGCAGCTCCAGCCAGCAACACATCCAATGCTCAACTGCCTACGCCCAGAGCCACCTCCTCGCCAGCCACCGCCACCCCCAGGGGCCACCCTCGCTCCAGCCGGGGGCTCCCCAGCCTCTGACAAGTGACATCGCTTCACAACCCTGCCCAACACGAAAAGGAAAGGCCAGCTAAGATGAAAACAAAGGCGAGCCACAAGCGAAAGGAAAACACACCACAACCAACACCAGGGCATTAGACGGAAAAGACACTCGCGCACCAGGGGAAACTTCAGCTGCAGAAAAGAGGCACCACAGCTCGCCCTGCAGGCAACAGGGAAACCCTAACACACCTCCCGCCACAGCTGCTGCCCGCAAGGGCTCTGCCCCACCGCTTTCGCATCCCCCCCTCAACCACTACAGCCAACCTCCCCACAACACACCACCAGCAAAGCACCGCCACCCCCCTCCCCACGCGCGGGGACACCCCAACAACGCACTTCCCCAAGACCACCACAGCCACCAGGCAAAAATGAAAACGACAGCCGGAAACTCGCTGCGACCAGAAAGCGAGGAAGCCGAAGCCGCGGCACCCCATAAAGCCCCACACCCGGCAGCACCCCAAGCACAGCGCCCACCCGCACCACCACCGAGCCTCACCAGCCTCCTGCCCACCACCACACACCATGCCTGCGCCCACAACCCACCACACCCGCCTGCGCCACGGCGCCCCGACGCTCCTGCTCCTCCTGACGGCTCTCGCCACCACCCTCGCCTGCCGCCACCTGCCTCCCTGCCACTCCACCTTCCCCTGGGACAGCCTCAGCATCCTCCGGGACATGGCTCCCAGACCGCCACAGCCCTGCCAACACCAACAGGCGCCCTTCCCCTTCCCCGACACCCTCCTCCACAACAGCCACCCACAGCAAGCCGCCGCCACCGCCCGACACATCCTCGACAACCTCTTCGCCACCCTCAGCGCACAGAGCACCCCCCAACACTGGGACGACCAGGCACGCCATCGCCTCCTCAACAACCTCCACTGCCACAGCCAGCAGCTCCAGCAATGCCTCGCACCCAACGGCACGCTCTCCCAAGGACAAGGGCCCCGCAACCGCACGCTCACCATCAACAAATACTTCGGGCGCATCCACAACTTCCTCCACACCCACAACCACAGCGCCTGCGCCTGGGACCACGTCCGCCTCGAAGTTCGCGCCTCTTTCCAGCGCCTCCACAACCTCACCCGCACCATGTGCAATTAGACCAACCGCCCCGACCAACCCGCGCGCACCCACGCGCCCCCGCCACCACTTCTCCAACACCGACGCGGCCCCACCGCGGGCCTCCCGCCTCCCCTCACCCGTGCCAAGAGCCGCTGCAACAACGGCCCTGCGCCCTCAGCCTCCACTGACCCCCTCCCCTATTTATACAACTCCCTCTATTTATTTTCACAATGCCTTTTATCTATTTATTCACCTATTTATTCCACAGACAATAAAGACCTGTTGCAAAAACCGTGACACTGCCTCGCCTCTCACAAGCACAGCCACCAGCCTTTGGCGTGGCGGGAAGCCACCTCCACTCAACACCTACTCCGCTCAACCCCTGCTCCAAACAGGGCTCCGCACATCCCGCGCCCGCTCTTCTCTTTGCCGCCTCCCCAAGGAGCCGCTGGCCTCAACCTCCTGCCAAAACCTCCGCGCCAGCCTTTAGCCATCGTCATCACCATCGGCTCGGCGGCCCTCCCCCTCCTCAACACTGTCCACCTTCCACCCCGCTTCACATCAACTCACCATCAGATCCCCAGTCCTCACTACAAGGACAGCACGGACCTCTCGGAGCGGGTCCAGACCAGGGCTACAAACACCCTCACAGGGATGGAACACCTCTCCTGGGAGGGCAGGATGAGAGAGCTGGCGTTCCCCAGACGGGAGAAGGGAACGCTTCAAGGGCGCTTGGAAGAAACACGGGGACGCGACTTTTTAGCAGGGCCTCTAGCGACAGGAGAGGGGGTAAACGGCTTTAAACACACACAGAAGAGACCCAGACTAGACACAAGGAAGCCATCTTTTACCGTGAGGGGGCTCAAACGCTGGCACAGCTTGCCCACAGACGTCCTACACGCCCCGCCCCGGCAAACAGGCAAGGGCACGTCGGAGGGCGCTCTGGGCAACAGGATCCCCTTCAAAAAGGCCCTGCGCGGGGCCGGGGGGTTGCACCAGACGACCTTGAAAGCTCCCGCCCAACCCAAACCACTCAACCGCTCTATCGCTTGCATCCGCCTGACTTCCGCTACTCTTCCCACCTCAGGCAGCTTTCAAGACAACGCTCGCCCTGCGCTGCTCCAAAACGCCTTGCACCACCAACTCTTCGAGGGCAACACGGACAAGGGACAGCCACGCACCTCCAACACCAGCCCACCTCCTGCAGTCACGGCCCCCAGGGGCGCCACATCACCACGCACCAGCCAGCACCCCAAGCACGGCACCCACCGACACAACGTTAACTAACAAGACCATAACTCCCAGACCACCACCGCCTTCCCGCCACACCAACACACGCACACCGTGTCCCCCTCCCTCCAAAAGCCTTGACAAAACGCCTGACACAGTCTCTCGCACAAGCAGAACACCGTCCTTGTCCTCGCCCTTGCCCTTGCAAGGGACCCAAAAACCTTAGCGGCGGCACCCTCCACCTCCTCCTCCCCCTACAGCTCTACAACTACATCACCTGCCTCAGCTCCACCTCCACACGGACTCTCGGACGTCCCTCCTCCATCCAGCGGCACCGCGGCTCACGCCACCCCAAACGGCCCAACCCTTCCCTTACGGGGGACATCATCATCTTTGCTCTCCAGCCACCTCAGGCAAGGAGGCAGAGAAAACGCAACAAGACCCCTGCTACAGGGACACACGCATGGCACCACAGCCAGGGACCCAACGCAGCAGCAGCAGCAGCGGGAGGAGGAGAAAAACTCTTCCCTTTCTCCTCTTCCTTTTCCTCAAGCCTTGCCTCCCCATTCGCACCAGCTTCAAACACAGAGGCTGGCGCAGCTCCAGCCAGCAACACATCCAATGCTCAACTGCCTACGCCCAGAGCCACCTCCTCGCCAGCCACCGCCACCCCCAGGGGCCACCCTCGCTCCAGCCGGGGGCTCCCCAGCCTCTGACAAGTGACATCGCTTCACAACCCTGCCCAACACGAAAAGGAAAGGCCAGCTAAGATGAAAACAAAGGCGAGCCACAAGCGAAAGGAAAACACACCACAACCAACACCAGGGCATTAGACGGAAAAGACACTCGCGCACCAGGGGAAACTTCAGCTGCAGAAAAGAGGCACCACAGCTCGCCCTGCAGGCAACAGGGAAACCCTAACACACCTCCCGCCACAGCTGCTGCCCGCAAGGGCTCTGCCCCACCGCTTTCGCATCCCCCCCTCAACCACTACAGCCAACCTCCCCACAACACACCACCAGCAAAGCACCGCCACCCCCCTCCCCACGCGCGGGGACACCCCAACAACGCACTTCCCCAAGACCACCACAGCCACCAGGCAAAAATGAAAACGACAGCCGGAAACTCGCTGCGACCAGAAAGCGAGGAAGCCGAAGCCGCGGCACCCCATAAAGCCCCACACCCGGCAGCACCCCAAGCACAGCGCCCACCCGCACCACCACCGAGCCTCACCAGCCTCCTGCCCACCACCACACACCATGCCTGCGCCCACAACCCACCACACCCGCCTGCGCCACGGCGCCCCGACGCTCCTGCTCCTCCTGACGGCTCTCGCCACCACCCTCGCCTGCCGCCACCTGCCTCCCTGCCACTCCACCTTCCCCTGGGACAGCCTCAGCATCCTCCGGGACATGGCTCCCAGACCGCCACAGCCCTGCCAATACCAACAGGCGCCCTTCCCCTTCCCCGACACCCTCCTCCACAACAGCCACCCACAGCAAGCCGCCGCCACCGCCCGACACATCCTCGACAACCTCTTCGCCACCCTCAGCGCACAGAGCACCCCCCAACACTGGGACGACCAGGCACGCCATCGCCTCCTCAACAACCTCCACCGCCACAGCCAGCAGCTCCAGCAATGCCTCGCACCCAACGGCACGCTCTCCCAAGGACAAGGGCCCCGCAACCGCACGCTCACCATCAACAAATACTTCGGGCGCATCCACAACTTCCTCCACACCCACAACCACAGCGCCTGCGCCTGGGACCACGTCCGCCTCGAAGTTCGCGCCTCTTTCCAGCGCCTCCACAACCTCACCCGCACCATGTGCAATTAGACCAACCGCCCCGACCAACCCGCGCGCACCCACGCGCCCCCGCCACCACTTCTCCAACACCGACGCGGCCCCACCGCGGGCCTCCCGCCTCCCCTCACCCGTGCCAAGAGCCGCTGCAACAACGGCCCTGCGCCCTCAGCCTCCACTGACCCCCTCCCCTATTTATACAACTCCCTCTATTTATTTTCACAATGCCTTTTATCTATTTATTCACCTATTTATTCCACAGACAATAAAGACCTGTTGCAAAAACCGTGACACTGCCTCGCCTCTCACAAGCACAGCCACCAGCCTTTGGCGTGGCGGGAAGCCACCTCCACTCAACACCTACTCCGCTCAACCCCTGCTCCAAACAGGGCTCCGCACATCCCGCGCCCGCTCTTCTCTTTGCCGCCTCCCCAAGGAGCCGCTGGCCTCAACCTCCTGCCAAAACCTCCGCGCCAGCCTTTAGCCATCGTCATCACCATCGGCTCGGCGGCCCTCCCCCTCCTCAACACTGTCCACCTTCCACCCCGCTTCACATCAACTCACCATCAGATCCCCAGTCCTCACTACAAGGACAGCACGGACCTCTCGGAGCGGGTCCAGACCAGGGCTACAAACACCCTCACAGGGATGGAACACCTCTCCTGGGAGGGCAGGATGAGAGAGCTGGCGTTCCCCAGACGGGAGAAGGGAACGCTTCAAGGGCGCTTGGAAGAAACACGGGGACGCGACTTTTTAGCAGGGCCTCTAGCGACAGGAGAGGGGGTAAACGGCTTTAAACACACACAGAAGAGACCCAGACTAGACACAAGGAAGCCATCTTTTACCGTGAGGGGGCTCAAACGCTGGCACAGCTTGCCCACAGACGTCCTACACGCCCCGCCCCGGCAAACAGGCAAGGGCACGTCGGAGGGCGCTCTGGGCAACAGGATCCCCTTCAAAAAGGCCCTGCGCGGGGCCGGGGGGTTGCACCAGACGACCTTGAAAGCTCCCGCCCAACCCAAACCACTCAACCACTCTATCGCTTGCATCCGCCTGACTTCCGCTACTCTTCCCACCTCAGGCAGCTTTCAAGACAACGCTCGCCCTGCGCTGCTCCAAAACGCCTTGCACCACCAACTCTTCGAGGGCAACACGGACAAGGGACAGCCACGCACCTCCAACACCAGCCCACCTCCTGCAGTCACGGCCCCCAGGGGCGCCACATCACCACGCACCAGCCAGCACCCCAAGCACGGCACCCACCGACACAACGTTAACTAACAAGACCATAACTCCCAGACCACCACCGCCTTCCCGCCACACCAACACACGCACACCGTGTCCCCCTCCCTCCAAAAGCCTTGACAAAACGCCTGACACAGTCTCTCACACAAGCAGAACACCGTCCTTGTCCTCGCCCTTGCCCTTGCAAGGGACCCAAAAACCTTAGCGGCGGCACCCTCCACCTCCTCCTCCCCCTACAGCTCTACAACTACATCACCTGCCTCAGCTCCACCTCCACACGGACTCTCGGACGTCCCTCCTCCATCCAGCGGCACCGCGGCTCACGCCACCCCAAACGGCCCAACCCTTCCCTTACGGGGGACATCATCATCTTTGCTCTCCAGCCACCTCAGGCAAGGAGGCAGAGAAAACGCAACAAGACCCCTGCTACAGGGACACACGCATGGCACCACAGCCAGGGACCCAACGCAGCAGCAGCAGCAGCAGCAGCGGGAGGAGGAGAAAAACTCTTCCCTTTCTCCTCTTCCTTTTCCTCAAGCCTTGCCTCCCCATTCGCACCAGCTTCAAACACAGAGGCTGGCGCAGCTCCAGCCAGCAACACATCCAATGCTCAACTGCCTACGCCCAGAGCCACCTCCTCGCCAGCCACCGCCACCCCCAGGGGCCACCCTCGCTCCAGCCGGGGGCTCCCCAGCCTCTGACAAGTGACATCGCTTCACAACCCTGCCCAACACGAAAAGGAAAGGCCAGCTAAGATGAAAACAAAGGCGAGCCACAAGCGAAAGGAAAACACACCACAACCAACACCAGGGCATTAGACGGAAAAGACACTCGCGCACCAGGGGAAACTTCAGCTGCAGAAAAGAGGCACCACAGCTCGCCCTGCAGGCAACAGGGAAACCCTAACACACCTCCCGCCACAGCTGCTGCCCGCAAGGGCTCTGCCCCACCGCTTTCGCATCCCCCCCTCAACCACTACAGCCAACCTCCCCACAACACACCACCAGCAAAGCACCGCCACCCCCCTCCCCACGCGCGGGGACACCCCAACAACGCACTTCCCCAAGACCACCACAGCCACCAGGCAAAAATGAAAACGACAGCCGGAAACTCGCTGCGACCAGAAAGCGAGGAAGCCGAAGCCGCGGCACCCCATAAAGCCCCACACCCGGCAGCACCCCAAGCACAGCGCCCACCCGCACCACCACCGAGCCTCACCAGCCTCCTGCCCACCACCACACACCATGCCTGCGCCCACAACCCACCACACCCGCCTGCGCCACGGCGCCCCGACGCTCCTGCTCCTCCTGACGGCTCTCGCCACCACCCTCGCCTGCCGCCACCTGCCTCCCTGCCACTCCACCTTCCCCTGGGACAGCCTCAGCATCCTCCGGGACATGGCTCCCAGACCGCCACAGCCCTGCCAATACCAACAGGCGCCCTTCCCCTTCCCCGACACCCTCCTCCACAACAGCCACCCACAGCAAGCCGCCGCCACCGCCCGACACATCCTCGACAACCTCTTCGCCACCCTCAGCGCACAGAGCACCCCCCAACACTGGGACGACCAGGCACGCCATCGCCTCCTCAACAACCTCCACCGCCACAGCCAGCAGCTCCAGCAATGCCTCGCACCCAACGGCACGCTCTCCCAAGGACAAGGGCCCCGCAACCGCACGCTCACCATCAACAAATACTTCGGGCGCATCCACAACTTCCTCCACACCCACAACCACAGCGCCTGCGCCTGGGACCACGTCCGCCTCGAAGTTCGCGCCTCTTTCCAGCGCCTCCACAACCTCACCCGCACCATGTGCAATTAGACCAACCGCCCCGACCAACCCGCGCGCACCCACGCGCCCCCGCCACCACTTCTCCAACACCGACGCGGCCCCACCGCGGGCCTCCCGCCTCCCCTCACCCGTGCCAAGAGCCGCTGCAACAACGGCCCTGCGCCCTCAGCCTCCACTGACCCCCTCCCCTATTTATACAACTCCCTCTATTTATTTTCACAATGCCTTTTATCTATTTATTCACCTATTTATTCCACAGACAATAAAGACCTGTTGCAAAAACCGTGACACTGCCTCGCCTCTCACAAGCACAGCCACCAGCCTTTGGCGTGGCGGGAAGCCACCTCCACTCAACACCTACTCCGCTCAACCCCTGCTCCAAACAGGGCTCCGCACATCCCGCGCCCGCTCTTCTCTTTGCCGCCTCCCCAAGGAGCCGCTGGCCTCAACCTCCTGCCAAAACCTCCGCGCCAGCCTTTAGCCATCGTCATCACCATCGGCTCGGCGGCCCTCCCCCTCCTCAACACTGTCCACCTTCCACCCCGCTTCACATCAACTCACCATCAGATCCCCAGTCCTCACTACAAGGACAGCACGGACCTCTCGGAGCGGGTCCAGACCAGGGCTACAAACACCCTCACAGGGATGGAACACCTCTCCTGGGAGGGCAGGATGAGAGAGCTGGCGTTCCCCAGACGGGAGAAGGGAACGCTTCAAGGGCGCTTGGAAGAAACACGGGGACGCGACTTTTTAGCAGGGCCTCTAGCGACAGGAGAGGGGGTAAACGGCTTTAAACACACACAGAAGAGACCCAGACTAGACACAAGGAAGCCATCTTTTACCGTGAGGGGGCTCAAACGCTGGCACAGCTTGCCCACAGACGTCCTACACGCCCCGCCCCGGCAAACAGGCAAGGGCACGTCGGAGGGCGCTCTGGGCAACAGGATCCCCTTCAAAAAGGCCCTGCGCGGGGCCGGGGGGTTGCACCAGACGACCTTGAAAGCTCCCGCCCAACCCAAACCACTCAACCACTCTATCGCTTGCATCCGCCTGACTTCCGCTACTCTTCCCACCTCAGGCAGCTTTCAAGACAACGCTCGCCCTGCGCTGCTCCAAAACGCCTTGCACCAACAACTCTTCGAGGGCAACACGGACAAGGGACAGCCACGCACCTCCAACACCAGCCCACCTCCTGCAGTCACGGCCCCCAGGGGCGCCACATCACCACGCACCAGCCAGCACCCCAAGCACGGCACCCACCGACACAACGTTAACTAACAAGACCATAACTCCCAGACCACCACCGCCTTCCCGCCACACCAACACACGCACACCGTGTCCCCCTCCCTCCAAAAGCCTTGACAAAACGCCTGACACAGTCTCTCGCACAAGCAGAACACCGTCCTTGTCCTCGCCCTTGCCCTTGCAAGGGACCCAAAAACCTCAGCGGCGGCACCCTCCACCTCCTCCTCCCCCTACAGCTCTACAACTACATCACCTGCCTCAGCTCCACCTCCACACGGACTCTCGGACGTCCCTCCTCCATCCAGCGGCACCGCGGCTCACGCCACCCCAAACGGCCCAACCCTTCCCTTACGGGGGACATCATCATCTTTGCTCTCCAGCCACCTCAGGCAAGGAGGCAGAGAAAACGCAACAAGACCCCTGCTACAGGGACACACGCATGGCACCACAGCCAGGGACCCAACGCAGCAGCAGCAGCAGCAGCAGCGGGAGGAGGAGAAAAACTCTTCCCTTTCTCCTCTTCCTTTTCCTCAAGCCTTGCCTCCCCATTCGCACCAGCTTCAAACACAGAGGCTGGCGCAGCTCCAGCCAGCAACACATCCAATGCTCAACTGCCTACGCCCAGAGCCACCTCCTCGCCAGCCACCGCCACCCCCAGGGGCCACCCTCGCTCCAGCCGGGGGCTCCCCAGCCTCTGACAAGTGACATCGCTTCACAACCCTGCCCAACACGAAAAGGAAAGGCCAGCTAAGATGAAAACAAAGGCGAGCCACAAGCGAAAGGAAAACACACCACAACCAACACCAGGGCATTAGACGGAAAAGACACTCGCGCACCAGGGGAAACTTCAGCTGCAGAAAAGAGGCACCACAGCTCGCCCTGCAGGCAACAGGGAAACCCTAACACACCTCCCGCCACAGCTGCTGCCCGCAAGGGCTCTGCCCCACCGCTTTCGCATCCCCCCCTCAACCACTACAGCCAACCTCCCCACAACACACCACCAGCAAAGCACCGCCACCCCCCTCCCCACGCGCGGGGACACCCCAACAACGCACTTCCCCAAGACCACCACAGCCACCAGGCAAAAATGAAAACGACAGCCGGAAACTCGCTGCGACCAGAAAGCGAGGAAGCCGAAGCCGCGGCACCCCATAAAGCCCCACACCCGGCAGCACCCCAAGCACAGCGCCCACCCGCACCACCACCGAGCCTCACCAGCCTCCTGCCCACCACCACACACCATGCCTGCGCCCGCAACCCACCACACCCGCCTGCGCCACGGCGCCCCGACGCTCCTGCTCCTCCTGACGGCTCTCGCCACCACCCTCGCCTGCCGCCACCTGCCTCCCTGCCACTCCACCTTCCCCTGGGACAGCCTCAGCATCCTCCGGGACATGGCTCCCAGACCGCCACAGCCCTGCCAACACCAACAGGCGCCCTTCCCCTTCCCCGACACCCTCCTCCACAACAGCCACCCACAGCAAGCCGCCGCCACCGCCCGACACATCCTCGACAACCTCTTCGCCACCCTCAGCGCACAGAGCACCCCCCAACACTGGGACGACCAGGCACGCCATCGCCTCCTCAACAACCTCCACCGCCACAGCCAGCAGCTCCAGCAATGCCTCGCACCCAACGGCACGCTCTCCCAAGGACAAGGGCCCCGCAACCGCACGCTCACCATCAGCAAATACTTCAGGCGCATCCACAACTTCCTCCACACCCACAACCACAGCGCCTGCGCCTGGGACCACGTCCGCCTCGAAGTTCGCGCCTCTTTCCAGCGCCTCCACAACCTCACCCGCACCATGTGCAATTAGACCAACCGCCCCGACCAACCCGCGCGCACCCACGCGCCCCCGCCACCACTTCTCCAACACCGACGCGGCCCCACCACGGGCCTCCCGCCTCCCCTCACCCGTGCCAAGAGCCGCTGCAACAACGGCCCTGCGCCCTCAGCCTCCACTGACCCCCTCCCCTATTTATACAACTCCCTCTATTTATTTTCACAATGCCTTTTATCTATTTATTCACCTATTTATTCCACAGACAATAAAGACCTGTTGCAAAAACCGTGACACTGCCTCGCCTCTCACAAGCACAGCCACCAGCCTTTGGCGTGGCGGGAAGCCACCTCCACTCAACACCTACTCCGCTCAACCCCTGCTCCAAACAGGGCTCCGCACATCCCGCGCCCGCTCTTCTCTTTGCCGCCTCCCCAAGGAGCCGCTGGCCTCAACCTCCTGCCAAAACCTCCGCGCCAGCCTTTAGCCATCGTCATCACCATCGGCTCGGCGGCCCTCCCCCTCCTCAACACTGTCCACCTTCCACCCCGCTTCACATCAACTCACCATCAGATCCCCAGTCCTCACTACAAGGACAGCACGGACCTCTCGGAGCGGGTCCAGACCAGGGCTACAAACACCCTCACAGGGATGGAACACCTCTCCTGGGAGGGCAGGATGAGAGAGCTGGCGTTCCCCAGACGGGAGAAGGGAACGCTTCAAGGGCGCTTGGAAGAAACACGGGGACGCGACTTTTTAGCAGGGCCTCTAGCGACAGGAGAGGGGGTAAACGGCTTTAAACACACACAGAAGAGACCCAGACTAGACACAAGGAAGCCATCTTTTACCGTGAGGGGGCTCAAACGCTGGCACAGCTTGCCCACAGACGTCCTACACGCCCCGCCCCGGCAAACAGGCAAGGGCACGTCGGAGGGCGCTCTGGGCAACAGGATCCCCTTCAAAAAGGCCCTGCGCGGGGCCGGGGGGTTGCACCAGACGACCTTGAAAGCTCCCGCCCAACCCAAACCACTCAACCACTCTATCGCTTGCATCCGCCTGACTTCCGCTACTCTTCCCACCTCAGGCAGCTTTCAAGACAACGCTCGCCCTGCGCTGCTCCAAAACGCCTTGCACCAACAACTCTTCGAGGGCAACACGGACAAGGGACAGCCACGCACCTCCAACACCAGCCCACCTCCTGCAGTCACGGCCCCCAGGGGCGCCACATCACCACGCACCAGCCAGCACCCCAAGCACGGCACCCACCGACACAACGTTAACTAACAAGACCATAACTCCCAGACCACCACCGCCTTCCCGCCACACCAACACACGCACACCGTGTCCCCCTCCCTCCA
This sequence comes from Chroicocephalus ridibundus, assembly GCF_963924245.1. NCBI lineage: Eukaryota > Metazoa > Chordata > Aves > Charadriiformes > Laridae > Chroicocephalus > Chroicocephalus ridibundus. The sequence goes on along the minus strand of NC_086316.1, from coordinate 77,102,314 downwards.
AAAGCCTTGACAAAACACCTGACACAGTCTCTCGCACAAGCAGAACACCGTCCTTGTCCTCGCCCTTGCCCTTGCAAGGGACCCAAAAACCTTAGCGGCGGCACCCTCCACCTCCTCCTCCCCCTACAGCTCTACAACTACATCACCTGCCTCAGCTCCACCTCCACACGGACTCTCGGACGTCCCTCCTCCATCCAGCGGCACCGCGGCTCACGCCACCCCAAACGGCCCAACCCTTCCCTTACGGGGGACATCATCTTTGCTCTCCAGCCACCTCAGGCAAGGAGGCAGAGAAAACGCAACAAGACCCCTGCTGCAGGGACACACGCATGGCACCACAGCCAGGGACCCAACGCAGCAGCAGCAGCAGCAGCAGCGGGAGGAGGAGAAAAACTCTTCCCTTTCTCCTCTTCCTTTTCCTCAAGCCTTGCCTCCCCATTCGCACCAGCTTCAAACACAGAGGCTGGCGCAGCTCCAGCCAGCAACACATCCAATGCTCAACTGCCTACGCCCAGAGCCACCTCCTCGCCAGCCACCGCCACCCCCAGGGGCCACCCTCGCTCCAGCCGGGGGCTCCCCAGCCTCTGACAAGTGACATCGCTTCACAACCCTGCCCAACACGAAAAGGAAAGGCCAGCTAAGATGAAAACAAAGGCGAGCCACAAGCGAAAGGAAAACACACCACAACCAACACCAGGGCATTAGACGGAAAAGACACTCGCGCACCAGGGGAAACTTCAGCTGCAGAAAAGAGGCACCACAGCTCGCCCTGCAGGCAACAGGGAAACCCTAACACACCTCCCGCCACAGCTGCTGCCCGCAAGGGCTCTGCCCCACCGCTTTCGCATCCCCCCCTCAACCACTACAGCCAACCTCCCCACAACACACCACCAGCAAAGCACCGCCACCCCCCTCCCCACGCGCGGGGACACCCCAACAACGCACTTCCCCAAGACCACCACAGCCACCAGGCAAAAATGAAAACGACAGCCGGAAACTCGCTGCGACCAGAAAGCGAGGAAGCCGAAGCCGCGGCACCCCATAAAGCCCCACACCCGGCAGCACCCCAAGCACAGCGCCCACCCGCACCACCACTGAGCCTCACCAGCCTCCTGCCCACCACCACACACCATGCCTGCGCCCGCAACCCACCACACCCGCCTGCGCCACGGCGCCCCGACGCTCCTGCTCCTCCTGACGGCTCTCGCCACCACCCTCGCCTGCCGCCACCTGCCTCCCTGCCACTCCACCTTCCCCTGGGACAGCCTCAGCATCCTCCGGGACATGGCTCCCAGACCGCCACAGCCCTGCCAACACCAACAGGCGCCCTTCCCCTTCCCCGACACCCTCCTCCACAACAGCCACCCACAGCAAGCCGCCGCCACCGCCCGACACATCCTCGACAACCTCTTCGCCACCCTCAGCGCACAGAGCACCCCCCAACACTGGGACGACCAGGCACGCCATCGCCTCCTCAACAACCTCCACCGCCACAGCCAGCAGCTCCAGCAATGCCTCGCACCCAACGGCACGCTCTCCCAAGGACAAGGGCCCCGCAACCGCACGCTCACCATCAGCAAATACTTCAGGCGCATCCACAACTTCCTCCACACCCACAACCACAGCGCCTGCGCCTGGGACCACGTCCGCCTCGAAGTTCGCGCCTCTTTCCAGCGCCTCCACAACCTCACCCGCACCATGTGCAATTAGACCAACCGCCCCGACCAACCCGCGCGCACCCACGCGCCCCCGCCACCACTTCTCCAACACCGACGCGGCCCCACCGCGGGCCTCCCGCCTCCCCTCACCCGTGCCAAGAGCCGCTGCAACAACGGCCCTGCGCCCTCAGCCTCCACTGACCCCCTCCCCTATTTATACAACTCCCTCTATTTATTTTCACAATGCCTTTTATCTATTTATTCACCTATTTATTCCACAGACAATAAAGACCTGTTGCAAAAACCGTGACACTGCCTCGCCTCTCACAAGCACAGCCACCAGCCTTTGGCGTGGCGGGAAGCCACCTCCACTCAACACCTACTCCGCTCAACCCCTGCTCCAAACAGGGCTCCGCACATCCCGCGCCCGCTCTTCTCTTTGCCGCCTCCCCAAGGAGCCGCTGGCCTCAACCTCCTGCCAAAACCTCCGCGCCAGCCTTTAGCCATCGTCATCACCATCGGCTCGGCGGCCCTCCCCCTCCTCAACACTGTCCACCTTCCACCCCGCTTCACATCAACTCACCATCAGATCCCCAGTCCTCACTACAAGGACAGCACGGACCTCTCGGAGCGGGTCCAGACCAGGGCTACAAACACCCTCACAGGGATGGAACACCTCTCCTGGGAGGGCAGGATGAGAGAGCTGGCGTTCCCCAGACGGGAGAAGGGAACGCTTCAAGGGCGCTTGGAAGAAACACGGGGACGCGACTTTTTAGCAGGGCCTCTAGCGACAGGAGAGGGGGTAAACGGCTTTAAACACACACAGAAGAGACCCAGACTAGACACAAGGAAGCCATCTTTTACCGTGAGGGGGCTCAAACGCTGGCACAGCTTGCCCACAGACGTCCTACACGCCCCGCCCCGGCAAACAGGCAAGGGCACGTCGGAGGGCGCTCTGGGCAACAGGATCCCCTTCAAAAAGGCCCTGCGCGGGGCCGGGGGGTTGCACCAGACGACCTTGAAAGCTCCCGCCCAACCCAAACCACTCAACCACTCTATCGCTTGCATCCGCCTGACTTCCGCTACTCTTCCCACCTCAGGCAGCTTTCAAGACAACGCTCGCCCTGCGCTGCTCCAAAACGCCTTGCACCACCAACTCTTCGAGGGCAACACGGACAAGGGACAGCCACGCACCTCCAACACCAGCCCACCTCCTGCAGTCACGGCCCCCAGGGGCGCCACATCACCACGCACCAGCCAGCACCCCAAGCACGGCACCCACCGACACAACGTTAACTAACAAGACCATAACTCCCAGACCACCACCGCCTTCCCGCCACACCAACACACGCACACCGTGTCCCCCTCCCTCCAAAAGCCTTGACAAAACGCCTGACACAGTCTCTCGCACAAGCAGAACACCGTCCTTGTCCTCGCCCTTGCCCTTGCAAGGGACCCAAAAACCTTAGCGGCGGCACCCTCCACCTCCTCCTCCCCCTACAGCTCTACAACTACATCACCTGCCTCAGCTCCACCTCCACACGGACTCTCGGACGTCCCTCCTCCATCCAGCGGCACCGCGGCTCACGCCACCCCAAACGGCCCAACCCTTCCCTTACGGGGGACATCATCATCTTTGCTCTCCAGCCACCTCAGGCAAGGAGGCAGAGAAAACGCAACAAGACCCCTGCTACAGGGACACACGCATGGCACCACAGCCAGGGACCCAACGCAGCAGCAGCAGCAGCAGCAGCGGGAGGAGGAGAAAAACTCTTCCCTTTCTCCTCTTCCTTTTCCTCAAGCCTTGCCTCCCCATTCGCACCAGCTTCAAACACAGAGGCTGGGGCAGCTCCAGCCAGCAACACATCCAATGCTCAACTGCCTACGCCCAGAGCCACCTCCTCGCCAGCCACCGCCACCCCCAGGGGCCACCCTCGCTCCAGCCGGGGGCTCCCCAGCCTCTGACAAGTGACATCGCTTCACAACCCTGCCCAACACGAAAAGGAAAGGCCAGCTAAGATGAAAACAAAGGCGAGCCACAAGCGAAAGGAAAACACACCACAACCAACACCAGGGCATTAGACGGAAAAGACACTCGCGCACCAGGGGAAACTTCAGCTGCAGAAAAGAGGCACCACAGCTCGCCCTGCAGGCAACAGGGAAACCCTAACACACCTCCCGCCACAGCTGCTGCCCGCAAGGGCTCTGCCCCACCGCTTTCGCATCCCCCCCTCAACCACTACAGCCAACCTCCCCACAACACACCACCAGCAAAGCACCGCCACCCCCCTCCCCACGCGCGGGGACACCCCAACAACGCACTTCCCCAAGACCACCACAGCCACCAGGCAAAAATGAAAACGACAGCCGGAAACTCGCTGCGACCAGAAAGCGAGGAAGCCGAAGCCGCGGCACCCCATAAAGCCCCACACCCGGCAGCACCCCAAGCACAGCGCCCACCCGCACCACCACCGAGCCTCACCAGCCTCCTGCCCACCACCACACACCATGCCTGCGCCCGCAACCCACCACACCCGCCTGCGCCACGGCGCCCCGACGCTCCTGCTCCTCCTGACGGCTCTCGCCACCACCCTCGCCTGCCGCCACCTGCCTCCCTGCCACTCCACCTTCCCCTGGGACAGCCTCAGCATCCTCCGGGACATGGCTCCCAGACCGCCACAGCCCTGCCAACACCAACAGGCGCCCTTCCCCTTCCCCGACACCCTCCTCCACAACAGCCACCCACAGCAAGCCGCCGCCACCGCCCGACACATCCTCGACAACCTCTTCGCCACCCTCAGCGCACAGAGCACCCCCCAACACTGGGACGACCAGGCACGCCATCGCCTCCTCAACAACCTCCACCGCCACAGCCAGCAGCTCCAGCAATGCCTCGCACCCAACGGCACGCTCTCCCAAGGACAAGGGCCCCGCAACCGCACGCTCACCATCAACAAATACTTCAGGCGCATCCACAACTTCCTCCACACCCACAACCACAGCGCCTGCGCCTGGGACCACGTCCGCCTCGAAGTTCGCGCCTCTTTCCAGCGCCTCCACAACCTCACCCGCACCATGTGCAATTAGACCAACCGCCCCGACCAACCCGCGCGCACCCACGCGCCCCCGCCACCACTTCTCCAACACCGACGCGGCCCCACCGCGGGCCTCCCGCCTCCCCTCACCCGTGCCAAGAGCCGCTGCAACAACGGCCCTGCGCCCTCAGCCTCCACTGACCCCCTCCCCTATTTATACAACTCCCTCTATTTATTTTCACAATGCCTTTTATCTATTTATTCACCTATTTATTCCACAGACAATAAAGACCTGTTGCAAAAACCGTGACACTGCCTCGCCTCTCACAAGCACAGCCACCAGCCTTTGGCGTGGCGGGAAGCCACCTCCACTCAACACCTACTCCGCTCAACCCCTGCTCCAAACAGGGCTCCGCACATCCCGCGCCCGCTCTTCTCTTTGCCGCCTCCCCAAGGAGCCGCTGGCCTCAACCTCCTGCCAAAACCTCCGCGCCAGCCTTTAGCCATCGCCATCACCATCGGCTCGGCGGCCCTCCCCCTCCTCAACACTGTCCACCTTCCACCCCGCTTCACATCAACTCACCATCAGATCCCCAGTCCTCACTACAAGGACAGCACGGACCTCTCGGAGCGGGTCCAGACCAGGGCTACAAACACCCTCACAGGGATGGAACACCTCTCCTGGGAGGGCAGGATGAGAGAGCTGGCGTTCCCCAGACGGGAGAAGGGAAGGCTCCGGCGAGACCTTCTCCCACCCTTTCAACGCTTCAAGGGCGCTTGGAAGAAACACGGGGACGCGACTTTTTAGCAGGGCCTCTAGCGACAGGAGAGGGGGTAAACGGCTTTAAACACACACAGAAGAGACCCAGACTAGACACAAGGAAGCCATCTTTTACCGTGAGGGGGCTCAAACGCTGGCACAGCTTGCCCACAGACGTCCTACACGCCCCGCCCCGGCAAACAGGCAAGGGCACGTCGGGGGGCGCTCTGGGCAACAGGATCCCCTTCAAAAAGGCCCTGCGCGGGGCCGGGGGGTTGCACCAGACGACCTTGAAAGCTCCCGCCCAACCCAAACCACTCAACCACTCTATCGCTTGCATCCGCCTGACTTCCGCTACTCTTCCCACCTCAGGCAGCTTTCAAGACAACGCTCGCCCTGCGCTGCTCCAAAACGCCTTGCACCACCAACTCTTCGAGGGCAACACGGACAAGGGACAGCCACGCACCTCCAACACCAGCCCACCTCCTGCAGTCACGGCCCCCAGGGGCGCCACATCACCACGCACCAGCCAGCACCCCAAGCACGGCACCCACCGACACAACGTTAACTAACAAGACCATAACTCCCAGACCACCACCGCCTTCCCGCCACACCAACACACGCACACCGTGTCCCCCTCCCTCCAAAAGCCTTGACAAAACGCCTGACACAGTCTCTCGCACAAGCAGAACACCGTCCTTGTCCTCGCCCTTGCCCTTGCAAGGGACCCAAAAACCTCAGCGGCGGCACCCTCCACCTCCTCCTCCCCCTACAGCTCTACAACTACATCACCTGCCTCAGCTCCACCTCCACACGGACTCTCGGACGTCCCTCCTCCATCCAGCGGCACCGCGGCTCACGCCACCCCAAACGGCCCAACCCTTCCCTTACGGGGGACATCATCATCTTTGCTCTCCAGCCACCTCAGGCAAGGAGGCAGAGAAAACGCAACAAGACCCCTGCTACAGGGACACACGCATGGCACCACAGCCAGGGACCCAACGCAGCAGCAGCAGCAGCAGCAGCGGGAGGAGGAGAAAAACTCTTCCCTTTCTCCTCTTCCTTTTCCTCAAGCCTTGCCTCCCCATTCGCACCAGCTTCAAACACAGAGGCTGGCGCAGCTCCAGCCAGCAACACATCCAATGCTCAACTGCCTACGCCCAGAGCCACCTCCTCGCCAGCCACCGCCACCCCCAGGGGCCACCCTCGCTCCAGCCGGGGGCTCCCCAGCCTCTGACAAGTGACATCGCTTCACAACCCTGCCCAACACGAAAAGGAAAGGCCAGCTAAGATGAAAACAAAGGCGAGCCACAAGCGAAAGGAAAACACACCACAACCAACACCAGGGCATTAGACGGAAAAGACACTCGCGCACCAGGGGAAACTTCAGCTGCAGAAAAGAGGCACCACAGCTCGCCCTGCAGGCAACAGGGAAACCCTAACACACCTCCCGCCACAGCTGCTGCCCGCAAGGGCTCTGCCCCACCGCTTTCGCATCCCCCCCTCAACCACTACAGCCAACCTCCCCACAACACACCACCAGCAAAGCACCGCCACCCCCCTCCCCACGCGCGGGGACACCCCAACAACGCACTTCCCCAAGACCACCACAGCCACCAGGCAAAAATGAAAACGACAGCCGGAAACTCGCTGCGACCAGAAAGCGAGGAAGCCGAAGCCGCGGCACCCCATAAAGCCCCACACCCGGCAGCACCCCAAGCACAGCGCCCACCCGCACCACCACCGAGCCTCACCAGCCTCCTGCCCACCACCACACACCATGCCTGCGCCCACAACCCACCACACCCGCCTGCGCCACGGCGCCCCGACGCTCCTGCTCCTCCTGACGGCTCTCGCCACCACCCTCGCCTGCCGCCACCTGCCTCCCTGCCACTCCACCTTCCCCTGGGACAGCCTCAGCATCCTCCGGGACATGGCTCCCAGACCGCCACAGCCCTGCCAACACCAACAGGCGCCCTTCCCCTTCCCCGACACCCTCCTCCACAACAGCCACCCACAGCAAGCCGCCGCCACCGCCCGACACATCCTCGACAACCTCTTCGCCACCCTCAGCGCACAGAGCACCCCCCAACACTGGGACGACCAGGCACGCCATCGCCTCCTCAACAACCTCCACCGCCACAGCCAGCAGCTCCAGCAATGCCTCGCACCCAACGGCACGCTCTCCCAAGGACAAGGGCCCCGCAACCGCACGCTCACCATCAACAAATACTTCGGGCGCATCCACAACTTCCTCCACACCCACAACCACAGCGCCTGCGCCTGGGACCACGTCCGCCTCGAAGTTCGCGCCTCTTTCCAGCGCCTCCACAACCTCACCCGCACCATGTGCAATTAGACCAACCGCCCCGACCAACCCGCGCGCACCCACGCGCCCCCGCCACCACTTCTCCAACACCGACGCGGCCCCACCGCGGGCCTCCCGCCTCCCCTCACCCGTGCCAAGAGCCGCTGCAACAACGGCCCTGCGCCCTCAGCCTCCACTGACCCCCTCCCCTATTTATACAACTCCCTCTATTTATTTTCACAATGCCTTTTATCTATTTATTCACCTATTTATTCCACAGACAATAAAGACCTGTTGCAAAAACCGTGACACTGCCTCGCCTCTCACAAGCACAGCCACCAGCCTTTGGCGTGGCGGGAAGCCACCTCCACTCAACACCTACTCCGCTCAACCCCTGCTCCAAACAGGGCTCCGCACATCCCGCGCCCGCTCTTCTCTTTGCCGCCTCCCCAAGGAGCCGCTGGCCTCAACCTCCTGCCAAAACCTCCGCGCCAGCCTTTAGCCATCGTCATCACCATCGGCTCGGCGGCCCTCCCCCTCCTCAACACTGTCCACCTTCCACCCCGCTTCACATCAACTCACCATCAGATCCCCAGTCCTCACTACAAGGACAGCACGGACCTCTCGGAGCGGGTCCAGACCAGGGCTACAAACACCCTCACAGGGATGGAACACCTCTCCTGGGAGGGCAGGATGAGAGAGCTGGCGTTCCCCAGACGGGAGAAGGGAAGGCTCCGGCGAGACCTTCTCCCACCCTTTCAACGCTTCAAGGGCGCTTGGAAGAAACACGGGGACGCGACTTTTTAGCAGGGCCTCTAGCGACAGGAGAGGGGGTAAACGGCTTTAAACACACACAGAAGAGACCCAGACTAGACACAAGGAAGCCATCTTTTACCGTGAGGGGGCTCAAACGCTGGCACAGCTTGCCCACAGACGTCCTACACGCCCCGCCCCGGCAAACAGGCAAGGGCACGTCGGAGGGCGCTCTGGGCAACAGGATCCCCTTCAAAAAGGCCCTGCGCGGGGCCGGGGGGTTGCACCAGACGACCTTGAAAGCTCCCGCCCAACCCAAACCACTCAACCACTCTATCGCTTGCATCCGCCTGACTTCCGCTACTCTTCCCACCTCAGGCAGCTTTCAAGACAACGCTCGCCCTGCGCTGCTCCAAAACGCCTTGCACCACCAACTCTTCGAGGGCAACACGGACAAGGGACAGCCACGCACCTCCAACACCAGCCCACCTCCTGCAGTCACGGCCCCCAGGGGCGCCACATCACCACGCACCAGCCAGCACCCCAAGCACGGCACCCACCGACACAACGTTAACTAACAAGACCATAACTCCCAGACCACCACCGCCTTCCCGCCACACCAACACACGCACACCGTGTCCCCCTCCCTCCAAAAGCCTTGACAAAACGCCTGACACAGTCTCTCGCACAAGCAGAACACCGTCCTTGTCCTCGCCCTTGCCCTTGCAAGGGACCCAAAAACCTCAGCGGCGGCACCCTCCACCTCCTCCTCCCCCTACAGCTCTACAACTACATCACCTGCCTCAGCTCCACCTCCACACGGACTCTCGGACGTCCCTCCTCCATCCAGCGGCACCGCGGCTCACGCCACCCCAAACGGCCCAACCCTTCCCTTACGGGGGACATCATCATCTTTGCTCTCCAGCCACCTCAGGCAAGGAGGCAGAGAAAACGCAACAAGACCCCTGCTACAGGGACACACGCATGGCACCACAGCCAGGGACCCAACGCAGCAGCAGCAGCAGCGGGAGGAGGAGAAAAACTCTTCCCTTTCTCCTCTTCCTTTTCCTCAAGCCTTGCCTCCCCATTCGCACCAGCTTCAAACACAGAGGCTGGCGCAGCTCCAGCCAGCAACACATCCAATGCTCAACTGCCTACGCCCAGAGCCACCTCCTCGCCAGCCACCGCCACCCCCAGGGGCCACCCTCGCTCCAGCCGGGGGCTCCCCAGCCTCTGACAAGTGACATCGCTTCACAACCCTGCCCAACACGAAAAGGAAAGGCCAGCTAAGATGAAAACAAAGGCGAGCCACAAGCGAAAGGAAAACACACCACAACCAACACCAGGGCATTAGACGGAAAAGACACTCGCGCACCAGGGGAAACTTCAGCTGCAGAAAAGAGGCACCACAGCTCGCCCTGCAGGCAACAGGGAAACCCTAACACACCTCCCGCCACAGCTGCTGCCCGCAAGGGCTCTGCCCCACCGCTTTCGCATCCCCCCCTCAACCACTACAGCCAACCTCCCCACAACACACCACCAGCAAAGCACCGCCACCCCCCTCCCCACGCGCGGGGACACCCCAACAACGCACTTCCCCAAGACCACCACAGCCACCAGGCAAAAATGAAAACGACAGCCGGAAACTCGCTGCGACCAGAAAGCGAGGAAGCCGAAGCCGCGGCACCCCATAAAGCCCCACACCCGGCAGCACCCCAAGCACAGCGCCCACCCGCACCACCACCGAGCCTCACCAGCCTCCTGCCCACCACCACACACCATGCCTGCGCCCGCAACCCACCACACCCGCCTGCGCCACGGCGCCCCGACGCTCCTGCTCCTCCTGACGGCTCTCGCCACCACCCTCGCCTGCCGCCACCTGCCTCCCTGCCACTCCACCTTCCCCTGGGACAGCCTCAGCATCCTCCGGGACATGGCTCCCAGACCGCCACAGCCCTGCCAACACCAACAGGCGCCCTTCCCCTTCCCCGACACCCTCCTCCACAACAGCCACCCACAGCAAGCCGCCGCCACCGCCCGACACATCCTCGACAACCTCTTCGCCACCCTCAGCGCACAGAGCACCCCCCAACACTGGGACGACCAGGCACGCCATCGCCTCCTCAACAACCTCCACCGCCACAGCCAGCAGCTCCAGCAATGCCTCGCACCCAACGGCACGCTCTCCCAAGGACAAGGGCCCCGCAACCGCACGCTCACCATCAACAAATACTTCGGGCGCATCCACAACTTCCTCCACACCCACAACCACAGCGCCTGCGCCTGGGACCACGTCCGCCTCGAAGTTCGCGCCTCTTTCCAGCGCCTCCACAACCTCACCCGCACCATGTGCAATTAGACCAACCGCCCCGACCAACCCGCGCGCACCCACGCGCCCCCGCCACCACTTCTCCAACACCGACGCGGCCCCACCGCGGGCCTCCCGCCTCCCCTCACCCGTGCCAAGAGCCGCTGCAACAACGGCCCTGCGCCCTCAGCCTCCACTGACCCCCTCCCCTATTTATACAACTCCCTCTATTTATTTTCACAATGCCTTTTATCTATTTATTCACCTATTTATTCCACAGACAATAAAGACCTGTTGCAAAAACCGTGACACTGCCTCGCCTCTCACAAGCACAGCCACCAGCCTTTGGCGTGGCGGGAAGCCACCTCCACTCAACACCTACTCCGCTCAACCCCTGCTCCAAACAGGGCTCCGCACATCCCGCGCCCGCTCTTCTCTTTGCCGCCTCCCCAAGGAGCCGCTGGCCTCAACCTCCTGCCAAAACCTCCGCGCCAGCCTTTAGCCATCGTCATCACCATCGGCTCGGCGGCCCTCCCCCTCCTCAACACTGTCCACCTTCCACCCCGCTTCACATCAACTCACCATCAGATCCCCAGTCCTCACTACAAGGACAGCATGGACCTCTCGGAGCGGGTCCAGACCAGGGCTACAAACACCCTCACAGGGATGGAACACCTCTCCTGGGAGGGCAGGATGAGAGAGCTGGCGTTCCCCAGACGGGAGAAGGGAAGGCTCCGGCGAGACCTTCTCCCACCCTTTCAACGCTTCAAGGGCGCTTGGAAGAAACACGGGGACGCGACTTTTTAGCAGGGCCTCTAGCGACAGGAGAGGGGGTAAACGGCTTTAAACACACACAGAAGAGACCCAGACTAGACACAAGGAAGCCATCTTTTACCGTGAGGGGGCTCAAACGCTGGCACAGCTTGCCCACAGACGTCCTACACGCCCCGCCCCGGCAAACAGGCAAGGGCACGTCGGGGGGCGCTCTGGGCAACAGGATCCCCTTCAAAAAGGCCCTGCGCGGGGCCGGGGGGTTGCACCAGACGACCTTGAAAGCTCCCGCCCAACCCAAACCACTCAACCACTCTATCGCTTGCATCCGCCTGACTTCCGCTACTCTTCCCACCTCAGGCAGCTTTCAAGACAACGCTCGCCCTGCGCTGCTCCAAAACGCCTTGCACCACCAACTCTTCGAGGGCAACACGGACAAGGGACAGCCACGCACCTCCAACACCAGCCCACCTCCTGCAGTCACGGCCCCCAGGGGCGCCACATCACCACGCACCAGCCAGCACCCCAAGCACGGCACCCACCGACACAACGTTAACTAACAAGACCATAACTCCCAGACCACCACCGCCTTCCCGCCACACCAACACACGCACACCGTGTCCCCCTCCCTCCAAAAGCCTTGACAAAACGCCTGACACAGTCTCTCGCACAAGCAGAACACCGTCCTTGTCCTCGCCCTTGCCCGGGACCCAAAAACCTCAGCGGCGGCACCCTCCACCTCCTCCTCCCCCTACAGCTCTACAACTACATCACCTGCCTCAGCTCCACCTCCACACGGACTCTCGGACGTCCCTCCTCCATCCAGCGGCACCGCGGCTCACGCCACCCCAAACGGCCCAACCCTTCCCTTACGGGGGACATCATCATCTTTGCTCTCCAGCCACCTCAGGCAAGGAGGCAGAGAAAACGCAACAAGACCCCTGCTACAGGGACACACGCATGGCACCACAGCCAGGGACCCAACGCAGCAGCAGCAGCGGGAGGAGGAGAAAAACTCTTCCCTTTCTCCTCTTCCTTTTCCTCAAGCCTTGCCTCCCCATTCGCACCAGCTTCAAACACAGAGGCTGGCGCAGCTCCAGCCAGCAACACATCCAATGCTCAACTGCCTACGCCCAGAGCCACCTCCTCGCCAGCCACCGCCACCCCCAGGGGCCACCCTCGCTCCAGCCGGGGGCTCCCCAGCCTCTGACAAGTGACATCGCTTCACAACCCTGCCCAACACGAAAAGGAAAGGCCAGCTAAGATGAAAACAAAGGCGAGCCACAAGCGAAAGGAAAACACACCACAACCAACACCAGGGCATTAGACGGAAAAGACACTCGCGCACCAGGGGAAACTTCAGCTGCAGAAAAGAGGCACCACAGCTCGCCCTGCAGGCAACAGGGAAACCCTAACACACCTCCCGCCACAGCTGCTGCCCGCAAGGGCTCTGCCCCACCGCTTTCGCATCCCCCCCTCAACCACTACAGCCAACCTCCCCACAACACACCACCAGCAAAGCACCGCCACCCCCCTCCCCACGCGCGGGGACACCCCAACAACGCACTTCCCCAAGACCACCACAGCCACCAGGCAAAAATGAAAACGACAGCCGGAAACTCGCTGCGACCAGAAAGCGAGGAAGCCGAAGCCGCGGCACCCCATAAAGCCCCACACCCGGCAGCACCCCAAGCACAGCGCCCACCCGCACCACCACCGAGCCTCACCAGCCTCCTGCCCACCACCACACACCATGCCTGCGCCCGCAACCCACCACACCCGCCTGCGCCACGGCGCCCCGACGCTCCTGCTCCTCCTGACGGCTCTCGCCACCACCCTCGCCTGCCGCCACCTGCCTCCCTGCCACTCCACCTTCCCCTGGGACAGCCTCAGCATCCTCCGGGACATGGCTCCCAGACCGCCACAGCCCTGCCAACACCAACAGGCGCCCTTCCCCTTCCCCGACACCCTCCTCCACAACAGCCACCCACAGCAAGCCGCCGCCACCGCCCGACACATCCTCGACAACCTCTTCGCCACCCTCAGCGCACAGAGCACCCCCCAACACTGGGACGACCAGGCACGCCATCGCCTCCTCAACAACCTCCACCGCCACAGCCAGCAGCTCCAGCAATGCCTCGCACCCAACGGCACGCTCTCCCAAGGACAAGGGCCCCGCAACCGCACGCTCACCATCAACAAATACTTCGGGCGCATCCACAACTTCCTCCACACCCACAACCACAGCGCCTGCGCCTGGGACCACGTCCGCCTCGAAGTTCGCGCCTCTTTCCAGCGCCTCCACAACCTCACCCGCACCATGTGCAATTAGACCAACCGCCCCGACCAACCCGCGCGCACCCACGCGCCCCCGCCACCACTTCTCCAACACCGACGCGGCCCCACCGCGGGCCTCCCGCCTCCCCTCACCCGTGCCAAGAGCCGCTGCAACAACGGCCCTGCGCCCTCAGCCTCCACTGACCCCCTCCCCTATTTATACAACTCCCTCTATTTATTTTCACAATGCCTTTTATCTATTTATTCACCTATTTATTCCACAGACAATAAAGACCTGTTGCAAAAACCGTGACACTGCCTCGCCTCTCACAAGCACAGCCACCAGCCTTTGGCGTGGCGGGAAGCCACCTCCACTCAACACCTACTCCGCTCAACCCCTGCTCCAAACAGGGCTCCGCACATCCCGCGCCCGCTCTTCTCTTTGCCGCCTCCCCAAGGAGCCGCTGGCCTCAACCTCCTGCCAAAACCTCCGCGCCAGCCTTTAGCCATCGTCATCACCATCGGCTCGGCGGCCCTCCCCCTCCTCAACACTGTCCACCTTCCACCCCGCTTCACATCAACTCACCATCAGATCCCCAGTCCTCACTACAAGGACAGCACGGACCTCTCGGAGCGGGTCCAGACCAGGGCTACAAACACCCTCACAGGGATGGAACACCTCTCCTGGGAGGGCAGGATGAGAGAGCTGGCGTTCCCCAGACGGGAGAAGGGAAGGCTCCGGCGAGACCTTCTCCCACCCTTTCAACGCTTCAAGGGCGCTTGGAAGAAACACGGGGACGCGACTTTTTAGCAGGGCCTCTAGCGACAGGAGAGGGGGTAAACGGCTTTAAACACACACAGAAGAGACCCAGACTAGACACAAGGAAGCCATCTTTTACCGTGAGGGGGCTCAAACGCTGGCACAGCTTGCCCACAGACGTCCTACACGCCCCGCCCCGGCAAACAGGCAAGGGCACGTCGGAGGGCGCTCTGGGCAACAGGATCCCCTTCAAAAAGGCCCTGCGCGGGGCCGGGGGGTTGCACCAGACGACCTTGAAAGCTCCCGCCCAACCCAAACCACTCAACCACTCTATCGCTTGCATCCGCCTGACTTCCGCTACTCTTCCCACCTCAGGCAGCTTTCAAGACAACGCTCGCCCTGCGCTGCTCCAAAACGCCTTGCACCACCAACTCTTCGAGGGCAACACGGACAAGGGACAGCCACGCACCTCCAACACCAGCCCACCTCCTGCAGTCACGGCCCCCAGGGGCGCCACATCACCACGCACCAGCCAGCACCCCAAGCACGGCACCCACCGACACAACGTTAACTAACAAGACCATAACTCCCAGACCACCACCGCCTTCCCGCCACACCAACACACGCACACCGTGTCCCCCTCCCTCCAAAAGCCTTGACAAAACGCCTGACACAGTCTCTCGCACAAGCAGAACACCGTCCTTGTCCTCGCCCTTGCCCTTGCAAGGGACCCAAAAACCTCAGCGGCGGCACCCTCCACCTCCTCCTCCCCCTACAGCTCTACAACTACATCACCTGCCTCAGCTCCACCTCCACACGGACTCTCGGACGTCCCTCCTCCATCCAGCGGCACCGCGGCTCACGCCACCCCAAACGGCCCAACCCTTCCCTTACGGGGGACATCATCATCTTTGCTCTCCAGCCACCTCAGGCAAGGAGGCAGAGAAAACGCAACAAGACCCCTGCTACAGGGACACACGCATGGCACCACAGCCAGGGACCCAACGCAGCAGCAGCAGCAGCAGCAGCGGGAGGAGGAGAAAAACTCTTCCCTTTCTCCTCTTCCTTTTCCTCAAGCCTTGCCTCCCCATTCGCACCAGCTTCAAACACAGAGGCTGGCGCAGCTCCAGCCAGCAACACATCCAATGCTCAACTGCCTACGCCCAGAGCCACCTCCTCGCCAGCCACCGCCACCCCCAGGGGCCACCCTCGCTCCAGCCGGGGGCTCCCCAGCCTCTGACAAGTGACATCGCTTCACAACCCTGCCCAACACGAAAAGGAAAGGCCAGCTAAGATGAAAACAAAGGCGAGCCACAAGCGAAAGGAAAACACACCACAACCAACACCAGGGCATTAGACAGAAAAGACACTCGCGCACCAGGGGAAACTTCAGCTGCAGAAAAGAGGCACCACAGCTCGCCCTGCAGGCAACAGGGAAACCCTAACACACCTCCCGCCACAGCTGCTGCCCGCAAGGGCTCTGCCCCACCGCTTTCGCATCCCCCCCTCAACCACTACAGCCAACCTCCCCACAACACACCACCAGCAAAGCACCGCCACCCCCCTCCCCACGCGCGGGGACACCCCAACAACGCACTTCCCCAAGACCACCACAGCCACCAGGCAAAAATGAAAACGACAGCCGGAAACTCGCTGCGACCAGAAAGCGAGGAAGCCGAAGCCGCGGCACCCCATAAAGCCCCACACCCGGCAGCACCCCAAGCACAGCGCCCACCCGCACCACCACCGAGCCTCACCAGCCTCCTGCCCACCACCACACACCATGCCTGCGCCCACAACCCACCACACCCGCCTGCGCCACGGCGCCCCGACGCTCCTGCTCCTCCTGACGGCTCTCGCCACCACCCTCGCCTGCCGCCACCTGCCTCCCTGCCACTCCACCTTCCCCTGGGACAGCCTCAGCATCCTCCGGGACATGGCTCCCAGACCGCCACAGCCCTGCCAACACCAACAGGCGCCCTTCCCCTTCCCCGACACCCTCCTCCACAACAGCCACCCACAGCAAGCCGCCGCCACCGCCCGACACATCCTCGACAACCTCTTCGCCACCCTCAGCGCACAGAGCACCCCCCAACACTGGGACGACCAGGCACGCCATCGCCTCCTCAACAACCTCCACCGCCACAGCCAGCAGCTCCAGCAATGCCTCGCACCCAACGGCACGCTCTCCCAAGGACAAGGGCCCCGCAACCGCACGCTCACCATCAGCAAATACTTCAGGCGCATCCACAACTTCCTCCACACCCACAACCACAGCGCCTGCGCCTGGGACCACGTCCGCCTCGAAGTTCGCGCCTCTTTCCAGCGCCTCCACAACCTCACCCGCACCATGTGCAATTAGACCAACCGCCCCGACCAACCCGCGCGCACCCACGCGCCCCCGCCACCACTTCTCCAACACCGACGCGGCCCCACCGCGGGCCTCCCGCCTCCCCTCACCCGTGCCAAGAGCCGCTGCAACAACGGCCCTGCGCCCTCAGCCTCCACTGACCCCCTCCCCTATTTATACAACTCCCTCTATTTATTTTCACAATGCCTTTTATCTATTTATTCACCTATTTATTCCACAGACAATAAAGACCTGTTGCAAAAACCGTGACACTGCCTCGCCTCTCACAAGCACAGCCACCAGCCTTTGGCGTGGCGGGAAGCCACCTCCACTCAACACCTACTCCGCTCAACCCCTGCTCCAAACAGGGCTCCGCACATCCCGCGCCCGCTCTTCTCTTTGCCGCCTCCCCAAGGAGCCGCTGGCCTCAACCTCCTGCCAAAACCTCCGCGCCAGCCTTTAGCCATCGTCATCACCATCGGCTCGGCGGCCCTCCCCCTCCTCAACACTGTCCACCTTCCACCCCGCTTCACATCAACTCACCATCAGATCCCCAGTCCTCACTACAAGGACAGCACGGACCTCTCGGAGCGGGTCCAGACCAGGGCTACAAACACCCTCACAGGGATGGAACACCTCTCCTGGGAGGGCAGGATGAGAGAGCTGGCGTTCCCCAGACGGGAGAAGGGAAGGCTCCGGCGAGACCTTCTCCCACCCTTTCAACGCTTCAAGGGCGCTTGGAAGAAACACGGGGACACGACTTTTTAGCAGGGCCTCTAGCGACAGGAGAGGGGGTAAACGGCTTTAAACACACACAGAAGAGACCCAGACTAGACACAAGGAAGCCATCTTTTACCGTGAGGGGGCTCAAACGCTGGCACAGCTTGCCCACAGACGTCCTACACGCCCCGCCCCGGCAAACAGGCAAGGGCACGTCGGAGGGCGCTCTGGGCAACAGGATCCCCTTCAAAAAGGCCCTGCGCGGGGCCGGGGGGTTGCACCAGACGACCTTGAAAGCTCCCGCCCAACCCAAACCACTCAACCACTCTATCGCTTGCATCCGCCTGACTTCCGCTACTCTTCCCACCTCAGGCAGCTTTCAAGACAACGCTCGCCCTGCGCTGCTCCAAAACGCCTTGCACCACCAACTCTTCGAGGGCAACACGGACAAGGGACAGCCACGCACCTCCAACACCAGCCCACCTCCTGCAGTCACGGCCCCCAGGGGCGCCACATCACCACGCACCAGCCAGCACCCCAAGCACGGCACCCACCGACACAACGTTAACTAACAAGACCATAACTCCCAGACCACCACCGCCTTCCCGCCACACCAACACACGCACACCGTGTCCCCCTCCCTCCAAAAGCCTTGACAAAACGCCTGACACAGTCTCTCGCACAAGCAGAACACCGTCCTTGTCCTCGCCCTTGCCCTTGCAAGGGACCCAAAAACCTCAGCGGCGGCACCCTCCACCTCCTCCTCCCCCTACAGCTCTACAACTACATCACCTGCCTCAGCTCCACCTCCACACGGACTCTCGGACGTCCCTCCTCCATCCAGCGGCACCGCGGCTCACGCCACCCCAAACGGCCCAACCCTTCCCTTACGGGGGACATCATCATCTTTGCTCTCCAGCCACCTCAGGCAAGGAGGCAGAGAAAACGCAACAAGACCCCTGCTACAGGGACACACGCATGGCACCACAGCCAGGGACCCAACGCAGCAGCAGCAGCAGCAGCGGCGGCGGGAGGAGGAGAAAAACTCTTCCCTTTCTCCTCTTCCTTTTCCTCAAGCCTTGCCTCCCCATTCGCACCAGCTTCAAACACAGAGGCTGGCGCAGCTCCAGCCAGCAACACATCCAATGCTCAACTGCCTACGCCCAGAGCCACCTCCTCGCCAGCCACCGCCACCCCCAGGGGCCACCCTCGCTCCAGCCGGGGGCTCCCCAGCCTCTGACAAGTGACATCGCTTCACAATCCTGCCCAACACGAAAAGGAAAGGCCAGCTAAGATGAAAACAAAGGCGAGCCACAAGCGAAAGGAAAACACACCACAACCAACACCAGGGCATTAGACAGAAAAGACACTCGCGCACCAGGGGAAACTTCAGCTGCAGAAAAGAGGCACCACAGCTCGCCCTGCAGGCAACAGGGAAACCCTAACACACCTCCCGCCACAGCTGCTGCCCGCAAGGGCTCTGCCCCACCGCTTTCGCATCCCCCCCTCAACCACTACAGCCAACCTCCCCACAACACACCACCAGCAAAGCACCGCCACCCCCCTCCCCACGCGCGGGGACACCCCAACAACGCACTTCCCCAAGACCACCACAGCCACCAGGCAAAAATGAAAACGACAGCCGGAAACTCGCTGCGACCAGAAAGCGAGGAAGCCGAAGCCGCGGCACCCCATAAAGCCCCACACCCGGCAGCACCCCAAGCACAGCGCCCACCCGCACCACCACCGAGCCTCACCAGCCTCCTGCCCACCACCACACACCATGCCTGCGCCCGCAACCCACCACACCCGCCTGCGCCACGGCGCCCCGACGCTCCTGCTCCTCCTGACGGCTCTCGCCACCACCCTCGCCTGCCGCCACCTGCCTCCCTGCCACTCCACCTTCCCCTGGGACAGCCTCAGCATCCTCCGGGACATGGCTCCCAGACCGCCACAGCCCTGCCAACACCAACAGGCGCCCTTCCCCTTCCCCGACACCCTCCTCCACAACAGCCACCCACAGCAAGCCGCCGCCACCGCCCGACACATCCTCGACAACCTCTTCGCCACCCTCAGCGCACAGAGCACCCCCCAACACTGGGACGACCAGGCACGCCATCGCCTCCTCAACAACCTCCACCGCCACAGCCAGCAGCTCCAGCAATGCCTCGCACCCAACGGCACGCTCTCCCAAGGACAAGGGCCCCGCAACCGCACGCTCACCATCAGCAAATACTTCAGGCGCATCCACAACTTCCTCCACACCCACAACCACAGCGCCTGCGCCTGGGACCACGTCCGCCTCGAAGTTCGCGCCTCTTTCCAGCGCCTCCACAACCTCACCCGCACCATGTGCAATTAGACCAACCGCCCCGACCAACCCGCGCGCACCCACGCGCCCCCGCCACCACTTCTCCAACACCGACGCGGCCCCACCGCGGGCCTCCCGCCTCCCCTCACCCGTGCCAAGAGCCGCTGCAACAACGGCCCTGCGCCCTCAGCCTCCACTGACCCCCTCCCCTATTTATACAACTCCCTCTATTTATTTTCACAATGCCTTTTATCTATTTATTCACCTATTTATTCCACAGACAATAAAGACCTGTTGCAAAAACCGTGACACTGCCTCCCCTCTCACAAGCACAGCCACCAGCCTTTGGCGTGGCGGGAAGCCACCTCCACTCAACACCTACTCCGCTCAACCCCTGCTCCAAACAGGGCTCCGCACATCCCGCGCCCGCTCTTCTCTTTGCCGCCTCCCCAAGGAGCCGCTGGCCTCAACCTCCTGCCAAAACCTCCGCGCCAGCCTTTAGCCATCGTCATCACCATCGGCTCGGCGGCCCTCCCCCTCCTCAACACTGTCCACCTTCCACCCCGCTTCACATCAACTCACCATCAGATCCCCAGTCCTCACTACAAGGACAGCACGGACCTCTCGGAGCGGGTCCAGACCAGGGCTACAAACACCCTCACAGGGATGGAACACCTCTCCTGGGAGGGCAGGATGAGAGAGCTGGCGTTCCCCAGACGGGAGAAGGGAAGGCTCCGGCGAGACCTTCTCCCACCCTTTCAACGCTTCAAGGGCGCTTGGAAGAAACACGGGGACGCGACTTTTTAGCAGGGCCTCTAGCGACAGGAGAGGGGGTAAACGGCTTTAAACACACACAGAAGAGACCCAGACTAGACACAAGGAAGCCATCTTTTACCGTGAGGGGGCTCAAACGCTGGCACAGCTTGCCCACAGACGTCCTACACGCCCCGCCCCGGCAAACAGGCAAGGGCACGTCGGAGGGCGCTCTGGGCAACAGGATCCCCTTCAAAAAGGCCCTGCGCGGGGCCGGGGGGTTGCACCAGACGACCTTGAAAGCTCCCGCCCAACCCAAACCACTCAACCACTCTATCGCTTGCATCCGCCTGACTTCCGCTACTCTTCCCACCTCAGGCAGCTTTCAAGACAACGCTCGCCCTGCGCTGCTCCAAAACGCCTTGCACCACCAACTCTTCGAGGGCAACACGGACAAGGGACAGCCACGCACCTCCAACACCAGCCCACCTCCTGCAGTCACGGCCCCCAGGGGCGCCACATCACCACGCACCAGCCAGCACCCCAAGCACGGCACCCACCGACACAACGTTAACTAACAAGACCATAACTCCCAGACCACCACCGCCTTCCCGCCACACCAACACACGCACACCGTGTCCCCCTCCCTCCAAAAGCCTTGACAAAACGCCTGACACAGTCTCTCGCACAAGCAGAACACCGTCCTTGTCGTTGCCCTTGACAAGGGACCCAAAAACCTCAGCGGCGGCACCCTCCACCTCCTCCTCCCCCTACAGCTCTACAACTACATCACCTGCCTCAGCTCCACCTCCACACGGACTCTCGGACGTCCCTCCTCCATCCAGCGGCACCGCGGCTCACGCCACCCCAAACGGCCCAACCCTTCCCTTACGGGGGACATCATCATCTTTGCTCTCCAGCCACCTCAGGCAAGGAGGCAGAGAAAACGCAACAAGACCCCTGCTACAGGGACACACGCATGGCACCACAGCCAGGGACCCAACGCAGCAGCAGCAGCAGCAGCGGCGGCGGGAGGAGGAGAAAAACTCTTCCCTTTCTCCTCTTCCTTTTCCTCAAGCCTTGCCTCCCCATTCGCACCAGCTTCAAACACAGAGGCTGGCGCAGCTCCAGCCAGCAACACATCCAATGCTCAACTGCCTACGCCCAGAGCCACCTCCTCGCCAGCCACCGCCACCCCCAGGGGCCACCCTCGCTCCAGCCGGGGGCTCCCCAGCCTCTGACAAGTGACATCGCTTCACAACCCTGCCCAACACGAAAAGGAAAGGCCAGCTAAGATGAAAACAAAGGCGAGCCACAAGCGAAAGGAAAACACACCACAACCAACACCAGGGCATTAGACGGAAAAGACACTCGCGCACCAGGGGAAACTTCAGCTGCAGAAAAGAGGCACCACAGCTCGCCCTGCAGGCAACAGGGAAACCCTAACACACCTCCCGCCACAGCTGCCCCCAAGGGCTCTGCCCCAGCATGACTAAATTTTTTAATTCAGTAGATGTAGCTGGACAGGGTTTTGTTTGGGAGATCCCTGTACTCACCTTTGACTATCTGGCTCTGGCTGTTCCCAGACTCCACATGCAATACCTGGTATTGAACTGGACTTTTAATTACGGCATTCATCCAGTGGTACCTGTTTTCCAGCTCAATGCTTATTGTTCTATTTCTGCCTCTAAAGATACACTGCATCGCTTAATCCTGTGACTTTTCTCAGTTACGTACTACCAAACTTTCTCTCCAAGATCCTTACCCTAGTTTTCTGGGAGGGTAGGGGGTGGAAATTCTTTACCTTTCTGCAATTTAGGGGTGAGGCTCCTCGTTAATCTCTCTGGGATCTCAGCCCCTCTCACACACCGTTTACATTCTGGATCCAGGTAAGGAAGAAAACTTTGTATATTCTCCCTCATTTGCTCAAATGCTTCTTCAAGAACTGTTCCCAAATGTTCACCTGGCATTTGTTGCCATGAAGCATATACAAAGATCTCCACATATGAACACCTCCAAAACCTGTCAGATGTAACTACTGGCTGCCAATTTGTGTACTTGTTGTACAACCCTACCTCTTGGTGTAAGTAAACATTCACTCTCAGATTTCAAGTAGATTTGACAAGGTGTCATATCATTCCTGCAAGAATTAAAAATTTCTCCACTCAAAAGCACAGAGTATACTTCCTTCTATTTACAGAATTTGCAGATGGAGGAACGCACGATGTAACATTTGCTCTATATTAATTTACACCACCTAGAGAAACTGTTTGTGGATATTTAAAAAAAACAGACTATAGAACACGAGGATAAGCTCTTAATCACCATCAAATGAAACAATTTGTGTTGCACAAATGATCAACACTGAAGATAACTTGATTAAAATTAAATAAACTAAGCAATCTACTTACCATTGGTAGCCTGGATTGAAGCATCTGGAGATCATCATAACCATAAATCTGCTTAAAGACAGATAAAAATACAACATAATTATAACACTTTTCTCTGACGCTGACCATTTTGGGGCTTTAAACAGAGTTTGACCTAGGCCCAGTCTATTTTAAAGCTGTACAGCTATAAATCACATTGTACCATCATGTTGCATTGTAGCATTTTAAGGCTAGTAGAGCTAAGCTTAAAATGGCTTGTCACTCTGACATCGTTTCTTGGTGACAGCAGTCCTCTGAGGAGAGTTTGACCGTGCCATCTTCAATACTGTTTTCCCAGACACATCATTCGTCAACTTCTGAAAAATCTACAGGGCATTCAGATTTGGGAGTAAGAGCAACAGCCTTCTTTGCTGCCATCATTACTTCTGAGAGTAGCAGGATTCAAGATTTAATGACTAGACCACAAGGCAACCTATGGTATCCCCTCACATCCACTGTGATTCAGAAAGATGATTAGAATAAAGTTTCTGATTCAAAAAACAGAAAACAAAAAAAAAAGTTGATTCTTATCAGACATCAAAAAGCCATGTGCAATCTTTTTAAGTATGATAAATAGGAGACATGGCACATTTCAACCATTACTACAGTAAATCTAACCCAGTAACACAAACTTGAATGAGTCAAGTTTTACTCAAAGGGCCTAAAACCTGATACCACTGAAAACCATAGCAACACACACGTTTAGCTTCAACAGCAGCCAAATCAGGTCTGTACCAACAATTCTGCAGCTCATTATCAACAGTAAACCCCCACTGAATATATTTAATATATTCTTCAGCATTTGGAACAGGAATTCCAGGTGCAACATGTGCCAACAGAATTGCCTTGGCATAGACAGCAGCAGGTCTGGAGGGCCCATCTGCACCAAGGGTTAAACAATCAAGGACAGAAACAATTAAATTGCTTACTGGGTAGGCAGGCAGAAGTCCTCCAGGTCCCACAATATACTGGTTATGCAACAAGGGCGGTACACCTTGGGGCAGGTTTGGGGGAGCTTTGCCTGTAGAATCAAAATATAGACACTTTAACAAGCCTTCAGAAAAGAAAAGGCTTCAGCATTGAGACAAGACAGGTCACAAGCCCTGGAGGCTGCACTGTCATACCTTGTAAAAAGCAGAACTACGCAGAAGAATTTTATGCTCGCTGATGAAAATGTTCAAAATAGCCTGAAGAGTTTAACCATGCCTCAAGGAAGGGGAAGCACAGGCTACTGTGAGAGGACTGACAACAGTCCCATCAGAAAACAGGCTGATTTTGTCATTTACTTTGTCCAAAAGGATTACAAAATTACAGAAAATTCTCCTTTCCTCAGTTGTCTCCTGAAGGCAAAATTTAGGGAATGCTCTCAATCTAAGAGAGCCAATTCTCTCCTTTCATTTCCTGCTCTGTCAACACTCTTCCTCATCTTCAACAATAGACTGGAAAGTACTAAATGTTGCCAACATACTTTCTGGGGGTGACTTGTGCAGCTGAGAATAGCAAAGAGAAGACGACTGAAACAGTTTCAGCTGCCCCCACGAAGCAGTGCTAGGAAGCAGAAGAGTAAAAAAAATGCACTATGTCCAATCATCAGACATTTTATTTAAAAGGTATGGGAATAAGAAATGAGAAATCCTCCTGTAAGTAAGTTTGATCTTAATATTTAAACCATTCCCTTCCCTCCATAGGATTTCCTTTTAGCAGTTCAGGTTGATTAGAGAAGCAATAGAGAATTTAGCATTGCTTGCTCTTCAGTGCAAGAAGCCTCCCCACTTTCTCTCTCTATGGACCCTTTTTCTGAAGTGCTATTTGCTGCGGAATGACCCAGCATCAGACACTTTCCTCCTTTCTGTAGATGTGGCAGTAAAGATGTGGCATATGATAACAAGGATACTGTAGTATATTTTGATACTGCCAGATGAATTCAAGTCACAGAGAAGACTGAAATTAAAGCTAATGTGAACTCACAGCCAAGAGCTGATCACAACTTGGAATACGAACTGGGCGAACCTCCCAGCCCAAACCTTCCAAAGTCAGAACTGCTCTGGTGTCTATTTATAAAGCTCTTTGGGGATGGAATGTGCTATATAAATGCCACATAACACCCTAACAAATATTTCAAATACACAAAACCAGACAACTTTATTTTATACACCAGCAAATAAGGCATGCTGAAAATGCTAGTCAAGAGTGTGGATTTCTCAGCGCAATTATGGCTAATGAGATGCTCAACTGACAGCCCTGATGACTGAAGTTCTCTGTCTGTCCACGTGATCTGTTAATATTGCAAACCTGAAGACACTAAGGGAGCTGCCCGTGTGGTAGCAGCTGGTATAGACACACTGGTAACGCTCAGGCCAAGGCTGTTTGTAGTGTTCATACTGCTTGCCATGCTGACAACTGAAGAGGTGGTGCTAGTGGCTGAGGTTGAAGCAGTTGAAAAGGTTGTTGAGGGCTGGAGCGAAGATGTGTTCTCAACACCAGTGTGCTAGAAAGAAGACAGAAAGAATGAGGACCACAGAGCAAATAAAATACAGTGGAAGATGCTAGGGGAAACCTCCCACCCACCGACCCCACCCCCCAACAATCTTTTAAGTAACAGCAACACATGCAAAAGAAAAGGATATGCATTATCTATGTACCAAGCAAGCAACTAAATTGCATGCTTGTGGTTTTTAAGTATTGAAAAAAAACATTACATGAGAGTTAAATTCAAACCGCTGTATCATCACAAAATTATACCACAGTAACTCAGGTGTCACTCCATTGTATTAGTTCTTGCCCTTTGCTTGTATACTCCTTTAAGCTAGTACTTGTTATCTTAAATAAATTCCTATATTCTTCCAAAAGACAGTATTTGTTTTCAAAATAGAGGACTCCGCTATTGTGATTTCCTCAATGCACTTGTGGAATTTAAAAGATTAAAACTGCAGTGCCCCACAACACAGTCAATGTGGTAAACTGAAACACAGATCAGATGTATTACAGGAACACATGAGGATAAAGGAGTTCCTGGTTTGAATCCAGCATAATACAGTGCTTTAGCTGTAAGCCGATCACGCCTTGCAAAACAGTGTCATCAAACAGAAGCCAAAACAATTCTGACAACAGAAAAGAAGGACATTTGGATAAGTATGAATTCTTAAGTTACGTATTCAGTACGGATGGAGCATTACAAAACAAAATGCAGGCATAAGGAAAAGCATTTATCTACCTGCAGACCCCAGCTGGGATTGTACATAAGTACTCCATCACAGAACAAGTCAGCGTCTCTCTGACTTTTGTCTGTGCAACCTCATCTACAGCACTGTGTTCACTACTATTTGCCTTGTTATTTCAAATGCATTAACTATACAGGTGACAAAAGTGCCACATGGTAAACTCTAAAATCATCTGTCATGACATGTATCATTCCATCTCCTGCCTCTTGCCAGCTAACTTCTCCAGTGGAGACTGCTAACAGGCCACATTTTGGAGCAGTTTCAGACAGCCACTTCTAAATTTTTATTTTATTTTTTAATACATTTGTTCCAAGAAATTCTTTCATTATGCCATTGCCCCTTGCTGGCACGAAAAATTTCCTCTGCAGTTGTGTGACTGGCAAGTCTCTGTAATAGCTGTTCCCCATCTAGTACAAATCACAAGTGGTAAAGACTTTTTTTTACCACTAGAGGGCTGGCCATCCTTCTTACCTAAGATAAGGCTCTTGTTTCAGTTAGAATCATAGAACACCAGGTTGGAAGGGACCTCAGGGATCATCTCATCCAAGCTTTCTTGGCAAAAGCACAGTCTAGACAAGATGGCCCAGCATGCTGTCCAGACGAATCTTAAAAGTGTCCTACCTTGGGAATCCACAACTTCCCTGGGGAGATTATTCCAATGGCTGATGGTTCTAATTGTGAAAGATTTTCTTCTTGTGTTCTATTGGAATCTCCCCAAGGAGTAACTTGTACCCATTACCCCTCATCTTTTTCATATGTTTTCTTGTAAAAAGGGAGTCTCCATTTTCTTTGTAGGCACCCTTTAAATACTGGAACGTGGTGATAAGCCTTTTCTCAAGGCTGAAAAAAACCAATTCTCTCAGCCTTTCTCCATATGCCACTCTTCCCAGTCCTTTGATCATTTCTGTGGCCCTTCTGTGGACCCTCACCAGTGGATCAGTTTTAATGTCACTGTTAACGTTTTCTGTAGAGGACATGCTTTGATTCAAGATCAGATAAATAGGCAGCATAACCTGTACTATATTTTAGTTTGCGTTTGCACCTAATTGCACTTATCAATTTCATGTATGCTTTACATATGGGAATTCTTGAAATGCAGTAAGGGTATGCTCTCACTAATGAAAAATATCTGGCCTAAAAATTAATCATTCCTGTTGTGTAGCTTGCAATTTTTCCTGCAAATAAGTAATGCCAGACCATTTCATCTTAGAACTTAACAAAACTGAACTTGTTATATCCTAATTCACCTGCATCTACTCAGATCTATTTTATGGTTTTATTGAGGGACAAATATGGCAGAAATATTCTTTGTGGATACTGCAATGTATAATGAAATATCCATATGCCATTTTCTGTCCCCTGTGAATCTCAATCTATACAACTCCAGAACATTGTCCCTCTCAAAAAAGAGTCAATCTTAGTAGCTGAACAACCCTCCTCTTTGGGATATTTTAAGGCTTCAGAGAGCCACATTATTCTGTCTAACACTTCCTACATCACATGACTTTATGGCTATAGTTCTTCAGTAATGCCCTGGGGAGGAAAAAAAATACATATACTATTTTAAAGTTCTGAGAATTTATAGCTAAGCATATTTTTCAATAAGAAAGCTAAAAATTATGATTCCTTTCAAAGTTAGCCAGATGTATGAATGCAGACTTCAAATACAAGGTACAAATTTCAAGTACAAGGTCCCAGTTCGTAGTGTACTGGGACACAATGAACTTTGAGAGAGGGTCTTAACCATCAGATAAACTGACTACATGCCAAACATCTGCTGAAATGCAAATAAGACTTACTGCATGTGATGTGCTTGAAGACAACACTGAGGCAGGGGAGAGGCTACTCTGATGATTGGACAGAGAGCTAGAAAAAAATTGCAAAGTATTAGTAACATTAATTTTTCCTGGAACTATTTTTAATATATATGCGTATATATACACACATATATATATATAAACACAGAATAGGTAGTAGGATATTAGTTAAAGAATAAAAAATGTACATGTTTGTCTACACATACACACACAGAGTAGGATATTACTTAAAGAAAAAATTGTCTATAGGGATGCATGTATATATACACACACCCCTACAAGCATTTATTCCTTTAAGTAATATCCTACTACCTTTTAATGAAAAAAACCTGAAGTACAGAGACAACTATTAGTAACAAGAAACATCCAAAACACCACTCATTTCTATTTATCAATTTACGGTATTTTTAAGAAAACAATGGTTGCTTTAGGAATTATGTAGCAATGACTCCAAGACACATAAAGTCCAAAACCAGAAGGCGGCTGACACAGCACATGGCTTGTTTCTCATTCTTTCCCTGAGCAACTGCAGCTGCCTGACACAGGGCACAGGTATTAATTATGTCAGGCAGTGCTTTGGTTTGACTCACTATGGTATTTCTCACATTTTAACCTGCATAACATTAGTTCAACCAATTAGAACTGCAGGGTATTTGCCCCACAACTCTGCCAAAAAGCCCCAACACACTCTCAAAAGACAAGGCTCAAAAAAAACAGCAAATGAAGAGCATCTGTGAAAGCTCCAAAATCAGCCACACTACTACAGAATCTGGCAATTTAATCAAGGTCGGTTCATACCACTACACTCCACCAAAGGCCATTTCCTCTTTGAAAAGACTAATCAGAACTATCAGTTCAGTTTTATACATAAACTGTAAAATATGAAAATAAAGAATCTCCTGCTGAAAAACATCAGCAGGTAACTTAGTTTCAGGAAACTCTGCTTCAGCACCACCTTTTTTCCCCAGCTGACCAGGCCTGTGAACTTTTCGCAGTAACCGCAGTACCAACATTGATCTGTAATCCAATGTCAGAAAAAGGGACCCTGGTGTCTGACAGCCCCCATATGTAATCACCCTCATGTTTGCCCTTTCCCCAAAACTGAACCCCTTTCAGTTTATCACAACTCCTACTGTACCTGCTTAACTGAGAAAGTGAGCTGCTGGCCAGATCACTGGACTGAGGCAAGCTGGGCAATGTTGCTGCGTGCTGCGATGCTGAAGGCAGAAGCGAAGCAGTGGTGGACACCACACTAGGCAGAGACCCAGCAGAAGGTAGTGAGGGAGAAGGCTCTGTCTTAGGCGCTGAAACTGATGAATTAGCTGCAACAAGTTAAAAAGAGTCATTCAAATTCAAATTCCAGCATCCCTGACATCCCAGCCTGGACTCAGGAACACAGTAGTATTCTCCCCTTGGTTTACAAAAACCTAACCATTAAGAACCAGTAACAGTATCAAGCAATCTGGGTATTCAGGAAAATTCAAACAGCAACAGAACTATAATTTTTTTCCCTTTAAGTTCTTCATCTACAATAGATTTATAATTTTGACTACTGTGCATGTAGTAAACTACAGTCTTCTGCAGTTCACCTCCCACTATCTGGATTACTAGCTTTTGCTCAGAAGTCAATCGTCATTTTAAAATTCCTCGCATTTGGTTCTGCAAACAGAAGTCATGTGCACTTTTCAAGGGATGTACAAATCTGCTTTTACCTACAGCTCTGCTTCTTCATTCAAACCTACACAGCACTTTACATGAATGAGACTTACATCACTGGAGTACAAGGACACATAGAACTTCAGAGTTCAGAGTACTCAGTCAAATGTGTAATTTAAGAAGCATTAAGCATTTTCAATGGCTAAAGAGCTGTCAATACTGATTGACTTTATTTGACCTAGACAACAAAAAGTGTTTAGCATTAAAATTACTTTTTAGGCTACACAAAGTAAAACTTGTTTACAAAGTTTGGAAAGGCCAAACATGCCTTTCCAAAGGATCACTATACTGTAACAAGAAACTGAACAACTCTACTGACAAACATAATTCCCAGCTGTTTCTACACTTATCTTTTGTCCTGCAAAGATAATACAAAGAATTAGAGTCACTCAGCCACCAACAAAACCCAGAAAGAGAATTGAGCCCTGCCTTCTGCTGGGCCATGCTTCCATACCACACCACAGACCACTACCCGGTGGATCATCACTAACTTGCAATGTGTGAAAACAGTTTTAGAAGAGTCACCAAACAGAAGTCACATATATGCTTGGAAGTTACACATCACAGTTTGTTCACGTTACTGGTTTGGTTTCCTCATGAAATGACCCAAGTCAGGTTGCTGGACTGGGTGCTATGCAAACAGCGGTCTTGGCCTTCGCAGTAAGTATGAGGGTCACTGACAACGCAGGAGGAAATTCAAGTGACAAACAGAAACATTGTTGTGAAAGTGGCAACTGTATCACCTGATACCTCCTGACAAGATACATATAAAAATAAGTAAGTAGCACTTACAACTCTTAATACATTTTGAGCAGGATTCCCTTCTTGAAATGAAAGTAGATGTCCCCAACACAAGGGACAGAATCACCATCTTCAGTAAGACCCCTTACAAGATGCCTGAACATAGTGTGAAAGACAACGAAAACCAGGAGACAAATAGGATGGTCAGAACTATAACACACCAGCCGTGCTCCGAACTAGGGATTTAGGAAGCACAAGATCCGGATGTTGAAGGACAACAGCAGTAAAGATGAGAAAGGAACAACTAATACTATTATCAGCACATACAGAAAAGAAAAGGTGAATACTTTCAAAAGTTGAGAATTTCAAGACAGTTTGGATGCATGAAAAAGATACATGTAAAAAGACTTGATTCCAGTTTACATGCTTGAGATACCGAAAAAACCCAAAAGTGTTCTCAAAAGAGAAGTGGCATAGAAAAAGGGATTAACAAAGCCATTATAGAATAATTACAAAAATACTAGGAATTCTCAGATCTTTGTTTTCCATAGCAGAAAGACAAGTCCTATACTGAATTTCATAAATTGTTTATTAACTTTGTACATGAGAGTAAGAAATTTTTCCATTTGAAAAGTTGTCATTACATATAACCATTTTTAAGTGGTAACTCTTTGGGCATATACACTCTTCCTGACAATTTAAATTGAGTTTGGCACTAGCAAAACATTGTTTATAGGTCTGAATACTCAACTTCCTTCTACTCAGAAGTATTAAAAAAAATATACAAAAGGCTGCCCCACTAATGACTGAAGAGACATTTAAGAGGATAGACCTAAAACTGAAGTGTTGGAATTCCGAGAGATGTTAATTCATACTGCTGCCCTTGAAGACTTTCACAGAGCAGCACATAAAGTTCAGAAGAGTGAATACTATACTCTAATTATTTCAAGTCCAGGATGAGAGTAATGCTACGAGTAAAATACCACATCAGAAACAGCCAAGACGAAGGTAAGAGTAATGCCTGTATCTCAGCCAGTATTGGGCTAATGTTACTCCACTACAAGGCAACCAGCCAACCGGCAGAGGGAGCATGTTAAGTCACCCTTATTCCCCACGGGCTTGCAACAGGGCAAGTAACACTACAACCCGGTGAGAGGTGCATTCAAAGATGCAACTTTGTTTCACCACAGCTAAATGCTACTCGCAGCTTCCCAACTGAGAACTGGAAGAAGAATCGCTAAGAAACTTTATATTATTTTTTAATTTTATATTTTATTTTATGTCAAATAATTTTCGCAGGTAAGTTCAAAAGGAAAAGCAGCAGCAAAGCAGCTTCTCTAATTCTAAGACTGCCTAGGTTTGTAGATTTAATAGGGACGGTTTCATACTTCAGTTTCAGTCAAGAAGCAAGCAGTGCATCCTATGCAAGTACAAAATAAACTCAAATGCATCAGCCAAAACTTAGTCAGGGAGAACAATATAAAACCCTAAGTCAGATACCACTCCTACAGTTATGAGCATAGCAAGTAGCACGGAAAGATCAGAAAGTCCTGTGCACAACTAAGCTTTGTAAACTTACTGTCAAGAGTTGCCTGTGTTCTAACACCACTGTGCCCGTTCTGTAAACAAAGGAGAAATGAATGAATGAATCATCTTAGAGGTATATTAAATTTTCAGACTGAATCACACATCGAACATGCTTCATGCAAAATTCTATATTAATTCTAAATTGAAAGACAAAAAAGGCAGAAAATTAACTTTTTACTGCCTTTAACAAAACCACATAATAGTTTGTCTCAAGTGCAAGGTGCCCTGAACATACAGAATCCCATACACTGCCCATACTACACCCATCAGCAGGAGACCTTCCCATGTACTGTATATAACATAAACCTCAGGTTCACACCAATATAAAAGAAAGAATTGCATTAACATATAGGAAATGGTTGTGCTTTTGATCTAATGCAACTCACAATTTTAACTATCCAAGTTACACAGAGACGACAATTTTTTTCCATTGAAAGATAAGACTTGAGAAGCACCAGTTGTTTTTTGGATAACGCTGGAGTACAGAAGTGGATAGTCTATGCTTGATCCTCACCAGTACATACGAGCTAGTGCAGAAGACAAGTGTGACTGAGCCATTGCATAACAAAGGCCAGAAGTAAAGAAACTTACAAACTCTCACAAGTTTTTACACATTTAATAAATTAAGTTCTCTTAAAACAAACTTACATTCCATATACAAAGAGAGTAGGTGCTTTTGAATCTCCGAAGAGATCCTCTCTGTTGTAGATTAGACCTCTCCCTATGCTTTTTAAAATAAAACATGAAACTAATTCCCAATGGTGTTTAAGTCCACCAAAAGAGTAACGCTGGAGGGCCCACAAACAGTTTGGAATGCATTCGCTAGGTGCCAAATAAATTTAATAAATAATATACCTTTGGATAAAAACTGTCAAGTTAAGGCAAAATACCATAACTAATATTTATATACAGAGATAGTTCCTTTTTTAAAAGCTAAGCTTCAGGGAAAGAAACTCAGGTAGAATGTTAAGTGTTACTAAAAAAAAAGGTCAAACAGCAACTTAAGATGTCAAAACCCATAAAACCAGAGGCTCTCATATCCCAAATACAGTATGGCCAAAACCAGCTACACAATAGGAAAAGCAAAAGCAAGTAACAGCGTGGGCTTGGGAATAAAACATACCAACATACCACTTGGTTTGGTTAAAAGTATTAATGTATTACAGTAATACAAGTCTAACACGGATAAGAATATTTCACCTTTTTCTAGGTTTTATTTCTGAAATTCACTCACCGTAACTGCAACAGAGGTTGATTCAGACGGAGCCATGGAGCTTTGGTACGCTATCCTACTATGCACAGAAGTCTGGTCATAGGAGGAAGTTGTTGTTACTGGGCTAGTGCTCTGGGATGAGCAGGTCAGACTGGAAGAGGTGATGGCAGAGGTTGTGTAGGTGGACTCCTGTACTGTATTGGATATTGGCAAAGAGGTATTCAAAGGATCACTGGAAAAAGTAAAAATTATTTATCATCCTGGTAAACAACATCTCAAACACCTTCATGAAAATAATAGCTCCTATACAGTTATCTAAGAGCTACGTAAAACATTCAGCCAAACTTACATTATTTATACTAGAAAATCTAATAATGAAAAAAATACATAATTTTGCTTTGGTCCCTAGTAATCACTACTGCAAAGCCATCAGCTGCACTAAGCACCATTCACATTCCTCCTGCTGGCCCAACCAAAACAAGACCTTACACCCAAGCACTTTTCAGTCATGTTATTTCCACCTTCTCAAAGAATAAATTCATTATCATAATCTCTCTTTTTTAAACAACTAGATCCATAAAGTCTGGTATATGATGAGAAACACATGGTCTCTTTTTACAATAGAATTCTAACATTACAGTAGCAGTCTAACAGAATGAACTATGCAAAGAGGAAAAGATACTTTAAAATCCGCAGGAGTGTTTTACTTTCTAAACGGTTTATATCACCTATAGAACTAGAAATTAATGTGAAAATTAATTTTTACTAGTATTTCTGAAATAACTTCAGGAAGCTTTTTACTGAAGCCAATTTTTGAATGAATAAGGAAAAAAAAAATGGGTTACTAGTATGTTGGCATTTATAGTTGGCTATTTTAGCACTTCAGTAAGAGCTTCTGCATACTGAAAGCCTGGCTTCTTTTCTCATCCCATAGGAGCATCAGATCTGTAATCTGGTGCCAATCTAATGACATACAAGGGTCATCTCTCCTGGATCAAAAGCAGAAAAATCTGGGTTGTGAGGGAAAAATCCTCAAACAAATTTGAAAATCAGGACAATTAAACATGAGAAAGAATTCTATACCCGGTAGCTTATTATAAGGCTAGTTACATTCATGTCACCTACAGCTTCACATCGACCCATCTGCAGAGATTTGGTTATCGTTAAGAAAGAAATTTCTCCCTTAACATGCCCTCCACAGAAAACACTTAGCCTTACATGTCATCATATTTCCCCCTCCTCTTACACGGTTACTGTGCCTTGATGTTTTTGGTACAAATTTGACCCCCTAAAGAAGACATGTAAGAACGCACAAGGGGAACTCACACGTACTTTACAGATTTTGAGTACAAGCTATTGTTAGTCGCCTGGCTGGTATTCTCATTGCTTGAAGTTGATCCAAATTCTGGGAGTGCAGGCTCTGATCCAAACTCCAGAGCTCCAAACTGAACATTTAACCCTGTCACATCCGCTGATCCAGGCATCTCCACTGCAGAGGCAGGAATCTTAAAGAAGGGAAAAAAAAGCCATAATTCCTTTGCATGCACTATCTGTATTAAAGATATCAGTAACTGAGACCCTCCCCCCTCCCTTTACTACAGGCTTCTTCAGTTACTGTCTCAGCCTTCACTGCTAACTAGATCTGCGATAAGCCCCCCATTTACTTCACATAAATTAACTACATTCTTGTAAACTGAAATAAATTCATTGATTCTGTGCCCCAATCTGGAGCTGGAAGAGTAAGCCATATTATTCTACAATATAAAAGCGTCAACTGTGTCCCTCTCCTTCAGCCAACATTCATCTTGTGGCTACTAAGTCAACCCAAAACATTCAGCAACAGTCATTTTCCACACAGAGCAACCAGATATGTCCTTGGAAAAGAAAAACATCACTGTACTTCAGACCTAAAAACTATCCATCTTAGAATTTACTGCTGTATAAACAAGAAATATACCATGGTCTTTGCTCTCCTTCTCCCTAACAACTTACATATGGAACAGAATGATCGAATCATTTAGGTTGGAAAAGACCGTTAAGATCATTGAATCCAACCATCAACCTAAAGCTGCAAAATCCACCACTAAACAATGTTCCCCAGCACTACATCTACCCATCTTTTAAATACCTCCAGGAATGGCGACTCATTCACTTCCCTGGGCAGCCTGTTCCAATGCTTGATTAACCCTTTTAGTGAAGAAGTTTTTCCTAATATCCAATCTAAACCTCCCCGGACGCAACTTGAGGCCATTTCCTCTGGTCCTATCACCTTTGACTTGGGAGAAGAGACCAACCCCCACCTCACTACACCCTCTTTTCAGGTAGCTGTAGAGAGCGACGAGGTCTCCCCTCCGCCTCCTTTTCTTCAGGCTGAACAACCCCAGCTCCCTTAGCGCTCCTTGGAAGACTTGTGCTCCAGAGCCCTCACCAGCTTTGTTGCCCTTCTCTGGACCTGCTCCAGCACCTCAATGTCTGTCTTGTAAGTGAGAGCCCCAAAACTGAACACGGTATTCAAGGGGCAGCCTCACCAGTGCCTAGTAGAGGGGGACAATCACTGCCCTAGTCCTGCTGGCCACACTATTCCTGATAAAAGCTTTTATACATTTTCACATTTACTAATGACAAGCCACCACTCAATTACCCACCTTGGATGCTGGAGCTATCCTCCGTTTTGGTGGTTTTATCTGTTTCTGCTGGGCTTGATTGGCAGTCACTGTCTGGTTATCCATAGATAGAGTGGGGAGCTGTAACATTTTGCTGACAGCTGTAGAGGTGTCTACTGGTGATGGCTCGCGGAGTTTTACCTGGGGGGAGAAGGACTCCAGCCCAGGAGGAGGAACAGGGACTGCCTGCGTTTGTTGTTGCTGTCGCTGGGTCAGCTGGCTCAGAACTGGGGATGGATCAGGCTGGGATTTAAAGTCTGGTCAGCATTGGGAAAAAACAAATAACAAATTAAAATGTTAAACGCTGCTCTTCACACTTCTACTCTTCATGAAGGAATCTCGGTGATCTGACATACTCAACAGCTAAGATTTTATAGCATCTGAAGGTCTCTTTCAGACATCACATGAGTTTCACATTGAATACCACCACTGCAATAATAAGACCAACATACTGATATTGATATTCTCTAAATATAAACAACTCTGGGCAAGAATTATTCAGCTTTCTTCAAAAATATGACAACAAACCTACCCATACAGTCACATAATATTATCACACATTAGTCCTCAAAAACTCTTCTGGATTATTTTAATCAAAGATTGCAAGTTTCACTGTAATTAAATGTGCCGATCAATTGAGATTACTTCCAAGGAGTCTGGAGTTGCAATTTAGAGGTATTATGAGTTCGGATTTCCTGCCCCTACAAAGGAGAAAATTTTCAACACAAATAGGAAGTCATCTACCATCTCAATCTGGCTGAAAGTCAAGACACACTGGACATTGACAGTTTTTTCCAAGTGTTTCCCTTTCGTATTTTTCAGAGCACCAGTCAACAACTGTAGGAGATCCATAACATTTGCAATGTGAAGGGTTTTTTATTCAGTTGGTAAACTGCATTAGAAAACAACTTAAAAGGTACATACACATTTTTTTCAGAATTGATGCATGTAAAAGATTATAACTGCTTCCAAATCGTCTGCTTATCTGTCTGGAAACATATACACACACACATGAGATAGACAGAAGAGCTATCACTCTTCACAGTGAAAGTACTGCTAGGAACTACACTGCAAAAATCAAGTTTGTGTCATTTTCACTGTTTCTACTAATTTTACTCAATTAAATGAAAAATCCATACAATTATGAATAGACAAAATGGGTAACCTACATCATTCTCAGCACACTAGGGAAGGAACACTGAGATGTGATGCACATTAGGAAGAAATTATAATAGTACTCATTCAAAATTCATGTAATGGCTAGAAGAAAAATACTCGGGGAAAAAAAGACAAAATATGGTACAACCTTATACTCAGCTAGAAGCAGCATAGGCACAATGAAAATAATTATTTTCCAGGATTTGGTGAGAGACAAAGTCACGTCAAAGTTCCACTTAAATATTCAAGCCCATTACATCAAAGATGTCATTACATGAAAGCTTAACAATTTCTAAAGATACAACGACTTTTATGGATAGGCTTAAGCCTATCAAAACTTAGTTTGTGATACACTCATAACATCTATTACCAGCCAGTAAGCGTAACTCTTACAATGTTGTAACCAAATGTATTATTAGAATTACATTTTTTAAAAAAAGTCTTTTCATTAAGGCCATTTTAAACTGTCACTAGTCAAAGAAATCTTACGGGCTAACAGAGAGAAAGCTATGTCAGAGTACTTACCAAACTGACTAAGGACTGACGACTGGGTAATGGGCGGTTTCAGATCCCAGGATGATGTTGTAGTTGCGGTAGTGGTGGTAGAGCTATTATTGTTGTTTTGTTGAGAGGTAAATTGACCCAATCCTGGAGATTTCAACTGGTCTAAGATTTGGGATCCAGTAGAGTTGGGCAATTTAGAGGATCCAAGTTCTCCAAAGCCAGAACAAAGAACTGCAGACTACCAAAAGACAAAAAAGTAGAGGGGAGGGAGCAGAGTTCAGTATTTAATAAATAATTTTAACATAGCCACGGGGTCAGTGCCTACAGCTGCTATTCGGCAGCAACTAAAACCTCTTCAGCCCTAGATTACTAACAAATGACCAATAAAAAAATACAGCAGTTGTAGCATATGGCCAGATCCACTCTGATTATCATCGATACAACTTCCACCACTGTGACTGCAACAACTTCACTACAAGAAAGACACTGAGGTGCTGGAGCAGGTCCAGAGAAGGGCAACAAAGCTGGTGAGGGCTCTGGAGCACAAGTCTTCCAAGGAGCGCTAAGGGAGCTGGGGTTGTTCAGCCTGGAGAAAAGGAGGCGGAGGGGAGACCTCGTCGCTCTCTACAGCTACCTGAAAAGAGGGTGTAGTGAGGTGGGGGTTGGTCTCTTCTCCCAAGTCAAAGGTGATAGGACCAGAGGAAATGGCCTCAAGTTGCGTCCGGGGAGGTTTAGATTGGATATTAGGAAAAACTTCTTCACTAAAAGGGTTAATCAAGCATTGGAACAGGCTGCCCAGGGAAGTGAATGAGTCGCCATCCCTGGAGGTATTTAAAAGATGGGTAGATGTAGTGCTGAGGAACATTGTTTAGTGGTGGACTTTGCAGCTTTAGGTTGATGGTTGGATTCAATGATCTTAAAGGTCCCTTCCAACCTAGATGATTCTACGAATACTGATTTACTTGAAACCATGCATCTTAAAATAGTATATCTT
This sequence comes from Chroicocephalus ridibundus, assembly GCF_963924245.1. NCBI lineage: Eukaryota > Metazoa > Chordata > Aves > Charadriiformes > Laridae > Chroicocephalus > Chroicocephalus ridibundus. Next base: position 77,063,507 of record NC_086316.1, on the reverse strand, counting down.
TACTAATAGTTGAACTAATTTTCAGAGAATAAATGTAAGAGCATAATTTCAAGCCCTCACAATTGACTCAGAAATAGCCAGGTTTCCATAAAAAGCAGTCAGATGTGTACTTGTAAATAACACATCATAGTTTTCTGGCATAGAACTCCTAACTATAAACAAATTATTACATCCTAAATCAGCATGCAGTAAACGCATCTGCTCTCTACTCAAAAATTAATACAAGTACTTCATGTAAACCGAGAAACAATCACTTGGCAAAACCAGAAATACATAAACCTTTTTGTGTGTCTTTGTGAATGTAAGCAATGGAATCCTTAATTCCATTCTTTCAACATTTGCAACCTGATTTTTACAAATACTGAAACATCTCATGTAATGACCAGTACTGGAAAAATTGTTTAACCTGAAATATTTACTCATGAAGAATATTTAGAAAGCTTAAGACAGTTTTACCAGGCTTTGAGAAGAATAAGATTTTACAGCACTGGAGCTGCCAGTTCCTGATGCCATCTGGGTGCTGTGCTGAGAATTTGTGAAGACTAGGGCTTGGCCAAAGGTCTGCTGCTGGGGAGCCTCAAATGAGTTGCCTTCTGTCTCTTGGGCAGAAGTCACAGGCTTTTGAAGTAGTGTTACCAAATCAATGCTGTAAGAAAAAGCAAAGTTTGGCTGCAATAAACACGCTGATTAGGCTGCGCTGAAACTGAAGAACACACTAACAATACCAAAGCTGCCATACTGGCAACAGAATTATTTCTGATTAACAGTCTTTTCAAATATTGCTTGTCTACCATATAAAAAGAGGTAGAATAGAAGGGGTTTGCCAGAAAGTATTATTCTGCTATCTGAAACCTTTCATTACAGTTTGAAAAGAGTGCTAAGATAATTTCTATTCTAAGATTATCAAATTTATAACATCATGCATCACATAAATAAGCTATATGATTAACATAACCAAGTAACTGGCGACAAGTCATAAAAGATACATTATGTTTAAGTGGATCCTGTCTGCAAGCCCATTATATATATATTAATAATCCACATTTTCTGTATATGACGCTATCGCTTTAAAAACAGCAGGGGATCAAAGTCCTACGACTGTATAAGTTGGGTATGAGGACAGTAAAGAATAAAGTTACACATGCAGTGTAACTGAGTGAATATGTGATGATACGGAAGTCAAGAGCAGCAGAAATAAAAGCTAAGTTTCTCAGATAGTAGGCACATATTCAAAATTACTCTACCACACATACCTGAGAAGGATAAGAAACACGAATTTTCTTATATTTAGCACGGTTTACTAACCTCTACCACATGTTTAGCATGGCTTACTAGCCCCTAGCACACGTTTATCACTGGTTTACCCACGGAAAAGCAAAGCATTCTGACAGTAAAAGAAATCTACTCCAAAAACCCTGACTTAAGTTTATCCTAAAGATACTGCAGGCTTGGGCTGAAGAGCTGCTTCTCCAGCACTTTCATTAGCATAGATTTCTTAATGACCACACCTTTCTTATGGCAAGTATAATACAATAAAAAAAATTAAAAAAAAAACCCAAACAAACAAAAGCCACACCCCACAATTTGAGTTGATGAACTGAAATATTTTCTAACATAATTTGAGGGACATCTACCAGAAGAATATTTGCATTAGAACAATGAAAATGTGAGCATATCACCTTTAAGAATGAAAGGAATATAAATTGTAGACCAACTGACACCATGCCTCCTCCAGATCACATCACTGTTGTAAGGGAAATTTTGCTGCAGTCCGGAGTACAGTAGTATGGCTGTATCAGGATGTTTGGGACCACTAGGCCATCTACTTTTCAGGTCTCACGCTATCCAACTACTGTAGTCTTCATCACCCAACTTTAACCCTCTCTCCTGAAACTTGAGGCTAACACAGGCAAGTGATTCCACAACATCATCGGCCAGGCATTTGGTGAAGACAGAGGCAAGCACAGGAAGGCAGCAACTGCCATATTTTTGGTTCTCTACCTGAACTCTTTATCATCAGTTAAGGCAAGTAATTGTGACGCTTACCAGGAAATTCACCTTCTTAGCAATGCAAGCTTTTCTGTTAACACATTTGCCAAAGCACTATGTTCTGAATATTTTCTGTATCTACAGGGGCAGGCTTCCCATTTTCTGGACAACCAAGCCAAAGCTTACTTTTCAGCAGTAGAAAAACTTCTCTTCCCAGCTACTTTTGTTTCTGCCTGTAAGCAGCCTTTGTGCAGAAGACAGGGTCTTCTCAGTATTATGCTTGTGGATTTGGCAAGTTTGACTCCACTTCTGTAGTCAATAATAAGTAACACAAGAATGCACAAAAGCAATGATTTGCAAACAAAGCTTTCGCAATTTTTAAATTAGCTTGACCAATCTGTGACCAGGGCTGCCCTGTGTTTTATTCAACATTTTATATATGCAAGCTAACTTTGCTTCACCAAGCAGAAGGTAGAGGGAAAACATGGAAAAAGAGCTTACCTTTGACCAGGAGTCACATGATTCTCAGCTGGAACAGAGGAAGCAGTGAAGACTTTTGTTTCAGAAAGCTGAAAAAGAAAGGGGAGGGGGAGGTATTTCAATCATACACACCCTGACACTTCACTGCTGCAACATCTGCAAAATTCCACCTTGCTCATGCACTTTCAAGATAAAAGTCAAACTACCATTACAACCAGCTCTGCTTAAAAAGACAAAAACATATAGCCAAACTTTAGCAAAGTCTTCTCCATAGAATCAAGTACCAATTTAATTAAAAGCGTTAGAAAATTTGATCTGCTGAACAATATGGTATACTGATGTAACTACATCAGCTTGAGCAACAGTTTAACTGAAACATACACCAGTAGAAAGTAATTGACATGGCAGCTGGTATATCATCAGTGTAAAGATACCCTAAGCAGACATAATTTAGGACTCCATAGAGCAGCTCTGATAAATCGTGTTGCAAAAGTCCAACTCATTGCCCCATTCCCTCTCATTTAATGTATCCCTGAGTTTTACATTTCAGCTCACACCACCAGCGGAGGCAGTTTTGCACTGAGGTATGTACAGTGAACTAGCATTCATAGTTCCTTGTTGGCATTTCTGCTAGGGGCAGCAATAACATCTTAAACCAATTTCTCTGCGAGCACAAGATCAAAAACAATAATAAAGGGAGAAGGAGAACCATGTACTAGTGTAACCAGTCAGACCATCCACAGCAGAAAACTGTACTGCTTTCACTGTGTGTTACAATACAATAGACACTTGCACAGGCAGCTGGGGAAGGGGAGCTGGTTGGTTAGGGTTCTGGGGGGAAAGGGGGTGATTCTGCTTTCTAGGGGGGTTGGTTGTTTACTGGTTTGTTTTGGGAATTTTTTTTAATAGCTTTTTTTTTTTTTAGAAAATAGTAGTTAAACAGCTGCAACTTCCTAGGGCTAATTATTTCTATTGAGAGGAATCCTTGCAAGCCAGAACAGGTCTTAGGCCAGTACATGTCAGGTTTAAAAATCTGCACATATAATGGTTATATTATAAATTAAATTTTCAAAAAATAACCCTTAACTACTTTGGTGTAGCTTTGTATTTAGACTGAAGAATAACTGACCTACTCAAACACTCACATAGAATCCCTTTAGAATGTGACATTTGAATACAGGTCTTCCAGGAAATTATGCATTTTTAGTTGCATACATTGTTAGCAGATGAGTTTAAAGGACATCACAGACATGAGCCAATTTCACCTGCCATCCCATGGGCAGCTCTACTGAAACCACATATATCCCTGGACACAGTCACTGTTGATTTAAGCAGGATACACAAGGTCTGACTGGGAGCAAATCACTTACCGCTCAGAGGCAAAGTTCAAGTGTTCCATGTAGTCTCCTAGCACCCACTTATGTACAACACACTGTCTCACAAAAAAATGAGTACCACTGCAGTTCCCCCCTCCACTTCCTTCCTTTCCCTTGCTGTGAATACAACTTATTTTAATCCCATCTTTCTGGAACACAATTCTGTCCTGTGCATATTGCTGCCAGCCCACAACTCTATGTACTGGCCAAAACGCAGAAAGAAGATTCAACTCAAGCATATTTCCAACTAAAAAGGCTGTTTCTCTATTGTTGAGCCCTTTCCCCACTGTACATGTTATTTTAGAACAGTGTGTGCTGTAGTTTTTGTGGTGTTATGAGATTCCTGCATTATATGGCATGGGGAGGTCAGCTAATGACACAAGCAGCAGCCTATGGTCTGCAATCCCTTGGTTAAATATTAAATTCTTCGTAATGTCAACAGTTTCTTACACTCACATAATCTAGGATAAGACTAACTGTGGCCGAAACACTGATGAATCCTTAAAACTAAGTAAACCAAGGAGCCTGAGGATGTTTGTGACAACACGAAAGCATGCTTGACGTATCATATGAGAGAGGAAATGTTCTCTTCAAGTGAACCAAGCATGCAAAACAAAAGTCTCCAGCTACCACCTCAGCTATATTGAAATTTACACTATACCTTGTGGCAAACTCCACACCATAAATTCCAATCAAGCACTTAATTCAGAAGTCTGCTGGGATTACAGCATTTGTCAAAACACATACCTCGTGCAGCAGCAGTTGAAAAGTTTTATTACACAAATGTATTTAGTATTTATCTTAGAAGTATTATTGGCTCCTAACAAAGTCATTTACGCTCACCGAACACTACATTTGCAAATCTTTTACTGAGGCTCTGGCATTTTCCCAGAACTGAATGAACAGTTGTGAACCTTTTGCAAACACTGGCCTCACAAGGGCATTTCCTTTATCTGCAGTGAAATGCCTGTGCTTTTCCGCTCCTGTTCCCATGATAAAAATCATTCACCAATCATCAGACAGACAATATATTTAATAACTAGCCCCCAGCTCCCACAGCCAGTTGATAGGTGAGGAGAACAAGAAAATATACTCCAGCATCCTCATAAAAACTCAACATCAAGAAATCAGAAATAACAAACCCTTATTACTGTTATGTTATGAAGTACTGAAATAAAAGAAATTAAAATAAATTTTTGTGTTGCTTCCTGATAAAGGAAACACTTCCACCAAAATACACTTCTTTGTTTTCTTTTTTTTTTTTAAGTGTTGCTGTTGTTCCAACTAGAAACTAAGACTACCCGTATCGTACAGAAAAGGTTTGCCTTCATCCACTTTCCAGCAATTAGTACGTATTCTATTTCTCCCCTTCTAATAGCTTCTGTCGTTATTTATCCAGTAGATCATGACAGCAATTTTAAGAGGAAAAAACAGAGCCATCTACATACAGTACCTCAGCATTTTCTGGTCCTTCACTGTCTATGTCCTGAATTTCCCTTTAAGAAAATACAACCTCCTATTTTCACTGCAACTGCTTTTCACCCTATTTAAGAGCATGTTGACAACCTACTATACTTGCTCAAAACTCACTACTAAAGATCTATACTTGCTCAAAACTCACTACTAAAGATAAATACCAGACAGGACTATTAGATTACAAAAATCTAATCCTTCTCAGGTCAAACAACATTAAATTTCACTGATCTGCTCCTAACTTGTATCTGACTAGAGAAGACCACATTTAAACAAAAATACTCTTCAAAAAAACACCTGGTCTTTATCTGCAGAGAGATACATCAGCTTATTTGGTTATTTTAATCATTAGTCATGCTGCCAGAACTGTTTATTAGACTCTTAAATGCCTGGATCCATTTTCCAGCCACAGGTTCATATTATGCCCTTTTCTACTAGACTAAAACCAGAGCCCATTATATGCTAATAAAGCAACCTTTTCAGATTCAGGAAACTAAGAATCTCACTCTCAAGCACCTCTTCTATCAGTAAGTAATTTTCAGCTATTTTCCACAACTTTTGTTTTGTAAAAGCAATGAATAATTGTATGCAGTATTTCAGAATCAAGTTCAGGAGTGTCCACATACAGAAATATAAGTCAAGAATGATTAAGAGTCAGCAAAGAGTACCTACAGGCAGAAAGACTACAATAGCTTTTTTTGCCATAGCATCTGTTTTGGAGATCATGCTGAGCTGTTCTTTTTTCATCATCCACTACAATCCTGAAAATTTATCAGTTGCTGCTTTCCAGAAAACAGCCCCTTGTTTTGGAGGTGTGCCTCTATTCCTATAAAATAAGTGGCCACTTAGCTATAATAAAGCGTTTGAGCAGGTCAAGTCTAACAGTGGTCTAGCTTTCTCTGCATGACTGGCTTACTTTTAATTGCCATTCCAATAATTTTTGCATTTCCCACACATTTTATTCAGAAGTAATTTTATTTTTACTTCCAAACCATTGATAAGTGGGCCTGGGACTGGATTCCTTTACAGCCCTCCTAGAATGGCCACGTTCAGTAAGGGTCCTCCAGCAAAAGATTTATTTGCTGAAATTTGCAAGGCAGATATTAATCCACTTAATGTGTTTTGTGATACCATGTAATTATTTTTAGAACAAAAGATGGAGATCAAATCTCTTACAAGAACATACTCTATCTTCACAGTTAACTCCTAATTTATTTAGAGACTAGGATCAAGTTTATTTAAAATGGACCTATTTTCCACAAAACTACACTGAATGGCACAAGCTGTATTCTTATGTTTCTGGTTTTTTTAAATCAGATGATTCAATTTTTCCTTTATTTTTCCCCCAGGGATGTTTTTGGCTAATTTGTCTGCAGCTCACCATTTCATTCACTCTTTCTGAACATCAGCACATGAACAACCTCCTCCTAGGTTACAGGGATTTTTCCAGCACTCTAAAATTAATAAAAATTAACAACAGGCTAGAGATTTCATCTGCTGCTCTTTCAAGATTCATGTGCTAATTACTCAGGTTTAATAATTAATTTTAAAAAATTCTCTCCCCAGTCAGCATTGGCTCAACATCCCTCCTGTACTAACATTGCTATATTGCACCAGCATCAAACAGGGGTGAGAAACAAGGCCAGCAATTTTCACCATCCTTAGCCCTTAGGTTACCTCTAGCATACACTGCAGAAATAGAGGACAGGTTTTAAAAAAGATGACAGCTTTTGATAGCCGTAACTGATAGAGAAAACCTACAAATTTTAGAGTTTCTTTTCATTTTCTCGAAAGACACACCCCTCTCATTAGATAAGGACAGAGTTTTCATATCTGTTATACAATATATTCACACACTCCTAGGGATAACACTGACATGCCCCTACCGCAGGGGGCAAAAAGGATGACTTTCTAGAGAATCTCTTACTCTGCTGAAAATAAACTGGCAATAATGGATAGTCCTATAGAAGATGAAAAACCTCTTAAAAGCTAAGTTTCCCTTTCCCTTTTTCTTGTTACCTCGTTTGTGTTCTGAACTGCTTAAACTCTAATACAATAACTAAAAACTTAAAATCACAAATGCACTTTTCACACATGATGATCACAAATGCCAACTACTTTGCAGACATGAAGACTAAAAAACAAGAACCAAAACTATCGTTGTACTTCAGACAACACATCATGATGAAACAAGAATGAAGCAATTAAGTGCTAACTTCAGCATACTACTATCTGTTTTGTTTAATATTATGAACATGACATGGACTAAGTGGAACAATTATGCAGATTTTAAACAAAAAGCATGAAATGAGGAGTCTAAAGTTGATAATAAGCTTCAGCACTTCATTACATAAAAGTCATGTGATAATATGGCTATAAATCCCTACACAATAGGAGGGGGAAATATGCGGTTAACACCTATCAGCATTTAGCAGTGGAGTATTATGATTCACAAATACTTAATTTGGGATAAAACTTAAAATTTTATTAACTATGTATTATCCACCAGCCAAATACATTAATATTTATTAATTCAATTTTATTTAAAAATAAACTTTTTTATATACACACACACATATATATGTGTGTATATATAAATATATGTGTATGTATATATAAATATGTGTGTATATATATACACACACATATATAAAATATATATATATAAAAAAACAGGAATTGCAGCGAGAAACACAGTGAGAAGTACCACTGTCTGCATACAGCAATGTACTTCTTCGAACATTTAGTTTTTGAAGACAACAGAGAAACTCTGAAAAAGGTAAATAAGCAATCAGTCTATCCAACAAGGTACACTTACATCTTCATTCCAGTCTTCTGCTGTCCATTCTTCTATTGAGTTTTTCCATGCTCCTATTGTAATTTAGGAAAGGAAAGAAACCAGTTACAAGCTAAAAGCACAATGTCATATTTCAACCCTTCTGATTTATATGCAAAACTGTTTTCATTAGTAGTGGAACACAAAGCAAGAAGATGGTGATTGAAAACACGGGAAGCTCTAGAAAAGTGGTCTGCAGATTTAAAGTTTTTGGAGGTTTTTTTTTCCCCCTTTAATGTCTTATTTCAGGAATTTCTTAGCCATTACGGTACCAGACATAATTTGTATGAATGCATGTCTGCAACCAGTGATTAATTCCAAACATTGGAAGAACTTCCTCCTACATTCCCAATGACAGTGAGAGGTTACTTGGCCCTCCCATGAGATCTCTCAGTTTCACGCCCAAATTCACACAGAGCCTGAACAAAAAACAACCACAATACCTGCTCTGACATCCATAATCCTACTTCCAATATACTCAAATTCAAGACCCAAGCTATGCCTCTGGAGGCTCCTTTCCACCTGTTAACTCTCTCCTCAGAACAGAACCAACCCAACCCTTTCCCCTGCTAGAGTAATTTTATTTTAAAACATATATAGTTCATATAAAGGCAGCAGAAGAGTCAGTAAGCTTCCACTGTAGCTGCAAAACACTTATTGCTGTAACTTGTGGCAGAGTTTATTTGTTAAACACTGGAGCACAGTGCCTAGTCCGCAGCATGAGGCAATGGGAAAACTACAGGAAACAATCCTACAGATGCAAAAACCTGATCCTTTCCACAGGAAAAAGCAGACACAGACATGCAAGAGCAACAAATGGACTGAAGGCCTTGCCCACCAGCATAAGCATAGGGAAGGTTATCCCAGCAATAACCACAGCTTTCATTTAAACTACAAAACCACAAGCGAAGAAAACACCAGCAGTAAAGTTCCTGCTACCATCACCTTTGCTCAAGTACAAAAGCAGAAGAACTACTGGTTTAATCATCTCCTTTTACTTAACCAGGAACCCTCTGAAACACATTAATCCAGACACAAGACCCCTGAAGACAGCATCAAACCCAGTTCATACTATTGCCATCACTATATTAGCGCATTCTTTTCTACACCTTTACAAAACAGCATCTTGGGCAGGGAAGGGTGGAATGGCACTAACCCCGTGAGGCGAACAGGCCTACCACGCAGATACACACACAGTGAGGAGAAGAGGGGGGGTTTATACCTTGGAATCCAAAATTATTTTGCAGGTCCTGAGCAAGGTAACATCCACTCTTTGTTGGCTCTGTGGAGCAATACAGAGTTGCCTAAACATCACGTGCTCACATTTTTCCAAGCAGCCCCCCAACTAGGAGGTTTCTACATGCTGCAAAATCTCGAGGCACTTGAAAAATAACTAATAATAATATCCCAGCACAGCAAAATTACTACAATGCCTCAAATTTCTAATTCATGCATTTCCACAGAAATTTTGGAAAGGAGAAAAGACCAATGAGCAGCAGAGAAACAGTTGATTCTTTTTCCCTTCTCCTGACCACCACAGGATCCCTTCCTCTGATATTTCTTCTTTAAAGAAATACATCCTGGTATTTGCACTGCTTATACATATCTCCCACCAATAACAGCAAGGCCTGTGTCTGTAGATGACAAACCTCATGTTGGTGCCAGAACTCTAAGAATGGAGCTCAGAGTCTGCCAAAGAAACATAGAAAGAAACATAAAAAGACAAATCAAGCCCAACTTTTGAGAATTCCCCACCACCTTTGGGAGACCAAACCTGCTTGGACTAACACTTGTGACACTTTCCTGATATGCAGTTTAAACTTTTATCTGTTGCTCCAACTTATGATCATAGTTCTGTGCATTTACTCTTTTTAAATACAGAGCATGACGCTTCATCCTTTTATTAGTTTACACAAGCTCCTAAGTTTATTACTGCCGCTTCTTAACATTGCCTTCCCACATCAATCCTTAGAGCCTCAGTTATTTCACTGCTCTTCTCTGCATTAAATCCAGTTTGCTAACATCTTCCTCCTATGGATGGGACTCTAAGTCCAATCTTGCCACAAGTGTATCAATTTCCTTTTAATCCAAAATCCACCTTGGCATTATTGCAACTCCATACATCCTCTTCCCAACCTTTACCCCCATGCCTTGCAAAGCATCACTCTGTTTTCCACTGAACTTATGCTTTGTGTTTTCAAGGATCCTTGCCATAGCAACTTCAACCTAGATGGCTCAGTGACTCTCTCCTGTTTCCCTTTGTAACAAGTTCAGTTTTAGAAAGTTATAAAGCCAATAAAAAGTACACTATATGTTTTTGGTAAGCCTTCAGCTATTTTCTTCCATTTCCTCACTTCCTATCATAGTATTTTTCTTCCCTTTTTTGAATAATCAGCCATAGATATTAGACCCCAAATAATTTTATTTTGGTCTATCCCAAACTTATGTAGTAAACCTTTCCTTCTGGATTACATTCACATTCTAGAATAACCTGAACGTGTCCTTAAAATGTTCCTCCCAACTTTTACAGCAGTCCTTAAAAAAAAAAAAAAACCAAAAACAACTTCCTTGTAACTTCCAAGGTACACAATTCCCTACTTCTTCCTTGACAGATAAACTATAATTTATTTTTTCTTTTTGTTCTTCAGTTTCAGAGTCATTTAAGGCTGCTCATAACCAAGATAAAGAAGGAAGTTTTTCCTGTGAAATTTATGAAACACTATCAAATTAGAGGTATTAGTAAATTACCAGAATACAATACCATTTTCTTAACTCACTTCGATAAGTGACCACCTCCAACATAATTTATTTATAGTAACTGCTCTGATTTGTCGTTCAGGATCTCCCATTGCCTTGTACGCTACAAAAAAGGTAAGAGACTGAACACTCAGCATGCCTGTAAGAAAATGCCAATCACACTGTTCAAGTTTATTCCTTTTGGATGAGGATTGTTCATTTTTTTTCCTCCCACCTGTCCCTTCTCTTTGACTTTCAGTTGTACATTACGTCTATAAAAATTAGGATGGAGGAAAACTGATGCTGAATTATTTGGAATACAATTACATTTAAATGTTATGAACTATTAAAGATTCGCCTTCTACTCTTTTTATTTCAACCAACAACGCTAAATTTTAACTTCACAGAACGAGCTAGCTTTTCTACAGGATTACACAATGATGCACCTAGAAACACCTTTCATTCAGGCTACTATGAATCCTCTGGCATCTGCAACAATTTCCCAGCACTATCTTAAAGTGGAAATACTTAGTAAATACTCAGAACTCCACAGAGAGTTTAGATTTGCATGATGTCTTCAGAAAACGTTTTGATAAGCAAAACTGCTTTTGTTTCACCAGGTAGTTGCCCAGTTATCTCCTTTTCAATGTAACTGGAGATGAAAGACTAATTTTCCAAGTAGCTAGTATGAGCTGATTTTGTTTTCTTTCTTTTCAGATGAAAGAAGAAATGGGACTGGGTAATGAAGAATAAAGAGAGGGATTTACACACTGCTCTTCCACGATGTAGACTCTTCTCTGACACTAGATAAGAGTACACTAGCCCAATTGCAGGGTTTATGGATTTCCATACATACACATCACCCTTATTCACATCTTTAGTAATTCCACATCCGTAACTAACTTGTTACTGAGACTGTTGCTTTGTAACTAACAGTGCTGTTATGTAAATTAAGGGAAAAAACTCAACAGTTGAAAACTAGTATTTGTGATTAACCAGCCAAATCAACAGCTGAACTGCTTCCAGCCCCACACCTTGTCCAACTGTCCTTCCCCTCACCGCTGCTCCCATCTTCTTTCCAACCTCCCTCTCTTCTGCTGTAGAACTAGTACCCCAGCTGCAGCCTCCTCAATAACCCTCAAGATGCCTTTGATCTAACTTTTAAAGCCTACTCTTTTTAAAGAAATCTCTTCTTTTTGCCTCAGCAGCTATTTCTGACTTTCTTACGGCTTGTCTAAAGAAGACCCACTGTAAAATAAAACACTCTTCCTATAGTCACATATAGAGAGACATTTTTGTTTTGTCAGTTATGGTATCTTTTCCATTTGCACTGAAAGTAAGTTAAGATTAGCAGTAAAAAGGTACTTGGCACCGAAAAAGAACGTTTACAGTCAACTAGTTTAGTTTAAATTTCAACCAACCAAATGAGTTTGCAAGAAATACCCACACTGACACTTACTCATTCACACCCCTAAGAACCATTAATCTGACAACGACAGAGAAAATTCCCAAATGCCTTCTCTCTCACCTTCTCCACACCATGCTCCCCAACTTCCACATATATGCTTTAAGTTGTGTTACTGAAGTTCAGTGCAGTTCTGTGTCATGTGCACGTCACCTAACAGCAAAAATGCACTTGGCATCCAAAAAGAAGTTCCACACATCAACTAGTACACTCTGAATTTCCAACAATCTGTTTGCTCAACAGCAAACCCCTCACGTAGACACATGCGTACTCTTACAGGGGTCTGCTTAGCCACACCAAGCTACTCTTATTCCTAGGCATAATTCCATTAGTGAAGACTGAGGAGATGCCTACAAGAAGGAACAGAGGTTGCATAGGAAAAGCACATGAAGGCAGTTAGCAGGGAGAGTCACAAAACATTTGCGCGCACTTGGGAAGTGGAGCAGAAGTCAAAGTCATTTGTAAGCCACAGCCTTACAGCTGCATTTATTAATAACTAACCAGTGAATTTTCTACCTCTGGTCCAGCCTCCTCCTGCCTTTCTTGTCTGTCTTCTTTCTTTAGTGAGTTAACTTTATTGCTTCTTCAATACTTGCATACCCTGCCTTTCGCTACCATATAGCAAACAACAGTATCAATATTCGTAGGAGAATTTTCAAATCATTAGCTGTCTTTCTAACTCATTATCTGATAAAATTATTTGAAAAACTAACATGAGTGAAAGTAAAAGGTGAATTTCTGTTTGTGCTATAGCACCAAGTAATTTCAAAAGTAATTCCTTGGAAAGATGCCGCATTTGGCAAAAGAGCTACCTTTCAATAACCATTAATATAGTCAGTGCCACTCTCCCACACTGGACTAGGAGGCACTCAGAGTGACAAGAAAGCTGCCTAATAAGTCTTCCTAAACTCTGAGCCTGTTATTGTCTTCTCTGGTTAACTGGGAAATGGCTTGTATGGAGTTTAGAAAGCTGCATATCAAGCAGCTCACAGCAGAGCTCAATGGAGCCACACCCTGGCCTCCAGAATCAGTCTTTTCCTTCCACAGTTGACACAGAGGTTGATGAAAAATCATCTGAGTCAGCTTCAGCAATGAAGAGATTAGAAGAGCGACCCTTTGCTGGGGTTAAAAAAAAAAAAGATAAAAATCTATCACTCCGTGGTTCCCACATGTGGACAATAGCGTAACGTACATTAATTTCTCCATCCTGACACAGAGTTTCCTTTGTCTTCAACTGCTGTCACAGAATATGGGAGGCAGCAAGGTATCCTGTTTTCCCAGTCACAGACAAGCAGGTCACATTCTTCATTTCTGAATCCCCACAAGACCACCGTTAAATGGTTCCTTTCCAAACTATGTCTGTCTTTTGCCTTTAGCCAGGAGTACGTAATTCACACTTGAAACTTCATACAGAAACACACAGGTGCCTCTATCTTCAGACTGGCAGACTGCTCTTTTGGCTTCCATGCAAGTGCCTACTCATACTTCAGTTAGTAATTCTTCTCTTCAAAGGTGGCACATCTTGGAACTCTCCTCCATCCCAGAGACTCACATCCTTACATTTCTCCATTGTACAGGTAGGGCTTCCAAAGCCATCCCAGTGTCACTGACTGAATTCATAGTTGAAAACAGTTTTTCTTTTTCTTCTTCTACTTAGATATTCACACCCTACTGCCCATTGCCTGTGGACCAATCACTTTTAGCAGGATTTAGTCTTTAACAACATTAGGTGAGCTCTTAAGCAGTACTTAAGATATCTAAACAGTTCTTCACATACAAGGTTCTTCCAATAACTCTTCAAATCTCTCAAGGGATTGTTAGTACTAAACCAAAAAAAGTTACAGATTGCCTTCCCTTCATTCTAATCAGCGTGTCACGCAGGCCTACAACATGTGCTCTGCACATTAGTAGCAGTTAAACTATAAAAATTAACTACTATCTGTATCATGTGAGATGTACTCACATTTTCAGTAGTTAACTGAACACTAACAGAACAGTTATTTTAACTGCAATTTGCTACACGTCTTCATTCAAATCCTTCCACTCTTGAAGCATCTTACCAGTTCCATCATCTGCATCATTCTGACCAGTCTCCCAAATCTCTGATTTTGTCCCAAAGCCATCAGTGGCAGAAGACTCCGTATAGTCTGCAGGGTTAAACGTCCTAGAGTTTTAAAAGTTAAGAAATGGAAGAGAACACATGGGTCATTCAATGAACACAAGCGTCATCGTTTTTAGCTGAAGTTGTATTAGATTTAACATCTCGATTTCAACATAATTTATCTTGATAGCTTTCGTTTCAAAAGAAACTTTTCCTCTATGAGCAGACACAGACAAAAAAAAAGGGAGAAAAGAGGAGAAAAAAGTGAGGAGACTGAAAAAAAATTACTGTAGAGAGACTGAATCAGAACAACAGGTCCTGAAAAAGCAGTTAAAAGCATACCTACTCCTCCCAGTCTTATAGAGCATTCTATGTATATTTATTATGTATTATGTATATATGTATATGCATTATATATGTATATGCATTATATGTATATGTGTATTATATGTATATGTATAGAGCATACACAATGATAAGCCCCTCTCAGCTGACAGTTTCTCAGCAGGTGGCTGACTGATGAGAAACAAGCATCATCTCCTTTCACAGAGCACCAGACTTGCACAGAACAGGAGTCAGAACACCAGTAAGATTATTTCAGAATGCACTCCTTTTTCACCTTTTAGCTGCATCTGCCAAAATACTCAGATGCAGTTAAAGGTGAAAAAGGATTATTGAAGAAAAATCTCTTTTCATTTTATCAACTAGAAGTATGATGATTATTAGAGAAGCAGAATGAGCCTTCTGTTCATTATGACATCACTGATATTACACGAAATGTCATTAAAGGCAAACACTGAGTGGAAGTAGTGGAGGCTACACTTCTGTGAAGCAAGTTATTCCAACAAAACTGAGAACAAACTTTAGAGCTGTTGAATAACTTCTTTTGATTCTGTTTTAGGGTCCATATATGTCCAAACAGTTAAAACATGAAACCTCAAAAACGGGAGAAAGTTTATAATTGCTAGACTTCCTGGTTTTATGCAGAACCTGCACATTCTACATTACACCAAAACAAATCTATTTTAAAATTGACCTAGGACTATATGCACCACACAGAACTTTCAGCCTCCTAGAAACTATGTGGCTGTTACTGATAGGTACAAATGGGTTCTCCAAGTTTGATATATTAACATTGAGTGAACTTACATTAGGTTTGTATAGTTATGTCTAGCTAGAAATACTGGTTTAAGACAAAAATAATCCATTAATCATCTAACAGATCGTTGAATTTTTGCATCCATATTGGTTTATCAAACATAGAGCAATATTAATACATACACTGGCAATATTAATACTGTCAATTAATATTGCCACTGAGTTCGATCCTTGCCAAAATCTGTGCTCTGCATGTTTCTTACCCCATGCCTTGGGCTGAAAACCTCCCCGCTCCTCTCCCTCTGCCACGTCCAAACCCTAGGAGAGAAAACACCATTTAACAGCAACAGCAGAGGAGCCGCCAATCGCTAGTCTGTCACATTAGAAAATACTAGAGTTGAAGAAGAAAACTACCATAGTTAAAGTTAAATATCATTTACTGCCCAAATTTCCTCACAGGAGAATTTGTTTCCCTAACACACATAAGTAAGCCACAGTTCATCTAAGACTACATATTTCAGTAGGACTTGCAATTATTTGCTATCTTTTCTGTACCTAGTGAAGTAGCTCCAAATGCCAAGAAAAGGACTTACCTAAAGACCCATCCCACATGAGACTGCTATTGCCAATTAATTAGACATTGTTCAAAATTTTGGCTCTACTTTCTCACTCTTGCCTAAGATGGTCTAGAACCCAGCCTCCCTGAAGTGTCCTGATCTCTCAAGAAATTCCCTGTCATTCCTTGTCTGTGAGGAGAAAGTTTAAATACTCCACTTGTTTCCTTCTCTGACTCAGCCCACCTCTCCACACCTACACCTGTGTGCCAACCTGCAAGCACACATTCCTTATACTTCCCCCTAAATCACAGTTACTGACATGAAAATCACCCAATTCAAATTACTCAAACAACTTCCTTGTTATCACCCACAGGAATATTAATTTCTATTTTAACAACAACAAATACTTGCTGTTGGTTACCAGCCTCAGTTGACAAGCTTCTTGATACAGTGAATGGCTTTATTTTTGCATGTCGCATAGTGCCAACAGGGCATGAAAATTTTTATATTATTTAACCATCCACAAAGCACACATCTACATAAACTGCTAAAAACTAATTTTTACATGAGGCATATTTTGACATAGACCACCCCCGCCTCTTTTTTTTAGGACCTCAATATCTGAGGCTTTTGCAGTTTGATGGGTTTTTTTGAGGAAGATGTCCTGATTTCAGCTGCGATAGAGTTAATTCTCTTTCTAGTAGCTGCTGTGTTTTGGATTTAGTATGAGAAGAATGCTGATAACACATATTGCTGTAGTTGTTGCTAAGTAATGTTTACATTAGTCAAGGACGTTTTTCAACTTCCCACAGAAGCTGAGAGGGAGAACAGATAGTACAAGCTGGCGAAAGGAATATTCCATACCATAGACATCATGCTCAGTATATAAATGGGGGTTGGCCAGGGACAGGGATTCGTGATCACTGCTCGGGTTGGGTTGGGCAACCGATCATCCAGTATTGAGAGTGATTTGTGTTGTATTGCTTTGTTTTGTATATTCTTTTACCATTATCATTATTATTATTATTTTCCTCTTCCTCTTACTATTTTATTAAACTGTCTTCATCTCAACCCATGAGGTGTTTTTCACCCCTTCTTTTCTCCCTCTTCTCCCTACCCTACAGAGTGAGAGGTGGGTAGAGGGGTGTGGTGCAAGCAAGTGGCTGTGTGGTCCTAGTCACTGCCTGGGGTTAAATGAGCGTTATTTCATATTACAAGAACAGGAGGATGTCAAGACCTGCGGACTGAGAACAAAGCTACGCGGTAATTATAAGCCACCAAGCAACTACAAGTTTACCAGAGTACAAAAGTTATAATCCTAAATCAC
Organism: Chroicocephalus ridibundus; assembly: GCF_963924245.1. Taxonomy (NCBI): domain Eukaryota; kingdom Metazoa; phylum Chordata; class Aves; order Charadriiformes; family Laridae; genus Chroicocephalus; species Chroicocephalus ridibundus. The sequence continues at coordinate 77,046,069 of NC_086316.1, read as the reverse complement.
CAATACACTGGTTGTCCAAACATCAGAATTACCCATGATAGGCTTTTCAAATTTGGATCAAAATTACCCCTTATTTTCAGGGTACCACCTAAACTTAATAAGAACAGTCGCTGCAGGACATGGTAAAACCAGTTTAGGAAGTTCCTGTTTTAACGACTTTCCTGTCCCTCCCCTCACCAGTTGTTCTACCCCTTGTCCTAGTTCACTGTCCAAGCTTTAAAAGCTCTCTCTGGACCTCTAAAATGTTTACTACCTACTTCTTAGAAGAATCAAAATAGCAGTATGGCTTTACCCACATTTCCATGAAAGACTTTACCCATATCCTATAGAAGAGACAACTGCTAGGTAGAGAGGAACCATGAAAACCTCAGAGGAAGGATTCCAATCCAGCAATATACAGTATTTTGGAGGGACAAGAACACAGAAGAATTGAGGTCTAACACAAGGCCAGGCCTGCTATCTCTACATTTTCCCCTCTGCTCTCTTTTCACAATCAGTTGAAGAGAGGACAGACAAAGGTTAGGAAAGAGGTAACAACAGCCACAAGTCAGCAATCGCTGTCCCTCGTCACCAAGCCCACATGTGAAGATGTGCTCTTTGCTCTGCCATAAACTACAGTGCCCCAGACCCTGCTGTACGCAACTGAATGTAACTTGGCCTCTGAACCTCCTTGCTTAGTCCACCTATTCTACTGCTCTTCTCTCCTTCACCCACCTAAAATCCCCAGTCTAGGAAGCTGATCCATGGCATAACGAGGTTGCAGGTTTCAGACACTCAGAAGTCAGTGCGCTCAGGATTATCTTTCTGCCCAGTAAACAATTACTATTTTTTATTTTTAAGAGTAGAACCAGCTAAACAAGTTTACTTGGGGACACTGTACGAGTCACCTATGTAATAATTTGCTTCCTACAGCTATCAATACAGCATCAAACACCAAGTATTAATGCTGCACAGAACACAGATCAACAGTTTTTTGACAAGCTCAGCTACAAGATTGATTGGGAGCTGCAAATCACAGAAACTGTCAAGCAGAAATATTTTTGAGTGAGGCAGACATTAGGTACAGAGAGATTGGTACAGAGAGATTAGCATGAAAGTACAAACAGATTTTAGAAGCGGGCTAAGCCTCCTCAGCCTCCCAAATGTGAAAGCCTGAAAGAATAACCTTAGCGTATTGAACAGAAGATGAAGTTTCAGCAAGCAAGGTATATGTAAGGTGCCATGCCATCAAAGGCACAAAAAACTACTGGCTAAAAAGAGCAATAAGAACCTCTAACAATTTCAGAAATTGCTAGAAAGAAATCATGTTGTTCCTGAAGTTCCATGCACAGTCTTAAGACTACTAGCCAGCAAGACATTTTTTATCCCAGATCACTTGGAAAGTTAATCCTGAACTTGAATTCCAAGTGAATTCCCTTAAGTTCGTAAAGCTATATTTATGCTTTCTGTTAGAACTGAAATGAAGTTAAGTTTAATCAACAAAAGCAATAACAAGCATTTTAATGAAGACAGAAGTGAAGTATCAAACCAGTGGGGTTACAGAAAGCACTAAATTCAAAGCTAGAAAAGACACTTATGAAGAACTAATTCAAAATATGGGACAGTAACTACTCACCACCGAAAGACCATAGTAACTCAGACACAAAATCTCATACATGATGGTCATTAATGCAAGAAGCCAGTGGGAAGCAATGATATTCTCTTTGACCCAACTAGATGACTAATATATTCATAAATTCTCATGCTAAAAAAGTTAGTTCTCTCAGCTGCTAAAACTAAAATATGGCTTTAAAGTAATTAGAAGGCATAGCCTTTTAACACAGAGAAGTTAGTCATGAAGCAACTATGAATGCCCATCAGGTATTTGCAAACTTTTGATGCTTTTTAACAGTGACTAAAAGGTCAGTAAGCAAATGTGGCTTCACATTGCAATTCAGAGCAGGGACCCAAATTCTGAGCTGCAATCCCACAGTAACTTAAACCCATTTAAACCACAACTACTGCAACTGAGGTCTTCCTCACCAGTGATCACAAGCTCTGCTCTCTTTTCTGCACTGACAGTTTTGCACATGCCAGTGAGCAAGCACAAAACCACCATCAGAAAACAAAACTAATTCACTGTTGGATCACCTGTCCAAACCAGTTCCCTTGTATGTTAAATGCTAGAAAAATACTCACCTTTACACCAGGATAAGCCAGCAAAAAAGCCTGCTGTCCCCCTGCTACCATGCCGCCTTCCCCCTCTTTAATTTTTTTGTTTAGTTAGTTTTAAAGTTAGATCAACCTCCAATAGACAGGACCAATTCCTCCCAGCAGTAATGCCATTTTATGCTTGTAATGTAAAAAGTACAGCTTTAACACTACTCGAAGAAGATGTGTATATATGGTTTAGATTGCAATGGTAACGTTTACCAAAAAAATAATTTCCTGTGGTAATTCACAATCAGCAATTCTTCTATCAACAGTTTTATCTACCCACAAAATAGAACAAGTGACTTGGCAGTATCTCATTAAATCTTCTAGTGAGTCTAAAGGAATAGACTTTCTTACAATCAATCAGCATATGGAGCACAAAAGCAAATGATGGACATCAGACAAAGAACACAATTATTGCCCTGCCTCACATAAACCCTCACATATTTCTTCACATTCTTTTACACTTGGATCTACAAACAACAGCCTAAAGCATCAAGGCAGCGTTGCTTACTCATTTCTGTTCAGAAACCAGGACTGGGGAACTATGTTTAAAGTTGATTCTGATCAACGCTCCTGCTACTACCCCTATCCAACATCATTTAAAACAATGAACTACTTAAAACACGCTTTGGTTTCCCTTAACATTGTAACTGTTTGGCTGTGTATTGTTGGGGGGGGGGTCCTGCTCTCCAGCACATCTCCCTCAGTTGACTATGTTCACATTAGCCACCACTTATTCAATTTACATTTTTCTTTTCTGGAATGAATTTTAGAGAAGTCAAAACTTATACCCAGGCAGGCGGTGGGATTTTCCGTTTCCACTAAAACCCACTGGAGTTCAAAACACTCATAAACACATGATCAAGTCTTCACTCTGGTACCATCCATGGTACTTTCACTATGGAAAGAATTCACAGCATGCATTAAATTCACATTTCTTACCCCAAAACAAACGCACACAACATGGGAGCATGAGAAAAGTGTGCAATACCGCAACTCGGATGGGTCAACCCCAATTTAAGAGCCTATTCTGTAGAAAATCCAGTTTGTGGAGCTTGCAAACCTAAATCCTTCCACTGCATCACACATGCCCTATTTCGAAACTCAGATTTTCACACTGACAGGTTTAAATTAGATGAAGACACTTTAAGGTTAAGAAAGAGACCTAAGAACAGCTGAAAGGAAAAGGAAATGCAGACTGGAAGGGCAGGCAACATCCTAGATTCATGCCTATCTCCAACTACACAGCAACTGAACAGCCCTGGCCTCTGCTCTGGAAATGCAGAGCCAGCCATCTTCCCAGCAGACAACGAGGTGACAGAGGCTTAAGCCTTATGAAGAGATAAGGAGGCTAAGTGTAGAAAGTTTGTATTCTAGGTATTCCATACTACCAAAACAAACACTGAAGTTATATTTAATAATTCAAATCACTGTTGTCTTATTAGTCATCATAAAGCTAGAAGCACTGGATCAGTTTTATGTACTGCATGTACTCTGGTAACCATTTTTAGAAGCACATGCAGAAAACTTTCAAAAGAAAATAAATAGCTTATGTTAAAGCTAAGTGCTGGTTAACCTCAAAAAAAACCCATTACATAACACACACATCTTAACCAATACAGTACCAACTACAGCAAAACTAAACAGACTTCAGATTGCGACCTCCAGAAGGTCTACTCTACATCCATGTTTTAGAAAAACCAACATCCTTACTAATTCTGACAAACGAAATCCAAAATATATCCTGTCCTAACTGTGCTAAGGTTTTAAAACAAGAAAATGTTTAGACATGCAATTCTGGTTACAGAAGGTCATTTTTTTCAGGGACAGCATACTTATCTAAAAAAAAAAGTTTTAAAAATAAAAAAAGATATCAAGAATACAAACTGGACTGTAGTCAGATGTTTACAAGAAGGGCAAGATGCTTTGCTTTCTTATACAGCCAGCAGAGAAAACAAGAGTTTGAAAGTCTCCTTGTCATGCTGATTCAATCCAAAATTAAAACATAATGTTTTTCCTTTTCATTTTTATTCCTGTTTTGCTAGGAAAAAAAAAATCCTTCTCAGCATGCACATTTACAGCATGGTCACATTGCTCTGGAAGACTGAGGAGGAAGAGAATAGAGGAACAGAAGTAAAAGCGACAAATCCATTTTCACTTTGCAAAGCAGGAGAATTGCTACACATGAATCTGCAACAATTTCTATGCTGAATCAAGTCCCAAGAGTTTATTATCTACCTGCTATCCCATTATCAGCTATGCTCAATTAGATATCTGGGGAAGAGTACAAGAACTGAAACCACAGTGCAGTTTCTCTGGACACTTTCCTGTTCTTCAACCATTTGTGGCTCAGACTTCCTCAGCCATAGATAATTTACATACATCAAAACCCTCAGTGGTTTTTCCTTTTCTTGTTGTCGTTCTTTTTTTAGGATTAAATTGTCAAGTCCCTCTCTGTAAATTTTCAGCACCCACAACATCTTATAGAAAGGAATTCCTCAGGTTAGCTACATGTATAAAGAACTACCTCCTTAAGTTCATTTTGAATCTGTAACCTACTGATTTAATTTGATATTATCTCATTTGCATACTTGCTTGGAGTGATGAGTTGATTTCCCCACAGAACCTTATCTGCAAAAATTTTACAGATCTCTACCATACACCCAGTTAGCACTCTCTTTTGCAGGCACAGAAGTCCTAGTCTGCTTGTTCCTCACACCTCATAAATGCAGTCTTCCCAGCACCTTCAAAAGCCTTTTCTAGCTCTACCACATCCTTTTCAGCATGGGGTGGAGGACAGTGGGAGAACCAGACCCACACTTAAAACTGAAGATGTGAGAACAGTACAGAACAGCAGCATCAAAAAAAAAAAAATGCCTGTAAAGTTTGTCAATTTGTATATAACACTGCAGCTGATTAAAACACAAATGAGAAAATGTTTCTAGGGCTGACAATCCTAAAGACATAATCATCTTCCTCCATAATTCCTTCACAAGATTCCATTCCAGACAGTTACAAATCCTGGCAACATTAGCAAACAAATATAATCACTTTGATGTAACTACTATCCATCACCATTATAGTACTGCTTTCATATCTAAATTAAGCTTATTCAAGAAATTCAGTTCTGAAAAGAATGATACATGGGAAGGCCACCTTAAAAAAATAATTCCTTAACTTCCTTCCAAGCAAAAGTTTACACCCTTAGTGCAGCAAAGATTAAAGGCAGAAAAACTCCAGCTGGGTACTGTGACCTGAAACACATCCTGGAATGCATTTTTGCTTTCTGTTAATCAGTCAATAACATGTATCTACTTCAAGTCCCTGATCTCCTACATACCAGCAACCAGTGGTGTTTGTACACTCTACACCTACTACCCTATAAAGTTGCAAGGAATGTCACACATTCATTAACAGAAGATTTACTGCTGGAGGATGCTAGTGCCTACAGCACCAAGGCTGAAATACTCAGTATCAGGGTTTTTCCCCCTCAGTTAACAACAGATTAACACCCCAGTGTCAATTGCATTTCTGCTATTTTCAGTGCCTATCATTTCTTAAAATTAGGTTGGTTTACAGTGAATCAGTAATACCATGGCCCAGCAAATATTCCCCTATAAAGCAGGCAGTAAGATAACTCCAGCCTGAGAAGGTAGTTTAAAATAGCAAGACAGTGCGTTGCTCAGATATTAGCTGACCCCTAATTTTGTATCCAATGTGTAGATTCCTACACACACACACACTCTGCACGAAACATTTCTAAAAAAGGGTTCTGTGGTGATTCCCACCAATCTATTTACTTTCAGATGAAGTACTTTATTCCACAGTTGACTATTCTGTGTAACAGAAAAGAAAGACTACTGAATGAAATAGCAGGAAGTTTTATTATTTCTACTAATATCCAGAGAAAGAAGGTCATGCATCCCTGAAATACTAAGAAGTGAACTACACAGCTTTACACAACTCCCTGCAGATTTCAAGGGCTTGCATTATAAAATTAAATTAGGTTATTTCCTGCCACAAAATACACACACTTGTAATATAATGATCCTGAAGTCGTTAAACGGGTTTATCACAGACAGTTGAGAACACTCCATTAAGATACTCTGCTCACATGAAAGTCTAAAATATGTGTTAGACAGATACAGTAATACTATGTACACTAGGCCAGTGGATAGAAAGTGATTGAATTTGTTCCTGTTTCTTCAGTCAGATACGTTAGTTTGATCTGATGTTTAAGTGCTTTAGCTTGAGACATGATATCCATCTAGAGAGCAACAGTGCTGACAACAAAAGCAGCATAATGTTCATAAGGTTGCAAAGCAAAAAATAGACTGCATTGGAAATTAACCTGTAAGTTTCACCCAGTAATTTTTTTAAAATCCTACCTTTATATTTATATTTGAGTATAAAGGATTATTTCATAAAACAAACACCAAAAGACTTACATTCCATCTAACAACAGTGCTAACATACCAAAAACTGTAGCTGTGAACTATATATAACACACCCTCCCCTGCAAAGCTACCTCTCTGTACACGCCATTTCGTATTTGGTGATTCACAGGCACAACCAAATCATTCTCACAAACCTCTGGAAGCTACATGTCTTTACATCTTTCCAATCAAGCTGGAGAAAATGAAGTTTGAATACCTCGTTACTAGATATTCCAAAGAGAAGACAGACCTTTGAAGCTAGAATTTTTCGTGACATTACTTATTAAGTACATTAGCTCTACTGCACACTTTATGAATTTAAGTCATTTAATACTCACTTCCCCACACAATCTGTGCTGTACTTAGGTTATTCATTTTCATTCCTCCTGCTCTGAGAAAAAACAAAAAAGCCTCTTTCCACTCCAACTTGTGAAAATCCAAACCAACTACACAATCCTTCATCCCACACCAAATCCATCATCAACAATCTTTCCAATCTCTTCTACAGGATAGGATTGGAGCTTTACCTGAGACTCTACAGTATACTTTTTCCACAGTTCTCCTCATAAACTCTTACTTGCCAAATTCATTCTCTTACCAAACACCTTTAAAGTGGCTTGTGCTTTCTCTGATTGGGTACCGAAAACAGAAGGCAAGCATGACAACCGGATCCACCCCAAAGAAATGGCACAAGTACACATCAGATCCCTCCTTGAGAGCCCAACAGGTGGAATCTTGCACTCTCCTGCTGTCAAGGTACAAGCTACTGAGTAGCCCAGTGCACTCCCAGTCACAGCAGGCTGGAAGGAGTTGATCTGGGAAAAGAGCACTCCATAGCCAGAGCACAGCAGCCTGCTACACAGGAGATTACCATAAAGGTGTTTTGTGTCAATTCTTTTAAGTTGTTCTGAGACCAAGACACAACGGGGGGGAAGGAAAGGGGATGTACCTAAATTGAAGGTGGCTGAAGTGCTTATGGAATCAAAGGATAACCAACAAATGCTTAAAAAGAAGTGTTTAAAGAAATAAATGGGAGAGTTTCATTTCAGGACATGAAATCAGTGTCAGTCCCCAACCAGCGCCACCATCTCACCTCTCCCACGGCCACGTTTCCCACGGTCTGAAGGCCTGTCTCCTTGATTGTTGTCCACTCCATTTTCTTCAGCTCTGACTGCGGAGAGAGAACAGCTTAAGAGAAGCTTTAGACACTCATACATGTGACAGTACAGCCATCTGCTTAACCTGAACCCCAAAATATAACACAAGAATTTAAAGTGGGCTGGTCAAGAGATCTCAGTCACCCCTTTTCTTTGGGGGTGTAGCTACAAGCAAGTCACGTTTACTTTGCACTGGAAAATTAGGAAACAAAATATCTAACAAGAAAAAATGTCCCTCAGCAGACACGCTTCGGTTTTTTGGAAAAAAAAGTGCGGTGTTTTGCAGCCTACACTATTAAATTAATTATGGCCTCACCCCTTTAACAAGGTACGAAACACAGTTGCCTCATACTGCACTTCCTTGATAATACATCAGGGGCAACAGTGAAAGAATAAGAGATAACTGAGAACACCAACACTTCTCCCATCTGCCCATGCCACATCCCTGCACAATCAGGGAAACTTAAAAGCTCTCCCCTCTGTATTTAAATCAGAGGGATGACGATACAGTGAAGGTGAGGCATTAGAAAAGCCCTGCAACTTAGCTATTTTGTAGAAAATCCCTGAGCTGGTACTCTGAAAGATGGCTGTCTCCTTGATTTTAAAAAAAAAAAAAAAAAAAAAAAAGACGACTGGCCACTTAGAGCACTGCTGAGATTTTGTACTGCACAACTTCTCCTAATGACAGCAACAAAATCATTAATGCTTGGACATAAAGTAGGGAAGAGAACATCAAGATTCGGTAACCATCTGAAAAATCTTCAATTCTAGTTTACAAAAAGAGACAAACAGCACTTGGTTCTGACAAAAATGTTGCCCCTCTTTTTTATTTTGATGGATTCAATTTCAATTTGTTCTAAGCACAGCTGCAAGTTTTATTAATATTTTTTCCTATCTTGATGTTACTGTATTCCACAAAGATTCATAATGTATTCACTGGAACAATATTTTAATATATTCCAATAATGAATTAGAAAAGTTGTCTAATATTGTAAATATTTTTTCCTGCTTTTAAGTGAAAAGCTAAACATTTTTTTCATTCTAGTTTCTCTGCTCATCTGTCAGTGTTGTCTATGGCCCTTACAGGCAATGTATACAGCTTTGACACCACTGATACAACTTAGAGTAAAAAAAGCAATGATTAACCAGTGGTAATCTAACGTGATGCAACCTAACTTGGAAATATCAGTTTGCTTTTGTACAATGTATTATTGCACCTGTATAAACAGTAGCAAATTTTTAAATGCTTCAACTCACAAAGAATCTTCTCTCTTGTAGAAACTCACCTTTGGTTGGCTTATGTGTGTAATACATGCTAGAGATTAATAATGATCCCAGTCTTTTCATTCCCCTTATGAGAAGACGAGAACATCTTCAGGTTCTCCCATTCATAAAAGGAGAAGGAGTCAAAGCTGGATAATTTTTTCATTAAAAGAAACAAAAAAGTGTACAGCTGTGCAGTAACATCCTTCCTTTCAACCAGTCTTACAAAGACTCAATTCTAAAACCTACATAAAAAACATGAATTTTTTGATTAATTGATCTTGTACAAAGGGGACAGAAACTGAAATTAATTTGAGTGCCTCCAAACAAGGACAAACCATCCCAAAACCAAGTCATACAGGACAGATCGAGCACACCTGTCACACAAACAAGTTATGATCTCTTCAGCACTGAGCTATAACTCAGATGGACTTTACTCCATTGAGTATTCACTCTCAACTTGTCCAGTTTCAGCTGCAAGAAAAGTGTCTGAATCTTTAAAAATTAACCCTATACGTACACTCTCGGCCACGGCTGCCTCCTCTTCCCCGTCTGTTGGAACTTCCCCGTCCGCGACTACTCACTTCTCTGTCCCCTCGTTTTTCTCTGTTCTCTTTGTTCTCTGAACTTTCTTTTCCAAGGCTTTTCTTCTTTCCCCCTACAGTCTCCCAAGAAGTCTATTTGGGTAGAACAGAATTAGATACAAAAGTCAAAAAGGAAGTGAAACATCTCAATCCATACTTCAACCTCACATCTCTCCATCTCATGGAAAAAAAGCCAGGTATTTGCATAATGTCATATAGGTAATACCTTGCAAACTACACTGATACAAATGGAAACAGAGTCTGTGTTTTTGGGAAGAGATGAGAAAGAAGAAAGTTTTACAAGTTGGATTGTCTTACGGAATGTGAGGATCCCAGATATTTCTGGCTATAATGGACTTCTACTAGTTCGAGTGTTACCAAAGACAGGCCTCTGCTTTGTTTATAGCCATACGCTAACTAAAATGTTTGTTTCCTACTAACCTTCTTACTGTGTGAGAAAATAGTTAGTCACTGAACTGGTGTTACAAATAGCGATAATGAGGAGACAGACAGAAGTTGCTAATCACCAAGGATGGGATAACAAGAAGTAGTTAATCACTTCAAGGTTCCTTCATGCGTCAAGTATGTACTCCTATACCAATTAGGATAGACCTGTGGCTACTTCAAGGAACATCCTTATCATCCTCAAGAAGTTGGCAAACTTACAGTAAACTGCACTAAACTATCTCTGGAGAAGAAAAAAGAAAAACCACTATCCAGACATACTAGAATTCACACACAAAGAGACAGAATGGCAGAACAGCTTGGGAAAAATGGGGCCATGATAAGCCAGACCATCCACTGTTAACAGCTACAGCTCACCACACACAGCAGAATACACAAAAAACTATATTTAAACAAAACAAGGGACCAAAGCCAAAACATCAGGCTTCAGCTTTCATATTAAACTCCATCTTTAAAATAATTCAGGGATCGTATTAATACCAGAGGAGTACCTGTAGGAGCTGAAAATAAAATGACAGAACACTTGCTAATAGCACAGCACCTCATATATTTTGCAATTGCATGGTTAGCCTATCAAGCCACAGTTGTAAAGCAAAGAAAAAGGTATTATTCACAAATCATTAAGACAGCAGATACGTTTCTATGTACATCCCCATCTCTAGGAGCTTATAGTTTAGGTAAAGTAGTTTAGCAGGAAATTTGCACATGCAAATAAGGTGCCATCAGTTATGAAGCACTAAAGCCATGACCTCTGAAAGGTTCCTACACCAAACAAAAAAGGTTGGCTATCAGTACTTCTATCCTGTCCTATCTCTTCTCAATTCAGACAACAGCAACTCGGAAGCCCTCATGAGGTAGGCAATGACCAGCTACTCCAAGCTGCCTAGAATTGAGAAAACTAATGCTATTGAGAAAGCAGGTAACAAAGCCATTTACAAGTACAAACTCAATGTTTCAGTATTTCCTTTGAGAGAATAAGTATTAAGACAATGGTTACTCTCTTACATTTTCACACAGTATAGGTGGGAAAGAGGGCTGAAATCACTATTCAATTTCATCTCCAGTAGAGAATACTACAGTGCCAAAAGCCAACTTTGGTGAAGCATAGACAGCGCGGATTAGAAGTACAAAACTACGGGTTTGAGCAACACCATGTTATTTGTGCACCAGAAAACTGTTTCCTCCAGTAACTACCATACAGCTTCACCTACCATAGCCTGTGTAACTGCATTACACACTAACTAAAACACTGCTGGAGCTTCAGAGACACTTCACAGGAAGAAAAATAACCACACTGACAACTGAAGAACTAAGTCTATATAATTCAGCAAGCACCACTCTTTTACTGATGGGCATGGTGCCAAAAGACCTTCAACTATTTTAATAAATATCCCAAACTGGATGATTCTGCAAAGCTTGAGAGGAAGCAGCCTCTCCTTAGGTTTTGCAAGACTTGAGAAGGATCACTAGAAGGACGACTATGAAAGCATCAGATCCATGCCTTCCCACAACATAATCTTGAAGAAAGCCTTGAGAAGTTGGGCATGTCCTTCAAGACAGAGGATGGTGCTACCTCTGGGCATGGGAATCCACCACGGACTATCAAAGTTGCCTATTTTTGTAAGAGAGCTAACTGATTACAATTTCAGCTGAGGATGCTTCAGACAACCCAAATGACAGTTGTGGGCCTGACCTTCAAAAAATAGGAAGCCTTCTTCCTGGTGTGAGCTTAGATGGAAAGAAGAATCACCAGAAAGGTCCCCTTTGTTCTATCTTCAAAGGTTTAGGAAGTAAAACATGGTCAGGCATAAAATGGATCTTACACCTGTAGGAAGTTAATAGAAGTCTTGGGCAAAGAAACATGCCCTTCTCTACTGCCATCCACAAGCCTTTACACCTATGCAAAGTCAGACTGTCACAACTGCTGCAAGTGCAAAGTCTTCATAAAGACTAACAGGCACACAGTGTAAAGCCTTAAAGATCATAGCATTAAAAAAAAAAGACAAAAATGTCAGAGTACCAAAGGAATTATGAATAGATGTTCTAGCTATCACTCCTTGCTCTTCTAATTCCTCAAACTGGATAGACACATCTTCCAAATGAGGTAAATAAAACCAACTTCTAGTGCATTAAAGCAGAGTGAAACTAGAAAAACAGATTTAGGAATCTGCATTCAGAACTAGTAGTAACTCTGTTTCCAACTTTACATCAAAACCACAATTAAACTGTTCAGGAGTCTAACGGTTTTAGAAAAACCCTGCAAGTTGGAAGCCCACAAACTTCCATAAAAAAGAATAAATTTCTTCATGCTCTGATGAGGACCCTTCAGTTAATACTCTTTCGTCCTTGAGCCCTTTAAGTTGTCTGCATTTGTTTCTGAGTTGTATTTTCTCTACAGAGACCAGTGTGTTCAGAGGGACTTGTCCAAAGACCAGAACATATGGATATGTTGCTTCCAATTGATAAATGAGTTCAGAAAGTTTCTTCCATGTCATGATCACTTATAACCATTTGCTAAAGTAAGAAAGCATTTAACATTCTCCATCAACCAGAAAACTATTTTCAACTAGAAAATGGCAAATATGAGAAGTACAAGACAACAAAAACTAGCACATTACCAAGACAGATTCAATCAAGGTGAGATGCTCTCTTCTACTTCCAACTTACTAGCTCACTCAGTATTATATACTTCTCTGTTTTAAATGACCTCAACTCTTATAAATGAAAAATGGCTAGAAAAGAAAGTCCCCTTGGTCAGAACAGTATGTGTTCTAGATTTAGGGTGTGTGTGGGGTGAGTTTCCTCATTAACAATAAGCCAGAGTACACATCCTGACAAATCACAGGAAATACTGAATGTTCAGCATTAAGAAAGGAAGTCCAGGTTTCTTTCCCAATTTAGATGAGATGGAATCTAGTTTACTGCCTTGGATAAGCTGTAAGAAGTCCCTCCAGCAAAAGCTTCAATCGCAGCAAGACGTATTTTCCTGATACCTCTTGAGATAAAAAAAAACATTCTGTGCAACATTCAAAGAGACATTATTTGTTGTTATATACACTTTGTTTAGTCTCTTCTTCCTGTTTTTTCAATGAAGTCATGCAAATAAGCAACACTGAAAGAAGTAACTACTTGCTGTATCTTCTCCTGCCACTAGTAGCATTATGAATGTAACTTTCAGATGTTGAAACCTCCTCCAACTTGAATACTGTCAATACACTCCTACAGAAGTCATACATCTTAAAACATCTGCCTGCCCCTTGAGGTTTATAAAGACTGCCCTTTGTGGCAAACACTTAAGTCTCAGGTCTCAGGGTTGTGGAGGTGCTACAGAGTAAGTACAAACATTGCAGCAAAACACAGGTTCCCGTTTGACGGAGCACCGAGTTCTGCTGCAGTTAGAATTGCTGCATGTAAATGAAAGCCAGAGGACTCTGCAAGAGACCAGCGGAACACCCACAGCATTTTCAATGTTCAACCAACTCTCAGACACGCATGCAGTAGAGAAGCTGCCCCAGTCTCCATTTCCTTCAAAAGAATTTGAATGGAGACATGGAAATTGAAATCTTCTGAAATACAACTTTCCCGATTGCTTTTTAGAAGAAGAAAGACACAGCAAACAGAAAGAGAGGTTTAACATGAAAATAAAACCTTACCGTGTCTGAACTTCCTTCCAGCAGTACGTTGATTGCTCTGTTCACATCCCCATTACAGTCATGTAGTGCCACTATGCACTCATCCTGGTTTTTCCCCGTCACTTCCATAAGCTGGCAGTAAAAGTCAGACATATTAAAATATCTAAATTATCATAATAAAAAAATAAAGAGTTAGTACCACCACAGATTCCAAGAAAGGGCACGGCTACTGTGTCAGAGCAAAATAAAACCCTAAATAAAAGTATCTGCATTTTACACATCTGCTTGGGACTCTGACAAGAGACAGGATGAAACACAAATTAAACAGCAATCAAGAGAAAGCACTCTCTTTTGCACCTTTTTTTTTTTCTTTATGCTTGCAGCAAATGCTGTCACCCCACAGACAACACTATATAAGGGTAAAGATGTGAAAGGCCAAGATAGCTCCAGTATCATCTTCTCTCCCTCCTCATCAAGCATCCCCCTCTTTATCCCACTGTGTGAGAACAGACGTAAGGTAAGCCATTGCTGAGAATAGATCCATCTGGAAAAACATCCAGACTAACAAAAAGGTTATTTTTCAGACAGATCAGCTCCCTCAATCCATTTCAGCATAAAAGCCACACAAAAGGCATAAGCAATCGCTGCTTAAGGAGACCTAGTACTGAAGTATGCTCCATGGAGCTGCAGTGCATATCCTGAAATGGATGGAAATAACCACAGTCTGTCACGGGACACAACCCGCAACTTCGCTCAAAGAAAAAAAAAAACCTACATGAGGTAGAAATACAACATGCACAATGTAAAATACTGGAGATTTCCTATCCAGAACTTCTTATCCTTCACATCAGCAGAGCTACAGGCACTATTGATGAAGGTCCTTTGGCTTCAGAAAGTACAAGCCTTCACTTCTGGCACAGTAACACAACAAGTTTATAACAAGAACAAAGAAAGCACTAAACAATGCTTCAGAGGAAGTTTTACAAAGGAAAAGAAATAAAGAAGTCTGCTCCCCTGCTGCAATAATGCATTCACACTAATTGTTCTCTCCTTCTGGGTGTACTCCTAGGTTCTTCGTGAGTTTTGATGTGTTCACTAGGACAAAATCACCGATACCCACGGCACAACAGGGACCCAGATTCGCAGTACTGCTCAAATTAATAGTCTCAGTTATAACTGGGTAATGGAAGCTTGAACATCCACACCAGAAACTCAGCATGGTAGAGGAAATGGTGTGAGATTTCATTTTCCCAGTGTATTTCTATCATTTTAACAAATACACAGATCTGGGAGGTCAGATCTTATTTTTCTTTTAAATAACACTTCAATTCACCTTTAAGCTATAATTAGATTTTTACTTTTCCTGAAAAACGGGCAAGATTTAGCAAACTCAGTTTACACAGGTGACATTTTTCGAATGTGCATGTACAGGTGGACAAACTGAATGCACTGTCATCACGCATCAGGACCATACTAGAAAGATACCGTCTGGAAGAGACATCAGCACAGGTGAGTTTTGGCTTAAAGGCTTACCCTCAAAGGAAAATACACCGGTGTTACTATGCAGCCAGAGTTATATTACCACACAGTTTCTCGTAAACAGACTTCACACTGCAATAGGAGCACCTTTTCGTAGTTAAACTTACGTCCTCCTGAAAAAGGTTTCATCTAAGTCAGAAACAGATGCTCTAGCTCCAAAATGTAAGCCAGATTTGGAGCACATTACTGCAGGGCATAAGAACTCTGTATCACAAGGAACATACTTGTTTCACTTTATCTTCAAAATCTGCGTCGTTCTTATCGTAGATCATCTGAGCAAGGCGAATTTGTTCTGCTGTTGCCTGAAAAACGCAAACATCCAATAAAGTACACAAAAAATAACAATGTATTTTTAAAATTATGGTTTAGTGCCACCATATTTTTTTTGCCCTCCAGATTCTCAAAAATAAAATACACAACAAACAGAGCTGCTACAGGGAAGGGATTAAAATCTCCTCTACGCCGATTTTGTAGTTAAAAACTTAGCTGGGACAGGAGAAATTTAGCACATTCTAATGTGTTTGAACCACAGTCAAAGGTCACCACATAGACAAGACAACCATATAATAAAATAGAATTTACCACAGAAGCCTACACTTTGATATGATTACTTTTATTTGGTATCTACCACTCGAGAGTTAAAGTTTTATCATAACAAACAGGCAACGGTATTTCTAAATTAACTGCATCTCTGATGATTGCTGCCCACCCCACCTTCCACAACTCTCCCAACAACAACCTGACTCTAGGTTTTATGAGCACTTACAAAGAGACTGTGTCATGCCTCAAGATTTTGCCCATGATCAGTTGCACTTACTTCCTTTATAAGTGAATACTGGTCTCTGAAAATTGCTAAAGAAATAGTTGGTGCTTCTGTAACATTTCTGGACCACAAATCTATGCTGCCAACTTCTCCAAAAGCTGAAAGAGTAAAATGAATGGATGCAGTAAAGCGCCATAAATCCAAATAGGCTATGGCTGCCACAGAGAGAAAGCAACTCAAGAACACTAATGTGGCATCATATAGGCCAATCTTCATGCACTGCATTTGCAGTCTACTTGGAACTGCACTCCCAGGAAAGTAGCAAAGATAACTCTATGCTACATGATCCTGGATCTAATTTGATTTCTGCTCAAACAGAAGAGGCTTTTATCTCATACTAGAGAAGGCTGATACTGAAGAGAGCCAGGACCTGAAATGCAAGTTGTGCTGCAGAAGACTTCTTCATTGAGAAGGGAACCACTCATCCACTGAAATTCTTGACAGAAAGGATTCATCCCAGGTAGCTGGTTGAATCTCACCTTTCAAAAGCCTCACTTCACAGGATACCCACATGAAATTCTGTGCCTTACAAGTTCAGACTTAATCAGCCTCAAACTGCTTCACTTTTCGAGTTTACCAGAAATACAAGCTCTAGAGGAGGTCGCCAAAAGTAAATGCTGAGAAGAGTCTAAAAATTACTCTACCGTACACCACCAGCTGCTTATTTTCTGAGAAGTTACTGCAGCTGTCTCAGTTCCTTAAGGGAAGCGACATTTGCTGTGCTCAGAGGTAATGTTCCAAGACAATTAGCATTTTTAATGGAGTTAAGTACTCTGCACTGCTTCACATTTTCAAAGTGTCGTACTGACTATTTCATACGTCAGTTAGTAACACAGAGAAAAGCGTGCTCTGGAATTCCCTGTGCCAGCCCTGGTGCTACCTCCACAAAAGCCCCCAGGTCAGTGCAAAAGAGCTCACTCTTGGTATTTGCCAAGATCTCAGCAGAGAGCAAAACCAAAAGGTCTGCTGGTTTCAGGAATTAAGCCTTGTTGATCCATCTTCTTGCTCCGACTTCAGCCTCCTCAGTCCCACTGCAACTTTTAAGCTAGTGAAGGCATTTCCTTCAAAGATATCCAGAACATTCTGGATGTTCTGGATACATTCAGGCAATGTAATTTTTGTAGAGACATAATGGCATATTTGACCAGAAACAGGAAGCCATTAAGATTCATTTTTTTCCATAAACCAACTTTTTTTCAAGTCCACGTTAGAAGAAAAGATATATCAATTTTATAACAATATCAAACAGTGTGACAGTGTCTTCAGTTTTCCTGTATAAGCAGAAAGCTTACAAACACAAGTAGGTGCAATATTGCTTATTTTTATGCCAGTGGATTACACCCAGGTGGAACAGAAGATTCAGAAGAAAAAAAAACAACAAAAAAACCACAAGATGCATTTACTACCCAAATACCAAATCATTGTCACAAAATGTTTTCATTTTTTCCCAGCAAGTGGTGGTTCTTTATTTTTAAGACACAATTGTTACAAGTAACATTGTAGTAACCTATAAAAGAGTACAATTAAGTTTTAATTGTGACTAAGAAAATAGTAGCATCTTAAGACACCTAGAACTTTACTCAACCTTACAAGATATATTTCCTTTGCGGCATAACAGAGCAAAGGAAATTTTTAACAACTTCAAACTACTAGAAAACAGAAGTGTGCAAAACACAAAATTAAGTGACAGCAGCAGGCCCAGATCTCATATACAATGTTATTTTTATTATCCAGAAGTAATGCAAAAAACCTATGATGTAGTTTCCTCAATAACTTAAATGATGATCAATGTGGTATTATGACAATGAAATCTCCATTTGGGAAAGCAACATTACTCTACATTCAAAAAAATGAATCAGTGGTGATTAAAGATTAAAATTCCACACATTTCTTTTGATCGTTAAAGCTTGACTAAGCAGGAAGGTCCATCTGATAGCTAAACAATAAAAAAAAAATACTGTGCACTGAACATTACTGCTGTATATTAAATAACCATCTCTTCCACTGACTTGACCAAACCTGTATCTTTTATGTGAGAAGTAGAATAAGCAGACAAAATGCAGAAAGAGGTCACTAAGACCTCATGCTTAAAATCAATGAATCACATAGGTTGTAAAGGTCCTCCAGTGGCACTCAGTGCAACCTCCCACTGAGCACCTCCCATCAGAGAAGCTGCTTGGGGTCAGACAAAAGATCCCACAACCCCTCTAATCATGGCAAATAATTTTTTTTTCCCTTTGAACAGCTAGAATTTTCAGTGTTACAACTTGTGCCATTGTCTCTCTGAGAAGACTCTGGGCTTCACCTTTTCTGTAGTCTTTCATGAAGTATCTGACTAGAAGACACAACCTTGCCTTGCCCTCTTAGGGCTGAACAAATCCAATTCCCTCAGCCACCCCTCACTCATCCTGTACTCCAGCCTCTCAGCCATCTTAGCAGCTCATCACTGGACTTGCTCCCATCTGCCAATGTCTGTCTTGTGCCTGGGAACCCAAAACTAGGCAGAGTACTCCGCTGTTGTCTTCCAAGTGTCAAAAAAGGGGAAGCCACCACTTCTGTCAATCTGCTTGCTATACTCCTGCAGCCTTACTTGTTATAAAACAAAACCAAATTCAACTTCATCTGTTGAAAGTCACTTTCTAAATCCCCACATTAGCATGAATCACCACTATGCAAAGCACTGCAATCCAAGGAGATAAGGGCTTGAGCTCACACAATTAATACTGTACAAAACAAAATAGGAGCCCCTACATGTTAAAAATAGTCTAGAAAACAATAAAAGACACGATTTCCCAGGGGAGCACCTCTAGATTGGTACACTCTCTGCCAGGAGAGAACCGAGGCAATTCTTGAATAGAGTCCAATTTTGAGAAGTACCTGACAAGAGAAGGATGAGCTGCCAGGAGCAGAGACACTTTGCGCTCTCTGTAACGCAGACAAGCACACAACTTAACTACTCTGCTGCTGAGAATCAAGACAATGGGGTAAGAGCTTAATTTCAATCTCACAGATACACAAAATAATTATAGTCCACTAGTGGACAACCATCTTCATTTCACTTTGTGAGGACAGTGCACAAAAAGTTTAGCATTTTGTGACTTGCAGATATGCTGAATCATGCTACATGAAAGCTGGTGAGGGACTTTTTAGGATGTCGGGTAATGGTAGGACTAGAGGGAATGGATTAAAACTAGAGATGGGAAGATTCAGACTGGGCATTAGGAAGAAGTTCTTCACCATGAGGGTGGTGAGACACTGGAACAGGTTGCCCGGAGAGGTGGTGGAAGCCCCATCCCTGGAAGTTTTTAAGGCCAGGCTGGATGGGGCTCTGAACAACCTGATCTAGTGGGAGATGTCCCTGCACATGGCAGGGGGGTTGGAACGACGTGATCTTTAAGGTCCCTTCCAACCCTGACAACTCTATGATTCTATGCTGTAGAACGTAGCATGCACCTAAGGAAGCTTTTCCCACCCACCCAAATTCCTCTGTCAACCAAGAATCTTCTAGCATCACGAGGCTACCATATGGAAGAGCTGAGATGTGAGGACACTGAGGTCACAGAACAGAAATCCCAACATAGGTATAAGCATAGAATTCCTCACTGATGGGAAATGTTGCTGAAGAACACAAAGCTCATTCAGAGACAAGAATACAGGAATAACGCTGTGCTTGATTACCGTGCTATTAAAGCAAGATACCAAACATACTCTTCCAAAATAGACCATGATTATTCCTTATGTCTTTTCTCAGTTTTTACTGACTTAGGGAAGAAATGCATATCACTACACCCTCACTTCCAACTCAAAGAAGATCATATAGTATCACGTACCTGTACAACTTGTTTCTGTGGTTGTGTTGGCTGTGTGGTTGATATTTGCGTTTTGTCCCGAGTGCCCCGGGTACGTTCACTGCCCACCGAAGTCATCATATACAGTATATACAAAACAAGGTATGTACAAAATAGAAAATCTGAAAGGGGGAAGAAAAAAAAAAAAAAAAGCATGAGTTAACGTCAGGGTACTGATTCAATGCCCAGACAATATACAAATGCAGTAGCTTGAACTCTTCCTGCCTTTGCCACAAACTGTATACAGGGACTACTAAGAAAGCAGCTTTGATACACTATTATTGGATTTATCACAGTGTTTACAGTAAAGGAGGAAATGCAGTGGATAAAAAGCATTTTTATCAGCTAATTGGAATCTGTCTAGATCTGTACTTCCAGACAACATACAAATCTCACAGATTTTTCCAGTCATTTTACATACGTTTCTACCTGCTACTCTGCTGAAACTTCAGCTCCAGCTGTATGACTCCCTAAACTTCTGTAATATCTGCTGCCTTGTTTTGATGCCTGGAATTAACCACTCTCACACCTACTCAGAACACTAATGCAAAAATGACATTCACAAACTAGGTAGCTCTCTTTCCTGTCATCAAACTGCATTCCTGCACATATATGGAGGTTGTGGCCAACACCACTCTACTTCTCACCTCTCTTTTATAAGAGAAATTACAACGTCTGCCTTTAAATCCAGCCTCTGTAGCCAGTATTTTTGTTTTGTTCTCCCTCATACTTACAGAAATTATTTAGAAAACTACCTATTACCCTGCTTTAAATATACAACTTGTTGTATGGCAACAAAGAAACCAAGAAGAAAACCCAAATCCCATACATACATCACTGCTATCCCGTTTGTGGCAGCCAGTTTTCAGTCTCATTCATCCTCTAGCAATAAAATTCCTTTGAAACAAGAAATGCATTATTCTCCCTGTGTTAGCACAGCATCTAACACTAGGCTAATTGATAAGTATGGTTTACAGTAGCTATGATAACTGGAAACAGATACCTGAACTGGCCAGAACAGTCAGAATCAACTGCCTTGTTTCTTTCCCCATGACACAGGAAGTAAAACTGCAAATTTAGGGAACTAAGGACAACCTGCAAGTGGTGCATCTGGGCAGAAGGAGATGTGCAAACAAGCAGCAAAGCAAGCAGCCCCAACATATGAATGTACCTCAGTAACTTGCCCGGGCAGCAGCTTTGGTGCAAGCTGGCTAGCACCAAGTTCAATGCGCTATAATGCTCAGATGAAAACCAAGTAAACTGCTATGATTGCATGGACGAGGATGTGTTCAATACCCAACTGCTCACTAGCATTCACAAGTAACAGGTACTCAACAATTAAAGTTGCAATGAGATGCTTCAGTTTAAACACCGATTCATGATGTTCAGGAGCCTCATCTAGAATCACAAAGACAATTAACCCCATTATCATCTAAATGTTTTCTTTACTTTACAAATACACTTTTGTTGGCCAAAATTGAACCCCGACGTTGAATTTCCTTGTGCACTAAAGTATTCAATGAAGTCTGAGAAGAAAGCATATTTCCATGAACTCTTACATATTTAACAAGAAAAGGCCTGCCTTTACCAGGAACTGACTGTAGTATGAGCTGAACTGGAACACTGTGTTTCACCAGCTTTATGAATATATTCACCAAAGCCAATCTGTCTCCCAGTCTCTTAAAGTAATCTGTGTTGTCTTCTAAGCCCCAGAACACACTGGCCTTCAGAGCAGGGAGCGTGGCACCCTAACACCCAGACACAGTCAAAACAGAGGTTAATCAAGCTTGTGAAAAGCAAAATACTGAGTAGATGTGGAGACACTCTGAACAGCAAGTTCAACTCGTATCACTGACTATCTCGTCATGGCTGTCCACTGATATTTTAAACACATTATGGACAATCTTCAGTTGAGTGTGCAGTAGAAATTATTTTTGGTCTTTGTGTTAAAATCTGTTTTATAAGCCTTGCTGAATGGACTGTCAATGTCCGAAAACTTAAATTTATATACACTAATAATGACCTTTTGGTTGTTTTGTGGGTTTAAGTCTTGGTCAGCTCATCACGATTTGAACGTAGCACAATGAGAAAAGAAAAAAAAAAAAACTGAACAGAGGACATGACAGAGAGCACTAACCCCTCTGAAAGACAAGCTAATAGTTTCATACATGATTGTCCGAAATTAGCCCATTGTGATTTAATATGCTGAGAAATCGTAACTCCATTGGGTTTCAATGTCTTCATTATTTCTGATTTAACATCATGTTTACACAGATCCTGGTATCTAGAAATTCTGACATACATTTCACTGCTATCTTCTTGAAGCTTCTCAAAATATTGCGATTCACGTTTTGGACATGATGGCAGTACACACATTAAAACAGAGTTTGCCATTTGTTTGTAAAGCACATGCTGAACTACAGCCTACACTTGTGAAAGCCAGGCAATATTACAGCACCTGTATCACAGCTGTTTAGGCCATGCGTGTTTTTCAGGATGAAAGGATACTTCTAAGGAAAAAGGCAGGCACACAAGCATTTGAAACACTCCTGAGGGATGAAGCAACACAGCAAGATCAGACTGCTGGTAGGAACCAAGCCAAACAACCTGAACAGTATGACAGGACCTTTAAAGAAGATCCTCATCTTGCTGACCATGCAGCCCACGAGCAGCATAATTTGGCAACAGGTCCGAAGCAAAAAACCAGCAAAGGTGAGAGCCTCTTCCTGGCAGCAGTATGGATTTGCTTCAGACAAGTGTGGAAACACCCTCAGTTTGAGGTTCCTCATCAAGCCAACACAGACACGTCATAATGCATTTCAGATACAATCCAGTCTTCTTAAAAGCATAAATGGCAGTTTGATATAAAGAGAGCTTTCAAAATAGAGCTTTAATATTCCCCCTTAGCTGGCTCCCACTATCTACAAGCAGTGTCCAGACACAGCAACCAGCCCAGCCCCACTGTGAAGGAGGAGCAGCTGAAGGGCCGTGCTCCACCACTGACAGTGGGAGCAGGGAAACACCACAGCTCCCTGGCACTGCAATGCCTTCACCCTGCCGGGCTGAGGCTTCACACCCTACCACACCTGCTCTTTAGAGTAATAAAGCAGTAGGCAGAAGAGAGGCAGCTAGCCACTGCCTTCAAATTACCATAGTGACTACAATTTCAAGCATTAATTGGGATATTATTAATTAATAAGATGGGACTGAAGAAGAACATTTCCTTGCTCATAAAGCAGCTTCTTATTCTCCAATTCCTCATATTAAAGTCTGTTTGGCAGGCTGTTGTCATAGAAATGAGTAGGCTATCACAAACTGATGAACATTTAACTGTAGATCAAATGAGGAAAGATGATTTCAGACTGGAATACAACTCTTAATTAAAAATCTGTTTAACAAAGATCAAAAAGTATTCAGATGAGCAGACGTCTCAGTTTTCATGTTAGGGTCTGGCTCGGTGCAAAAGTCCCTCAATCAGCAGTTAATACTTGACCTTGCAGACACATTCCAACTCCAGTAACCAACCAAAACAGCTGCATTTTGAAGAAACCGATACACATTAAATGAATCAGACTCCCAAAGCACTAGCAAAAAAGGAGGAGAAAGCATTAAAGAGACTGGACTTCCCAAAACTGTTATGTAAAGACAATAGTCATACAATAAAATAAAGAAGCACAAGACTGCTGTAAACCTTTTTTTCACTGATGTAATCCAGTTCCTCCAGAGGAAGGTTGTCTTTGCTTCTACTTTAAAAACAAACAAACAAAAAACCTAAACAAAATAGAACAAAAAAAACCCAACCCTTGATCAATACTTCGGAAAATTGTTCATTTCAAATACGTTCAGGTATTGGCATCTCAACACCCAACTTTCCTGAAGATACCAATTCCCACTCTCCCCCAAAGTCTTCCTGACATTAAGTTTTCTTCAACACATTTAGTTGGGTTTTTGCTCTGGATTTTAGAAGGAAAAGAGGAAGGCAAAGAATCAAAGAGTAACTGAATGCATATCAACACAAAAAGCAGGTTTTTAAAGCTATCATAATGCTTTCTTTGATCCTTTGTTCAACTTCCCTTTGGCAAGAAACCTAGTCCTTTTAGACTCAAAGCAGCTAGAAAAGCTAGAAATATACAGAATACAAAGTGCCACAGTTGGGCCACAGTCGGGCCCCACATTGGGCACCGATAAATCTGTCATGGTTTTGGCCGGATTGGCCAATCAGAACGACAGATGGCCCTCTCCCCCTCTCTCCTCAGAGAGGAGAGGAAGATATAAGGAGATTTATGAGTTTAGAAAAAGAACTAAACTTCTTTAATGAAAATAATAATAAGAAAATAGTGAATAATAATAGAATAATAAAAATTAAAGAAAAAAGTATACAAGATATACAAAACCGTATCCAGCTCCCAGGATGACAATCACGTCACCAGCAGACAGAGGGAAAGTCCCAGACTGGAGTCAGCAACGGACAGGAGCTGAATTCCGGAACTAGAGTCAGGAATGCTCGGATCAGGATCAAAGGCAGACGAAGAGACAGGGTCCTCCTCAGACATCGGCCATTGAAGGAAGAGCGAGCCAGAGCAGCCTTGCCCCTTTGATCCCTGAGCTTTTATACTGAGCGTGATGCATATGGGATGGAATAGCCTGTTGGTCAGTTTTGGGTCACCTGTCCTGTCTGCTCCTCCCTGCGGGTGGAACCCCCCTGTGCTTCTCTGCTTCCGACCCTCTAACGGGGCAAACAGAGAAGTTAGCTGACCTTGGTTGTTATAGCAATAAGTCCAAGCAAGAGCCTCTGTGCATACCATTCCTTGGTATAATCAGGTCTTATCACTCTGAGAGTGAACAGTTTCTGAACAATATGCTGTTAATTTCAGACTTTAGTCAGTTAGAAGAGGCCCAGCTAAAAAGTAAAATTACAAATCAGAAAATTGATTCTGTTTTACCTCAAACCAGGACAACTTGACAGAGTGGCAAGCCCCGCAAGACACAGTAAATCTATTGCTGAACTTCCAGGGACAGACCATGCACTGCAATACCACCTGAGTCTCAAGAATCCTTCTGAAGTTAAATATTCACTTCCTTCAGCTGAACAAAACATTTGCAGTTTCAATTCTTTTCCTGAGGCAGTCTCAAGAAAGTTATTTTCTTAATTCTCTGGACAAGGAGCTGTGATAAAGAACACTGTGCAGAAATCTCTGTGAACACCTTAAGAGTGTGATTGCTTTTTTATACTCCCATCACAAAGCTACTCAGTCAAGGATTTCTCACAATGACAGGGTGAGGACAAGGCTACGGGACACTGCCTCATGATGGCATGACTGCTGTACATGTACAATGAGTCTAGATTTTACTGCTACGGCAGTCGCGTGACATGAGCATGAGGAAAAAGAGCAGAAGAAAAAAATTATGACTGCAAAGCACCGATGTCATGCACTTTCCTCAAGAGCTGTTGTCTAAAGAATCTCACCACCTTTATTACTGCTTGAAAGGGGAAAAGAATTTGCAAGAGTCAGATGTTACTCAGAGCAGCACTGATTACTCAGTGTCCGTACTGCCCCAAGCCAACAATACTGAACCTGAGCTTATGGATCCTGGGAGGATTCATGTCTCCTCTTACAGTCTTCTGTGGTAAACAGGAAGAATACTGATGGCCACGAGAAGACCTGCCTCATTGGCAGAACACCACAGAAGAGCAAAACTGTACTATCTGTATGCTCTCTTTTTTCACCAAGAAATGCTGGGAGTGGCCAGAGTGCCAGTGCAAAGCTAGAAACTAACATATATGCTTCCAGTTGTGCTAGTAAAGTGTAGCAAATAAACAAGTGAATACTCTTACCCGCTGTTCTTAAAACCCATTGAGTTGTTAGTTGAAATTATTATTCTGCCAAGTCAATCTATAATTAGCTAAGACCATACCTTGATCTACAGAAATCAATAATTTCTTGTTACTAGGGGAAAAAAAAAAAAGTTCATTTCAAGGATTAGTATTCCTAAGCAGATGTTATACTAAGGAAGGCAATGAAATGTACAAATAGGTCATACAAAAAGAAAAGACAGTATTGTTTTGGAAGAGAAAGAAGTGCTTCTCTTCAGAAGACTGGGGTTAAGCAAAGGCTGGTCACAAATCCAGAGCCCCTCTCAAAAGTATGATGTGGAAGGGGAAACAAACAGTGTGTGTTTTCCACTAGTAGAACATGTTTCGATCATGAAAGTTAATATCATAAAAATTATTTTTAAAACCTTCTAATCTCACGATATATATCTTTGCTATTATCCCAGTGTCCCTGCCTATCAGACGTGTTTTACATTTTAGTATATACTGGTGATTATCCTAGCTTTAAGCAAAATTTGCCAACTACACCCAATCAATATCCAGTGGACTTGTCCTCATCTTTTCTTTATAAATATTCAAACTCCAGAGGCAACAAGTGCCTTTATTCATACAGAAGTTTCTGAAGGAGGAATCTAAATTTCCCCAAATTCAACTTCCACTGGTATTAAAAAAAAAAACACAAACAAAAAAAAAAAAAAAAAAAAAAAAAAAACAAAACAAGACAATCACACTAAAATCAGAGAATCAAAGAAGCCTAACCAACTTCCACCTAGGGCCTTATCTTTCACACAACCAAGGCAATCTTCAGACTGCTAAAAACCTAGTTAGCAAACCCCACCCAGCTCTGAGTGATTCTGGACAACCAAAAGACAGTGAAAGTCCTAAAAGATTCAGAGGACATGACCTTATGTTTCAGACATCAATATCTACAAAGTAACTATTCTCATCTTTTGCTGCCTTCTTCCAAGAATGGAGTTTTAGATAGCAACCATCTGTACTTCCACCTGCAAAAAGAATAAATTCATGCTCCCTGTCCTAACTAATTATAAGCCCCATGTTTGCAAGGACCTGCAAGATGCACTAGTTACCAGCACTTACCATTGCCTGTAATGAAACTTTAAGTAACAGAGACCCAGTCAGACTAACAGCATGTTATTTCTAAGCACGACTCTTAGGACTATCAGAACTAGAGAACCTTACTAGACGTAACACAGACCAGACAACAGTTGTTGCTATGAACTAGATAAAAAAAAAAAAAAAAAAAAAAAAAAAAGGCTGCACTGGTCCACGTAGAAATATAATATATAGAAAATAGGAATTCTTTTCGAGAAGCAGCAATCATAGGGAACCTGTAAGGATGGGGCAACAGCAAGTTCACTTTTGAGATATGTTTCTCTGCTGAGGAATATTTAAATTAAAGCTCTGGCCTGTCCTGATTATTCTAAGACCCAAAGGAAAAATTAAATACATGTTCATGTCACCTTTGATGAAAGGGACGCATTTCTTGCCCTCTGTCATAGAAAAGCCTTTTCTTATGCAAACCCTCTCTAAAAGCTACCAAAGTAAGAGAGATAATGTATTCCCATCACTTCCCACACCGCATCCTATCCTGTCCTAACCTGGTATCTCGGGTTAGGAAGCATATGGAGACCACAGTGGTTCAGAGGTGGTTCCTGGTGCTTGCACAGCCATGCACACCCTTCTTCCTCTTGCTACAGGAGAAAAGGAACACATCCATTTCCAAGTCCTCTGCTCTCTTATTTTCTAGCATAAGGAGATAAAAGAAAATACTAGCCAAGTCAACACACAGCATACTCGCTATTTATTCCATCGCTGCTATATTTAGCGGTGAAGAACCACCAGTATTGCAAATCTCCTCTTCATACCTGTTTCTCTGGGTTTGTCCACACAAAAAAATGGAACAATAAACAAAGAAAAACATAAAGTCCTCAGTGTTTTCCCTCTTAAGGTTTCCTGAATAGCATCCAGTGAAAGGGTACCACAGCATCTAAAACTTCCACCAAAGCAGCAGCTAGCAGAACTACAGCCTAGTCACCCCCTGCAACAAATAGTCAGGTTGAATTATACACCGCATTAATGAGGAGGCTTGTAAAAAGCTTTAACTAGTACTTCACAAAATGAAAGGTTTATTGTAGCTGAGGAAAAAACTGAACTAGCAGGTTTTTCAGGGTTCAAAATCATTACCTTCTGCAGTCAGAACTAACACAGCCTTCCTGAAGTCACATACAAGTGGAAGACAACTGAGCAGAGTCTGGGACAAAAAAATGTGACAAGAGTTTTAGTTCCCTTTTGGGACCTGGCTGTATACTTATTAGAAGTTCAATCCCTACTGTAGGTAGAACCCAAACACTTTACTCCATTAAACTCAAGTTTCATCTCACATCTAATACCATACAACTGCAAGCCGTCAACAGAAATGGCATTCCTGCTCCCCTATTCCTTAACCACATAATACTGCTTCTTCCCTTCAATCAGACTAATGATCTTGCAGCTGCACAGGGAGTCAATTCCGTGAGCTGGCCCAAGGGCAAACTAAACCCTCGAAAACAAAACAGTGAGTCAGTTGAATAAGCTTATCCAGTGGAAAACTATTCAGCTATACAACTGCTGAATCTGACACGAAGGATAGGGATCAAGTTCATGAGGAAAGGGGGAACTTGCATTTCAGCAGCCATGCACCATTATAACATGAGTATGAAGTTTCACATTTTGTTTTCCTGGGATTCAGTATAGCAAGACTCAATCCTGGTCAGGCCCCCTGCATGCAACAACAAACATTAAAAATACCTTGTAGGCATTTTAAAAGACTCCCAGGAAGGGACTCTGCCAGCAGAGTGACCTTGAATATATCACTATCTTCTGGCATATATGTTATTTTGACCACCAGTGGGAAAACAGAGACTTTTATTACCTTTACCAAGGAACACTCCTTAATATCCAGCCTGTTGGACACCTGTTAGCATTCAGTTAGCAGTGAAGAATACACTAATAAAAATTTAGAGGTGCTTCTATACAAACAACAGGAGGTAATAATCAACAAATATTAGGACAGCCTCCCTAACACAGTTTATGGTAATTTAGAATACAGTCCTTTCCCCCAGCCACAGAAATATCTGTATACATTCAGTTTCAGGCATTAAACTAGAGATGGAAACGACGCTAAAGCAATTTAGACACCAAAAACAATCTTTAATGATTTCGTACACACAACTAAATATTCTATGCTTTTGATGGTCATCTTTGAATTTCACTTTCACAGGAATAATACACCTAAACATCCACCCTTTCCCTATCAACAGCCCCACCTTGTGATGGCTTGCTCCCTCTGCCAGCTCGTCAGAATTCACAGAAGCCCCTTGGAGGGGGAAAGGAGGAAATCCACAGACTTGTCTAAGACAGGGCTGGGTGACTTGGAAGTGCTTCAGATGTTTCTCTCCACCAAAAAAACCCACAAGGCAAAGCCTCTGCAGATTGTAACAATTTGCACAGCCTTCCAATCTATCTGAGACAAACTCCAGGGTCAGCTAGAAGCCCAGGTAAGCTCAGGGCACACACACACACACATATATATATGCGTGTGTGTATGTAGGTGACAAAACAATTGCAGAGTACAAACTAAAGATGTTCTCTTCAAAGAATACATGGAAGGACATATAATCTCAGGTTGCACTCTGGTTAAGATACCAATACTACAAGTGAAAAAAAAATATTTCAGTAGCCAAAGCATCTCAGATAAGCCTGAAATACACCACTAAAGCTGCACAGGACCTATAACCTTCCTCTATTTACTGTGATCGACTTCTCTGAAAACCACTATTACCCACACCTCTAGTGATAGTGTCAGCAAGACACTTTGAAAAAGTTTAAGCCTGGGCTCTGTCAGTACATACAACATGAGCTACAAGCATAGATCAGGGATGCTTTAGGCTTGCAGTTTGTCAGAAAAGAACTGCAAGACACAACAGTTAAAAAAAAAAAAAAAAACATAAACAACTTTCAGTGGGTCAGCCCCCTAACAATGACTACCATTACAATCAACATCTAGCTGTACCCACAAGATGAGAAATTCATGCAACAAAAAAAAAGGCAAAAAAAAGCTGTTAAATGACAAAACCAACTTTTTTAAAAATTATCAGGGAAACTAATCCAGAGTAAACTGGTACCAGAACAAAAAAAAGATGCTGAATTGTAAGAGAAGCAGGGGAAAATACTAGTACTGCAAACTGTCAGCTTTGGCTATTAAACTGTAGAAATACGTATTTCAGCTATTCGCTCTGATGCAACACCCCATATATAAACCCCTAAAATTAAATGCTGTTTACACAGCAAAACAAATGTAGTAAGAAGATTCAAGTTAAAACCCAGGTACTCCAAATGACAAAAATAAATAGCTAACGCAAGCTGGGAGCCACGCAGCCAGGGCAACACCCAAAAGGAGGAATTGGCTTTGAGCAGGGTTCTTGTAAACAAGGTGGCACACAGGAATCAGCACTCAACATTGGACATCGAGCTGACAGATCACAAACACACTCAGCGCTTGTGCTCTCCCTGCCCCCTCCAGCTCCCTCCCGCGTCGCCAAACCGCACTCTCCTGGAACAGCTTCCAAAGGAATTCTTTGAATAGAAACAGATACAAGCAACAGGACTAAAAATAGCTGAGCAAGAGCAGAGACGTTTGTTACATTCTCACACTGGCGGAAACACATTCAACTACATCAAAAAAAGGGCACCTAGTTAATTCACACTCAAATTGACAATGAGAAACAAAGAAGAAAGTGCCACCAAAAAAAAAAATTTGGGGAGGAGGATTAATTCAGACTTGCAACACTCATCAGATCAAAACTCACAACAACACAAAACTCACAATAAAAATGGTTAAATTACACAGCAATGGTTAAATTACAAGCCACAAGTGATACAAAAGCAAGTGCACCAAGTAATCAGTAAGGCTATATCTATTAAATGTGCTAAAAACCTTGTGATGTCAGATTTTTGATTCTAGCTTCAGAGTTTTGGTAGCAACAACAAAGAGCTAAGGTATCATTCCTACACCAGTACAGCGCCCTACTCCTTGAACTAGATACTGAGGGAAGACCAGTACTGATCACCGCTTGTGATACGCCCACATATTCAGAAAACCAAAGAAAACTGAGAGTCTTGCTGAAAAAAACCTCTTTCAAATAAAGCAAGATATTCTACAACATCTTTCTATAATTTTCCCCCACACGATGGTATTTTTCAAGGTTCATCTTAGGCAAAAGGAGAACACACCAATATAAAAATTTAACTTTTTCGCAATGACACATATGACTGAATATAAAGTTCCAAAAGGAGGAAAAGAAACAGTAGCTCCTAAGGCAATATTAAAGGTTCTTTCCTTCACAATCTTATGCTTTTACTGTGCACAAAATCTCAATGAAAACTCACAAACATTTTGTTCAGTTTAGCTTTCCAAAGTGAAACTCTGTGAGAAGCTGAATTCTTTTTCAAGGATTGTCAGGCAGACTCATAGAATGGTTTGGGTTGCAAGCGACCTTAAAGATCATGTCGTTCCAACTCCCCTGCCATGGGCAGGGACATCTCCCACTAGACAACACTGCTCAAAGTCCCACTGAACCGCGCCTTGAACACTTCCAGGGATGTGGCATCCACAGCTTCTCTGGGCAACCTGTTCCAGTGCTTTAGCATCCTCACAGTGAAAAATTTCTTCTTAACATCTAACCTAAATCTACCCTCTTTCAGTTTAAAACTGTTACCCCTTGTCCTATCGTTACATGCCCTGACAAAAGAGTCCTCATCTTTCCTATAGGCCCCCTTTAAGTATTGGAAGGCTGCTATATGGTCTCCTGCTATAAGGTCTCCCCAGAGCCTTCTCTTCATCAGGCTGAACTACCCCAACTCTCTGAGCCTTTCCTCATAGGAGAGGTGCTCCAGCCCTCTGTCATCTTCATGGCCCTCCTCTGGACCTGCTCCAACGGGCCCATGTCCTTCTTATTTTGGGGGCTCCAAAAGATGGATGCAGCATTCCAGGTGGAGTCTCATGAGAGCGGAGTAGAGGGGCAGAATCACCTCCTTTCACCTGCTGGCCACGCTGCTTTTGATGCAGCCCAGGTTGTGGTTTGCCTTCTGGGCTGTGAGTGCACATTGCTGGCTCATGTTCAGCTTCCCATAAACCAACACATCCAAGTCCTTCCCCTCAGGGCTGCTCTCCATCCAGTCTCCACCCAGCCTGTATTTGTGCTTAGGATTGCCTCAATCCATGTGCACAACCTTGCGCTCGGCCTTGTTGAACTTCATGAGGTTCACGAATCGTCACTGATCCGACACTTGAACATTGAGCTGTTGACCACAACTCTTTGAGTGCAATCATCCAGCCAATTCCTTATCCACTGAGTGGTCCATCCATCAAACCCAGGTCTCTCCAATTTAGAGACCAGGATGTCCAGCAGGACAGTGTCAAAAATGCTTTGCACAAGTCCAGGTAGATGATGTCAGTTGCTCTTCCATGATACACCAAGGCTGAAACCTCCACTGCAGAAGGCCACCAAATTTGTCAGGTATGATTTGCCCTTTGTGAAGCCATCTTGGCTGTCACCAATTACCTTGTTATTTCCCATGTGCCTTAGCAGTTTCCAGGAGGATCTGCTCCATGATCTTGCCAGGCACAGAGGTGAGACTGACTGGCCTGTAGTTTCCTGGGTCTTCATTTTTAACCCTTTTTAAAAAATAGGGGTTACGTTTCCCCTTTTCCAGTCAGTGGAAACTTCACCAGATCACCACAACTTCTCAAATATGATGGATGCTCATAACCTGAGGTGCTCAGAGATAAGCAGCCACAGAAACAACAGCGAGAAATGAAAGCCGTAAGAGATCACTTTAATTTCTCTGCCACCTCTGGATTTCTCTTTCTACAGTCACAACTACTGTTAGCATTTTCTCTAGCTTTAAACAAGGTGGGTGTGATTAGTTTCCTTTGATACTAATTCTAATCTTGACCTGCTTCAGTGAGAAAACTTGGTTTTATCCCAAGCTTTCACACTTGATTTACAGCATTATTTTCCTGATTGTCGTGGTTTAGCCTCAGACGGCAACAAAGAACCACGTGCTGCTCGCTCGCGCCTTCCTAATACAGGAAGAATCAGAAGAAAAGGCAAGACTCTTGGGTTGAGACATGAGACAAAGGCAGTTTAACAGGACAGCAAAGGGAACAAGCAAACAACAACAACAACACGGACAGAGGCATATACAAACACGATTACGGGACACCCCAGCCCGCTCCAAGCGGCGACTTCCTGCCCCCTCCCCCAGCAGCTCAGGGTGGGCATGGCTCACATGGCATGGAATACCAGGGAAAATTAACCCTATCCCCGCTGGAACCAGGACATTATCCACCCCTTATTCCATACCATCTATGCCATGCCCAGATCTTACAGGTTCCAATGAATTGCCACCACTCTCCCCTGTCATATATATATACACATATATATTCATGCAAATATAATGCCCTTAGTTTATGGGCCATCCCTCCAAAAGTGTCCGTTGAGCTCTTGTAATCCATGGCTTTGGGCTCCATCTGTTAGAACAGTCTCTCAGGGCAGGTGAGATGCTGTGTGGTGCTGGTCTGTTGCATGCTGTATTTTTCGGAGCTTGTAACTGGTGCACCCGGTGTGGCTCATGCTCACAGTCCGTGGGCTGAAGATGTAGATCTTGAGGAAACTGCTGGGCGCCAGCTGCTGAGGTCAGTTCTTATCCCATCATCCCTGTGCCTTACTCGTAGTACAACTGATAGCAATTATAGCAATGAGGACATACAGTGACAGTGTTACTTAGTAATTAACAACGCACAATTTGATTCATTGGCTATTCTCACCTAAAATCAGATCCCCATGAGGTACACATCGGACTTCCCCATCCTGCCGCATCACCCACCAAGTGCACCCAGGTCCTTGGGCAAAAGCAATCCCACGGGTGGGTTTGCCTTTGCCTGAGGCAGGACTAACCCAGACTGTCTTCCCTAGCATATTCTTCATGTGCACTACGGGAACTTTATCCCCTTCTACAGTACGTGGAAGTTTTGATTGGGCAGGGCCAGCCCGATTGTTAGATCCCCTGGTGTTAACTAGCCAGGTAGCTTTTGCTAAATGTGCATCCCAATGTTTTAAAGTCCCACCACCCATTGCTCTCAGTGTAGTTTTTAACAGTCCATTGTATCGTTCTATCTTCCCAGAGGCTGGTGCGTGATAGGGGATGTGATACACCCACTCGATACCATGCTCTTTGGCCCAGGTGTCTATGAGGCTGTTTCGGAAATGAGTCCCATTGTCTGACTCAATTCTCTCTGGGGTACCATGTTGCCACAGGACTTGCTTTTTCAAGGCCCAGGATAGTGTTCCGGGCAGTGGCATGGGGCACAGGGTATGTTTCCAGCCATCCCGTGGTTGCTTCCACCATTGTGAGCACATAGCGCTTGCCTTGACGGGTTTGTGGAAGTGTGATATAATCAATCTGCCAGGCCTCCCCATATTTATATTTCAGCCATCGCCCTCCATACCAAAGAGGCTTCAAACGCTTGGCTTGTTTGATCGCAGCGCATGTCTCACATTCATGGATGACCTGTGCAATAGTGTCCATGGTCAAGTCCACCCCTCGGTCACGAGCCCATCTATATGTCGCATCTCTCCCTTGATGGCCTGAGGAGTCATGGGCCCACCGAGCTATGAATAGTTCACCCTTATGTTGCCAGTCCAGATCCACCTGACCCACTTCAACCCTAGCGGCCCGATCCACCTGCTGGTTGTTCTGGTGTTCCTCCGTGGCCCGATTCTTCGGTACATGGGCATCTACATGGCGTACTTTCACAACCAGATTCTCTATCCGGGCAGCAATATCTTTCCATAGTTCAGCAGCCCAGATGGGTTTGCCTCTGCGCTGCCAATTTCCCTGCTTCCACTGCTGTAACCACCCCCAGAGAGCATTTGCCACCATCCATGAGTCAGTGTAGAGATAAAGTACTGGCCATTTTTCTCGCTCAGCAATGTCCAAAGCCAGCTGGATGGCTTTCACCTCTGCAAACTGGCTCGATTCACCTTGTCCTTCACTGGCTTCTGCAACTTGTTGTGTAGGACTCCACACAGCAGCCTTCCACTTTCGATGCTTTCCCACAATACGGCAGGACCCATCAGTGAACAGGGCATATTTCTTCTCATTTTCTGGCAGTTTATTATATGGTGGGGCCTCTTCTGCACACGTCACCTCCTCCTCTGGTGACATTCCGAAATCCTTGCCTTCTGGCCAGTCCATGATCACTTCCAGAATTCCTGGGCGACTGGGGTTTCCCATTCGAGTTCGCTGTGTGATCAGTGCAATCCACTTACTCCATGTAGCATCGGTTGCATGATGTGTGGTGGGGACCCTTTCTTTGAACATCCAACCGAGCACCGGCAGTCGAGGTGCTAAGAGGAGCTGTGCTTCTGTGCCAACCACTTCCGAAGCAGCTCGAACCCCTTCATATGCTGCCAATATCTCTTTTTCTGTTGGAGTGTAGCGGACTTCGGATCCTCTGTATCCCCGACTCCAAAACCCTAGGGGTCGACCTCGAGTCTCCCCTGGTGCTTTCTGCCAGAGGCTCCAGGTAGGGCCGTTCTCCCCGGCTGCAGTGTAGAGCACATTTTTAACATCTTGTCCTGCCCGGACTGGCCCCAGGGCCACTGCATGGACTATTTCCTGTTTGATTTGTTCAAAAGCTTGTCGTTGCTCAGGACCCCACTTAAAATCATTCTTCTTCCGGGTTACTTGATACAGAGGGCTTACAATTTGACTGTAATCTGGGATATGCATTCTCCAAAAACCCACAATGCCTAAGAAAGCCTGTGTTTCCTTTTTACTAGTTGGTGGAGACATAGCTGCTATTTTGTTGATCACATCCATTGGGATCTGACGGCGTCCATCTTGCCATTTTATTCCTAAAAACTGGATCTCCTGCGCAGGTCCCTTGACCTTACTTCGTTTTATGGCAAAACCAGCTTTCAGAAGGATTTGGACTATTTTACTCCCTTTCTCAAAAACTTCTTCCGCTGTGTTTCCCCATATAGTGATGTCATCAATGTACTGCAGATGTTCTGGAGCTTCACCCTGTTCCAGTGCAGTCTGGATTAGTCCATGGCAAATGGTGGGGCTGTGTTTCCACCCCTGGGGCAGTCGATTCCAGGTGTACTGGACGCCCCTCCAAGTGAAAGCAAACTGTGGCCTGCACTCTGCTGCCAAAGGGATTGACAAGAATGCATTCGCTATATCAATCGTGGCATACCACCTGGCTGCCTTGGACTCCAGTTTGTACTGGAGTTCTAGCATGTCCGGCACGGCAGCGCTCAGTGGTGGCGTGACTTCATTCAGGCCACGGTAGTCTACAGTTAGCCTCCACTCTCCATTAGATTTTTTGCACCAGCCATATGGGACTGTTAAAGGGTGAGCGAGTCTTGCTGATCACTCCTTGAACCTCTAGTTGACGAATCAGCTCATGGATGGGAATCAGAGAGTCTCGGTTAGTGTGATATTGCTGCCGATGCACCGTTGTGGTAGCAATCGGCACCTGTTGTTCTTCGACCCTCAACAACCCCACAACAGCAGAGTCCTCCGAGAGACCAGGCAAGGTAGACAACTGTTTAACTTCCTCCGTCTCCAAGGCAGCTATGCCAAAAGCCCACTGGTACCCTTTTGGGTCCTTAAAATACCCTCTCCTGAGGTAATCTATGCCAAGGATGCATGGAGCCTCTGGGCCAGTCACAATGGGATGCTTTTGCCACTCATTCCCAGTTAGGCTCACTTCCGCCTCCAGTACAGTCAACTCTTGGGATCCCCCTGTGACCCTAGAAATACAAATGGGTTCTGCCCCTCTATAGCTTGATGGTATTAAAGTACACTGTGCACCCGTGTCCACTAGAGCCTTATACTCCTGTGGGTCTGATGTGCCAGGCCATCGAATCCACACCGTCCAATAAACCCGGTTGTCCCTTTCCTCCACCTGGCCGGAGGCAGGGCCCCTCTAATACTGGTCATAGTATCCATTACTCACTTCTTGCATAAATGACTTGGAAGTTCCTTCAAGAGGATCAGAAGCAAGATCAGGCCTTCTGCTCTGTCTGGGGAACGGCCCACTGGAAACTGGGGCGGCACTTTTCCTGGAGGGATCCCCTTTTGTGGTTGTCCTTCCTTGCAACTCCTGTACCCGTGTCCGCAGGGTCGAAGTAGGTTGTCCATCCCACTTCCTCATGTCCTCTCTGTGGTCACGCAGGTAGAACCACAGGGTGCCTCGTGGTGTGTACCCTCTGTACTCGCTCTCTTGAGTGGGGAAATGCCTGCTTCTAATAGCTGAGATGCTGGCCCGTGCAGGTGGGGAGTAGGACCATGTTCTCTTCAAGTTGCTGGACCTTCCGTGACAGTTTCTCCACAGCTGAGACAAGGGGGGAAGAGAGACTTTCTTCATATCTCCAGAGCCGGCCAGCCACCTCATCCACCGTTGGTCCCTCTTCACCTTTCCATTCCATTACTGCCAGTGAGTTGGCATATGACGATGGTGCGCTCCGCACAAACTTCCGCCACATGGGCCTTGTGCATTGCACCTCATCAGGGTCTGTGGGTAAGTCTGCATTGTCAAAGTCATAATAAATCATCTCCCGCACGGCTAATTCTCTCAGGTACTGGATACCTCTTTCCATGGTAGTCCACTTGCTTGGTTGACATACAACATCCTCACTGAAGGGATACCTCTCCCTCACACCTGACAGGAGTCGTTTCCAGAGGCTGAGGGCTTGGGCCTTCTTCCCAATCGCCTTGTCAATACTGCCTTCCCTAGACAGGGATCCCAGCTGCCTGGCCTCCCTACCCTCTAATTCCAGGCTACTGGCCCCGTTATCCCAGCACCGGAGCAGCCAGGTGACAATGTGCTCGCCTGAAAGTCGGCTAAAATCTTTTCGCATATCCCGCAGCTCACTCAAGGATAGGGATCGAGTAATTACCTCTGGTTCTGCCTCTTCCTCCTGCTCTCGTGATGACCCTGGTTCATCATCATCTCTTACTAAGCAAACTGATTTCTTCGTGTACTTCTTCTTCTGTATGGGGGCAACTGATACTGGCACGGGTTGGTTCCCTGGTTCAGCGGCAGTGGCTGCCACAGGGGTTGGAGTAGCCACAGTGGCTGCCACAGGGGTTGGAGTAACTGCAGTGGCTGCCACAGGGGTTGGAGTAACTGCAGTGGCTGCCACAGGGGTTGCAGTAGCCGCAGTGTCCGTCGCAGGGGTTGCAGCAGCCGCAGTGGCTGCTGGTCTGGTCTCCATCTCTTCCCCCTGAGGGTGCTGCATAATTCTGAGCAGTGCCTGGTAGATACTGGCCAGGGCCCAGCACAGCGCGGTGAGTTGTGCCTCTCTAGAATAGCCACAGCATTTTCCCTTCAAATATTCTACCACTTTATCAGGGTCCTGTAATTGTTCAGGGGTGAAATCCCAGACCATTGGAGGTGAGTAGTTCTCTAGGTACCTGCCCATGTTCTCCCACATGCCATGCCACCCCTGACTATCCAGCCTCGGAGCAGATCTCCGGGTGGCAGTCTTAAATAGCTGTTTAACCTTAAACAGGACGTGGAACACATTCAGCAGACATAACAATAGGACCAGGCTGGTTTGAGTATCCCAAGGATATTCAAAATTCTCAAAAGCTGCCATACCTGACCCAAAGGAGAAAAGGGAGGCAAAAGAGCTGGGGAAAGTGCCCCCCCCCGTTTCCCCCACAAACTGGGTGTAATTATTAATTCTGAGAGACGATGCCCAAGGTACGGACAGGACAGCAACACCACATAAAAGCCCCAAAGTAACTGTCTAACAAGTGATGTTATCATCTCATAAGCCGATATTGCACAGGACAACAAAATGATAATCCTCATCCCTCTCCCAGAAGTAACAAAAATCATCGGAAGGAGTACATAAGACATATAGGAATTCACATAACACAGCCATGAGAACAAACCAAGCAA
The DNA here is from genome assembly GCF_963924245.1 of Chroicocephalus ridibundus. NCBI lineage: Eukaryota > Metazoa > Chordata > Aves > Charadriiformes > Laridae > Chroicocephalus > Chroicocephalus ridibundus. The sequence goes on along the minus strand of NC_086316.1, from coordinate 77,007,248 downwards.
CATGGTGACCAGCGACTATTTGCCTAATACAATAAACGCATACAACACATTCGTTTTTTCAAGCTCTAGTTGAATTCCGTCGTTATCTCAACCCTTTGAGCCCCACGTTGGGCGCCAAAAAGGACTGTCGTGGTTTAGCCTCAGACGGCAACAAAGAACCACGTGCCGCTAGCTCGGGCCTTCCTAATACGGGAAGAATCAGAAGAAAAGGCAAGACTCTTGGATTGAGACAAAGGCAGTTTAACAGGACAGCAAAGGGAACAGGCAAACAACAACAATAACACGGACAGAGGCATATCCAAACACGATTACGGGACCGCCGCTCCCCGCAGCTCACCGACCTGAACCGGGATTCGCGGCGACTTCCTGCCCCCTCCCCCGGCAGCTCAGGGTGGGCATGGCTCACATGGCATGGAATACCAGGGAAAATTAACCCTATCCCCGCCGGAACCAGGACACTGATGATCACAACTTCTCAACTTGGTCTCACATGTAAATTCACTTACTCTTGTTCCATCATTCTATAAGTTTATATGAGGTCAGATCTATCTGATCTGCACTAAAACAATACCCAACTATCCAAAGAGAAGAATTAACAATCTTCACAATGTCAAGCGGACAACACACTAGAAAGGAGCAGGTAAATAAAAAGCCCTGCCATCCTGGTTTGAGGTAAAAAAGAATCAGTTTTCTTTTCAGTAATTTCATTTTTCACTCAAGTCTCTTCTCTCTGAAATTAACAGCATATTCTTCAAACAGTGTCTGCTTCCAGAATGACAACAACTGAGGTTTATAGTTAATACCAAGGAATGGTATGCAGAGAGGCTCCTGCTTGTACTTACTGCTATAATAACCAAGGGTAGCAAACTTTGTTATTTGCCACATTGAAGGGTCACAAGTGGAAAAGCACAGAGGGGTCGTATCTGTGGGGAGAAGCAGACAGGACAGATGACCCAAAACTGACCAACGGAGTATTCCATTCCCATTGGCATCATGTTCAGTATAAAAGCTGAGGGATCAAAGGGGTCAGCCTCTTTCTTCAATGGCTGGTGTCTGAGGAGGACTCTATCTGTACGTCTGCCTTTGATCCCGATCCATGCATTCCTGAGTCCAGTTTCAGAATTCAGCTCCCCTCCATTGCCAAGTTCAGTCTAAGACTTGCCCAGTGCCTGATGGTGACATGATCATCATCCTGGGAGCTTGATGTTGGTTTTGCATATAGTGTATATATTTCATTATTTTCTTTTTTGATATTATTATATTTTCTGTTTATTATTAATAAAAATAGGTTCAGTTTCTCTTTCAATCCATAAGTGTTTCTCTCATTCTTCTCTCATTCTCTGAAGGGAGAGGGGTTAAGGAGAGCATCTGTCATTCAGTCAGTGGACAGTCCAGTCCAAACCACGCCACCTCCACACAGAATTCAAATCTAACAGCAGGAATAAAATCATCCAGGCTCTTCTTGTGTGTTTGGTATTAAAAAGGCAAGACAAAATTCATCTCTCACTTCTTAGTTAGTTTCTTAACCTTTTTAAAGAAGATACCCGAGAGACAAGCTGCTCGCATGTGATGTCAAATTGCCCAAAGTTTTATTGCACTTAATTTAGTATTTATTTGCCCTCCAATGTTAGCTGGGGGGAACCACCCGCAGACTTCTTCTAAAACCCACACTCACTGGTTCCACCCTCCCCATCTTTACCTTTTCCTCCAAGTCTGGACTGACCTAAATGTTGTTTGGCTGACACATGTTTTCTGTCTCTGCTCTCTTCCACCATTTCTTTCCAAGCTGCACTAGCTTCTAATAAAATTGAAGAAAAGCGCAAAGAATCTTTTTCTTTTTTAAAGTCTGCAAAATCTGAGTAATCATATAAAGTTGTTCTTCAAAACTTCCTTCCTATTGATAGACCATTAAGAAATTCCTCTTTGCAGAAGTTTATTCACTTACTTTCTTAAAGCTTACATTTCCTTTTAAATATATTTTTGTATTCTGCTGGGTTATTCATTACTGTGCTGTACTAACCCAACAGTCCCTGATTCCACAGGGGTATGCTGGGTTTATACACTGCCTAAGTAGAAAATCTGTTTTTTGAAACATCCCAAGAAGATATTAGTCACCTATTTTACTATCAACCTAAAAGACCAACCACTCTGCTGCAAGACAAAGTTACTCACTCTTGAAAGAACAGGGACTTGTACTCTTCATTTCTTAGTTTATGAAATAGTTAGCTTATTTGTATTAATTGCAGTGCCTCACCCTCACTACACATGTGCATTCTGAGACTGCACCTGGAATACACATTTCGCTAACTGCTGTGCTTAGCTGTAACAACAGCATTAAATTATTACAGGTATCAGCTTTTAAGATCATATTGCACCTATAAAAACTTCACCGAAGAAATGGTTTGGCAATGACAATCTTTAAAACCGTTTCAGCAGAAGATGCATTATAAACATCATTTTCTCCAACCAACCCAAAAAGCTGTACGTAGACAGAAGTCAAGCGATGAATGAGCACAGGATAACCAAGATGAAATACTGCAAGTTTTAAAAAACTGCATTTACAAACTTAAGTAACAACTTAAGTTGTTACAAGCACACTTGCTGTAAAAGCCAAGATAACACTGTAAATAAATTGAGAGACCAATGGTAGGCAAATTGAAAATGCAGAACAGTATGATGCCTTAAATGCGTTCTCAATTTAACACCTGAAGACTGTTTTTCAAGTTCAATAAGCACAATGTCCAAAACATGGCTTTTTGAAAACCAGTGAGAAGAACCTGATTCACTACAATACAGCAAAAATAAAAATTGTAAAAGGAAAAATGCAACCTGTCATTCTACATGCCTCCTCTGATAAGAGCAAAAAATTCAAGACACATCTGCGGTTAAGAGGGCAGCGTTTACCCAAAGCTGTAAGGAGCAAAAAGTAAACTACTAAAAGGCTGCTCACCATCTCACCTTCAGGACACTGAAACTTGCAGTTTTGCAGGGGCTTACAGCATTAGATGTGCCTCATCTAAGTAGGTACTGTCCTTTTGGTCCCTCCATTTTCCCACATCTAAAATTTGAAAAACAATACTTACCGACTTTGTCGATGTGCTCTAAAACTCTATAGTGGAAGGTGTTGGCATGACCTTAGTTCTGATATCCCAAAAGAACCTTGCCATGAGATATGTTGTCATGTAAGTTACTATGAGATCACAACTACATCACAGGAATTTCTTTGCAGGATCAAATGCAAGACACTGACAGAATGGGATAAAGTAGCTGTTAATACACTGCATTTAAACATTGTTGCCCATACATGCAACTGCTGAGAAGAGCAACTTTAAGAAGAATTTTTACTTCCACTTATTCATGGAAGTCCACTTGAAGACTTATAAATACATCCAAGAAAAACATTTTGTCCTCTTTTCAGAATTTTTTACCAGAGGAAGAAGAAAGGGAAGGAAAAAGCATGTTTACATAGATTATCTCATTCCCAAAGAGATACACAATGAAAAACACAGAAAATATCCAGAACACAAAGCACCAAGAGTAAGGCCTTCTGTCTCAGAGATGATCAGTTAGACTTCGGTGTATATTCTAATGTGCAAGTACATTTGACAACAAAAACCCTTCTTCAACTCAATTATCACAATTCCCATCAAATTACAAAAAGGAATAAAAAAAGCCCAAGGAACATAAAGACTCAAGAAAAACTAGGATTAAACCTGGTGAGTTTAAAAAAAAAAAGTCAACTTTACACACTAATGTGAATCCACAAAAGGCTGTAATGTTACTTCAGAGATAAGTAAAAATAAATAAAAGTTTATCTGGAACTTGCTTATCAGCAGAGATTTTAACATGACTGAAATGCAAGTTGTTTAGAAGTCAGAAGTACACTGATGTCAATCTAAAATTCTCACACTGTAAACAAGTATTTCTTTGGCTGAACCCTTACAGAGCTTTAGTTAGATACTCAATTACTATGAATGACTTGAAAGCCTAAGTTCCCAAAACATGACAATGTTTGGGTTAGTCTTAAGACTCTTGGAGCTGTGATGTTTTGGATTTAAATAGAATTGGAAAATATTCACAGCATCTTTTTTAAGATGAGCTTTTGGGGAAGTGTTTTGTTTTTTTTTTTTAATTGGTCTAAGGCTTAATAAAAATCTTAATTTTATACAGTAAAAGTAAATTTATACAGTAAAATTAAATTTGGGGCATGCTTCCAATTTTGTTTTTCTTTTAATTAGAAATTTGGGTCATTTAAAAAATATATACAACTTCTGGAAAAAGTGGTAGAGGCTAAATACTGTAGGTGAGTATTTCAACAAGCTTTGGCACAACCCAGAAGCTGAACTGCTTGGAAGGTCAACTCACAACAAGTCCTGGAAGAGCTAAGCATACCACTTCTTCCAAGCTGGTCTTTAAAATTTCAAGAAAGCAGAGCTCCACACCTCTCTAGCCATAAATATCATGGTAGTATAGAGTCATAGTACTGAAACATACATTTGGATAAACCAACCTAGTGTAAAGCTCTATTTTCAGTCTCTTATGTGTTGTCTTCAGCTGAATGGTTTTAGGCTTTAACGGTAATAAAATAAGTAGCATTTAGATATACATTTAAGCAAAGTGTAGCACACTGTTTGAGCTATGCTTATGTGAGGTCACTTCACCTGGTAGAGAAACTGAGAGGTCTGAAATTGAGATTTTTCAGGAAATGCAAGAGGTAGCAACAATATTATTCAACAGAAGGACTAAGAGAATCTCTTAACAGAGTTAACTTTCCCCACCACTAGACTGCCCGAAGAGACAGCTCATCCCCTTCTCCTTCAGCATTTCTCCCTTAAAAAAGAACAAAGAAGTTATCTTAAAAAAACTTTCACAGTATTTCACAGCATGTCTGTTCATATATAAACTTCCGGAAAAAGGCAACTTCTCAATGCCACACCACACATACCCATAAATGCAGAATAAAAATGCATTTAAATGAATACCAGGAGAAATAAGACACAAAACCATCTTGCAACTTTCCAGTTGTCTTTACTGAAGCCCCGGTCGCTACATGCTAACAGAGCAACACCAGTTCAAAAGACTGAAACGCAGGTGCAGTGTCAAATAATTCACCAAGCAGATCCAATAGCCAAAAGGGATGTGGAGAACAGAGAACCCTTCCTCCTCCCCATGTATTGCACCAGGGCCCATCATTCCCAGCACTATTTCAATACTCACTTCAGTACAGTTCAAAGCAGGAATTTTGTTTGTTTGTTTGTAAAGACACACCTAAGGTTCCCCAGCATTAATTACTTGATTTCTGCTGCTATGAGCCAGACTCTGGATAATTTGAACAAACAAATCAAAGTAGCAACCCATCATATCAGATCAAGAATACCAAGCTCTTCTTCCATTTTCCCCACCCCAAACCTGTCTTGTAACTACCCCCAAGCCACATCCTCCTCCTGCTCCTCCACAGGCAACTCATTCTGTCCCTCTACACACTGCATTAGGACCTGTCTGTTGAGTTACAGAGAGAACGTGCCATCACAAGAACACGCTAACAACTGATTCTAACTTTTCGCCAATAGCGCAAAGCAACTGGAAGGGGAGGAAGAGTTGCACTTCAGCTTTTCAATCAGGGTCTGTCAATAAAGAGGACCTACAATCACAAAACGTGTTCCTGACCACCCACCACTTCTTAACAAAGTCCTGGTGAGGAAAACGATACTGACTCCAGTTGCTAAACTCTTTCATTTATTCTCTCCTACATTCAGCTCCAATCCCAAAGGGCTACTTGTTTTTTGCTAGGTGGAAAAGGTTTTAGTTACCACAGTCTGACTCAATGTCAAAACCTGCTTGTTCTAGCCTGTAAGTTAAGATGCGTCATTAAATATGGTTTTGTGCTCAGTTTTTGCTTAGATATTAAAATCAACTGAAAAGGGATGGTTCTGCCGTTTCTTGCTCTTCATATTTTATAACAGGCTGGTCATTTCATAATTAGTGAAATGCTTAGGATGTCTTCCATTGATCAGTTATTTAAATGGATTTGTTTATTGAGAAGAAATAAAAAAGTTATACATTCTTGCTTCCCTCTCTCCCATGACTGAAGTACTCAAAAGCATTCCCTAGCAATCAACAGAATCAGCAATGGAGATAAGTCATATAAATATTTGAGGTAGGTCTCCTAGCAGAAACTGCATCTCCCTGATGTTTCACTTCAGAGGACTGTACTAAAAGAGCTGTCCCAGCACTTCTCAGATTCAATATCCCTAACTATGAAGTAATTTTAACCACCTAATTTTATTTTAACCTTTGTCTACAGTTGTGGGGGTCCTGGGGATTTGGGGGAAGAGGACTCCTTAGCAAGAATAGGAAAAATAGGCTGATCCCATACACTTCTAATTTACCAGGACTTGTGTAATTCTGCAAAGTTTTGCCTTCACTCCCATTAAAAAGTACTTTTAAAAATAAACTGTGATGCATATAGCTTCATAAAAAGAACTGTTCAACATGCAGAAGTACAATGGGAACTCAGCCTAACCTCTCCTGAACGCTGCAGGTACGTTAAACCATCATTTACAATCCACATAATTCCTAGACAGAACATAATACACAGGACTTGAGCAATTTTATCACCATCAGATAATCAAATGTTTAACCTGTTTCTTCCCTCACGGAACTGCTGCATTATACTCTTGAGTTCAGCTAGAGCTGAGACAGCCAATTACTCCTTATTTGCAAGCACAGAAATTATTTCGATTTGAAACATACATCTTACTACAATTTCCAAGTATGTATCCCAAACCCACCCCTCTCTCCACCTATCAAGAGTCACAAACCACTGTTCTACTACCATCCTACTAAATTCAATCCTTAATCCACCTCCTTCTGAAAGGCATGGAAGAACATACGGCCTTGAGTTTGCCTGAAGGACTACAGATTTGACTATGTCAAGTAGTTTAACCTAGAGAAGAAAGCTTTTTTTCAGGAGTGGGTGGTATCTTGTCAATGTATATAAATACCTGGATGGAAGGTGCACAGAGAGAGCCAGGCTCTTTTCAGCAGTGCCCAGTGACAGGACCAGAAGCAATGGGCACAGACTGTGTCCCAGTTTGAGCAACACAGGACTAATTTATCTTCTAATGCTTAGGAAAACTGCACTTTTAGAAGACTCTAGTGTCTGAATTCGTGAAAATATTTACTTGATAGCCAGCTAGGCTATGTGGGATTCAAGGTGTCAGTGTTTTCAAGCCTTGCCAGGTGTAGAGGAGTGAGCCCTGGGCACTTGACCCAAGCTGGCCAGCAGGATTATTTCATACCATGAACACCACATTCAATATAAATTAGAAAGTTTACTGCGTACTTGCTCTCTCCCTTGACGGCAGTGATCCAGAGAACTTCTGGCCCCAGTGCCGGACTCCTGAGCCCTTCCCTTCCTCCCGAAGCTGCGGCTCTTGCACTGTCCAACACTTGCTGTCCACTGCGGGGAGTACGCAGCTTCCTGCTGATAGAATTGGCTGAGTATAATCCCTGTATATTTTATATTGGTATCAGGATCAATACTGGTTCTTTAGTATTATTAAGGTTAATTATTTAGTCTTATCCTATTAAATCTATTTATATTTCAACCCTTGTGTTTCCTTGTTTTCCCCGATTCCCCATTCCTGGATGGGGAGGGGTCATCAGGTGATAGAATGATTGTTTAAATGACAATAAATTGTTATGGGTTTCTCAAACCATAACAGAATGAAACACAGAGGTTCCCTCTGAACATCAGGAAATGTTTTTTATACTGTGAGGGTGACCAAGCACTGGCACAGGTTGTGCAGTGAGGTGGAGGAGTCTCCATCCTTGTAGATATTCAAAAGATGTTCAGACACTTTCCTGGGCAAACTGGTGCAGGTGGCCCTGCTTAAGCAGGGGGAGACTGCCAACCACAGCCAGTCTGTGATTAAATGAAGTAAAAAGGGAAGGAAATCCTATAACAGAAAAGCTGTTATCAAAAAATGCCCCACAAGCTTCATTAGGGACAACTCTTAAGCTCTAGCATTTCTGCTTAGTCACATAAAGAAAATCAAATGAATGTCTATCTTCGATTAAATCAGGCAGGATAAAAGTCACCGGGACTTTAAATCCAGCACCATACACTACTACATCAACAGGTAAAATGCTAAACAATGAAAACTGGAGTACAGGTATAAAGTTGCAAGGAGTTTTATACTTGCAGTCATAATATGGAGTTATTCAAGAAAGTTAATAAGCATCTTTTCCTGAGATACAATGAAAGGTTCCTGGGCATGGCTGCTATCCAGACATCAAGAAGCAGCAAAGAAACCCAACAGGTTGAGGATGCTTATCAGAAACAACAAGGTCTTCTCGAACATGTAAAGAAACCCCACTGTTGCATACTCATTAAACTTGCCTTTACCAAGCTCATAACATTATTTCAATCTTTCTCTAAATTGAATTTCAGATAGCTACACCTTGGCACTTACCCCCATGCCCAAAACACACAGAAATTCATTCAGTGGCTAATAAAAGAAAGTGAAGCACAAGACCGGGAATTGCAGTATTGGTCACAATTAGTCACCCAAAGTTAACACCAGTAACTTAGGCCCCTCTTATGTCAGTCTCAAAATGGATCATAAGTCAATGATCTGAAGAACACATGACTGACGGCTGAAATAAAAGCCCAGGAACAGAAGACATCTGTCCCTTGGGGTACAACCCATCAAAAGCATGAACCAGAATTTCTCAAATACAATATATTATGTACAGCCTGACAGCAGAACAGGGTTTGGCACCAGAATTCCTTTCAGATTCACATTGCTGAAACTGCATCTAAGACAACATGCAAGTTTGAAAATCAAGGAAGAACGTAAATGCAGAAAGAAAAGAGAAAGACATCAGCAATAGCCTTCAAATACAAGGAAACATGGACAATGTGGTAATACAAGATACTGGTCCAGTGTTTACCATAAATCAGCCGTGATTCAGTTAACATTTAAAACCAAATAGAAAGAGGAAACAAAAAAACTTTCAGAAGCCATATGCTTCATTCTATATTATTACATCCACCATCCCCAAAACACTTAACAAAACAAATACAGTAGAAAAATAAATCATTTTCTTTGCTAAAAAGCAATCTCAATATGGTCTCTAAAGCATCATCCTACTTCCAGGAACAGTATTTTAGTTGTAAGAAATAAAACTGAAATTTTCTAGATGAAACCTATACCACACACAGTAAAACTGCAAAAAGACTTCCCCTCTCTACAGCTATCCATTAAAAACGTTTAGGAATATAATCATAGCTACTGAATTCAAATTTTACACCTTCAACAACAGGGCTGCCTAACAAACTAAGACAGACTTCCCCCACGCCCGCCATTAAACCAGGTTAAAAAAAGTGCAACCTGATGATTTAAATCTGGAGGTTAAGAATGTATTTGCACTTTCTTCATTTAACTTTGGATTCAAACACTAAATGATTCTGTAACACAAATTCCATTGAACCTGCATCTTCTGCAGATCTGGAATAAACCGTGTTCCTTGTATGACAAAGCAAAAAACAAAACTGTCAAGTACAACAGAAGTTGTACACAGAAGTACAACTCCAGGCAAACTTCGAGTCTCAAGAAAGATCAAAGCTCTCTCAATATGGGAAACATTTCATTGTTTTTAATGCAAAACTCTACACTCGGCCAGCTTAAGGACTCCTCCAGGCTCATCTGTTGGAAGAGTGATTTAAGAAGAAAAAGCTTGACAAGTTTACCTTCAAAAGAAGCCAGAGTATCTTGTAGCTTTCACAAAGACAACTGGACAAAAGAAAAGAGAATTTCAAGAGAACTGAGAGTAGAAACAACGCCATCCAAGGCAACTGCGCAAAGCTGTCTGCATAACCTATCTTACAAGTTTTACCATCTAGAGACAAAATAAATAAAACAATACGCTCAGCAAAATAGCTATGATGTAGTACAAGCAAGCTGAGCAAGCCATGCGACCTTAGGCATCAGACTGTATCACCTCTAATCTATCTGTCTTTAGTCACTGTTTACTCTTTGCAGCACTGAGTCCTCGTGGGGGGGAAAGGGCTGAAGGGACTGCACCTGTGAAAGGGACTGCAGAAGCCCCAGGTGGGCAGGAAATTCCAACAAACTGTCAGTTTAGATGGACAAAATTAAAGAGCATGGACTTTTCATGTTAGAGCAAAACAGAGAAACCCTTTGTACCATTTTTGTAAAATATGAACCTTAAGTAATTGCAAAGGAGCTACTTCACAACCTTTTATCCCAGCTCTCACTTTAATGAACACAACCTGTTTAGGGAAGTTATATTAAAAACAGTACAAGTCTAAACTAGGTCTTCTCTGAAAAGCAGAGAGGCCACAATGGGCTACAAGTGAGCAGATTGTATCAGAAAAGAATAAAATTCAACAAAAACCTCCAGCAGAATAAAAACACTGAAGTGGATATTACTTGTACATCCTCTAGCACTTCCAATTCAATACTTTTGAAGTATGCAAATACAACACTGAGTGTCTTTAATCTGTCATGTTATAAAGGGGCCAAGTCACTTGGCTTCTCTTTTAACCAAGGTCATATAACATTGCAAACCTGAGCACTGAACACAGGTCTTCAGAGTCCTGCTCATGTGCTTTAACCACACAAAAAGCAAAGATAAAGAAAAAGATTAATAAAGGATCTGAAGTTGTATTCCTGTTCTTTGATGAAGAACCTGTTCCAAGTATTGGTACTAAACATCACTAAAATTGCAAGTAAACACTACTATTAATAGCAATACTAATTACTAATAGAGTATTAACAGTCTATGATACATACATTTTTCAAGCACTATTAATCAGCATACTGCTATGATCTGTATCGCTTGGGGGACATCAGCAACAAATATAAAACATAGCAAAACATGGCATTCTATGAGGAAGGCATCTCATAAAAGTCCATGGAAGAAACATAAAACATCAAAAGTCTGCTTCTAAATTCTAAAATGGTAGCTTAAAAATTGAAATAACTAAAAAAAAAAATTACAAAATAATAGGTTCTGGTAATAGACACTATTTTTTGGGGGGTGTTTGCTTAACTTCCTTAGATTTTAGTGGCGAGTCTGTAACTCCGAAGTCCCCTCAAACGGTCAAATCCTTTTGCAAGTCATGGCACCAGGAGCTTTTCTGAGGACTAGCCAAACCAATACAAGTGAAACAGCTTAAATTTCTGAATTTCCACGCCTTTGTTTTTATTACTGTAAACACCTTTTTAATCAATACGCTGGTAAAACTGCAATTAGAACAAAGTAGAATAGAGCTTGCCCAATTCCTCCCTCCCTCCTTTAAGTTACCAAGACTGTTGAGGTTATAAACACAAAAGCTGGCTCATTTTCCAGATTCTGCATCAAAATTCATTCACACCAGTTAATCTAGTTTCTCCACATAACCCTCTAGGAGTCCCAAAACATCATTAATGCTGCAAAGTGATTTAGCCTTACTTGCTTTCAAGTTACCTAGTGTAAGGTTAAAAATAAATTCTTTAAACAAGTTAGGTCAAACCACCACAGAGAGATTGGGCTCAGGTATAAATCCTGAGTCAGCCAGGTAGGAATCCAAACCCAGACTCCACTAGAGAATGTGATATAACCAAGGGAATTGCTAAAAGGGCCTGGCAAATATTTAAAAAAGCAAAGCCTCAGAAGGCTGAGTCGCTGCCGTATGTTGTGAAGGGCTCTGTTTCAATGGCAAGCACTGCTCCTCCAGGCCCGCACATCCTCCCCCTCCCTTCCCTTCCCTCACATCCAGCTCCAATTTCTCTCCTTGAAAAAAACAGCTGCTCTCAGGCCAGGACGGCCCCTCCATTTCACCAGCCACCACCGCCCCAGAGGCTATCACCTTGATCTGCTGCTGCACTTTAAGCATTCAGCATTCACTCAAATTGAGATGACATAGGACCGATTGCTGACCAGTAGCTAGAGACGAGGCAGGCTAGCCCTGGTGAGCTTCCCCTTACATAGCTCCACACCAAACATGAAGTTTCTGCTCCACAAGACTGTATGTTCCTTTGAACACAACCAAGAAGACTCTGCACATCCATGCTCATGATGTTAACACACCTACAAGAGAGAAGCTTCAAACCAGATTCACCCTGAGCAGCTCCCATGTGGCATTCAACAGCACTGCAGACATTTCAGCACATATTTTTAAGTCTATTTCACAACACAGAGTTCAGATCCTTGCCATCAGGCTCAGAGGTGCACCAAGTCCCTTTCTACATCCAGTTTCTTGCAGAAAGGTTTCTACAGTTCACTTCCCTGCTGCAATTTTTTCAGCAACAACAGCAAACCCAGAAGAGCTTTCTTTTCTGTTTTTAGATGCAACATAAGCCAGTCGAATAGAATAGCAAAGCCCTGCCCTGACTTCCAAATCTCAGTGACCACATGTAATCGGGGGTGACGAAGGACTAGGTAGAGAAGGTTACGAAGGACTAGGTAGAGAAGGTTACGAAGGACTAGGTAGAGAAGGTTAACAGCAAGAACGGTTCATTCATTACCATGTCCTCAAGTAACCTACTGTTGCTGCTGAGATGTTATTGTCAGTGAATTCTGTCTCTGTGACCATGACACGGCTGCCCTACCCCACCACCAGCGAGGGAACACCCAGGAAGGAGATGGGGAAAGACAACATGGAAGTAAAGCCCTGCACAAGGCACAAATCAATAGTTATTCACCCACTTGTTCCCTTCCCGTGCTGCCAACCCTCCTTCAGTCTAACTCGAGATTAGGATGGGGCCCAAAGGCACGCCCCCCTCCATCAACTCTGCTTCCCCTTGGAGGGGTCCAGCTACACCCCACCTTTCCTCACACCACCAGGAGAGGAACGAACCCCTCAGGAAAGAAACTCCCTGCTGTAAGAAGATGAGAAACAAGGAGGATGGGGTGCAGCACCCCGCTCCCCCGAACGCAAACCCACCTCTCCCAACACCCACCGGGGCGGGGGGTCGGTTGGGCTCACGCCCCCTCCCCACACAAACCCGGCCTAGGAGCTGGGCGGCAGTTGCCCACAACCGCGGCCTACTCCGCGCCCGTGAGGAAAGAAGTAGCGGGGGGGGGGGGGGAGGGGGGGGGGTGACGGGACGAACGACAGGGAGGGGAGCGGGGGGGCAATCTAGGGCAGGGCGGACCTTCCCCGGGGCGGCCGCCGGGAAAAAGTAGGGCAGAGCCGCCTCCCCTCACACCACCTCCCCCCAACCCAGGGCGGACAAAAGCTCCTACCAAGACGGGGCAACGGACCCGGGACGGGCCCGTCGCCCACCGCCACCGGGAGGCGGCGGTGGGCGACGGGCCCGTCCCGGGGCCTCACGCCTCTGAGGGGAGCAACGGTCGCCCCCGGACCGTTGGGCACCGCGCGCGGACCGTTGGGCCCCCTCCCCGCGCGCGGCCCCGGCCCCCCCGCCCCAACTCGCGCGCGCGGTACCTGCCCAATGTGCTCACAAAGCAGCAGCAGCAGCGCCCACCACTGTCACGTGACCGCGCGCCTCGCGCCCTCCCCCCTCCTTCTTCTCTTCTTCTTCTTCCCTTCTTCCCCCCTCCTCCTCCTCCTCCTCCTCCTCCTCCGCGCGCGCGGGCCCACTCCCCCGCCACGTGACGCAGCGCGCTCGCCTAACGCCCCCCTCGCCGCCTTCCCGCGCGCCTCGCCCCTCACTCACCGCCAGGCGCGCGCCCATCCACCGGCCCTTCCGCCTCTATCCCGGCACCACGTGACTAGGGCGGGGCAGGGAGGGAGGGAGGGAAGCCGGCCTCTTCCCCTTCACGTGACCGAGGCGCGTGGCGGAAGGGGAGCCGTTGGCCCCGCCCCTCTTCGGCGGTTCTGAGGGGAGGCCGGTTTGTGAGGGGCCGCTGGGCTCTCCCCGATGCTGGCGGGGTAGAGCCACGGCTCCTCGGCCCCGGGGGACCCCGGGGAAAGGCTGCAGCCGCTTCTGGGGTTCCGCCGTGGAGGATTGAGGCGCTGGTGGAGTTGGACCGGGAAGGGCTTCAGCGAGGACGGGCAGCCCCGCCTTAGCCGGAAACAGAAGAGGCCTAGCGACCCCCGGACGCAGCCTGGGCCCTGGCGGGGTGGGTTTAGGGACAGGGTGGATTTTCGAATCATGGCTCGGCTCCTGTCTCGAAGGAGAGGCTCGAACCAGTACCTTTTCTCTTTTTGAGTTTTACTTCTTGTTTTAAGGTGGCTTCTATTTTCTGCCCTGGAGGAGTTTGGCAGGACTAATTATGAGTGGTTTATTATGAGAAATAAGTTCCGGTCCAAATGAAATAGGCTCAGGCAGAATCTTCTGTGAAGCACGTTTTTATTCACGTTCTTGCAAGAGCGGGTGACCTAGCAAGTAGGCACACTCTCAGTTCTTGAAACACACCTTTTTATTTCCTAATCCCGGCCAAATTTTTCCTTCCCATGTTTCCCATTGGTTAGGTACTCCAGGGTTCACAGTCTGTCCGAGGCGCCTAAAATTCTTCCTGGATGTCTTGCCTCTGTTTACTTCTTTTTATGCTACACCTAAAGGGATTGTCTGACTAGTTTATTTCTTTCCTTTTTGGTAAAAAAAAAAAATTGCCCAATGTCATTAGCCCTGGTTAAATGTTTGACTACCCTTCTAGATACTAATCCAGTATGAATCAGTTTGTCCTTTTGTCTGAGTGATAAGAGATGTTCTACAAGCCTTTGCTGGAGTCTCTTTGTCTTAGTCATTCCCTTATCATGTCACCTCTGATGGAAACAGCTTTTCTCCTCTGCAAAAACAATACCTGCCTTTCTTACATTTATGTCACAGATTAAAGCCCATTCAGGTTGACATTTGGCACCTCAGTCACAGGCAATGTTCAAGTTGTGCCCTCGGAGGTTCATAGAGTCATGGAATGGTTTGGGTTGGAAGGGACCTTTAAAACTCATCTAGTTCCAAGCCCCCTGCCCTGGGCAGGGACACCTCCCACTAGATCAGGTTGCTCAAAGCTCCATCCAGCCTGGCCTTGAACACCTCCAGGCAGAGGGCATCACTGGAGCTCCCTTGTTCCTTGTCCTGGCTATTATTCTCCTGGGGGCTTCATCCGAGGCCTCTTATATATCCCAAACAATCCACATGAGTACAGAAGCAAAAGGCTCCTTAATGTTCTCTCTCCACAGTTGCTCAGCCGGAGCAGTGAGAAAATGGGAACCAATTCTGCATTTACATTAATTTGTTTTAAGTCTTACACTCTTTTGCTGGACACAGGGGGGTTATCTCAGGACGAATCCCAGGAGAAAGGGTAGCTGCACTAATGGAAGAAAAGGGCAAGGAAAGTATGCTAGGGACTAAGGGAGAACAGGAAGGGGTATGTCAGCACAGCAGAGGTATGTCAGAGCACTTGGTGCAGGTTCTGGCAACCCAAACTGCACGGTGACATACATGACAGATGGCAAGAAAGGAAGATTGCTTGACTCCCCAAGACAAGGTTGTAAGCGAGGAAAAACAAGTAACTTTTTCCCTTTAGGCTTTTTCCTGCTATTTTTCCCATTCTGTACAGCACCTCTAGTTGCCTGAAATGCAGCAGTTGCACCCTTCTGGCTCCCCTTCTTTGTAAGGCCTAGCATTTTAAGGCACGGCTCACTTAGCCCATATGGAAATTCGTCCCTGCTTGGTGCTGCAGGGTTGGTGAAGGTGATGGGGGCACCAGATATCAGACTGTTCTTCAGTCGCTGGTGCCACCAGTGATACATCCCATGGTTTTTGACCTTTTCTGTGGTCTTACTTCCTTTACTGCTGTTTGATCATCCTCTGTCCCTTGATCCCATGCTCTCCACATAAGTAGAGAGGGCACCAAATCTCATATTACCCTAAGCAGCATCTGAAAATTAATAAGTGTTGTTCGTGCCTCTGCCTTCTCCACTGAGACAGATTTAAGCGGCCTGCGGCCTGGGCAGACCTTGAGATTTATTACATAGATGGGCAGGAGCTATGACAGTTCCTACTGCTCAGAAGCAGTAAGACCTCCCTATTCCCGTCTTTTACCAATAACACAGAGGGTCCTTTAAAGCTAAATTGAAATTCAGACCAAACAGTGCACAGGTAGTGTTGATCTTCTTGAGGCAGCTGTTGATATTTTGTTTTATTACTGTTGGGGGGAGAAAATTAATTATATCTCTAAACAAAGTTTCATACGCTTTCTGACAAACATGTCTGCGGCACCATAATCTGTGCAGATTTAATCAGTATTATTAGCGTTCTTTCATCATGACTTGGCATTCCTTTGCTAATCAAGATGGATATTTGATGTGCAGCATGCAACAACAAAGGCTGAGAGCTCTTGGGATGCTGTAGTCAGATGGCGTGGTGCCAGCTGGAGTATGTCTCCAAATATCATACAGAATCCAGCCCAGGAGCATTTGGAATAGGAGAAAATCATAGAATCGCTGAGGATGGAAGGGACCTTTAAGATCATCGAGTCCAACCTTTAACCTACCCTGACAAAAGCCACTTCTAAACCATGTCCCTAAGTGCCCCATCTACCCTTTTTTTAAACACTTCCAGGGATGGTGAATCCACCACCTCCCTGGGCAGCCTATTCCAATGTTTAATAACGCTTTCACAAGGGTCACATATTTCACAAATATCCTTTGCACAAGGATACCAGAACAAGAGCATTGTAGACTCCTCTCCGCTGTACATGCAATAAATATAAATGAGAAAATGACATCTTTCACTGACAAAGCTTCCAGAGCAGAGGTAAAGGAACAAACTTTTTGATGGGCGCTCAGGGACAGAGGCCTTCACTGCAAATACTCGGTATGTCAGGCTTGGAGAGGAGACCCTGCACTGAACACAGCAAAGGTTCGGCCAGGCCCGGCAGGCAAATTCTACCTACTGCCTGTGTCAGGACTTTTATCTGCTGTTAGAAGGATTTGTGACCTTTTCAGTTTTCCAACTACTAAAGAATAATCCAGGGCAGGTGCAAATCCCACCAGACTTACATCTGAGCTTACTTCAGGTTTGCTTTTCTCAGTCATCTGCTGCAGATTTCTTAAATAGCCTGCAGTCCACAGGCTGGAAACCACTATTCTAGTGCTTTGGTGTTCCACTTGCCAGTTGCATTTGAGAGTTGGGGGAAACCACTTGTATTAAGAATATCACCCTGTTCCTGTGTTATAGTTTGGGAAACCCATAACAATTTATTGTCATTTAAACAATCATTCTATCACCTGATGACCCCTCCCCATCCAGGAATGGGGAATCGGGGAAAACAAGGAAACACAAGGGTTGAAATATAAATAGATTTAATAGGATAAGACTAAATAATTAACCTTAATAATACTAAAGAACCAGTATTGATCCTGATACCAATATAAAATATACAGGGATTATACTCAGCCAATTCTATCAGCAGGAAGCTGCGTACTCCCCGCAGTGGACAGCAAGTGTTGGACAGTGCAAGAGCCGCAGCTTCGGGAGGAAGGGAAGGGCTCAGGAGTCCGGCACTGGGGCCAGAAGTTCTCTGGATCACTGCCGTCAAGGGAGAGAGCAAGTACGCAGTAAACTTTCTAATTTATATTGAATGTGGTGTTCATGGTATGAAATAATCCTGCTGGCCAGCTTGGGTCAAGTGCCCAGGGCTCACTCCTCTACACCTGGCAAGGCTTGAAAACACTGACACCTTGAATCCCACATAGCCTAGCTGGCTATCAAGTAAATATTTTCACGAATTCAGACACTAGAGTCTTCTAAAAGTGCAGTTTTCCTAAGCATTAGAAGATAAATTAGTCCTGTGTTGCTCAAACCAGGACATTCTGGTTCAGGAGGCTCCTCTACTGTGTTACAGGCAAGAAATAAAAACCGTCTATTCTTCACAGGCTTGGTCTTCCCTCTTGCTAATGCTCTCTTCTACTTTACACACTACCAACCCTTGCCCCTCAGACTCATTGGACAATTAGTTCAACTGAGTTGAAGTTCAGAGCTGTTTTTCACAATTTAGTCCAAAGTTTTTATTTTCTTTGTGCCTGTTTTTCCCCCAGTTACGCCCCTTGTTCTGATAAAAATACTGTTCTTCTCTGCAAACTGTTCTTACAGCCTTAACCTGACACCTGCATCAACAGCGCTGCCTTTTTCCAAAACATACTACAGTAGCCTCAGAGAGACAAATAATTCAGTCGTACCCAGACTCTGTGAGGGAGAGGCTCCGCGTGAAGAAACCAAGCTTGACTTTCAGGTTTGAGTTGAGTTTGTAGGGAATTACAAATTCTCTCTAGTTATAATGGAACAAATGAAAATCTGGGATGCAAAGTGGGATTCTTTCAAGAGCTGTTACCCTTGGGCGTGCTAGGGGTTGCTGCTTCATTTAGACTTGGGGTGAAACTCGTAAGGATGCTGTCTAGAAATGGGATCCAATGTGCTAATATGCATGTAGAACCAAGGCTTCAGCAGCATTTTTGCTTGAAAGGGTTGCCATTTCAGTTGCGGAAGCAAGCTCTTCTGGTATAGTTGCCATTCATTGATTCAATGGCATTGAAGGCAGGAAGGGTAATGATATCATTGTGTCTAGCCTCATACAGCCCAGGCCATTAAAATTCCTAACATCCGCAGGCTGCATTGGTCCCTCATGCCTCAGCATCATCCTGGGAATTCGTGTTGGACTGCTTGATCATCCTTTAGAGTCGGTGCGTGCCTGGAGACAGACCCTCTTCTGTAGGTGCCCCCTGCAGCCCTTGGTCCAAGTTTTCTCACCTTGGAATTTGGCTGTATGAAAAAGGCGATGCATTTTCACGTGAACAGAATCGGAAATTGCTCTGTACAACCACCTTAAGCCCATAGTTATTTTCCATTCCTCAAACCTTTGTCACAAAACATTTTGTCTGCAGTGACTTTGTACTTATTTACAGATTGCTGAGATGCTTCTACATATCTGGGCCTGATATTTGATCCTGCAGAACCTTGCTATAAAGTCCTGTTTCGGGGAGGGTGTTGGCAGTTGTTAATGTGTGTAGTGCACGCTCTGCTAATAGTGAGTGCTGAGTTTGTTCTGTCATACTCCCCGATTTAATTCTCTGACGTACCCACTGCTTCCTTTAACAGCCAAACAATCTCTAAGAATTAAATGGGCTTTTGTTAAACAGACTTATTTTCCACACAACCTTGTTGCCTTGCATTTACTGTATACCTAGTCTTGAATTCTGTGTTAATCAAGTCCCTTATCGGTTTTCCATTATTTTGCCTGTGACATCAAGGGAAGTAGTCTGCAGGTATCTGGTCAGCCCTCTGTGCCCTGCTCAAGCAGTGTCATGCTTCCAGCCTCTTAAAATTTCCAAAGATTAAAATTATCTCCATGAACCCAGAAGTTTCCCTGGCCAGGTGTTAAAGAACTTGGGCAGTGGGGTTGGACTAGACGATCATTAAAGTTCCCTTCCAACCCACAGGTCCCTTCTGACCCAAACCATTCTATGCTTCTATGAACTCCTGGCTGTAGACACCTCAGAGCTGGTGATAGAAAATCATTTCTGGCTGTCAAATGTAACTTTGTGTTAGACAGTCCATAAGCTAACAACCAGCTATTTCTTGTGACAATACTGGAGCATCCTGCTTCTTAGGGGAACAAGAAGCAGGTATTTTTGGAATAATTCTACTTTTATAATCATCTGTTAATGTTTTTAAAACTATCTTCGGGTGGGCCAATGTGATTGCTAGGGATTGTTCTTTAAGGGGTTGAAAGTTCTTGGAAGCAAGAAAATCCATCTGCTGGTATAGCTTATACCAGTTTATACCAGAATAAATGTAGCAGAATTTGTTTTATCTGTTCCTTTTCTAATTTAAGTTACAGACAACAAGTTTATCAACCAGAGACACCAGTTGTTTACATGCAGAGCTCATTCATTCTGGGATAGCTGATTAGCTCAGCTACAGTGTCCCATAAATGCAAAGCTAATTCAGTTACTGGGCCGCATTGATATCCTTATGCCCGCTAGAGACTTTTAAACAGCCTTGCACCATGTTTCATGGTGCCTTTTGCAGTGCCTACAGAGCATCTGCCTTTATCAGCTGGATTTTAATGGATCTAGTGGAATCTCAAGCCTCTCTTAACCCAGATAATGTAAATGTTCCTGTGATTGATTAATAATAAACTAATAGTGTTGTAAAGTGGAAGCTAGATGTTGCACCACTTGCTGTTTTCCCCCAAACTTAATCTTAGGATAAATTACAAGCATTTTTATCCTGTGATACATTTTAGGAGAATGTTTTGAATAGCACGTCCAAGGATATTTGCCAACTCTGGTTAAATGTCAGTCATCTGCTTTAAATTATAAAAGGGGCGTTTTTAGATGCAGCAATTGGCAATGGCAGGAACAAATCAGTGACCTTGAGAGACCCCAGTGAACTACGGGCTGGTCAGCCACCCCTCAGCCCCTGCGAAGGTGATAGAGCAAATAGTACTGAAAGCCGTTTCCAAACCTATTGAGGACAAGAAAGTGACTGTGAGGACTTAGTATGGATCTACACTGGGGAAGTCCTGCTTGACCAACCTGATCACCTTCTACGATGAAATGACTGCCTTGGTAGATGAGGGGAGAGGAGGGGATGGTGTTCACTCGGACTTTAGCAAAGCTGTCAGTAGTGTTTCCTGTAACAGCCTGGTAGACAAATTAATGAAATACAGACGAGGTATATGGAGAGTGAGACGGACTGAAACCTGGTGGAACTGCTCAGTTCAAGGGGCTGTGGGCAGTGGCATAAAGTCCAGCTGGAAACTAGTCACTGGTGGCGTACTCTAAGTTCTGGGACCAATACCGTTGAATATCTTCATTAATGACTAGAACAGTGGGACAGAGCACAGCTTCAGCAAGTTCATAGATGGCACAAAACTGGGAGGAGTGGGTGATGCACCAGATGGTTGTGGTGCTATTCAGAGGGACCTCAAACGCTGGAGAAATAGGCCAACAGGAATCTTATGAAGTTCAACCAAGGGAAATGTGAAGTTATGCACCCAGGAAGTAACAACCCCATATGCCAATGTGGGCTGTGGCCAGCCATCTGAAAAACAGCTTGGCAGAGAAGGACCTGGAAGTCCTGGTGAACAAGTGGAACACTAGCCAGCCATGTGCCCCTGTGCCAAAGGCCAACAACATCCTTGTCTGCATTAGGAAGAGTGCTGCCAGCAGATCAAGGGAGGTGATCCTTCCCCTCCTCTCATCAGTTCAGCACTGGTGAGACACATCCAGAGTGCTGTGTCCACTTCTGGGCTCCACAATACAAGAAAGACATGGCCATACTGGAGGGAGTCCAGTGAAGTGTGACACAGACGACTAAGGGACTGAAGTATCTGACATACAGGTACAGGCTGAGAGAGCTGGGATTGTTCAGCCTGGAGAAGAAAGCTATTTTGTGATTTGGAGAGTACAGGAACCCAGTATTCAGGCATATGATTTGACTTCTCTGACCATTTCTTGTTCCAAGAATGTGTTAGTAAGTTAAGAAAGGTGACAGGGAAATCTATCTCACATGAGACAGACTTTTCTCTCTAGACACTTTCTATTGCTCTGTGAGGAATGTTCAAGCCCTGGATGTTTCCTTTCCCTTAAGCAAAGTTGATCAGCCCAGAGTGCAGAACTAAAAGCTTTCCCCAAAACCAAAAGCACTCAAAGTACAACAGCAGCAGCCTACTGTATATGCATCAAGATAATGGGGAAAATAATTTTTTTGGAGTCAAAGTCTGTTTATACAAATAAAAAGCTAAAGTTGGCTTTCTGCAGTTAACAGGAAAGAGATGCTCTTATAAATAAACATGGCAAGTCATCATTACTCCTAGAATTTCTTGCCCGGAAGGGGAAAAAAGTCTATATGAAGTGATTTTGTCAGAGAGCAAGATGAGAAGTCATTATAGCTTAATCGCTCTCTACTGGCACCCTTGCTGTCCCGGCTGCTGCGTGGTGTCCAGGAGCCCGCAGCAGCAGGAAGCAGGCTGCCACCACAGCAAGTGAGGAAATGGATCATGCCTTCCCAGGTGTTTTTCTCAGTGCTGACCAACTGCTCCTCACCCTTTTGTCTCTGAGAGCTCTCTTAGGGTTCATATACATGGAGAAATTGGCCAGCATGCCTCCCTAGGTGAATACTTACTTAGAATACAGCAGCTGTATGGGGAGGAGTTTTGCAGCAACAGTGCCAATCTGTGTCTCCCCAAAGACAACCTTAAATCTAGTCACATCCTTTCTATTTGTCTAGAATCTGTGAAATTTCTATCATAGATGAGTCTGTGCTCTTAACATTCAACATACACCAGGCACTGCAGTGGATGTGTGGAGAGAGGAAACCCCTGGAACAGGGAAACTTTTGACAACACAGGAAAAAAAGACCCACAGACACCAATTGCAGTGACTACAAATCTTTCTGCTGAGACTTCAGCATCCCTGGAACATGATCTCGCTCTGTTTCTGTGTTTGGCACAAACAGTCCAAGCAACTGCCTAGCTGGCCTTCTGACAGCAGCTCTGCACTTATGGCCTGTGGCTCCTCTCTTACCTCTCCCAGCTCATGGTACACTTTAATGAAGAGCTAAAAGTAAGACCCTCCATGCAGGGTGGTACTTTGGAGCAGCTGATCAGTAGCTCCCAAATGCTATGTGGGCCACATGGTCCTTTGAGCCTCACAGGAGGCTGAGGCCATCCTGACATTTGTTCTTCCAGATGAGGAGGCTTGGGGGAGACTGAGGAAGTTGGGAGACAAAGCACAGATGTTCTTGTTTTCTAATACACCATGAACTTGCTTGCTTTCAATCGCTCACAAAATGGGCTGCCTTTGCACAAAGAACAGTTCAAGCACTGCGTTCCTGGCATCTCTTAATTTATTAATCCATTTACTGGACCTTGAAAACACCTTGCACTGGAAAAGACTATCCTGATTCTCCATTCAGAAGCAGGCAGGATGAGTACACCTGTGGCTGGGAAGAACAAACAGAACCATCATGAAACTATTCCCACAGTGCTGTCTCGGTTTGGCTTCCTTGTTCTGCAGCAGCGGTGCCACCAGCTGGCAAGAGCTGACATCCCAAGTCACAAAGATCAGAAACAACATACACCCAAGAATGGAAGTGATGACAGCCAAGCAACCTGCAGCAGCTGGCCTGGGAGTTGGAGGCAGGCATCAGATTGAGTGTTGAAAGGGATAATGTGCACTGCCACCGTGTTTGTAGCGTACAGTAAAAAGCATAGTCGATTGCGGCATAAACCTGCTGCAGGCTCCGGGCCAAGGAGTGCAATGGATCTTGTCTTGGTTCCACAGCCAGAAATGACGACAGCCACACACACACACCAAGCACAGCCAGTGAGAAAGCACTGAGGGAACCTGGGCTGTTCAGTATAAGGAGTGAAGACCGTGCCCACGAAACAGTTAATAATCCTTTCCAACAAAAAGAGATAAGCTGCCCCACAGAAGGGAACAAACCACTTCATCTGCACAGTGAATGGGAAAGCAAGGAGACCTGCAGGACAGATAATGGGACAAAATAGGTGAATGCTAAAATTATCTGCTGGGGGAGGATTTGGGCTCTTTAATGCTGAGGTTAAAGCTGAACACACATCTAGGAGGAGCTTGATGAGTACTGACTCTCTTGGTACCCCCTGATGCCTTCATCCACCCCCAGTCCTCTTTGGTCCTGCTCATCAACTGGCAGGTCCCACACCATCTGGATGCTGTACTTGATGGAGGATCCGATGCAGCTGGGGAGTTAGAAACCATCATTGCAGAGCCCTTTCCATAGCTAAAAGTAACTGTCCCTTTGCCCTCCTCTCACTTTCGCTTAAGGGTGGAAACAAAAGCATCAGCCTGGCAGGGGACCTGTTCCGTGTTAAGGAGGAGCAGCAGCAAGTGTGACATTCTAGGAGGAACAGAGCACAGCTCATGAGCAGTTCAGCTCCAGCTTCCACACAAGCTCATCCAAATCCATGGCTGTGACAGGAGGGAAGCCAGGAGCCACAGGTGGTACTGATACAGCTGCCTTCTAGCCTCATCCCACCACACAACAAGTCCACCATCTCCTGTGTGTCTCCAGGGCCAGGGATTTTTTATTTTCTTTTCATCTCTCAAACAGTTTTAGTATAAGGCTCAGTAGGATGACAGTATAGTATTCATATGCCTTTTAGACTCTCCCCTTCCAGCATCCACAAGAATCAGTAATGTCTACTGCAGTACTACAGGGAGCAGAGCTGGTGCAGCCGGAAACATAGGATCATAGGGTTGGAAGGGCCCTCTGGAGATCATCTAGTCCAACCCCCTGCCAGAGCAGGATCACCCAGAGCAGGTTGCACAGGAACGTGTCCAGGCGGGTTTGGAATGTCTCCAGAGTTGGAGACTCCACCATCTCTCTGGGCAGCCTGTGCCAGGGCTCTGCCACCTGCTTCCTATGTTCAAGTTTGTGCCTGTTACCCCTTGTCCTGTCCCCGGGCACCACTGAAAAGAGCCTGGCCCCATCCTCCTGACACCCACCCTTTAAGTATTTATAAGTGTTGATAAGATACCCCCTCAGTCGTCTTTTTTCCAGACTGAAAAGACCCAAGTCCCTCAGCCTTTCTTCATAAGAGAGGTGTTCCAGTCCCCTAATCCTCTTCGTGGCTCTTTGCTGCACCCCCTCCAGCAGTTCCCTGTCCTTGAACCGGGGAGCCCAGAACTGGACACAGTACTCCAGGTGCGGCCTCACCAGGGTGGAGTAGAGGGGGAGGATGACCTCCCTCGACCTGCTGGCCACACTCTTCTTGATGAGTGTGTTCTCCTCAAGAAAGAACATGTT
The DNA here is from genome assembly GCF_963924245.1 of Chroicocephalus ridibundus. Taxonomy (NCBI): domain Eukaryota; kingdom Metazoa; phylum Chordata; class Aves; order Charadriiformes; family Laridae; genus Chroicocephalus; species Chroicocephalus ridibundus. The sequence goes on along the minus strand of NC_086316.1, from coordinate 76,982,472 downwards.
CTCCTGTAGCTTCTGTACAAAGCTGCAGTTTGTCCATGACTATGGAAACTGGCACCTCAGGGTGAGGCCAACTGTGAAGAAAGTGGGGATGCAGGAGCTGCTTTTAGGCACATGATTTTAACCTCCAACATAAAGCTTAGATCTCTTAACGACATTCTTCCTCACCAAAAAATAACCTTCCCAATCCTAGGCAGGGAAATAGGACAGGTGGACAGAGGCCTCACTCTCCTGTGCAATGAAAATATGGTGGAAGATCTAGTGCTACAGATGCAGTTTTAGCACGTAAGATCTTCCTGAAACTTTTCATCCTATAGCTAACTAACTAACTGTACTGTCCAACACTTCTTAGAGGTATTTCCTTGTTAGAAAAAATAGTGGTTGAAAGGAAACACTTACCTCAGAACAAATGAGGTACCAGAAGAAGAGAACAGGAAGGAGATGCTTTGAAGAATGTTAACAGTCCAACTCTGCCATTAGATACATTTCCTATAGAAGCAACAAGCGTTAGTACAGCTGTACAGAAAACAGGAGTGATGTTTAAGCTACGAAAAACAGGAATAAGCGCAGAACCTGCCCTTGGGATATCAAGCCACTTACTGGTGAAGGAAAAACAATAGTTCACTTTATTTCTCCTAAATCAGTCATATCAACACAGAGGCTGGACCGTTACAAGGAGAAGCCGAAGCCCACTTGCTCTCAAACTGCCCTGGATTTACTTGCAGTGGGATAATTAGCAAATAAAGTAAACCATCGGCCAAGCCAACACACTATACAAATACATTTTATTTAGAGATACCCATAGTAAGATGCACAAATACTTTTCGTTCACCAGTTTTCAGATCACACAACTTCAAGTAGTGGAAAAAACAAACTGCAGTTAATTACAATTATCTATATAACAGGGCAGTAGTAAAAGATCCATTTGTCAGACTACAGCATGGTTAACGATACTCAGGTGAGAATGTACAGAACTAGGTATTTAAAAAGTGCATGGGTCATTGCCACATACACCAACATGCTTTTTCAAAGAGCAACATCTTTCTGGCATGTCAACACAGTAACCCGGTTAATGCAAGATGGAAAATTAGGCTCTTAATTTGATCTGGAAATGTATCTATTAACAGTTTTCCTCCAAACAGCAAATTAAGAGTTATTTGTGACTGACACATGAAAAGCAATCTGTAAAAAATCACTGTTACATTGTCCATGTAGTCAAGCAACACACAGATGACCTAAAATGATCAGTTCCAGTCTACACCTTCACAGCTCTTCTACCAGAGTCTTCTTCACAAGAGTCCAGAGTACTCTATTGCATTTAGCAAGCAGGCAGAAGTGCTGTAATCCGAGATCCAAGCTCTCGCACCCACACCCCAAATTCTTCCACACGCGAAATCTCAGTCCTCAAATTTCAAGAACCCCATGTTTCACCTGCAAGCACATCAACTGGATCGCATATTGCTGGGTTTACTTTTATATTCCCATCTGAACGGACAGAAAGGTAGGAAGTGGTGCTGATCTGAGAGAGTAGCTGCATTGGTTTAAAGTTGTATTTAAAACACACGGAACCTGGACTCTCCTCTCCAGTCTCTCTCAAACCAAGGAAGTTCAGCAGGTTCCACTGCTCAATGAAATCCCTGTTTTGCTTTTAAATAGGGATAGTGCTGTATGGTGCTTGGGAAAGACCAGCAGGGACTGTCGTGTGGATGATTACACGTAAGAGCAAGAAATACATTAGATCAGTCTTCAGCTAGACTTCTTCCACTGCAAACGGAAAGAGACTGACTTTTGCATTATAGTCGAGAGGCACATTTTGCATTGATGAACAGAAAACCACAGTTTACATTGCAGCTTTCTGTGGGTTAGAACACAGACAAACACCCTGTTAAAGCAATTTTTTAAAAAAAAGAAACAAAAAAAATCAGTTACTGTTCTCTTTAAAATTTTTAAAATGCTCCCTCACCTATTCTACCCAGAGATACCTTTCCACTTGTGTACATCCAGCTGCTTTTCCTCCCTAAAAGTTGTTTGTGTGAGAGATCCTTGTTTCTGTGCACCTTGGAAGTAGACAAATAATTTGATGCCTCACAGGGTGGGCCCCTGTACCACATTCAGGGGAGTTGAGAAAGTCAGTAGGATTTCATACACATGCAGTGAACCCCAGAATAAACAACGAGAAAAATAAAATCCAACAAATTGAAACAGCCAGCAGTACAGGAACCAACTCCTCCATGGGGCAGGAATTCGGGTTTGGAGTTTGAGTTTGGAGCAAAGCCTTTCAGACCGAAAGGGGATACCAGTCCAGGGATATGCAGGGCTGAGTCTAATGAATAAGGGACTCTGGGAGCAAGGCCCCGCATCAGCAAGCTGCTGCCTAAGCCAGTAAACTGCAGCAGGGCTTGAACAGGGCACCTGGGCTTTGCAGAACTGGTACCTGAACTAGTAAGCTGTGAGAGGACAGGGAACCTGCTTGAGTCCCGAGGGGCAGAGGGTGGCAAGATGGGAGCGAGGCCGGGACGAGAAGCTGAGAATGGACACAGCATTTTGAACCAGAGTGATAGAGCCCGTTAGAAGTTACTGATCCACACCCTTTCACAATGGTCCCACTATCACACCTGCACTGTGAAAGAAGCTGAGAGCAGCCAACTCAAGCTGCAAATCTCAGCTGGCCTGTTACACCCTTGCAGGCACAGCTCGTGCTGATTCAACAACCAAACATGTGGAGGGAGCTGCAGAGAAGTCCCTTTCATTCCATCATCCCAGCAGGAAGCAGGTGGAGGTGGCTGGTGGCAGCTGTAAAACATGCTAGTCATCATCAGTCACGAAAACAGAGACAAGTGCATTGGTGAGTACTGGTACTCACTGGTACTGAGGGATGAAGGGGGAGAGCAAGTGACCACTGAGGAAACTGGTTCTTCCCCACGCCATCTTCACATCTCATCTGAAGAAGGGTGACCAGCAGTTTCGCAAGCTCTGTGAGCAACTAATCTGCAGTCACATAAGCATATGGCATGATGGAGCAGACCCTCAAGGCTTCCATTGCTCAAACACTCCATTACCAGCTCATCTCTGAGCACAGCCAGCCTTTGGCATTACTGCTGGCCAAAGCTCATTATAGTTACTTTTGCCTCTTTAGGACAGAGTTAGCTCATATCCCTACAATAGCACATTTTTTTCATAATCCACCAAATATGCAAAAGGCAAAAAAAGTCTGTAAAAAGAGACTTTAAATGGGATCAAGTCTGCAGAAAGTCAGTGATGCATCGATGAAATCTTTAGTTATGACATTGAGTTGCAGCCAAAGACGCCAGTTCTCTGTTGGCTAAACCACCCCTGATCAGTTTAACAAAGACACTGGGTGCACACGCAGGGCACCTCCACTTCCCGATCTGCTGACATCCACTGTACAACATGGATGCAAAAGAATTTCAGCTCCTGTAGACTGCACAGGAGTGGGAACTCCACTCCTGAGACAGCCAGACAGTTTAGTCAGCCACTGAAGTTTACGGTAAACGCACAAAGTGATCTTTCTACAATGGGCTACAGGTTTTCTTTTTTTATTATGACTCGGTATTTTTCAGACTAGGCAAACAGCTTTGAAATGATTATTAAAGGTGGATTAGGAAGAAATGGGAGAAGGGAAAGGTGCTAAAGATTACAAAACAAAGTTAAACCAATCTGTTCTGCTCTGAAAAGTGACTATAATAAAAACAGGACCTTACTGAATTTGAAGAAACTCTGAAGTTAGCAAGAACTAAAAAGAGAACTCCAGATTAAGTCTGCACTGGAGACTTAGAACAGATACAGTTAGCACAGGAAATACACATACATTAGAGCTCCTTGACCATGTATTAGTGTCAATACATTGATGACTAATCGTGCTGATTCTAGAAACGGATCGACAGAATGCAGTACTGTACTTCGGTTAATTATGGGTATGCATGCCCATTGAAGGCCACAGCAAGTGAAGAAGTGTTCCCATTTCCACGCTCTTATGATCAAATTAACCTTACAGCTGGGAAGGGACATCTTGTATCAATCACACCATCCTCTGCTAGCTGCGTAAGAGATGGAAACTCAGCCCAGACTCCAGATGTCAGTTTAAGAACAAAGATATCCTTTGCCAGTTCAGAAAACAAGGCCACATGTGTAATGTCTTTGTATTGGGAAAAAAAAAATATCACTTTTCAGAGGAGAAACAATTTACAAGGTAACTCCGAACACTGAGCTTGTGCAGACCAACAGGCTGGTTTTGCATATTATCTGCAGTTTCCCAATGTTCCATTTGCAAGCTGCACCAGCAATTTTGAACAGTTTTACCTTACAGTTAAAAATGTGCACAGTAACATCTGAAGGGAGCTGTTACTACTTCACTTGACAGCTTCTGTGATAGTTCAGCATCCAGTGCTGTTTCTGACATAGTTCACGACAGAAACAGCACGCTGAGAAAGGCTCTGTTAAATGGGTGTAATTGCAGGAGTTGTTAACAAACATCAGACCCTGGATTTAGAACAGAAGCCAGCAAATATCAGCAAGTCCTGATATATTTTTTTTTCCAAGGCTTTGGATCTTATTAAGTGTATTTGGGAAAAAACAAACAAAACCCCAAAACCATTAAAAAGAGTGCACTGTAGGACATCCTACCCTCAGGCAACAAGTTGTGATCACCGCACATTTTAAAACACCTTGTGTAGTTTGTGCATCATATAAGTACATCATAGGCAATGGGGAAGATCCAGCATTTGTGTACACATTAACATACAAGCAAGCACTGACAGATGTCACAGGTAAGACTGATCCCAAGACAAACCAGTGTATTGATTTGTGTCTACACCACACCCTAAAACAAATGGAAAAGTCACAAGTAACAGTACAAACCTGTTGCAACTTTTAATACGTACATCTTAGAAAAAGACAATGCATGTACCCAGCCCTAACACAGTGACACGTTTGTGACATAACTTTACAAAGATCAAGGTACCAGAAGAGGAAGGCACATTAACCTCTGGTTGGTCCATTTCGGTATTATTTGGATGAGTCATAATGATTCATATACCCTGAGACTGTGGGAGGCCTTGAAAAGGAAAGGAGACCAGGTGAATGGGCAAATAAAAAGTACAAGTTTAATGAGATTTTAAGATTCAGCACCTGAATTTTCCCTTTTAATAAGGGAATCTAGAAAAGCAGTTCCTAGGAAAACAGCATATTGACTCCTAGATTTTTGTTCTGAGGTCAAAGAATCAACATCTAGGACTATAGATACATCGTACTATGTTGCAAGGGTTTTTACACACCCTCTCAGTTTCAGTCTAATGACCAGAATCTGTGTACAGTCAAGGGTTTTACTTGGTGATTTTCTGGATATAGAAATGATCAGGCAGACCACATTTTCCCAACTCTGCCAACCCTGGCACCCTGGTTTAGATCTGTGTGCACTTTCTTAGCCCATACCACTCCCAGCAGGATACTAGAAAATGGCACTCAATTTTTCATTGGGAAGATTAATTTCTGTCAAGAACTTTCTTTTAGTTAGCCAAGAGTTACATGCTTTCATTAAAGAAATCCAGCACCACAAGCAAAAAAGATACTTCCTAATTTAAATCCTTGAACATTAACATGGTAAAAAAAAAGAATGGCAGGGATATCTACTTTATTTCTCTGAAAATGTTTCTGATTAAGCCCTTTCACAAGTACCTCCTGAGCAATGAACAAATATCCCCTCTACGTTTTTAAATTCCCCAGGAGTCCTGAGACCAATACCAAACAGTGTTGGGCTTTCACCTTGTCTCTCGTGCCCCCTTGCCCATCCTCACCGCACCCCAAACTGCCCGCTTGCAGAGGCAAGGGAGAGCACACGCAGGAGATCCCTTCAGACAAGATGTGGCTGTGTTCCCCTTTCCACTCTCCCTTGTCTGCAACATGGGCAAATTCCTGGTCGCTGTGCTTCAGAGACTTTCAAATGAGTTACTGAAGGCACTGCCACACTCAGAAATGCATTTTAAGTTGCGGTTACACTATGGGCACTGCCACTGGGGTGGCCAGTAGCGCACACAGGGATTTTCACTTGGCTTTAAGCTAGAAAGCGTGTGACCGGCTAGCACAGGAGTCCAGGATCAGCTCTGCCTGCATCACACACAGCTCTGCAACAGTGTTCCTAGGAATGAGATGTACCCCAGTTCGGTAATTTAGTCATAGCAGCAACTGCGAAGCTAATTAAGAACTTCCCAGACACCTTGGAAAAATAGGTTTATGGAAAATAAGGGTATCAGACCACCACAAGCAGATCTCAGAGTTCCCACCTGGCTGCTGAAAGATGCTGCCACTTTACCAAGATGCAGCAACTGACAGCTCATCTCTTCTTGGTTTCTTGCAAACAAACAAAACAGGTGACCTCCACAAAGGGTCTAGGCAAGCCTGCTTTATTTCACGTTTGCATCCAGGTGAGGGACATTAGTTCACAAGGTCAGCAAGTGCCTCCCAACTGAGGGGCAGACATTAAGACATTAAACCACCACTCCACATAGCTGGATCATAACTTTAATCTGTTAACTCTGCAGCTGCAAACTATATACAAAGCAAGTGCGCAGGTCAAGGAAGAGGATAAAATTTTGGAGAAGAACAACTGATACAGAAGTATCCTAATCCTTACGATACAAAAAAAGCTGCCAACAACTTGAAATGGAGGCAGCAAATATATCCCCACAATATGAATGTAACCTTTGTGGACAGACTAAGTCCAGTAAGATCACTGGGCACTCTTGCAATGAATCTTAAAAATGGATCTCTGCAGAAAATGAACAACTGAGACTAGGAACAAACACCTATTAACTATTCTTTGGTAATTAACTCACCTTGGGCTAACACCAGCAGCACTGATGAGGGAACCCAACAAATGGACTAATTTCTTTACCACAATCCCAGAAAGCACCCGAGGAAAGCACTAGCATTTCCCCTGGCTGACTTGACTGTACAACGGAGAAAAAGCAGGAGGAATAACCAGGAATAAGGAGTTTGGTGAGGAGGGTGAGCACCACCCTCATTGCTTTGCTCACGCCGACGCTGCAAGGTAGCTTCTGCTTTCTTAGGAATGTCAATCACGTAACACCCAATTGTTACTGAGGGATTGCTACCCAGTACTTACAAGCTGTGTATTAGCGAACTGATAATTAAGTCACAAGTTTGATTACCTGTGATTATGATTACTGAAAATGTAATACCCAAAGATACCCAAACTAACATGGCAGTCTACTGATAAAGAGCTGAGTTGTAAAACTAACTGCTTCCCACACTCACCAGCAGCACAAAAGATCCCACATGACTGAAAAGTCAATGCCAGGAAGAAAAGTCTGAAGGTCTGAAGGAATGATTAGAGTTATTTTTTATCCTTCAAGTGCTTAATGCAAGATAAACCAGAGTCTGTTGTCCCCCTAGGAACAGACCGTTACTGTGTAATCTTCCCATGAGTCAAATGTGTACAAAGGCAACTGCCCAGTTCTACCATCTGAGCCAGCCTCAAAGGTCTACCCAGATAAAGTAGAGCAAATTGAAGGTCTCAAGCATGGCTTGACGAAAAGCCATCGAGCCCATTTCTGACAGACAGAGGTCAGCTCTGCAAGTACAATATTGCTACAGTAAAGACTGGGATGATTTGGTGGGGGGAGGAGGCAACCCCAAACTGACTGTTCAGGAGGGCGGGAAAGAACAAGGAAGGGGAAACATGAAGAAACATTGACCAACAATGAAATATTCTGAAACTTAACATCTGTATCGCTACAAGCATTTAAAACCACTGAAACAGGGTAGAAATTGTTCCCTCTGGCCTAATTTCTTTGTGTGCTTGTAGCACTATCTAGTTCATTTCCATTTTGGGAAGGGTGGGGGGAGGCGGATATTTCATACAGCAACAAGGATGGCTCCTTCCCCATGAGAAGTTATCTTTGCAAGAAAGCACCCCGAAAGCAGAATATGCAGATGCCTGTCAGACTTGAGGAATTCTTCCATCATTGTCCAGATTCTTTTGAGAATCGCCCAAAGCTTCCTAAGCAGACAAAAAAGGAGGAAAAGGACACTCACGCTACCAGGCTTTAGGAGGTACTTTGAGATACCTGGAGAGATCAGAGTCAGCAAGGAGGGATATTTCCCAGGGGTGCCTCTTCAGTAACCTAGAGACTACAATGACTCTGCAGAAAGATCAGCCTCTGTGTTCAGAAGCTGAAGTTCAGTCCATTCAAATACCCTTTCTTACCCCCTCACCCAGACCTGGGATATGCTTCCATTAATAGATCAACATCAGGACTAGGATTTCCAGACCAGGAGTTCCTTCGGCACTGGTGACACTAAGTGCCTAACTAGTAACTGTCATTTCAGCAGAGCTGGAGGACACTGAAGTAGACTCAAGTGTCTAGTTTCTTCTTCTTCTTCAAAAAAAAAGCAGTGCCTCAAACCAAACCCAAATAAAAAAACTAAGCAAAACATGTTCCCGTGTGAGAGTGACCTTACACAGTAGCTGAAGGAGCAATCCTAGAAATACACAAGCTGCCATACTTTACCAAGACTTGTTTTTCTCTGTATACTTCCACTCTTCAAAACCCATAGAATAACCAAAGCAGTATGATGCCCTCACAGAACAACACAGGCACTATTACAACACCTTTAAAAACAATGAACAACTCTAAGTAAGATTTGAGAGCTCTTTGCTACCCCATGGTATATAATTTGCCCCTTTTCAGAGAAAAGCCTGAAGAGCCACTCATGCAGCGCCGTGAACTGATTCGGTTTTAAGCAACCAGCCCACAAGGGAGGTAGAATTATGAAACGCTGCAAGATCTCTTTGTGAAGCACCTGTGTCAGTGCTCAGTGTGAGTAAATTATACTTCTGGAACAAGTGCACGTCTGGGAGAGCTCTTCTATTGCCAGGATTTCCACCGGATGGGAGGGAACTGCATTCCTTGCAGGATTTCCATCCAAGTGTCCACTACCAACTAGAAAGTAAGCCTGCAGCGCACTGCTTGGCGTTACTGATGAAGATACTGAGTACAAAGACCAGAGGGACCACAAGGACACATGCAGACTAGCTGTAGGCTGTCTGGCAGGAACTGCGTAAGGGACTAGAGCTACTCTAGTGGCTGTGATCTCCAGCAGGGACAGGAGAACAGAGCATGTCCCAGCCTTGTCTTTCTTCTCAGCTTCAGCCAACTGCCGATTTGGCACCAAAGCAGTGAGGTACAGGCACTCTCTATTCCTCTGGTGACACAGGCAGGGGAAAGACATTCATCCCAGTAGGACAGAGGCATCAGTAACAAGCTGAGAGTGTAGTGCCTGCCAAAAGGCTAGATGAAGCGCCCTGGAGTCCTGGATTTTATCTGAATATTAGGTAACACCATCACCCTGTAATGCACATGCTTCACAACTGGACCTGAAGGGCATCAGACCTATTCTCCCCACCCAGTCCCACATGAAGTTCAAGGGAGTCTGAATGCAGGAGGAAGCAGGGCATTTGGGGAAAGACTGAGTCTCTCCTGTAGCAAGCAAGGTGACAGCACATGCTAGGGCAATGTGATGCTAGCGCAACGTGAGCCAACAGCAAGTTACCTTGCCACGTGGAAAGTTTCTAGCTTGCGTTAGTTACCTCCAAGATGCACTCTTTAACCTTCAAGAAAAAAACAGTTTATTTATTACATTGGCTTATTACAGGAGACAGCCAACCAGAACAGCAAAAATGGGTAAAAGTTCTACAACCTGGGACAAAAAAGGCCCTGGGTTTTAGGCAGTTTATGAAGAACCCATGAGCTACCACAGTAGCATACTCAGGAACCTTGGCTCATCTGGAAAATGGATAGATTTAGTTAATTTTGAATGACAAGAACATTCACGTACCCAGCCCCCATTTCATCTCAGCAGCTCTGCAGGCCCTCAATGTAATGTCACCCTGCAACAGTCATGCTGCAAAACAGCCCACTCATACTCCAGTGTGCAAGCTGATACCTGGGAGAGGCAGGGGAGGAACAAAAGATCAATTTTTGCTCCTGGCACTGCTGAAAACTACAGTTCAAATACAAACGCACTTTTGAGAACTCCTGCAGTTCTGCAGGACTTCTGCAGTTTAGGTTTGATGGGCAATACCCCTGGGGAACCGATCCCTGGGCTCCAATGAGTGCAGCTTATTATTATCATATCCCTCTATATATAAACAGTGTCATTAGACTTGTACTTTTAAAAAATAAGATCAACCCAGGCCAGGGCCAGGCTCTGCAGATAAAGTAGTAGCTTATCTCTTATAAATATTTTTAATATTTTTTAATTACAAGTAGTCCTCATTCCAGGTAATGTAACTGACACAAAGTACCTGCACACTTGCAGCCCCTAGACTTTCACAGAAAGCCCAGGAGCAACCACTCTATAAGAAAGGAATCCTACCTCACAGCAAAGTAGGGGAGGGGGCACATGGCCAAGATAGCCTAAATGTGGGGGAAGAGTCATTTGGAGTAAATACAATAAAAAGGGATTTAAAACTTCCTTCATATAAAGGATCAAGGAGGTTAAAGCAAAAAACTGGTTCAAAAAGATGTACAAAACCAGGAGACCAACAGAAAACTCTGCCAAAAAATAACTTGCATTTAAATCCGCAATCAATGGCATCACACAATTCTTTTGTTAAAAAAAGGAAAAGAAAAGTGGGAATCTGTGTAAAGATCAGCATTTTATAAGGAGTTATCATTAGCTCCAGAGACCAGCGTAATTCCCATGAAGTCCCGATGGAAGGGGGCCTCCTGCCACAAAGAGTTTCGTTCCAGACGAGTCGTAGCAGTGGGTGTAAACAGCATTTGGGAAGAAATTTATGTCAGAAAAGTAATTCCTCCAGGTTTCGTCATGATTCTGTTAAAGGAAAGTTTAGATTATTATTATTGTTGCCAAACAAACCCAAAAACTCGTTTCACAAAAGCAGAAGGTAGCTTCCAGAGCCTAAAAAGGGATCTTCTGTGTTAATATTCACTGAAGCTTCAGACAGATCAACTTGAAGATACCAGAGTTGTCATGAAGCTTTTTCTGAGGATATTTGGGCCAAACATTGGAGGGGGAGGAGGTGAAGGGAAGATACCAAGTTTCATTAGTTTTTAAAGTTACATCACAATGATACAAAAAATAATGGAGACAAGTCAGGCAAAGCCATTAACTGCTTTATGATAACATACAGGAAATGGAACTCAAGTGCCTGCCATGGTATTACCTCAGGAAGGCACCGTTTCTAAAACTGCATGCAATTAAATTAAATCTCTCTTACTTTGAGTACCATGTTAGAGTAGCATGGTTTTAAAGGAAGACAATTTATTTTGTGTTTGAGGTTCTGATAACTAGAAGTTAGATTACATTCAAAAATATAAAGATATAAAAATCTACTTCATTTATGAATCAGTGCATAAGAACAGTAGTCAGTATGCCTTACTTTTGTAAGTTTGCTTTGTCAAGCAACCAACTTTCAATACCCTGTCATAAAGCTTGTGTAGAAAGCAGTTCTGCAGCACTTCTTGCTTTTCATAATTACGGTTATCGGTTTTACTGCGTCGCATTTCATAAATAGCTCCCGTTACTATAAAAACAACCACTTCGTGAGCCCTTTGGCACTCCTGTGTAAAGGGCCTCCTATGGCTACAGTTACTTACCAGCCAGCCTTTCCCAGTAGTCAGCTTCAAAATTTCACTTCCTCCTAATTTCTGCCTCTGTCCGTAGCAGACACGTGGGGGCTTTTCATCCAGGAACCTCTGGGCTCTGATATCGTAAAACAATAAGGAACCTTGCCCCGTTCCCACTGTGATGATGTGCTCGTAGAAGCTCACCGATCGAATACCTGTCAGACGGAGAAGGGACATACAATGCAGTAAGGAAGATGGACGCTTTGGCTCTGCAGTGCTGCTGCTTGATATTTTCTTTAAGAGGAACTATCTACTAGTATTCTCCACAACACATAAGTTTCCCCACTGCTGTGGAGCAGTGCTGACAAATCCCATTGATGCTATTGAAACAGCAGCTTCGATTACATACATACATCACTTCCCCTCTCCTCTGAGGCCATCAGCTACACTGATGGTGCATAGTAAGAAGCTTCGCTCTCAGTAGGCCCTGGCTCTGCCAGATAAGCAAAGATCATATGCCATTTAGGATCAAGCGCAGCCTTGTTCTGTCTGCCATGAGCCTCTTAAGTGAACACACCACAAGTGAGTCCATGGCAGCAGAGAGAGGAAAGAACATCATATTGGTTTCTTGCATGAGCTCACACCCTATCCAGCTACATGCCAAGCTGCGATAAGTGACCGTGTGAGAAAAATTACTGTCCCAGCTGCCACCAAGTGCATTTTGCTGATCAACAGGCTAGCTGTAAACAAGCATAACCATAATAATCACCAGTTACTTTGCTGCTAAGATAGATCAGGCTCTTAAATAATTTTGAAACTATCTCCATTCAGATATTCTCACACAACCACACCTTACTCTTTGGAGCTGGCGCTTTTAGCGCTTCACCAGCAATAAAAACAGACTAGGAATCCTACAACCTAAGCAACACCACGTTACACCAGCACATGGGAAGCTACAGCAAGTTTCCAGTCCAACCAAAACATTTTGGCACAATTCAGTTATGCCATTAGACCGAGTAAAATGAGTACATTTTGTTTTCACAAAGTCTAAATCTGAAGCCTCAGATGAACAAGGATCCCTTGGAAATAATCTTGGGGAGATTCTATATGCAGGAATTTGCAATTTGAAAAATGTCTTGTCATCTCATCTCCACTTATGGTGCCAAGAAGGTTTGTTCTGGGTAAGCACTCTACCCCAAACAACTCATCTATGCAGATTAAACCCCGCCACATCTATGCTTTTCCTTCCTGCACAACACGATGACAGGTTATAAACTCTAAGGCTTTTTAAGTACCACTGAATTACAGCCTAAACAAGCACTCAAGGAGGAGGGAAGTAGTGAGTTATGCCAGCAACATCCATGTGCCAACTGCTGTCACCATACCAAGTGGGACTGAATGTCACAAAACTTATAACACCCTGGAACACACCCCGCAGGACACGTGGCAGCAGACATCCCAGAGGTGCGGATGCGGCCAGGGAGCTTCCCCTTCCCCTTTGTACAGAGTCCTAACTAGCAATACATCCTCATCCTTCCGCCTCCGCAACCTGGCGTTACATCCACACGGGAAGCCACCAGCACCTGTGACACACACTTAGAACAGGCAAGGCCATGTCGTCGTGCTCCAGATGTGAGGTGAAGATTGGCTGCAGGCTCAACAGGTGGGAAAACACTGTGCAAGTCTCACACCTGCTGGATTAGATTTACCAGATTCATATCAGAATCTCCGCTTTAATTCAGAGAACTACTAATGCATCTGAGCAAGCTGGAGACATCTTCCCCACCTGCCCTCCCCATTACAAGGGCCTGGAGCTGGCAAATAGATGCAGAAAGCTTTAAACCCTCTGCAAGAAAGGCACAAGAGGGGACATCCTCTCATTTTTGCTCCAAAAGTGCTCTTAACAAGCAACTCAGCAGAACACTCAACAGAAATAGGTGATGGAGTATGAAAGCAGATGGCATATACTTTTCAATGCATTTTATTAATAAAAAGCTATAAAATGCAGAATGACTGTGGATCTTTCTCTAATCAAAAAAATTAACAGAAAGAATCTGTGATGTACCCACTACTAAAAGGACTTTTAGAACAGGCTTTCAAGAACAGCACTTCAAATTGGCTCCTAAGGGGCTGAAGTACCTCAGATTAATCATTCCCATCAAACTAAAAGCACAGCCTGTGCCTAGAACTGATCACGGTAAGCTCTCCTACATTCCCAGCACTCTACCACCTGCAGACCTGGACTATTTGGGTCAGCAAATTGAGTGTCACTCCTGAGAGGCAGGGAGGCTCTACAAATCCCAGAAGGAAATGAAGATGCAGTAGCATGTCTTACTCAAGGAGCAGACACAGAGTCTGTGCTGCGCGAGATCTGTCCACTACATTCACATTGCTGCCCTCAGGATATAAAGTCAAGGGCACACGACATAGCCCTGCATGCCAGCAGAGCAGAAAGCAGTTGCTCTTGCAGATCATCAAGTAGAGTCCAGGGCCTGCACTTCCCTGTACAGCTGCTATGAAAAGCAACACTTACAAGATGCACCAAAAAGCATTAGCCACCTCCTCGTGCGGAGCACACAAGGTTACACAGGGTAAAAACCGGCCCCAGTTCCAGTCTTACTAAGTGACAACCTTTCTCTGACCTGATTTTGTATACAACACTAATGATCTGAAGTTACTTTGGACTTACGACGTTCAGCAGGTGCATTTGGAAGCTGAAAGCACATTCAGGTAACACTTCAAAGCACTTACAAGTCAACCCAGATCCACAAATCAATAAACAACCTACTTTCTAGAGGTGCTGCACCACTCCAAGTCCCAGTGATATCAATAGAAAGTTGAAACACTATTTTGGGAATTAATATTATTAAGGGCCTTCACCACCATGTCAAAAAAAAAAGATCCGCCTACTATGAAGAACAGGAAATGGCACTCAACAAAGGCTTTCTCCAGACATGGACGTGGCATGGAGACGCGCCAGAGATACTACCTACACACGGATTCTTCCCCCAGCGGAGATGATCACATACTCAAGGCAGAAGCTGTCAGACACCAGCCATCACCGGGGACCACACTCCAGTGTCTTGGTATTCCTTCCCTGACAGGTGAGAGTGTCCTGACCTCCACAGAGCCCTCACTGACAGAGGGTCAGGACAAAGGCTGTTGCTGGCAAGATGTTCAGGTGGCAACATGAGCTGGTGAAGCACCTTTTCTCTTATTTTAGAAACTTAACCCGTATGTGAAAGTAGACAACCCTGATATTTCTCTACACAGCACCATTCAAGCTCCAATAACCACATTAAAAAAACCCAACTTTCCTAATCCTTGGCTACATGTATTCTCTTTTGATAACTTGCCCAATGAAGAGACGATGCTTAGAGCCAAGCTAAATAAGGAGTGTAACTTAATAGTCTGGGATGAATATGGTTTAAAATAGGCACCACAGCACTGTGCCTTCTCATGCTTGAAAATAGAGGGTATAGGAAGAAGCTTATGGGATCATGTACCCTGCAAGCCCTCATGCTTGGCCCTGGTGTAAGGTTCAATTTGCACCCACATCAGAAAACAGCACTTAAATCTGCAGTTATTATTTTTTTTTTAATTAAAGAGTGAGCTTTTGTATATTTAGAGCAAATAAATACACATAAAAAATTAAGACTACCACTCATGGCGTTAAAATTACAAAGCAGGGATTCGATCACAGCACAGACTGCCGATACGATAGCACAGAGCAGACAACATGGGTTTTTTTCTGTTCCCAGAGAAAAAACACAAGAATAGACAGTATTAATAGCAGTATGAAGTCTAGATTTCCTTTGTGATGAAGTAAAACAGATGCAGTAAAAAATACGCAAAATGCACACTTTCATATTTTTAAAAGTTCAGTAATATTTGGATGCCATACAATTTAGTGGATCATGAAAGCACTAATGTTGTCTATCATTAGATTTCAGGGTTGCTTTTAAGTTTGGTTTGTTGATTGCTCAAGGAATATTGTCATAAAAGCAAAACATACGTATACTATTAATGATTTCATTTATCACATGAAAAACCCCTCCTGCTTATTAAAAGCTTATCTTACTGCAGTCTTAAAAGCTACTTCCGCAAGCAAACCATTTGAAGCACCCTTTGACAAGTTTCTTACCACTGCCTCGTTCTTTGGAACAGACGGATTTAACGTTGTGAGAAGGCTGCCTGGGATCCAGAAAGGAGACGTGTGCCTGCGATCCTACTGCATACACTGACCATTCGTGACCATAAGCCAAACACACGTTCTCCCTGCAGTATGGCAACTTTGTGGACAGTAACTGGAAGCAGAAGAAATAAAAATCGACCCGTTATGAGAAAAGAGCAAGATGTTAATACAACAATTCTGTAAGCTATGTTCAAGGAAGTTGCAGTGAAAAAAAAAAAAACACCAAAATGCAGCTAAAAAATAAAGTTCTATTTTTGTGGTGAACGTGAGAAAAGCAACAACATGACCCAGAGGCAAAAAACCTGAAGGAGATGTGATGCCCTGTCTGAACCAAACTGAGATGATAAAGGCTGAAACCAAGTATTATGGAAAGAACAATGAATATTTTGACAAATTGTTTTAAATCTTTCTAAGCTGCTGTTATTTCTTCAGCAGGTGTATACAGACACCAGCTCTCAGCTGAAAAAGCTTACCTCACACACTGCCATAGATATGTTTGGGTTCGATCTGCAGTTACACTTAAATACGTGCAACTTCGTTTATGAACACCGCTAATCAAGTATCCGTATTACCCCATGCAATGGTTCCCTTCAGTTCACCCAGAACTGGCTGAAAGTTAAGAGCGCTTCCCACCCTCCAAAATAAGGGGAATGAGGAGTTTCTCTCCCTCAGCTCTAATTTTTAGGACGTTTCATTTTACATAAAGCTTTTAAGTGTTTTACGAACACTGCTGCTCTTTCTTCGAGCCTTTAAAGGAGTTGAAGAATAGTGAACAGCTTTAACTGGTAGGCAATTTTTGAAATTTTACACTAACAAACAGAAAAACACCTTTGACAGCGTGTGCTCTGCTTTCCAAAGATGAAAATAGCCATCTAGGGACACAGCTCCCAGCTCCTATTAAAAAAAAAAAAAGTAAGGAAGTTAGTTTCTGTATTATAGATGTCCTTACAAACTCGCACTCTTTACTAGACAGGTTGCATACTCTGTATTGGACTCATCCATAATCCTGTACATGCTTATCAAGATATATCCATTTTATACTGATCTTGGTAGAACACAATACAGCACAAAGGTGCCAGGTAGAATAAGAGCAAATAAACCAGTAATCACCAAAAATAACATTCAAAAGTATAGATCTTGTTAGACAATCAAATAATGAATTATTAGACAGTACAAGCTAGTACAATTCTCTTCAGCAGCTCCCACACTGATTCTGACCCTGAAGCAAACACTTCTTTCCAGGCACTACTTCTATGAAGTCTCCCATCACAGAGGAGTAATAAACAGCTACAGAAAAAAATAAAGCCCACAGGAGCACCACACTTTTGAGAGCACGCCTACCTTTGCTTCAGACTTTCTCTGATCTTTGAGGGCAGAAAAAAAAGTAATGGAGGATGAATTGCTACTCCCACTAGTAATAACTGGAGACCAGCAGGTGGGAGGTTAACATTTACTGTTTGTCAAAAGCCAACAAAATAACACCAAAGCAAGCACTGGTGCTTGCCCTGTGTGCCAGTCACCTCACTTGCTGCACAATCCAGTAACAGTTCAGCCATCAAAACGGGAACTGCCTGCCTGTTAGCTGGTCTTCATCAAAGGGGAAGGAAAGCAGCAAGAGCCCTCGAGAGCGGGATTCAAGCTGCAAGAGGTGTTTTGGTGCTTTATCTCTTCTTGTAAACATTCCCTGTGTCCCCCACTTAGGATACAAGTCTAAAAATCAAACACACAGGAAAACCGTTCCTTCTGAAAACACAGGATTTATTTTTCCTGCTGGAATTCTCCATTCACCTGGGGCAGAAGCAGACATAGAAGATAAAGACGACAGCTTTAGGACTTCTGAACTGTTTTGCTTATCTTACTGACCTTGTTCTTATTGTTGAAAGCCAATGCTCGGACTTTGCAGTTGTCAGGATTGGTGTTCTCCTTGGGGATATCCTTCAGAGCCCTGTGTGTTATGTGAGCATAGACAGGAACTTGAGAGAGATTATGCCTGGCATCGCTTTTGGACAACACATCCTCTGTGACTTCCCAGAGACCCATCGAACCATCCCGGGAACCTGAACAGACAGTCCATAAACAAATGGTTCATTTCACATATACCTAACTACCCTTTTCAAAAAAGGAATAAACACTACAGTCTGAAAGAAAGGGTACATTAAACTAATTGAACACACTGTTGGTGCCTACATATTGATTATTATTAACAAAAACATAATTTTACTGACCTGTAAAACTTGTAATATGAACTCATCATCAACTGTTTTGCCTACATGGTTACCAAGCAGCTAGATCACCTCATCTATTTTCAAACTGATTAGGATGCATCAGAAACCACAATCCTATACAATAATCACCATTAGAAATTCACACATAGAATAAACTCAGAGGCAACTGAGTAGCCTACATGCTCAGCATGGCTTTAGTTTAAAGAACGTGACAGGAACTGAGGCTGAACAAGGAAGAATTCATTTTTCTACTGAATTTGAAGACATTTATCACAAATATGAATCAGAGTAACAACACTAGACGAAGTAAACTGAGTGTCTTTGGTTTGTAGACCAACACAGGCTTAATCCAAGGCCCTACACCCATCCCTTCTGGTATTTAGACAACTCACTTCCATCTAAGTCAGCTCTGACAAGTACCTCAATTTCTTCCTTACACAATGTGAAAAAACACATACCTGCTTCTCCCACAGGGAATGCATAAGAAATATTTCATGTCTTGAAGATGCCAGAAAAAACTAAATATCTACATCAGACTATTAAATTTATAGGCTTTGGTACATCATAGGGAATAAGCTGCAAAGCCAGTTAAGCAAAACATCTTGTTGCAGTACAGCTGGTCCAGCACAGCAGAGATAGTTTTGCCATGGGTTCAGTCATCTACCTCTATCACCTACTACAGCCAAATACAAAAGGAGTTTCCTAATGGCGCTGCTTAGCAGCGGGCAGCACATGACACTACACCCGGCCAGTCAATTACACGCTGATAGTTTTTAATGGCACCTGATCTTGTCTGTTATAGAGGCTGAACACTCAGCAGTAGAATTTCTAAACATCTTGACATACTTTAGAAGGAAGCTGTCCCTTTTAATAGCCCTAGCAGGGGAAAAAGCCAATGTATGTTGTTCAACTGGTTAGCCCTGAAGCCCAGGACAGTACCCCTTGCCACCCTGGACTCAGGCCACCCTGGCAATTATTCATCCCATCTGAAGCTTTTGCCATGGAAATCTTTTTGTCCAGTCGGTACAACTGAGTGGACCAATGCATTCTCCCCCAACTATGGTGCTTAGTCAAGAGTTCATTTTTATGCTTATGGACTGAAATACACTGCTGAACATTTTACAAGCAGAGCACCTGACATCCTTGTTGAAGTTAACACAAGCGAGAGGAATAATCAAGCCCCTGGTCCTCTTTGTACTCTCTCAACAGTTTTGATGGCAGTGAGAAAATATACTCGAACTCAGGTTATATGATCGATGTGATCTGCCATAGGACCAAAAGCCCTTTTTCCTTCCTGTGGCATTTTACCTGCCCCAAGAAAATCACAAAAAATTTGCATTTAGTTTCTTAATTCAGATAAAAGTATTTGCTACATCCTCAGTTTTTGGACTTCAAATATTTCTGCTCCAGATTTTCAGACACAGATGTAACTGAAATCTGTAAGATTAAAACACATCAGAAGGTAGTTGTCTTTGTTTTCGCCTGATTAGGATCATCAGCAAAGTTCTGAAGAATTCAGTTTAGCAATCAGACTTGCTAATTGCTTTCAGCAAGCTTTCCCTGATGTCTCAGGTCTGGAGACTAAAACCTACATCCATCTGTAAACATCATGCAACAGAGGATGTGGCAGTCTTCTACACACACTTCCAACCCTGAGCATGCAGAAAACACTGAGAGCAACAAAGTTCAATCTCACATGCTGTGCCTCTCTATTCCATTGGGTCCTCATCCTGACCTTGGATATCTGTTATCATCTCGGCTGTTCTCTTCAAGCTTATTAGCTGACAATGTTTTTTTAATGCAGACATTTGAGCTGGAGACTTGCAAGGATCAGGTTTTATATTAAATTCAAAATAAATCAGATTCCAGGATTAGCTTTTTGGTTTTTGAAAAAAAAAAAAAAAAATATCTTACTGAACTAACAATTCAAGTATTTGATTTTTATACAAGACTTAGGATCTTCTGTTGTCTGCAGTTTGATAGCTCCTTGTACACACTACACACTGTCACCATAGAAAGACAGTAAACTACTAAATTAACGCATCAGCAAATTAGTATTGCTGTCTTTACCTAAGTAATACTTTATGAATTTACACTGACTCTCCAATTAGTTACTAAAGAGTCAATAACTGGCCTCTTCTGTTATAGCCTTCTGTATTAACTGCCACAGTATATGTGCACATACATATATACATGTGCACATATACATACAAAACAAACTAAGTTTTCATTAATTAGTCTTCCATAGGATTTCACAGAATGGCAGGGGTTGGAAGGGACCTCTGGAGATCTTCTAGTCCAACCCCCTGCCAGAGCAGGGTCACCTACAGCAGGTTGCACAGGAACGCGTCCAGGGGGGTTTTAAGTACCTCCAGAGACGGAGACTCCACCACCTCTCTGGGCAGCCTGTGCCAGGGCTCTGTCACCCTCAAAAGAAAGAATTTTTTCCTCACATTGAGATGGAATTTCCTGTGTTCCAGCTTGTATCCGTTGCCCCTTCTCCTGTCGCTGGGCACCACTGGGAAGAGTCCGGCCCCATCCGCTTGACACCCGCCCTTTAGATACTTATAAGCATTGATGAGATCCCCTCTCAGTCTTCTCTTCTCCAGGCTAAACAGAACCAGGTGTCTCAGCCTTTCCTAATAAGAGAGGTGCTCCATTCCCTTGATAATCTTTGTAGCGCTCCACTGAACTCTCTCCAGCAGTTCCCTGTCTCTCTTGAACGGAGGAGCCCAGAACTGGACACAGTACTCCAGGTGTGGTCTCACCAGAGCAGAGGAGAGGGGGAGGATGACCTCCCTCGACCTGCTGGCCACACTCATATAATGCATCCCAGGATGCCATTGGCCTTCTTGGCCACAAGGGCACATTGCTGGCTCATGGTCAACTTGTTGTCCACCAGGACTCCCACGTCCCTCTCTGCAGAGCTGCTCTCCAGCAGGTCAGCCCCCAACCCGTACTGGTGCATGGGGTTATTCCTCCCCAGGTGTGGGACCTTACACTTGCCCTTGTTGAATTTCATCAGGTTCCTCTCCACCCAACTCTCCAGCCTGTCCAAGTCTCTCTGTATGGCAGCACAGCCTTTTCTGGTGTCTCAGCCATTCCTCCCAGTTTTGTGTCATCAGCAAACTTGCTGAGGGTACACTCTGCCCCCTCATCCAGGTCATTGATGAGTACCTTGAACGAGACTGGACCCAGTGCTGACCCCTGGGGAACACCGCTAGCTACAGGCCAGCAACTGGACTCTGCGCCACTGATCACAACCCTCTGAGCTCTGCCATTCAGACAGTTCTCAATCCACCTCATGTCCACTCATCCAACCCACACTTCCTAAGCTTACCTATGAAGGTGTTATGGGAGACAGTGCCACTTCAGGAAATCAATACTGCTCTACTGTATTCCAAAGTTATTAAAACTGATAACCAACACCCCTCTTGAAATTATTCTTCTTGTGTGGAATCCCTCTCTGTAATTCATTGTGTTTAGAGATCCTCTCATGGAAACACCTACTGGGAAGACAGTAATATTCCCTCCAATACTAGAAAAATCAAATCTAGACCAGGTCCCTACAAATAAAATACAGTGAAGCACTGTCCTATGACCAAGAAGGGTTTAAATAGCCAAGGTAGTTCCAAGTGGTTTCAAATGCCCTGGTAAAGGTGCTTCCCTAATATGTATAAAGTGCATCCAGTATAAAATTCTGGAAAGGCAAAAGAAAAAAAAAAAAGATGGAAAGAAAGTTGACTTTACCAGAAACAGCCATAGTATCACTGATCCACGCAATTGAAAATATCCAGTCCTTATGTCCATCCTAAAAGAAAAAAAGACAGATTTTTTTTGTGACATTATACTCTAGAGTAGTCCCAAAGCAGACAAGTATTCTTCACTCAGATTTTTAGTTCAAACTCAGGAGAAGAGACCTACATCAAGAACATACATAAAAGATTCCAGTATCAAGCTGGAACAGTTTATGTACCTAACAATTTCAACTTTTTTTTTTTTATTTTGAAATGTATAAGTAATAAAGAGCAATTAGCTGATGGAAAAAACAGGTCTCCAACCAAGGGCAAACTGATCTCAATTAAGAACTTAAGATTTTTCCATTTTGAAAGCTTCTGTTAAGTAGCTACATACTTTTATTTCCTCAAATACAAATCACTACTGTAAAAAGTAACCAAAACCTTATGTTCAAAATATATGATTAATTCTTCAAGACTATTGCTTCAAGAATCTTTTCTTTAGCAGGTGAGAAACCTATAGGAAAATAAAAGGCCATAAGGCTCTAGTTCTGTTTGAAAAGCTGCAAAGTCACAGCAGCAGGCAAATGACTATCAAATCATACAGATCTTCAGAGTTGAGCCTTTCTGCATCTGGTTATCTGCTACTGCACAAACTCTGACCTGACCTCTGCTGTTGTAGTTAACACCTATGTGAAGTCCTGGATCAAAACGGAGAAATGAGAGAGAAGTGCTTACAGGACACCACTACACTCATTTCAGCTTTTTTCCTTTTTTAAGACTGGCTATTTTAAAAAGGTCTCATGATGTTTCAGAAACACAAGCAGTACCAGAGTCTATCAAACTGCCAGAAGTTCTGCCTCTGGATAACATATACATAAGCTTCACTGGAGAAGGGGAAAATCTGAACAACTTGTATCATCTTTTCAATTTCTCAAAAGAGCTTTTTCATTAAAACTAGTTTCAGAGGTCATCACCACAATTAGACTTTAATGTTTAGGATTTTGTTACATTTTCTGTGCTTAAAAGTAATCTGAAGTAGACCTGCATGAGGGTGAGGAAAACAAAATCTAACTCAGAACCCTGAGAATTCGTCTCACATGTTTGTGTACTTACTCATATTTAAAATATCTTGTCAAAAAAGACAACTTAAACAGGAATCTTTTCAAGCTTTCAAAAATGAACTCTCCAATACAAGATGCCCAAATCTTAACCTTGCTCTGACCTTAGGCAATTCAAAGTAGTAATTCTTGTAAGTGACTGAATAAAACTTCCCCAAATACTCCCACTTACATCTCCCACACAGACAGGATCAAGTGTAGGCAGACGATAAATTGCGAGACTGTTGGGGTTGTCTCCACCTGTGGCCAGAAGGGTCCTCGAGGGGTTGAGCTCAATGGCATGAATACCACATCCCTGCTGGTTCACTATGCCAGGTTCACGATCTTTCAGAATAGGAATCTTGGTAATTTGACCAGTCTGGACATCTACTACAAATAACTGGGGGAAAAAACCCAGGAGATGTAAGTCATCACTGAACAGATAAGAAAAACAAAACAGTCAAATATCCTGCTTATTTTGAATTGACATTATTTTCAAGTTGGAATCCACAAATGCTGCAAGTATGGCTGAAAAATGCATAAATTCCTTCTCACAACAAGTAAACGAACTTAATTACAGTGGGCTTTATTTCAGTCATCCTATTTGGTTTTCACAGCAATAGAAGACAGAGGAGAGAAATTTGTCATGGGAGATTTCACATTGACTAAAACCCTTGAATCTAAAATTGTTCAATACTATGAAAAAACAATATTGTTTTCCACTTTCCCTGTACAACAGTAAGAAAGAGACCCACCTTGAAACAGCCAGTAAATGCCAGGGGGCTTAGGACAAACCTGCTGCCTCCCAGGTAAGATACTTACCATGATGTTTTGGTTTTGGCAAAGTGATACTTTATACATTTACACAATTGGAGTTTATCTTCTGGTGATACACAAAGAGTATTAACTAAATATAGTACTGCCAGTGCGAAAATCTAAAAAAAGATATCTAGCTACATACCTCATACTGCAAAAAGACTAGAAGTTGGAGCTCTATGTCACTGTCCACTTGGCAGAGAACTCAGTTATAAAGCCTTATAACTCTTCAAATAGACATCATTATACCCAAAGTTATGTCAGTTCAAACGTATACGACCATAGGGTTACAATCTAAACCAGAACAAATGTTTACATTGCCTGCCAAAGTGCACTTCCATTTGGGAGGCTCTTGTGCTGGATCATTTCATAGATGTTGTTCTGAGGGCAGCTGCACTAACAGTCAAAGAACATAAAGGCACAAAGCCCTGTGAGCGAACTCAAGTCAGAAGCAAGGAAATGGAGGTTCTGAAGCTCACTTGGCACTAAAGAAAGTGATGCAGAATCACAGCCTAAGATTATAATTAAATACCACCACCCTTAGGTTTGTTCTTTCTGTAACCAAAGAACAGTGTCTCAAAGCCTCTGGAAAAGAACTGAAGAGAGTAGACAACAACAAAAAACCCCAAGAAAACTCAATGCAATTTAAAAAATACACACCTCAAGGAAATTGTTCTGAAATCCTTGTCAGGCATTTCTAGAAGGACAGAAAAGAAATCTAGAGGTTCTCAGAGAGGAGTTATATGTAGAAGTTGGTTTTGGTGAACTCTCACAGACTGCAGATCTGTTCGTTAATAAGTACCAAAAAACCCAAGAAAATTTAGCAGCATATCTATTATTTTTGATGTACTGAACTAGCAGAATACTAATGTCAAATCAAAACCTAATAAAATATGGTATGTTAAACTCATTCTGCAGAGAAAGCTGAAATCCATTAATCGCTCTTTGTGCATTGTGTCCAGAATTATGCACCATCTTCAACCTGCAACGGATCTTTCTCTGTAGGCAGCAGTCTTGCACAAAGAGACGACTTCCTACAGGGACTGAATTTTCATGTTTAGTTCTTCATTTTGCTCGGAGGTGTGGTGGTTAGACAACAGCTAAAGCACAGCTGAGTAGGATGGAGGCACTCCCCACTTCTCCCAAGCCTTACAATGCAGTTCACTGCCTGAGACAGCAGGTAAAAACATGATGTACACAGCAGCCCCTCTGCCCTAACCACACCCCTGAAAATTAACACCTGCACGGTAGGATCAGGACTAGTAATTCCCTCTCCTCTCATCCTCCCTTGTCCTTCCCCTATGAGTGCATATCCTCTTTTCCTCAGTATTTCCTTCCAGCAGGAAGGCCCAATTCCTCCTCACCATCCTTCAACTACTGAAAAAAAACACAAAATCTACAGTTAAGTATCTAAGATGAAGGCTTGCCAGTGTCATCTGCAGGTCCTAAAGCAGATGCTAATTAGGAAAACACACCCACACCTCAGGATGTCCAGAGTCAGGAAAATCATGCTTCAGCTGGAAGAGATTCACACTTCAAAGAGCATATCAACACATATGAAGACTGAAATTAAAACCCCTTCATATTGTCCAGTCTGGCACCACTGTCATCTGTGTTTGATACTGGGTTAATAAAGACTTACTCTAACACAAAATTCCTTCAGCTAAACTCTAAACTAATTGGGCTGAAAAGATAAAGAACTTGGAAACACACAGTGCTGAAGCATCAGACCCTCTCATTTCTGCCCTGGATCTTCAACCTCAACATAATTTTCCTTTAACAAGTTTCCAAATTAAGATATTCTCAGAAGCAGCAATAGGACATATTTCTTGAAGTGCTTTCATCCACTCAAAGCCCACTCTAATCCATCATCAGCTTTTGAATTGCTTTGTCATTTCCTCACTTTTCTCCTCCTGTTGCACAGTATTACCGTAACCAGAGCAGCAACCACTCTTAAGGCAAGAAACTTCGCACAGATAAGGGACTGGCTTTGTAGTTCCAGCTGTAAAGTTCTAAGCAGTAACTTCTCCCTTGCTTGGAAAGTAACTTTGCACACTGTGGGTAGTTTAAAAAGAACCACCACCTCCCTAGAAGAAAATAAGCAAGCACTGTCTGCATATGCTTAGGACTCTTGCATCACCTGGGGCAGGACAGGAAGCCAGAAGCTCGCACTTGCAAGCTGCCACACTGATTGCCAAGAAATCTTCACTGTAAATCCAGCAAACAGAAGCCAGAAGCCAAACAGATACTTCTAAAGACAAAATGGGAGAAAAGTTAAGAAACAAGATAGGCACCCAGCTAAGAATGCAGAAAATTTGAATACCATTTTAAGAGTTTTAAAGATACTACAGTAGATAAAATACAAAGTATCTGTCTGCTTTTGAACAAGTGCATCCAAAACCACAGTATACAATGACATCAATCCGGAGACAAAACAGAAATTCGCCAACTTCTTCCAAGCAACCTGGTACTTTCACCACATCTGCAAATGACTCCAAAGCAGTCTGGACTCTCAGAGTCTTGACAAAGTCATGATTGCTGAACTACACATTTTTTTAAATTATTTTTTCATGTCAAGCAGGAATAAGAACTTCTTTTCCAGCTACTCATTATACAGAAACTAAAAACCAGCCACAAAAACTTTTTCTGGATGTGGTAAACCTCCACCAGCCTCCAAACAGTGAACTGTGCAGATTTGCCCCTTAATTTTAAGCTTTGCACATAATTTGGTTCTTCCTGCTAATACAATGTATGCATGTCAGACACTACTGTGCCAAATACCTTCACATCCAGGATTTACCAAGCCAGGACCGCTTTGGCCATCTGCCAGAAGTCCAAGGACCACACTGTGTCCATGAGAAATGGAGCAGACTAAACTGTTGTGTTCTCTGCAGGACAACCTTGTTCTAACAACAAAACAAGCTGGATGACAAGACAGAAAGAAATTAATCTTTTTTTCTTCCCCTAAAGCAATTCAGATGTACAGCTTGCAACAGTGCTATCACTCAAGGATCACGGCAGACAGGCATGGCTAGGTACTACAGTTGTCACAGCCGTGAATCTTTATGATCTGGCCCTACTTTTCACACCCTATGAGATAACTAACTAGCTATACGCTTACTTTTCTTTTGGTTTGCAGAAGTGCTAAGAAGTCATTTGGCAAATGGCTCCCATACAATTACTATGTGGCTGTCCCCTTTTCAAATTGCTTAGGATCAAGTTAATCAAGAAACTGCCTCACTTCAGTGAACGAGGTACTTCATTAATCAATTTGGCAAAAGTAAAGACTGTGGCAGGGAATTGAGTATCCGAGCACCAGAGTCCGAACTACAAAATCCATCCTTCTCTTGTACACAACACTGAGAGCAGAAGAGCTTGCCAGGCTCTTCGGTCAAGTTCACTTCCTTTTTTTTGACCTGCCTTTCGGAGACAACAGTTAATGGGGAAAAAAAAATCCAAAACAACCAAAGTTACCAATTCATTAAATGTAAGTGCCCTTCCAATGCATCTTTAACTGAAAGCACTGACTTTATATAGCAAGATTAAAGGACAGACCTATGAAATGCCATTTCAAGGCAGCACGTAGACTCTCATGTCCTCCGCTGCACACAGAACAGCAGACGGAACAGGCACCACTATCTTTCAGTTGATTCTACAAATCAGTTAGAACAAAGACAAAGGGTGCCACCCTGAGACACAGCATGTTTTTATTACAAAAGCAAGACTGATGTCGATTTACAAGGCACAAAGAACATGCATGAAAAGACTGCTTATTCTTCACTCAAGAAGTGCTTATGATATGCCCTGCGCCCCAGCTTTTCACATATTGCTCTCAGAAATCACACACACATTCCTGCCATTCACACTAACATTTGAAAGAAACCCAAGATAAACACATTGCTTTGCTAAAAATAGTCACTAAGAGAGAATCAATCGCAATGAAGTTTCACAATTGGCTTAAGCCAATCTTTGAGAATCCACGTGCTTCTTCCTCACCAACCCAAACCGTCTCACCACCCTTGAGATGGCAGCTAGTGCTCAGGTAGCTGTGAGGTCAGCTGCGTCGTGTCTCTGCCTTTGGTGGACACTGACCCCAGAAGAGAGCCCTCCTGGACACAAAGCAGCAAGCTGATCCAGCTGACTCCGCAGCCACGCACACATCAGTGCCAGCAACAACGAGCAGGTGGGAACACCCTGTTCTGCAACAGCTCAACTCCAGACCAGGTGAAACTGGTCAAAAAAATTTCACCCTCAGTCAAGTTGGAAAATGACATCATTGTTCTCCTTCAAATTTGTTTCTGGGTAACAGAACAACAAAACCAAGACAATGCTTACAGCGTCATTCCACCAATACCATTGCCGCTCACACCGAGTAGCATGGTTTAATTTTTCCCCAGTTCTCAGTCTTGGTTTTTATTCCAATTGTAAGCATCTCCTTTAACATGTTCATAAAATGCTTGGCATAAGGTTATTCGTTCTACAGCAACACAGATTTACTAATATATGCTAAGCCCCAGAGAAACATGGACTTTTAAAGACTAAGCTATCGAACTGGTACGTCTGCTTTCCAGGGGAGGTCAGAACATGCACTAATCTTAGCACAACACCTACTCACAGGTTGTGCAGTACAGGCGATGCAAGTGGGTAATGGCCTCACACATCCTCCTTGAAGGGTCCAAAGAGAAACAACACAGAATATAAAGAAAACATCTGACAAGCGAGCAGCGGTAAAAGCAGCCAGCAAGTTGACCAACTCTGAATTCACATTTCCAGAGACGAGACCATGCAATCAGGCACTCCACCTTGCTATCAAATTCTGAAGCACTACTAGCTAATGGGCACACGCTTTGATGTCATTGAATCTGTTCGCTGCAAAAATCACATTTGTCAGTTTTTATTTGTGCCTTGCCCTCCCTGTTTAATTTCAGGAGGCTGTCAGACAGTTAACACATGTCGACAGATGGCAAAGGATGCAGAAGTGAGAGACTTTGCCTGCTAAAGGGCATCTCTACCACCCACATCATACCTGGCACAGAAGCTACCAGGCTCTGAGGACAGACAGAAATACAAATACTCTTGAAACAAGACACAACACTTGGCTATTGTTGTGGTTCAGGCTGGGCAGGGCACTAAGCTAAGGACAGATGCTCCCTTTAACCTCTCTCTCTCCCTTCCCAGAAGAGAAGGTGACTGGTATCTACTTGGGATGTTTCAAAAAACAGATTTTCTACTTAGGCATTTTAATATTGCCTTGCACTGTGTATAAACCCAGCATACCTCTGTGGAATCAGGGACTGTTGGGTTAGTACAGCACAGTAATGAATAACCCAGCAGAATACAAAAATATATTTAAAAGGAAATGTAAGCTTTAAGAAAGTAAGTGAACAAATTTCTGCAAAGAGGAATTTCTTAATGGTCTATCAATAGGAAGGAAGTTTTGAAGAACAACTTTATATGATTACTCAGATTTTGCAGACTTTAAAAAAGAAAAAGATTCTTTGCGCTTTTCTTCAATTTTATTAGAAGCTAGTGCAGCTTGGAAAGAAATGGTGGAAGAGAGAGAGAACCTCCTACCAGAGACAGAAAACATGTGTCAGCCAAACAACATTTAGGTCAGTCCAGACTTGGAGGAAAAGGTAAAGATGGGGAGGGTGGAACCAGTGAGTGTGGGTTTTAGAAGAAGTCTGCGGGTGGTTCCCCCCAGCTAACATTGGAGGGCAAATAAATACTAAATTAAGTGCAATAAAACTTTGGGCAATTTGACATCACATGCGAGCAGCTTGTCTCTTGGGTATCTTCTTTAAAAAGGTTAAGAAACTAACTAAGAAGTGAGAGATGAATTTTGTCTTGCCTTTTTAATACCAAACACACAAGAAGAGCCTGGATGATTTTATTCCTGCTGTTAGATTTGAATTCTGTGTGGAGGTGGCGTGGTTTGGACTGGACTGTCCACTGAATGAATGACAGATGCTCTCCTTAACCCCTCTCCCTTCAGAGAATGAGAGAAGAATGAGAGAAACACTTATGGATTGAAAGAGAAACTGAACCTATTTTTATTAATAATAAACAGAAAATATAATAATATCAAAAAAGAAAATAATGAAATATATACACTATATGCAAAACCAACATCAAGCTCCCAGGATGATGATCATGTCACCATCAGGCACTGGGCAAGTCCTAGACTGAACTTGGCAATGGAGGGGAGCTGAATTCTGAAACTGGATTCAGGAATGCATGGATTGGGATCAAAGGCAGACGTACAGATAGAGTCCTCCTCAGACACCAGCCATTGAAGAAAGAGGCTGACCCCTTTGATCCCTCAGCTTTTATATTGAACATGATGCCAATGGGAATGGAATACTCCGTTGGTCAGTTTTGGGTCATCTGTCCTGTCTGCTTCTCCCCACAGATACGACCCCTCTGTACACTTCTGCTTCCAACCTTCCAACTTGGGAGATAACAAAATTAGCTGACCTTGGTTATTATAGCAGTAAGTACAAGCAGGAGCCTCTCTGCATACCATTCCTTGGCATTGACTATAACCCTCAGATGTTATCACTCCAGAAGCAGACACTGTCTGAAAAAATACATCATTAATTTCAAAAAGTGTAGTTCATTAGAAGAGGCTTAACTGAAAAGTAAAATTGATTCTGTAAGAAAATTGTTTCTGTTCTACCTCAAACCAGGACATCTATTTACTTACAAGCCACTGAAAAAAGGTGAACACAAGTGCCAATTACAGGCATCAGAGGTTTATTTACACTGAGTTTTGGTCACTGTTCAGTGGACTTTGGGTAGAGTCACAAACTGCAGGAGGATGACTTCTCATTCCCTCCTTGGGATCAGAAGCGAGCGGTCTTCTTGATTTTTCATTACATGTGCAAAGCCAGAAGACATGTTAAACTGCAAAGCAAGTGGAAATCAGTTCCCCCACAGAGTCCATATTCACAGATGGAAGAGTAACTGTGCATTGTATTCTCACACAGGACTAGAAGACAAGGTTATAATTGTATGAGATGCACAGAACAGACATGGAATCTCTTGAACAAATTAAAAGTCTCTAAGAAGAAACAAGAGCTGGCAGTTTACAGCAGGGCAGAAAAGGTATCAGCTAGCATTCCAAAACCAACCCATTCCTACCTTGGAAAAGCCACCTGAGAAAACAGAAGAGAGCATTCTGTAAGGAAGTTTTTAAAGATGAATACATCTGTCAGGCCTGCCAGGGGAAAAAAAAAAAAAAGCAAGCAAAAATATTGGATTCCAGACAACTACATTCTCAAGCAATTGGAAACTAATAAGCTTTGTGTATTTAGGGAATGATTTACAGCTCTTGTATTTTTTCATCCTTAACTTCATAATTACCAAGAGAATTTTGTCCTGAACACATACACAGAACTAAGGAAATAAAAGAAGATGCAAAATGATTACTGGAACTTCTTTTTAGAAGCTGCTTTGTTCTTCATCTTCATTAAGGGAGAAGCTGCTGCCCAAGCATTCCCACACCACCCAAGGACTCGCACACACACCACCCAGGTCTGTCACTGCTTGGGCCAGGGTCCCTTTCCAGCAGGCGACTCCAGCCAGCTGATGGGTGCCCCTTCCCACTCCACACACACACACTCTCAGGCACGTTCCCTCCTCCTTCAGGCTGAACCCTAAGTTTCCTGCAGCAGAGTCTCAGGTGTCAGATTTAATAAAAATATGTAATTTAACTGAAAGGTACAGCACCAGGGTCCGCCCAGGCTGGGTGCCTCCAGAGAGGGACACCGAACAAAGAAATCCCTGTGCAACCCTTGTGACCTACACATTGGCCCCTCCCATACTGTTCACAAGTCTTTTAGCCCGATGATGACTTTTGGTCTGGGGTCTTTTAACACCTTATTGGATTTTTTCTTCTGTGCCCAGGCAGGCAGCCATTGACTGCTCTTATCTGATTGACTTGCAGTCTCTGCTGAGGGTTGACACCTCCTTATCTTCTGGTTTACACTTCTTGTAGGACTGTGCTTGCTGGCAGAACACAGGGAACTGAAAAGTCACAGACTTAGGGAAAACACAACTAAAACATGAGTATGTTATCAATATTTTTGTTATACCAAAAGACTAAACACAGCGCTGTACTTAATTTTTTACTAAAAAAAAATTAACTGTATTGCAACGTAAAGGCTTCAGCAAACGTAGCCACTCATGCTAAGCAAAGCTAGGCAAACAGCATAAAAATCACACCATATTATAAACATAAGCTTGTCTCCTACGTAAATCCCGAAGTTTCTCTAAGAAGCCCGAACAGAAGACGCCGATTACAGACAGTATCTTCTTCTGGGACTTCACAGTATCAGCCTTTGGTAACTTAGATACCGCGGTGACACACCCTAAATGTCTGCACCTCTCAGAGGTTTGCCTGCTCATTCATTTGAATTTGAAAAACATTAAGAAGGCCAGAGCATACAAGATCTAGGAGATTCTTGCAAACATGAAGCCTGCCACAGAATAGCCCAGGTGATTGTGTTTGCGTTTTTAGACACTTGAATGCTTGTATAGGTTTCATAATTCTAAAGGTATCTGAAAAAGCACACACCTTTAGGAAACCCAAGTATTTGATTTACAGCTAGCCAACTGTGAGCACCAGGATCCACTGGAGAACAATAAAGTTATTTCATACGCACAATCATACCCAGGGATATTTTTAAGGATAAAAAGTTACCCCAAATAACTAAACACATTGTAGTCCTCATTAAAAATGAGCAATTGACAGGGAGCTCCATGTTCTCTTCAGTGCTTATAGTGACTAGCACTGTCCAGTGATTAAACCCAAATCTACCTCCTCTGTGACAGGAGCGTATTTTTGTTTTGTTATTAAAAATAGTGAATCCTTCTGACACAGCATAGCCAAGGGCAATTTATAAATTAAATGCTAGAAGTTCTCAGGGCCACATTCAAGCTTTGATTAAAATAACTGCTATGGTTTATATTTTTCTGTGGCATTAACTTTAATTATGTGCAACTCCAATGCAGCAAACACCATTCAAGTCAACCAAGTTATTTTAGATTTACTCCCAACTTAAATGCCACAACTTCAGCATATGAGAATCGGCAAAGGGATTATTCTTTATTAGGTTGCTTACTCAGGACATGAGAAAGAAAACCTCGTAATTAGAGCGTAGAGTTTAACACTCTACTTGTTGAAATGAGAACACAAAGCAACCAAGCTAAAGCTACTACAGTATTCATAACTCATATATAATCTTTCACAATGCTAAAGTGACTTCTTTTGTAATCGTGGTACTTTGCTTAATAAAAGACAAGGTCCATCTGGGACATTAAGGCTAGCTGTGGAAGCATCCACTTCATTGCAGCGTATGCAGTGGGAAAAACAATATGGTTGAATCCCTCTACAGTTCTGCAATTCTTTGGTCCCAAACAACTTTCTGCAAGGTTGTGTTAACAACACACTTGCCCATTTATCTTCACTGCAGTAGCACTGGGACTATATTAGTTACAGAACACAGCAAAACTGTTGCAGCTCTGTAAAACATGCAGTCATCTTGCTAGAGTAAGCATGACTTTTGAGAGCTTGTCTTTCAGCAGGAGTTGGACTCCCGTAAGCTGTTCCACGAACAGTGCTGGCTGCTGACCGGCCGAGACGATTAACACATGTGGAGAAAGAAGGCTGAGAGATTCTATTTCAGGCTTATTCCTGCTAAAAGATCGTTTTGTTTATATAGCTAGGCCTTGCTTCTTAAGAACTACTGCATGCAAGTTTCCCACTCTGTAACTAAGAATAATAACAGAACATCTGAAATGAAAAAGATACCACTGTTCCTTGCAGGTGAGATCACTGAGCACAGCTTCGATGCAAAAAAATCTTGAGGTGAAGAAACAATCACACCAACTGATATACTTTGAGGTTTAAGAAATGCTTGATCTACTCATTCCTTACAACACTCGATTCATTTCTGTGACACTAGCCAACTTGCAAAGAACAAATTTGGGATTTTGCGCTAACTCAATCAGAACTTCATCGGCTGAGGTTGCAATGTCATGTATGAAGTTGGACTACTAACTCCATTAGAGAGAATATTATCTAAGAAGCATGTTCTCCTACATTTAGAAATCCCATAGGACATTATTTTAATATTCCCCTATAATATTTCAAATCCAAAGCATCACTTTAAGGGTCTGAAGAAGTTTCAATTTTTGCCGAAGCATATAAAAGTACATGAACAAGAGAAGTTACCCGAACACCGAGAACAGATTTAGAGTGAAAAATCACAAAGTGAACAAGCAAAAGATAATCCCAAAAATCTGAAATTCATTTTTGAAGTTTGGAACATTTCTAGCTACTTGGATAAATACTTGCAGTTTAACCACAGTTTTTAGTTTTATTGCAACTTTTGAAAATCATCAGCACAGAGCCATGCATAAAACCAAACCGTGTAAGACTGAGCACAACGAAAAGAGTCTTACTAGCAACTTCTGCCAGACATGTCAGCTACCATTTAGCAAAGCTAGCACTGTTTATTAGCTTCCCATTTGCCCCATTGCTGTTCTCCACCACCCAAACACATGTAAAGCACCCTCGTGCAAACAAGACAGATGCTGCATCCAGGTACAGGCCTGGTATTCAGGTTTACAGCCATCTACACAGTGATGTATTTTCAGATGAGAATGGGTCATCGTTAAGCATTACCTTCATTCAAAACTAACTGCGTGTGATTTTGACTCTGTTCTTAATTACTTCCTAATATTTTCCTTAGCAGTCTACATACTTCGACTACAGTAAGCATCATTTGGCAGTGGAATAATTCACAGAGGGAAGGGGAACGGAAAGGTGACACTTACAGTGTTGCACTTTGTCCCACACACCACTTGTCGGTGGTTCAGCCACTGGGAGGCAAACACTTTATTAAGGGTTCCGAGGTGAAATTCTCTCTCCTTTAGGAGGCTGGGAAGCTGCTGGGCTGCATATCCATGCAACAAGCGGTGATAGCTGGACTCATTCTGCATCCTGACCTCTCTACCTTTCAGGTAGTACACCAGAGACCTTTTTACCGGGGGGAGTCTTTTCCTTTTGTGAGCCAAGTGATCCCACCCATACTGTGAAAAATAAACAAAGAAGTTAGATACAGCAACAAGAAAAAGCTTCTATATTCACCCTTTTATATTCAAAGATAATCCCAGCAAAACACAGTCTTACAAACCACCCACGGAATACCATATACGAAGATTAACTTGGAAATGCTGACACAGCCTTCAGGAACATAAAATTAAACAGAAATATCTTCTAAAGAAGTAACTTCCAATATTGCGATGGTATTGAAACCACTCCACGCCGCATGGGCGCCGTTGAGGCACCCGACCCTTATATAAACGGGAAGAAGCCGAGCAGCGCTGCGAACTGGGGAGGGCAACCCCGGCAGCCCCCCGCCCTGAGCTCGGCGGGGCTGAGGGGGGGACGACAGGGCCACCCCTCCTGGTACCGACCGTGCTGTGTATCGGTCTACTCCGCCCCGGCCTGGGACGGCCCGGCAGCATGGCTCAGCCCGGGGGCGGCGGGGACCCGGCGGTTACCGGCCGAACGCCCGAACCCAACGGGGGCAGCGCCAGGCGGGGCAGGAGAGGAGTACTGTATCGCACCCAAACATCCCTCCCACCGGGGCCAGGGCTACTCCCCTCCCCCCCACCCCCCGTTCCCCCCTCTTCCTCCACGACACCTTCCCCGGGCACCGGGACCCCCCGCCCCAACCGGGCACCGGGACACGGCAACCCCGGTCAGGGTCACCCCTTCCCCCGGGCACCGGCACCTCCTCCCCAACCGGGAACAAGGGCTTTCCCCACCTTCCCCCCACCACACACCCGCCCCCCCGCTCCCCCCCCCCGGCCTACCTGCTCCCCCTGGAGCCCCCCGGGCCCCGCGGCGGCGGCGGCCGCCGCTTTCCGCTTCCTGCTAACTGTTTTCCGGGCCATAGTAGAAGGAAGAGGAGGAAAAGGAGGAGGAGGAGAGGCCGAGAGCCCGGCCCGGGCCCCACATGGAGCAGGAGGGGGAGGAAGCCGCCGGGGGACGGGGCATATAAGAGCGGGGAGCCGGGCCCGGTCACTCTCTCCGCCGCAGGCCCCGCCGACCGCGCTTCACGACATTTTTTTTTTTTTCCCCCTTCTCTTCTCTTTTTTTTTCACGACAGTCGCGTCGCACCTTTACGGCGTCTCCCCCCCTCCGCCCCGTTTCCTAGCAACCGGAGGCAGCCGGCTCGTTGCGGTGGGCGCCCCCTGGCGGCGGGGCGGACTGTCCGCGCGGCGCACGCGCGCGTTGCCGTGCTCTTGTCGTAGGCGGCAACGTGACGTTAGAAAGCGTGTTGCTGTGCTGGTAAAGAAGGCATTTATTTTATGCCGGGTTTTGGGGCTTTTTTGGGGGTGTTTTCACCTAACAAACCCCAAAGACAAGGTCTCTGTGAAAGGCCAAACTCAGAGAAAAAAACCCCCAAACCCTCTAAAAGTTCCTCACTTTTTACCATCCAGAAATGCAAAACCCCCACGGGATAACTCTAGTTTGGCCATTTCCAGCTGCGACTGACACCGTTCCCCCATCCACATCCTCCCTCATGTGCACACAAATGCCACACACGTTTTGGACGAACCCCCTCCATTTTGGGCCCAGGCCCTCTCAAAAGGATGAAAACCCACGTGTCCGGAGGGCATTGTCCCCACCCGGGCGGATGGAGGCCGTGGGGGTGGCCGTGGGAAGGGGCTGAGGCCTAGCTGGGGAAATGTCCCCTCTGGGTCCGGCTCGACGCCTTCCCATGTACCCGGGGTGTCACTGTGCCCAGCGGGGAGAGGGGCAGGAGGTGCTGGAGGAGACCCCAGCATGGTAGACGGGGAGAGGGATGGGGACAGGGATGGCAAAAGGTACTAGGACAGAGACTGGGACAGGTATGGGGACTGGGGTAGGGACAGGGTCTGGGACAGGACTAGGACTGGGATGGGGATAGGGACAAGGACCGGGACGAGGACTGGGATGAGGACGAGGACTGAGACGGGGATAGGGACTGGGACTGGGATAGTGACAGGGACTGGAACAGGGACAGGGACTGGGACAGGGATGGGGACTGGGACAGGGACTGGGACTGGGATAGGGATGGGGACTGGGACAGGACTAGGACAGGGACACAGACTGGGACTGGGATAGGGACAGGGACCAGGACTGCGACTGGGGTAGGGACTGTAACTGGGACAGGGATGAGGGCTGGGATGGGGACTGGGTCAGGGACAGGCACCTGGATTGGGACTGGGACAGGGACTGGAACTGGGACTGGGATGGGGACAGGGACTAGCATGGGGACTAGGACAGGGCCGGGGCCAGGTACTGAGCTGGGGTTGGAGACTGGGCCAGGGCCAGGGACTGGGCCGGGGACTGGGCCGGGGACAGGGACTGGGATGGGGGCTGGGCCAGGGCAAAGGCCAGGGACTGAGATAAGCCCGGCGACTGGGCCGGGGACAGGGCCAGGGATAGGGCTCGGGACAGGGCTGGGGCCTGGGCTGTGGCTGGGGCCGAGGCCGGGTCCGGGGACCCGGGGCCAGTCCAGGTCGGGGACGGGGACACGGACAGGGACAGGGCCAGACCCCGCCCGCCGGCCCCGACCCCTCCCTCGCGGAAAGAGGCGGGGCTCCCCTTGGCCCCGCCCCTTCCTCGCCGGGGTGACGTCACCGCGAGCCCCTTCCGATTGGTCCGGCCTGGAGCAGGTGACCCGGCGGTGTGACGCCAGCGCGTCGCCGAGGTAGTGAGAGGCGGAGGAGGCGGGGGGGGGGGGACAGGCAGACAAGATGGCGTCGCCCGGCGGTGGGGCTGGGGGTGGCACGGGTTTCCTAGGGTAGGGCGGTGGGCAGCAGCCGCGGGGACAGCCGGAGCCGGGGGCCGCCGGGCGCCGCGCAGGTAACGAGCGGGCCGGGAGGAGTCGGGGTGGGGGCGCTGGTCCCACCTCGTAGCGGGGCCTGGGCGGGGAAGGGGGCGCGCAGCCGGCCGCTCCCCGGGCCCGCCCCGCCGTCGGCTCCAAACTTCGCCGCCGCTTCCCCTCGTCCGGGGCGAGGGACTTTTCGCGCCCCCGTGGTGATTCAGCAGATGTCAATTGCTGGGGGGCCGCTGGCTTCCGGGGGGGGGCTCGACACGTTTTGTGGGATGAAGGTCCCGCTTAATGGCGGTGTGAAGCTGCAGGGTGAGCTCTGAGGGACGGAAAGCCGCCCCTCTGTCCGGGGCTGGGCCCGGGGAGCAGAGGGAGGTCGGGTGACACTCCCTGCTCTGCTTTCCGGCAGTTTCGGGGACTGCCTGAGTCAAGGGAATACTTTTCTGCTTAACAACCCTTAATTTGCCATCTAAGAGCCGATTGCCGTTGAAATCTGAGCAAACGGTTAGTGCCCGTGATGTTTGGAAGCAAGTTCCTCCCCACGGTAACTAAGTCTTCTGTGAAGAACTGAAACGACTGCTTTTGTTCAGGAGGGTGCGTGTGTGGGTTTTTTTGTCAAGCCTGCCGTCAGGTAATTTGCTGATTTCTGGCTCTTGTGTCGTGAAAACCATAGTACTCGTCTTCCCTAATGCCACTTGTGATTTTAGATTTTTACTGTATTCAGTCTTTGGTTGCGCCTTCTTGTGCGCTGGAGAGCCAAAGTCTAGTTTACTTCATGGGTTGTAGCTCTCCACATCTCTGTTTGTGCTTAGTATCTATTTCTGGATCTTTTCCATTTGGCATTTCTGCTTTTGAACAGGGAAGAGGATTATATCTTTCTCTCATGCAGGTATACCATGGATGCATACACTGGTGTAAAAATGCTTCAGTTTTGTAGTTTCTGACTTCCTGATAATACCTCATGTTCTGTTCAGCTCAGTGCTGACTGGAAGTAAAACATTTAAGACTTTTGTGAAGCTGTTTAATATAATTTGAGAACTGTCTACTTGAGTTTTGATAGCTCAAAATCTGTCATTTTAAAGTGAAAGTTAGGATTGCTTTGTTATTTAGTAAAATAAATTAAAATAGATGGAAATGAGTAATCGCCTTATCAAGTGTTTTTATTCCCCGCATCATTTAAAAATTCCAAACGAGTAAAAAAAAAAGTAGTCTTACAGAAATCTTATGACGTTGGTGCTGTCTCATTAGAATAGAGATAAGCAGATGGACTCTGGTACTTGGCTGTGCAGCTGCCGTCCTGGACTCAGTAAAAATGTATTCATATCAAATTTAAGCACTTTGGGGTGGATATACCTAAATAACAAGTGAGTATTGCCAAATTAAGGAACAATATGAGTTATGACTTGATGATATAACTTCAGTGGCTGCGTAACTGATAGAAGGCATAGCGGATCTCACAGCCTGTTATGGAGTTAAGAGGCTTTTGTGGGAGCTTGGCAAAGGGAATCTTACTCCAACTGTGATCCAGAGTGTTAAGAAAAAAGAGGAAGAGGCGGTACTGCAATTAGCCAGATGTCTTCCTTGTCTTCCTTCACTTATCCTCGGAGCATGGGACTTTCTGCCCCTATGCAGGCACTCCTGCAAGTGCTGGCTTCTTAGGGCTGACCCTGCATACCTGGCATCATGGCTCTGCAACAGCATTTTTCAGGGGAGAGGGAGCAAACTCTCTTGTCCGCCTCCTCTCCTTTACTCCATACAGGACAGAGCTATGTGTGGCGCTGTACTAGCCATGGGGAAGGCAACGGGGCTGAGACGGTACATGTGGTAGAAATGTAGCAGAGTTGGAACGATTTATTCGAGGCCACGTGCAGGATGGGGTTAGGTTACAGTACTACAATAGTACTGCTACTTAATGGCTTCCGTTTTCTGTACCCGCAGAGCTGTGATTCAAAAGTGGCAGGGATGCTTTAGATCACTGTTGCTATTGGGTGACTTAAACCTTCTGGGCAAAGCCTTAATTCTGAGGATAGCGGGAGAGAAAACATGTAGTCTTTAAACTTAGCTTTTGCGAGCTTGTGGTTTTAATCTCAAAAACAAAACTGAAAGTCATTGCACTTTTCTTGTCTCACTGGCTGTGTCAGGCCTGCAAGTTTGATACTTCTTTTTCTTTCTCTGTGAGTGCACTGTGGAACAAAGGAGTGAGGGAAGGAGTTGCTTCTACTAAGATCAGACACTCTGCATAAGTGTAAACTGAAACAAAGGTACCTGAAGCTTCAAAGGGAAAACCAAGGAAGCCTCACGTATAAGATAAATGAATTAATAAATCTTAGTTTCTCTTTAACGGATTGAACTTCAATTTTTAGAATATTTCAAGAGTGTATTAATCAGTATATACAATATACTGATCAGCTGGGAGGCTTACTGTATAGTTTATGTTGGTGGATAGAAAAATATGGTGAAAAATCACCAAAAACACATGGAAGATCTCATCTCCATTGTTTACATGGTGTTTTGCAGTGTCTGGTGCTTGTTATCCTAGAGACAAAAATCTCTGACTAACAGAATAGGAGTTAGGTTTCTGGACCAATCCATCACACTGTCTCTGCCACAGCTGTTTTGGCTGGTGCTGATGGCAAAAGTGCTATAATGCCACAGAAGGCATCACCTTACTCATCCTTCTCCTTTTTTAAGCTTATGGTTTCCTGTTGCTTCCACAACTTTAGGGATTGATAATTCAGGACGTTCAATATTATTGTCAAAGTCCAGTCTCTGTATCGTAAGTTTTTTGACACGAGCCTGTTTCGGTATTTTACAGTGGGTGCTTGGTTGAATATTTCGATAAATTGATCTGAGAAATTTAGTTTTACTTATTAGAAAGAACTTCTATCCAGCCTTTTCTGGCATTTTGTTTCTAACATAATTGCTCCCAGTCTTTTCAGTCATAAATTCCCGAGCTTCAGCTGTCATTTTACAAAGATCTCTATGTGAAGGCATTACTGTCTATTTAAAATTGATCAGTGCAATTCAGATCAATGTTGATGTAAAGAAGGTCTAGTGGAGCTGTAATTGAAAAGCTCTGGAAGATGTTTTTGAAAACTATTGCTTGAGGAAAAAGCAAAGAAGGGTTGTTTACGACTTATAAATAGCTTTCTTGTTTGAAAAAGTATGTCTTTTAGGGTGTTTCAAAGGTTAGTTTCTCTTCCCAGTATTGTATCTGCCTGCTCTGATAACTAGGAAGGCAATGCTATTGATCTTACAGCGTTTACCACTCTACAATTGATCAT
The DNA here is from genome assembly GCF_963924245.1 of Chroicocephalus ridibundus. Classification (NCBI taxonomy): domain Eukaryota; kingdom Metazoa; phylum Chordata; class Aves; order Charadriiformes; family Laridae; genus Chroicocephalus; species Chroicocephalus ridibundus. The sequence goes on along the minus strand of NC_086316.1, from coordinate 76,941,593 downwards.
TGGGATTGCAGTTGGTCGATACAAGCCTGAGCTCACAGTTTTTCTGTGTTAACTACTTAGGTGAGTAATCCTCTGTGGTGTGCAAGTGCATTGCTTAATGCTTTGACCCTCTGACTTGGTTTGAATAAGCTCATGTTCTGTGTCCCTAATCACCTTTTGCAGTCAGTGTAGTTTTGTATTGAGCTCTCCTAAGAGAAGCTAAGCAGTGGGGTTTTTCCCCCTCTTAAATGATCAGATTTATTCAAAATCCTTGCTTACATGGGGAATGCATTTTCTTAAACGTTAAGAAATACTGTCTTTCCTGTGGTTGGGAAATTTTGAAAGAACTGCTTGTATGTCCAGACTTGGTTACGTGGTTTTTTTATGTTGTCCCTCCCCCCTTTGAAAGGTTACAAGGTCTTTTTAGAATCCTTTAAGCTTGCAGTGTACTTGAAACACAGAGGTGTATCAAAGGGGAAAAAGAGTATCATTGCTCTGACTTAGGTTTGAATCTTCTTTTCTAGAAGGGAAAGCAGATTGGTTCAAAATACCATGTTGCAGCATTAGTAGTATTACAGTTTCTAACTAACTGACTGAGTTCAAATGGAAATTCTGAGGTTTTATTTTCTCAGCTGCATTTTGTGCCAGAAACGCTTACACCAGAGTAATGTTTCAAGTGGGGAAATCAGAAGAACATGAGTCCTATCCAAGAAGCAGTCAGTTCTTCAGCTAGAAGGTGGTATGAATATACTAAAGCTGCTAAGCTATTGGTAGCTAGTATCATGGAAACTAGTAATAAAGAGTTGTGAGCTCCTAGTTAGTCTGGTCTGTGTTGCTGGAGATCAGCATTCATGATAACTAGATTATGTGAAAGATTTGATTTGAGCCCTTTCCTAATGCGTAAGTTTGTGTTTGCACTATTTGACATCTGTAGGCTAGCAGCATACGAAGCCATTCCTGAAATGACTGGTGAGATTTATTCCCTAAGTTTGGATTTCTAAGAGTGTGCATGTTACCAGTTGTGCTATGTCAAGCGTTAACACTGTGCTTAATCTGGACATAGAGATGTGCTTATGTGTTCACCTTGATTTGCCTCATCAATCCTGAACTCTAAAATAAAACTAGATTCCTAGTATATAAATAATGTGCAAAAGAATTGTTAAAGCTTATATTTCCTTTTCTGATACAGCAAAGCCACACCGGGTTCCACCCTAGTGACTAATACCATCATGTGGTGTCCTTGCACAGTGATGTATAATAATTTCAAATAGAAATACGTGTAGTAGGGAAAGGAGTTTATATGAATAAAATCACCACTAATCATCTGGAATAAAATTGTGTGTGGCGAAAAAGGATAGAAAAGCTGTATGCTGCATACACTCTGAGAAAATAATGTGTTCTTAATCTTTTAATTAAGTATTAGGTCACCACAAGCAGTTTGTTGCCAGTCTATTTGACTTCTTGGTAGAAAAAAGCTGAAATACTGAGTTTCATTTTGCTTGCTGTGTTTGTAACAGCATAAAAAAAAGGGAGTTTATTGTGCTTTTCAGAAAGTACCTTTAGGCTCTTCATTGGGAAGAGGGGGAGTGAGTAAGTGAATGTATACCTTAAATCAGGTGTTAGTGGGAGTTTTGGAAAGAAAAATGGATAGAAAAATTATGGTACTATGAGATAACTTTGCACTCAAGAGGGTTAATGAACCATAAAGCTTTTGTGGGGCAGATTTCTATATTACATGCCTCTGAGATTTGTGAGTTCCTTATAAACATAAGTTTGTTATTAATCAAGCTGTAATTCTATCAGCGATCATTGGCTAGCGGGGCTCTGCACCAGCAATTGCTTTGACAACTAAGCTTGTAACTATTGGAGGTATTGTCTTCTATATACTGTTCTGAGGAACAGTTTAAAGAAAACCTTTGGGTAAGAAGGTTCTTTATCGAGTTTGAGTCAGACAACTATATGTGTTACCATTTTAATCTGAAGAACTCTTAGACTTTCCAAGGTGGAGGGAGAGATGTTTTTCAGGACTCCCACAGCTGATAAGGAGTGCAAAATGCAATTCCTTTAAGCCAGTGAACTGTCAGTGGAAGAACAATTCCTGGGTTCTGGTTAGTGGCTTAGCAGAGGGCAGTTTTCAAAATATCTGCAGTTACAGGATTCCTTCTTGTTTGTAGAAGGGAGTTTGATACGTGATTTCTGTTGACTTACCTGGATATCTTTTCATAGCTGGTAAAAAGCTCATCATGTGTTGCTAGATCACTGAATGCCTATGTGTAGTAATGTAACTTCTTTGCAAAGAAAATGCAAGTAAGGATGGGAGAAAGCTTGTTACTTTTAGCTAACACTATTGAATTTTTCTTAATTTGTGTGCAAAGGGAAAGCTAGCAAATTCAAGTGTAGACATAAATGTAATACTGTTATGTTCTGTAATGTCTTCTACATGAAGGTCTTCAACTGGAAAAACCCTAATAAGCACAGCTTAAAGAATCCACAAGTGTATTATGAGATGCAGGATAAATGAAGGTGGACAGAGGTGAAGAAGTTGAACGTGGCAGAGGTGGCTAGGTGGTCTATGCTGCTTTTGGAGCTGGGGCTGGACTCTAGAAATACACATTTATTTGACAGAATGGCTGTCACATCTGTTTGTGTGACATGGTAGTATTCTTTTCATACCTGAGCTTCCATATTGCATATGTAAGTAGTATACAGTTCTGAAGGTCTGCCTGTCTCTTTGGATGTTCTGTATGTGTTATGGTATTGGACTGAAGAATGAGTTTTGTCTTCTACCTATCTGCCTTCTCTCCCCTCTCCTGAGGAGATAAATGCTTGAAATACACCAGTATTTAGTGCAGGGATCTTGCTGTACTCTGGATAAACTGATTCTACCAAGTAATGTAGAGATTTTCTCTCCCGATTTGAAGGGAAAGAGAGAAGTTTTGTATCCATTTTACTACAAGCCACCTTTTAAGGCATATTTCTCCTGTAACTTGATGTTACTGCAGGAATGTAAATGTGATGTTTCTGTTCTGTCATTAGGCAACACTGGATTTATTTGCAAAAGTAAGCCGGATTGAATCAGACATGGGTTCTAAAAGAGGCAGGCTGGGACTGATTCTCCAGTTACAGGAGAAAATGTGATATCTCAGTTGAGGAAAGGTCAAACCATAGTCTTTCCATTTTTATTCTTTAAAAAAAAATAAATCTTGTTGCTTTGTCACAGCAATGATGGTCCACTGAGATAGATCTCTATGCTGTTAGCAGTCCTATATTGTTGCCAGTGTGTTAGATGTTTGGAGAGGAAAAGCCCCAGCTTTTCCTTTTGGTATGACTGTTGGGTGGTCATGGGACAATCTCATCCAGCAATCTACTCTCATCTCATCATAAAGTAGAAGTAAGGCTAAATTGCTGAAGCTGAGTCAGATCTGTCAAAATGTCCTGAGGAAATGAAGCTAATGTGTCTCTGAAGGCTGCTTTTGCACGTAAAATGAGCTGTTTCTGTTTAGTTATTCATTGCTTTAAGTGTTTCAGGGGTTGCATTCATTACTGTAGCTGCTGAATAAATTTCTAACATGCAGGAAAAAAGTTTATACCACTGAGCAAGACTGGAGATACAGTGTATAACAAAATTGCAGACTTAAATTCATTTAAAGTAGTGATTTAGAAATAAAGTTTGGACTAAATTCGATTTTATATTATCAATCTAGAAGAACATCCTTAAGCCTTTTATAGTAAGATAAAAAGCTGCATATGAGTGGTTTGATAGGGAAAAATGAGGGGACAAAGTAGTGGTCCAGACTTGGGAGAAGGCAGTGAGATTCTTGGAGTAGCTGTGGATTTGATATTCAGGAAATATAAGTTATGTTTTGGCTTTCTTGCTGTCTGAGCTGGATGGCTGGGGGCAAACTGCTTCAGCTTTGTACCTTGTGCCTTTGTGCATGTGCCCACACCTGCAAAAGAGGGATAGTTTTACTGCTGGTTAAGTACCTTGACGGTTGTTTTGAAGTCTCATGCAAGAATTATGTGGTGCTGAGGGTATAAGGGAATTTTGGCAAAACTACTTTCCTCTCAGGGCAAAGGTAGTGAATGAAAAGTGTGTGTGTAAAGGTGCTCAGTTCCTGGCTACATGAATATCCTGTAGCCTTCTAGATTTCATCTGAAAGCAGGGTCTTTCTGTGTCTATGGTTTCTTTTCCATTCCACTTGAGCATGAAACTCAAGTTCAGTCTTCATACACTGTTATCATTGTGAGGCTTGTAATTGTGCATGTGTCTGTCACTCCAGTACCTTTGGAGTTTCTGGATTTTGCTCTGTACATTTGTGATAGAAAGATCATTTTGTATTTGTAGTGAAGTGCAAGCTTCCAGCCTACAGTAGTCCTTAAACTCATGTGCTCCAAACATTAACTACAAGTGTAGGATTGCAGTGCTGGGAGGGCAAATTGAATTCTTGTCTTACATGGAGAGAAAGCAGACCTTTTCAGGTTTTTCTAAGTGAGGAAATGTAAATCTTGAAACCCATTTTATATGGAAACAACTGGAATTTATGTAGGTGGGTGTAGGGGTTGTGTGGTAATCTCAGGGATCTACTGAGCCTGTTGTCTGAATGTAGCTGGTGACCACTGCAGAGCAGGGGGGAGAGATGACACCTTTGATATGGAAAGGCTTTCTGAAGCAGGATGCAAAGGTGAGCGTAGCGACTGGAGCATCCTTGAAAGTCATGTCTTGTGGACTGGATAGTTGTTCTGCTTTCCTGCTCAAAGTGTTAGGATTGTCTGCCTGTTTGTGTATCTTCAGTGATAGTAACCTCCTCTGTGGCAGTTGCGCACATAGAAGGAAACTTGTTTAACCGGTGTGCTGACTCTCTCTGTTTTTTCCCTTTGCTTCTGGCTTCCATTCCCAAACTTTTTGGTCCATTATTGGATTATAGTCTGAGACACGTTTCCATTTAAGCAGTCAGAAAGAGTGGCCTTTGCTGTATGAGGACTCCAAAATCAAGAGATGGCAAGGAAGATGTTTCTGCTCAGGACTAGAGTGTGCTGCCTTCAGGTGGTGTAGGCCACCGAGTTTTCTTATATACAACACGGCAAGCAGCTCTTCTACTTACTGTATTCTGTTTTTGTAATATATCCACTATAGCTGAGGGCAACCTCAGTTTGACTGTGCAAAGATGGATTTCTACTTCTCTACACTAGACAAGCTTTCTCAGGACAACTTAACGTCCAATGTTCACAATGAGTTCAGTTCCAGAAGTGCATTCGGTGTGGGTACCACCACTTTGCTGGGTCTGCTCAGGTGTCTGCTGCTGTTTTCACGTCAGAGGTTTTTTTTGGGGGGTTTTTTTTTTGGATAGCCTGTAATGATACTTCTGTTTCTGTGTGGTTTTAAAGAGATTAACTTAGTCTTTGCTACTAGCTCTCGTCTTCTCTAAAGTTAACAAGCCTTTTCAAGAAATAATTAAGGTGTAAGTATGCACTTTAAAACCATTTCCTGCTTGCTCTTTATGGTCCGTTATCCACCAGTTCCATGTTTAATTAAAATGAGTGGAACTTGCTCATTTAAAATATGACTTCTGGTAGTGGAACTGAATTCACTGTTGACTACTGATAGTATTTCCCATCTAGGATATCTTTTTAATGGAGTCATTCAGTCCTGTTTGGACTGGGTGAAAAGTGGCTGAATTGAAAACTCATCACCTTGAACAGTGATGAGTGTTTTGTTATTTTTCCCTTGTCACTAAGTTTTGTCCTTCAGTGCAGTAAAGCCTGTGATCTCTTCAGATGTGTATTTCAGTGTATGCTTATTTTCTTGCCTCAGCCTTGATAGGAAGGGTTGCATGAAGACATAACATATTGGCTTAGTAGGAGTGACACACAAATTAAGGACAAAATGAACAGCATCAAAAGCTGAAACTGTACCAGTGACATGTTGATGGGTGGAAGAAAATGCCTAAGAACCAAAAGCAGTCAAGTAAGTCTGTGAAGAATGTCACATCTGTGGCACCTAAGATGGAATTCATATTTCTCACATTAGCACTGTCAACCCAAAGGCAAACCAAGCTTATGAGGTATGTTTTGAAAATCATGAAGGCTTGAGATGGTTTCAGTTTTATGTTGTCACTTTGCAGAAAAGTGTTTTGGGGAGCACACTTTTGCAGGTATGCTAGGATCAGCTCTTAGGTGCTTCAGTAGTAGGAAGTTTTTAGAACTCTTGCTTTTATATGTCTTAAAGTGTATATTTGGTGAAAGAGTAACCTATGGTGAACAGGGTTTTTTTCCTGGAAATGGGCAACACTGAGAGATGAAACTGAAAGAGGGTAAATTTAGATTGGATGTAAGGAAGAAATCTTTTTGTGATGAGGGTGGTGAGACAGGTTGCCCAGAGAAGTTGTGGATGGCTCATCATTGGAAGTGTTCAAAGCTGGGTTGAACGGGGCTTTCACTATATCCCCTGATATAATGAAGGATGTCCAGCCTGTGGCAGAGGTCTTGGACTAGATGATCTTTGAAGGTCCCTTCCAATCCAGACCATTCCATGATTCTAAATTAAGTGAATTTGCAGGGAACTTGCATTCTCAAAATGTGTCTCTTTTAGTTGAGAAAAATTATGTTGGTGGAAAACGTGGATGTCAGCTGGAAAAGTACAGCAGTTTTAACCACATTATGGGAGGTACTCTGTAGGGAGTGGGAGAAGGCCGTTGGTGGCCTTATGTGTGTTTAAACTGCTTGGACTGTGGGTGCAATCAGGATTTGAAGCAGCGACTTCCATGCCGAGTTCAAGGTTTTAGCCTGTTTGCTGCAGGGCAGGCAGAGTTGTTTGTAGGTGGAATAGTTAATTTAACAGCCTGTATTTTCTGTCAGTACCATACTGAGTTTTGCTGGGAAAATATTAAATGTGTGATGAGAGTGGGTAGCGCATGTGACCCTAGTGTAAGAGGAAAAATTGATGAATCAATCTATAGTAGTCTAACTTTAGTCCCATTCTTCACATACAGTGCAGTAGACACTTATTTTTGGCTGAGTTCAAATATGTGAAATGGCAAGTGATGTCTGACCTGCTGGCAGATTTTATTTTTCCATTTTAAAATTTCTCTCTAACTTGATTTCTTGCTAGATTGTTTTTGTCTGCTTTGTTAAAGTAAATCCATAAGCATTCATTTGTATTTTGCCAAATTTCTAACCAAACCCATAACTATCAATAAATAGTACCATTTATCTTCTGAGCTTTAACAGGGAAAAGGTGAGAGTTATATAGCTTTCTTTGGAATGGATTTTTTTGAGTCATTTAATTGCTGTAGTGTGTTTAAATGCACTGAATTCTGGCTAATTAGTATTTATCAAAAGAATACAAATTGCTTTCTGCAAAAAAATAATTGGAGTTCTTGTGTCAGTATTGGGAGTAGATCCTGATATGGTCAACAGAGTTGAACTTGTTTCTAGATAATATAAGATCAGCCACTTGTACGCATCTCTTGATCAAATAACTTAAGAAGAAAAAAGCTTGATACTGCACAGAATCTGTTATTTTTTGATTAAAAAGGGGATGTTCTGATTAATGGCAAAAGCTGTTTTACTCTGTTGTGTTGGAAACATTTTGGGAATGTTTGTCTATCTCTCCTCATTCATAACTGGGACAAGCCTAAAGTATTAATAATATTCAAGTACTTCAGTCAGCTTGTTACATGTTGAAGTATCACTGCAACAAATAGAGCAGCATTTTAATTGCTTGTGCTGCGCAGGGTTCCAGACATACATTTTAAATGTGCAGGATATTCCACTGTTTTTTCATACATCTTTACCAAAAGAACAGAACAAGTGGCCTATTTTGTTGTTGAAGCTAGCAGCTTTCGCTTGCTAGCAATCTCTCTCATTTGAGAAGGGTTGTATTGAAATATTAACTTCTGAAATGCTAGGAGTAACTAGAAAAGTTAATGTGCATACCTAGCTCTGGCTAGTGGTAAGATTAGTGTTAAAGATTTGACTTGTTTGTAGTAGTATGAAGTCTTGTGCTAATTAAGCTGAAGTAGCTAAATATTTTAATAGTTACTAGATTCTTTCCATCTGACTATTTTGAGCACTCAGGAGTGGTAGGTACTTGCTACCCAAACTTTAGATATAGGGAAATAGTAGTTACAAGCAGTTGCTCTGCTCATCAAGTTTGGAACTTGTTTCATTACTGCATTGTGAGATTACTGTAGCCCACATGGGTGGTAAGAGTGCTGGGTCATCTTTTCTTGCTTTTTTTTCCTAGAATGTAGGAGTTGAACAGTGTATTTATATTCTCTGCTATGGTTTATCATGCAAATGTCTGCCTTGCTTCTAATCTTCCTCAAGGAGGAGGAAGATGGTCCTTCTATTTCTAGTTTACCGCCCTTTTCTTGGTGATGAGGTAGCTTCTAGATTAGTGAAGCTGATCTCAAGAAGCAAAAAAAGATGTAAACCCATGTATTTTGGGAAGGGAGAGCCACCCTGCAGGAAAACCTGGATAGGCTGGAAGAGTGGACTAACAAGAACCTGATGAAGTTCAACAAGGACAAGTGTAAGGTCTTGCATCTGGGAAAACACAATCCACGAGTGCAGTGCAGGCTGGGATCTACCCATCTGGGGAGCAGCTCTGTGGAAAGGGACCTGGGGGCAATAAGCTCACTATGGGTGAACAGTGTGCTGTTGCTGCAGCAAAGAAAGCCAACAGGATGCTGGGTTGCACAACAAGGGATCACCAGCAGAGATAAAGAAGGCATTATCCCACTCTGCTCAGTGCTGGTCAGGCCACACCTGGAATACTGTGTTCAGTTTTGGTCCGTGCTATACAAAGAAGATGTGGACAGGCTGGAGAGGATCCAGAGAAGAGCTATAAAGATGATCAAAGGACTGGGAATCCTGCCATATGAGGAAAGGCTGAGAGAATTGGGTTTGTTCAGCCTTGAGAAAAGAAGGCCTAGGGGACACTTCATCACTGTGTTCCAGTATTTAAAGGGTGGCTTCGAAGAAGGTGGAGACTCCCTTTTTACAGGGAAAAGACAAGGGGTATTGGATACAAGTTACTCCTGAGGACATTCCGCTTGGACATGAGGAAAATTTTTCACAATGAGAACAATCAGCCATTGGAATAATCTCCGCAGGGAAGTGGTGGATTCCCCAACATTGGGCACTTCTAAGATTCGTCTGGACAGGGTGCTGGGCCATCTTATCTAGACTGTACTTTTGCCAAAAAGGTTGGAACAGATGATCCTTGATGTCCCTTCCAACCTGATATTCTATGATTATTTTTTTTCCTCTGCTTTTCTGTTTAGGTGATCTTTAAATAACTTAGGTAACAGTCACTAGTAGGAGCTACACTCTGAAATCCACATCTGCTGAAGGTGTTGACAGGACCTAGGCTATCCCCTTGTTTGCTGAGTTCGGAAGTCAGGCCATCCTTACATGTTAATTGCAGATATTTTTCTTTTGTGATAGAACTCCTTTTTTTGGAAAAAGTCCATTTTAAAAAGGTCACCCACTGGATGCAACAGTTAAATGTGAATTTAGAGTAGGTGCATCTTCTATACTCTTGTTTGGCGTGTCAGTCTCTGGCCAAAAGAAAAGCCCTGATCTGCCTCACCACAGGCCTGTCCGTAAGTAATTTTCATTTTTCTTATGCTTTTGCCTGTGAAACTTCTCATTCTAGAGGCTTATGTGGTGTGTAAGCTTCAACTTCATTGGAAACTTCTATGGCTACTAAGTGATTCAGTGATTGAAAAAACTGGTGCATTAGTGTTCTGCACTTCCTCAGTCAGTGTAGGGTTTTCCCTTATTTCTGGGTGAAATGTATGGCAAATTACATTATGTCCCAAATACAGTCAAGATCTTAAAGGAGAAATAGAGCTGTCTGTTATCATTTAAGAGCCTTAAATCCTTAACCAGGTCAAATAGTGTGTGCTTTTAAAAGTGCGGTGTCTTTAATGAACAAATTGGGACATGACATGAGGATAGCTGTGTAACTATAGGTGTCTAATATTAATGCAGTGAATCCATACAGAACAACAGAGGAAGGCATGCCACGCTTCTCTGAGAGCGTGTGGAAGAGCTGTCTTCTGCTTTTAACTTCCCGTTGATTGATGTGTACTGAAGCAGAAGGTCTGATTGCTAACTATGTCACATTAAGCAACAGCACAATTTGAAGAATCAATTTTTCCTATTGTTTGTTGCTGCTAGGAAGATGCTATCCAACATCTGCATGTAAAGCCCTGTAATGGATGCTGCTGCCATCGCTGAAGAGCGTTGTGTCGTAATCCAATAACGTGATCTGCACACAGACATACTCTTCAGGGGCTGCTTTCTCTCTGTCCTTCCCACTAATATATTCTGGAAATGTGTTTTAAAGTGTCGTTTTATTGGTTCCTGTCCCTCTGCCTCTCAATCATTGCACTGGAAATAACAAACAGAATTAGTTTGTTATAGGCTGTCCTTCAAAATCTAGATCTCATAGCAGTTGCTTGGATTGTTGATCCATGGGGTATGTATGCAGCAGAGATATCTCATCGCTTCCTCCCTCCACCTCCCATTGTCAGTGTAATCCCTACTCTGCGTTTGATTGAATACAGACTGGCTACTTGCACTTACATCCCATGAGATGAAGACATGTCATTAGATTTGTTTTAACCAGTGGCCATTGAAAATTGAATGGAAACTGCACACCCATATTTGCTTCAAGGAGTGTTTGGTTTGTTCTTATTGAACTTAAAGTAGACCAAGAACCTTAGTATACCTTATCTCCTGGATTGCACTAGCACTTAAAAGGAATTACTGTAGATATACTTACTTTTTTTTTCTGTTAAGACTAGTGAAAGTGACGCCTTTTTTTTTTCTTTTTTTTTTTTTTCCGTCCTGCAGGGCATATAGTTGCAACATGTCAAATCTGGTTTTACAATTACTTTATCCAAAGAGCTGTTATCAGTGGCTCAACATGATTGTGCTTTATGAAAGGGGAGTACCTCCATGCAGCTGACTGTGCTCATTCTTCGCAGTACTGTTAGAGGTACAAAGCAGAAGCATTTTCTGCAGATTTTGGGGTGATGTCATCTATTTGGAGACTGCAGTAAATGAAAGTGGAATCTGTTTTGTACTGTAGTAAACTTCTGTGATCAGCTTTTTACTGTCAGTCTGTGTAAGATCTCAATTGCGTAGCAATGATTGAACACTTACATAGGTGGGAAGCTTTGATATGAGAATCTTAACTTTTGTTTTACTTAGCAACAGGCATTGTCTACTTCTGTTTTTGTTGTATGAGGCTGTATACGGATTCCTGCTGTTGGTTATAGCCTGTCGCTTGCACTGAAATGAGTAGTTAATAGCGAAAACTTAAACCACTGTCTAAATCTGTACTTAAACAAAAACTTAAACCGCTGTCTAATGCGGCACTGGAATACCTGTGCCGCATTAGAAATCAATCACTTGAATCAAACTGCTTTTCACTGTTCCTCAGTGTAAAATCAGTAGTAGTTCATAAATTTAATATAGGGAGAAAAAAATGATCTTTTCTTTTGAAGTTTTTTTGTGTTTTGGTAGTTTTCAGAGTGAACAGATGCCTCCTCAGTAACGTTTGACTACAGAAGGTGTATTAGCAGGCAAAATGGAAGCTGCAAGATCAGATCTCTTTTCTCTGAGAATCATGGATGTGCTGATATGATTATGGTTGGTAACTTGAGGCATTTTGGTTTCCTCAGGCCCGTAAGAAGTACATTTCTCATTTATCTGAATCTTAGGTGGGAGTTACATCAGAGAATTCATGTGGTCTGGAATCTAGAAATACTTGCACCCCAAAATGAGAGATATAGCAGCAAGAGACCATTTCTTCTTGACGAATAGTTAAATTGGCTTGAGTTATCACTGAGAAAGCTGTTCCAGGTACCATTAGTGGTAGGATGCTTCCAACTTGACCAGTCAGAGCTCTTTCAGAAGAAAAGGAATGTAAATACAAACTTGAGGGAAAACACCAGTAGAAGGAACATGGAAATAATAATTAGAAAACACCCCAAGTTCCCAGCAGCTCCCCAGGAGTCACTCTTGTAAGTGTGACAATACTAGTAAGTTGTTTTTTTTTTTCTCATCTGTTGATGAGACTGTCCCTTTGGTATTGCTTGACTGCACCAAGTCACGCTTCTCGGCATTCTCCTTATCGTCTGTCAGCACAGCTAAGTAGTCATTCAGGTTTAAGTGATGATGTGCCACGTGGACTGTCTTGGTCATCTCTATGCTGTCCCTTCAAGCCTTTCCAGCTAGTCATCTATCTGTCTTTCTGACAGTTGTTTCTGCCATCAGTTTTGTCTTGTCACTTCTCCGTTTCTGCATCTTTGTGGTTTTTTTGTTTTGTTGTTTTTGTGGTTGTTTCCCAGTCCTCCCATCCCCTCTGTCATCAGTCTGAGGTCCTCTGCCTTCATCCTGGGCTCTGCTGTACCGGGTTCCTCTGGATGGTTTTAAGAATGTTGCCGTATTGCCTCAGTGTTACTAAGTGAAAAATGAACATACAGGTGGGGAGGGAAGAGTAGCTTCAGTAGCTGCTGATCTTAAAATTGCTTATAACTCTTAGGCACTTGTAGCCCTGATCTTCTCTTCAAAGGGTTAGGCAGAACCAAGGATGAGGGAATGGGGCTAAGAGGGCTACATTTATAGAATGTAGAGTGGTCAGGCACTGGAACAGCCTGCCCAGGGAGGTGGTTGAGTCACCATCCCTAGAGGTATTTAAGAAACGTCCAGATGTGGCGCTTCAGGGCATGCTCTAGTGGCAGAGACTGTAGGTTGTTTGGTTGGACTCGATCTTAAGGGTCCTTTCCTACCATGAAAATTCTGTGATTCTGTGATAGAAGACAGCTTTTAGGTGGCTGTAAGAAAACCTTGTAGCGCTATGCAACTAACTTGCTTCCCGGGCCCAGGAAAGGTCTTGAATAGGTTTACATGCAGTATAGAGTATGTTCCTTGCCAATATAGAATGTACAGTAAAGCAGCGGACCGTAGTCTGTGTCCACGTGTGCTGTTCCCACAGGTGCCCTGCACCATGCTGTTCTGGAGTCTGGAGATCAAAGGTAACAGTGATAGGGCTGCAGTCGTGTGTTAGGTGGTTTGGAGTGATGCTTTAGGAGCAAGTCCTTTAAATTTCTGAACGAGCAGTAACAGAGGTAAGCAAACCTTTACTGCAGAGCATAATGGGTTTGACTAGGCAAATACAGTTCAGATAATGCCCAGAAGCATAGTAGCAACATCAGTAACCTTATAACTGGCTGCAATTTTTTTTTTTCCAGCCAGCAGGACAAACTGACAGAAAGATGCTTGTCACAGTGGTCTCTGAATAGCCTATCAAATCTGATTAGTCACAAGACACTATTTTAATTAAACTCTCTTTGGAAAGGAGGTGGTGGAATGTGGCTGGCAGCCTGTTCCAGTGTTACTGTGTGCAGTGCTTAGCAATTCTGTTTGCTGACAGTGCCTTCTGCAGCCATAGTGTCTTAATAAGTGCACACTCACAGTGCATCAGAGGAGCTACTGTGGTATAAACTCAAATGCTACCTGAATCTAAAGTGTGACTGTCTCTCTGGAAATGGTCCTTTTCACGATTAGCTTGTTTTTGATGTGCCTTAGCTAGTTCTGTAGTTAAAATAAGGTGTTACATATGGCAGAGGAATCATTTTTCCCCCTGCACCTTGAAGTTAATGCAGGTGCCTGGTCTGCACTAGGATTTTACTACAGGACTGCCAACAAAAGCAAGATACTTACTGCTTATGTGGGGTATTTTGTTGCAGAGGACACATCCAGGTTTTATGCAGCTCCAGATTGATATACTACTGCGAAACTCCCTGGATGCTAGACACCTGCGTCTTTGGTTTGGCATCATTCGTATGCATTGCTCCTAATGTGCCTGGAGCAAATTGATAGTGTCATGGTAACTTAGTGTTCAGTTACTTAAAGTCAGTGTGTGAGATGTTAAACTTACTCTGTCCAAACTTAGTATGTGCTTCCAACGGCCTGCTGCACAGGTGATTATAAATCATTATTCTAATCTTTGAATTTTCTTTTCAATGTCCTTTATGTAGGTACAGTCTGGAGCAAGCTGCTTGTGGCAAATGAGGTAGACAGCATAAACTGTATGGCCTGTAGATAGGTGGTGCTGTGTTGGAAAAGCTTCCTTGTCAGTTGAGTTGCCAAAGTGAGGAGGTTACTTCCTCTTATCAGAAGTTTTAAATCCTTTAGAAAAGGAGTGCTTGCTTTTCAGTCTGAGGTAGTAACTAGAAGAAAGACAAACTTGGAGAAATTAATGGAAGTGTGCAGAGACCTTGTCCCTAGTTCATCTCTGCTGTAATAGTAGTGGATGGTGGGCAGCCACAGTACATGGTTGCAAGCGGTGCCTCACAGTCTCTGGTGACATACAGAGGACTGATGAGGTATGTGAAGACTTCATGATTTCACGTGTAGCCTGGCTTTTTCAATAACAACAAATTAAGTTGACATCTTAATTGCTACCGTCATGCAGAGGAACTAGGCACATAGCAGCTTGTCTGACACTGTGATCCAGGTCTGAAGGGTGCAGCCTATTTCATGTACTGTAGTCTGCAGTCCGATCTCCTCTGCGGCACTGGGACCAGTAAAGCCCATTGAGCTCTAGTAGCTGACATGCAACTGTACCAGATGGTCTTGTGGCTTTGCCCTTGATGGCCTTCCTGAGATGGCAGGCTCAGCACTGTTTCGCCTTCTTTTTTCTTCCATCTTTGAAGTCGCAATATTTTGTTCGCTTCTGAGAAGCAGTTGCCAGCTAGTGCCAAAACCAGTTCTTTGGCTTAGTGGAGTGGTTTTGGATGTAACACCAATGTTGAGAGAGAAGGTGAGATGTGCTGAGAAGAACTTGACAAATGTTGAGCAGAATGACACACAGCTTTTATGTACAAGGTGCGCCTGGAGTTGCCCAGCATGAGTCACTTCCTCATAGCCTAGTGTCCGCTTGCTGCGTTTCATGAAGTCTGGTTGCACCCAGGTAATCTTCATACAGCTTTGGCTTTAGCTGTGTGTTGGATGCCCATTAAACAGTAGGGTTGGTTCACCTATTGGTATCAACATAACGTTAAAAGGGACCTTGGCACAGCAAAACATACTTTTCCTAAAACACTTGAAACTGGCTCTTCCTGACCTCAGTCATGTCAGCAGCTGCCAGGAGGAATGGCTAAGCTTTCTGTGTAACCCCCACCTTATCACACCCTTCCTTTAAGGTGACACTTGCAGTTGGAATCCATGGTGGAATCAGGGAGGCTAAGAGCAAGACCTCAGTTAAGGAGTGGTGGCTGTGAATGTTAGATTTCTCCCAAGTTGTGCTTTGAGTGCTGTCTGCTACTGGTGGGAGTGTACCAGATAACCTCATGTTTTTGCTGTTGGGCATTTCAGTCTGAGCTGGAGGACTTCAGAAACAAAGGGCAGCTGATTCTTTGTCATCAAAGAAGGATTTACAAATCCAGTTATTTGAAGAATTATGCTGTGGTGTCTTGAGAAAGATCTTGTGATGTACTTCTAATCTAGCAGAAGATCCAGTTATGTTATTGAACACACCATAAGCATCCTGCAGCAGGGTTTTAGCTGACAACTATTTAGACAGCTAATTCTCTCTTAAATAACTGTTTTTCTCAGGACAGTCCTGCTCTGTGGTAAAAGGTGACTAGGCACTTGTTTGTTTGTAACATCTTGGTCATGTAGGATTTGCATCTAAATTTAAAAAGTTGTTAGTAAAATGGTGTGGCTAGTGGATGAGGACTATTGTTAGCATCGCTTTCTTCTATGTGTCTGAAAATATCTTCCTAATGGAATTGATTATTGTATACCTGTATTATCTGTGCATTATCCGGTGTGTCTAGACAGGTGCTGTGGTGGCTAAGTGACTGGGTGGGTACCCAGTGTGACAGTATCCCCTTTAGAGCAGCAGGGATTAAACTGAAGAGGATCAGTGTGGTATTTCCAGGAGGAACGGCTATTCTTAATGGCAGGGGAGGCAGGGTGTGCTCCATGGGGCTGGGACAGGGCGGCCTCTGAGTGCTGTGATCTGGAACTCTGCCTTCCTGATCAACCTGGCTGCTTCTTGGCTGGTTTTTTCTTTTTCTTCTTTCATTTTGCTATTTAGATTGTCAGACCCTGATCTGAGTTATATGTCTGCTCTGTCAGCTATCAGAGCTATAAAATAAGTTTGCTTATCTACCTGGGGAACAGGATAACCAGCAAGTGTTTGCAACGCATCCCATAATCTAGAGATAAAACTCTGTAGAACTGCATAGACTTACGGTACGCTACATGTATAAAGTTGTTAAAGCTGTTCTAACATGTTTTTCAGGTTCTAAATGGCTTCTAAGAAGTTGGGATCCGATTCTCATGGTAAGTGAAATTTGGCATACTTGTCTTCTCAACAGCACAAATCCTGCTATTGCTGCTGACTAACGTGCCAGCCTAGACAGCCCATAGAGACTAATCTGTTTAGCCTCTGAGTTGTCTTTTTTTGTTAGGAGTGAAGTGCCTTGGCTTCCTTATTGCATAGCTGCTTGCTGATGCTGTGCCTGTTCTCTGGTTGAACCAAAAGTCACCCTGTGACTCTTCCCTACTCCTTTATGGCAGAATAATACCTTCTTCTTCCCCCACCCTCCCCTTCAAAATCAAAGCTGAACTGCAGTTGTGATACTGATTGAATGTTTGCTGAAGTAGACACTGGGTCTGTGTCTTTATACGGACTGACTTTATATGGAAGTCATGTGAGAAGCTGGATTGAAAGTGAAGCTTTTTTAATATATCATTTAGCTATATTTGCCTTTTGCTCAGCAGTGAATTTTTTTTCTAAATTTACCTAATCTGGTTCAGCAGGCAAGTGAAGAAGATAATATCTTCTTCTACATTTGAGATGTGTAGGATCATGCAGATGATTGGTATCATTAAAATTACTTGCCTGTATATATGCCTATCTTTTAGAAAATGGGATGTGACTTGAGAGGATTAATATTTCTGTGGAATGTTAAAGTTCAGTTTGTTGTATGTAATGTAGCTTAACCAAATCATTAATCAGTCAAGGCAGCACTGGGAGGTTCATTTGAAATTTCTAACATGATTTTTCATGCTATAGAAACTTCCGCTTTCAGAAACTCAGCCTGGATCTTTCTGGATAATCTTTCAGATAAAAGGGTCCTGGGGAATTCCGTTTTTCTTTGAGCTTTTTATTCAGTCTTGGAAGTGTAAAGTTGAAGTACAGAATAAGAAGTGCCTCACTTAAATACATGCTTGAGGTTTAATAAAAATGGTCTATCAAAACTTAATTTTTAGATGGTCTCTGTTGCTGTGGTCCAGTGCTGCAAGATAATTTATTAGATAGCTGCCAGCCCTTCAGCAGTTGCCTTTGTATTTGTGAATGGTCTCTATTGTCACTCTTTTTTTATTTCTCTCTTCTGCTTCCTAAACCAGATTAGCAACGACACTGCTTGGGGCTAGAGTTCAACCTGTTTTGAATATTTCTCAAAACAGTACAGTGTGTTGGAAGATGATTCTGGTGTCCAAGTAATATCAGAATGCTGTAAGCTGGCTGGTTAACTTGTCTACCCTTTTTGTACCCTCTGTTCATACCGATACCGGTGACGCTGTCACTGTACTGTTTCTGAGGAGTAGTGGAGCAACTTCCTCGACTTATTATGTCTTAAGAAATCAACAGGGTAATGGTTTCAGTCTTCGGGGTTGTTAAGAGTTAATCCCACTAAGTGAATTTTGGCTTACTGTAAAGCATCTAGCCCAACAGCTACCTTTGGCTCAGTGTCTCGGGCAGGCTGATGAAATTGATCAACTATGTCTCTGCATCTTTTGTACTTATTTTTTGAGCTGCGTTTTGGAGGTTAGAGGACTGTTGTAGAATCACAGAATGGTTGAGGTTGGAAGGCACCTCTTGAGATCGTCCTGTCCAAACTCCCTGCTCAAGCAGGGCCACGTAGAGCAGACTGCTCAGGACCATGTTCAGGTGGAGATGAAGATTGGAACACATGAATGGAGAGAAAGGAACTCTTCCTGTCTTGAAGGGTATAGCATACACCTGTAACTATGTCTAATCATGTAACCAAATGCTCTTTTGTCATTTGAATAACTGGAAGTTCAAGTTTAAGTTCTAGTAATTAGTGGCATCTAGAAATGTGTCTCATCTGTTGTGCAAAAAGTGTGGGTTGTACCAAGTGCGATACGTTAGTGTTGCTGTTGTATTGTCACTGTACAACTTGAAAGCTTTTAACTCCCAATTTCTGAAAGTCACGTAAGTGTGGTTTCTGTGACCACAGAACCTAAGTTCCACTTGGTTTCAAAACTGTTCCCCATTCATAACCATTAACTGCCTTTATCTGAAATGTTTCCATGTTGCTACCAAACCGGAGGACACTTCTGTGAGTTGGCCAGTGATTTCTGCATTACACTAAAGCAGAGAGAAATCTTACTCTCATAGTAGTTCCTTGGTCCAGGAACATCATATAGTGTGCAGTGTCAGAGATCAGTCTGACAGGTACACGTTTTTTTCAGGACTTCCTCAATATGCTTTAACTGCCTAAAGGATGAAGTGGCTAGCAGCCATATTAAATAACAGTTCAAAAATACATTTAATTGTGTCACTTGAACATGTGTCTGTTGAAACAGTGCCTTGCATAATACTTTCTGTATGTCAGTTTTGCTTATTGCTTTAAACTTTGCTGTTTAAACACTTTGCACCCTTAGCCATCAGTGAGTCCAGGCAGAAGGGTCATCCATTTACAAAAAGAAAAGTATTCTTGGCTTTATGGTTGAGATTGTAACTTCACTAGACTAGTACTGTTCTGACTGGCCTGTAACAAAGTAAATACTATGTGCATCAGTGTTTTGCTTCAGAAAGGCTTTTTACCATCAAATGTCCTAATACACTTGGTATGTTTCTTAATGTGTGCTTGCAGGTTTTGAGGAAGAATTACCTTCAAGATGAGGTTATAGCAGTGGTCATTATTAAAAAAATCAGTGTACTGGGAAGAAACAAGAAGGTTTTTATTCCTTAGTCAAGCTGCTGAGGTTAAACTGGCAGCTGTGAGTGTATCCCATCTAGTCTAAGTGTGTTTAGGGTTTTTTTACTGCACCAGAATCAAGAGTGTTTCTGTGTAAATACCACGGTGTGTGCTTCTACCCTCTGTGGCTGGTATCTATTTCAGGCAGAGGTAGCAGCTGTGCAAGGGGAGGTGTGTACTGCTTACTGTGTCAATAGGTCTAATAAGACCAGTATTTGCAGACTGAGCAATTTGGGCTGTGAGATTGGTGCAGAGAGGTAATCCTGCTTTGCTTGGATCATCCTGCTTAGAGCAGGACTTGTGCCGGTGGGACTAAGCCGGGCGTCGTAGAAGCAGACACGCTGGACTTTGGGCAGTTGGGAGACCTGTTTGTCTCTGACCTTGCCATGATTTACCACTCTCAGTGCAAAGACTGCCACAGTTGCTATTTCTGCATAAACAACCACTTTGGCATATCCATGTTCTCAAATTGCCAGCTCAAATAGCATTTGGATGCTGTGTTGCAAGTAGTGGTGTTGGTGGCCAGTGAGGTGCCAACTGGATGCTGTACTGTGTAATACTTAACTTTGTGCTTCTGAGTAAGGATCAGTGAAAGTACTGTTATATTCTCCCTGGAGCATTTTTTCATGCTGGTGGTGCAGGTGGGATGTAGGTTATTCAGGCTGATGGTTTCAAAGCTGGAGGAAATACCACCTGTGTCCTAACAGGACTCTGGGACCAGCCAGTGTGGTGCATAGTATGAGAGCTGGGGTGATGACAGCATGTAAACATTTAACTCCAAATTAACAGGATGTTCCTGTTTTCAAAAGCTGCTTGTCCTTTTGGAGCCATTGGCTGCCTTGTAGATGAGTCAACGGTGAAGGAACAAAAACAGTACTTAAACTGTCACCTGAGTATGAAAATGGGTGAGATAAAAATGTCCAGTCACAGCTCGCTGAGCAAGAGGTTAGTCACTGAACACCATCTTAGATGCCGCCGCTACTCTCTCTTCGGATCTGCAACACTCAAAGACAAGTTACAAATCAGTGCTAGCGAAACAGTTCATATTGTTATACACAGCTAGAACTAGAAACCTCGCCTGTAATTCCAAAAGCTTGACCAGTGATCCAAGAGACCCCTTAACTGAAAGTTAACTGAGAAACTGAGTGCAACTTATATGGTGGGTTTTACTTGTTCACAGCAGCTCAAGAAAAAAAAAAAACTGTTGTCTGGCTTCTTGGAGGTGGTTGAGCTCTAAGTGATTCTGCCTCATGAGTTTGCAGGATGCTTGAAGAAAGTTTCATGAAACTTTAATGAAAGGACCATGAAATAAGTTTGAGGCCTCTCATTGGAGTGATCAGAAATCAGGCAGCTGATTAAGCTAGACTGCCTCGTTTCAAAAATCAGAATTGCGATGCTAAATAGTCTTGAGCTGCTTCATTGTGTTTTGGTTAAAGTGGAGTGTCTAGACTTTGGGCCGCTTTGTCCTTGTGACCACTTCTGTCCAGAAGTTACTTCCTACTTGTATGCCAAAACCTGGATTTTAGTTTGTCTTAGCTGCTATAAAGCGGAGTCATTTTAAAACCTGTTTTGAATATGACAAAAAGCGATGGATTTTTTTATGGAGACATAACAGAATACAGTATTCAGCAGAGCTTCAGCTTTCAGTTATGTAGGCATAGTCTTGTCACAAAGGAAGCTAAGATGTTAGGTACATGGACTTCAGAATCTGTTCAGTTGTTGTATTGCTATGTTGTGGGGTTTTTTTTAATAGTTATGGGCTAGAACACTTAAAAAAAACCCCAAACCCCAAAGCCAAAGCTGATGCAATGAAGTCCAGATTCAGTGTGTTTCTGATTAGGCAACTTCCTTTGTATTGAGTCATCTCATGTAATTGGGGCAGCAGAGGTAAGATAGCTCCTAAATACAGAAATGTGAGTCTTAATTGAATGCATTGAACTTGTAAGTGTTTTTTGATACACTTTCTGCTTTTGATCTTAGGGCCTTTCAGTTATCTTGATGATGTCCCATTTAAGATAGGAGACAAATTCAAAACCCCAGCGAAAGTTGGATTACCCATTGGTTTCTGTCTGTCTGATTCTTCTCAGCTTGTCAGAGAAGCCCAGGTAAGTGGCGTGTTTTGCTCTTCCACTCTCTTTCCCCCTCACCCCTGACCTTCAACATGTGGCGCTGTGAATTGCAAGTAGTCATAGTTTGCACACATGTTCAAATGTTAGTCTTATCCATCCTGTAGTGTCATTTTGTATGCCAGGCAGTAGTTGCAGAAGATCTGTTAGAATGTATAATAAGAAGATAAAAATATGATAGCCCATGCAAAAAGTTTTTACTTCTTATCACTTTAAAAAGCCTAATATCATTTCTTTTATTGTCTCTACTTCAAAAAAGCACAATGTTTTTGTATAAGTTACAGGTATAAATGTTACCCTGACTAAATTTGAGGAGCATTTTTAAGAGGAAAAAGGGTTAGAACTGATACGCCCATGCTATGGCATATTTGCAGTGTCTTGTTTGAAGGTAACAAGTATTTCTATGACCATAATAGTGGGATGAAGAAAAAGCCATATATAAATACCCCCCACTTTTTTATATTAAAAAATCATAGAATGGTTTAGGTTGGAAGGGACCTTAAAAGCTCATCTAGTTCCACGCCCCCTGCCGTGGGCAGGGACACCTCCCACTGACCAGGTTACTTAAAGCCTTGTCCAGCCTGGCCTTGAACACTTCCAGGGATGGGGCATCCAAAGCTTCTCTGGGCAACCTGTTCCTGTGTCTCACCACCCTGACAGTAAAGAAGTTCTTCCTAATGCCTAATCTAAATCTACCATCTTCCAGTTTGATGCCATTATCCCTCATCCTATCCCTACATGCCCTTGTGAAAAGTCCCTCCCCATCTTTCCTGTAGGCCCCTTTAGGGACTGGAAGGGGCTATAAGGTCTTCCTGGAGCCTTCTCTTCTCTAGGCTGAACAACCCCAACTCTGTCAGCCTGTCATCATGGGAGAGGTGCTCCAGCCCTCTGATCATCTGCAACTGGTAGTTACCATTGGTGTAGCAAGGATATCCCCTTTGGCTGGTGAGCCATTGGCACTGGAGTAGGAATACCAATATCTCTTAAACCAGTGAGTGTAAAACTCTTGAGTATTCAATCCCTTAGGAATCTTTTGGGGAGAACTAAGTAATATCGTATTGGTCTTTGGATGCAAAAATAGTCTGCCATAGTCTTGAATGACTTGTGGAACTTGTGGACAGGGTGG
Source organism: Chroicocephalus ridibundus (assembly GCF_963924245.1). Taxonomy (NCBI): domain Eukaryota; kingdom Metazoa; phylum Chordata; class Aves; order Charadriiformes; family Laridae; genus Chroicocephalus; species Chroicocephalus ridibundus. The sequence goes on along the minus strand of NC_086316.1, from coordinate 76,919,319 downwards.
TAGATCATTGGTGCCAGACCTGGATATGACTGTCCATCTGATAACCCATTAGACTTCCCCTTGCTACATCTGTTGTCCTGGGGGGCGAGGCTGGGATGGCTGTGAAACTCATCTTGCTCCAAAGCAAAACTAAATGTAGGAAGGAGACAAAATGTGATATTCTAATCCAGACTAGAGAAATTTTGCTGCTAGAGGCAAAATTAAGTACTTCTGGTGTCTTCTAGCTTTGCCAATCTGTAGGTTACAAGAGGTGCTGAGAAAAAAATGATGGCCTGTTCATGATAATTCATGTAGCTCTTATTCTGTGCTACTTATGTTGCTGTTAGATGTAGCAGCTATGTTCCTTACAATTAATCTTTTTTTTTCCTCTCCTTTCCCCTCCTACCCCCCGTCAGTATGACTTCTCACTGGAGAAGAAAACAATCGAGTGGGCTGAAGATATCAAAAAAATTCAAGCTGCCCAGAGAGAAGCTGAACGCAAAGCAGAAGAAGCACTAGGGAACTCAAAAGCAGCTCCAGAGGACAGCAACCAAATGGGGTTCTCAGAGGGGCCTTGCCCTGAGGCCATGCCTCCTCCCATTAACCCCATCCTCGCTAGCCTGCAGCACAATAGTATTCTTACTCCCACGCCAGCCAACAGCAGTGCAGTGAAGCAGAAGGTTCTCAGTCCACCTCGTCCAAAAGCAGACTTCAACCCAGCTGATTTTGAATGTGAAGAAGACCCATTTGACAAACTGGAATTAAAAACTATCGATGATAAGGAGGAATTAAAAAATATTCTTGAAATTCATGTTGGTACTACTGGGCCAATTGTTGCCCAGCTGTTAGATAATACTTTGCCCAAAGGAGGGTCTGAGTCTGTGTTGCAAGATGAGGAAGTTCTGGCATCCATAGAAAGGGCGACGTTGGACTTCAAGCCCCTTCACAAGCCCAATGGCTTTATTACTTTACCGCAGTTGGGAAACTGTGAAAAGATGTCCTTGTCTTCCAAAGTGTCCCTGTCCCCAATCACTTCAGTGAGCAATATCAAATCCCTGTCCTTTCCTAAACTTGACTCCGATGAGAGTGATCAAAAATCATCAAAGCTCATGAGCACTTTCCACAGCACTACCTGCCTACGCAATGGCACTTTGCTCAGCTCTTTGCAGACCTGTGCTCAGAGTAAAGCTAGTGAACTGAATGGACACCATATGGTTGGTCTTTCTGCTCTAAATGAGGACAGTGGCATGGAGACATCAACATTATCCTCGTCATCCAGGCTGCCTTCCCTGGCTGTGTCGACAGTTTGTACAGAAGAAGAATCATCTCAAAGCACAGCAACTACGGTAAACACACAGTGGATTAGAATTGGGGTTGCTGGGGTGATGTGGAGGTGCGGAAGCAGATGTTGCTTCTAAAATGTCCTGTGGCTGTGGTTTTAGGTTCATTTAATGGGGGTGACGTGTAAATCCTCTTAATTTACATGGCAAATTGATCAATCCAACAGGTCTTCATGCTGGCAGTTCTGAACCTCAGGTTATTACTCTGCAGGTCTCCCCAAAATATTATATTTTTAGACCAATTCTGTTGACTTTTCTTTCAGCTTTTCAGCCCTTGTTTGTAGTTGCACATCTTTTGAGCTCAGTATATAAGATGTCATTGGTCCTCTATTCTTGTCTTACCAACTGAGATACATCAGATTCTGAAGTGCTGTTAGGTTTTGAGTTAAATCTCATCTAGATTTGTACCTCAGCTTGCTTATTTATTTCATGGAAATTATGGGAAATGCAGGCTTTTCAAGGAAGAGAAGCTACAATAGATTAAAAAAGACACGTGCCATTTCATTCAGGAAAGAAAGAAGTGCTTGCAGTTGACCAGCTGTGAAAGAAATGCTGTTTTTTAAACAACTTTATTCCTAAGATCCTTTTAAAATCTAATCTTTAAGAAGAAGAAAATTATGGTGCTCTGAAATCTGGTATTTACCCTCTTCCTTGTGAAGGAAGGTGGAGGTTTGGTTGGTAGATACCAAAACCAGTCTTGAATGTTGTCTCAGATTGCTAATGTGATAGTTGTTTGCCATATGTCTCTGAGACGTGAGTTTGGCACTTTGTCTTTTCCTCAAACTTGTAGCAAGTTCTAAAATTACTTTGAGGACACTTAATTTCACGCCAGCTGCTGTCTTTGTCTCTTTGTGAATAAGAGCAGAAATTTGAGTAAGCTTGTGGGTTTTTTTTTCCCCAAGAACCTGAGATCTGGACACTAGTACTTGTGAAGCCTGGTGAAAGCTATATATATATAGTCAAATCCTCCAGCTGCTTCTTAAATAATCTGGTTTCATCCGTCCAATAGAAGTGGTTCTGTGGTCTTACTGGCATACTGTGGATTTTTGTGTGATGACCATGTTCTTTGAAACCAGTGACATTGCTGCTCTCCCACTGTTCTTTCACCTTGTTTCAGGCTTAGGTAAATGCACGATTAGTTGCGAAATACAGTATTCTGGCAACCGGTGTAATTGTTAGAGCACAGCAGAACAGCTGGTTATTGACCACTAGAATAAAATTAATACAGTGAACTTTGTCAGAAGCAGCAACGGGCTGAGCAGCTGCTCACTGAGACAGATCACAGGCTTGAGAGGCGAATGTATGATCATGTGTAGCTCAGAGGTGAAACCTCAAAGTGTGACGCATGACACATCTCTAGGGATTAACATGAAAGATCCCTTACAATTAGATAGATGGACATTCAGGTGGACAAATTTTTATTCTAACCATTCAAATCTCTATGCTGGATTAAAATTTACTAAAGATCAAGAGGGAAGTTGTAGTCTCGAGAATGCTGTAAGGGAAGATACAAACTGATAAACAGATAAATAAAAAAAAAAATAGACTTACTAACAGAAGTAATAAAGGTTTTCATTTGAAACTATTTCTGCTTTAGAAGTAGCAAATCAAGAAATAGGCATGCCAACAGAACTAGTTCTTCCTGTTTAAAATTCCAAGACTTCAGACTATACTTGTTTCAGGTTTCCACAGTACAGTCCCAGTGGCTGCAAGATGACAGCTGAGCTGCAAGAAATTGAAGTAAATGTAACGAAAGTATTGAAGTAGATGTAACAATAATCCTCAGAGTATGAAAGATAGAAGGGAGTCACGGTCACCGCCGTGGCTGGGAGCAGAAGGCTCATATGTCCCTTTTCTGCAAGGTTACGCAAGAATAGACCTGTCCTTTTTAGGAAGCCTCAAGACAATAATATGTCACAGTGTATTCTACAGTGATTTTTAGATACACTTTTTTTTTTCTTACAAGGCTAGAAATGATAATTTTGGATTTGAAGTTCCCACTGGAATTTACGCTTTACCAGTGAATTGGATCTAGGAATTTTTGAGTGGAAATAAACCTGTGATTTCTTTGAGGCTGCGCTGATTCTGTCCTGTGTGGTGCCCTGTCCTCTTTGTTAGAAGCTTGCTAGTGTGCTTTTTGCAGCATTGCCTGAGGGACAAATGACTAGTGAAGATGACAGGTTGGAACTAAACAAAACTCTTCAAACACCTGATCAGTGTATGATGCATTTTATTTAGAGAAGTCTCTGTTCACGGGAGAGAACGGGGCACTCCTGTTGGACCATTCAGAATACATACAGCTGCAGTAGTGTGATGTGTATGGGCACACCGGCTGCAGGCAGGGCTCCTGGCCTCTGTACGAAGTCCCTAAAAGCAGACACGGCGTGCAAGCACATACTAAAAGCACTGCACCTCTGCTTCCTGAAGGGCTCTGAGATGCAAGTTTGAGATGTAAGGGAGCGTGGCTACTGAGTGACCGGTCCTGTCTTTGTCCCATGGTATTCCTTTAGGTGTTTCCCTCCTCTGCTGGAAGTCACTGACCACAAGCTCAGGTTTGTCAAGCTCAAGTAGATTGAGGAGGAGAAGCTGGTTTTCCCAGGCTCTTGAATCTCTGGTGTCAGAAGCAGTTTTGGTTTTCCTGACTGCAATATCAATAACAAAGCATCATCCTTCAATTTGAAAACCAGCTGATTTCGGGGCTACTCCACACCCTTATTTCAGTGTATCCCGTATTCTAGTGCTTTTTTCTCTGGCCAAAGTGTCTGGAGAGGGTGTGTGAAGAGCTTTGAACCCCTCTACCACCATGGGGAGGGGTTCTTGGGCAAATCAGTTCATCAGACTGAATATGATTTCTCAGCCTTTGTCTCCTAGAAGAGAAATTCTTAACCCTGGAGACAAAAATGGGCAGAAATGCAGAACAAAACCTGCTTGGTGGTGGTTTGGGGTTTTTTTTGCAAATAAATGGAATTTAGCAAAATCCTAATTGGTTCTCTCGGAATTGGTTTTATATAAACAGTTTTTTGTTGTTTAGTTTGGGACCAAAGAAGGCCTTTCTGAAAGAAGTGGACAAGCTATCAAGCAATCTGTGTGGGCATAATAAGTATTAAGAAACGCAAGAAACTGAGGCTCTCGGTCCACAGTGATTTCTTGCATTTTTTTCTAATTCTATTTAAAATGGAGGAAGACTTTTAAATGAATGAATTGAAATGTGCAGATTGGGTGGGGCAAAGTTCTGCCTTTGCACTGCTGTTACCTTCGGCAAAGTGGTATAAAGCGGTGGGTTGGTTCTGCCCTCTGGTAGCCCGGTTCTGCAGAAATGGAGCGGGTGTAGAGCAGGGAAGGTTATCCAGCCTTGCTGGGATATTGGGAGCGGGACCAAGTGTTGCGTTTTGGCAGAAGAATCACATGTTCTTTTTACCCCGTGTGCCACATTGCTCATACATGGCATATGAAATGCAGTGCTTTGAGAGTCAAAAAGGGTTATATGTTTCTCTTAACCTATTTCATGGTCAAAAAGTCAAAAGAAGCCTCTAGCCAATGACTTCAAAATTATCAGTGTTCTTAAGCTGCGTAGCACTGGATCAAGAGCTGAACAGGAGCCAGCGTGTTACACTGAGCTGTATGAACTGCCATTACAGTGACAGAATAAACAAGCTTACAATTATTATGGGGGGGGGACATCCTTCTGTTTGTAGAGTGCTGAGAGAAGAAATGATCCCTGCGAAGGCTGTTCTATAACTACAGATAACTGCGTAATGTATGCATCTCGCATGTGGAAGCCTGATCAGACCACAAGTCTCCCTGTATGGTAGACTTATTCCCAGATCTCTCCCATAAAACCCTTCTCCCCCAGCTGTAGCAAATTGTGCTCAGTGATGCATAATGTTTATAGTCATCTTATTTGTGTGTTGGCCAACAGGTACACCCAGACTACCAGGAAACAGAACTCCCTGTGGTAAGTTCCCAAATACCTGTGTGCTTGCACTGGATTGTGTTTCTGAAAATCTCCAGAAGTAGTGTTCCTTTGAGTACAAAAAATCACAGGTGATGAGTAAACTTGGAGTGAAGGAAGCAATTTCTGTGCTTCCTCTGAGGTACAGGGTTTGGCTGTATCATACGGATCTCCACTGTTGCAAAGGCTGGGTATTGAAAGGTTTGGGCACACTGGTAGGAGGGGGTATATTGCTATGTATCTGGGTTGCTGATTGTTGTTTTGAGGGTATAAAGTATGGTGGGAGTCAGATTATATGCGCTGCTTGGTTTCATCCTAACAGCAAGTACCTTCCCAAGGACAGTCTAGAAAGCCTCTTGGATTAATTATGTTGGGGTATCCTGGTTCTGCACTAGCCAGGAGCAGGATGTGGGGATGCAGAAGATGACCATCACCTCAGCCTCTGGGTTTTCCCCTTTAGGTAACGCACCAAAATTTCCCAGTGTCTAAAGTGCCCAATAACACCAGCTGCACAAAGCGGTCGGGTGGCCCCGCTCCTGAGCTACAGCAGGCCCTCTCCGCTAGTGAGAGGCAGTGCGTAGAGATGGTCGTCAACATGGGGTACTCGCCTGAGAACGTCCTGAAAGCCATGAAGAAGAAGGGACAGAACATAGACCAGGTAAGAGCTTGTGCAACTGGAAAGAAGCCCTTGATTTGATGCTGACTCCGCTGGGAAACAACTTTGGGTTTGCCAAATGGATGGCGGGGGGATACTTTCATTCTAACAGGGGGTTGCAGCCTGTAGCCGCTGCAGTATTGACCATTGGAGAAGTTGTCACCTGGCAGTAAAGGCTCCCAAAACCAAACAAAAGCGTGTCTGTGCCTGTTTCTGATGAGAAGCTGCTTGAGTCAGGCACACCTGCAGGTGCTGGGCCAGAACTGTGCTGAGCTTGGGGTGGGCCCTTAGCTCCAGGTGAATCTGAGGGAGATACTGGGTCTTCCCAGGAGCCACAAAACTCTCTGAAGGAAGCTTAGTGTGGCTCTATGCTATGCTTAGTGCTGTGTGATTAAAAACAAACAGCAACTTCCCTCGTTCTGAGCACAAGGGGTTACGATGCTGATGTCTCTCCTTGCAGAGAGATTGGCCCCTGCAGGCTTACGACAGCCCTGCGAGGCTCTTGCAAGGCACCACTGACTGCACCACTGACCGACTTTCTTTTGTGGGTTCTGGTTGTGGTGCTTCCTGTCTCGTGTGTTGCCTCAAAGGCTTGCTAAAACCAGGTCACAGAGCATAAAGTGCTGCAGGGTGAAGCGTGGCTCTGGGTCTTGGATCCACTTCAAACAAACATTTTAAACTGGGGAGAGCGTGGCCAGGCTTTCTGTGCTGACCTGAAGCAGGCTGTGTGCTGCACAGAGCATCGTCTGGTGGGACTGTGCCTGAGGAGTGTCCCAGTGGCTTCTGCTTGTGGACCCCATCTGCTTACCCACTACCTACACGTTGAGAGCGGTTTAAGCTGTGTGCTGGAGTGAACCGTAGTATCAAATGGTAAAAATGTCCCTTAGGAGGGCAGTTTTAAATCCTGCTGCTTTTGCAGGCTGTGTTCTTTTGCCTTCCTAGCATTACCTATCTGACCCTTCCCCGTACCTCTCAAAGCTGAGGACAGATAAGAAATTGGGCAGTGGTTTCTGGGCATGTGAGCTGGGGTTGATCTTAAAAGGCTGCCTGCTTTCAGATTGCATCATCTCTTGTGGCTGTTTGAGAGGAAGCTAAAAGCTGACACATCTTGACTGCTGGACCTACAGTTTCATTTTTAAAACTTGTAGTATAAAAAGCACGGTTAAACTTCTGCCTTCTGCTCAGTGATCAGGCATGGAAGGCTAAAGATAGGCTTCTGAGACTGTTTTGACTAGAGTGGAAGGTGAGGTTCAGAGCTGGTGGGAGAGCACAGGAGGTCAGAAGGACTTGTCTGTTTTCTCAGAACAAGCTCTGGTATAAAGAGCATCTCAGCCCTACTTGGAAGAACTTTATCTTGGTCCCTGGTGAAGCCTCGGGTAGAGTCGTCCTCAGCCCCTCTGTGTACAGAGATGATATTCAACCACTTGCTGCAAATGCCTCTCTCCAAACTTAGGGTTTTTTTTCTTCATTCCCTACAGGTTTTGGATTACCTGTTTGCACATGGACAGCTTTGTGAGAAGGGCTTTGATCCACTTCTTGTTGAAGCAGCTTTGGAAATGCACCAGTGTTCAGAGGAGAAGGTGAGTGCTAAGGAACAGAGAGAGTGTGCCATGATGGGGAATTCTAGCAGCAGTTCCTCTGACTGATGTAATTCTGGCTTTCATGGTAGTGCTGCTTTGTTTACAAAAGCAGACTGACAAAGGACATCTTTGCAGTGATAAAGCAAATACGTGTTAAAGCATTAGAATTCTACTGCATTGTTTTATTACTGTCACTTGCATGCATTTTTATGGGCACAGATTTTTTTTTTTTAAAAGAACCTGCTTATTCTGGTTGTAATGTTTTGAACTCAGAGTTCTCTTGTGGGCGAGGTGCTTGGTATGGAGACAGTTAATTTCAGAAGCAGCAAATTTATCTTTCAAACCCTGCCAGCTTGCCCTGGCCGAGAATTTTCTTACAAACGCATCTGCCTGTCTGCTCAGCAAATTGTGTTATGCCCTGCTCTGGAAGAAGTTGGAAAATACAGTTTTTGGGGTCTGGTTCATTGTCTGTGTGCTTTACCGGCACCAAAGGTACAGAGGCAGGAGTGGGTGGCCAGGGCAGAGGACAGCAGTTATGTATGTCCCAAGTTACATGAAATCTTTAGAGGTGCAGCCCAACTCCCTGGACACACATACGCTTTCCTGCCTTTTGTGGGCTTAGTGATGAGCTTGCAAACAGAGGAACAACAGCGTGAAAATGGGAGAAGTGTCTGAGTTCAGGAAACATGTTTGCTACTGGCTTAACCCCAAAACTGGAAATGGCTAACTTCCTGATTGCCCATTTCAACCTGCTTGCTGGTTTGGGGGTTATTCTTTCCGCCGGAGTGGAGGCCCTGTAAATCGCAGAGGGTTCATAGAAGTCTGATCAGCTGGTTCACTTCTCGTCGCTTTATTTTTTTCAAAGGTCAGGGAGTATTTGTGATTGATGTCAGTAGTATCATACACAGTGTGTCCAATAGGGTTTGTGCTAATCCCCCAAGTTTGCCCTAGATCTGAAGTGCCAATTGATGACAAGGGCCACTGTACTGTTCCCAAAGTTGAAGTAACTTAAAAAATATTCACATGCAGCAGGAGCTGCTGGATGGGGGAGCAGGGTGTTGTTAATCAGCATTTTTGGGAGCTCAGATTGGGCCAGGCTGATAAATTGCCTGCTGGGAGAGGGACACTCGCACAGACTGAGCTTTGGTGCCCTTGCTGAAGTGGATTTTGGAAATGCAGGGCTGCAGACACAGGGGACTGAAGGTGAGGTTTCATGGTCTGCTGCACCCAGAGCTTTGCCGGCTCTGGTGTGAGTGGACTTTCTCCAAATGGAGCTGGGACAGCCTGTACTTGGGGAGGAGGAATCCACCCTGTGGGGTGCCCCGTTGCTGAAGACTGGCTCTGTGCTACACTGCCACCAAGCACTGATCCTCTTTTCTCTTGCAAATAATAGACTGTCTGTGTCTTTCAGATCACAGAACTTCTCCAACTAATGAGTCAATTTAAAGAAATGGGCTTTGAACTGAAAGACATTAAGGAGGTCTTATTATTACATAACAACGACCAACACAACGCTTTGGAAGATCTAATGGCCCGTGCAGGAGCCAGCTGAAAACACATTCCTGGATTCTCAGCGTGCAACAGAGCAGGACCGGCCCCGCCACCTTCACATCCAGTGTGACTTGCTCTCGGCAAGGAGTCCAGCTTTTTGCATACACGAGAGAGTGACTGAGCAAGCCCGCCTGCGTGCATCACTCCAGCATTTCTCTTTCCACTGAGAGCCAACTTTCTATCTTAAATTAATTTTTTAAAGTGTCCTTTCCTAAGTTTCCTTTTTTCCAGCTTGGCCACGGAGAGTTTAGACTGCCCAACCTCTACTCTACATTGTATATAGGTAGAGACAGGAGTGGTTTCCCCCCCTCACTGTTGCACTGGAGTTGGATGGAAGAATACTAAGTTGGTTATGAAACTAGGATGCTTTGGTTCTTTGAAGCTGCTTTCATGGTGTCTGCTTGTACTGAATTACTTGACTGTGGCACAATCCAGATTAACTGGTTAAATTTGACCTTTAGTGCAATGGAGTTTTATTTTTTGGTTGAAAGTTAGTCTGTAACTTAGTAAAACACTGGTTCAGAAACTGTCGCTATGCATAAAGAGAGAAGCTGTTCTTCTTGTGGGTGTTTTTTTTTTTTTCCCCACCCATGCATCCAACACTTCTGCCAGACATGAGTGTCCAATGCCGAGTGGTGTGTAAGTTCTCTTGAAACAGGTAAGCTGTGAACTCTACCTGGACCTGCAGCTTGAGTTGGTTCTTGAACCTGAAGGCAGAGAGCGGGGGCTCAGTATTCTTAATCCCCCAGGCTTGTAGGATATTTAAGACAATGCCCTGCTAGGAAATCAGTTATCTTTTTGTTTTAAATAATACCCAGTGTGGTGCAGGAGGTTTCTTTCAGGCACTTTCTTTAAAACAAATATACTCACTGCATTAGTTCCATTTTTCACACTGCTGTAGAACTACGTAGGAACATCTAGTACTAGAAATCAGGTTTGGGGTTGGTTTTGATAGTTCAAAGTATTACATTGTACATTGTTCAAGTTCTAAATACATAAAATATCAGCAGTCTTGAGCAATCTTTCAAGTAATTTGCTAAATATTTTGATTCTGCAGAAGAACAACTAATAAAACCCTCGAATATAACTCCCAGTGTCATGGTTCGCATCTCTCATGCTCTTTGGCTTCAGCAGATGAAGAACGTGCTGGATCCTGCCTGCCCAGGTGCTGCTGGCTCCCGTAGGCAGGCGTGAACACTCTGTTGGGCAGATCAGCCAGAGGTCTCCAAGCAGGCGGTGGAATGTGCTGCTTTTTTCGGTGGCTTATTTCTGTTTTCTTGCAAAAACCAAGCCTAGGCATACAAACTCATGTTAGAGTGTGGAGCTGGGAGCACTGGACGTCAGGTGGGGAGAATGGCTCAGCTCCTTGCCTCAATTTAGGTTTTTCAATAGGAGGTTTTAGGTCATTAGGACCCCAAAGAAGATGGCATTTGTCTCCATTATGTTGTTAATTTTATATGACCAAAACTTCAGACTCCGGTGTTAATTCCTGGCATTCTCTGTATACTGCTCAACTATGTTAATTACATACCTGTACTTAAAATGATGCCGAGGAGAGATGTAGCTCACAAGTATGTAGGAGATGGGGAGATGGATGACAAGAAGGACCAGGGCAGGTTGCCTTGCATCGTATCCCATAGCGTTGAGCTTCACCAGCTTCTAGTGGTGGGGCTGAAACTAAAACTTGTTGAAGAAGGACATTCAGCAGCTGCTGCCTCTGCAGGCACAGGTAAAGTGGTTGCCTAGCCTTCCTTCCCAGGTGGGAAATGTGAGTTTGAAACAAGGAGAGGGGGTTCCTAATTAATCAGAAAAGCTGGAAAACAAAACACAAACTGCTTTGTTGTCATTGCTGAGAGCATTTGGCTGTGTTGCTGTTTTTGGCTTTCTCAAAATGAATATCCAAACAAGTCTGTCTGCTATTGGACAGTCCTGAAGGGGCTAGAAGTCTTGCCAGCAAAGAAACAACTATTTAGACCAAACCTCTGAATAAAATCGTCTCTTTGGTTGTGTTAATTAGTGTGTGTTAAGTTCCTTTACAGTCCCCCCACGGGGGCTGGCTCTCAACCCCACTACACTAACCACCCTGCTTACAGAGGCGGGTGTAGAGGTGAGAGCAGAGAGGTGAAGATGGAAAGTGATGCCTGTGAAGCTGGTCTCCTTTCAAAGAGACATACCTGTCTGTGTCTTCCCTGGTGGCGTTTCTCTCACTGTGGTGGTGAGGTTTCTGGGTTTACGTCACAGGGTGGCTGAAAGATGGAAGCGTGTTTCTGGGGCGAGTTCTCACAGAAGGAAAGACCACAGAGAGAGGGGATTAACCTGGTCGCTTAGGGGAAAGGCACTTCTGAAGAAATGTATAACAAGTGACAAAATGTGATAAGATTTGGATATTGTTTTGGGCACCATGCATCGCTGGTGACTAGTACTGTCATTCCCTGCTGTCAAGTTACAAACAAAGCTCAAGCTGGAGGTGGGGAGGTCTTGCTGGTGGCTGGTGTGAGGCTGGTGAGATGACTGCATCCCCACTTGAGACCGTAGGGCTTTTCCTTAGGTTCTCAGGTCAGATTGATTTATGTATCTGGTTCTTGGCACTGCTTTAACTTTGTCAGAGGTTGTTCTGCCACCTTCTACTACCTGCTGCTAGACACTGAGGTCTGGATGCCTTGGTGGGGAGGCTTGGGAGGAGAAGTGTAGAGGCAGAGCCAAAACTGGCAATTGTGCTTTCAACCAGAGATCTCCTGAGCTGCCTCCTGACGGTTCTGGACAGCAGCAGCCTGGTGAGGAAACTGGAGACCCATCAGTCCCCCACTCGGCCACCGAGGATTCCCACTCTCCCTGCAGATTGCTGGAGACCTGGTGGGATGAGAGGTGCCACTGTGGTCGCTGCCTTGTTTTGGGGGATCCTACACTCTGTCACGCAGCAGGAGCTGCAGGCGCCCCCAGGGCTGCAGCGTGCCCTGAGGCTCTCCTGGGCTGGCCTTATGGCTGCTGCGGCGGCCTGGCTCTGCCAGAGCAGCCCTGGGCAGCATGGGTTGCCCACCCCAGAGCTGGGGAGACTGTCAGCTTCTGGTAGTGGTGAAGCAAAACCTGGTGCGAGGGTTGTTGTGCTGCCGCAGGCTGTTCGGGTTGGCCGCGTGTGGCTGGAGGACAGCTTCCCAAACACCAGCTGCCTCAGCAGACCAGGTGAGAAGGGGAATTCTCAGCCCCAGTTAATCTTATGCAATCAAACAAATGGGCATTTTGATCACATTTACTTTCAAACAAGTTTTACCAGAGTTATGTAGTAAATTGAATTTTTATTTTAAATAATGTCAGTTGTTAAAATATCAAGCATCTGCCATGAGCATTAATAGTCTTTGTTACACCTGAACACAAAAGTAAACCCAGTTTAGTTCTGTATGTATTTGATTGTACATGTCGAGGCTTTCCTAATCTCTGACTGCTGTAACGACACTTCCACATAACGTTCCTCAAGTTGAAGTGAAAACCATTTGTATCAGGTGTCAGTGCAATATCCAGACAGCAGGAATAGGATGACACTTTTAAAATGCTCATTTAGCACACTTTCACACAAAAATTTAAGCAGCATCTAGGTAATAACCTTAAGCGTGGAGAGAAAAACGTTGCTGTTTTTGACAACAGCGTTGGTAGTTTCGTTTGCATACCAGAAGCCCAGTTTTGGGATGTCCTGGGCATGCAGCACCTCAAGCATCTCTGTAGTCCTGTTATTGCCAAGGATGGCTGGATTTGCACAGACAGGGCTGCTTTATTTTTTTTATTATTTTTATATATATTTGTATATATTTATTTTAGTCAAGTCTCACATAAAATTCTGAGAACAGACTGATAATAAAATCTTACATTTAACAAGGTATATTCTTGTGGATTGCCTGGATGGCTCCAGTTTTTAAAAAAAAAAAAAAAAAAGATTGCCAGACCTTGGAAAACTGCTGCGTTATTTTTGTTGTTTGGTTGTTGTTTCTCAGTGTTCCTGGCCATTCCTCCAGGGAGCGAACAGTTCCTGCTCTGGGAACTTGCACCGAGGCTCCAATCTGCCAGACAGAATTGCCTTTGTCACAGTAGACTGATGAGGATTCAGAGGTGGCTCAAAGGTGGTTGCTGACTTAACTCTCATCTCTTCTGCCCGTGGAAATTTTCAGTCACGCATCTTGTTGTTACAACCACCTCTGAAACTACCGAGGTTCGGTTGCAGCACTATCGGCTGTGCGAATGGTTCTTCCTTGTGTGTTGCTTTAGAAAAGGCCAGCTTGGGTAAGAGACTGAAAATGCCTGTGAATGTACTTTGCTGAGCTGCTCTGTAAAAAAAAAAAAAAAAAAGTGAAAGTACAATCAACTCATCTCCCAAATGTCGGAGTACGTGGAGGTGAAGGTTTCCTCCCTAACCACTGCATTACTGGCTGGGCATCTCTTCCTCTGACCTGTGCGCGCATCCTACAGCCCAGCTCCAAACAAAGTTGTGAAACTCCTCGGCAGCTCCCCAATAGCTCTGTTTTCTGTATCCTCACTGAGGAAGTGGGGAAACCGCTCTAAGTGCTCACATCCATTTATGCTTTCAGAAGGTGCAAGGACTACCCAACCACCACGTCTTCTCCTCCCTCTACGCAGGGGAAAGCTCTCCCTGACCCCAGGAGGTGGAGGGAGGCTCTCTTAAGAGTTGCTTGACTGAAAGGGGATGCCTGCTCTTCCCTCCATGGCTTTAACAAGACGCTGGGTGTCCCACTGCTTTATGGCGCTCTGGTGGCTGTCAAGCTGTGCACAAATACCAAAACACGGCTGACACAGAGAGTGTTGCTCCTAGAAGCCTCATTTATCTGGGTGAGGAAGGCTTCCAAGCAGGTGGCTGGGAGACCTGGGTTCAGGTGTGACTAGCCGCTGGCCTGTCACCTGGACACAGGAGCCACCTCGAAAGCCATAAACTCAGACCCTGCAGGGGCTCTGCTCTCTGCTGCATGGAGTAATCCAGTCTCAATTGCAAGATGGGGACTAACCAATGTTAAAAAAAAAAACAAAACAAGAAGTCAGGGCACTGATGGAGGACTTTCTTCTGTTACAAGTCCTCCCCTTGCACGTCTGTTCCCCAGGGCTACGCTGTGTGACATTCCTGGGAGTGTTTGCACCAAATATGCAACCCAGATAACCAAGTGTCACTGCGATTACTGTATCCCTGCTCGGCCAAACCTGGGCTCTTCGGGGTAGCTGTAGAAGCAGGCAGCAACATTCACAGCTGGTCAGACAGCCGTGTTCCCTTACCCTTGGCATTTCTGGCTACTGAGCAGGCTTTGATTGAGCTACTACAGGCATTACTGAGGAGACACTGAGATGGCCGAATGTGCTGCGACAGCCCTAATTTTGGAGTGGGAGCACTCGCGCAGCGTGTTGTCAGCTGAGCATGTTTCAAGGTCACTTGTGGCTTCAGCAAGTAGATTTGTTTTGCAGCTCAGATATGATGCATACAGCAGCAGAGCTTTTGCAGGGCTGCAGCTGATCATGCTGTAGGTCTTGATTCAAATTTGAGCTTCACGTAACAGCACTGTTAGCAGCTTCTGAAATCCCACTGCCTCTAACCAGACCCTGTTTGATGTGAAAAATCAATTCCGTTGACCCAGATGATGAGCTGTGCCGTGGTGCAGAAATCAGACGTCGCTTGTGGCAGGTAAGCTGTTGGCCTCTCACTATTGGCAGCAGGATGAAACCCACATGCTTATTAACACTCTAGATAAACCTTTGGTACAAAGTCCCTACTAAACCACTCATTACCCATGAGTTAAACCACCTCTTTCAGGAGCTCTGGAGTGTTCATCCCAAGCAAAAACCGAAAGTGACAATTGCCTTCCTCTTTCTGAAAGCAACAGCACGTCTTGCCCTGCCTTGACTTCCATTTACTCATGGTGTAGGTACGTTAGTGCACTTAACAAAGAGTGGCTTCTCTCTTTTTCTTGGCTTCTGTTTGCAAACACTTTTCTGGATAGCTTTTGCGCATTTCTGTTCAGTCCTGTGTCTGGCTTCAAAGTGTTTTTTCTTTCCTCCTCTTTTTCTTGGCAATACTGGAGTGGCTTTAACATGTGAGAAGCTGCTATGAATACTGTGGACAGGACTTCCTGCTGCTTGGTGAGATATTTAAAGGCTGCTGAATTGTTATTCTTAAGAACGCTGGTATTAAGGAAATACAAAAGCTTGTGGTGCCAAGCAGTCGTCTCTCATTTACTCAGAATTCTCTCCATCCTTATCTAAAATGCACACTAATCAATCACAAACATCAAGCCAAAATCTATCCCCTATCCACCCACACTCTGCAGCACCAAGTGTGGCGAAACACTGGCTGGCTGTTTCCGTAGCTGTTCTGGTGCACGTGCAAGCAAGGAAAGTTTAAACTGGAGGAGGTGTTTGCAGGGACGCGTCAGCACCAGGAGAGGCTAAATAGAGCTGAAGCTGGGCTCGCATCATTTGGATACACTTTGACTTCAGCACCAAGACTTCATCCAGCTTGGTCACGACATTCTGAAAATCCTGGTGAGGAAGGCAAAAGGAAAAGTTTAGGGAACAACAATAGCAGCAGGATGGAGAAAAAAAAAATCAGCATATTTTAGGTACTGCAGCAGTGCATAAAAGCATGTTTTCCATTCTGCAGTGTAGTAGATTAAATCACTGTTTCCTTATTAAAGTCCCTTACAAAAAAAGGTCAATGCCTCTAACTTACTCTGGTAGTTTTATCTGTTGGTGAAATTACAGCTAATACAATGGTTTAAAAATAAAAATAATAAAAATGTATAAAGCACCTGTTATCACCTTTCTACACGGGTTAGCTTTTCAGAGGTTTGACACAGGCACCAGTCATCTGACATATAGTGTTACAATGTACTGAACTTTCTCCTGCTGGATCTAGCAATCATGAAATTACAGGGAGAGTTGGGTCACTCCTTGATCAGACATAATAACCCATTCTGGGGAGACAGAAGGGATAATTTCACACCAGATCACGGGGCCAGTCACACTCCTGCATGGCTACAGGTCTGCTAGATCTGACATGGGAAACAACAGCAGTGTATATAGCCTCAGCCAAGGGGAACTCTGTACCTTCCATAGCAACCTGCCACATGGATAAAAAGTGATATGAAACTGTGATTAAAAATTTAAGTAGGGCTTGTATTAATAAGGGAGCATTCAGACTCACTCTTCTCTCCAGCTGAGAGCAGAGTTTGGTGCCTCTGTTCACAGGTCAGTGTCTAAGACCCCAGGAGGTGTCAGCATCCTCAGGGCTCGGGACTTCAGCTGCCACCGCATGAAAATCAATGACTCAAAAGC
The DNA here is from genome assembly GCF_963924245.1 of Chroicocephalus ridibundus. Classification (NCBI taxonomy): domain Eukaryota; kingdom Metazoa; phylum Chordata; class Aves; order Charadriiformes; family Laridae; genus Chroicocephalus; species Chroicocephalus ridibundus. Next base: position 76,902,942 of record NC_086316.1, on the reverse strand, counting down.
TTATATGGCAGGACTCCAGCTCTCTCATGCACTGTATCTTTGTCTTACAGGGACATCAGGACTGTAATGAAGACCAGCCCAGCTGCCGCAGCATATTTTTCTTAAGCACTTTAAATACCGCTTGGTTCAGTATGTGGCCGATCTTGGCAAGAGTCTCCCCTGCGGCCAAAGTTTCATGGCTGGAGAAGTTGCAACCATCTGAAAGTGGAAGGAGTGAAACTGATATGGGAAGTCCAAGCTGATTTAATTGCACAAAGAAAGGTCATGCTGTGAAATAACACTACAGCATATATTATAAATTATTCATACACTGCTGAGAGGCCTGGCAAGCTTGTCGCAATTCTGCTAGCCAGAAAATGATTGCTTGCTGCAATGGCCAAATAAATGGGGAGGAGGGCTGGTGTCCCAACAGACTTAGGACAAACAATCTCAAAAGACTTAAAAAAAATTAAAAAAATAAAAGATTGCTTTCTATCACTGCATTCTCTGCCATAAAACTAATACAGTCTATGGCTCTTGTGCTGCTTTGTAAACTTCTATATGTTATCTGGTACCACACCACACGCAGCTGGAAATCAGAGCAAATAAGCCACATGGTGGCTCCATTCTGAAATCCCTGAGGCAAGAGTCCTTGTAGCTGGACTTCATATCAGAACTGTGATAAGAATTAAAATGGCTTTATAATGTAATGTAGTAATGGAGCTTGGCTTTAGTGATGAGAGAACTGGGAAGGCAGGAGGTTCTCACTGGGAAATGTTAATAGTCTGGGTGAGAGACAAGACTTCTCACACAGCTGTCGTGCATCCGTCTGGATGCAGGAGAAACAGAACTGGGATTGCCTGGCTAGCAGTGGGGCCATGCAGCTGCCAGTCTTTAGGTCTAGCCCATGCTACCCCTATCTGAGACAAGGATAAGCCAAGAAACATTGAGTGACAAAAGTCAAGAGCCTGTGAGGGTGCAATGTGATGGGCAAGGGACTCCCAGAAGGAAGAGGCAATGTGGCACTATGCCACCAACTGTGACATCCCCATGTCATGCTTTAGGGGCGTGCTGATTTCTGTGGTATTGACTTACTTGCTCCAGCCTATAAGGAGAAAAACATCACATGGAAAGACGCCCTGTTTAGTACAGTCTGGTACCCGTGATGCAAGATAAGAGAAAGCTCTTTTATCAGAGACAAGCGGTTCAGAGTTGGCCCGTCAGTCTCCTCCTTCCCCAAGGACCTGGCAGTGTGGAGACTGGCAAAGACACAACAGGTACTGAAAATGAGTGGCATCTCCTAGGACTCAGGGAGTCATCAGAGAATAAGGAAGAACAAGGATGTCACATCACTAATTCAAGCTAACAGTCTCTAGCAGGTTCAACGGGCACTGAAATGAGCATCTGAAACACTTACCGTTGATGACATCTGATTTATCAAGCACTCTTCCTTGAAGCACAAGGATGCCATTTCATCCAGCTGCTGCCGATGGGCCCGAATTACAGCCTGTCTGATTAACATAAAATATACCACTGGTTACTGGTAGCTGGCACTGGTAGCTGTGCTACCTATAATTACTGTTGGTCTCAATAAACCTTCAAGAAGGAGGAATACCCCAGAGGAACCTTTGCTGTCCTGTGTCCCTGGCATTCAGAAAGTGCACACCAGGGCTCCTTGAAGTCCAGTGAACTGCACTGGTTTGGGGTTAAAGATGACCTTGATGCCTGAGGATTGCTCAGAGAGGATTGACCACAGCCTCTCATTAGCATAGGCAGCACAGGGGCACATACTGCTTTTTACTGTAGGGAAATCTAGGAGAAAAAAAATTGGCTAATTAATTGGTGAAATGGCTTACTACCATAAGTGGTGAAAAACAGGCAGAGTGGGAAGGCAGTGCTGCTGCTCATTCCTCTGAGCAAATTTCTCTGACCAACAACACATTTTCAGTCACGTGAATGCAGTTCAGTCCTTGGGAGCTGACAGCCGCAGCTCATAGTACTCTGAAGCTTTACGCTACACCTTCAGCGACTGCCCAGCTGCTCTAGCTTTTTTTCTTTCCATAGGGATGGAACAGCTATCACTGGCTTCTTTATGGGAGGTTTCTCTATATTTTAGGTATTTTATAGCTTATAAGAAACCAATTAGTTACTGAGAACTGGAGTTTGTGTTACAATATTCATTCCTCTAGCATTATTCTAGGAAGTTCTAATAGAATAATTGGCTTCCTGTGAGATTTTAAAATATCACTCAATAACAAGCAATCATATATTTATAAGATAATGACTACAAATCATTGTTAATCTTATTAAATAATTATTTCATAGATTGATTTCCCATCGGTTTTTAAAGTACACATGAGTATGATATACAAATAAAGGCAAACGTGTCACATGTCTAGAATTTTTAAGCTTCATGACAAACTTCAGTGATGAGCAAGACTTACTGTGCCTTTTCTAGGGCTTCCCTCTGCCATTTTCCCATCTCTGGTGTAGCACTCAGAGAGCTGCTGCTGGACATGCCTGAGGGGCTTTTTGCATTTGTTAAGGGCTTATTATCTTTGGTTGCAGATCCTGAATCCGCAGCAAAAGTCTCTTGGGTAAAATTACTCTGCATTAACTTGTTTTTTAGCAAACCCATTTCCTCATTGCTGAACGATGACTTGTCTGGGTCTTCAAAATGACTGAAGTCCTCATTCCTCGGTCCCGACTTGGGCTGCAACAGCAGGCTGCTTGCTTGAGAGGGGGACTGGGCTCCGTAATCCATATTTCCCACCCTGAGAAAGCATGGTGCACCTGAAAAATAGCTCTTTTCAGGTATATCTGCATTCATTTCCTGAGCCATAAGCTCAGCACTGTGTCCTTGATTTGAGTTAGATTTTCCTGAATTACCAGTACTATCTTTAACATCAGCACCACACTGTCTGCCACCTGAGTATTCTTTGCACATTGAGGTACTGAGAAACGAACCACCCTCTCTCTCTCCCCTGGAGCCTGTAGATTCAGCTGCAGACGTTTCTGTCAGGTCACGTCCAACAAATAATCTGTGAACAACTCCTTTCTTTGATGAACCTGAGCCTAAAAGGCAATAGCACGGCTTCACATCACAGCAGGCGGGTGAACGCCACTTTTCCCCTCTTTGTGGGGAATGCAGCAGAGTACAGTGTCTTCCACCATGACGCATTTGCTCCCCTAGTTCCAGCATGCTGTCTGTCAGAGCTCTGCTTCTCGTACACTGCCAGCCTTCTTCCTCAAACCTGTTCTGGGAGCCATGCGTGTTCCTGTCTGACACCTGCTTCACACGGGGGGACTTCTCTTGGTTAGAAGACGCTGTGTCTGTATCAGTGGTTTCCTCATAATCAGGAAGGGATACCATGAGAGGGGCCATTAGCTCAGAAGTGAATTCTGCAGAACAACTGGAAGATCCACGATGGTTAACACTATTTTTTTGAGCGTTCCATTTTACATCTCCTGCAAGGGCAGGTTGTCGATCCAAATTGGATTCTTCCTTCTCCTCATGGTGGAGGTCTATCTCTTTGCACTCTGGAGTTCCCGATTTCAGTACAGGAGAAACATATGAGTTTGAAGCATCCTTTTCTGGAGTTAAGGTGGCTTCACTGGAGTAAACAAGACATCTGTGCTTGGATTTGTACTGTTTGTGATCAGCTAGGAAATCTTTGCCAGTTTTCCAGTTACAAGCAGGATCTTCTTGCAGGCAGTAAGGTTTTTCCGCAGTATTGCTTGGAGAGGACTCAATAGATAAGTCATAGCTCCAGTCTGTTGGAGTTTTGTTGCAGTCTGCATTTTTAATGGATTCCTCTGTCTTTGGGCTGTCCTTACTACAATCCCAGCTGTCATCTAGTTCATGTTCATGTGTGGGTATTGCATGTTTAAAAAATAAGTCCTGTCGCTTTTGGCCTTTTTGCTCTTCTTCAGTTCCTTGTTCTCTTTGATGAAGGAAAAATGAATGTTGACTGCATTTGTTGGTGTTTCTTCTTTTCACGCTCTTTTGACTACAGACAGGTGAGAAAGAATCTTCACTGAAATCACTGTCATCCAGATCTTCCAGCTGCATCCCCTCTTTGCTCTGTACTTCTGTGGGAGCAAGGCTCAGCTCCTGCTTCACTTGGATGTCCTGGGGCTTGTATTGCATTAAAAACCTCTCAAGAGGTTGATAGTTCAATTTTTGCTGTAGCATAGGTGGCTGCTGAAACTGCTGGTGATAAAGACGCAAATGCTCTTCCCTTTCCTTCTGAAAGGGAGGCAGATTTGGCCAGGTTTCAACACATTGTTTAGCATAGGTGTTTCCCCATTCCTGTCTGCCGTCAGAAGGCAGATTTCCATCTCCAAAGGAAAAATCAGCTCTAGAAACAATCTGTTTCTGAACAGGTTGTACTGTCTGGACTTTCAGGCACTGGACAGGTGGTCTGTCTTGCACGTACTTGTCTCTCTGGCCACTCTCTTTTGTTTCTGCCATGGCAGCATTTTTGATGCTGAAATCCTTCGCAGCGGGGTTCTTTTCAGAGTGAGGGGACAGATCATCAGTTTTCTTCTTCAGGGGATGTGCTATCCGTAGGACTCCCTTAACTGGGCTAGCATGGTGGAACCATGGTGAGCTAGGGTTTCCTTTGTAGGCATGTGTTTTGTTGAGTCCCTTGGGGGTAGAGCTAAAAGGGACATTCGGTTGCTGAGGTGTTGCAGGACAGGCCTTTGTTTTTGTAGCGTTTGAGGGATGCTGGAGGCCTAACTTCACTTTCTTTGGAGAACTCTTTTCACCAGGTGGCAAAGAGGCAGAGTTTTGGACACGTTTTGGAGATACATTTCCAGCAGTCCGATGCCTGTTTGTGACAGGGGTAGAACACTTAATCCCTTTCTTCAGCTCTTTGACCCTGTAAATGAAGCTGGCTTTAGAAGATGTCATGCTTTCAGATAAATAACAGTGTCTTCTGAACAAACGAATGCTTTCACATATTAAGGCTAAACACTGAATTTAATGTCATGATTTCTGGTTTAATTGTCAGTGATCCATGCAGGCATCAAAACACCTCTGCCAAAATGCCTGAACTTCTGGGAAGTTCACACGGTGCCAGGTGAAGGCAAGCTAGCACTCTCCACAGCACACCATCAAGCCCCACAAGATACAAGCTAGGGCTTTGGGAATAGTTGCAAAGGGGCCTGCTAGCTAAGGTGATATGTTTACAGAGCTATGGTGCTCCTAAATCAGAATCATCACTGCAACCATGAAGAGCTGCTTACCTGGTATCACCCTATTCCCTCAACTGTTTCCTTTATGCCTTAAGCTCCTCTTGTCCTCTTAACTCCAGCATTGTACAGCCTGCAATTTACCTCCTCCTGTGTAGGAGGGAGGCTAAAGGACTTGCACATATTCTAGGCAGAACTAAAATACAAAACTAGAACAAAACTTTCGGTTGCTGAGGTTAGTAATCCTGCAGTTACAAGGAGCACAGTGATATAAAAGCTATCATCAGAAAGGATTTACAAGACCCAGAGCATTTCAAGACCAAACATAAGAGTTGGAACAGGCAGGGATTTTATTTGCATTGTGAAAATTACATTTCTTTCCTAAACCAGCATTTCCAATGTAACCAAAATAAAATATAACCGCAAACATCATACATGACTTTTTTCTTTGTTTTTCACCTTGGCGAGATTGAGCTTCATCACCTACCTGTCAGCGTATCGTAAAGTGTTCAGGGTATGCTCTGTAGCTATGTGGCTAGGTGATACATTGGCTATCATACATGTCTTGGAATTTCCAATGAAAGAATCCTTCAGCACCTAGGGTTGGAAGGAAAAAAATAAGATTCTTAGCAATTTGTTACCTTGCATTTCCTGTAAATTAGCAATGCGTACAGAGGCAGTTTAACATGAGTCAGATGATGCACAGTTACTGTCTCTGTTTTTAGTTTTTTTTTTTAAATGCAGTCCTCCTGTCCGAACTTGTCTTGCAATTCTTTGTTTACAATTTAAAATGAATACAAGTGTTAATCAGGGGTCTGAACAAGCCCTTGCACCAGGTGCCACAAGGGTGCCCATATGTTTTGAGGAATAAAGCATACATTACAACTGGAGTGAAGAAACATTGATGAAATCTCCCATGACTGTTACTGCATAAAGATGCAAGATTAGTTGCAGAGTGGGGGGAGATGGATGGTAACTGAATGAGTCTGGAAGGTAGTGTTTGGGTTTTTTGTTTGGTTTTAGGTATTGGTTCATGTGGTTTTTACCACACAGGTCCCCAGGATTCACTGGGGGGGGCTGGCAGTTGGCCTTAATTCTGTGATTATCTTTAAAATTAATGTTTGCAAAAGTTATGCATTTCTCTTTTCTTCAGGAGTTTATTAAAAGTTATTCAATTATTCCTTTTAAAAAATTATTATTATTATTTTTTTTATTTTGTCCTCATCAGGGAAATCTCTACTGTTGCCTTTATGCTTGTTTTACCTGAGTTAATTTGCTTTGCCGGAAAGGAGTATGCGCATGTTCCTGATCCAACGCCCGAATGCATTCCTTTAGCTACCAAAAGAAAAAAATATAAAATCATAGGGGGAAAAACATATCAGTCACAAACTGGCAAGGAACTGAACTGCATCAAACCTAACTTACAAATGTACTATTTCCTTCATGCACCTTTGACTCCTGATGTCCCTCGCAAGGGGAGTTTGCTGCTGCCACAACCACAAATGGTCAGCTTCAGCTAGTTCAGGTAACAGCAGCAGTTTAGCTGCACTCAAAGAGGGCAAAGACGCAGCACAGAGCACAGCTAGCCCTGCCTGACGGCTCTGTGGGCTGTACAAAACTCAGGAACCTGGGTAAGTACACACATGTTCAGCCACACAGAGCTCCACATTGCTGTGGACCTGCCACTGCCTGCACCATAGCAAACAAACTAGTTTGAAACCACATTGGGTGTACCTACACCCGACTATGCTGCAGCTTGCAGGGGAGGTGTTCCCCAGATTCCTATACCTGTAAAGCCCTGAGAACAGAGCTTTTTGAGCTCCATCTCTTATAAATTTCTTTCTTCTAAAAGAAGCTCTGCCCAGTCCAGAAAAAAACCCAACACTTCGGACAACAGCAGGGCAAATTTCTTACACCACTCTGGCAATATTTTCGTACCTTATTCAGAGATAGCACGAGCTAATAAGTGCATATTCCCCCTGACACTGACTATAATCTGCAGTCTAGATGTCTCACCTATGTGAGGGTACACTGTGTTAGAAGGCAGCTGATCTCAAGCTATTTTCTCTTCACACCTGTGCAACGCGCCAAACTCAACCAAAGGGGAGGGCATGGACCAGCACCAAACAATTAGCTGTGAGGGGTGCTGGGTTCAAGCCCGGGTTCAAGCCCACACTCAGAATGTAGTATAGATACAGCCTGTCTGTTTAAACCTACGTGCCACTGTGCTTTGACAGGCTAATAAGAACTATACACAAAACAGTGAGAATGAACCAATAAGACTACCCACAGAGTGGAGATACAGCTACAGAGCTCCCATTAAAACTAACAGAACATGAGCAGCTGGCTACACCCGTGACTTTCACAGAACATTTTAGATCTTCTTGTTAATAAACATCAACAGGGGTAGCCAGTAGTCTTGAAGAAACATCCGTTGATTTATTACCAGCCTTGGAAAAAGATGTCATATTCAAACTCAGACATGCACTTTTTTGCCATGTTTCCACTGGAATAAGCACAAAAGCACCACGCTCCATATCAAGCCTGGATGGTCTCTAAAACTGGCAGAAATGGACTGTGTAGCCATGAGACAAGTCATTTTGAGCAAATATTGAAGGAAAAATAAGCAGATTACAGTATTGTCATGGTGATATTAGCATGAAGCAGCCTTTCTACATTTAAAGACTTTCTACATTCTACATACACCCACTTAAAATGACATGTATTTCTCACTTTTACTGCATTTTATTAAAAATCACACCTCTAACAAGTAAGAGATCAAATTATTCTAATTTTTTATTCTGCTTCTCATAATTGCAGTATCTGAATATCTTCTGCTTGAAATCAACATGAATATTCAAACCAGCAGCAAACTTCAAACTTCATGTGTTTTAAGGCCTGAAGAAAGGATTATGATTATTGAGGGCAGAGCTAGGTTTTACAGGCTGCAGATCACGTAGACTTACCCAAAGATGTCTTTTTTAGTTAATTCAGTCACTGCTTGTAGACTGTCTGGGTATTTACTCATCTTCACACAATACCAAAAATACACACACTCTGATTTTAAAGCTTCTTTTAGAAGAGTTTCATGAGCCTCACTTCTCAGGAATTCTTTCTATGCAGGTCCTGACTCCCCATGCCACTCAGTTAATCACCAGCAAGTACTCAAGAAAGTATGAAGTACAAGAAACACATTCACTTTACATGCTGTCTCCCAGTATGAATGCTAATACTCCACAGCAGAAAAGCCTCTGTGCAAAAGAACATCCTACATCCTCTAAACAGAGCAAGCCACCAGCTATTCACAGCACACAGTGCGGTTGTGTGCACTAACTTCTGCACTGTTGACTCATACTCACTGATTGCAAGAAGATTGCATATCACCTTCAGTCTCACTTACAGAAGCACTCAGTATCCTGATTTCAGCTGGGACGGAGTTAATTTTCTTCCTAGTGGTTGCTGCGTTTCATATTTGGTATGACAGGAATGTCAATAATGCGTATTGCTTTACAGAATTTTTTCAGCATCCCATAGAAGCTGAGAAGGAGCTTAGATAGAACGATGAAATGGCCAGTGGAATATTCCTACCACAGACATCATGTTTGGTATATAAATGGGGTTAGCTGGGGGTTGAGTACTCACGGTAGCTGCTCTGTAAGGTAACAATTCACCGAGTGGTGAGAATGACTTGTGTCATTATTATTATTATTGTTGTTTTCCTTTCCTACTATTGTTCTATTAAACTGTCTTTATCTCAACCCACAAGTTTTTTTTCCTTTCCCTTTCCCCTCCTTTTCTCCCTCTTCTCCCTTCCCTTCTGGGGGAAGGGGGAGAACTGCATGAGCAGCTGCATGGTCCTAGCTGCCAGCCCTCTTTTAAACCAGACGGCTGCAACACATGACATCATGCCAGGGTTAAAGTACGGCACCAAGTCATCAGTGAGCTTTGTTCATTTGAATTAAAAGAGGTGCAGTGTATTCTGTACAATTTATACTTAGAGGCACTTCTGCTTTATCTTAGATGGCATTTCTTTATTCCCTGTCCCTATTTACGTAACTGTGTACATTTATTAAAAGACAGTTTGCATTAAGAGTGTATTTCTTCCTGCTTCTTTCACCCCAAACACAAACTGCTAGTTTCTGTGCTCTTGTGTATTTATTCCTTTACCCCTGATTCGAAAGAGAAGTCTGAGTTCAAGCAGTGAAAATAAGCAGCAGGAACAATGTGCTTTTATGAAACAAATATGGCAATCCCAAGCCAATATTCTCTGGAAGTAAAACAGGCAAAACTTTCTATATAAAATATGGGACAAATTATACTATACCTAACATCCTCCATGCTGTATTTGCCTGGCTGGCTGTAAGAATGGATTAAAAACTCTTTATTTGCATCACAAAATATATATATTAACCTGTAGTTCATTTTTATCCTAAAATACATGCCAATAATCAAATACAAAACCTTCCCCAGACACGCTAGTAGCTTACTGCTAAAAGACTTTGGTTTATTTCTGCTCCTTCCATCTTTGTTTGTCGATCTGAGTCTCTGGCATCAGCTGCCCTTTCACTGCCAGCCAAGTCAATGAATGATATCCTAGAAAAAACAAAGTTGCATTTATCTTAGGGGCTTTTTTTTTTCCTTTTTCTTTTTTTCTTTTTTTAAACCAGAGGGCTGCAACACATGACATCAGAAGAATGATTAGAAATAACTACTTCTGAACAAAAATAAATACCCATTGGAAATATCTGAGGGACCAAAATAAGCACAGCAGCAGAAACAGTGTCAGAGCATCCTGGCACTAACACAATCATAATCGAAAGCATAATTGTGTGTCGTGAGAGTGGTCTACAGTTTAATGGATAAGGTCTTTAAAGTGCAACACATTCATCTCTCCAGATCATCACTGTGCTTGTAGTTTTCTAAGAACACAGTTAAAGAAATTGTAAATTTCTTGATTCTCCTTCCAGGTAAAACAGACAACTGCCCTGCCAAATGGTGATTCAGGGCAATATCAACAGAAATTTCCAGTGCAGTAATACACTGAGCTTTCAGTGTTCCTTTTCCCTTCCTTCCATAAAACTCCGTTACTCCCTCTCACATTTCCTGGCTCTGGGTGCCAGCTGCTGTACTGACTGTTGCACTGTATCTTTATCTTCGCCCTTCTTTTTCTGGAACAGCCCTGACTCCTCTTATAGGCATATCTTGGGATCCTTTCCCCACTCCAGCTCCACCTTGCTTTCAGTAACAAAAAAAATGGCACGTATGCCACACCTACATAACCACATGCATTTCAATTTCTAAGCCTGCCTGTTCTGCCTCTTCCTCTCTCCACTATTTGTGGCTCTTCCATTTTGCCTTGTATTTAAAATAAGATCCTGGGAAGCAAGACTGCATCATAGCTGCTGGAAGGGTGTGTCAGCATGGCTTTTTGTAACTCAGCAGTAATACAGATACCTAGGCCTCTTTCCTCAGACCTATTTCTTGGGGTTGTTTGGTCAAGAAAGAATGACTGAGAAGCGGCACAATTACAGTCTTCAAATACGTAAAATGGCTGCTGCAAGAGTAAATAAACTGCTCTTTTTGTCTGCTGCAGATAGCATCAGAGTCACACTCTTAAATTATCAGGGAGGTTTAGGTGAGGTACTATGATTCCTCTGACCATAGGCAAACATCTCTAATGGAACCATCTCCACCTGTGCTAGTCATCCCAGGCTCCCTTTGTAGTCAATTACAGGACAGACATGCTTTGAGGGGCAAATCCACCTGACCTAATTTAGGTGACTCTGTAGAATGGCATGAATTGGATCTCAGAAATTACTGTTTCCTTCTACTGACTTCAAAGGTGACAAGCTCACACGTGGATATACCCATTGCAGACATCTACCTTTAACCAGATTAATGCCGGACACGAAAGGCTTTCTAACACGGAAGATGAAGGGAAGGATTTGATTGCCAAACTCCTTAACTGGAAACTTTTACGAACAAGTTTGACAAAGATCTCACAGATGTGGCTTAAGTGCTCTCCCTGGGAGCAAAGAAAGGACTGCAAAACTTCTCAAAGTCCCTTTGAACCCCATCTTCTGCTTTAACTCACAGCTGCACAGTAACTCAACACCTCCTCTTTGTTTGTCTCCTGGATGTCCCTGGGCTCAACTTCCTCATCCCTTAGCAGTCTCACTTCTAGTCTTACCTTCCAAATGTCCTGTTGGCGGTGTCTTTAATTTGGATTTGGATGATAGCATGAGATCGAGAGGAATCTGAGTTGACCCCAGTAGCTCCCGTGCTACGTTCTTTTCCCCCCTTCAAAATCACCTGCAAAATAAGGGGAACAAAATCCAAGCAAATTGTAAATGAAAACACAACCTTTCAGAAAGAGATCTTGTCCTCCTAAGATGAGGTAACATTAGGAGGAATGCTTCATTACAGCCTTAAAATCTGGTGCAAGGTAGATGTTAAGTTAGACTGGATCCCTTCCAATGTATCTTTCAGAACTTTGTATATGGTCTTGCTTGCGGTGACACTATGGAGCTTAGAGAGCATATTGCAGCTAAAAAGTTGTTGTATTACACATTCACTCGGATTTGCAAAATATCCTAACTATAAATTAAAAACAAAAGCATGGCAGAAATGAAAGAAAGTAAGACTGCAGTCATAACCTAAGAGACTAATGAGATTGACTATTTATTGCGTTGTTTTAAAATTTCACTTTCTCATGTAATAGATGGATGTGGTTATCCAGAAAGTTATACACAAAATACACAAACCTTCCCAAAACCTTTCTCCATTTCCATAACTAAAAGAAATTATGCCAGAGTAAAGAATAAAGTTAAGAGATCAATTATACTCAGTACAACAATAAGAAAACAAGGAAGAGAGGCAAGGCAGAACGACAAAGGTTCCTTCAAGATACAAATCCGTATAATTCTCTTTTGCAAACTTCTAAGGACTGTCACAGAAAGGCTAGCAGCAATGGTAGCAGGGCATTCATAAAACAGTAATTAATTTTGTTTCTGGCCGTAAGAACAAATTAACATATTATCTAGCAAAATCAATACGTTCACAGTTGACAGACATTTCACGGCCAGTTCTCAACCAGCAATCTAACCAACTGCTGCAGTTCCCGAGCATTATATTAGTGTTAAATGCAGATAATTTCTGAGCCAAAGTCAACATCAGTTAATAGTCAATAACTAGGGATGTATTCAAGACTCTTCCCATATATCTGTTGCAGACTATTCAGAAGCTCTGAGTCAAGTCAGTGATGTTTCTGTGTTCAAAAGGGCCTGTGGACAACATAAAATTACTTTTTTCCTGAGATACCTGTAAGAATAAAGTCATTTAACAGCTCATCTGTGTGTGGAATGTGATAATACAGAAGAATGTGTTAATCAACCATATAGCAAATTTACACTCTAATTTGCAGAAGCATCACCAGCATGTCCCGAAGCTTGGAGTTAATAGGAAAACGAAGAACAAAATTAAATGGAATATAAGTGGGCAATACCAGGCTAATTTTAATGAGTCAATTACACTATCAGGCACTTGTAATTTACACTTCCTTACTGAGAAAGAAATTAAACTATGCAAAGTCAGGCTAAATAGAAATCAGATTTAAGCATCTTGCTTGCTGCAGGACAATGTAGTAAATTTGTCAGTGCTCTTTTAGGGCTCAGCCAGGCAGGGAAGGAAAACTGAAGCCTTGCTTGTGACGAACGTTGAGTTACCGTTTAAAGATCCAAATTTTACTTGGCTGTTAACACCCATCATTATCTAAGAAGTGTCTTAATCTTAGTTCAGATCAATATCTCAATCATAAGTATTTTCTAATTTGTATTTCTATTAATTTTCACATTTATATCTTTTGTCCCACATCTAAGTACCTTTACTATAGAAAATATAAGTTCAGAGAAGCCAAAGAAACTGGGAGAAAACACTTATCCAGCTTTCAGGGTCCCTTGCTGGGACACCACTTAATTTCTGGAATAGTGATAGCAGTCTATTTCTTGGCAAAGATCTTTCCATAAGGAGTGGCAGCAGAAGCGACAGCTGTAAATCAACAGCTTGCATGTTGCTAACACAAGTCACAGTGACTCAAGAAGCAGACTGAATAAAAGCACTTTTAATAGTGCCCCTCAGTGCTCTGCAGGGGTTGCCAATACCAGAACCTTAAACAAGAATATGCACACATACTACACAACAAGTAACAATCTCTGTAAATAACATATCTCACCAATCAACAACTCAGGCTGTAGAAGACAAAAATTATCGCAAACGTAGAGATTACCTCCAACAGTAGATCTACAGAGTCCACCTGAATCTCTCGCAGTCCAACTATTTGAACGACATGCTTGCTATCTTCCCTTGCAAAAAGTCTGAAACATGAAACAGTGCAGAAAGGAGATTTCTGAACTCTCAAATAGCAGCAATGAAAACACATTTCAGTGCTATGACACTGTGAAAAAAGCAGTCAAGGCTACTGACTGGTGGGAGCTTCACTGACATTCATTTATTTTGAGAGCTGAAGAGGTCTTTCATTTATAACATACCACTGACATTTCACTGTTAAAGTGACATTAGCAATGCATTTCTGCTAGTTCAGGAATACAGTAAAACAGGGAAATAAATTATCATGTTTACATTTTAGAGTTCCTGTCTCTCTTTAAACTGCATCTCAGGCTTCTCTAGGAAGTTCAGACTGCTAAGTTATGCTCTGTTCAAGTTCTCAAGATCTTTGCACAGGATTTTAAAGCATCTCCCATCACCATAGAGTCAGATTTCAAAGCACCTCTGCTATGAATCACACAGAAGCATTACATTCTACAGGAAGGATAAAGACATGATACACACGGGAGGAAGTTTAATCTTCTCCTTTAATGACATGTAAGACAGATAATGGACATGCAGAGAAAATAAGAACACTATTTCTTCCTTAGTAAATCAACTCCTTACATAACAGCTTACACTACCTGCTCTTTAAAGACTGCTTTGGAGAAAGTGAATGCACATGCACAGAAATAGGTGCTTCCTTCGTGAACAGATGCTCACTTCCGCAGGCAGAAAGCCTCCCTCTTGAGCCCTCCAGGGTGCTCTACGGATAGTGCTTTCCAGGTTGCTAAAGGCCTCCAGCTGACAGCTAAAGTTCCTTCAAGATCACTCTGAAAATATTTCACTGCTCAGATCTTAACTGATGGTTATTTGATTTAGAGATTTCAGACCATGGTTATTTTTTATACCAAGCAGGTACTGAGTTGTCCCAATTTCCATTCCAGATGGAGCTCCTGTAGGAGCATATGTCCATCCAAATGAGTTGGGGGCTGAAGTGCTACTGTTGAGCGTGATGGCAGCTCCAGTTGAGTCACTGGTCTGCCAGGTAAAGATGCTCAGGGAGATGGTGAGCAGACTCTGCAGTGTCAAGCATGACAAGAGGGAGGAGATCAAAGGGATCTTCAGAGACTACAGTGGCAAGAGACAGAGCCCCAATGGCACAGAAAGAGGGAAAGCCAGAGGTTATGTTTGAGCAGGGAAGGACAGGAACTCCACAATGGTTGGCATAAGAACTTTTGGCCACAAGAAGGCTCTTTCTCTTCATATGGAGCTATTACATTATTATAGTGTAAGCAAAACAGCAGGAGCTCATATTCAACCACAGGTCTTTATCCCCCCAAAAATAGTAGAAACTAGGAGGACCTATCAATACCACAGTACTTAGTGTCAAATTCTGCTTTCCTCTCTAAGTAACTCCTAGATACACCCCGATGAAATACATAACACTTACAATAAATGGTAACATGTAATTGCATGAAACTGTAACTGATTTATAAACAGTAACCACCTGATTCATAACCATAGGTTTCGAGCAACAGGTATTTTTGTTTAAATACCTCTTCCTTCCATTTAGCAGGTCATAAAGCTGTCCACAGTAGATCTCATAAAAACTGATCAAAACGAGCAGATCGCTCCTTGACTGTGATGCTTCCAGGTGTCTAAAGATGTCCTTGGCAGCCAAGGCGTAGAGTCCTGGGTTCCGCTGAGTACCTATCATGGTGTAAGTCTTGCCAGCACCAGTCTGCCCATATGCAAAGCAGGTTGCATTGCCTCTGTGAAGATAAGATATTTTTAGTGTCACATCTGATTTATTCTTATCTATTAAAAAAGATCCTGCAATGTCTATATCTATCTATAGTGGCCTCTTAGCAATGAGGTTTTGTTTGCTATCTTGTCTGGGAAACTGCAAAACACTTAACAGTGATTCCCAAGTATGTTCTGTGGAGACATTTAGATGAACTAAGAATTCATTATTATTCTTCCAGAATCATAGGATTATGAATGGGTATCCTACTGATTATGAATCACAGAGAAAAATGACCGTGACATGAGACGCAAAACAGCCACAAGTCAGGTTCTGTATTAACACATGTTGTACTTGATGAAAATTAACACCACAGCACTATAATTTACTGAGCGAGGTTACTTAATCCCAGGCTGCAGTCCTGCTAAATTAATCTAAAGGCTTGTCATTGCTTAGGGGAAGGTCTTTTTCTTCCTTTCCTCTGCTGCCAGCTGTGTGACCAACGCCACTGACCCCTGTGCTGGCTCTGATGTTTGACTTTGTTGCACTGAAACACCAGAAAGATTTCCACCTTTTTGCAAGCTAATTTTCTGCTGTTTCAGTGAATTAAAGTACCTCAGAGATGATCACAGAATATGCCCAAATTAGCTTCATGTAACCTATGTGAATGTGTCTAATAGGGGGTAAGGAAGAGGATCGTCCACTTTCAGTGGCAGAGAGCTGTTTGGTTCACTCAGTCTTTCATTCAGTCTTGTCTTCTTGCAGAGTGCTCCAGCTTTGTCATCATATCACCTTAAGATTACAGTGGCAATGCACATACAGTTCCAAGGATGTCTCAGGATACAGCCTGAACTGCATGTCAAGCCCATCTAAATTGAGGTTACTGCATGCCTACTTCTCCTTCTCCATCCTTGCTTTTATACAAGTATCAAACCCACAAGTATGATGTGAACAGATTCATGGAACTGAATCAGGCAAAAAAAGAAATACTACAAATCAAATTATTTATTACCCCTCTACATTAAAAAAAGACTTCTTAGCTGGCTCAGTACCCTGTCAGAGAAATGGGTAAAAATGTAGGGCTGCAGTAAGCACAGTGAACAATTTATTGACAGCTTAGATTGCAGAATTAGCTCACTATGGTGTCATATTAGACGAATGCCAGTGAAAGGGATGCAGCAGGAGGGACAGAAAAGTTAGGGAAAGCTGAGGAAAAACAGTGGCATGTCTTTTGGTGGCATTACTGGATTAGCTGTAATGTGAGATGTGCCTTTAGTAGTTATTACACAGCAAGCTACAAGCCTCATTCTCCTTTTCTCAAGAGCATGATACTCCTGTCTCTGCTGATACATTCCCTTTCTCAAGAGCATGATACTGCCTGTCTCTGCTGATGATACTTGGAGATTTTCAGTAACAGAATGCTCCATTTTGTTAATTTTCAGCATGGATATGTAATCCTTTCCTTCAAAGACTCAAAAATGTAATTATATTCAAGCTTGTTGCTTTGAGTGAAAATAGGATCACTCACGTAAAGCCACCATCAATTTCCTATTACTCAGGAAGTATGTAATTATGATTAAACCTCTAAGCAAATACAAATCAATAGAACAAAATTAAATCAAGAGGTTATTAATAATTTCTATTGCCCTATTAACTGTACAAATACATACAAAAGTATCTCACAGCAGTCTCATGAAAGAGGTAATATTACTCCTCTACAGATGAGTGTGCTATATCACACAGAAGACTTTGTTAGAGTGGAGATTAGACTTCAGAAATCCTAGCACACATTTTTTCGTTCTAGGCTGGCCATGGTGTCTCTTTGTTGCATCTGAGGTCCAATTTTAACTTCCTCTGTGATTTAGATTTCTCACTAAATGTGAAGAAAGTTTCCCCTGATTTATTTTGTCAAAATTGCAATCAAAGACATTCTAAAAGGGGGAAGCTATGTGGCAAAGGTGAAATGAATGTATTTTGCAAAAGATGAAAAGCGTAAAAGGAAAATTAAAGCAGTATATGAAATTGGAAAACAAAAAGGCAAAAAAATAACAAATGTAAGCGCTGATGCCCTACCCGTTAAAAATATGCTGAATGAGAGGATGAGCTGTCTTCATATACACATCCTGATTGGTACATGACTCCCCAAAGACTTCATCAAAATAAAAAACATGCTGAAAAATAAATATGCTCTTTACATGAAAATGAATATGTTTCACTTCCCCTTCATCCCCATTCAAAGGTAAATTTAAATATAGAAGTCTTTCCAGTGACTTCATATGGCTTTGGATCAGGTACAAAGTGATCTAGCACATTTAACATGCAGCATGACATATGCAGCAACACATCATTACGACTAATCAAGGAGACTGAGGATAGAGGAAAAAAAACCAAAAGGAAACAAAGATGCCTTAACTTCCCATCATTCTGAAGCAGAACAAACCACAGTCTTCTGACAAGGGGCAGGGTAGGGAGAAAGCTAATTAAAGAAAACCCTAATCTATTCCTGAAATGAATCAACCTACAGATGTACAGTAAGACTATAACAGTAAAAAGAACTCAGTCTACTCTTGACTCTCTCAAAATTAGTCCTCGGTTGTGATTAATTGTCTCTGTTCTGCAGACTTAAAAAATTTTTGTGGCAGAGAAGACAGAAGTTATTCCTAAGCAAAGCTGGATTGTATTATCTCAGAAGGGGGCAAGAAAACCCAAAACTTCCCACACTCCCGATCTGACTCAAAGCAGCAGAGTCTCTGGAAACTCTGCAACAAAGCTCATTTATGGGCTTCTTCTAGATTAAGAATAGTGTTTGCAGCGACAGCCACAAACATTACATTTTCAAAAAAGCCTCCATGGACTGGTGTCTAACATTGCACTTCAATAAATTCACTGCAGCGTAAATTAAGGTGGTGGATCTCTAGGACTGAGAATCATTTCCACAACGCACAAACAAAGCAGCCTAGCGTACAGGCAGATAAAACCAGGGATTCTCAGCAGCTAGACTCAGCTCAGAGGGCAGATGTGCTCCACGATGGGCCTGCACTTTGGGTCCCCCCATCGTGGAGCTGGAATATGCCCCACCACCTCCCATTTGCTCTGTACCCCTTGCTGTCCTTTCTATAGGAACCAGAGATGGAGGCAGGGCAAGTAGCCAGACTTGGAAGCAGAGAAGTTCTCCTGGGTCCTATAGAATAGACACAGCCTTTGCCATGGCATACTTTTCCTTGGACTATATTGATTGATAGCAAGATCTTGTTGGTCTGTACTGACATAACAAAATTAATTAGCGGTTATTTCAGCACTGAGATACTAATATGATAAGTACCACGTAAATGCCAAATATAGGTAGTCAGATGGAGGGAGTGGGGTGGAGCTGCTGCACGTGTCGCACCATAAAAGGTGGTATATGAACCGGGCCTGAGAGTGCTGCAAACTGAATTTTTACTGGACACTCTGAACAGTTGTTCCTAGGACCCAGACTGCAAAAATAACACCCAGTAGAGTGAGAATGGCTTGCTGCTCTCTAGAAATCAGTTCTGTTCCTGGTGCTGTCAGTCAAAAATGAGAATGTAAACTATGACAGCACAAGGTGCTTGGGATTAAGAAACAAACACCAAAAGGGGGTTTAATTTTCAAAAGCATTTGAGAACAAAGGAAAGGAGGGGATGAGGGTGTTTCATTGAAACAGACCTACAGTGCTGAAACAATGAAAAGGGAACTCCTCCCTGAAATACCCTGGAAAGCTATCGGGAGACTGTAGCAGGCAATTCTCCTGCAGCAATAGCATGTAGCAGAGGGTTTTATTTTGCCATGTGCAACAAAAGCTGCAAGAGACAGGCTTTTGAGGCTTAAAATTTTGGGCTCAGGTTTTCTGCCACAGGCTGGCATAAGTCAGAAGTAATTAAAATACAGTTACATTGAACTCATAGAGGCGCCCACCACTTATTTCAGCACAAGAACTGCAGACAGCCCTTTTCTGTTTCACCTCATTGAAACTCCAAGCAGAATTTGCTTTATCCCACCATGCAAGTGACTGGCCCATAAACACAACATTCAAATGGAGCATGTTACCTGTAAAATATATTGTGTGAGGTCAACCGCCTCTTTCTTCTCATGGAGAAGTAGGGTTTCTTTATCTTTCACTGTGATGATATTAACCTCCCCACGTCGCTCTTCTCTCAGGCCAAGGGGACGTTTTCGGACACACACTCTGATTTTTTCACTCTCTGTCCATGGAGTTTCTTTTTCAGAAGTACTGGATCTACAACAATAGTGTAGGCTTACATTTTAAAACCAGATCACTACAGAATCTAGAATATGCATAAATTTTTTAGCTCTATCAATTTAACTTTTAAAGACATTCCCGTCTTTAATGGCTTATCAAAAAAGCCCCAACAAAACATGTCTCATTGTTACATGGTTAAGTTTCTGCTGTTTTTTCCTAAATAGACAGATGTCTTTTGTGCACTTCTGTTAAAAGAATAGTTGTGTTTATACAACTACACTCCTGAACTTGTTGCTGGACTGGCATGTTTTCAGTTGTCCACAAACATATGATCGAAGCTGGCATAATATGCAAGTTAACTTTATGACATTTAATCTTGCTGAAATTATTCACAATCATGATTAGTCATTTAATAATGTACAGATAAAAGCACGACCAGACATTGAAAAGGAGCTAATATAATCTTTAGTTGCTTTTCCTCTTATACTGACTTTCATTCTTCCTATTACAGGCTGTCAAACAGGTTACAAGAAATGACTCAAGGGAGTAAGACAGTATTTTACTTTTTACAAGTAAAATTTTACTTTTACTTTTTACAAGTAAAGTAACTGGGAAACAAGACAGTATCACCATGTTCCTATTCAGGTCAAAGGAAATCTGAAATATCGATCTCATCATTGTCTCCCCTTTGGTCTTTCTTCATAAAAAATTGTCGTTTCAGACCACAGGCAAAATTGTGCTTTTGTGTTTTGGCAAGTCTACTTTAGTTCTCTCCCAGACACCTCAGAAACATGAGGTCATTTTGTGTTTCATTGATTAACCAGCTGTGTAAAGCATTTTGTGATGCAGCATACAGAATATGACAGAATCCGACCAAAATGTATTCATTCAGCCTTTTTCTTTTTCAAGCTGTCTTCGGCCAAATAAGTAATGATTTTCAGCCTGGATTTGGATGTCAATTTGTGAGAAAAAAATTAATTTTAATCAAGCCCCAACTTGCCCAAAAGTAGTGTTTCTGCCGTAGTGTCCAAATGCCCTTCCAAAATCTCTTAATGTAGCAACTGAAAACTAGCATATACTACTAGTCTAATAAATTAAAATCAAACCTACAAGTTACTCAGTATCTCATTACAATGACAAGGTTGTAGTATTATTGCTGTTGTGCTGCATGACTCCCCCGAAGCATACGACACGCTGATGTACATCTCAAGATGCCATCTTCAAAGACTACACAAGAGTAATCTTTGCTTGTAACTGGAGTCCCTTTAATTTTAGTACAGCAGACCAGGATCAGGCCCTGCATTTAGATGGAAAATTCTTTACCCTGAAAAGATAGGCAATGATACTTGAAATAAGATGCTTCATAAGCTAGTGTGAGATTATGGATGTCACTAGGCACCTAATGTTGTCCACCAAACGATCAGAGGCTCTGAAATTTACTTCTCATGTCAGAGGCTGGATTTGGTGACCTACAGAAAGAGCCTATTGAGCTCTAAGAGCTTGAAGAAGAAAGGACTGATTGCAAGATTTGGAGAAAGGAAAAACTGAAGACTTGGATGCTCTGTTTATGACAGAAATGGCATAAATTCTTCCTAGTTCAGAAGCACATTTAGTTGAATATATTTTGTATGGGAACAAAATGCATTTTAATTCCACATGCTAAACCTGAAGTTTAGATTTTCTATTAACATTTCTTAAATAGAAATTGTATTTTATAACAAAATATATTGTTTTATTACTAGAAAAAGGAAAAATCTTGATACAGATAATTAGAAACCCTTCTGACAATAGGTCAGAGGAATTCCTATTCCCTGTTTGCTACAGGGTTGCCATTTGCTGTGGGCAAGTGCAAAATATATTTAAACATATTAAAAGAGCTCTTCATCTTTCTGCCATTTGAAATCATGACAGTGTTTTCCACCGTTTCTCATAGATGAGACTAGATTAGCTTTCGCAGTGGGCAAATCACAAGGTGACATGGGAATGGATGGATTCAGTGAAGGAGTTGGGCACTTGCAAAACAGGAATCACAAACCCAAGTGTCAGCAGACTGGCCCAAGCCTGGAATGCACAAGGCATACTCTGTGGTCAAAACAGGAGAAAGAGAAACTCAGGCATGTCAGAAGGAGGATGCAGAAAGCCCACAGCCACAGAAGAATGTGCTTAGAAAAAAAGATGAACACGGAAAGAAAGTGAGAACAACAGAGAACATGGCTCTATCACAGAATTAAAAATCTTGAACTTGTCTCACTAAGAAGTTCTCTGGAAGCTGGGAATGATTTTTTTTTTCCAGCAAAGGAGCGTTATAAACCTCTGTCTTGCATTTCATAGTTTAAGTGCTCTAACTACCATGTCACCTTATTACTTTTCCATTGTGGCAACAGCACCTGTCCCTCCAGGCTACATGCATGCTCAATGGAGTTGTAACTGACACCACAACTCCATGGATCCTCCCATATACCAAATCCTTCCCCACTGCCTTCCAAGACTAAGCCCCAGCCTCATACAGCTACTCCTCTTCACTGCATTTTAAAACAAAACGGCCATGACTGCATTGCAACAAGCTAGATGCTGGTAGTATATGTGCAGAGGGGTAGGTGCTCTGCTGCTGAATCAGGAAAAAAGTATTTTGGACTTTAAAAATGTTTCCAGGGTAGATTTACCTGTTGTTCAAGATAACCATAGCCCCTCTGTTACCAAACACTGGAAAAAGTATGAAAGTTACAGATCATGTGCTTGGGGAGGCATCCCTCTCACCACCACATCTGTATCCCATCCCACTTCATTCTGTTTCTTTTTAAAGCTCCAGTTCAGAAATTTCTTTATGAACAAGTATAGCCATGACCACGTGTAATCCTTTTTACTGGGAAAAAACTTAAGAAATGTATCAAAAGACAATGCCATATTTTAGAAAAAATAATATTTTCCAAGATAGTCTCATGGAAAGAACAAAAGAAAGAAAGACTGGCCAAAACACCAAGAAAATAAAGCCTTATATCCTGAAAGACAATAAAGACTATTCTTAGACAATCTTGGTGAGTAGCAGCTGGTGAAATTCAGCTGATTCCTTCTACCAGACTTGGAAAGTCATAAGTGCTTATTAATATCTCTCTTCTCTATAAGATTTTGCATTGCTCTGTAGTGTTAAGATTGCTTATTTGGAGGTGATGAAGACAGATTCTTCTCCACAATGAGAAAAGAATTAATTATGACTAATATGAAATATAGCCAAATAAAGGCAACTGAATATTACCTGATACATGAATGAGGTAGTCCGTAATTATACCCTGAAATATGAGTTATTCTTTGTATGATAGGAGCTTCAGAATCCCCCAGGAGAGGAGCAATATCATCAGAAACTGTTGGACAGCTCAGGTCCTTTTTTGTGCATATTCCAGGAGTATTTAGGTCTCTTCTAGTTAATCTGATCAGCTCTGAATCGTGTGGTTGAATGAGTCCCAACATTTCCCCTACACTGTTCTTCTCGTCATTGGCACTGAAATCAGATGAACCATATGATTCAGTTTCAGAGTCTTTAACTGCTCCATCATTTTCTTCAAAGAAGGACTCAAAACGCAGCTGTCTACGAGGACCTGATCTGGTCACCTGGGGCTGAATGAAAAGACCACTTGGTTGAAAATCTTGCTTGCTTAAGTCTGCAATGTCTTCCTCTTGCATAATTTTGATTATTCTAATGAGCTGAAAGAGTCGTTTGCGGTCATTCATGTCATGGACCCCCAGTTTGGTATAATCTTTCATGGAAACTTTGGCAAGTTCATCAATCTTCTGAAGACCGAAGGCAGCAAAATGGGGATAGTATTTTTCAAGTTCTGCCTCACAAAGGCATTCATAAAGACATGATGCCATTTTCAAGCTAAAGTCTACAAGAAATCAAACAAAATAAGTATTAGAATCATGTGAAACATCACATCTAGCAAAGTTACTAATGAAGAAACTATACATTTCCTGATGCCATTACCTGCAGTTAGGTTAGAAGCTTGTTTAAATCCAAGTTTACAATACACTAGACTGCCAAACACTACGGAATATAGCAATAACAACAATAAACAAAACACAAAACAAATATTCTATCTATGAAACAATATTTTAAACTTACAGACAATACACAAGAATGGGTAAGAAATGCACAGTGCAGTGTTACTTACTGCTGCAGAGTTCCTGAACGCCTGATGTCTACTTGATGAATGCCGCAGCTACTGAAACCCTGTCCTCAAGCTACAGAATGTAAAATGCCTAATTTTAGACACTCAGTTTAATATCAGGGCATGTGGTCTAATATGGCTCAGCTATCCCTGGTTAACTAACCAAAGGAGAAGAAATTGCATTTGTCCTCACCTCAAGCTGAGTAATTAAGATAATTCATCTTACAGATGAACCACAGCAAAGTTGTAGTTTTGTTATATAACTTTCTCTTGTATGTCACAAATCTTGTGAGCATTTCTAAGTGTCCTTGACAGAATAACCTAATAATTCTGAAACACAGAATTTCTCTAAATCTATATATGCTACTGGAAGGCCATACTTGCATTCTTGGGAAACCCAAAAAAGCCACAAGCATCACTGAAAGGTATGCCAAAAAACCCTCAACTCCTTCACTCATGTCTCCCTAGCAATGCATTGTGCAGCTGTCTATATCCAGATGGATTAATATCTGCAGATATTTTTACTTGTTCCATAAAATGGAAAAACGATAGTACTTCAAGTATCTGTTGCCCACTGCTGCCTTATATCTTTGTTCAGTCTAGGACTTTAGGAAATACAGCTCTTACTCATGTTTGGAGGTTACAATAACATTTAACAAAACCAAGTTATTAAAGTTCCCCCTCCCTTTAATTTAGGGCAAATTCTTTGGCAGGATTTTCAAGCATTTCTACAATAACATTAAATAAGTAAATAAGGTCACCAAATAGCACTCACAAATTTGATTCCATTTAATGAATGCATTATGTTAAAATAATAACAACAACAAAACAATAAAGATTATATTAAAGTGCTGATATCACAAGTTGTTAAAGAGGCAAAAAGGTGCAGTAGAAGACAGCTAAAATGACTTAGAAGCTAGAGTCTAAGCTGTAGAGAGTTGCTAGCCATAATAAAATTATGAGATTCATCAGTAACAAACTTCAAGACAAAAACATTGGTATGTAGGTGGACTTATTTAATGTGCTTGTAATGCAGTTAATCTTGAGGTAAAGTCAGAGCCACTGCAGAGATTATTAGATCCTGGGAAGTGGAAATCAAAATTGACAGAGAGGATAGCAAACCCAAAGATCACAGAGGATAACTATGACACACGTGCAAGGGTTTTCACAAGCGTTCACAATTTGCCAACTTCTTTAACAGATAAAATTCCACACGAACTTCAGACTTCATTTTAAGAAGGGTTATGTTTTTGAAAAAATGCCTATCTTACATAAGGTAGCTTAAAATATAAAACCAGTATAGGACCTGTGTAACTGTCTGTATGCACAGCTACGGGAAATTTCTTTTGTTTGATGAAAGGAGCAGCTAGAACACACAGCTGAGACACCAATCTCAAAGTACTAAGAATCTGTTAAATATTAAAACAATCCAGCAAATTCATTTAATCTATTCTCATTCTGTATCCTATATACACTTACATCTTTATATATACTTAAGTTAAACACAGAGTAGCCAAAGACTAGTGCAAGATCTAATTTGGTGATAACTTCTGTTTGAATGATGATGTTTAGCACAGGAGAGAGAAGAGAGGATAAAAAGGAAAAAAAATTGAGGCACTTCCCAAAACAAAAGCAGCATACAAGAGGAGAGAACTAAGAATTTTGAGGCCAAGGTTCCAATTAAGAATTAAACAAAATATACTTAAACAGCTAGAAATGACTGTACAGACAAGTTTCTATTAACTGGGGTAACAAGGACTAAGTTTCTCAAAATATGGAAAATCCAAGTAATATAGGTACTGTGGAACATACGAGAAGGTTAGTACTGAGACATGTAAGCAGCTCTGCATGGCTTATTGGCTAAGGCTCTGTGCCATGTGAAAGCAACTAAATGGCTTCTTAATGAGAGCTGGCCTGGGAGGTAATATAACTGCTCCTGCTTCCCCAGATATAATAAATCATACTGGATCTAAGTGGTTTAAGGAGACAGTTCCAGTGTCTCTCCACCCATAGAACAGCAACTTCACAACCTAGGAAAACTGAACACTCAGTAATAAAGTAACAAATTAATTAACCATGGAAAAAAATTAAGCAAATATCATGGTGATGGATTCCAGCATTTCTGGTTACTTTAAAACGCAAGAGTAGACAATTTCCTAAAATATTTGTTCTGTTTCATAAGCAAGAGAATTTAGGGGAAATTGCAGCTGTCAGTGCAAACCTTCCAGCTTTATAATTGGCGATGCTCTAAAAGAAAGGAGCGCCTTTCTCCTTATTAAAATAATACCTTAATTTGTCCAACACTGTGCAATCCTTTCTGTCTGAAGACACTGTTTCTAAAACAGGTACACAATTCTTCAAAATAAACTGGCGTTGTAAAGAAATAAGAGTAGTATTGGTAGGTTTTCAAGATTCCTAAACTGTTAATGATAATGCCATCTTCTGGCAAAAAAAAAAGAGAAGACTTCTACTTTTTTGCAATAAATAACAGTCAGCATTCCCTCAGTTATTGTCACGATCTAATTTTGTTTGTTGACCTGAGAGAACATTGTGTCTTGAGGCAGAAAAATATAACATTCTTCAGTGTAGTAGTTTCATACCAAAGCCCAGGTCTTGTTTCCTGCAAAGCCAAGGGTGGCTTCACCAAAAAGAGGATTGAGACAAAAGCCTAAGACTTCTTCAAATGGTTGGATAAAACATAGGTTTGAGAAAGAATACAGTACAGAGGTACAATTCTCCGTGAGCACTCAGTTATACGGCCAGATACTCCCAGGCCTAAGAACAACTCTTCACTCCATCTCTATTACAACATCCCTTATAATTCTTCACTGTTCAGTGGTTGCCCTTCGCATTTTATCTGGCAGAAGGACTCAGCTTCACTTTGAAATTTTCACCTTCTTCTCACACCAGTGACAAAAAGGTGCTGAAGGGGGTCAGTGAAACAGTGAAGTCAATGAAGTCCAGAGCACCTTTACCTACTAACACACAAGCCAGCAGTGATGGTGGAACAGTTATTGCTGAAACACATGAGATGTCTGAACAAGGGACCAGTCAACCCATCATCTTTATGTGGCAAACCTGAGTTCTCTACAACTCATTTCTTATGCAAAGAAGTTTACAAAGATCTTAAAAGGCTGCCAGATGCTGGTAATGGGTAAGTACTTATTGTTAAAAAGCATTAGAATTTTATATAAAGGGACCAAGTCAAAGCACAGACTAAGAACGCAGTTTGTCATCACAGACATCCTCCTCTGTTTCAGTAATAGAGGATTTTTAAAGGTCATAAAGCTGGGGAAAAAAAAGAAAAGTCAGGCATAAATAGTATAAACAAGCGGCTACATTTTATGTATTTCTGAAGGAAATTAACTTACCACAAAATTATGCTCTAGGAGCTGATCCTCCATTTTAAAATGCTTTTATTTATTAATTAACTCTTACAGAAATCTTTTCATTCTCAATGCACTTTTCAAAGTAGAAAAAATGCTGGCCTTCAAAGATACTCACTCAGCAAGTGTCAGTCACTGTGCATAAAATAAATCACGTAAAATCCCTACATAGGCTATTTTAAGAACAAAGCAGCCTTAGACCACTATATCTTGATCCTTATTAACCTCTGATATATTAAAGATCTCAGCGCACCACTCACTTGAATAACACAATGCCCTATTATCCCACTGTAGCTCAATCATATTTACCTGATAATTTTAGCTGACTTCCACTGATAATCCTGAGCGTCACCACAGAGACATGACACAGATATCACTATATCTGTATATTAAACCAGGAAAGTTAAGTCATGGCAAAGTGAAGAAATCTGATGTGGCACTCCTACAAATGCAAACTAATGCAGCTATACATTTAATCCTGCAAATAATCTAGAGATAATAATTCTGAATCATAAACTCTGGTGTGATAATGAAATAATTTTATTAGGAACAATTTTCAAGGGCACCTGATAAACGTAGTAATCGTTAATCAGTGTACAAAACCAAACAGCACCTTGTTTTCCTGCCTATTGCTTTGTGTTATGTAAATGATTTTGCTTTACAGGTACCTTATAAAAATAAAAGTTAAGAACTTACAAAATTTGTAAATGCATGTAGCAGGCAGATGTGCTTCCTTCCCTGGCTATGACTATAGCATTGTACTGTACTCCTTACACTTGTAACCACATTACCTCAAACAAGTTTTCAGCGCAGGCTCTGTCCATCCAAAAGTGTTTGCTGCTTTTTGACGAATAGAAGCAGAAGACTAGAACAAACCTACAATAGCGAAAAAGAAGACATTAACTCACGTCACCAGTCATCCATCTTTATTTCTTATTCATCTAAACATTAAGCCCTTTTTAAACTGTGATCCAAAGCCGAATCTGATTTAGCCCTCCAGATGTGAATGGCTAATTTGCTTTTCCAGATCACCACACAAAGTGCTTTGCCATTAATCATTCTGACCCCATTCCTTCAAAACTAGGGTATTCCTGTGAAGAACGGGGTCAGGGTGCGGTTGAACTTTTATAAGCACAAGCTTGGTA
The DNA here is from genome assembly GCF_963924245.1 of Chroicocephalus ridibundus. Classification (NCBI taxonomy): domain Eukaryota; kingdom Metazoa; phylum Chordata; class Aves; order Charadriiformes; family Laridae; genus Chroicocephalus; species Chroicocephalus ridibundus. Next base: position 76,874,779 of record NC_086316.1, on the reverse strand, counting down.
ATAAGAGATAATATGTGCTGTAATACGAGCTTGTAATTTTAGTTTCATGCAGTAGGTAGGGATCTATGAAACAATGCTTGACGTTGCAGCAGATCCCTTTGTAAGATCATAGGATTACAACTCCCCGTGCACGTACACAACATGGTATTAAACATTCTGTGGCTCACTGGGACAAGTATCGTAGCAGCCTGTTTTGAGGATCCGAGGAATGAAGATGAATACTATCAATAGATAGCTACCTATAGTTTCTGTACAGTAAATGTAATCGGAGAGGAGGGAATACTTTTAATGTTAACTGACCACAATTTTGCAGTTGGACCATGATGCAGGTCTTCTCCCTGTGGCAACACTCCCACTTCCTTTGCTGCTGACATATCTAACACAGAGTTTGTAACCAAAACTACAATTCCATTTCATTGCTCTTTCAGGCAGACTTAAAACCAACAACTAAATGTTTGCGGGTTTTTTTGTTTTGTTTTCCAACAGAATATTTTTCAATTCACAAGAGACTGCTATTTTTTATAATCATCCCTACATACTAAGTATAGTCTGGTGACCTCAGCAGAAGAGACTCCGTCCTACAGCTGATCCCCGACAACTGCTTAGAACAACAGCTGCATGGAAAGGGAAGTGTCTAATATTCAACTGCACGCTAAGAAAATAACCTACAAGTTATATTAGGATGCTGATTATTTGAAAATTGTGTCCCGGCTTCTCCTGCCAGTAAGATTCACCAAATGGCTTTGAATATTTATTTTATAAACGTATCAAAACAAACCACCGCGCATCTGGAATTAGGCTGAGGGGCGACACGGTCACTGAATTTAGCCCTGTGGGGATTTATAGCTTCCCTCAGTTAATTTAGTCCCAAACTCAGGAATCTTACAGCTTCACCCTACGGAAGAAGGGGCCTCGTACCCAGCCCTCTGTGTGGGCTCTCCTCCCATCCTTCCCCTAGCTGTTCCCACACGGTTTCTGAGGGAAGTTGCGGCGCTGCCCCGCCGCCTGGGGAGGGGCGGGACATCTCCCCCCCTCCCTCGGTGCCACCATCCCCTTCACCTCACGGCAGGCCCCCCCCCGGCGGCCCCCGCTACCACTCACCGGCCGCGGCGCCGCTCGGCAGCAGCGACTAGGCCGCGTCTCCATGGCAACAACGCTTTTCCCGCTTCAAACCCTCGCGCCCGTCCGCCAGCGAATAGGGGAGAGGGAGAGGCGCGGATGGGGCGTGACCCGGCGCGCGACTAACCAATCGTCGAGCTTCGCGCCCGGAAGTGGGCGGAGACAAGAGGAAGGGCAGGAGAGAAGAGAATGGTGGGGAGGCGCTACCGCCCGAGCCTGCCGCTGCTTGTGATTGATCGAGGCTGCCTTCAGTCATGCTCCGCGCCCCGCCTAATCTCCATCCCGGAAGAGAAGGTGAGGGGTGGCTGGAGGGGAGGTGACCGGGGCTTTGCACCTCCGGTTCCCACAGCGTCCCGTCCCGTCCCGTCCCGTCGCGTCCCGTCCCGTCCCGTCCCGTCCCGTCCCGTCCCGTCCCGTCCCGTCCCGTCCCGTCCCGTCCCGTCCCGTCCCGTCCCGTCGCCATGGCAACGCCCTCTCCCGGGGCTGCCAGAACTGGTACCCCCCGTCTCAGCCTGCTGCCGGGGGATGGCTGGGCCCTACCGTCTGGGAGCGGCCCTGGGGTGCCGCGCAAGGCGGGAGGGAGGGAAGGGGAGCGGGGCGGCGGCGGGGCAGGGGTGTCCGGGGGCCGCTGGGGCATGGCGGCCCTTGGACAGGTTTGCCCTTCCAGGCCGTCGGAGGGCGGCGTTTCCAGGGGCGCACGGGAGGTGGTGCTGGCCTCCCGCCTTGGGCGGGCCGCCGGGCCCCAAACCAGCCTGGGTTGGTTGCTGTGTTTCGGGGGGGTTATCTTCGGCATGGCTGATCAGAAACTAATTGAGGCGGTTAAAGAGGGGTTAACCAAGAGGGCTGAACGCCATCCTGGGGCTTGATTGGCGGTGAAGCACTCTGTTCTGTGGTTTCCCAGTGTGGAGGTGTCGCCATGCCGCACTGGGCGTGCCAGGGAGAATGAGTGTTGTGTGAAGGGATTACTCACTGAAGTGTGCAGCTCGGTCAAAATGCAGAGCTCTGCCTGGAACTGGGAACTGCTGGTTTCTTTAACATAGATTTCTCATCTCCATTGCTTTCTCTGTTTTTCTGTGTAGGACCAGTTTTCCTAGCTGCATAGCTTATTGATAACAATATTTGTCTCTTAAGAGGTATGTTCCTTTCTATTTACATCAAATCAGTGCTTAACACATATGCCAGGAAGCTTTTAGTTTTGTTTTAACAGCCTTGTGTATAGACCAGAAAACAGACAGCCAGTCCTTTGGCGTTCTTTTTCTCAGTTCTGCCACTGGCATTTTGAGGAGTTCTCTGCTGCAGGGAATCTGTCTCAGGCAATGATTTCTGTGTGCCACTTCCAGTAATTTTGAGGTATTATCTTTGCACAGTCTTTGGATTTTTGCAGTGTAAAAGCTTCAGAGTGTTAATCACTGGCTTTCCTTTTGCTTTATCTCTTTTTTTGTCCCTACAGTGTGGTGTTTAATATATTGGCAGCAAAGAAATGTCATGCAGGTCATATTTCATGCTTCTTGGTAACTTTTTTTTTAAAAGCCTGTTTCCTTGTTTTAAAAGGAAAGGACTAAATTTTTTACAACTCAAAGTTAGCTAATAAGATGCAGTTTAATTTTGTAGTAACTACAAAGGGATGGATGACTTTTAGCTCATACTGAGATACGTTTCCTGGCTAAATACAACTGGTTTGTTTGAGCTCCATGTTGTATGTTGTTCCTGCTTGATCCTCTTTGCTTTTCCACAGCTCTCCTTGCATTTAACAGAGGGACATGGCTGTGAGAGCTTGTGGCTTGATCATCTTCAGGAGGCTGCACTCAGCACCACCTTCTAAGGTCACTGACAGTATTGAATACCTCCTCCTTCAGACATCCTATGGGACCCATCACTGGACGCCACCCAAAGGTGACGTTTGTTCTGATAACATGCTTCAGGGTCATTTGTGTTGAGAGTGAGTGAGATTAGAGACTGAACTTTGGCTGAACACTGCTAAGCTCAGCTTTGTGGGGCAGTTAATCAGTTGACAGTAGCCACTGATCGTGCTGCTTGTGCAGCAGAGTGGGCTGAAATTCTTTGCAAGTATTGTATAAATGCTTGTATTGTATATATACTTTGTAAGTATATGTACAAACTGTTGGGCACGACTGATTGGGGCTGGGGGCTGGTCACCCAATCCTGCTTCTCAGATATCTGATGTTTCTGGTAGACATTGAACAGACAACTGAAATTAGGTAGCTACAGAAGTTTTACCCTCTCGCCCAGGTCTGACCCTCTGCCAGATGCATGGTTGTTTGGCCCATGCATAATCAGAAGCATTACAGTTTGCAGCGCAACATTAGAAGGCAAACTGAAATAGGTGATAATTTACTTTAAAACGCCTTCCTTCAAAGATGGAGGAATTTTTTTAAGTTTAGGAGATGATTGATGAAGAGCGCATACCTAATGCAGCAGAGATGAAAGCGACAGCTGGGAAAAGTAACCTGGTTATCCATCTTCACCTAAGCCACCCTCACTCTTCAGTGAGGTCCCAAGACATATGGCAACACGTTGTCTGTAAAGCCAGTGTTAGTACATAGTCGCAGCCCTGATAACAGGAAAAGCACAGCAAAGAAGTACTTCAGCTTCCTTGTAGATCTTCTTATATGCTGGTTTTGACCCTCTGAGATTTCTTCCTGCTAGTTTTTACTTCTTGTTTTGTAAAATGTGGTACTCTTAAAGCACAGGGCAGGAGCAGTTTGTAAACAGGAATTTGCAAATTGGAAAAAACGCTTGTAAGAGTATCAACTATGTTCTCCTATTAAGGGAAAGAACAAAACTTTCCAAACCTTCGCCTTTGTCCGTTTTACCAAAAGCCTAAGGGATTAGAGTTTGCAGCCTACTGGAAAGCTAAAAAACATGTGCTGGGACATGATTGGTTGTTGCAGGAGGAGAAAGCATGTGGAAAGGTTCACTGGGAACACAGTAATTTTGGACAAGTGGTTGAAATGACTCGTATGCATTTCAGTAGGGAGTGAAATGACTCATAGGCATAGGTCTCACCCACTCAAAATCATAGAATCATAGAATGGTTTGAGGTGGGCAGGACCTTTCAAGTTCATCTCATCCAACCCCCCAGCAATGAGCAGGGGCATCTTCAACTAGATCTGGTTGCCCAGAGCCCCCTCCGACCTGACCTGGTATGTTTCCTGGGATGGGATGTCTGCCGCCTCTCTGGGCAACCTGTGCTGGTGTCTCACCACCCTTATGGTAAAAGATGGCTTCCTTGTTTCTAGTCTGAACCCACCCTCTCTTTGTATAAAACCGTTACCCCTTGTCCTATCGCTGCAGGCCCTATTGAAAAGTCTGTCCCCATCTTTCTTCCAAGCACCCTTGGAGTATTGAAAGGGCAAAAGAAGGTCTCCCCAGAGCCTTTTCTTCTCCTTGCTGAACAACCTCAGCTCTCTCAGCCTGTCCTCGTAAGATAGGAGTTCCATCCCTCTGATCATTTTTGTGGCCTCCTCTGTACCCTCTCCAAGAAGTCCATGTCTTTCCTGTGCTGGTGGCTTCAGAGTTGGACGCAGTACTGCAGGTGGGGTCTCACCAGAGCAGAGTAGAGGTGCAGAATCACCTCCCTCAACATATTGTTTAAGGTGTTATAGATCAAAAGCCACATACAAAAGCCACAATCTGATAGCAGCCTTTAATAGTAGCTTGGTACAGATTCAGGGGCAATAAATAATGGCGAGCTATTACATTATATATTCTCTGTGGTATGAGTTGTCTTCAAAGGCAGCCTCAGGTTGTGTGGTGCAGTAATGTAACTTGTATATGATGTACACATAGGCTTAATGTGTCCCGAGGCAGAATGAGATGTAATCGTCTCTTCAAGAGCACACAAAAAGCAATTTATGTCTACAGCTGTACATTGATATTTTACAAGTTCCGTAAGCAGCTGAAACCCTTACAGGATTAAACTGGACTTGCTTGCGTCCCCCAACATAGCTTCATCATCTCTACTCCTAGAACTGTGACTTTGCACTAGCCGAGGCTGGTGGGAAGGGGATGCGGTGTTCATTTTCCTCCTCAGGGTATTGGAATTGCATTAGTGCAGGAGGATCTGGAAGCTGTGGTATGAGGTGCTGCCAGCAGTCCTTTTTCTTCCCAGTAGGTAAACTGTGTTGCACGAAGTTGGAAACTTACTGAGCTTAGACTTGAGGTTATCAACAGCGGGGTGAGGTGGTTGTCTTTTGCTCTGCTGGAGAGCAGGAGTTTGCACTGGTGTCCTTTGAGTTGAAACTGAATCTCAGCCCTTCGGCTTTATCGCTACCTCCACGCATTGCACATTTGGTGACTATGGATCATGACTATCATAAAAAATAGTGGTTACTTACTGTTCATGGATGTCCTGTGGGTTTTTGCTGTGGGTACTGTAAGAGTAATCCAGCTGTACAAGGCCAAGTGGATTCTGGACCTGTAAAGGTCCTAGCTATGGAAATGCATACTTCGTCAAAAAGGAGGTAGCTTGACTTGCAGCATTGAGAATCAGGGGGAAAATATTTTTAGTTAAAGCCTCTGTGTATTTGATCTCAAATATCCAAGACATCAAATGCAACATCAGATGCTGTTTTTTTGCACAGTTGCCACTTGAGATAGAAGTGTATTTTACATTTGAGATGATGTGATGTTGTAAGATACGCAGACAAAGAAGTGAGTGAGACCTGTTGGGAAAGCAAATGAGCTCCCCACATGCCCCAGTTCTGGTACTAAAGGGTGGCTTTGGGTACCTGGGACCTCAGGAAAGATTAATCTCTGTGACGAAATTATGGTTATTTGCAGCCAGCTATGAAGAAAATAGAGTGACACAAGGGGCAAAATAAAGCTTAACTTTTTTCCCTCTTGAAGCCTCCCAGCTCCTGCTGTGTTGCTTTTTTTGAGATCTTGCTTGGCTTGTTCTATTTATGTTCTGGTCTCGAGCTTTCATGAGAAAACCAAATCTGACATTTCTCAACAAAAGTACAAACAGCTGGGGATGTGTTATATTTATCCGTTGTTTGTAATGGCACCTTTCATTCTAAGCAATGTAAAATAAATGATGTGTCCTAGAAGAACTACGCAGCTGGTGAAAGGTCTAGCTTATAGGCTTGCTGTGTTTCAGAGGGAAATATGGGAGAGAGATAAAAATACCCCTAACTGAAACCCACCTTTTAAATGGCATGTGTTGGTCCCTAGTCCCGTTGTTTCTGGGCTGTGGGAATGAGTAAAAGATTTGCAGAATTGAGCCTCAAGCTTCTGCGGGAGGGAAGGGTTGAGAGAGGACTAAGACTCTTTCAGATGAGCAGTCTCCCCTCTAACTGGATAAAGGAAAAACATTCATGAGGCACCTAGTCCTCAGTATGATCTAAGAAGGAACATTATGGGTGCAGAGTGCTCCAGAAGAGGAGAGAAGGTCTGGGAAGAAAAGATGTCTAGTGCTGACAGGCCACTGTGGGTTTCAGAACATGTGGATAGACAATGATCCTAAAAGCATGAGACAAAGACAAGGCGCAAAGGTTGGAAAAGCAATTTCCGCTCTCCAGTTTCCATTTGATTCTGTATCAGCTGCAGTGTACTCTCATCTCTGACTCCCAGTGTTTCCTAGTTGTCAACCAAATAAAGAAAACCTGAGTTTCCTTCTCAGAGACTTTTTCACCTTCTTGACAGGCCACGTGGACCCAGGAGAGGATGACCTGCAGACAGCCTTCCGGGAAACACAGGAGGAGGCTGGTCTTCAGGCCAGTCAGCTCACCCTCATAGAGGGGTACAAGAAAGAACTGCACTATCCTGTCCGTGGCAAACCTAAGACAGTCATTTACTGGCTGGCAGAAGTGAAGGACTGTAACACAGCAATCAAACTCTCGGAGGAGCACCAGGCTTTCCGGTGGCTGAAGCTGGAGGATGCTTGCAAATTTGCAGAATATGAGGACATGCAAGCGACACTGAAAGAAGTGCATCAGTTTCTCTGCTCCAAAGAATAAAACCTTTCGTGAAGGGCAAGGGGAATTTTTGAAGAAACGTGGCCTGCTTTTTTTTTTTTTTTTAATTTTTTTTAACCAGAGGAGGAACTATATGCCTGAAAAAATGTAGATTTCTCTTTTAAATCTAGAAAAATTCATTGAAGATACTTAGACCTTTTAAAGAGCTTATCCTTTTGTCTTCCCTGACTAATGCAAAAGAGCATGGTCTGATTGAACCACAAGCCAGAGATGTCTGAATTGAAACCCAGAGCTAACAAAGACTTCCTCTGTCCCTGTCTCCTTCCCCCCCACCCCGCCTTGAAGTGCTCAGCAACCACAGATCTTTTTGAAAAATCAAACACTTGATATTTCTTGACTTGCTGGTGTAGAACTACAGACTTGAGAAAATGAGCATATGGAGATTTTTAATAACAAAATGTTTACTGCAGAAGTTGCACCTTGCATTTGAAATGGGGAAATAGTAGTTCTGTTCCCAGATGATATGCTGTGATGACTTGTCAAATCATTTCAGGTCTTGTTTGTTTGTATCATGAATTTATGTACATCACTGATGTACCGTTGTGAAAACATTTTCCATCCAAAGACTCTTAGTAAACAGTTGATGTACAGCATTTAAATGGTAAACTTGAAGTTGTTCTTGTGCGTCTTTCTCTTCCCTTTAGTCTTTAACAGACATCTTAGCCATACATTATTCAGGGTGTTGGGATAGGGAAATCTGTCTGCCTAATAGAGCATTTTCTGCACATAAGATCCAAGCTAACGTGCATTCTTGCATCGGTTTGATAGCACCTGTGTTTCTGTGGCTGCAGCCAGTAGCCATGTGTGGGCAGCAGAGCCATGTGCCCTGCCGGTGCTGTGCTGTGGATACTCATCCTGGATGATTGCAGAAGCCTGCAGTGGTACCGATGAGCTCACTTGGATCAGCTTTCTCAGGTTATTAGCACTCTGTATGATTATGCATGTTCAGTTATTAATGGTTTGCAATCTTTTGGATGTTTTGGTACATAAATACCAAAAAAGCATGATGGCAATATTAAATTTTTTAGGTGAGGAATGAGGTTTTCTGAATCCCAGGCAATTCTGGGAGAGAACAAGTGCTGCTTCTTCGCTACGTCTCCTCTAGCCTTTACTGCTTAGGCACTTGGAACTTGAAAAGCAAGTAAGTGTATGAGGAAGTGGGCTCTGCTTCTGCTTTGTCGTCGTCCTTGCTGCAGGAGTGAAGCGAGGGTTGTCAGCATCACATCAGCCCTGGAGAAGACCTGCAATACCACATGTGCAATATAACTGGGCTGAGAAATATGAGCGGCAGTTGAGTATTGTGTTACTCTCCAGTTATGCAGCACTCATCCTTTGGTGCAGCTTACATTAATAACGTTAGTACCACTGTGACAGTGGTGTCTTGCTCATCGCCCTATCTTCCTGTAGAGTGATTTATAAAAGCCCTCTTATAGTGCATCGGTTTTTGTGTGGGTATATATATATGTACACACACACACACACATAAAAGGATGCACTGTAAGGGGTCTTTTAGTATGTATATGTACACACATGAACAATTTCAGTGCTCCTCCACTTTACAGTCAGGTTTTATTTTGATTATGAACACTCTTTACAAGCATCACGTTCAGGTTATGGCAGAGAGAACAGCACATAGATTGGTGATTGCTCTGAGTGTTTCTCAGCTAGCTTTAGAAGCAGAGGCATCTCCCACTGTCACCAGGTCCAGCCCCAAGGCAGAATCAGCTATTTTGGATTGTTTCCTGATGCACGTTTGGCTAACGTGCTTTTTAAGACCCCTCATGATGAAGACTCACACCTTCAGGTCCTCTGTCCATACCTTGGAAAATTTGGTCTCTAGCATCTAAACCAGTGAGAAATATGTAGAACAACCAGTAAAAGAGAGGGGGAGAAAGTAGTTAAAAGCCTGTGCTGCTTCACAGTCTTATTTTTTCTTTATTGTTTGAGCTACCGTTTAATCAGTGCTATGTAAACAATGGTGTTATTGCCTTCATGTTTATGAGCAAGATTAGCATATTAACTATGAATTATGGAGAGTCATTAGCAAGTCACGTGTTCTGCCCATTCAGCAGTAATGAACATAAGCACTTGTTGCTTTGGAAAACAATACATTAGCTGAACTCCAAGTAAGTATTTCCATTTTAATGGCACTGCGTACACAGTGTTCCCAAAATGCGTCAAGGTTTTGGAGAGTAACATGTGCTATGCATTGTAAGGCAATGTGCCCTTTGGACAAAATTTCAAAGGCAGGCATCTTAATTGTGGTAGAAAAAAGGTACAAGGGAAGTAGCTGTGATAATTGGTGAGGCGCTGCGTGTGTGTTTTTAGCGATTTATGTACAGAATGTATCCCCATAAATTTTGTGTGTAAAATGATGCTTACGCATTTGGAAACTTGACCCAACAGTCTTTGGATTTGTTTTAAAGTGGAAACATCCGACAGTCAGAATTTAATTCTGACTGTGTTGTTTGTGTTCGCTGCTCACTGGTGAAGAAAGAGTTCTTCCTTTGTCCATGTCTAGTAGTAAAATATTTTCCCAAGGAGCATGTGGGAAACCCTCCACTGAGTAATTATGGAATAATCTGTCTGGGGAAGACATTTATTTCCAACCTCTATGATTTTTATGCCCTGAACCAATAAGGTTTGTATTTTCTTTCTTGACACCAGTTAAGTTTTTGGTTGTAGTAGCATCTTGTGGCATTTAGCTTTTTACCAGGATGTGGATCTATGTTTAAGAAGAAAGATGAAGAAAACAATAAATCAGAGACTTTAAATTCCCTAGAGACCTTACTTCTGCCTTAGGTTAAGTAAAATCAAACTCTAGAGAAGTCCAAGCTCCACTGAAATGGCACAAGTTAATTTAGGTAAAGTGAAAAATGTTTAAGTCTAAGAGACTCAGTTCAGCTCCACTGCTGAACAAATATACTGATGCAGGTCATACTTGTAATTTCTTGGTGTTAGTATTTCTTTCTCCAAATAATTCCTGATTTATAGCCATGATTACAGTTTATATCATCACAAGATCAGAGACAAGGAAAGTATAAATTCATTAATATTAGGAAAGCACTAAGACATTGCAAATTTCACTGAGAAAAGATCAGGATTGGGTGTGACAGTCACAGGTAATTATGCTCAAACAAGAAATGTAAAGGCTGAAAACAGTGCCTTACTGTTTTCCAGGGAAAAAAACCACTGTGTTATTGCTCCAGAAGGGAGCAGTATATCTGTTCATTGGCTATTCCATATGGCTATAGGAAATCGGAGACTGAAGCTGGTATAAAATGGCTGGATAATGTAATATCCCTGACAAGCATCACCAAGGTTACTTGTCATTCTACATAAAGAAAGAGGATGTGTGTTATAATAAGGTCTAATACATCCTAAATATAGAAATATTTTAAAAGACACATACTCTCTCAGCAGGACTCTTGCAGTGATGCAGAGAGGATGATGGAGTGCTATCTTTTAAGTTAGAAAAATGACTTGCTGTTACTTAACTGATAACTTAGTGGGGGGAGTATTTTGGCAGATATCAGGATGTCCTGAAGGCAGTGCTTGTTAGTTATGTTCTCACGTTGACAACGTAACTGACAGCCTTCTGTGTCTGTTGGCAGCTAGTTTTATCTTAAAAAGGATTTAAGGATTGTCAGGACTTCTGTTTTTCACCTTGCACCTTGTCTCCAGGGTTTTACTTTCTCATATGCTCAGTAACTCTAGAATTTTAGGGCAATGGACAGTTGCAGCTGGCGAGAGTCTTGGCTTCACTGAGCTAAATCTGGGCTTTGTTACGGGTTAAATCGGCTCTGGAAGAGCTAAGCAGCGTGTGCCTATACAAACCGAACAATCTGCTCTGCTTGCTTCAACCTCGTGCTGTGCAAGGAGATTCTTCTCAAGTGTTAAAAAAAACCCAAACAGTGCTTACAACTCCCTGTCAAAACAGCAAGGCTAGGGAGGAGATTGGCTATGGTGGCACTTTTCCTGGTGGGAAGAGTGACACAGGATGGAACAACAGCTCCATTATTTCGGAGCTAGTCCATTTGATAATTGGCATTGTCAAAAAGAGGAGTGACAGTCCCGTCTTTCCACTCGATGAGGATCTCTCCGTGCCTCAAGGAAGGGGAGCGAGATGGTGGAAGGTACGTCTGGGGACCTCTTCGTAAGGGAGATGGCTCCCGTAAGTCAGCTCTGCTGCCGTTGGCTGGGGAGCTCTTCAGAGCAGAGAGGATTTTCTTCTTCCTAGGAAAAGAGAGAAGAGGGTATGTAACTGCATCTGCCTGTCACTTTGTTGCTTCTCCATGCCAGCTGGTGGGATAGTGAGTGGGAGGGAGAAACAGGGTGGCAGGGGGCAGAAATCGTCAAAGGTGAGCAGACGTATCTGCTCAGAGCCAGACACTTCGGCTGTGGGATGGGGAAGGGTGCCAAGATCAAGACTTTTGTTTCGAAATGCTGGACAGGCAAATGGAATAAACCTGAATCTCACTTACTTGTTGTAATGAACATTGAGTGTCAGTATTATTAATCCCAGTATGAATGCCAAGGGGCTGAGGACCAGCATGGCCGTCTTCCAGTTGGTACCTGAAAGGGTATCATAGAAAACAATCATGCATTTGCTGTACCTATCCCCGTTCTTATGCAATAGCCACATTTGTCACAAAAAAACACCTGTAATGTCCCTGAAGACTAGCAGATAGCAGGGAAAGTGCTTTGTCCATAAAATCAGCTGCTTTATACTGCACAGCATCCCTCTATTGAAAATAGCCACAAAAAGGTTTTCTTTCTTGCTAGGAAGGCAATAACTATTCATGCTTCTCCGCTCAGCAGCTCCCTGATACGAAATAAGAAGGGCTGGGGGAAGGCATCAGTGCTAGTGGGTATCTATTTCTCCTGGTGAGCTGGGGCAAAGCATTTGCATGTGTTTGCTCGCTTTTATACTCCAGGCCTGGGGAGATTTGTTTAATCTTTAAAAGGAGTTTATCTGACAGATAATTTAGTGCCCTCATTCCCTACTGAGCATCCTCAGCAGGACCTGGGGGAATGTAACTCTGGATTGATGGGAAGGTCAGGGGCACTGATGAACCTTCATCCACCTGGTCTCTTCCTCCTCTGGCTGATCACTGGACCTACCTGCAAGCCTGGCCCCAGCATTTTTCCCTCGATTTCCGTGGTGCTTTTTAGAGTGATTGTGGGACACATCTGGGAGAAGAAGCAGAGAGATTCAGATTAGCAGCTTCCACTGTGGGACCGGAGGAAGCTCCAACTTCCTCCTGGGGCTGCACTGTAACCACAAATCCCCTTTGTAGGGAGCCAGAAGGGGAAAGGAAACTTTCTTGTTCCTCAGCGTTCTCCAGCCATAGATATTTTTTGCTCCTAGAACATCTGGTGGTTGTGTCTGCAGGTTAGGACTATGGCCGTATCACTGAACCACTTGCCAAGGCAAACATCTCAATATGTTGTGTGAGAGCAAAGCCTTGAACCTCTCAGTGGTACACATGGAAGTTCTTGAGAAGTACTTAGGTATTACCACCACTGAAAATACTTGAGTAATCTCTAGATGCTGCCCACACTTTCCTTCCTGCTGTTCTCACATATGCATTCAGAAAAGAAAAGTGCTCACCATCATTTGCTGGGAGGGATGCCTGTTTAGTCTTCGTTGGAGGCACTGTGCTGTTAAATCTGTTAGCCAGCGGTGGGTCAGTCAAGCTCACAGAAGGTTCTCTGTCCATGGCATCAATCTTTGAATCAATGGTTTTAGCTTGGAGGGAAATAAAAGATGTGTGCGATTATCATTTACTTTTTGTACAGAAACCTGGATACGCTCAGTGCCCAGCAAGGGGAGGGAACACAGCCCTGCCGTGTTAATCCTCTACCCTGTAAGGGGAACAGGACGTGGTGATCACCTCCTCCTGTGCATCAGGGGCCTTCAGTTCTCACAGATTTCAAAAATGAAATGGACCTCTCAAGTCTGAATCCACAGCCAAAGCAGAGCTTGTTTTCTGGTGGTAAGTAAGGTAATTGGTCTAAAAAGCATGAGTGCAACACCAGCTGTTAAAGGATAAGGTGTGAGCAAGAGGCAAGTGGAAACATCACAGGTATTACCAACACAACAGAGGAAGAAATGGGATCAAAATGGTGGTAAATAGTCAATACCTCTTGCAAGGCTCAACAGCATCATGGTATGTGGGGTAGCAACTACTACTAGAGAGGAGGTTGTGGGAAACCTTGTAGCAGCAATAGTTACCCCTCTCCTGTGCTGATGCACGTGGCAAGATCATGAAACCCATGTCTGCACGGCTTCCGGCTGCTTATCCCAACCTTATCCCTTCCTGTGGTACCAGCATCTGCAGGTACACGGGTGTAACGTATCGAGCAAATAACCTGCTGAAGTAAAAGTTGTCTGTTGATGGTCAACTGAAACTTGTATAAGAAAGGCCTAAACAAACACATAGGATTTTGATGTTGTTACTGAGTAGTCAGAAGTTCCCTCCAGTAGACTCTGAACCATGGGGCTGATAGGAAAATTATCAGTTTGCACAAGACACGCTAACTGGCACAACCTGATTCAAAGCCTGCTCTGTGTTTACCCTCGCAGCCTTATTTGGGGAGCCTGGCTCTGAGGCAGCCCTGGGCTGCCAGGAACATTGCCTTGGGGAATGCAAATGCCCTTTTCACATGCCTTTTCCCCATGTCTTAAATGTTCCACGCATTTCCTAGCCTATATTTAACTAGCTTATTATGGTATCTAATTTGTATTGGCTGTATTTACCTTCATGTTAAACAAACACTAACACTTGTGACTACTGTGATAATTACATGTTAACCTTCTAGTTGGCTAATTAAAAACCTCAGTAAAAAGGACATCTTATCTACACATGACAGCCAAAAAAAGCTATTGCATCTCTTTTTATTTCAAATTAGATATAGCCTCTTTGTGTCAAAAGGTTATGCTCATAATCCATTTGCTTATGCTAACTGGATTCATCACATTTTCTCTTCACTCATTTATGCAAAGCTGAAAATCTCATTGGGGCTGTCGGTCCTTAAGGTGAGGAATAGCCTCATGTAAGGGAAATAATTTCCCCTGAGGAAAGTTGTGAACCTCATCACCTATAGAGTGGACAAACACAGAAAGGTCATGACGAACGCCAAGTCTTTTCTGGTCCCTGGAGTGGAAAAAGGGAGAGGAGGAAAGGGTGGGGGGAGGAATAACTGTTACTTTTGGGTCTCAGTTTTGTACATATCTTCACAAGAAGAATCCTGAAACCACCTTTCTTTGCATAAGGGAGCGAATGAAAGAGGGAAACAGACTGGAACATAAGTTATCAGTGGTGGTCAATGAGCTTCACTGGCCATCTGACAAATGGTGACGGCCACATCTTGGTGCAATGACCATGCCTGATGTCTGTTAGCCTGGCATCCAAAACCTAAAACTATGACAGGACCAGGGTTTCTGCCATTTTTATGTCCAGTCTCGGCAGAGGGTAGTGAACACTCATGAAGGCAGAGATTAAATTCCTTTTAGCAGAGGCCAAGGCCATAAAGCTAGTAATATAAAACTGGATTTTTGTGTTCTTTTTATGTCATGTTTTTGCTTTTCTTAATGCAAAGGGAGGGCAGCACTTTTAACTACCTCCCAACATTTGCTGTGTTCACTACTCTCTTTATGGTTATGTCAGGCACCAGGAGCAAGGTTCACTTTTGAGGATCATGAGAGTATGGGATGAAGGTTAGAACCGTGGTTTCATTAGTGATAGGTGCACTGTTGGGGTCTGGCAGGAGATAACTGTAATGTGTTACTTAGAAACTGAAGCAACAATTTCTCATTTCAAATATATCTGCTTTTCAACAATTCATACAAGTTTAAAAGAGGTTTTCAGCTGCCTCCAGTTTTCTTGCTACCAAAAGTGACATCCCAAAGTATCAAAAGCCCCTTCAAAGTTTTCAGCTCCTGACTTTATTGGACTTCTTGGTTGTTTTGGACTTGGGATGCTCAAGCAATTCCAACTATTCTTAGTTCTGGGCAGTGATTCATATGGATTTTCCAAAATACTTCAATTTTGCCTGTCATTAGAAATGAAGCTGGGGTTTAGAGACCTGATCCTTTAGGGTGTTGCATGCTTTCTGGAAAACACTGAACAGCAACTACTGGAAACTGGTGGTACCAAGTAGTTGGGCTGACTTCAAGCCATTTGGTATCTCTCCAGATGGAGCCAAAGTGAACATGAGTGAGAATGATGGATGCAAGCCTGGTGTTAGGTGGCTTGAATGACATGTAAAGTTAGATGTTATCTGATGCTAAATCTACCTCATCTTACTTTCATAGATCCACACACGTGTGTCTACAGCCTGTTGCGTTGGTTTGCTGGGCATCAGAGCTGCTGTCTGGGCAGCAGCACAGATGGCTTCATCTGCTAAAGTCTTCCACCTGCTGAATTTGTCCTTCTTCTTCGTGACAAAGACCTTGTGGCCGCCTTCCTTGGTGCTGAGGTGCAATCCCAAGCTCTGCAGAGTCAAGTGTCCCTTCTTGCTGCAGGACCATGCTTGGCGTTCCCAGTGCCCACAGGGCTCCAGCTTGACCAGGGTATTCTCCAGCATCTTGTGGGCTGACAAGCACTGCTTCGTTTGAAGGCTGACAATGGTCCCGGTGGTGGGATCCCAGCTCCACTGCTGCTGCTGGGACAGCACCTCGCAGTCGGTCAGGCTGATGGAGTTGGTCTCGTGGTGGGAAATGCGAATGCACTTTTCCAGCCGGGTGTTCCTTATGAGGAAACCTTGTCCCTCTGCTGCTGCCATACAACCAGAGCACGGTTTAGTGCATGTCTGAGGAAAACATGTCTTCTGAGCATGAGATATCGTAAATGCCCTGGAGAAGGGCAGACATAACCCACCAGTCCTTTCCTGGATGAGCATGCCTAAATAAACAATTCCCCCAGCTTCATAATTCCCCAGAATGACTTTTCTTTAAAATAGGTGATGTGTAAATAGCCAGGAGCAATACCAGAGGAAAATAACAATGACATAAGTAACCCATGTAACTAATGGGGAAAACCTCACCATCCTTGAAAAGCTGTGCTGTTATGAAATATCTGCCTATATATACTTAATTCAATATTTCAACTGGTTATAACTTTAAATAGGTACCCATCCTTCCCTCCCTCCAAAAAAGTTGGATGGTTTGGCGTTTTTTTGCTTCTATCTGGATCAAATCTTTCTTTTAAAGAAGCAATTTAACCCCCTGAATTCCACCGGTGCTATTAATCTGGTGCCAATTAGGCCACCTTGGACTATTGTTTCCATTAAGTGGCTTCTGGTGATATTACAGCAACTCCCTGTCACAAGTCTGGAAGTACTTGGCTGACATAGCTTATATGGGTATTGAAACAAACTTGGATTTAGCATGTCTGACATTGGTCTTTGCTCCTCAGGCATGAAAGTACCATTTTTAAGTATCCCTTTGTAAGAAAGAGACATTACATCGACCCCACAACAGGCACACAATTGGAAGCACTTTCTGTTAATTTCTTGTTCCTTTTAATAGCAGGAGTTCCCTGCATCTCTGATAACTTGGGATGGATATCATCCTGTTAGCTGGACAAACGCTCCCCTCTTCAGTACAAAATCATGAGGTGTGGCCTGTGAACATCCTGAGCAAAATGTTAAATGCTAAAACATCTGTCACTGACAGGGGTCTACCTTCTGCTGTGTATTTTATGCCTAAAGCAGAGGGATAGAAGTAACAGTTTTGAGTTTCTGCATGTTCTGAGGAATCTTTTAATTTTAATTACAATTAACGCATGGTAACTCCCAGCTATTGCCGTGACTTTTTTTTCCTCTTTTCCCCAGGAATCAAAGTTACAAAAGCCCCATCAACATACAGTATTGAGCATAAAGAATGAGAGGAGACTGAAAAGTGATGTTAGACAAGAACACTGATGTTTATCTAAACAACTGTTTCTGCAGAGTTTCCCTTCCCGAAGCAAAGAACAATACTTTTCCCTGTCAGCAAGTATTTGGCTCAGTACCTGAAAAAGCTAATGACAGTGTAAACAGAAGCCGATACACAATACCAAGGGTATGAACAATAGCTGAAAAGAGCTCTTATGTTTTCTCTCAGGAAATTCTAGGGGTCTGCTAAATTAATAGTGCCTGGGGGTTGTTAAATCATAAACAGCTCGGGGCTTTCTGCTCAGCCTGAATGCATGGGGAGAGGCAGCCAGAAACCACGGAATGTCTCCTGTGCCGGCTCTGAGATGAGGATGGATGTGTCCGCATTGGGATATTGAGTTTCATGGACCTGTGATAGCCACTGATCCAGGCAATTCCTGCCAAGCCCATGTGCCTAAATGGAAATTAAATTTCTGGGGGATCTGTGGACAGCTCGGGAGTCCTGTCCTCTTTACCCCTTATTGAGGGCTGAATGGAGGGAATATGTTTAATGCACCTTGGGCTTGAGTTTCTGCCAGCTTCCAAAGGCAGGAGAAATGTCTCATGTATAATCTCCCATAATCTTTTGAAAATCCAAAGCGATGAATACAATCCCCCCGTCATATTTTTTTTCTAGGACCTGGAATCCTGGATTCTCACCTCTTTGCTCCATTTTAACTGTGAGAGACCCATTTCCAAAGTAATGGTTTGAGAGCTGCATAAAAGTGTAACAGGGGAACATGAGAACTGTGCTGGGTCAGATAAAACATCTGCTGACCCCAGTATCCTGTCTCCATCACTGGGCATTAACATTTGCTAATAGGGGAAGAGGGTAAGAATCAGGCAAGTAAAGAGCTCACTCAAGACAGTAAGGACACCAGTGCCTCCTTCCTAAAACGTATTAACTAGTTAAGAGAGCTCCCTGGGTATTTAAGATTAAAATGGTTGTGCCCAAGTACACTGCATTGTATTTTTCAACTCTGAAGTTAAAAAAACAATTTGTTGCTCAAGGTGTATCATGAGTTCCTTCTGCAGCTCCTCACAGTCAACTTCAGTTTTGATTATTCTTAATAATTTTGTGCCATCAGCAAACCTAACTACTTTGTTATTCACACCTTTTGATCTTTGTTGGCACCTGCTGATACCTTCACTCTGTGAGCTTGTCACAGAGTTGTCTTGTCAACTAATTCCACATCTTTGTTCCAGCCTGTGGGCTAACTCCATGAGAATGGAATTTCTTAAGGGCTTTGGTGGAAGAATCTTATCAAAAGTCTTTTGCAAACGCAAGCACCAGGTCTAGATTAGCTCACCACATTTATGTACTCATTGATACCATCATGGATACCACGTATTCCCTCTACAAAAGCTGTATTGACTTTTCACATATTTATCTGTCTGTCTGCAAATTCTGTTCTTCATTTCTACTGACTTGCCTGATGCCGATGTCAAACCTAGTGACCTGTGTTTCCCCAGGCTGTGTAAGGATCCCTCTTAAGAGGGACATAATTGCTGTAACAAAGTGCTTTGGTGCTGAGTTTGCTTTAGGTAAGAGTTTACATACTCCTTAGAAGTTTAAAAAATTTCTTTAGTTTCCTGTAACTTAGTGTGAATGCCATCTGGGCTGGTCATTTGCCATTTAAAAATTTTCTTTAGTTTCCTGTAACTTACTGTGGATGCCATCTGGGCTGGTCATTTGCCACAGATTATTTACCTTTTTTTTTTACTTTTTCCCCTAAAACTTCCTCTGTTGACAATTTTGTTTGATAGCACTCTTCCGACTGCAGAGACCCCCCTGACCGTGTCTGAAGTGAGCACCAGAACCAATAATCCATTCAGCCTTTCTGCATTGCCCTGCTTTGGTTGCCCTTGTTACATTTAAGCCCATTATTTATTGGCCTCCTTAACCCAAATAGGTTCCTATTCAGATACATTTGAAAATTTCTGTTGGTAGCTTTTTTATGCTCTCATTAATTTGCTCCTCTAAATCTTTTTCTCATGTGTTTTATTATGGGTTTTATTATTAAACATGCTAGAATCTATGCTGTTTTTTCTCTTCCTTGCTTGGCAATGCCTATCCATTTGAACGTTTCATTTTTTTGTGAAATTTTGAAGGGTGTTTCTGTTTAACCCAGGCAGCAGATTTGTGTTTTGTTCCCTTTGTATAGTCCCTGATGGTCCAAAGAATCGCTGTGTTACCTGGATGTTAGCAGCAAGCATCGTGTGCCCTCATGTTACCTACCAGCCATTTGCACTTTTGAGCTGACCCTTTCTGCCACCTTTCTTGGTTCTATTGAGGTCTCAATTTGCAGAGACTCACCTCACTGAAGGTCCAAGGCACTCCATCTGCCATGGGAATATATGTGAGCTGAGGAACCTCATCACCGCAACTTGAAGTGCTTTCCTTTGAGATTTGTATAGCTCCTCAGTAAGGAATGACACCAAGTTATTAATAGATTTTTATCTTCACACCATACCTCAGGTCCAAAAGTGTAATGACTGTTTTACAGCTTGGGAAGGGAGGTCTAGCTAAACTTTGCTTGGTTCAACATTACATGGGAGAGTGTCAGCAAAGTTGGGGCCATAATACTTCCCCTCTGAACTGCGACCCGAGTGTCTTCCCTACCAACAGTGACATTCAGCTCTCTGTACTATCAACTGGCTATCAACAGCGGGATTTTCCTTGTGGTGTTTGGCATGATCCTTGCCAAACAAGAAGTGAGTCCGTGTCCGTCATACAGATTCACCAATCACTGTACATCATTGCTTTCCTGAGGTTGAGATGTTCCTGTCTAAGTGAGCAACTTACAATTAGATACAGGTAACTGGCAGCAATCATTAACATATGCCCCACACAGTCATAAGGGGTAGACCCACAAATAAAGCTGGAGTATATTTACTTTGGGATACACATCAGGCACCAAGAATCCTTGCTCAGGAGGCAAAATGCCTTTTTTTTCCCAAGCATTGCCAAGTCCCACTGTCCAGCAGCCCTGCAAATAAGGCCATCAGCCCTAACATTTTGGGAATGTTAACCTGGAGCAAGCAGAGCATCCGATGTACTCCCTGGGGATGGGACTCAGCGTCTCTGAAAAATGCCAACCTTATCCACAGAGCCTGAATAGATGCCTGCTTTGAGCTGCTCATGCTTGAACATTTTGGCCTCTTCGTATTTTTAGGAACAAAATAAACAATTTCTAGCAAAGACGCTTGGTGCCAGCCCGTTTGTCCTATGATACTGCCACTCTGGTTACAAGAAAGAAAAGCAAGCAAATATAGCCCCTTGCTTCTCTGCAGCATGGCCACTCTTGGGACATGCTGTTCCTTGTAGGATTAGGAGCAAAACCCATCCAACGTTCCTAATTAAGGTAATGCCACCAGGAAAGCCTTGGTTGCCAGTAATCCCAGTCTGGCTTGGAAAGTTTCTGTTGTTTCTAAGCAGTGCCTGTGATGTTTTGATCAAAGCCATTTGCAAATTGGTTGGGGATGCTCCCTCTAAAGGGTCTGTGGAAGGAAGGAGTAAGTCAGAGCTGAGGAAGCACAAGTTCCCAAAACACTCCATGTCACCCGGGAACCTCAGCATTGTCTTTGGCCTCTTTTGCCCTTCCTGGTGGGGTTCCTAACTCTTGCAAAAATCTTTTAATTATGTCAATTTCTCATGCTAAGTGGGTATTTTCTGTAGGGATAAGACGACCACTGAATCACAGTCAGGAATTTACCTTTTCCTGCCTCTACCTGTCCTCGAAGGCAGGCATCCATCTGCGACAGCCACAGCACCTGTCATAGGAACTGCTTCATGGGGACATCTTGCAGCTCAGAAGAGCTCCCAAACATGGCTCTTCTTGGGTACTACCATACAATAGCACGTCACCCCGAGTCATGCAGGCAGTGGCAACAGTGGCTTGGAGAAGTGTCTCCAAGCTGCTTCCACCCAACAGGAGCACAGCACTAGGGGTACATGCACCATGGATGAGAAACCTAGGAGCCAGCAATGCCATAGCCTGGGTTATGGTGAGACAAGCCAGAGAGTGTCCTGCTCGGGTTAATCTGCCTCCACTGTTCCTCACTGCAGTAGATGATATGTTCACTGTGGAGCCTGTATCAATGGAGACTGACCCATATCGTTATCATATACGTTATAAACGTTTGCCTCCTTGCATAACTTCCCCTGAATATCAGCTCTCCCAAGATTTACTATCCCTTTGTCTTTTTGGACTATTGCAGTAGTTCAAGGGGCATTAGATGGGAAGAGGGTTTGGAAGACTCCCATCCTCTCAAATTTCCTTGCCAGCAATTTTGGTCTCTGCCCTTGCTCTAAAAACAACCACGAGGGACTCCAGCTCCTAATAGAAATGGCTGCAGCCCAAAAGAAGAAAAAATAGCCAGAGACTTTGGGAAAGCCATCTTTAGCTGCTTAGACACTGTGGTGATACAGATGGCACCACTCCCTACCTTGGCACTGATTATCAGACCCTCTCCCTTCAGGCAAGCACAGCATCTAAAGTCCCACCCTCGCTGCTGGGCCTCACGCTGGTAATGCAGAACTACCTTATTTTCTGTCCAGACCCCTTACTCAGATTCAAATTCAGGACTAAATGTAGAGTGGGGCTTTTGTAGCACATTTACAAAACCGGGCAGTCTGGAAAGACACTAGATGGAAGTAGAAAAGACGTTCATGTGACTAGCCATAGCAGCAGGAGCAATTTGCTGTGATGGCCTGAAGTTACTATATCCTGCCGTGAGTGAAAACTCAGCCAGATGTCTCCTCTGAGCAGCAAGGGAAGCTGTTTCTGAGCTACCCTCAGCCTGACAGGCTGTTTCTACCTCCTCCAGAGGGTCAGGACCAGATAGAAATGCAGTAGCAGAAGAGGGAAGCTCCTAGTTAAGCCAGGAGGGTTCCCCATGCAGATGGAGATCAGTGCAAGACGCTGCCCTGTAAGATCACTTGTATGAAAATTGCATTGAATCTAGCTGACGCAAGCAGCTTGAGATATTATCAGGTACGGACAAACAAGGCCCTGAATAAGTGGTCAGGAGCCAGCAATAACCCCTTCTCATGCAAAGATCTCCCTCCACCGAAGGGAGCAAGCCCCTCTCTGCTGCTCATGCAGGTGACCAGCTCAGGGCTATGGGATGTGGAAATCAAAACCAGCTGGAACACACTTGCGGTTTTAAGAGGGGTGTGGTGACCCAGATGTGTTTGGTCAAAGGCAGGAAATCCACATGTGCCCAGGGAAGCAGTAAGATTGTCACTCCGTTTTCAATTTTGCCTGAATTTATACCCAAAACCAGCAAGGCAGGAGGTGAGATTAGGTGGGGTTTTTTTTGCAAAACAAGCTATTGTCTGGAACCAATATTAGCTTTATCTTACCCTGGTCCTCCCTCAGGCTCTGGCTGTGCTTTCTTGGATGTGAAGTTTAGGGACACAAGTGTCCCTGACCAGTCAGTGGGTGTGGCCAATCTACCTATGGAGAGGGTGATGCTGGATGGAGTCTGGTGAGTCCCTATTGGTGCACAAAGAGGCGTCTGCCCATCGGGCTCAGCAGAGCAGGCAGAGCTGGAGCTGGGTGAGCAGCAACCTGGCAGCTGGGAGCTCTGGGTTTATGGGAGTGCAATTTCCATCTCTTCATGCAGCAGATCGCCTCTTATCAAGCTGTGTCATTTTTATAGAGAAGTCAACAAAGCCTACTGGTAACTGCCAGTAATTAGCTGGTAAACGTCTTTCCAGTACAAGTACCTGATTGCAAATACTTCTTGGTCTGCACTCAGATTATTTTCCAGTAACATGTCTCTCCAAGAGTAGTTCCCAGCTGTTGCTTCTGGCAACAACATTGGGCTGTGTTATTTCCTAACCATTGCTGTTTTCTTACGAATATCTTGCCTTTGGTTGACCAACAAAGCTTCATAGCTTTCCATGTTACTGCAAGGTCCACTTTTGACCAAATATCTCAGCAAAGGCCTCCATGAAGCACAGAAGCCATAGGAAAAGAAGGAAGGTTTTGGCATGGAAAAACACATGGATAAATGATGGGAAGCAGGGGAGGCTGATGAAGTCAACACCAAGCTGATGCATGTGGGGAGAATCAGTCCCCGAGGGAGATATGATGGAGATCTATAAAATCCAGAGAGGTCTGGAGAGGATGGCAGGGGCTGACTGGTCAAGGACTCACCCCAGATGGGACATGGCATGCCAAGGGAAGGCTCAGAGCATGTGGGAGGTGGGTCTGCATCCTCGCTGACAGGGAGAACCTGCACAAGCCAAGGGAGCAGATCTGATAGCCACCGAAGAGTTAAACACATTGGGGTCAGGAAATCCCCCAAGCAGAGAATAGTTGGAGGCTGGAAAAGTATATGGGGGAAGAGAAATATCAGATAAGCTTGGCCTTTCTGCCTCTTCAATTCTTAGGGCTGCCTTAGGAGGGTGGGGTGCGAGGGGTCAGGGAGCACCCAGCACTGCACATGGGTTTGGGAGGCAGGAGAGTGGCCCCCAGGATATGGGATCAGGCCAGGATGACAATCAGAGCCCCCGCCAGCCTCATACTCAGTGCATGAGAATTGAGAGCCAGTGTTAAATGAGGTATTATTTCAGCAGTTTTCTTTCTGTTTGTACATGCACAGATCACGCTGGTGCCCAGCTTCCCACTCCCCCATCATACCACTAGGCTTGACTTCTCAAGAAAACACTTCAGCTCCCTGCCTGCTGTCAGGGGCTTTCCAGAAAACACTGTCAGAACCAGTTTAGGCAATTCCAGGATTTCCAGTAGGAAACTGAACCCTCTAAGGTCTGTTGAGAGCAAGCCTTTCTGTCCTGCCAGCAGCCTTAAAACTCAGCAGCCCCAGCCAGCATGGGGTGGGGAGAGGCTGCTGCAGGGTGAAATCAGCCCCAAGCAAGAACATGTTTGCCCTCTTTGAGGGCTTGGGCTCTTTGAGCTCTTTGAGCTTGCTTTGGGCACTGACAGGTATTGGGAAGATAAATTCCTTTCTTGCAAAACAGTTGTTGTTTTATTAGTGGTCTGGCTGAAATGCAGTGGCTGATCTTGCAATTACACCAAAAGCATTTCACTGGAAAGGAAAAGAAAGGTCTTGTGAAAATGTCCTGTGATCCTCCTTAATTCACTAATAAAACATGGCCATGGGGGTCCTGTTTGTGGCAGCAGTAAAGAACCCCTTTCTTCTAACATTGGACAACATCTGTATTAGAGTGAGGGACAGAGCAAGACCCTGAAGGCTACTCTGCTCTTCTGGCATCCCACCATGGTGTCATCTCCAAGTTCTAACCACGTCTCCTGTAACCTTTAAAAGATGCACGTGTATCCTCATCCCTCATTGGCACATGGACATACCCTCAGCCTGAGGCTTTAAAAAAAGAGAGATTCAATTCACTGGATTTACTTTAATTGACAAGATTTGGTGTGCAAAAACCAGCAGTAGATGGAGCAAAAGTCAGATCTGTAGGAGCACAAACCCCCCCTTTGACCTGGCTGCAGAGCAAACTGAGGGCTAGCTGCTCAAAGAAGCCCAGGGATCACGCACTTGGAGGTTGTGGAGCAAGGAAAGGACAGTAAAAGCGCTGGAAGGTATGTCCTATGAGGAGCGGCTGAGGACTTTGGGCTTATCTAGTTTGGAGAAAAAGAGGCTGAGGGGCAACCTCACTGCTCTCTACAGCTTCTTGAGTAGGGGTAAGAGGGAGGGAGATGCTGATCTCTTCCCCCTCGTATCCAGTGATAGGACGTGTAGGAATGGTTCAAAGCTGCACCAGGGGAGGTTTAGACTGGGCATTAGGAGGCACTTTACCAAGAGGGTGATCAAACACTGGAACAGGCTTCTTATAGAGGTGGTCGATGTCCCAAGCCTGTCAGTGTTTCAGAGGCATGTGGGCAGTGCCCTTAATAACATCCTTTAACTTGGTCAGCCCTGAACTGGTCAGGCAGTTGGTCTAGACGGTCATTGTAGGTCCCTTCCAACTGAAATACTCTATTCTATTCTAGGCATTAAGGTCAGAGCTGCCCATCTGAGGTTTGTCTTTAAGGAATAAACATCCCAGCTGTGCAGCCCAAATAGCTGTACTTCTCTGGTCCAGGGAGCTTGAAAAGCTCTGAGAAGGTAGTCTGCAAAACTGCAGGTCTGTCCTCCATGCACCTTCAGGGACTGAATGAGCCTTAAAACACTTCAGTAATTTATTTCAATGAGTTCCTTTCAACCTGCCATCTCAGACATAATAAAAAATGAATTACTTATTAGTTCTGAGGCTTTGCCCTTCTTTAAGGAAAAGAGATGCTGCCCACTGCCTATGATGGGATAGGCAAGACCGCAGGTAGCACCGCTGCCCAGTAGATGTTCCTGGGTAGCACCACTCTGGATTTTCAGGATGGTGCCCAGCAGGACTTCTGCTTTCCTCATCTCCCCACGCATGTCAAAACCAAGGCTGCTTGGATTCAAAATGCTACCATGTACAGTCAGGATACAGGACTTGAGTGACCTCAGCAAGCAGCTGAATGATAACACGAGCCACTACCAAGTTTGCTCTGCCATGGTGAACAGTGCAAACTCTGCAGCTCCCCAGCACGTCCCACTCACAGCCGACTACCACAGGAGCAGAACTAACACAACGAGGTCCTGCTCCCTTTCCCACCACCTTCTCCCATGCTGCCAGCATGCTTTGAGCCCGCTCACCTCTGCCCAGAAGGAGCAGCTTTGGCAGTGAGTAAACAGAGTGCCCGGGAAGTCACTTAGTGCCTGCCTCACCCCCAGAGCAGGTTTATTCATCTGCTAGTCTTAGCTGTTTAAAAGCACTTTATAAAAGTGGGCGGCATGATGCCATGGTGTCCCTGGCCAAGCCATCCCAGCACCTTGCCAGCCTGCCCCTCACTCTCCTGCTTTTAATCCCATTTTAAATGCTGCCTTGGAATGCACCCATAGGCGCTTCTTTTACAGCTGGTGGGCTCAGAGCTTCGCAGCCCAAGCAACACTTCAGCAGGAAAGCAAGTTAAAACCTGGGGGTGCAGTTCACTTCCCACTTCCCAGCTACCCCAAAGGAGAAGACACTTACCCTCAAGCCAAGGGAGGAGGCAAATACAGCCCAGGCTCAGCCTGAAAAGCTCCATGGTCTGCCAGCACAGCAGGGGTTAAGGAGCCCCCGAAGCCTCTCGCCCACGAGGATTGCCAGGCAGCTGCTTTTCCCCCTCTCCTCTGTCTTTCACAGCAGAAAAACCTGCTGGGGAGAGAAAAACTCTTTTGTCTGGAGACTTGGCAGCTGGCTTATCAGCAAAGGATCAGCTTGGAGACACGGTCCCGCTCAGCAGTTATCCCTTAGGAGAAACCATATGACGAGCCAGGATAGGGAGGGGGACACACACTGGACTGAGATGCTCACAGCCACCGAGCTCAGCTCCTTAGCAGCGACAGTGGCTCTCAGCAATGAGAGGCGAATGCTAAGCAGGCTGGCGGGCTGCCTTCTCCAGGGCTGGGAGCGGAGGAGGATGCAGGGCTGGCCTGGCAAGAAAAGGCAAAGTTCGTCAGGAGTGCCCGGAGGGGCGTGGGATGCCTCTGCTGAAACCCTGCACTTGGCCGTTTCCCTGTTTTCTCTTTAGGGAGAAATATCCCTGGCCAAGATGAGTTTAAGCACCATTATAGGTCACAGTGGAAATAAAACCTCACAAGCCGGCTGCAGGTGTCCCAGAGCTGGATGGTGATGGGGGTTGGAGCCGAGTTCCTGGCTAGGGAGCAGGGTCGTGCTGTGGGTCTGCCCTGATGCTCACCCTGATGGTTACTCGGGTCGAGTTTGGCTTTTCATGCATCAGTCTGGGCTTTGCAGAGCAGGAAAACCACATGTCCCTCCCTGAGGGACAGCAGCAAAGGCTGTCAGGTCAAATAGCAGCAGGGGAAGCCAGAGATAGAATTTTGCTAGCGAGATGCTCCCATTCAGCCACAATCTCTCTGCACTTGTCTGTCCCACCTGCTCACTGGGGTCCTTCTTGCACAGATATATCATTAGTCCTTTTGCATAAAAAAAAACCCAACATAAAAATGATGGCTTCACATTTACTTTTGCGGTCAAGTCCTGGATGACACCAATGTCACATCTCCTGGCCCTGCCCATGAGACCAGGAGTCACTTCAAGAGCAGGGAGCTGCTTCATTTAGTGGCCAAGCCATCAAATTAAACAGCACAGTGTTGGCATCCGTGCAAGGGCACAGGCTCTGTCAGAGCCTTGTGAAGCTGCAGTGCCCAGCCCCGGGCTGACGGCTCCCAGCTTTCCCCTTCTCAGAGCGGGGATCTGGCTTCAAACCAGACCGGCGTCTTCCCAGGCGGATGCGGATATGGCAAGGGATATCCTACAGCCAAACAAAAGGGAAGGCTGGGATAACCTCTTGCCCTGACGAGGTTGCTCCTGGCTGGCTGTAGCACTGCACTCAAGAAAAATACCACAGATTGGGTTTCTTTGGGATTGGTCTTTTCCCCATGGGAAGGTGTCAAGTTGCGCTAAATGCCAGGCATTTTTAATTTAAAAAAGTACAGATGTTAAACTCTCCTCTGCATGACTGGGGTTGAAAATACAAATGGTCTCCACCACATTCATCGAGCGAGCATGTCTCTCCCACAGGAGGAGGAGGAGGAGAGGGAAGAGCTCGAGGTGGAGGTGTCTCCCCGTTGGATGGAGAGCATCACAGTGAATATCCTGGTGAAAAGGTCGCTGAGCTCTTCTATCACGGATCATGCTATTGCTCTGACTCTGGGAGCTGGTCCATCTCCCATGTTTCTCCTCCTGGCCCTTCCATCCCTTTAACACAAGGGAAACTGAGGCACATAGAGGCTGTGATCTGCCCAAAGCCATGAAATCTGTCTCTGAGATCCTGAATCCGACATTTCTCCCAAGACACTGGATTGCAGTTGCTTTTTAACACCCAGAAAACCTGGCCCTGCATGTGCCAGGAAGGTGTCCTCCTCCTGCCAGGCAGAGGGCTGTCGGGGATCTTTGCTGCAGTTTTAGGGTGGGAAGGACCATGCAGGCTCAGGCTACAGGTCTATCCTCAGATCTGAATCCAGCCTAGACCCACAGAGGATACCGAGGGAAAACTAAGAAAATAGTAAGTGTGTTCCCTACTCTTCTCCTACCATTTTCAGCTCAGGAGTTCCCAATCCCAGTAGTTTAGCAGGTCTTCTCCCTGTGTGTGATGAGCAGATCAGGTTTTGCCCTGGGCAAGCCCCTGCCACCTCCATGGCATCCATTCCCATTGCTTCCCTCCTTGCTGCAGGTATTTAACCTTGCCAGGACCTTCCCTTTTATTCTGAGTCTCCTCTGTTCCTGTTGGGGCCTTTTAAACTCTGTGCAAAGTCTTTAGGAAATTCATGTGTTTTCTTCTCCAGGTGGGATTCCAGCTTTTTGAAGGGCATCTTCTTGCTTCAAATAATGTCTCCCACCTGCTGTTAAGCCACTTTCACTTTCTTGCCCTAAGGAAAGGAAGGAAAAGCGTCTGACTTTTCTTCTAGAGGGGTTGTGCTGGTGCTCCTCTTCCAATGTGATGTCCTGAAGTGTCTCAGCTCAGCTGTCCCCTGTGTCTGGTGCCATCACCTCGGGCTGGCATCAAGGTTGACAAGGGACGCCACATCGCAGAACCCGGCTGCTTTCCTTGCTGCCCACCGCCCTGCCATGGGGCACTCGACAAGAGGTCTATTCCATCTGGAGATCTGCTCCATCCATGCGTCTCCAGAAATGCAACTTAACACCGTATCCAAAGGCAAATCCTTTTTTTCTGGCTTTGGTGTTCCCTTAGTGAGACACAGGATATTCAGGATGCCACTGAACCCATCACTAGCACCGGATTGAGGAGAACCTAACCCAGAAATGGATGCCATTTTTAATCCCTAGAGAAAAGTGGTCAGTCTAAAAGTGATGTGTCAGCACAGGTCAAAATGAATCAGTTGAACATCAGCCACTGAGATTTTTAGCATTTCAGGACACCACTTTGGCCTTATTGCTTATATATGCAAGGAGATATTTGCATGTAAAATTGCTCCATAGCCTTAAAGCCTGTTCTTCCATGACGTGGCCTCATGTGTAGGGATGCTTTCTTCAAAATAATTTCCACAGCTTTTCCCGGGCTCGCCCTAGGATCAAGCTACTTTCCAGCTGTGGTCTCTCCCACGCAGTGCAGGATTGTCCTATAATTGCTGGTTCTCGGTCACATAATTTCCATGTCCGGTTAGTCTTTGCAGACCTGAGTCCTATGGAGCAGCCTAGTTCTTGTCTCCATCTGTCAATTTGATGGCTGCATTGCTTTTCCCTCTTCATTTTGCAGCTCATGGTGAATTTAATCAGAGTGAATTGATAAGCAAGTGAAACTTCATCTCCTGACTGGGACGTGACATTACCCACCACATCTTCAAACACAGGTATCACTCCCCAGCCACCCCAATGCAGCCCTGTCTGGTGTGGGACTGGTGCTGCTTTCTGGCACACAGCAGCTGGGAGAGCAAGCAGAGACGAATATTTCACTAACCTAAAACCCAAGGGATGCTCAGGAACAGCACAGCCGTCCATAAGGCTTTCACCCCAGCCTTGAAGCCAGCAAATTCTTTACTGAGCTTAAAATCTGAGCTCATTCTTGTACTCTCAGTATCATCCCAGGACAGGGATGGCAAAACTCCCACCGGGTCCCTGGGGTGAGGAGGGCTGGGTCGCTGGGGGGGCTCTTCGGTTGTTGTTCTCCAGGATGAAGCTGTCCTTTCTCCCTGGGTGACCTCCTTTGAACAGAGGTACAAATGATCATTAGCTTTATTTTCAGCTGTCTGGCCTTTTGCAGATTTTTCCGTCTGTCTGCCTGGTTCAAAGTGATTGTGAAAGGATCGGCTTCAGCCATGTTGGGCAATTTCTGAAAAACTCAGGGATATCTCTCTTGCTGAGATTTCATGGTAAAACCCCTGTCACATCCCTCTGGCTACTGGCTGGCAGTAATCACAATTTGTTCCTCCATCCACATCCACTTCGAAGATGGGCTTTCATTGCCCTGGTCGAAGTTGGATAAGTGCTGAGGCAAGCTGAGGGGTCTGGCCATCATGGGGTTGTCTCTGCAGTGAAACCTTTGATCACAGAGAAGCACTTGGCATCAAATGTATAGGAAAATAACCACAGTAAAGATTCTGTACCTCCAGGAAGGGATGCAGAAGGGAAAAGAGACTTTTACATACCCATGGCTGGGAAATGGAGCTGGTTTGGGATAAAGCAGCATCTCCAGAGATGTCTGAGTTAGATGTGGCCCTTGCAGCCCTGCTCCCCTGTGAGCAGCCAGCTAAGACTGTGGGGAGCCCGGAGCAGATGCCCTCAGCCTGCCTGAGAGCTTCATCTCACACTGGGGGTGCATCAGCGCTTCAAGAAGTCCCACAGGGGCAGGTATGAGATAAATTGCCCAGGAACTCTCATCCTGGCAGGCAGTTGGCTTAACTGATGCAGAGCCTGAAGCATCCCTCAAGGACCTACCTGGAGCATTTGATGCTCATAGTAGGTCTCTGGCTCATTTTCACAAGAAAATAGCAATTAAGAGCGGTTCCCCTCCAAGGTGAAAGCCTTCGAGCATTGAGCCTTTTTATCTTGCTGCTGTCGCAGGCAGCTCTCAAGGGCTCCCTCTCCAAGCAGAGCCTTCAACTGAGCCTGGGTCTAAGTGGGATAAAGCCCAGTTCAGGACCAGCTTCCTTCCGGGCTTATTGCTTCAACTGGCCCAGGCCCAGCTCACTGACTTCATTCAGAGCAGCCTGAGATGAGAGCACTCTCTTTTCCCACAATTTTTCCTATATTTCCACTGTCCTCCAGTGCTCACATGATTGCAGCAGCAGCACACGACGACCTTTTTTTCCCCTTGCCTGTGCTTTGCTTATCACTCTCTGCTCAGTTTGCCTTTTCATCAGGGGGAGGCACCTCAACAATTCCCTGGAGGTCCTCACAAGCACTGATCCTGATGCAACAGGGTCAGACAGGCTCGGTGTTGCCAAGGGGGTTATCTGATGACTGGTCACTCTGCAGCCGGGTTTCAGCCTGGGCCACTGGCTCAGCAGGTGGAGCTCCATCCCAAGGCTGCGAGCAGAGCGGCGCTGCAGAGTGCAGTGGGATGCTGTGGCCACTACTTGCAGCTTGGAGCAGCACATGGACACTGTGCAGGCTCAGGAGTCAGAGAAAGCCCTGAAATGAGGAAAAAGTTGATCTTGCAGTTTTTTTCTCCTGGCTTGGAAAGAAGGAGTTTGTTCATATAAGAGGGTGGGAGTGGGACTTTCCATTGCCTGCTCTTATAGCAATTAGGACTGAAACACCTGTACAGTAAACTCTGCTTTATTCCCAGCGGTGAAGGACTGTGATCCTCTTGATAAGGAAAAAGGTCAGGCAATATTTCTGCTCTAGACCTGAGCTGGATTTGCGTGGCTCCAGGGGGCTTATAGCACTGTCAGGCTTACATGGGTTTACCGTCTTCACAGCAGCACTTTGTACAGGCACAAGCCAGCAGAGACTGCAGCCTCCTTCACACTGAGGTGAGCTAAAACCCCTCTGGGCATCAGGAGCCATGGGGAGCTGTGCAGAGAACCCCAGATCAGCATGGTTGCCAGAAATAAGACTACTCAGAGCAGTCTGGTGGGCATTGAGCTGGTGCAGGTCTCTCCATACTGCTGGTGCATCCCTGCAGGATACAGCCACAAGACTCCCAGCAGGTCGGACTCTGTTGCTGGTACGGGGTTAATATGAACCAAACTGCTATTTCAGCTCAAGGACCTGGGCGAGATCCCCAAGAGCCAACGGTCGAGGTGGTGAGGCCAGCCATAGCTGTTGTCCTCGCTGGAGCTATCAGGAATTGCTCAAAGCCCAGAGCTAGGGTGAGAGGGGCACGCAGTGCTCTGACTAATATCCTCCCTGCTTCAGGGCACAAGCAAGCTTTGATTTTTTTTCCCAGCTCTCAGTAGGAGCAGGATCAGGCATTGGTCCATGGGAAAGACTCTATCCACGTCCAGGGACGTCGATGCCCCTACCTGCACTACACGGACTGCAGAGTGTCCTTGGCAATGTCACCTCACCCTCTGCATCCATCCCCCAGCCACTTCCCCCTTATGTTAAGCCTTGTTGGCTTTGTAGCTAATCTGTGTCAGCTCATGCGATGACCTTGGCTCTCCCTTGCTCCCCCTCTTTGGCTGCAGCGATAGCAGATATCTCTTTTCTCACGTCATCTATGCACACAGAAAAAATGGTGAGCAAACCTCCCCTGGGCCCCTTTTAGCAATAAATCCCCCATATGACACCTGCGTGTGCCAGGCTGCTGTGGGAAATGAGGGCTGATGGGAATTGCTTTCTTCTTTGGGTGTGTTTTCTGTTAAAAAGCTGCCATTTGAAACAGATTAAAAGAGCTCAGTAAATGATTAATCAGTTCTTGCAGAGTTTGACAGGGCAACAGTTTGTTTATGACCATAGCTTATAGCTACCTATGGCTCTTTCTTCTAGAACATGTCATATACCTTCCCTATGAGCACCTGATAATGACTCCTAAGTGTTTGGTAATCTGTTATAAAAGGAATCTTAATATAGAAAACTATCCCTTTATTTAAAGACAGAATTGTTTGCTGATGAGTGATCTTCCCCCTGCACCAGCAGGCAGGTAAATGTGTTGGAAAGGCAAAAGTCTGAGGATTCAGGTGTCACACAGCTGGGGCCTGGCCTGAGGTGGACAAACTTGTGCCTCATGTGCCAAGAGATCAGGGGGGTTTCTGGGGATAGATTTTGGAGGAGGCTCTGAGGGTATGTGGACAAAGGAGTTTAGGGGCTTAGCTGCCCTTCGAGCTGTCTGACCCTTGCTTAGCTCCCATTTAAGAGGGTCTAAAGTCCCGGCTCATTTTCTACATGTCATGGTGCTGGGTATGTCAATGTTTAATCTGTGCACGCTAAGGGCTGCTGAGATCCTTGTGGGGAGGACTCGCGACTACTTTCAGAGGAAGACCTGGGGGATTGATGGGGCTGGACCTGTACCAGATTAGCACCTGATAAACCATCCCAAATACAGTCCAAGTGTGCCTGCATCCCTGGGTCATCTGGTTTTCAGGGCACTCTGGGAAGATTTGGCCCATCCTTGCTTGGAAGCGGTTGCACTTTGCCGGGGTTAATTAAGTATTCCCCGGAGCTGAGAGGTTTTGCAAGGACCAGTTAAATATTCACAGGGAAGGGATGCTGTGATGCCATAATGCCATGGACAGAGCAAGGAAAAGGCTGGATCCAGGCTCTGGGTGACTGATATGTGCCCCTTGGCAGCACTCGTCATCACCCCTGGGCAGCTCTCAGGCCACTGGCTTGGCTAGCAGATGTTTAATGCTTTCATGAGACATAAGCATTGAAGGACAGGAGTTTGCAGCTTCAGATACTCCCTTAACCCCGGTGATATATATCTCAGGAATCCCAATTTCATCCCGCTCTGCCTCCAGATGTGCCAGCACCTGCTCTTCCCAGCCGATTACCCACATCTCCCAGGCAGTACCTCTCCTCCGTGAGGGGCAGGGCTGGAATACCAACACAGCATCTCACCGCATCACAGGGGGGAGGAAAACCCAAAAGGCCCTGGGGACAGGAGAGCTTGGCCCAGGACCTCTGATCCCCTGCCTTTCTGCCCCTGATCTTCTGCCCCTGGGTAAACCAGGGGATCTAAAGCGATTGTCTGGGAGAGAAATCACTGCATTAAAAAGTGGAAAACCGCACACATCCTTTATTCCTGTAGGGGTTTTGGAGTCCTGATGTCCCCAAGTTTTGTTTTTTTTTTAATATGTTGTTATTTAACATTTTAAAAAAAACAAACAGAAATCCTGAAAAACTTGTTTCCCTCTTCCCTCTCCCTTTCCCTTCCTTGTTTTTTCACTCTGGAAAATGGTGGGGCTCATCTTAAAGAAAAACCCTGTCTCCAAGCTGGGTGGGAGGGCAAAAGGAGGAAGGAAGAAGAGGACGAAAAGTTCCGAGGGCGGCAACCAAGGACCGACCCAGCACATAAAAACATCTTCAAAGCAAAAGGGCTTGTTTTGCAAAAACACCAGGGTTTCGCTGGAAACCACCCGAGCTGGAGCCGCAAAGCCGTGTCAGGAGCCGGGCCAGCACCAGGGAGCCTGCCAGGTCTGAGCACTTTGGGGCTGGCAGAGTGCCCTGAGTGCGCCTGTAACCCAACCTGCTCCCCAAAACTGTCCCTGTCCTGGAACCACCACCTCTTTGGGGTAGCAGCGACCTTCCTTCTCTCACCCCCTACCCCAGACAGGGCTCACTTGGGAAGGCTTTTATCTGCTCTGGCTCTTTTTTGCAGCAAAGCCTCGCTCACCCTGAGAGCGCGTTACAAAAACCAACCAAGTGGCTCCTGCGGGTGCTTGGGAGGTTGCTGCGATCGATCCCAAATGCAGTGACCTCTGGTATTTTTAATGGCTCCCTGGGCAGCTTATCTTCTCTGTATACTTAGATACTGATGTCATGGTGGTGCGGGTAAATATGCCCAGTAAGTATTGCCGGGCATGGCTCGGAGAAGCAAGCTGGCTCTTTTCCCTCCTCTCCATACAGGCTGCTCCTGAGAATTTTCCTCCTGTCAGATAACACAGACCCCAGGATGGGACCAGGGAAGCTGGGAGCCAGGTTGCACAGAGTGTGTTGCCTGGAGCCACCTGCCTCAGTTTCCCCCGCCTGTCATTTATGTTGGTGGGGGATGCTCTTTCAGATGCTGCGAGCTGCCCTGCACCGGCTGCCTTGGTGGCACTTGATGGAGCTAGGACATGTGTCGTTTCCTCGTGCATTTCTCAGCAAAACAAGGTTTTAATGTAGTCCTGATCTTGCAACAACTTCAGTTTGACACCCCCACCCCCAAACTCTGTGCCTAAATATCTTCCACCCTCTCTGCACTGTAGCATCTTGCCTGGCATAAGCCTGGGAGTTACAGAAAGTGAATTAGGATAAAAAATGGAGAAGAAGATGCAGGGAAACATCCTCTTTTTCCCTTGCCCGGGCAAGAGGGGCTGTCCCACTGTGAGGTCTCCAGGACAGGCAGCTGAAGGGCTCTGCCCAGCCTCCCTGGAGCAGTGCAGCACCGGCTACAAAGCCTGTGTGTCCCCTTGTCCCCATGCAGCTCAGGGAAGGAGCAAAGTGCAGGGAGATAAAACATCGCTTGCCGGCTGCATCCCTGGTGGGTGGTGGGGAATGGCAGGCAGAGGCTGGGCACTTCAGCGCAGCATTTCTCTGCCTGCATTTGATGCAGAGAAGTTGCGGACAGGTGCTAAAATCCAGCAGGGTGTGTAATTCATGTGAAGACAGATCAGATTGTGATATCCATCTTGTATGCTCAGGTACCAGCTCCTATCCCTGGTCCCATTCTCCTGCAGGCTCTGGCCTGACTTTCATCCCCTTGCCCTTGCTCTGTGGGACGCAGTGAGGCTGCAGCCAAGAGAAGGTCACGGGAATCCTGGCACAGCCCCATTCCAAAAAAGCTCAGCCCAGCTGCCAGTGAACAAGCTGCCACTGCACAGGGCACAGCAAGCCAGAGCTGCAGAGCCAGCGCTGCACACGGGAGGAGAGGGCCCGCCGACCACAGTTATCAAGATTTTACTGGCTTTTTTGTGTATTTATAACCCTCTCCTTCATGAAATAACACTGCAGGTGTGAGTGCCCAGGCTTCGGAAAGGAGACTCTGGTCCCCTTCATACAGCGTCTTGGAATTTACGCAACCAGTTGAAAAAAATTCGGCAGCAAATTTTCTAACTAAGGAGACATGGACAGTCTGATTACCCACCGAGCGGGAAAACATGGAAACGCTCAAAAGGGGGATGCCAAAGAAACGCCTTTGCCCAAAAACATCAAGCCAGTGGAGAAGAAGCCCTCCAAGGAGCTGAAGCCCATGCTCGGGGCCATCTTGCTGGGCCTTATCCTGTTCATTGCCGTGGTGGTGGCCTGGTGCTACTACACGGCGTCCCTGCGGAAGGTGGAGCAGCTCAAGACGGAGCTGATGGACCTGCGGGCGGATGGCTTCGTCATCAGGAACCAGCACGGGGAGGTGGTCTTCCGTCTGGCCTTCCGCTCAGGCAGCCTGGACCTGGAGTCGTGCTCCAAGGAGGGCGAGATTTTGAGCTGCACGCGGTCGGGCAGGGGGCCGCTCAACTTCTTCATCCAGACGGTCAAGCCTAAGGACACAGTGATGTGCTACCGCGTGCGCTGGGAGGAGCTGGCAGCCGGCCCGGCGGTGGAGCACACCATGTTCTGGGAGGACGCCCACTGGTACGGGGGCTCAGAGATGAGCACCCAGCACTGGCCCATCCGCCTGGCCGGCTACCAGGAGCCCGTGCCCTATGTGACAAGCGATGTCTACTCCTTCCGCGACAGCTTTGGTGGCATCCTCGAACGCTACTGGCTCTCCTCCAAGGCGGCAGCCATCAAGATCAACGACTCCGTGCCCTTCCACCTGGGCTTCAACGCCACCGAGCGCGCCCTCTTCTTCCAGGCCCGCTACAAGGACTCACCCTACAAGCCCCCGCCGGGGCAGCAGCCCTTCCCCGAGCTCAGCTACCGCGTCTGCGTGGGCTCCGACGTCACCTCCATCCACAAGTACATGGTGCGCAGGTACTTCAACAAACCCTCCAAGATCCCTGCCGAGAATGCTTTCCGATACCCGATCTGGTCCACCTGGGCCCTCTACAAAAAAGATATCGACCAGGATAAAGTTCTGCATTTTGCAAGAAACATTAAGAAGTACCGTTTCAACTGCAGCCACATTGAAATTGATGACATGTACACGCAAGCCTATGGGGACTTTGACTTTGACCCTGTCAAGTTCCCCAATGTAACAGAGATGTTTGCAAAACTGAGGGAAGATGGGTTCAAGGTCACCCTGTGGATTCATCCCTTTGTACACATAGATTCCTCCAATTTTGAGATGGGGATCGAGCGTCAGCTGTTCATCAAGAAGACATTGGGACGACTGCCAGCAATGGTGAAGTGGTGGAATGGCATTGGGGCCATCCTGGACTTCACCAACCCAGCAGCCCGGGACTGGTTCCAGAGCCAGCTGCGCCAGCTCCGACACAAGTATGGCATCTCGTCCTTCAAGTTCGATGCGGGTGAGACCAGCTACCTGCCCAAGCAGTTCAGCACCTTCCGCCCACTCTCAGACCCCAGCATCTGGTCACGGCGCTACACAGAGATGGCCATCCCCTTCTATGAGCTGGCTGAAGTGCGGGTGGGCTACCAATCGCAGAACATCTCCTGCTTCTTCCGTATCATTGACCGTGACTCTGTCTGGGGCTACGAGCTTGGCCTCAAGTCCCTCATCCCCACGGTCCTCACCATCAGCATGCTGGGGTACCCTTTTGTACTGCCAGATATGATTGGAGGAAACTTCCTCCCCAACAAGACAGACGGTGCGGTGGAGATCCCTGACCGGGAGCTGTACATCCGGTGGCTGGAGCTGTCGGCGTTCATGCCCTCCATGCAGTTCTCCATCCCTCCCTGGCTCTACGACAAGGAGGTGGTGGAGATTGCACAGAAGTTCACGGAGCTTCATGAGTCACTGGTGGCCCCGCTGCTGCTGGAGCTGGCTGGGGAAGTCACCGACACGGGTGACCCCATCATCCGTCCCATCTGGTGGATCTCGCCCCGCGACGAGGCCGCTCACAGGATCGACTCCCAGTTCCTCATTGGGGACACCCTCATGGTGGCCCCTGTCCTGGAGATGGGCAAACAGGAGCGTGACGTTTACCTGCCGGCAGGCAAGTGGCGCAGCTACAAGGGGGAGTTGTTTGAGAAGACCCCGGTGCTGCTCACGGACTATCCCGTTGACCTGGACGAAGTCGCCTATTTCCTCTGGGTTTCCTAACAGGCTCCTCCATCAGCTACACAATGGTCTCAGGGATTAATGAACGAATAACTTGAATGACCTGGGAATTCTAATGGTTTTTACAGCAGAACTACTTCTGTATGGCGTTTGAAGAAAACAGTGTGACCTCTCTTCTGTGTGGCAAGTGCTGTAGAATAACTTACTTAATAAAATATATTGGATGGCTGTCTTTATTATTGCAGTATGACAAATAGAATGTATAGAAACACAGTCTCTGCTCATAATCTTTTCCCAGCAAGAAATGCCATGCATGCTTCTGATTTATAAAGGAAATTACATGGACTCCTTTGTTAGCCAGTTTCACGGCTGATCCCTTGAGATATTTATAATTTCATTTACTTAGTGAGGGAGGCAGTTGCAGTGGAGTACTTTTTTTTTACAAAACGTATTCTGTGATTATCCTGAAGGGGAAAGCATACAATTTTCATCCTGCACATCAGATGGATACTGATGCAGGAGTAAGGGGAGTTTGCATTTCTACAGCCTCAGCTGGCTGAGCAAGGAGAAAGAAGCTACAGCACTTGCTGGTGCTGTGGCAACCATTTCCCCCCTTTTATTGGAAGACATTATTGAGAACCATGCTTGTGGTGTGGATAGAGCCAAGCCTGTAAGCATGTGGTGAAATCTCATGGCAGGCAAGATTAAAACATGCATGGTCGTGCATGGGTTTGGACCTAATAGGATCCATGTGTGTTTTGGGACCACGTTTAGAGCCAAAGGGTGTGATCCTTCAGGTCCCAGGAGGGGACTTGGCCATCATCCTCCTGAGAAATCTCAGACAATTAACACCCCAGCCCAAGTGCCCTCCTGCCTCAGTTTTCACACGGAAAATGTTCTCCCATGCCACCAGTTGTGTTGATGGAGATCCTTGTCCATGAGCCACCATCCTTCAGCCCAGCAAGGTGATTTCTCCTGGGTGAAGGTGTCTCAGCAGCACCTGCAGGCTTAGGGTAAGCAGGCTTGCTGTGAAATGCTCTCTACTCTTGGTCGAATATTCCCTGTTTTAAAGCAAAGAGAAGTCTAAAGGAGACAAGACAGCAGTTTAGAAGAGTCCTGGGGTCTCTGGGCTGCAAAGCTCCTTCCCAAAGTGAGAGACCAATTCCTTTGCTGAGTCCAGCATGCTGCTAGTAGGCACCTGGGAGGTAAAGCTGTGCATGGCCCCAAAGCATAAGACAGCTCCTTTCTTTAGGGTTTTGCCCCAGAGCTGGTCCATGTAAAAAGTAAACAGGGGCTGTAGAACACTGCACTCACTCCAGAGCTGGTTTGGTGCCCAGGTGAAACAGCCCCAAAACCAGCTCAGACCCCCGTCATCCACCAGTGATGCTACAAGAACCCTGTATGGTCACAGTGGCACAAGAGCAGTGCCAAGCGTGATGAGACGGAATACCTGAGCCAGGGGAGGTTTGGATAAGATATTAGCAAAAATTTCTACACTGACAGGGTTATCAAGCATTGGAACAGGCTGCCCAGGGAAGTGGTAGAATCCTCATCCCTGGGTGTATTTAAAAGACAGGTAGACTTGGTGCTCAGCGACGTGGTTTAGTGATGGTTTTTGTCAGTGTCAGGTTGATGGTTGGACTCGACGATCTGAAAGGTCCCTTCCAGCCTAGACAATTCTATGATTCAATGATTTTCTAGATGCCCCTGAAAGCAGCTCGAGCTGCAGTAATGTTATCTCTCCTGTGGCAAGCGGGAGGGAAAAACCTGCTTTAATCCAGGGATGTGAAAGGGAAAGCAATGCTTAGTCTAGCAGCGGTGTTCAGAGTTAACAGACCATCTCTAGGTACTTACCAGGGCTTTCTCATACTCCAGGAGGGTGGTTTCCACCGATGTATCTCCCCTGAGGACAAAAAAGCGTTTCTGAATTCTTTCTCTCTCAGTGTCTGCTTTGAAGCCCTGATGGTCCCCGACAGCCGGGCTCAGGGCAACTGAAGGGTCCCATGAGGACCCAGCAAAATTCCTCTGGTGGCTGTTGCAGCAAGAAAAAATCTTTCTGAAAAGCTGATGCCCATGGTGCTGGAGAGAGGCGGGAGAGCCGGGCTCCAGCCCCCTCACACCGCATCTCTACTCCCATAATCAGTGTGCTCTGTATGCACACGCATGGCTCTGCCGCCTGCCTCCATCACAGCTGGGGGGGGAAAAAAGGCATCACTGAGATTTTCGCAAACTCTGGGGATGAGCTGCCCGGTTCCATTCGGCTGCAAAAATCTTTCCCCCAAATCCCCGTCCCTTTCTGGTCTTTCCCCCACTACCTTTCCCTGCTATCCAGCCGAGTTGCGGGGAGCCACAGGGGACGGGTGCTGGAGGCATTCTGCGAAATGGTGGCACGGTGGCCACCATCCGCATCCTCCTGCCACACTGGGGCTGTGTGCTACCAGTGGGACCTCTTGTTTGCCTTTCTAAGCTTCAGTCTGGGTTGGTTTTTTGCACTCCCAGGAGCTACTGGTGACATGAGACTCTCCCACAGCCCATTGTTCACCCCAGGCTGCCGGGTTTTTTTGATGGGGGGAGATTTTTGCCCTTAATATTTGATGATAGCTGAGTTAAAAACCACCCAGCCCTACTGGCAAAAAATAATAGTAAAATAAATAAAAACCCCCGCTTTTCTCTACTTGGCCCCTGGGATTTTGCATCAGCCCGGAGCATCTTTATGGCTCTCGTGGTGTGAGGGATCTGCAGGCTGGCAGCTCCCGCCTGGCTCGGGATGAGCTGTGATTGAGGAGGTTGGTTTTTCCTTGAGGCTGCCAGTCTGGCCATGTGCCCGAAGGGACTCCGCGGCTGTCAGCTTGTCCTTTCACCATGGTCCTCCCCAGCCTTGGGCTTTGCCTGCCTGTTGTGTTTTTCTTACTTTTATTAAAGGTGTGATTTCAGGCAGGGATGGAGACGCTCCCATCCAGATTCTCATGGGTCAGCAGCCATCGATCTGCTGTCACCCATAGGCACTGCCTTGAAAGGGCCACGAAGATGATCAGAGGGCTGGAGCACCTCTGCTATGAGGACAGACTGAGAGAGTTGGGGTTGTTCAGTCTGGAGAAGAGAAGGCTCCAAGGAGACCTTATAACCCCTTCCAGTACCTAAAGGGGGCCTACAGGAGAGATGGGGAGGGACTCTTTATCAGGGAGTGGAGTGATAGGATGAGGGGTAACGGCCCCAAACTGAAGGAGGGTAGATTTAGATTGGAAATCAGGAAGAAATTCTTTACTGTGGGGGTGGTGAGGCACTGGAACAGGTTGCCCAGGGAAGTTGTCAATCCTTGGAGGTGTTCAAGGCCAGGCTGGATGAGGCTTTGAACAGCCTGGTCCAGTGGGAGGTGTCCCTGCCCATGGCAGGGGGGTGGAATGAGATGAGCTTTAAGGTCCCTTCCAACCCGAACCATTCTGTGATTCTGTGTTTCTCTGAAATCTGATTAGAAACGAATTGGGCTTTTGCTGTAGCCCCACTGGGGTTTGGACTTTGCCATCAACACTCATCCCTGTGCCATACACAGCCATTTAGCTGGGACCCAGCACAAACCAGACTTCCCTCGCTGTCCCCATGTCCCCAGCAAGCCTCGCACACCCTCCCTGCACACAGTGCCAGCTTTTGGGAGGATGCAAACCACAACCAAAACCAAACCCACCCATTCCAAGGAGGACTTCTTCACTATTGAGGCTTCGCTGCAAGGCTGCAAGTGCTGCAAGCTGCTGACCTGTGCCCAGGCCTCCAGCCAGCACCAGCTTCACCCCCGCCATGTGAGCATCAGCCCAGTGCATGGATGCCGCTTGCACCCAAGGGAGAAGGCAAAGGAAAAGCATTGGGAAAACGTCTTTTATTGCAACGGGAGCAAACCAAAGTCCCTCTCATTGCCCAAACTGAGCTCTGTGTGTTGGCCAGTGCTAGTGTTGCCCAGGTGGCACAAGGCAGGCTGTGGTTTGTACCATAACAGATGGAAAGGGCAGGAAAAAACATTGTGTGGGGCAAAGTGGGGCACGGCAGGCCCCTAAATGTTTCACATGCTCCATTGCTGGCACTCCTATAGCCACAAACTTCTACTCTGTCCCCCTCCCAGCCATCAGCATCATCTGGGGGAAGTGGGGACAGCCAGGG
The DNA here is from genome assembly GCF_963924245.1 of Chroicocephalus ridibundus. Taxonomy (NCBI): domain Eukaryota; kingdom Metazoa; phylum Chordata; class Aves; order Charadriiformes; family Laridae; genus Chroicocephalus; species Chroicocephalus ridibundus. The sequence goes on along the minus strand of NC_086316.1, from coordinate 76,832,787 downwards.
CACAGATGGACCTTCTGGAGTGCCCGAGGGAAGCTAAGAGCAGGCTCCTCTTCTTCAGTGCCTGCAAACAGTCCCAAAGCACGTGTCCTCTGAGAGCAGTGTAGACCAGCCAAACTCCCAGAGTTGAGTGTTGATGGGCCCTTTTTGGGTGGATGTCAGCAGAAACAGGGGCATGATGGTCTGTTCCCCACCCCTGGCAGCAGACTCAGCATCAGCGTTCACCTGGACATGGTCTTTTCCAGGCCAGCCCTAAGACACAGCTATTCCCTTTGCTGTCAGGACCCAAGAGAGGGTGACACCGTGGGTCACCTCCATATGCCCATCTTCTGCCATTACTGCAAACACAAGAGCAGGGGGGCTGCCAGCTTGTCTCTTTTAAATCATACATCAAAGCTGTAGCCTGAAAGCTTTAAATAAACCAACAATCCCAACTCTGATTTTGGTGAAGTCTGGATGAAAAAAGCCACAAATCTGAACGACCGTCACCACGTACTTGGTACAGATGGACATAGTTAAACTTCCTTTTGTTTTCCAAATTTTTATATCAATCAAGGAGATTCATGTTACAGTTCTGTTTTCGTAACAATTAAGAATTAGAAAAGTGGTTAAAAACAAACCCACCAGCATTACAGTCCAACGTAGGACAGCATGTGCAAACACAAGCATCCAGAAAACCCAACACACAACAGTGCAAGCTTCAAAATTCCATCACACGGACATCACGTTGACGTGCTGCTCAGCCACCATCTGCTGCGGGCTGGGGTGGAAAAGGCTGAACCCAACCCCAAAAACCTCTTTTGGGGCTTTTCCTTGGCTGAGTCAAACTAAACTCTGTTTTGGCCAGTGACTCATGGAGTAAATCGGAGAAATCTCCATGGCGTGCAGTTCCCAAGGTGTCTGTGCACAGAGCACTTGTGGTCTTGAAGTTCTAGAGGTCCTCGAGTCCTGCAGGGCTACAGCACAGTGTTAGAAATAGTGTTTTTTGGTAAAAAGTTGGATGGAAAGGGCACCTAGAAGCCTTTGAGATAGCTTGAGGCAGCACTGCTGAGCCTGTCCCTGACATGCGGAGGAAGGTTTGGTGCCATGGACCAACAGAGATCTACCCATACAGACCTGCTCTTCAGCATCATCCCTTATGTCCTCCCAGCAGCTTAACATTTCTCCTAGCTGGAGCACTGGATAGCCACAGCCACTTATGCCCTAACTACAGCATTTATAAAAATAAGGGCACTCTATAGTCTTACCCATTTATTCATATAGTTAAATAAAAAGAAAATTAAAACTTTGATAATAAAATCCTTCTTTTTGAGTGGAGGGAAAGGAGGATGGTGTGCCTAACAGGGAATTTTCTCCATGACCTTCCTGACAGAGCCTGAAACCACTGCAAGGGGGATTGAAGGCACTCATCTGGCTACTCCCACCATTTTCATAATAAAGGGATACTAATGGGAATGTGGGGCTTCTCTTCATGTAGCCTCACCCCTTACCAGTGAGGGATGAGGCGAATGGCACAGCGGAGACAGGGAGAAGACATGCAACATCCCCTGGTCACACTGGGATCCTTCCCATGAAGTCCTGTGCCCAAGATCCCACATCTTCACTGGCAGCTGAGCTGTGTAGCAATGTCTTCTCCACCCAATGACTCCCATGCCAAGGGAGGACAAGTATTTCACAAGCAAAGTTTGAAAGGGAAGAGCTGGAGCCCCTCAAAGCATGGTCTTTAAGCATTTCTGGGGCTGGAGAAGCCCTCTCTGCACCCTGTTCTCCTTGCAGGCTGTGGTCACTCGTGTACTGGAGCTCCTCACCTTCACCTCTGCCCTCTAGTCCAAGGGCTAAATACTGACAGTGCCCTGATGACTGATGGTGGGGCTCCAGGATTAACTCCTTGCCAAAGGGTGTCTGTAACTTGTAACACAACTGTTATTTGCACCGATGGCAGGGAACAAACCTGAGTCCTTTGTATTTAAAAGCCACAAGGAACAGGCTTTTGGACACGCTTGTTCTCCCGCTGAGCAGGAACCTGTAGGGCTCCTGCGCATCTCCTTCTGCGGCTGAAACTGCAAATTACACAGGGCAGATTCACACCACAAGAGATGCTTCAAAGAATATCAAACTGGACTTCCTCATTTCTTAGCTATAAAAGCACTTCTTATTTTGCCCCAAATACCTGATTTTCTACTCCTGGACCCTATCACAAACCCCACATTTAGCGCATCTCCTTTTCTGCCTCCTGCAATACCCAATGCAGGAGATGGGCTTTGAGAAAGATCCTCGCTGGTACCCAACCCTACCCAAAACACACCTCCATCTGCCCAGGTGACAGGCTCATGCCAGACCCACGCTCAGCTCAGATGCAATCCTATGAGAAACCTCGCAGATGTTGAGGTGTTCTTGGCTGGCCATAGCCCGGGCAGGGTGCCCCAAACCTTCCCAGCCAACGCAGCTCAATTCTGCAAAGGCTCATTAAAAATTCAGAGGCTGAAACATGCACCTACCCAAGGAACAGCCCAGCCAAACTTCAATCCTGTTTGCGCCATCTTGGAGCAGAGGTTGACCACGAGTCTCTGTAAATGCATCTTCCCAAACAAAACCAAATGGGAAAGCTGGGAAAGAGGCATCTCTGCAGCTCCATCACAGCTGCTGGGGACTCGGGGTGCAGGACCCTGTCACCCTGTGTCACCTCCTGAAGCCTCCAACAGCAACCCCACCTCCAGCACCACAAATGCTGCCTGAGGAAGGCCCCTAATTCTCCCCGGGAGAGAGGAGGGCTGCTTCTGAAAAACGCTAAAGAAAATCATCACCTCTAACTGCGACCTGAGACAGAGATGGATATTAGCTTAATTTCATGGTAGATGAGAACATTTCCGCGGGTGCAGTGAGAACACCTGCTGGCACAGACCCATCAGTGCAAAAGCTGGTGTTTTCCACCCACTGGCAAACCGGCTAGCAGCAAACGTCACTGTCAATCCAAGACACGTGCCGCTTGTGGGAACCTGCTGTTCCTGGGAAAGCGCCACACATACTTTTTGAGAATGGCTTTGCTCCAGGCCGTCCTTCTGTCAGCAACAGACCTGAATGCTCATCTGTCCTTAAAAACCGAAAGAGATGATATCAGTAGGACAATCACATAACGAAGCGGGGCCATAAATGCTTTAAAAAGACTAATGGGGCATGCTGGTATGGCCGGCGCCGCTCTAGGAAAGGCAATGTTGACACCCAAGGCAAAGCCCACAGGCAAGTGTCTTGCGGCGCAGCAGGTGTTAAATGGGCAAGGAGGTGGGATGCAGCTGGCCCAGAAAGCGACGCACAGCCCATACAGTGAAAAAACCCCGACGTCACTCGAGTAACCTGGCCTGCCTGGTACCCGGGAAAGTGGAAACATGGGGCAAGTGGTTAGTCCAGTGCCACACAAGACTAAAGGGGGAAAAAATATATGTGTGTCTATATATATATGTAGCTCACTATCTTCTTTTCTGCTATTAAAAAAGTCCTTTTAAATATATTTGCCATATTATAAAACTTAAGGCAGGCTGTGCTGTAGCAACCCTCCCATGTCACTCGCCCCCATGCCCAGTGCTGGGTGCTCCCACAAGACCAGTGACCCTGGCACTAACCAACTTCCACCTCTTGAAGTCCTTGGGAACTGAAAAGGTAGTTGGCTTTACTACCTGTCTGCAGACAAACTCATTAATGACCTAGACAGAGAAAATTCTGCCTACCGTAGCACAACCGGAGTCTCACACCTGACCCAAATTAAAAAAAAAAAAAAAAAAAAAAGATGATCCCCTTCCAAATAAAAAAAAATTACGTCAAGGACAGTGAAGTCTATGTAATTCCCTTACTCAACCCCAGTCTCAAATGAAATGTGCAATTAGAATTATTATTTGTTACAAAGTCCTAGGTAAGGCATGGTTATCCCAAAGCTGATGGAGGAGCCTGTTAGGAAACCCAGAGGAAATAGGCGACTTCGTCCAGGTCAACGGGATAGTCCGTGAGCAGCACCGGGGTCTTCTCAAACAGCTCCCCCTTGTAGCTGCGCCACTTGCCTGCCGGCAGGTAAACGTCACGCTCCTGTTTGCCCATCTCCAGGACAGGGGCCACCATGAGGGTGTCCCCAATGAGGAACTGGGAGTCGATCCTGTGAGCGGCCTCGTCGCGGGGCGAGATCCACCAGATGGGACGGATGATGGGGTCACCCGTGTCGGTGACTTCCCCAGCCAGCTCCAGCAGCAGCGGGGCCACCAGTGACTCATGAAGCTCCGTGAACTTCTGTGCAATCTCCACCACCTCCTTGTCGTAGAGCCAGGGAGGGATGGAGAACTGCATGGAGGGCATGAACGCCGACAGCTCCAGCCACCGGATGTACAGCTCCCGGTCAGGGATCTCCACCGCACCGTCTGTCTTGTTGGGGAGGAAGTTTCCTCCAATCATGTCAGCGGATATGAAGGGGTACCCCAGCATGCTGATGGTGAGCACCGTGGGGATGAGGGACTTGAGGCCAAGCTCGTAGCCCCAGACGGAGTCACGGTCAATGATACGGAAGAAGCAGGAGATGTTCTGCGATTGGTAGCCCACCCGCACTTCAGCCAGCTCATAGAAGGGGATGGCCATCTCTGTGTAGCGCCGTGACCAGATGCTGGGGTCTGAGAGTGGGCGGAAGGTGCTGAACTGCTTGGGCAGGTAGCTGGTCTCACCCGCATCGAACTTGAAGGACGAGATGCCATACTTGTGTCGGAGCTGGCGCAGCTGGCTCTGGAACCAGTCCCGAGCTGCTGGGTTGGTGAAGTCCAGGATGGCCCCGATGCCATTCCACCACTCCACCATTGCTGGCAGTCGTCCTGATGGCTCCTTGATGAACAGCTGACGCTCGATGCCCACTCCAAAATTGGAGGAATTGTAGTTTATGAAAGGGTGAGTCCACAGGGTGACCTTGAACCCATCTTCCCTCAGTTTTGCAAACATCTCTGTTACATTGGGGAACTTGACAGGGTCAAAGTCAAAGTCCCCATAGGCTTGCGTGTACATGTCATCAATTTCAATGTGGCTGCAGTTGAAACGGTACTTCTTGATTTTTTCAGCAAATCGCAAGAGTTTATCCTGGTCAATGTCATTCTTGTAGAGGGCCCAGGTGGACCAGATCGGGTATCGGAAAGCATTCTCGGCAGGGATCTTGGAGGGTTTGTTGAAGTACCTGCGCACCATGTACTTGTGGATGGAGGTGACGTCGGAGCCCACGCAGACGCGGTAGCTGAGCTCGGGGAAGGGCTGCTGCCCCGGCGGGGGCTTGTAGGGTGAGTCCTTGTAGCGGGCCTGGAAGAAGAGGGCGCGCTCGGTGGCGTTGAAGCCCAGGTGGAAGGGCACGGAGTCGTTGATCTTGATGGCTGCCGCCTTGGAGGAGAGCCAGTAGCGTTCGAGGATGCCACCAAAGCTGTCGCGGAAGGAGTAGACATCGCTTGTCACATAGGGCACGGGCTCCTGGTAGCCGGCCAGGCGGATGGGCCAGTGCTGGGTGCTCATCTCTGAGCCCCCGTACCAGTGGGCGTCCTCCCAGAACATGGTGTGCTCCACCGCCGGGCCGGCTGCCAGCTCCTCCCAGCGCACGCGGTAGCACATCACTGTGTCCTTAGGCTTGACCGTCTGGATGAAGAAGTTGAGCGGCCCCCTGCCCGACCGCGTGCAGCTCAAAATCTCGCCCTCCTTGGAGCACGACTCCAGGTCCAGGCTGCCCGAGCGGAAGGCCAGACGGAAGACCACCTCCCCGTGCTGGTTCCTGATGACGAAGCCATCCGCCCGCAGGTCCATCAGCTCCGTCTTGAGCCGCTCCGCCTTCCGCAGGGACACTGTGTAGTAGCACCAGGCCACCACCGCGGCAATGAACAGGATAAGGCCCAGCAAGATGGCCCCGAGCATGGGCCTCAGCTCCTTGGAGGGCTTCTGCTTCACCGGTGTGAAGTTCTCGGGCAGAAAGGTGTACATGGTGCTCTGTTTTCTCTAGAGCTTTCTGCAGAGGATTGGGAAGGAAGATCTCTTAGCAGCAATGCTGGGGCTCTCAGGAGAAGACAATGGACTGTTAGGAGAGTTCCCTCCTCCACTGAGTCCTGAAGCACCCATCTCTGAAAAAGAAGAGGATATAAATAGTCTCAGAAGGACCTCTGAATCAAGGAATTGCTTGTCATCCCCCTGCCATCTCAGTTTCAGCAGCTCCCCCGGCCCCCCACTGCCGGGCTGCAACGTGCCAGGTGCTGTACGCCGAGTACCAGACACCATCTCCAATTACTCCTGGCAGATGACACGCGCGGAGAACAGCCTGAGCCCCACACGGAGAACAACCCCAGGGCACTACGGACCAAATCGCTGCTGTAATTAATTTTTTTTGTGGGGAAGACTTCCAGCAAGACCAAGCGGACACTGGGAGGGGGTAGGAGGAGGCTGAGGAGGAGCTGGATCAGCTCACTGACAGTATCTTAATGGGACAGGGCTAATTAGGAGACACAAAAGACACCACGCAATGAATCCAGTCAGCCGCTCCAAATTTTAATCAAACTGCCTCCCTGGCAGATTTAGCTCAGCTTATCCGCAGTGCTGTCCCTTCCCCATCTCCTCTGTGTCCCAGCTGCTCCAGCCCACGGATGCTTTGCAGCGGAGGTGGGCAAACCCCTGCTTCTTCGCAGCCGCTGGGTGGCCAAACGGGGCTGGGGTACTGGTGGCTCGTGGCTGGTTTTGGGGGGCATGTATAGGATGCGTTGTGCAGCAAAGTATGGCTCCTGGGTGGGAGGACAGCTGCCACGCACGCAGGTCCCTGCGACGGCTCCACGCAGGAGAAAGGCTAATTTTGTTGGAAGTGAGCAGTGCGGGACCTCTGAAAGGCTCTTCCCCCCTCCAGCACGGCCCCAGGCTGTGTTTCAGCTCCATCCCGCTCCCCCCTGCAAGGCCCCGGGGATGAGGGCTGTGCCAAGAGCTGAATGGCTTTTCCTTGGCTGCGGGCTGGCTGGGCTCGGCCAAGCACAGCGCCAGGGATCCGGAGAGGAAAAGCAAAGTGAGGACACGGGAGAGCAAGGAGCAAACCCGGCCACAGGAGGAGGAGCAGGGGAGGAAGAGGAGCCACAGACCTGCAGACCAGCTGGCCGGTACCTGCCAAACATCAGCACACCGCCTCCTCCCCAAGCACTGGGGACGTAAGCCTGCCCACTCCGGGCAAAACAGAGGGGAAAAAACCCCCTCTTTTGGGACACAAATGAAGCTGGTTGGAGTGACTCTCTCTAAAGGCATTGGTTTCTTTTTTTAAAAAAAGGAAGAAAAAGATCCAAAAAGAAACACCGAACCCTCTCCCTGCCACAGGTGCGACAAGCTGGTGCACGTTTTCCTCTGTACCTTGAACAGATCTTTCTCCCCAAAAAAGGACAAGTAAAGGAAAAAGGGGTCCTGAGCATCACCCAAACCCTGCCGCTCCACTGCGGGGATGCTCGGCTGTAAACCTAGTGTGGCATCTGTGCACAGGCTCAACAAAACACACAGCATTTTATACTCCTCTTGAAGCACGTATTGTGCCAGACCTTGCAGCTGGTGGAACTTTTTTGTTGCCGCCTGGGTCATGTTAACCTTCCACTGGGAGCCGGTAACTTTCGAGGCTGCCAGTTGCTTTAAATGGGATTAGGGCGGCATTAGGAAGCGATTAGCCTGAATGGGCGACAGGTTTAGCTAAACGACTTGTCCCCTGGCCAAGTCCCATGGAGTCCTCGCTCGCCAGCGGGGAACTCCAGCACGGGATGGCGAGAGCTCCAGCATGGGATGGGGGCAGCTCCAACCACCCCAATCCTGCCCACCACGAGGGGAACGTGGTCCTCACCCAGCAGCATGTCTGATGCAAGGCTGTCTGAGCCCACCAAAAATTGGGCAATAAAGGCAGGGAGGAGACGGTGGTGGGAAGATGCTGTTCTTGGGATAAACCTTCATCCCCTCTACCAACCCCACCTTGGCTGTAGGGTGAACATGAAACACCACAGGATTGTACTGGGGATGGGGGGGTGTGAAGGTTTGCAGAAGGGTTTTGGCCAAAACCAGCACTGCCGAGCGAAGCTGCAAGTGGCAGGATACTTCTGGAAATACAGACGGGTATGCTGAGCCCAAACAAGCTCCCTCCCTCTCACACTTGGGAATTTTTGGGATGCCAGAGAGGCAGATGCAAATACCTACTGCTACCAGAGGCACGCCTGGGTCTCATGTGTGCCTTATCTGGGGACTGCAAAGCTCAAGGCAGGGAGAAAATAAAATGCAGCCGCCCACTGAGCAGGGCTCACAAATTATTTGGGAAAAGAATTTTTAAAAGTTTTCACATTTTCTAAAAAAAAAAAAAAAAAAAAAAAAAAAAAAAGAGTAAATAAATGGTGTTTTCTTTATCAGCTGTCATTTAAAGTGTTTAATCCCAAGAAATGGCCTATACCGCCACTGCGGGGACAGCCACCTCCTCGCTCCATGTAAAACTGACAGCATCTCCCAGGTCTTTGGGGATTTTCTGGATTTTCATCTCCCTTTCAGGAGGCTGGTTTATTATTTATGAACTACTTCGAAGCTGCTCTATTTTTAGGCTGTTTCTTTCTTTTCCCCCCCCATGGGCTGGAGCTCATGACGTACACGAAGGAGCTGTCACTGCCGCTGCCAGCGGAGAAATAATGTGTTTTTCAAGAAAGGTTTTGCAGCCTTTTGTGGCCCTTGCACACCGATCGGCCTCAGAGGGATGTGCAAGCCGGCTGTCCAAACTAGCAGATTTAATCCCACTCTGGTCGCTCTGTCTGGGCCGGGATTAAACCCCGTGTGGCTGCCCTGGGCTGATGGACATCACCCACTTGGGCATGGCTCCAACGAAGACGCTGAGAAGAGTGTTTGCAGGCATCTCCCAGTGCACCAATGGGCCAGGGCGGTCTCTAAAAACAGGACCTTGCTCCATGCCCATCTGGCCCCTCTATTTTTTTTTGCCTCATTAAGAAAATGTACATTCTCCAGTCAGTGATTTGTCTCCGTCCCAGATGAGAGGGAAGTCTCCCAACCTCCCGGGAGACGCCTGCCACCTCGCACTAGGGAGCTGCAGCCCGCAGAGGTGCCTGCTCACGCAAAGCCTGTTTCAACATTTTTTTTGGAAGGCAAACTTGTTATTTTGCTGCAAGATGACATTGCGGTGACCTTTAACTCCTAAAAAAAAAAAAAGAAACCGGGAAGGGAGTGTAGGGTGTCATAGCCAAACACCGCGTTTGCAGCTTGCTGGGCTGGAGCTTCCCAGCTGACCCAAAACAAAGCTTTTTCTTCCTGTTCTGTGGAAGCCGAGAGTCGCCTTGCCTCAACTCGAGATGAAAGCAAAACATCTGAGCAGGACACACTTTATGGAGTAAAAATAAAACTCCATTTTTTGACCGCTTCTATTTTTACCAGCACTGCCGCTAACCATGGGCTGCGAGACCCACAGCACCACTAACCCCAGCAACTTTGCAATTAGGACATTCGTTTAAAGAGGGTCAATAACATTTAACTGGTCCCTGTTGCCCCGGTGGGGTCCAGTCTGAACCGCATCGGGGGCCAAGCTCATGCTGGGGCCATGCACCCATTCCGCATGCTGGGATGCCGGGAATCCCTCCCCTCCGGTGCAAGGTGCTGCTGCCTCCTCCCCAAACATCTTGGCAGGAGTCGAGCTAAGGAAAACACCGCAGATTTCACCGGGAAGCATCTCCAACCCCATAAAACAGCTGGGAATTAGGATGGCAAATTAAAGGGGAAATTACTTCTCTGCAAAACAGCTGCAGGGGCCAAAAAAGCCTCCACGTGCCCACTCTGCAACCCCCCGCCCAGGGACCAGCCAGGGGCTTTGCAAACCTGAGACAGGGGACGAGCAACCCTTCCTGGGGATTTAATTTCCCTTGGAGGGGTCTGCAGCAGCACTGGAATTCTCTGTAGGGCTTTTTGGAGTCATAAAGGGCAAAATCATCGTTCCAGACTCTTGGCGCTGCTAGGAGCGGGTGGGACAGGTGAGGGCACCCGGCGGCATTGCTGGCGCAGGGCTGCTCCCCACCCTCCCTGGTCCCCCTCAATGATCAGAGGCACCGATTCCTCCATAAGCTCTGCAGAGCCACCTGCAAGGATCCCCCCAAATAACTCACCGGATCACCCCTGAGTTTATCTCCACAGTGCACAAGCCATGCCAGGGTGAATACGGGTGGCACAGCCCCCCAGTCCCTGAGCCAGGGCAGCGACTCTGCCTTAGCAGGATGGGGACAGCAGAGGGGACACGGTACCTCCTTCCCAGGGGACCCCGACCTTCACCGTCCCCACTGTGGTGGCCGCAGGGACCAGACAGGCTGGCCGGCCCGGCGGGCTCAGGGAAAAGCTGTGGTGGAGGGTGTCCCTGCCCCTCCTGCAAAGCGACAGCCGCTTGCTGTCAGGGCTGCTGCCTCCGTGGCAATACATGGCAGCAAATTCCCCGCAACACCTGGCTGTCGGACACAGACAGCCCCGGCCAGGAGGCAGCTCATCCCGCCGGGGGCACAGTGCCGGTACTTACGCGTCCATAGCCTCCCGGGGATCCCTGCCTGCCGCCTGGCTCCACCGCAGATGGCTTTTAAAGCACATAAAAAATAAGCGCTGCTACATCTCCATGTCCCCATCAGCTTTGTCCTCTCCCATCCCACGGGGGTCTTGCGGGGATATGAGCTGGCTGGCCCCGAGCATCGTGTGTCCACGGGCAGGAGGAGGGGACCCATCACGTCATCGTCACCAGCGTGTTTTCTCCGGTGCCGTGGGGGATGCGTGAGCAGCCAACCCGCCAGCCGAGCTGTGCCGGGGACCCGGCCAACAGGCAGCTGCTGCAGGCATCCCGGTGGTGCGAAGGGTCCGAGCTTTGCCGAGCCACGGTTCCTGGAGTCACAGGATTCGGGCTGGCATCTCACCTCCCTGCCAGGTGAGCGGGAAGGGACGGCAAAGGCTTTTTCCCTCCTGCATTCGCAGGCGTTCCAGAATCGGAAAGCAAAATAAAAAAAAACCACAGTGTTTTGTTGTTTTGTTTCTTTTTTCTTCCCCAAATCTTGTGATTTTAAGGAGAGTCATGATTCAGCAGAGTAGTGAGGCTGCCTTGACGGAAAGGAAACAAGCAGCCCCGCTGCTGCCGGCTGGTTCGTAAGCCAGGATTAAAGAGCAGTGGGCACCCAGAGGATAAACCCCAAATCCGAGGGGACCATGTGAATACAGAGCTCATCTGCAAAGTGCAGACATGCTGCCAGCACCTTGCTCTGTCTGCAAGAGCAGACAGCACATTTGAAGCTGCGGCATTAGCTCTGCCCAGCCTTAAATACTTTCACCTATATTGTAGGAATTATCACTTTACAGCCCTGTTATGTCCCTTAAAGCTGCCAGTGTCAAGTGATGCTCCAAACCCATTTAGACACCTCATCCAGTGTCTGACCATGAATACGAAAAAGCCACTGGGAGTCAACGCCGGCAGCAGATGACTTAATATTTAACACCCCTGACAATTCCCCCTTTAAACATTGTCTTTTTTTGTTCTTCACCCTGTGCTAATTAGCAAGATGAAGTTTTAATAAGCTGGGTTTTCACTTTAACCCTGCATACCCTCTGCGGTGCTGCCGGCTCATGACTAAATCATGACTGAGGGCTCTCACGTTCCCCTGCCTGGAGGCACATCACAGCACCTGAATTTGTCTGAGCCGCAAAGATTTGTGGAGACTTTAAAAAAAAGTGAGGCTCTCTTGGCCCACTCGTACCAAAGCGCATTGGACACGTGGGAGAGAAAGCTCCGGTGCCCTCCCTTTGAGGACATCTCTGTGTCCACCTTAGGGGGCAGGAGGCAGCCTGGCCCCGAAGCCGTGGTCCATGGGTAACCCAGAGCCCAGCAGCCAGCTCCTCGGCACCTGTGGGGCCAGCAGCTCTCGGAGAGGTATCCACTAAAACCACACAGCTCGTGCCTGATGGTGGCGAAATCAAACCAGCAAATACAAGGAGTTCCAGGCACCAGCAGGCCGGGATGATATAGATCTCTGTCCAAAAAAGAAATGAGAGTGATAACTGCAACGCCACAGAAGGAGCCAGCACCAGGCAGGGCCGTGGCCCAGAAGGGCTGGTCGAGCAGGCAGGCGTTTGAAACCCCGGCGCGAGGCATCAGCCCGCTATCAGCTCATTTCATTCATGATATGTACCATATAAGTTACGTGGCCATAAAGATTTTGGTGTCTTTGCTGCTGTCTTTGGGTCCCCCAGCCCAACTCCTGCTGGTACAAGATGTGCTTCATCTACCACCCTATCCCTCCAACAGCCGGCTCTCCCCAGTGCTCCTGAAGGCATTAATCTCACTCCTGCTCGTCTCCACCCTCCAAGAAAAACCACCTCACAGCGGGACAGCGGGACCCGGTGCCCTGCTTTGCCCCCGCCCCCGATCTTTTCTTAAAAGAGCTGATTCAGCGCTTTAGGGGCGTTCAGCATTTCGGATGCGGAGGCAGGCTGAAACCTGAGCCCACCCCAACACCCAAGTGCTACAACACGATATGGGGAAGAAATGGAAACCTAAGCATATCCCTCTGGCACAGCCCCTGCGATTTTCCAGCCATTGGGTCAGCACGAAACTCCAGGTGCTGGCAGCTCCAGAGAGCAGCGGATGGCTCACGAAGCTGGGCTGCTGACACAGGACCCTGACTTTCCATCTGTATCCGACAGCCAACGATGCTGGACAACCTTGGGCCAAATGCAATCATCAATCCCTTAAGTGCTCCCTGGCAGCTCTTGCGCTTGTGGATGCGGCCACGAAGACACAACCTCCCCCCCAGCCCTCATCCCCCACCGGGCTGCAGGTGCCTGCTGTGCCTGGCACTTGCCCTTTGGGCATCACGAGCTTCCCAAGAGGGAGAGAGAATAGAGAAAGAAGGATTTGTGCTTTCTCAAACAGCTGTGGCCACTTTTCGCTGCCAGCAGAACTTGCTGACGGAGAGGCTGTCCCAGAAACCACTCCGACCCAAGCCCGCACGTTGCACAACGCACAGTGAAAGCCCATCTGCTGAAGTTTTCACTGACAAACATCTGTCGAGGGGCAAAAGTCGAAGCTGCACCTTGCAAGTGGAGCCGGGGACGTGCCTCCGGGCTCCTTTAACCTTCTCCGGGCGGCCAGACCTCCCCTACCCATCACAAGGCAGACTTGCGCGGCCCCGACACGGCGCGGGGGTGAAAGACTTGCACACCAAGGTCAGGGTGCGGGTTGGCAGAGACACCCCGCGCCCCCCAGCAGGCAGCCGGGGGTCTGCGAGACGGAGTTCCCCCCCTTGCCCGCCTCCCGCAGGCGCTCACCGCCCCCCCCAGCGCCGGGGATGCACACCCCAAAACCCGCCCCGGCGGCTGCTGCATCCTGCCCAGGCGGGCAGCCCCGGCAACCGGCAAACTTACCGGCGGCGCCGGGCCATGGCTGGGCTCTACGGGGCACCGGCGACGGGGCTGGGCGCTCCGGCAGCGCGGCTGACCGCGGCCGGCGGCGGTTCCGGGGTTGGGCGCTCCCCGCCGCCCCGCCCCGCCCCGGCTCCGGCCCCGCCCCGGCCCCCCCGGGCCGCCGCTCCCCCCTGGGAGATGTAGTTCGGCCTCAGCCCGCCGCTCCGGGGGGTGCCGGGGGGGTTGGAGATGCTGGGGATGCCCTGGGGGAAGGGCGGGGTTGGAGATGCGGGGGGTGCCTGGCGGCGCTGGAGACACCGGGAATGCCCGTGGGGGGTTTGGAGACGCTGGGGATGCCCGGGGCGGAGCGGGGGGGGGCAGGTGTTTGGAAACGCTGGGGATGCCCGGGGAGATTGGGGACGCTGGGGATGCCCGGAGGCACTTGGAGGTGGGGGTACCCCTGGGTCTGCGCTGGGGTTTGGCGTTGGTGGGGCTGCGCTGGGCTGCTTTTGGGGCGGGATGGGGTTTTTGTTAGGGTTTTCCCTGACCCAAGCGGGGTTGGGGTGCTGCTTGGGGTGGGCACAGTGTGGCGGTGGTGCTGCCCCGCGGGGACATGGAGGCCTGGATGGCTCTGTGCTGGAGCATCCCTCCCATGGGGATTGTGCCTCCCTGGGTTTATGATCTGCAGCACACATGGAAGGCCCCGGGTGGTGTTCCCCACTGATACTGGGATCCCAGAGCATTTCATGCCTTCATTAATTATGTGCTGCTTTCAAATCCCCCTCCTTATTTAGCCCGTGTCCATGCTCAGTATCCCAGATGGATGGCAACTCTTCCTGGATAACTTGGCAAAAGCAAACACGTCCTAAGCAGCCCAGCGTGAAGCCGGCAAACACGGGTATCAATGACTGCTTCTATTTCTGGCTGTGTTACTATGCTCTGAGAGATTTTCCTTGCGTGCTTGCGTGGTCTCCAGCCTGTGGGTGGTGGCAGGGTACCAGCCCCTGCCGGGGGTGCCCAGCAAGCCAGCAGTCCCTAAAGTTTCTCCCCTCTCCCTGGGAACTTCCCCAGCCTGTAGGAAAGGGTCTGAGGGGAATGATTGCTCAAGCCAGTTTTAATGCAAGCCCATCTTTGTTCTTCACCAGTGACACAGGGCAGAGTAAGCCTCTGAGGTAAACTCGGGGTGGATGATGTAGGTCCCTCCCTGGACTCCTCCTGTTGTCACGAAGTGGCTTGTGTCCCACCTAGGAGAGCAGATAAAGGTGTCAGGCATAGGAGGATGAAACCCCAGCGAGGAAGAAGAGCAGAAAACCTGCTTCTGGCTGCCAGTATTGCTGCCCCCATCCACTTTGGTGTGTGTCTTTGGGCACTGAGGCCGAAGCAAAGCTTGGGCAGAAGAGCTGAAGCTCCCTGGCATGGCCATCTCAGCAAGCTGCCTCCAGGGGGGGTCTCCCACCTTGCAAACACCCACTCTCTCTTGCACCGTCATGTTCCTAAAATCTTAATTCCCAGAGCCATACCAGTTCACGAAAATCTGCCTGTTTCTCAGTGGAGAAGATCTTGAGAAATATCTCGCTGAGTCTCAAGCATAGGGACATCTACGAGGAACCCAGTGCTCCCTGTTTGTTCTTCTTGTTGTTTGGTTTTAGTTTCTAGGCTCAGGAATTTAAAGCCAATCACGGCTTTCTGCAAAGCTTGATGCCTAATTTTGGCCCACAGGGGATTGATGCAGTAGCAGAGTGATGACTAAGCTGGTTGAACAGCCTCCCCTCTCCCCTCACTGCTTCCCCAGGGCTGAAAAAAGCTGCCTTGGCAATGGAGTCATCCTAAAGGTAAACATGTGGGGATTAAAAGGTGCTGCTGGACCTGCAGCGGGTGAAGGACGGGGCTGATTACCGCGTAACCAACAACGTGACCAGGGAACAGGTTCTTGGATAAGAACAGCAAACAATGACAACACAAAAAACAAGAGCAACATAAGAAACACTGATGTAGTCTCAAAATCAGGGAGAAGCTAAGCTACGTTGCCGCCAGGCTCAGCGGTGCCAGCAAGATTTCAGGTGCTGTACAGTCCCAAGAACCACTGGATGAGACCAAGCATAGAAACATTTGTCCTGGGAGTAAATCTGGCAACTGCTTCTCCACAGGGAGCAACAACATGGTCCACAGCCCAGCACTGCCCTCCCTGGTCACGTCTACTCAGCCTGCCTGCATGGGTACCGTGATGGGACCTGCTACCCCTTGGGGTCTGCAGTCCGCACCATCATCCCCAGAATAACCCTCTGAAAAATTTTGCATGAAACCCTAATGAAAAGAAAGCTAGTGACTGGCTGGTGTTAGGAAAAAATAATAAGCTTTTCCTCCAGGGCAACCACCTTGGAGTGCTCCCTGCACTGAACCTGTCTGCACTTAGGGCTCCTGAAGCGGGGGGATGGCTGGGGGTGATATGTACATACACAACATTGCTCTGGGGCTGTGACTGCACCACAGGATACTTCTGCAAGAGACAGAGGACGTAGGGTGAGCAGTGGCCCCGAGGACAAGGGAGGTTATGTCCATCCCATCCCAACCCAAAGCAACACAATCCACCCCATGCCATCCCACCCCATGCCATCCCACCCCATCCCATCCCGTCCCATCCTTACAGTCCTCTCTCCTAGTGCACGGTGATGTCTTCTGATGGGAGAGGCCCCATCAACGTAGTAGTCCATCCCTCGCAGCCAGTAGTGGCGCCCAGAGCAGGGGCTGTAGTAGCCGTGGAAGCATCCCCTCCCCGTCACGGTGTACAAGGGCAGCCTGTGCGCCATGTTGGCAACCATCTCCCTCTCTGCAAGCGGAGGGATGGTGAGGGTAAGGGTGAAGAGGAGCAGCGAGCACATCACCCGGATGGATGCCAGCATGGCACAGGCACAACTACAGATGGAGTACAGGGACAGGGTGAGGGCAGTTACCAAATTCACTGAGGCAGGTGGGTTTCAGGCAGTATGGCACAGGTAAGCTGTTCAGGGAGGTCTCCACCCTTGTCTCCTGCAAGGAGTGATGGCAGCACTTGCTGGATCACCTCTGCAGAGCCCGAGGTGCTAGCAGCACCTGAGGCAGCTCCAGTTTGGGGGGGCAAAGGTTGTTGGACTATACCCTGGGCAGGAGGGGGAGGTAACAGGAGTGCTTATTCCAGGCTGCGCTGTTGTAGGGACATGTTCTCCACGTGATGTATTTGTCCTCGTTGACAAAAACTGGCTTGTACTTCTCTGCAATGCAAAAGTGACAGGCAGGGGTGTCCTGTGGTGCTGGGGACGTGGGGGGACAGCCAGAGAGTCCCAACTGTTCCCCCTCTCCTCAAAATACACTGTCACGGGGCCAGGGGACATATCAGAGGTGCTGGTCCTGGGGTCCTTGCTAAGATCTGTGATGGAGGTGACACCCACTACTTCCAGCTTGGTGGTCACTCATTTCTGCCCACACAGCCTTGGTCCCTGGGGGCTACGAGGTGCCAGGAAGGTGACCCCCCAGGCAGCACCTACCACCAGGGGGTATTTAAGGGGCCACCAGGGGAGAGAAGCCCGGGGACCTGTGGACATGTCAAGGACAGGGACAGTCTCAGTGCAGAGATGGAGATAGGCAGCTGTGGGAAAGCCACAAATGCAGATTCTGGGGGAAAGTCCCTTCACCACTCTGGGGGGGATGCAGGATGCAAAAGCGGTGGATGAACAGAGCCGCTGCTGGTACCCTGAGCCCCCCATGGGGATGTGTGCCACATGACACAGAGGGACAGTTGGGACCTCAGCAGTACCTTCAGACCTGGCCAGACAGTACTTGTTGGTCCAATAAGTAGCGGCGTCGATGGTGTTCCTGTAGTGCTCCTGCATGGCCACCTTAATCAGATGCTCGGGCTCACCTTGGCTCGCTGGATTTTGGACTGGGGGCAATGTTAATCCCTAAAACAGCAGGGAGGGGGGAGAGACACCCAGTGTCTGCCTTTGTGGCCACTGGGGCACACAGTGAAGCTGATTATCGGGCATGGTCTAGTGCTGGAGGCGCAGCTGGAGATCCAAGCACCAAGCCTCCCTTTGCAATGGGTGGGCATGGGGGTCGTAGCAGCACTATGTTCCCCCCCACCTCCGCAGGCTTACCACTCGCCAAAAACTGGGGGACGGAGGATGGTTGGGCATCATTGGCTCCTCTCCCCCTGCACCCAGGGTGTCCACAGGCATCTGGGCACTTTGAAGAGTGGGAGATGGGGTGGATGCACTGGGGCTGCCAGGTATGGGGCCAACAGAGGTTGAGAAGGGAGTTATGGTACCAAACCAATGTCCTACAGCTGGCAAAGCCCAAGAGGGCTGGGGCCCTGCAGGGCAGGTGGGCGGCCTCGTTGCGTGAGCCATTTCTGTCCCTGCACAGTGGTGACATCCCCCTCCATGCCCTCTGCTGGCTCCTTCGTTATAGTGCACAGGCTAAGAAGGCTGCGGGAGATGAGCCCGTTTGCAGCGTGCTTTGCGTTGGAGCCTGCACACTTGTTAGCCCGTGTGGGGAAAGCTGCATGTCCCCCAGACACACCCCAGTGATCAGGGCTGAGAGGGGTTTTTCAGTCCTTAGATTTCCCTCTGGCATGCAAGGTCCCCCAGTCAGAACTGAGCTGAGCCTGGGGGCTGTAGCAGCTCTCAGAGCCACCTGACCTGCCCTTCTTCACCACCGACTCACACAGCAGCGCTGGGCTGACCCCTGCCACTGCCTCAGTTTCTCCTTCCTCAGCAGATCCTGCCCCCTGTGGACTCTGAAACCTACTGATGGACCGGGCTGACATGTGAGAGCTTGTGCTGCTGACCACCAGCCCTGAGAGCCTGAAGCCACTGCGGGGTGCAGCTGCAGGGGACAAGAAGCCAGCAAGCACAGTCTGTGGGGTGTCAAAAGCCTTCCTAACCAGGGAGCGTGACAGCCTCCCCCTCCTCCCCATTACACCCAGGTAGTGAGGCACCCTGTGAGTCCCTGTGCCACCCCCCTGCCCAGCACTGAGCATCCACAGCTGAGTACGAGTAGAAACCCCGAGGTTTTCTCCTCTGGCAGCATTTACCTGCGTCACAAATTTGTTTTCCTTCCAGAGCTGCTGTGAACTCTGCTTGTACATGGTCTTTTTGATAGAGCATGGTGGGCGGTAGGAGTCGGTGTAAGTGCTGATGGGAGTCTTGTGCTTGTTGGAGAAGCGGAACATGGTGGAGCAGCCCGCTGGGACGGGAGTGCTTGGAGTCCCAGAGGGTCCCGAGGATACCCCACTGGGTGAGCAGCACTGCGTGGGGCTGGGGGCTTGCAGCCCACGCAGGAAAGGGAAGGGGGCTGGTGCCACTTCTCTGCCAGCCCCCGGGTGGTGCTTGTGCTATCAGTGATGTCACAGTGTGGGAGCAGGGGGATTTGGTGGCTTCCCATCAGTCCCATAGCTACGCTCTGGTTCTAGCCTAGGGCATGGCAACTGCTGCCTGCATCCCCTCCACCCCCGTCTCAAAGCACCCTCCTGGCTTTGGCTCTGGCCTTCCTCCCCTCCTGCCGGCAACTGCCTTAACAATGGTAGGAAATAGTATCAGCTGATCCTAATCAAGATCATTTTATTTTGGGAGGTGCAGGAGCAATGATTGTGGTTTTTCCAGCCCCTCTCTCCTGTATTTCCTTGGAAACCTCCTGCAGCAACCCAGCTGTGTGCACACACCACCGCAGCAGTGCAGCCACCGCCCGGGGCACAGCACCGCTGTCATAGCCTGATGGGGTAGCCAGGGCAATTATTGCCTGCTCCGCCTCCCCTTTTTAATTACAAAGCTGGATTTTGGTGATCCCGTATGGCTCATTTGGTCTTCTGTCCTGAGTGGCGGGCTCTGCTGCCAGAGTGAGGCATCCTCACCCACCTCAGTGCAGAGAGGCAGCTGGGTTTTGCTAGGGAGGGATTTGCATGAACTGTGTTTGCTTTTCCCTGAGCTGTGGGGGTCGAGCAGAAACCCTGCCCCTGCAGAAACCCTGCTGCGGCCTGGCTTGTTACGCAGTGCCATCTCAGAGCCCTGCTCTGCTCCCGGCTCTGGCCCCTCTGCTGCCACATTTTTTGAGGTGACCAGTGTCACCCATGTCCATCTTGGCAGGGTGGATGCCAACCCGCCCCCCCAAGGTCTGCAGAGCCCTGCTTCTGTTTGCTGCGGGCGACGGTGGGGCTGAGCAGCCCTGGGGCACCCGAATGCTTCCAGGCAAATGGGATTAATGCACCATTAGAGATGAAATGAAGAAAATGAGCTGCCATTGATTTTCACACCCTGCTGGTCGCTGTTGAGACAGGCTCGGGCTCTCCATCAGCCCTGTCCCCTGCTGGGAGCCAGCGGGAAGCTGGGAGGGAAGGGTGGACAGACCTGGGGGGCACAGATCTGCAGGGGGAGGTGGAGTCCAAGCCTCTCGCAGGGGCCAGATGGACTTATCCGGTGACAGACCAGCTACCAGCATGAGCTACTGGCCCGCTCATGCTGCCCCCTGGGGTTTCCAGCTGCTGGCACTGGACTTAAAAATCAGTGCTCGGCTCCCACGCCAACAGCTTTGCCGGGCAGAAATGGCTGCAATGATGGGGAAAAAGTTATTCCATATTCCACCCATCAATGTCATACAGATGCAGCACTTCTTTCTGCTTCTGTCACAGCCCAGATGCAGGGTCTGTGTCCAAGCCCGCGTGCCTTCTCCTTGGTGAGAAGCGTTTCCCAAACAATGGCTGGGGGCCAGACGCCCCGGCGGGTTTCCCTGTGCCACAGGCACATCTCCACACCAGAATCTTCTGCTGGGCTCAGGCAGGCTGGTATTGGGCATGGCGTGAAGGCTGGCACCCCCTGATTTCAGTATCTGTGACTGCTGCGGGCTCAGAGGAGATGGTGCGGTTTGTACCCTCTCACCCTGGTTCGCTCCAATGAAGAAAGGCTGGCAGGCTGTTTTTCATATGTATGCTTTTTAATATCATTAATTCTGTTACACTACACACAACCAGTAACAATGATAAATACTGCAATGGAAATGTTAAAAAAAATATTATACGTTTCATGTTTTTGAAAAAAAACCCCACATTTTAAAATAAATTAATGCATAAAACTGATGGTAGAAAACCCAAACCAAACCACAACACAACTGATCTGTTTAAGGCAATACTCTACGCAGACAGGAACAGAAGTACAACAGTGTGCTACATGTTCTGAACGGGAAAAAATGAAAGAAAAGAAAACCCATACAAGATGCAAACTGATGCTTCGGGAGTGAAAAAACTCCCAAAACCAGATAATAAAACCAATGGCCAAGTTAAGTGCAGCATTAATACACTCTGCATGTCAAATGATTAGCAGGTTCCTAACATGGACTAAGGTCAAGCTACAACAAATTTATCTTCCTAATTAAAAGGTTATTCAGGTCAAACCCTACATTTAAGTCTACTTTGCATTTGGCTGCTTCAGCTATGTTTCACTATATGCAAGGACAGCTGGAAATTCATGTCCTGCTCGTGAGATTAACACAAAGGTCGGGAGGTCTGTCCTCCTGAAAGATATTTCCATTAAATACATCCAAAAAAGGATCTTGCTTTTGGTGATCCATGGAAATGCCTCCTTCCACTCTATCCCCTGGGGCACCAGGCACCGCACGAGGAAAGGAGACCTGTGAAGCATTTGCTTGGGTTGCGTTTTTTCCAAGCTGAGGGCATGAAATGGAAGTGCAGCTTTGATCTGGACTCGGAGGAGTGCTGTTTCCTTGTCTGCCAGAAATGCCTGTCTGTAGCCTGCTGAAAGCGCTTTGCCAGCATGGGAGAAACCCAGCCTGGATCCAAGCTCTGCATACAGCCACAGCGTTTGCTACTAAGGTTGGTGCGAAGCTCCATACCTGCTGCGACAGCCAGTGAACCCCAACTATTAATGCAGCCCAGAACTTGGCCACTGGAAGGTGGACAATAATCGTAATGCCAAAAAAATCCCCCTCTTGCTCAAAAAAGAAAAGAAAAGGGACAGTAGCCACTTTCTGCCAGATTCCCCCGGTAGATCCCCATCAGCTGCCACCCACGCAAGACCGTCAGTGCCAGATCTCACCAGCATTGACCCAGTACATTCCCAGTAAGGTGCATGTCTGCAAGGTGCTGCCAGGGGGCAAAGAAGGTCCTTAGAAGATGGTCAGAGCCTCCTGTGCTGCCCTGCTAGAGCGCATGTGGAGGAAGATATGGTACATGAGGAAAGAAAACCCAAGCGAAATTACAAGACTTGTGATGGCCAACAACTGTTTGGGCTGCCTTGGGCTTGGGTGGGAGATGGGGATGCAGAACTGGGCTGAGAGTCACTTTGGTGCAACTGCCTGTGGTGCTCATCACTGGTGCATGGGGTGGGGGGAGGAAAGATGATGGCTGCTTCAAGAAAAGAGGAGTGTAAGGAGGACGTGTGCGGTATAACAAGGCTTGCGATTCTAGGACTAACCACTGGACACGGATACTGAAGATTACCTGTGACAACTAGCTACTCTTCTACCATTGCTGCTCCTTCCCCCACTTCCTGGTCTGACTCTTCTTCCATCTGGGAAGCCGTGGCTGTTTGGCGTGATGGCCAGCACTGACTCTCCTACCCCAGACCCCACGCAGCGCGCAGGGTGACTCAGCTGCAGGATGCAGTGAGGTCTGGAAGTCGCATGGTAGGCACAGACCATCTCTGCCTGCAAGTAGCGCCTGCTTTCAGACCCTTCAGAAAGCGATTTGATGCTGGCTCATTTCCTTTATTAAACTGAAGGTTCAATAACCTCTGTGGGAGGAGTGAAAATGGTTAAAAATGTGCAAAAAGGGGGGGGAACCCCCCCACAACTTTCTGAATTTTCTCCCCTGCAAAGACTTCATCCTCTGCAAGAGTCTTTTTCCCTGCAGAACTACAGCCCTACCAGCATGCCTTACAGTGCCCAGCCCCAGCACAGCGAGAGCACAGCCAACAGGCATCCCACCCATGCCTCCGCTGCAGGTCTCCACAGCAGCTCCTCCTGCACCAGGAGGACATGGTCTGGCAGGCCCGGGACCTGGCGCTTGGGTCCCAGACCTCCCACAGCACTGACGACAGGAGGGTGAAGGCAGCCAGCTTGGCTTGCTGGATCACACCAAGGTTTTATCCTCGCCTGGTGAACCCTCAGCCCTACAGCCCTCAGGCGGGTGAAGAGAAATTCCAGCCTGCTCTCTGGATCACCCATGATCTTGGATTTCCATGATTGCTGGATCTCCCACTGGTCTGATATTTGCCTTGGGTTTGTCTCAGGACAGAGGCAGCTACAAGCTGAATACAGCTGCTACTGAAGCTTTTCCATGCAAAGAAACTGAGGAAAGAAATCTGTGAGCTAGGGATGGAGATGAAGGTGATAAAAACCAGAAGGGCTGTTATGAAGAGAGCCGGTACAAGTTTTCCAGCTGTCTCCATGCACCTGTATCACATCTCCTAACAAACTAATCTCCCAGATCATGCAGACTTGAGGAAGGTAACAAATGGAGTTGCAGCTTTTCTGGGGTGCAGAAGCAAGAAGGCAGTCTGTGTGGAGAGCAGAGCTTCCCAGGGAGCCCACCCTGGGGCAGCTGGATGAGCAACGAGGGGAGAAATGCTGCTCTGGGAGGGTAAACATCTCGGCAGGTAATGAGACTTAACTCAGCATGGCCTTTTGGTGGCCTTTTCTTTTCCCGATGCCTACTGTGATGGTTTCCAGTGACACATCTGAGACGGTCACATTTTAATAAAGGTTCTTTTGTACCTTCCGCTCCCTGATGCAATCCCACCACCTGTGTCATACAATCATAGAATCATAGAATCATAGAATCATAGGGTTGGAAGGGACCTCTGGAGATCATCTAGTCCAACCCCCCTGCCAGAGCAGGGTCACCTAGAGCAGGTTACACAGGAACACGTCCAGGTGGGTTTTGAATGTCTCCAGAGATGGAGACTCCACCACCTCTCTGGGCAGCCTGTTCCAGTGCTCTGCCACCCTCAGGGTAAAGTAGTTCCTCCTCATGTTTAGGTGGAACTTCCTATGTTCCAGTTTGTGCCCATTGCCTCTTGTCCTGTCCCCGGGCACCACTGAAAAGAGCCTCGCCCCATCCTCCTGACCCCCACCCTTTAAGTATTTATAAGCGTTGATAAGGTCCCCCCTCAGTCGTCTTTTTTCCAGACTGAAGAGACTCAAATCCCTCAGCCTTTCCTCATAAGAGAGGTGTTCCAGTCACCTAATCATCTTTGTAGCCCTCCGCTGCACCCTTTCCAGCAGTTCCCTGTCCTTCTTGAACCGGGGAGCCCAGAACTGGACACAGTACTCCAGGTGCGGCCTCACCAAGGCAGAGTAGAGGGGGAGGATGACCTCCCTTGACCTGCTGGCCACGCTCTTCTTGATGCACCCCAGGATGCCATTGGCCTTCTTGGCCACAAGGGCACATTGCTGACTCATGGTCAAGCAATGGAAATTTCCTACTATGGAAATGGCTCCACAGACCAGGCACAACCAGCAAGGTGGACTCCTTCCAGGAGCAAACCCGTCTTTTGCCGGAGCAGCTTTTTAGAGAAAGAGAAAGGCTTGGAGCCACCACCAGTGGCAAATGGGTCTGGGAAGCAATGGGAAGAGCTGCTCTCCACAGGCACCAGGGAAAGCTGCAGCCTCTCCTGCCAGTCTCCGTGCTGCTCTGCGATACAGCTTGCTGCACGGTTGCGTGGGCCACAGTGCTCTGCTCCATGTAATCTCAATTAGTCCCCAACCTTTCCCTCCCCAGCAAGCTGTCCAAGCAGTGCTCAGCCAGCCAGCATTTAGCTGCTGTGATCCTGGGATTGCCACCAATGCCAAGGGGGACAAAGGAGGGGGTGTAGCTGTAATTTTCTGGAAGCAATGCAGCAGCTCAGCTGCCAAATACAGGGAGTTAAAATATGGATGCCAGCCCCTGTGAGAAACCCACATTAATCTTCCGCAGGTAATGCCAGGTCACAACCTCTCCCCTCTATGCTAAATTGCTGGCCCTTCTGCTTCGTGGCTTGTGTGGTTCTGTAATAGAGGTGGGTTTGTCTGATGAGATGCAGTTCAAGGTTTGCGGCAATCCCTCTCACAGGAAAGCCTTGAAAGGAAGTGAGAGGGATGCAATGTTCTCCTATGTGTGAAAAAGCACCTTAAAATGAAGACCTTCCCATGCCTTCCCCTTAGGCTCAACCTCTCCCAGCCCGCCCTGTGGCACAGCCCATCGATGCAGATGTTTCTTGTGAACACACAGCCTGTGCTTGCTGAGCCAGGCAGCAGCCAGTGACAAAGCTTACTTCATTCTAGGTAAGAGTGGCCATACCCCATGGGAGCTTGAAGGGAGAATGGCAAAGCAAAGGAAAATCCCAGGTGAAATTAGTAGTTTATACCCTCAGATGATTACACGGATGCTAAAAGTGAGAGCATGAAACTGATGTGGGAATATCCCAAAAGAGCCCTTCCATGCTCTCCTCCATCAGCACTAGCTATCCCAGTTGCACTTCTAAGTTCCTTAACTCTACTCGCAGGGGATGGTGCTGTTGGGCCACCAAATCTTCTTACATGTTCCCTGTAGCAGCACGCAGATTGAGAAGTCAGTTGTGCGAGAGCCAGCTGCCAAATAACTGGGAAACACATCCTTGCCAAACATCTTCCCCCAAAGCTGTTTAATCTCTCTCTAACCTCCACCCCGCAGCCTTCTGGCACATGCAGGCAACATCAGAAGCTGGTAAACAGAGGGAAAGCAGAGCCGTGCTTTGAAAATATGCATAAAATTTCTACAGCATGCTTTTTGCATCTCGCTTGCAGAACCTATCAATGGTGCCCATCACACACTTGGCAACATCCAGGCAGGGTGGTGGCAGCATCTCGGGAAGGCAGGTTTCTCCCCTGTGCTGCAGGAGGGAATGGACATCAAGAGGGGATGCGACCTGCCTGAGGCTAGAGCAAATGCGTACCACGTGCCACAGCAGCAAGGGACGCTAGATCTCATTTCTGTGCTCCAACACTCCAGCAGACTCTCTGCAGTAGTATTTGGCTGAGGTGCCAGCTCGGGGACATGGTGTTTCTGGTGTGTGCATCTGGAAGCGATCTTTGCTCCCTGCTGGTATCGGCACTGCACTGAGATGGATTAACTCGGACAACGGGGATCTGCCCTAGGCCAAGACAGCACTTGGCAACCTTTCTAGTTACTGCTTGTTTTCTTTTTCCTGTTGTTCCATCTGGTGCCCAGCTGGATCCTCCCTTTCTTCAAAAGCATCTTCATGTTTCGGTTGAGTCACACACAGAGCGCTGTACTTTTCAAGCCTCCTGCACGCTGTTGTACAGCTCGCAGGCCAGCCCGAGGACAGGCTCTGCGTGGAGAGGAAAGGATTCTGCTCAGGATCGCAGAGAGACCAATGTGTCAGCCAGCAGACAGCTGAGCAGAGCAGGTGCCTCCTTTTGGCAAAGGAGCTGAAGAGGCAAACCACAAGCAGCTGAGTCCATCTTGTCCGTGGGGGAGCGTCCTGATGTCCCTTTCAAAGTTCATGCAGCAGGCTTGGTTGCCTGCTTTTGCAGCTGCAAGGCATCTGCAGTCAAGACAGCCAGAACAGCATAGCAGACCCAATGGCCGAGCATACACATTGGGCGGTGGACATGCAGCAACATCAGATATGACCCAGTGGCTCTTCCAAGGGTTGGCTTCAACATTTGTCTGTTAAGACATCAAATGAGCCTTCGGGATGGTCGCCTGGACATCAGCCTCCTTTCAGCTGGTTTATTTACAACCACCAGAAAAGCAGACTAGACCACGCTATCTAACAACCTTCCTCAACACTAGGACGATGCTCCTCCTCACAGAGACATCCGAAAATGGGGAGTTTGCAGACTGGAGAGACAGAGCTGAGTGCTGAGATCCTGGACTTCAAAGCCAGCTCACGTTAAAGGGCAAAATTAACATCTGATAAAAGGAAAGGACTTCTTAAACTCAGGTGATTTGGTGACTGAAATTACATAAAATCCTAACAAAAAGCCGATCTGTCTTTAGGAGGCGTCAAATGCAGATTCCCTTGTGGAGGCACCAGCATCAATATCCTTAAGTCGTATTTGCATGGTAATTTAGGTGGACAGCAATGCAGCCTTTCACACTCCATCGTGCTTCTCCCCTTCGTATTCTGTACAACTTTGGACTGAAAATGGGGCCTGAAAAGACCATCTGGTTTGGTGCAAAGGCTGGAACAAGGAAGAATTTTCTTTCTTGCATGCAATCTGCATTTAGGAGAGTGCCCAGCAGCTCTGCAGTTTTTAGGGCTTTGTAATGTTGCAACAGAAAGTCAGGGTCTGTGCTTTTTGCTTTTGCCTTCTCCAGGCCATGGTGAAGGAGAGCAGTGCCAGGATGGCCATGTATCTATACACCTTCCCGGGAAGTCACCACAGCATAACCTCCAACAATAAAACCTTCTGGCAGAAGCAAAGGTCTGAACATGAGACCAGAGAGGGAGAGCCAGCCCAATCTGCGGTTAATGCATACTGACAGGCTGTCCACCATACTCCGTAACGAGCCAACAAACACGCCACATGGTCATAACCTGCTTAAGGGGGCTGCGGTTCAGAAGGGTTAGCGTTCAATTTCCTGTGATAGCCACATGTGCATTGCCTTAATCCATTCAGCCTTCCTGATAATGACCCTACACAGGTAACTACTTTCCCCCACCCTTTCTACTTTATTCCCCTAATAAAATATATGAACACAAAGCATAGAGAGGAGAAGCCAAAAAATTGCCATTTTATGGTCCTGTACTGTCATGCCAAACCAGCTGTTTGTGCAGCCAGCTCTTTCTGTGTGCAGGCAAAAACACTTGGCTTGTGCTTCGGTCTGTGTTTGGAGGAAGCACTGTGTGTAACATTTAAACTCACCTCCCTCCCCCCCTAAAGGCCTGTGCTAGAAGCAGACGCACATCACACAATGCAAAGGGCGGAGGGCAGTTGCAGGGCTGTGGAATACCATAGGGCACATGACAGGCAAAAAACAGCAA
Organism: Chroicocephalus ridibundus; assembly: GCF_963924245.1. Classification (NCBI taxonomy): domain Eukaryota; kingdom Metazoa; phylum Chordata; class Aves; order Charadriiformes; family Laridae; genus Chroicocephalus; species Chroicocephalus ridibundus. The sequence goes on along the minus strand of NC_086316.1, from coordinate 76,805,368 downwards.
AATGGGCAATAAAAAAGCTTGGTTGTAGTGCCATGGGGCAGCAGTTACCAGGGAAGGTCTGTCCTTCAGAGGGGAGGTGTTAACCCTGGGAGATACAGCGTCAGCAAGCCTCAGTCTGTCTTGGACCGAACGTGATGGCAGCACGAAGGACACCTGTGCCACCCGCAGTCTGGCTGACCCAGGTAAAGACATGGCTTGTTGCCCTAACAGGCACACTGATACGCTCCGAGCTCCTAAGCAAGGGCTGTGGGAAAGGCTGAGCGTGTGCAGCCCGGCTGGAAGGCACAGAGGCTAACCCAGGTGGATAAACGTGATGAAGACATTGCACGGTACCAATGTTGAACTGCAAAGTCCCTCCTTAGGAAAGTGAAGATTTAAAGGGATGTCCTATAGGATTTGGTTTGACCATGGCGTTTCTCATAGGTTTTGACTACATTCCCCATTCAAAAAAAAGACTTCTTAAGGAATATTTTTCCCTTTCATCTTTTTTCTCTACACAGTGTTGTCAGAGCTCTCCCCCCACCTCCAGACAACTTGCTAACCTCAACCTGAGCTAGCACTGGAGAGGAAAGCAAGCACGCGAAAGAAGAAGGGAAGAATTGGAGACCTGCTTCTTTAGAAACGTTTTGGAACTATTCCCCCTCAGCATTACGAGGTGGTGAGAAAGGGAGAGGAATTCATTTGAGAAACACTGTTCCTGGAGGAGCTGGCAATTTAACCAGTACTTCTGCACAAGGAGGCAGGAATGCTCTTTCTGTGGGCTGGAGCCAGAGTGACAGCACCCTGTCTTAGGGTGGGGAGGCAAACAGTTGCCCATACCAGCTAGTGAATAATAAAGCTGAGGAATCTTGTGTGCCTGGTCTTTTGCTCACACTGTGGATGGTATCGTGCTTGGCAGTGCAGAGTGAAACCCCAGGGTATTAAATAATTCTCCTCCTAACCATGAAAAGGACTTCTTAGAGACTCAGCTCACTCCATGCCGATTTCAGATGGGGGATCTATCTGTTGGGGTGGAGCTCAGGCTCTGCCTTGTGACTCAGGAGTTCTGATGGGAAGCTCAGAATTGCCCTCGCTTTTTCCCTTCCCCAGGCTATAAAGCAAGTGATGACCCAAGGCAGGCGGCCCTTCCTCCTGGCAGGGCAGGAAAACACACAGTCGTGCCTGTGGCAAAAGATTTCAACACTGAGAAAAATGCCAGCCCATCCCTCGCCTGAGCCCCACATATGCTGAAACCAGCAATGGAAGACCGGCTAGGGAGAAGACACGCTTCCTAATTCCAGAAATGATTTTGCATTAAAAACAACCCGCTGGTCAACTGGCAATTCAGTCCAGCTACCTAATGTAACGCCACATTTCCTGACTACTCCAGCACCAAATAAACACAATTGCTCCCGACATGGGACAGCTTTAACACAGACCAAGCCTAGTGCACAAGTGGGCAGAGCTGAGATAAACAGTAGTTTCCTCTCATGGGTTTTTTTCAGCTGAAGCTGTTCATAATTCTGCTGTTGCTGAAAACTCCCCTGAAGCCTGCCACCACCACAAATCTCTCCCACAGGCACCAGGAGACACAGTGTCAAGAGAATATCAAAAGTTGAGCACTGTAAAAATGTGCTTTCCTCAACTAGCTTATCTGGCACTGACCTTCAGACTGCGCTGCTCTAGTCCTGTCTTGCGCAGGACTCATTTTTTCTTAGTTGAACAAAGTTTAAGATTTTTGGAGGCAGATGGGTCTCACAGGAATTAAGTATAGGCTGAAGTTAGTATACGTGACTGGACTGAACTCAGGAGCATAGTATTCTTGGGCAAGGACTGAATCCCCAAAGAGCATGGATGGATTACAGATCGAGTCTGATGTGTTCAGTGATAATTTAATGTGGAGCTAAGGGTAGATTGCATTGGATATGTGACACAACAGCTCTAGCTAGTACTGACTCACAGTGAAATGTCACCTTCACAAGTGAATGAATGGTGTCATGCTAGTCCTGGCTATCCTTGCCATAAGAAAGGATCCCCTGGTCCGTTCCCATTCCTGTGCCCCACTTACAGTATCATTTTGGTTATGCAAATGAAACAGGTTTAGTGAATGAATTAAGAACTGACCTCCTCTCACTGGTAAAACCCCCTGATACCTCAGACTCACCCCTGGTTTCACAGATGGATTGGTTTCAGTGGGTAGGATTACCTGCAGCCCCATCTGACCTTTCCCATTCTGGAACAGACACCTTACAAAATATCCCCAGTGCCTGCACAAACCAAGGAGGTATCTCTGGACCGCTCTGTATTCGCTCTCCAGACCAGTCAGTTCTGCCAGGCACTGCCTGGCACTTTGAGCAATTTTTCTTTTGTTTAACCATAGTTTAAAATAACTTATCAACCAATCATAAAATGAATTTTTTGGTTTCTCCTGGCTCCATGAACACAAAGAGGTGCACGTCCTACCATAGGAGGAAGCAATGGCTGTTAAGTTTTACAGTTATAGTGGAAAGCACTGATCACAGCCTGCCGGCCTCACTACTGGATGTGACAGGCGGTGGAGGAGGTGGCTTGGCAACACATGCAGGTAGGGTTGACCGATTTAGGGGGGATTAGGTCGAGGTCCTCGTCATCTGGGATCTCATCTAACCGGTACCCATCCTTTAGCAGCTGGATGTTCAAGTCTTGGTTGATCTGCTACAGACAAAGAGACAAACAGTCAAACACTTCTTCCTTCTGATGGTGAGAAGATGAAGGAGCGCCCTTATTCTGGTATATATTTCCCCATCATTAGGAGCTGCCCCACCAATGAAAGAGTTCTTGACCTCAGGCGAGGGCTGCCTTCTGCTGTTCTAGTTTCTTCCAGAATAGGAGTACTAGAGTGAGATATTCCAGAGTAGCAAGTTGATGCACTATTTTATTCTGGAATAATCCTTCCATGAAGACAAGCCCTCATTTAAAGTAATGTAATAATAATGATAATAAACCATTGTCAGCTGGGCAGTCCCTCCTCTCAGTCTAGGGCACACTATAGCAGTTGAACAGTGGTAAAGCCTCTCGCCTCTTTGTAATCTCAGATTCAAGTGCTGTCTAACTAGATCCGGGTGAACAACACTTCATGAGGGCCCAGACACAGTGCAGATCATTTAATCTGGCCCTTGTTCTTGTACGTTTCTGTGTTTCAGAGGTATTTTTCCCAAGGAAGGAATACAAGGGTAAAGAGTTCCCCACAGCTTGAGTGCAGAACGGCCACTCAGCACCCTGGATGTAAAATCAGATCCCGCAGAAGCAGTTGCCAGAGGCCAGGCAACTAATTCAGGAGAGGGCTTGGGAATATATTCAGAAACAATGCAGCGGGATTACCAAGTCTGAGCTTCCTGCCTTTTCTCTTTGAAAGGACAAGAGTTCATATCTGCAGGTCCTCCTGGAATTTCTGCCCGCTCCAAGTAAACACGCACTGCGTGACCCCGACCCCCCCCAAGGACTGGAAATCACAGCACGCCCTCAGATCCTTTATTCGTGTCCTTGGCAAGCATATGGTTGCTGAGCCGGCGTGACAGACAAGTTGATGCTTTTGCACCGCATGGGCCAACACTGTGGGGCTGAGCAGAACTGGGAAAAGCTTGAGTGAAGCCAAAGGTAGCTGTGAAGACAGCCGACGGGCAGATCTGTGCCTGTGCTGTGGCAGTGCGGGGACAGAGCCAATTGGATCACCAGGGAAGAAAGGAACATGACACAGTTTCTGCCATGGTCCCTTCCAAACTCACAGAGTCTACAGCACTGCTAAATTCCTTGTGTAGCTGTTTTTGGCAACACAAGGCCACTCTAAGCTGTTTCTGGCTGCTCTACTATTAGCATTCATGGCAAGGATGGCAGGAAAGAGTGTAACTCACCTCAGCTGATGAGTATCCCGAGGAGGAATATCTGGACATATCAAAGTCATCATCACTGCAGGGAAGGACAAGATACAGCGAAGAAGGAAACTGTTAGAGAGACTTACTGTATTCCTGGTTAGCCCTCCCGTTCTTGTGCCATGAAGCGCAGAGGAGTTAGTTACATCACGAGAGTCTGGAGAGTAACTTTCATCTGTGACTCTCAGACCTTTTCATCAAAGCACTCTTTACTCACGTCTTTTCCTACTTGTTTACGCACAGAGAGCAGTTACGGCATACACTGAAGGGCACAGCAAGGAGGAGTGCGAGTGGCCTGCGAGAGCGAGTGGCTGCAGCAGGAGTTAGCTTCAGTGCTGCACTCTGGCACAAAAGCTCACTTGCACTGTAATGTTTATCTTATTAACACTTTGCGTACCTGTCCGTATCCAGGGCTACCAGTGGCTTTTCATCTGGACTCTGGTCTAATGACGAATAGCCCTTATTGGGAACAACGAGCCTGAAACAGTTAAATGTTGTCAGTTAACCACACAGTAAAGCTCAGTACCACATATAATCCACGGCAAAGCTTTATGATACTTATGCTCTCCCCATTTCAATTCCTTGCCAGCTTTCCCTTCTCAATGAAGAAGTTTAAATGGGTGCAATTCAGAGGAAGCGAGCTCTGTCTCTGGGTGGCTGAGAGCTGTTTCACAGGGGTAAACGCTGGACATGCCTTGGGAACACACTCCTCCCTGGAGGGAAAAACCATGCTTCATTCTGGTCAACCTGCTTGTCATATGAATATGCTTGTCAACCTTATGAAATTCAATAAGGGCAAGTGTAGGGTGCTGCAGCTGGGAAGGAATAACCCCCTGCACCAGTAGAGGTTGGGGGCTGACCTGCTGGAGAGCAGCTCTGTGGAAAGAGACCTGGGAGTCCTGGTGGACAACAGGTTGGCCATGAGCCAGCAATGTGCCCTTGTGGCCAAGAAGGCCAATGGCATCCTGGGGTGCATCAAGAAGAGTGTGGCCAGCAGGTCGAGGGAGGTCATCCTCCCCCTCTACTCTGCCCTGGTGAGGCCGCACCTGGAGTAGTGTCCAGTTCTGGGCTCCCCGGTTCAAGAAGGACAGGGAACTGCTGGAGAGGGTGCAGCAAAGGGCTACCAAGATGATTAGGTGACTGGAACACCTCTCTTATGAAGAAAGGCTGAGGGATTTGGGTCTCTTCAGTCTGGAAAAAAGATGACTGAGGGGGGATCTTATCAACACTTATAAATACTTAAAGGGTGGGTGTCAGGAGGATGGGGCCAGGCTCTTTTCAGTGGTGCCCAGTGACAGGACAAGGGGTAACAGGCACAAACTTGAGCATAGGAAGCTCCATCTCAACATGAGGAGGAACTTCTTTACCCTGAGGCTGGCAGAGCCCTGGCACAGGCTGCCCCGAGAGGTGGTGGAGTCTCCAACTCTGGAGACATTCCAAACCCGCCTGGACACGTTCCTGTGCAACCTGCTCTGGGTGACCCTGCTCTGGCAGGTGGTTGGACTAGATGATCTCCAAAGATCCCTTCCAGCCCTACCATTCTGTGATTCTATGATTCTATATCATGTCACTCATTTTTGTGTTGCTTTTTATCCCTAGCAATGAGTACATGACACTAGCAATAAGTAAATAGGAGAAGGTGGTTAGGGGAAGGCAGAGGCTCAGTGCTCCTACTATTCTACTATTAGAAATCAGGGATGTGGTCTTTCTGCCTAAGTCCCTACCCAGCCCACACCACAACACTTCTGAGGTCTCAGTCCTAAATTTAGTAATATGAGAAATATGAGCTGGTGGGTGCAGTGTAAGAGCCCAGTCAGACCAGCACTTTTAAAATCCCATCATTTCATAATGACTTTCACTTCATCAGAAGTGTTACAAAGGCTGATGATGACTTTGCACCTTTAATTGCCTGTGAGAGTTTGTGATATGGAATACAGGCTTTAGAGCTTCTAGGATAAGTAAAATGCATTAATACAGTGGTAACTAGTTCACAACAGAGTTATTTCATCCACAAAACTCCACAAAGACTTTGGTTTGTATTTAAAATAAGATCAACCAAATCAAGTAAATGGAATAAGATTCTATGTTCAGCAGGTGGGAACCGCAACAGCGATGAAAATCTTGTTAAGTGGGTTAACTCAGATTTTCTCCCAAATGAAGAACTGGTCTTTAACAACACACAAGGATGCACAATGACGTTTCACTAAGATTTTGGGAAATATAAATCTAAAGATGATAATCCATCTCAGCCATGCTCCAACTGCTGTCTAACTACCTGAAATGTTTTTCCTTCTGCTCATAAATTTTCAGGAAGCCATTACAATTTTAAAAATACAAAGGCCTGCCAGGTGCTGAAGATGGGCAGGCTCAGGGAGAGTAAAATATATCAAATGATACCACAAAGCAGACATGTAGGTTCACGATTAGAGGTATTTTCTTACAGTGTTCATTGAAATGCAAGATTAAAGAAATTAATTTTAAAACTGATGCGGATTTTCCAACCTGCTGCACCAGGGGACTGGAGAAAATGGGATGCACTTGCAAAATTCAGTATCCCTTCTCATAGCACTGGGGCTGTCCTCCTGCTCCTGAAGCACGTAGGAAGGAAGTCAAGAAACAAAGATGTCTGGAACCGAAGCTGTGATCTGGCAGCAGCAGCTTGCCCATACAGATAACAGTACTGACTTCCATTCTCGCTCTCCAGTTTTCAATTCACTGCTCCATACATACTCGCTGACGGTTGTTACCATATAATGAGTGAACAAAGCACTACCAGGGGGCCTGGGAAAAGAACCCTTTGTGGTGTAATTTACTTGATTGGAAAAAAAAAATCACTACATCTTTTTCTTGAGAAATGTCTTCTTTCTTTATAAACAGAACTTCAATTTTTCTGCAGCAGACAAAAACTGTGGTGATGTCTCTGCCCCTGATCTGTCCTTCCTTCACATCCTGATTGTCCTTATTTTTGCTTCCCACTGTCCTTGGAACAAAGGCGGGTTGCAGTCGTAGCTGTTTTCATCTGCAGCTGTCCCAGTATGAGCTTCTTGTCTTGGTGTTTTTGCTCACTTAACATGAAATATGTTATGACGTAAATCTGAGTTCAGGTTATTCTCAGACTGGACTGCAATATCTGGCTGTGCCCAAGTGGTGCGGGTGGTGTTATGGGCTCTGCCTGTGCTCGTAGCAAGTGTGCCAGCATCACCCCAACCTTGTTCACATTTTATTTGCTCTTAAGGACTGAAAGCGTGTTATGGATCCAGGTCCTTTCACCCCTAACGTTGGCTGTGCCCCTGCCCCAGGAGAAGACCGAATGGTGAAGGCAACCTTCAGCCTAGAGGCTGGATGTCAGAAATTCATACAGATAGTACAGAGGAACAGAAGCCTTGGGGAAGGAGGAGGAGGGGGGGTATTATGAGAGGCAATGTGGTTTGCCTGAATGAAGCTAAACGTATTTGATGAGAAGACCAGAACTGTTAAAGAAGGGGAAATGGCTTTAGGTTAGTCTCCTCCTGCAGAGACCAGAGGAAGCCAACAGTTTAGACTTAAAGGCCAACCATAACCTGGACATTTTACAGTGCATCCCACTGGAGTATCTCCCATTATACTGCAAACATTATACCGTGAAAAGAAGCTGCTTGAACAAGCTTTTGGCATTTCTGCCTTGCTGAGGTTGCCCTGTCTGCGGCAAGACAGACTGAACCATTCCGAGGTATTACCAGGGCTGTGCTCGTGGTGCAGCTGGGTTCCTAGAAAGCCAAGGGAGCTGAGGGATGAAGGGACCCTGTGCCAGATGCCTCCCAGCCCCATGGGAACGACGGAGCTTGGCTACATCTGCTACTAAAGCCATGGCTGTGAACCTCTGTTTTGAAGATCCCAAGGGATGCTTCTAAAGGGTGTGTGAAAAGTAACTAAGAAAAGCAAGTCTAATGCCAGCAGGCTTTGCTGGCTATGGAGGGGTCCGCGTACCCTCTGAACAGGGCTCAGGTGTAAATAAGTGGAATAAAACTGAGCTGGCTGTTCGAAAGCTTTTGTCAACAGGTGTCACTGCTCTGCTCTTCCCCACTCAAATCACTCTTCTTGCCATTGGCAGCTCCGAAACAACCACCTCGCCAAGCAGAAGTCACTAATTTTACAGGTAGGCTTCTGTATTTATCCCATCTTCTCTCCCTTACCATCTTCCTCTGATAATTTCTGCATTTCTAAATCTCTCAAGCAGCAAATCTGCTACCATTCCTCACGGAAAGCAAGCATACAGCCCATTGCCAAAAGAAACCAAGTCTTTCCAGGTTGCATTTGGAAGACAAGGAGGAGCAGCGGGCATGGAAAACCCAGCTGAGAGCATTTGCAGAAATTCTTGCTGCCACGACAGGGCTGGCTCCTTTATACGGTCTCAACAACCAAACACAGAGCCGGGAGCATTGCAGCGTATCCCACCAAGACTGCAGAGGCTTACAAATAAAACTTGACAAAGTCCTGGCATGATTTATGACTACTGTTTTGGGTTTTGGGAATTAATGTGAACAAGGAACCTCGTCTACCATCGGATGCGTCACATACAGAGAGGCTCTGAACTGCAACTCCTGTTCTACTTAATGTATGGTAATCCATGCAACTTTCCCATTCCTTGATAAACACCCTGCATTCACGCAGATTCTTCTGTCATTTTAAGTGAGGTCCTCCAGTAAAAACTGCCACTTTTCTAGTAGCTTGCAAAGTGTGCAATTGCATGGGCTCAGGGGGGTCCTTGCCTCCTGAATGCAGGTAAGTAATACACTGGTGTCCTGAAGCTTACATGGAAAAAGCAGAAATACTCTAAAAGAAAGTATTCATCTATATTTACAGCAGTTTGTAGCACTGTCTGATACTGTCATACAGATGTGCCAAAGGAGCTCCAGCAAAGTACTACCATGCTGTCTTTGAAAAGTGCAGAGGAGTTGTATAGCAAAGCACACAGAGAGGGATTATTTACAAGCCTTCATTAAGTCAATCAGTACAGGGAAAGGGGTCGTCATCAAAAAAGAGCAAGGGAACTACTGTGATAAAAGCAGACAAGAAGAATTAAGCTCTAAACCAATCTGTGTTCCATGAAGCAGCATCCTACCTCTCCCGCTAGCAGGATTATGTGTTACAGGAGGCTACCCAGAATACGCAAGACAGCTGTATCAAACCCCTAATTTCGACCACGCTGGGCTGCCTCCTCATCCTACAGGCTGCACGGTCGCTGGTCCTGGCCTCAGCTGTCCCTGCATCTTCCCACGGGATGGGATGCGACACAGCACAGAGCATTTGGGCCTGCCAGCTCCGGGAAGGGCCATCACCATTCTCACAGTGTGTTTGGCAGTAGGCAAATGGCAACGAAATTCGTCCTTGCCCATCCTAAGGCTGTTAGGGATTGAAGCGCAGAGCACAGCTGAGTGCTTTTCCAGTCCTTTACCTTGTTCGTGCCATCACGTTGTTCTTCTTGGGCTGCTGATTAACTGGGCTTCCCATGTTGCCATTCTTCAGGGAGCCCTTCCGAGCCAGCTCCCTCTGCTTCTCTGCATATGGGATACAAAGGGGAAAAGAAAAATTAGGGCAACAGCCTGGCTGGCCACCATACGGCTGCAGAAACTCAGATTTGATATCAAAAAGCATAGCAGAATTAATAGCAAAGGACATGAGCTCTCCATCTCCCACGGAGGGACACTGCGGAGGCCAGATGAGCTGTGTCCCATTGCCTGCAAGGTTCACCAGGGGCTAAAAGTAATGCACTTTGACTCACAGCAGCTTGTTGACAACACCACACTAAGACGGTCAGTGGATGAGACCCAACTGGGGCAGAGGAAGGGCAGAGACCTTGTCTCTATCTGCACCCGGCTGCTGCATGGACCCCAAGGCTGTGCTTTGTGCCGGGCAAGGGGAATTATTCTTCTACCTTTTCTCCTCCTACAGAGGCTGCTGATGAGGGCCCCAATGGGGCTAGGAAAGTGTCTCCATCAAAGCAGCACCATCATTTGGTGTTAGTTCAAGCTAGCTTGACACCACGCCTGAGTTATTACTGTTTCCCCAGACGGCACCTCACCAGACTAACACACCCTACAGCAGAAAAGTGTTGCTGCCTTCCCTGCTTCTCCTCCTGGCAACCTGTGATGTCCCCCGTGTGTCTTTCTCTTTTATCTCACATTGATTTTGGGGAGCTTGCTTGCTTTATTTAAAAAAAAAAAGAAACATTTTGCAGCTGTATTTTTAAACAGCATATTGTTGGCTTACATTTTCAGAGCATGTTCTACTCGCTGCTGAAATGAACCTTAAAACACGGACAGTATGTCAAGCTTTCTTTATGTATTCAGTGCAAGAGGGGATTTAAATTAGCTTCTCCTTTAGGAGAGATTATTTCTCTTAATAACTTCTCCCCACAGGATCACAACTAGAATTCAGGTCCAAAAGCTAAGCCTTCTGCAGGTATCCAGTGTCCGTGCTGTATTAATACAGCCCTGCCTCCAGCAGGGATAGGTGGCCTGAGTTGGCAATTAGCCTCAAAAGTTGAGCTAACTGCCCCAATCTCATCCTGCAACACCAGACAAGGCTGGTAGGGAAAAGCTGAGCGTGGAGCCAGTAAGGCAGGAAAGGGCCGTTAAAAATGTTCTCCAGAGTGTGAGAAAATGTTGGGAACTATTTCTGTGGCATGCCTGAATGATAGGGGTTTACCAGACTGCTGGCTGGGGAACCTGAATAGTGAATTTGTTTTGCTTCTTCTTCCCCTGCTGCGTGTGAAATGTGCTGATATACTTTTTCTCTTGCAGATTTTACTCCCCTTGGAGAGAAAAGCACCTTTTCCCACTTGCCATGGAAAGGCGGTGTGCCTACCGGGCTGTACAAGTGCAAGGTGGGCCAACTCTGCCCCTTCCACACAGGTAAGAGCCGGGGGAACATATGTCCAAGGCTGCCTTTTTTGAGGGACAAAGAAGCAGCAGAGATGCCTAGAGAACATGATGATGGCTGAGGAGCCTGCAGAGTAGAGCACATACTCATACAAACCATGCCCAGGCCTGCTCCTGCTGACAGCAGCGGTGAATAAATGCTCATTGAATTTGGCAGGAAAAGGATCGGATTAATAACTCTCTCTGGCATGAGCAATAAAAGAGACTGATACAGGATTGAAGTCAAAACCTTAAATCAGAGTAATTTCTCAGGACTGGAACTTGCAAATGCATTGGTTATCTCTGTCTCCAGAATAAAAGCCTGGTATTCTGCAGGCCGCGTGAACTTTGCTATTCAGACACAGGGAGATAAAGCAGGGTTTTATGGAGGCAAATGTTTACAGCCCTAAATACAAACCAACTTCCACCCATCTACACCAGAATCTCCAGCTCTGACCACAAATACACAGCGCTGAGACAAGCTGCCAACGCTTTAAGAGGCTGTATAATTCACAAAAGGCACCTGATTCAGAAACAAGGGTACAGGTTTCATTTTCTGTCCAGGCAGTTAAGGCATGCCTGAGCCTTTTAAGTGGACCAGTGCTCTCTACTTGCTATCGATTGCTCGGTACAAGCGCTAATGTTCTTCTCCAACTCAGATTACTCATACGGCTGATGAATCTGGACTTCAGCTAAGTGTCTTTTTCCTCCAGTAGGTCTCTCCACAGCTATTTCTATGCTGTTACTGAATGCTACTGCAATGTGGCGTGGGTCGGAACAATATGAGATCTCCTTTTTAACCCCTTTTTTCACTTATTTGACTTGGAGCGAACCTTCCCAAAGCAATGTAAAGCACAGTAGGAACATCCATGCTTGTGTCCCCAGCCAAATTTCTTAAGCACGAATCAATAGCTCATCTCCCTCTCAGATGCTAGGAACCCAAAGTCCCTGGTGGCCAAAAAGCAATGGCTAGCAGTGGGAATAGGAAATCAACCCAGTGCCAGTGTGTTAGGACAAGCTCCTGGAAGGTGACAGAGATGTGTATGAATCATGTTAAGCTTTGAGGTAAGGAAACCCGCTCTCTGAGCTTTACAAGTATGAACTGCTGCTACTTCCACCATCACCCAAGAAGCTGTTTGGGTGCCAATCTCCTGAAAAATTCTGGGCTATAAATTCCAGCTTAGCCCACCAACCATCAGGTCCATCAAAATGGGGAAAGGAGACTTTCCTTGTCCATTTTCTGCTCAGTGCTTCCTCCTGGTGTAGCAGATGGAACTTGTGAACCCCATTTCTACGTAGTGAGCTCCTTCCCAGGCTTCCAGTTCTTTTGGTTTTGTCCCTGAGAAAAGGGACAGGGCCGTACACTCTAAGTACCTAAGCTTTTTCTACAAATGTGACTGATTCAGGCCCTTTTGACAACGTTACTTTCAGGGTCCTACTTTTCAAAAAACCCTGCAATTTCACAAATTAAAGTTGTTCTGACAGAAGTGGCTATTAAACACATAAACCAGCACTGTAAAGAGAAGGTGACAGAAGGACACAATCTAGCCTTGATAAGTAAATGGCATTTTTCTTTGAAGTCTGACTTGTATTGGCTGATGCTACACCCACATGAGCATGAATCCTAAGATCACAACCCTCCACTGACCCAACTGTGTTAACTTTTGTGTGAAACCTGGGAACTATGCACCTGTGCAATTCTCAGGGAATAAAAAACCAAGATACTCTTTCCTTCTGAGTCATCCCAGACTCTCCGATATGATAGTCAAGTATTCCCCATTAGACTTAGACAAGATCTGTGTTCCTACATGTCTCCCCCAGCCTCAAGACCACTGCTTAGCTTGAGACAGTGGGGGCATGGACCCACCAGAGGGGACAGGCATAGCTTGTCCTCAGCACCTGGCAGTTTCTGGTGCTGGCTATGAAGAGCCTCTCCATGTCCAGGACTGTCTGTGCTGCCTGCAGTGTTCCAGTACCTGCAGTGAACTTCAATGAAGGCAACATAGCTTGATGGAAAATTGATGCTGACCCTACCAAACTGCCGACTTCTGGGCAACTCTTGGGCACTGGAAGAATACGAAAGGGTTAACGGGTCTGCCAAACACAGAGAAAATGAGACATACAAAAACAAACGAAAAAATGGAAGACTGTGATTTCCAGCCACTGGTTATTTCGTGCCTGGTGAGTTTGCTGTTGGATGATCAATGAAAAGCCAATACAGCAGAGACACAAGGTGAAGGACAGAGACGTGGAGACAGGGAAGCCAGAATGAAACAAGGCTGCTCTACAGCTACTTCAGAGAACTCACTAACTGCTGGCAGTAAAAAAAGCAGTATAATAGCAGAGCTCCAACCATGCTCTTTATATGGCATGTGCAAGTATTTTAAATAAGTTGTTTAGCTTTTACTTCATGCGGCTGTTCTAATTTTTACTGTTGTACCTAGTGAAATAGTCACACTTGCGGTTTGTCACTCCCCTTCCCATGAAGCGGTTATGGGTGACTGAGCACACTCTGAGTACGGGTGTAATGGCTTGCAGAGCCAAGAGGAAATCATTAGCAATACCAGCAGGGCTGGTACAGCTGGGGGAGAGACAACTTTACCCAAATCCAGGTTTCCTGCTGGCTTTTCACTTATTTTCCAGACAGACACTTCCTTGAAGAAGCAGGATAGAACAGAGAAGGCTGGGAGGGCATGGAGCAGCTTGCATGTACCTCTGACATTAAGAAGGATGCTCAATTAGGAGTCTAAAGATCCTGTCTGATCATTATCAGGGTTGCCGTGTTGGGTAATCTACCTGGCTCCATGCTTGAGTGGAGCCAAGCAGCATTAGCTTCTGTTTCAGAGGAGAGCTCGGAGAACAGAGACAGCTGTGCTGTCAGCCTGACGCACTGGGGAATTTGCCTGCACCAGTTCCTCTTAAGCTAATCCTGGACATTGTGTCAGAAGAGGAACACATGGAGCGGCACGCGTGTGCACCCGTGTCTGTGTGTGTATGTGAGGAGGGGGGTCCAGGATCCTTTTGACACCACTATACTGCTCTGAACAGCATGCAGGACAGCCTCTCGTCTGGACCTGCCAACCACCACATCACATCTCGCCCCTCCTTTCTTGACCACCTTGTCACTTCATCTCTAAGACACCTCACCTGCTTATGACATTAAAATAATTTAAAAGAAAGAAATCTGCTCAACAAGCAAGCCGCTATGTTTGTGCTAGCCTCATGCTAGCCTGTTCTGCTCGCTGGCCCCATCTGAGCCATTCAGCACCTGCTCCAAGCGCTGCTTCAAGGTGACAACAGCCAAAGAAGCCCACAAAGCTCTCAGTAAGGCAGGAGTAACACCTAAGTATAAAGGAGGAAGGGAAATGCATGCTGCAGACACAATCAGGACCATAATTGGACCAGCCTTGCGTCCCGGTAATGGTCTCGTATTATAGCTGCACGCAAAGGTCCTCCATAAGATGGTTCCCCAGCATGCTAAGCACTCAGCAAACCGTCCCTGCCCTGGTGTGCTTTCACCTGCCTGCTTTAGGATGTGCCAGAGGACGGGCAAATAACTGCATGCTGACAAATGAAGCACACTCCCACAGGGAGCCTCCGTTAGAGAAAGTCGTGTCTAGGTTGAGAGGGGCTGAATTTTCCCCTTACCACTGGGAACAGCTACAGCCCTAACAAACGATTTCAAGCACTGCTGCATTACTTAGTGCAATTTAAAATGGCTACCTGTTCAGCTGGCTGAATGTGTCTAGCTGCTTTATGACGAGAGAAAATAGTAATGGAGCATGCGAAGCAGAATGGACTTAACATGAATATGTTTACGTTAAAAATCAGACTTGAATAAATCCTTACAATTACTCCTCTGTTTTCAGTGTTTAAGCTAAATAATAATCAGTTTTAATAACATTTTCCTGTTTTTAGAAAATGAAATGCTGAACAGCTTCTTCGGTACATGTTGCTATGTAGGGGGGCAATGGTTTTGCCTACACTCTGCCCCAAGCCAGAAATGGCAAAAGTAGCCATACGCTTCAGTCTCCTGCAGAACTGCTCCTTCTGCGACACCAGGCAAAGCAGACAGCCCAGGAGTTTGGTGAACATCACCCTGTACTATGCTGAAGAGCTATTTGGAGGGTCAGACCTCCCCAAACCCATGGTTCTCAAGCCAGTGGGTGACTCTGGCTATGGTCAGACAGCAGTGGGTGGAGAGCGGTGTTCGGGATGCCATCGCTTATCACTGCCACCGTGCTTGAGACTATGTGCATCCCCCTCATCTGAGGCAGCCTGATCGGCACAAATGCCATTCAGCGGCAGATGAGGCGGATTTGCTTCCTTTGTAGTGTGGCTGGAAGCACACAGATGCTGGCTGCTCCCGTCTCTGTGCTGAGAGCCGCTGGCTGAACCTCGCTAACTCAATTGCTCGAGACCCCCGAGCAGGGGGAGACGGAGCTCCCTGCCATGGGGACACTGCAGTGTGGGTCCATTTGCTGCAGTGGGAAGACAGAAATTAAATTCGCTGTGACAGAGTCGTATTTTTTCATCTTCAAGGTCTATGAGATGAGATTTTGGGATGCATTTGCCTCTCTGCCCCCCACAGTCAGCCGAACCCTTTCAGAGGCTGAGGACTGCAGCGGTTCCTTATGAATTCTACCTCTGGAAGCTGAGAATTTAAATTACCCAGTAAATAAAATTAATCTGTCTACTCAGATCCCACTGAATGATGAACAGAGTCATGAGCGAACGAAGGGAGAAAGAACGAAGTCCTGACTACAACTTACACTTCCAAGCCCAAGTCTCCTGATTTCAGCTCACTTGCATCATTTAGCTCGGGGATGTTAGCATGCATCTAGTTAACACTGAAACCTTCACTACCTCTCACCTCCGACAGAGAGTATTTGTCAGCGAGGACTGTGTCACTTCTTGGAGAGATTTCAGGGTACGTAAATCAATAGGGGCTTTGCTTGCAGGCTGTATAGAAAGGGAGGTATAAGAAAGCTGTGTGCCATGCTGATCCCAGAGAGGGCTGTGCTCCCTGGGGAGATTTGGAGAGTGTAAGTGCGACCACACGGGTGGCATTAGTGCAGCTGACGGCTGTGCCTCCCTGCATCGCAAAGAAAGGCAAAAGAAACACTATTTTTACTAAACAGGGGTAGCAGAAACAAAAAGGATCTGTCTGCGGCCAGGCCCCTGCTCTGAATACGGGGAATACGGTTTCAAGCTGATGTGCACTGGGCGTCAGTGTCGATTATTCAGGACAGGCCATCTGAATCAGGATTGTTTCATCCAGCTTCAGAAAAGACTGTTCAGATAAGCAAGGGTCAGAAAGATAAGTCAGCCAACTACCAACGTGGGCAAGACAGGCAACTATGTCTAACTGCGAGAACCCCAAGAGCAGGCATATAAATCTGTCTCCCAAGGTCCCTCTTGGACCAGGTTTTAAACATCCAAGTAGCTGCATTTCCTTATGTTTTATTGATCTGGCTGCTGCTCTGTCCCTTTGGCATGACTGAGAGCTGGCACAAACACCAATGGGCTTGGAGTGGTTTTAAGCTCCCTTCAGCTCCCAATAAGGCCTCAGAAGACAAGGAACTCGTAAATGACCTAGGGAGGACAAAGATGATGTTTGCATCTCATATTCAAGGATGCAGCTCTCAGCTTCTCGTACAGCAGCTACCACAACAAGCAGAGAGGGCGCTGCACGCAGCGCAACGCAGGGCTCATTCTGGGGCGGTGCTCACCTGGAGCGCTGCCTGCGCCACTTGCAGAGGTTTCTCATGGCCTGAACGATGCTACTTTTTTGCGTTTCCCTTCAGAAAACACACACCAAACTGAAGAGCCGCACTATTCCTTAGCACAGAGGAGGACAGGACCGCTGCAGTCCAGACCAAAGCTATCATCTACTTACACCACAAGCATCTCGAAAAGTGGCGTGTCCCCATCCCCTAGCCACGCTATTCCAGCCCCAAAGCTCATTTGTCTGACCCTCACGTGACTATAGGAAGGAACAATTTCTCTGTTTACATCTACTACTGGGCTTTGACGCGTACGAGAGCAGGGCATCCAGTGCAGTTAGCCGTCTAGCAAAGAAAACCTTATTGCTGTACACTTCAGGGAAAAAAAAAAATGGTATTTTGAATACAGAGCATTTTACCTCTTCATGGCACGACATAATCGCGAATGATCTTTGTAAAACAGTGAGTTGTATTTTACTGCCAGGAGGAACTGTTTAACTGGTTCACCTTAAAGCAACGCAGAGCATCTGTGGCAGCAGGCGAGCAGAGAACGGGGACTCGCGGCTCCCAGTCCTTGGCCTGAGCCGTCTCTGCAGCCATTTTATTTAGACAGGTTGTGACTATGTAGCAGCAGGCAGCAATTCATCTCTCTTCATCTTTGAACGCCTTTCTGTGCTCATTTCAAAGGCGTCTATTGTCGCAGCTCCCAGCTCACAAGGGCACTTTGTTGTGATTCAGCCTGTGCTTTTTCACTTAATTTTTAAGGATTGAGACTTTTATTCCTGATGGCTGCAAAACACTGCATACAAAGATTTCATTTATCGCTGTCAAAACTGGAATATCTGAACAGCATTCAGTTTTATCTGATTTTTTTTGTTGTTTTTTTTTTTCCATTTTTTACATTTACCTTCATTTATTTTGTATTTTCATGTACTTTTCAAAGAATATTTTTCCTGCCAGACACAATAACAAAGTTAGATATCTGGGCAGCGTTTGCATCCTGACAAGCCTAGCTAAAAAGTTTCGGTTTATAAACTAAATATAATCCATAAACCTGAGCTACTCTCTCCCTTAACATATTTTAAAGGGACTGAGAGAATTAAGTTATTTTACCTATAAAGAACTTCTGCAAATGCCCCCTCCTCATTTCTACTCAATTGAACGGATTTAAGTCAAAGCAATTTGCTTGACCCTGCTGTATGGTGTAGCAGAAAAAAAAAACCACAACAAAAGACAAAAAAGGAGTCTACGAAGTGCAATTTAACTCTCTTCACTTAAATAGCTCTCTTCATTTAAAGGACCACTTATGCTAAAGGCACAGTCTACCAGATAAACAGAGCTGATATTAGCGCCCACACCACATTCGTTATCAGTCCTGATGTTCTGCGAAGAAGCATCTAAGGTCACTGACGCATGTAGTAAGGGTGATGTGTATTTAGGAGCATAATAGTACAAACTTGCTTAGCTGAATACTCACGGCCTTTGGTTACGCAGGATGTCATCATACAGTGCATATTTGTATAAAAAACACTCAAATAGAGCCTGACATAAGTAGGCTTGAACGGCATACACTTAAGTCAAATGTCCATGCTTGCATGAGTGTAAAATACACACTAAATGATTGGTCTATGGCAGAGAGCATGTGTTTTACAGCCTATATAAACTACAGATTTAATTTATTTTTAATATGTTGTCATTTGGAAAGCTTTTACTGGCTGGCAGATACCACTGCTTGGAATGACTTGTTGCGTTCCCATCTGGTAGCCAAAACAAATAGGGACAGAAGTGCTAGTGCCACAGGCAGCCCATGAGCTTAGAAGGGACTCCAAGCTCACTGACTGCAGTATCCTGCTGGGAAAGGACCCTGGGACTTTCCTTGTTCCCAGGACTGGACTGAAGTTGACAGGCACAGCCATGTTTCTGGCTTTGATTTAGCAGCAAAATGTCATATATTTGATCCATTCTCTTTTGTCATCTGCTGCATTGGGTTTCTACAACCCCATGCATTTCAAACAAAATTCCATATTTTCTTCCTAATAAAAAGAAAGCAGATGGAGCAAGGCAACCAGGATGGTTAACATGATGAATGGATGAATATTCCTCCCTGCACCATGCTTTGAGAAATCCCTGCTCTGCAGTTTGGTATCTACTGCTTTCTCCCCTGGAAAAGGGAAAGAAAGAGTGTTAGTACCTCAGCATGCCACCCTACAAACACTCTGCTCCCCAGAAGAGAACTTTCAGGCACTGTTTCACCAGATGAATTGCCTGTTTACCATGAATCTCCATGGGAGAACAGGATATGTACAGCCCAGGGTGCCTCTTCCTGCTATTCAATTTATCAGCCCCAGTCCCGGGTACTTGGATCAGCGGCGGCTCAGCCAGAGAGCCGCAAACCTGCTCCCGTAACAGGATTACTGACCTCATCTCTCCCTTAGCGAGACTGCCTTTGTCTGGGAATTTGACAAACAGCTTCAGAGCACAATTAGATATTTAATAAGTTTATGATTAACCAATCTGCTGATTAAGCTTTCATTAATTAGGCTGGCATGAATTCTATTTCAGAGGGATAGCGGCCCCTAATTTAATACATTTCCTCTTGGAGCAGGGTGGCAGATCTCTGCGTGAGCCCTTGTGTGCGGCATGCCCCGACACCTCTCTCTCCTGCTGCAGAAGTACCTCCAAGAGCTATTTGGGTGGCACCTGGGGCTGCTGCCAGATCACCGGGGGCATGGTGGCCCTTGGGGACAGCTCGGCATCGCAGCCCGGTTGTTACACCTGGTACAGCTCAAAGACTCCGGGCTCCTCTCTTCTGAAGTCTCACCAGACAGTGCGGAGAGAGGCAGGCAGGGCTCATCTAGGGCAGCCGCAGACCTCACCAGTGCCACTGCAAAGAGCCTAGCCTGTCACTTTGATATCCATGCGGCTCTCATCTGGATTCGGGTGGGTGGCCCACCCAAGGGAGGAGCGGGAACTCCTTTCCTCTTTCTCTTTGCAAAGAGTTTAGAGAAAGCTCATGGCTTCAGCTCTGGCTTTGTCCTTTGCCGCATGCTCTGAAGGACAGGGCTTACTGGGTGCTGCAATCTTCCTTGTAGGGTGCCTTGGCAGAGGGGGCAGGATGCTGCCACCTTCCTCCTCCAGCTTGGATCCCGCTTTGTTAGAGAAACCAGAACTGGGCTCAGGGGTTAGTCCCAAACTATCATAAATGACTAAACCTTTTCCACTATCATAAATGACTAAACCTTTTCCCGTCCTCAAGGAATCCGCTGTCTCCTTTCTCAGGTAGGGCTGCTATCTGTCAGTGTTACCCAGAAGAGGATGGTGGAGGGGACGGCAGGATGCTGTTGCCAGCTATTTTATGTTCCTTTATGTTGTCCTCCTTCCAGGTGCAGGGCTGGGGGTTTGGCAGCTGCCTTTTCCTTCTACCTTTTAAAGGGATTGGTGGCAAAACACAGCCATGCCTCGAATGGCAGAAGGAAACAGGTCTGGCCAGAGAAAACTTATGTCCCTGCTGAAACCCCTGAGAAAGGGCCTTGAAAGACAAGATGAAAGACAAGGCTGCTGGCTGCAGCTGCCTTGAGTGCCACAGGAGGGGAAGCAGGGCTGGGGGATGAGGGATGCCATCCCAAACTGCAGAGCCCCGCAGCTGGAGATCAGACGTGTTCGCTGCTGAGCTGAAGCCTCTGCCAAAGGAGCAGCAGCTCCCGCAGCCGGGAGAGCCCAAAGGGACTCAGGGAAAGCCTGACTCACGCTGACGACACCAGTAACGTGCAGGTAACAATGATGACAGTTCCTAACATACAACACATCAATGAAACGTGGTTTGGTATTTTAATGCTGATGTGTATTTTACATCTTTGTTGCCCTCTGTCAGGACAGCGCGTGGGGCAGCGATGCTCAGAAACAGTTTGCCAAGAGAAGCTGTCGGGTGCTGGTGTGCCCGTTCAGGGCTGCGGGTATGGCACCGCCAGCCCAGCACCACTCACCGCCGGACCACAGGCAGCCCCAAGGGAGAGAGGACGGGTGCTAAAGCACTGCTGGCCCGAGCAAGGTTAACACTACTTTTGGTGGGACTGTAAAAGGGAGTCTAGGCGAAGCGGGGGCAGGTATAACTTAGACCCTGAATGTCAGACCCCCCGGTCTCACTCCACACGTTATCGATCCTGCAAAGACTCACTGTTTTCTGTCTTGCCGCAGCTAAAGGCCTGATGAGACCCCACTGATTGGCAAATAAGCCCACCTCCCCCAAACAGCAGGCAGGGGAGGTTCCCGACTGCCTCTCAGCTGCCTGCTCTCAACACCGTAGCACTAAAGGAGATTGCTGGCAAGGCTGCAGCTGCCAAGTCCCCGCTATCTGACCCACTCTCCTAAATGGCCCAGTGAGGCAGAAATTCTGGCAGAACTAAATTTTTACCTCCCTCCTCGATGGCCAGCTGTATGCACTGAAGGGAGGAAAAATCCCAGCTTGGATTTGCTTATCAAAAGACGATTAGCTAAGGATTTTCTACAGCATTTCTACGAAAAAAGGGAGGAGGCAAGTGAAAGCAATACAAGAATTATCATAGTTTCTGAGCCCCTTGCATGTTTCGATCAGGTTTAGCGTTGGGCCACAGTGCACACATGTTCAGCTTCACTTGGCACATACATATTTGTGAGCTAAAATCACCACCTTGCATACAAACATAAGGCTTATTGTTGTGTAGTTACCTGTTTGGCTGCCCGACTGGAGCTGGAGGTGAGATGAGAGGAACAGAAGAGTTGTTAAGAGTAGGAGAAAAGAGAGAAACAGCCTGAGGGTCTCAGCCAGCAAGGCTTTATCGCAGTAGCGCTAAGGGACCAGTGAGCGTGTATGGAAGACACATAGTTCCTTGCCTGAGGAAATTAAGACACAAACCAGACTGTGCATAAGGAGTACAGGCAGCCAGAATAGTAGGTGTTTCAGTGATAAACAGCTCCTCTTGGTTCGAACTTCAGTTCGAATTATCTTTCAATAAATATGATTTACAACAGGCTTTAACTTGTATACACAGACACTTAAAACACAGAGAAAGTGGGTGAAATTTAATGATGGGAAAAGTGGAGTAAGGAAGTTCAGCTTTTTTTCCCTGATAAAAACTTTGCCAGAGTCTGTGCTAATTCCAATCCCTTTTAAAGGACTTTATAAGAAATGACCTGCCTGCCCTTCAGCCAGGTGGTGCTGCCGTGTGGACAGGCAGAGGAGATGGCAGTGGGGAGATGCTGGCTGGTACTGCACATCTGCTAACGGAGCAGGCAGCAGGGTGTGCAAGGAATAAACCCTACAGACTCCAATTTACAGCAAAAGACATGAAGAGCTGTGGGTTGTTATCTTAAGGCATGGTGGGATTTCAGAGAGCCTTTGCAGACATACAAGCTTGCTTCATTTTTCTTTATGCTATGCATTTTTGTAAAGAACCTCATTTTCCTGTTCATAATCTGTTTTGAATCAAGAACACAGATTTCCATTGCCAACCAACTGCATGCAGGGCTAGTAGTATCAACCGCCCTATTTTTTGCCTCATTATTTCTCTCCATACAAGCCTCAGCAACCTTAAATCACACTGCATCTCAAACTACCCCAGGGATGGAAAATAAGGGTGACAGGATTTTCTGCCCTGGAGACAACTTCAGTGTGAAGCAACATCAGAAACTCCCTCTGAACGCATGGGCTGGGGCATCCGCAGGAGACGGGGAGTGGGAGTGAGGTATCGGTTCCCCTGAGGGAAGAAGTTCAAGCAAGCGCAGGGAGGATGAAGGAGATGGAGTCTATGTACACACACACACACACACATGTTCAATAACTCTCTCCAACCTGGAATCTCCTTCTTATGCACAATATGCTGGAAAGAGCCTGGCTTTTGCCAAGACCCAAACAGAAATAGCTTTAACACTCAGATTTTCTGACAGTCTCTCCACCCCACTGCTGCTGGCATACTCAGTGCTCAAAAAGGATGGGGAAAAGCTGGGAGCAGAGTGAAAGGGTAGCAGAAAACACCCTCTGCTTTCAGCGGGCCTTTGTGGCTGCCAACAGCTGCCCTTGCGAGGTGAACGGAAGGGCAATGCCAAGTTTCGGGGAATAAAAAACCTCTAACTTCTCTCCAGGTCAGCACCAGTAGAGATGTGGAGGAAGCCCAGGCACTGACAGCCTTGTCCTTTCCAGGGATGGCACTTAAGCCAAAATTTGGGGGCACTGGGATCTGCTGAGCTGTCTTCAACAGGACTCTCCTTGGGCAGTGCATGCACTGGGGAAACAAGAGGAAGAATCATCATTTCCTGATCACCCAGCAAAGCCATCTGATTGAGGGGACATGTCCTGACTTGGAGCTCACAGGGATAAAAAAATGAGGAGAAACAGAAAAACAACTCAAACTGGCATTTTTCTATCCCCTGCATCTGTTCCCTGGGCGCCTTAAGTCACATTGGCTCATCCCAATGACAGAAACAAGCTTTCTTCATACAAGGTCTCCAGGGACCAGTAAAATATAAGGAAAAGCAAGCTGCATCTCCTCTCCTGACCACGCCGTGACAAAGTTGTCAGAGCAGCTCTGATGGCACCACCTCTCCAGCAGCGTCTGGGGGCAAAGGCACGGAGAGCCATCACTCTTCTGTATCCCTCTGGAGAGGACGGTATTGGAAACCAGAGACGGAAAGTATTTTCTTCTGTAAATTGCATTGATTTGATGCTTACAAGCAGTGAACTGGAATAAATGAGAACACCAACAAAGTGCCTCTGTTGCTTCTGTGCTAGTAAGGGCACTTTGCAACGGCAAATTCCAGTAACACAGACGTAAATTTGGGGGTTAAATCTACCACACTTTGCTCACTGGAAAGGCCTTGGTGTCTGGAACAGTGACAGAACGGTTTTCTTACTTAATTGCAGTGTTAAATGCACTCTGCTTACTGCCTGCTTACTTACACTACTTACTTTCTGACCTTGTAAAAAATCATACTTAGGATTCACCACTGGCTCCATAATCTGATCATGTGCAACAGACCTCACGAAGGTCAACCAACATCTACCAATGGCAGTGCAAGGTTCTGGGGACCTGGCAAAGCGTCACCCTGAGAGAGTTTGTGTTTAGCAGGTACATCTGACAGTCTCTAAGTGAAGCCAAAAGCCTCCAAGTAAAGGAGCAAAGCGAAAGCCGGTGCCCATGGGACACTCTCCCTCTGGAAACCTCTGAGGACCACGGCCACCACTTGAAGCCACTTGGGTGACTCCAACACTGCTGGACTGGCATCTGTATGTAGCAAACCCCAGAGGCTTTGAAGAACTGCCCCAAAAAAGAGGTTTTACAGTGGTGTCCATTTACAAATCGTGACATGCCAGTACTTACCCTTTCCTTCCACCTGACACAACCCCGTTTCTCCACAGAGCACAGCTCAGAGTACTCAGCCTTCCACTGCTAAGGGTCCTCTTGAGCACTAACTACATCATGAGTAATTAAGAAGCCAGAGTAAATAACTCGCTGAGGTAAAGGACCAGAAGAAATGTACTCATGAATCTTCATTTTTAGAACCTCAAATATTCTCTGCTTAAGGAGGTTGTTGGAGGTTCTCTGCTTAAGAGAGGCGGGGGTCGGTCTCTTCTCCCAAGTAACAAGTGATAGGACGAGAGGAAATAGCCTCAAGTTGCGCCAGGGGAGGTTTAGATTGGATATCAGGAAAAATTTTTACACTGAAAGGGTTATCAAGCATTGGAACAGGCTGTCCAGGGGAGTGGTGGAATTGCCATCCCTGGAGGTATTTAAAAGACCAGTAGACTTAGTGCTTAGCGATATGTTTAGTGATGGTTTTTGTCAGTGTTAGGTTGATCTGAAAGGTCCCTTCCAACCTAGACAATTCTATGATTCGAATTTGTCACAATTCTGTGATTGTGCCCTGTATTATAGAGCTGGTCTATGAGGTCTGACAAGTTGCTTTTTTGTTGTATCCCGCCTTTGAAAAGTTTTAATATTGTTCTGTAACTTCATTAGATGTAACAGTTTTTCGTAAGCATCTCTTTGTTCCAAACTCCAAGACCATGAAAGGGAATTTATTTCTTCTGGGCTACAGCAAACATATACAGTTTGCTCCAGACCAGCATTCATTTTTGCCCAAGGCAGCCTCCACACCTTTAACAGTCTTGAACATCTGCCCACTGCCTCCACTCCTGCCCTAAAATCCTTATAAGATCAAAACAGTGTTTTTCAAGTTATCAAAATAGTAGGCCTCATTCTCCAGGATGGATTTTAACTTTCTCTGCTTAAAATCCATTCCCCCATCCTACAGAAAAAAAGCATGGGATGCAATTGGGAAAACACATGGGATGGGAGGATTCATTAGGGTATTTTTGCTTCTGTTCTTTCTCATAATTATTGGTGGCACGCAGCAGGTAGGGATCTGTGTGTGACAGCCAACCTCTGGGTCATGATCTTTCCCTGCAAAGTCCCCAGTAAATTCCAAATTACAGCAGAAAAAAATCCCTCTGCCAATCTAAGATTTAAGCGCGCCTTTTCCAATGGCTGGCTGACACATCACCAATACCAAGATAAGCTCAAATTGGCTGACGAAATGGAGGTGTTGTAGAGTCACCTTAGCAGCTGCTTGAAGTCACCTGTGCTGCAGCTCACATGAACACCTTGTGCACAACCACCTTGAATTTGGTTCTGCTTTGTAATATTCCATCGCTACACTCTGTGAATGCCCGTATTTCGCTGGGACGTACCGGGTACAGGAAGTCAGCTGCTTGCTGGTATTAAAAGATCACTCAGCATTGACAGCCATGGATAAAATGCAAGTCAGGAAACACATCCGTAAAAGAACAAATTTCTCTGTCTGTGCACTGGAGTCAGTAAGAGATACAAGCAAAGAAGAAAATTAGTTTTAATATGTTCTTAAATTCAATCACTGGACAATCGAGGAAGTTTGGTGAATTAAAGAGAAAGAACAGAGAGCAATAATTAAAATTTAAAAAGAAGAACATTTGTAATGGAGTGAAAATCAAGCAGCAATTGGGTTTCTCTTGTTTACCAATGGACATAGTGCTTATTCCAGTGTACGCAAGTTACCTAAGTCTACCTCTGCAAATCCTACCGTATTTTTCTTGGGAACCCAAAAGAATAACTAGGACTTAGATAGGCCTTTTCAGTAGTGAGTAGAAAGTATATGACATCTAAAGAAATAACTGGAGTCCCAACGAGGAATAGGATGACAGGATACTTCAAGTTGGAAGGGACCTCAGGAATCACAGAATGGTTTAGGTTGTAAGGGACCTTAAAGATCATCTCGTTCCAACCCCCTGCCATGGGCAGGGACACCTCCCACTCAAAGCCCCATCCAGCCTGGTCTTGAACACCTCCAGGGATGGCACATCCACAGCTTCCCTGGGCAACCTGTTCCAGTGCCTCACCACCCTCACAGTAAAGAATTTCTTCCTGTTATCTAATCTAAATTTCCCCTCTTTCAGTTTAAAACTGTTATACCTCATCCTAAGCTACACTCCCTGATATAGAGTCCCTCCCTATCTTTCCTGTAGCCCCCCTTTAGGTACTGGAAGGGGCTATAAGGTCTCCCTGAAGCCTTCTCTTCTCCAGGCTGAACAATCCCAACTTTCTCAGCCTGTCCTCATAGGAGAGGTGCTCCAGCCCTCTGATCATCTTCGTGTCCCTCCGCTGGACCTGCTCCAGCAGGTCCATGTCCTTCTTATTTAGGGGACTCCAAGAGCTGGACACAGTACTGTAGATGGGGTCTCATGAAAGAAGAGTAGAGGGGCAGAATCACCTCCATTGACCTGCTGGCCAGCTAGGAGCTTTCTAGCCCAATGTCCTGCTCAAAGCAGGATCAGTTATGGGATCAGACTAGGCTGCTCAGAGCTTTATTTAGTCAGGTTTTCAAAACCTTCAGGGATGGAGATGATGCTACCTCCCTGGGACATTTTACAGCGCTTGACTGTCCTGATGGTGAAAAAGGATTCCCTTATGGTGATTAAGGTGAGCAAAGAAACAAGTTGGTAATGAAGTACCCACTAGATGCTACAGGCAATTTACTGCCAACTCAGGTGTGTTGATATCATTCTTCACTAGCACAGATGAAGTTTCACATGAAGCTTTTCCACTCTTCTTACAGCTCTCCAGATTATCCCGGCCATCTCCCATCTGATGGTCATTACCAGGTAAATGCAGAGAGCTCGCATTGTCTTTTCCCCTTTTACTCCTGCCCTTTTCCCTTTTTCTCTCTGCCCTTCCCTGAGGCAGAGGAGATTACAGCTTGGTTCTAGGTCAGATAAATGTCCTGTAGACCCCCTGGAGATACTTCAATTCACCTAGTCAATGAGACCCAAAGCAGCCATAGCCTTTTCTAATGCACTCAAGACACTACTTTCTAGAGAGTTGGAAACTCCTGGGTAGCCATGAATGTTTAACTGCCGATAGAAAGAAGAACACTGGCAACAAAGGAGCTAAGATAACCTGGTTGTGTTACTGATCATCCCCTTTCAATGAAGGATAGCAAAACCCAAAGGACTGTCCAAAGGACCCAAAGCCAAATTCAAGGACTGTCCTGTATCGAAGGTCTTCTGCACACTGGCAGAAGCGAGTCAGCTATGTGAGCTGGGAGGAACTAAAACCATAACATCTGCCTGCACAGAAGTAAATATGTCAAGGTTTTGCTTTCACATTTTGCTTCACCCCCTGTCCCACAGATCAGAAGCTGCATAAAGCCACATTTCAGCCCAGTAGTTAAACATTCAGGCAGAAAAAGGAATTGAACTTGAATCCTCTATGTTCTGGCTTAAAGTATGCAGCTAAAAAAAGGCCCAGCTGTTTTGTGACTTGAGCCTCACAAGCTTTTTGCAGCCTTGTAAATTAGACAAGAATTTGTGAACCGTTTTGGAACACCCAATTACGTATTCTTTCAGTGAACTTACAAAAAAAATAATGCTAGGGTTTACTAGGGAGTTTAATCCCAAGATACTTGTTTTTTCTTTAAAAATTGTATGCAAAACCTGAAAATCTTAATTTTAAAAGCAGCCTCCGCTCTGGACTCGAACTACCCATGCCTGAGAGCATCACTTTAAATTTTAAATATGCTAGCGTTGTTCAAGACATATTTTTAGCAGAGTGTCATTCAATATGTCAAACACTGTTTCTCAGATGAACTTACACAAAGTACAATTGTCTCACTTGCACTATTTGTCTCTTCTCTCAAGTTCCTAGTCCCATGACCAGTATTGAAACTAAATCAGAGCAAACCTTTCTTTTTTGAAAACCTGCTCTTACTTCTGGTCCGGGTAGTGATGGGGGACGGAGAGGGGCTGTTTTCTGGCACAGAGTGGCTGGTGCTACTTGGGAGCTCCATTGCAGCGAAGGGGATGCCAGCAGTCTGCAGCTCCGAAACACCCGATTAAACTTTCTTCTCACAGACAGCTCACCATTTGCTCATGGCAGGAAGCACTTTTAAGCTCATGAGGTTCAGGAGCTAGACAGAAGGACTGCATCATTCCTCCAAAAGACATCAACACCTGCTGACTTGATTGCACCAATTTTACAGCAGTGAACAAAAAAGAGAGTACATAGGCTGTGTGGGAAAAGTGGGGATTGTCTTGTATTTAGAGCAGAAGGTAGAAAACATCAAAGTTATTGCAAACATAACAAGATGGTTCTGTGTTTACAGTAGAATTGCCTTAAAACCCTGTAGAGGATGTATTTTGTTGTGCTATAAACTGTGGTACTTTACAAGACAGAGTTGAAACAGTTCCCCATTCACAAAGGCTTAAGCTGAATTAATTCAAGCTCTTCTCAAGGTAAGCAGTGAGAGAGAAAAAGAAGGTACAGAGTTAAAAAAAGAAAAAGAAAGAAAAAGATTTGGTACAGTTCACAGGTGAAAGGGACATGAAACGGCAGTCAGGAGTCAGTGAGAGGCAATGGCTCGGCTGTGCAGTCTTAAAAACTGAGGGTGGATGATTTCACTGATACAGAAAGTGGGAGAAAGCCTGGGAGCGGAGCAAATTGCAAAGCACAGTGGAGAGAACAGGAGTCTACTACTCGTGCTGTGCTAAGGATGGAGGCAGAGGCGAACAGATCGCAATGGTTACACAGGAGAAGCTGGTGATGATTCTCTGAGCAAATACATGAAGACTTGGATCTATCTGCCAAGAACATACTTGTTACGTCTCTTCTCCCCTTGTAACTGGACCTGGAGAAAGGACGATGCAAATGCTGTCTATGGGGCACGCTTTTTCTATAGGTTAATTTAGAAAGGGGGTGGGGGAATGCTCAAATGTTTTAAAATCTAATGAACAATTTCCGGTTTTCCTTCTGGAAGAAGTTTCAAAAAGAGGACTACAGCTATTTTGCACAGTACCAAACTGTGACATCTCATTTCCACAAACGATGCAATAAGTGCATATCCTCAGCACAAGCTACTCAGCCATGATTCAGGCAGTAATTAAAGCTTTTTGAACGACATTTGTGTTTAGCAACTGGAGAAATGGGATCAGACTGTCCCATTACTGCTGTGACTTTACAACTTCTTAAATAAAATCTTATCTTGGTAAATATGTGGCATCTATAAAAACAGCTTTATTTTCCTTCAGTGAGACCTGCTTTATAGAGAATGACTGCCAAGCGGAACAGGAAAAGAGCTGTGCCAAAGGCTTGAGGTTTTAAAGAAAAGGAGGAGAGGTGCCAGCAGACTTTCTGCACACAGTAGAGCAGAAAGGCTGGGGCTGGTATGGGCTGTGGTCTTTCCTGCCTTGTTACTGACCGGGGTGAAACGACTGTCAGGGAACAGGCAAAGCTCCCTCTTAGTCCCACCAGGACTAAGAGGAAGCCTCTTTGCACAACTAGTCCCACCATCTCCACTGCGGCTTAACTCCTGGTCCTAAAACTTCTCCAGTGGTGTTGCCTGGTGTAAGGGGCTGGTGGTATCTCTGACCCCAAGCTCAGATGCTGAGAAGAGCTGAAACTGCAATTGGGTTGCTTCTACCAGCCTGCTAACCCAGGCAACAGCCTCTTGTGTGTGCCCAGCGTAGGCCCATATTGCTCCATGACCTGCTCCAACTCATGACATCCTCATCTGTTCTGCTCTCCTACTGTGGCATACCAAGGTTTGTGTGTTTTTCTGAGCTCTGAGTCCCCAAAGGATCCTTGAAGATCTCAGAGAAGCAACACGAAGCTTTCAGGGTCCTGTAAGCATCCTCTGTGCATAAGGGTAGCAGTTAAAAACCAGGAACTGCAGTGAACTTCCTATACCAGCACAAATCTCTTCCCTTTGAGAAGTGTGTGTTATTTCTACTTAATAGAGCCTGATCTGCTGATGGAGCATTTTAGCCCCAATACTCAATAAGCGGACAGTAACTTTTCCCACTTAAGAGCTGAGTGTGCAGCCCAGAGAAGACAAAGGGGGAGCCCACATCACCAGTCAGAACAAATTCAATTAGCCATCAGGTACTCTTTAAGGCTCATCATTAATAAATCATAGAATCACAGAATGGTTCAGGTTAGAAGGGACCTTATAGATCATCCAGTTCCAACCCCCCTGCCATGGGCAGGGACACCTCCCACCAGACCAGGCTGCTCAAAGCCTGCTCAAATCAAATACATTTAAAAATGTGTCCATGTTGGACACCATCCAACACTGTCCGCAGATGCTGTGGTCTGTTCTGGAGCCAGTTTACATTAATTACACTAGGCTCTACTTGCTTCCCTTGAGTGCTACAGAGAAACTCATCTACTTATGGAGACATCAGAAGGAACTACACAAATAGTAACACCTGGGTGATTCAGAACTGGCGAAAGGTTCCCCTGCAGTGGGCCAGAGGATCAGGTAGAATCTACGGGGTTCTGAGGGTGCCGAGAAGACAGAAAACAGTACTATTGCCCTTTTCTGTGTTGACTTTGTCAAAGATGCCAAGACCTGAGCAGGCAGCCATGTCAACTCAGCTGGTGTTAGTCTCTTTAATGTCAGGAACAAGGTGTAAATCATCTTCGGGGACATCAGTCTCTTTTAAACCAGCTCTCTACGTACTTCACAGAAAACAGTGATGACAGTAATATGTACTGTGTAACGGGACCTCTGACCAGACCACCAGCCTATCACTGCTGGGGTTAGGCTTTGCTACACCAGGTAGTTTTTATTCTCGTCACTACTTCAGTTACTGATTTTTTCCTTCCTTCTATTAGAGAATCTCAATACTTTGCCTTATTTGTTTTGCCTCACAGTCTCTGAGCTGCTTCTCATATTTGAGGTGACAGATTATGGCAGATCAGGGCAAAGA
Organism: Chroicocephalus ridibundus; assembly: GCF_963924245.1. NCBI lineage: Eukaryota > Metazoa > Chordata > Aves > Charadriiformes > Laridae > Chroicocephalus > Chroicocephalus ridibundus. The sequence goes on along the minus strand of NC_086316.1, from coordinate 76,774,584 downwards.
AGAGAACTTGCAATTTGCAGCTCTGCTCTTCTGCTTCAGGCACAAAACCCCCATTTAGACTCCAGATGCTTTGGTCCGTTCTCAACACAAAGTAAAATAATTTGTGTAGAAGCAGATCTAGCTTTCTTTCCTAGACTATCAGACCTGTAGGCAGTGTAAAAATTTGGAGTGGCTAAAGGATGGCCAGACAATGCCCAAGAAAATGATTCAACTACCTTACAGATTCCTCCTTCACGACTTTTTATCTGAAGATAGCCAAGAGTGGTGTATGCAACACAAGATGTGAGTGGGTGTGCGTCTATTGGCTTGTGGGACACATGGGTACCCAGTGACTTGTCACGGCAGAGGTGGACGTATGAGGGTGGAGGGCTGGGAAAGGCTGGGAAAGCCCTGGTGGGGTGGCATAACAAATCAAGACAATTGCCATGACGGAAAGACGAGGCTCGTTTGGTGAACACCGTGCCGCATCCTGCTCATATTCATGTGCTTATGCTTCGCCCCTGGGATTTTCTGACTGGAACTTCCTTTCCCTCCGTCTCACGCACTCCCTCCTGCCCAGCGCTCTCTGCTGAACTCCAGTGAATCGCTCTGTTCCAGCTTCTCTTAATGGCTTTCCTGTTTACCCGAGCCTGTGTCAGCTACAGCACCTCATGCACCTCTTCCTTTCTGCCTTCCTACTTCTCCTCTAACTAATCCGCAATAAAATGCCTGTCACAACTGTTTTCCTGCTCTCATCTTTGCTGCTGGGTCTGCAGACAGCTCTACTGCCCTTAATGTGACGCAGCTGTTCACTCTCTCATTCCCTCCAGAAAGAGCCTGGAGATATCCTACAGGAAGGATGCTACAATAAATCTGTGTACGCAATTTCTCTTATAAATGGGAAGAGTAATAACACATGAAATAATGTTTAAATAAATTCCTCCCAAGCCCCAGGAGACCTCTGAGTGGTAGGCTGCACTTCTATCTTCATGAAGAAAATCAATAGCAGTGCTATATTGCCACTGCGCTCTGGCTTCCACATTACTCACCCCCCCATACAAAGTACAGACTGTGTTCAAGGAAATGGGTGCTCCCAGGGGAGGAAAATGGCTTTGTGCACTTAAGGTAATGATGTCACTTGAGGTCGCCACGCAAACAGTTATGGATATGGAAGTCTGCAGTTTTGTCAATAGAGCTGGAAGCTGGGGACCTAGCTTAAGAGTTACAGCTTTTTTATAAAATGTTCCCTAATTTACCTACAGAGCTTCTTCCCAGAAGGAACAGCTGCTGTACCTAATTAGCATTAATCGCCTTGTTAAAGAACAGCAACTGGGAATAGTACAGTACTTGAGGTACTGACAAAAGGATACACTAATGGCATTGATTTGTCCAGTCTACTACAACCTCCCCTTATTATTCTGTTTTCTGTATGGGAAGCTTAGAAGTTGCAAGTTGTGAAGCAGACTGGGAAGAGACGACGACATGGGAAAGGAGCCATGGATGAGGGCAGGTACCGAGCAATTCAGCCTACGCGAGATGCTTGCTGCCTGCTCTTTTTGGGACTGCATCTCCCAGCCCCAGTTTTTCATCTTGACCTGCAGCAAGAGCAAGAGCAGCCCTGGATGGGGATGTCTGAGCAAGGCATCATTTTGAACTGCACTGGGGTGGGATGCTCTGCTGTGCGCTTTGTGGGTGTTCAATGGAGATGCTTTAAAACAAGCTCTGAACCCACATCCAACCCTGGGACAGGGGTTTAAATAACTACACCAACTGAAAGATCTGTCTCAGGAGCCACATGGGGAGAAAAAGGCAGTCTGTCTTTTACCGGGATTAGAGACCATCTGTAAAATTTCAACCAGAAATGCACCAATTTCGTTATGTTGAACTCTGAGGGCTTTGTAGTTCTCAGCTCATTGACTGATATTCCCGGTACTGCTCCTCCCTGATCATACTGCAATTCGATATCTGCCATGAATGCACAGCAGTGGGCTGGAAGGCAGGAGCTAACACCACAGATGTGTCATCAGCCTCTGTCCCTAACTGGATTATCTCCTCTGTTCACTTCAGTCTCCACCAAGATGGGACCCAGTCATAAATCAGATCCTCAATTTTGTCCAAGTCAGGCACACCAGGGAACAACATGCTCTGTTTCCCTACGATGAGGTTTCTGTTGCTGTTTTACCTCTACCAGAGTTTCTTGCTCTAAGCGAACATCATTCCGGTTACTTGCTTGTGGTTTTTGAGAATCTTGTTTGTTAACAAGCAAGAATTAATTCAATAGCACATGTAAAATAATTCCGTACTTGGTAATGGGTGCACCTAATTGGTGTCTCCATGCAGAATCCTCATCCTTTTCCTTTGTGGAAGACAGAGATAGGAACTCCTCCGCTGCCACCAAGTAAAATCTTAGGTTGTTTATTCATGCTAAGATGGAGAGGTGGGACTGATACAGGAAGAAGCAGGAGCAGACAATAACCTTTGGTGGTCTCATCTGAGATGTCTCCTTGGAAGACGACCACCATGGTTATTTGTCAGAGAATGACTTTTTCTACCAAGACTTCCTTCACCTCTCCCTCAGCCATCTGCTTGGCTCAGGCTCCTCAGTCCCTGCTATGGTTGGTCACTTGCTCTCATCTCCTTCTTGTTATACAGAAGGCCAAAAAGCCAGGCTGGGGTGACTCAAAAGGCTTTTACGCTCACCCTACCAATAGGTCCAGGCTCCTGGCGAGCAGGATTTCCTTCCCAGCAGTAGCTGGGCTGTGGCTGACCTGCTCTAAGAGCAATCTGTGCTGTGTCTCCTAGGGAAAAAAAGCAACATGCTGCAATGCAGCTGGCAGGAGGAAAGTCTTAGTATCCTATCCTATTAATTAATGAAACAGCTCTGCTCTGTTAGTGTTACAGCAGCTTCCTGCCTCTTGAGGCAAGGAAAGTTTCTGGTTAGGGTGGTGGATTATATACTTGAGCTACAGCAGCTTACACCAAAGGCAAGTTCATAACGCTTGCTTCTCCTTACGGGGCTGACTAGTGCCAGCCACTGTGCTTTTTGGTATTAAGATAAATACCAGCGTGAGATCTAAGCTGGGAGGGCAACCACACAGTAGTCAGTAAAGCAGGAAAATTACCTGCTACATTTAGCAATTCAGGTCTTTTTTTTTATAAGAAGCTTTGCAACGAAAATCTAAAACAAAAACCATAAACACTTTGAAGCCTGCATCAACATGAACTTGGCTTCCTCTTGGCCATATGGCAGAAGACCTCATCTGCACGTAGCTGACTCAATCTTAAGGTGGGACCCAGTTTGCCTACCTCAGACACTCATTTTTCACATACTTTTAGGCACCCCACTGAGCAATCTTCCAAAAACAGTGCCTTATTCTCTACCTAGTCCAAGGAGAGGAGGTGCTTACATCTAAGGCAACTGGTATCTTGGAGGGATGAAGGCTGCTACGAGTGTCTCTGTCTGTCTGCCTGTCTCCTATACGCTCATCTGCAGACGGGGATGCATAAGATTTACTTCCAAGTCCCCGGTGAGGTGGATGTGCTGATGAAGATGCCACTGCCGCAGTCCCTCATTGCCGCTGTAGCTTGTTCTGCAGCACACCAACCAATTGCCACGTTGCTCATTCTGTTTTAACACAAACTGTAGTGTCACTGACTGCTAGGCAGGACAGACAGACTGTCTGGATGGGGATTTCAGCGCGGGGAAGGGAAATTAAAAATGCAAAATAGAAAAACAGATGGCATAAGCTTCATTAAAATAATATCTTGTCTCCTGGGGATCCCGTGAGGATCTGTTGCCTTCCAGTGGATACGGAGCCCCTGAGATTTACACTTGGGGATTATTCTGTTCCTCCCTCTCTCCTTATCACAAGTCTCTTCTGTTTTCAAAAGGCTTGTGGCATGTGCTCCATCTGGATATGCTGCCTAATAAGGATGTGCTGGAGACATCTCTTAAGCACTAATGTACACCCCTCCCCCCAGTGCTGTGGGGAGCCTCCTTATCAAGTGATTGGAAAGAAAGAAAGAAAGAAGCATGGCTGAGCCTTGCAGTTCCTGACGGGAAGACAAAGTGGAAGTGTTAGAAAAGCAAGAAATACATAATTAATATGGATATAATATCAATAAGGGTTTAAGATGATGAACTACATGAACTGGGAGATGCTATTTCCCCTTGGTTTGAGGTTCTCCTCTTTTTGACGTAGCTCCAGCAGCAAGCTAAATGTTTTACTGTTCCACTTATAAACCAGGTGTAACCTTTAGGAAGTCACTAGAAATATAAGCTACCTGGAAAGTTTTTCTTTTATCTAAATGACCCCTCCCCAAGGAAACACGTGGCCAAATGTGTTTATTCAGAGGCAGAGAAACAACCAAGGAAAAGACCATTCAAGCAGCAGGATAAATCTGCGTTCAGTGTGTGAAGCATAGCACACTCTTTCTGTCACAATTCAATCACTGCAGCCTCTGGAAGCAGAAGTTATATTCATGCTGGGTTGGTATTTAATTGAGCTTACTTGAACCAAGCTTCCAGCAAGCACATATGACAGATTTACATATGAATCTTCACAGAGTGAAAAAGTGACATTTATCAACCTTCCATCAGACCATTTGACATTTGAACAATTGATTCTGATTTAACAGTGAAAAATGCCACTCTCCATATGGAAAACTTGCAATGGGATTAAAATCCTAGTCGCTACCATCCCAAACAATGGTGTCTGCCAGTAAAGCTATTGAACATTTATGTACTACCTTAACTTTGTCTAGTCTTCAAGAGATTAAAAACCCAATCCAAATCCTAACAAGTTTAATGCAGAAGAGAAAAAAAAGTCTAGTTGGTGGAACAAGGGCCAGAGCTGGGAGACGCGAGCTATTAAACTCTTTGAAAATTGTAAAGGCTGGGCAGATTTTAAGAATAACAGGAGTGGGAGCTGATGTGGACTGAAGGCATGTTACACTGGCTACAGGCAATACCGGTAGTCTCCTTTTGCCGCAGGCAACCTAGAGCTGATCTGGGGATGGCTAAGAGTAGACAGTCAATCCAAATGCCACAAAGTATGTGTTCACCTAATTAAAGAGGCACGTTGTTTCCACAGGCAGAGAGAGGTGTCTGAGCAGACTCCTTGCTGGAGACAAGGCAGGAAGATGCTTGTCAGCTTTGCAAGACAATTCCTCTTAAGCAGGTAGGTTTCACCCACTATTACCTTCATAAGCTCACTGTGGTCAGCACCGAGTATTCACTGGGCAGGAGCACTAGCTGGAAAGGATGTCCTGGCAATGGTATACCTCTACCTACTGCAAAAACTGTTCAGACTCTTCCAGTACCTCCCTTTGCCTCTGTACCGATGGATAGCAGCAATCAGCAGGGCCTAATGAAATAACATTTTCCCTGTGTGGGAAAGCAGAAGTTCTGGCAGAAAGTCTAATCATTCTGTTGTATCTGGTCCTTGTAAAAAAGCTGGTAAGCTCTGCAGAAGTGTGACTATGGTGAATTTTCATGTATTAGTCTATTTTAATAGTTACCTTGTGATCAACTAATGCTTCCTCAGTCATCTCTAGTTCGTAAATTCCAGTTTATAGCAAACTGTGTTTCTCCTGTCATATTTTTCCCATTTCTATTATTCCATTTTTCTTGTTTTTTCCCTATGGTACTTCTGAGTCTTTGTTGTACTGACGTCTTCCAAATACGCTATGACTAAATTTTCTCTGCCCACTCCTGCTTTTTGTGTCAAAGTCATTAATGAACATATAAATGAAATGACTGTTGGAGAACTCCATTAGCAATGTCCTTTCTTCCAATACTTTCTCCTTCAACACTACCTGACGTGTTTTGAGTTCCTGGGTTTCTCAATCTACTGTCTTTGCTTAAGCACGTAGTTTATAAAACTGAGGTTTGTTACAGATCTACTTCAAATTATCTTTTCATTTAATTTGCATAAACTTGTTATCTCTGAATCCGAATTTATTTCCTATGACCAGATCTCCTATTATGTCCTCATGACTTACCAAAGCCAAGTCTAAACCAGCATAATTTCCTGTCACGTTAGCGAATATCTGCAGGATATTTTTATTACCTAGAAATGCAAGAATATCTCAGACCTACCAATAATAGTATCAATTGCTCTCCAACCTGACTCCTGATGTTAAATTGTCCAAAACAACTACTGCAGTAGTAATTATCTCTCTAATAACATTACAGAACTCTCTTGGCAGTGAAAAAGGATCCTGGTGGCATATGGCATGCTGGCAATGATAATCTTTTACCAAACTGTGAGCTGTGCTGTCACTAACACACACTGCTGCTCCCTGCGTTTTCCCGAAAAGCAGATACTGGTTTGGAAGTATTCATGACTGCGACTGCAGGACAGATCTACTGTCCCGATGCACCTGCTCATATCCTGTATCAGCAGCTCAAGGTCCTCCATGTTGCTGCGTAATCCTGCTGTGTTTGCATATCCTACTTCCTGTCTTCTTCTTCCTAGTCACCCTTTCAGCAAGATCTCGCCTATTCAACTACTTTCTTTTCCTTTGCCGCCTATGGGTCTACTCTGTGACATTCCTTTCTGCGCTGCTATGACCAGATTTGTCTGAATATTCAATTTAGCACATACGCAGGCAAAGCCCTGGGACTTCACAAGCGCTCCCCACTCTTTCCTCTGAACAAAAAGAACAAAAGTTCTTTTGACTTGTCCTTCATCAGGTTCTTGAGGCTGTGTGGCACAACAGTGGCTTAAGTTTTGAAGGCAGGACAGCCATGTGTGGATTGCTGTCCTCTTGTAAGCAGTGTATTGTACTAACTGGATGATTCTGCTTCCAGAATTTAAAGAATATTGCCCAGAAATAGCACAAGTATTTGTATGTGAACCTTTACAGACCTACATGCCCTCCATCTCACAGTAACACAGCTTTACCTTTTCCTGGTAGTGGCCCAAGTCTCTGATCCTTTCTCTTTTGTTTGCAATTATTGTGTCTTCTTTTCACAGTCCCTCTATATTATCTTCACTCTTTATCTGGCCAAGCCTTGATCTTTTATCTTAGCTTGATAAAAATCTGTAGGTTTAAAAAGCTACGCCTTCCTTTCAAGGCATAGCTTGCTTCCTCTACCACAGCCCAAGATATGGGGTCTTACGTGCTTGTAGGTCAGTTCCCTCAGCAGCGGAATCACAATGATAAAACTGCTCTGCGAGTTGTTTGAGCCGGGTGGTATGCTCAGCTGCGAGCATTGGAACCTGCATGTGAGCCCATGAGCACCTCACCGTACTTCAGACCTGGGATTCAGCCTTTTCGCTCTCCGTCAGCAAAGACTCACCTAATTTCACTTGAAGTGGGGACGGCTTATAGTTCATGGCTACAGTCTCTCCCTCTCTCGTATCGCAATCTCTGTCCGAAATAGATGCAGCTGTTGGATCCTGTTAAGAAAGAAAAGAAAACAAAACAGAATGGTTTAGCTAAAAATTATGCAGTCTCCGCTTTAACTGGCTGTTAGACGAGTCCATTCCCACCCGCATTCAGAGGGAGGAGAGAACACGTCGGTGTTTTGAACGGCTGAAACCCAGGGGCAAACCACAGAACTTTGGAAGCACGTTTAGTATGCTAAAAGCACCTCTGGAAACGCCAGATTTCAACATCAGACTTATATGATGGATGATTCTGGGAATATAATGTGGAGGGTGGGTCATCAGTTCAAATTCAGCCTAGGCTGGCAGTAGTCCCAAACCATTTTCATGTGATGACTCTTTGGGGTGTCGTATGAAATGCATTTACAGCTTCAGCCGCGTTCCGAGTGGACCAGTCAACCTCATGATTAAAACTAAGAAGCTCATGACCACCTGTGCGGAAGGACAGCTCAGAAAGAGCAAGGACTGAATGAGTAGGAGAATTCAATCGCTGGCTCCTCTTGGGAGTGGGATGAAGAAGTCTGCATGTCCCATGCTGGACCTATTTTGTGGCTAACCGGAAAGATTTAATTTCAGTATCTGTCAGCACAGCACCTTTCACTGTCACTGAAATCCCCCCAAAAACCAAAGCTCCCCAAACACAGAGTCCACTCTATCATGCCTGCCTGCAGACAACCTCATCCAGGTAGTGTTGTACTTTATAGTACAGCACATCAAAGTATTCAGAGAGGGAAAAAACACCAATTCAGGCAGTTCTACCACTGCTAAAAATATGTAAAGTCTTTTCACAAACCTGCTGGAACTATCTCTACTTATCACCATCGTGAAAATTAAAATCAGTTTTCAAACATGTTCACTTCTTCCCACCTAGAAGCTAGAAACTAAATTGAACATGCGCATATATATATACATATACGTGCATGTAAATTTGGATTTATAACAGGTAGAGCTGCACACCGAAAATAAACACCCAATATTAGGTCCAATATCTGAAGAAACCATCACTTTTTAAGAAATGAAACAAAATATCAGAAACTAAAAACTAGAAAATACCATTCCAAACTGGTGAATTGCTACTGTCCGTTTCTCATTTTCTGGAGTTTGCATTTGGTACACAGTTCCTTATAAAAATGCAACACATCATTTCGCACTGAGACCTGTATGCAAGGCAGAGTCACTGAGTTTCAAAGCAAGGTACCATCGCTCTTTGCTCTCAGTAAAAAAATCACTCGGTGAGCCACTGTCCCCTCCTCCCCAGTGCCTGCCTTCTTTCTGCAGTGCACATTAGCTCTTTTTAATACACTGTGCTTGTGAGATAAAATGTGATTCTTGAATTAGGCTCTCTCTTCATAGAAACCAGCCAAATAACATATGTAGGGTTATAATGTTTCATCAAAATTCTGCTCCTTTGCACTACCCAGTAGACTCTGACAGTACTTAAAATGGATGGTGCTTGCAAGACTTTGCATTCAACAACATTAAATAGATAATGCTGAACCATATGCAATTTCTTTATTCTAATGCAGTCACTGCTGCACTTTTCCTCTAATGCAGCAGTTTAATGACTGGTTAAAAAAAAAGGTTAGAGCAGGTTGCAAACAAGCAAGCCAGTCTCCAGGAGAACACAGGCATAAGTGATGAATCACATATATTTTAGGTTAAAATCCTACTTTAATAACCACAGTAAATGAAAAAATACAGCAGCTGAATAGCAAAAATACAGCAGCTGAAATTAAATGAAGCTAAAAGTGAAGTGTTACATGGAAGAAAAACAATTCCAACTTTACAAATTAAAATGATGAGCTGTAGCTAGCTACTGTTGCTCAAGGAAGAGATCTCAGATGACAGGCTCCATCAAATGACCACCTAGACAAACCAGGACTCTTCAGCCATGGAGGGACAATGGATGGGGGCTCTGGGAGAGTCCTGAGTGGGGTGAGAAGGTGAACAGGGATCAACTATCTCTTATTTTCTATAAGCATGGGGTATCAAGTGGCAGTTAAACATGCAGCAGCTGGAAACAAACTCTATACAGCAGATGATGTGCTGCTGTGGATGCTAAAACAGGCTCAGGAAAGGGTGAGAAAAATGCGTGGAAGGAATATCCATCAAATCCAAAAGCAGTGCTTCTGTCTCAGGCTGCACCCAGGCACAGATTGCTGGAGGAGGGGAACCTGGGAGGCATCATTGTGGGCTCACCCTGTCCCTGACTTCTTGGGGACACAACACAGGGGTAGGTGAGACCTTTAATCTCACTTGAAATAGACATCCTTATTTTCTGTGTCAGAACCTATTCTGTGATCGCAACCGAAGACCGGTTCTCGTGGTATCCTTGTAACATGGGATTTGTCTCCAACACACCTTGTTGAAGGGCCTAGACCAGAATCCAGGCTGTAGGAACGGATATTCATGGGAACGGCCAGATCATACAAAGGGCATTGCTGTCTCCCAGACATGCTAGAACCTCTCCAAGAGGGATGTGTAAGGTGGTAAGTGGTATCACCTGAGTCCAGGCTTCCTGGATGAGAATCTTTTCTTTGGATGAGAATCTTTTCTCTGGCAGTCTAGGAAAAGTCAGGATACGCATGGTTTTAAGGAGCATGACTCCAAGAGCTGGATGCTTCCTAGTGCTGCTGAACACAAACAAGTCCTTGGACCCCCATGCAGAAAGGCATGGGAGTAGGCTTATTATGGTAAAGGATGTGGTGCAATGGCCACATACTGCCTCCTGTGCTGGTGTGTCCAGCATAGAGGCACGTGAGCTCACAGACAGAAGTTCACATGGCAGAGAAAGGGCCCGGCCACCTGGACCAGCTCAGGCTCACATTGTTAAAATTATGCTTAAACTCTTTAAATCAAAACCAGCCCTTACTGTTCTTGGAAGCTGACGTCCTGACAGTAGCTTTTCCTTGTGGGTAACCTGCCAGTGACATTAGACATCCATTTGCATGAACAGAGGGAGGGGAAAAATGTTCTGAGGTGCCTTTGAGGATTCCGATTCTGGTTCTGTACTAGAGGACTCAGCTGGAGCAATCTCAAAGCTGGGTTCTACACCAAATAAATGGAAAAGTCTTCCTAGACCTCCAAAGAAAACAAAGACAATTTTCAAAGAGTGATTCATTCCATCCTGTCTTAGATGCTCATCTTAAAAGGAGATGAATCCATCCCTGGAGATGTGTCTCCCTCCCCCGACTCCCTATAGAGGAGGCCTGGCAACTGGTGGAGACTACACCCCTGCCTCTGACACTGGAGGTGAGAATGATGAAGGACACAGCAGCAGAGTCCATAACAATGCCAGCCCACACCAGGAATTCATCTCCAAGGTTTGGAATGACAATTTTCCGCCCCAGCAGCATGGCATCTCTACAGCAGAACTTCAGGGGAACATCTTATGGCTGCACAGCAGACACATGAATTGCACACAGGGACCACCAAGCACCAGCAGAGTCTGGACGACCACTGCTGCATGCACAGGCCTGGTCCACTCCTTCCAGAGAGTAAAATGGATCCAAAAGGAAACCGAGCTGAGCCAGAGACCGCATCCCTAGTGCCAGAGGGTGTCTATTCCTGGCCTAGGAGTGCCAAAGCACTGTCGTATTTCCCATCCATTCCTCCATATACACTCTGCAGGAACGCACAGGACTCCATAGTAACAACCCCATTTGGGAGAACGACAGCATTCCCACGGCAGCTCGGCTGGAGCTGCCTCTTTGCACGAACACACTTTGCTTCCGTGCATACTGAATGGGTGCATTTCTCTCTCTGCAGCTCACCCACCCAGAGAAACATTTACGTGACTAATTAGCCTTTAGCTTGTGAATGCCTACTAGCACACTGAGACTCACCGTGGGCTTTTGCTATTGGAATTCACTTGGAGATTTTGCCCCTTTTTGCAAGCCTCCCTAAACCGATGCATTCAGCTCTGACCCCAACGTCAAAATCTCAGCTCCCTGGTGTGACCGGTCCCTGGCCAGATGACGTGATTTCTCTCTGCTCGCTGAGGGGAACACAACACTCCCAATCAAAAGGCAAGTGCTGAGATGTGGCTGCAGCGGTTCTAAACAGCTACGGGAATTTAACACATTTAAGGGCTTTTTTTTTCCCTGAGGCCTCCTTATGTCTTCATTCCTAAGGAAAAAATACATTCAATCAGGCCATTGCATGAATGTTTGGCTGGGGCCAGAGTTTAATCAAAGTTTTCTCCCCACATGCTCACAGCTTAATTGGGCATGCACAATCACAGCATTCAAATGGTGGGGCAGTTCCTTACTAGTTTGGTTTTTTTTTTTCCTACAGGCTCAACACAATGGACCTTGAAAACTGCTCTCCTGCTAAGTGCAGCCATGTCCTACAATGTGTACCATGTGCCATTTATGAACATCAGGAATTAGTTCCAGTGAACATTCATGGACCAGGAGTGCTGTGAATCCTCAGTATGCAGGAGCACAGGCCGAAGCTGAATCCACTTTAAACTGAAATCAGGGGCTTAAGAAAGGTGGCATGCAGAGCAGGGTTTTTATTCTCTCTCTTTTTTTAAATCCCCCCTTTCCTTTCTGCAGTACCTGGCAAGAAACACAACATCTGCCGTAATGCACTAGGTCAATAGCCTTTTCACTCTTATCATCTACCTCACCCAGTAACCCACACCGACTATGGGGGGGAAATGGCCCCAAACAGCCAGCAAACCTCGCAGTTACACCCTGAGCAATGGAGCTGGGTGCAGCGCCTTGGAAAATGCAGCTTCTTTTGCTTTCCTTCACAGCCACGACTTCTGACATCTTGCAAGCCTAACAAGCCTCTGCTTTCCACCCTGCAAATCCTCTGGGACTCCAGTGCGTGTGGAACGGAACGGGCACACGTGGCTTCTGTGGCCTTCAGCTGCCCCTTAAAAACATTGCTGGAAACTGCAATGTCTCTCTCTGCCCACCCTTCCCAATCCTAAAAACCAGTCCTTTTTGCAGCCTTAAGAAAATGTTCTCCACTGTGCTGTCTGTGGGAAATTCTATGATCATTAATGCAGCTCTAGTTTTTTGATAAGAGCAGAAGGACCCTTACCCTCTAATCTCAAGGAAAGACCCAATATACAGGGCTTCACCCACCACTTCACGGTTCAGAGGCTTTGGTCTGATCATCATCAGCCGAATCACTATGAGCTGGCTGCCGAGGAGTATCATCCAGCTACCTTTGTCTCTCTCCTGTACCAACTGATGATGTCCTGGCTGTCTTCTGTCCAACTTCAAGATGCTGGAGGTCTCGGTACCGACACTGGTGTGACAACCTAAGAGCGAGCACTTGCAGCTCAGCAGGCTCCTGCTTTCTGAAGCTGCCCATGTGGATCACACACTGCAAACAAATGCTAACAAGAAAGGACGAGCCTAAGCGTTTTGCTTCTTTTCCACATCAAACATTGAGTCTGGAAAATTTAATATATGTTCTGAGTGAGCAAAAAAACCCAGTGAGAAATGACAGGTACCCCAAACACAGGAGGTACATTTGGGTCACCGAGAAGTTTCTATCATTCCCATGTTGTCATCCCAAACTCTCAGGCTAGAACATTGCTCCTGCTAATAAATATTTATGCCTTCAGCCTCTCTGCCCTGGGAACAGAAAATCCTGTGCTGTTTGCAGATCCGCTCTGCCTCAAGCTCTACCGCACCAGGTCATCCTGAGAAACGCAGCTGTAGGCAGCAGGCTCCTGGGGAGGGGACTCTGACGTGCATGGGTCGGTGTGTAAAAGCACCATATCACAGTGTGTGGGACAACAGACCTCTGCAGCCTCCAGGTACCACTACAATATAGACGCAACATATCCATGAACACAAAGTGCTTAAAAAAACCCACCGGGAACAAAACCACTGGCAGCCAAGACATACACAGTCTGTCTATGTGAGAAATGTCACAAAAGGAGAGGCTTAAAGGCTGTGAGATTTATAGCAGATCAAGATGAATCCACCATAGAGATGAACAATGGTCAGAAACAGCATGTTCAGCACGAGAAAGGAATGCGTCACGGGGGATGTATGGCAGGAATGGAACCTGCAAACCTCACAAAAGACTCTCTCATGCTCTCCTCCACATCCCTCAGGCTTCGGCTTAAACATACAGTTTCGGAGTCCATTATTTCAAGGAAGATGTAATCCCCTCAGCAATTCTACAGATAAAAGCTAGAAGCTACAACCATCCAGGAACACTGGAAGAATGGGGTTGTTCAGAGAAAAAAGGTGAAGACTAAGGAGGGATACAATAGCTGTCTTCAGATACCAAAAGGGCTGTCACAGAGAAAAAGGGAGTAATTTTTTTTTCATCTTTCTGATCACCAGAATAAGAAACGATTACCTTAAATTGCAGCAGTGTTGTAAGGAAATATCAGAGAAAACTGCAGAGGTAACGCTAAGGAGCTGTGCATTTGCCTGATAAAGTTGTGGAATTGCTGTTCTAAGCCCAAGTTAGAAACCGATTTGTCGCACAGAAAGTCAAGAGCTGATCCGCCTTTGGGGCAGCCTGGTCTGGATTTGGTGCAAACTAAGATCCCTGATCTTTTAGGTCCTTTGCCCCCAACTGTCTTAGGAGGAGAGGAGCCTGCTTCTAAGCCAGACTCATTTAGGCAGAACACCAGGTTATCCCAGGAGCGAGAGGTTCTCCAAACCCACTGCCAAGGACCATGGCTGGCCTTCACCTTCTCTCTGTGAGCTGAAGAAACCCATCATTTTTCTAAGTCTTACATGTTGAAGGAACTGCAGAATCACACGGTGACCAGAGCAGAAGGCTCTCAGGAAGATGTGGTTGACGCTTTTCATCAACATGTGCGTGCTGCTGAATCCAGAGCACTAACTGCTCATCTCAGCATCACCACCCTGTAACAAAGTGAAAATAGATGGCATTTTGGTGACACAGCAACTGATGCACTGAAATACATCCTGATAGCTACTGACTCAGTTTCAACAAAGCAATAAACAGCAACTGTTTATTGACTTTCCACTAGCGCTGCCAATACACCAGTTACAACACTGCTGTTTTTCTTTTCTGAGCAACTGCTGAACGGATCTTATTTAACAGCAACAAATTAGGCCCGCAATACCCACTACAAGATCCAGATTTTGAACCTAATTCACTTATAATTGTAAGAAAAACTGGTATCTGAAGCCATTTTTTTCACCAACTGAAAATCCAGCAGTGTTGATATGCTGCATGAATAAAACTTCAAAATGTATTAATTAAATTGAACCAGAGCGTCACCAAAACAACTTTTTACTATGTACACCTGCCGCCAGAGGAGCTCAGCTCACTGGCAGGAGTTCAGCTCTCGGCTTCATCTCAAATGTGGGCAGAAAAGAAGTGCCCGTCTGCCCAGTGTGTGCCCCTGGGCTTGGGCGAAATGCTCCCTTGGAGCCCCGGCCGCGGAGAGTCTGCCCCACTGCCGCACTCAAGCTGAACAAAATGCAGCAAACTGCAAGGCGTAAGCTGTGGCGAGGGAACAAGAGGTTTCAGAGTTCTGTTTTCCTAATCAAAAATGACATTTGCAGCACAGGGAAGAAAGTATCTTTTTTTAGATGACGATGTATGACTAATCCTGGGAGTCTACGGTAACAGAGGAAGCACCAATGCAGTAAGTAGACCAAATACTTTGGGAAAGCAACTGAGGGCAAGGAAGAAAAATGGGAGTAATTACATGATTGCTGTTAGATTTGCCTCCAAGAAACCAGCAGCACAAGCAGCCCCCGGTCCTTGCCTTTCAATCATGATAGAGTATATTTAACACCGTATTTCCCTCCAGGCTCTTCTCACGCACATAAGCTATCACTATTACCACATGCATTTATAGGTTTGGTGTCTTGTGCTAACTCTACACGGCTTAAATTGGATCATTAACATTGCAAATTAGAGAAACGCCACACTGCGGTCCCCACTGCCTGCAGCACTTGCGAAGTCGCTGGCATGCAATAATTATTTAAAAATGGCTATTAACTGAGGTATGTTCTCAGGATGCTTCAATGCCAAAACATTTCCTTCCCCGCAAAGGTTATTATATACATGAGGATATTACACCTTTCCTTCTGTACTCTGATCATACAGCCACAACTCTGAGGTGCAACATGAGACATGGGAGTACTTAAGGCAATAAAGCATCACGTATTCCCTTGGTGGCTATTATAACAGTCAGTTTGACAACTGGCATCTCACAAACCCCCAAACAATTTCACAACTGCTCTTTAAACTTGCACTGATGAGGGACGATACCCTCAAAATGATTAAAAATGGAGGAATGTCTCAGAGCCAAGGTCATGGTGTGTTCGGAGGATGGAGGCAGGAACAGAAGCCCAGGCTCTTGGCTACATGCTGTAGCTGAATCCTATAGAAAATTGCAGTGCTGTGCACAGCCCTAGTGTTGCCCAAAAAGGACCACAGCAGGATCTTGTAGTGACTGCATTCATGCTCATTGGTTAGTGTTTAGAGCTTCTTCCAAAGGTGTGTCCCATTTTTACTCCTTCAAGGTTTTAAAGGAGCACCACCAAGAGGAAAAGTCTATTTTCAAAGAGAGAATTGAGTTTTCCACCTGAAATGAAGACAACCAGAGACTCTCACTCATGGCGGACAGGAACCTTACTTCCCACGGACAACCCCAACACCCGGAGAAACTGCCTGAGAAAGTGCAGGACAAGTGGTGCCATCACTGCTGAAATGCCACGGTTGTGGGCACATTCCGATCCTCTCCGCGCGCAACTAGGCTCTTCCAGCTGTACATGAAAGATGAGATCAAAGTTTGCCTGAAGGAAACATTAAAAACGTTGGCTGGTTCTGGCAGATACTGCAGAAATTATATATTCTGACAAAAATGTCCTGGCACAACACAAATGACAGTAGGAGAGTCCTGTTCCAGTGATGTAAGTTCCCTCCAATGCCCTGGAGATCGGATAATCGTGGCCATGGACTGGATCCAGTGTGGCAAAAATGATGTGACTAAGCTTCCAGACCCTCTGGCTATAAGAACAATAGCAGGAAAAGCTGGGACGGTGCCACATCCATACCTTTCAACAGACCAAGGGCTCCGATCAGTGGTTCAATGTCACAGCTATTACTAGCATACCCCTGGGGCCACTCGTTCTTTTCCAGTTAGCAGTTAGGACCCTTTTTTTAAGAAAGGTGGCTGATTTTACATGTTCAACTTCTATACACGTAAGATGAATGAGGTCTTGCTGTTTGCTCCTGAATACCCCTGGCCACCTTTAATCCAATCCCTCAGATCCTTTTCTGAGCTGTTTGATTGCTTCTCCTGCTCACTCCTTCTCCAACAACCGTTTTTCATCCTGCCTTTCTCCTGCACCTAGTAAACCCCACCCCTGGCGGAGGGCAGGAGTGTCCAGCTCTGCAGGCCCTGACTGAGGTGTCAAGACAATGATGACACCCGCACAATGGACAATGCCACCCGCCGAGTGTCAGCTTGATGTCAGAGGTTTCTGGAATTAAACTGAGATGTGTGCAGACTGCAGAAGTTTTTTTCAGCCTCTGGATTCATGCTGAAGTCCCAGGATGCCCTCTCCATCGCATACCTACTTCACGTTTGCCAGACCTATTGCCTTCAACCCAAGGCAGCCTGGTCAGGGTGTGCGCTGTCTGTACAAGCTGAGTTTGTACACCTGCACTTCACTCAGCCTGCACTCACAACCAAGGGCGTGGATGGATCTTGTAAGTGCTTTCAGTAAGGAGAGGCATCACTGCATCTCCCTTTAGGTACTCACCCAAAAGTGAGTCTCAGGAAAGAGTTAAAGTCACCAGCATAGAAAACTCAAGGACTCAGCACCCTGCTTTCTAGGGAAGCTGAAGATCTGGGAATGCTGCATAGCATATGCAGTCAGGATGATGAGGGAAAAGCAAATTCATCCCAGAACTCTGGCCCCAGGAAGAAGGGATGCTGAGAAAATCGAGGAAAGGAGACAGGCTGTAACCAGGACCCAAACAAAGCTATGAAGAACAACTGTGGGGACCCACCACTCCATGACGGAGGTTTCCAGAGATTTCTCAGGAATAATAATAGATGCCCAGTGGTATTCAAAGCTCTTTAAAAAATTTTAAAACATAGACCCTTCCAACACAACCCAACAGAGGAGCAGCTGCCCAAGGCTCACGCACCAAACGTATCTGTCACCCAGCAGACAGGTGGTGATCTCAGCGGTGGACACTGGCTTAGCCTGCATGGAGCAGGGAACTCTGCAACAGCCCAGCTTTCATACCCACCCTCCTGACCCCACAACTCAGGCTGATGGGTTCAGCCAGGATTTGCATGGGTAACACTAACGGCTTCAAGAGGGCAGCACCGGGCAAGCAGGACTGCTCTCGTCCTCACCTCGCCATGCTCAGCATGGCCACCAGTTGAAGGTATTCAGCACGCTGCCGTGAGCACAGCCTGAGAAGCCACTTGCCATCCTGCAAAGGTGGATCCCAGAATTAAAACCGTGCCATTTTCTCTCCACTACACAGAGAAAACAAAGCTACCTTGCTGACTGCTCAGCAGCCCTTTTCTCTTCAGCGCAACACTCTCAACTTGTCCCAAGAGACGGAGAGCTCAGTCATCAGATTTCCATATTTATAAGGAGAGAGTTTCTGTTTAGCCAAGCTCGTGACGGAAATAACCCCGCAAACAGCAGCCGGAGCAGCAGCATGGCAAACACATCTGAGGGGCGGGGATGCGAAAGCCGAGGGGGATCTCAAGTCGCTCCCTACCTTGGCATGGTTTTCCAGCCTTGCGCAAGAAACTGTGAGGGCACAAATCATTTCAGCTTCTAAAATAGAAGCTCGCCTCACCCCCGCCCCCCACGCCTGCATCTCCGTGACTAATTAGCATCCGGAGGGATACAGATTCTCTTCTGATAAGGCGTTGTTTGGCTCCCTTCTCCCCTGATACATTTGTATTAGAAATATCCTCATTATGTGACTAATCAGGGAAGCCGAGACGAAGGCACAGGAGCCGACTTAAAGGGAAATCGCTGATTTTTATAAACGTGGCTTACAAATTATAATGCCTCCAAAGGGCAGGGATGCTTCTACCCCTCTTGATCCTGACAAAAAAGTTCAAAATTGAGGTCCCTGAAGAAAAACATATTTTTATTCCCAGAAGTGGCGGTTTTTATGGTCTCCCCTATTTGCTAAACTTGCTCCAATTCCCTCGATTATTGCAGGGTTTACGCAGTTCATGCACTGCAAAGGTCCTGGAGAGGCTGCCAGCCCCACGCTGCCTGCTGCGGCTGGGCTCGGCGAGGTGTCCGACAGCCCCAGCGCTGCCAGATGCTGCGGATGGGAAGTGACAAGCCTGGTTAGAGTTTTACCACGTTGAGCTTAAAAGTCAGCAGCACACAAAATGCCAACTGCGCTCCTAGCTGTCCCTCGAGAGGATCTGAAGATATTTAGCCCTGTTATCTTTCACATAGCGCAGCGGGCTGAGCAAAGACCAGAGCATACCTTAAATATTGAGGAAAACTGGTCTTGACAGGAGCTGTCTGAAATAAAGGCAAGCAGACACCATTTAGTGGCACAAGGAGAGCGTTTTCAAAGGAGAATTTCTTTCCCTTCCGTGCTCCCTGCAATGGAGCTGGTCTCCATCCGGCTCCAGCTTGTGTCCTCAGCATCCTGTTGACAGCATCAAAAAGAGATATCAGGCCAGACGGCTTCCGCCTCGCTTCTCCTTTGAAGGCAGCCCCTTTATCAGCCAAAATCAAGCCATCTGTGCCCGGCCCCCTTCGAGGAGCCGCAGCAGATTGCAGAGCACAGGAGGATGGATGCACCGCACGAGGTGGGAACAGGAGGTCGAGGGAGCTCACTGAATGCACAAAAAGCCAAACTAGATCCCTGGTTGAGCTGGGAAGGGAGATGAAAGGATGACCACGGCACCAGCGCTCCCTGGGACAGGCTCAGGCACACGCATCTTAGCTCTCATTCTTTATTCAGCTTCTGCCAGGCTGCTGCTCCTTCTGTTGCAGGGACATGGACCAGCCCCAAAGCCCTGCGCCGGGGCTCCCGGGGCCTTGCTGGAAGGCAGACTGCTGTGAGCCACGGAGGGTCTTGCTTGCTTTGCTCGCTGAGTGTGACTGAGAGGTTTTTTTCATTTGCCAAACGCCTACTCTTTGGGTTGAAATTTTGCACTCTGGACATTTATTTCAGTCTGATTTGAAATATATATAATAATATATATATTAAAAATACATTTTTTTTTCATTGGGGTGGGGTGCTGGGAACACATTTTGCCACCCTGAGCCCTCCCCTCTAAGTGATATCCCTCTCAGCATCTGCACTCTGAGCCTGAGGCTGATGAGGGCTGGGGACTGTCAGGGGACGAGCAGGGAGGGAAGGCAGGATCTGCCAGGACGACTAGGGCTCGCTGGAGAAGGGCATGGGGGAACAGACTTGGACGGGTAGCCAGGAGGGGAAATAGGAATGGCTGAAAGACGTTCCTAGAAGAACAAGTACAAGAAGATAAGGAAGAGACAGGACAGGGATAGTGAAAAGTGGTCAGGGTTAAAAGCAATAGTGGACATAGCTGTCAGATACCTGCGACACAATGCACCTCCGTTCTCTGCCAGGACTAGTGCACATGAAGGGCAATGGCCGACCCTTGCTGGTACTTCCCCAGCTGGTCCCAGACTACCATTGAGTGAAGCTCCAGAAGCATTCTTGCAATGAAGATAAATCAATAGGATTCAGGAACCTAACTGTCTGAACCCAGCTGAGGATGGTGGCACAGAGCTATGTGCTCAGATCACCCGAAGCCACACTGGTGCTGCTGTGCCACACCACACTGGGGCTTCCTTATAGTCCATTCTCCTCAGCTAAAACTGCAGGGAACAGACATTAGAGAAAAAAAAAACAACAAAATAGCAGGGCTGGTTTGCTGAGCTCTCAAATACAGTTACTGCAGCCTAATTTGAGCCCCTGCAAACCTATGTGCTACAAAATAGTCTTTAATGACATACTCCTGTAAACCTTTTCCCTTGGTAATTGAGGAGCCAGCGAGGACCTACACTGGAGATGAATCAGGGTTACCCAAAGAAGGCACAGAAGCCCAAGCACGTGATTTCTTGCAGAAGTTGCAAGTCATGTAGGGAAAGGGGAGCAGACCACACAGGAGGAAAGATGATCATGCGATAATACAACTTGGGGCTCTCATAGAGAACTGGGACCTTTACGATCTTACAGGAAATGTGGCAAGCCCGTAAAAACCATATTTCCCACAAAGGGTCACTAATAAGGTCTCCCTCCTCTGCTGGGCTCCTGGATCACAGCCCTGCTGTGTGATATGCCAAGTGCTTACAAATGCTATCAAAATGAGTGGTAGCTGTGCTTTGAGTAGGTGAAAACATAGGAATCAGGAGGGGGGAAAAATCGTCAGCTGATAGGTATGTTGCACTGAAAACCCCAAATAATCTTCTGTCCTTAATCTGTCTCCATCTCAAACCCTTATCCTATAAGCTATAATATCAAGAGAGAGAAGGAAGGAATTCTGAAAGGACCAGGGCGAGCTGGTAAGGCTTTCTAATCCTTACCCACACGTAGCAGGAGGGCAGCAGAGATAAACAAGGACTTTGTGAAGTGCTCATGCACTATCTGTCACGCCAAACACCATGGAGGAGCCCATAAAATTACTTACTTGGCTATCAGGGGAATTTTGGTTTTACGCCTTTCTTCACCTTGTGTGTGCATGGCTCTGCTGTGTGTTTCTGTGCCCAGCAGACCTATCCTTCACCCTGATGCTCTGGTCTGTCTTGTAACCCTAATTTGCAACCCTGCCAGTTTCATTGCCAGCGTCACCCTGCTGCCCGTACAGATGTTCTCCTCTGAGGGCTGGGAGAGTTGGAGCATTTGGTGAAGTAAGAGCAAGGGAATTATTACAACAAATCAGAGCAGCCTGTCTTTACCTTGACCTTACCAAAGGCTTGAGCTCATTCACCCCAGGTGAGGTAAGAAATCTTCTTCGGGATGACCTGGTGCTTGGGAAAGTCCCCTTTCAAACCCCAGTAATTACAGGGCTGCCAGAGGTGTTGGAAAAAGAATGTCTGTTCCTTCTCATACTGTTTATTTTTACTTTGGTGTAGATCCCCGCATCCTCCTTATCCATGAACTGGTGTCTTGTGACAGTGGGTCCATAAGTTGTAGGAATGGATTCACATCCCCCCATCTCCCTCTCACTCTACTGACTCAGCTTTGGGATCAGTGCCTTTCAGTCCCACTAAATTCTTAATATCCTGTGTTTTGGGGCAGAAGTTCAGGTACCTACTAACCCCTTATCTCTTTTTTTTTCCTACATTCTTGATTATTTTCTCTCTCTAGCATGCCTCCTACTATTTCCCTCTTCAAGAAGAAGCATTTTCAGTATTTGCACTCTTTCTTTCTTGTTACAGACCCCCAAACTCTTCCTGATTCCACAATATCCATTTTAGGATGGGTGATCAGAAACACACACCATGTCCCAGGCAACGTACTACTGATCTAGAATGGCTTCACGGTTTTTTGTCTGCATTTTCATCACCCTGAACTTCTGTTTGCCTTTTTGTCTCTGTTGCCACACTGCACAGATGGCTTCATTTGTATTCCCTGCAGTGATGCTAAGTTCTTTTCCATGTCTTAGTTTTTCTACCCTCCTTTTAATCTTTCAAAGTGTTTTTGCAAGAGAGGTCTGAATCGTTATCCTCTATTTCATATTTGGGAAAACTGAGATCCAGAGAAGTGAAGCTGCTCAACACAAGGGCAGGAGAGTGGGGTCCTCCTCCGGGGTTCTATCCCCTGTGATAACAGCATTTTCATAAATGCATTTCTACTGAATACATTTGATAGCATGCACCAGAAAGCAGTAAGTACCAATACTACACTTCAAACTACACTGCAGGGGAAAAAAAGTGGTCAGGAGGTGCAGTTCCAGGACTATATTACAGTCATGGAAAGTGGTCCCTTCCTGCAAACATTTGATATTAAGCAGAAAATTACACAAACAAATCACAGGTCTCACGGGCCAGACTGTTCCCTAGACATTTTAAAGGTTGATCTCAGTATACAGGCTTGTTTCTTCATCCTATCATCTTCCTTTTCCAGCAAAATGCTTTTCCAAAATAGCCTTGTGAACGGTTTCAAGCTCTTTGCTCAGTTAATTTTCTCAGGAACTCACTCCTTTCTCATTATCATCCAAACTATCATAATTCAGACAGAGCTCCCCAGTGTTTCAACTATGTCACACATCCCTGATCAATGTAAAGAGCTGCCTCTCTACCTATCTGTCACCTATCATCTGGCAATTTCTTCTCTCTGTGGGCTTTATTCATACAAGGAGCTCGTAAATAGAAGGGGAAAAGCAAAATATGATCTTAAAAAGCAAATAAAAAATGCACACCTTTCCTCCTAAGGTACCTTCTCAGTTGTAAGTTTGGAGGTTAGGTCCATGTTTGTGTGTTTCTTCTGGGGCGTGCAGTATGTACAGAAAAGTGGAGACTAGAGAAGAGTCAACAAAACGTAAGAATGGGATCTTCTGCAAGGGTTTCAGTTTGGTTTGCAGGTTGCCTATACAATTAATACAAGGGGACGCATTAAGAAGACCTCTCATTACCACTGAAGCCTTTTAGCTTAATGAGGATGGCTTAGACAATACGTTCAGATACAAGAGAGATGGTTCACATAAAGTTTCTGTAAGAAAGGTCCCTTGAGCCTGGTTCTACCTCTTTGTCTTCACAGCTTTCAATTAACACTGCGGGTGGGCACAGAAACACTTTCAGCTCATTATTCTCTTTTCAGATACCAGCGGACATGAGATATTTAGCTGAAACAGCCCTTTGTAGGTCTTTTAAATTCCATTATCATTAAGAAGACAGCCATGGGAAAGAGATACCGTCTTCCTTACCTATTAGTTCCATCTTCTGCAGGGTAAAAGCAACTTTGTGCAGTAATTTAAGGTTTGCAACATCTGTGCTGCTGAAAAAAGCTATCTGAAATGTAAACCTTCACAGCAATGATAGACTGAAGCTGCACTCAGGTGCTTTGACTTACGGAGGCACAAATCAGGAATGCTACTGACTCAAATATCCAGAAGCCTCCCGATGAAATAAAAAATGGTAAATAAATTGAAGTCTCTCTGGGTGATCATTCTCATTATCTGGCTATACAAGATAACGAGACAATCACCGAAGAAAGCTTGTCATTAGCCGTTAATTGAAGGCACTTTCAGACAGCGCTGCTTAAACCTTGAAAGATAGACTGTCTTTCCAACTGCTACCTAATGTGTATGTTATAGCTATATTAAAGCACTCTCATTAGGTCCCTGCCCCCAGCACCACAGCTCAGAGAGAGCTTCTGATGCTTTAGACGAAATTCGTGTTTTAAAAAGCTCATCTACATATAGCCTAACCCCTGGGCATATCTTCAGCATACTTTGCGGCATACAGATCTATCTAAGCTGACGCTCATGTTGTACAAACGCAAGATACCTAAGTGCATTGTAACGACCTCCCGAAGAGGCTGCAGAGTCCTGGCCCATTATGATGCATAATCACATAATGTACTGACGACACAAATCATAACGATTAGCCTGTAGGCTAAGTGCAGCTATCTTGGGACTTAATTTTAGGTTCACTTGCTCTTATACTGCTCTTTCACACACCTTCATTTGCTCTTACTATTTCCCTCTCCTTATTGCCAGACCTTTGCCTTCACCGCTAAGTAGCTCACAGCCCATAGCTGGGAGCCCATTAGCCTTAAGGTCTCCTGTCAAGATAATTTCCAGGTGAGACATCTCACTTCCCATGAAGCTGCCAGTCCCTACCCTGCCTGTAACCTGTGCTCTAACCTGACAAAAACTGGAGGCTTTCCATTTACTTTAAACTGGCTGCATTTCCATTTAAACTCTTCTCTGTCTCTACAATTGTAATCCATCTTGTAAGAACTTGACCTCTAAAGCAACATTTGCAATCTAAATTACAAGACCACATGATCAGTATGATATCTGGAAATTGGTCACCGTTGCAAAAGCTTGTGTAAAGTGCCTGCAGAACCATCGCTTTTAATTGAGGGGTGT
The DNA here is from genome assembly GCF_963924245.1 of Chroicocephalus ridibundus. NCBI lineage: Eukaryota > Metazoa > Chordata > Aves > Charadriiformes > Laridae > Chroicocephalus > Chroicocephalus ridibundus. Next base: position 76,750,167 of record NC_086316.1, on the reverse strand, counting down.
GAGGTGGGGTGATCCCGAGACAGCACACAGAGGTGGCCTGAGCCCCACAGAGCAGGGTCACAGAAAGAGAAGTAAGGTCATGGCCAGAAAACACCCAAAACAACTCAAATGGTTGATCTATGCCAGAGAGATCAACGATTTAATTGCAATCTGTGTTTCACCCAGTTCCCACAGCCAGTAGGGCAAGTATTATATGTGAAGAATGACATTAAGACTGCATGGTGTTTAATCACAGGATAGCTTCTGTACATCTAACCTGTCTCTGTTTGTTATGCTTCCACTTCTGCAGTATATGCAAACAGTTGAAGCAGAGCAATATAGTCGACACTGAGTATACACCTGTGCTTACACAGGGAAATGTAATTCACTCGCATTTCCCACCTCAGTCATTTCAGAGTTACCAAGAAGCTGTGAACTATTTCCTGTGTGCAGGAGAGCTAATAGACTTTAACACAGCAAAATTAAATTATTCTGCTCTTACACTATGTAAAATCCCTGCAGAATTGCTTTGAGCAGAAATGGATATGAAATTGCACAAACAGTACAGTTTAGGGCCATTTACTCCAACTGCTCCACGGGCTTTTCAGATAGAACTACTCCCCCAGCTATAATGGGGCAGGGTTCAGGGAATTTGTGACTGCTTTTGAAGTTTCCAAAACCGTCTGTATGGCTGAGCTCCAGTTTGAGCTGCTGGTTCTCAGCTCCAGCTTTTACATCAAGCAAATTATGGAGGTATCTGCCTCCTGCCATCATGCCCACGATAATCTTGAGATGCTGACAGTGACCCGTGCACAAAGAGACAATGTGTGGCATCCTAATTATACAGGAGCCATGCCAAACAGATTTTCATTAATAACCATGCCCAGCACTTTGAACTCAGGCACCCCTGCTCATCCTGCACAAACATTTCAGTAATTGTTCTGTATTTCCATCACACCGGTGGGTATCCAATTGCATTAACATGCTACGATTTAAATCCAGAAATGAAAAGTACACCGAGTAGAACAGGAGCTAGTACTGTGGTTCATACAGAGCCAAGACATATCTCATAAAAGCGTGGCCGTGTAGAGAACACAGATGCTGAAGTTGCATTCTCTCCCAGCTTCAGGTTAACTCCTCACTGTACTGTATGGCATCTCTTGAAGAACATCATTTCCCAAAAGCCTCCAGAAGTAGACCAGGTCTCGTACCATCAATACAGCTTACAGGAGGTAATTATCACAGTGAAGGTGTTTTCTTAGGGAAGAAGAATCCACTGCTAATGACCAGCAAAGGGGGTTTCTTACTGAGCCCCGGTAAAGAGGACCTCCCGCAAATTGTGACATTTGCTCACAGTATGTTTTTGTATTTCTTCCACCACTTACAACGGCGCAGTTCAGCTGGCAGCCCGGGCTGGCACACTGCTTTTTCCTCGGAAGAGGAGGGGGTATGGCTCTTCTGGCAGCACAGGCTGCCTTATCACCTGACAGTCTCCTCAAGACTGTGGTGCTCACCAGCCCAGAGAGCCTCCACAGGCGCTGCAATCCCTGGAGGGACGGAGTGAGGTCGGGATGACACCACTCCTCGCACAGGCGTGCAGCCCAGCACTTGCTCCCGGCACTTGCTGCTGGAGCCATGACTACACCAACTGGACCTCAGAAGTGGGATCCATATCCATGAAGCCACCGCATCTGGGCTACGCTGATTCATGGATTCTGCTGGCACAGCAAAGGGAGGAGGCTGGTGCATCTCATGTCATATTCAAGATGACTGTCACAAAAACACCACAGGTGAAAAAAACAGATTCTCTAAGCATGAGACTCCTACATCTGTTCAAGCCTGTGAGGTGAGTAAGCGTCCACGCATCTCTGCAATGTGAAGATTCATCCCTGCTTCAGAAATGGGAGATTAAATGTTACCTGAGCAAGCTTGGTATTTTATATGTAAACTATTACATGGTCCAAAATATCTTCTCTGGTTTTTTAAGTAAAATTTCCTTAGTTGAGGCAATGAAGGGAAGAAAGTTTCAAGGTCTAAAATGAGTCTCTTTCTTTGATGTACTCCCTTGTAAAACCATTTCCAGCTGGAGGAACTTTACATTTCCATTCAGATCTCTCTAACTGAATGTGTTGCATACACAGATGAAATTTAAGAAAAAAGTCAACACCTTTGTTCCCTTGTTTTAAAAGAAAAATTTTAAAGGGGAGAGGAGCAAGACTTCAATGCAGAATTACTGGAGCAACACTATACTTACACTGCAACGAAAACAGCAAAGACTTACTGGAGCCCTGTCAAGATATCAGGATTTAAGAACAACAAACAAGCCACACCAGGACGAAGAGGCTGTTTTCGTCCCAGCCAGTGCGAGAGCCATCTGTTGAGAAATTCATTTATGTTGTTGGAGTAACAATTCCACAGCTGTTCTCCATGAATTAAAAAGAAAGTACAAATCTAAAAGAATTGTGTGTGTTTCAGAAGGTGGTTAAAGAGAGTCTTTTTGCTGCATTTCAAAAAATACAAGAAGGGAGATGCCACTGGCAAACTCCTCTTTTTATCTCAGGAGAAAACAGGAAAGCACATCACTTTAATCAAAAATACATCAGTAGTCTTCTATACCTTATAACCCAAGGAACTTAACACAAATTATATCCTGTAACAGATCATTTGAGAACCCTATTAAGGTATGTACACCTCCCAGATAAACTACAGATACATTCAGAATTGAAGATCCTGAATATTACGTGTTACCTGCAGAGGTGGAAATAAGAGAAACAAAGCAGAAGGATCTCCATCCTCTTCCTCAGAAAAAGAACCATTTATCTAGAGCTCTTCTTTTTAGTCAAGAGAAAGCTCCTCTCCAGTTTCTGTTTATTTTAACGACTAGGGCAAGCCTCCTGCAAAATGGCACCTATTCAAATCCCGTAGGAGGACAAGATGTCAGTTTTAATATCCTGTGCCCAAGCTGACTAATGTAATTATTGAAGACCGTACTCAAACCATCTCCGATGGCATCTGAAATGCCCTTGGCTCCCAGTGCAGTGGGCAGATGAAGAAGAGTCTGTATTCAGACTGCTGGCTCCAGATGTCAATCTCGGACAGAGTGATGACCGCTTTTCAGGAGCCAAAGACATGACAGCTTTAGACAGTGAGTACCCTGAATTGTTCGCTGCTCTCTTGAACCTACATGCACATGGTCCCAATCCCTGCCCGCTCCTGTGTAGCTTTAGCTCATTTCTTCCTCTGCCAGCTGTGAGATTGCCACTCTCGTTTCTCCATGAACACCGTGATGAATCAGTGATGGCTGAAGGTGTGCACCACAGCCTTTAATTAGTACCGTCAGCAAAGCATTTTCATAAAGCAGCAAACCTGGACCATCAGGACGCAACCCCGCATAAAGAAAGGGATTGAAATCCAAGCACAACCGTGGAAGATGCAAAATCTAAATGATAATTACTATTACTCTTCCTTGTACAGAAATCTACATATACATTTTTTTTACCCTGCAGGTACCAAAACCATAACTGAAAATAATTAAATGTAGCTCTTTCAGGAATGTTGCCTAATAAATCTTGGCAAGGCAAAGATAAATTATTTCCATTTAAGCCAGACTAATGTGGGAAAGCCTGGGAATGTTAAAAAAAAAAAAAGTAACAATGATTTTAATTTTTTCAAAAAACTAAACTCTTCTGCTTTTAAGAGACTGTCCTCTCAACTTTATGGACTCACAGAACATTACTGGATGTGTAGGCTGTGCAGCACCATAAACTGTAAAGATCAGGGCTACTGCTCCAGGCTAATAGTGTAATTTTCCACTGGATGGTTTTCATTTACAATTCACCTATTGTATCTGGAAGTCTAATTGTAGCCAAGTACATTTTTGGGTTGTTCAAGGTATAATAAAGAACCAAATAGCTTAGAAAGGCAGCTTTAACTTTATAATTAGAAACATTTGCTATTTCAGGTGGCTTCTCCCTAGCATCTTTATAAGTCCCTATTATACCTTTCAGCATGTCATAAAAATAAATTATGACAAGCCGCAGAGTGATTCACAGATACACTAAGAAACAGGGAAGAGAGAAACTACACAGGAGGAGTCTGGATAAACCTGACACAGCAGAGTATCTGGATGCTCATACGAAAAGTGTTTTCCTGTAGGAGTGAGGACAGACGAGAAGTATCTGCACTGGATTCCCAGCAGCCCCATTAAACACAAGGCGAAAATGGAAATTGGTCCCCATTTCGCCATGTACAAGATACCAGTAGGTTTATCAGCACATTTCAAAGGCACATGCAAATGGTGTGCCTTGGTAGCTACCACCCCAGTGTAACCTGGCAGCTACTATGTGCTGGAACAGCTAGAGATGCTCCACCAACCACTCCACAGCCCCAGTTAACCCTAACACTCCAGACTCCTCAGCGCTGCTGGCAGCAACCGGACCCCTCCTAGGAAAAGTGACTGAGAGCAGCCTGTAGGGCTGGGGCCATGCAGTGCCTCCACGTTAAACATTAACTTGTGAAAACAGATCTGTTGCTGGTAGGGAACGGTGAGTTCACTGTCCTGGGGGAAGGCCAACATTGCTTGCCTTTGCAGCTAGTCTGGTGAGATCAAGAGCGAGATTAGTACAAGGTGTGTTTCACAAATAATTTTTTATATGGGTTCTGGTATAGCAGGAATTGGTCTTCATGAAAATCTGTCGTTTTCTGTCCAAATACCTTTCTAATGACTCCTGGTTATTGTCTTTGCTGGAGTGGAACTGGCAGTTCAAATGTGAAAGGTTTTCTACCATCTCATCAGTTCTCCGACTCCATAATTTGCCTCCTTGAGGGCTATGAAAACCATGCTACGGAGGACGCATAAAGCAGAAGCTTGAATTTAAAAGTCAGTTGTTCCAAGACTCTGGTCGTAGTGGAACGGTGGTTGAATGAAAAGATGAGTTTTCTTCAACTTTATGGAATTTAAGACCTAACCCTTTTCTACTGTTGCCCCTAAACTGGATGCTAAGGAGCAGTGAGGAACAGCAGGCATTTCTGATTGCTGTATTGCTCTGCTGTGTATCAATGCAAGTGATTTTTTCTTTAAAATGTACAAAGCTATCACTGCCATTCCAGAATATTCAAGCAAGGACCACATATCAACTCTTCTAAAGATTCTCTCTCTCTGTTTCCCTGCTAGCCCAGTTTGGATATTGCTACAAGTGTCCTGAATGACATGGGTGACACAGATAAACCCTCCTGAAGGCCACGTGTCACAAATATCCTGTGAACAGTCACAAAAAGGAGGTCAGGAATTTAATAAAAAAAACGAAAGCAGAGATGGACGTAAACACCAGACCGGACACCGCTTCTTCCAAGAAGATCTGTGTGGCTGCCGAATCCTCCTGCTGCACTGCTACGAGCTGTGTATGGACAAACAGCGTCCCCCTGTCCATCCAGCCGCAGGCAGACAGCGCTGGGTGCGCAGCTCTGGATGCCAGCAGTACATGGGTCTCCCCGGTCAGATTGCACACATGTTCAGTCAGCAGAAGGACATGGCTTGGGGGATGTTTTTCTTCCCTTTCACTGCTATTCTTTTGGGGTGTTCTATCTAAGTGGACACATCGCTGACTGCTGTTTTTTGTTCTGTAGCTTTTATGGGTACGGAGATTTCGATGCTTAAGACGCAAAACAAGACTGCAGACCACGCTCTGCTTGCAGTCCACCAAGGAAACCTGGAGAAAAACCTGTTCTTTTAATGGCATTGCTTGAGTTTTACATTAGTGCAACAGCATGCTTCCGCAGCCCCCACTGCCTTGTTAAGCGCTCTCATCGCTGTCAAAACAAAATTACATGAGAGGAGAATGTAACATCACAGACGAAGTTCTCTTCTTTCAGTATATAAGAACATGAACGTCTCTATACAATCAACATTTAAAAGGTATGTTTCCATTTAATATCTTTTGTATTGAATTCCCATTAGGCTGCCTAGCCAGGTAATGTGTTTAAACGTGAAGAATATTGAAGAGATGACAGGAGCCAGTTATCTTGATTCTTACGCCTAAAAGTGAGAAATCCTGAATCCTACAACCGTATTTACATTTATTACAAAGAAAGGAAAATTCTGACTTTGCAACCCGAGGAAACATTAGCTCTAGCCTAAGGAAGGAAGCTAGGAGTTAGACAATTTGATAAATTCTGTGACTCTGTTGATGGGGAATGTTTAACAAGAGATTAAAATTAAAATTCTCACAAGTTTCAAAATAAACAAGGGGTTCAGAGAAGCTATCAAACATACTACTGCCTGTTCCCACTAAACAGGCTGCAGTGGACGGACAGGCTGCAGGAAAAGCAAAGATGCTCAGGACTTTTGCAGAGAGCGGTGCTGTAACTCTCCCTCCTGCTGTGCCCAGGCCCGCAGAGCTCCCTGGATGCAGGGCATTCCAGATCACATTCTCCCAGTTACAAGGGCTTTAAAAATGAGACTTTTATCTATTATAAAATACACTCTTGGTTTAATATGACCAGCTGTGTGATGAAATGATGTCCCATGTGTCTTGCTGTGTTCATACCTGCTTTAACACATCTCTGCCCACAGCAGGTACCGGTAGCATGTGCAGAGCAGTGAGATCCACCTACAGAACAGAGGTGTCTAGATCTCACCTTAGGCTTAGATACATAATACACACAGAACAGCAACTGAGTGGCCATCCATTCATTCCCTGCGACGTGTATCAGACTAACTAGTATCGCCCCAGGAATATTCAGCAGAGTGCGGGGTTTGGTTTATTATATCCAGATTTGGCTTCTTATATCCAGACAGCACTACTGGCTCTCAGTGTTTAAACTCACTTGAATGTGACAAGTTCCTCCTATGTTACCGGCTGGCCACGGTCATTCTAAGGATCACTACCTCTCTTGCCACACAAATCACCTCTGCAGGCAAAGGATCAGCCACATGTCCCAAGATAGGTGTTTCTGTAGTTTATTTTATACAGCTGTCAGGTTAAAACCTGTCTGCAAGATCCCCTAAAGCAGAAGCAGGTGCTCTCTAGAGTTATTTTCTTCAGTAGTTAGCATTGCCTTGCACGTCAGCTAACATGGGGGCAGTTTTATGCCTGCAGTGCTGTTGTCCTCATTTCCATGCAAGGCTCTGACAACTTTCCCACCTCCGGACCAGCCACAGTGCTGCATCATCATGTCAGCAGCTCCCAGCTCATCAGCAAAAAGAAACTGAGGGTTTTCTGAGGCCATTATTCAGGTTCTCCCTGAGGTTATCTCTGAGACCAAGAGATAAAAGAGAAGATTTTAAAAAAGCCATTGTAAAATGGTTGCAGATAACATGTTTGTGCTAGCAGGCTCCAGCTGACGGGGAGGAAAGCGTAACTCTAAGCCATTCAAGAGTTAAATCATGCCACTGAGCATATGGAAAGTGTTTTAGGGCCATAATAATAATACACCGGCAATAATGATGGGCAACAGACACCTAGTTATCTCAACTGCCACAGTTTACAGAAGTTTACAGAGAAGAACAAAGAAAGAATTAATTTTCTTTCAAGCTTGTGGTATCTCTAATAGGATTCCGAGGCCTAAGGTAGAGAATAAGAAATGCACAGAAGAGAAATGGAAATGCTAGAGATTAACTAATTTTAGAATCAACCACACGCTGTTTGCTTGCAGCTGGTGAGTGACCTTTGCATTATTCTCAGCTAGCAGGAAATTCCAATCTACGTTAATAAGCAGAATATTGTTCACTCTTCCAACACAGCTTGCTTTAAAGGTTTTCTTGCACGCACAGTCCTCAGTCATTTTCTACCCACTTCTTCACATTGTCTGCTCATCTCTATGCACCTGAATCAGCGCAGTGGTTTGCAACAGTGCTAACCACCATGCGGCTGCTCTCTCAAATGAAATACTCTACTTAAAGCGTCCTATACAGAAATGGAGAAAGAGGGCTTCTTCACCCTTCATAGCTATGCTGCAACAGGCATTTCCAGATGGCCACTGCTACAAGACAGTTACTTTCAACCAAGGATTCACCCCAAATTTTCTGAGAGGAGTGGAGGATTTCATGGATGATTAGATGAAGACAAATGGGGTGCCATTTGTTGCGGACGTAAAGTTCTCATTAAACTCAATAATGGCTGCACACAGACGTGACTAGATTTCCAGATTTTGGCTACAACCTGCTGAAATATGAATTCAAGCTTCAGATTGTTTTCAGCTGCAACTAAGCATTTAAAAAGGAAGCAGCAGCACGGTGCCGAATCACTGTCTTCAAAATGTAATTGGACAAATGTTCTAAATATACTTCGATAGATATATCCTTCTGGTCTTCTTCCATACTGCAGAAAGCGTGTCTGCGCAAGGTATTGAGGCATTCTCCACTTGAGTATTACAACTAACTGAGAGTGATGGCAATAATCCTGCCCATGCAGTGCCTTCTCCCTGCTTTGCCTCACATGCACAGGGTGTTCTGCTGCCTCAAGCAGTGGCTGCATTTCTGCAGAAGGGAAAGTGAGCGTCACTGCAAGGAACACTGAATGACATTCTATAGTTTCTCCAGACTACTGGATACTTAACTACAAACAAACAAGGGGAATTCACCACCACATCCAGTAATTCAATGGGCCTTCTAGCAGATAGTGGGAAACATTTGTTTGGATGCTGGAAAGCCAGTCCAGGTTACATGTAGGCATTCCCATTTGACAATGGACCCAGGCCCATGTTTTGGTTCTGCGCAGGATCTCTAGTCACCTTCACCTCATTTGGGAAGATCAGTGTCAGTGTCATCTTTCACGCCTTAGCCATCCATCCCTCTTCCAAACACAGGCTGGTGGCTGCAAATGCCCCCCTGCTCCTCTCTGGCCTGTTGCTAGGCTGCTGACTCACAGCATGACTTACTGCCAGTGCATCCCTCCCTTCCCTCTTTCTCTGGCTGAGAAGAAACACAAGCTGGTTGATGTTTGCAAGGACCTCTGGAGGTGATCTGGTCCAACATACCCTGCTTAAGCAAGGCCACCTGGAGCCAGATGCCCAGGATGATGACAAGATGGCCTTTGAACATCCCCAGAGAGGGAGGCTCTGCCGCTATGGAAAATGTGTGCCCATGTTCCACCAGACAGGAGTATGTTTCTGTTGCCTTCCACTACCTGCATTCATCTCCAAGAGAAGAGCAAACTGAGGCAGGCCAGCAAGTGCTTGCTCCATTGCACTGAAGTGGGGAGTTGCCTTGCAGAGGTCAGCGGTGAAAATTCCTGCAGCAGTATTAAGCACAGGAATCCTGTCTTACACTAGGTCTGAGGTGCTCAAATCCCATAAGCATACACTCTTCCTCTTTTCTAGTACAAAGACATTTAACCAGCTAGGGAAAACAGCCAATTAAACATTTCCCTGCAGGTCATAACCATAGCTAGAAATTCTTAATTAACAAGTTAAAACTCATTTACAAAAGGCTTATTAACATTTTTAGGACCAATATACTCAGCTTGCCAATCAGAAAATAGCCTGAAACACTGCACGGGAGTCACCAGATTAGAAGGCGGTCAGCAGATTTACCTCTTTTACATCTGACTCTTTTTACTTTTGCATTCATCTCAGCTCACATATAGCAAGTTTCAGAAGGAAACATCTAAGCTGCTGAAGGTGTATTTATCCCAGAGGTTTTTTTAAATAATTAAAAGAGCTTTCAAAGCTGTAGCTTATCACTGGGTTGGAAACTATGTCAAGGTGTTTACTGTCCAAGACAACGATTTGAAGGTTTTGAATCATTTAAGGGCCAGTGGCTTCAACTGATCATGAAAATACAAAGGCATTAGACTAAAAAAAAAATGACTTGTCAATTTTCCAATTCCTTTCATAAGATTAACCCTGGTGCCTTTATGTTGTAAGGCACTGATGAAGGATGACAGAGCTTTTCACCTTGGTGCCCTGGTTTAAATCGTAGATTTTATTCACAGTCGCTTATGTAGACCAATACAGAAAGAAGCAGTAGCCCAGGACTCAGTCCCTAATAGAGAGATGACCACACCTGCCCAAAAAGCAAACTTTCCATGTGAAAGCAGTGAAGCTCTGACCCTGCTGCTTCTGCATGTCAGGCAATGCAGTGCTGTCCTCCATCTGCAGGCGGACAGGACTTCTGCAGCTGCTTGTCCTCTACTCACCAGCACCACAGCGAGAATAGACTTTCTGGGTATACCTCTGTCAGGGTGGAGAAAAGAATCCTGAACAGCAAAACTTAACAAAACCAGCTCTGTTTTACTCCACTGATTTTGGGACAGTTTGATGAGCAGCTATCAGATACTGAAAAAGACAGATCAAAAAAAAGAATGGGGGAAAAGACACGGGAAAATCTCTCTTGTTCACAACCCAAACAACATGGCTTCAAAGATACAATGCTCCTCCTTTCCAGCAATGAAACCAACTAGAAGATCCAACTCAGATACCTTATTTTCGAAATTAAAATAAATGGGGCTCCACCATACTAAAGAGCATGACCACTTTAGCGGGAATACTCACATCTTTTAATTGCAGCAGCAGCTGTGGCAGACAATGCAATCTCTCTCCCACAGTCTTTTGTCCCAGCTCCAAGATATCAGGTGCATAAGTATGTTTCTTGAGCCCTATATGAGCTGTAAAACTGCTGTGCTACTTCACCTATCCAGCACTCTGACACATGGATAACACATGTCTGAGTTTCCCACAGCTTGTGCCCTTTTTTGAAGGTCAGACAGGTATGCAACCTTGGAGAAAAGGGGAATAGGTTTCTGGTAGAATGAATGTTCCCTTGTCCTCAAGCACTGCGTCCTCTCTCCTCTCCCTTTCCCCCATGCTCAGCCAGCTCGGAGGATACTGCCCTGCTCCAGCTACACACAGCCAGAAAGAAAGACCCCAGGAGGACGAGGGTTTACAGATCACGACAACTTACATTTCATAGCTCCATCTGAACAGAACAAGATGAGCCTCCCCTGCACCACAGTGTTACAGAGAGCAGCTCTGAAATCTAAGACAATGGGAGAAAAAACACATTCACCGAGACCCTTCCTTCCCTATTTGAATGAAGCAGCCAATGAGTTGTTAGCAAAACCACCCCTAGAGCTGCAGCCTGGTGGCAGAGGCAGGAGAGAGCTGGGAGGGACACCTTGGGCTGTGCAGAGAGAACAGCTTTTTTTCCAGAGGGAGAAGCACAGCACAGTGAACTGCCTTCTCTGCAGAAGTGTCTGAGAAAGCGAAACTCAGTGTGCCAGGGCTCAATCTATCAGCGCCATGTGCGGTGGAGTGACTTTTCAGCCCATGGCATCATGGCTCACCGACTCATCTGACCCACCCCTGATTCGGCTACTGCTTTCACAGCCTCTCTGCAGGCTGGAAACATTTAGGGCTTCCTTGTTATCCACCGTATGAGAATGTGCTTGCACAAAGTTCCCATGGCGTGAAACATGCTGAGATCATTAGCCAGCACTGCTGTGAGAAGCAGATGGTTTGCACCGAATCTGGCCGGTAAGGCTGCTAGTTGCACCCGTCGCTGCCCACGCCAGGTGAGGGGCCTGAAGAGGGACCGCTCTCAAAGCCAAGCTTCCAAGGCACCCAAGGCACCAAGGGACAGGCACATGCTACCGAAGTTGGGTGACAGATGACTGTGCAAGGGCAGAATCATTGCACTTCACCCCAGAACACTGGAGCTGCAGAGAGAAATTAATTTTTATTTTGACTTGGATTTTGAAATGAATTCATACAAGCAAAAAAAAAAAAAGACCTCTGCTAATGAAAATGAAGCACAGCAGGACCTGAGTGGCTATACTCTGTTATGATATGATGGACAGCTAATTCATTTAAAGGGTCTGAAATACTAGTGCAGGGCTCTCCAACATGGTTCTTCTCCCAAACACATCCTCCATTCAATCTAAGTCTGTGCGGGAGAGGGAAAAGCCAGTATTATTGTAACTGAGGCTTTCACAGAGCAATTTAATCCGTTGCTTAGGTTTTTATTTTTTTCATCTTCTGCCTGAAGGAAATCACAATCTATGATTTAAACGGGAAAAAAAAAAAAAAAGACACAGCCAATCTACAGAGGAACATTGGGCTAGTGGGGACAACAGGAGATGCATCAGAGAACCAGAAACAAAGAAGCAGAAGCACAGGGTGGAAGGAATAAGCTTACAGCTTCAAAAACAAGATGGAAGTTAACAAAACATGATGCTCAGAGGGGTCCTTCTGAATCATCTCATACAGTCCTGACCCCAGGTGCTGTGCCATCACGTGGTCGAAGTTCACCCCTCGTTAACATGCTTTGTACCTTATAAGTTGTTACTTTGCTGGTTGTTAGATTACACCGTTCCATAGCCATTTTTTTTTCTCTAAAAATCAACCCTTCTGATTTCCTTTTAAAAAAAGTAACAGGCTGTTCCCTGATCAGGAAAACTAATGAATCCTGGTTGCACAAAGATTTGTTTATTTTGCTCTTTAACCATCCTCTCCCCAGCTTGTGGCAATATCCCTCCTGGATCAGCACTGTCAGGAAGCAGAAAGCATCACTTGGACCCGGCGAGAGCCAGGAGCGCATGGCCCGGCTTGCAGGCAGCTGCCATGCAGATCCCAGGCAGAAGCTGGAACACAGGAAATTCCATCTCAACATAAGGAAAAGCTTCTTTACTTCAAGAGTGACAGAGAACTGTAACAGGCTGCCCAGAGAGGCTGTGGAGTCTCCTCCTCTGGAGATACTCAAAACCCATCCGGATGCGTTCCTGCCCAGACTGCTCTAGTTGAATCTGCTCTGGCAGGGGGTTGGACCAGATGATCTCCAAATGTCCCTTCCAACCCCTGCCATTCTGTGATCCCATCCTGCCTGAATTCTGTCCGTCCTTCCAAAAGCATGGCACTTGTTTGGGTCTTTTCTACCCTACTACTGTTTTTCAGTGAACCTGAAATATGGCATCCTAATTATCTTTGGAAAAGAGCTTTAAAATTGGTTTGTATCAGCCAACGAAAACACGTCAGGGGAAAATAGACAGACTCACTGATGCATAAGCCTGCTATCCTTCTGCAACCAAACTACATTATGGAGGCAGGCTCTGCACTTCAGTAATCATCTCATGACACACCTTCATGTTTCCATGTGTTGCTGAAAATATGCTGCCATTTTCCTCCGTGCCACAGAGGTGCTTCTAAGCACCACTTACCAGAGCTAAGAAGTGGGGCAAATCAATGGCATTCTGGGCATTCACCTACATTTTAATCAAAATGATGAAATGCACAATAGCATTTACCCCTAGAAATATGAACAATATTTAAAGATTGAAACATAGTTGGCTTTTCTGCACATGCTTCAAAAACTGGAAGAAATTAGTGAGAGGTTTCCTAGGGTCACCGCTCTTTCCCCCTCTCCTCATCCCCATCACGCATCCATCAAGATACAGCCTCTGTATTAAAGTCCTTTTCTATTAGCCCAAAGCTATAAAAATACGAGTTTTTAATTTCTAATTAGACTCATTAGACACAGATGTGCTTCTTCCAAACCCACTCAAGCATTTATAAGGGTCAGCCTACTTGGTAATCTGGTTCTGCATAGAAATTAAAGCATGGCTCCACATTTGGAAACCAACTCTAAAAATATCACTGCAGAATTCAAAGTTAGCAAATCTCAATGGCCCAGATCAAACATACACCATTTAGTTCTCTAGGAACATTTTCCTGGTGAGCAGCATGCAATGTAACCCTGTGGCAGGATCCCTTCCCTTGTGAACTGTTGAATGCTTTTAAGGACTCACAGCCATATTCTGCCAAATGGGTAATTGTTGTGTCAGAGACTGCATGATTTGGCCTGCACCATTTCCACCACAAGTGATGATGAATGAAGCAGCATGATGATCTTATGTGATCATCCAGTTCTGGACTGAGCTGTTCTTATAAAAAAAAGTATCCTCCTGCCAAGGCAGGAGAGCTAACCTAACCAGCAAATGTGGAAGAATAACACCATCACAAGTCAGGAGCGCTCTTAGGCTGAAGCTTTGCGAAGCCAACGTCACCCTTTCTAGTTTAGAGTTCCATCTCCTTATGCCCAGTTCTTTTCCTTATTTGCTCTGTACCCTACCCACTTCAAAGTTGTTCAGTCTTACAGAGAACAAAACCCAACAACTTCCTCCAGTAAACTAGCCTTTGAATCATAGAAATATTGGTGGTAAAAATTTGTTGACTCACTAAGAGTCAGAGAGAGGTGGGAGGCTTCTTGGAAGAACATGCCTGCCCTATGCACAACTGTGGCCCTTTCCCCCCAGTTGCACAAAGCGCACTGTATTTTGTCTACGGTGATGCTAACACAAGGATTTTCAGGCCCCAGACTGCCCAGAAAATCCAGCCAATCATCCCAGCACTGCAATAAGCCAGGACTGATGAACTTTATACCTTAAGATTAGGACCAAAGCTGAAGACACTGTATAATACAATGATTGTTAGCCCATGGGCAGCTATTTCTAGGAGGAAAGTTCATTCTTCTTTTTGCAGTGATTTCATGAAAAGACATTATTCTATGGCGAGAGAAAACCCAACTGTATTATAACACCTGAATCTCCAGCAATAAGCTTTAGGCAACAGCAAGTAGTGCAAATAAATGTTTATTAATGAGAACAACAGAAACTTAACGAACAGAACATGTTGAAACAAGGCTGCATAAACTTTTACAGAACATCAGAGTGGAGATCTGGCTGTGCTGTACCGATCAGAAGAGCATGAAGGCACAGGGCTTCACCAGGTTAGAATGACCTGGTACGTAGAACTGGCAAGGGAAAACACATCTTTGCTCCTGGCAGCCTATCCTTTGCAGCGCTGGTTGTTTTCATTGCCTTGAATTGCAAGGTAAAGATAGCAGGATAAGTTTAAGTGATTTTTACCCGTTGTTAATATCAGTGACTTAAAAATAAAATCAGTGAGCATGGAACATAAATTTAAGTCATTGACTAACTTCCCATTTATGTATTAGTTTTTACTCTGATGAGTGGTCTCTCTTAATTTTTCAGACAAGGTTAACTTTCAATTTGCCACTAAATCTAGTCTTACATCATAGTTACTATTTTTGCTACTGGTAACAGTCTGCATACAAAAGTAAGCACCCATCATTATGTTTATCCTGTCTTTGGTGTCATGATAAATTAATCTGGTTTCCCTCCCCCCAGATTCCTACTGTTCTGCTGAAACTATATTTGAATGCAAATTGAAGGTCAAGTGCAGAAATCCAACTTTTAAAAAGCAATGAAAAGTCTTAAAAGCACTGCACATGTAAGATTATAAATGCACATTTTGAATCAATGTGTTGGAAAATTGGTGAAATTTCTGACCACGGGTCCAACAAGATTTCAGAACAAACAGGTCTCTGCCTCAGACTTCTTTCACAGTTTGAGGAAAAGTAAGCTTTCTTCCCTTTACCAAGTCTCAATTGATTTCTCAACTGTGAAATTATTATTCAGCTAGTTCTGCTTAGTAACCTGAAAATCTCTCTCATACCCCTGAAGAGACAATTACCAAAGAAGCTGAGGCTTTGCATACCAAACCTAGGTACCAAGTGTTCAGATAGTGACTTTTCCAGTTTGCTAGTTTGACTGTGAAGTGTTGATTTTATGTGTTCTTCTGAATGTTTCATTTATACAGTAGCAAGTTTCTTTCACGCAGGTTGATTCTGAAATAAATCTTTGTCTTGAATCCTTAAAATAACTGATTACATATTTAAAATGAAATTCAATTACCTTAGCCAGTGAAAAGCCTGTCAAGTTCCATATGACTACGTGTTACCACCCGACAGACTTCACTTGGTTGAGACTGCAACAATGAGCAATAAAATCATAATCCAAATTTCTCCAGCAAAGCAGAGCCTCTGCATGTCTCTTCGTAATTTCCCTTCCGCTACACCCCCAAGCATTTCCCTCTATCACCTTCCTCTTTAAAAGTGTGTGTAGTAACCACTACATTCCCTACTTCTGCAGTAATATTCCCTGAAACTGTCTTTAAACTTGGATATAAAAGTGTATCTCTGCTTAACTGTCTCTTTCACACAGAACCTCTATAAGTGCATGCTTGAAAGAAGGAAAGTTGAAGAGTGTCAGAGAACACTCTGACAACTAACCAGACACCTCTGAAGCCTCGCTATTTGTCTCCAGGGTGCAGAAATGTGTCTTGTTCAGATTGGAACAGGACACGCATACATACCTAACCAGATGCTCATCTCTTCCAGCAGCAGAAATAAGTACTGTTTATTCAAAGAAGTGAAAAAAAAACCCCAACAATGTGAAGCCTTGAGTATTTGTAGGAAAAACAACCGCCTCCATTTTTGAATTCTGTTCTGCTGATGACCAGGTGTTGAGAAATGCACCGCAAATTAAGAAGGTACCCCAAAAGCAGAATCGTTAATGCCTTAAGTGATTAACTGAGTGACTTATCTTCCCATGAATGTATTGAAAAGAATTTCTCAAAGTGACATTTAAAATAGGGTGGCCAAAAAAGCTGGGTGTTGCTCAAACATAAAGGTATTTTTAATGCTGCAACTGCTTTTGGTTTCTGACATGTTGATTCTGGTATCTGTACTGTGAAGGGGCTGGCCTTGGCTGTGCAACCCACTTTACAGGGACAGGAAAGAAAAACAGGGGTCTAGCAGAAGAAAGAGGCTTCTCTTCCTGCAAATTCTGAAAAGGGAGGTAAATTTATTCTGATTTGTTTAGAAAAAGATGCTGGTGCTGAGAGAACCACAGCCGTCATCAGCCAGAACTAAAATGCACCCCCAATGCATATACCAGCTTAACATTCCCTGGAAAAGCTCCCTCTGTCCCACCAGGTTTTGGTGGCAGGTTTGTGTCTACCAAGGTTTCAGAAATTCTGACCTTGGAAAAGATTTGACTTTCAAGGGCTGTGCCTTCGCACCAGAAGCCTTGTTAGAGGTCACCACACTCTGGTATTTCTTCATCAACCTATTGCTGCCTAATTACAGCTTAATTGCTGCTTTCATGGCAGAAATCACATCCCAGTGAAAACCCAACAAGTCTGTGGCTCCCTCTTCTGTGTGTGTGGCTGATGGATGGGTTGTCGCTTTGAAGTTCTCCAGGGGCTCTTGTCCTCTGCTTTGCTACCACTTGTCATAGATGTGACAGCCTGTGTCACATCTCAGGTGGTCCCATGACCTGTGTGCTGGTGCCTGCTGTCACCCCTTGCCAACAGCTACACCTTGTCACACAAAAAACTCTTACAAACCTCGGCTGGGAAACTGCAAGCCACGTTTCCTCAGCTGCTTCATCTGCAATCTGTTGCAGGCGCACACAAAGCTTGGTGGCTCTCACACCAAGGACACAAACCTGCACTTGCACACCAACACACTTGGCTGTGCCCCAGGATTTAAAGTAGGATCTGACCCCACAAAAATCTGAAGTAATGTGTGAGGACAGCAGTGGGAGGACTGGCAGCAAGGAAGATTGCTTGAGAAAGGCATGTTTAGTGATATCTTTGAAACTAGATGATTTGTAGAACTATGTAATGCAAAATACTGGCATCTTAATCAAGAAAAAAAGTCTCAAACAAAACAACTCCTTGCGCAGGAAAGGCTCAAATCTCTGCTGAGCACAACTGTATGGATTAATTATACGTGAACAAGAGCGCTACATCATGGAGCTGAGTGCCTTAGACTGGCCAGGAAATACCATCCCAAGTTCAGTCCTTTGGGGCGACTTGCCCTCGAGAGACAAAACCCTGCATAGCAGCTCAAAGTCAGAACCAAGGCACAGCAATACTACAATCAATTGGCACCAACTTTTTACAACAGTTTTTTTTCCATACAAGACACTGCCCAGCAAAGGTATGGCAGAAGCTTCTATTTTATCTCACACATTTACTGTATTTGATGTGACTGTCCTGAAACAAATACCTAGGACAAAAAGTCCTGTGTAGTTGCTCCTTTAAACATAGCCCTCCAAAAGCATGTGGAGGAATCTTCACATAAGTCTTGGTTTGCCCACTCATTCATTTACTTATTTTACAGGTATAGTCAAGGCATACAGGTAATTTAAAACCCTTTTCTGAAGGCTCTCAGAAGAGCATTGTGGAGGTCTTCCATTGGTTTCCAGTTGCCTCCGGAGCCTAGTGCACCATGGCAGCATAGGAGTTACCTACAGAAGTCACCAAAACGATTTGAAAGTTTACTGAGTAAAATTCTTTCAAGCAAGAATAGAACAGATCCCAGAGGATCCACAGAGCTTGCCCTGTTCTGAAACAATTTTCCAACAGCTGCAGGATGCCAAAAATCCTCCTCCCGAAACACGCTCCAGACAGTTTTTTTACAAGGGAACATGGCAGCATTGCTGGCAATCTCCTGTTACTCTGCAAAAGCTTTAGAGACTGCTATCAGTAATCACTGCCTTGCCCAAACCGGAAAGATATGCAACTCCATGCAATATCCTGTAGTGCTTAGAGGTTGCTTGGAAATTTAATTACAGTTTAGTTCGGCAAGTAACTGTTAAGAGAAACCAAGTTTTCTTCCCTATTTTTTAAGCTAAGACACTTGTGCCCAGCTTTCCACACTGCCACTCCTGCCCAGTTTTCCACAAAACCACATCCTTTAGGACCCATAAAACTAAAGTCAAATAAGTGAACATAAAAAAAAATCTCCCTCCATAATCTCTCTCCACAAGTGTAACCTCTCTGGAAGCAGCTCGAATATGTTAGTAAGTGAAGACACATAACCAAGAGGCAATACAACCTCTGCATGACTGGCATGCACTCCTGCATAGCTTAGAGGCAAATCTCTTCCACGTAGCTAAAAACAAATTCAGTGCTCTGAGGGACTTGCTACTATCTAAGTTACTGCAGTGCAGCTGAAAGACAACTCCACTTAGCTTTAAGCAAGCTACCTGAGGTATATTTTCATCATAAAAGCACAAAGCTCACTGAAGGTTAAATTACCTGCCTTTTGGGACAGACCTTGCAGTCCTGCAGGGCTCTGTGCTGGGATGCCTGGACAGAGACGCTTAGTTTAACATTAAGGCATCTCTACACTATGCTGTAGTTTTTGACGTGGTTACAGCACAGACGCACCCTCAGATGTTCCTAGAAATGGAGGACAGTGTGGAATACCCATTCATTTTCCCACCTGGTTGTAACAGCCACCACCACCGTGAAGCGAAGCAATGCCTATATAACATCCTATCCCACAAAGGACAGTAGGTTCCTTCCACGAAAGGGCCTTAAGAAACCCGTTAGAAGAAAACAATACATGGCTCATAATGAAAGATATAGTTACATCCCATGTCAGTTAGCTGAAAGAAAAACAGACAAATCAGGAAGTTGTAAGAGAAAAATAAATATTTTTTATTTCTTGTAAAGGCACACTCATATACTTCTTGTCTATATTTTGGAATTGTAGGTACTGTATTAAGGCAGCTTGTAACGTCCTGTCTGTAGAAACAAGGAGTGGTGGCTATTCAGCAAGAACAGGGGATGTGGATGTCACACTCATGCCTCAAAAGGATGTTTCTAGCCTATGATGGCTGCTGACTAGCATCTGACTTCAGTGAGAACAACCAGAAGGTATGAAGACAAAAATCAATGCTGAAATATCACATTAGAGATCACCTGTGGAACACAAGTGTCTAGCACTGAGCCGTAAAGTTCCCTATACTGTTTCATTGCCAGTATCGGATTAATTTTTCTTTGTGTTGTTTTCATTGGAGAATTCCCACTGCTTCCAGGACAACCATGATCTGCTGAGCTTCAAAGGAAAGTTGTTGTGACCAGCCTATTCATTTACTCTTGTTTCACTCTCACCTACCTTGTCAGTTTGTTAGGAAGGTGGCCAGTACCTCCACAGGTAGACCTGACAGAATCTTGGAGGCATTGCTGGAGTGTAAACTCAAAATTCATTTTTTAACCTTAAATACACTGTGAGCATTGTGTGGTTCCAATATGTTTGCCCCTGACCACCCAGGAAGCAGAGGAAAGACAGACCTGAACAGAAAACCTATTCCACAGTGGAAAGACATTTAAAAAATAATCAATTGAGAACAGACATCTAAATCCCTGATCTTGTTAGCATTGCTTCTGTATACTCACAGGGCTGTCAGAGCTTGCTTCATCTATGGGAAGAAACCTTGTTTCTAGCAGAAAGACCATGGAAACATTGAATATAAATCTAATACTCAGTAAATTTACAATGTATTGGTTGCCTATAGCAACAAAAGGGCACTATTGCCAGACTCTACTTAACTCAGACTGCAATTTTAATCAATATTAATGGAGTGTACATCCAATCAGATGTTTTGTCTTGACACAAAGATGAATTTAAGTACAACTATCTGGTTCAAGAGCTGTTTTTCTAACACCCAGACCTGGTTATTTATGAGAATAGTTAAAGATTCAGTGGTACAGCACCACAAAATTACCATGTTTTTAATCAACACTGCATAGAGAAAATTTAAACCTTACGAAGAAAAATCATTTCTACTAAAGAAGAGACTTTAAATTTGAGGTTTCTACTGTCTGCCACTTCTTTCTCTGGAAAGCAGGAGCCGCTATCTAGTTTCTTAACTATAGCTCTTTTGAGAGACAGAAGGGCCCACAGAAGCCCAGAGTGCCACCAAAGAGGGCTACAGCTGGGCTTTCGCAATATATCAACATGATGAGTTTTCACAATAATGGGGCACATCACCTCAAATGGACCATGAACGTCTTTCTTGGAAGTTTGGGCAAAAAGTCTCTTCCCGATGAGCCAAAAATGTGCTCAGTGGAGGTTTCTGTGACTCTTACCCACCTTCTACACATTTTGGGACAGAATTGAAACCCTCCACCATCAGTTGTCCAGATTCATCCCTTTGTCAATAGTTTTTTAGCAGACAAGTTCAGAGATAGCATAGATTCAAACAATTTGGAAGAGAGAAGAAAGGTTTTGCTTTGTTTTTAAAACGCCTCCCTTCAGCAAACCACAGTGGATGGAGCTTGGGTGCAATTTTTACCTTAACCAGGGAAGAAGCTTTCCCCAGGGTAAGGCCAGAAGGTGGAAACAATTTGCCAGCTGCAAACAGCAACGCCCACAAAGGGGGTATAGCAGTTGACGCGAGCAGGTATGATAGTTTTAGCTGGTTGCCACAGATCAGACACACACTGCCTACATCCCAAGTCCTATACATGTGCTTCTGGAGTAGTCCACAACCTTAATTTCTTTTTACAGCTAAATGCGTACCTGCTATGCCAGAACTGCAAAACAACCGTTTACAGAAAGGCTTTACCCTGCAAGCCCTGAAGTACTCCAGCTTACCCAAACTTGTCAGAGGCCTGCAGGTAGCAAAGGAACCGCCACATACACCTCCCCCCATCCGCTAGATGATTAGCCAGATGGCAAGCCTGTAAGAAAGCTACCATGAGACAGTCCATATTCCTGTTCACTGGACCCTGTAATGCAGCTTAATTTCTCCAATCTAAATACCAAGCTCTGAAAGCTGCTATTTCTCTTGCCCATTTTCTAGATAACATTAGGATTCCAGAAGAGAACTGTTTGTATTAAAAATAGGATGTGTCACATTAAGCCACTGGTGTGTTCTATAAAAGCCCTCAAAAAGCTTTTTAAGAAAACACTCTAGAGAATACTGGCTTTTCTTCTTGCTACTACCTGGCCTTTGCATTCAAGGGTATTCAACGCAGTGAAGCCTACCCTGCAGTTGAGTTCCAGTGAGGAAAGTCCTGACCCAGCACCACAAACATTGCTAAATCTGTAGAAACCTTTCTCTGAGCTATGAGAAAGAGATATGGACTTCAAAGAGCAGCTCCTCTGGAGATCAGAAAGAACCCCTGCTAGTTGCTTTACCAGCAACTTTTAACCCAGCATCATGAATTTGTTTTCAAAAGCTTTAGCACAAGAGTCACTCAATATGCAGCATGAGGCACAGCCCAACAGTGGGGCTGGTCAGTGTCCTCTGACATTTCCTGGCAATGTATGGACACAAACTCATCTCTGGCTATAACATTCAAGACAGTTATTGAAGACTGGCCATTGTACTGGAAGGATAAAACTTGGTTTTTCTTAAAGTGAAAAGTGTGTGCACTATTACTGCTAGCCAATGTACTATGAAACCCTTTCTGTTTTATTAGAGAAATGTCATGCAACCATTTCTTTTAGATATTTGCATTGACACTTAAAGTTCTAATATTTCACCCAGTACAGTTACTGCTGGAAGGAAAACACCTAGTAGCCAAAGAAAGCTTGGTGCAGTACTAAAGCCAGCACCTAGTACCTGAGACTGAAAAACCAACTAGAATCACATTCGGCATCTCAAGTAGAACTAATCACAGGAACCTTCCTACCAGGAGAAGTTACTGGGCTTCAACAACCCAAAGCAACATGTAAGATTAAATTGGTCTCCACTGGAGGCTGTAAGAAACTCAATCACTCTTTCATATCAATCTGGTAAAAACACAGATTTCAAGGAAAGATGCAGCTCATCCCATAAACCTACAAACTGAGGTTTGGAACAAAAACAAAAGGTAAAGGTTTTTCCTCTATTTCTTATTTCTCAATTTGCCTTCAGGGGCAGGAGGGGAGGACATCAGAGACAGAAGTTGAAAGAAAAACTTTCATTAACAGTAAATCACGATAGCTAGTGGTAGAATTGTATCAACACCAGAGAGGAGATCTCTCTATTAAAAAAAAATAATAAAATGAAGTGATAAAAGCAACGAGGTTCTTTGGAATAACATTAAATGATACCAAAGCTAGGACAGTTGTTGAAAGCAACGACACATGATGGCTCACAACAGCAGAGCAAACTAGCTTCGACAGTTCACAAACAACTCCGTACCACTGGTAGGAAGTCCCCTGCAATGGCAAGTATCTAAGAGACTGGCACAGTTACCTTGCGTATGCACAGATACTTTCCCACAGAGTTCACCAAATTTGATTAGATCCCCAGGAGGTGTTGCAGTTTCCAGCCTCCAACTCTACCATGTTTTATTTGCATACAGACTCTGCCTACTTCTGACATGCAATTGTGTCTGAGCCTAGAACTATGACAAGATAAGGCTACTATTGACACTATCATAGCAGTCTGGTAAGAACCACAGCACTCAATTTCAAAATAAATCTGATTTTGATCCATGATTTCTACAGAGCTCCTGTGGAATAGACCTAAGCTGCCATTTCCTTTCCTCCGTTTCAGTAAGAGAAGGTGGTATACAGAGTTGTTATATTTAAACAGTACTCCCCACTCAGATCTCAAAGCTACAAGCTTGTCCATTTTCAAAAGGCGTCCAATTGCCATTACTGAAAGTAACTATGCCTGGTGATACTAATTTGCTCCTTTAAGACAGTATGGCTGAAATAGCAGCTAAAGTAATTGATTTATGTCCACTAGTGTGTTCCAAAGGAAGAGGTGCATCAGCATAACAACACTGATGGTGCATCACTTTTTAACATCTCTTTTTAAAGGCTGAAAAACAGGACTTAGGACTTGGTGCATTACAGATTCAAAGATGTTAAGCCCTCTGCCTTGCCTCATACTACACTCACCAATTCCTGCTGCAGCAGCCTTCTTCCAGGAGGAGGGCTTTAATAGGCCTACCTGCATCCTCCTTCCAACCCACTCTTGCCTTACACCTCCTTTCAGCTCCTCACCTTTGCCTGCAGCACTCCCCTGCCCCAGTCCCACTGTGCTCATACCATCTTACTTACAACCCTGAAAAAAATCTGCCACTTGTAGGTTTATAGGGTTCTTTTTTGTCTTTTTAAGCGATATGTCTAACAGCTGTCCTAACCCTGAGGCATCAGTCACCCTCATGGTCTCTCTTGTTACTCAATTTTTTAAGCTTTTCACAGAGCATAACTTACTGATGCAAGACAGGGCAGAGATCAATATCAGTAATAAGTAAAATGTTTCTCACTTACCGCCTCAGAGGTATGATGTCCTCAAGCATGTAGCCCTTTTATACGGCTTGAAGTTTTTGCTTTTGTTTGGTTTGGGTTTCTTTAAGGTATATAAAAACACTGATATAGATCTTCTGTACACTGTGGGTACACGCAAGCTCAATGAAGAGTCCACTAGCTTTGTGCAACTGAAAACCATGTTGTATTTCAAACAGGTCTGAAGACAGCTCAACACCTGCAGCAGAGCAGAGCAACTCCAAGGCATCCTCTGACGTGGAGGCACACTACGTGCTAACAGCTCCTTAGGATGTTATTCTCTCTCTTCCCCATCACTGGTGCTGAGATCTCAGGGATCAACCCTTCCATCCCAGAAGACACATTTGCATTCAATTTAGAGCCTTCTGATGTACACTCATTGCTCAGCACACCCCTCTGTCCTAAATAAAGTTTTTGCTCTTTCCTCGTACAAACCCAGGTGAGCTTCAGAGCAGCAACTCAAGTCACAAAACATTAATTAGGCTGAAACATTCACTGGACATGGTTGGTAGTTTTTCAGGTGCTGTGCCAAATTGAAAGGCGGCCAGATTTACAGAAACACTTACTACACTTCAGCAAGCAGGAAAACAATTTTTAATAAACCCCAGTATTTTATAAGCCCTTTCCCCACCCTACTATAGAGGAATTACCAAGACACCTGTAAATACTAGCAGGTAGAAACAGGACAAATTCAGACAGAACCGCTAAATAAACTGGTAAAATACAGCAAAAAATCCTCTTTTTAAGATTTTATATTTCCGTTTTTTTAAAAAATGTTTCTCCAATACAAGAGTAAGTAGTTTTAAATTAACTTCAGAAGACATCCACCTGGTTGCTCTAGCCTTTAAGAGGTCTCTAACTTGATCTGTTGACGCCATTTAGGAGAGGCTTAATCTGAATCCTTACTATAAGTAATTCTTAACCCATTTTAGTGCTGTCTGTTGGGTGCTTCTTGCCCTGTGAAGGGGACTGCACATCATCATGCTAGCGCTGAAAGTGACCACAGGCTGGAGCACACATTTGCAGGACTTTACCAAAAACTAACCAAGTAGCTATGGTTTAGAGTGCTGTACATGCTCACCATCCAAGCACTGCTTGCACCAGTTGATCCAGAGTGAAACTCGAGTTCGGACAGAGTTTGCTTACAATAGACTTTGGCTCTTGGCAGGTACTTGAGGTATTAGCGGAAGGTCACGCTGACAAATAGAGCAAAACTCACCTGGAAACTGAGAGAAAGACAATAGCTAGCTTTTGAAAAACCTGACCCAGCAATACAAAATGGCAATTGACACTGCTACGGGCAGACTGTTTGAATAAAGGATAGTATTTCCACACACATAACACTATTTTGAAGTTCGAGAGGATTCTGATGACAGTGACAGATCCAAAACAGCATTCACCATGCACTACAATAGAGGATGCGTAGCACCACAACCTGCCAGGGAAGCAGTCCTGTCTTTGAAGAGCAGGCGTATGTCCATCTAAAACTCCTATTTAGACACATTGTGGTAGTTATTCCAAACAAAAGGCAGAATGAGGACTACTACCAAAATACTAATTTGGAAGTGATCCCCATTAAATTTGATATGATTTACTGGTTAAGCTGAAGGGGTTTTTTTATCATCATTTGCAATCAACAGAATTAAGTCCCATGCTCTAGTAAGGACCAAGAAAGAGCACTTCTACCTTTGCATGATAAAAAGCATGAACTGACTTCAACCTTGAAAAATTAAGGGATTTGTCATGTTTATCAATTAAGATCACAGACTGAAGTACAGCTTCAGACTACTAAGAGCAAGTTCTTCAGCCACACTAAACCAAAAGAACAAGTTTCCAATATCAAGGGAATAAAATCACAGCAAGGGTCTAATACACTTCAGAAGGTCAAGCTTGGAGTGGTATTTAATGGGCCTGCCTCAACCATGCCTCCTGGCTCTCTATGTGTCAGCATGAAAACGTTATCACCATTGCAACCAACTGCCGGTAATTCCCTGTGATGTTAATGAGTTTTGAATTTATGCAAAGTCTCCCGGCAGGTTCTTCCGCAGTATCTACCAACTGCCATACCAATGGAGGATACCTGTGGTAAATACATTTAGCTTTCTCCCATTTATTAATTAATATAGCAAGCCAGACTTCACCAGCCATTTGAAAATCTTTCAAAAAACCAGAAATCACGTGTCCTGGAAAAGAGGAGTCAAGAAAAATGCATCAGGACTTGGTTTTGAGTTCCCATGTATCTATTAAGAAAAGCTCACAACATGTTTCTATAATTCTGACTAATCTTCCACAAAATACAAGTCAGAAACCAAAAATGAAGTGTTTGATCCTCAAATCAATTAAGACTTGCAAGAGCTGTCAGGACCTTGTGCAATCAAGTGGATCTGCAACACTAGAAATAACCTCACAGCCAGACGTGGACTAGAGATTGAGAAGTCTGAAGACTTAACATTGAATTTTTCTACTTTTTACAGAATTATCAATGATCATTCAGCATCAGAGCCACTGTCAAACTGACATGGTTTACTAAGAAGGAGTAAAATTTCTTGTTCATAACACAGAATCACAGAATCATAAAACAGATGAGGAAATTAAATAACACAGCATCAAACACATATCTCTTATGCCAGTAAAAGCACCTTGTGCCTCTCCAGCCAGGTGCTAGGATATTAACCACCACCTCCTCCAATCAGCACTGCTATATAGGCACATAGTAGTAAAGAATGCTTCAAGGGCTAATCATCTGGACATGCAAGAGAAAACTTTGGCACTATTAGAATCTCTATCATGGACTACTAGTTTCTGGATGAGAATTGAAGAGAGAGATGGTGTCTTGGCAACACACAGAGACACACACACACATACACTTTCTCCATCTCATACCCAGAGTGAACAACAACCAGGGTCCCAGTCACTGAGAAGAGGTTAAATACGCAGCTAGTTCATGCATCTCCATTTGTCAAATCAAGCGCAGCCTATGGCCATAAACTGAGCAGCAAGCACTGCAAACTTCACACCTCTGAAAGTCAATGCAGAGGCACCTCTAGATTTAATGTGCGCTACCAGCTAACCTCATGGGACAAGATTTCTTTGTGGGGTTGGTCTCTGTCTTAAGCTCGTATCTGACATGTCCCGCTACAGCACAAGGAAACTTTTTTCTGCAGAAAGCACGGATTATAAATTCTATGTAGCTACATAATCCAAATGAAACATTCTCCCATAGCTAGATAATCTCTTTATAATAATTCTGACATGCATAGCATGGATCATCTCAGTTATTTTCACAATCACTTTGCCCTAATTTTCACAAGGGGTACAAGAAATTCTTCTCATAAAGAAGTGCTTTTGTGATACACTATCTAAAGTACATCCACCGAACGGTTTGGCTCTGCTGGAACACATGAAGACAAGGAGCAGCACAACTTCTTACTCCATCAGAGCAGCAGAGGAATCACTACTGCTTTGCAGAATTCTAGACTATATCTTTAGGCTTTGCATTAACATCCTCAAGTGGCAATTCCTGACAGTTAAACCTCAGATGCGTCACAATACATTTTCAAGAAAAGCTGGGACTCTAACTCCTTTACCATACCTGTTCCCCTTAATCCTAGCACAGTGATCAAAACTGGAATCTAAATCCAACTTTTGACACACACATATTTACAGAAATGGAATCACTAGCTAGCAGTTTCTCCTAGGCTTATCAACTGCCAACAACCCAATGGGAAGTGAAGTTTTTACATGCTCCAGTGGGCTAGGTGACCTCCATCTTCAAAGCCTGTGAACATGCTGTTCCTATAATTATTCTCAGGACTGCTATTCACAACTTCTTTTCTTACATAAAGAGAAATTAAGATTAGAGTTCTAGACAGACCCACAGACTGGAAAAAGGTTGGTAGGGGGAAAGAGGAACAGTTAAACTTTCCTTGGACTACACCACAATTTTGATGCAAGATTCTTTGAAGTTTAAGAATCCTAAGCTTAGAAAAAAAGCTTTTTCTGCTGCTTCCACATCATATGGAACATGTGAAAGCCCTGTCTCAAGGGATATTGTGCTTGGCTTTCTCTTACTTCACATGTATTCCACAGCCAGGAGCTATGAGAACCAACGTTCAGGTACTGTGTGTTTCCTTGTGCTTTCAAACTAAATCCACATTTGCAATCATTAGGGTTCAATGCTACAACTAAAAAGATACCACAGCATTTTGATGATGCAGGCTGTACTCACACTAAGTCTATTTTGCCACTGGAACAAAGCTGTCCCACAGAAGCAGAGACTGGAAGTGCTGCTGGAGAGGGGAGGCTACACCGATAGAGCTGGTCCCTGTACAGACACAGGAGCACTGCACATTTCTCTGTACACCTGAGACTCAGCTATACAGAGTCTGTCTGGAAGACAAGTCTGGAAGCGTGAACCTTCATTAGTTTTGTTCCATCAGTGCAATCTCCTCTTTCCATGCCTCAACTGACAAAACAGTGCCTGCAGAATGTCTATGTGGAGTTCAACTGGAGGGTCTGCTCTGGCCATCAGAGGCAACGTATTTTCCATTTGCATCACGTGCATGTGGTTGGGAAGAAAGTCATGCTTTCATACAGAGAAGCGTATTGTTTTTAGAAGCGTTAGTCACAAGATCCTGACAGACAAAAGCTTTACAATGCCATCTCTGGCCAGGAACACTCCTATTTGTTTTTTCTTTTCAATTAACAACACACAACCCATGCAATGCAGACCTCTCTCCCTCCCTCTCCCATTTCTGAGGTCAGTCTGCTCAGAGAGCTGCTTGGATGTTCAGGTTCTGCAGACTTCAGAAGTTTTGAAATTTGTCTTTTAATATACCTCAAGCTACTCGCAACAACTGACCACAAAACAAGTTTCAGATTAAAAGTTAAGCCCCACAATCAAGTCACTACCAATGAGGATAAGCACCATGAGTATTAAAATAGTAAGCACATTCCTCTACTGCATTAACCACTGCAGGCAAAAGCCTTTACACTCTAAGATTTCTAACCACAAACATTAGGATCTGACTTACAGAATTGCTGTACTCATACAGAATTCAATAATTTTTTTAATAAATGAGCATCACCACCATGGTTCCTGTGCATTTTGTTTGTTTTGCCAGCCTATCAATATAAAGAACATTTTGTGGATCAGACTGGGTTTACTGGACTCTGGTACCTCTCTCAGTGACAGATTTTTTTATTTTTTATTTTTTTAAAAAGATATGGTGACCTTAAAGAACGTCTCGCACCACTGCGGAGCAAGATAGCAATAATCATTTCAGTTAGGAACTCACCGAGCAATTCAGCAGAACTGGGAGGCTGAGCAAGCGTGTATTTGAATCCCCTTACCTCCTCATCTCTAACAGATACTAGACCCGCATGCTCCAACGTGCTCTAAGAAGTTGCTTTCCTAGAACTAGATTGGCTCAAAACATGGGAAGTGTCATCTGCTTCCCTTGTCCTATCATTAGTCTGCTGTCATGCTGGCATATCAGCCAGAGTCAAAACAACACAGTTCACTTTCCAGGGGCATGATTTAAGCAATACTAACAAAAGAGCTTAGGTAAGCATAAATGAATCTCTTCCAATTTTATAAACAGGAGTCTAACCAACAAGTCCTTTTAACTACTGCAATACACTGCCAGTGTGCTCTTCTTCAAGGACTGCAGTACTTTCTCACTTTGAGGGAAAAAGGAAAGCCACAGAACCGTAAGTCTGAGAACACCATCACAGAGGTGCACATAAACACACAAAAAACCCTCAAGTTACCTTAGACAACTGTGCATAGGAGTGAAATGAAGAACTCATGAAGACAGAAAAATAATTGCATTCAAGGAAGTTAAAGATACTTGGTCCACCAGCAAAAGAGATCTACTGGCCAACTGTAGAGATCTGTTTGAAAACAAGATGCAGGAAAGGCCACCACCAAAGCAGGCTATCTCATCCCAGCTCAAAAGCTTTTCCAATGCCTGTGGCAAATTTAGCGAACAGACAGACTCCACCACATCGCAAATTTACTGGGGGTACAGGAGGAAACAATAATTAGATCAGCATAAGCACCTCTGACATTGAGGAAGGAACCAAGCTTTGTTTTCACCTGGGGCCACATACAAACAAAAGCCTGAAACAAGACATAACCTAAGTAAACAGTTTATTTGAATATGGCTGTACTAAATCACTAACCTACATTCCCATGCAATCAGTAAAACACACAAGACAGAGAGAAATTATGATCATTAGCATACCACTGCTGTGCTTGGCTTAGGAAAAGAGACTGTCTACAGGATTTATTAGACTGAATGCTGCAGAGCCCAAAAGGTCAGCTGCTCATATTAATGGATCTTAGTTCAGGAAGGACACTGAAAAGAAACTGAGAAAAAATGTGTCAGACAAACATGAGGCAAGACACTGTGCCATGCCCAAGGAGGACCGATTCGTGTCTGATGGTCCTGGACACCAACAGAAACATGAGCTCGACAGAATTGCTCTAACGCAGTCTATTCTGAAGCAAGCTTTGAGAAGCACATGGGGGAAGAGACTGCAAATGGTTGACAAGGTTAGTGTTACCTGCTTGAGTGCTGCACGTAGAGTATGAACACTGTGCTATAGCAGGCAGATGCTCCTGGGTTACAGGAGTTACTTGGTGGCTAGGTATTTGATAGCCTGACCTGTACTACAGTTTTGTTGAAATGTTTTCTCCACTAACTCCAGGCAGACAACTTGTCAACAGCTGTAATAAAGCCACAGCTATGTTGTAGAACTTACTAAGCTCAGAAAGAATTTAAAGACATTCTAGCGAAATAACTTGTTCACAGGCAGAGGCTGCATTTCCACCAGACAGTGTGCCAGTACAGCTGGAATAGCTTTTTAAGACAGAATAATACTCTCCCTTTTCCCTTCTGTATAGGGATTAAGTTCTTACCCGTTGTTAGAGAGCCAACGCTCTTCTCAACAAAAGCAGCATGTGCTACCTTTACTACTGAAAATAATAATTTTTTCTCAGCCCACAACTAAGATTTATTTAATATTATAATATTATTTACATTATAATAATATGGTAGCCACTGTTAGAAAACCACAACAGCCACTCCTAATGGAGACCCAGTAAAAGTGGTTGGGATGCAGGCAGTATCATCCGCATGTATTTAAGAGAGCACATCTTTGCAAAGAAGTTTCCCGAAGTGATAAACCTTGCTATCCTGCATATTAGTGATGGATGTGTCCAAAAGCTGAGCAGATTCCCTAGCAGCTACTCTTCAAAATGAAGAAAATTTCCACCTATAATTTCATTCACTCCAATTCACTATCCTCAGGGTCAAACCACTGAAGCAAATGCTTGCTTTCTATTGTATACTACAAAATGGACACTCATCCATTGCTTCTGAGGTTTAAAGGTGAGTCTTTAAACCTCAGAAAGAATAACAGCCAAGGAGACTACACAGGGTTCAAGCTCGAACTTACGGATTTACTAGTTGCAAGTGGCTGCATCATTACGATGTCAGTTTTATAGTGACAGATACAGAATAACCTCAGAGGGACCTTGTATTCAAAATGGCACAAGACTTCACCGAAGATGCATGGCATGCATGAGTGTGAGGGGAAAGCGTAGACACATTTCTACAGACTGTCTGTGGAAAGTGACAGATAATTGATCTGCACAGTAGCCAGAAGACAGCTACTCCAGCCAACGTCTTAAAATGTCTGGAAAAAACAGGCACACCTTCATGAGAAACTCTCAGTCCTGCCGTTAGCCAGCTCCACTCTAAATGCCCTGCCCCACAGATCAAACCAGTGATGGAGTCTCCTCCTCTATTCTTACCAAGGTCAGTCTTCGATTTCACAGAAAGGAATATATAACTCTGGAGAGACCACATACACCCTGCAGCCCCATTGGTAAGCTGAGGGCTTTCCTTGAAGGAAGGCTTCTGGAATTAAAGGCATGAGTTGTTCTCCTCTCTCACTTTGCCATTTTGCACATCTTGTCAGACTCTTTAAAGATCTGCCACTACCTACCAGCAGAGAGAGTACGTGGCTGTATCGGTAGCAGGAATTGGTGTCTGAGTAGATACTACAGATAACGAGCTCTTGAGAGTTACATAAGAATCCCAAGAGGAGACCGCAGGTTTAATTCTTCACAGAATTCAGTGCCCCTTTTAAAAACACCTTTCTTCACTCCAGAAGAGATTTCCAAACATGACTGACAGAACAACCATAGCCAGAGCTTGTACAGAGAAGAGAAGTGTGCCTTCAGAGATGGTGCCAGACATAACATGCTCATGTGTCCTGACAGGTCATCCTCTAGCTACAGCAGCCACATCCCTTACCACAGCCATTTGGGAGCCTGTGTTGGATCACTGACAGGATTTCAACCTGGCCTGGGGTGGTAATAAAAATGCTCCTGTACCTCTGCATCAAAGGTCTGATACAGGACAGGTAGGGGACAGGACAGAACCCCAATGAACTGAAGAGTTCAGGGAGGTAATCTTTAGACTACTGCTATAGATGACACTGCAACACATCAAAATAGGCTGTATAACTTAAAAGCAGCACTACTTGAAATAGTTTATTTCAGAACCCATAATACTGCTACGTTACAAATCTCATGTCCTGTAAGCATTTACAAAACATATAGCTGAATAACCCCTGGGCTACATTACAATGAATATACATAGAGATGACATTTTCATTTTAGAAGCTTTTTCCTTATAGAAAGATGAGTTTCTTGTGTATCTGCACTAGAGATCTAATGTTACATTAACATACTATTTCTAAGCCCTACAGGTATAACCTTTCTTTTTGCTTCTTTGTTACTTTTGTTTTTCTACTTTTAGTTTTTTCCCCACTTTAGGAATGCATCAGACAAAACAAATATATCTTAATGAAAAGCACAACTTTCCTTGGATGAGATAATCAGTATTTCCCAAAAATAAAGAATGCAGATTTTATAAGCATGCTTAGCACTCATGTTGTCCACTGACTAAAATTATAGTTCATTTTTTTAAAAACTAAGTATCCAGTAGATAGTCTAATTTTTTATTTTCTGTTTTTCTCTTCTAATGCTAAAAAAAAAAAAAGCTGTATAAAAATGCAGCATCTTCTGTATCTTCAAAGTTTCTTTGAACTGTATCTTCGAAGTTTTTCACCTCCAGGACCAGCGTAGATTTGGCATGTCAGCTAAAAAGCAAACAGCATCACTATAGGATGTGGCTAAGCAAAATCCTTAGCCTGGCTGTCATCATCACAACTAGAGCTACCACCTGAGGTCCCACAGCCTGGCAAACATCTGCAAGGAACCAGCCTGGCCACAATGCTTCAGAACAAGATATAAGAACCATCAGCCCAATTTCTCTGGAAGGAGCGCCCATTTTTCACACATGCCAAGAACTAGGAACTGAAATACTGCATTCCAGCTGCTGCTTTCAAAAAGCAGGCCAAAGTCTTAGGAGTCTGTGTCAAAGCTCCTCTGAAACTGTTGCATTTTGACAGGTGCTTTTTCTTAGGAAAAGTTGTACTGCCATGTGGGCAAGAGCACTTTTACTCTACTTCCATTTTTATGCTAAGAACAGAAACTGCCTTCATCAGTGGATGGGAGCAACGTGTGATCCAACACTGTCATCTGTCAGTTTGCCATCATATGCCAGCCAATGTTTCTGTATGCTAGAAACACAGGCTCAGGAGGGTTTAATGTACCAGCAGAATTCAAGATACAACGCCACAGTATTGTGCTCAGTACGTTTCATTTTAACAAAAATACTAAGGATTTTACAAGAGTTTAGCTAACAACACAAAACACAGACTTATAAATCCCAGGGAGACCGTGTATGAGGCTCCAGTCCTGAAGAAAAGATGGGTCCACATATAATTACAGGCTCTCCCATTCCCATTTCGAAGAGTATTTTAATTCTTTTTCTCTGCAGTATTCTCACTGTGCAAGTGTCCCCTCATCTCTCTCTCCCTTTAATATCTGCCTCTGTAATGAGAATTATTTTAGGAAACCATCCTGACGAAAAAGTGAGAAAACAAACAAACTCCAGTCACCACAACAATGCACCATCAACAAGAGACTGGGAAAAATTGCCTAGCTGGAAGTTAACACACCAAATACTGACATCATCAGCCAATATAGCCACCTAACAAGTAGAAGTGTCCCAGAAATAATGGATTGCAGGCCTCATCACACCATGCATCTTTGCAATGCTGGGAATTGATTTTATCCAAAACTAACCTGCTACTCAGCAGCTAACAAAGACAGCCCATTTTCTGAGTGCAGAGGGATCGCGTCAAGCTGAGCTGGAGGTTGGAGATCAAATAGAAACCAAGCAGAACAGAGTTTCCACCGTTGAGCTTGCATCATGTTGATAAGGAAGACATAATACTAATCATTATGAGTAAACAGAACCCTTTGTAAATTAGTTTATATTACAGAATCACAGAATGGCAGGGGTTGGAAGGGACCTCTGGAGATCATCCAGTCCAACCCCCTGCCAGAGCAGGGTCACCCAGAGCAGGTTGCACAGGAACGCGTCCTGGCGGGTTTGGAATGTCTCGAGACGGAGATGCCACCACCTCTCCGGGCAGCCTGTGCCAGGGCTCTACCACCCTCAGAGTAAAGAAGTTCCTCCTCATGTTGAGATGGAGCTTCCTATGTTCAAGTTTGTGCCCATTACCTCTTGTCCTGTCACTGGGCACCATATTAATTATAAGAGGTTGGCATTTTTGGGATGAAAGCCAAGAACCACAAGTATCCAAGACAGGAAATGTGGATCAGAACAGTCCATCTCATTTTCATGGAAAGGCACCATGTGAGTGTGACCCAGTGCCAGTTACTAGCCTTTCTGCCCTTCCATGATGAGTATGTACAGAATTGTGCTACAATACCAAAATATGCAGCATAATGTGTCTCACAAAGGTATGAAACACTGGGTCTCATCCCATCCTACAACCTGACAATGTTTAACCAGGGTCTGTATGCCATCCTGTCCATCTGCCTGCAGCAACTCACTCTCGTTAAGTCCTGCACTGAACCTTTGTTTGAATCTGAGTTAGTACACAGCAGTTCTAATAACACATTTGCAGAGGTCAGGTAGAGTCAAGACAACTTGCTTGACTCTGCAATGCTTATCCAAACAAGCTGGAGAGAAGAGGAAATTATTGTCCACCTTCTTAACTTCATATCACTGCATCCGATACAAAGGGTAGGAGGTGACATATGACAGAGCTGGCCAACGTGCAGCCTGTAGATCAAATGTTTCTTGGCTCTGCAACACAAGACCTATCTGATTTGTTACTAGCAGAGAGAAACTTGCAGCAACCAGAGATCCCAGTAGGCTTTGTCAGATCAAGCAGTACTTCACACAGCTCCAGTCTGTACTAGCTAGGTGCTGCCCTTAGCCTTGCAAAGAGACGCCAACACAGACCTTGGCTGGACAAGGCTCTCAAAGGGAGGAGGTTCCCCCACCAGACACATTTGATCCGTAAAGAAGTTACTTTCACAAAGAGACATGAATGTGTCAGGTTCTCTGTCCTTACTCAGTAAATACAACACTGGTTATTGTCAGGATGTATACTCAGTGGACACCAGACACCAGCATACTATCACCCCTGACAGACAGCTGATCAATAATGCCAGTATCAGTGGCAGGTTTGGAGGCTGAGGGGCTCAGAAAGGCTTCAGACTACTTTCTAAGAGCAGATTCCCTTCAGCATTTAATAGCCCTACCTATCTGTTAATTTTGAACATTAGCAGATCAGCAGGCCTGTCTGTTAGATGGTTTCTAGGCAGATCACTGGCGATTATCCTGGAGTTCAGCATAAAGACATCAAAAGCTGACACTTCATCTACGCCAATGAACAAGACATTCAAAAGAGTGCATGCTGGTCAACAACCCAAAGTTTTTAAGGATTTAGAGCAAAGCCTAGCTTCACAAACCTCACTTCAGGACCCTTCTCACATTGCCAGGTAGTGACCAGACTCAGAGGGAACAGTGCTCTCCTAGGATACCTGCCAGCCAGGATGAAAAAACACTTCGTATAGTGTATGCGCTTCAAATCAAGCAAGGGGCCTTCTCTATTTGCTTTCAGCAGGGGATCATGTTTCAGGACATATTTTTGTTTTATAGCTTCAGTGGCATTTCACAATGACTCTTAGGTCCCGCCTGGAAAACGAATGTCTAAATGTGTACCTCAGCCCCCTGGATGTGGAAAAGACTGCCAGTCTCATCTCTCCCTGAGATCACGTGGAACTGAAAGCTTTTATACTAGGAAGAAGAAACAAGAGGTCCTGACTTGCTAAGATTATTCTGTAGTTTAAAATATAGGATGGGAAGGAGGCGGAAGGGACAAATAATAACTGTAACATAACAATAATAACAAACAGCAGTATTGCACAGAACTGTGTTACCGAAGCAAATTAATATGATAAAACCCAGCTGGCTTCTGAACTGCAAGGGTTCTCGCAAGCATACAGTCCCTACTGGCAAGACACAGACCAGGAGCTACAAAGGAGAGGAAGCCACTGGAAATGTTGTACCACACTTCTTCTGTCTCACTTCTGAGCCCGATGCCAGCATTTCCAGGCACGTGGAAGAATCCTGCACACCCAGTCACACAGCAACAGCCCTTTACATACACATGAGCTCCACTCATTAAAAATCAACTGAAGCACACATTCAGAATATTCTTTTAATGCAAGTGTTGAAGCCCTTTGTGAAAATTTCCTAATTCTTGGCTGCTGAAGAAGGGGAGGAAACCAGCTTCCTAAGCATACTATCGCTGCTGCACAATGTACCATCCTATCGTGAGACAGCAGGGTTGGACCACACACCTTTTCGGGTTCTACTCACTCCATGTCCATGCAAATGTGCATGCATGTGCCAGCTTGACTCCACTATTATTGTAGGGTTTCTAGAAAATACTCAGGAGTATTTTTTGTCTGCCATCAGCTTTTCCAAATTTGCTAATCTATTACACCCACTGCCCTCAGCAACATGGATAAAGAGGGCCAGCCTTGTACATCTGTTGCCTCTGCCTGATAAAAAACACACACAAGTAGTGGATGCAACAAGTCTGCTCAGCTTGTGTGGGCAGTTTTCATCTGCACCACAAAGGTTAGAAGTAAAAGAAACAAACCACCACAAAAAACAAGCTAAAAATATTTTAACAATTTGTCAACACTCCCACCATAAGAACAGTGGTTTTCTTGCTACTGAGGGGTAATTTGAGTTTGTAGACCTTCACAGAGAATCCTTCTGTTCACAAGACAATTATTGTGTTCTCAACTTTTCACAAACACCAGCTGCAATAAGAAACCATGGATTGGTACATCAACTCTAAATAATGTACAGTTTGGTACACTGGAAATCTCAGCAGTATCTTCAGCGCTAACATGAACCTGCCAATAACGAATTCTCACCTGCTGACAAAAGGACCCGTGTAAGTTTTTCATTAAAGTTCTTTACACCTCTACAAACATTTCATATCCCCATCTCACACAATCAGATGCTGAGATGGAATTTGCTTACTCCAGGTGCCAAAGGGAATCAACATCTTGAGTGAGTCAGATCATTATCCAGCTTTGCCTTTAATGCCAAGGTGAACTGTATTTCAACAGGTCCCAGGTTACACATATCACACCTTCGAGCTGAGAGTGAGGCAGACAGAAATAAGGGGAGAGGAACACACAAAGGAACCTTTCCCAGATGGGAAACAGAAATGGACAAACACATTCAAGTGTTCTGCAGCCCACACACATACACAAACAAGGCTGTAGCATCAATGCAAAGCAACTACATGCTCATAAGAAGTCCTGGACTACTCAGTGATGATCTAGTGTCTCCCATGGCTGCCAGCCAGCCAGCCTTCCTTCCTAAGTGTCATTTCAGGAGCTACCAAAAGCCAGGGCCCACTCTACCTGCCCATTTATGTAGCCACAAAGTCCCACGAGCCAGTATACTTCCTCCTCTGCAAAGATTCCCCAGGGTCCCATGTAGTAGTGTAACCATTATGTCAACCTCTTCAGAGCTCATTAATTGAGTATAATTGTGTCTATGAAGTGAAAAAAACATCCTGATATGAAAAACACATGCCCTGGCATGAAGAAGGGGAAATCAAACCCTCACAAATTGCCTTTTTTGTTTTTATGTAAAGGATTTTATGTCTGCAAAACTAACTTGACAGCGATGCTTCTTGGCAAAACACCTGCACTTTTCACACGATGAGCATCCAACAGCAGCTGTGCGATGGCTATAAAACCAGCCACGGAGAAGATGATGCTGCATCTCCACACCACAGGCATTTCACACCCATCCCGTCCCTGGGGAGCACCGCTCCCCGCAGCTCCCACATTGGGCTGCGCACACACGCCGCCTAATTCTTCCTCTAGATCTCACGTATTTTGTAAAAGTCAACTAAAAGCCCCCATCAGCCCTCAGGCGTCCAGCTGCTCTGGCTGCTGGTCCTTCCCCGGTTCCACCGCCGCCCGCCGCCCCCTCCCCGGGGCACTCCCCGTGGCCGGTGCCGGTACCCACCGGCCCAGGAGGCGGGAAATACCCGCCCTACGCGCCAGCCAGGCCGGGATGCTCCGGGCCGAAGGTCTGCACCGAGGCCGGAGCGGAGCCGCCGCCGCCCGTCCCCGCCCTCCCGGCGGGCGGCTTCTGCCGCGGCTACGGACGGCGCCCGGGGAAATGCCGGAGGAGGGGGGGAAGGACGGAAGGGCCGGGCGGGCAGCCGTGACCACGGGCGCCCCGAGATGACACAGCAGCCGCCGCCAGGCACGGCCCCGGGCCCGGCGGGGATGGCGGCGGCGCTGAGGGGAACGGCCGTTACATAACGGCGGCAGCGCACGGGCCCCACCTCAGCACCGCCACCGCCGCCCCCTCAGCCCCGACATCCGTCCCCGCTCCGTCCCCGGATCCCCGGTGAGGCGGCGGCTCCCGGGGACAGCGCGGCCCCGCCCGCCCCTCACCAGCGGCTGCATCTCTGCGCGCACGGCGGGCACCTGGAACCGGTCTATCTCCTCCATCATGGTGGCGGCGGGGCTGGGGCTGGGGCCGGGGCGCAGCGGAGAGGGAAGGAAGGAAGGAGGGAGGGCGGACGCAGGGAGGCTCCTCAGGCGCCGAAGGACGCTGCCGCCCGCCGCGACTGCTGCCTCATCGCCGCCACCGCTCGCCGCCGAGGTGACTCAGCCGCGCCGCTTCCGGGTCCGGCAGCCGCCGCCCCGCCCCTTAATTGCATATTCATGAACGGGCGGGACCCCTGTCAATTATCCCGGTGCCCGGATGCTCGGCTCCCCGCGGCCCCCGCCCCGCCGCCGTTGGGACGTACCATTCCCTCCCCCGGGGGGAGCGGGGGCACCTGGCGGCGGGTGGGGGAAGGGGGGGAGTGGTGGAATAGACAGGGCCGACGGCGTTCTGCGTCCGGATTGGCTGCGCGCCGCTTCCGGCGCGTTGCTATGGTTGCCGCTGTCAACTTCCGGCCGGGCGGTCGGGAGGAGCGGCCGGTGGCAGGGAGTCTCAGCGGCAGCCGCCATGCCGCCCAAGGCGGGCGACAGGCACCGGCAGGTAAGGGCCTGTCCCGAGCGCGGCGTCGTAGCAGGGCAGCGCCGCGCTCCTGTGTGACAGCGCCGTGGTGACGTCAACACCGGCGCCGTGACGTCAGACCTTCCCCCGGCTGGCGTCACTGCAGTGCCTCGTGCAGCGGGAGGTGGCAGTTCACACGAGGGAACGTCGCTGTGTGGCCCCGTTCTGTCTTTGCTGCCCTCAGCTCTTGCTCGGAGAGGGTGCCATGGTGTCATCGGTGGGACACCAGACCCGCAATGACGTTGCCGTTCCCAGTGCCGCCATATGTGACATCACCATGTGTAGCCCAGCTCTTTTCTCTCCAGGGTGCCCTGCAGAGCTGTAACCCCTATGTAGGGCTGGGTGAGGTACCGGGGCTCAGCACAGCTCCTCTTGGCACTGCTTACTGCGTGGTCACATCATGTTGCATTGCTCTGTCCCTACACTAAAGCACGTCATCACCCTGCCTGTGATGCCCTGCGTGTTCTGTGGCACCTCGGTGCATTGCCAGCCTGCTCTGGCACACCAGCGTGTCCCAAAGCTGCAGCAGCCCCACACTGTTTCACTCTACTGCTGCAACCATGCGAGACTATAGCGGTTCTCAGATGTCATTATGTGATGCCCTTTCATCACTGTTGCAGCATATGACACTTCCCTTCCAGGGCAGGTTTTAATGCACTTGAGGTGTCCGCAGTCTGTCAGAGAATCTTTCAGGGAAAATGAGGGGACAGGTTGAAATCCCTGGTTTTAATAGTTTCAAAAAATTCCTTCAATTATACCTAGCTGTAACTTTTATCACTATCCTTTTGTTTAACTATTTGGTCTTCTCTCAGTTCAGACGATGAAGTGGGATCATCTGCAAACTTTGGTAGCCTTAACCCTACTCTGGGAGTAGCAGTGTCAGTGAATATGTGTCTGTGAGACTTCACTGTCTGCCTTCGGGCTCTGCGAGGGCATGTGTGCATGCATCC
Source organism: Chroicocephalus ridibundus (assembly GCF_963924245.1). NCBI lineage: Eukaryota > Metazoa > Chordata > Aves > Charadriiformes > Laridae > Chroicocephalus > Chroicocephalus ridibundus. The sequence continues at coordinate 76,709,776 of NC_086316.1, read as the reverse complement.
CCTCTCACGATGAAGGGCTCAGTCAGATTCATTTCTGGACCTCAACTGTTACCAACTATCAAAGTGTTTGATTTCAAAGCAGAGATGACCTGGCTGATAAAACCCTTTTCATAACAGGTTTAGGTTAATCCCAATGTTTTTGATCTTTGGGGTGGGGGAAGAGGGTTAGCATAGGTGGCCCAGAAGCGACCAGAACCAAGCAGCCTGTTTCTTTAGTCCAGTGCACATGCTGGAAAGCCATAACTGGTCAAGGAAAGCAGAAGGAAAAAAAGAGGGACCAACGTGATGGTTCAGAGCTGTGAGGTGGTAGCTGAGATCCCGGGACAATCCCCAGTGGTCTGTGTGGGGTTCCTGAAAGAGCAGGAGCTCTTTCAACAAGGGAACAGCAACCCTTGCAGATCATCTGATTCCCTTCTAGTTACCCAAGGGTGATTCCTCTGGACTGTATTTTATCCACACTAGGGCTGTATGGACTCTGTACTATGTGGCTTCTGAAGCCTGAGCTAATAAACCCAGTTAAGTGTAAGCTGACTCTGCAGAGCCCTATCAGATCTCCCTGCTCCTGCAACCGAGGGTTGGAGCCCAAAATCCAGAAGTACTGAAATGATTCCTCATGGGTCTGAGGTCTCTGGGAGCCATCTGCGGATTTCTGCACATGTGGTAGGAGGGCTTCTGGGCTTTAGAGCAGGCAAGAGTAAGAGACGCCCACTGTGACATTCCTAATCCTTCTACTAAGAAGTGCTAGTAATTATCAAGTTATAAAGGGCTTTACAAAGTTTGCAAAGGGCGCAAATTCAGAACCAAAAATCACATCCAGTCCTAGGTAATGAAGATGTTTATGCAAAAATTGTAAAACCCATTAGTAATAATAATGATACAAACTAAACCTGGTATTAAATGCTTCCTCTGAATTTCAGTTCCTTTTATTTTTAGAATTTCCACATAAATATTTTCAATCATTTTCAGTAGCCATTATCTCAAATATTCTGAAACAGAGAGTCTTTGATTCACATGTTCTTTGACAAACTTAATTAATGTGCTGTAAAAGCATTAATTTTATTTTAAAGCTCTTGAAACGTCAGAAACTCTTTAAACTCTTTGGATTTTTGGCTTTTCACATAACTTTCATTACAATAATTTAAAAGGCAGTAATTTTAACTTGTCCTGTGTTGCCTTTCCTATATTTACCTTGAGCTTGTTAAATCTAATTGCTGTTTCATGTCTCTTTATCTACTAGAATATTCTAGTGGAAGATTTATGTGGCTATGGAGTCTGGAGGCTTTGCCTCATTGTCCCTGACTCAAAATATAGCCCATATCTCAGTGGCTTTAGGTGTCCAGGGACTGGATGGCTTTGCACTATTGACCGCCTGATCAGGGCCTGATGAATGGTATTTTCTGAGCCCTGATGGCCATTATAATATTAACTGGTGAGTCAAGGTCTAGATCCCAGTTCTTGACAAGAAAATCTTTGAAAATAAGTGAGTAAGCTCTTGCACTTCTCCCTCATATACATTCCTCCTCTCTGCCAGTGCTAGTGAGGCTGGAAACAAGCCTGTTACTTGCCAGTGAGGCTGGTTTTTCTGACGAGCATCATTTCCATGGGTTTCCATCCTTGTCCTTTTCATTGCACATTCTCCTCTAGCACTATGCTCTTTTCACCTGTCCCTGTGCCTTTCATTCCTCTGTTTCCTATGTATTGCTTTGTTCTGCTCTGCCTCCTAAGTTTTTCATTTCTGACTGCTTTTCCTTTGAAAATGTTCTTCCTGAGATTGCTCTCAAAGCTGAGATAGTTACTTGAACACAATCAGGTCCTTCCCTTTTACCGTGTGTCACTTCCAGCCCCTCCTCTGCTTTCATGACTGTGTGTTCTTCAAGTGCTTTGTGATCAATTCTTCTTTTTTTCTTCGTCTTTTCCCTTACAGGTGGTGATTGCCTGCCCTTCTTCTCTGCCTGTCTTGTACTGCCTTCTCCTCTGACACCAATTTGTTGCTTTATTTCACTCTTTTTTTCTTTGTCTGGGCGACTTCAGCCTCCACTTCAATCTCCAGCCACATAATGTCTTTTTCTTCTTCTTGGAAAGAAATCTCCCATAGTCCTTTGTGAAAATATGTCAAAAGCCAGTTGGCCATCGGGTATAAAGGTGTGGGCTTCTGGATGAATCATTTGACTTGGTCTGAACCTTAATTAGAAGCACGTTTAAGCTCTTGTATGTTTATGTACATTAATAAGAAATGTTTTCAGTGTTCAAAGGCTATTAAAACAATTGGGTGTGCCTGGATCTTTGTGTTCCTGATGCAGCTTTGTAATTAATAATAGTTATGTATGCTCTGTGCTTCAGTAACATCCTTCCTTTCAGGTCTGAAATGTGTTATGCACAATTGAGCTCCATAGCATTTTAGGAAGATGTAGAATTGTAGAAAGGCATAAGCGAACTTCCCTGCATCAGAATGAAGGGAATGGAAGAATTAGATTCACAGGTCCCCTGAAAATGAGGTCTTGAGTATGACAAACAGGACACTCAGAAGTGTAGTATTATTTATTTATTGAAAAACACTGACGAGTGTGACATGCGCACAGACATGCAGAAAGTTCTTGATACGGCGGGGAACAGCACCCTGCTAGCCTGGTGTCAGTCCCATGCATGGTCCTGGGTGGTGAAAGAACGTGGTCAACAATTTTGAGATTGCTGTTTTAAACATGGTTATCAGGTATGCTGTTGGAGGGTGTTGGTGCCAGGTGCCCATGTCTTTGCTTTGTGGCTCAAGGAGAAACCTTGTATGAGCAGCAGAGAGCTCCCTGTGCTGCTGCGTACCTCTGGCTGAACCCACCCCAAGGGGAAGCAAGATTTGGTTATGGTTTCTTAACTGACATTGCGTACACTTCTTTGCATTTGCAGTGCGCAAAACCAGACTGGCAGGTCTCATCACTTAGGGTCAATCCCACTGTCAGCAATTTATGCATTTTTAAGAAAGCAAGGCATCTCTCATTACATGTGACTTGTGGTCTTGCACCCACTGACATGTAAGCAGCTTCTTTGCTGTTTAGCAAGTAGTCAAAGAGAAACAAAGAGGCCACTTTCCCCAAACACAGTAAACAATGAGACACATTTTACTTTTTTGCCAGCAAAGGCTTTTAAGGTGCTTACTGCCTCTTAAACATGCATTAAACCATCCATAGAATATAAAATAGACACTCAGTTTAGTGTCTCTCAGAAAACAGATAAGAAAAGTTATTGGCAAATAGCTCTTAAATTGGCATCCCTAGTGTGCGTAAATGGATGTCTGCTATAGGACAAGCTAGAAGTCACTTTCCTTCCTTTGGTTTTGTTTCCATTCTGTGCATCCCTGCTCCTTGTGCTGGTTTACTATGGAGACTGGTAATACTCAAAACAAGAAGAAAAAACTAGCAGGAAATTATTAAATGGTTTCACAGAAATGTCAAGCTTAGCTCTTATAATGACTCTGCCCCTTCCCCTTAGAATCCTACAAGCAGCTAGCAGCTATGTTCTTTTTTTTTTTTTTTTTTTCAGATTATGTGTTAACCTCTGTGCTGTGCCCCAGAGGAAGCAGGAATGATAATGTCTCTGCTCAGGAAGTTGAAGTAAACTTAGCAGAAGTGTTCTGTGATTGCTCAGCCTTGTAGTCTGATTGTCTTATCATGACAACTTGCATGGGGAGCAGAAGGCTGCAGGAATGTCTCTTTAATGAAGTAAAAAAATATAGCCTGGGTTTGTCATTGCCCTGATGAGTGTTTCATTAATATCTAATTGATTTTCTGCCCTTGGAAAATTTGCTTAATATGAACTGACACTTCAGCTTTGCAGAGTAATCAACATGCACCATCCGTGCCTCTAAGTTTTCTGGTATTTTAGGCTGGATCTGCAAATACAAATCTGCGCAGCCCATGTTATGCTTTAAGCATAGGGAGAAATTTCACATTACTCAAGGAGTTATTGAATAGTGGTGTGGCTGGCTCCTCGCTTTCTTGTGACCAGTTGCAAGAGCTAGTTTAGTCTGACAGTACAAGAGAAGGATGTAACTATCCAGCAAAGGCAGAAGTGAGGAACCTCATCCTGGATGGCAGACAGCACACCTGGTAGCATCATTGCATCTCCTACTTGATTACTCAGGCCAGGCCTTGGATTTGAATGTAAGGGATGTACACATTTTTTCCTCAAGGATTTCTGCAGTCACAAAGCCAGGATTTAGCCCGGTTCTTAAATGAACACTCGCTATTGAGAGTAAATCTCTACTTCCTAGGACACCAAAATGATTTATTTGCCATCAGCATTGCCACTGACAAGTCAGAGGTTTTCTGCAGCAGAGGCTGAAATAATTGAAAAATAGAGACATAGAAAATAGCTGTAAAAAAGGAACCAGGCATGCTTGTTTCAGGGCTTGGAAAAAGCTTCGGAGCTTTTGCTATTCAGTCAATAAGGGGGGTACTGATAGTCTGGTCCATTTTGTATAAATTCAGTTGATGAGTCTCAGATCAGCAATTAGTGTCTGTCACATTACCAACAAAAAGAGAGGGTAATAATCACCGTGGGTAGAGTAAGCAAGAAGGACAAAACTTGGATGGGTGGTTGAGTATGGTTCTTTATTTTCCTCATTTCAGGCCAAGCTGGAAACATGTTACTAGAGTGTTGAGGGGACAGCTTCCACTAGACATTGCATCTCTTTGATGCTTGCCCTCCCATTACATGTTTCTGGGATGCAGAAATAAGATAGCTCTTCCTAAATGCCAGCCTAGTAGTGCCTTTTTCATTTACAGCAATATCCTTTGGAAAGAAGCCAGTTGTTTCTTCTTATTTTAATTTTCCCATTTTATAACTAAATAAAAAATAAAAAATTAGAGGAATTTCATTTGGAAACAACCCAAATACCCCATCTAAAAATACAGTTAGAAATGCTTGTTGGATAGGTCAGCAACAGGAAAACTTCCTGCTGAGGAACTTGATTTTACAGCTATTTGCGTGATGGCTTGTCTGAGTTAGAGGGAGCTGTGGCAAGGGAAAGGAAAATTAAATGGCATTTAAAGCATCACTTTTCAGCTGTTTCCTCTCTTCATATGTATCATCCTGTTGGATTACTCTTATCTTGGCTGTAGTCAATTTGTCTTATACCATAGTTGATGTCTGGCCCATGGAGGAATTTCTAGGTGTTGCTATCATAAACACATCCTGGAGGAACTGTCCAGGAAAGAAGTCGCTTGAGTTTTCTATATGCTTAATTTAAGTATTATGACTGTTACTGGCTTACTGGCTTCTAATATCTTTTCAGTATGGAAGCTATGATAATCTGTTCATTTATTTAATGTAAGACAATCATCAGAGTAAAACATGTTTAGCATGCATAAATTCTCACTCTGCTATTTTTCGCTGTAGCAGTGGAGCACCTCCCAGTGTGGTCAGTTACGATGGTGACCTGGAGGTCAGAAACTCCTTTTAACTCTATAACGCCTCCTACCTGTTCCTTAGTTCCTTAGCAACACACTCTCTTTTTTCCTAATATAAATTCCTTTTTATTATTCACACTTCTCTTCTGGGTTTATTATTATTATTATTATTATTATTATTATTATTATTATTACTACTACTACTACTACTACTACTACTACTACTACTACTATTGGCAGGGATAGTAGCACCATTTATTAGGAAGATTTAGGAAGACTGTTGATTCTTTCTGTAGTAAGACCACCTTCAGTTGCACACAATCACAGAATGGTTGGGGTTTGGGAGGGACCTTCAGAGATCATCTAGTCCAACTCCCCTGCCAAAGCAGGTTCACCTAGAGCAGGTTGGACAGGAATGGGTCCACGCAGGTTTTGATTATCTCCAGAGAAGCAAACTCCACAACCTCTCTGGGCAGCCTGTTCAAGTGTTCCATCCCCCTCAAAATAAAGTTTTTCCTTATGTTGAGATGGAACTTCCTGTGTTCCACCTTATGTCCGTTGCCCATTGTCCTGTCTCCGGGCACCACTGAAAAAAGCCTGGCCCCATCCTCTTGACACCCGCCCTTTAGATACTTATAAGCTTTGATGAGATCCCCTCTCAGTCTTCTCTTCTCCAGGCTAAACAGAACCAGGTGTCTCAGCCTTTCCTAATAAGAGAGGTGCTCCATTCCCTTGATCATCTTTGTAGTGCTCCGTTGGAGTCTCTCCAGTAGTTCCTTGTCTTTCTTGAACTGAGGAGCCGAGAACTGGACACAGTACACCAGATGTGGCCTCACCAAGGCAGAGTAGAGGGGGAGGATGACCTCCTTCGACCTGCTGGCCACGGTCTTTTTAATGCACCCCAGGAGACCATTGGTCTTCTTGGCCACAAGGGCACATTGCTGGCTCATGGTCAACTTGCCCACCAGGACTCCCAGGTCCCTCTCTGCAGACCTGCTCTCCAGCAGGTCAGCCCCCAACCCGTACTGGTGCATGGGGTTATTCCTCCCCAGGTGCAGGACCCTGCACTTGCCCTTGTTGAATTTCATCAGGTTCTGCTCCACCCAACTCTCCAGCCTGTCCAAGTCTCTCTGTATGGCAGCACAGCCTTTTCTGGTGTCTCAGCCATTCCTCCCAGTTTTGTGTCATCAGCAAACTTGCTGAGGGTACACCCTGTCCCCTCATCCAGGTCATTGATGAGTACCTTGAACGAGACTGGACCCAGTGCTGACCCCTGGGGAACACCGCTAGCTACAGGCCGCCAACTGGACTCTGCGCCACTGATCACAACCCTCTGAGCTCTGCCATTCAGCCAGTTCTCAATCCACCTCACTATCCAGTTTATATAGAATTTGCTAAAATGTAACTGTTTGGATTGAAATGTTCTTAGCTGGAGTCTGATTTAGGCTATACATTAAAAAAAAAGTCTCTAGGTGCACACCACCACAAATTACTGAAAAGAAAATTGGTTCTGTTTTACCTCAAACCAGGACATTAAATACTAGTAGCAACTTATTGTCTGAACTCTGTCTATGCTTGTAAGCCTGGGAGGGCTTAAGTGAGGCAGGGAACCTACAAAAACCAAAGTGTGTCATTATGGAATTAAGCTGTGTATCATAGTGCCTGTGCCCAATGGGAGGAATTGAAGGTTGCCCCAGCAACCTTAATTCTCGCATTTTCTAACTTCTGAATGCTTCTCTTTGAGGTGCTAATAATAGTCTGTTAACTTATTTTTTTTTTGTAGCTAATTATGTAACAGCAAAAATGTGCTTGAATTTTAGACATGTGTATGGAGGCCAGTCGTTGTTGTGAGCATCTTGCTAGTGAATATACAATCATTATTTGATTCACAGTTATAGTTTATTTTTTATTTGTATTGCGGATGCACTTGTGACCTCTTCACTGTTGTACAGACACTGTGTGATAAGAAAGAAAGAAATAGCTGTCAGAGCAAAAGGATTACATCTTAAATAATAGGTTCTGGATAACACATTGATACAGTAGAAGAAGAATGAGGAAGCAATGGCCATCGTTCTGACACGTGGTGGCAGGACACCAACTACCTGGGTGCTATTGAGGACTCTTTACAGGTAATGTGGCAGAGAGGAATTTTAGGGAAAGGTATGAAGAAGGACAATGTACTGGCTTTGGAAAGATTTACAGGGAGCAGGAACTTGCAAAAGAAATAGCAAGAGGACAAAGCACAGATACACCAATAAAAAGGAATGTCAGGACTGCCTTTTTAAGCAAGTGGCGCAGCAGTAGACTTTGTGGTATTATCTGAATTAGGAGGCAAAGTAGAAGATTTTGTATTCTTGACTGACCTGTGTTTGCTCCCTACCTTGCTTCTTGTAATAGTTTTAAACAGATCTACTAGTTTTAATGAGTGTTTCCCAGTGCTAATATTACCAAAATAGTAGGGTCTTATCTCATCTCTTCGTGTTTGTGTCACCTTCCAGCTGGATTCCAACAGTTTTAGGTACTTTGGGATGAACCTTCCTCAGCGTAGGCTGCGGTAGTGTATACCTGCAGGAATGATGTTCACATGAGAAAGGCTGCCTTCTGCTTTTTATAGTGACTTCTGTGGGGTATTGAATCAAATAGAATTGTAGTCTTTACCTTCACTGGCCAGAGTCCAGGATATCTAACAAATAAGACACTCAACTTTTGTTGTTGTTGAAGTAGGTCTCTGTGCTGTGAAGGATGGTTTGTCTAGGCAGGAGATGAGAGTTTGGCTGAAGGACCCTGGAATGAGCTAAGGACCAACACCTTCCTAGAGCCTACTACCACCTGCCAGACAAACCTGCGTTCATCTGCTCCAGGTATGGCTGTCCTGTCTTTGGGGAGCACACGTGGAAGAAAGCCCAGGACCAACACTGGTCAGTGCATGCTCCCATCTTCCCTCTTCAGGTTTAGCATGCTTTTGGAGTGGGCTGACTGTGTCCATACTATGTAGCACTTGGCCAAGGACCTGTGTGATAGCCAAGTAGCCCTAAGGCATAATTGTTCAGGTTGGAGGGGGTGATTGGAATTTTTTTCGTTCAATATGCCAGAGATAAGAAGTCCAGTTTTATAACTGTCCTGCCAGTCATGTTCTTGCTCACTGCTGTGGGGAGCTGCTTTTCTTAGTTCCCAGGGAGCCCCGAAGCAAGCTGCCACAGTCAGGGAGTGGGATGCGGCAGCAAAGTAGGAGTGAGGCAAACAGAGAAGGGTGGTAAATCCCACCAGCTGATGCAATGAGACCCCTTCTGTGAATACCCTCTCCCAGTCTGGATATGGTGGTCTCAGCTACCCTTTGATAAAGGGTAAAAACATGCATGAGATCGAAATTAAGACTTTCAGAGCCCGGTTCTTTTTTTAAATAGTTTGTAAACTTTGTTACACTCAAAATCTTGTTTATGGGCAAAGAGGAGGCACACCTTATATATATAAAACTAAGAATTTAATGTTAGCGTGACTGAAATATTAGTCTAAACATTATCATCAGTCCAGATGTAATTATTACAGAAAGTAAGAAGTACTTTGCTGCAAAAAAATAATCATTAATAATAATAATAGTAATTAAATAAATTAAATAAAATTTAAATAAATTAAAAATTAAATAATTAAAGTTGTTTCATGCAAGCTTATCATTTATACTCCTTTTCTGGTATTGTGCTTACCCTTCTTCTGGTTCCCAACGTTGAAGGTTTCATTTTGCTGTTATTGGTGGTGCGGGTGGGGATGTCACGGCAAGTTGTCCGCATCTGGGGTCCTTCACTGGGGAGGATAAGTTGTCTATGTTGATGGTTTCTTCTTCACTCTAGGACCCCTGTGGAGTTTCTTTTATACTTTAGTTGACACACGTTCACATGTTTCTCTTTCTTCATTGGTCTGGTGTTCCATGTTACACCTGGTATTACTTTATATGATGCTTTTTAAGCGTGCTAGATATTATTATTTTATTTTGTTACCCCTAAACCCAGCTTTGTCCAGTTTCCCTGTCTGCAGATCTGCAGCTCTCTAACTGGCCAGTGGTGAGATGCTTACAGCTGCGGGGTTTCTGATGTCAAGCCTGTGCCCCATCTCTCATCATCCCCTGCCTGTACTCCTCTACACCACACCCCAGGTCCCCTTAGGGTCTCTCTATCATATCAGGCATGTACTATATCATTAAGTTACAGTTGTAAAGCCATGATGGTACCATACAAAGACAAAAGAAATAGAGCAAATTAGCCATAGGCCCCTGATTGACTAGAAAAATTGCCCACACACTACCCTACAAACCCTTTATAGTTTGTGGAGCAGGGCAGGGTTTGTGCTGCTTCCTTCCAGTGCGTTCTGACTCTAGCTTTTCTTCAGTGTCACTTTTGAATTTTGATACAGTTGCAGATAGTTATTCACAGGTGGCTCTTCAGATTATGTTAATTGAAATATGTGCAACTGCCAAAACCAATTACCCTCAGATTGCCTTGTCAATGCTTTAGCTGCTGCATAAATGCTTTTATAGACTCATTTACAAAGGGTAATAGCGAGTAGGCTTTGTTTCATGTTTAAAATTAAGAGTTTGATTTTGATTTTGATCTGAATAAAATTCTGCTCTGAAAATCTGTTTTAAGTTTTGTTGCTTAAATCACATCTAATTCACATGTAGCGTGCTCCTTGTAGGATAGGATGCTTTGCTGCCCATTGGCAGGCAGTTACATGGGGGAGACAGGCCAGGTGTGTAATCCAGCAGTCTCAGTAGTGGTTGTGGCACTGGGGCTCTTAGGCTCTCTGCTCTGCTCTGCTACCTGCCTACTGTGGGATTATAAAGGAAATGTCATAACTCTGAGTCATAACAATTTCTATTTCAAAGTGAGGCGTATTTTCTAAGCATAGAAATGTATTTGTCTGCTCATTTTTTGTTGCTTGTAATATGTATCTTGTGGAATAGAAATAGTCCTTGACGCGTTGTTACTAATAGCAATTTTACATGGCTTAGCTTGTACAAAGAGAAACAACACTGAAAGTCACATCTCTGCTACAGTTTGTCCTCTGAAAATATTTATTTTCTGAATTTTAATTGTCGAGTCTTAACAAGTAATGGGGCTTTAGAAACAAAGCATGGGGCTACTGGGTCAAAGTCATTATAGCTGTTTGATTGTTTAATACATAGGAAGCAGATGGTAGAAGTGAATATTTGATTTTCATAATGAAGGGGAATCATGAGAGGAGTCTAGGAGTCTCCTGTGGACTCGTGCTTCTTAAGGTGTTCGTAAAGCTATGGAAAAGGGGATGAACAGCGGATAATGTGATAAAGCTGGTCTTTCCAGTAGAAGAAGTGGGAAAACCAGATGAAAACAGCAAGTGTAAGACTTAAAAAGCCAGCAGCTGTTCTCTGCGTTAGCATGTAGTTGTACAATGGGATTCCTTGCTGTGGAAGTTGTATATGCTAAAAATGTGTGTGGATTCCAAAATGACTGAATAAATTTTTTTGAAAAGTGTTCACTGATATAAAATAAAAAGGATATAATTTCTGGTTCAAGTCCCTGGGGCAAGCTGAGAGGGCATCCTAGAGAAAGCTCCATAGATATCTGCTTTTAAATACTGTTGGAGAGAGGTAATTGGCTAGGTGAACCTTTGATCTGAGCTGAAAGGCACACTCTAATGTTCTTCTAAAGAAAGTCAATAAACCCATGGGAGCTTGCTGCCCCGCCTCTTCGTTTTCCTTCCACCTTCTCTAATATCCCCTTCTTTCCTGTCACAAAGTCAAATGCTTTCTCCAAGTAACTCCTCTTCTTTTCTCATCCATCCCATCCAATGTTATCTGGGACCCATCCTGAAACCGTTCTTGCCAAGATTTCTAATGTTGTCTCCTTTGTTTAATTTGTCAGCTGTATGTCTCTCTGCCTTCTGGGTTCTTGGCCGCAGCTGTCCCTCAGCATCTTCTCAAAAGGATCCTCTTAATTTCTTCTCGTACTGTCTGTAGAGTTTTCATAACTCTGGTGCCCTTCTGTGTCCCTTAGAAATAGGGGGGAAGGCTCCCGGTAAACAACTATTTCACTGTTTTCCTTAAAGCCTGTCATAAAAAACTTTCTGTGCTGTGATGTGCTTGGGGAGGTTGGCAGTAGTTAACTTCCCAGCTGCTCATCAGTGTTTTCCATGGTTTTTCATCACTTGTGGCTTTGTGGGTTTGGATCTGGGGCAAGTGCAGCCTTTCTGTGTGTTTGAGTAAGGCACTAGAACCCCATGTGTGTGACATTTAGACGCCTCACAGCCAGTAACAAGGGTACAGCCTAGCGTTTCTTCATGCTGACAAACTGCTGTTTTGTTATGAAAGTGACTGCCTTTCATTCAAATGATTCATAGACATTCAAATGATTTATAGACTGGTATATTCAGCTTTTGAAACATACCACTGGAGCAAAAGTTAATAGTTAATAAGTACATTAAATTTTATTCTGTTTTAGTTAAATTAGGAAACAACGTGCTTTGAAGGTTTACGTTCCGTATGTTCTCTCTTCAGGGCCAAAGTGGTCCTTCAGGAGGAAAGGCAGTGCAACCAAGGCCTGCTAAAGCTTTATCTAAAAAACGGGTAAGATCTACAAATCCACAAGTCTTAAAATATGTTTTTTCCTTCTTTTTCTATGAGATGCAAACTACATTCAGTCTGAACAATGGTTTGTTTTATGGAATTGGTAACATTCCAATTGATTTAGCAGTAAGGGGTTGCTCTAGATTTCCACTGAGAAGGGAATTACACTAGCAAGTTAGAATAAAAATGGCAGCTAAAACAAATGCACAATTTAGGTAAAATGCAATATGAAAAGATTAAAATAAAATGTTTGGGATGTAAATTCCAAAATATAAGCTGACAGAGACTGTGAGAAAATTGCCTGCTCAGTTTAGAAAATTCAAAAAATAGCCCATATTCACTTAATTAACATAGAAATACAAGCATTAGAGAAAATTGCATTAACTTCTTGACTGTAAGCCTCAAGATAATGTTTTTACTGTCAGGCAAGTAAATGCTTAGAATACCCTATTTAACCTACCTTCTTCTTATTTAGCCCCATTGGAAAGGATGGAAGTAGAGTGTACATGCCTTTAAGCAGGCATGGTGATAAACAGCTTTTCACTTTCTCAGGACAAATCACAGTCTTGATAAACATTCCTCTTTTGACCCTTTGAAGATGAGAAGTTATTTACTTTTAAATGAAAAACATAAATAAAAATGTTTAAGCCACAACACTTTTTATCTGATTCACTAGGGAAAACAGCCACTGAACTAACTGGCATTGAATTATGTATGATAAATGTCGTACAAGCAGGTGTTCATGTGGGGAGCATTAAATCACAAACAATTGTTCTGCTGTCACAGTCTCTTTTGTATCAGAGCGCCTGACCTTCCTTACAGCTTGCCTCACTTCAGCTCCCTTGGGGAAAAAAAAGGGCTGCAGTCTGTGACTTTCCCTGAGTGCCTGGCATATGCAGAATTCTCTGTTACTTTCAAACGCTGCATGTTTTTACACAGCATTATGCTTTTTACCTTTGTGGCATGCTGCAGATAGCAAAGCTTTGCTGGGTCCAGTCTCTGTGTCTGCAAACAGCCTTCACTTATATCCTGGACTCAGCAGCAGCTCTGTATGGCTGTAAAGTTTAGCAGACCTGAGACAACTGTATTTAAAAGAATGACTGATTTATTTTAAATCAACCCATTACACATTTCAATCTGAGGGATAAATTTTATCTGGAGCAGTTAAAGACTTTAATCAACAACTTTGTGTTCTGGCAGTTTATCTGTAATGACAATTAATTGAAATCCATCCCTGCAGTGATTCATTTTCCTGTTAATAATATCATATCATGATATCAATGTAAGCCCAGGCCAAGGAGAGCATCTCTCTGTGTTGGGAGAATGCATACCTGCTGGCCTTTGCAAGAGAACGGTTAACAGTTCTCCAGAAGCTGCATCCCTGAAGCTGTGTATCTTGAACTAATATCTAAGTGTGGATTGTAGAATAGCACTTCAGAAGTAATTGCAGGTCCTTGACTTGTGCCCTTGAGTAATCCTAAAGTATGGTTCATTTGGGCGTTATATGGTAAAAAAACCCAGAATTGCCAGCTTTTAAACTGAAATTGAAGTGGGGTTACTTGGGTTTTGTGGTTGGAGTTACTCCAGTTTTATTATAAGCCAGGAATTATCTTCAGATAGCTGCTCCTCCAACCCACTGAACTCTTGCTGGCAAGTGTAGCCATTCAACAATCCTCAGATTTGGGCCTGCCATTTGGAGTTATCTGCTCTGCTCAAAGCTCAGGTGGGTGGGGAATGCTGTTTTTTCCTCCTTGCTCCATGCCTGGAGAAGTGCTGCTCTGGGAGAGAGAAGAACAGTCACAGTCTTGGTGCACTAATGCGCTTGTCGTTCCTGTGCTAGGATGAAGATGTCTCCACTGAAGCAGGAGAGGGGGCAGATGAATGTGTGGCTGCAAAGACTCTAGTCAAACCCCCAGATCAACTGGAGCTGACTGAAGCTGTGAGTAAAACCATGCCTGCAGTTGTAATAACATGTACAAAACTCCATAAGCCAAAGTCTACCTCTTACCTGTTTGTTTTGGAGGAAATTCTGCAAGAGTAAAACTCCAGTACTTGCTGAAGTAGAGTGTCTGCAGCATAAACTGAAATGGCTTTCAGCAAAAAAACAGGGAGAATGTGCTTTGAAACAGTGTTCTGGGATTAAGACAATGTAACTGCATGGAGTTGGTCCAAGAGGGGAATGGGGCTGGGGCTTCCCTCAGATAAGGAGGACCCCAAAGCCAACCCTGAGTTTTATGGCCATTTATTCCCAGCGTGGTTCAGTAGGATTGCAGTCAGTCACCCTTCCAACTGCAGTTGTTGCTGTCTTCTCACTGCCTTATAAAACTCTAGTATTTCTCCCTGTCCTCCAAGAAAGCCTCAAAAGGAAGCTATACGTACTTCCCCCCACTTGGGTAGTGAAAACAGTTAACACCAGTACTGTGTTATGTTCACAGTCATTGATCCTGCAAGCACTGCTGCTGAACTTACTATTTACTCTATTTTTGGACAGTGTACTCTTCAAGACTCAGGTTGTCTTTCTTGCCCTATAGAATGCAGCTAGCATTTTTCAATAGCTTAGATAAGAATTAATATCACAACTAAAGAATTCAAGAAAGCCCATTGAAATACTTTGGTAGGAAATGGGATGACTGTTCTGGATTCCATTCTGAGCTAGTTTGGCTGCAAGCACTGTTTTTGTGGAGGCATCAACTGCACGAGGTATCTGCAGTGAACTAAACATCATAGAACTGAGTGTAAACCTAGTGATTTTTGCATGATGTGCTTTGTATTAAAGGTGGAGTTTTATTTATGATATTATTTTGTTTACATTCCAAAGGAATTAAAAGAGGAATTTACACGCATCCTGACAGCTAATAATCCCCATGCTCCCCAGAATATCGTCAGATACAGCTTTAAAGTAAGTGTGGCATGACCTGTAAAACCAGGATGAGATTTTTTGCAATTAACTGGTTTTGTGTTTTCCTTTTAACCAGGTAATTAACCAGGTAAATTTCCATTTATTGTGGCTTCATCTTGTTACATATTTACTGCCAAAGGTTCCTAAAGGGTTTTTGCAGAGGGTAAAAGTCTAAAAGCATTGACGTATTTATTCAGAACTAGGATATAACAATTACTCAACGAGATCTGGCAGTGAACATAATTAGTGCGGCAAATCTCAGGCAGTAACTTTTTTTCCATTTTGTGGTGATTAGAGGAGAAAAGGCAATGCTTTACTCAGTCTGTAAGACAGTTATGCCTCGGTATCCTCACATCAAGATTCAGTTGTTTGAATTACAGGAGAGCTCAGAAACGTGCTTTGTCAAATCACTGACAAGCTCTATTCATGATGAGTAGGAGTGAGCAGGGGAGGGTGCATCAAAGACTGCCAGGAAACATCCAAGAGTCACATCTTCATATTTGTGTGTGCAGAGCATATGCTACATTAACTGTGGAGCAGCCTGCTCCTGCTAGCATGTACAGCCAGCAACACAGGCTGCTGCAGGGGGAGACTGGAATGATGGCTTTGCTTCCCACTCTTCCCTTGAAAGGTTTACGCACCCTGAAAGAAAGGACACAGGAACAACTCCTCCAGCTCTGGCATTGGATTATCCCCAACCTTAGGCAGAGAATAGAAAACCAGGTGAAATATTCCCTAGCCTGTCTCTTCTCTTGCTACTGTAACTAGTTTGACCAACCATTGCATGAGATCACCAGAGAAAGGAAATCAGTCTTGTGTGAGCAAATAAGGTCAGTTTCTCTTCTATTTGGAGTTGATGTTTTCCATATTTATGGGATAGAAACAGGTGATGAATGACCTATATAGACTCATAGAATGTTTTGGATTGGAAGGAGCCTTAAAGATCACCTCATTCCAGCACCCCTGCCATGGGCAGGGACACCTCCCAATAACTAGGTTACTCAAAGCCCCATCCAGCCTGGTCTTGAACACCTCCGGGGACGGACATCCAGAACTTCTCTGGACAACCTGTGGCAGTGTCTCACCATCCTCACAGTAAAGAATTTCTTCTTACTATCTAACCTAAATCTCCTGTCTTTCAGTTTTAAAACCATTGCCCCTCATCCCATGACTAGACTCCCTGATAAAGAGTTGCTCCCCATCTTTCCTGTAGGCCACCTGTAGGTACTGGAAGGCTGATAGAAGGTCACCCCGGAGTCTTCTCCAGGCTGAACAACCCCAGTTCTCTCAGCCTGTCTTCATAGGAGAGGTGCTCCATCTCTCTGATCATCTTCGTGGCCCTCCTCTGGACCCACTTGAGCAGGTCCATGTCCTTCTTGTGTATGTTGGACACCGCAGAGCTAGATGCAGTACTCCAGGTGGGGTCTCATGAGAGCAGAGCAGAGGGTCAGAATCATGTCCCTTGGCCTGCTGGCCACACTTCTTTTAGTGCAGCCCAGGATGCAGTTGACTCTCTGTACTGTGAGCACATGAAGCCAGCTCATGTTGAGCTTCTCATCAACCAACACCCCCAAGTCCTTCTCCTCAGGGCAACTCTCAATCCATTCGTTGCCCAGCCTGTATCCATTTTTGGGATTGCCCCAACCCACGTGCAGTACCCTTCACTTGGCCTAGTTGAACCTCATGAGGTTTGACATCCCTTCCCTCCAGTGTGTCGACCGCTCCACACAGCTTGGTGTCATCGGCAAACTTGCTGAGGGTGCACTCGATCCCACTGTCCCTGTCTCTGACAAAGATGTGAAACAATGCCAGCCCCAATACTGACCTCTGAGGAACACCGCTTGTCACTGGTCTCCACTTGGACATCGAGCCATTGATGGCAACTCTTTGAGTGTGACCATGCAGCCAGTTCCTTGTCCACTGAGTGGTCCAGGAGCTCCTGGACAAACTCAAACAGAAAAAGGAAGCCTACAGAGTGTGGAAGCAAGGATATGTAGCCTTGGAGGAATACTGACTGGCTTGTAGTTCCCCAGGTCTTCCTTTTTAACTTTTTAAAAAATGGGGGTTATTTTTCCCCTTTGCCAGTTGGTGGAACTTCACAGGACTGTCATGACCTCTCAAATATGACTGATATTGGCTCAGCAACTTCGTTCAGCAGTTCCCTCAGAAGCCTGGGAATGTATCTAATCAGGTCCCATGGATTTGTTCCTCAGGTCCCTCAGATGATCTCGAATCTGATCTTTTGCAGTGGGTGATTCTTTGCTGTTGAAGCGTCTGTGGTCTGTAGTGGCTTCTGATTGCTTTTAGGTGCAGCTCAAAATCTCAATACACAGTTTGAGCCTAGGTGCTTGCCTGCACAGTACAGTGGTCTGCAAGCAAGTGCCTATCAAGCTAGCATCAAATAGTTGAATTGGTAGAGTGCTTATAACCTGAGTGTGGTGCTAAGAGCCTGTACTGTCTCCAGATCAGAGCTGCTCTCTAGATATGGTGCTGTTCTTGTGTAGGTACAACAACTCATTCGGCGATCTCAACACAACAGTATCTGAGGGAGCGCTGTGTAGTGGAGGTCCACTAGAACTATATTTAAACTCACTTGCTGTAGTAATGGTGGAGAACTGGAGGTTTCATGTTCTTGCTTTTTTTTTTGTTGCATTTTTAATTTACGGTTCTCAGTGTCCTGAGATATAAATACCTGCTGGAAGAAATACAGTGTAAATATGCCAATAATAATTTATCAGTATGGGTCTTCTGAGCTTTCGCAATTTAAGCCACACAGTATTTCTGTTTTAAAATATTTTTTTCCACACTGATTTTGTTGTTTTCTTCCTGTGTAGAAACGAGCATACAAGCCAGTAAGCTATGTGGATCAAATGGCAATTCACTTCTCTTTGAATGGAAATATGATACCCAAAGATTCAGATGAAGGCAGACGGCAGAGTATCAGATTAAGCATTGCAGCAGGTAGGTTTATTATCTGAAACAAAAATGATTTTCAGGTAGGTACTGGTACACCACTTATTCAACATGAGGGAATGATCATGCTTCATCACCATGGAATTGAAAAGCTCCTATTTTGGCTTGTGTCCTTCTCAGGAAACAAAAACAGAAAAATCAATCAGCCAGATGTTTGCCACAGTGCAGAAAACAGTGCATGCTTTTTGAGCCACGTGAACACTAACATTGAAATTTTCAGAGCTATTTAGTGTCATTTAAACATCTTCCACTACCATTAATTGGACATACATGTCTAAACTCTTTAGCCTGCTTTGAAAGTTTCAGCCATGATTTAAAGTATTAAAGCAGAAATGTTTGGAGGCTGGGTGATCATTCAGGAAACTATCATATACTTGACCAATTCTTACACTCCTACCAGGACATCGACTTCTGGACAATGTGAAATACAAGGTATTGACCTAGTTGGACCTTTGATCTGAGCTACTATCACCGTTCTTAGGTTTTCATTCAAAAAGACACCTTAATCAGCGGCTGAAAAGATCTATTGTTAGTAAAGAGTTCTAGGTTTGAATTTTCAGCAGGGAAAGGTGTACTGCCTAGTGATTTTTCTCATATTTCTGCAGTTTGTGAAAGGAGAAGTTGTGTCACAAAGAGTGTCTTTCAAGGTGGTGACTGTCAGGCATGATGGTAACATTGGATAAACTCCTGAGATTAGTTGTTACTTGCAACTTCTGAGGGTCAATGTCTCTTTTATTTTACACTTAACAAAATACGCGTGTTTATTTGCATTAGGACAAAGTGCTGAATAGGATCTTCAATGCCATGAAAGCATGGATTGTTGTTGTTGGCTGTGCTTTTCGTAGATTCCAAGCCAGCTAGGTTGAAGCAGCCTGATGCTAGCATGACTACACACTCAAGGCTGCGTTTGGAATGTAGACATCCATCATTCTTTAACAAGACTAATGTATTCCTTTTTATCCATATAAAGAAGAACAAACCATGTTGTAACTCCTGTGTACCTTGAAAGCATTTTTCATGGTTGTACATAATTGCAGACATTTTTAGAGGGCAGAAAGGTCCAGAGCTGAAGGGATACCCAGAAACAAAGATACTCAGTTCAGAAGTGGATTTCAGAAGTTTGATTTGAGTCAAAATCAGATTTTTTATTTCATTCCAGCCATAATTACTGCAGTTTCATTCTAGTAATAACATTGTCTCCTTCTGAGGTTCACCTGGGGATTGATTGTTGTGTTGTCTAATGAGATATCAGTAGAAAAGGATACATCTGTATATTAATGCTTCAGAAGATAGAAGGATCTGCAGAATATGGGATAGTATGTCCTATTATCCTAGGCTTATTCTCTTATCCTTTCTATCATCAGAAAAGGCTCCTGTTGAGACTTCTGCAGTAACATCTGAAGAGGCAGAGATTAAAGATGAAGAAAGCACAGGAGATACTCAGGTAATTCTCCATAGTTGGCTGAGAGCTGTCCATTTTCTTTTTAATATGAGATTTGAAATTCCTTTATTACATAATGGGCTTGCCAAGAAGCTTCTGTGATTCATTGTTTTATGCCTGAGGTGTCTCTGCTGTAGTTGAGATCCTACAGATTTTACTGAACAGCTGGGGTCCTCCTGACATTTCTCCTGCTTGGAGAAGCTGTGTAGGGGGCTGACAGGTCCCTACACACCAGGTCTATCTTTATCCAGATATTATATCAAGATACAGTGTAATTTGCTGGGATCTGGAATATTCCTAGACAGCCTGTCCATTCCTGAAAGAGAAATTAGTGAAAAACAGTATCTGGAGAGGTGAAAGCAGCAGGCATAACTACATGAAATAAGCAGTGCCCGGATTTAAAGGCCTAGAAACGAAATGTCTAGCAAGGAAGTGAAAACACAGGGTAGTGGGACTCTAACACAGTCTTCTGGTCCCCAAGTCCGTTTTATCAAAGGCAGTCATGCTATATTACCTCATTCATTTCAGGCTTTGTTTTAAAGTAACTTCAGTTCCTGTTTTTACATATTCCCATTTAGATACCATTTCAGAACCTCCTTGCTCTAATTGCTGGAAGTCTCCTAATTTCTATCTTAAATGTTGAATGTTCAATTACACTCTCCTTCACTAGGCAGCAGAAATCCAGCAGTCTAAGAAGAAGTGCTTCTGAAGAAGGAAAGAGATGTCTAGTTTTTTCAGGATTGGAG
Organism: Chroicocephalus ridibundus; assembly: GCF_963924245.1. Classification (NCBI taxonomy): domain Eukaryota; kingdom Metazoa; phylum Chordata; class Aves; order Charadriiformes; family Laridae; genus Chroicocephalus; species Chroicocephalus ridibundus. The sequence continues at coordinate 76,689,723 of NC_086316.1, read as the reverse complement.
TCACTGCTCTCTTTTCTTGCAGGCTGCAGAAGAGGAAGAGGCAGAAGGGTCAGGAACAGCAGAAGCAGCTGAGGCAGCAGAGGTAGAAGAGCCTCCTCCCCCAAGAGTGAAGGAGCAGAAGCTTGCAAACCAGTTCAACTTCATTGAGAGAGCTTCAAGGACTCTCAACAACCCTATGCGGGTATGTTGCTATTTCCTTCAGTGACTTAGAGAATCTTTCCTTTAGGAGGGCATGTGGATCATCTGTATTTGTGTCATATCCTGTGATCTCTGTAGATACTGTTAGGAGAAAAAGACAGTGTTTTACTATGGTAAATTTTTTGGGGTGATGAAAATGGTGATAGAAAAATTCTTGCCTCGTGGACTCTTGGACAGCCTATGTGAAGTTTTGGTGCTACTGTAAATCCTTAAACCTCTGCTTGGATATAACATTTTTCATGTCTATTTTCTCATCTAAAAAAGCAGAAAACGATGGTTAGGGCCATAGCTGAGAGCTTGGAATCCATGTATTCTATCTTCTTTTGCCACAGAGTCCCTTTAAGGCCTTGTACTTCAATTCTTACCCATGGAGCAGAAGTTTAAGTGCTCCTTTATCCTATTAAAAGGATAAAGGTATTTACCCTACTGTTAAGCAAAGGTATTACAGTAGCAGACCCATGTAAGTATGACAAATCTTTACTGCAGCTACATGGTACATCTTCATCCCACTCTGTACATGCACTTTCCAATCTCTACAGACCCAAGACCTTACATTCCGTCCCTGAGCTCTTTGCTGAGCCTGCAGCCATTCCCAGTGAGTTTGTCTTCACAGGGCCTCCTCACTGAAAAGTACCAGTGATGTTGGTCCCCAGCTGAGTGCTCAAAAAAGAGCTTTCTGAATTGGAGATACAAGTTTCAGAGAGAAAATTCTCTTGTTTTCCTTGCTGCCCTGGAATCAAAGTATATACAGCTTCCCCAGAGAGCGTGCCTGCCTTCTTGCAGCCATTACACATAAAATGAGATGCTATTACATCTCATGGGCTTGGAGAAATCTAAGAGTTACTGTGTTGCTGGAGCTACTATGTCCTAGAAGGAATACTATCTCTGCTCACTGGTAGAGACCGAGAGTCTCAGGAGAATTTATTCAACAGTGGAGTGTTTACTGCAGAGTCTGAGCTAAGATTCTGAATCTTCCAAAGATCCCTGTGGAGGCCACAGAATTTTTTATTTCTCTGCCCCCAGATCTGCATATTTTCTTCACATTGATTTCACTGGGAGAGGCTTCTGTGCCTCTGTGATTCTGCCTTTGAAAGCAGAATATAGATCTTAAATAGCTGTGAAGTATTGCTGTGTACATTCTGTACAGGATGTGCAGTTTCCACCTCTGAGACTGCTTCATTTCAGAGGTCAGTGAAATGCTACAGGCAGCTTCTTAAAAATGTCCTGACACAACAGCTTTTTGAAAGAAAATGCTGTTCCAGGAAATGAAAGTTTCACAGAAACATTCATTTATTTCAGAATGTTGATGTAAGGGTGATAAAAATATTATTTCAGTAACATCAAATGAATTGTTTGTAGGTTATCATTCTGTTCAACTTTCTTGTTTTGACTGCTGTACCCAAGTGAGTTTTTAATATATAGGTCAAAACTTCTCAGATCTGCTAGGGTATCATAACTGATCCCACAACTGGTAGAGGAATGTTTCAAATGGTAGAGGTGAAACAGACCACTCCAACTCCTTCAAAATGAAATACTGAATTTAAATATTTTAAGTATGTTGGAAAAAAATCAGAAGGTCTTGTGGACCTTCTTTTGGTCCACAAGAAAGTCTGTTTCTAGTTGCATGATCACTGATAATGTTTGTGCACTGCTCTGGGTGTCATTTGGATGTTGAATCAATCTTAGATCAATATTATTCTAACTACCTGCTATGAGAAGGCTGTTTCCACAGCTGGACTGTGTCACTGCAAGGAGTTTCAATGCAAAGATTACACTTCTTTATGCTTTTTCTTCATTCAGGAACGAGCATGTCAATCGGAACCTACACCTTGTAAAGATTTCTCAGCCACTGCTAACCAGGTATATCCTTTTTACTTTTCAAGTTTTTTAGAGTATATTTAGGAAACTCAGATGTGAAAAAGGACAAACCGAATTTGCTACATTTGCATTCCTTGCAGTGGAATGAATTCCCGTACTGTGGCTTTGATCTCTGGTTTAAATCTGAAAGCAAGCTAGTGTGGCCCTCATTTCTGCCTTAATGGGTGAACTTACTAATGGTTTATATTTCTAAGGTCAAGTGTCTCTGTTTAGCTTCTTTTAATTGATCTACCACTTACCAGCCACTCTGCCCAATCTACTTTAGAGTTTTAAATGAGTGGAAATGGGGAAATGACAGTATGAGAATGGTTCTGGACTCAGCAGGAGATGGGCTGCAGCTGAGCTGTGCAGGAACAGGGACACAACTGCAACTGCCTCTTGCTGGCACTGACTCCTCTGGAGACCCAGCTGTCTTTGAGGTGGGGACTGTCCTGTTGCTGAAGGCCTTCCATCACTGTGTGGTGAGTGAGCTGGGTATTTAGGGGAGCTGTAATCCAGCATTCAATACCTGGTCAGCTGCAGGACACCTCCATCAGCTGATCCCATCAGAGGCAGGTTCAATGGGGTCTCAATTGCAGGAATAAAATAACAAAAAAGCACTTAGGACATGTCTGTGTGCTAGCTTTGCTTTGAGCACTGTGTTTAAGCGAGTGGAGACCTCTAAAGATTTTGTACAGCTGGGAATTTACAAGGATTCATGGAGTTTTTGGGAGTGTTGTTAAGAATTTGATATATGCAACCTTGTGTTTTTTACTTTGTCTAAGGTTAGCTGTATGCAAAAGCAGGTTTCTAAAGCCCGAAGCTGGAACCCAATGAGAAGTACAGTATAAGGAATGTAGAAGGCCCGCTTTAAACCTGTTGCAATAGACTTAGCTCTGTTTTATGTAGTGGAAATGTCCTGTTTATTCATGATGCAGAACTGTTACAGAATTGTTATACAGTATTTTCTCCATCTCTTGAAAATGTAAAAAAAATATAATAATATTTTGCAGGACATTTTACACATGAAATATGCTATAGCTTTCTTTGGAAAGGGAATCCAGACATTTCTTCTGATTGGTTCTCATAGGTATTTACAAAATGTATTTATGTTTGTCACTGTTGCAAGCATTGTTTTAAAACAGTGTACCAAACTGGTATTGAAAATACTGTTTGGTTACCAGTGTACCATGGGAACACCCAGAAGAAAGGATAAGGTAATGGCAGCAACTTCAAAAATGTGGTAATAGGAAAGTGATGGGGGGGGAGCAAAGGTGTCTCTCTCAAGCTGAAAACTGTAACCCAGTCTGTTCCTGAACTTGCAATCGTAGAGTAATTGGCCTGAGATCTTCCCTCTGTCCAGCTGGCCTTTCCTTTCATTTTTTTCTGACAGTGAGGTGACCTGAAAGTTAGAGAGAACAGAGCTATTTAAGATAATCAGGCTGTTGCTAAAATTTTGCATTAAATGTTTGAAAACTAAGAGGGAAAGTTTTCCCTTGTTTCCCTTTTATTCTGTTGAAAATTTGAGTAGATATAAAATAATATTTTAATGCAGGCTCTTTTTTTGTCAACTGTTTTTCATTCTTGTTCGTCCGTAAGCCCATAATTTCCTCTTCCCACGTTTTCTGTTCTGCTCCTTCTCCTACACTTCTCATCATGTCTTCTTTGCCCTTTTCCTGTTGTTTGTAACATCTTTCCACCTCATTTCTGCCTTCAAATTTACAACTCAATGCAGTTTTTTTGCTAAAGTTTCTGCTACCTTTCTTTATTCCAGTGTTCTACACTGTATTTTGTGTTTAAATCATACTCCCTCTCCTAAGCTGATGTGTCAGAAATAGATTGCCTTTTGTTTTGTTCTGAAAGTAATGTACCTGCTTCAGATACAGTACTAGAACTCCAATACTAATCAATAATTCTTAAGCAGAAAAAATACTTTTGGTTCTACTCTAGTAAGACATTCCTGGCATGTGGCATAGCAAAAGATCTAAAACTGCTCACAGTTTCCATTTGATCATATGCTGTGGAGTTGGAGTCCAAGATTTAAATTGTGTTAAGCAGCTACAATTTAATTTTCCAACACCACATGAGAAATGTCATAAAGCAGATGTTTAATGCATGTTTCCTATTAAACACTGGTAAATTAGCCAAACAGAAAGTCCTACAAAAAAGATATGGAGTCAAAGCACCAAGAAGAGTGTTGGCAAAAGAAATTGTTAAGAATGCAATAATGTGTTCCTGCAAAATAAGACATGCCCCATCAAGCTTTAAAAATCTTGGACTTCAATGCTTAACTTTTTTGTGCAACAAGCCATCTGTATTCAGCTAATTCCAGTGGCAGAGTTACTGTTGTGAGGACTATGATATTTTTGTGATGGTGTAAATGGCTGTTTTCTGGAGTATAATCAGGTCCTGATAAATCCTGTCTCTGTCTATCTCTCAGTGGAAGATCTATGATGCCTATGTGGAGGAGCTTCAGAAAATGGAAAGGTCAAAAGAGAAAGAAAAACCAAAAGCTCAGATAGCAAGAAAAGAAGAGGAGAAGAAGAAAGGAAGAAAGTTAACCTCTCTGGAGTTACAGGTACATTTCATAATGCTGGAAGAATCATGCTCAGAGTGGTGGTGGATGCATCCATAATGCAAGTCAGGTGAAATTTAGCAGGTCGTGCTGACTGTGTAGCTAGTTCTCTCAGTTGGCAAGTAACAACCGTAAGAAATGCAAAAGTTAATTTTTGTTAGGAACTGTATTTCCAAAACAGGATTTCCATTTTGGTGTACTTTTTATGGGAGTACAAAACAGTGTGAAGCCATAATCTTGTCTTTGAATGTGATTTCCAAGTGAGATTTATGGCTTTCTTTTTTGTGCATTATCATGTTTGTGTCTCATTTTTGATTAGTATGTAAGGGATAAAAGAATGAAATAGGTAGAAACACTGTGTGACTTTACAAATAGTTCTAAGTGATGCACAGGTTTTAGGTACAATCTTCCATCTGAGAGGCAAATAAATCGTAGAATCATAGAATAGTTTGGTAAGAAGGGACCTTTGAAAGCCATCTAGTCCACCACCCCTTACAATGAGCAGGGACATGTTTAATTAGATCCAGTTGCTCAGAGCCCCCTCCAACCTGACCTTGAATGTTTCCAGGGATGGGGCATCTACCACCTCACTGAGCAATCTGTGTCAGTGTTTCACCACCATCAGTATAAAAAATTTCTTCCTTATATCTAGTCTAAATCTGCCCTCTTTTAGTTTAAAACCATTACCCTTTGTCTTATCGCAACAGGCCCTGATAAAAAGTTTGTCCCCATCTTTCTTATAAGCCCCCTTTATGTATTGAAAGGCCTCAGTAGGGTTTCCCCAGGGCCTTGTCTTCTCCAGGCTGAACAACCCCAGCTCTCTCAGCCTGTCCTCATACGGGAGGTGTTCCATCCCTCTGATCATTTTTGTGGCCCTCCTCTGGACCCACTCCAACAGATCCATGTCTTTTCTGTGCTGGGGACTCCAGAGCTGGACACAGTACTGCAGATGGGGTCTCACAAGAGCAGAATAGAGGGGCAGAATCACTTCCCTCGACCTGCTGGCCACACTTCTTTTGATGCAGCACAGGTTACAATTGGCTTTCTGGGATGCAAGCGCACATTTCTGTCTCATATTCAGTTTTCTATGCACCAATACCCCCAAGTCCTTCTCCGCAGGGCTGCTCTCAATCCATTCATCCCCCAGCCTGTATTGATACAAGGGATTTCCCTGACCCAGCTGCAGGACCCTCCACTTGGCCTTGTTGAACCTCATGAGGTTCACATGGGCCCACTTCTTGAGTCTGTCCAGGTCCCTCTGTATGGGATCCCATCCCTCAAGGTGTGTCAACTTCACCATTGGTGTCATCTGCAAACTTGCTGAGAGTGCACTTGATCTCACTGTCCATGTCATTGATGAAGGTTTTGGACAGTACTGGTCCCAATATGGACCCCTGAGGGACGCCACTTGTCACCGATCTCCATCTGGACATTGAGTCGTTGACCACTACCCTCTGGATGCCACCATCCAACCAATTCCTCATGCACCGAACAGTCCACCCATCAAATCCGTATCTCTCCAATTTAGAGAGAAGGATGTTGTGGGGGACCATGTCAAAGGCCTTACAGAAATGCAGATAGATAATATCCGTAGCTCTTCCCTTGTCCACTGTTGCAATCACTCCATCATAGAAGGCCGCTAGGTTGGTCAGGCAGGAGTTGCTCTCTGTGAAGCCATGCTGGCTTTCTTGAATCACCTCCCTGTCCTCCACATGCCTTAGTATAGCTTCCAGGAGGATCTGTTCCATGATCTTTCCAGGCATAGAAGTGAGGCTGACAGGTTGGTAGTTCCCAGGGTCCTCCTTTCTGCCCTTTTTAAAAATGTGTGCAATATTTCCTTCCACTGCCTGTGCATTTCCTTCTTGCCCTTTAGTTTGACCAGCAGCTCTCAACTCATCCATGGCGGTCTCTTGCCTTCCTCTCCTGATTTCTTACACCTGGACATTGAGGGCTCTTGTGCTCTATGGAAAGCATCCTTGAAGATCTGCCAGTCTGTTCTGCTCCCTTGTCCCTGTGGGCAGTTCCCCAGGGGTTCCTATTGACTAGGTCCTTGAAGAGCTGGAATTCAGCTTTCCTAAAATTCAGAATACTGACTTTACTCTTCACCTGACCCATATCCCTCAGGACTGAGAACTCCACCAGTGCATGATCACCACAGCCCAGGCTGCCTACAGTCTTGACGTCACCCATTAGCTGACTTGTGTTGGTGACCAACAGGGTCAGTATTGCATCCCCTCTGGTAGGGCTGTCTATTACCTCATGATTAAAAAGTTGTCCTCAATGCACCCCGGGAGTCTCCTGGATTGCCTACAGCTCGCTGTGCTACTTTTCCAGCAGGTGTTCTTACCCATAAAACTTACAGGTAATTCTCACCCATAAGTTTTCAACCCGCTTGTGGCTATTCTTCAGAGTCAGCTCTAGACTGAATAATCTCTCTAGACGAGAGAGTCAGCCATCTCTCTAACCTTGGTGTGTCGTCCCACAGCTTGTCATGGTCAAGCCTGAGATTATCCCCCTGCCCTTCAAGCCAAGTTTCAAGCTCTGTCAATGAGCCCCACTAGGTCATGAGCAAAGACCTTCCTCCTGCTTTGAGAAAGGTGAAACCCATATGATGCCAATTGAGGATTGGTGGAAATTTAGGATTCTTTCAAAATGTTACTAAAGCACTGTACTGAAACACACATCTCTATTTTTATTATTTTAATGATAATGTTATAGAATTTTAATTTATATATTTTCTAGTTATATACACATAAATGGTGTATAATTTATATAAAAGTTAATAATAGTTGAAATCAAAGCCTACATACTTAAAATTGCATAAGGATTCTGGGATACTTGACCTAATTTGCGGGGGGTCTTTGGTGCATCATTTATTCATACAGTTGGAAAGTGACAGAAGTGTCTCTCTCCAGTGTTTGAAGTCCTATGCTATGGTCAGTAATTACACAGCATGGTGATACCTCAGTCATGGTGATGTGAACATCCCAAGAGTTCATCAGCCACTCTGAGTCTTATGTAGTAGCAGAGTGAATGGCAAGGGCAGCTGAACTGGAGTAACCTCCATTAGTCTGGCTTCTCAGAGTAGCAAGTATCATAACTCCTGCCAGGCTCCAAGCTGCAGTTGTGGTCTTGCTGTGAGGGTGATACTGGCTCCTAATCCAGGCTGCTCTGTGAGGAGTACCCAAGGAAGGCCTTGCAGGGATGCCACAGTCCATTAACCTAAAGTGACAATATACCCATCTTAAAAATCTCATCCCACTTTAGGCACTGAGAATGCCATAAGGCAACCCTGATAGATTTTTTCCATGTTCCAGAATGTTTTCAGGGGGTTCAGGAAGTTTATATTAGGGTTTCACAGATTTTGATCTATACAGAATTGTGAGTGGTAGTTTTCCCCCTCAGTCTAAGTTAAGCTATTTAGAAGGCAAACTGAAATAATTTCTGTAATGACTGGAGAAAAATGCAATGAGAACTGTAATATAGAAACATGGAAGTAAATTCTTAGCTTGCCCCTATAGTAGGTGTAGATCTATATCAATGTAAGATATAACTATGTAATAGGAGCTGATGTCTCCTGAAACTGGCATTAGCACTTTTGTACCATATGGCTGGTTCAACTGTAGAGGATTTGGCTGGTTTAGCTACCCAGCAGCACTGTGCCATCAAAACCCTTATACTATAAACAGACCAGGAACATGTTCTGACAGGCTTCTTCCTGTGAATTGTGCCATTGGAATTCACAGTCCTTTCTAAAACTGATAAACCTTTCACCTGAGTACATTTTTGTGAATTAAGCCTGAAGTCAATGATACAATTATGGGGTGGTCTGCTAAAAGCTGAAAATAAAAATGAAATAAAAATTCTACCAATGAAACCATATTGTAAAACACCTGCTGCATGCTCCACTGACAACAGTGGGAAGCTGAAATCCCAGCACCCTTGATCCCTTCCTTTGTTACTTTGCTTTTCACTCTTAGCACTTCCCAGAGAGACTGCAGGGAAGCCAGAAAGTCAATACACAGAAAAAGTGAAAGGGAAATCTTTATGCAGAGCCAGTCTCACAAATTGAGAGACACTGTGAAGCTGATGGGTCAGCTTGAAGTGTATGAAAACCTGGTGTATTTTCCAGTCATTAACTGGAAACATGCAACCTGAAGTAATCCAAGACTACAATCAGGCATTACTTATTACAGGCATAACATCTGGTCATGTATAGGTCTATGGAAATTTAAGGTTGGTGACATCTGCATCTGTACCTCTGGTACGAAGTCAGCAAATGGAGATGTGGATTTTGTGGAGCTTCCAACTCATAGGTTACATACTGTGAACTACATGGGGTAATTGAAACAGAATTTTTCCAGCTAAACACTTTCTGAGGCCATCTTGCCTTTGATCATTGCTGAAGGGGAACTGTGGAAGATCATGAAGGAGATGTGGCTGATCTGGATCAAGGATGCAATGGCTAGAAGCAGCAATTGATTTCCACCATTATTTCTGTCAGGCTAGGTATTAGGAAGAAAAAAACTGTGATTGATAGCTACTGAGATAGCACTAGATTTAACACAAAGGGAAGAAGAGGAGAAAATGAGTGGATATTACTGGAGGTGGATCTCTGCCAGAAGGTTTTGCTATGGTAGGAGATCATGAAAGAGAAGATCCAAGAACTACAGCTGCAGCTGGAGATGATGATAGGTGTCAGATGAGAATTTGAAAACAACAGATGAAAAGAGAGAGAAAACAGTACTGGTACTGAATAAGAGGTCAGGAGAACAGATGACTGGGAGAGGAAGAACATGTTCCATGGAAGAATGTGGCCAAAGGCAGAGATGAGACAAGATGAGAAGAGACAAGATGAGATGGGAAAGAAACCTTGACAGTGAAGTAGAAGGCCCTTGCTAGGGGAAAAGAAATAGAATGAAGCCATTCGCTGCACTGAAGAATGAGGAGAAGAAGCAAGGAAGACGTGGTTTGGTAAAGCAGAAGAGAGGCAGACAACATAAAAGGAATGAAGGTAAAGAGGGATTCCAGCAGAAGGAAGGGTGAGAATGATATAAAGAAGAATATGAGTGAGTAAAAGACAGAATGACAAAGTATTTGACTGCAGACTGTGATGAGGGACTCTTGGAAATCTCTCAATATGTCCATCACTCAAATGGATCTAGAGAGAAGAGGATGTGCTACATCCGAGAGCAGTGATACAACGTTTGAAACTTTTCCTCAGTTTTCAACAAAGGCAGCAAACAGAACACGGAGAACACAGAATACCAAAGAGGAATGACAGGAAATTTTCTGAGCTGAAAATAGTTGGAAGCGGAGAGAAACAGGCAGAAGTGTTGTATCTGCTTGTCCTGCTCTTAGTGTTCCTGAGCCATCTGTTTATGGCTCTGATTACAGAGAGGATCCTGGCCCAGAGATGGTCTTGGTCTGATCCAGTATGACCCCTCCCCATGTTGTTGCACTAGTTTATAAATGACAGTGTCTGAAGCAGAAGCAAAATGCAAAAAGCTTAATGCAGTTAAGTTAATGCAAGCTATCTCCTCTCACCCTGAGACGACAAGGCATGAAATCACCAGTCTGATAGTAAGGATTTTTAATGAATCTATCAAAAGAGGGGTGGAGGTATGTAATTGGAGTATAACAGGGATATATGTAAGAGGGATAAAAATGGTTCCATTAGTCTGACCTTTAACACTACAGGAAGTAATAGAATTAATATGTCAGGAAAGAATAGAGAACTGGGAATAAATATGAAATGGAATAAAATAGCACGTGTTTACCAAAGGTAGGCTGTGTCCAAATAATCTAATCTCTTTCTTTGATAAAAGAAAAGTTGTGATTTCCCTTAACAAGTATAGTAAAGGTAATTAGCTGAAATTCTGTAAAGAGATTGCTATAGTGCCTTTTGGAAATGATTAGGTAAACCATATAAGTTGTTATTCGTACAGATTGGGAGGGACTAGTGTAGAGGAAGACTGCGTGTTGGACTATTAAAAAAATATTTGAGAAGGTGAGGGCTTACAGTTTGGAATGACAGGGAGAAACATGACTGTATCAGTTAGTGAGTTGTGATATGGCTATGAGAAGACAAGCACATTGCTGGAATCTATTGTGTAAGGGATAGCACAGAAATACTATTTCTGTTATGTAAAGCAGGTTGATATCTTAACTGGAGTAGTACAGGGATATATGATCTTGATCACCCCTTTTCAGAGATGATAGATTACATATCTGCATACATATGAAAATGAACATAGGAAAAGAAAACCTTGAATACAAGAAAAGACTAAAAAAGTCTTAGCATATTTACCTGGTAATGCAAAGGCACAGAGGGAATCTGAAGCAGATAATATAGCGGGTGAAGAATTAATAAGGCAAAGGATAGCATCAACAGAAATGCAGATGGATGTGAACCTGTTAGGAATATGTTAAAACTGGAAGTTACTGCACTGGAACAGTATCTAATCTCCTCTGAAGAAGAAGCAGTTGAATAGTTTCTTAAAAAGTCCAAAGAATATTTATATTTAACAGAGAAATGTGTGTTCCTGGATCATGTGAGGTGATACAGCATTACTCCTTTCTGATTTATGCCCAGTGAGATAGCCCAGCCCACAGGGTCATAATTACCATTTGGAAGCTCTTGGATGACCACAGTTATTTTTGAAATAACAGCTGAAATTTGAATGTAACTAACCTTCACATTATTGTTCACCTGTTCCTGGTCATCCCTAGGAGTAGATGAGTTGTTATGGACTCCCTTGTGTTCAATCGGCTGTTTACAGTGTATCAGAATTAAAAGTGAACGGCGAAAATGAAAAGATGAGTAAATTCTGGAAATTAATAACTACTTGACAGGATTCAACCTAGGGACTTTATTTGGGATTTGCAGTAGGCGTTTGCAGTGCATAAAGGTCATGGTTGGGCAACAGATGACAACACCACTGTATCATGCTTTTTTCTTTGCGAGCCAGGAGTTCTCCTAGTCACAGTATATGTATTGCCAGAGGCATGAGTAGTTACAACACTGTTTTTAGGGTGGAATTTGTCTTCTAGATGTTTCATGTTTCAGTTCATTTTCATGTTTCAGTCTATTGGAGTTACACATTGCAACTGGCCAGCTGCTGAGGGGCAAATGTGAAGCAATTAGTCTTAACAAATAGTAGAGCAAGACTAAGACATTTATTTTCAAAGTGCTTGCCCATTATCCATCTTCCATATAATTCAATTAGCGTTATTGCTGTTCTGAAAATAATTTGTGCACAGAAATAAACTACACAAATTTGTTAGCTGATGAGCTCTCATTACATTTGGCTAGCCAGCCTAGGGTTGGCCTACAACAAAAAAAATGAGGTTTAAACAGATCTTTTAAAAAAATAAGATAAATTAGGCCTATCACTTCCACCTAAGATTTATTTCAGTAACATACGGAATAAATCAAACCAGAAATATGACAGGATCCAATGAGAAAATAACTTGCTCTGATCCATTTTAATGCCAAAAATGTAGTTATTCATGGCTGCATAGCTAACAGTATAGCTACCTAACAGGAAAGCTGACTTAAAGCTCTTTCAGTTAATCTGGAGAGCTTCCTGCATTGCAGGAAAAATTCCATTAAATAATATATTGTTTCTGTATTTACAGAAGTTTTTTTGTTTAAAACATACTTTCCAATGAGAAAAAAAAATAAAATGAAAACTATAGAATCATAGAATAGTTTGGGTTGGAAGGAACCTTAAAGATCATCTCGTTCCAGCACCTCTTACTAGACCAGGCTGCTCAAAGCCCCATCCAGCCTGGCCTTGAGTATTTCCAGGCATGGGGCATCCACAGCTTCTCTGGGCAACCTGTTCCGGTGCTTCACCACCGTCACAGTAAAGAATTTTTCCTGATATCTTATCTAAATCTTCTCTCTTTCAGTTTAAAACCGTTACACCTTGTCTATCAATAGTATCCCTGATAAAGAGTCTCTTCCCATCTTTCCTGTAGGCCCTCTTTAAGTACTGGAAAGCTGATAGAAAGTCTCCCCAGAGTCTTCTCGTCTCCAGGCTGAACAACCGCAACTCTCTCAGCCTGTCCTCATAGGAGAGGTGCTCCAGCCCTCTGATCATCTTTGTGGCCCTCCTCTGGACCCACTTGAGCAGATCCTTGTCTTTTTTATGCTGGGGGCCCTAGGGCTGAACCACAGTGCTCCAGGTGGGGTCTCATGAGAGCAGAGTAGAAGGACAGAATCATCTCCCTTGACCTGCTGGCCACACTTCTTTTGGTGCAGCCCAGGGTACAGTTGGCTTTCTGGGCTGCGAGCCCACATTTCTGTCTCATATTCATATGCACCAATACCCCCAAGTCCTTCTCCGCAGGGCTGCTCTCAATCCATTCATTGCCCAGGCTGTCTCCATGTTTGGGGGTGCTCCGACGCAGGTGCAGGACCTTGCACTTGGCCTGGTTGAACTTCATGAGGTTTACACAGGCCCACATCTAAAGCCTGTCCAGGTCCCTCTGGGTGCCATCCCTTTTCCACTAGACCATCAACCACACCGCTCAGGTTGATGTCATCATAGATGAACAGGACATAGCATTCAGGTTTGAGAACAAATAAAGTAAGCCTTATCTTCTGATCTTCAGTCCAAAATGATATCTCAGGTTGGAAATTCAGAATGCTTGCAGTTCAAGTTTCCTTGTATGTGTAAGAGAACAAAAGCCATCATCTTGCCCTTGTCTGTAGGGTACAGCACTGCCATTCTTCCCCAGCTCCTTCCACTAGCAAGTGCATGTTAAAACAGAAGAGAATTTTTTTGCCTGCATACTAGGTGAAGGGAAGCTAACACACCTGATGAACCAGCAGGACTCCAGATCTGTTCTTCATACCTCATAACTATGCCTTCTACAATGTTGGAGAGAAAAGTGTTTATTGTGTTTCTCTTTTTCTAAATCAAATTGTAAGCTTTTCAACATTCAATATTTGTCAATTAAGCTTACTCAGAGCAATATGCTGGTGGCAATCAATGACATTTTTATAGTCATGATGCCAATATTGCTGGACAAGAGTTAGCAAAGTGAATTGCTTTTTTTTAGGAAGTTTTTTAGAGAGAGACAGGTCTTATTGTGGCAGAACCAATAGCGGCAACTTAAAGTCAAAAGAGAGAAATACCAGGAACTGAGAGTATTGATTTCTACTTGAGAAGTTTAGAGCATCCTCTTTGTCTCCCTCTTTAATTTCTCTTAATACCTATGAATTCCTAATACCTAGGGAATGACATACTGTGTTAAAATTTGAAAACGTCTTTTCCTGCACTTTCTTAAGTTCTGAATGTGACAGTAAATTCTCTGTGCTGTTTTCAAGAAGTCCTCCCACAGACCCAGGGAAAACCTGAAGAACATGAGAGTGGCCACACTGGTTCAGATCAAGGCTCTAAGCACAAGTGAGTGTGGAAGGAAGGGTAAGAACACAGCAAGAGTATCTCGCAGTCCCAAATATTTTTCCAGCCTTCAACTATTTTCAGCTATTTCCTAAGTGTGGTGTGCTTTGACACATAGATGGAAGTACTTGTTCAGTCTTCCTTGAAGCCATGTAAAATTCTTGCATCTATAACACCCTTTGACAAAGAGTTGCGTAGATGTGTCATCCTTCTGTAAGAGTGACCTCCTTTTGTTTATTTTGAACTTGACTTTCACTAGCTTCACTTAACACCCTTACTTTTTGTATTTAGAAGAGGCAGTGAACAGTCAGTCCCTGTCCATCTTATCTGGGCCATTTAGGATTTCATAGACCTGTCTCATGTCTTCCCAAGCCATCTCTTCTCCAGACTGGCAAGTCACAGCCTACTCAATTTTTCCTGGTACAGAAACCATTCCAGAACTTGGTTCCACGTTCTATTTCATCCTTTCAGAGATGGGAGAAGATGACTTCACACTTTACTGAAGGAGCAGGCAAACTATGGGTTTATAAAACGTGTTGCAAGTTATAGAATTTCCTTTTTTTTTTTTCTCCTTTATCCTGTCATCCTTATGTAGTCCTTTGAGTTTCATGCTCTTTGAATCAAGACCCTCAGTCTCCTCTGAGTCTGTGCAGAGACTAAAAAGCAGGGGACTGGGACACACATAATCTGAAGTCACATTCTTGGTTCTGACTATGACTGTGTGGTGTAGTTTTGGCAAGTCATCTCACTTTTTTTTTTCATGTTCGGTGCACTCTCTGAGCTATGTCAAGGATGACAAGTTTCTTTTCAATGTCATCACTGTGGAGGAAATTGTGCTGTGCTGTGAGCCATCAGTCCCTAGCAGGGGTTTGAAGATGAAAGGCTTTGTAAAAGCAGTAGTAGATGGAGATTCAGGTCCTTGGAGCAGCATGCTCTCAGAGCACTTTGCATATTCCTTGGCATTCTCACATGATTGCACAGAGCCGTGCTGGCATCACCCTCATGGCCCAGCACAGTCTGGGGACTTTTAAGCCCTGTCCTTCCAGTTGCTCACACCCAGGCTTCTTGTCCTACTTGCCGGTTAATCCAGTTTGGATTTTGCTAGTGATTGCACATACGCACAGAGGATGGAGAATATAGTCACACAAAAAATAGTTAGGAATAGATTTTAGTAAGAAGATGATTATAAGACTGTGGTGATCACGCACGGGGCTCTGTCAGACAAGCACACCAACCAGCCACCTGCAGGCAGTTAAACAGCCACCGTTATGTTCTCTTTTCTCCATTTGTCCATGCTGCTTCTTCCCCCATCCACCTGGATTTCTTCCCTTCTCCACTCTTGTCTCCTTCCTGCCTCTAATTACTTTTTCCCCATTGGTCACATTTTTGCTATGTGCATACCAAAGTTTGCTGATTTTGGTATAGTTTCCTAGGCAATCTCAGCCTTATGTGATATTACTGATACAGTTACCTAGGGACTGCTGGCCTTGCAAGATGCCACTCCCCAACAAGATTCCAATACTTGCATACCTGCAGGTATATCTGTATACCTTCACATACGTAGGCTTGCCCACTTGTTGTGTTCCCTGGGCAAGAGGATGAGATTTTCCACAGTATCAAAACAGTTGCTACAAGAGATGGACAGCAAATTGTCCTTTGCATGTTGGTTATATATTGTATGAGCTTATGGATCTGTGAAGGCATTAAGTTGAAATTACCCAGTGTTTGACTGAAGGACTCCTAAATCCTGCAGTCTTTACTTAACACATGAGACCTTAAAGCTCTCCAAGTAGGGACAAGAGAATGCTCATGCATGATCAAGCATCTATGATTTCATTACTGGAGCTAATGAACTATTAACAAGTGAGATGGGGGGAAGGTTCATGTGTGTGCTTTTAGCGCATCCCATCATGAGGTAGTTTGAATGGGTTGAGGAAGACAAGACTCTAAAAGCCTTCTCAGCTAAGTAGCTTCCAGTTGAGCTAAATCGTGATCAAACACTGAAGTTACTGCAACTCAGCTATGGATGTCATCTTGCTAAATTTAGTAATAAAGTCATTGCCTTCATTCAAGTGCCCTTATCATTAGGTGCTGGTGTGAGGAGCTTCAAATTATCCTGTATTCAAGATCAAAGAACTGAAGTTTTTCAGTCACACAAGGTCTGAAAGACTTGTAAACAGATAGGAAATACATTTTCTCTTCCTTGTTTTTCTTTTCAACAGAGTGATGATATAACCAAGATCTCAAAGGCTG
This sequence comes from Chroicocephalus ridibundus, assembly GCF_963924245.1. Lineage (NCBI taxonomy): Eukaryota > Metazoa > Chordata > Aves > Charadriiformes > Laridae > Chroicocephalus > Chroicocephalus ridibundus. The sequence goes on along the minus strand of NC_086316.1, from coordinate 76,673,424 downwards.
CTAAAATAATGGAGCGGATGGTGAATCAGAACACATTTGACGACATTGCACAAGGTACAGTCCTGCTGGGAGATGCTTCTAACTCAAGCCAGATGTCCTGCTTTGAGTGGCCACAACCATAGCAAGGACAGGACAGGGAGGAAAGGAAAGGAAAGGAAAGGAAAGGAAAGGAAAGGAAAGGAAAGGAAAGGAAAGGAAAGGAAAGGAAAGGAAAGGAAAGGAAAGGAAAGGAAAGGAAAGGAAAGGAAAGGAAAGGAAAGGAAAGGAAAGGAAGGAAAGGAAAGGAAAGGAAAGGAAAGGAAAGGAAAGGAAAGGAAAGGAAGGAAAGGAAAGGAAAGGAAAGGGAAGGGAAGGGAAGGGAAGGAAGGAAGGGAAGGGAAGGGAAGGAAGGGAAGGGAAGGGAAGGGGAAGGGAAGGGAAGGGAAGGGAAGGGAAGGGAAGGAGGAAGGGAAGGGAAGGGAAAGGGAAACAGTGCTAAAACGAACAGGCCTCGAACCTGCTGACTCACACAAGACAAACAGTTCAGCAGACCATGGGAATGCAAAGGGCATGCCACATCAGCCTTGCTCTGAGCTGTCTGGGGACAGTGGGTCTGGTCAACATTGCCCTCCCCGCAGCACTTCTCTCCCTCAGCAGGTACTTCCCTCCTGGATGCACGTGCTGGTGACAGCAACCAGTGCCAGGCAGCTCTCTGCTGGCATACGGGTCCTAGCCATGGTGACATACTCGCTCTCAATGTGATTTTGCAAGGATTTTGCTGTCTCTGCTCAGCTCCCTCCTGAAAAGTCCACATCAAGCTCTGGGAGTGGCCTGAGGTCACTCCAGGCTTCTGCTTTCTTGTTCATCCTTTGTCAGCTTTTAGATCATCAGATTTTTTTGTGTAAGGACTTGGTGCTTGATAAAATGCATTTACATGGCTTAGGTGCTGGTTTGGAGTTGAGACTTAAGGACTAAGACAGTTTTTATAATAACAATTGGGTTGTGCAGAGGCTGTGAGGATAACAGACTGTTTTTTAAAGCTTCCCTGGCCCTACACCATGCTGATTTATTTCCGAGTTATATACCAGCACCTTTTCCTTGATTACTTTTTTTTTGTTGTTTAGATTTTAAATATTTTGAGGATGCCTCTGATGAATACAGAGACCAGCAAGGAACCCTCCTCCCACTCTGGAAGTTCCAGTATGACAAAACCAAGAGACTTGCAGTTACTGCCATCTCCTGGTAAGTCTTATTACAAACTTACTCTCGGCTGTTTCGCAGGGGAGTGGAGCTACTCGAATGTCACGGCACCTTAACAAGGCAGGGCTGGTTTCTCTGAAAACACCGTTTTCAATAGTTACAGTCAGCTGCTTTGGCAGCACCTAGATATGCCTGATGCTTCTGGATGCAAAGCACCTTGTGGAAGACTGAATGTGCCAGGCTTGTGCCATGCAGCAAAACATGATGGCACAGCAGGGTCTGTGCAGCACTAGGGCAAAGTGAGTGCCGTTAGCAGAGCAAAGGAGAGTCCCTTCCTGGAAAGCTCGGGTAGATATGTCATATCTTTGGGCAATATGCTGTAGGAATCAATCCTGAAAAGCCCAGGGGAGGAGAAGGAGTAGCAACTATATTTTTGACAAGTATCAACAGAGTAGAATTAAAGCAACAGAAAGGGAAATGCAAACATTGCATGTACCAGACAGGTTGCGCCATAGACTGTAAGGCACTGATACCAGACAAGACCTTTATGCTTGGTACATATTCAATCACTGCCCAGGCAACAGTGGTATTTGTGTACTGGGATCTTACACAGTTGCGTTTAGTAGGCATTTGCCCTGCAGTCCACTTTTGCATATTTATACCTGGTCAGTCCAAAAAACCAATCACTGATAGCTTCAAATCAACTCTTTTTTTCTGAGATGTTATCGCCATGGCTATTACCATGTAAAATACTCATCTACAACCTGAATGAGTCCTTTTACTTTTTACTGTGCTTGATCCTCCCCAGAAATGGCTTGGTTCATGCACTGAGCATGAGAGATACATACTCAGCTCCTGCCTTGTGCTCCCCTGCAGCTAGACCTCCTCTCACTTGTTTGTGGGGCAGAGTGAACACATCTGTGTCTTGCCAGAGAGGATATATGGAGAGACAGAGCAAGATTGCGGTCTTCTGTCTTTTCAAGACACTGCAGTAATTATACTTTAATAGAATATCAAGGATACAGTCGTGTGAGAATTACAAAATAACCGTAAAATGAGATGTAAAATTCGGTGTAAAGGCATCTTTTATAGGTAGTTTGTGCTGCTGTTATTCTTGTCTCCAGTAAATGATAACAGAAAGATGGCCCTGAAATTGGAAGAAGGACTCCAAATTGCCCTGTGTAATAATATTTTCTAATTTAATTTTTACTCTCACATTGTTAGCAGTGATAGTGCAATGAGTGGGTAGAGCAAGAGCATTAGAATGCCTAGCTATTAGCCCACGTGAAAAAGGAGAAATGAAAGAAGAAGTGGTTTTATTTTATTGATTCATAATAGCAAGTCAGAGAAAACGCTCATTAGACAATTTTCACATACATTCATTTTGCAGAATTGCTATCCATTGGTTATGCTGTGTGAACTCAGGGACAGCAATGGTACTGACCTTTGTCCCATGTAAACCCTACAGTAACTGTCCACACACAGCAGAAGTTGTAAAGAAGGTAATTTTTTTTCAAATAAAGGGGCTTTAGAAGGCATAGTAGACGGCTAATTGCACACAGTTGGTATGCCTGAGCAAATATGCTGTCCACCATCTCGGTCAGAAGGGAATTTCCCTTCCTGGTCTGTGGGAATGATCATGAATTCATGAACTGATAGCTGTCTCTTAAAGCATCCCTCATTATTTAATAACAGGTAGGATAAGTAAGTTTATTGTGTATTATTCTGTTGTGGTTTAGAAACTCCTTTATTCTTGCCCCTGGAAGATGAAAATCAACACATTCCTGCCTTTTTCCTTTCCTCAAAGACCTCATTTTTAAAAGCAAACTTTCTGTGATTATGAAATGGATAAGTCAAGAAGTGCTAGAGATTGATATCATGTCTGTCTGTGCCCTTTTTGTCCTTTTCATCTGCTTCTGTGGTCTTCTGTTGTTTTATTTTTTTATGCATCTTAAGTCTGGAAGAATTACTCATACATGAACATTACTAGTGCATATGTTCAAAGGATCAAGTTCTCAGACTGTATGCAGTCCTGTGAGAACAGACTCTGATAATAATGTGTGAACCTGTGCATTTCTATGGAACTATATGTCTAATAATAAATGCAATCTTATATATTTCATTACAGGAATCCAAAGTACAAGGACCTATTTGCAGTGGGGAGTGGGGTATGGCTCTTGTAAGTAACAAATGCAAAAGGATCATTGAGAAATTTAAAATATTAACAGGTGCACTGAGATCAAACCATATAATACTCTTGAGCATGGATTGCATCTCATAGCAAAGACTGACCTAATCTGAAAGCAGTAAGTTGAAATTTAACTCAAGATAGGGATTAGGCCTTTACATTCCATGACATAAACATTCGGAAATGCATAGGCATAGGCAGCGTTAGCCAGGGCTTTTGGTTTGTGGCAGTGCTGACTCTACTTTTGGTTAAGAACTTGCCTCTAGAAGCACCACTTAATCCTTTTTGTCTTACTTGATGGGCTCTGATTTCTCTCTTCCTGCCTTTCTAAGTGCTGAAAGACCAGATATGTTATGTTTTGCCAAAAGCCAACCATGAGAGACTTCTCGAAGTGTAAACTCTTTGCTTTCTTGTTAGGAGACACCTTCCAGGGGCCTCTCAGAGGACAAGCTTTCCATGACGGCACATCAGGCCTGGATATTGTGAAAAGGCACTTTCCCTGCTATGGTCTCTGGGATTGGACATGGGATAATTCTGAGAAGCAATGAACGTAGGGTTCAGGGGTTGTTGTGTATTACTCCATATTAATCTCTATCCAGTATTACTGCTCTCATGTTCAGGAAATGAAAAAGAATTCTAACAGGTTGATGTTTTCTGACCTTTGTTGTTGTTGTTTTGCTGTGTGCATTACATCTACCTGATCAGTTTATATACTTTTTTTTTTAACAACATGGGAATCTGTATCAGCAACTTTGCATTTCCTTCTTTTCGCAATCTCTTGTTGCTTACAAGATTGCTGTATTCTGAATTCTTGTCTTAACATCTCCCCCTTTGCTCCTGTGTTAATTGGCTAGTAATGTCACTGTGAATAAACATTCTCTCTTCTGTTCTCTCACTCTCTTCTACTTTCTAGCTCTACCTGAAGTGCTGACTATCATGAACAGCTTTTTAGGCACAGAACAGAATTCTGGTAGTTCCCTCCAAGGACCACTGCTTCCCAGGGAAATTCCCAAAGAGAGGAGACCAGTTGTGAGGCAAGTTTTCCTGGGGTCTTTCTCACCCAGGTACTGTTGGCTCTTCAATGTTACTTTCTCAGCAGTCTACTCAATAAACTTTTCAGGTCCCCTGAAAGTGCTTCTGGGACTAGCCAGGACCCTACTCTTCTTCCACTGTTAGTAGCTGCTGTAGAATCACATTGCTGGCATTCTCAGGTAGTGAACAGTGACCTTAAAGCCTAAGCTTTACATCAGATGGGTGTTGTTAATTAACAAGGGAATACAGATGAACAGCTGAAATCCCAAACTATTTTAAGTCTCTGGCTTTTCCTCAGAGCTTGTGAAGATCACAGCAGTATCCCACCTGGACATCTCCAGGGCATCTGCTCCTTGCAAAAGGAGTTCTTACCCCCAGTTCTTACCATTAAGTCTGACACAAAGCAGAGAGGGTCTGAGAAAAGAACAGTATTGCAAAGGCAGCAGAGCCCTCTCCTTGCTGCAAGAAGAGGACAAACTACAGAACAGGCAGACTACAGTCATTAGATTTGTGAGAAGGACTAGGCGTTTTGACGCAATCGATCTCCCCACTGTCTCTAGCAGAAGAGACGTCCTTCTCAGAGTATTAGTATTTTATTTATTTAAGAAAAAGCTGACTCTTCTGTAGGGCACTAATAATTCTCCATCTGGCTTGAAATAAAGATCACTCGTTGTGTTACATGTAAACAGTGGTTAAGAATTGCAGATAGCACGATTAAACACTAAAATTTTTACCCTAAATACCCCAAACTAAGGAATTCTTTGTGGAGGATAGAGAATGGGGGAGCCAAAGAGAGGACCTTACCAGTAGCGACATTTTTGCCCACCAGACATTTCAATTTATCTGTATGTGCTTGAAAAGTACAGGTGGACATTTTTGCTAGTGTGCTTTGTGCTGAGAAAGTTAGAATCTGTTGTGAATATTCTGAACTACCAAGGCAAGTAATTTGGTATTTATTTTAAGGGAATACCTTTTTTTTTGAATGAATGATGAAGGCTCTCAGCTGTGATAAAATGACTAAGGAAATTCATTGTTGTGAAGTCTAGTGCATGAGGGATAAATAGCTCAGCACTGGGCTCCATGGAGATTGCTATTCCTGTTATTCAGGAAAGTGATCTTGAAGTAATTCAAGTACATTTTCTTTTCAAACACTTGGTAGTGCTCAGCAATACTCAAAAAGACAAAACAAAAATTGATGGGAATCACTATGAAAGAAGAAAAAACCTGAAACTTCTGAATACAGTGGACACAAAATAGAAAACTAAATATAAAGCAGCAGTATAAACAACAATAGAAAACTAAAAAGAGAACAAAACAAGATATGTGATAAACTGGCCTTGTGCTTACTGTGTGCACTTCTGTCTGTGAACTCCGAAGAAGAATGTGTTAGGCTGTGGAAGGGTTGGAAAAGGTCCAGAAAAGGGCAGCAAGGATGAACAGAAATATATATAATGACTCGTGCTCAGAGAATATAAACAGTCTAGGACTTTTAAATAGACTAGGGTGAGGGACTTGTTGTGGGTCTGTGGACTCATGAGTGTATGGGGAAAGTGAAAAGGGGTCAAGTGTTCATTATTGCCCATATAACACAAGAATGAGAAGACCTTATGAAATTATTGAGTAGCCGGACTAAGACAAATTTAAAACAGAATATTATGATATGTAATGAAATTGTGGAATATTTCTTCCTTCCTTTGTGATCTGGAGGACAGAGATACAGGTTAGATAAACTCATGGAGGGCCAGTTTGCTGTTGGAAGGACAAACCATCCAATTCAGTAAATTCGTAACTGTAAATTACTGAAAGCTCTGAGTACGTATAAGGAAATAGACCTATATTTGCTGAGGTTCTTATAGTATTTAACCAGGTGCTACTCAGTACTGTTGGAGATCAGATACTTGGCTACAGGGACCTTTGGTGTGGTCCCAAATACCCATTCTTCTGTATTTCTCTGTGAAATGCATGAAATGCAACCAGATGGATTGTCTTCATTTATACTGGTAAGAATTGTGTTCTGCTTGCAATATTGCAGCATTACATTTTCCTCTTAAAATGACATTTTCCTCTTGAAGTTCACTCCATCTGAGTCCTAGAAATGTTCCTGTTAGTTTGCCAAGAAGCCTAAATTGGCCCGACTATGTCTTTAATTCAGTAGGCAGCAGCTAGTTGAAAGAGAAGATTAGGATAAGCCTTTGCAAAAGAAAGCATGTTGAGAAGTGCTTAGGATATTCCTTGCCTTGTACATCAGCAGAAAATCTTACTGTACTCACAGCTCCTGTGCTCAGAGAGTGTAGGAATTGGGCACTGCCTTCCCACTGCCCTGCTACCCAGGCTCAGGAGAAGAGATACAAGCTCAAGGATGGTAATGTCCCCACTTAGACTGTTCAAACAGTTCTTCTAACTTGTTACGCTAAGAAAGATCCTGACTAGTGCTTTCTGGGTTGTTCAGAAGTATTTGTTGTTTGTGTTAGTTTTGCCAGGGTCCATTGTGACAAGGGCAATACACAGATGCAGAGGAAGGCAGGCCTTAAGTCAGTGGCTTGCCATCTAAGTGGGCAAGGGATCCAGAAGACTTCTTATCCCATTTTTATAGCAGACACAGGGGCATAGTTTACCTGATCCAGCTGTAGCCAAATGAGTCTCAGCCCTAAGCTTCCCCTTTAGTCAGCAGTGAGAGATCAGCGCATCCAGAGCCCATCCATTCTGCTGTAAGCCCGGTGTCCAAGAGAGGAACTGAAGTAGCCCTCTGGAAGCGGTGGTTTCTCCCTGTGGACTGTAGAATGAGCCCAGGCAGAGCACGTAGCCTAAATCCCTGTCTGTTATAGGACAAAAGTGAGGAGAGATGAATCCTGGTCAGAGGAAATAGTCCTGGAGTAACAGAGGGGCTGGGGTAGAGCCAGGAGCAGAACCCAGATCTTTGGATCTGTGGTGGCCATAATTACATCACCAGTCTTTTGTGCAGCATGCATTTGGGAGCACTGCCAAGGTACAAGTAATACATTTGTCCTATTGCCCGAAGTATACTTTTAGAAACAAAGGGTCCCTTGTTTACTATGGGTCCATTTCACTCCAGTGTGGCAAGTTCTTTACAGAGAGGCCCCTAGCCTCTCCCTTGCTTTTGTATCACATTTCTGGAGTCTTCACCAGTGATTTATTTGGATGGGGATTCTGATGCTAATGGCATTTCTTTGGCATGAGACGGTCTCTTCTGAACAAGGAAATATTGTCATCGTAATTTGCAATTCAGGATCTATGCTGCTTGGCTGGAATTAATTTTTATTCCCATCAGGAGGAGCTGTCTTTCTGTTTTTGTTTTTGCATAAATGAGATTTCTGGGTTGCTGGCTAGACTGACAGCCTGCAGTGCAGGGTTCAAAGAAGCTGTGATGGGTGTTGAGCTTGTGTTCTGCCTTGATGATGGGAGCACCACACTCAGGTCTTAGCAATCACCTTAGTTCATGTTCCAGAAGCAAGTGTGCCTCTGACAGCCTTCAGAAATTAATTTTTGTGTGCAGCTCCATCTGTCAGCACATGAAGTGAGGAGGGAAAAACAGTATTTGTATAGCAAATATATTTTATCCTACTGTTTCTTTGCACTCAGTGGATGTAACTTGCCAGTCACAAATGATGGGTGAGGAGTACGGACTCACACTTACTCTGGCAAAAGTATCTACTCAGTTATTCACAGTGCTGGGTCTGAAGCGGGGCCTCATGTAGACAGAAACAGACCATGTAAAGATGCCTATACTGCTCTAGCTTTCTTGTGTAACATCAGCATGAGGAATGCTAGTACAGTGTCCTTATACTGGCGTGACTGCATCCAAAGTAAGAGTTGTAATGGCTCTGTGACTGAACTAAATTGGTGTAAAATCTGGGCCAGTGCTTTCACAGAGATGAGATGGTATTTAATAGATGTCCTGAGGCTCCCTGGTGCTGAGGAGTCATGGCTGAACACTGAGACCACTGGCCAGCTCTTATTGTACTCTCCTACAACATAACGTCAGGTAAACACAGACTAGGTGTACTTACAGAACAGTCTTGTATTTTCCCATTTCTCAAATGCACTGCCCAATGAACATAGACAGTCTTTTATTTACTGTGCTCCACTGATTGAGGCTGATGGATGGTCATTGCAATAAGGATATTCCCAAATGGGACATGCTCAGGGTGCTTCGGAGGGAACAGGGAGAGGACAAAATGAGCCAAGTGGCTTTAACAGCAAGGTACTGCAGTTTCCTGCCCACCTCTGTGCTTTGTAGGCATTGCTTGCTCTGCTGGTGGTCTCATCCTTCACAGTTCTGCCACTCTTCAAATCAATTGAATCCATTCATCCTCAATGCTCCATGAGCACTTAGCACTAAAGGATGAAGTAGAGATCCTCAAGGAGCTAGCTCCTCAAGAACACTGAGAAACATTCTTTCAGGAAGGGTAGTGAAAACAAGACAGCAAGTCCAATAAGATTGGCAGGGTCAAGGAACATGCTTCTTTTACCTTACAATTTCTTGGCTAGGATCTGATCCTGCACAGACAACTGAAAGGAGCAGTCATTACTACACACCATAATTCATGATGAGAATTTGAAGAATCAGGCATTTAAATTAGGGATTAGAATAAAGAAAATGACTGGTTACAAAAGTAGCTCACTTGTAGAGGGTAAAAGTCATCCTTCTGGGACGGAGAGAATATGTTTGGAGGTATGCCATTTTCCACTCCCTCTTTTTGCGCAAGAAACCTGGGCCCCCTCTGTCTGGAAAGCAAACAGTGGAAAAAATAATTAATAGAGAATTCCCAATCCATGATTCCCTCCAAAGATTTAATGAAAATTAAGATCATCTCCATATTGTGCACCACTTTGGTTCATACACAGCATGTTCCAAGCCCCAAAGGCTTCTGCTAGCCCAAATGCTTTGTTTTCTAGCAAAATATTTCTCTGCCAAGTATGAATTTGAGAGGAAAAAGTAAGAAATCTTAGACTTATAGAATGGTTTAGGTTGGAAAGAACCTTAAAGATCATCTTGTTCCAACCCCCTGCCATGGGCAGGGACACCTCCCACTAGACCAGGCTGCTCAAAGCCCCATCCAGCCTGGCCTTGAACACCTCCAGGGATGGGGCATCCACAGCTTCTCTGGGCAACCTGTGCCAATGTCTCACCACCCTCACAGTAAAGAATTTCTTCGTAATATCTCATCTAAATCTATCCTCTTTCAGTTTAAAACCGTTACACCTCATCCTGTCACTGGATTTCCTGATAAAGAGTCTGTCCCCATCTTTCCTGTAGGCCCTCTTTAGGTTCTGGAAGGCTGCTAGAAAGTCTCCCCGGAGCCTTCTCTTCTGCAGGCTGAACAACCACAACTCTCTCAGCCTGTCCTTATAGGAGAGGTGCTCCAGTACCCTGCTTATCTTCATGGGCCTCCTCTGGACTCGCTTGAGCAGGTCCTTGTCTTTTTTATGCTGGGGGCCCTAGAGCTGAACCACCAGGTGGGGTCTCATGAGAGCAGAGTAGAAGGACAGAATCATCTCCCTTGACCTGCTGGCCACACTTCTTCTGATGCAGCCCAGGGTACAGTTGGCTTTCTGGGCTGCGAGCCCACATTTCTGTCTCATATTCATATGCACCAATACCCCCAAGTCCTTCTCCGCAGGGCTGCTCTCAATCCATTCATTGCCCAGGCTGTCTCCATGTTTGGGGGTGCTCCGACGCAGGTGCAGGACCTTGCACTTGGCCTGGTTGAACTTCATGAGGTTTACACAGGCCCACATCTAAAGCCTGTCCAGGTCCCTCTGGATGGCATCCCTTCCCTCCAGTGTGTTTACTGCACCACTCAGCTTGGTGTTGTCAGCAAACTTGCTGAAGGTGCACTCGATCCCACTGTCTATGTCACTGACAAAGATGTTAAAAACTTCTGGTCCCAATACGGACCCCTGAGGGACACCACTCATCACTAGTCTCCACCTGAGCATCAAATAGTTGACCACAACATGGAGTGTGACCATTGAGCCAATTCCTTATCCACCGAGTGGTCCATCCATCAAATCCATGTCTCTTCAATTTAGAGACAAGGATGTTGTGTGGGACAGTATCAAATGCTTTGCACAAGTGCAGGTAGTTGTTGTCAGTTTCTCTTCCCTTATCCACCAAGGCTGTAACCCAGTCTTAGAAGGCCACCAAATTTGTCAGGCATGATTTGCCCTTAGGGAAGCCATGCTGGCTGTCACCGGTCACCTCCTTATTCTCCATGTGCCTTAGCATAGTTTCCAGGAGGATCTGCTCCATGATCTTGTGGGGCACAGTGGTGAGACTGACTGCCCTGTAATTCCCTGGGTCTTCCTTTTTTACCTTTTTAAAAATGAGCGTTATTTTCCAGTTAGTGGGAACTTCACCAGTCTGCCATGACTTTTTGAATATGATATATACTGGCTTAGCAACTTCATCTGCCATTTTCCTCAGGACCCTTGGATGCATCTCATTAGGTCCCATGGACTTGTGCACATGTAGGTTCCTCAGACAGTCTCGAACCTGATTTTCTCCTATGGTATGTAGTACTTCATTTTCCCAGTCTCTGCCTTTGGATTCTGTGAATTGGGTGGTGTGGCTAGAGCACTTGCTGGTGAAGACAGGGGTGAAAACATCATTGAGTACCGTGGCCACCTTCATATCGGTTGTAGCCAGATCTCCCATTTCACTCATTAGGTGGGTACCATTTCTTTCCTCTTCCTTTGTTGTCCTATGTACCTGAAGAAACCCTTCTTGTTATTTATTATGTCCCTAGCCAAGTTTATCTCCAGCTGTGCCTTGGCTTTCCTGATCCCCTCCCTGCATTTTCGGGTCATATACCTATAAACTCCCCAGTATGTATATCCCTGACGCCACTGCCTGTGCATTTTGGTTTTGTGTTTTAGTTTGGCTAAGAGGTTTTGAATTAGCCAAGGTGGCCTCCTGCCTCCCCTGCCTGACTTCTTGCTCATCACAATTGAGAGCTTTTGTGCCCTAAGAAAAATGTCTTTAAGTATCTCCCAGCTCTGGTTCGCTCCTTTATCTCTGAGGGCATTTTCTCAAGGGATCACATGCAATGGCACCCTAAGCAGTCGAAAGTTTGCCTTTCTGAGGTTTAGGGTCTTACTCTACATGTTACCCATCCCATATCCCTCAAGACTGAGAATTCTACCAGGCAATGATTGCTGCAGCCCAGGCTACTCCAATCTTAACCTCTCCAATAAGTTCTTCCCCACTAGTGAAAATGGGTCCAGCAGTGCCTCTCCTCTGGTTGAGCTGTCCATCACCTGTACCAGGAATTTTCCTCAACACACTCCAGTAGTTTCCTGGACTGCTTGCATTTCACTGTGTCATTTTTCCAGCAGACGTCTGGGTAGTTGAAGACCCTATCAGGATCAGGGCCTGAGAGCCCTCTCCTGATTGGAGAGGCCAAGGTATCCGGTATCCAGGTTCTTCCAAGGGAATCATAGAATCATAGAATGTGTTGGGTTGGAAGGGACCTTTAAAGGTCATCTAGTCCAACCCCCCTGCAGTAAGCAGGGACATCTTTAACTAGATCAGATTGCTCAGAGCCTCATCCAGCCTGGCCTTGAATGTGGCCACGGATGGGGCCTCCACCACCTCTGTGGGCAACCTGTGCCAGTGTCTCACCACCCTCATTGTAAAGAACTTCATCCCATTGCCCTTCATCCTATATCACTACATGCCCTTGCAAACAGTCCCTCCCCAGCTTTCCTGTAGGCCCCCTTCAGGTACTGGAAGGCCGCTATAAGGTCTCCCTGGAGCCTTCTCTTCTCCAGGCTGAACAACCCCAACTCTCTCAGCCTGTCTTCATAGGAGAGGTGCTCCAGCCCTCGGATCATTTTCGTGGCCCTCCTCTGGACCTGCTCCAACAGGTCCATGTCCCTCTTGTGTTGAGGTGTCCAGAGCTGGATGCAGTACTCCAGGTGGGATCTCACGAGAGCAGAGTAGAGGGGGAGAATCACCTCTCTGGGTCTGCTGGCCACGGTTCTTTTGAAGGCAATTTATTAGGCACCCTGTACCCTGATGATTTCCAGCTGTGGTTCTTACTGCATGATGCTGTAGAGAGCCACTGACACATTAAAGTCTTGGCAGTCTGACTTAGGGCAGATGCTCTCTGACATACAGTGTAAGATCCCGAGCATGTAAGCAAGACGTGTGCCAGGCATCAGAAGGGTCTTACTGTATCACTGCAGAATTGTGCCCTGCCCTGCTGCATAGATTCTCGTCAGCTATGGACAGTCTCTTGATTAAGATAAACTTGCAGAAAATACAAATCTGGGAGCTGGGTTGGGTACCAGGAAAACATTCCTTCCTGATCCCGACAGAAGAGTAATCAGAGCATTGAAGCATAAGCTGTCATCATAACTCTCCTAAGGCAAGCCTACAGGTGTCCTGGGCATGGGGAGGGCAATCTTCTTCTTTGAGTCAAGAAAGCAAGTAATGGATAACAGGGCTGCATCACATCCTACGTTCATGTGCTGGATGGAGGATTTTTCTTAAAAGCTGTGTCAAGGCATGTGTTTTAGAATGATGCTCAGTTTTCTTGTCAAAATTCCATCTGATGGTGAGTCGTTCACCTCCCTGCTCTACTGTTCCAACTTTGAATTTGTCTGCCCCCAGGTAAATGGTATGTCATTTCAAGGCTGAATTTGTCTAACTTAAATTTTCAGCCATTGAATCTCATTATTCTCTTGGCAGCAAGCTTAAAAAGCCTTTCCACCAAGTCCCTTCTCCATACATGGTGTAAGTGCCCGTATGAATTGATGAAGACTTCTCTCATTTTTTTCTTCTTTAGGCTGAACTCATCAAGCCATGCTCAAGACTTATTTTCCATCTGTTACGTTATTTTAGTGAACTTTCTCTAACCTTTTTCCAATGTACCCACATTCTTCTGGAGTGCAAATGCCATAACCAGGCGTACTCACCTAGTTTTTCTCTTATGCATGCCACCCACTGTTGTGTCATCTTCAGGCTCTCTCAGCAAACATTTTGTATCATTATGTAGATCAAACTAAAAATATTAACCAGTGCTGGACTAAGAACTGGTGCCTGGGAATTTGCCCTGGAAACCATCTCTGTTCATTTCTCTTTCTGTTTACAGCTCTACTTTAGGCTCTGGCAGTGAACCAGTTTTTAATCCAGCTAGTGTGTGCTCTGCTAATTCCATGTCATATAGTTTTAAAATCAAATATTCTGGTGTACTTAACTGAATGCCAAAGGAATACACAGATATTATTCTTGTTAGCACAGTTATTTCATCAGTCATCCTGACAAGAGGGATGGCAGCTTTGACAAGACATTTACCCTCTGCATAGGTCTAGGGATCTAAGTAATAGGGGAGATAATTCAGCAGGACTGAGGTCCTCACACTGAAGGGGTCTCACTGCATACAGATAAGGTCTGTGATCATTAATTCGTGTTAACTACTTGTTAGAAGCTATAATGCTTTATCTGGTGTTGAAATGTAGATAAATCCTTCAAGTTTTCTATGAGATCTCACTCAAACTATGGAAAAAACAACTTTGGAGGCCAGCTCTCTGAAACTCACAGGGAGTTACATTACATTACATTACATTAGAGAGTCATAGAAAATAGAACTGAAAAAGATTTCAAAAAGTTATTAGTCCATCTCCATGCAAGACAGTACTTTATTTAAAACATGAGTTTGAGGACTAAACTTAGTCCACTTAATGAAGATTGCATGCAGTGTAATTCCTGGCATGGCTGAGGGCAAAGTCCTAGAGATGACAGGCAATCCTTGTGACAAAGACAGAAGTGTATGTTTGAGAAGGAGAACCCTAAAAGCCTGAAAACACTGATTTAACAGTATAGGCTGAGATCTTAAGGAGAGTCAGTGTTAGAAATTGTAACACGTGTTTGCATGTGGATAATTTTCTTCTCTGCAGTGGTAGATTTAAAGGTTGTGGTGCAGCATGTGGAAGACACTCTGGACTGAATTTACATAACAACCTGCTATTAAATTTGGTAATTTCTGATAAATGACCAAAGAGCTTTAAGTAAAAGCACTAAGAGGATTGAATACTGCCTAATAAATTCAGATCTCTGAACCAGCTCACAGAAAGTCTCTTCCAGGTGGCTTTGGATATGTTTATATATTTAAATTACATTCCCAGAACAGGGACAGAAGACTTCTGTGAGGGAAGCTCCCTGCTAATCTTTCTCTAAGCTACATGGGTTTATTTTTATATTGAGAATAGAGATTGAAGACCTTGTCAGAGAGCGAAAAAGCATTTTAGATGGCTTAGATGAAATTCCTTGTCCTCTATAAGGCTGTGTGCACATGGGATTCATGTGAGGGGACTGTGCTGGAAAGAGGGGGGAGCTGGCAGCTCCCCAGTCACATAATGGCCTGTGTGCTGGGCTGTTTCCAGCTGTGAGCTTCAGCCTTTCTGGACCCCACGGCAGAGGTACTGAAGTTTTCTGACTGCAATACCACAAAAGGCTGATAGAGATTAATGTGGCCCATGCACCTCAAAGAGCTCTTCATATTGCAGTCTGGATTCAATTTACTATTTGGCCTATATTTGTAGAAAGCACTAAAACGCTACAACAGACCCCAGCTTTGCGAAAACGTCTCTGTGTCTGTTCGGAGGCACGTGCCCAACACTGATCTGAAGTTGATAAAATTAAAAACATCTTCAGTGGTAAGAGACCCAGGAGGTTCACTCTGACTTTTTGGTAACAGGTCTCAGAACTGTGTTGGGCCAACATGGTGGCTGAGCATTTCTTTTTAGCGGTGAATTTATTGTTTATTGATGTTTTGGATATTTGCACTGTAAGTTGAAAGACTGTTGCATTTTGCAAATGCTGGTGATGCCAATTATGGATGGTAGTTGATATAATAGTTAGTGATATCTAACTATTAACACTTACTTTATATTGAGGAAAATAAAGGAGACAATCACAGAATGAGAACATATTGGTTGCTTAGTTGCCAGTGATTTTAATTTATTATATTTGTTATATCAGGCAGAATGAAGCCCCACTAAGTGATATGTGAAGTTGCTACTGTAAGGGAATATTGCAATCAGAAAACAAGCATCAACAAAATAAGCACAGAGAAAAAAACTAAAAAGGAATATGAGAGTCTTATTTGTGAACCACTGAAGAACATTTGTATGGACACTGAGTACCCTCACAATCAAAAAGGAAGACCCTGGAGCACATGGGCCTGCTCTGTATTAGTTTATGGATGCTGTTTGTGCTATGTGACTTTTTAACAGCTGTAAGGAGTTTTCCATGACTACATTGTATTAATTAAAAGAGGCTGCTGGGGAAAAAAAGGCAGGAAATAAAATACAGCGATCAGATGCATCTGAGGCAAGCATATCAAAAGTCATTAATAACTAGGTCTAATGCTAATCTATGTTTTCATCCATGAAGAAGAAATAAACAGAACATCACTGCTGATAAAACGTTTTGATGAGACAAATATCAGAGGGGTGGTAAAAAATGGAACAATCAGATCAAAGAGTGATTTAGATCCCTTTGTAGCAGAGCACAAAGCATCACTCTGCGTTACAGTGTCCAAGCATACGTTCAAAGAAATCCCAACCATACAAGGGGGAGCCCTATCTTGAGGAGCAATGATTTATAAAAAAGCTTGTGATGAAACCCCAGTGCTGTACTGCATCAGAGATCCTTTGCTCTATAGAGAGGGGGGCTTGCAAAGGAACTGACAGGCTAAAAGAGCCTTTTATATTTAGTGCCGGAATGACCACACTGGAAAGGCATGCTCACCACTGCTGACATGCCAAGGAGAAGCAAATGATAAACTGGGAAGGGTTCAAAAAAGAATGAAAGAATGATCTAAGAACAGGACAACTGACCTGGGAAACAAATTCAAGGAATTCAGTTTGTTCACCTTGTCAAAGAAAAGCTTATTAGGTAGTTGGATTTCGGTCTGTTAACTCCCTGTATTGGGAAAGCAGATGATGTAACAAAGGGATCTTTAATCTGCCAGACAAATGATATAACAAGATCAAAGAAAAGCTGGAGCTACACGAATTCAGGCCAGACAAAGTGTGGCTTTTTAATAGCAGGTGGGTAATTGAGAACAGTTAATTTTGGCATGTGGTGAATTCCTAACCTCTGGAAATTTCAAAATATGGAAATTTTAAAGATATGATGTTTCTAAGTTTTGGTCTGCTGCAGCCATGATTTCTTTCATTTGAAACAATATTTAAGGTAGAAAAATCTTACATTCTTTACATCTTATATTCTTCAGGAGTCTGATTTATTCACTCTTCTAACCTTTACAAAGGCTGCTCTTTCTAATTTCTGTGTTGGAGGCTTTAAAGTTCATTTGCAAAACATCTCTATCCTCCTCCATGGTCTGACAGTCTTTGAAAAACCTCCCTAGTGGAATCAGTGTTAGAAATTTAAGCCATAACTAATTGTGGTCAATTAAATGTAATTACACTGAAAATTACTACACACTAAAATTTAAGTTTTCCAAACACCAAGTATCTCCTACTACAGAAACAGACTCTGGGAGTGTAAAATTGACAGTACCTATTATACTGCCAACTCTGTTAGTAAATATAACCCAGTAAGTATAATACATTAAGTGAATCATATGAAAGATTAATTTCAGTTGGTGACTTAATTACTGATTTGTAATTTAAATTCTGTAAGCTTTGCCTAATTTTTTCTAGCCTTAACATTTTCATTCATTTAATTTTAAATCAACTTGTAACATCATCTTATGCTGTAGCATTTTGTTAAGCATGAAATAATAAAGAGCTCTGTTGATGTGTTTGGGGAAAAAGATGTATTAACAGATTTTACAGGGCCTGGAGATCAAAGGAGCTGCTCAGCCATCCTGCTGTGTCTCTGGTGCATTGCAGGCCATTAACTCACAACCACTTACCTCTCTGTGTAGCCCCTTTATTTTGACTTGGGCATTTTTATCCACAGGAGACTAAACATTTGTGTGCCATGGAGTCTTACCTGTTTGATAAAGCCGGTCTGATGCCTTCCCTTTCTTAGCTTTGTCCCTGGAAACAGCTGCATTTAAGTTACTGTGGGAAATTCTTTTTTTAGCATTTGCACAATAGAAAGCAAGGAGAGATGGGTTAACTCTCTTTGTTACCTATGTCAAGGCCTTGTAATGAAAATCAGCTAAAAGTCTTTCCACCCGTCTATACTGAGAGAACCCTTGACTCAGCAGGAGATGATCAGCAGATACTGAAGACAGACAAAATAGCTCTACACACTCTCTCTTGAAAGCATCATCTTGTGCTCTATTTTAAAGATTCATTTTCTGAAATACAGATGTTTTTATGCCCATGTTCTGTATGACAAACACTATTTGTTTGGATTTGTATTTCCCATTCCCGCCAACTACTAAGGTTACATTATTATCAGAGTTTGACTTTTCCATAGCAAAAGCTCTGGAATCAAGTCTACTTCTCACACTCTGATGGAAGTAGCAAAAATATTGTCAGGGTCCTGAGGGCAGTAGAAGGCTCTGGTGGCCTCTCATGACCCTCACCAGCTTAATTTTTCAAAAGCAGAGGGACAAGCCCAGGCTGCTGAGGCCCCTGCACTGCCGGCTGCGTTATTGTGCTTGGGTGTCAGCTCCCCATGTCTTCAGGAGCAGCCAGTGACTCCTGCAACCAAGCCAGACACATATTCTGTTGCCCTGATAACCCAGTGTTTAGGCAGATAAATAGCAAAGTAAAATCTGGATAAAACACAAGACAACATTACTTAGCCATAATGAATTTACTTATGGCAGATACTTAATTGTTTTTCCATATTAACTTGTTCTTTAAAGGACTTGGTTTTCTTCTGCTTGCCTTATTTTTATTGCTGAAACCTTGATGTGGGCTGCAAAGCAGATTTTCTAATCTGAGAGCTTTGAGTTCTATCTGAGAGATAACAGTAGCAAGACTGAAGATCCGGCCTTGATTTAACTTTTTGCGTTAGGATTTCTAGGATGAGGTTCACTAATATGGGTAGATTCACAAAGGGTAGGAATCTTGTAAAATCCTTTTACCTGACAATAACCCAGGTTTATATGGCACTTTCTTCAGAGAAGTTCCAGAGCGCCAATGCAAGGGAAGACTAAATTAACTGATTTGTTTAGCCTCCACAGTGCTCTCCAAGTATATTAGGGCTGATAAATGCCAAGGAGGTTTAAAAGCTGTTTAAGGCTAGTGGTGCAGGCACGTATATTAGTTTAGAGGAGAGTTTGGTGTGCTACGGATTTGCTCTGGATGCCTGCCATGAAAAGGCTCTGGATCCAGTGACCTGAGAGGTCTTTCCATTTCCCTAGTTTCTCAGATGCCACTGTGGTTGTGAAATCAGCCACACGGATAAGGAACACTGCTGGCTCCATTAATTTTATTTATTGCCTCATGCATACTTTACTGTGGTTAAGTACTATTAAAGCTTAAAAGTTTTAAAATCCTGGTAAGGAGATAGAGCTATTGTTAATCTTTTATGACTATAGGAATGCAGTCTCTGTAGTAGAGTGATGCTGTTGAAAAACCTGATGATCATAGAAATAATTTGTACATAATCTCATTATGATTTTTTGAAGTTAGCTGTTGCAGGTTTAGATATGATCAGGTGATCTGCATTTTTCAGTTGCATTCAGAGTCTTTCAAGCTAAGGAGGCCCTTTAATGATGAATCCCTGTGCAGAGTCTGTAATTTGGCAAGCAGTTCCCTGAGAGTAAGAGTGGGATTTAGTGTATTGAGGGGGTTGCTACAGAAAACATCCTTGTTTCTGTCCTATGATGTGGAAGATGCTGCAGGAATTCTTAATGAGCAAGTTGCTGTGGGGCTTAGATGTAGTGGATATAGTGTCTTGAAATAAATTTTGATGTCTTTCAGCTGTAATGCTTAAGTACCTGCAAACATGATACTCCAATCAGTTTGTTTGGGTTAGATTACTTTATATTGTGACAATACTTTTGTGTCTGTGCACTGAGATGAACTGTAGCTTAGATAGGGAAAAGATAAATCACTATATGTGAGGTCTACAGAGCTCATGGTCAGACCTTCCGTACAGACATTATTAGCAGTGGTGGACTGTCAATACCACGCTAGCCAGATGGGCCAGTTATTAACCAACTTCCGCTTTCATTAGTTTATTTCTGAACTTAGTTATTCACACACCACTGTAGAAGAATCTATGCAAAGAACGTAAGTTATACGGCACTGCTGTATGAATTGGCGTGAGCAGTATGCATGTCAGTTAAACCCCGGAGTCACATCATAGTACAGAAAACTATCAACATGAGCACATAGCATAAAGCATGGAAAATTTCCTGTGTGTAACTTCTTTCTGTGGCTTGGCCTGCCCCTTGCTACACTGCATGCCATAGTCACCCTTAAAGGCAAGGCTGTGTATGGAAATAATTTTTGTTACAAACTACTATAGGCAAAATATCTCCTTATTTGTATGTAGTAATTTGACAAGTCTATTAACAAATAGTTGTTTCTTTTGATAGATAGCTAGATTACTAAAGCAGTCTGTGGGACAGAATTTATGGAGACAGGGAGTGGTCTATGATAAAAATAATGTCTTTTAAATTGTTTTGGATGCAATGTAAGCACACAAATAGCAGAAAGCTATTTGATGTATGAAAGTGAGAAAACAGGAAGAATTACAAGTGAAAAAAGGTAATACTAATAAGCACTGGGAGTTCCTGTTTCAGGGAATATGGAAAATTGCTTTGGTAGTTAGGAAATTTTCCCCTGAGGGAGGCAATGGTTCCCAAGTGAATGGACTTTGGTGACCTCAGAAGAATCCTGGTGGGTTTGTGGCTGTACAGATCTGATGAGTTGCAATTTTACCATTTCATATGCCTTGTGAGATGAGCTTGCAGCTGCACTCTGATTCCTGGAATCCTGGAAATTATTGGTAAGTCATGGGTCTGGTCCAGCTTTGCTAGTTTGATGCTCCTTGGTGTTCATTTGCGTCCTTTAAAGATTTTCAGTTTATCTGTAATGATTAGATTGCTGTTGTGACAGAACTAGTTATGATTTTTTTTAAAATGTAATTTTTCAAATTTGGAGAAGAATGAATTAAGTTCTGCAAAGGAAAGGTTGAACTAGATTTTCAGATTTGCAAAAGCATTTTCAATATTTCCAACCAAACCCCAAGCCCCACTGGGATCTCCCATGCTTTGAAAGCATCAGAACTTAGCTTCTTCCTATATGCCTCTTGTACTGCAGGATCTCTGACAGCCTCTAATCCTTCCAGACTTCACAGCATGCTCTGAAAATTGCAGTTTCCTTTTCTTCTTTGAAACAAATTCTTATCATTTCTTGCATATGGTATTACAGCTGACAGTATGTAGTCCCAGCCTGAATACTAAGACCATAATGCCGTTCCTTGTGCTGCGCTAGAGTGTATAAATGACTTAACTGGACTCTCAGAGTAGGTGCCACCAAAAGGAAATGTCAATTAATTTATAAATGACAGTCAGTTGGGACCGTGTTCTATGTTGACCACCAGCTGATTCACATTTTAACAAGCTATTGTTTTCCCAATTTGAATTCTATTATTTCTTGAATTGTCTGTTCTCTCTAAGCCTCACTGGGTGCTGTTTGCACTATTAATCATGCATTTTTCCTTTTACTTAACACATGTATTTACATAACTGCAGAATTAGTTAAGAGAAAGGAAGGAATGTGACTTCCAGCTGAAGTGGAAAAATAAATTGTTGTCAGTTTGGGCAAACATCTGCAGAGCAGGAATTCTGAAAACCACATATAATAACTGAGATAACTGGGCAATGAAAGCTTACTGTCAGTTGGGATGATTACCATACCATATTGGTATTTTCTGTGTTGGGTAGGAGAAGGCAATCAGGCAATATATAAAATACTGCTAGGCTGTATTCTGATTTCATGCCTGACTTTACCAGTGTGTCTGGCTATGGAATTATATCTAATTTGTGTTCACATAAACAAGATCAGAATCAGCCCACTGTTTTCATTGGGAAGATATTTGATGATGTCTGCCTTCTGCATTACAACATAAAGTTTTTCCTTGTTTTTTGGAAGGAACTGTAAATTAGCACATTGGTTTGACTTTAATGTTTGGCTATTGCAGTCTTGGTTTCATACAAAAGTCAAAGTACAAAGTCAAAGAATGACATAAAATCAGACTGGAATGGGCCTCCAAAAATCACTTATCTGTATCAGAACAGGCTTAATTCTGCATAATGGCTTCTGACACATGTCTGACACTATTTAAAGACCAGTGTCTTAAATCTCAAGAGGATGGAGACTCTATCTCTTCTTAAGCAGCCTGCCATTTTCAGACTCACTGGAGAAAAAACCTGCAAGCGTGCACCTGACACCCATTGCCAGAGGGTTTGTTGCGTCTCCAAACCTGAAATTCAGAAGTAAGGGAACAGAGGTTGGACTGGACACCAGTGGATTTCCCACTTCAGCCAGGTGGGCGAGCAAGGACAGATCCTTCCTGGAAGAGGGTCTTCTCTCCTGTGGCCATTCTGCCTTATGGCAGCAGGGACCTTCTAATTCCTTGTGCGGATGTGCATGCAGATGGCCTTGAAGCTCATCACAGACTGTGCCCTACCTATATCCCTCTCTCTGGAGAGAGACTCCTGCAAGGGAACACCTCCCCAAAATAGGGTTCCATTGCATGAAAACCTCCGCAGAGATACATGCACGGGTTAATGACTGGTCACGTATTTTGCTCCTTGTAAGATTTTCAAAGGACACTGACTACCAAGGAACCAGGGCTCATTCCCACCCTGAGCCTCGTCCCCTATTTCAATTGGCAAAGAGAGGGCTGAGGGTATACACAAAGGCTCTGACGATGCTCCTGCGCCCCCCTTTTTGGGTGCCATGTGGAGAGGGAACAGAACAGAACACCCAATGTATCCTCTGGAAGCCATGTCATCTCCTGTTAATGAGATGTTTACAGACTGGATCTGTGGAAATGCTGTCTTTGTACGGGCAGAGTCTCTGGTGAAGATGTTTGGTGTAGTACCACATGTGTTAATGTTGGCTGGCATCACCTCTGTACTATAAATACCCCTATTGGATAGTGGCACAGCATTAATTCTTGCATGTTTTCATGCCAATTTTACTTGCTTTTTCTAATCAAATATTTACAAACAATCCCGCAGTGCTCTCTGGCATCATGAGGCGGATCTCTGAAGGAAACCATTAATTTTCTGCTGTACAGCATCGGCTGATTAGATGCTTTGTGGAGGGAGAACTGATATGAAAGCACAGAAATGAAAACAGCAATACTCCTGCCAGGCACTGTAGCCTGTTGCTACATGTTGTTTTCATTCATCAACTGGTTTTATTCATTTGTCTGAAGCGATGCTAGTGAGTGAATTTTACCAGAGAATGGAAGCAATGCTCAGGAGCACAGGAGCTTGCCTTCCTTGCTATCTTCTGTCTATACCTCTGCTCCCAATACCAGAGGTCAGCTTTCTACTGTTCATATGAAGCCCTTTCTCCTCCAGCTATGGCATCTAGCAGTTACAAAATATAAGGAAACCAGTGAGAACATCTGACCGTTCTCCAAGCCAGACATGGCTTGCAGGAAGGGTTAAGGTAGAAAAACTTAAGGGCTGGATGACCTATATTGCATTTCTCCCAGCAGAGCTATTTCCTAGTTCCCCTTGCCTTCCAGCCTGGTGCTACAGTTATCCTTTGTTGTTTAGACTGACTTTAGAGCCGATGCATGTGAGGGCTCCTCCATGGTGACCTGGGATTGCAGAGGGGGCAGGATGTCTGCCTGCCTGTTTTAGTTACTTAAATGCTCCATTGCTACGGGGTCCGAGTTCCTTTCTGCCTCAACTGTCTCTTCCCAGATGAGATCAGGCAATGCTGCTTCCATTCTTACTGATGAAAAAGCCAAGCCAAGGGACCCCCAGAAGACAGCATGTATGCAGAGCTGCATTCACTTAGATCCTATAGGGCAGTCCTAGAAACACAAGGGTATTCCAGCAATTCCCATAGAGGCGCAGTGACTCTAGAGGCCTTTTTACAGAAAGGTTATTCAATCTGGAGTGCTGCTTCTCCAGACTTGTGCCATCACACCACGATTCTGTTTTGGAGAACCCCTAACTTTTGTCCAAACCATCCCCTGCTCCTGCAAAGAGCAGGAAGCTTGCTAAGTCAGTTGTCTGTCTTTGCTGGCTGGTATCCAGTCAGAGAGCTGGGTCACCGGGCAGCTTTAAAGACCTAGCCCTCCTTAGATTTCATTGAAGAACTGATAATTATATAGATTGAGTGTTACATGCATGCAATATCACCATCAGTACCCTAAGACAACAGTACTGCTTAAAATGGTGTTTTTTTCAGCCAGATCAGCAAGCACAGGAGTTAGAACACAGAGGAGGAAAGGAAAAATGACAGAGGAAGGAAGAGATCAGCATTAGATTGTTTTGTGTCAGTCATGAAACTGGACTTGAAAGTACTCTCCTATCTTCATGTACACTCTGAGAAAAACTTCTAGCTAAATCTGGAGGAGCGGTTGCAGAAGTGTGTCTTAGGAGGTCTGACATGGGATGCCATATGCATTCATGAACTGGAGAGCAGCCGGAGAGAGGAGGTGCTACTTCTGGGTATGGTGCTGGTGAGACCTTTACCGGAATGTTATATGCAGCTATTAACAGTTCAGTCTTCAAAATGGATGTTAAAATTGAAAAAGGTTCAGAGACAAGCCACAGTTTGACTTATGTTTGGAAGCTCCGCCTTACAGTGAAATACTTAAACAGCTCAACTTAGCTTATTAAGAAGTTTAAGTAGTGATTTGATTACTGTCCATTAGTTCCTTGAAGGGAAAGGAAGGAGATGTCTTGCAGAACAGAACTCTTTCATCTTACTTTTTCATCTAGGACAGAATCTAGCAACTGGAAGTAGAACTTAGAGATCTCAGAAAGCTGGAAGTAAATTGAATTTTTAATGGTGAAAGTAATTAAGCATAGGAACAAGTACAGGATTTATTCATTACAACGATCTCCTTTGGCCTTAGAATTTATAAATCTGCATTGGGCTAATTCCATCATTAATTCTAGCAATACGTAAGTTACTTTGTAAGCTCCTGAAGTTAGCTTGTCATTATTCCTAGGGAAGAATGGGACAAAGAAATTGTGTAAGGCCCCATTAAAGACTTTTTCTTCAAAGACTTTTCTCTTTTGTCTTTTGTTCTGGAGATGAGTGAGTATCATTTTTCAACAGAGTGGATCAGTAAAACCCTGAAGGAAATCTGTCTAATTTAATGTTTTCGTTAGAGTTGAAACTTGTGAGACGCCAAAACTCTTCTTAGCTTACCTTTGGTTTTTTTGCTGCTGCAAAACCAAAATAAAAATTCTTCAGTATAACATTTTTCTCTGCTGAACTTACGGAACTCAGTTATACTTTCCAATTCTCCATTTCGTGCTCAGTAATATTTGCTAGGTGGCCAGTCTGCCAGAATACACCCAGGAATATCTGAACATTAACCTACACGGACTGATACTATAGGACACTTCAGGTTGAGATTCTGTCAGGAATATGTTAAAAATTCTGGCCATTGATGAATAAGTGCAGACCAAACTGTCAGTTTTTAGAAACTATTAACACCACAACAGTGTAAAAGACTCTGCATGTCCTGTGGGTTATTTTTTGTTTATTGGCTTTTTTTTAAAAAAAAAAGTAATTATTCTGAGTGCTGCATGTTTTGTTGTCAAGGATATCACTTTGTTATAATATGTGTGAGAGAAGATAAAAGTGAGTTTTAGGATATTGTGGGATAAAGTCAATTAGAGAAGGCAGGAAAAAATTATTCAGGGATGCTTAAATCTTTGTATCAGTGAGGAATCTAAGTGTCGAATCATGTAACTAGCTTTGAGTTATGTCTTCAGCAACTCCTCTACACTTCTGTTTTCCTGGCCATAAGATAAGGAGAATACAACTCTCCTGTGTGAAGAACTTGAGGCTTACTCTGTGTAGTACTGTGTAACCTAGGCATCCTTAATTTTTCAGTGTTATCACACTGGATTTAATTCATTGCTAAATATTAACAAGTGGCCCCTGTTGGTTCCGAGTGTTGACTGCCATAAAAGAAAGGCAGCAGGTATTGTTGCAAGAGCTACTGCTTATTCAGCTCTGAGTTATTCTTATCAGATTCCTCCAGGTATAAGAGAGCAGACTGGGACTCATTGGCATTCTCCAGCTCCTCCCATCAAATGGTGCCTGATGAAGTGGTTTCCAGCAGTACATAAAGAGATCTTCATAAAGGGACAGTTGTATCAGCTTTTTTTATTGTTCGGTGAGTTCTTGAAAGAGAACCCAGCACAACAGATTCTCAAGATGCTGATAGTGTGGATCCCAGATTGTGGATGCCAAGGATTTTGAAGTTTGGAGATGTTTGGCTCAGCCTTCCTGAGCACCCTTGGTGCTGTATAACTGTATTTTTGTGTCCAAGCTGTAAGACTGTGCTCAGAACAACAGAATCACCCCATCAAAACACTGGGAGCTGTGTTATTTGCTCTCTGAAGTTTCTGAGTGTTTTCTGTGTTTGGTTTCCTAGGCAGTTTAGCTTTGTCTTGCCCAGGGGTAAGTGCAACCCCTTTATATAACCGGGAGGTGCCCAGCTGCGCTCTCTTCCCCACCTTGGCTTGCAGAGGATAGGAGAGAGATACTCTGAAGCGGGGATAGGAGTGTGATACTCTGGAGCAGCACATGCTTTCTAGATGCTGTGCAGTCACAGGCTTCTTCCTCTGCTGCAGAGATGCTGGAGGGAAGCCAGACTGCCCAGCAGCAGCTTGGCTGGTGGGGACAGGAGATAACAGGGAGTTAACCTCCCCTTTAACTCCCACAGTGAATCCGTGGTGTTGACCAGACTTGTAGCCTGGTGTGGTTTACGCAATGGTTGGCTTCCCAGAGCTGGGAGTCTACGAAGTTGGCTGTCTCTAGAGAAAAGTTCAAGTTTCTTCTTATGTGTATAAATATCTGATGCGAGGGGATAACAAAACCAGAGATGGACTCTTCTCAGTGGTGTCAAGTGAAAGGACAAAAGACAATGGACATGAACTGAGATAGAGAAAAGTCCCTTTACACATAAGATAGATAGAATTTCTTCACTGTGAGGGTGATCGAGCAGTGGAACAATATCTCCACAGCCTAGAAAGGTTGTGGAGATATCTCTTTAGAGATACTAAAAATGTGACTCAACACAGTCCTGGGCATTGTGCTCTAACTGACCCTGCTTTAAGCAGGGAGGACTGGACTAGACGATCTCCAGAGTTGACTTCCAGCCTCTGCTATTCTGTGATTTTGTGATTATTTTCTTTCTTTTTCATCGTTTATCCATCATATCTAAGTGTGAGCCAAAATTTGGCCCATGGTTTGCATAGATACTTCACGCTTTATGTGAGTCTTTTGGACCAGTTCCATTCCCTTGTAAAAGCTAGTTGCTGTTTGGAAATTCCACTCTGAAGGATCTCTCTTCTTGCCATAACTGCCTTTTTTTCTTCTGCCTTTGTTGTCTGATCAAAGGTTTGAAATCTATTGCTTTGTTGCCATATACGTCGCGAACTGGCTTTGAGACTAACAAATATAAAAGTTATTTTTGTTTTCATTCAATTCTTCTAGAAAACTAATAGTTTTTGTCTGAAATCTACCTTCAGTAGCTCTTAAAACCCACTTATACTAACCATCAATCATTCACTTCACGAATCTGCTTGAGATGCACAGTATTTCATGTACTAAAAATAAAAGCAAGCCAAAAAATCCAAATCACTGTGAGAACTGTGTATATCTGGTGTATATTCGAGCCTTTTACAAAGAGGAATGCTGAAAGATGGTAGCTGGCTGCACAGGGGAATGGGAAGAGGACCATTAGGGACCTGGGAGATGCTTAACCACAAATTAATAGGGATGTAGACCGTATTCTAGAAAAAATATCACTATTTTTATGGACTTCTTTAAGTGTTTGATGTTAACCACTGCTGAAAATGGGATAGTACAGGTGTCTGGATTGTAATGTCTGCTCTTAATAGTAATTTTTTATTGAAGTACATGCCTGTGCAAAATTGACTGAAGGTTGGACTGTGTGTGCAACTCTGCTTCTTCTTTGCTCCACAATCAAATCTGGGTCTTCTGCCAAATGTCTTCAGAAGAGCTCTCTGAGCTGCCATATCATTTCTAATTGCCTCCTTCACAGTCTGGGCTGTGCATGTCCATCTCAACAGGCATCTGTCTGTTTTCAAGAGGCTGCAGCACCATCCTAAAACTCTTATGTTCTTGTCCTTTAATTTTGGAATAAATAAGCATCTCCTGCAGTGTGTGCATTCCTCTCAGAGCTCTTCAGGTCAGGAGTACTGGCAGCCGGGCTTGTTTGCAGTAACAGGAGGCTGGTGTCATTATCCAAAGGCAGCACATTTGTAGATGTCCATTTGTTGCATGATCGTGGGGATTTCTGAACCATGTGTGCGTCCTGGAAGCCCCCCACTTGGCCACTTGGTGGCACTCTTAAATATTTAGTTGGTTGCAAATGCTATCAAGTATGCCAGTTTTTTAGAACAGGGATAGGGGAAAAGAACCTCAGGTATTAAATAGTGAAACATTATCAAGATTGCAGCTTAAGCCGACGAAAACAAGAAGGGCAGGAGCAAGAGTTCAGCTGCTTGTGCCAACTGCTGCCAGATGTGTAATGGGAAGATTAGCACTTGTCCAGCTTCCCAGCTCCAGAGTGCTGTGTGGAGACAAGTGCTTCCTCCTGGGTGTTGGATCTGGGAAGTGTCCTCCACTCCCTGGTATCCGAGGTGCTATGGGAGCGAGTGTTAGATTATTAGTCTGTCTAGCTGAGGGTCAAACACAAATGCATTCCTGAAAACAACTGGAGTGTTGCTTTTGACATTATTGGTATATGGGACTTTTATAGCCCCCATCAGTCACCCTGTGATGTGTATCCTCAGAAGGGCTGTGAGAAGTACAGAGAGGAAAGGACTAAGACCATGTTATATGGTCTTGGCACAGCAGAGTCTGGAAGACAAGTCTCCCTGTTGCTAGTCTTCTACCTTTATCGTACAAGATAAAGATATGGACTCTATTTCTCTTTTATTTGAGTATCTTCTGAGTGTAAGTTAACATTCATAACATACAGGCAGTTGTACCATTACTATTTACACTGTAAAACCAAGCCATTAGGAATATCTTATTTAAAGACGATAATTTAAAAAAGAATTGTAGTGCCTGCTAGACCTATCACGCAAAATTCTATCTGATCAGAATGGGAAAACTCTGTTTTTACATACAGCATTGCAAACTCAGCCCAGTTGCATAATCCTCTTTTTGCAGTGCTCATCTGCTCGCCTTTATGTGAACCAGGGGAAAGCTGAGCTGCAAGCCAGATTCTCCTGCTATTTCTGGGAAGGCGACACATCTTTTCATCCTGTTCTCCCCTGTTCTTGTCTGCTTCTGAGCCTTTGCTCTCTCATGCAATGACAAACAGCACATTGTTCCAGCCGTTTCCTAAATCTCTCATTTTTGTTGGCCCAGTTGACTCTTGCATTACTTTGCTAGACTGTATTTTAGAGTAAGATGTAAACATACCTAACAACTCGTTTTCTTAAAGGCTGTTTGTATCTATCCATCCGTATTTCTGAGGTGTGTGTCTTACCTCTGACATGTGCAGAGCCCACAGCAGTTACTAGGACTGCAACATGGCCTCAGGATGTGTATAAATTACAGCTTGCCTTGTCACCTGTCAATTTAATCTTTTCTAAAATGTCCAAATTACTTAGTAATTCGGTTTTTTTCCCTTTCCTATCCAAAGTGCAACTTCTGTGCAGTTCTGTTCTGTCCTAAACAGAGCCCGGCTAGTAACATTAGCTTTATCAGGAGTACCAGGAATTAATCTGGCAGCTGGTGAAAGGTGTCAAGCAGAATGTTAAATTTGACATTCAAACATCTGAATCAGCATAAACCAAAATGTTCTATCATTTCCGTCCACTGCACTGATGGGCTTGCTCAGAGCTTGCAGATCTTGCAGTGTTCATGCTGCTAACAGAAGGGTATGTATTTCCTTGGTGTGGGAAGTGCCCAGGCTCACTGAGTTTACCCCAGTGCAGGTGGTCTCAACAAGGGGTTTAACTTCCACTGACAAATGTCAGAAAATAAACGCCAGTGGAGTTATTACCTGAGACAGTGTCTCAGCGGTGGTGCTGTTTGGATCTGTGGTGGCCCTGGAGCTAGTCATTGTTTTCACCGGTCCTCTGGATGAGATATAAACTCACAGCAGATGAAATGTGTGACTGATGAAAAGGCAGGTGGAGTTGTAAATCATGCTGGGAACAGGGCTGTCGTACAGAGTGATTAATCTTGTGGTAAACTGGAATTATTCAAACCAAATGGATTTTAATGCAGCCAAATATAACATTATACCTCTCTAAACAAGGAGGAGTACCGTGTTTTGGAAGGAAGCAACTCTAAAAAGAAAACAAAAAACCAAAAAAAAACGCTTTTGTGGACAAGCAATAAATTTTGAGTTCCCAGTATGATATCTTGGCAAGGAGGGTGAATGTGATCCTGGAGTGCAAACAGGGAGTCCTGAGTGGCAGCAGAGATATTATTTAAGCATAAGTGGGACTGATACTGGAATATGATGTTTGTTACTGGAGCCAACATTTTTCAAAGCATGCAGAAAAACTGTAGCTAGTTCAGTAAAGAGCCCCAGGTTAATACGAGAGTTGGAGAAGATGCCCTAAAGGTGGAGAGAGGACAATATTCAGTTGAAATTTGGATTGTAATTTTGAATTTTGTCTTGTGCTAGCACAAGTCTTAGCCATGTGATGTCCTCCACATATCTGTGAAAAGTTTCTTAATATTCTAATCTTCTCCACATCAGTTGAGAAGCGGCTTTCTTCTTGCAGCTGTGAAGGCAGTGCCTTTGACTGGTGTGGCAAAGCTCAAGCTGGCTCAGAGCTTTTTGCTCAGCAGGCCTCTCTTTGCAGTGCTTGTGAACATAAATGGGATTTTTGAGTTTAGGCTGTGAAGGTTATCCAAAGTATGCTGAAAAGTGACTAGTGTTCAGTTTTAAAGTATCTTAATGAAGAGAAAACACCAGATATGAAAGAAGTTCTTCATCCAATCAAGATAGGCATAGTATGAACTAGCAGTGTGAAACTAGATAAGTCAAAGAAGGAATTATGTGCAGCTTTTTAATCACTCAAAGCAATTAAACATCAAAATAAACTGCAAAATGAAACAGTGTCTCTGTCTTTTGAGATCTTCAAATGAAATATGCATGTACTAGCCAAAACGAAGTTATCGGGCTCAAAACAGGATGTGCCAGTAACATTTGTGAGCTGTGAAATAGGGGAGGCCAGACTTTCTGGCCTTGAGGTACGAAGTAATGAATTCTCAAAACATTTTCTTTTCTGGGAAGGGACTGTGTTGAAAGTTCAGTTTCAGTCTTTTCCCTGCCCACAGCATGATTCACAGCCAGATCCATAGGGATCAGTGCTTATATCAACACAGCAGTATACTCAAGTACTGCTGGGCTTTTTAGGGAATAGAAGCAGAATGGGTATCAGTGATCCCAGTTGAAATTTCTCAGGGATGGGGCCACCTTGAACAGAGTCCTGCCGAGTCCCATTTCTGCTCCCTATTCTTCAAGCTTGCTATAGTGTCTTTAGCAGTTCCCTCCACTGGCCTTTCTCCCTTGCCTGTGAAAGGGAGTGCTGCAGATATAGGCTTAAAGCACTATGAAGTGCTATAAAGTTATTATTGTTAGTCCTCAAGAGCCTTAGAAAACACATTCAGCACATGCCCAAACTCTCTGAGGTCCTTGGAAAATTTGTTCTTTCCTGATTTTTCTGAACTATTGGCATACAGTGAAGCTCAAAGTGCTAGCCATTTCCTTTCTTACAGCACACCCATTCTGTCACCGCAGCAAAGTGTGGAGTTGGCAGAGCTATTTAAATAAGCCAGGAGAGAGTCTTGCTGAAGCAGCACAAGCTCACACAGCATGTTTCACAGCAGGCTAGATTAGCCTGTGCTCAGTGCCATGCTGCACAGGTTTTGCTCACTGATAAAAAAAAAAAAAAAGAAAATTCATTAATTTGTGACTTGGCCAGTCGTCTGTCTGTGCCACACAAGCTGTAGCACAGGCAAATTCTTAGACTGTGCTCAGGATTTTGTAGAACTGGATAATATTAATAATTTGCTTGGAGAAATTTACTGGCCTCCAGATAATCTTTTTTGTCCTCTACACTTTAAATATCTGTAAGGCAAGTAAACAGCTGAGCCATTTCTTTGGGTACCAAAATTTTTGTCTCTGAAACCGATCTCTTCTTCCCAGAGATCGCCTAACCGGGTGTAAAGCACAGCCAGCCCCTTCCCTTGGCTTCTCAGAAATCCAAGCCTGAAGGACAGAGCCTCGGCAAGCAAGCTCATCAAAGTGCGGGCATATCTAGGAAAGAAGGCTAGATGTGCTTGTGCAGCTGTGATGCTCAGAAACAAGCAGCTGTTCACAACCATGCTTCTCCGTCTTGCTTCTTTTTTTAGATGGGCTCTTGGGGGTGAAAGGACAGATTTTAAACAGCAGTGGTTCCTTTTAGCATGGTGATTTCTTGGTCTGAGCCATATCAGCGAGACATCTGGCAGACTTGATTTATAAAAGGCCATGTATCACAGCATCTAAGGTGTGAGGTTGCGGTGTTTTGGGTTTCATATCCTCCAAAGAGAAGGTAATTTGCCAGTTTATCGCATACGAACCTGTAGCACTGGCTTCTTGTGTAGTAAAAATCTCTACTTTCACTCGTGACCATAGACAGTCCCCACACTGAGATTTACTATATGAATGCAGGATTTACCTCAAACATTGTAGTTTCTAACCTGAGGATACTGTTGCGTTGAGAATACTGGTTCAGCCGCTAAGCACTTTGGAGGAAATGGAGGAAAACCATGCATGTCTCCTGTTTTTTTGGTGAACAAAAAGGGAAAGATGCAAATAAAATAATAAAAAAAAAATCTGTCCAGCAAACAAAATATTTTGATCTGATATTGAACATTTGCTGATTCTTTTAAACTCAGCAAAGTAAGAATATAAATGAAAATCTGTTAAAACAGACACTAAGTAAGCATCAGAATGAAAGATTTACATGCTTTACAGATTTTTGTTTTGCATGAACTATTTGGTGATACCACAATGATATTCTGAGGTACTTTGCTACTACTAAATTGGTATTTTTCTGAAAAGGGTTTGGGTTGAATCTGCCCAGCTTTAAATGCAAATGCAGCTGAATTTTTTAGACAGTGGTAATAGGTGGTTGAAACCTGTTTCTGTTTGCATGTGATGCTTACAGGCTCAGTTCTCTAGGTTGAGACCAGTAATCATGCTATCTGCATCTTTCATTAGCAAACCTTGTCTTCGCACATACACTTGTTACGTGTCAGGTCTGAAATTTAACCTCCGCCTCAGGTCAACGATGAGGATCCTCATGACATGCACCTGTTCCTCATTACAGCAAGAACCCATTCACTTTCCTCTTCTTGCTGTGCTGCCTTGTGTCCTCTGTAAAGTAGAAGAACAACTCCTGCTGGCACTGATTGTCAGAATAACTGTCTGATATCTCTAATATCTCCAGGCCTTGTATCTCAGGAAAAGAGCCAGCTTGCACTTTGTGGGTCTGCGTGGGGCAGATATTCTCTGCTCTTCCAGTGCATGCTGGTATGTCCATGCGGTGCGGAGCAGATGTCTCAGATCTGAAGCTGCTGCTTTTGCCTCCAGCAGTGGTGCAGCTGTTGTCAGCTCTTGGGTCTGCACCCTCTGCTTTGCTGTGTGCTTGTGGTCTTCTAACACTGTTTCAGTGAGCTACCTGCATCCTGAGAGACCAGCTACACAGGATTTGGGGCACACTGCTGTGCTCTGCTAGTTTTTTACTGAAAAAACCAAACCTTTCTCTTGAAAAGGCCATGCTTCAAAGCTACACTGCAGATATGCTGCTATGGGTATGTGCTGTCCCTACCATACTGGGGCATTGAATATCGCTAATGAAATAAGCCCTTTTTTTTTTTTTCATTTATTAAAGAACATGTTAGAAAGTCACAGTTTAGTACTCTGGGTGAGAATTTACCCTTCATTGAAATGGATTTATATGTCCACTCTCAGAAGGTTATTGTTTTACTGGGATTTATGGGCCATGCTTCGGTGTTAATTGTGGATTATTCTCCTCACTTTGCATTTCATCAGAAACAGGCTGTACTTTAGCTATCATATTATCCAGGCCTACATGCAGTATTCACACATCTGTGATTTAACCCACATCCGTGTATTTCATAGCATGAAGGAGACAATGAGTAGGATTCAGCTCTTGGATTAAGATGGGCTTGACAGTCAGTAGAGGGCTGGCCATTGCAGTCAATGGAGCCCAGAGAGTAAATCAGCAGACCAAATATAGGGATCTTCTTTAAGGTCAGTTTTCTACACTCAGTGAAGTGGATTGATTGATTAGGCAGGGAACTACTGGAGAGAGTCCAGCGGAGGGCTATGAAGATTAAGGGAATGGAGCACCTCTCTTATAAGGAAAGGCTGAGACACCTGGGTCTGTTTAGCCTGGAGAAGAGAAGACTGAGAGGGGATCTCATCAATGCTTATGAATATCTAAAGGGCGGGTCTCAAGAGGATGGAGCCAGACTCTTGTCAGTGGTGTCCGGAGACAGGACAAGGGGTAACGGGCACAAACTGGAACACAGAAAATTCCATCTCAACATGAGGAAAAACTTCTTTACTTTGAGGGTGATGGAGCACTGGAACAGGCTGCCCAGAGGTGCTTTGGAGTCTCCTTCTCTGGAGATTTTCAAAACCTGCCTGGATGTAGAATCAGAGAATCATAGAATGATCCTGTCCAGCCTGCTCTAGGTCAACCTGCTTTGTCAGGGGGGTTGGACTAGATGATCTCCAAATGTCCCTTCCAACCCTTACTTACCATTCTGTGATTCTGTGATTCTGTAACCTCTACTGATAATAGCAGAAGCTTGGACTCTGAGTGCACAGCCAGCCAGCCACACATAGATCTGCATTTGAGTGTCTTAATCTGAAAACTGAATCCCGTGTTTGTCCCTGCCAGAACTTCTGCCCAAGACCTTGCTTTTTCCTGACCAGGCTAACCTCCAGGTGGATTTACTGAAGCTGAGTTATTTTAGACAATAAAGGTCTGCTCCATCATCTCTAATTGTGGAAGGTGGTGGCCTATGATACTGCCCGATCAGCAGAGAGCAATGCACCTCCAAAACCCAGTTCAGATCTTTGGTGGCTGAATCATCCTCTGAAGAGATGTCTCCTCTGCTGTCTGTGCAGAGGGCATGGGGAACAGCTGTTTGAGGCCCCTCAGCACATTGCCAACAGATAGAAAATGAATGTGCACCACAGACCTTTTGGAAATGCGCCTGGCTGGTCAGCACACTCCAGGAGAAATAAGAGCATGAAACAGTTGAATTCAAAGGCTGTCTAACCGATTTGACTTCATAGTCCATTCTGCTATGAGTCACTCCTGGCAGGTCATTTCCACAGCCTTCCCAAGTGTTTTTGCTCCCGAGGAGAGCAAAATTCATCCTTATCATGGCTGGACCTCAACTTAATACCAGTTCAATGATGTTACTTAGCTAAAAACAAAGACAATTCTGTGAATTCAAGTAACAGGGCAAATCTCTGATGTCACTTCCTCTTCAGCTAGAATTCTAGGAATAAACTTCCCCCTCTTCCAAAAAAAAAAAAAAAAAAGTTAAAAATATTATTTGGGTTCAGATATGTTTAAAGTAATGCCAGTATTGGAATCTCACCTTTCTGCAAAATAAGGAAGCCATTTCCCCTGTCTGGCCCCAATGTACAGAGAGACAGTGAAAGCAGAATGTTTCCACAATCCAAATACAAAGCAGCAGTAATAGTTTTGTTGATGTGTGATTTCCTTTACTGGTTCCTTGAATGTTCTTTATGTGACCCTGATAAATTTGAGGTAAGCAATGTCTGTAACCTGCATGGTGCTTTGAGATCAGCTTGCCACCGGGGAGGGTTCTCTGAAGTTAGTGTTATCACTGGGGTACACATTTACCAAACCCTTATCCTGCAGGCTTGTCAAAATGTTAGGAAAGGTAAGAAGCACTTTCAAAAGGAGATGACTATTCTGGATATAGGACATATAGTGGGTATTTGAAGCACAGAAAGCAGTAAATTTGTTTCCCATATACTGTGTGCCAGAGGGAATTAGACGGTAAGAAAAAGTACTTGGAGAGATGGCTAGGATACTCTGAGAGACACCATTGTTTTCATAGTTTAGGAAAGCTCGTTCTTAGCTTCTGGAGAGCTTATCTACATCAACAGCTTTCTTTCCCTTTGAAAGAATTTGGAAATTGTTTTTCAGATGAGCAAAAAGCCATAGAATTGCAGAGACAGTCAGGACATGATAAAAAAACCCACGAAAGGTGGTCCTATTGAGAATAGGGAGAGCTAATTTCAGGCAGCACAAAGGAAAGGTGAAAGTAAATAGAAAAGAAAATGGAAAGTCTTGGCAAAAAAGGAGCTTCTATGCCCAGCAAGGAGGAGATGTTGGACATAAGCAGAAAATAAAGCTGTAGTCACTTCTGCATTGTACAGTTACGTATAATGGCCGTAGATATGATGCTTTACAGATACTTCAATGAAATGCTTTTCTTTAAAGAAGCTGTAGAGGCTGAAATATCAAATATTGCCAATACAGAAATTGAAATGCCTCTATCCTTGGTTCAGCCTGCATGTCTGCAATGTTAGTGAAATCCTAGCCCAAAGAAA
The DNA here is from genome assembly GCF_963924245.1 of Chroicocephalus ridibundus. Lineage (NCBI taxonomy): Eukaryota > Metazoa > Chordata > Aves > Charadriiformes > Laridae > Chroicocephalus > Chroicocephalus ridibundus. Next base: position 76,637,221 of record NC_086316.1, on the reverse strand, counting down.
GAACTGTTCACAAGATTCTTTTTTCCTCCATGCTTCTCAAGCCTCCGTCCTAGAAAAAAACTGCCCAAACAGTAGTCTTGCTGCATAAACACATTGTCCCCATGTCCTGGGAATGACATATCAATGGAGGAAAGGATGCTCACATGTAGGCATGCCAATATGACCATTTGTTCCTGTGACTGATGTTCTTCCCAAACATGACTTTACATTCAGGTTTGTTTTAGGCATAGGTGAGTGCTGTCAGATTGTACGTCTCAGTACTAGAGGATCTTGGAAACTGATGTAACAGCAAAGCTCCTCCTTGTTTAGATGACTTCATGAAGCAGGGCCAGGGCATGCTCGTGCTCTACACCATGAAGAACCCCTCCTTCCCAGAGTACGTCTTCAGCAGTGAGAGTGGCATCATGTGCCTGGACTTCCATAATGACCACCCCTACCTCATGGCAGTGGGCTTCTATGACGGCAATGTGGCCATCTACAACCTGAAGAAGGCAACATCCCAGCCCAGCTACAAGAGTAGTGCTAAGTCAGGAAAGCACACGGAGCCAGTGTGGCAGGTAAGGGTGCTTTTCCTTTCCTCTAACTGGGCTTTTAATTTGTCTGAGTTTGGGCACAGGAGGAAAAGTGCTGTATGGGGAAAGGTTTTGGTTTAATACATGCATTAGTGATTGATTATTAAGCTGTATTTCAAGCTAATTTTGAAATATGCAGAAAGGTGCTGTAATGGGAAAGGTGTGGGTTTAATACATGTGTTAGTGATTGATTATTGAGCTGTGTTTCAAGCTAATTTTGAAATATGCAGAAAAGCAAAGCAATTGCATGAATCCTTGGTCCTCAACAGAAACTAAAAATGTCAGCAAAAGTTTTCTATAAACAATTATTTCTCCTTAGTTTTCATTATTGTAAATTACTTCTCTTTGGGGAGGAACTAATCTCCTCTGTATATACCAGCATGCAATGCTATTTATGTTCCAAGTACAAAATCCCAGGGCAGCAAGCGATGAGCAGTGTGTAAAATGCATATATCAGCCCTAAAAGAGAGCTCTGTTAGTCACAATAAACCAAGGGGCAGCTGCCTGTGGAATTGGCTGCCACTGGGATTCAAGACACAGTACTTTGTAGTTGACCTTGAAGTATTCTAGTGAATTGTGATGTGCAGGTAATGCTCTTAAAGTAATGCCACTCTGGCACCTGTCACAAAGAGTCACCAGATGGATGATGTTGTGAAGGTCTTGGGTGACTGTGTTGCTACATCCAGCTGACTTTATAGTTATGTCTACAGTGTAATCTGAGTTAAGATTGGAGCAATGGAAGGCATATGCGCTTCTGACCTTGTTTATAGCAGTAAAAATGTGTCAGCACGTATTTCAACATGGTCTGTAGGAACCTGTTGAGGTGCAGGGGTCTGTATTTCGTTTGCTAGCCTGGGCTACAGATGTTGCTGTCATTAACTATTGCTGTCACTTGATTTGGGCTGCCTAATGCGGTCATACCTCTAGGCACACTGTCAATGTTCCTTGTACTTTTGGACATGCCATGCATGGATTGTCCCACAGCCATGGCTCCTTGTTATTGCAGCTTCCAATGAAAGTCCAAGAAATCAAGGGAACCTGACGGGACTGCAGATGAATGTGGAATATGCCAAGAGCAAGACTGGTGCTTGCTATAAACAGAGAGGTTATGCAAATGTAACATTTCAGAGAAGACCTGAATTTTATATTTGCTGCTTGTCTGTCCAAAGCTTTTCCTCTAGCAAACATTTTTAGCTCTTCTAACAGGTTAACGTGGTAGCCCAGACATGGGTTGTTATCATAATAAAATGTGTCGGGCACACATGCACACACACACACATGCAGAGAACTCCAAGCTTCTCCCATTGCCATTTAGGCTTCGAGTAAAAAAGCTGTTTTGTCAGGCTTTTTTAGTAAGCCCAATGTGCAGCTTTTCATTGCCTTGCTGTGGCATTCTACAGGAGGTCAACAGTTGTTACTGCACACTACAGATGCCAGGATCCCACATCATTTGTGCCCCAGGTGATATTGGGAAGGGCAGAGTATGCTTCAGGGTTATTATTAGTGGCCTCATCCCTACAGACCAGAAGCAAGTACGTTCAGCAGTAGAAGCACCCTGTATAGGGTTTTTAGAGGTAGGTTTATGTGTACCACTTGGCAGCAATGTGGCTCAGAGGTGAAAAAAGTCATTAGGCACTCTCCGGAGACAGCTCTGAAAAGGAGAGAAACTAATCCACGGGTATGGATAGACGTAGGCATGAGCAGAGTCTAGTTCCTTCTTGTTTGTTTCCAAAGGTTCAGTGCTGAGAATCATTATTCTTAGTTTTCTTTTGCAATAAAGTAAACTGTAGCTTTTGACTTGCTACAAAACTAGTAAGCAAAGGTAGTAAGAAGGTGATTGCACAGCAATCAGGAGAAGAGCTTGTACCTCTTTTGGAAAGGTCTGAACAGTAGGCATTTGTCAATATGAGCCAAAAGGTTTAGAAAAGTTTTTCTCTCCATTTGATAGGAGAAAAAGTGACATGAAGGAATATCTGTTAGGTTGAGATATTGGATTGTTATTCCCCATTCACCATTAAATGATTCTAGAAAGTGATGCCTTGTTTCTAATATTTACTTCAAAGATGCTCTATTCTCCCCTACCAACACCAAAACTAGTCTGATGGTCTTCGTCTAGACCACCCTGTGCAGTCCTCGCTTTTGTAGAGACTGCAAGCCCATGACTTTGAAGACCAATTAGAAAAATAACAAAGTTCTCCTGAGCAATTAGGAGCCTTTGTTCTGTGGACTGCCTGGCTCCTTCCTTTTGAAACAATGCAGCCCTTTCACAATGGAAGCAAAATGGGAAGTGAGTAAAGCAGGCTGACAGCTCTTTTCTTGTGCCATTTCATCTTCAGTGACTTAGTAATACCTCAGTAAGTTTGCATAAAACAAAACAGATGTAACACAGCCCATTATTAAAAGCAAAATAGACTAATATAAATTTTCTATTTCTGTTGCCTAAGAATCAGTTTATCTGCCTGATACTGCTCCCTGTATTTTCAAAGAGAATAGCAATGGCTTCTTATAGATTTGCTAATTGTCTTCCACATATTAAGTGCTACTATACTGTAAAAAATGTAAAATTCTGGATTGTTTTAAATTACACATTTCTAATTCCTTACTACGAATTAAGATCCAAAGCCAGAAAGGAATAAACATACATAGACATGTGAATGTATATGCATGCAGTACAATGTGGCTAATACACCACTGAAACCTTAGGTCTTACAAGAACATAGACCTAGAAATGGCCTCCCAGGTCAGTGAATTCAGGCCTCTGACTTTGGCTGCGAACACCAGCTTAAAAACAGTCAGCTCCTGGGACGCTGTGTCAAACCTGTCATGTTCTGCTGGGCAAAAGCCTATGTGTGATTAAGCTAAACCCCACTTTAATCAAAATAATGCTCCAAATAGTCAGCAAAATCCTCACACTCCCATCATCTCTAGCACTGAGTACTCCTAGAAAGCAAGTCCCTGGACAGAGTATCTGAGCCAATGGCTCAATCCAAGGGCTTGGCTCTGGATGTTAATGTGGGTGGCCAAAGTGGGACAACTTGACTACTCTTTGGCACCCAGAGCCCCTGAGAGCAGTCTCCTCTGGGGAGAAGAAGGGGCTTTCAACATTTGCTCCATTTGCCAGCCTTTGAGCTATCTTCTTACTTTCTCCTTTCTTTTTTAAAAAGATGATTATTAGGGTTTATTTACAGCTGAGAGGAGTGCTTTTTTTCTTACAGAATCACAGAATGGTAGGGTTGGAAGGGACCTTTGGAGATCATCTAGTCCAACCCCCTGCCAGAGCAGGGTCACCTAAAGCAGGCTGGACAGCAATGCGTCCAGGCGGGTTTTGAATATCTCCAGAGAAGGAGACTCCACCACCTCTCTGGGCAGCCTGTGCCAGGGCTCTGTCACCCTCAGAGTAAAGAGTTGTTCCTCATGTTGAGCTGGAACCTCCTGTGTTCCAGTTTGTGCCTGTTGCCCCTTGTCCTGTTGCTGGGCACCACTGAAAAAAGCCTGGCCCCATCCTCTTGACACCCGCCCTTTAGATATTGATAAGCATTGATGAGATCCCCTCTCAGTGTTCCCTTCTCCAGGCTAAACAGACCCAGGTCTCAGCCTTTCCTCATTAGAGAGGTGCTCCATTCCCTTGATCATCTTTGTAGCGCTCCACTGAACTCTCTCCAGCAGTTCCCTGTCTTTCTTTAAGTGAGGAGCCCAGAACTGGACACAGTACACCAGATGTGGCCTCACCAGGGCAGAGGAGAGGGGGAGGATGACCTCCCTCGACCTGCTGGCCATGCTCTTTTTAATGCACCCCAGGAGACCATTGGTCTTCTTGGCCACAAGGGCACATTGCTGGCTCATGGTCAACTTGCCCACCAGGACTTCCAGGTCCCTCTCTGCAGAGCTGCTCTCCAGCAGGTCAACCCCTAACCTGATGCATAGGGTTATTCCTCCCCAGATGCAGGACCCTGCACTTGCCCTTGTTGAATTTCATCAGGTTCCTTTGCCCAACTCTCCAGCCTGTCCAGGTCTCTCTGTATGGCAGCACAGCCTTCTGGTGTGTCAGCCACCCCTCCCAGTTTTGTGTCATCAGCAAACTTGCTGAGGGTATACTCTGTCCCCTCATCCAGGTTGTTGATTGTTGTGGTTTGGGCAAGACTGGCCATTGAGATGAATGACAGATGCTCTCCCTCACCTCTCACCGGCAAAAGCTACTTCGCAGCCTGTACTGGCACAGGCCACTCCACAGGTCATTGATGAATATGTTGAACAAGACTTTGTTACCTTTCATCACCGGGATATACTAAATATTTTAGGCTTGAAGTATTTGGAAGCTGGAGAGTTCAGAAACAGGCATTGGTAACTGAAACTGTCTGCCGTGTCAACATTTGTTTCTGCTGTTCAGTCTCCCTCCTAAAACACATCTTATTCAACAGATTTGTTTTCACTGTATGCTTCTAGTTCACTTTCACATCAAACAAAAAGGGCATTGTTTCTGCTTGTTGGTGGGACTAGTACAGAGCCAATACTGCTGCAGAGAAATAATTTTTTTGGAAAGATTTTTTTTTTTTACTTGCTCATCATCGGAATTACTGACTAAATTCCCATTGCAGAGTGTTGACCCTAAGATCTGCAAAGGTAACATTACTTTTGGCTGTGTTTAGAGCAAATCTCAGCTGTGGCAGGCTTGCCCACGTGCACAACGTGGTTTGGAATTGCTATGGAGAGATCACTAGTTAGAAAAGCAACTTGATTCATTGTAGATTTACTGAAGCTGATCTGGGCTCCCTGAGGAGCTGATACCATGGAGCTTCAGATGGCATCCTGAAAGAGTTATTTTCTGCTTTTTGTTCATGCATGGGAGGAGAAAGGGCTGGCCACTGCTTGATAATTCTTCACCCAATGCCATTCAGGTTAAATGTGATGCTTGTCATTAGGACAAAAAGGACAAGGCAGGACAATAATAATCTGCAAACTATTAGTTTGGCAGACTATATAGTCTGCCAAAGGAAATTAGAGGGAGTGTCAGCTAGCAGAATAATTTCCCACCAGAACTTGTGAAAGTCCCATTTCAAATGTAAACCAGATAAAACACACCTGAGACTTACTTGCTGGAGTCTGCCCCGTAATTGTGTGATCTGTTCTCCATCTCTACTTTCTGTGTTTTAATTTAAGTCCTTAAATAAGTCTACACTGAATCTTAGCAGTTCATGAAGCCACCCCAGACTCACTAAGGTCTTGTTTTGATGATGGAAGTAAATGAGTTCGGTTACACAATCTCTTTAAAGTCAGCATGACCTGCTGTTCTCCACCCCACTCAATGCTGCTGGGCACAGCTTCACAAAAAAAGGCCTCTCAAGAAAGCTGATTGTATTCACTGCACTTATGAGAAGAAAAAGCATTTGGTTCATAATCCACTGTCACACCAGCACATTGTTTCATTTCTGATGACGGGCAGTCTCCTAAATCTGTCATCTGCAGTCAGACAAACAGATTCTGCAGCTTGCCTTGCCTCTGAGATGTTACTGCTTCACATAATATTTTGTTCCTTTGGCTTCAGGCAAACATGGAGTTTGATGCAAAGGAAATAAAAGGAAAAGAAAAGACAGAAGGTTGCTATCAAGGTCAGAATAAAGATCAGCCATCTTAGAAAAGGCTCAACGCCCTTCCTGTTCCCTTCACTGCTAAGGAGCACAAAATTGGTGTTTGCTGGGGGTAGTTCAATGAAAAAAACTCATTCAACTCTGTTAGGATACTGTCAGGGGATAACTCTAGAGGAGAAACAGAAATCTGGAGGAGGAGAGCAACAGAGACCTGAAACCAAGGAAGCTGAACCAGAGATAGGATGAGGAACATCAAGATGTGAGCTGGCAAGTGGGAGAATGTAGCCTGAAGATGTAGTAGAGCGGAAATCTGATGGTGAGGATCATTTAGCACAAAACCTCTAGAGTAATGCAAGCAAACTGCATCTCTCATACTAGATCAGTGCAATCTAGTACAGAGGACTTCGTCTCCAGACCCGGCTTTCTGCTACTACTTTTTTCGTGCTACCAACCCTGCTTTGCCTACCTGTCTCAGTGCAAACTGGGCAAAAAGTCTAGTTAACCTCTGATGTCCCAGGAACAAAGGAGGCCCCTGTATTCTCACCAGAGAGACCACTTCAGACATTCAGTGCATGCACAGAAGTACAGGGGAGTGGGAGGAGCATCCATGGGCCAGCGAGGTGCATTTGGAGTCCACGGACCTCAGTCTGTCAGAAGCTTCCTTGGGGGAGCAGTTCTTAGCTGCAGTCCTGCTCCTTACACTGAACTCTGCGTTCAGTAACAGGCTGCTGCAGCGGCAGTTGTGCCGGTCTGTTGAGGACCTGTCATTGTAGCACCGTGAGGCATTTAGTGGCCAACAAACATCTGTCATGTGTTTGCTCCCTTGTCATCTGGAGAGAAGCGTGGGGAAGAAGGGCGGTGCTTGGGAAGGGCTGCCATATGCTTGCTGTAGAAAACAGGGTCAAGATCAGCAGCTTTCTGGTTGTCCTTAGTCTCTGGGAGAGCTCGCTGCAGAGTCACAGCCCTGCTGGAGGAAATCCTGTCTCTCACACCGTCAAGTTTCACCGTTTTTTGGGAGAGGCTCTGCTGAGCCACAGAAATTCATCCAGAAGCTTTGGGCTTATTTAAGCCTGGTGGAGGTGGCAGAAAGTGCAAGACATGGCTGTGGCAGAAATGCGGGATGAAATCTTTTACAGGGTGTTTGTACCTTGTTCAAAACCTCTTGGACGCTTTTTGGGCCACTTTAAGGTTAGGCAAGGTAAGTGCCCAAATGCTTCTTCCTAAGTATCTTTGACCATAATCAACAAAATCCCTGATCTTTTACCTTCGATGTATTTTTTGAGATGGTATCAGACGGTACCTTCTGGAGATTCGGTTTCTGTAGCAGGTTATTTTTAAACTGTGCCTTAGGTATGGATTCTTGTGGGTTAGAAATCTCTTGAAAAGCGTCCCTTGCAGATCATGTAACGTGTGTTTGAAAAGCAGCTTTTCCTGCTTTGATGCTGCTTTTCTCTCTGTACTTCATACAGATGCTGAACTTACTTTCTGCCTTCTGCTCTCACTGCTGCTTGCTAAATAGATTCTCCTCTAGTGCATTGTTCTTCTCACTCCTCTTCCTTTTACTTAAGATCCAAACCATCTTATGTTTGTTTCAGGTTGTTTATTTCTTTTCTGGTGTCTGCAAGCAAAGTATAAGTAATTTTCTTTGCCTGATAGTTGTACTGGTGCTCCACTGATTTCTGGAGAAAACTTCACTTATAAAATTTAAGAGTCCCTGAAGCCCTTGGGATGTTGGAAAATGTTACCCTGAGGTTTAAAAGGGCATAGAAGTTATAATGCATTTGTTTGGTTGCTTGGATCTTTGAATCCTGTTCTGCTGCTTTATAGCAGTCACAAAAGTTAACTAAATATTTAATAGGAATCAGGAAACTATGTTGGATGTCAAAGGAAAAATGTATTTCTTTGCTGGCCTATGAAATGTGAAAGTGTATGGACTGGATGGGTCTTAATGGCATTGATGTAGCCTGTGAAACAACGGAGTGCTTCTCTGAAGAGGATGAAACAGAGATGAGAGAGCAATAAGGGCAGAGCTAAAGGCAAGCTGGGCAGGGACAGTGCAAACAAGGTCGTACGGATATCTATGAAGCCGGGACTGGCCACAGCTCCCACCCTTCTCCCACCCCTGGTGGCATGGTGAGCTGCCCCAGCTCCGTGGGACCTCCAGCGCTGGGCAGGCCCCGAGGCCATCTCTCCCCATCCCTGCTGCAAGCCCGCTCAGTCCCGTGATGATGGGAACCTTCTGTCAGGCACATTGCAGATGCTGTCTCTGACTTAGCAGCATCAGACTGCTTGGAGATTTGGATGTGAGCCTGCCTGCCGTGTGTATTTGCTTTCCCCGCACACGGAGCAGGGAACTTCATATTTTGTCTGTAAATTGGAAATCTTGCTCAATGAGCACAGTCAGAATTGAAACCAAGAGCTGTGAATTCCACTTGGTTAAATGCCCCTGAGCTTTGCTGGCCTCTGGCACCCATCGCTCAGCTGCATGCTGCATCTGACACGGGAACACGGCCACTGATGGGACAAACAGGTGAGATTCTAATTCTCCTCAGCTGTTAACATACCAGCCTAATAAATACAGTGGGAAATGCTGTGAGGGGAATAAGCAAGCAGATTCCTGGTGACACACTGTACAAAGCAGAGCATCCGAATCCCAGCAGGAAGAAAACAAATCAAAAGTAGGGCCAGCCGTATCCAGTGCTATTTATAACTGAGCTCTGCTTCCTCTGGATAAATCCTAGTCCCTGAAGCTTGAGTGATGCACAAGCCCCAGTCCATGGACCTCCCATGGCCATGCTCTCTGCTCAGCTCGGTGCTGAGTCCCTCCCAGTATCACTGAATGTGCACTTTGGTAGGAGTGGTTTTTCTACCCCTTTTCTGCACTCCGAATTTGTGGATGGTGTGTGAGGGCTTTGATGCCATGGGCCTAATTCTGCTGATTTTGTGCCCTTGAGTTCATTGGTCCTCAAGAGACGGTACCCGGGGCTGTGAGTCTCAGGAAGATGCCACTGAGGGGGAGGGCACTTGATCTACCTGTGGGAGAGAAGGGATTTTCAGAAGAGGGGTGTTTATGGGGCTAAATATGACATGGGAGTTTATTTTACAGTGTGTCTTCATTGCTAGTGAACACATCTATCTCTTTTCCCTAGACTATCAGGAAGCTTTCAAGGACTTTGGAGGAGAAAACCCCAGGAAGGCTTGTAGAAAAGCTTGCAAGTAGCCATATGCTGCTAGAATGAGAGAAGGCACTTGTTAATTTTGTAGATGGGAAATTCCTGCTATTGCCTGGAGCAGAAGCAACAATCTTCCACCGCATAAGCCTGGTATTTGCTGGTACCCATGAATAAAGCCATCAGCCAGGTGATTGGTGGTCTGCGGTCAGGGGCTGCTCCAGGTGCACCCAGGCATTGCTGTGTTGTGTCTTCTGTTCCAGGGTGTTTTGAGATGGTTTTGGTTGTCATAGCAGTAAGCTGAAGAATTCTTCCTCCTGCATCCTTTCTTGGTGAGACATGGTCCTACTAAGTTGGTTGCCTTGCATGCTGCCTAACTTCCTTGGTAGATGAAGCAGATGCTTTAATTTCAGTACCTATCTGCTGTTACCAAGACTGTCAGCCACCCTGACCCTCCTAACCAGCATGCTTATTATTAGGAAATCTATGTTACACAAAAAGACAGCAGGTAAAATCAGGAGACAACTGAGTAAATCTGAACTTCTGCTTCAGATAGGATGGCAGAAAGTACCTTAGGTCAGAGTTGCTCATTAAAGATGAGAGGTGAAGGAAGCCCAAACTGACTGGAAGGCATTGGGATCTTTGAACATTTTGACATTCATCAACTGTCTAAACCATTTCGTCTCTAATGCAAACAATACAGCTAAGTATTTAAATATTACTGCCTCACGTTTAGGAAGAGTTAGTCCTTGCAGACCTTATCTCTTTAATGGCTTTTGTCATGGGGACAAGTTTACTTCCTAAGTACATTGAGCTGATCCACTCTGTCTTGTTGCATGATTTTACAGTAAAACCTCAACAAATTTTTCCACAAAGGACAGAATAGCACTGAGAAACCTCCTTTGCTTAGCAGCTCCCTTATCTGCAGATTACTGTCATAACTGAAACATTTGCATTTAAAAGAAAACCCAGATTTTAAGATAGGAACACTTTTCAATGAATTGATTTTTAAGTTTTTATATATATATGTAAATCAAAGTAATTTTTATTTATATCTCTCCATCAGCTTTTACTCCCACTCAAAAGACTTGTCTGCTATACAAAGCAGTCTCATCTATTGCAGTGAAGGAAGCAGTCACAGTGTGTTGAACGTGACATGCAGTAAACTTGTGAGAGGTGGGACTGAATTTAAAATCAGACTGAACCTTCATTTCTGGAACTGGGGAACTGTACGTGAACCACAGAAATGAGAACCGCCAAAGGCCTTGAGAATGTCCTCTTCTTCCCATCATGCCATCAAAGATGTTTTGATATCATTCCTGAAATGCTTTCTTCAAAATGACCTTGAGCCATCTATCTGTCTTCACCAGTACTGACAGACTGGAGTCATTACCCGCTATGTCTTACACAGTACACGCCTCTTGATGCTTGTGAAAATGTTCTCTGTAATTCCCCCACCCTTCCAGCAGTATCACTATGCTGATTCCTGCACCAGCCTCTGATCCTTTTTTGCACTACTGTCGCTTAGTCAGAAATTCCCTAATTTCGACATGTTTATGTTTTTTTTCTTCCTGTCTGTGTCCCTCTGCACTTGTCTGTATCACATTGACAAGATAACTTTGAATCCTGATCCTAACAGAGTCCTCTGTCTCTAAACCATGCCATCTGCAAATATTCTGTGTACTTTGCAATCCACTATGCAATTTACTAATGAAAATATTGAATAGAACTGGGCCCAGGACAGTCCCTTGTGGGAACCACCTAGAGATGTTCTCCCAAGTGGTTAGGAAATCACTGATTATAACTCTTGAAAATTCATTTTCAGTCACTCATCCACTTCATAGTAATTCTGTCTAGACCTTCTTTTCTCAGCTTGCTTCTGAAAACATCACAGGGAGTATACCAAAAGCCTTATAAAATTAAAGGCAAATCAAATCTACCCTTGCCTGTACTCCTTTAGACCCGTTACCCTGCCAAGGAAGGAAATAAATTCTGTTTGACGAGATCTTTCCTTGACAAGCCCCTATTCACTGTTCCTTATCATCTTATCCTGTGCATACCTATGGTTGACTTAGTACTTTGTTCCAGCTCTCAAGTTCAGTGTCAGGCTGACAGGTCCACAGTCCTTTAACCTATCCTTCAAGACAAGTTTTGGTTTGGATTTTCTGGGGGCATTTTTGCCCTGTTCCTATCCTCCAGGACCTCTCCTGCCTTCTAGTTTTCATAGATAATTGCTAATGATTCAGAGATTCCTTCAGCTGCTCCCTTAAGCACCGTAGGCTGAATTTCATCAGGCCTTGCAGGGTTGGATGTATCTGTCTTCTGTCAGCATTCTGACCTGTGGTCCTTAATTTTGTTAAATGTCTAGTTAAGATTTATCTTTCTATATAGCACTGAAAGAAAGAAGGCCTTAATACTTGGGCTTTACCTGTGGTTCGTCATGGGTCCTGTCTTTCTCTTTGTAAACAATAAATAGGGTCTACGAGGCAGAAGTTCAGATGAACCTTTCTGGGATATCTGATTTTGGCTCCACGCAGACACTGGCCTCCTGGACCAAAAAGTCACTTTACTGTCAAAAGAGACAGAGTCTCCAACTTCTTCTCCATTTAAGTGTCTCAGGCAGTGGCAGAAAGGTATTAGTGTGCCCCAACTCATGAGGGTTGCTTCTCTCCATGTTTCTGGATGTGCAAAGACTCTTGAGTCCAACAGTGGTAGCCCAGCTCGCCCCATATGGCAGACCAGATTCTTCCTCTCTGGGGCAGCTGCCCTGCTTTAGTTGTGGCTGGATTCATCCATTCACTGTGCTTTTACCAGCACTGTTTCTAGAGTTCAGGATGTGGATGGGGAAAGGGACTAGGCTTTCACAGCAGGGCTTCTGAGAACAAAATCAAGGACTAATGTCTTCTATGACAATGTTGACCAAAACTCTTTATCTTTTTGGAGATCTTTTGTTCTTGGTAGACATTCCACAGCAAAAATGCTGTCTGCCTCCCAGTGTAATAGACAGGAATGATAAAGCCCTGATACAAACTAGCAATCTCTTTTTCTGAGCACGCACCATGGAGCAGGAGCCCTTTATGCTGTACCCTGCCATTCTGGCTTCAAGATGAGCATGCTGGTCACCCCATGGTTCTGGTCCCCCTCAATAAGGGACCAACTGGGGTTTACCATGGCTCCTCCCTGCCTGCCTGCCCAGGTTTACCTTTGGCAGGAAGCCCAGACCCATACGCAGCCAGGGCACAGCCAAATCTTCTCCTGACAAGTGGTATCACATGGCCAAAGTGCAATCAGGACCCAGGAGCTCCTTCTCCCTCAAGTATAGACTTAGCCAAAGAGGCTAACTGGGCTGCTTTGACTGCTTTGATCTAAATCTTGGAGTAAGCAGTCTGCACTTAGTTATCACAGCTGTTTAAAATCTTCATTATTGCCTCGAGTCAAAGTGGGTCACCTGGATTTAGCTAACTCTTTGCCTTTATCCTAACTAACCATGGTGAGAAGTGAACCTTTCTGTCTTTCTTCTTCCGACCTCCACATAGGAAAACTTGCACTGCTGTCCAAGTTAGTACTGGGGAGTCCAGATGCTGCCCTGCTCCTCACTTCTAAAATTTGGTCTGCCTGTCTCTTGCTACATAAAGACTGATGCTGGAGTTATTTTGTATGTGAGTGAAGTAGCCTGTGCTTTCTAGGTGACTGAGTGAATAATTTTTGGAGGTCTCTTGTGACTGATTGCAGGACAGCAGCACTGCTTTTTGCAGGTACGTGCAAAAAAAGTGAAGCTATGTGCTTGGCCTTGGCTTCACTTCTCGTGACAAGGCCCACTTATGGTACTAGGCTGGGGTGGATGATAAGCAGCAAATGAAAAATAGCTAGCAATACCCTCAGTGGACATTTGGGGACTTTGTTGTAGAAGCACTACTTTGCCTCAGCAGCAAGGAGGGACAAACTATTTGCTCCAGCAAAACAGAAAGTCAGCGGACTCAGGACGAGCTGACTGTCATAGGAGACTTTCACTGCAGCAGATTCCTTGGGCAAACAGCAGAGGCAAGTGACACAGAGAGGGGAATAAACAAAAAAATGGCAATTTGTCATTGACAGGAGGAGAATGTGAAAGATTTCCACCCCGCTGGTAATGACTTGATGTTTCCAGGTACCAGTCTGCTGAAAGTTGATGGCAGGAACCAACAAGAAACACATTTGGAGGTGACAGAGGGAAGAAATGATAACTGTTTCTTAGATCAAATCAGAGACTGCTGTAGGGGAGTCCAGGAGAATATTCGCACCAGCGCACAGGCGAGATCAGCCTGGCTCCAGAAGATTCATGCAGAGATGCCGTTTGAAAAGCAAAAGCTCAGCTTGAATTGAAATTGGCCAGAGATGTCAAAAACTACAAAAAAGTGTTCATCAGGTACATAAAACCCAAGCAGAAACAGAAGGACATTATTGGCCTGCTCTTAAACAGGAGAGGTGAATTAATGCTGGAATTATTGGCTAATTAACCAATAATGCTGAAAAGGTGGAGGTTCTCAACACTTTCTTCAACTCTGTCTTTACCAGCGCTGTTGGGCCAGGCTGATGCAAACACAGACCCACCGTCAGTGAAGGAAGAGTTGGTATGTGAACTATTACAGGAGCTTGACTCCCACAATTCGATGCGCTGCGTTGTTATCTACCTGAGGGTGTTAAGAGGGCTGGCTGATGTCATTGCGAGGCTACTCTCCATAATCTTTGAGAAGTTGTGGAGATCGGGGGACATCCCAGAAAACTGGAAGAAGGCACATGTCACCCCCATCTACAAGAAGGGCTTAAAGGAGGATCGAGGAAATTACAGGCCCATCAGTCTTATTCAGTCCCTGGGAAAGTTATGGATGAAATCCTCCCGGGGGCTATCGCAAGTCAAATGAAGCATGTGATTGGGAAAAACCAGCATGGATTCACCAACGGCAAATCATGCTTAACAAACCTGATTGCCTTCTATGACAAAGTAGCCTGCTCGGTTGATGTGGGGCGAGCAGTGGACATCGTCTACCTGGATTTCTCCAAGGCTTTTGATACAGTTTCCTATAGCCTCCTCCTAGAGAAACTGGTGCATTACAGTCTGGACGAGTGGTCTGTGCGGTGGGTGGGGAACGGTCTGACAGGCCGCACACAGAGGGTTCAAACTGCCAATGTGTCACAAGTGGGGTCCCCCAGGGATCGACCTGACAGAGAGACATGCAGCTGTCCAGGCGACGGGCTGCATGGAATGTCTGTCACTCTGGCAGGAGGACAGCAAAGACAGTACCTGCGTGCGCTGTGACCAGGTAAATGATCTGCTCAGCCTGGTGGCTCAGCTTAAGGAGGAAGTGGAAAAGCTGAGGACCATTTGGGAGTGTGAAAGGGAGATTGATCGGTGGAGCCACACCCTGCCATCCTTAGGGAAAAAGCAGCAGGAGGAGGCTCCATGAGAGGTAGAGTATCCCCTGCCCTCTTGTCACCAGGCAGAAGGAGGGGAACCAGGAGAGGATGGGGGCAATGGAAGCAGGTACCTGCTCGGGGCAGCAGGAGAGCCCCCGCCAGACCCCCCATGCCCCCCCAGGTGCCCGTACAGAACAGATATGGGCCTCAGGAGATAGATGATGAGGGAATTAAGGATGCTGATAAAGCCCCATTCAGGGAGTTGCCAAAGCAGCCAGCTCCGCGTATTAAGACTGCTTCTGTGAAGAGCAGGAGGAGGGCCATAGTCATAGGGGGGTCCATTCTGGGGGGAACTGAGTGTCCCAAATGCAGGCTGGACCCTTCCCACAGGGAGCTCTGCTGCCTCCTTGGGGCCCGTGTTAGGGATATAGCCAGGAAGGTTCCTGGCCTGTTACGGCCCTCAGATTATTACCCTCTTTTGATCTTACAGGCAGACAGTGAGGAGCTGGAGAGTAGAAGTCTGAGGGCAAAGAAGAAAGATTTCAGGGCCTTGAGACGGCTTGTCAAGGGTTTGGGAGCACAAATTATGTTCTCCTCTGCCCTTCCAGTTTTGGGGACTGACGAATGGGTAAACGAGAAAATCAGACAGATCAACACCTGGCTCCAAAACTGGTGTTACGAGCAGGGCTTTGGGTTCAGTGATCATAGTTTGATCTGCAGGACACCGGGCCTGCTCACTAAGAATGGGAAAACCCTATCCCAAAAGGGGAAACTGGTACTAGGCCAAGAGTTAGCAAGGGTCATGGACAGGGCTTTAAACTAGAATCGAAGGGGGAAGGAGATAAAACCAGGCCCACTAGTAATGAGCCTAGGGATAAAGGACCAAGGATGGGGGTGAAATCGGTAGCCCAGCTCAGGTGCATCTACACGAATGCACATAGCAGGGGCAACAAACGGGATGAGCTGGAAGCCATTTTGCAGCAGGACAGCTACAATGTAGTCACCATCATGGAAACGTGGTGGGATGACTGTCATGACTGGAATGCTGCGATGGATGGCTATAAGCTCTTCAGAAGGGATAGGCAAGGAAGGAGAGGTGGGGGTGTGGCTCTGTACATTAGGGAATGTTTTGATTGTATAGAGCTAGATTCCAGTGATGATAAAGTCGAGTGTTTATGGGTAAGGATGAAGGGGAAGGCAAATAAGGGAGATCTTGTGCTGGGAGTATGCTACAGACCACCCGACCAGGATGAGGAGACAGATGAAGTATTCTGTAAGCGGCTGGCTGAAGTCTCACAATCGCCAGCCCTTGTTGTGGTTGGGGACTTCAACTTGCCGGGTATCTGCTGGAAATACAACACATCAGAGAGCAGGCAGGCTAGGAGGTTCCTCGTGTGCATGGAAGATAACTTCCTGACACAACTGGTAGGTGAGCCCACCAGGGGAGGTGCCTCGCTAGACCTACTGTTCACAAACAGAGAAGGACTAGTGGGAGATGTGGTGGTCGGAGGTCGTCTTGGGTTTAGTGATCATGAAATGGTCAAGTTCTCAATTCATAGCGATAAAAGCAGGGAGGTTAGCAAAACCTCCACCTTGGACTTCCGGAGGGCAGACTTTAGCCTGTTCAGAACACTGGTTGAGAGAGTCCCTTGGGAGATAGTCCTGAAGGGCAAAGGGGTCCAGGAAGGCTGGACGCTCTTCAAGAAGGAAATCTTAAAGGCCCAGGAGCAGGCTGTCCCCACGTGTCGCAAGTTTAAAGGGCAGGGAAAATGGCCAGTCTGGATGAACAAGGAACTTCTGATGGGACTTAGGAATAAAAGGAGGGTTTATCACCTTTGGAAGAAGGGACAGGCAACTCAGGAGGAGTACAGAGATCTCATTAGGTTCTACAGAGAGAAAACTAGGAAGGCAAAAGCCCAGCTGGAGCTCAACTTGGCCACTAACATAAAGGACAACAAAAAAAGTTTTTATAAATACATCCACAAAAAGAGACCCACGGAGAATCTCCATCCCTTACTGGATGGGGGGCAGGGGGGAGTTGCAACCAAGGACGAGAAGGCTGAGATACTTAATGCCTTCTTTGCCTCTGTCTTCAACAGTCAGACCAGCTATCCCCAGGGTGTTCAGCCTCCTGAGCTGGAAGACAAGGATGGAGAGCAGAACAATCCACCCATAATCCAGGAGGAAGTAGTCAATGATCTGCTTCTGCACCTAGATGCACATAAGTCTATGGGGCCGGATGGGATTCACCCAAGAGTACTCAGGGAGCTGGCGGGAGAGCTCACCAAGCCTCTCTCCCCCATTTATCAACAGTCTTGGTCAACACGGGAGGTACCAGATGACTGGAGGGTGGCTAATGTGATGCCCATCTACAAGAAGGGTCGGAAAGAGGATACAGGGAACTACAGGCCTGTCAGCCTGACCTCGGTACCAGGAAAGATCACGGACAGGATTATCTTGAGTGAGCTCTCATGGCAAGTGCAGGGCAGCCAAGGGATCAGGGCCAGCCAGCATGGGTTTAGGAAAGGGAGGTCCTGCTTAACCAACCTGATCTCTTTCTATGACCACGTGACCCGCCTTCTGGATGTGGGGAAGGCTGTGGACGTTGTCTATCTGGACTTTGGTAAGGCCTTTGACACTGTCCCCCCACAGCATTCTCCTGGAGAAGCTGGTGAATCATGGCGTAGACAAGTGTACTCTTCGCTGGGTAAAAAACTGTCTGGATGGCCGTGCCCAGAGAGTTGTGATTAATGGGGTGAAATCCTCTTGGTGGCCGGTCACCAGTGGTGTCCCTCGGGGCTCAGTTTTTGGGCCAGTTTTGTTTAATACCTTTATCAATGATTTGGATGAGGGGATTGAGTGCACCCTCAGTAAGTTTGCAGATGACACCAAACTCGGCGGGAGTGTTGATCTGCTTGAGGGTAGGAAGACTCTACGGAGGGACCTGGACAGGCTGGATCGATGGGACAAGGCCAGTGGTGTGAGGTTTAATAAGGCCAAGTGCTGGGTCCTGCATTTTGGTCACAACAACCCCGGGCAACGCTACAGGCTTGGGGCTGAGTGGCTGGAAAGCTGCCCAGCAGAAAGGAACCTGGGAGTGCTCGTGGACGGACAGCTTAACATGAGCCAGCAGGTGGCCAAGAAGGCCAACAGCATCCTGGCTTGTATCAGGAATAGCGTGGCCAGCAGGAGTAGGGAAGTGATCGTGCCTCTGTACTCGGCACTGGTGAGGCCTCACCTTGAGTACTGTGTTCAGTTCTGGGCCCCCCTGTACAAGAGGGACATTGAAGTGCTGGAGCGTGTCCAGAGGAGAGCTACCAGGCTGGTGAGGGGTCTGTAGACCAAGTCATATGAGGAGAGGCTGAGGGAGCTGGCCATGTTTAGTTTGGAGAAGAGGAGGCTGAGGGGAGACCTCATTGCCCTCTACAACTACCTGAAAGGAGGCTGTAGAGAGGTGGGTGTTGGCCTCTTCTCCCAAGGGAATAACGACAGGACCAGAGGAAATGGTCTGAAGCTGCGGCAGGGGAGGTTTAGATTAGATATTAGGAAGAATTACTTTACTGAAAGAGTGGTCAGGCACTGGAACAGCCTGCCCAGGGAGGTGGTGGAGTCACCATCCCTGGAGGTATTTAAGAAACATGTAGATTTGGCACTTCAGGGCATGCTCTGGTGGCAGAGATTGTAGGGGGGTTTTTTGTGTGTGTATGGTTGGACTCGATGATCTCAAAGGTCCCTTCCAATCATGAAGATTCTATGATTCTATGATATTGGGCCCAATTGTTTATTATCTTCATAAGTGATCTGGATAATGGGATCAAGTATACCCCAACACAAGTTTGCCAATGATACCAAACTAAGCAGGGAAGTGGACACTTGGGAAGGGAGATCCACCCTGCAGGAAGACCTGGATAGGCTGGAAGAGTGAGCTAACAAGAACCTGATGAAGTTCAACAAGGACAAGTGTAAGGTCTTGCATCTGGGAAAACACAATCCACGAGTGCAGTGCAGGCTGGGATCTACCCCTCTGGGGAGCAGCTCTGTGGAAAGGGACCTGGGGGGCCTGGTGGATGACAAACTCAGTATGAGTGAACAGTGTGTGTCTGCAGCAAGGAAAGCCAACAGGATGCTGAGCTGCATCAAACAAGGGCGTCACCAGCAGAGATAAAGATGTCATTATCCCACTCTACTCAGCACTTGTCAGGTCATGCCTGGAACACTGTGGTACCCACTATACAAAAAGATGTGGACAGGCTGGAGAGGGTCCAGGGAAGCGCCACAAAGATGATCAAAGGACTGGGAAGCCTGCCATATGAGGAAAGGCTGAGCGAAGTGGGTTTTTTTCATCCTTGTGAAAAGAAAGACTAGGGGACGCTTTATCACCATGTTCCAGTATTTAAAGGGTGGCTACAAAGAACATGGAGACTCCCTTTTTACAAGGAAAAGACAAGGGGTAATGGGTACGAGTTACTCCTGGGAAGATTCCAATTGTACACAAGAGGAAAATTTTTCACAATGGGAACAATCAGCCATTGGAATAATCTCCCCAGGGAAGTGACAGATTGGACAATTTTAAGATTCCTCTGGACAGGGTGCTGGGCCATCTTGTCTAGACTGTGCATTTGCCACGAAAGGTTGGACCAGATGATCCTTCCAACTTGCTGTTCTATCATTCTATGACCTATGGAGCAATTTATCATAGATCAGCACTTCAGCTTGAGCCCTCAGCATGATGCTGAGGCAGACTGAAAAACAGGATAGCAGTGAAATGGAGAAAATACCCCCTACACAGAACAAAGGTGCCCACTAGGTGTTGGACTAACACTCCAGGGTTGCGTGAATACTCCTGGTTGGAGTTTGGTCTGTCTGCCTCTGCAAGCCACTACACTGTATTCATCTGTCAGCTGGTGACCTGGGCCATGAGAGCTTGTTCTCTTGCTAAATCCAGCACATGTTCAGCTCTTCTAGCCTGAGAGAGACCCAGAGCTCTGCTGCTGCTTTGCTTTGGCCCAAGTTTATTCATAAAGACATTGGGAAATGTGGTTTTGACAGTGGGTTTGCGTCTGTGCTGTGCTGCCAGGGCAGGCACAGCCAGAGCGAGCTGAGAGCGTGTTCCCTCACTGTGTTTGCATGCTTGCTCAAGGAGCAGATGTTTGCCAGTGAGTAAAAGTCTTCAGCCAGCGTAAGTGTAAGGAAAAGTGTCTGAATCTGCCTGCTTAGCCTCGTGTGCCCAAGGTATGAAAATAGGGTGGCTGGGAGAGCCCGGAGGGGCTGGGAAGCACTTGTGCTCCCGTCATGCACAGCTGGGCTCCTGCAAGAGTCTGTGGCTCTGGTCAGCTACAGAGCCAGATGGGTGAGCTCCCTGAACTGCTGGGCTGGGCAGAATGGCGAGGTCTCTGAGACAGGTCTATACGGATGCATCTACAGCTCGGCAGTGAATTACAAAAAAAAACTCTAGAAGCACAGAAACAAGGACATGTGTCTAAAACTGAGTATTAGAGAAAAGCACAAAGACAAATTAATACAGCGAAAGTGAAGGTGCAAGATGAGCTGTGATTACCCTGGGTCATAAAAGCAAAGGGGGAAATGTTTGGGAAGTGTCTTAGAAGTTAAAAGAATGAAGAATATAGGCTCACTACTAAAGCAAGCTTTTGCCTAATACTGAGTGCTATGGAGAGGGATGAAATATTTGATGCTGTATTGTTTAATCTTACAATAAGTGTCTGAGACTGGCTGCTTAGTGTGATTAATGGAACAAGAGGATGAAAGCACAGGTCAGAATAGGGAAAGAGCATGTTAAAGAATATTCAGATGAGACAGGTTCTTGCTCATCAGCCAGATTGGCTTAAACATACCCCGGAGTACTTAAAGAACTAGCCAGATCAATTTCAGATCACTAACAAGCATTTTAGGGAGTTTTTGGGCTACATCCATCCTGTATTTTAGGCAGAGACTACTGTTTATGTGCAAGTCCTTTTACAGCATCTGAGCTGATTGAGTACCTTGACTCAGAGGCAAGGTTGGGGTGTGCTCTAGGGCACGGATGAACGTAAGGGTCACTCTGCTGTTGCCTATGGACTCAGACCTGTGACGTGGGAAGACAGGAATAGTGGTAGATATAAAGTCTGCTGTCGTCAATCCCAAAATGCTTTTCAGGGATGCTGTAGAGCCAATGTCTGGCAAAAGAGGTTTCTGTAGGTGCTTTCCTCAAAGGGACTGTCCTTGCGTGCAGGAGGGACAGTGACATGGACAGGGTACCAAAGCCCAGAGCCCACTGTCCGGACAATTCACCCAGGCTAGAGGCATCCTAAGCCAGCCACAGGGACTTGCAAAATGTGGATGATAGCACAGCAGTGCATCAGGCTGCACTCTGCCCTGTAGGACAAACGTGGCCATGAACGTGGAAAAGGTCTCAAAGGGCTGGAAGAAGTGAAAAATATCTGGAGGAAAACGGTAGGATTGGACTCAGGGAATTACTGACCAGACAGACCAATTTCAATGACTGGATAAACATTGGAACAAATGGCAAAACCATTGGTAAATGTCTAGATAATAAGGTGATTCAGAGAAGATGACATGGATTTGTCCGGAATAAATTGTCAAGCCAGTATAATTTCTTTTCTTTCTTTTGTTTTAGAGAAATGGGCCGCATGAGAAGCGTGAGGCAGTCAAAGTTATCACCTCTATCCATCTTGACTTGACTAAAGCTTTTGATCCAGACTCACACAGTGACATTCTTATAACCAAAGCAGAGAAATATGAATTAGGTAAAATCATCATAAAGAGGCAGCTCAGGTGGCTCAGGCAGTGTGCTCAAAGAACAGTGATACAGAGCTTGCCGTCATACTCTGAAGATGTTTCAAGTGAGACCCTCCAGCTGTCAGTTCTGACCTTCTTTTGGTCAATACTTTCATTAACAACTCCAATTACAGAATAGGGGAACGCCCTTGGGAGGACAAGGCACTTTCCAGGACATGATTATGTTCAAAATGATCTTGATAAATTGGAAGAAAGACCCAAAATCAATGTGATTAAATCCAATAAAGACATGAGCAAATACTATGTTTAGAAAGAAGAAATTAATGCACAGATGCAAAACAGGGGATGACTGGTTAGGCAGCGCGGTGCTAGAAGGGGAGGGTATAGCAGATCACCGTCAATGGTCAGCAATGCAATACTGTTGCACAAAGACATGTGTCATTCTGATTTATTAGCAGGAATATAAGACAGAAGAGGTTGTAACTCCTCTCTGCTAGTGTCTAGGAATGGCCCTGTACCATGTGTTTGCTGCTGCAGAGGGGGACTGAAGGGGAAGAAAAGGAATGGTTCCTCCTTGGAAAGCAGGAACTGGAAGCAGCGGTTGAAGCAATTGGTTTTGTTGGGTTGGGAAAAAAGTTGAAAGGACACAGCAACGTTTTCTTGCTCATTTGAAGACTGTTATAAAAAGGGAAAAAAACTGTTGTTCTCTGTGTCCACTGGGGAGATGGTAAGGAGTAATTGCCTTGACTTGTGATAAAGGAATTTTCCTATATAAGGCAAATTAAGCACTGACATATCTACAGGGAAGTTGTTGAGTGCCTGTTGTTGCAGACTTGTGAGAACAGCCTATGCATATTGTCACCAACGGTAGCAGTGTGTCTGATCCTGCCTCAGAGAGGAATAGATATCATTTTTGTGTCCCTCCAAACCCTGCCTTGCCATGATGACTTTGCCAAGGACTGTACTGATTGCCAGGTTGGCAATGAAAGGAATTTGTCCCCAGGTCATATTGGCAGGGACTTTCCTTAGCAGCTCAAGGAGTTGTTTGCTTGCTGGAGTCATCTGAGCACCTCACTTGGCCAGTTAGTGAAAGGGTAGCGTGGGGATTTGATAATGCCTTTGTCTTTCCTCTACTCTACCTGTGGCAGACTTTGTCTGGTTTTTTAGGTATTGAATGACCAAAATGCTCTATTTCACTTAGGGCAGGTGTCAGCAGGGACACGGTATACCAATGCTGGCGAAGGGCTCCTTGAAGGACGATTAATAGAAAGAGAAGGAATTGCTCGTCAGTCAATGTGCATGTGTTGCATGTGGCACCCCGCAGTTGAGCTTTGGCAAGCCGAGGGCCAGCCAGGGGGATTTGTGTTTGCAGTAGCAGGTGTCACCTTCCAAGAAAGGCAGGCAAATCCTGCCTCTGGCAGCCTCATGGCTGGGATGATTTTGACCTGTATTTTGTCTGTGTGAGAGACTAACAGCCTCCGTGCCATGAAAACTGATCAAGCATTATTTCTTTTGTAGGAATGACATCAGAAACATGGGAATTTCCAAATCAGATTGGATAAATGGTCTCTAATCTCCTGTTGGAGAGAAGCTATTACCAGCTGCCATAGACAGGGATGATAGTGTTCCCTTGCTAGGAATCTATGGATTATTGCCCTGCTAACCTGCTGTACATAGCAGTGAATGTGCAGGTTCTAATCTTTATTTTTCTATGAACAAATAGGTGATTGAATAGTCTCAACTTCTTTATAAATAAACAGTCTTTAAGGAACAAAAATTAAAAAGCAGTAGGCTCTTCTCACAGTAATGAGTTTCACACATTAATTTTGCACTGCAAAAACAGCCAGGTTAAAGATCACACTGAAAAAATTGCAGCAGATCCTTGATTTTATGACAGGTCCCATCGTGATCTGGCACAGCAAATGACTTGCTCCTCTGTGTTTACTTGTCTCCTTTCTGTTGTTTACACACACTTTCATTTCTCGTGTGGTTCTTTACTCTTACTGTAGCATAATTGAACTTTTGCTGTAAATTGTCTCATGTGGCCAAAATCCTCTCTTGATTATCACATGCTTCAGGAAAGAATTAACTCCTTGCCACTACACACACAATTGCCTGGTTCTCTCGTCAAATGCCCCACCTGCACAGCATGGATACCGCTAATGATGGGAGGCTGTGCCACGTTCATGGGCCTCTGGGAGCAGAGAAAAGGCCAGTTCTGAGCAGACGCCCGATTTGATTGCAGTATCATGAAGGCTAATTACTCTAATAAGTGTTCATGGGATTCAGAGATCAGGAGAAAAAAGATCACAAACACTATTAAGATGTCAGAGGTGTTGAAGGAAAATTGAAAGTATTAAGTGCCAACTTCTGTTTTCTGAAATTCAGGCTAACGTCATTGAGAGCTGCTGACAGTCATCTGAGGGCACATCCTGATGCCCCTGTGGGACTGTGTTCAAGCTGTCTACAATATGTACCTAACTCAGGTACTGTTGGTTGCTTTGAATGTAGGAGCGAGAGGCCCCCAAGAAAATCAGCCTACTTGCTTTTGGGGGCTGTTGATTCCACCTGTCTGTGTAACGGATGAAGAGAAGTAGTTGTGACACCTGAGTACCAACAGAAAACTTGACTAGATCTCCATCATGGAGAGGGTATTTGGAGTGGGCAAACCCTGGAGAAAAGCTCGTTGCATGGGGAATGCTGAAAGGAATTCGCTTGGGAAAAAAACCCATGAGCTCATGACAGTGCTTACATTGTTGGTCACCTCCAGACGAGGTTCCTGCAACATGTGTTTGCATAGACATGAGGACTCAGAAGTTGTGTCTGCACAGGTTGATTGGGGTGGACTGCAGATGATGAACATTCATCTATGTGTCTCCCACTGGTGTGATGGGCTGTCACTTGGCTCTAGCTCGAGTGCAAAATGTCTCCCCTGTACTTGGCAAGAGTGTAGCTGGGAACTCAGCTGCAATAATGAGTGCCTGGACGTAGGCTCTGACAGGGGGCGAGCTGGGACTCTCCCTACAGAGAGAGTCTAGACCAGCTCAGATCCTACTTGTGTGCGTTGTGTCAGCAACCTGGATGGTGGCTGTAGACTTCAGGACAGCTCAGACTCAAATAAAAACATCTTATTGTCAGACAATTCTAGAGCGGCATTTATAAAATTCTGGTTGGAAACATGACCCTTTTTCTGTGCCCAGTATGAGCATGTATTTATAACCAGTTCCCCCTGAACTCTGCGTTTCTCACTTTGAATTAATGCTACTCACTACACCAGCCCCTTTATCTGAAGCAGCTGCTGGTGACCATCATTGTCAGCAGTAGCTTATGATCCCAGGGAGATGTTCCTGGAATAAATATACCCTGCACATTTTGTGCACCATGGCCAGCCTTGGAAATCACTGTTATCCATATGTGCTGTTGAACCTGTCTTTTTATCGCTAGCCATTTTATTCTGGGCCATACTGAATTACGCCATTCCTTTAATGCCAAATAGCAGAAGTGGTTCTAGTTGGAGACTTATGATTTCTCTCGTGCAAGGATGTTCCAAGGTATATGTCACTTGAGACTGTTCAGTTGCATCTTACAGACATGAAACCGGCATTTTGATGTATTCTCAGATGGATTCCTTTTATGTTTTATTTTTTCTTCCTCAGAATAGTGTGTTCTAGGTAGGAAACCTGTTCACCAGAGGATTAATTAATCTTTGGCAAGTCTCTTGCTCCACAGAACTTTATGGTACAAACAATTTTACAAAACAGAATTAACACTGTTTTTCCCAAGGAAGTATCATCACAATACCCAGTCTGTGTAATTAAAGTATTGAGAATGCTGCTTGTTTTCTGAAATAGCTGGTCATAGATAGAGTATTTGGTAAGCTCTAGGATAATCGTGCCCATTTATCACATTTATGGGATGATGTTTAGGGAAATGTATCTGCTGCACTGCTTGGACAGGAACAGATATACCTTTGAAAACCTCAGCAGAACGTGCTGAAGTGCTTGTCCCCATTCTGAACTGACAGATGCCCACAGGAGTGTGTGCTGACAGGCCCAGTGACAAGTCATCCTTTTCCCTTCAGTCTGATTGAATTCCCAGATCTGAAAATTGAGCGTTCTTAATGCTTTTGGTCTAACTGAAATGTCTCTTCTAAACTGTAAGCCATTTATCTGAGTTCTAATCTCTCCTGCTGAGCTGTCACAGTCAAAAGGCAAATCTCCTTACCAGGCAGACAGATGCTCTGAAGGTGTAGGGAGGATTTCAATTTTAATGGAGACATTTTCATCTCTCTGAAACAGAAGTGCCCCAAGGACCCATGTCACACTGCAAGGGCTTGTCTGCACCCCACATAGGGACAGAAAGCTAATTTGAGGTTGTCCAGCTGAAGGGTAGCCATATGGCACTGGACTTGGAGTAATTAGCCAAATGGGAAAGGGTTAGTTTGGGCAGGGTCAGTGATGTACTCGGGTGTCTTGGGGACCTTTCTGCAGCACTGCTGGTGGTGTTTGGAGATATCTTGGGGATCTCTGGGATGGTGTTGTGCTGTAGTGCAGAGTGCTGCATAGCTCAGACACCTCACAAGGCCCATCCTTGATGGCAATACTCCTGTTGCTGCTGGGGGAGATGCCTGTGGGGAGGTGCAGACTCCCCACGGGCTGGGCTCTGCCTGCTCTGCAGCATACCTGCAGGGAAGTGAGCAATGGAAGTGCTAGGGGCAAGTCTGAAACTGCCTGTGGAGGTTAAGTGCGTTCATACATGCTGTGCAACAGCATTGCTCCTCTGGGATGGAAACCAGCTGCTTTTCAGCAAGGATTTCAGAAGACCCCATTGAGGGCATGGGACTCTGTCCTGCTAATGCTGAGTGCCCTGTGCTGACTGAGACTCTCTTCTTGTTTTAAGGTCAAGTGGCAGAAGGATGACATGGACAACAATTTGAACTTCTTCTCTGTCTCTTCGGATGGGCGGATTGTTTCATGGACTTTAGTTAAGGTAAAAAATAGGTGGTTATTTCTTTTCCCAGCCAATTTATAACCAATTCTCTCCAAAGTTCAATGATGCATTAGTTTTATATTTATTCATAATGAACCAGGTTTGAAAAGAAGTGGCAGCAAAAGAGTGCAGATGCAGTCTCAGCTGCACTCCTGGGGCTCCATGTTCATCTCCGAAATGCGCAGAACCAGCCTACTCCTTGCTCAGGACCTAACCTTCGTCACACCTGCATCTGTAGCACCCAATGGGCCTGAGTACGAGAGATCATTTTCTTGCTTTGCAGCTGAAGAAATTCAAGACGGGTCCTTGCTCTGAAACTTTCCTTGTCCCAGGAGGGTCATTCAGAGACAGAGCAGAATAATCTGCTTTATTCCCTGGCTTCATGACTCTCACCCCCAAAATGCTCCCCTACAGACTGCAATTCAGAATGGAAGAAGGAAGATGCAAATTTCTCCCCTTGTGGCCAAAATAGCACAAAGTAAACGCACATTTTCAGTAGGATGGCAACATGCAATCAGACAGCCAGAGGGTTCCCCCCTGCCATGACATTGCCAGCTCACAGTCAAGACAACCTTTGTTAACTCATTTGCATGCCCTGCCTTTGATCGCTTTTTCTTTTGGAACACATATGTTGATAGAAACTTAAGATTAATGTCCCTAAATGACCCTTAGATTTATGTCTCTGATTCTCAACATGTGTTTTTTCTATCGGCTATTTAATTTTGCATTTCGAAGATTTCAAAATCTTTTACTTAAAAAATAATTGAATAGCTCTTAATATGAGTTTGAAGCAGCTGTCCCATTATTCCCCAGCAAGCAAAGAAATTTCTTTACATCCTTAGGTGCTCGTTTTTTCAAACTGTTATACCAAGCTGCTTAAGTCTTCTCTGTTCTGAAAATTTCAGTCCTTGCTGCCACAGGTGGGGATTCATGTCTAGCATTATATGTAAATCTTAGTCTTATGTTCACTTCAGGAGTGGGAGCCTTTTCTAATAAACACAGTAGGTGCATGCAGATGGCATTGATTATTAAGTTCTTTTTTCTAAACTTCCCTAGGTTGATACATGCTGCTGTAGATAAAAAAATCCCTCCTGCAAATGTGTCCCAAGTCCATCTCCCACAATAGCTCTCAGAGCTCCCTAGAAAGGGACAAGCTAACATTGTCCCAGCACTCACCTCATGTTTTATCCCCTGTATAGAAATGGCCAAAAGACTTATGTTGAAGTGGGTAATACACACCTGCAGCTAAACACATCCAGTTGAGGTGACTGGGCAGGTTACACCTATCAGCTAGCCCCAGTAACCGAGTGTGCTCATCCTGCTCCACTTATGAGGCAAGAAACACTGGGTTAAGCCTCTTACTTCAGAGAAATGATGCAACTGGGACAACCTAAGAGTCTGCAGATGGACTCTGAAGGCAGCTCACCTGGTAGAGGGTCTTTTGGAACGTTTCAGTGATTCATCTGTGCTTAACTGTGTTCCCACATCATAAGCTGTTGAGGTTTTTTTGTCCCTTGAGCACATAGATATATCTACTTAAGCATCCTTGGTGTGACTTCTAAGACCTGCATCTGCTTAGCAGAATTTTATTTCTACTTATTCCTTGCACTCCTCTTATAAACTTGGCCACACCCATGTGAAAAGCACCGTTTTAAGATTTTTTTTCAGGTGAAGTTACCTCTGAAATTGCCAGAGCTAGTATGTACTTAGCAGGCGGGGGTGGAAAACAGCAGTTTTAGGTGCTGTCTAGTTTCTTTCTTTGGAGGGAGATTCAACAAGAAAAGCAAGAAACAGAATGAAAAGGGCATTTTGTTACAATTTGAGGGTTTGTACCCAGCAAAGAGAAATGGGAAATCTGCTTGAATTCCAGTTTTACAAAAGAGCTATCTCTGGGTTTTATTTAGAATAAAGTTGAAGAGACTCCAGAGGTCTCCTATTCTGCAAATCCGTAGTGCAAATAGGGAATAAAAGAAAGAAAGCTTCGTTAATCTTTTTGACAGGACTATCCAGAAGTAAAGCTTCTTCAAATACTGATAGTTGTTTGACACTTCCACAGCTGAGAGCAGAAAGTGAATAAATTCGTTCTTATTTTCAGCTGGATATTTGGCAAGCCACACTCAAAATTTGGATAGAAGAGTTGTCAAATATTAGCTCGGGACAGTTGATCTGCCTTGACTGTGGTGGCTGTCTCTGTTAGAAATGGGCACAGTCACTTTGAACAAACTTCATGAGACAGCACATGAACTGTGTGTGCTTAGGCCATCATCTTGGCTTGGTTTTGGGCCATCATGAAGGTGTAAAATGATGAGGAAGGATGTAAGACTTCTGCAGCTGGATGACTCTGACACCTTGGGCATACACATTGCCTATCAAAAAGGAGAGCTGTCAGGGCCACATCAAGGAATCAGTTGGCACTGCTTCTCTCCTTCACTGGCCTGAAGGAGGCCCAGGTTTGATTAGCAGTCATGCTTCCTATGTGACCTAGAGCTAAATTACTGAACAGCTCTGGGCCTCCTTCATTGCTTGAGGGTAATAACAACTAAAGGGAAACAGGCAGCTGGAAGGCCTAATCCACTAATGCTTACAAAGTGCTTTACAATTGTTAGGCAGAAGCAACATATTATTGTTCAGTATTCCTGGAAGGCCAAACAGTCGACAGTCTGTTTACCCAGAGGAATACGCGAATGGCTCTGGCGACAAACAGCCTCAGGAACAGATGCATTTTCCAGACTGCAAAGCTGGGTACAAAATAAAAGCAACACAACAGGGAAGTCTGCACTAGTAAGATCCTTTGTGAAGGCAAGAGGCTACAGAAGCTGCCCACAGAGGCCAGGTGGACGTGCTGGGAGGCGTCTTCAGAGAAAAGCTGCAGAAAGGTGTTTACCTTCTTAGATGGATCATCTCATGTGGTTTCCCTTTCTACTTTAACAAAGAGTAAGTGTGCTAGCACATCTATGGGCCTGCCCAGATCACATGTCCGACCTCTGCTAGACACACTGGGTATATAAACGTAATCAGCTGTGGGCAGCTCCAAAGCTGCTCTTCAGACCACACTCATGTGGCCACCAGCCATGGCTTGGACACGGTGGGTGCTCTCCGGAGAGCAGGCAGACCTGGGAGCCTGCTCAGCATGTGCTGACTGCACTCCCAGCAGCCCATCAGCACTCCTGTTTGGGTGGGCAGTGAGAGGCACACGGAGTATGCTCTGTTCCAGGATGCTCTGGGCACTGCCCTGTCCAATTCTTGCACACGTACACCAGCATATACGGCCCCTTTCTTAGCATCACTCCTGCCTCTACCCACTGAATCTGACTTGATGTAACCCACATGCTGCAAGAAGAGTCACTAACAGAAGGTAGGACTGCAGGCTGCGGTAGCCTGTCCTGATTTGTGCTGCTCTCTCAGAGAACAGTAACTGCCATCAATAGGCCAGGGCACGTGGGCATGCAGCAGTGCAAATGAGTGAAAAGGCAGTACATCATTTTATAGCTTTTGATCTTTCTTGATCCTTCTGTAAATTTGTACCCCCAAAATATGATAAAAATGTCTTACAGAACACTGTCTCCCCTGAACTGCAGTATTGAACAGATGCTCACAAGGTCTTCTCCTGCCTTCCCTAAAACACAGTTCCCTGGGATTGACTTTGCCAGGCAGAATCTTTTTCCACCTGAGTCCTGCTGTGGGCTTAGGGAAGCTCCAACTAAAGCTTGATTCACTGAGCTAAGAAGTTATGTTTTGTTCTCACAGTGCTCCAGTGGGAAATCTGCAGATTCATGAAAACATCCAGTCCTCAACCCACACTGCTCACTAATTTAATCTTTAGTTCTTTGTTCTTTTTATCAGCCCCAGGGTATTCTTATATTCACAACCAACTCCATTCTGCAGTGGTATTTTAATTCCCAAAGCTAGTCTAAGAACAGATCTTTGCCCTCTCTTCGTTTCCTATACTCACCCACATTGCATCTATTTTCATCTGTCTTCTGTCTCCCAGCCCAACTGTAAACTCTTTGGGACACAGTCTTTTTGCCCTGTGTTCATACGACACTTTGAACAGCAATGTTGTGGCCTTCAATGAGAGCTCTTTAGAGCTCTGCTGATAACAGCAACATTGGGCACTTTTCCCTTGGGGAGCTGCTTGCTAGATGTTGTTGTTATTTCAACCTCAGAGCCCGTGAGGTTGTGAGCATTGGGATCTGAGGCTGCTCTGGGGATGATAGGAAGATGATAAGAAGCAAAAACTGGCAAGGTGGTAAGTTACTATTCATTAGTGTGGGTTTTAGTTAGCTCTATAATAATGTACAATACCCATCTTAAACCACGCAGGGTGATTTCACTTAACACAATGATTTAAGCTGACAGTGTCAACCTCCACTCAAAATTGTTGCCCCAAAACCCAAAGCTTTCCAGGTCAGTGGCATGTGTCTGGGTGATGTACTAGTGGCTCTCAGTTCCAGTGCACCAAGGCATCAGTTTCCTGGGGGTTTTATGTAAAACAGCATGTTAGCAAGTTGCCAATTGTGAGCATGAAACGTTAAGCAACTTTTGGACAGCTTTTTAAAATTCCTCCATAAAATTTGCCATTTCAAAGTACTGAATGTCTCTGTATTGTTGCCGTAAAGCCTGTTATTCATGTGGAATCTCCTCTGCCTGCAGAATGAGCTGGTTCATACAGATGTCATCAAGCTGTCAGTAGAGGGAACAACGATGCAGGGGCCAGAGGGGCTGCAGCTGCAAACGCTTGGTAGGAGCCCAAGTCCTTGCCATGCTGATTAATTACTGACACAAAGCCTCTAATCAGTCATTCTGGGGAATTAAATTGGTAGTGCGATGTTGAGATGGAAAGGAGCTAAAGAAGGTTTACGCCTCCTTGCTTTCATCATGTAGTAGGGCAAAGTCTGTCTGGAGCAACAGCCGCTAATTGGGTCCAGTTTTGCTGGTTACATCTTGCCTTTACGTGCAGAAAAACATGAATATTAATTAAAAAAAAATGTCCGTTTTACTGGGTTATCCCAATGTAGACAAGGCACAGGCGTAAACCGTATTTGTCAAATACTAAGTCAGTTTTGTTCTTCCTACCAGACATTGATCTGGACTGCCCAAATCAAGATGAAAAGCAACCTTTGCCCTTTCCTGGGTGCTCAGCCTGTCCAGCCAGTGATGGGATGTGCCTCATTGGGTTTTGGCTCTCTAAAAGTACAGCATCTATTCTGAGTTATGTTAGGCTCCTTCCACACAAGGTGGAAACAGTGCAGTTCTTCTAGGCTGAATCCCCTCATCCTGACCATCCTGTGTTTGAAATAGGATGGGATGAGTAAACTCAGGAGATCCTGGATTACAGAAAGAGTCTTGAGGAATCCCCTAATCATCCTGCTGCACCTGCTTTTTGCTATGAAGTGGCCTGGGTTTGGAGAAGGCACTTGCTCTGCAGTTAAAGATTGCTGTGTTTCTAGGCTAGTAACTGCGGAACAATTTGTTTGTGAGAAGGTTTGCATTGCCATATAGGTTGCAAGAGACTAGCTAAAGCAGCACACTGCAGAACTCCCAGGGGCCTTGGGATTATTTGTTAGTGTTACTGGGAAATGGATTTTCAAAGGCTTGTCTTGAATATTTAACAATCTATTTAAATGCTAAAAATGCAGACAGTATTACAGGGTTGAAATGACCTTAGCAATTCCTTTGAGGACTACATTTTGTTAACGTTTAAGACATAACATTTAAGACAGCTGCCTTTGCAGAAAGTTCTCTGTAACTATGCGCTTCTGAGCTTGTCTGCTTGTTCCTGTTTCTGTCTGATTGCCTTGGGTGTCCTTGATGGTCAACAGCCCCAGGTTGCTCTGGCACTCATCAGACATCCCATCTTTTGCTCAAGAACCCTGCTGAAATTTTCTTTCACCGCCATGTGAATTGGCTTTCTTGGATGACGTTGCATCTGCCTCAGGAGCAGAAGCCACAAAATTTCAGGGAGTCACATCCTGTTGTGGTTGACACCTGTTTTAAACACAGTTCACAATGTTGCTCAATTCATGGCTTTTGAAGTTAAGGGGATCCTTCTGTGCCTGGCAGAAGATTTCTTCCGAAATCACATCCTTCGCTATTGGCTTTACTGAAGAGAGCCTGCTAAATGGCTTCTGAGCTAAGGATGAAAAGGGCACAGGGAGGTATGATGTGGTGGGCTCTTTTGTCCATGGGAAACCATTTATATTTTTGTGAATGCTAAACAAACAGAAAAGATCTGTTCTTCCCCAGTAGGAGGTAGGCCTGGTCCTCACAATTCTTACATTTACACCAGGCATTTTAAATTCTTACCAAAGTGAATCCCAGACCAATCTGTTCTACCAGTTCCCTTCCAGTTCTTCCAGTTCCCTTTCCCCTTTCTCTGAGTTGGCTTTTCAAATGGCAAGTCCTGGGGACAGGCACAGCTTGGAAAGGATTTGTAGAAGGGGTGTCTCTAATTTCTTTTGGGAGCTTCTGGCTAATAAATTGCTTCTGAAAATGCTGGTAGTGTGTGTGTACCATAGGCAGGGAGCATGTGCTGGCCGGATGAACCAATTGCCTGTCTGACGGACCTTTTTTATGTTAACAGGCTGCGGGACATCGTTTGATTTTCACAAAAAGATAGACTATTTGTTTCTTGTTGGTACTGAAGAGGGAAAGATCTATAAGGTAAGAATGGTTCCTTTGTCCCTTGTTTTACATCCCCTGACCTGTGCTTGTCTTTCAGGTTCATCATCTTAACTGTTTGCTCAGGCAGTAACAAAGTACAACTTCAGAGCCTGGTCCTGCCCCTGCATCCCTGCAGTGAGCCTGAGACCAGCACAGAGCCACAGAGGGTCGCAGGGAGCGACCCAATTAAGACCTTTTTTTGCAGAAATGTTTCTCATGCAAACTGCATCCCAGAATGCTTTGCAGATTGCAGCTGTGCATGTGAGGTGCTGACTATGATCAGAGCAGAAGTTAAAAGGCATTGATCCTCTGTCCTCATGACTATGGGGAAATGGCAGGAAAAATCTCGTCCCTTTTCCTTTTTAGACCTGTTATCCCGTGAGCAGTGAGGCTAATGAAGCCTTATTTCCTATAGATTGGTGTCCCACAGCCTTTCCCTTCCACAATTACATCCCATGTGCTTTCCCCAGTTCCACTACCCTCCTTGCCCTCCTATCTCCAGTTCCTCACTATCTACTGTAATCCTTCCTCCTTCTGATCACCTGCTTGCAGTCACCAGCTGAGTGATCCCACCTCCATGCCATAAACCTTGATTTCTGCAGACAGTGCTGACTACCTCCCCTCCAGTGCCCTCCTGCAGCCTGACGACTTGATGCCCAGCACCACCTGGTGTGGTGAGGGCAGCAGCCAAGCTTTGCTTGCCCTTCCCAGGGTGGGGGCACTGCCCAGATGTTTTAGTCTACGGCTATCCCTTTTTGTAGTATGTGTAAGACCTTAATATTGCCAAGTCCTGTGTACAGCTAGCTTTGTCTGAAATTGCCAGTGAGGTCAAAAGTTGTTTGGGAGAAGAGACAAGCAGACAGCAGGACACTGATGCTGTGTTTTCTTAGGAAATCAAGCTAAAAATGTGAAGTTTTGAGCTCTGCTATATTTAATCATGAATATAAAGCCAGTACTTACTCATATAACTTTTGTTTGCACAGCATTCCTCCGAGCTGGCTTTGGGGCTTTGCTAATATTGTAGCCACAGCCCTCCAGTGTAGGGGGTGGACCATCAGCAGAAGGCTTATACGCAGAGCAGATCCATCCAGCCATCCCTAGAGGATGCTGTAAGCTCCTTCCCCATGTCCTGCCTGCAAAAGAGAAACAAAACAGATAAAAAGAACCCAAAGGAAATCACATTTTGAAATCAATATCAATCATTTAGGCAAGGTAGACTTAACAAATATGTATCCCTTCCAGAGGGATGATGCTGATTGAAATCTCTCCCTCAGCCAGGAAGTATCTAGGGAGGATTTCTGAGTAGGGCTCCCTTGCATTGGACAAGACAGGTGCAGAAGGGAGGTGGGAGAAGTTGGGGGGGCTGTGCTGATGGGTGATGAGCAGTGAGGTAGGTGCAATGGCTTTTGTTGATGCTTTCAGTATACAAAGCATCTGTTCAGTCATGGGCTGATGTTGTGAGTTGGTTGGTCACTCATGGAAGTTGGTACCCTGGGTATTGTACTGCAAGTTGTTTGGGTACAGTTGTGTCTAGCTGATCAAAAGACAGTGATTCCTTAATCACATATTTTAACTTCCTCTGTGCTTAGGTGAGTGATGGATGCCAGTGAGTATGACAGTGGATGTCAATGTTTGGTAGGTGCCGTCAGTTACCCTTCAGAAGAAATGTTCAGGCTGATGTCCTGACTGAGTTACATAGCAAAGAAAATCCATCGCGGAGGAGCAGTGGATAGGAACAGAATTTGGCAGCGTTTGCATTGACAAAGCTGTAGGTGTTCCTGCCTTGGATGATCTTCAGTGAAACTAGAACTAGGATGGAGTTTTAAAATAAGAAGTGATCCCAGCCATCAAGCCACGCAGATATGTTAACCACTTCTTGGGTGGACAAATCCAGAGAGATACCGTTATACAGAATCTTCTCTTTTATTTGTGCTAAGGCTGATTTTGGGGTTACTGGTAAGCAACAAAACATTCCTGCATTTGTGAGCCTTAGTGAAAAGTGTGACCACACTCACATTGTGCAACCTTGCCCTTTAAAGCTCAGGTGTTCCCATGAACAGGAAGCTGCAATCTTCCAACAGATTGTATGGGCTAACGCAGGGAAGAGAAATCTTTGGTTTAGCACAAGCAGGCCTCCACAGTATCCACAAAAACAGAGGGAAGAGTGCGTGCACCCTTAGTGTCCCCCGAGAGCTTGCTACAAGCAGTTTCAAAAGTTTTGGGGTCAACTGCTGCTCCAAACATTTCTGAAGGACTACAACGCACCTTCAACACACCCTATATGGAAACACTGCACGTCGGAACCCATTACTGGAGCTACCTGTGGACTGCCTCCCAGAGCCTTGCTCCTCTCGGATGCTGAGGACAGGGACATTCCCACTGCTGTTCGGGCAGCTCTCGGGTCCTGGGGCTGCACTGAGCGGGAGGGAGCTGCTCGCATCTCTGTGCCCTTGCCACTGCACGTGGAGTGAGAGGGACAGACTCCTTACATGCTGTATGAGTCAGGGATCAAACATGGGCTGCTCTCCTCATGGGCCGAATTTTAGATTAATTATTAAATACATTGAAAAGTGAATTTCAGAGAGGTGCTTTTTCAGAGACCAGGCATGCCCACAAATAGCATGATAATATGTTAATTCTCTAGCTGCAGAACAATTACGGTGAATTTTTTTAAATGGCTTAGTTAATAGTGTTTCTGAAGCCAAGAAATCATTATCTTAATTACACACGGACCTATCTATTGCCCTTTATCGTAAAGGACAAACTGTTTCTGCATTAATATGATTCTGTAACGCAAAACTGCCTCTTTGCATATCTTATTTGCTGTTTAGGAATTGTTCAGCTTTGGTATCAAAAAGTATGGTCTCTGAGATTCATATTGAAACATTATTCTGGCTTCAACTCTTTGGTCAGAATTACATCTGAATAAACAGGGCTTCAACAGAAAAATTGTGATGAGATTTGAACATATTCATGTAAGAGAGGGGTTTGATTCAGTCTTAGGCAGTTTCCTTGAGAGTGTAACAAATGAATATAATAAAACTCAGTGCAAGACTGCATAGAAGGAAAAGGTGATTCTAATTTTAAACAAAACTGATTTCACTCATACTCATTCTTTCATACTAAGCACCAGGACATTTGTATTTGTATGATCAGGGCAGAATTTCTTGTGGTTATACAGATGAGAAAGGATGCTGGAGGTTGAGTCCTTATCACATCTCTTGGGTTTTCCTTAAATGATGATGACAAACTGGTTTCTGGACAGGCTCTGGCTTCCTGTGACCCTTTAGTAGTGGAGAGATTGTTTTCCACAGTGTCCAGTCCTGCTGTGTCTTGCTGTGTCAGTTGTTTTCCTTGTCTGGATATTTTATGGCTTGAGTTCTGTTCCTCATCTTCTCGCCACCTTATCTTTGGGGCTTCTATTTGTTCCATCTGGTTATCTTGTCACTTGACTGACTGCATTTGCCACCAATTAACACAGCTTCTTTCTTTTACTTTTTTCTGTTGCTTCTCCTGATGCATTCACATGCCTCTGTTTCTATTTGTAAGCCTTTCTACAAATCTTAGCACTTCTGTTACAGTTCTCTACAAGAAGGCACTGAGCAAAAACCAAGGAGACCCTCTGGTGTTGATGGTAACAGCTGTCCACAGCAACATGGGACACATTTGTGTCAGTAGTTTCTGAAGAGCAGCTGGGTGTCCTGATCTGCCAGGGCGTACCAGCGTTGGGCAGTACTCTTCCTGTCTCTAGATGCAAACCTCCTTTGAAAAAGATTATTCTTTTTTTTTATTTCTGTACTGCCTAGAGTCACAATGTTTCTGTTAGTGAACTAAAGAAACCCTCTACATTTTAAGGACACTAATAACCATCTATTCACCATGGATGCGGAGGAGTTTTGTGTCAGGTTAACGTCTAGCATAAACTGAAGTGCTGTTAATGAAGGTTATTTGTAAGTTTTGTGTCCTTGGAGTTCTCCTTTCCTCCCAGTATTCCTCCCCTGTATTTTGTAGCCCTGTCACCCGTCATCTTTGTACTGGTTTCCTGTATTGCCATAGACGCATTCTTGCTTTCCTGTCTCATCATAAAAATACCATTTACTATTCAGATGTATCTACCACCATTTAAATAGGAGAAAAACACTCTCAGCAAATTGGAGCAGTGCTCTAGAAGATCAGACAGGCTGCACAAATTCCTGCTCCCTGAATCTACTCATCCTCTTCAAAGCTGTCTTGTCAGGAGTTAGGCATCACATTTTCCAGTGGTTTTGTTTTCATCCTGACATGTGTCTAATAACTGTAGGGTTTTTAAAGTGAATAGTAGGGGAAGACTTTGCCAGCAGTTCTAGTTAGCTCAGAAACTCTTTTATTTGTTAAAGTCATACTACTTTCTGAGTTTTTCTGAAGTTTCTGGTGTTTCTTCAAAATGCATCTTGTGGAGAACATGGCCGTGTCTTGCTCATCAGAGATGATACCAAAGGTTGGGGTGAACATGGTGTGCGACTGGCAGGCACTTCGAGAGCACTGTGTATGGCTTTAGGCTACAGCAGGCATGCAGGGTTCATTTCTCACAAGGGACACAGCTGGATATCTGACCTACAGAGCCCTATTTACTGCTGATTTCATAGGAATACCATAGATCCCTTTCACTGCCAGACTTGCAGACTGCAAAGCCAGCGTGGTGGATCAGCACATCCCAGAGCATGACGGGCCTCCCATACCAGTGCCTAGAGAGCTGCACTGATTAAGGGCTCAGCCCCAACAAGGCTTTAGAAACAGAGTGCTAAGCATTCCAGTTCTGTTGTATGCAGACAAATCTGGTTAGGATCTCACTCTTCAAAGTCGTCAGGTATTAGGGACCTTC
Source organism: Chroicocephalus ridibundus (assembly GCF_963924245.1). NCBI lineage: Eukaryota > Metazoa > Chordata > Aves > Charadriiformes > Laridae > Chroicocephalus > Chroicocephalus ridibundus. Next base: position 76,599,231 of record NC_086316.1, on the reverse strand, counting down.
AGTCCACATACTTGGAAGGACAGATGGATAAAGCAGCTTCTCTCTTGTGTTAATTACTTGTGACCCATTCTGTCTCTTCTCAGCAAAGTGACTTTCAAAACAAGCCAACTACCAATTTTCCTGGTGGCTGAACATTAAGAATTATGAAGTAAAGTTATGAAACATGCCACATAAGGAGATTTCAGTCCCATAATTACACACAGGGACAGTAACTCAGAGACTGAGTATGCACCAAACTATTAGCAAGCTATAGACACTGTCAGTAAATCTCAGTGGGACACCAGCCACTTTCTTGTTTCTGTTTCCTACCACAGCAGGCCTCCCAGGGATGCAGGAGCTGCTGCTGTGTGAATAGTTTAGCACCCTCAATCCAGTACCTGCCCCAGTGCACAAGGGCATGAGAAGAAAAGAGGTCTGACTAGCTAGACAGTGAGCGTCATGTGTAATAAACAGTTAAGCCTTATGATTAGCTAGAGCTTCGGTTTGCAAGAATTAAAGTCATGTAACACTGCAGAAATCCTGCTGCTCGGGCAGATGATGTGCTGTTGCATTCTTAGGGAGTAATGAAAGGTGCTGAAAAGTCCTTGTAGTGACTACCGAGGCAGATTGACAGAAAATCCTGAAACTGACCCCAACCTGCTGTGTGGGTAAAGCTTCTTTGTGACAACACAACCAAGAGGACATTGCTTGTGAGATGAGGTCCTTGTTGTGAACGAAGGAAGCCTCCAGTCCCACCAGAGGGGAGGAGGTTTGGGGAGGATAACCTCATTTTCCTGTGTGCACAGAACTGACAGGGTCTGGATCGAGTCCCGTGTTCTGCTCATGCAGACAAGTGGATTGTGATTTCTGCCCCGCTTCAAGAGCTCACACACCAAGTGACTTTTCCAAGGCTCCCAAATGTCCTCCAGCTCTTGCACTCATCCTACATTTTGCCATTCAGCAGCACCTGCAGCTGTGACGCTGCTGACCAAACCCTTGCCTGTAGGTGCAGGGTTTGCCCATTGTGCATGCTGCTGTTGCCTGGGGTGCAGGCTGGCACACCTGCCCATTGGGGACGTGCCTGAGTGCTGGCCAGCCTCTTGTCGTTCTCACACCTCTCCAGAAAGTCACGAGTGTCACAAGAGAAAGAGCTGCAAAGCTTTGTGAAAGGCAGGCTCTCAGAGCAGGCAGTTGCAGGGTGATGGCAGGGAAGCGACTTTCACCATGTTCCCAAAATGCTTAGAACCAAAGGGTCGGATAGGTCATTCTTGTGCTGAGAGCACTGTTACTGGAGGGTTTACTTGTAACACTTCAAATGTGCGCTGTGCTGTGTGCTCCTGAGCAACACAAGAGCTGTTTTCCCCTGCCTTCCCCGACAGCCTTTCACAGAGGCACAGCAGGAGCCCGGGCTGGCAGGAAGGCAATGGAGTGGAGAATGGGCTCTGGGGCCTAGCGCTGGCTTTAAATCCAACCAGACAGCTTCAATTCCTACCTCTGTGTATTGCAGAGGGGACCTCGGTGTTGCCTGCAAGTGGGGTGAAACAGCATGTGCTAAATTGTTTAGTTTCTGTAGCACCTCTGGGTACCAGCCACCTCTTCCCAGGCAGCCCAGAAGAGCCTGGGAGGCTGTACAAGTATTCAGAGGCATCTTTCTGCAGGAATATGAACTTGAGAAGAAGGTCTAGCTCTGATTACTGACTAGTTCTTTCCATTGCAGTGTTCAAAATGCTATTCAAGCCAGTTTCTGGATGTGTTTGAGGCCCATCACATGGCTGTGGACTCAGTCAGCTGGAATCCCTACCACTTGAAAGTCTTCATTTCCTGCAGCTCTGACTGGACAGTCAAGATCTGGGATCACACCATAAAGTAAGTCCTGCTGGGTCTTGGCATGGATGGGGAGGTCCAGCCTGACATGCCAGCTGCACACGTGGACTCTGCTCGTACCCCAGTCTCAGTTTCCCTCTTAGGTGTTGGTATTGCTAATTGCTCTCTTGTCTCTTTTTTGGGGGCCGATGACTCAGATTTGTATTCCCCAGGTATGAGGTATAAGATTTAGCATCGACTGCCACAGGAACTTGCCAAACAGTGCAGCTCAGCACAGAGCCTGACTGCTTTGCTTTGGACCTGTCTTTCTTCAGGCAGGACCTACTGTGGCAGGGTTATTCTTCTGGAGCAATGCTACAGAGAAATGTCAGGGACTTGCTTATGGCCTCAAGGGGCCAGATACCTCCTCAGAGCCAGAGAGGCAAAAAAAAAATTGGAATATTTAAAAATACATAATGAAGTTCAGGATTAGTGGTTGAGGAATGTCTGGTTTCAATCAGGAAATTGATTTTGTTGTAAATCAGTCAGAGTCAAATATTTCCTGTTGCCAATACTGCTCTAATATCCAATGTTGTTGTCAGAAGTCCAGAGACCAAAAATCCCTTTTTCCCATATGATGATTAACCAGAGATTATTAACCATCTTGCCATGCGTGTTGAGCGGAAGCTTTCAAAATGTTTTCAGAAAGAAAGAAACATGCTACCTTTCTTCTCAATGCAGCAGGACCAATCCCAACCCATTTGAGTTGATGCCCAGCTTTGATTTGCCTTTGGCTCAGACCCTGGCTGGTATCTGACATAGAGAAATACCCCATCTCCCACTTCTGCAGCTGGTCTGGAGCAACACAGGCTGCGTCATCAAAGCTCGATGTTTCACTTCCAGAGCAGTACGTTTAAATGAGTTCTTCTCCCTGCGTCTTTTTTTACAGGACTCCGATGTTCATTTATGACCTGAATTCTGCTGTAGCGGATGTTGCATGGTCCCCTTACTCCTCCACGGTCTTTGCTGCAGTCACCACTGATGGCAAGGTGAGAGGCTGGGAGCAACACTGCTCTGATTTGAGCCGAAAGAAAGTCAAGGGAGATTAGGGTTGAGCATGGGGACGGGTCATCCCAATTCTGGCCAAGCATGTCAGGGAGCTGCAAATCCCCCACTGGCAGGAATCCACCATGGTGACAAGTTGAGTTGGCTGCAGCTTGCTTGAGCTGCATGCCTCAGGATGGCAGGGTCATTTTGGTAGTTCAAGGCCCTAAAACTATTAATTCCTTTTTGCTCAGTCTGATTACAGAGGACACGGAAGTCACAAAGCAACAGAGATGAGGAAACCTTACTCCTTCTCCCCCTAAGGTCTACTACAACCCTACGAGCGACAAGGCCAGAAATCTTTCAGTTACAGCGCAATTATGCAAATAGCTGATGTTAAGTCACAAATCAGAGGGCTTTTAGCAGATGCTGAGGGTCAGCTGCACATCTCACTGCAGCCTTGACAAACCCATCAGGAATGCATGTGGGCCCTATCCTCTAAGCACAGGTGCTTTTGGGGGGCCACCCCCCCACACCTTAACCTCTAGCATAAGCAAGCCAAACCTCCCTGCAGTCCTAGTTTGCTTCTCTTGCTCCAGGGATGAAGGTACTCAGAGGACAGAGAGGAAAGCACGGGTTTTTTTCCTATGCATTCCTGCCCTCGGCATGCATATCTCTGGGCATGAGTTGCTCATTTCTTCTCAGTGCTGCTCCTGCTTCATTAAGGTAGGTGTTGCAAAGGCATGCAAGTTCCTGCTTGCTCTCGTGTTGACCACATCAGTGCAGGTGTGCAGCTTGCACGTGCCAGGAGAAAAACACTTAACACGCTCTATGTGAAATCAGCTTATTAACCAGTGCACCTCTGGGGATGGAGAGATGACACTCCAGATCAGAGCACCCCTTGTACAAGCTGACATCAGGACATTGGTTCTGAACCTCCAAGATATAAAGAAGCAATAAAATAAAGTGGTTATATACTTATATTGATATTAAAAAATCAATTATAGTAATATGCCCAGGGTCAGCCAATAGAACTTTGTTCCAATTAAATAAAATCAACATTTTCCCACTGTGTGAGGCCGTCTCCAAGAGTAATGATGTGGTAATGAAATACTTAGACCGGTCCTAATATTGAGATGATGGCAGTTATATTTTTGCCCCTAGCCATCCATCCTAGTACCTCAGGTGGTTAATTTGGGCCTGGCGAGTAGCTAGGGCACATAGCTATCCGTCAACACTGGTTTTGTACTGTAAGGCCACATTGCTCTGTCACCGTGGGCTGTGTGTTTTGCGGGTATAAATTGGAAAGTCTGTGCAGTCTGGCCGAATTACTCCAGCAAAAAGATGGCCTTTATATATCTCTATCATTGAATTGATGCCTTGGCAACTTTATTGCAGTTTAACCTTTATGTTATAGCAAAAAATTCATTTTACTGATACACTGGCTCAGGCTGTGAATTTGTCTCTCCCAACCTAAGCAGTAGAAATCTCTTCACGGGGACAGCTGGTCTCCCTGGGAAGCTCAGGATGCCACAGGCTGCAGAAAGCAATGTTGGTGCTCTTCCCTTGCAGGCAGGGTCAGGATTGGGCCCTTTGTTCATGAATCTGCTTCTCCCCATTCTCCCATATACCGAACGAAGGACCTGCATGGATGAAATGAATGCATTCAGTGCTAAACATCCCCTGACTTATTTTCCACAAGTGAAGTTGTGTATGTGCCCCCAAACCTGGCAAGGGTGCTGGTGACATTCACAGCTTCAATGGAGTGCTGGGGTGAGCGGTGCCTAGAACTGCGAGTACCCCACCTGTGTCCTGGCACCCAACTGAGGGTAAGAGGATGGAGATATCTGCAGGCACCGATACTTCCTGTGCAGCATGACCAGATAGAGTGTAAACACTGGCCATACTTGGATTTCTTATTCATGTGGTGAAGTTTCTGCAGCGACAGCTCATCTCTAGGGAGGCTTCTCACTCTAGGGAGTGCTGCTTACTTGGGCCAGGTCCTTTGTCAGACCCTCTCCTGCTGTAGAGAAGCTCCTATGGACTTGGCAAGAGTTTGTGCAGTGGGATCTTTCCATCCCACCCCTAGCTTGTCCTAGACGCTGCTGTGGTGACTCTAGTTGTGTTGTTGCAGAGTCATATTAGCTGCAACATCCATGGGCCTGGAGTTCATATGAGGCTCTGGATAAGACAGAAGACTATCTGACTTGGCAGCACTGCACCCAGGGTATCTCACCTTGGCTATCCTACCTTGGATCTAGGATCTAGTTCGGCTTTATGCCTTTAATCCCAGTCTCCGAGAAGGGTGGCCATCAGCCAGGAGCAGCCTGGAATTGCGCTGCCTAGCAGGAAAGGTCCAGGCAAGAGCTGCCTTCCCGTTGAAGTAGGCTGTCCGGGACTGATGCTGGTAGAAATCCTGGGCCTTTGTGTTAACCACTAGCCATGATTGCAGCAGGGTGTGTCTGAGACATAGTTTAGTTTCTATTTTGAACAGAACCTTCTAGATCTGCAGTGGAAGTGGAATAAATAGCTGTTTACAGCCTTCTCGTTCCTAAACATATTACACTTTGTAGCAGAGCGCTCTTCTTGGGAATAACTCAGCGCCTTGCAAAGGGCAGTCTCCATTAATGCTGGGAAAAAATCTACATTAAGAGGATACAGAAAACTACAGGACATCAGCCAGAAAATAAAACATTAAAGGCCTCCTGTTCGTAAACAGCCTCTAGCTTTGCATCCACACATAATTATGCCTGCAAAACTTGAAGGTTGCCTGGAGGTGATTTTAAAATCAGGCCCTAATTGCAGTCTTAAAGGGATACCTGTTGTATTTTGAAAAGCACATTTCCTTATTCAAGCTGATGCTATGGGTCCAAAATGTGTGTATCAGACCCCTAACTCCTAAAACTGCCTTGGAATTTGGGGCGTTTTGGAATCTAAGAATCTCTCAATCTGTGTGAATCCAGGAGGTGGGGATTTAAGAAAAGCTGTAAATATCAGGGGTATTATGATAAAATGTGTATGTTGGAAGCTGGGCATCTGCTTCAGACAGCACCACCTCTTCATAAATAACCTGAGTGTGCATGTTCTGCTGCTGGTGCAGTGGATACTAACTGCTACTATTGCTCTTTATCATGATCTGGGTAATTTCCTTAGTCTCCTGCTCTGCCTGATGGCCATTTTATTTCAGAAGGAGCATAACTGATTTGCAATGAAAATTGAAATAAAATAAAATGATCACTGAGACATGCACATCCATGCCAACAGCGCCTGGAAAAAACCTCCCAATTCTATAACTAGATGCCTAAATAAGTGGCCTGATTTTAAAAGGACTGGACAGCCAGCTGCTTTTATGGAAGCTAGACTCTGCTGGATGCAGTCAGAGTGGTTGCTATAGAGTATTCAGCTTTGGTTTCCATCATTGTACAAAGTCCACTGCAGTTTTACTCTGTGATTGCATTTCAGATGACACTTAACGTTCCTTGAAGACACCGCAATGGTTCCTAAAGCAGACAGGTGGAGAGTTCCATTATTTCTAAACAGCTCAGTTGGCTGGCAGCAGCTCTGTGTTCCCTCCAGGCCATCTCCTACAGGGACCTAGGTGCAGATACTGATGTGATTAGCATGGAAATAAAATGAGGTTAGAGGATAGCTAGTTTAGTTTAGGCTGTAAATGGTAAAATCCTGGCATGAAGAAAAAGGCTAGCTGGGATGAGAGACCTGCTTTGGACAGAAAAAGAATATATATATATGGAGGTGAATTTGGGTGCCTGGACTCTTATATTTAGGGTGCAGAAAATCTGGAGATGATGGTCAGCTTATCATAAGGACAGAGGGCAGAGAAAGGGAGAGGGGTAGAATTCAATCCCTGCGGCATTCAGCAGGAATTGTCTTTGGGAGTTTGCTTTAAGCCAATCTCAAACTTATGCTTAAAGCAGAAAAAAAAGAAACATGTAAAGGCAAGAATCATACCTGCAATTTCCTTCTTGGGCTTCTTTTCCTTATTTAAGGAAGTAAATAAATGGTGTTGGCAGGTTGTGCTGTACAGGGGCAATGCTGCAGACCTCCATGTCTGGCTCATTTTGGGCATGTGGATGCCTTCTTGTGCTGAATTCATACATTAATTGTTACCCCTGTTAAAAAAGCCAAAGACACCCACATCATAAGTGTCCCCAGATGGCTGGATCCTGCCACAGCTGCCCCATGCAATGGCTGTAATGGCATGGTCAGGCCATTATGATTCAGCCTAGAGAAGGAACCCAGCAGTATCCTCCCAGTGCCTACAAGGAGGTCACCAAGAAGTTAGAGCCAAGCTCTTCACAGCAGTGCATGAAGGGATGATAAGACACAACAGCTGAAATAAGTTGAAAAGAGAGGTTTGGAGTGGATATAAGGAAAAACTTCCACTATGAAGGCAGTCAAGTAACGGAACAGCTTGCCCAGAGAAGTTGTGCCATCTCTGTCCATGGGGGTTTTCAAAACCAGATTGGGTAGGGCCTTGAGCAACTGCAGCTGACCTTGCTTTGGGCAGGAGGTTGGAGTAGAGACTTCTGGGGCTGAGTAGAGACTGGAGTAGAGACTTCCAGCCTGAATTACCTTCTAACCCTGTGACACTGTGAAATGTCCTTGTGTGAGAAGGAGGATCCCAGGGGTTTTACAACAGGCTTGGGAGCATGCACTAAGTACGTGTCCATTTGCTTTCATCTTTTTGTAATCTGTGTCCTTCATGGCTAATGCAGCAAGAACAAGGTGATGTTATAGCCATCTTTAGTAAATATTGATAGCCTAAAGATAAATGCTATCCAAGTATGCACTCTGCAGAGAAAGCTACTCAGACATGTGCTCCAGGGCTTTTCCCCATTACTGGAGCTGTTGACCTTTCAAGATGTGAAATACTTGAAACAACCCAAACCTTCAGGAAATTAGCTAATGCTTTGTGCTGCTCAGGAAGTGAGTGTGCCCTTTCCTGCTTATATAAACATATTTTACTGAACAGCTGTTTTGTGTGAGAAGTCTTGAAGACCTGGTTCCTGTTGTATCTCACTTACAGGATAAGATGCTGAAGAAATGCCTGTTGTCTTGTTACTCATCCTTTCCCAGCTAGGAGAGAAATATTTGTTTAGCACTGGCATGTGTGTGTGTTCATAGAGCCATTTGCAGAGACTTGCTGCCCATTTAGCATTGACCGTCAGCAAAAGCCAATCTTTTTAAAAGCATGAACGATTTTGCAGATAAGAGGCTTGCTATACCTTCCAGGTTTGCAAATATTTCACTGGGTATTTTGAACCTAATCCTGCCTCTCCCTGTAGGGCATGAATCAGAGGTGCCGGCAGACCTCTCAGCATCAGTCATTGCTTTTGCCCATGGCAGTCAGGTCTGTCAACCCTCATAGCTACAGATGTCCCTGCTGTGCCTGAGTCTTTCTTCCTACCCTTCTGCAGTAGCCTGTGGAGTTTGTCCATGCCTTATGGGGCCACTGCTAGCACTGCAGGGCTGGGACAAGGCATCTCCTGGCTCTCTGCACCATGGCCGGCGCAATTGCTGGGGTGTGAATACCTTAAATGAATGCATGTTCCTTTGCTGTCACCCAGAAGGACCTTTGAGTAGGCTGAAGTGGGTAGGGACCTTTTTAAAATGGCTGTGAAATTGCATTCACAGCATAAGTGGTTGTTTTCCGGTAAAACTGTTCATTTTCTTCTGCCACAAAACCTAAAAGGCTCTTTCTTATTCCTTGATGAATCTTTGAGATTGATATGGACTGCTGGGCAGACTTATGTCTGCTTTAAAACAAGGGCTGATGGCATGTCAAAGCTCAATGAGGTAGATGGGCAGAGTCCCTGGAATGACTGCTGCCTCCACTTTGTGCCAGTTGGGCTGTCCTGCCTTCTCCCCCAGCCACCAGGGTCTCTATGCACTGGCATTTCTCTCCCCTAGCTGCTGCTTTTGGGGAGTAAAGCTGGCCTGGAAGACACTGGTTTGCCCTGCAGGGTCTGAGCCCTCACCTCTATCCTGCTGCAGCTCCCATCCCATCATAGGGTGCTATGGTGGGCTCTAAGCCTCAAGATGTGCATCAAGTTACCTGAAGACACCACTGCTCGCTGGCATCCCTTAGCTACTGAGTCGCAGGTGAGATGGTGCTGTCAGCACAATATTTGGTTTCAGTGCAAAGTCAAAGTGGTAAATTTAAACTCCTGTTGTTAGTGGCTTTGCAGGAATTGTTTCTCACACAGATGCTCGCAGGCCAGTTTTTCATTACTAGACCTATTGCTCTTCCATGTTATGAAATACGGCATTTTGGTGAAACCTACCTACTGAGGTTAACTAGTTCATTCAGGCACACAGGAACCAAGTTTGCCTTTTTTGCTTGCTTGTACAGGTGAGAGCAAAAAAATTACTTAGGCTGCATCTCCAAAGATTTCGTTGATTCACCTGTTAGACTTCACAGAAAGGCCTACTGGAGGCACAGAGCCCAGCAGGAGCATCTGCGAGAGTTGAGAAAGCTGTTCCTAGGTGCCTCTCTGCTCTTCGTTATCGACCACCGCTAAGAATGACCCCTCACTTAGGTTTCAGTTTGCAAGTGGTGAAAACTGGGGAAAATCCCCGTCCTACTGTACAGAGGCAACAGCTCCCAAACCTTGATGTTTATTGCTTGGCATTTTATAATGACTTGAAATCTGTGCTGGTTTATTTTAAATGCCAGTCTCCAAACCGTGACAGTTTGATAACTGCCTTATGAATAGCTTTGCTGGCCTTCCACAGGGCTGCAGGTGGCAGAGAGCAGTGGCTGCTTCTCCCGTCAGACTCAATGATGCCCTTGCCTGTGCGACTGCCTGCCTTCAGCCATGCCCCAGCCTCCAGCACTGACTCTCTGCGGCGGGGCATAGCCAGGACCCTGCCAACACGTGAGGACATGGAGCTTGGTCCTCATCTGTGAGGACATAGTTTCAGCCTGACACCAGGAGCTGGTCGCAGTAGGGAGAATGCAGGGATACTGACACAGCTGGGATGCATTCACTTAGCACAGCTTGGGGAGATTTGTCCTGGGGAACATCAGGGACTGGTTGAAACAGTCTTCCTGTTCTTCAGCAGGTGTTTGGGCTGGGATGGCAGAGGCCTGCAGGAAAGTGTCAGAGGACTGCAGGAAAGACTCTTTGCCCAGTATTCAGGAGCATGACAGTGCAGCAGAGATTAGGCAGCCTAAATATGCTATCCAGAAAGATTCTGTGACAAATCATTGAACAGTCTATTTCTAAGCACTGGTAGATAAAAAAACGGCCAGTCTAGGAAGGCTTTAGTAACACTAAATCGCATAAAACTGATCTAATACTGTTCTTGAGAGTAATAGGCCTGGTAGATCAGAGGAACGAGATGTAATACAGGCTTACAGGTTGGCTTTGGGAACACTGTTGGCACAAGCCCGTAAGCAAACTGCAAGGGAGGGAGAAGGTGGATGTGACATGATGGAAGTCATCTTTGGCAGTGTGTAGTGCAGCTAGGGATGCCTCAGGGGCTGGGGCTGAAACACAGCAGTAATTCTGGGGGGAATTAGCCGACAGGACTTACAAGTGCTGAAATTGTAAATGAGCTCAACAACCTCACCAGCAATTTGCAATCAGTAGACTAAAATTCAATAAAGGCACAAACCAAATGTGCAGTATGAAATGAGCACTAATTGGGGAAGCAGCAGGACTGTAAGGGAGGCTGGGGACAGGGGCTGCCTGCGCTGCCATGCTCTCGCTAACACTGTGCCGCTGAGTCAAACCCTGGGAGAGTCGCCCCATGAGCACAACTGAGGCTCAGGCTGGACTTCGGACACTGGTCCCTAAGGAAGGTTCATCTGTGCTGTTGCATTAGGGATTGCAGCGTAGCACAGAGGTACCAGCTGCTATCATCAGCCCAGCTATTGCACAAGTTCAGCACAGATTAGTTTCTCTCTTTGACTTTCACCTTTCAAAAGTGATTTGGAAAGTAACATTAAATTTAGTACAAAAGTGAAGAGCAGAAGGAGGCTTTGTGATTCATTCCAAAGCATCAAAGCATGCTATTAATGTTAAAGAGAAAAAAAAAAAAAGAGTCACAGGCAACATAAGAGAAATCATATTAGACAAAACTGAAGTGCACCCAGCTTGGGTAGGATGTATCAGCTTTTTCGCACCAGATAACAGCATTCAGAAGTGTGCAGGACCGAGTCATGAAGGAGATTATCCTAATCACTGAGACTCTCAGAGCAGAGCCGGGCTAGCAGGAGTGGTGACTGACAAGGAAGTTAGCTTGGATAAACAAGCACTTTCTTGTAAAACAACGTTACAGGGTTTCCAGAAGAGGTCAGATGGTCCTTAGCCTGTTGGAATGAATGGCAGCTCTTCTACGTGCTGAGGCTTTGATTTCTTACTGACTCGTGGGAGCTGAGTCAAATCAGCTCAGGCTGATGCTGTTTTCATACCATGTCAAATTGGGAGCGACCCAGTTCTTGCTGAATGAAGAAAAGCTGAGAGATGCAGCCCCACAGTGAAGCAGCTCCCACAGTTAAGCCAGGGGACAGAGACGTTCTCTTTACAGCTGTGTCACTACCCTGGAGCAGTGAGCTGGGATGCTGCAGGGCAGGGGGATGTTCTTAGCCCTCCCCCGTGCCCTGGGACATGCAGCCAGCTCCCATCTGGCAAAGCTTACCCAGCTCAGCCCAAAAAGCATCTTTCACAGATGCCTGCTCATCCTCCCAAGCTCAAAGCTACCTCTGAAAATACTTGTAACAGATCTGGGGTCTGTCCTTTCATCAGTGTCATGAAAGTGCTGTGATAGCCTGTGAATTCTGTGATCTGTCTGGTGCTGGTATCGGGGCAGACGAGGACCAGCATTTCTGTGTTGTCACCACAGAAGCAGGGAGGCAAAAATGTTTTCTGTGCCAGGTCTTCTTTCCTCCTGCCAAGCTCCTGACTGCCCTTTGTGTCAGAGGGACCAAGAATTGTCTTACAACCCTTATTTGTAACTAAAAAATGTCCTCCTAGAGCAAATTAACTGTATTGGAGGCTGTTCTGGCTGCAGTGGAGTATAGAAATCACACCAAGTAAGGCCTCCACTGCACGGCAGCTTGGCTTTGATGCAAGCTGGGTCTCCCATGCCTGCCCAGTGCCTTTAGGATGCTCCAGCAGCTGCCTTGGTGCTAGACAGGGGCTGGGGGTGGCCTGCCCACTTGTTAAATATGTTACCTGAGAGTTTGAAACAAATCATCTGTGGAGTTTGCAAATGGATGAGGTATCATGATTCAGTCAAGAAAATGAGGTAAATCCATCACAAGGACAGTGAAAGCCAAGCAGTGAAAGAGATGTCAACTGGTAAAGGGCAGCATGATATTAAATTATCCCTCACCTTTTGCTCTTGCACTGATTTTATTCTTTGTTGCCAAGTTACCAGGTACATCTGCCTTTTTCTTACACACATATATATTTCCCCCCAGCCTTGGTTCTGGTTGTCATCAGGTTGTTTTTGAGTATGCTAGCATTGCCCAGACCCCTGCTGGGGAATGAATCGTTGTAAGCCTGGAAGAAAAGGACAGCAAAAGCTGCAGCCACTGCAGACCCAGCGTGTGTTTGAGGCATACAATAAAGGCAGGGTAGGTCAAAGTAGCTCTTCAGCTCCCTTCTTCATGGGCCACAAAAGTCAAGTAGTTCGTTATGCTGGCAGAGAGTTTGGCTGCTTTTGGGTGATGCAGTTTGGAGGGTCCAGGTCTCCCCCAGGTTCCCTGGCATTTCCCTCCCTGGGCTTGCCAGCCTGCTGTGCTGCAGGGCAGGGGGTGACAGCAGAGTATAGGGACAGAGTGGTCCAAGTCACCTCGGAGCTGCTGAGCAGACAAGAGGCTGGGCTGGCTGTCAGGCTCTACATGCAGTTTGCAGAGCAGGTGGGGAGAAATGAGATGTTCAAAAGTCTGAATGTGTTTTGATGCTGGAGCTATGGTAATAGCCTTGGATGTGCGCTGCACCGCATTTACAGAGCAGCCATGTGGAGCCTCAGTGGGGAACCGCTGGATTTTGGGAGGTGGAATACATTTGTATGATTCATAGACAGAGGAGCTGTTGGTCTGGATGCAACTGAGCTGGTTTTCTTCTCTGGCTGTTTGAGAGTCAGGCATCAAAGCAGCTCATTTATGACAAATATTTCTGCAACTGTAACACAGCAGAGTTAGATCCATTATTGCCTGTGCATCAAGCATGGAGGCTCTGTTGTTACCCTGATGGTAATTTAAAAATGTTCATATTGAATAAAAAGCATCAGACAGAGACTGCAAGGTTCACCTGATCTCATCTCAGATATAACTGGGCATCTACTTAAATTCAGTGCTTTTCAGGGGCTACTGACTTACCAGAGTTACTGTCCTGCCATTAAGATGTTTGCTTTGAGCATCTGCCTGGCATATCTACCGTCAGACCATCTAGCATGTTGGTATTGTGAGTCTAGGTTTCTTTTGATGATTGTTGATGCTGGCTCGTAAATCCCCATGCTGCAAGGAACTGTTTAGCTCAACAGCTTGGGCTTCATTTGGAGGGTCGTACTTGTCCTCCTGCACTTCCTTGGGGTGGCCATGCAGGTCTACAGGGACCATAAATAAAATAGCCATTGGAGTCATTGGTTACTGCCCCATGCTTTGTTCTCCCTGGGGATCTGCAGCTAAGGTAGGGGAAGCGTAGGATAGTTCTTGCACTTTCCTATTTCAGACATTTTCAGATTTCTTCTACCTCTCCCTCTGTGCCTCTCCCCAGGTTTCTTGTTCTTGGAGTCTGATTTATGTCCCTCCAAGGGAGTGGACATGTATTGTTCCTAAGGACTCTGTAACAAAAGAACTGAAATGCCCTTTCCCATTATCTGAATGTGTATTACCAGAAAGAATTAAGATGTCTGCTGTGATCTGTAAGCAGCAGGGCTGCAGACTTAGCAGGTCCCTGATTAGTTTCTACAGGATCTGCAGAAGGTATCTCACAAAAGCGAGTTTAGTGTCAGGAGGCTCCAACTCCCTCTTTGAGGACCTGCGCCACAGTGGAAACACTGTTTGAGGGCTGAAAATCAGAGGTTCGAAACCTCCACTATGTAGTTAGTTTCTAAACTGCCTCTACATGAGTGTAGGTGAGTAAATGTGGTGGCCTGGGCAGGACTGGGATCAGCCTAGGTGGCATAAGAAGAAGTGGTGAGCAGAGTCTGCAGGAAAGAGGGGGCTATTCAGGGGGGGACCGTCACTGCGAGGGTCTGACAAGGATACTGCTTTGACGTGCTTTTTGTTCCTACACAGTTCTCAGTACCATTAAAACTCAAGCTGGTGTCCCAGCACAGGGCACCGCACTGCCGTGGTGCCATATGCTGTCTTCCCATCAGAGTTACACTTCCTGCTTTAGGGACCCTGAGCAAGTTACTGTGTTTCCCATGGATTTGTTGAACTGTGAAGTGTCGTATTCTGACAAGCACCACTGCCTTGCTGTGTTGCTGGAGATAAAAGTCTGGGTGATGCTCTGGTGCAGAGCAAGGCATCGGGGGCCAGGTGTGTGGAAACAGGCCTGCCCTGCGAGCCATAGGAGCCCAGGATGATGTGGCACCTTGTATGTCGGTGAATATGTAAATATGCTTAATCACCACATGTGGAAAGTTATACAAATGCCAGCCCTCATCAAAAATGCCCATTTGCACCAGCTGCCTGACAGTGTCTGGGTGGTACCTCTCATCTGGGTACTGCTGGATGAGTGCCTGAGAAGAAGGGTGCTCCGTGGGGTGTCTCTGGCTCTGGTCATCCCAGCTCCCCATGAGTCTGATACCTGAGTCACACATGAGGTTGGGTGGCATTTCTGTGGGTTGTGGTTGCACTTCTCTGGGTCATATACTCAGAGAGGGCTCATTTGCAAAACCTGAGAGGCCCTCTTTGTGTGTAAGCAGTGATCTATTGTCTGGCGGGATAGAAGCCACCGGGGCAGTGGGATGGAGAGAAGCAGTACACTATTCGGTGAGTCTCCGGGGTGGGAGACGCATCTGGAGCCTACTCCATAATCCTTAATCCCAGGACCTGAGCCAGCAGGGCAGCTCATGGGACTAGGAACCTCAAGGGACAGCTGCAGGTTTTCAGTATCCCATTCTTTGGGCAGAAAGCCTTGACCCAAGGCCCAGGCAGATCTGCAGATGGTGCTGGTCATATGTGGCTCTGCTGCTTTGCAGCACTGTTAAGCTGCCTCAAGTGTTGTGGGAAGCCCCATGCCCCTTTTGGGTTACTCCAAAAGCACCAATAACAGTGTGGTCTGACCCTGTTTCCCTCCTCCTGAGAGTGCCTCTAAGCCTCTAAATGGAAGCCTCTGCAGTCCTTCCTAATGCCTGTGTCCCACCCCTCCATCTGGAGCGTCTGACAGCTGATATGAGGCTGATGTTTCCAGCTGAAGAACTGAAATAGTTTGTTCTTTTCCATGATTCCCTTGGCAAAGGAAAACAAGCCCATTTGTTTAGAAGCTCATAAAAGAGGAGCTTTATAGTAGGAACATTCATAAACTTGTTTGCTTTTGACCTTCTCCGCATTGCTGATGGTTTCGAGTTCTTGTCCCAGGCATTGTGCTTGTCTGGGCTGTCAGTGACATTTTTGAAAAACAGCCTCACCCAGAGTAATTTGCATTGCTCAGCACTCCGACACTGAGCCTTCAGACATGCCATCTTTCTCCGTGCCAGGGCTGGATAGGGTGAGCAGGTTTGATACATTGACAGCCTTATAGAAGTGCAGTGCAGACCTGGCTGCTGAAAGGAAACATGGCCATTAATTCCATGTTGCTTTTTTTACTAGATTAATTGATGCTACTTAAGGAGTGGGCATTTCTCAGGTTCTTAGGTCATTAAGCATTGAGCTTGCACCATTGGAGGGGGGAGGTGAATCGTGCCCTTCAATTAATAAAAATATATTCTGTGAAAGCAAGCAATTAAATCTTCAGTGGGTCATGGGGGACTGATATGCTTGAAAGGGAGCTTGTTTCTTTTCAGAGATAGTAAGACAGCGGGTGTAAAATACAAGCCAGTACAGCCACCTTTATTTATGCCTAGAGGTAGGAAATTCAGATTACCTTGGCTGGACTGTGAGACCTCAAGTGTCAGGTCTATATTCAGAATTTAATGCTAGCATCTGATATTTTGAGCAGATAAAAATGAAATATTTTTTTCCACCTATGTTTCTGCTGACCGGGGAAGGACTGTCTAAACTGCAGATCCTTACCTGTGGCTGACGCTTTCGATTCCCTTCTTGAATTATACTGTCATGGATTTCTTCAAAATATGTCTGAGAAGCCCGTCCACTTTTCAAGCTCTTCCTCATCTGAAAAAGTCTTATTTTCCTTCGGTGGATGGAGTCTTCCTCCTGTTGTTTTCTGCATCTGTAAAACCCTTGCATGGTTCTCCTGCCCAGACCAAGGAGATCACAAATCGGTAGATGTTGAGTCCTACGAAGACACAGCAGCTCACGAGGCTGCCTGGTGCCTGTGCTTGCACATTGCCCAGCTCTTTGCTATACACGGACTCAGATAAAATTCACCAATTCATTGGTCTGTGATGGGAAAGTACATGTACTGATTTGATACAAAACCTTCCATGCTCTTTGGAATAAGCATTTATAGGGGAACACGATCCGATTTCAGATAATTCCTCGATTCAAATTGTGAGCATGGCACAATGTTGAAATAATATGTTTTATCTGTCTCCTAAGTGCTGGTAAACAACACACAGCTGGCAGGAGATGTACAAGTAGTTCAGTACTAATTTCCCCCGTATTCCCACTGTACTTGTTAGCATGAAATATTCCCTTCCTCAGTTTTTACGAAGACAGAAAAGGGAAAAGAAACATACGGCTGAAAGTCTGCACAGTGGATTCAAGGTAGGAGTCTGGCATGCTGGAGGTTGCTCACTTCAGCGCCGGGGAAGAGAGGCACATCATGTTTTATTAGCCTTTATAGGCAGTATCAGTGACAGGAGCTAATTGCAATTATTGGGAGATAATGTTAAGTTAACACGTTCTCTCGAGTAACTATCACTCTTATCTTTGGAGTCATGATGAAACGTGCATTGTCATGCAGTCGGTGCTGTGGCAGGTCTGCGTCACTGCTGTATCAGTGCCATAGGTCTGAGGTCTGTGACAGTGGGAATCCCGCCTGATTGTGGCCTCGGTTGGGTCTCCCTCCATCCTCACCTTTCTCGTTTGGCCAGTCTTTACCTGGCACTTCTCTGGATGCTGTGGGAGAAGGACATGTGTGCAGGCACAGCATCCGAAGCAGCTGGACTGGAGTGGGCTGCCAGCACCAAGCTGTCCTGTGCTGTGCATTTGCCTGTGCTTCCCTGGCTTTACCCCAGGGTACACTCTTAATCATGCTGTCCATGTTCCCATCGCTTCCCTATTAATTACTGGTTTGAGTCTTTAATGTTATCATTAAGCTGTAAATGTTGGAAAGCTCTGCAATAAGGGGTAATAAGTATTTCTGACAGCATTCCCCTCTTTGTGCATCAATCTGTGTTAGACTCTGATTTAACACCTGGTTGTCTCATTACTTGCAGCACTGAGAAGAGAGATTAAGACCTATGGGGTTAGCAGTGCTGGCTCTGAGACTTCTCCAGTCTGGATGAGCTGGAGGCTTGACAAGGGTCTTGGAAAGAGCTTGCACCCACAGCAGGGAACTGGTCCTCATTCCATGAGTCCCTGCAGGAGGGGGACGGTCCCTCAAAAGCAGCAGGCGGCTTCTGCATGCTGGTTACTTAAAAGAGGACAAAGGCTCTGACTGCAGATGGTAATTGTGTGCTGAGGCTGCCTTTCCATGGGACCTTTTCTCTCTGATTTCTCCAGCCATCGTTCTGCTGCTGAGGGATGTTCTTGCCTGATTAATGCCTTTTGTGTTCTTTGCCTTTTTTTCCCCAGGCTCATGTGTTTGATCTGAGCATTAATAAGTATGAAGCTCTCTGCACCCAGCTAGTTGTGGCCAAGAAGAAAAATAAAATAACGCATGTCCAGTTTAACCCTGTCTACCCCATTGTCATCATTGGCGATGAACGAGGCCACATTACCTCCTTGAAGCTCTCTCCCAATCTGCGCAAGATGCCCAAGGTAAGGATGGCCTGCATTCCCATAATGGAGGTACCAAACCACAACAGGTCTCTTCGTGCCTTGTCACTGTCCCCACTCCTTCCATGCAATGGTGTTGGTAAAGCTGCTCTCTAGAAAGGTGCTTAAGATTACCTCAAGCCTTTTGGGTAGGATGCCAGAGATGCTGGATCTCTGTCTGTGTTCCTGTGTGAGTAAGAATGCTCAATTCACTCCTGGGCAGGAGCAGGGACTGGTGGGAAGGGGGTTTGCTGTCTGTGGACACTTTCTCACCATGGTCCAGACAAACCCAGAAGCTCTGCAGAGAGTGATTTTTTTCCCAAAGCTCACAGTTTTCTGAGCTTTGGGTTTTGTCTGCAAAACTCCTTTAAACCAAGTAAAAGAGGTCCCAGCTCCTTCTCAAGTCCTCCCACAGAGCCCATCCTGCCTGTCTTCTTCTGCTCCTGGATCATCAAAGCCTATTCCCTGACCACCACATCATCTCTCCTATAAATGAGAAAGCACTGTCTTTAGCTTGTGCAGAGGCTTGGGATCCTTGTCTCAAGCGACAGCAAGGAGATGCATGTGCCTCTGTGAGTTGGTGAAGCCCCTTTTTCCACCCAGCCATAAGAGCCAGTCGTGAAGGATGATGACTTCTCCCACATGGATCCTTTACTAGACTTTATTTCTGGGCTTCATCCATTTGTGAGCTGAATAGCTGTAAATGCAGTGTCCTTTCTGAGCCCATGTAATTCTCATATCCGGTTGTCTCTTGTTTAGTGGAGCTTTTTCAATTTCAGGCTTTTTAGAACTGATCCAAGAAAGCAATCTCTCAAGATGATCATCTTTTATTTATATACCCCCAAAGGTTTTATATACTCTACTAACCCACTGTATTAGGCAGGGTCTTTGGCCAGGAACTAATCACCCTAGTGTCATTCCAGAGTCTTCCGAGTGATTTTTAAAAAGTTCCTTCAGCCATAGAAAATGGAAATGTGAAATAGGAAATGTGAATCTTCCCTGTGCTGAGAGGGCATAGAAAGCACAGTAGCATGGCAGTCTGTTTGGGGCTGGGCATGGGAGCTGTGGAGGAGAATTCTCATATGCTTTTCTATTTCCATCGAAACCACAGCCCAAGACCATCTGAGCTCTCAGGGCTGTCATCAGCTTGGCTGAGGACAAGTTCCCTGGTTGCTTTATGAGTCCTTCCTGGGCATGGGCAAGCACTGTGTCTGCTGTGTACCCTGGCTGCATAAGGGTTCAGTGGTGGAGATGGGTCACACACACATAAACGTGACTCCTCTCCTCCACAGCCCGGCTGTGGGCTGAGCAGCACCCAGCAATACTGCGCTGTGGGTCAGAAAGAATTTGAATGTCTCCTTCCACTCCTGGTGGCCAGCAGCAGTCCTCCGTGCAGGTATGAGCATCGTCATCCCCCTTTATCAACTTTCTTCAGAGGCAAATTGCATGTTTTTGACAAAACAGTTCAAACTGTCAGCTCAGGAGTGGCTCAATCACTTATTGCTGACCTTAAACCAATAGGTACCATAT
Source organism: Chroicocephalus ridibundus (assembly GCF_963924245.1). Taxonomy (NCBI): domain Eukaryota; kingdom Metazoa; phylum Chordata; class Aves; order Charadriiformes; family Laridae; genus Chroicocephalus; species Chroicocephalus ridibundus. Next base: position 76,579,787 of record NC_086316.1, on the reverse strand, counting down.
CCCAGGCAACATATAAATGGGATGGAAATGGACTCTCCTGCTCTGGTGTTATTAAGCTATCTGTCTTCTGCTTGCTGGTTTAGGTTTGAAGCGAAACTAAACACTGAAGTAAATGTTTTCTGCACATGCGGAGAAGAAGTAGGGGTGTTCAGGCATGGCTGGTGATGTGTGCATGTCCCCTGGCTACAGCCAGCTCTTCTCTGAAAGAGATGAGAATTTAAAACAGATGACATGCAGCGGTGATGGCAAAATGGTGGATCTGTCCCAGCCAGCTCAGCGGCCGTACTGTGCCACAAGTGGACAAGTGAGCTGGGTCTCTGAGCCCATCTTTTGTGGCTGATGTGGCATCTGCTGTGCCAAATGCCGGTGTCTGGGACCCTGTGGTGAGGAGGTTTAGCTGCTGCAAAAGGGTGCTTTAACAGACTGAAATCAAGCCCCGGCAGAACAGGCAGTGCAATCCACTGTGTTATCTTGTCCACCTCTTTCCTGTGCCAGCAGCAGCCTTCTTGTCCTTAGTTAGCAGCAAGCCTCCAGCCGTGTTTGCAAGAGTATCATCTCACTGTGGGGAGTCAGATGTACTTCCAGAGTATTGATCCTGGCTCCTCTGAAGATCAAGTCAGCATGCTCTTTAAACCTTTACCCTGTGCAGCCAGCTTTCATCTGTAAAATGACTTCACTTCTCCCTCTTCTCTGGGAGTCCCCAGAGCCAAGTTAACAGTCGTGGGATAGCCATAGATTTTTGTACGTGGAGAGGGTCCATAACTGTGCAGAGGAGTCCTGGCATCCCAGCTGTCTCCTTGCAGGTAGAGAAACCTGTCTGTTTGGCACCCGGGTAACCCAGTGCATTCTCTCCAGCACTTGATCCCTGCAGACCCCAGTGCAGAAACCTGCCTGACACCCAGGAGGATAAGCCTGACAACCCTTCTCACCCAGGAGGATAAGTCATGGCCAGTGCTTCTGCAGGTTGAGGCCTTCACACCAATCTACGTGCTCAGCTGCCTGGTCTTGTTTCCGTCAACTCCTTTGGAGATGGGAAGGTGCCTTTTGTTGAGGTCTGGAAGAACTCTGGGTGCATAAATGGCTCATCCCAGTCCCACTGCCCCTCTGTTTCACACTGGTGTCACAGGGGTTTGCCTGTGAAACCTCTCCACCAGCTTCCCACACAGCTGGGACAGCTGCTTTTAACAGGTATGACTAGCAGACTAATCACCCTTTTTTGAGAGAGCTCTTGATAGCCACATGTCATTCCAAACCCCGTTCTTCCCCTAAAAATAGACGTGGTGCTGTCTGCTCCATGTTCTGCAGATTCCTTGGCTGTTGCTGGGCTTCCAAGACAGGGCTCACCAAGAGAGACTGAGCTGACTTTGTCCCAGTGGGATTTCAGCCGTTCTGAATTTAGTCTGGTTTGCCTGTTAGTTAAAGCCAGTGTGGTGAATAAATGGAAATAGAGACGGTAAGGACTTCTGGGTTCTTGTCAGGCCTTGGTTCATTCCTCTCTGAAGAGAGGAATGTCCTTGAGCAAAGAGAGGAGGTTCAAGAGCTCTTTAAATAACTCGCCGGGTTGATCTGCAGCTTAATTAATTCATGTTTGTAAAACACTTTGGGATCTTTAAGAAGTGTTATTTAATACTCCCAAGTTTTGCTGTCAGTGGTGTTAGCGCAGCCTCATTTATGAACACTTGGCAGAGAAAATATGCCAAGGGGACAACTTTTCAAAAGCACTCAGGTGGCATTGTCAGAAGTGACTTTCATCAAGGCACCCAGTAAAAGCTTAAAAAAATGCCTAAAACTCCCATCACTCCCCTCCTAAATCATTTAGTGGCACATCGGAAAAGGTGCATTTGTTGTTGAGAGGAAGCTGGGGACAGGGGCTCTGCCACCTATCAGGCACTTGTGTCAAGGGCACATCTATGTGGACAGAGGGTACAGAGGTCCCTGTGTCTTTGCCCTGGTGATTTGGGTCCTGGATCCTTCCCTAGCCCCAGAGTCTGAAGTTTCTGGGGTGGGACAGAGACATCCCCTTGCCCCGAGGCAGTGAGCTGTATTTATTTCCAAGAGGTGTGATTCTCGTAGGTTTTCTATGCCTATTGCTGTTGTCTCCAGATTGTGTGAGTACTCTGGGAGTCCTAGGAAGTCCTCTGGGAACACACTACCCAACTACTAAGCACCAGCTCCAAGAGTCTGGGAAGCATGGAGGCTGGGGGCACAAAGATGGCTGAACCAAAACCTTGTGGGAAGAGCAAAGATAAGGCAGAGAGCAAAGCTTGCTGAAGGTGGGCTTGCAATCAAACTACCACCAGCAGTCCTGTGTCGTCCACACCGAACAGCCTTGAGCACCCAGCCCTGCTTGGGCAGAAAGCTCATGCCAACGATATTGTCCTGTGCAAGGAGACCTGGTGAAACTAGATTGGGTCCTTCTGCTCAGAGCTCAGAGGTGGGGCAGAAATACTTGCAATATTTTAAGATGCAGCAGTAGGAACAAGTGGCTCCCTGCTGTCATCCAAACCGCTTTTGGACTCCAAGCGCTCCTTAAATATTGCAGTGTTTGTCAGGCAGGAATTGTTTAACTAATAAAGTACCATTCCTAATTAGTAACAACCTTGGTGGCTGAGTTCACCCAAGGGAAGCATTGCTGCAAGAGGAATCAGTTTGGGGCAGAGCTGTTTAATTAGTAAGCCGTCCGGGTTTCATTTGAGGGTTGGAAGAAATTAAAGCATTTTGTCATCACAGTCAGAAGGATGTAGCTGCTCATGGGCTTTGGTTTGTTTTAAAAAAACTGCTAAAATAGCCTAGTGCAACCCCTGTCAGTGCCAAAAGTAAGCAGGAGATAGTCAAAAAAAGTGTGAAGGGTTTTTAGAAATGTTGGGAGACCACAGTGGAGTGGGAGAAGAAAAGAAAGCAGGTCAAAGAAAGATTACAATACAGCATTTGCTGAGGCTAAGGCAAATTTCTTGGCCAGTACCCAGACTGACAGACAAGGAGGCAGCCAGCTTCTTGGCCTGATGCTTGTCTTGGGTATTTATCTTGGATTATCTAGGATGATTATCTCAGTCTCTGTTCCTGCTACTAGTTTCTTCACATGCAAGTCACCTCTTTTTCTGTCCCGCGGGAACAATTGCGTTACTTCCCAGGCAGTATATCCCAGGCAGAGCATGAGTGGAGTGGGAAGGGGCTCATGGCTGCTCGCCCATGCCGGGACACTGTGGCAGGGCTGTGCGTGGGTCAGGAGCTGCAGGCACACACCTTTGAGTCTAACACTGGGTGCCTGTGAGCAGCCTGTGGTGTGGGTAGAAGCCGGCGAGCATGGGGTGGCTCTGAGCCTTCCTATTCATGTGCAGATGCTGGGCAACTGCTCCGCTCTCTCTACCACATCAGCCAGTGTCCCCTCCGTACTCCCTGTGCCTCTTTGCAGCCCTGATGATTTTGCCCTTGGCCAAATACAGCCCAAGGATGCTCAGCCAGGGAAGGGGCATTGATTTTTGCTGGCTGAAACACTTTAGCTCTTTGACCACAGCTGATAGCAGGGTCTGGAAGGGATCAGTTAGGATTTGGGGGACTGTGATGGACAGTGGGAGGATGCTGGGGTTTTCAGGAGGTGAAGGAGGGAAGGGGATTTGAGGAAGACTGGTGGAAGTGTGCAAAGTTTTAGGGAGACTGTAGGATAGTGGCTGAAATCTCTGCTTCAGCCTATTCCCCTCCCCAGCCTTGCCACCTTTGCTGTCTCTGGGGCTTGAGGTTGCTTCCTTCTCATACTCCCCAGCAGCACCCACTGCACATAGTGCTTTCTCAATAAGGGACCCTGTTTTTGTCCCTGTACCCAGCCTCAGTGGGATGCAGTTCGGTCCAGAGCTGGTACTAAGCTAGAGCAGTGTGGACAGACAATGGGATGCTTGATCCTGAACATCACTGCTTTGTAGCCTTGCATTGTTGTGACCTAGTAAGGTGGGGAGAAACTCGAAGGATTTAAGGATCAGGAGATTGTTTCTGTTCTTAGTGTTTTCCTGTAACTGTGGAAGGCATTTCAGTAGCTGTGAGGAATGAACCGACCAACACGGGAAGATGAATCTGAACTCCCTCCTTCTGTCCCAGGAGGTACAGTCTATCTGCATGTGGAATCGTATTTACAGATGGAAGCTATAGATTAGATACATTCTCCAAGTTCACATCAGTCCTGGGCTGGTGAGTGGTTTAGCACTGAGGGAAGTACCTTTTGTCCCCAGACTTTCTATTTCAACATCTTCCACGTGATATCATTCTGCCTGAGAAAAGCACTCGCCTCTCCTCTCTAAACAGCTCTAGTCTTGCTCTTCTAGTGATATAATTCCTAGTCTCTCTGTTTTCATGCAAATGCTCTTCTCTCGTTGAGATTCCTGCAGTCACTTCTGTGCTGTTCAAGCAGTGGCCAATTTCCTTGTGTCTCTTCAGGGCTGGCTAATTACGCAGTGACCCAAAAGCACAGAGCACAAGCAGTGCTGGAGGAATTTGGCGGTGAGCACTGTTGTGCGTTGCCTACACCAGGACTGCCTCCTCCAGATGCAGCTTGGCCCCCTGATAAGGAGGCACACACAAATAAGCTTGGGTCTCATAAAAACTGACCTGCAGCTTGATGGCTTTGCTTCCTCTGAGATTTGCAAATGCTTTTTGATTTCCTTTCAGTCCTTCCCCTGTTATTTAGTCTAGTTGCAGACAGCTGCTCTCTATACTGTTAGGGGAAGAGCTGAGCACTGTGGGGTGTGTCCAGGGACTTGTGAAACCCTATTTCTGCCCTTTCGCAGCTTTCTGTGTTGCTTGTGTAGGCCAGGTAAGGATGTATGCACCAGCGTTGACTCCTTCGTACAGAAAGGAAACACAGTGCTGGAGGCCTTCAAGAAGGGCAGGTTAGAGACATATCTGTAGGGACTGGTTGCTCTGAGCCTGTCTTGGAGCAGGAAGGGCTGGAGGCAGTTGCTGTGACGGTCCCCGCTGTCGGCACACGTTGGCCCTAGCACACACTGAGGCCAGCAAGAGGCCATACTGCTTGACTGCAGCTTGCCAGGGTGTGAGCAGCGTTGCTTGTGACCTGCGGCCGTTTTGCTATGCAGATCTGTGAGTCATAATTGTAAATCAACATCTACCGAAGGGAATACTGATATGCACTGACAAAAGCAGGCTCCCCTGCCCCTTCTGCCTGCTCCTTCCCTGCCACGCTATCCTGCCCTGCCACTGTGCTGGGAAACCCAAGACCTTCACAAGCCTACAGGATCCCTCCTTCCTCCACTGTCCCACATGGGGATATCTGTGTCCAGTTCTGGGCTCCCGGGTTCAAGAAGGACAGGGAACTGCTGGAGGGGGTACAGCAAAGGGCTACAAAGATGATTAGGGGATTGGAAAACCTCTCTTATGAAGAAAGGCTGAGGGACTTGGGTCTTTTCAGTCTGGAAAAAAGACGACTGATCTTATCAACACTTATAAATACTTAAAGGGTGGGTGTCAGGAGGATGGGGCCAGGCTCTTTTCAGTGGTGCCCGGGGACAGGACAGGAGGTAACGGGCACAAACTTGAACACAGGGAGTTCCATCTCAACATGAGGAGGAACTTCTTTACTCTGAGGGTGGCAGAGCCCTGGCACAGGCTGCCCAGAGAGGTGGTGGCATCTCCGTCTCTGGAAACATTCCAAACCCGCCTGGACACGTTCCTGTGCAACCTGCTCTGGGTGATCCTGCTCTGGCAGGGGGTTGGACTAGATGATCTCCAGAGGGCCCTTCCAACCCTACCATTCTCTGAGTCTGTGATCTCCCAATCTAGTGTAGCCTCAGATAAAATGAGGGGACTGTTTAGTCCTGGAAAGCTGTTTCTTGGGAAAGCAGGTCTTCTTGGAAACCAGTCCTTCTTGGGCAGAACTGAAACCTTTGGATATTTGTCTGGAGAACCGGGACATATCCACTGTGCTCTACAGCACAAATCCAGATGTCCAAGAGTGTCACACCACAAGTACGAGTTCTGGATCCCGGACAGAGACGTTGCAACCTTAGACACTAGCACTGTTTGGAGAGCTAACTCAAACAAGTCAGCAGTAGATCTAATGGACTTGAATCTTCTCTCGCTAAATCAGTTTTCTGTGTTTCTGGAGAAATAACTTTCGGGTTGCATCAGACTGTGTGAAGGAAGAAAAGAACTCCATATAGCTGTGGTATTGCTGAACCCCAAGGTTAAAGAGCTGGGTTTTTTTTTTCACTGTTCCTGACCATGCATCTTTAACCTTATTTTTGTTGTGTAATGTCGCTTTCTGTGACCGCTCTGTTTGGCAGTTGGTGAAGAGACAACATAAGCGTATTTGCAAGTTATTTTAAGCTGAAGTGAATTCTCAGTGGTCAGGATGAAGTGTGTTTAGTACGTTAAATGGAAACATTGGCAACTGGAGCAAGAAAAGGTCCCATTTTAAGAAAATTCAATAGTACTTATAAATTATTTCTGAAGTGCAAGTCTCATCCTGTAAGGTGCTGCGTGCTGTCAGAGGGACACTGACAAAGCCAGGAGGACTGACTTTGAGTGTCTAGTTTCCTCTTTGAAGATCTGTGTAATAGAAAGGTTTGTCCATGTTTCAAAGTGATGCAGGACTGCTCCATTTTGCAGTACGAGGTGTCTGGAGAAAAATGCTAGGGGTATTTGTTTTTCTGGTCAATAACAGTCAAGTCACTGAGCTAAATGCCCTGCTCTAGACATAAATCTGGTGTGTATCCATTAAATTTGCTGTCCTCTGGGTATTCAAGAGTAACTGAAATCTGAGTTTGGCCAAGTGAAATGTTTTTTAGTGTGGCCTTATTTTACTCCTTCCCTCATATTTCTCCACGCTTATGTTGCCACATATGCCACATAATGTCACAGTTATGTTGCCACAAGAACTGTTTTGTCTTCAGGCTTTGGGTCCTCTCCTTTGTGAACAGATTGTGTCTGTACTGTGTTGCCTGCCATCCTAGAGCTCCCCAAACCCCAGCAGGCTGGGCTTTGCTCCTCTGCAGCCCGATGAGCCCCTCGCTGCCTGTTCTAAGAAATGCCTAATGCATGAGAAGGAGCCCCGCTTCATGTCTTCAAAGGCCTTGCATTTTGGTTAGATTTGCGATTGCCTGAATAAGCCTGTTCCACTCACACAGCTGCTCTTTGAGCCAGAGCCTTTGCTTTCTCCAGCGCCTTGGCAGAAAGCCGTGGCATCAGCGGAGTGGGCACAGCATAATGTTATGGCAAAAGAGGCACTGCCCAGCCTCGCGGGCTGCTTGGCTCGCCTTTCCTCCCTGCTTCTTTCTTTAGCTGTCCTCTGTGAATTCATTTCTATACGCATGACTTAAATCCCCTCCATAAAACTGGGGGATCCTGAGAAATCACCAGTTCTTTGCCTGAATAACAACCCCAGTACAAAGGCAGAGGGACTCCCAGGGGAATGGGATGTTTTTAAAGTGTGCTCTCAGCAGAGCAAGAGACGGAGACTTTTTGGGAGACTCTCATTCTGCTAGCAATGGCTGGGTGTGAGAGCGGGTCTGCCAGCCTGCAGCCTCTCCTGCAGAGGCTATTCAGCGCTCACCCCCCTGCCACAACGGATTACGGCTGCCTGCTGATGGAGGCAGCGTGGTTGCTTATCCTCCAGGTCATCTGAGGGTGAGCTGCTTTTTTGCCAGAGAGCCCCGAGCAGCTCTCAGGAGTGCAGCTATTCCTGAGCGCTGGCTCTGCCACAGGGGTGTGGAGGAGGAAAGCTTGTGAGCTCAGCCCCTGAGCCACAGGGTGCATTTGAAGGGCACGGCGACAGCTCGTCATGAAGACATGGTGCAAAGCTGTGGCTGGGGCCTGTGAGACCCAGCCCTCGTCCTGGACCTGGCCCCTGCATTTCCTTGGAAGACATGCAGCTCCTTTCCATCTTGAAGTGGGATGAGGACACCCATCTCCCTGGGAGCCATGACATCCAAGTGAGAGGTGTCTGTAGACATCATGGATTTGCTCCCCTACAGCCTTTCTTCTTCATGTGTCCCTCTGGCTGAGTGCTTTTGGGAAACGTCTAGTATAGTCATACCTCAGGAGAGGAGATGATGTTGGGGTGCACTGATGAACACCAGGGCCCAGCACCTGGCAAGATCTCCTGCCTACCTGCATTGTCCACCACAGGAGGACAGTTGGATGTCACAGGCTATCAAAATTTGAAGCTGAGGCAGCCAGGTCCCTGCGGAACTGGTGAAAATCTTTAGAAGGTGGAACAAGGTACTGAGAGATGCTCACCCACAGCTGGCAGACACAGCAGTGATGTGTGTGCCATTACAACTCCAGCCCAGCAATCCTCTCTTGGCCCTGTGGAACCCCTCAGCTGTCTGTCCTGGCAGACAGACAGGCAAGAAGGGGAGGATGTGAGTGCAGGTCCTAGTGTGGGGCAGAGGGAAGAGGTGGCAGTAGTATGACTGGAAGAATGAGGAGCTGGATCATGACATGAGCAGGCAGGAGCAGACATCCCGCAGGTGTTCTGGCCAGCAAAGCATGCAAAACCCTGGGATGCAGGTGAACAGCTCTCGGTCGGCTCTGTAGCTCCACAGTGGTTAATTTGGCCTCCATTTGTGATGGTCGTGCAATTTAGGTGGAAAAACTTAAGTAAGTCTCTCCAACTCATGACTATGCAGAGTCCTGGGTGTTGGAGTGGGAGACGGACAGTAACGATGGAGTCTCAATATGAGTATGATTGTTCTCCCTTTATTCCAGTTTTCACAGAGTATATATAGACAAGCAATAAAAGCACGCGCTAGCGGCAGCTATAGGATTGGCTTACAGTCTCTGTCCACGCGCTGTCCATGCAGTTCATTCACAGATCAGGTTGGTTACAAGAATTCACATAGTAAATTGCTTAGTCATTAGCACAACGTGTTTTCTACCTTCTCAGTTCCCGTTTTTCCCATGTACTAATTCCATCTTCTACCACCTGTTTTGCCCTTAATCTAATCTCTCTTAGTAGGGAGGCTGGCTCACATGGCCATTTTCTCTCAGATATGTTCCTACACCTGGGCACCTGAGGACTCACTCAGCAGGTCTTGATTTGCAAGGCCCATCCTAGTCGTTGTTTTGCATTGCCTCACTGAACCCGTCAATGCCCCAGAGCTTGGAGAAGGTGGGCTTTTACTTTTCTTCAAGCTCTTCAGCTTTTCCTTGCTTGTGATATTACATAACTTGTCCCTGGTCATCATCTGGGAACTCTGGGACAGTGTCCCTCATTGCAGAGCCCGGTGGTATTTGCTGCAGTGACAAAGGCAGGAAATTTGGCATGACATGGAGTAGGAAGACATGCGGCTATGAGGGCCAGAGGAACAGCTTGAGATTTGGCACATCCCTGTAACTCCTCTTGAGCCACTGCCAGAGCCTGACACAGCCTTCCCCAAACAGCCGACCTGGGTTGGAAAGGGCTGAGGCTGCCAGTGGAGACAGAGAGGGCAGCTCCCTGCCTGGGAGAGTGCGTCTGTGCCATTGTAAAACACATCCCGAATGTGTTGCTGTAAAAAGCCCTTCGCTTGCAGACTTCACCTGCGTGTTCTGATGCTGCATGCGCCGATCTACAGACTTCCATGCCCCTGCACGCCCCGATCAAAACCATCGTGCTGCTCCCAGCCCTTCCCAAGCCTCTCCCCGGCTCGTGCTCCTGCTGCCTACCAGCCTCCTCCGAAAGAAATGAAAGGGAGACACCTGCACTGGCAGGCAGGCCAAATGAACAGCCCTTGCTCAAATTAATTTGATCGGCTCAATGGAGAATTGTTTAAATGAGGGTAGGGAAGGAATCACCTATTAATAAAATGTCTTGCTGCTCACGGTGATGGAACTGACGCAAAAGGATTATTTTTATTCCGTGGAGAAAAGGAAGAGAAGAGCCCTGCGAAGCAGAGGAGAAGAGGGGCTGCCTTACAGTCCCTCCGGCTGTGAGAGATGCAGTGACGGCCGCAATCAAAGCAACTCCAAGGTTCTCCTGGAGGGAAGCTGTTACGCTCCAATTCACCGACTGTTTCTGTGAGATGGGATACCAGACATCAACCATGTGAGGCCGTCTCAGGTCAAACATCCCCTGCTCTCCCCTACTCCCACGTCCCACCAGGGAGCTGCCTGTGATCCCACTGCTCCCAGTCCAGGGGGATGTCTGAGGTCCTTACCCACCACGGCATCCTGGTTAGTGCAGAGACCTGTCCTGCCTGGGCAGTGGTTGTGTTTCCCTCCTCCAGCCTGTTGGGCTGAAATCCTCTTTTCATCATCCCCTAGACCAGGTCCCATGAGCTGTGCCCTTGCTGCATGGTGTCCTATGGGTGCAGCTCTACCACTGCCCACCCCGGCGCAGAGGGATCCTCACGTGCCTGGCCATGATGCTCACATTTCTCTGCTGTGGCACAACTGAGTTTCACAGCATCACAGGAGTGCCAGGTCCAATCCAGGTGATTATCCCTCTAACCCCAGCCCTGATGGCAGAACACTTCCTCCCCACCGTCCTGTATTTGTGCAGGGAATTGTCCCTGCTCACACACAATATCTTGCATTTGTTCCTGTTAAATCGCATACAGGTTTTCCAGGTCGCATCTCCGGTCCAGCAAAGTAATTTCAAATTCCAGTCCTGCCTTCCTGGACACCTGCAGCCTTCCCATCTGTCCCAGTGTCCGTGCACTAACGGAAATGCTGACCAGATCCCCTCCAGACCGTGGAGCTCAGTGTGTTGCATACAACTCATCTCTGTGTGCTGACAGCTCTGCATACAGCTATTCAGCTGGGTCTTACTAGCTTTTACCCAGTTTATGTAGATCTTTTGCCTCACTTGATGATCAGAATATCAAGGTAGGCAATGGCAAAGTCTTCCTTAGGTCAAGATTAATGACATTTGTGACTTGCCCATCCACAAGGTCTATTATCTTGTTGCAAAAAGAAATCAGATTAGTTCAGCATGACTTCTTTGGTACAAATCCGTGTTAGCTGTGATGCATCTCCTCACAGGCACTTACAGGTTATTGGCTTCTTCCAGTCGTTTTCCGAAAAGTGAGGTTAAAGTGAAGGGTCTGTGATTCTCTCTGTTGGTTTTTTTTTTTAGGATAGTTACTGCATTTACCTTTTTCAGCTTTCTGATCCCCATCATCCTTTGATATTCCCCAAGATAAATGCTTGAGAATGAAGCCGTTAGGTCGAGCCAATGCGAAGAAGATAGCTGCCTCCCTGAGGGGCTGTGGCTGTGGTAGCCAGGACGGTCTCAAACACCATAAGCAGCGTAAAGCATATGGGCATGGAAAACACCCTTTATTGGGCGAACAAATATGTCTGGGAAGAAAAGAGAAATGCATGTGCGCTAAAGCTTGTCTTTTAATTCTCCAGATATATATTAGTTGAGCTAATAAAAGGCATTGCGTCTCCCTGCCAGCCTGTGCTGTCTGGGTACACGCTAACCCAAGCCTTGCCCAGCCAGAGCAGACGTCTCCCCACTTGGTTGCTGGTATCAGCTGTGATGTTTTAAGGACTGGGGATTGCAGGAAAGGGGAAAGGTGCCTTCCCAGCAGCGCAGATGGATGTGAGCACTGCTTGGTCTGTGCTTTCCTACTTGTTTACCTCCTCTGACTTTCTGACGGTGATATTGACTTGCTGTCAAAAGTCAGGCACCAAAACCAGAATGACCAGAAACTGCTTTTGCAAATGCAGCTGTGAGACTGGAGGAGGTTCATCCCTCCCCAGGATTAGGCCTCCTACTTTGAGCTGCACTGAAGAAAATGGGTAAGCCAGGAAAAGGAACTCAAAGTCTTTCATTTTATCTGGCCTGGGCAACCAAAGGACATCCAGTGGGAGTGCAGGAAATTAATAATTTATTGTCTTTCATGTCATTAAAAAGAAAGCACCAGGCTTTGCTGCACGATTAGAGTTTGTAACAGAGCGGAGCAAAATGCTGATGGACTGGGTTTCAATTACAACTGCTTGTTCAAGAAGAAAAGCGGTGCTATGAAAACAGTGCAGCCCAAATGGTTCCTGCAGCCTGGGGGCTGGGAAACTCAGGCTGCAGAAGGAATGGGAAGCCCAGCCTGAGAAACCTCTGCTCATCTACTGCCGTGAGGCCAAAGCCAGGGCTGCGGAGGTGCCGTCTCACTCACCCCAGCCTCATGGGGTTTCCCAGTCTAAAGCGTGGTTCTGAGTTCTGCTCCCACAGTGGGGAGAGCCCAGGGTAGCACAGGCCAGGTAGCACAGGCAATTCCTAAGGATGGAAATCCTGGGGTGGCTGTAGGGGACACAGACTTGCAGAGAGATCTGTCATCCCTTGTGCAGCAGCAGGGGAAACCCTAAGTCACCTCCCTCTTGCCTGTGTAGGGGAATTTGTCTTGTCAGGGTGTTTGTACCCTGCTCATGGCCAGGGATGTGCTGCCAGGCATGATTTTTCAGAGGCTGGTGCTGTAGGCAAAGTCTTCTGCAATCAGTCAGATCTTCGTTTTGAGTCAAGTTTAGTCTGAGATTTAACTCAGAAAAGCAACAAGAAAATGGGACACCACTGTTGCCTACCTACAAAGGAAGAGAGAGGGCTTAGCAGAGAAAGCTCCAGCCCTCAGTTCCCTTATCTCTGAAATAGTTGTAACAGTTGTGGTCACAGGCTCAGCAGCTTCCCAAGAATTGGCTTCTCCCCTCCTCTCTGTCCTTGCCCCTTACCCAGCTTGGAGTCGCTAGCAGGGGTTCTCTGGGGAAGGTACAGCCCGTGTCCCCATGGTTCACAGTGCTTCACAGTGACAGTTTTTGCTTTCTGCAGGCTGCGGTGAAACCACTGTCTGTACCTTGTCCCTGCGAGTGAGTAAGCCCCAAGTTAGTAAAACGCTTGGTCGGACTGGGCTGAAAGGTGCTACAGAGGTGCCACACATTATGTGCTGTGGTTGAGGGAATTAGAGGAAATTTAAGCATTGCAATTGAGCTGTTTTCCCTGCTTCAGAAAGAATTGCTAGTTGATCAACTCGAGACCTCTAAAACATCACCACACTTCCTATGCACCTACTACTCCTTGGGCTTTCAACCTTGCTTGGCAAATGCTGTTTGTCTCAGGCCTGTGATAAACCTGTTGCAAGATATTATTTATAGCCTAAAAGAATGGTTCAACCTGGACTTTCTACTAATAATAAATACACAATTTAAAAGAAAAACCACTACACGAAACCTGTATGGATTCAGCTAAAGGGAGCTGGGGCCAGCAGATCTTTAAAGGTAACTGTAGGCAGGGGTCTCTGCCTGATAGAGATGAGTCTGGCAGGGTTCAGCAGGGTATTTTTGTGATGCAGCTCCTGTTGATAGTGCTGTCAATGTCAGATGTGGGCGTTGCTGCTTAGTAAATAGTGCTGGCAGCAAGATGGTCTCAGAGGCCAACGCAGACGACTCAGTGCCACAGTGTTGTTTTAGCAATTCCCATCAGAGCACAACCAGAAGCAAGGTGGCATGGGGTGGATGTAAATCCCACGCAAACCACCCTCGCAGCTCCAGGGCTGCACCCTGGAACTGGAGATGCTGAAAGAGACTTGAAGGTTGTAAAGGAAAGCACGAACTCCCAGTGCGACACTGAAACACTGAGCCAAACGTGTAGTCTGGCTGTCTCACTGGGGTAATTCAGAGCAAGAGTGAAACCAGAGCCCCATGTTTGGGAGCGGCATTAGCAAATCCATCGCCAGCTGCAGCGCATACACCCAGGGTTGACACTTCAGTGGAGGTGATTGATTGATTGAATGATTGATAAAAAAATTGCAAACTAAGTCTAGAAAGAGCAAGAGGGTTAATCTGAGGTCTGGGAAACGTAACTTTAAGGAGCTTTCTAGGGCCTCACAAATAAATTGATAACTTGGTCTCAGCCTAAAAGCACCGGCATAGGAAGGGATTTGCAATGATGGAAGCCTCTTTAGATTAGCAAGAAGAGATATAATGGGTAGAGCACACATATTTAGTGTGGCACTAGCTTGTCTGCATCCATCGAACTCCTTCAGGTCAAAACTCCTTGTCTTTTACTGAAAGACATGCTTTAGCTCCAAGAGGAGTCTTTGGTGTGATGAGTTTATGGACTGAGTCTGTGTGAATGATAACAGTTCCTTCTGGGCCTACAAACTGTTAAACCTACTTCTGCTTTTGATTTTGAAATGATCTGGGATTGATGGGCGGCATTATAGAGAGAGGTTCACAGCTTTTATAAAGAGGTAATCACAGCTTGGAACAGGCCAGGTAGCTGTATATGAAGAGATTTACAGATTCACAAACTCTTCAGTTCTCTTGATTCTGGCTTATTTATTCGCTCATGTGTTAAACAATCAAACTGTAAGCACTCAGACACAGCAAGGAGTTACAATAACAGCAAGCACAGGTCAACATTAAATCAATGTTAGCCCTTTTCTGCCATTGAAATAAGCCTAGTGGGAAAAGATGTGCTTGCCCCACATGCTTTTGGTCATATAAGCTCCCCTCTTATGTCCTCACTTGACAGTAAGCACGAGGAAACAACCCTCATTTTCTGATCCCCGTGGTGCCAGCTCTTGGGGACTTAGTCCAGCTTCCTCCCTGGTCCTCCAACTGTCTGCCTCAGGATCCCACTCTCCATGGGTTTTCTCTAGTGCTTCCTGGTTGTCATTTTTCACTGGAAGACGTTCTTCCTCTCTTTACCCCTCTAGTACCAACAATTCAGACTGGTCTGTACAGCTTCCTCGACCTTTGGATACCCTGGGAGGAGGGTGCTGAGAAGCTTGTTCCCTCTTACAGTGTGCCAGTATTCCCCAGGGACCGGGAGTTGCCCTGTTGAGGGCTGGATTGCTCTGCACCAGTCCTGACACTGTGTGATATATATATTTAAGAGAATATTTGCTTAGAAACACTGTCTGCAATAGAAGTACAACAACAAAGTAGGGTAGAGCTGCAAAACTCAAAATGCAAAACATCCTTCAGTTTACACTTGGTGGTGAAGAGCATCCTGTGATCACAGAGCCACAGGCACGTTCAGGTTGGAAGGAATGTTGGGAGGTTTTAGTCCAACCTCCAGCTCAAAGTAGGGTCATCCCTGAGATCAGACAAGGTCACTCAGGACTTAGGCTCATCTTGAAAACCTCCAAGGCTGGAGGTCTCACAACCTCTCCAGAGCCCTATTCCAGTGGCTGACTATCACATCACATTATTGCCTTATGTCATATTGGAGGCTTCCCTGCTTCATTTTATGGCTGTTGTGACTCATTCTCCTGCTGCATGCCCCTGTAAAGACCCTGGCTCTGTATTCTTCATATCCTCCTCTTTATTGCTAGCAGGTTCCTGCTAGGTCACACAAACCAGCTCTTCTCCACGCTGAACAAGCCCAACTCCCTTAGAGTTTCCCCAGTGCAAGTCATCCAGCTCCCAGCCATCTCAGTCATAGGCTCTGCTGGACACAGTCTGGTTTATTAACATCCCAGTTCGGCGCTCAGACTGCCTTCTGCTTCCCTTTCCGTAGGTGAAACTGGAACCCTCCTGTCCATTAACTGGAAATGAAGACTTTTTACAGACTGTTTTTCATTGTCGGGGGCAGAGAACAGAAGAACTGAGCCAGCACAGCTGTCATCTCCTTATCTTATTTCTTTCCTCCCTAGAAAGCTCCTTTCCTTTTTTTCCAGTGCCTGAGGATTTGGCACCACATAACACTGAGAACAGGAGGTGAGAAGGGTTTACCCTCTTCGCTTCCTCCCACCTCCCAAAGCTTCTTTCATTAACACTCACCTAGTATTTCTTAATTAGCACATTCTGGCTTGGAGCTGCCTGTCTGTGTTGCAGCCTTCTGGAGAAAATCTGCGCAAACTCTATCTATTGTAAGACAGCAAATATCAAGCAGTTAGGCTTCTTACTAGACCGGCAGGTACTCTTATGCCATAGCATTACACAGGTGTTGAGTGTGGTTCTCATCCTCAGCCTCTGTAGCCATCCTTGGCTTTACCTGTCTCTCCTGAAGGAATCCACTCCTGTGGTTGTACACTTGCCTTTCTTCAGACTTTTGATGCCAATCCACATGAGAAGTGCATGACTGAGCTAAGCCAAGAGACTGCAAAGGTTACGCCAGAAGTGGGAAGAGTGACAGGATGAAAAATCACCCCAAAAAAGCAGTTATCAGTGGGATAACCAGGATGATATCTTAGAGCATCGTGCAGAATTATTCTCGGGGGTTGGTTGGTGTCCTCACTGGCATTTCAAATTTCCTGTTCATTCCTTGGATGATGTGGCAAAGAGTCCATTCATCACAGAATCAGAGAATGATAGGGGTTGGAAGGGACCTCTGGAGATCATCTAGTCCAACCCCCTGCCAGAGCAGGGTCACCTAGAGCAGGTGGAATGCATCCAGGTGGGTTTTGAATCTCTGCAGAGATGGACACTCACCACCTCTCTGAGCAGCCACCATCAAAGTAAAGAAGTTCTTTCTCATGTTTAGATGGAACTTCCTATGTTCAAGTTTGTGCCCGTTACTCTTGTCCTGTCTCTGGGCACCACTGAAAAAAGACTGGCCCCATCCTCCTGACACCCACCCTTTAAGTATTTATAAGCATTGATAAGATCCCCCCTCAGTCTTCTCTTCTCCAGATTAAAAAGAGCCAAATCCCTCAGCCTTTCCTCATAAGAAAGATGTTCTAGTCCCCTAATCATCTTTGTAGCCCTTTGCTGTACCCTCTCCTCTTATAAAGTCTTGAGGGGCCTTGGTGGCTTGGAGGGTCACAAGGACTTTGGCAGACATTGCACCACATTTCCATATGACCTCGAAACATTGGAGAGAGAGACTGAAATCAAGGAGGTCAATTCAGTGAAGACCTTCACAAAGTACCAAAAACATCTGCCAGGGCTGGTCTCCTCTGTGCTTGATCCTGCTTCATTGCAGAGTCCAGGCCAAGTTCCTGTAGTCCAAGGACTCAGATACCCCGTGCCTGAAACATGGTATGATTCCAGTGGGGAGTGAGGTGAGAATTTGCCTCATCTTGTGTTCACCACAATAGCATCCAAATCACAGATGGTCATATAGGAAACATTGCATTTGTCTATGGTTAAATCAGGGGTTGCTGGAATAAATCAGCTCTGTTACAGGTTCTCTGCTGCTTTCGCAGGATTTCTGGCTCATTTACAGATGGTTGCTGGGGAAGTTAAATTACGAACGATAACCATTCACAATGATCCAGGCTCCTTAAGGATTTTACGGGCTACGGAGAGGCTGGCACTATTTCCCCAGTTACCTTCTTCTCACCTTCAGAGCAATTGCAGCTCTCACTTAGGGATTTTATGCATCTTTATGGCAAATAGGGTGTTAATGAAAGTACAATTACTGGAATTAAATTTGGATTTAATTTTCTGAGCACAAGTGGCCCCTTTCTGTCTTTCTTTTGTTTTCTGCTTGGTTGCCAGCTGTGCAAATATCTCTTTTCAGGATTACTCTTGATGCTGAGGCACTTGCGCAGTGCCAGGCATGGAGCAGCGCAATGGGCTCACCCCCTGCTGGGCTGCATTTCACCCAGCTCTCAAAGGATGCGGAGCACTCCCCCGCAGTGAGGGAGAAGAGCATGATCAGCAAGGTGCCTGGAGAATGCACCATGTCTTGGCATTTCTAGTGTCTGCATCTCACAGCACTTTACACACAGGATCCACCTGGTTAACTGTTTTGCAGGAGAAGCGGTGGGATAGAAGAGGGTGAGGCAACATTATTTCTACAAAGCAATTGCTTCTGCCATTCCTTTAGGCCAGTTTAGGCATCTCCTCCATGCTGGTGGAGAAGAACAATTTTAGGTATCATCTTGAGGACTCTCAAAACATCACCATGTTCTTGTTCAGTCTATTACTTTGTCCCAGACCTGCAGCCTGACACCACCTCTGGGTTTCAGGGAGCTCCTCACACCAGGATGATATCAGGAGGATCCATGCATGGGCTCAGATCAGAACGGAAACAGGAGAGCCTGGGAAGAAGTTCCCCCTCCTGAGATGATGATCTCACCATGGTGGGGTCATCTGCAGCCAGAACTGATATGCAGGTATGGCAAGATCTCTGCCATTTCTACCAAGAAGATACCTCCTCCAAGGGCCTTCCAGGGCAAATGCCGGCTGTTTGCCTGGCAGCATTGCCCCAGCCATGTCCCTCTGTCCCATCTCCAGCAACACAAAGAGTGGGGTGAGGATCAGGCCATTTTTCCTGTTGTGTTGAGGCTTTCAACCTCAGTAAGGTGACAGGCTTTGTGCCACTGTTGTTCTCTAAATGTAGCAGATCTGTCCACTTAGTGTTAGGTACGTGCATCAGCTTCAGTTACCCTCTGCTAACAGCTTCCCTGTAGTCCTAAATCTGCAATTAATTGTCAGATAGTTGCTTCTGCCAGCTTGGCCACTGTCTTGCTGAAGCTGTCAGCTGCTGGTTAACATTGTTCCATCTTTGATACTGGTGGGACTTGCTGAGCGATGGAGAGGTTACCTTGGGAAGTGCTTACCTTTAGGACCATAATGACTTCTACATTGTTTTCTTCGCAGCTTGCCTTTATTTTGCAATACTCTGTTGCAAAGAAGCTCCATTAGTTTCAGCAGCCAGCTGAGCAGATGGGTTTAACTGGTCTGTGGCACTGAAGTAATTACATTTTGGTACAACAGAGGCACAGCAGCAAACATGTAAAATTAATTCAGGTGCAGCATCCCGGTTAGCGACTCAAAGCAAAGAGCAGTTTAGGGAGGCCACCCCTGGTCACACTGTGACTGTGCTCTTGGCAGCACGGACTGTCACTAGGAATATATCCCTCTGGTTGCCATAGGTGATGTTGGATTGTCTTTTCCCATGGTCAGTTATGTCAGATATGTATTAGCATCAGAGGGATTGATTACTGCTCACATCTCTCTTCGGCTTCTGTTATAATTAAAACAGCAATATATGCATGAAGCAATTAGATTTTAGTAATGCTTTTCTAAACAGGATGTCAAGGAGCTTAGTACAAAGACTTGGGCTGGAGCCAGATCAGCATCTTAAGACTGGATTGTCATTAAAATGACTGCCTCCCGCCTGGACAGCTTACCCAAACACAGGCTCTAGATCTGCTTCTCAGTCAGAGTGCACCTCACCTTTTTCTGCGAATAGGACCCAGAAGATCCCATGCTCCTGGGTGGCAGGGCCAGAACGAGACGTGGATGGGGACGGGTCACTGGTGCATGTGGAATTTGGGTCTGATGGTGGGACAGGAGCAACCCCAACTCCAGCCCCATCACCAGCCCCATCAACTGCATGCCAGGGAGCCGATATTCAGGTCTTCCCTGGGTTGCTTCCTGCGGAGCAGTTGTTGATCAGGTCAGGGCAGATCTGCTCAGCATTGGAAGCGTCTCCCAGAAGGAAGCAAGGTGCTGCACAGGTGCCTGTACCCCATGGGAGTACTGCCTGAGCTGCCTCCCAGCACATCATGGGCTGTCTCCTGTCTTGTTTTATCCTGTCTGCTTCTGGATGGTATGCAGGCCTTGCACCCTGCATTTGCTGTCGGGCCAGGATAAATCCTCTGCTCTGTACAGCTCTTACTCAGACCCTTATCGGCAGTCCAGTGCCGCTGGGTCACCGTGAACATGAACAGAGAGTGTGTAACACAACCCCGGCATCACTGCGGGCTGTGTGGGCTCAGAGAGATGCCCCAACAGGCAGCGACAAGCATCCTCCACCAAGCAGCCTGTGCCAAGCCTGTCTTCAGGAGATGATTGATGCAAGCAAAGCTGCTAACCAGGAGGTCCCAGGGCAAAGGGGCATCGCGGTGGGTTACAGCTGAGCCTTGTCCATCTCTGGGGCAGGAAGGGATTTCTCAGCTGCTGTAACAGAGTAGGATCCTGGGGAAGAGCAGCATCTCTAGCTGCAGGGTTTCCCGTGCGTGTCCTCCGTCCAGCTTCTCAATGACCCCTTTTAAGCCCTGATTTGCATGCTGCAGTGTAACTCAGTCATAGCTGATGCGATTTAGCGTGACGTACCACATAGTTCAGACTAATAGTGTATCTGGTTTCCAGGCCTGGGAGTGTTTGTGTGGCATTTATCGTTTGCCTGACATTTCCTGTGCAGCAGGTGGAGAGAAGCTGTGCAAGTCATTTAATTTGTGGCAAATGAGAGACACGGTCTGAAGTAAACAGGATGCACTTCGGTGAGGATGGAGGCAAAATAGGAGGAGAGGGAAAGGAGATGGGAATAATCGACTGAGGAGGTGGACGGCAAAGGATCTCACGTGCCAGCAGTGCCCTGCCGTAGCAGAGGTGTTGTACTGGGGAGGATGGGCAAGAGAGGGGTGAGCAAGACACGTGAGCTGGTCCTGCCATGCTGCTTAGCAGTGCTAAGGCCTCAGCTCCAATTTGGGGTACTGGGCTTGAAGGACGTGAGGAGCAGGAGAGCAGCAAGGACAATGTGGCCAGCTGGGAGGCTGGAAGCAGGGAGATTCAGAGAGATGTGCACTCCCAAAAGAGATCCTGGGCTGGCAGGGTAAGGAGGGCAGTGCTCTGAGGTTATAAGATGGCAGCAAAAGTCTTAGGCAAAGGATTTCAATGGTGTGAGAGGAATGTACTGGCAGCCATCATCAGGATATGGGTGGGCAGCACCGTTCCTGAGGGTTTTCAAAAGAAATGGCCATGCAGGTGATGGGAGCAGACCGTGACAACCTACCGCTTGGGGCACGTTGTGCTGGGTGCCCCAAGGACTGGGTCAAGTGCTGGACAAGCATCTGTCAGAAGCAATTTAAAAGTAGCCGCTCCTACTGTGGAGCAGGGCGGACTAGTGGACTAACCCCCCTTAGCCCTGCTCCAGGTGAGGCTGTGATTTAAATGAAACCTACACATGAGAATGTGTTGTCGAGACGACACAATTGTTTGCACAGCTGAAATATGTAGTGCTATTTCTGGAGCCTCCCTGAGTTCAAGTGCAGTCATGGACAGCAGGAGAGAGGGGGAGAGCATTGTGGCCTGACATTAAATTGCAGAATGAGCTCTTTCAGTAAGCAGAACAGTATCAGTAGTAATATTTCTTTCAAGCCATTAGCATTTAACGTTATTAAATATGGGACATCTGCAAGTGAAGACATTTATTTTCACTTCTATTTATAGCAAAACTCAGTTTCCAGTGTACTTGTATTTATCCGGAGTGAAGTATATTCAAACACTCTCATGTTAGTAGCAAACAACAATATACTTCCTATGCAAATATTTTTGTGAGTTAGTTATATTAAAAAACTGGCATGACAAAAGCTTTAAGGTGCAGTGTTAAGAGAGAAACAGCAGCTGGACTTTCTTAAGATAGTTTTAAAGGTGATTGCAGGGGATACATACATTTTAACAGTGGTGGCCAGAGAAAGGTATTGGAAAAAATTCCGACTTCTTAAAATATACGGTTTGTACAACTGCAAACGATCTCTCATGAGATCCTATGCTCTGTGAGATAACAGCAGTACCAAAGTATTGCAGGAGCTGCATATTCGCATCCGTGTTTTGTTGCTTTTATTAAACTCTAATCTGTAACAGCTTACTGAGCTGTCATTCAAAAACGCTAAAGTAAAGCTGAAGTAAGAAAAATAAGAGATGCTGAGCGATAAAGAAATGTTGCTGGGTGGCTGGTGGTGCTACCTGCCAGATGGCATCAAAGACTGCAGCTTAAGACTGCTGGTGTCCTTGTGCACCACAGGACATCTCCTTGATTTTGCCCCTTTGGATGGGTTTGATGTACGTGGCCATGGGTGCTGTGTCTGCCCGAGTCTCTCGCTGCAGGGCTGCCAGCCCAAGGAAAGAGGTGCTGCAGATGTTGCTTCTCATGGTAGGCACAAGAGCTAGGGAAGCCTGGACGTCTTTAGGATTTTTTAGGTTGCACTGAGGTTTGGTGTCTGTGTTTCACTGGAATTGCAGCAATATTTGCAGTTGAGCTAGAAGCTAAGGTATCTCCTGTCTAGTGGTTTGTGTGGACAATCTCAACTAAAACCAGCTTCTCTCTTCCTTTGTCCCCACCGCTTGATTCTGAGAGATCCCACAGCTAAAACATTAGGCATTAATGCCCTCAACAGCCTTTCCAGCTGATGCCATGATAACGCGCGGCACATGGGCAGGCTTTGGGTAACAGGGCTTCCCACTGAGCGGTGCTAAGAGATAATTAAGGTAATCCATCCCATCCAGAAGAGCCTGACAGCATTGCAGAAAGTCTGAACCCAGCAGGGCTGGATCCAGGGTTTGAGGGCGGTGGGGGATGCACTGCCTGTGCCTCAGGGAGGAGAAGGAAAGGACATCCCATCCCTTTGTCCTTATCCCAATGGTGGTTTGCAGCACTGGGATCCCCTGGGCTGGAGGCAAAAGCTGTTGGGTGTTTTACTCCACTACAGCCCTTTTACAAAGCCTCTGTAGGTCAGAGGAGGGTAATTGTCTTACACACCAAGCACGCCATGATTTTTCTCAGTGCTCAGCACGAAATCTGTGAACGGATGTGACTGAAAACCTTTTCCATGCACCTTGTGAGGAGTTTATCGTCTCGTCAGGCTGCTCTGTTCCAGGCGGCTGCTGTTGGCTTGTCTCAGTGACTGAGGGTAATGATGCCCAAAGGCAAAGCTGTTCTCCAGCTCACACACACACACACACACACACACACACACTCCTCACAGTTAGAGTGCAGCTAAATTGTCCCCATGGGTGGCAAAACCCAGTGTGACCCCCCTGAAGGAGCAGAGAGCGTGTTGCTGATGCTTCCTAATCACAGCATCAGTTCAGGGTGGAGTTAAGGGTATTTGCTCATTTGGCCTGTTTCAGACCATAATGTCTCTGGATAACTTTAAAATTTATCCTTCACTTTAAAGATATTTCTTTTGGTGATACGTGAACTGAGGAATATGACCACAACCCTGCTTTGAACCCATAAGCTTCAGGCATGGAAAAGGCAGAAGACCGACTGTTTTCAACAGTTTTGGTGGGTTTCTGCAGATGGAGTTAACGAGTCATTGTAATGCCTGTTTCGCAGGAGCTGTGGGCCCTGTCTGTGCTCAGCTCTCCCTTGCTCACTGAAGTTTTCATACACAGCTGCTAAATGTGGTCTTCTTATGGCTATATTTAGGTGCCTAAATTAGTGGTGTGTAGGAGACATGGCTTGTGGCTCTGGAGTTAGCAAGAACAGGGTACATTCAGCATAGCTGGAAGCCAAGTTGCTTTGTCAGCAGCTCAAGCAGAAGAGCCCGATGCTAAGCCTTTCTTGGCCTTTAGGTGAGCCTGGTCTTGCCCCTCCTGCACCCCACGGTGCCCACCAGCACCCTCCTCATCCTCCCCCATGCCTGGGACTGGCGAGGCCATGCTCCGCACTGCGCTCACTGTAAGATGGGCCATGCAGTTTGGCAGCTTCCCGTGCTCAGCCCAGGTACACAGCTGGGTCAGACCAGCTAGCAAGTGCTTTCAGAGGGCTGTCTGTCGATGCTTCATTAAATCCTGTTAGCACAACTTGCCACAACGTGCTTTGGAGGCTCACTGCTTACTATTTCCTGAGATCCTTGCTGAGTGTCAGTAGAGGTCATACCGTGGCACCAATCAGCACAAAAGCGAAAGCCAGGCTCCTCCATGGATTTGCCAGAGGCTGCCGAAACCCATGGGGAAGGGTTTGGCTGCTCCTGTGTGCATGTCTTTTTCTTGGCCAGAGAACAGTGTAAGGAGGGTGAGCAAGCCTGCGGGGTCCCAGCTGGCCTCCGGCAGAGCAGACACGGAGTTGTGGTGACGGCTGTCCTCCCTTATGGCCGTGGTTGAGGGTTTGACCTTGCTATTAGGTCTCTGCTGCTGCAGAGCCCGTTCATTCCATCAAACGATCTCTCCCCTCTCCCATGGGTGTTTGTAAGCCAGCGAGCCCTGTGGCATGCTGCAGGCAGGTACCCACCATTTAGTTACAGGTGACCCCTGCCCACATCCCCAGAATGTCACCCAGTTCCTCTCGTTTATTCCCAGTGATAGTCCCAGCCCCTTCCAGGTCTGATCCAATCTTGTTTGCACCTCCTGCCTGTCAGACATCGCTGACCTTCGCTCCTGCATCTTTACTGGTAGATGTTGCTGCTGAGCCACAGACTGGTCCCAGCGCTGTGTCTTTGCTGGTTCCAATGGCTTCACTGGGGACTTCCAGAAAGCACAGGCAGGTCACCTGGTGCCATGAGACCAGTCTCCCCTGCTGTGCCTTGTCATGGTCCAGTGCAGAAGCTAGCAGAGATCTCTGAGTCAAATATGTGACCTGGAGCAAGGAGAGGTGCTTACCCTGAACAGCACAGGTTTTAGCTGAAGATGGAGAGAAGAGCATCTTTGAGGCCAATGATCCTGTGTAGTTGCTGATGCCTGAACAACCTAGCCGTCCCTTGGGCTTTTCTGCCAGTTTCATTCCCTGCAAGCAGAACATTTCCTGCGTCATTTATTTCCAAACAGTAGCAAAATAAGCCTAAATCCTTATCTCTGGTCTGTCAACTAATCCTTCCGCAGGCCAGGAGCAACGCTGTCAAATCAGGCTGTGAGTGTGACTCGAGGCTCTCCATGGTTGATAAGCGCGTTGCTGCTGTATGTAAATGGGTTTCTTGAGAGCCCAAAAGTGGTCCTGGCACAGACATCGGTTCCAGCTCAGCGTAACTCCGGCTTCACCTGCTATATAACAGCAGTGGGTTGCAATAAGATCGTGACAGGGTAGGATGGGGAAGGCTTCAGGGCGGCAGGTTATATCACACCCCCACTGATGCATGTTTGGTTGGTGGCCCAGGGAGCTAGTGAGGAAAATTTTGCTGTGTTCGTGAAGGAGTTTGGGTTTCCTTGGTCTTCCCAACAGAAATGCTCCAGGGAAGTCTCGTCTTTGTTTTCATTCATTGAATTTTCCAGACCTGTCGCAGGCATCTTGCTAATGGAGGAGCCCTTACCCTGGAGGTGTCACCTTGACCTACCACTGAGGAGGGTAGAAGGAACAAGAAAAAGTCTTCTCCAGAAGCAACATACCTCTAAAGTCCTGGCAGGTTGTGTGCCCCTTTCTACTGAGGATAGTAAGGATGGGAGTTTTGGGCAGCCCCCTTTGTGACTCCTTGGAGCTTCTCACCCCTTTCAAAATCATAGAATCACAGAATCATAGAATTGGCTAGATTGGAAGGGACGTTTCAGATCATCTAGTCCAACCATCAATCTAACTCTGACAAAAAAACATCACTAAGCCATATCCCTAAGCACCGTATCTCTACTTTGAGGGTGGCAGAGCCCTGGCACAGGCTGCCCAGAGAGGTGGTGGAGTCTCCAACTCTGGAGACATTCAAAACCCGCCTGGATGTGTTCCTGTGCACCCTGCTCTGGGTGACCCTGCTCTGGCACGGGGGTTGGATCTCCAGATCCTTCCAACCCCTATCATTCTATGATTCTGTGACGTCTCTAAGCACTATCAGTCTGTAAAAACTTAAATCCCTTTTGCACGGGAAGCTGGTGTCCTAGGTCACCAGGCTGCGTTGTAAAGTGGCCAGATCCTGTCCCAGCACAGCTGAGCCCAGAAATCCCATGCTGCCAGGAATGGCAGAGACTGGGACTATCAGTGTGATGATGGCAGCCGGACAGAGCCTGGCCTGTGCCCCTTGCCCAGACTCAGCAGGGGGAAGAGTCCCTCTGCTGCCGGGGAAGTTACGGGGACTTTTCAGTCTGTGTTCGTGACAGCATAATTGACTTACTTGATACTTTAAAACATAAACATGTTTTGCTTCATTTAATCGAAACCTTACAGCAGATGTTTTATGATTATTCCACCAATAGGGGGAAAAAAAAGGATGCTGAAAAGTGCCAGCATCATGGCTTTTATGGGAGAATTTTATTAACTCAGCGATTTACTGTTCAGCTAGGGAATGAAGGCATCAGCCAAAACGCAGGGAATCCAGTTTAAATGACTCCCATATCCTGGATGTAGAGTTTAGTATGTGCCAGCATGGGGATGGCTAGGGCTGGGGCTGCAAGGGCGGTGGATCGGGGGTCTTCAAACATACAGTCTTCATCGTCATCCTCATGTTCATCCTTTCCTCATCCTTCTCCTTGCCCTCGTCCTGCCCTCGCTCCTGGGGCTCCACCTCAGTCATCTTCCACCTCCTGCTTTACTTCCAGTGTCGGTACTCACCTTTGGGGCTGAGAGGACCATCAAGGTCCTTGCAGCAGTTGTGCCCACGCTGCCGATAAGTCCAGGAGGCCCATGCCTTAGTTACCCTGTCTGGAGAGCCAAAGCGGAGCCCAGATGTAAAGTAAAGGGAGGGTGAGGGCGGTGGGGACTTGGCCGTGAACGAAGTAGCGTGGGGATATGTAGCAGGTTTCCTCCTCATCTCACCTCCCTGGGGCCATGCTGTCAGTGGGGCAGAGTCCATCCCCACACAGCACCTTTTCTGCCCCCGCCATGGGCTTTCCTGACACATCCCTCATCACCATTTAAGCCAAGAGCATTTTGCTCTCCTGCTGGGAGCTGTTAATGATAAAATCAATGCAAACGCTGCTGTGAGCGGCTCGAGTACCCATTTGATGAACTCCTCAGGGACAGACCTCCCATGTAAGCTCAGCTCTGCATCTGTCAGCTCTGTGGGGGGGATGCTCTGCCCTGGCTCCCTCTCAGCTCCGGGTGCACCCCATGGATGTGGTGTAAGCAGGGATGCAGGCGGAGAACAGGCTCAGCTACATGCCGGGTGGCAGAGCCTCATGAGTGCCCTTTCCACACCTGGCCATGGCATGCGTTGGGAGGGAGAGCTCTTCAGCAGCCATTCGTGGAGGTGATGCTTCCCCGCATCATACACGCTCTGGGAAATTGCAACAGCTCTGCTCCAAGAACGGCTGCTCCTCAGAGGCCTGACACAGGCAAAGCCCCTGGATTTGTAGGAAGCTGCTGAGTGCATCCGAGCGGATGCTGTGGTGCCGTGGTGGTGCTGTCAGACAGCCCGCAGCGGCCCGTCCAGCTTACATGCACAGCTGCCCCAGGAAAAGCAGATGGAGGAACAAAGGGAAACTTTCTGTTCCAGTGCCCCGGAAAGGACATTATAATTTTCCTTCCCTGTGTCATCCTGCTTGCCTGGTTATGTGGCGTTAAATCAGGGCTCTGGTTCGGTTACGGCTCATTACAGGCTTGCATGTGGCTTTTTTGCAGCTTGCTCATAAGCACCAAAGGAACCGAGCCAGTGTGAAAGTCAAGGTTTTAGGGACAGCTCGGCGACTGGGAGCTGAGCCTTGCCTGTGGCTGGGGACTTCAGCAAGCCTCAGACATAGTCCCTATGGACCTGGCGTTACTACCTGGAGGGCAGCAGTCAGGGGTCCTCCCTGGCCCTACCAGTGGGGAGAATGAAGGGCTGGGGCTGGAAGTAGGTCAAATGGGAGATGGCTTCAGCATCTTCTTTTCCCAGATGAGCAAAGCAGTTGCCTCTTCAGCCTGTCCAAACGACCTGTGCGTGGCGCTGTGTGTGACGCAGGGTGCCAAAGGGAGTGTTTTGAACACCGTCAGACAGCAAAGCAGCTTTTCTGCAGAAATAGCTAAGTCCTGAAATACCCCGAGCAGCTGTGTTTATCCCAACGCTCTCACTCACAGAGATGCTCGGTTGTGACGTGGGCTGTTAGTACAAACATCGCTCCCAGTGCCCGGACCAGAGCCACAAAGGGCGTTGCTAACTTAGCGGCATTAATACAAATCAGCACTGTCCCGGCATGCAGTCAATGGACTTGGTAAATAGAAACAACCCTGGCTCGTCACAGCACTCAGTGGAGGAGCAGGGCTGTCTTCTCAGGAGCAGAGGGGCTCCCAAATGTCCCCGTTCCCCTCCCCAGGGCTGCTTTCACCCCAGCCGTGCCCACCAGCAGCTGAGAAAAGCTCTGGTCTGTCAGGGTTGTGCTGGCCAGGACAAGGGAGCAGCCCGGGGATCCCCAGGGACTTCTTTCCCAGCAGTCATCACTGTCAGTGATGCCCACATTTGCTAAAGAAAGGTAGTGAGATCCCCACAGACATACGACTGTCTTTTTATTGTGCCCTGGCGTTTCTTTCCAGCACTGAAGGAAAGTCATTTGTTTGTAATTGCTGCACCCTGGGCCATTAGAGGAACTGATTCAGCGGGAGGAGAACTGATCTTTTCTAAGAGGGGAGAGAAGAAAGCGAGCGGCCTCCTCGCTCAGACAGTGTGCACTGCTCCCTTGGCCTCCCGAGAGCATCCCCATGCAGAGGCCATGCTTCAGGGATACCAGGAGGAGCCAACACAGAAGTTTTCCATGGGCTGCCTCCAAGCCCGGTTGGTGATGTTCCCCCTTGCTGTGCCACTGTGTTGGGGAGTTGCTGTCACCTCTCCTGAGCCTGCCTCTCAGACCAGGTACCAGCCCTCCCGCTCATCCCTGCCTGGCATCTGTTTCTGGGCTTCCCAGAGCCACGCTGGGCACAGAGGAGCTTCCCAGACCCAAAGCAGGGACCCCCTCCCCAAATCCAGAGGCAAGGCAAGAGCCGGCAGGCTGGCAAAGGGGAAGGCTGTGAGGGAAGGCAGCACAGAGCAAAGGGATGTGGATGCTGTTTTGGAGGAACCTTGCGGGGCAGATGTTCAGCTGCAGGAGCACTTGGTGGGCTGAAGGCAGGTTGGAAAGTTCCTCTGCTGTGGCTGTGTGTGCCATGATATGCATCTGGAGAGCTGAAACCCAGTTATCACTTTCCCAAGGCCCCTGATCTCCAATGAGAGCAACACACTGATGCTGGAGCCCGCAGCAGGGGAGACTCACTCTGCCCAAAGCATTGGGTGGCACTGGAAGCTCCTGCTGCTCCCAAGAAAGCGAGGACTGAACTGGGCAGGCTTGTTTCCCTCATGCTACATATTTCTCCCGAGATGCTGGTCGTTTGCTCCAGGACCTGGGAGGAGATCCTGGGAAGGTTGGGATGGGTGCTGGAGGGGCTGTGGGAAGGGCTCATCTATGCTGCCCACGCTGCGGCATGTGTCAGGGTTTGCACAGCATCATGCAATGAGGCACAGAGAAGGGTCATGCCATAGGAAGTCTGGGGTGTGCCCAGGGGCAAGAGAGCATCAGTGACAGGATAACAGCCCACCTGGGACTCATCACCCCAGGTTAGGGCTGTCAGCACCCACCTGCCCTCATGGGGAAACACATTTGGGTGCAAAAAAGGCCAATCCCCTTTTCTGTGGCTGCCTCTCCCCATGGGCACCAGAATGCAACGGTTATGGTGGGACCAGTTTGGGGAGAGTTGGACATCCGCGTCACTGTGACTACTCTGGGAGTTGTGGCACCATCCCAGGTTCTGGAGGGGGCGGCGAAAGCTGGGCAGTCCAGTGCCATGGGTCTGAAAAGGGCTGGGAGGAGAGAGGCAGAAGAGTTTTCATGTCACTGTGGTCAACAGATCCACTCCCATCCCCACCCAAACCCTTCCTTACCACCCTTTCCCAGCCCATGGGGGCCTGTACACATCTCATGGCGCCTTGGGCTTGAAATACAGGGACCGGCAGGTGCATCCCCCTGTGGATCAGCCCCCGGTGAGGGCTGCAAGCTGGGACACCGCAGCCCAGCATCCCTCCCTGTGTCTGACCCCTCCCCATCCCCATGGTCATCCCTGCTCACAGCTCTGCCCCGCTTGCTCTCTTCACAGGCGAAGAAAGGCCAGGAGGTTAAGAAGGGCCCCGAGGTGGAAACTGCAAAGCTGGACAAGCTGCTTAACCTGGTGAGAGAGCCAGAGAGCAACGGAGGGAAGTGAGCGGGAGGAACAACGGCTCTGCCAGGCGCCGCTGGACGAACAAGCTCGGCTTTGATCGGTGGCTGCTTGGCATGCAAGCGGCAGGCCCTGTGCTGCCAGCTTCCCCTCTGTGCCCAGGCAAATAAATGGAGGTGCTGGGAGAGCCACGGCGTGCAGTCATCCCTGGGGTCAGGCAGACCTCACCGTGCTCGGTCCCGCCGAGCCACACAGCCCTCCAATCTTCCCCCCCTTGGCTGGGCTTGCACCAGGTGAGAGCCCTGTGGAGGGCAGGTGATGGCTGCCATGGCTCGATGGCAGCCAGTCCCTCCATGAGTGGTGGCCGGGGACACTGAGCACTGAGTTGCAGCCCCACAGCCCTTTGTGGGGTCAGCCATGCACAGCCCCTTGGATTTTGGCGTGGCACCCTAAGGCAGAGGGTGGCTGGGGACCTCGCCTGGCCCCCCCACTGCTGTGAGAGAGGAATGTGCCATCACTGCGAACAGTACCACAGCAGCTGCCGGCCACCAGCTTCGGGATGCTCACAGCTCCCCTCTCCCTGGGGGTCTTAGCATGGGAGGTCTCGGCTGGCTCTACCCAGCTGGCAGCCACGGGAACAGTTAGGCACTGGGGTTTGCAGAGCCTTCCCACCGCTCCGGTGCTTTGCGGCAGAGGGATTAGCTGCTACGTGGCTGCGGTGGCAGTAGGAGCTGCGGTGGCCTTGCCGCATGCTGATGAGCAGGAACGGGCTGTCACCGCTGGAGTCTTACACACAGCTGCTGAGACTGGGGACCAGAGGCGCTTCCACCAGGCAGGGGTGGTGGCAGGTGTTCTCCATCCGCTCAGCTGGCCTGCATCCCCTGTGAGCATCCCTGTAATTTAAGGCCACAGCTTGGAAACTCTCCAGTGCCTCCAGCACTGGGGCTGGGTGATGCTCCCTGCTGAGAGACCCATGCCCCCAGCCTGGGCAGACATGCCGCAGGCATGAAATACCCAGCTAGGTTTCTCATCCAGCATTTAAATGCCACAAATGGATGCAGACATGAGCCCTTCCTTGTCACCGTCACCCAGCAAACTGCCCACAGTCCTGCAGCAACATTGGCCACCAGGACTGGGACAGCTGCTCCTCAGCCCTGCGGGACTGGCAGGACACACAGCCTCCCCCAAATTTCCCAGGCGCTGGGCAGAGCTCGGAGACGCCGCCTTGGTCCTACGATCAGTTTATTAGTCTAGTAAAAACACCTCTGCAAAGGGATGCGTTAGCTACACCTGACATGGGGAGGAATCGCACAGGGACACTGACCAGCATCCCTCCCAGCACAGCCCACCCCTCCGTCCCCTTATTGCAGTGGCTGTGCCAGCGGCGACCTTGGCTATTGCTCGGCTCTAGGATGGGCAGGGCAGAGCCCTCTGAAACCCACAGCACCTGCAGGCAGGGCGGGGGAAGGCAGCTGCCAGGCTTGGGGACAAGCCAGACCACAAGCATCCCTCCCTGCGGAGCCACTCTGGTCCCCGGGGAGCGATGGGGCCAGAAGACCCTTCAGTGCTGTTTGGCCAGGCACTCTCATCGCTCCCCATGTCTCCCACCTCCCCAGAAAAAAGCCATCCCAGGCTGCTCTCAACGGGGATGGGGACACCAGCGAGGGCATGTCTGTGGCCCGCGAGCAGGTCAAACCCCACCAGCTGGCCTCGGCTAGGAGCAGGCAGGAGAGCAGGCAGGGACACGCGCCCAGCAAGGAGGAGGGCTGTTTGCCTGGCAGTGTTGGTGCTAATGCTGGAGGGGATTGACAGACAGACTGCAGACAGACAGACAGACCATGCAGACCCTCTCATGGCTCATTAAATTGGCTGCTGGGGCAGACGGGTGCCAAATAACCTGAGGCTGGGGGCACATGGCACCCCAGCGCCATCCCCAAGACACCCACTCTGCCGGTGAGGCCAGGGCTGCTAAGGTCCCCCCACAGGCACATCCCACCATGGGGCAGCCAGTCCGCTCGGGGACAGGCGCCTGTGCCAGCCCTGCTGCCTCCCCTCTCCGAGCTCCAGGCTAGCCCTGCTCAGGTCTGCGACACAGTGGCCACCGGCCGGGGCCACAGGCACCAGGGAGGAGCCCGGGGCTGTCCCCGAACACGGGATACGCTCGAGGGCAGGGCTCCTGCTGCACTCGCTGGCCACTGGGACAGGCAGGATTGTCCGCATGGCATGTCCCCAGACGCTGTCTCTCCATCACCATGGTCACTGTGGGCATCCGCAGGGACTTCACACACCAAAACCAGGCAGGCGAAGGGCCGTGCCCCGCATCACAGCCCTGGCGAGCAGCTCAGCATCCCTCCTGCTCTCATCCTGCCCAGTCCAGCACCCCAGTCCCAGCGCAGGCGTCCAGGCTGGCACGACTCCTTCAGCACAGCCAGGTACCCACATCCCCAGGCAGCTCAGGGCTGCAGCAGGTACTTCTCTTCATTCCTTGCCTCGTCCACATCAGAAGCTGGGCTCTTCTTGGGGCATGAGGGGGTCCTGCAGGCCTTGCAGAGGATAAGGAAGAGGATGAGGATGAGCAATGCGATGACACAGTTAAAAGAAATTGCCACAACCGCTCCGGTGGAGAGAGCAGCCCCCATCGCCACTGTCCCACGGGAAAAAGCGGGACACGCAGCTTGGCCCCACACTTGGGATGCCAGCGCAGTGATCAAGTGAGCAGCCTCTACCCGCCAGCATTGGCAGGGGACAGAGGGGATGGCGGCAGTGCTGGCGATGGGACAGGGCTCGCGCTGGGCGGGCAGCAGGATGTCATTGTCCCGTCACAGTTTGGCCACTTGCAGCTGTGTCCCACGCTTCACCGCGCTGCTGGGAAGGATCAATCGGAGCTTTCCCTCGGCTTCCCCTCCTCCGGCAGGGCGGTGGGGACACGGGGACCCCTCTCCTCCCTCCTACACCTGGAAGGGAGAAAGTCACTGTCACCGCCGGCACAAGGGGACAGGCTGCCCGAGCGCCTCAGCATGGGCTGTCGGGGTGCCAGCAGGCAGCGACCCCAGGACCCAAGGGAGTTTGGAGGCTGCAGCAGCTCCCAGGTCAGCTGCTGTTTGGGGGGATCTTTCCAGCGCCCCGCACCCCGGCTGCCCCCGCCCCGTCCCCTGCGAGGGACACCAAGCTGGAGGTGGGAGACCCATCGCCTCATCCCGGCCCAATCCTCCCTGCCCGGGGTGGCCCCGGGTGGCCCCGGCCCCCCTTCTTGTCCCCTCTCCACCGGCTTTCCTGCCGCCTGGACCCCGCTGCGAGGTCCCGCACCCCGAAACGGGGCGAGCGGCTGGGAGGGGAGCGCCCCCCCGCTCTGTGCTTTTTACCCGGGTCGGGCAGAGCCCCGATTTCGGGGGTCCCCAGTGTCTCTAATCCCCCGCCTCGCTGGGGAGCGGGACACCCGCGGAGTCCCCCGGCCTGCAGCGGGGCAGCAACAGGTCCCGCCGTACCCGCCCTCCCGCCGCGGGCCCCCGGCGTTACCTACCCGCCTCCTCTCCGTCCCGGGAACGGCGGGGACCCCACGGGCCAGCGGGCGGGCGGGCGGCGCTGCCGGGGCCGTGGCCCGGTGCGGAGCGCGGTCCCGTGGCGGGGTCCCGTGGCCGAGCGGTGTGTGCGGGCCGCGGCGCGGGTGCGGAGCGGGTCGGCGGTGCCGGTGCCGGTGCGGGGTGCGGAGCCCGGCGCGGTCCCGCCAAGGGCCGCCCGGTGTGTGCCGCAGCCCCGCGCGCTGCCCGCGCCCTCCCGCCGGCACCGGGAGAAGGGCGGGGGGTGGGGGGGGGAGCGGGAGGGTCGGGCTCTGCCACCGCCCCGCCCCCCGCCATTGGTGGCCGCCCCCCCGCCCCTCGTGCGCCATTGGGCGAGCGCTCGGCTCAGGGCCCGCCCCCTCCGACCCCGCCCGTGCCGCCGCCGCCGCCGCCGGCCCGACCCCGGCCCCGCCGCCGGTACAGCCCTGCCTGCACCGCCCGCCCCGCTGTCCTGCTGTCCCTCCTGTCCCGTCCTGCCTGTCCTGCTGTCCCTCTGGGCGCAGGCAGGGGTGGGCACGGGCACCACCACAGCCCGTCGGGGGGACACACAGGTCATTTAGGGACATCCTGTGCCCCAGGGATGTGGGTAGCGGGTGGCCTCACAGGCACGGCTGGCATCTCCCTGTCCTGCGCCGTGGGGAAACTGAGGCAGGGGCCAGCCCGCCCTGGGGTGGGGACATGCCACGGTCCCCCAGGCCATGACCACCAGCCCCGACAGGGGACCAGAGCCAGGGATGCTCCGGTGCAGGGCGTCACCCCAAAGCGGGGCACACAGAGGACTCTCCCCACAGCCGGGGGGGGTCTCTGGGAGACCCCCAGGGGTCAGGTCCCAGCACCTTCAGCTGCTCTGAAAAGCCACGGCTGGGCTGCGTGTCCTTCTGGTGGCACAGACACGCGGCAGTAACATGGGGGGGGGATCTGCTGCCACCTCCCGGGGCACGGGGGGCCTGTCTGGCCAGGTCACGGCAGGGGAAGGAGACCCCTGAGTGAAGAAGGGATGAAAAGCAGGTCCGTAGCCAGCTGGGGCCTCTCCTGGCTGACCCGACAGGCTGCTCCCTCTCTGGCCCTGGGGAGGAAAGCTCCGCCACTGCTGAGTGCTGCTGCAGTCAGCCGAGGGTAACTTTAAAACAGCGAAACAAACCCAAAAATCCTTTGCAGCTTTGATGAGAGGGTGTTAAACACACCACCGCCACGAGGGAGGATTACACAGGCTGTTTGAGGGTCTGGCCCTCTGCTAAAAGGGTGTTTTTAACAGTAAACAAAACACAAACACGTTGCTTGTTGCAACGTCAGAAACCGTATGATCACTCGAGCATGTTCCTTTAGCGTTTATTGCTAATCCGCTAATTAGTCAAGAAAAGGAATCTCCTCCTTCGATGTAAGGGAGCAGCAGCCGGAAACAACACTGAAGTAAATCGGCTTAACTCTGCGCCGTCCACGGTTTCACCTGCACCGGCGCAGCAGACACCCGGGCATTTCCCCGAGCACCTCCTTGGCCCCGGTGACAACAGCGAGAGCGTGAGGAGACCACCAGGAGAGGGATGGAGGACGAGGCATTTAAATGAACCTGGCCGGGCCCTTGGCTAACGCCCAAGAAAAGATGCTCCGTCCTTTGCTTCAGTCAGCGGAGTTTGGGCCAAGTATT
Source organism: Chroicocephalus ridibundus (assembly GCF_963924245.1). NCBI lineage: Eukaryota > Metazoa > Chordata > Aves > Charadriiformes > Laridae > Chroicocephalus > Chroicocephalus ridibundus. The sequence goes on along the minus strand of NC_086316.1, from coordinate 76,544,968 downwards.
TGTAACAGTGCGGTTCTAGAGGGTTTAAAAAACAAATACCAAAAAGCTTCCCAGAAAAAAAAAAAAAGCAACATTGACCTTTCTTAGATATTAAAGGCGAAGGCAGAAGAAAACCTTCCCCCACGATCAGGGCACATTTACAGCCATGAGAGGGAAGAACGCAGAGCAGCAGGTCCCCGCTTCCTCCAGGAGAGCTGGAAGAGCAAAGTTTCAGCTGGCAGCTGCAGCCCCACCAGCAACGCTTACAGGGTGACCTCCAGTGGGATGAGGAAGACATGACAAATTTCACATTACAAGAAGAGGAAACTTTATTTTAAACCCATCTCTGTGCATTGAAAAGGAGCAGAAAGGGGAAAGAACAGGGTCCTTTGGACCTTACCATTACCACCACCCCAGGGCACTCGTGCAGCTACAGGATTTCAGGCTGGTTGTGACACGAGTCGACTCCTGCCACTTTGGCAGAGAGAGATGTAACCGTCAGCTCCACCGAGGTGAAAGGACAGAACGGGTGCGACATGCACACAGTCGCACACGGGAGTTGTACCACCGCAATCCTACATTCAAACCCCCTGACGGGCTCAGCAGCTGATGGACTTTCAGGCACAGAAGACGTAACCAAGGCAGCCCCGTGCCCCGTTGTCCCGTTCAGATGAGCTCCGGTGACGCAGGCGGCAGCCAGGGGAATCCCCGTCGGGTCCCATCCCCCCTCTGTACCGCAGCAAGAGCCACCTCCACCAGCCATGCCAGCGGGCGCCTGACAGGCGTGCCTGCCGCCTGGGCTGCCACACCGCCCCAAGCAGCTGAAACCCCGCTCCCCAAGCAGCCACTCGCCGGGGCTCACTGACGAGACGCCAATGGTCCTTGCTCAAGCAGAGACGACTCCTGTCTTCCCTGAACCGCACGCTGAAGAGCACGGCCTGGTAGCCTTTGACAAGGGAACTTGTCAAAACACAAGTTCCAGACGCCTACAATCACGGCCATTGTGAAACAGTTAACCTCTCCCGCCCTCCCCTAACAACTCTGCAAGCCCCCATGTTCAGCAGCAGCTTTCCAGCTACAGCAGCTGGCTTGTTTCCACAACTCCCCCAGACTACACCCAAACACAGTGTCCGCGTCTCAGGACTTGGCGCAGGGCTCCCCAGGTGCTCCTCCAGCCGACCGAGGGAGCTTTCCTGTGCTGCCAGCTCCCCTGCCTCCACCCTGCTTCCTCTTCATTTGGCCCTGGGACTCCGCTTTAAGTGTCTCGATCCAGAAGGTGTCAAAAGAGCCCGGAGCCTGGTACCCCGGCTCCTGGGGATCAAGGGCATCTTTGCTGAGTAGGACACAAATAGCAGGAATGTTTCTCTTCACTGTCAAGGCATCGAGGCCTGCCTCAGGCACAATGGGTTCCCAAATCTCTTCGATCTGTTTGAAGAGCACTTTGGTGATCTGGTGCAGCTCTTTGAGCCTTCGTTTCATGATTTCCACGCAGGTAATGGTCTTGCACACGGCCTTGCCTGAGCCAGTGAAAAGGATCTGCCTCACTGAGTCCAGTTCCATCTTGCTGATGGCATAGCCCATCAGATTTCTGATTTTACTCCCATCCTTCACTTTCATTTCAATAATATCAGGGGGCAGGTTGGTGAAAGGAAGAAGACAAGGTTTCTCCACAATTTTGGTCTTCTTGTAATTCTCCATTATGCAGTGCTGAAAAGGAAAATGGGTCCATTAATACAAACTCCCGTTATAATTGCTGCGCAAAGAAACTCTCACCACAGTTAACGACAACCTTTCCTTCAAAGGGCGCTCTGAGCTATCAAGAGCTGGGGATCCTGGAAAGGCATATCCAAAAGATCAGGAAGAATGCCCTGCTCATGCTGAGGAGTCATTTGTGCTCCGGTCTTCCTCAGCACCTAACGACGGCATGAACACTGCCACAGGGCAGCCTGGGCCCTGACAGGCGGGTGGTGGAAGAAACACAGGGTTGGTTCCTAAGCATCCTAATCAAGATGAAATAAAAAATACAGGCTGTATCTCTGGGGAAAACAGAGAAATGAGTGAGATGAGGTTATATGGCACAGAAGCCAAGGGGATACTGACCACAGCTGCACTCCACGAGTCGCACCGGAATGTGCATACAATAAACGCAGGCACAGCTCACCTGCAGCAGCTCCGGTATGTTACAGGAACAGGCTTGTGGGGCTCCAAGCCCCAAATCTGGCCAGCCTAGGTGGAAACTGGCCAGCCTAGGTGAAAGGCCAGGGACTGGGTACTCAATAAAACAGCACAGGTCACAGGGGAGACAGAGAGTCAGGGGGTTGCCGGCAGGAGACACATGGCCAGAAAGGAGCGGGACAACAGTAAGGCACACGATGAACAAAAAAAGGGTTCTCTGAGGGAAACTGAAAGATAGAAAGGTCCAGCCTCACAGCTCCCCGCTCTGCCAAGGCAGCGTCCTCTGCTGGCACCCTGACCGAGGCCCACCTCATGTATATAGACAACCCCTCCCCACCTCAAAAATCCCACGGTGCCCAGGCACGCAGCGCTTTTTACCTGGAGGCTTCTGAGCCCCGTTTCACCCAGAGCCAGCACCGTGTACCCCGTCCCCTATGGAGGCAGGGCAGGTCAGTGCCCCCTCTCTGTACCCGGGAAGCACGTCCCTCACCCCCGGCGCGGCAGCAGCCCGCCATCGGTGCAGCTCCACCGGGGACGGGCAGCGCCGGGCCCTGCCACGGGGGCTGGGGCTGCCAAGGAAGGCCGAGCTCCCCTGTGGGAAGGCCAAGCCACCGCCCGGGGGGCTGCGACCGCGGTGGGCGAGGGGACCCCGCGAGGCCGGTGCCACAGGGCGCTGGGAAAGGCCCGGCCGCTGCGGCGGGGAACGGAGGGCGGGGTGTGGGGGGGGTGAAGGCCAAGGGCCGGCCACCGGGGGAGGAAAGGAGCCAAGCGGCTCCGGCGGGGAGGCCGAGCGGGCCGCGGGGTGCGGGAAGGGCTCTCACCTGCCGCCGCCTCAGCGCGCCCCTCGACACAAGATGGCGCCGGGCGCGCGCACGCGCGGGCGGAAGGAGGGAGGCGGCACCGCCCCCTCACGCATACGTCACCACGGCGGGCCCACGTACGGCTGTGACGTCATATCGGCGATGCCGCCTGTTGCCGGGCACGGGCGGGGAAGTTGGGGGGGGGGAGTGGGGGGGTGTCTCCGCGCACGCAGACGCGAGGGAAGGGCGTGAGCGCGTCGGCCCGTGGAGGCTGCGGGTCTGGTGGCGCCGCCGCAGGCGCCGCGCTGTCGTCACCCGCGCAGGAGTGACGTCATGTCCCGCGTTGCTGCCCGCGCACGCCGGAGCTGAACGGCGCGGGAGGGGGCTCCGGCGGGCGGCAGCCGCTGGGGCGGGCGGAGGCAGGAAGCCGGGCGGCGCCGCTGCCTCCTCCCAGCGCCGGGACAGGGCACGGGGGGGGGAGACAAAGGCCCGGAGCCCGCGGGGCGCAGGCGACTGACATCGGCAGGGATGAGGAGCAGGAGGAGCGCGGTGGGACCGGGGCGGGGTGCGGGATTTACCCGCCCTGTCCCAAGACCGGGCGAGTGTACCAGCCGCCCCCCGCGGGTGCCAGGCCCCCGCGCGTCACCCCCCAGGCAGGAACGGACAGCCCGTGACACCCAGGGCAGGAAAACACAAAGCAGTCAGAGCTTCGGGACTTTACTGCAGTCCGCAGCAGGAGCAGAAAGGGGTTTTTAAATACGTCACAAACCCAAATGCATCACAGGGAAGTGCAAGGTTTGCAAAACACGTGGCATATTACGGAGTAGCATGGCCTCGACTAGGGGCGGACAGAGCCCAGGTGCCCCACAGAGAGCCGGTGACGTCCCCCGCCACACGCTCACGCCGAGGGGGAGGATGCTGAGGTGACAGGGTACAAGCCGTGCTGCAGCCTCTACAGAGACACCCAGGGGCAGCTGGGTCCCCAGGCGTTCTCTGCGCTCCCGGCTCTGCCATCACTCTGCCACTGGCTTCGTTTCCTTGGCAGTTTCCAGCCGTGTCAGTATTTCATGCCACTGGACAAACTGCTTGGAGAGAAGCAGGGTCTGGACGCGACTCTTTAAGGAAAGGGATGCAGAAACCACAGGGAAGAAACCACAGTCCAAGCGCCCTAGCAGCCCAACAGCACCGCTACAATCCCGATTCCTTGGGAGAGGGAGGCTGTGGAAAGCCTGCATGGAATCAAACCATCCAGGCGCTGAGCCACTGCTTGGCACTGAGCACCAATGGGAGCCTGGGAGGCGCTTCAGAGCACCGTGTAGCTCTGCATTTCAAGGGGCTTTCTACAGAAAAGAGCAGACCTCCCCTACCTGGTCTGGTTTTAGGATGCATCTCAGCACTGGGATCATACATGGCCAGGATTAGCCGCTGTTTGGCTCGGGCACGTCGCAGGGACCAGTGACCACCTGACAGAGCGGGCTGCGCCGCTTCTTTGTGCCCAGCCGTGCGGTGAGCGGATCCAGCACAGGAGCTCTGGCAGGTGGCACCCTGCCCTTCCCATCTCACAGCCACGGGTACTTCTGGCCCTCGGCTCTGCTCCCTAGAGGAGTATGACAGGGACACAGGCATCACCGTGACAGAGAGGGCACTGGCCACTAAACACAGGGCTGGGGATCGCCTACATCCGACAGCATGTGGTGGGGTGAGGCAGCCCAGGAGACAGGCGGGCAGGTCAGCTGTGTCAGGCCCAAGGCTCAAAGGATACCATTTTGTTGTAGTCTTCCAGGAGTGTCTTGACACCGTCAGTGAGATTCTGACGCTGTTCCTGCAAAGAGGGAAGCCATGGTGAGTAAGCAATAAATCAGGTGAAGGACATCTGTCCTCCCAGTCCCTGACAGCACAGGGGAAGAAACTCATCCAAGGCCAGTACTGAGATCAGAGCTCAGGCCCTGGCTGTGGCCACCCGCTGTAGTTGTATGTCTTTCAACAGTCACGGGAAAGGTTACCAATGCTCAAGCTCGTGAAGCACCAAAGTCCCTGGGCTTGCGCCACTGCCTGCCTGTCCTCAGCATCCATACTTTGCTTGCCCCAGAAAAGAAATGTGCAGCAAAATGCTGAAAGGGGGCATTAGGTGCTGCCCAGGCCATTCATCACTATCTCAAAGGGGGAAGGAAAGGTTGAAGACACAAGGTGACACTATCAACAGCCTTCCAGAGACTGGGATACTGGCAGAGCACAACGCTTTACTTCGGTGTCGCAGTGAGAGGGGGAATGCCAACTGGTTAAACCCACCACCGCTTATAAAGTGTCACTCAAACCTCTAGCTCAAACAGCTTTATGGCAGGCAAAGTGCTTGTCCAGTTCAGACTTAACTGTCAGAAATCTTGGCTACTTTCCACCTCGCCACGCCCTCCCCAAGTGGTTACACTTTGTTTAAAACTACAGCATGGCTATCCTGGACAAGATGCAAAAATAAACCTGCTAGAAATGAGCAATTCAAGCAATTGCAGATACAAGGCTCTCAGTGCAGCCACTGACAAACGGTTCCTCCTCCCTGCTCATTGAGACTGGCAAGGCTATTCACACTACCTGCTGCTGTATGTGGATTTGAGAGAGTCGCTGAAGCTTGGCTGCATGGTCAGGAACCGCTGAAAGCACAGAAGAGAAATCCATTTTGTTTTAGGATTAGTTACCAAAATAAAGACCATTCCTTCTCCGCAAGCACGTCACAGCAGAACTATGCTAACGGAATGCAAGCACCACAAACATGCCTTTCATGCCATACAAAACCCCCAGCTACCCTTCATATTAAATACCAAGTTTATTTGCTAACTGCTTGTGGATGGCATGAGTTAAGGGATGCCTGCAGTGAGAACTACAGCGAATTAAACTACCTGGATGAACATTTGGGCAGGCGATTAAAAAGGCATCTCTGCCTACACCAGGAGCAGGGATGTTCTGTGCATAAAAGAGCTCACAGGCAGGAGTGGCTCCACAGCCTGGTGACCGTGCACAGCCCTCAGCCACTGGTCTCCACCCCCTCTGCCAAGCTGCTCTCTCTAACCCGCTTCCCGACCTACTCCATCACCTCCTTGACCTTGCACAACATGTTAGAGCAGCAGTGGGGGAGAAGCGGGCATAATTTGTTTGTATCTACGTTACTCATACCAGGTCGTATGCTTAGCTGTCCTCAAGTCTGAGGCTCAAAGAAAACCCCCAAAAACAGGATAGGCAACAGCTTTGGAGTGGCATTTGCAGCTCAAACTCACAGAGGAACATACATACCTTGGATACTGGCACTGTCCAAGATGGGCTGGAGGTTCTTCACCTGCTCCAGAAGGGCTGCTTGGGAAGGAATAACCTGCTCCTCTGGTTGGGGAGGGACAAGAAGCAACATCAGTAAAGGAAAGACGCTGCTTTGGCTTTTCACAAATACTGGCAAGGTAAATTTTCCTATATAGAAAGGGGCTTGTTTATGATTTTAGGTAGACTTTTGTGTTGCTCATCCCCGGACCTTGGTTCACACCAATTTAATGCAGGAGTATCTCCACCAAGTTTCATTCACAGACTACACCATCACGAGGCTGAACCAAATTCTTTGGGGCAAAAGAGGACAAGGCTGGAAGGTGTTTAGAATACATCCAAAGGTCTTCCATTTTTGTCACAGCCTACAGAGTATTGGAAGCGGGGTGAGGAAAACTGTTCTAGCTCCAGTTTTTCTTTTCAATCTTTTATCAATTCGGAGTTAAACTGATACTAAAAAATACTAAAAAGATCAGAACTGACAAAAATGCAGCACGGATGTACATAAGGGAGTACTAAGGGTGACAGACATCCTTGTACAAACCATCTCTCTGAGAGGTCCAGAGAGGGTGCTTTGCCAGATCGTTACAATTAAAGAAATCCACCTCAATCCAACTTAAGTAAAAGACAACTTTTGCAGGGCTAAAACACCTCCCCTGTTTCCTCTCATTTCACGCCTTACCTGCTAAGATGAACTGCAGCTTCATGGCATCTGGAACAGCCATCCTATCAATGTACTGAGGGTCGAGGTATTTTATTACATCTTCAACTGGAGTGAAAAACGGATTTGGAAACAAAAAGTACGAGACACATTATTGCATTCACAAGTGCAATTTTCCCCCATACTATACATTAGCTTACTTTATAAACACTGCCCACTTATGGATGTTTTTTTCAGATTCATCAATTTCTATAGCACTTGAAAAATATGTGACTTAGAGCACTGTGACCAAGAACTCACAGATGGCTCAAGACAGATAACTGCTTCATTATGGACACCCACAACACTTGCTTTTTATTTGGATAATGATATTAAAGGTGAATGAAATCTGCTTCTTCCTGCCCTTGAAACAAAACCAGCCAACGGCCCTCCATCCTGGTCCTTAAAATCATTTACTAATACACGATTTATATTTTTATACCAAACAGCCACTGCAACCTTGGAGCACAGCAACCCTTCTTACACAGCCTGCTCCTTCTGTGATACCAGACAGCAAAACTTGGCCAGGAAGCAGGTTTGCAGGACAAAAAGAAGCACTCAGGTGTCCGCTCCTGATATCCCCCAGGTTGGAGGTGGCTCCCCAGATCTGTCCACCAGTGGCTGGCTGTGTATGATCCTTATTCATAGAATCATAGAATTGCCTAGGTTGGAAGGGACCTTTCAGATCACTGAGTCCAACCACCAACCTGACACTGGCAAAAACCATCACTAAGCCACGTCAGTAAGCACCACATCTATCCATGTTTTAAGCACCTCCAGGGATGACGATTCCACCACTTCCCTGGGCAGCCTGTTCCAATGCTTGGTAACCCTTTCAGTGTAGAAATTTTTACTAATATCCAGTCTAAACCTCCCCTGGTGCAACTTGAGGCTGTTTCCTCTTGACTTGTCGCCTGTTCCTTGGGAGAAGAGACTGACCCCCATTTCTCTACAACCTCCTTTCAGGTAGTTGTTATTGCTCCCACCACACACAGGAGAGAGCTGCTCTACTGTGCCCAGGAAGTCCAAGCATGCAAGAAGACATTTCAGAATCTCCGACAACCCTCGAGGCCTGTACTTCAGGCAGAGCAAATTGCTGCACTGACACAGGCGGACATCAAGCAAATAACAGGTTGCAGTGGCCAATTTCCCACCCCTAACAGCCGAGTGGCAGAATCGCGAGCAGAAAGACCACACTCAGTTACTTAGTTCTCTGTGAAATATACAAAACAAGAGCCCAAAATCAAAGGGGCTCACATGGGGAAGGGTGAAGGGGTTTTTGTTTAGGGGAGCGAAATGCCACACAGGCGTTTAGAGGTCCCCCGCTCCACCCCGAGGCCGCTCACTTTTTTTGAACAGGATTTTGATCCTCTCCCGCTTGCTGGCGATATTGCTCAGCGCCACCTGCACCTTCACCAGCTCGTCCGCCACCTGCAGAGGGCACAGAGGAAGGAGACGGGCCTGTCAGGCCGCGCCGGGCCTCCGCCTGGGACTCAGACCCCGCCGGGCGAGCGCCGGGGCCTGGCCCCGGAGGAAGGCCGGGCCGGACCCCGAGAAGGGACAGAGCCACCCCCCGGTCGCTGCGAACCGCCCCCCGGCACCTTTCGCGTCCCATTGGCCCCGTCGTCGCCGCCGACGCGCCGCTCCAGCTCCTCCAAGCGCCATTGCAGCCGCTGCAGCTCCACCGCCGCCGCCGCCATCTTGCCGTCGGCCAGAAGGAGGCGGGCGGTGCTTCCGCCCCGCCCCGCCCCGTTGCCATGGCGGCGCGTTGCTAGGAGCCGCCGTTGCCGTGGAGACGGAGCCCGCCGGGGCGGGAAGGGGTGGTGGAGGGCGGCGAGGAGCGGGGACGGAGGGCACGAAGCCCCTCTCGGAGGCAAGGAGGAGAGGCTGCAGGCGGTCGATGGTGATTTGCACTGCAGAGGGAGGCGTGCAGGCCTCCCGCCGCCCGGGTGGTCGATGTCCGCTTCGTTCCGGCGTGGTCCTCCAGGAAAGAGCCGCTGGGGTGTGTTAAAAAGACATTGATAATAGCGATCTCTGGGCCATATGGATGCAGGGCCTTTGAAATCCAGGAGGCTGCCGCGGGCTTTCCCCCAGGCCTTGGCCTGCCCGGCTTCACCTTTCTCCTATCGACCAAACGCGCTCGCTAAAAAAGTGAGACGCTAACGAATGCAGCAGCCAGCCCCAGCCCCCCACGGCTGCCAGCAATTGGCACTCGCAATTACCGCGATCCCTCAAAGGGATGAGACCAATTCATGGTAGCAACGTCCACCACAGAGAAAAGTCCAGAGGCTTTCCAAACTGCAGCGGGAGAGGTTCGGGAGCCTCCAAGGCACCTCGCAGTGTTCCCGGCACCCCAGGGCTCAGCCTGACACTGGCCTGTCGTGCCCGTGTGGCCTCAGCAGTGCCAGAGCTGTCCCAGGGAACACCCTGTCAAGGTGCCAAGCCAGGCTCTTAAGTCAAAAACATCTGCTTATAGCCAGTCCTTTGTTAGCATGGCTAGCAATGTGGACTGGGTGGCACTGGGGACCCAACCAGTCCCCTTTGCCAAGAGCAAAACACACTGTGCCCTGAAAAAGCTTTGTCCTTTGTTCCTACAGGGAGATCTACAGGGCTTCCAGGCCGTAGGAGGGAGCTGTGGGGTGGTCCAAGGCCTCCAAAAACCCTGTAGCCCTCCAAATCTCCCTGGAGGAGCTGTGCAGAGCACTTGGGCAGGCTCAGGAGGAGCAGGCTGAGACTCTGTGTGCTCTGCCTTTTTTTCCAAGGATCGATAGCTGGGCTGTAGAAGAGGGATCTTCAGAGGGGAAGAGCTGCGCTTTGTTCCACAAAGGCGACAATTAGAAATGGCTTCATTAGCAGAAGTTGCTGGGGGCTGCAGAAGCAGCTGGGGGCTGTGCCCACGGTCCTGGTAGGTGTTTAGAGGATACTGGCTGTACCATGTCCTGTGCCCCGCGTGATGGACAATGCCCACAAATACACAAAAGCCTGTGCTAGAGGGACACACATCACCCAGTTCCCCAAGGTGAGAAATTCAGGCAGTCCTGGGACTCAAGCAGTGGGGGACTTTGGGATGCGGGGACATCCACCCTTTAGAGTCCCATCCAGCCTGTGAGCCTTGCAATGGGGCTGAAACAGTGAATCTGCCCCCCATTCCTTGGGGCTGAGAAGGAGGCTCTGACACCATCCCCATCCCTGGAACCTGCTGGTGGCATACTGACGCCACGGCCGTCTGCCCCCAGCCAGGTGCTGAGGCAGATCTATCGCTCCTCCTGCCGGGCTGGATTGTCCCCGCATCCTCCATCTCCTCCATCCCGCTCAATTACAGTCCCTGCGGGACGCGGGAAGTGGGCATCGATCAGGGCTGGTTACTCAGGTGACAGCAGCTGTGTCCCCGAGCCCCCCAGGGAGCGTGGCAACACACATCACCCCCTGAGCTGTGTAACAAGTGGGGACGTGGGCCTGCGTGTGCCCTCCCGGCTCCCTGGGGCCCAGGCACTCAATAAGCTGTGGCCAGCACTGCCTGGCAATGACAGGGGACACGAGACCCCAGTTAAGGCTGCATCGATCTCGCTCCAGCTCTGCATAGTGGGCTCTGCCAGGCTGTGTCGGGCTGTGCCATGACCGCAGGAGTTCTGTCCCAGGGCTTAGCTGTCTCACAACCTCACACCCCTACCCCAGAGCAAACACCCTGGCACTTGCAGTCTGGGCACACACAGACACACTCACAAACATACACACACACACACACACACACACACACACACACAGGGAACCCCACTGCAGCCTGGGGCGCGCATACACACACACTCACTCACACACACACACACAGACACAGGGAACCCCACTGCAGCCTGGTGTGCGTGCACACACACACACACATTCTCTCACACACCCACCCACAGACTCACAAAGGGAACTCCACTGCAGCGTGGGGCACACACACACACACTCTCACACACACACAGAGAAAGAGAGAGAGAAACCCCACTGCAGCCTGGGGCACACACAGACACATTCACACACACACTAAGACACACACACACACAGAGAAAGAGAGAGAGAAACCCCACTGCAGCCTGGGGCACACACAGACACATTCACACACACACTAAGACACACACACACACAGAGAAAGAGAGAGAGAAACCCCACTGCAGCCTGGGGCACACACAGACACATTCACACACACACTAAGACACACACACAGAGAAAGAGAGAGAGAAACCCCACTGCAGCCTGGGGCACACACAGACACATTCATACACACACTAAGACACACACACACACACGGAGGGGAAACCCCACTGCAGCCCGGGGCACACAGAGACACACACTCTCCCACGTTCACGGACCCTCTCACCCTCATACACACCCACAGGGCTCCTCCGGCCGAACCGGCCCGAGGAAGCCCTAGGGTCCTCTGCAGGGGTCCCGTGTCCCCCCGCCGTGTCCCCGCCGTGTCACTGCCCCGAGGCCGGGCCCGGGGTGGGCAGCGCCGCTGCAGCACCCTGGACAGCGCCCGCGCGGCTGGGGCACCGGGGGCTCTGGCCGGGGGCTGTCCCCGGGGGACTAGGGGTGTCCCCGGGGGCCACCTCTGGGACAGAAGGTTCTGTCCCCCTTGGGTGCCAGGTACCTGGCTTCATGGGTGCCAGGGGTGGGCCTGTCCTCATGGCTGCCATTGCCGGGGGTGTCTGTTCCCATGGGAGTCCCCTCTGTCTCTTCCATATGTGTGGGTGGCTGCATGTGTGTGCAAGGGCATGGGAATGTGTAAGCATGTGCAAGCATGTGTGTTTGCACACATATGGGCGCCTGTGACTGTGTGTGAGTGCTCATGCTTTAGTGCACCCCACAGACTTTCTGCGAGGGAGCACAAGTGATCTGTATCTATGTATGCTGGCCGAGGTGCCTGCAGGTCTCCATGCTTTCCCATGTGCAGTCATGACCACCCATGTGCATGCCTGTGTCTCCCTTTCAGCTCCAGACGTGTCACCCATGCCATCTGTGAGCACTGCCCATATGCCAGGCTGGCCCAGCACTGCTTGCATCTTGCCTGGTGCAACCTCAGCAGTCCCATGGCCGTGGCCTTAGCAGCCCCACAGCCATGCCCCTTGCCTGGCACAGGCAGCATGATGAGGTCCCCCACCCACAGGTGAGCTGCCACTGGGCAACTTGTGGGGCCAAGCAGCCCCACAAACCTGCTAGCATGGATGGATTTGGTGTCCAATCTGATCCAGATCATGCTTGAGGGCTCTGGTGGGTGCAGGGGAACCGTTTGCACCCCACAGCCCCCAGAAACTGAGGCCACCCTGTGCTGGAGGCAAAGGTGAGGCTGGCTGCGAAACCTCAGGCACTATAGCTGCCACCCCAGGGTGTTACAGGCTGTGGAGGTGTCCTGCAATCCCAAACTGTCCCCAGCCTGGGCACTGGGCCTTGGCGGGTGGCACCATGTAACACATACCACCCTCCACACTGGTTTGGTTCAGCAGTTCATTTCCTTTAATAGATACACAGAGTGGCATGGCCGCGGTGGGAGTGCCGGGGGGAGCCCAGTGGTACCGAGGCCTGGCCCCCCACGCTGAGGTAGAGGTGAGCGTTGCTCCACGCTCACCTGCTTTGGCACCCAGGGGTGCGAGCGGGTGGGGGAGGCGCCCACCCAGCCCCAACGAGGTAGTTTGGAGTGCCCGGTGCGGTGCTCGCTGTCTCTCTGTCCCCCCAGCTGGGGACCCCGGCATCCAGGCGGTATTTGGTGGTGGGGGGCACTGCTGGACCTCCATCCCCTGCCCCCACCAACAAGCTCCTCCCAGGAGGAGCTTGCACAAACCCCACCCCGATATTAAGCCCCACCGTCACCCCACCCCAATAAGATGCAGCCCCACCTAATAACCCATCATATCTCACCCCCACCAGTCCCACCAGTCTCCCCAGTATCTGCCCACCAGGGTAACCCCCCTGAACTGAGGACCTGGGGGGCTGAGATGCCACCACCCTGGGGGGGCCAGGGGTCTCCCAGGACCCTGGGGGTGTCTCAGGGTGGGGGCAGTGAGCCCAAGCAGCATGGGAGGACTGTGTTGGGGGGTCTGCAGTGGGTAGGGGGTGCAGTGTATAGGAACTGCAGTGTTTGCACTAAGGGTGTGCACAGGGGATATAATGCGGGCACCAAGGGTATGTACAGGGGGATGCAGTGTGTAGGGGATGCAGCACATGCATCGAGAGTGTGTATAAGGGATGCAGTATGCATAGAGATGTGTATAGGGGAGACAGTATGTCAGAAATGCAGTATGTGCATCGAGTGTGGCACTATGTGGAGCAACTGGTGCTCCTCAGGGGTCAGTACTGGGACCAGCATTGTTTGACGTCTGTTGGCAACATGGAGAGTGGGATTGAGTGCACCCTCAGCAAGTCTGCTGACAACATCAAGCTGTGTGGAGCAGTCGACACGCTGGAGGGAAGGGATGGCATCCAGAGTGACCTGGACAGGCTTAGACGTGGGCCTGTGCAAACCTCATGAAGTTCAACACGGCCAAGTGCAAGGTCCTGCCCCTGGGTCAGGGCAATCCCAAGCACAAATATAGGCTGGGCGGAGAATAGATTGAGAGCAGCCCCGAGGAAAAGGACTTGGGGGTGTTGATAGGTAAGAAACTCAACATGACCCAGCAATGTGCACTCACAGCCCAGAAACCCAACCACATCCTGGGCTGCATCAAAAGCAGTGTGGCCAGCAGGGCGAGGAAGGTGATTCTGCCCCTCTGCTCCGCTCTCAGGAGACCTCACCTGGAGTACTGCATCCAGCCTTGGAGTCCCCAACATAAGAAGGGAATGGACTTGTTGGAGCGAGTCCAGAGGAGGGCCACGAAGATGATCAGGGGGCTGGAGCACCTCTGCTATGAGGACAGACTAGAGAGCTGGGGTTGTTCAGCCTGGAGAAGAGAAGGCTCCAGGGAGACCTTACAGCCCCTTCCAGTCCCTGAAGAGGGCCTACAGGAGAGATGGGGAGGGACTCTATATCAGGGAGTGTAACGATAGTACGAGGGGTAATGGTTTTAAGCTGAAAGAGGGGAGATTTAGATTAGATATTAGAAGAAATTCTTTACTGTGAGGGTGGCACAGGTTGCCCAGAGAAGCTGTGGATGCCCCATCCCTGGAAGTGTTCAAGGCCAGGCTGGATGGGGCTTTGAGCAACCCGGTCAGTGGGAGGTGTCCCTGCCCATGGCAGGGGATTTGGAACTGGATGAGCTTTACGGTCCCTTCCAACCCAAACCACTCCGAGTCCGTGATTCTACATGGAGGATGCAGTGTGAGCATTGAGGTATGTGTAAGGGCTGCAGTGCATGCACTGAGGTGGGTATAGGGGCCACAGGGTATGCTTTGTGGTGTGTATAAGGGCTGCAGTGTGTAGGGGATGCAGCATGCGGGGCCATCAGGAGCTGTACAGGGTGTGTGTCACCTGGGGGCAGTACCTGGGAAGGTCGGTGCACGTGTCGGAGGGTACACATGGGGAAGGGGTCTCACACATCGGGGTAAGGGACAGAAGGGGCCACGTGGATGCTCACAGCCTTGCATGGACACAGCTCAGCGTTGCAGCAAGAGGCACCTTCGGGCCCCCCATCCCACCTTGGTAGCTCAGCTGGGTCCCACCCCTCAGCACCCCAGACCCTGGGGATCCCCAACTGCTTTCAGGGTGGGGGGGCATATCCCCTATGGCGAGGAGCTGGCAGGAGTGTGGCTGTGCGAGGGGGCTGGGTGCAGCGGGTTTGGGGCAGGCATGGGGTTCGGCCGGCTCTGGGTGCTCCCTCCACTGGTTGCTGGCGGGGCTGGGGGCCGGCGGGCGAACAGGACGCCTGGGGAGCAAAAGCAAGGGGGTTAGGGCAAGCCCAGGGTTGGGGGCTCCGCTCTCCTGTCCCCCAGCACCCAGGTCAGACAGCTGGGACTACCACCTCTGGGGGCTCCAGCCCCCACCCCCCAGGATGTCCTCTCCATCACACTTGGTGCCTCCCCCAGCCCAGCCATCCCTGCCCTATGTGGGGCAGCCCCTAGGGTGGCCCAGGACCATTTGGTTGACAGGCCCGCCTGCTGATTAGCCCTGACCTTTCCAGCTTGTTAAATATTTAAGTCCTGAAAGAAAAGCCATTGGTTTTAATTGGGGGTGTCTCAGTGGGGCAGGCAGGGAACTAGGGGCATGGGGTGAGCTGCTTAGAGAGGCAGGTGCACGCCAGCACCCCAAAGGAGCCTCTGCCCTAGCAAAGCACCCCAACGTCTTCCCCTATGCCCAACACCATGCTCTGCAACCAGCCAACCCCCACACCCACCCAGGGACCCTCTGGGCACACTAGCATTAGGGTAACCCCAAATCCAATCCCTGCCTGCAGGACCCCATGGTGGGGGATGACCTCAGCTGTCTTTTTGCAATTCTCAGCCTGAGTCCACCCATCCGTCCATCCATCCGTCTATCCATCCGTCCATCCATCCACCTACCCACCCATCCATGCACCCATCCGCCTACCCCCCACTTCGGCCCTTCATTGCTACCTGCTGCTGGGGGACAATTTCCATCCTCGCTGGCCCCCTCCTTCTCCTGCCCCCTCTCCCCAGGCCCTGCCACTTCATTACGATGGATTTTATAGTAAAGACATCAGATTGAAGGAAGGACTTGCTGGCCAGGCAGTGGCTATAAGTTATTGGATTTCCCGGCCGCAATTACACGGGCCAAGCGGCCCTTCTATTTACCTGTGTAGACAACTCCATTTATTTCTATTGACATGTTGATACTGCTAATGCCGTTGGTGGACAGGTTCAATGCAGTCTCCTGTCTGTCATCTGGGGAAAGGAAATACCAATATGAGCATTAAGAGAAACAGAAACAAGAACCTGCCCGAGTGAGAGAAGCAGGGTTCTGGCCTCTCCAGTTGTTGCTGTTTCCTTCTGGGGTGCCAGGGGACGGGGTGACCCAAGCTGAGATGCTGCATCCCACTACCTCGGTTGGAGATCTTGACGTTCATGGGGAACTGGGAGGCCACAGCCAGGAGGTTGTGCTGCAGTGCATGTTGCACCAGCCGCTGCTGCTCCTCCACCGTCAGGGCCACTTTCTTCTCTGGGGGCTCTCCCGTCTCCAGCTTCTCCCGCAGCTGCTCCAGCACCGCTGCTTGCGAGGCTGCTGCTGCTTGGGCGGCTGCGAGGTGGTGGCCGGCCAGTCCCACTGGGATTGCGATGCGTCCCGGCACTGCTGCTGCCAGCACGCCGTCCTCTGCAATGACCGAGAGACCTCAGCAGGTCCCACCATCACCACCCCTTCTCACCATCCATCCCAGGAGCATGGGCAGGGCAGGCCACCAACTGCAGCATCTGGGTTTGGTCCTTATCCAAACCCAGGAGAAATAAACCTTTCTCAGTCCCAGAGAGGGACTAAAGGAACAAAATTGTTCCTATTTTCTCCAAGGAAAAGGGCAAGAGCAGACAGGGAACATCCCTGTTGCCAGAATAGTGTCCACCCCAGGGGAGAGATGCCAGACGTGGGGCAGACATGGTCCTCACCCACCTTTCTTAACAGTGTGCACTTGGCTGAGCTGGTTGCAGCTGTGCGCGGAGATGCTAAGAGCTGGCAGATGCATTTTGGGGGAGCCCAGCAGGGTGGGGGTGCCAGCTGGTGAGTAGTTGAAGAGCGTCGTGCCAAAAGTCTGCCTCCGTCCCTCCCGGCGGTTGCTGTCGATGGCAGCTTGGAGCTCCCCGGGAGAGCTGAGCGCCCGCTTCTCACATTCGTAGGGATACAGGTACTTCATGTATCTGCATGGGGAGAGAGCCAGGATGAGACCCAGCACCGCGCGCTCCCCAGCCAGCCCTGTGCTGAGCAGAAACCAGGGCGGGGATGGCACCTGGGAAGGGGCAGAGCCCTCCGTCCCCCTTTTGAGCACCGCATGTTGCACCCGGTGGGGGCTCTCGAACATCCAAGCCAGGAGGTGCCCCAGCGTGGGTGCCCCCCACCTGCTGCCACTGCCAGGCACTCACTGCGTGCGGAGGGTGAAGGCAGCGCTGGTGATGGAGGTAGGTAGGTTGAGGCCCTTGGTGATCTCCCGCCAGATCTTCTTGTTGATGACTTCGACCAGGCCACCCTTGTCCGTCACCAGTCGGTACAGCGTGTACAGGTCCAGCACTTGCTTGGCCATGATGGGGATGCGGTTCACGGGCGTCCCTTCCAGCGGCACATGGAGGGGAGATAAAAAATGTGGGATGAGCCCAGGGGGACTCTCACTCCTCGGGGACACAGCCCCCACCTTGTCCCCACCACCACTGCAGGTACCAGCTGCTTCCCAAGGGGAAGACATGTCTTTCTGTGCCCAGGTGAGCAGCCATGGGCACAGGGGATGCAGGCAGGACCCCAGGGTGCCTGGGAGAGCAGCGCTGTGTCCCTGAGCAGAGAAGACCCCAGCATGCTGGCACAGGGTCCCCATCGATGGAGCTGTTTGGTGGTGCCCTGTGTGCTCTCCGCTGGGATGTAGGGGCACGGTGGGATGGGCAAACAGCCTCCTCCATAGCCCCTTAGAGAGGGTCATCCCCATACAACTCTTAGAGCTCCCTATAGAGCATATCCCTCCTAAATGTCTCAGAGCATCCTAGAAGGACTCTTTCTGTAACCCCCCTTCAGAGGGGTTACAGAAAAAAGAGACCTACCCCCCACAAACTTTATAGAAGGACTCACCCTGTAACCCTCTCTGAAGAGGGACTCCCCCCAAACCCCTTCTGGAGGGACTCCCCCTAAAACCTCCCAGTGGAGAGGTCCTCTCTCTTAAAAATTGCCCCCAGAGTCCCTTAGAGGGGGACGTCCCCATGAACCCCCAGGGAGACTCCCCACCCCACAGATCCTCCCAGCAGCCCCCGACTGCTTAAAGGCCTTCAGTGTCCCCCCCGCAAGAGATCTGACCCCAAATCCCCTTCAAGTGAACCCCGTAGGGAGCCTGCCCCTGGCCCCCCAGCATCACCCCCCACATGGAGGCCATGGGGCACATGGGGTCACCAGGGCTCTGTGAGCCCAGCCTGGACCAGCACGGTCCCCACAGCCACCGTGTCTGGTTAAAACCCCCTCCCCACTTTGCCAGGACACCCAAATATCTCCAAAGCCTTGCTTTGCCCTATGGCACTTCAGAGCAATGGTCTGGGTAGTGGCTGGGGGCTGCAGCAGGGCAGAGGAGGGACGAGCATCCCATCCCATCTCATCCCGTTCTGTCCCACCCCACCCATATTTATTCCTCCTGCGGGGTGGCAGGGCACAGGCGCTATCGGAAAGCCATCCATTTGGCCGGGGAAGGCTGTCACGGCCGCGCTTCGCACCTCAAACAAAGCCGTCACTCACCGCCATCCTCCAGCATCCCTAATTTATGGCCCCGATATTGGCTCGGCTTCTTCACATAAGCCTGAAAAATGAGCTCTTTTTATTCCTTTACTGAGTTAATTTAACTTTTTTTTGTGTCTGTGTTGTTCGCCTGGTCAGGAAGGGGGAGAGGAGTTTATCCTCCTGGGAAAAAGGCAGAGATATCGACTTGATATCTGCCGGCGGTTGCTTGCTAACCCTGCTCGCAGCCCTGGGGGCTGCTGGCACTGGCCCCATCACCTCAGGGGGGCCCAATTCTAGGGCTCCCCATCTCCCCAACATGCCAATGCATTTGTGGGGTCTCAGCCCCCAATCAATGACTCATGGACTTCTTTTCTCTTCCCCCCACCCTGCACCCCAAGCTGTGGCAGCTAATGAAAGTGGATTGCCATTAATCTCAGGGCTGCACGGGGCGGGCAGTGGGTGCCCGTCCTGCTGACAAAGGGACCTGTCTGCATCCCAGCAGAGTGATGGCCCCAGCCCTGGACAGGGCGAGCGGCACAAAAGCCTGGGGAGGCGATGCGGCCATTGTGGAGCTGCAATTAGCTCCTTGATTAATTAATGGCCCCGTGTTATCGGCAGGGCCCTTGGCTCAGCAGGGGAGCAGGGAGGGGTCCTGTGGCCCCCCAGCGAGCAAAAGCAGAAATAGTCCCCCTGTGACCCAGCTCACCACTTTCGGGAGCGCCATGGAGGTTGGGGCACAGGGATGAGGTGCCTCACAGCCTGCACCCCATGTCTGATGGGGGTGATACCACCACCCCCATCTCATCCCTGCTCCCCCATATCCCTTCCAGCAGTTACCCACACCTGCCACTGGGCCTGTGTGTCCCTGCCCCGAGTTTCCCCCACCCGGGCTGTCCCCAGCCTGTATTTCAGCTCTGCTAATTCTCCACTTCACTGACAAATGCCCTGACAGACAGAGGGGGACACACAGCCCCTTTCAGTAGGGGCATCAATCCACCTCGGGGACGCAGGCTGGGGGTTGCAGCCCCCTGTCCGTGCACCCCCGGGTGCCTCAGCAGCATCAGTGCCGGTTCATGGGTGCTGCTTCTCAGCCGGCTCCCGATGACCCCCATAACGCGGTCCCTGCCCCGCGGCCCCCTGCTACTCTTTGCTACCTGGATCCAAAATCCCCCACTCCTCCAACAGGCGCACTCACGTCTGCATCTGCACACCCACACACCCACACCCATACACCCGCACCTATACAGCCGGACTGCTGTACCTACACACCCGCCTGCCCTTCCCGGGCAGATGCCACCCATTCAAGGGAGGCGTGTGATGGAGAGGACAGGAGCAGGATGGCCGGACAGGGAGCAGCGTTGGCAGGGAAGCGTCAGGCTCCCTCCCTCCTCCCTGCACCACCAAGCGCTTGGTTAATTAGCCCCGGCCCCAATGGCGAGGGAGTTAATTAGCTCTGGAGAGAGAGATAATGAAGCTGTGGAACAGCCCATGCATCTTGCGGCTGATGGATGCTGGGGGGCCAAGGCAGCGCTGATACTCCCACTCAATCCCCGCAGCCCCGCACTAGGGACACGGGGACCATGGGGCACCCTTGGGATACCATCCAGTTCTCAACCCACCTCCACTGGGCTCCAGTGTGAGCCCCACGGCTGGGCCACCCCCTGGCAGCACAGCCCTGAGTGAAACGAGTTTGTGGGGTCTCAGCACAGCCCAAAAGTTGATCACTGCTGCCCCACAGGCAGGTGGGCACCCTCACCACCCTTCCCATGGGCATGGCTTGGGGGCAACTGTCCCTTTCTGCCCACCCTCACTCCACACGTGGCCAGCCCCGATGCTCCTGCACATCCCCCCCAGCCTTCCCCCGTTAATTAGCTCGGCATTAACCTCTGCCTGGGGTTTACTGGCTATTGAGCGGCATGTTCATTAATCCACACACCAGCAAAAGGCTCTAATTAATACGGCCGGCCACACGCCCGCACTCGGCAACTTTTAATTGTTGCAGGACGGGCTGGGGAGGGCGAAGGTTAAAGCATTTATCGAGTCCCCAGGAGCCGGCTCGGCCCCCCATGCCGATAGCAAAGATTTCCGATGCAGCCTGACCGGCTGGTGAGCCCTTAACCCCTGGGCGCCCAGAGCTGCCCGGACTGCTGATCCCATCCTGCCGGCATCAGCATCGCTAAGAGGTGCCGGTAACGGGCATCCTCACTGGGCACTGCTAATGAGGAGAGCTAATGGGTATTGCTAATAGGCGATCCTAATGGGCACTGGCAAGGGCATCCCCACCAGGCATCTCTAAAAGGCCCTGCAAACGGGCACTGTTAATGGGCATCATTAACGGGTTTTGCTAACGGTTGTCACCAAGGGGTACGCTAATGGACACCCCCACCGGGCACTGCTAGTGAGCATCCCTGCCGGGCATCGCTAATGGGCATGGCTAACAAGCATGGGCGATGGGCATCACCACCAGCCACATCTTGGGTGTCACAGGGGAGCTGCTCTGGCCAGCAGGTACCCCATGGCGGGGTCAGCCTGGGGCAATGGGGGCAAATCTGCAGAGTGTGGGTTTATGCATGTGGGGGACAAGGTCTGCAGGACCTGCCTGGGGGGATTGTACAGACCCGCAGCAGCTCGGTGCCTAAGTGGACCCTGCTGTGAGCCCCTCCAGGCAGCTGGGGTGGGGTGCCAGGGGCGCCCACCCCAACCACCCACCTTTACCTCTCTTCTGCATGAAACCGAAGAGGTCGTCCAGGAATTCCTTGCGTTTCGGGTCCTCGTCCAGTTCATAGAGCTGGGGGCAGGAGAGAGAGGGGTCAGTGCTGCGGGCACACACGAGGCGGAGGGGGGCAGTGGCAGGGGCAGGGGACCCTGCCTGTGCCAGGGCCCGGCATCACCCCTGGCCTCACCTGCCTGCTCTGACAGCAATGAGAGGCTCTCCCAGCCCCACGGACAAGACCCCCAGGTGCACCCTCCATGCTGACAGCGCTGGGCTCTCCCCATGCCTGAGGGCTGGCATGGGCTCCCCACACACCACTGACTATTTGGCTCCCTTGCTGCTGGGATGCTGCATCTGTGCCTCAGCTTCCCTGCCCCCCACCTCCCTAGGTGGAGGGATGACAGTGTTTCAGCCTGGAAAGATGATGCCAATGCAGAAGGGGCAGCAGCAAATCCCAGGCCCCCAGGCAGGTCCCTGGGATGGGGATGCTCAGATCTGCTCTGGCCCAGTGGCCTCCAGGCACTGCCCAGGGCAGGTGTTCACCCAGGTCACAGCACGGAACCAGCATCCTCATCCGCAGGGACATGCATCCACCTGCGCAGCAGAGATGCCGGTCCCGTCCCGGGGCAGGGCGAGCTGGCAGGACCACGGTGCTGGCTGCTGCCGACAGAGCTGCAAGTGCCGGGGCTGCCCCACTCCACCAGGGTGACAGGGCTATCGACAACCTGATAAGCACGGCCGGAGCTGTGTCACTGTGAGACAGGGCCTGATCGATGGCCAAGGACAGCGTGAGGCACCTCGGCGAAGGGACATGCTGCCAAGTGGTCCTCCCTCAGTGGGGTGTGGGGACCCCAAAGCCATCTCCCCTGGCCAGGCATGGGGACCCCAAATCCATCTTCCTTGGCCAGGCACGGGGACCCCAAGTCCACCTTCCTTGGCTGTGCACGGGGACCAGGGTGTGAGCACGGCACTGAGACATCCCTGCAAGGCACAAGGACTTCCCGCAGTGGGTGCAAAGCCAGATGTCCGTGCACTGTGTGCAAGTGCATGAGCACAAAACAGTGGGTGCAGCGCCCTGTGTGCCCCAACACTGGTCCTCGTGTGTCCCAGCAAGTTTGTGGGTGCACTGACACGTATGTGAGCCAGTGACCGTGCACGTGGTTGCACAGGTGCGCACATACGGCTGTGAGGGTACTTCTGTGTGTTGGTCCGGATGCACGGATGCAGTCCCCTGGGCTGAGCTGAGGGACGGGGCACGGGGGCGAGTGCAGCCCCGACACCAGGGGCACGAAGCGCCGGCTCCGTGCGAAAGCCAGGGCTCGCCTGATTCCAGCACAGCGCCTGGGTGACCATGACAAATTGGAGCCCACCAGATCGATGGCCCAGCAGTAAAAGTCAGAGCACACGAAGGAAAAATTAGCACCAATCGAAGACGCTATAGACACCAATTCCTCCCTGCGAGCCTGGTAAGAATTTAAAGCCATTGAAAAGAAACAAAACTCAGCAGTCCAGAATGGATTTCCAAAACATATACAAAGAAATGCAAGCTGGAAAACAAAGTCAGGCACAAAATAGAGTCGTTTAAAAAACAATTGTGCTGGGAAAGGCTGTTAAAAAACAATAGAAAGGGAGCCCCCCCCGCTCCGTCCACACAGCACATCATTCACCGGGCAGATAAAGAGAGCTGGACTCCGCAGATGTGGGGATGGGGGGATGTGACGGGGACACATGAATGCAGGGATATGGGGATACAGGGATGCAGGGACATGGGAATGTAGGGATATGAGGATGCAGGAACTTGGGGGACATGAAGATGTGGGGATGCAGGGATGGTGGGACATGGGGACACACTGGGATGCAGGGATGCTCCTACGGACACCCCACGTTCCCATCACCGCACAGACACATCTAACACAGTCTCTCATTTAACCCATGGGCGCCCGCCGCCTGTCCCTTATCTAGCAGATGGGTGCTAACTGCCTGTCCCTAACCCCGACTAGGGGCGCTACTCCCTGTCTCACATCGCACCCAGGGGTGCCGACTGCCCATCTCCAAGCCGCTCCATGGAGCTCCATCCTTGCCCCTTCCTTGCTCTCTGGGTGCCACTTGGCCATCCCCTCCTTGCGGTGGGGTGCTCTTGGGGTGCCCTGACACACGGGTGCCAGCACCCTGTCCCTCCCCTCCACCACGGTGCTACCTGCCCTGCTCTGTGCCCTCTCTCCATCTCCTGCCGTTTCCCAGGAGCTCCTCAAGCCATCGATTACAGTAACTAGGTCAGAGCAGAGCTCCGGGAGGGGCTGCTTTGATTTCTGTCCTGGGGAGGCTGTGTGAGCCAGGCTTTGCCTGCGTTCCCCTGCCTGTCCCTGCCTGCAGCACAGCTCCGACCCCCACCGCTCCAGACCGAACCCTCTTCCACTCCCTGCCATCTCCTGGCTTGTCAAAGCAGGAGCAAACCCCACAAAACCAGCAATCGCTGACCACCCCATCATCTTCCCGGGGGGGACAACTCAGCGGGTGGGGGGGCTCCTGCATCCTGCACCCACAGCTCCGCTGGGCCCCCGGGTGCTGCTCACGCTTCTGCTCACACCAAGGCAGGCAGGATCCCACCCGACACGTGCCGCCACCGCCTCCAGCCCCCGAAACAGGTGTGACCTCCAAGCGTTGGGATCTATTTTTCCGCCATTTATTAACCTCTAACCTTTTATCTGTGGGGCACACAGATGCAAAAACACATTACATCAAACGGGGAGCAAAGGTCGGCTTTTAAGTGGAGATGAGAGTGGAGCCGAGTAACAGGGGATGCGTCGGGCGTCCCATGAGATTTGGGGGTGCTCAGGCTGCAGAGGAAGTGGTTTTGGGGGGTATTCTTGCTGATGGGGGGGCAGGCTGGGTCCCAGCCATGGCACCTGGGATCCAGGTGCCGCAGGTTCACAGGGGTGCCGTGGGGTGGCATGGGTGGTGGTCTGCTACAGCCTCCAGGCGTGGAGGGACACGCAGACACCCTGAGGACCCTTCCCTGAGGAAGGAGCCAGCTCCATCCCCTACCCAGGGCACCTCACCCCAACACTCACCCTCTTCCTCCTGCAGGGTGGTCCCCTCCCGCCTCGCCTGGGGACCGACCATCTACGTGGCAGATCACAACCCCCCAGGGTCATACACAATCCCTCTGGGGACACACACACCTCTCGTGAGTGTACACAACCCCACACGGGTGTGCACAAGCCCACGCAAGCACACACGATGCTACCCAGGCACGACCCTGCATTGGTGTGTACCACCCCTGCACGGGCATGCTGAACGTCACGTGAGTGCGCACAGCCCCCCGCACACACCCCCAGAGCCTGCACAGGCACACACATACAACTGTGTATGTCCGGATATGCACAGCCTCCTACGGGCAGGCACAACCCCAGGTGAGAGCGCACAGCCCTTCATGGGTGTGCACAACTCTGCTTGAGCTTGCACAAGCCCGTACGTGCATGCACAGCCCTGCACGGGCACGCACCCCAGATGCGCACGCACAACCCCACACAAGCACTCACAACCCCAGATGGCCAGGCACAACCCCATATATACGCATGCACAACCCCATACAGACAAGCACAACCCTAGATGGGCACTCACAACCCCAGACTGCAGCACACAAAACTATACGGGCACTCACAACCCTATATATATGCATGCACAACCCCGTACAGACAAGCACAACCCCAGATGGGCACTCACATCCCCAGATGGGCACTCACAACCCTAGACAGCACTCACAACCCCGTACCTATGCCTGCACAACCTCATACAGACAAGCACAACCCCAGACAGGCACTCACAACCCCAGATGGGCACTCACAACCCTATATGTATGCCTGCACAGCCCCGTATAGACA
Organism: Chroicocephalus ridibundus; assembly: GCF_963924245.1. Taxonomy (NCBI): domain Eukaryota; kingdom Metazoa; phylum Chordata; class Aves; order Charadriiformes; family Laridae; genus Chroicocephalus; species Chroicocephalus ridibundus. The sequence goes on along the minus strand of NC_086316.1, from coordinate 76,520,097 downwards.
AGCACGACCCCAGATGGGCAGGCACAACCCCAGACCGGAGCGCACAACCCCAGACCGGAGCACACAACCTTACACGGGCACTCACAACCCTCTATATATGCATGCACAACCCCAGACGGGCACGCACAACCCCAGACCGCAGCGCACAACCCCAGACGGGCACGCACAACCCCAGACCGCAGCGCACAACCCCAGACGGGCACGCACAGCCCCATACGGGCATGCACAGCCCCAGATGGGTATGCATGACTCTCGGCAGGCACCCTCCCCCCGGGCTGGACACTCCCCGACCCCGCAGGGGCACACGCACCCCCTCTAGGGCATCCCCCCTCCCGCCCCCCCTCCGCCCCCCCCCGCGGCAGAGCAGCCGGGCCGGCCTTGCCCGGGGGCAGTTGTGCAATGTGAGCGGCGGCTCCTGCTTGCGGTGACCTATGAGCAAGGACCCTTTTAATCGTGTTTGTATTGATATAATTAGTAACTCATTTAACGCCATCGATGTAACTATATTCCTCTATAAACAGAAGTATTAAACTGTCAAGCCCGGGGATCGATACCCCACCGGTGCGCAGCGCAGCTCTGCTCTGCCGACCTCGGAGACCCCATCCACCGTGCTTGGCCCCCACAAATGCCGTGGCACCCCCAGCACCCCCCCACCTCTGCCCGGCTCTGCTTCTTGGGTGCCGATGCAGGGCCAGAGCGGGGTGTCCTTGTCCCCACCCCTCCCCGGGTGCAGCTCCGGGGACTCTGCTCCCTCCCGTCATCCCATTGCCATGGCGACGTCTTTATTCCTTAAGGGATGGGGATAACGGGGCTTACTGGGCAGGTTAAAGGTCAGTGGGTCGAACATGGTTTATTAAAGGGATGCGAATAGACCTTGTGCATCCCCCTCCTCCTCAACGCAATTAAATAACATCGTTAGCACCTCTCACTGAGCCGGGGGATGCCACTTCTGGAGATGGGGGAACTTGTAGGGCTGGAGCTGGGGTCCCTGGCAACCTTAGCACAGCTGACCCCCGGCACAGAGGAAGGATGCGGTGAGGTGCTAAGCCACCCCCCAGGTACCTCCTGCTGCCCTGCTTCGGTGAGCCACCCCCATGGACCCGCCAGAGCCCTGCTGCCAAGGGAAGCGACAGCATCAGGACTCCCCACAGCCCCGACTCAGCTGCCACCTCCTGCTGGCAGCAAGGGCTCAGATCGGCAACCAGGATTTAATCCACTTAATACGAGTCGTATCGATCCCAGACCCTGCTCGGCTCCCCCCTGCCAACCCCTTCCCCCCCACCCCCCCAACCTCGAGCCGCTTAATATGCACTGCATTGATTAGCCGCACTGCTAATTTTTCCATCTGGCCGCTGTTCACGCAGGGAGCTCAGGCGATGCTCATCCCCATGCACCCCCCACAGCCCCCTGGGGTGCAGCTGCACGCCACGGGTGGCCGACCGCTGACAGGCTATTTTGGGGTCCTTGCACCCCTCTGGACCAGCACTGTCGCCTCGGAGCTGGGGGGGGTGCTGGCTCTTTCCGTGATGTATGGCCAAGCACTCAGAAACAGGGGCGTCCCCCCTCTGTGTCCTGATGGCATAAGGGGGGGACAGGAAAGCCATCAGTGCCTCAGTTTACCCTGCAGGCTTGCAACCACAGGAACTGGCTATTCCTAGTTGATGCCTGTGCACCTCCCCCCCCAGCAAGGACCCCAACAGTGTCCATGGTCAGAGCCCCTCCAGCGTCCCCCGAGCCATGGGGCACACACAAAGGAGCCGAGGGCTTGCAGGCTTCCCCCCCCAACCCCATTGCCAAAGCTGGGGGGCAGCTCACTCCCCGCCGGGCACAAACCACCCCCTGACCTTGCAAGCCAACACTCGCCTCCGCCACCAGTCGTTAATAAGTTAATGGTTACGGGATGGCTTTGCCCAGACGCCGGCTGCTTTCTGAGGCGCTGCCGTCTCCTGCAGCGGGGGGGCTGCTTCCCTGACCCCACAGCCCCGATGGGCTGCGGGGCGCTCGCTCACCCCAACACCCCCAGCCTCAGCGATCACCCCACCGGTGTGTCCGGACACCCCCACCCAGAGCCCTCCCCCAGCGCTGGGGCTCCCCCCGCAAAGCCTTTCATCATGCTTAATATTTAACGGTGCTTTATAGAGCAGCAGGTTTAATCAGCGCTGATAATGCGGCGGATCCAGCAGGTCATTAAAACCCCGCTCCCCGCATCGGCGGGCGCCGCCGCTCCCGGGAGAGCTGCCTGCTGCAAACATTAACCCGGCTTCACGCAAGGTGAGGGACTGTTTGCTGGCGGTGCTGGCCTTGGGACGGCAGCCCCCCCAACCCTCTGCCCCGTCTCAGGGTGAAGGGAGGGCTTACGGGGTCCCCAGCTTTCTCCTCAACCCATTTTATAGGAGGGGAAACTGAGGCACGGGGCGCTGGCGTGGCTCCCAAAAGGTTGGAGTTGGAGGAAATGTGCTGCATGGTGCCACCGCCGGCACCATCTGTGTCACCAACCCACCATCCGTCCTACATCCGTCTGTCTGGGGGCTGCGGCGCAGCCGGGGTGTCCCGGCTCCCGGTGAGCGCGCGTCCCCCACGCTCGGCCCCTTGTTACTCTTTCATGGCTGAGCAGGCAGGGAGTCAATGAGGGGATTTGTTCGGGTTAACCTCCCTGACCTGCCGGCACTTGCCACGCTGCTGCCTCCCTCTCCATCCTTGCTTTCCTCCATCCCTGCCTCCCCCTCCACCCCTGCTTCCCCCTCCGTCCTTGCTTTCCTCCATCCCTGCCTCCCCCTCCACCCCTCCTTCCCCGTCCGTCCTTGCTTTCCTCTCCATCCCTGCCTCCTCCTCCATCCTTACCTCCCCCTCAACCCCTCCGAGGGTGACTGGAGCCTGGGGACACCTCTCTAGTGCTGGCATCACCTCAGGTGTCCCCCGAGAGATATGCACACCCACTATATGTGCATAGGTGTGCACACGGGGCGTGTGCTTGCACACCGGAGGGGTCTGTTCATGCACACACCCGCTATAGGGCTGTGTGAGTATGGGGGTGCGCACCTAGGGGGGCTATGCGCACAACTGGGATCCATAGTGTGTGCTCAGTGACCTCCACCCCCATCACTTCCAGCCCCATCCCTTTCCTCTGGTCACTTTGAAGGGATGATGGGGGAGAAAGGGCTGGTGGAACCCCTGCACTGGAGACCCTGGCCCGTGCCACCGCTGCCAGAAGAGCCACACGCCTGAGCAGAAAAGGCGTCTGGGGCTGGTGCTCACTCCCACCCCGCCACTGGACACGGGACCCAGCATGGAGCAGCTACAAGCTGCAGCCCACAGCAGGGAAACATGGCACTGCCAACGTGGGCATTCCCCGGTGTGTGCCCTGTGCCCCAGGGGACAGGTCTCTACAAGCCCCCATGTATAACGCCCGGCTCGCCCTGTGCATATCACAGACCCGCACCCTCACACACCCCCCGGCTGGCTCTGCACCTGCGCACATTGTGTGCATGCTCTCCCGGCGTACGCTCACCTCCAGACACGCTCTCCTTGGGCAAACACCCCCCCCGCGCACACTCACACAGCCCCTATACATGCTCTCCCTCTGCACACACAACCCCCCCGGGCACACTCATACATGGCCCTATACGCTCTTCTTGCGCACACACGCTCCCGGTGTACATTCATCCGTCCCCCTTACACACCTTCCCTGTGCACGCTCACACCCCCCGATACCCACTCTCCTTTTGCACACACATTCCGTGCACGCTCACACCCCCCGATACCCACTCTCCTTTTGCACACACGTGCTGTGCACACACCCCCCCCACACGCGCCCTGTGCACACACACACACCTGCCGCGCAGGCTCACACATCCCCCACGCATTGCCCCTGTGCCCACAACCGCATCCTGCGCACGCTCACGCAAACCCCACGCACACTTTTCTTGCACCCCCCCCCCACCACCTTGTGCGTGCTCACGCGTTCCCTGAGCTCACTCCCACACCCCCACACAGCAGCAAAACCCCAGGGGCACCCCCGTGGGACCAGATCCCCCCTCCCTGCCGCAGCCCTGCCCAGCCTGCTGCCTGCACAGGGGATTTACCTCCGTTATTAACCCAATTAGTGGATTAGCAGAGGCCCAAGTTCACAAGGTGGGTGCCCCCCTGCCCCCCCAGACTCCTCACTCACATCTGATTCCAGGGCAGCAGCCGGGGAGGGGCTCCTGCCGGCACTCCTTTCCTGCCTGCAGCACCTTTATTCTCACACCCTCGATTATTTTTTGAACCTCCTCTTTGGAGCCCCCGATCCCAAGCCCCCAGGTTGGGAGATGGTGTTATGGCAGCCGCCGAGGCTCTCAGCATCCCCTGGACTGTAGTGAGGCTGGGAAGGGCCCTGGGGGGCAGCAGGGGGAGCAGGGGGCTGGCACCCACCAGGACTGCTCAGCACCATGGGCTGGGGCAAGGGGGAGGCACAGGGGTGGCTGTGGAGGGGGCTCAGCGCCCAAACCCTGCCCCAAACACCCATAGGTCTACACGGATCCATACATGGAGACACTGGTCCATGCAGGCATAGGAGTGCCCATACATGCTGGGACACTACACATGTCCCTGTACATACACACAGGTGTGTTCAGACACATGCGGGCACACACATGGTGCCAAACACACCCCTAGACACACATACACATGGGTCCATACACACCTGGGCACTCATATATGTCAGTAAATACATACCATCACTCAGATGGGTTCATACTCACTTGGGGTCTTATACGGATCCATACACACACATAGGGTCCCCCAGGGATCCCTACACACACGGGCGCTCGTACGGGTGCACACACATGCATCAACACTCACAGGGGTTCAGACACCCACGGGCATACCCCTGCACTTATATAGGCATTTATACAGATCCATACACTTATGCTGGTCCATATGCACACAGACACGCAGAACACCTCCATAGGCACTCCCAGCCGTACCCCAGCAGCCCCCGGCTCCTGCCCTGTGTCCCCTCACTCCTGCCGGAGCTGCCAGAGCTGCTGCCGATGGGGACTAGCGTGCTGACCCTTGCCGCCTCCCGGCTGCAGGTGGTCCTGGCCCCAGGGCAGAGCTCTGCCCGCAGGTTTGACAGTGACAAATCTCCAGGCAGTTGCAGCCCGGAGCAAACACCACGTCCATCCGCCCGCCCCCACTGCTGCAGTGTAACCAGAGACCCTCTAATTTAGCCCCAGGAGCCCTGCGGTTGTTATTGCTGCACCTGGGTTAAAGATGCACTGGAGGCAGGGGCTGGGGCAGGGAGACCACCTCCCTCTCCTCGGGATCCCCCTCTTGAGCTGCCTCTGCCACTCCAACCCCGCAGGTGAAAGCAATGGGGACAGAGGCACTGTATGGCCCTGCCCACCCCATTTTGGGATGACCCCGAGGCATGGCTAGGGGAACCGATGGACCAGGGTGTCGGTGGGAGGGAGGGCTGCAGCCAACTCAGAGCACTTTCCTCCAGGCTTTGAGATGTGAGCACATCCATTCATGGCCGGTGAGCCCCCCCAAAATGCATGGAAAGGGTAGGCAGGTACAAGAGGTGACTACCAGCGCCAGATGGGGCAGGAGCAGCACCACAGCAGGAGGAATGGCCGGACCAGGGATGGCTGTGGATGATGGCAAACAGCTGCTGGCAAAGCAAGCCATCCCTGAATTGACTGCGGAGGCTACCAGACACCCGAGAGTTCCCAAAAGGCCAACTGGTGCTGACCCCCCCACACCCCGGGGGCTCCTGGGCTGGGAGAAAGGAGCTTTGGGAGCTCCTGATCCCCTCACCCACAACTGGACGGGTCTGAATGTGCTGGTGGTCTCCTGGCAGGGAGGGCATCCTCCTGCCAGCAAACACTCTGCTGCTGGAGAGCTGGGCTCAAAATCCAGACATTTTAGTTCCTCCTGACAGGGTTCTTCCCACATGGCCACCTCCAGGAAGAGCTGGGGGATGGAGAGGGAAGCCCTGGCTCCTGGCATTGCTCTTCCATTGCTTGGAGGAAACCAGGGCACCCGTCTCCACGTTTATGCGTGGCTCCCTGCAGACAAAAGCTGAATTCACGGGGCTGATCAGGCACCAGCAATGCCAGGCTCTTCCCTCCAAGCCAAATGCGTGATGCAGCACTGCAGCATTGCAACTTGGTGGCGTCCCCGTCCCCAGGAAAGGGGAGGCTCACGGGCAGCACATGGTCAGATCCTGCTCGGTGCCCCCAGCCCGCGGCCGGGGCTGCCTCGGGGTGCTGGATGCAGGAGACCTCCCGGACCTTTGCCCAGGTCTCTATCCATATGGCCTTATCAAGTGTACATAGACCGGCGCCGGGGGCTGATGCAAGAGGGAGGCGTGAGGGGGTCTCACAACCTCGTAACATCGGAGTGTCCCTCCCAGATCAGAGCAAAGGTCCCATCAGTCCCCCCAAACTGGCGCCTTGAGAAACATATAAAACCAGGGCAAACACATGGGAAATGCTCCCCTAGGTGACGCGGCATTTGCCTCATTAACCCTCAGTGGGTTTCTCCACAGCAATCTCATCCTTTGCTCCCATTTTTAGCACCACTGTGCTGCATGGAAACCCCCCCGCAGCTGGTCCTGCACCCCTTTCCCACCTCATCCCCATCAGGGCCCCCTCCTCGCTGCAGAGAGCCAGGGAAGTGGCTCCCAGCACCCCCTCCACAAACCAGCCTGGATTTGGTGGTCCACGTTCACTTAGCCATCCTCCCCACCCAAGAGGATGACAGCAAGGACAGACCCTGAGACCCGTCCTAGGTGATGCCAGCAGTGGCATGCCGGCACGGAGCAGCTTCAAGCACGGGGTCCTGGTGCGAAACACAGCCCCAGCCCCAGCCACCACAGTGTCTCTCCCTGGCCTCCAGGACCCCCAAGCCCACACTGCTGGTGCTCTGGCAGCTTGTGAGCAGGCACACGCTGTCCTCTGTGCCCCACAGTATCACAGCCCAGCCCCTGGGAAACCTCCAAAAGCCGGATCACAGCCCCTGCCGAGAGCGGAGAACCTGTTCCCCAGGCTGGACGAGACACAGCCCTGCAGCCTGGGGAGGGCCCGGGGCGGGGGGGACACACACGTCCCTGCCAGGCAGGGGTATGTCCCCTCCCAGGTGGGGGCACATCCCCTCCCCGATGATCACAGGGGAGGGACAAGAGTGACAGCCACCCTGCAGACCCTGGGGCAAGCCAGCACTTCAGCCTGCCCCAAACAGGGCAGCACCACGCAGAGCAGGGCTGGTCCCAGTAACTCCTTTCCCCTCTCCGTTTCTCATCCCGAATAAGCTACACAGAGGCAATCTGTCCCCATGTCCCTGTGTATCCAGGGAGCACTGAACATAAGGGACATCCCACTGTCCCTTGGGCTGGCCAGGACATGCCACCAGGTGTGAAACCCATGTGTGGGTCTCTGAAGCAGGGATCCATCACCTTTCCAATCAGGGTTGGAGAAAAAAGAGAGCAAGTAAGAAGGAGCTCTCACCCTGGGAAGCAGTGACAGGATTTAACCCTCCACACCAACCTCCCCTGACATACATCTCACGGTATTCACACCGCGCTGCCAGCTTTGCTCCTGCCGCGCTTGCGGAGCCCCAGCCAGGGGCAGGGTGTGGGGCTGAAGGACGAGAAATGCCGGGGATGCTTTCCCTGTGTAAAGCCTCCCCAGGCCAGGGAGGGAGGAGCTGCTTCCCACCTCCCAGCTGACCCCAGGAACCGGACAGTCAGCCTTTTTCTGCGTGGCAGGGTGTAACGCAACACTTCCCGGACGAGATATTCAGCCTATGCAGCTCACCCACCCTGGCGATCCCCGGGTTGCTTTTGAGGCAGTGTCTGGCGCTGGCTGCCTCCCTGGACATGGCCATGGGTCACACGCTGCCGGTGCCCTGCCTGCACCCATACCTACTGCCTTGCAGGCAGGCACTCAGGGGGTGAGCCCTGGCCCCTCCAAATAATGCCACGTTGTGCAATCTCAAAACAGAAAAGGCAGCGGCATCGTCCCATGGCACCTGAAAGTAAGGTCCCTGCTGCTGTCCCCATCCCCTCCTACCAGAGCCACTGTGGATGAGCCACTAAGTCCCCTTGTCCCACTGTCTCTTGAGCAGTGCCATACTAAAAAGCCACACACCAGCGGTACCGGGACATCTCTGCACTCTGCACACTCCTTCCCCTCACTACATCCTCCCTGTCACACAGCCTGCCACCAGCGTCACCCCTCCCCCCCCCCCAATGAAGCTGAGCACACAGGGAGCGCAGACCTGACCTGGCGCTGTGCAGTCCACACTCACACTCACACCCACGCACAGAGCGGCACGTGCTGCGTGCAAACCAGAGTGTGCACAACCCAGCACGGATGGGACCCACACATGCTAAATACAGAAAGGCCTTTCCTCCATCCTATGCACGAGCCCCAGGAGCCCTGTCCCTGTGCCAGATCTCTGTGGCACAGGGGTCTCCCCACATGCCCACCAGGAATGAGGCGACAGGATCGACGCGCTGCTCCCTCCAGCCGATGTAGGAAATCAAAGAACCGCATTGACCAGCCGTAATACACCCTGGCTGTTGCGGAGACGCGGGGGAGCTCGGCTCTGTGGCCCGCTGGCTCCTTGAGGTGACCACACACCTGAGCTCTCACCCTTGTCCATCCCCACAAAACCTCCACGGACAAGGATCACCCCGTTTTGCCCATCACAAAAAGCACCACGGATGCAGCATGCATAGGTTGGGACAGGCACAGGGAGGTGCCCAGACAGTGGGCACCCCGTCATGCCGTGGGGCCTGGGGACAGGCATAGGGCACATGGGGGAGATGGGGGACATGAGGCAGGAGTGGGATGGGGCTTGGTGGCAGGGAGATGGGGAGCACATGAGGATGCCTGTTGGGGTGGGACAATGTCAGGGACAAGGGCAGTGAGGAGCATTTGGGGGTAGCCACTTGCAGCAGGATAGGGCTCTGGTCCAGGGGTGCCGGTTTGCACTGACTGTGCTTATCTGGGATGTGGTTTGGGAGCAGCGAGGGGGGGACTGGGAGTTCCCATTTAGGGTGGCATGGCAATAATGTTTGGGGATAACGGGGGTACTGGGAATGTCTGCTTGGGGTGGGACTGGGATGAGGCTTGGGGCAGTGGGGTTCCCCATTTAGGGTGAGATGCGGACAGCGTTTGCGGGCAGTGGAGGGCATAAGCAGAGTCCATTCAGGGAGGGCTGAACCCCGAGACTGGGGGCCGTGGGGTGATGCTGGGGATGCCCACTGCCAGCCGGTGCCGGTGTGCGGGTGCAGCGGATGCCTCCTACCTGCTTGAACTGCTCCTCGTAGGTCCACTCGTGGTGCGGGGGGGGCGGCGGGTCGCGGGGCTCCCCTTCTTCCTCCTCCTCCTCCTCTTCCTCCTCCTCCTCCTCCTCCTCTGCCTCCTCCTCCTCCTCCGCCGTGGCGGGCGGCGGGCGCGGGCCGGGGGCCGGGCGGCGGCGAGGAGCGGCGGGGGGTGGCCCGGGGCCGGGGCCGGGCTCGGCCGGGGGCCGTCGGGGAGCGCCGTCGGGGCCGCGGGCCAGGCGGGCCGCCTGCTGCCGCTGCAGGCTCTCCATCACCGCCGCCAAGCGCAGCCCCCCCGCCGCCCCCGGCCCCCGCGGCGGGGCGGCCGGCTGCGGGCACAGGGCACGGCCTCAGCGCCGCCGCCGCCGCCAGAGGAGGAGGAGGAGGAGGAGGGAAGGGGAAGGAGCACCCCCCTCACACACCCCACCCGCTCTTCCCCCAGCTCCCGAGGGCCCTGCCCAAAAGTTGGCCGCGGAGCCGCCGCGGCACCGGGCGCGGCACCCGCTGCCGGAGGGGCTGCCTCCCCCGCCGGGACCACCCGGCACCTCCCCCGCTCACACACGGCTCCCTGCCCTACCGGGGACCCGGGACCTCCGGGACCTCATCCCCGCTGCTGCGGGGGACGCCCTCCCCCCTCCCACCGGGGACAGGTCCGACCTGGGACGCCCGTCGCCGTCTTGCCGGGACCCCCCACTCCCCGTCGGTCCGCTGGGACCGTGTCCTGCTGGGATCCCCCGGCCCCGGTCCCACCGGGGACCGCGTCTTAGCGGGGACCCCCTCTCCGGTCTCACCAGGGACCTCCGTCCCACCGGGGACCATCTCCTACCGAGCCCCCCCGCCCCAGCCCCGCCGAGGACCCCATCCCAGTCCCGCCGGAGATCCCCCCTCGGTCCCACCGGGCGCCCCGTCTTCCCGGGACCCTCCTCCCGCTCCCACCGGGGACCCCCATCCCGCTCCCTGTCCGACCCTGTCCCACCGGGGGTGCCCCCCACACCGCTCCCACCGTGCACCCCCGCGCTACCGGGGCCCCTCCGCCCCGTCCCGTCGCGGTGCGGCCGCGCCGGCCCTCACCAGGGCGGGTTTGGCCGCCAGGCTGGGGTTTTCCACCATGCCGCCGGCTCCGAGCGCCGCCCGGGGCTCGCCCCGCCGTCCCGGGGGGCACGGCCGGCTGCTCCGCCCGGTCCCGGCCCGCCGCTCACATGGCGCCGCGCCCGCCGATATTTCTTTTATTCCGCAGCAGATGAGGGTGGGTGGGATTTTTTCCCTCTTTTCTTTCTTTCTCTCTTTCTTACCTTTTTTTTTTTTACCTTTTTTTTTTTTTTTTTTTTTTTTTTTGCAACAAGTGGCAGGCAGGCAGCAACACCCCTCCCCGCTCCCATTTGCTAGCGCACGTCAAGGGAGTCATCCGGGGAGGGCCGGGCTTGCGGTAGCCCCGGGGGATTCGCCCCGGGACTGGCCCGCCGAGAGCCGGTCCGGGGCCGCCTTGCTCGGGGTGGCGGGAGGGGATGGGGCCGGGGGGGGCAGGGGGCTGGGTGGGCGGCGGGGGGTGTGTGTGTGTGTATGTGGGCAGGACACATGCATGGGGGTGCTGGGAGAGGGGGGTGCATAGTGGGGTGTGCAGAGGGTCCAGGTGTACATACATATATATATATGCGGGGAGAGGGGAGCATAGAGGAGGGGTGTGCAAGGGGTCTGTGGACCCATGAAAGTGAGCGCAGTGCCCATTGCACACACATACAGAGGGTCTGTATATGTGTACAGGTGTCTACAGGGGACAGCAATAACTGCTGGGGACACCAAAGGTTCCCTGAGGGGTGCTGTGTCTGTCCAGACCCTGGTTGAAAGGGTCAGACTGCAATGTAGCCCGGACCCCCAAACAGGCTCCCAGAGACCTGGCCCCTGCCTGGCATGGCAGGATGAGGCCACGCATCTCCTCTGTCACTGGGGCGGCGCAGTGCTGCTGGCTTGCCCTGTGTCCCCGCTTGCAGCAGGGTAAATCGAGGCACCAGGGTACCATCAAGAACATCTCTGGATATCAGATAAGGGCATAAGCCGGGGCGAGCACAGGGCTTCCCCTGTTGGCAGCATCCCCACGCTGTCCCCGTGCTCCCACTCCACCTGCCTGCCAGATTTTTCCTGACCTCTCATTTCTACAGAGGCAGCTTTGGCAGGAGGCAAAGATTTTCCCTGGGCTTTTTTGGCCGGGCAGCTGCAGGGATTGCACAGGTCCCTGGGGGACAAGCAGCAGGAGCATCCCACAACACCAGCACCCAAGGGACAGTGGCTTTGGCCCCATCACACACCCAGGGCAGCTTGTCACTGAGACCTCATGCTGCTGCACTTGGTGGCATGGGGTGACAGGAGCTCTGGGTGCCAAGGTCTGCTGGCTCTGTCCCCTCTGGGGTCACCTGTGTGCTGCAGGGACCAGAAGCAGACACCCTTCACAGCCCAGCATGAGCTGAGTCCTGCCTTTTCCCCCAGAGCGTCTTGTGGAAACAGCTGCTGGCCTCAGCTGCGGTGGGAGCTGGATTTGCTCTCAGGCTCCGCAGCCCAGGATGAACCTCTGCCCCCTTTGCCACGTCCCTTTGCAGGGAAAAGCCACCACTTCTGGGCTCTCTGGCTTCCCTGTGAGCATCTCTGGAGAAACTGCCCCTCACCCTGCCATAGTGCCGGTGACTCCCCAGGTGCTCGTGCCTGTCTTGGGGCTCCTGGCAGCATCCTGCACTGTACAGTGTCCTCTCCAGAGAGGCTCTCCTGGAAAAAAGAGCCCCTTTCCCCAGGAGAGCAGGGCAGCTTCCGACCCCGCAGGGCCCCCAGGCGCTGTTTATCTTTTCACAGGAGATAAAGCAGCTGTCGGCCATCCCATTTCGGGGCTGGACAGCTGTAGCTCACCCTGGCCCATCCCATCCCACAGCAGCAGGCGTAGGGACCTCCCAGTGCTTGCCAGCCCCCCTGAGCATCAGTTTGTTGGCGGATGGATGACGAGGATCCTGCTGCGTTGCCCCGGGGAAGGTAGGACCCAGCCCCATTTCAGAGGGACCCACAGGTTACTAGACCCCCCAGGACTTGTTCTACAGGTCCCCACCACACAGGGCTCCAGCCTCCCCTCCTGGTGCTGCTGTGCTGCACTCCAGGGTGCTGGCACCCTCTGCGTGGGGCCGTGCCCCATCTCCTGCACATGGAGGTGAGGAGGAAGCTGGGGCTGAAGGCTGGGCTGGGTGGGATGAGCCCGGCGTGGTGATGGTGATGGGACTTTTCCACGGCCCAGCAGGAAACCAGGCATTTGGGGAAGCTCCCCTCCTCCAGGGCTGCAGGGCTGGGGTGTTCGTGTCAACGTGGCACCCAGGGGTGGGGTATGTGGCCAGGCTGGCTAGAGGCAGCATCAAGGTCTGCATCGATACAGCGTGTCCCATTGCCCTGGGCATGGCCACCAAGGGACCCATCCCAGCTGCACCAGCATGGCTCATTTCCTCCCTAGAGCTTCTACAGCGACAACAGTGGCTCTAGGGCTCTGCACATGTGTCACAAAGTGTGTCCATGCTCAGGCTCTCCCTGGGGCAGCAAGCTGGACTCTGTCCCCTCCACCCTCCCGCTCAGCGTCTTTGCACCACCGGGGTCTGGCGATGCTCCTAGCTGGAGAGAAAGAAATCCCCCAGACAAACGGCTATCGACGGCTGCGGTGGAGGCGGCACAGATAGATACTGGAGGTATAGACGGGCATGGCAGACAGCGGAGCAGATTGAGAGATACTCGGAACAGAGAGATACCGCAGGAGGAATCGGGAGATAGATCCTGCGGGCTGATCAATACCCACTGCATGCAGAGGGACAGCAAGATAGAGCGAGCTGCAGGGGGAAGGTGTTTGGTGGGCAGCGATGTGCATTTGTCCTGGCGATGGCTCTGGGCAGCTGCTGCTCGCCATTGCTTCATCTGAGGCTGGGACAGAGCTGGACCCACAGTGCAGGTGCCCATGGCTGTCTTCTTGCCCGTCTCCAGCCACTCCACAGGTGTTCAGTGTCCTTTGAGGTGCCTTGGGGTCCCACCTGGCTGCTGGGTACCAAAGGGTGCATGTCTCCCGTGTGTCCTGGTCACCTCCTCCAGCCTCACAGGGATGTCCCTGCCACCTGTGGGCATCTTGGAGGATGGTGGGCACCTGTGTGTGGGCAGCCGATGGGGAGAGGGGCAGCTTGAGTGCAAGACCTGGTCTTGGAGCAGGGGCTGTGCTGGAGCTAGGTGACTGTTGGTGAGATCCCACCTTGTGCCTCAGTTTCTCCATGTGAACCAAACAATGTCAGGACACAGGGAGCTTGGTCTGTCCAGCACAGACTCACGCATGGATGAGGAGTGGGGAGGAAGGGACAAAGGCAGCAAGAGCCTGTGGGACATGCTGCGTCCAGGACCCATCTCTCATCTGCTGGGCAGTGGGGACACTTACCTGCTCCATAACAGGCTGCAAACACCCAGCCTGAAGGGAAAGGCTGCTTTTAGGGACACTTGAATGCCTGGCACTGTCCCTGCTCAGTGCTGGGATGGAGACAACCCCTCCTGCTGCAGCAAAGCAGCTGGAGCTCCTGTGTCCCAGCTCAACTCCGTGCTGGTGGGACTTGCCCGAGCCACCCTGTGCTGTCTGGTTTCTCTGTTGGGCACATCCCAGCTTTGCTGGGGATGGTGGGGAAGGTACCCCTGGAGCAGCCCTTTGCCCGGCCGGGGCTGCCGGCCCCACAGCCAGGCTGGGGGGGATCCCCCGCCTGCGATGGAGTTATTGACACGGGCACTACGGAAAACACTGCTGAGATTGTTCACACTAATGTTATTTAGCAGCAATATTTCCGTAATAAAAGAAATCAATGGGCAAGAGAAAAGACCTGTCCAGAGCTTTGATTTTCTCATTTTAATGGCATACTTATTTACTCCCACCAGCGTGCCCATCGGATTTTCATTACGCGGCCTTCGCTGTAAGTGGAGCGGTATTGATACGAGCTGCTGAGTTAGCGCCTTGCCGTGCGGGCTGGCGTGGGATCGCTCGTGTTCCTCGACAGGGCCCCGACAAACTCCAGGGCACGGGCACAGCACGGGGCTGGGGCAGCCTCGCAGCCCCTGGGAACCCACACACACGGGCTGCCCGCAGGCACGTGTGCACGGACACAGCCTGCCCACGAGCACACAGGCACACACACACGTGTATCTGGTTGTCCTGCCGGTCCGTGCACACGTGTGCGCTCGGATTGTGCCCACACACACCCAGGCGTGCACACTCGTCTCACCTGCACGGGCACACACACGTGCACAGACACATATGTCCTACCCGTACGTGCCCAGCACTCACAGGTATGGCATTACTCTGACTGTATGAAGAGATGCCTGATTGTTCTACCTACATACACACACGTGTGCACACATGTGCAACCCCCACCTGCTCTGCCCACACCCCCTGCAAACTGTTCTACCTCTATGCATGCCCACACCTATGCATGCCCTGCCGAGACACACACAGGCACAAAAACATCCTGCTTGCAGCTATACATACACCCGTCTGCCAGCACGGGCACACACGCACATCCACACCCCCCCCAGCGATCCACTCCTGTGCCCTTCTCACATGGGGGCAGGGGTGAAGGTGTGTAAACCTTTCAGGACCACCAACCCGCTACGCCTGGGTCCATCTACCCCCAGGGCCGCACGCCCAGCATGGGCACTGTCCCTCCAAAGGATAGAGCCCCCGGGCTCTCGGGTCCCCCATGGAAGCAGAGCCCTGGCACCAGCACAGGCTTTCGGTCCCCAGCGACTGCAGCCGAGAGAGGAGTAACAGCACCATCTCCCGCCGGTCCCCGGGAGCTGAGACCGGGCTGATCCTGTTCACCACTGCTCCCCTGGCTCCCAGGACCCCGGGCGGGATGATGCCAGCTTCCCAGGGACACCCGGCAGGATGATGCCAGCTTCCCAGGGACACCCAGCTGTCGCCAGCTGCCAGCAGGGGCCCCACTGAGCCTGGAGCTCGATGGATCCAGCACCGTTCCCCATGGCAGCGGCTCAGGATGTTCCAGTGACTCTCCTGTGGACCCGAGCGGATGGGATGAACAATTTTATTACTGATAACTCTTTCCGGGTGACAAATTAAGAAGCAGCCCGTGTGCGGGGCTGCCAGTCGGCAGGATGGGGACAGTCCAGGGAGCAGGAGGAGCGACATGCTACAGGCCTGGTGGCCAGGGACACACACTACGGTAGTTTGGCAGCAGCGCGGAGGTGAAAGCCCTCCACCAAGCAATGAGCCCGCAGGGGTCTGGCCGCAGGGCTGCAAGCAGGGTCCGCAACTGGGCTTGGTTGGGGGTCTGCAGCACTCCTTCAGCAACCGGGATCCCATGCCGGCAGCCGAGTGGGGTGGCTGTCCCCAGGGGGTGTCGCAGCTAAGGGAAGTGTTTCGAGGGGCGAGATCCCATCCTGAGCTAGTACAGAGGTCCGGGCACCCGCAGACACTGGATATGTGCATAGCCCAGAGGCCACGCAGAACGGGCTCTCGGTTAAGGCGACAGACGGTGGCTCTCCCCCATGGAGGGGGACGGCAGGGAGGGGGACTGTGGGGAAAGGGACTCTCTTCCAGTCTGGCCTGTTCCCGTGGAGCAGATGACACATAGGGGACCAAGAGGAACCCGCATAGAACCTGGGCATCCCCTCACTGCCAGCGATGGGGGTCCGGTGCAGATCCTGCCCTGTGTCAGGGTGACACTGCGTGCTGCCAACCCACGTCAGCGGAGACAGAGCCACAGGAGATGCTGCCAGCTGGACACAGTGCCCTGCGCTGCCCGCAGCCCCGGCAGACTGCCAGGGAGATGGGGAACTTTTTGGCTGACCTTTACAAGGGGTGCTCTGGCGTGGCTCCACCCCCCCGTACACCCTGCCCCGAGGGCAGAATCCTCCTCCTGATGTCTCAGGAGCTGCAGGAATTTTGCGGAGCCCAGGGACAGCCAGCTCCAGCCCCTCTCCTGCTGCATGCTGAGGGCACACAGGGGTGTTTGTACCCTGTAAGGCCACTCCAGCTCCGAGGGAAGGAAAAGCAGGACATGGCTCCGATCAGAAGTGGGGAGAGGCAGGTAGTAAAGAGAACTGGTGGTCTGTATTGCTGTGACCACCATGGTCCCTCTGTCCTGGCACCCAGCTGGCCCATGGGGAAGGACAGAGCTATCTGGGGGAGGCACAGGGGGTGTCCTGCTGCCTCTGCTGGAGTCTGGGCTCGGGGAGGTGGAAAAGGGAGGAAGGCTGGAGGAGAGGAGCCAGCTGTGCCCAGCAGGGTGCCCCGGCAAGCCAGGCTCAGCAGCCCCAGGTGCTGAAGAAGGCATTGGCTTCCAGGAGCAGGCCCTTGGCATAGACACGAAGGGTGTAGAAGAGGGTGATGAAGTCCTGAGTGCTGAAGAGGGTGTCGGCCAGGGCGAAGGCAAGCGTGGAGGGGATGAAGCCCCGGCCGTACTCCACCATCCAGGTGCCCGCGCTCCACTGCACCGACGTGGCCTCTCCCGCCTGGTGCACGATGGTGTCCCCTGTCAACACACACAACCGTCATGGCTCCCACTGGCTGCCCCACACTGTTCCCAAAGAGATGGGTGGGACTAGGACTTGTGGGGCTGGGCACCCCGGTCTGCACACCCCAACCCCTCCCCAGTTTTGGTGACTTTTGTCTTACTGGCACCCACTGAGACGCTGGGATGTGCCCCTGGGGACACAGACCGCACCATTGTAAGCTCTTGGCTTCTGACAGCTGGAAGGAGGAGGCTCTGTGACCAGTCTGCAGAGTGGCTGTGCCCCGGGACATGGATCCAGCTCGCAGGGCGCTGTGGCTAGCGCACTTACCTGGATAGTAGATCTCACTTCTGGTGGTCCCCTCCTTCCACTGCCGGAAGGTACCCGAGATGACGGTGTCGGAGATATCTGCCCAGTACCGACCTGTGGGAGGGCAGACAGCACTCAGCTCAGTCTGAGGACAGACAGCACTGTCTCAGCTCGTCCCTGCTGGGGACAGCTTGGAGCCCAAGTCTGAGCCACGGAGCAGCTTTTTCGGGGGAAGGATGCCAGCTCCAGGCCCTCCACACACTGAGGATCGCAGCTGGATCTGGTACTCAGGCTGCCTGTGTGACTGGCCATATCCCAGCAGCCTGGGCTGCTTGGTGTCCTTAAGCCCTGTTGCTTCCAGCGCGTTTGGCATTCGCTCCCTGCTGAAGCAATGGGAGACGTGATGCCTGCCACTGCCTGCCAGCTGGATGCGGACAGTCCTGGCCACACGACACAGCATGCATAGGGACCTGCAGGCACTGCATGACACCGCGGGGGCCGGTCCCCACCTGAGGGCTGTTATCCAGCATTGTGCACCCCGTCCAGAAGCGGAGCAGCGGGCTCCCTGCCCTCGGCACATCACAACTGGGGCAGCTGGACATGAATAAGCGGAGTGGAAAGAGCTCAGAGAAACCCCTTGCCCGCCGGCCCCATCCGCCTGCTTACCTGAGTGGCCCCCAGTGTCGACGGCTGTCCCAAAGAGCAGCACATACTCAGTGAGCGAGGCGTGCAGGAGGCACATAGAGCCCATCCACCCGCCTGCATTCACGAACACCCACTGCAGGTCCTCGTCTGGCAGGATGTGGCCTGGGTGCTTCTTCCGTAGCTCCACGATGATCTTGGAGAAGGCCAGCTCATGGTCCAGCCCTGTAGCACCCGGGGTTGCCATGAGACCCTGGCACAGAGCAAGCCCTGCTGTCCCCCCCCCTGCATCCCCTCCACAGTCACAGCGTCCCAGCGCATCCTTAGAGGGCTCTGCCTAGGGAAGATGTCTCCTCTCTCCAGCCTTCAGCCCCTGTGGCCACTGACCCGGCCCCACTGCCTAGCCAGATGGTGACGGATGTGCAGCACCCAGCGCTCCAGCCCACCTTGGGTGTTGGGCTATATGGGGGACCCAAACAAGGAGACAGTGACCCTGCCCTGGTGACATGCAACCCCTTCACAGTGACCGCACACCCTGCGTCCTACAGGGCCAGCCATCCCCTCCAGCCTTAGCTGGGGGTCGGCTCTGCCCCTGGCCCACCTGGGGCTCAGTCCCCCGACCTGTCCCGGCCCCAGCACCGAGAGGGCCGCCCTAACCCCGTATCCATCCCCCGCGGGGCTGGGCGACGCTGCTGCCCCTGTCCCCATCCCTCCTCCACTCCAGTTCCATTCCCCCACGCTCCCCGGTGCTGATCCCTCCCCGGCAGCGCTCCTGCCGCCCCGTTCCCAGCCCCACGGCCCCTCCCCGTTCCCCCCGTGATACCCACCCCCCCTGTACCCCAACCTCCCCGGTCCCCGCTACGGGTCCCTTCCCCAGCCCAGGCCGCTGAGCCTATTCCGCCCCCGTCCCCCAGCCCCGCCCCCGGTTCCGCTTCCCGCTCCCCGTCCACCATCCCTCCTCGATCCCGCTCCCCTCCACCTCCCCCCTCCCACAACACCCCCCCCCCCGCCCTCCCCCCCCCGCCCACCGCAGCCGCTGTGGCCCCGCCGTACCCGCGTGGTGCCGGGCGAGCTGGGCGATCTCGGCGGGGCTGAACTCGTACCGCTTGGAAGCCAGCCATCCCCGCAGCCCCTGCAGCACCAGCGCCAGGGCTCCCAGCGCCAGCCCGGCCCGCAGCGCCCGCCGACCCGCCACCCCCATCGCCGCCGCCGCCGCCGCCGCCGCTCCGCCCCCGCCGCCAGCCGGACGGCGAGCGGGCGAAGCGGGACCGCCCCCCGCCGCCGCCACGCCATGCCCGGCGGCGGGCGGCCCTGCGCCGGCGCGGCGGGGCGGAGCGGAGCCGGGGGGCGGATGTAAGGGGCCCGTCCCGCCGCCGCCGAGGCTTCCGGGAGCGGCGGGGCATGGAGGCGTCGCCGGCGGGGGAGGAGGAGGAGGAGGAGAAGAAGAAGAAGGAGGGGGGAGGCAGCTTCCGCGCCAGCGGTACGGCCGGGGCCTGCCTCCCTCCGCGCCCCCGGCAGAGCCCAGCCGAGCCCCGGGGAGCCGGGAGCTGTGGGGGACCCTCCCTGCTCCGGGGAACCCCCCCTGGACCGAGACGGGGAGGATGGGGGGAAGCTGGGGGTTGGGGGGGGAGTATGAAGTGGGGCGCAGGCCGTCTTGCAGGGTTACCTGAGGAGGAGGCGTGGTGGCGGGGGGTCTGCGCCCCCTGTCCCTCCCTGCCTCCCCCTCGCCCCCGACGCCCCTCTCCTCTCTCCCCGCAGAGCACCAGCACGCTCGCTACAACCCGCTGCGAGACGACTGGGTGCTGGTGTCGGCCCACCGGGTGAAGCGCCCCTGGCAGGGGCAGCTGGAGAAGCCGCCCCCCGAGGATGTGCCCCGCTGGGACCCCCACAACCCCCTCTGCCCCGGGGCCACCCGGGCCAACGGCGAGGTACCATTCAGGACGCAGGTGTCCGGGTCCGGGCTCCCCCCCACTGCCTCGTCGCCCCCTGATCCCGTCTCTCGCCCCGGCAGGTGAACCCGCAGTACGAGGGCACCTTTGTCTTCCCAAATGACTTCCCCGCGCTGCAGCCCGATGCTCCCGAGCCTGGTAACTTCTGGGGGGAGAGCAGGCTGCTGGGGACCCCCAGGCTCAGGTCCTGGGGGGGCTGCAGGGTAGCCTGGAGAGGAATGGGTGCTGCCCCAGCACCCTCTCCCTCCCTGCTCTCTGTCCTTCCCCAGGTGACAGCGATCACCCCTTGTTTCGAGCTGCAGCAGCGCGGGGTGTGTGGTAAGTAACTCCATGGCTCTGTGGGGTCCAGGCCATGGTGTTGGCTGGGACCAGTGAGATGAAGCCGGATGGAACCTACTCCGTTGTGGTGCCTGTTCTGTGCACACCTGCCCTATTTTGGGGGTCCCCTGTTCCACTGCACCTAGCAGGGCTGTGGGGGTCCCTGGGGATGCCCCACAGCCCCAGCCGTGATTGTCTCCCCCACAGCAAGGTGATGTGCTTCCACCCCTGGTCAGACCTGACGCTGCCCCTCATGTCCCTGGTGGAGATCCGGGCTGTCATCGATGCGTGGGCAGAGCTGGCGGCTGAGCTGGGTGCTTCCTACCCCTGGGTGCAGGTCTGGGGCTGGTGGGGGCTGCCTTTCTCTCCCTGCCCCAGGGGTCGTGGGTGGAGGTGGGGGGCCAGGGCTGGGTGCTCTGGCAGCACCCAGGGTTGGGACCATCCCGGACATGTGTGGGTCCCCTTTCCCGACCTCATGTCCCCCCTGAGCCTTTCCAGGTGTGTGTGAGGCTCGGCTCTCCTGTGGGATGCTCTCTTCCTGTGCTGGGGACACCATGGCAGCCTGCAGCGGGGACCCTGGGGCTGGGACCTGCTGGCTGCACCTCTTCCTCCGTAGATCTTCGAGAACAAGGGAGCGATGATGGGCTGCTCCAACCCGCACCCCCACTGCCAGGTGAGGCGGTCCCACCTGTGACCTAGCTTAACCAGGAATCCCTTTGGGTGACCCTCCAACAACAAACCCAGGTGGAAGATGTGATGGGAATCCCCACTGCCCTAGTCCCAAAGCTTTCTGCACAGAGGATCCCCTCGTGGCTGTCCTGTCACCTCCCTTCTGGGGGGGACTGTCCCTGGTGGCTGCCACACGTGTGACTCTCCACCTGGTGGCAGCATGGACCTGCAGATGGGCAGGATGGCTGGGGCACCCCTGCAAATGCTGGGTACAGGTAACCCGGCCCCATGCCCCAATGTCCCCCCCCCCAGGTGTGGGCCAGCAGCTTCCTCCCGAATGAGGCACGCCTGGAGGACCGGACCCAGCGGCAGCACCTGAGCCAGCATGGTGTACCCATGCTGCTGGAGTACGCCGAGCAGGAGGCACGCCGGAAGGTGAGGACATGGCTGTTGTCCGTATCCCCTCCCTGGGAGATGGGTATGCATCAGGGTGGGCACCCGTAGCCCCCAAGAGCAGGGCCCCTGGGAGCGCCCATCCCCAGGGTGTCAGGGCTGCAGGTGTCCCCATCCGGCACCTTGTCTTACAGGAGCGGCTGGTGGTGGAAAACACGGACTGGCTAGTTGTGGTGCCGTACTGGGCCACCTGGCCCTACCAGACCCTGCTGCTGCCTCGCCGCCATGTCTGCCGCCTCCAGGACCTCTGTGACAGTGAGAGGGACAGTGAGTGGCTCCACATCCTATCAGCCCCTATCCCGCATCCTTTGGACTCAGCTTTTGTTGGGAGGCAGCTCTATGGCAGCCTTGCTGGTGCTGGAGGGTTTGTGTCCCTTTGGGGTGTGGGGCGGCTGGGGTCAGCTTGTGGAGGGACTGTCACCCCCATTACGCCAGGACAAGGGCTGGGTGTCCAGGCACAGGCAGTACTGGTGGAGGGACTAGTGCTGTTTTTGGGGTGATGAAGCACAATGTGCCCCATATTTTTGGGGTGCTGGCTGATGAGGAATGGGGGCTGTCTATGTGGGTGGAGAGGGGGGTGGAACTGACAAATGCATCCTTCCTGCCTGTCACCGATGTCCGCCCGGGGAGGGCTGCTGAGGGTGACACCCCTCAGGCCGAGAGGGCTGGCCAGCTCGGGGTGTGACTCCATGGCACTCCTCTGCAGGCCTGGCCTCCATCATGCAGAGGCTGCTCATCAAGTACGACAACCTCTTTGAAGTCTCCTTCCCCTACTCCATGGGCTGGCACGGTGAGTGGCATGGCCAGGGAACGCCCGCGACCCTCCCATCCCTGTGTCTGTCCCCTCCCAGGGGCTCATGCAGTGGGTGCACCCCCCGGCAGGAGCCCCCACGGGCCCCTACCTGGAGGAGGACTGCGGGCACTGGCAGCTCCATGCCCACTACTACCCCCCACTGCTCCGCTCTGCCACTGTCCGCAAGTTCATGGTGGGCTATGAGATGCTGGCGCAGGCGCAGCGGGACCTCACCCCGGAGCAGGTGAGTGCAGCTCAGGGGGCGTTGCAGGGAGGCAGAGGGTCCTGTGCTAGGGCTGTCCCCGGGACCAGCCGGTGGCTGCCCCTTGTGCTGTGCCTTGCAGGCAGCTGAGCGTCTGAGGAGCCTTCCTGAGGTGCACTACAAGCAGAGGTCCAAGGAGGTGTGATGGGGAGCAGTGGAGCCAGCTCTCGGCTGTGCTGGGTGAGGCCAGGGAGAGGAGTCGGCTGGGGGTGGTGAGAATTGTGGCCTGGAAACTCATGTCACTTGTGAGCCCTCTGATCTCCCAGCTTCTCCTGAGCCTTGTCGTGGCTTGGACCAGCTTGGGGAGTGGTTTTGCCTGTTCAGGTACCCCAGTCCTAATCCTGTGGCATCCTTGTGCAGGTGGTGCCATTCCTTCTGTCTCCTTCCCCATCCCAGACTGTGTCTTCCACCTCTGCAGCATGATCCTACCAGCACTAAAGGGCTTACCCTCCTTACCAGCCCAGTCTTACTGGTGGGACCGGGAGTGCTGCCCACCTCGTGGAGGAGCACAGCTTCCCTGGACAATAAAATCTGTAAGCAAAGTGCATCTGCCTGTGCCCTTGTGGCTCTCTGCCCTAGGTGGGAGGTTTGGGGTCTCTGGTGGGGACGCCCAACTGGTGTGGGAGGGATAAACCTGGAGTGTGCTGGCAGTCCTGTGCTGCTTGCTGCTGTCCCTGTCTCTGCGTTGCCTCCTCTTCCTCCCTGGGGGGAGCTCTGAGCCTGTCTCTGAGTGCTGTGGGCTCGGGGAGGAGTGGGAAGCAGGGAGGAGTTGCTGCTGCCCAAGGCTTAGGCAGCTTAGTTGTGATTAATGGAGCAAAGTCTGGTTGGTGGCCGGTCATCAGTGGTGTCCCTCAGGGCTCGGTTTTGGGGCCAGTCTTGTTCAGTATCTTTATTGATGACCTAGACAAGGGGATTGAATGCACCCTCAGTAAGTTTGCGTATGACACCAAACTAGGTGGGAGTGTTGATCTGTTTGAGGGTAGGAAGGCTCTACAGAGGGACCTGGACAGGTTGGATCGATGGGCCAAGGCCAATGGGATGAGGTTAAATAAGGCCAAGTGCCGGGTCCTGCATTTTGGTCACAACAACCCCAAGCAACGCTACAGGCTTGGGGCTGAGTGGCTGGAAAGCTGCCCGGCAGAAAAGGACCTGGGGGTGTTAGTGGACAGCCAGCTTAACATGAGCCAGCAGTGTGCCCAGGTGGCCAAGAGGGCCAATGGCATCCTGGCTTGTATCAGGAATAGCGTGGCCAGCAGGAGTAGGGAAGTGATGGTGCCTCTGTACTCGGCACTGGTGAGGCCTCACCTTGAGTACTGTGTTCAGTTCTGGGCCCCCCTGTACAAGAGGGACATTGAAGTGCTGGAGCATGTCCAGAGGAGAGCTACCAGGCTGGTGAGGGGTCTGTAGACCAAGTCCTATGAGGAGAGGCTGAGGGAGCTGGCCATGTTTAGTTTGGAGAAGAGGAGGCTGAGGGGAGACCTCATTGCCCTCTACAACTGCCTGAAAGGAAACTGTAGAGAGGTGGGTGTTGGCCTCTTCTCCCAAGGGGATAACAACAGGACCAGAGGAAATGGTATGAAGCTGCATCAGGGGAGGTTTAGGTTAGATATTAGGAAGAATTACTTTACTGAAAGAGTGGCCAGGCACTGGAACGGCCTGCCCAGGGAGGTGGTGGAGTCACCATCCCTGGAGGTATTTAAGAAACGTGTAGACATGGCTCTTTAGGGCATGCTCTAGTGCCTGAGATTATTGGTTTGTGGTGGGGTGTTGTGTGTGGGGTTGTGGGTGTGGAGTTTAGTAGGTGGGTGCTTTTTTTTTGTGTTTTTTTTTTTTTTTTATGTGGTTGGACTCGATCTCAGAGGTCCCTTCGAACCGCTAAGATTCTGTGATTCCGGGAGAAGGCTGAGGCCTGGTAAACTCACTGCATGGAGGCTGCTGGCTGGGGATGCCTGGCCGTGGCTCACACCACTGCTCTTCTTCCCCCTCCCTGCCCGGGGCTGCCAGGCTGCAGCCCTCGTCCTGCCTGCTACGTGTGGTGGGGGTGCTGGCATGCAGCAATGGGCTGGCTTGGCTCCATTGCTAGCCCAGGGGATTCCATGGGGTCCAGCTCTGCTCATGGTGCTGCTGCCCTGCCCGCTTTTCCCCTTCCCTGTGCCCACCTGTGGCGTGGGGCGGCGGCAGCCTGGTCCCTGGGCTGAGCTGAGGGATGCTGCAGCCAGCTCTCTGCTCTGACCGCCCCCTGCAGCCCCTTCCCCCCGGGCAGCCCCGGCACCATGCAGGGGTTGGTCCTGGACAGTGATGCCCCGGCAGCTGATGCGGGGGGGATGCCCAGCACCATCTGCCATCATGTTGTCACGCAAATAGTTTTTATTTGTCACTGAAGAGCCATTCTCGTAACTCCTTAATGAGGCCCCTATCCTTGTCAAGTCCGTGAGTGGGCTCCTGGGGGCTAGAAATATCTTGCCAGGAGATAAATGCTCGATTTTCTCCTACCTGCAAGACGGCAGTTTGTGGAGAGGGCTGTGCCCCCCCTGACCCATCTGTGCATCGCTTCCCCATCTCTATCCATCGCGTTGGGACAGGGAAAGGGCCCGGCTAGCGTGAGGCTCAGAGCCAGGTAAGATGCAGCCCTCCTTCATGCTGGCCCCATCCTCCTCCCTGATCACCCCATCCTGGAGCCCACAAGCCATCCCACCACGCACCTGACCTCAGGTGCCCAAGGGTTTTGGGGAGGAGGTGGTGGGTTTTGGGGTGATCCTTGAGCTTGGAGCCATCACTGTATACATGACCCCCCCGCGTAGCATGGAGGGTGCCCAGCTCAGAGTCTGGCCTCCTGCAAACTGATTTCTTCCCTCCTGGGACAAGCAGTGTCTGTCTGGGCATCATCACATCACAGCCCCCATCCCTCCTCATTGCAACAAGTGCCTTCATGCCAACCTCCGAGCTTCCCCGCTCTTCCCCAGGGCCCTGGAAAAGCAGCAATGAATTGGCTTAAATGTGGGAATCCAGATTGGGGTAATTAGCCACTGAACCGGTTGTAACGAAGCTAGTCATCTCACTGCATGCGCAGTTAGCTCTGATTTAATAGCCCACCGGCTCCCAGCCTGGGCTGCAGCACCTTGGCCTGGGGCCGTAAATGAAACTCGCAGTAAGTCAAGCAGTATTAAACTTTACAGTCGCCGTCTTTAAAAATGAGACTCTCTCCCTAATAAATCAGAGCGAGTGGGATTGTAAATATCGAGGCAGGATCCATATTGCTTAATTAAACAGCGCCTAATGAACAGCCTGTTTGTTGTGTTGTGATTTAGGATGGAGGCTGGGGAGGTGGCGTGTGCCGAGGAGCGCTGGTACCCATGCCGGGATGCCCTCCCTGGCAGGTAGCGGCTGCTGGAGTTTACCTGCTGCTAAAACAGCTCAGAGAGGGCCTGAGAATTAATTAATTTATTTTTTTTAAAGGAAGAAAAATTATTTTTTCCCCTTCCAAAACCCATCTGAAACATTCAGGGTGGGAGTCAGCAGCAGGTGGATGGAGCACGGGGGCCACAGCCGGATGTGAGAGCTGGATCCTGGCTACGCTGAGCCCCCCCAGCTTCCTCATAACAGACCCACCTCCTTTTGTCCTGATATTTTTAGGTGGTGTGAAAGGCTGGAAGGGAGCAACGAGGGTTTCCTGTGGCACAGGGAGGCATCGGGCTGGTGCAAATGGGGCTGCTGGGGATGCAAAGGCATTGCAATTCACAGGAACCATTGCTGCTGTTCGGTAAAGCCCTGAAGCCTTTTGTATTTTGGTAGTTACAGTCCAGTTGTAATCAAAAAGTGATTTATGGTGAGGAGATTAAAAACGTCTGGCTGGGTGTGGGATGATGGAGTGGAAAGGCTGTAGGGCACCCGGCCGTTGCTCCTGACCTGGGAGCATCAAAGGGAAACTGAGGCCCATTGGGATTCCCCGTAGGGAAGTGCTTCGATGCTATTTCACTTCTGCAGGGGAGCTGTTGGAGGTCATCCTGGGAAAAGTGTCCCCGCTATGCGGTCACCCTTGTCCTGAGCCCCTGTGTCCTCCCTGCCAGCATCAGGACAAATACGTCCTCCACAGTCCCTGCCCTGAGCTGCTCTTGAAGGACGAGCAGGGCAGGCGATGCGGGGAGCGAGGGGAGTGGAGAGGATGCTCAAGGATGGAGCTAACGCATTAAAAACACATCGAGGTCCCATGGAGGTATTTGCTCCCTCTATGCCTTGTTCACAGGGCTGTGGCAGGTTAGGAAAGGGTCACAGTGCTTCTGTGCCAGGCTGGCGTGTCCTGTGCTCTGCAAGGAGCAAGGGATAAGCCCAGCGGGGAATGTGGAGATGTAGAGATGCTTGAGGGGGCATGGCCAAGGATTTAGTCTGATTTCCATCCTGTTTTCTGATGCCACTGAAACAAATGGGTTGGGCTACCAAGGGACGTGGTTTCCTCAGAGCTGCTGGGGCTTTGGCTTGACTGGGACAAACCAATGTGCTCGCCCGGGTTGTAGCAGCGCCTGTCTCCATCGTTGCCCCTGTCCTGCGTGTTTGGGAGACCGAGAGCATCCCCAGGTCTGCCACCAGTTCCTTCAGTAGGCAGTGTAAGTCCTGGTAAGGAGGGTAAGTCCTGGGATGCTACTCCAGGATGCTGGCCCAGTGCATGGAGACCCTTTGGCACGAGCACTCAGAGATGGAGGGTAACTGCTGGAGGCACGTTCGTTGCACCTTGGATTACGTGTCCCTGTCCTAGGCAGCTGCCAAAGGCGGCAGAGCTGCAGACCTGCTGCAGATCCCAAGTCCCCCATCCTGGCCACCCCTCTTCCTCTCCTCCCTGCCTTCCAGCGCAGGTGAGACAATAAATATTGAGCAAAGGAAGTTAATCTGTGACCAGAGTGTTTTAATCAGAAAGAAAAAAAAAAAAAGGTATTAGTGTAGGCCTGCTGGCTTCTGCCAAACTGCAGTTTTACTGTCCCTCCTGGTACTGGGTTTATGGCTGTCATTTCATTCTAGTTTTACTGTTGTTTTTGCCCTTATCGTTGAGTTTCTCCTTGCCTGCTGCTGCCTGTGACTGAATGGGGCTTTTAGGAATGTAATAAGGAAGAAATTAGTAAATTTTTAGAGGGGTAAAAGGGAAGGAAGGGAGGAATCAAGGGAGGGAGGTGGGGAGGAAGAGAGGAAGGAAGAAGGATGAAAGGAAGGAAAAAAGGGAATACGAGAGGGAGAGAGGAAGGAATGAGGGGAGGGAGGGAAACAGGCAAGGAGGGAAGGCTAAATCCGTCCCTTTTCTGCCTAAAAGACACCATCAGGCACTTAACATGAAAACAATTAAAAATTTTAAGCAGATGCTAAACACCCTGGTGCCCTGCAGCAGGCGGCTGTGTGCTGCGGGAGATCTGCTATGCCAGGAGAATGAAAAACAAAACCCAAACCCTTTTCAGATCTTGGCTTAGACGGACGGACAGAAGCATGGGAGCAACGTCTGGGGCAGCAAATAGCAGCCAGCTTGTCCTGGGCCGCCTGGACCATCTCCCCTGGGCTCGGCAGGGACTTTCCAAGGGGCTGAGACCAGCAGGAAACAATTTTGGAGGTGACTTACCCATGCCTCAGACAGCTGGTGTTTTTTCCTCTGCTGATCGTCGCTGAGACCTCCCTGCAAGGCATTTTCAGAGCCCTCAGGGACGATGTGTCGTGGGAGGGCCGCTGGTCCCAGGTGGACACAGTGGAATGTCTGGATGCTGCCTGCCAGCAGCAGAGGGTCAGGAGCTCTCCCTGGACATTAGGACACCAGCCCCAGGGGTGGAATTTAGTTTGTTAATTGTCTGAGACATGCAGGTAGTTTAGATGCCATCACTCTGTAGCATTCAAGTGGTCACTAAGCAGTGGATTCCCCCAGCTCCCTCAAAATTTCCTGCACGCCTGGCTTTGGGGAAGTTCCCTGGAACTTGGCTCTCGGCAATGGGGACCTGCCGTTGCGTGTGGTTCTGAGTCTCTCCCACCCTGGGACCCCGTCCTGGGGTCAGGGGCCTCTGTTTAGAGCAACAGAAATGCCATGAGCGTCCAGATTCCCTCTGGATTCACCTCAGCTAGCTGAGGAGGGAGGGAAGCAGGCATAGATGGAGGGCAGGGGGCTGGTCTGACCCAGTGGCAGCTGACATGCTCGACTGCAAAATGGGGCTATCCACCGATGGGGAGATGTTGGGGGAAGGCAGGAGCCCTCGCAGTGCCCAGGATCAGTGTGAAATGCGTCTGACTCCTGACATGGACGAGATCGGGCACTCCAGCTGTGCCTGGCACTCTCCTGCGGCTGGAGCCTGCTGTGAGAGCTCACAAACATCTGTGCCTGCCTGTGGCCACCCGGAAGGAGGGATCCTCCTTCGTCATGATGTTCCAGAGAAGGAAACCATAAATTATCTCTCATTATATTCCAGGATGATGAGGAGGCGGTAACAACACCCTGGGAGCATGGAAGCATCACAACGCCGGCATGGATCTGGGGCAGAAAGTCACCTCCCGGGGTTCGCCTGGGCACGAGGTGACGTCTGGCAGAGGCAGAGCCCTTGGGAGAGCGGAGCGGGTGGAGAGATTCTAATTAGATGCTAATGAGGAAGTAATTAGTAGGTCTCCAGCCTGCTTGGTGCCCTGCCCAGCTCCAAGCCAAACCACCTGCTTGGGTGTCCTGGGGAGGTTGAAGCCCCGCGGGCTACGGCCGGAGCTGCGATGAGCTAGATGCTGCTCCCCATGCATGCCGCCACGCTCCATTGCAGTAAAACATACTCATACATTACCTCTGCGAAACAAAGCGTGACAGATAAAAGTCAAGAGTGCATTTGCAGCCTGTTTGCTTTTGGTGTTTAATCCCTCGCTTATTTTGCTTGCAATTGACTATAACTCATGGCAGCTCGTCTGCTCCCTCACAGTTACGTGCTTGGGCAGGGAGGCAGGACTCCGGGGCTGCCTGTGTTGTCCTCGTTGGCAAGTCGCTGCCCTTCCTTGTGCCTCAGTTTCTCCATGGCTCAAATAGGATGAGTAGCAAGGGGATAGACCCCGTCCACTTCATCTGACCAGGCAGTAGGACCCCCCCTGCCAGCCCTGCAGATGCTCCTGGGCTGAATGAGGATCAGTGTGACACCCCTGGTGTGCCACCCTTGCAGTGCCTCCGGCTCGGACCTGGCTCCATCCCACCCGGCATGGGTCTTGTGGATATGAGGAAAACCTTCTCCGGTGCTGGGGCTGGCTGCTGCCCTGAAACAATTCTGCCCAGCAAACTGCTGGGTTTGTGCACTCAAACTGCCAGTGCAATATTTAATTTGCACAATAAAAAGTATTGATATTAAATTGAATTTAATTTTTCAAATTAAACATTGAATTATCAGACGGGTGAGAAACAGAGTCAGAAGGAAGCCAGCATGGGTTTCCCAGGACGCCAGCTTGCTTTTTAACCCTTCCCATCCTGCTTTCAAATTCCCCCGGGGATGAGAGATGCTCAAAAAACATCTGGCCAGTTCCAGCTGCTTCAGTAACAGCAGGACCCCACTCCATTGCAGCTTGGCAGGGCCCCTCTTGAAGTAGCTGATACATTGGCATGAGAGAAAAGAAATGGCCCCCAACCTCTGCCGGGGTCTAAAATTCCCCCCCTGCACCCCGAGGACTAGCCGACGCATCATGGACTTGGAATGATTATGATAAAACCTGCGGGACACCAAGGGCATCAGTATGATTTGTGCTGTCTAAATGTTAATCAGAATAATAATGCCTATTGAGACAGCTGTTTTAAAAGGCTGTGATGTCGGAATAAAAATTCCAATAAAACTCTATTAGCCCTTCCTCGTTACACTAATGGTGCCTGCTGCTAAAAGCCCCCTGCTATAGACACCCGTATTAATGGGCTTATTACAGGAAATAAAATCTGAGGCTGAACATTACAGTGAAGCCTGATTAATTCAGAAAGGTAATCTTTTTTTTCTTCCCCCTCCTCTCTCCCTTTGCTTTTTCTTCCCCCTTTTATTTAATGAATGTGCTCCTTGAAGTGCCAACTTTAGAGCTTCGCTTGGAGTTTTTTGGTGATGATTTTAAACTTATTTTGTTCACAGAGATGAATCTTTGCACCGTCTTCTGGTGCAAATGGGGTGAAAAGCTTCTCAGGCACCTCCATCAAACCAGGGAAGAGAGGAAAAGTGTCCAGGCCAGGAGTGAAGATAGTAGGGAGTGGGGGACAACAGATATCCCATGGATGGTCTGGGCATGGTGGTTCTTGGGCTGGGACAGCCCGCTGCTTATCCCCACATAGACGCACGGTGACATTGGCCAAGGCAAAGCTACTGGGGGGCAAGCAGCCACCTTTTTCTACTCCTGCCCATCCTTTTTTCTCCCGATTTCTCTTCTTTTGATGCCACCTCAGCCCCCGCCAGGGCCAGGGCCCAGGGCTGTATCCAGGTTTGCTGGTGCCATCCCAAACCCAGCATGGTGGCACCCGGCAAGGCTGGCACCCCTTGTTCAGCCCAACCTCAGCACACGCCGAGAGGCAGAAACCCACCGACAGACACACCACTATTCATCCAGGCTATAAATAACTCCCATAAAAATCCTCTTCCCAGCCTTTTTGTGCTCAGCCAAACCCTGCCAATGGGAAAGGAGACAGCATCTATTTTATGGGCGGCTGGAAGCCGGCTTTGCATTTTTCTGGCTCGTGTAATCCCACAGGTACCCTCGTTTCTTTTCTTTTTTAACAGCCTTTTGATTCACATTCCTCCCAGCCAAGTTTAATTATGGCTTCGGCTCTCGCTGCCAGGGGATGGGAAGGGGAGAGAGCAGCTCCGCTTGCCCATGGCAGGGGCACGGGGCAAGAGGGAGGCAGGGAGGGAGGGAGGGAAGGGAGGAAAGAGAGGAGGAGGGAAAGCAAGAAGGACCAGGCAGGAAGGCAGGCAGTAAAGAAGGAAGAGAAAGGGAAAGGGAAAAGGGAAAGGGAAAGGGATAAGAAAAAGGGAAAGGGGAAGAGAAAGGGAAAGGGAAAGGGGAAGAGGAAGGGAAAGGGAATGGGAAAAGAAAGAAGGAAAGGGAAAGGCAAAGGGAAAGAAAAATGGAAAAGGGATGGGAACGGGATAAGAAAAAGGGAAAGGGATAAGTAAAAGGGAAAGGAAAATTGAAAGGGAAAAGGGAAGGGGAATAGGAAGGGAAAGGGAAAGGGAAAGGAAAAAAGTGCAGCACAGGTCTGTGCCCATCCCGGGAAGCCCACCACTAACACTCAGGTCTCAGCTTGGGTAATGACTATGTTTAGCAGCCTGACTAATTTCTTTAATTAACCACAGCAAGAAGCTGTGAACAGCGTGATCTTTTGGAGCGATCTGGGGACGCTCAGCGATGAGCTAGCAAAGTCTGGTCTTCCTTCACCTTGGCTCCTCGCTGACCTGTTGCAGCCGAGTTACGCACCCAGCCAACGCGCTACAGGCTCGTACCGATTTAATTATAATGTTGGGAAGTTGAATTGCACTGGAGAGAAATAGCTGGTGGGATTGCACAGACCCTACCAAGCAATCCCCAGGGGTCTGCAGGCAAGGCTGGAGCTGGGGTTTCCTTCTGGGAACCCGTGGCCTCGTTGCCTTGCAAAATGGTGTGTCCTTGGACTGGGGACAACTGGAGCTCCCCAGCCTGCCTGTGCCCACTCTGCCTGCCAAGGCGAACACTCCATACACATCAGGGATCTCTTCTCCCCCATACAAGAGTCACAGCCAGTGGTCTCTTACTTACCTGTCCTCCCTGAAAAAAGACACCTTTGGCACCATTAGTCCCTCAGATCTCCCCAGCTGGGTTCTTGCTGTGGTCACCTCCCCACCACACCCTTACCGGCACCGTCAGGCAGAGAAGATGAGGGTCCCCATGGGAAACCCTGTGATGATGGAGGACTGAGTGGGAAGAGGGGAAAAACAAATACAGAAGGAAGGAAAAAAAAAAAGGCGAAGAAATCAATTTAGTTACAATAAAGCCTCTTACTGTATTAACTGCTAATCCACAAGTACACAAACACACAGAGGGAGTCCTTGGAATAAAGGCATTTAATTAAGCTATTTGCTCGAAGATGGCTCTGAAGGGTCTGGCACAATGGAGGAACCGGCACAGAGGGACCCTGGGGAGCTGCTCGCCGGGGCCACTGGTGACCTTCCCTCTTGATTCAAGGCTGTGGAGCAGTGCTGTCCCCTCCATGGGGACACAGCCCCCCCATCGACCGCATCTGGATCTCTCTGAAGTTCCCTTTGCCAGCCAGGGGGGATATCTCCCGGCCCCCCATGGGTGTTGGGGAGCTGACCGGTTGCCCTCCAGCTGGGGTGGGAACTGCTGGCATCGTGGGGCCATTTGATCTTTCTTCCTTTCCTTTTCCTTGCAGGGAGGGGGCCGTGGTGGTGGCCAGGGTGGGGGCGGGTTATAACTCTTCCCTCCTTTCATTTGATCTGCCAGCGGGCTCAGCGGGGGGAAGACCCCGTCTCGGCAGGCTGCCCATGAGATAAAAGGCAGAAAAGGCCCAGCCAAGACATTTTTTCCACTGTTCCCCCCACCTCTTCGCCCCTTCCTCCATCCCCCCCGTTTTCTTGGCAAAGGACGAAACGGGAAAATGAGCGTACTCCTTTCAAAGCCCTTCTTCTTTCAATATTGAACCGGGCCTGGATTCCCTTCTGGATGCCTGATTGCTGGCATTCCCGCTCCCCGCGCAGCCTAAACTGTAACAGCTGGGGGCTGGGGACGATGTCGGGGGGCTGCGAGCACGTGCGGGGAGGCTGGAGCAGAAACACCAGCCCCCTGCTTCTCACCCCGGCACCCGTGCTGCTCTGCACCCCCAGTGAGACCCCTTCCCCCCGGGGTCCCTTGGCCCCAGCCGCCACCTTAGGATGATGAAGTTCTGCTGCTCTGACATGTCACGAGTTTTTTTTTGGGGGGGTCTCTGCTCCCGACAAGCACGTGGGTTGAAAGATGTTTGGCCATGTCCCCGTGTCCCTCAAAGCCCGTGCTGGGATGGGGCGTGGGAATCAGCCTGATCCTGTCCCGCTCCGTGCTGGGATGAAAGCCGCCCCGGGGAACCTGGCAGAGCGCAGACCAGCTC
This sequence comes from Chroicocephalus ridibundus, assembly GCF_963924245.1. Taxonomy (NCBI): domain Eukaryota; kingdom Metazoa; phylum Chordata; class Aves; order Charadriiformes; family Laridae; genus Chroicocephalus; species Chroicocephalus ridibundus. Next base: position 76,486,788 of record NC_086316.1, on the reverse strand, counting down.
CTGCTTGCTGCGTTGGATTCAGTCGAGTGTTTCACTTTAACGTTTTCCAGAGATTTTCTTTTGATTTCACCCTGTTCTATTTGATTTTTTTTTGAAGATGATAACGATCTTCCATTTCCAAATGAAAAATCATTTGGCACCTTTTGGGGGGGGGAAGATTTATTTTTCATTTAAAGCTGTTGAAACAGGATAGTTAAAGCATTGCGTGTCTTCTTTTCTCTTTTCTCTTTTTTTTTTTTTTCCCCAGAAGGTTTTTGGAAAGAGAAATTCCTCTGAAGTGACCTTTTCTTAGGAAGTGTTTTGATGAACTGGCATTTTCTGTATGAAAAAGCATTTCTGTCCAAAGTGCCTGGCCGTTCCCAAGGGAAAGGGCAGGAGCAGAGGGGCCGTGGGAGCTGCAGAGGGAGGGAGCCTGATTCTGGGATTTCTCCAGTGGTCTGGGGAGGATGCTTGAGGTGGCACGGCAAATTTGATGCTAGGAGCTGGGGGCTAATGACCAGGGTGGTGGGGACGGCTCCAGTGCGGTGGCTCTCTGGGATGCTGATGGGCAGAGCCCAGTGCTCGCGAGGCAGCAAGGGAGGGGAGGTGAGATGGGGCAGACCAGACCTCAGCACAGAGCTCCCCAGGTCCTCCTTATCAGCCCTTCAGCATCTCTCATGCCTTTATCGCACTCCCTGTCACTGTCTGAGGAAGGAGGGCAGCCCACTGCTGAGGTCCTATTGTAAACCGTCAATAGCAGCTGCTTCTAATTACTGCTTGGGATCCTGGGAGGTGGGAGGATTTGGGTCTGTGAAGGGGCAGTGGGGATGGAGGGCTGCTGGGTGAGATCCACCGTGCTCCTCCTGGGAGGGTCTCACATCGGCACATCCCCCAAGCCCCCATGCGGGCAATGGGCTCTTGCTGGGGCTGGAGAAAGACAGTCTGCCTCCGCTCTGGCGTGATCCTGCCTTGCATCCAGGGTTGCAATAAGCTCTTCAGCTCTAATAGCAAAAGGGCTGAGCTGAACATCCCCTGGGGCAGCATCCAGATGCTCTGCAGAGCTTCTGAAGAGCTTCTGCCCCCAGCCAGGCTACCCGCCTGTTGGTGCAGCCCATGCCATCCCCACTGGCAGGAGGTTTGCATGTTCTTGCCTGCATCCCATCTGCACAAATGATGGATGGGACTTGGGGATGCCCCAGGGAACGCTCTCTTGGAGGTGGCTCCCCTTCTTTAATCTCATTTGGGTGTCCTCATTTGTCGCTTTTCTGCACATCTCATGTGCCATGTCGATTTGCTATCGCTCTGGTTTATTAATCAGAGTGTCAGGCAGGGGCAGATCAAATGGTTTACAAGAGGCTAAGTACATTACAGCAACGCTATTATCTCTCTCCACAAAATTCGTAATCTCCACAAAAAATTAGAACAAGCTGCTCTGACAAGCCCCGTTCTCCATATGCCCCACGAGTAGGACCCTAATTATTTTACCTTTCTTTAACTCTTTATTCATCCTATCCTCCACCAGCCGTCTGTTATTTTGCCTGAGATTGACACAGTAACAAAAAAGACTGGCTTCACACACGCTTTTAAAATCCCTGTGCTCTCAGGCTGCTGATGGGAGACCGTTTCTCCTTGCGTCGCAATACCTGATGGAGAGGTAGGCAGCCACTTTTGGGGCGTCCTGCACACTTTCTGGCGTGAGCTTGCCTGGCAGGGTGGCGGCGACTGGGGATCCTTCCTGCGGTACCCAGCAGGTGGTGGTGATGTATAACTAATTCCTCCGAGCCCTTTCTTATCGGAGGCTTTTAATGTTTTATTTGGCTGCAGGTTGGCATTATCCATGGCTCAGGATTTTGGTGGGGGCTCTCCCCATCGTAAGACCTTTCTTCTCATGTTTGCCGAGCTGGACGCAGACAGGGCTGGCATTGTTTGCTGCTTGTTTCCCTTCTTGTGTTCTCCAGGCTGTGCCATGTCCAGACTATCACATGGAGGGAAAAATAGGCAGAAACCTCTTATCACTCCTGCAAGTCTAGTTGACACAGGTGTTCCACTCTTTGATTGCATTTAATACCTTTCGTTTCACATCTTTCAGCACTTTACAATAGGACCAAAAAACATAATATCTATAATAATGCCTGTTTTGAAGGGACAAGCTGAGGTGACGGTGTCTGGAGGGAGAGGGCAGGGAGAGGCAAGGCAGGGGGAGGCTGGATATGCAGCATGGGGGATGCTGGCGAGGAAGGCAGTGGCAAGGGGCTCGCTGCCCATGGCAGGCTGGTTCGCCCCTGCCTGGGGTTGCCATCCCTGGGAAACAGGGACTTGATTTTCCACTGAAACATTGGCCTCCAGGACATCGATGCAACCCTCCAGGACATGGATGTGATCCTCCAAGACATCAGTGTAGCTGACGGGGCAGTCTTGCTGCATCCCCACTGCTGACCTGGCAGCTGGGGACATGTGTGGAGACGGTGAGGGTGTGAGGAACAGGTGAGAAGGACAAAAAAGGAGGATGTAGACGACACGTCCTCTGTCAGGAGCTGGCATGGCTTTGGGGTGCACCCAGTGCTCAGGAGACTGAAAAGTTCAGCTCTACAGGGTGATTCTGTGGGGGTTCATGGGCAGAGAGGAGCAAGGGTGGACTGAGAAGCTGGGGTGCCCTTGTCCACCCCCTGGGGGTGACAAAGAGCCTCACAGCTCTCACCCAGTGCCTTCCCAGTGTCTATGGGGCCAGCTGTTGGCCTCTAGGGAAGAGACTGGAACAGACCCAGTGAAAACTCATTATTCCTCACCATGAGAACTGCAGCTGAGCCAAACAGTAAAGAAACCAGAGGGACATTTTGGAGCTGGAAGTGGAGAAATCAGGAGCGTGGCTGCCAAAATCTTTGTCTTCAAGTAGCCAGGTTAGCCAGAGGAAGGACAGAGGGATGCCGAGGGCACGTGGGCTGGTTGTCCCAGGCTGGAGCCAGCATGTGGCTGGAGCCTGGCTGGGGACAAGTGAAAGGCTGGGACTGCGAGGGCTGGGATCAGCTCAGTGCTGCTGGGTTGGCAGCCAGCAGCCTCATCTCATCCCAGGGATGCTCAGCCGCCCAGCCACACCCCGTGGCCATCGGTACAGACACAGCCCCGGGGCACAGTGCTCCGTCTCACCGCCACTTTGGTGTGGAAATGCCCACAGATACCAAGGGGATTTTTCCTTCTAGGAGCCGTCCGTTTCCCTGGAGAGGCCAGAGGAGTTCCCATAAACAGCACCCTGAATGTCTGACCCCAATGCCATTGCTTTGCATAGGAAGTAATTGCTTCCTCTCCATTTTTTACTCCTTGCTGCATTTACGTCCAGGTGTTTAACTCTGACCTTGGATCAATTTAAAGTTATCCATTTTTCCATGACAAAGGCCTCTGAGATGATGAAAAATTGACGTGGTGTAATAGCAGAGAAGTGCCTCTGGATCCGCAGCCAATCTCTCCTGCAGTGTGGAAATAAAGCCCTCTGAACACTGCAGAATATCTGAACAAATCCGATAGTCTCTCATTTTTATATAGGTATATATATGGGTATGTACATGTGCATAGTTTTATACCCCTACATATTAATATTCTCCACCCATTTCATTGCAGCATCTGGCCATCAGAAATGGAACTCTTAATGCTGGATGCTAATGGGATATGTTTTTATTTGTCCTTGTTATAAAATAGGTATCTCCGTATTAACTTTGCAGGGCATTATATTGATGTAGGGCAGTAAACTTTATGGCAGATTTCACAACCCTGTTAAGTGTATCGTCTTAGACTGTAATATCTAACTGGGAAGACAAGTGAAACCCTTGCAAGCAATACATGCCTGGGATGGGGCTGTGAAGCCAGAGGAGGAGAGGAGAAGTGATGCTGATACCTGCAGGAGCCTAGGGCATGCAGGAGGTTCCTCACCTCTCTGAGGAAGGGGTTTGCTCCCTGTTCTTTGGCTGGTGCCGAAGTCTCCTAAAGCTGTGTCTGTACCAGCAGTGATTGCATCCCTCAGGTTTCTCGCCGGCTGCTCTGGAGGCTGTTAGCTCTCCTGTCCCTCCGCCTTCCTCATTCCCAGTAAATCTAACGAGATGCACACTGTGGCCGCCAGTCACAGATAACTGCTTAGCTTAAATCCTGCTTGAATTCCCTTGGCTTATCTGCTAAATGGGATCTCGGTTATAAATAGAGTCCTGCAGACACAGAGGCCTATTTGGGCAGGGGCTTGTTTGGCATGGAGTTTTACAGAAGTTCGAGCAAATTGCTGGGGAGAAGCTGAGAGATAATAACAAGGAAAATGATAGTAAACTGACTTCTCTGCTTCCTCCTCGTCCCTCGGCTGTTAGTAACCCATCAGGAGAGCACAGCTCTCAAGTGGACAAGATGGCACGGGTCGCTGCAGCGACTGCAGTGGTGAAATGCCACCTCAGAGCCAGGCGAGGAGTGGAATGTGTCCCCGTGTGTGTGCCCGTGTGCATCCCCAGGGCTGCCCTTAGTGGTGGGCAGGCAGGTACAGGTCCGGGCAGGGAGAAGGCGAGCTCTGTGCCAGCTGAGGCACTGATGCTGTGGGGATGCTGGCTCTCCTCCCTCAGCTCCTGGTGGCTGGCTGCCACCGCTGCCAGCTAATTGGGATGCTGATAATTATTAGTGTTTCATGGTTTAATTTTCTCTTCATTACACCCTCTGCCTGAGCCTCAGTGGTGCTGAGGACATCTCTGCAAAGACTTTAGGAGACGGAGGGGGTGATCCACAACCCAACCACAGGTCACTGGTGAAGCCAGATCAGATGCAAACTGTGCCTGGAGGGACTGGAACAAAACCCCATTGCTTTGGAGACATTTGGAGCCACAGCAAGGACCAATGGGTTAGCAAAGCTGGGTCTGCAATGGGTCAGGAGAATTAGGGAAAAGGCTCTGGGTTACGAGTTCAGCATCTGCAGAAGGGAACTGGCCAGAGGGGATGTGTGGGACCATAGATGTGTGCAGGAGAAAAGCCCTGTTGGTGCTGTGTCTTTCAAGCATTGCACAGACACCCAGAGTGTTAAAGGAAAACACCAACCGAACAAATTAATTTACTTGGATATTGACATAGGACGAACCTTGTGTGGAGAAATCAATCCACCGGGCAGGAGAGCCTGCTGGTGATGGGAGTCTCCATCACAAGGGTTCTCGTTGATCTGTCTTCAGCTGGGCCAGGAGAGACTGCAAAATGCGATCTTGTTCAGTTTTTACAATCTGGGTGTCCATGATCCTCCCTGAGCCACCAACACATGCTTAACTCTGTGCCGTTGACACCACAAGTACGTGAAAAACATCTCTTAAATATTTTGACTACACACAAAGGACCATCCTACATGATTCTTATTGACAACTGACCCTGCACAGGGCAGTCACCAATGAAGCAGGGACAACTTGGGACATGCCACTGAGGATGAAGTTGAGCATATTCAGGTACACAGATAGGACAGGACCATTTGAAATTCCCACCTGGAGGGATCCTGTAACAATCAGTCTGATACTTAATTGTGAAGGTGCCGTGGGGTGTTCGCAGCCAGCATGGCTTGTAGGGACTTTCTCCATCCTTTTGCTTGCAAAGCTTTTTTCTTTCTTTCTTTCCCTTGTCTGGTGACCAGACCCCAGCAGGGAAGAGGGAGGTGTTCCTGGAGACTTGGAGCTTCAGGGTGCTGCAGGGAAAGGACATTTGAGCAGACATTGCTGGCTGGAAGTCAGCACCAAGCCTGAGCAACGCATGGTCCAGGGCTTGGTTGCCAAATGAGTTTTGGCTTGGGCCAGATCTTCCTCAAGGCCAGAGGGGATGGGTAGAAGAGGGACCTGGTGTCAGGGAGCCTGGGCTGGTGCCTTGGAGGAACCCACTGGCTGGACGAGTGTGAGCCCAGGTTGGTGCCAGCACTGCCCGAGGTCACCTTGGCCCCAGGCTTGTCCTGGGATCACGGCGTGGTGCAAATGGAAAACGCGAGAGAGAGGTGGCTCGACAGAGGGCAATTTGGGTAAAACAGCACCAGGAATGTCAAACTAAATTAGTTTCCAATATGGAAAACACCTCCACTGGGAGCATGAGGGAGACTTAGGAGTTGTTACTTTTGGACGAGAGAGGCAGTGAATTTGATCTGCGAACAAACGGGAACTGGCAAAGCTGACAGCTTTTGCTCTGATTGCTTTGCTGCCTCTGTGCTGGGCTATGTCTTCTTTTTTTTTTTTTCCTCCTTTAACTTTTTTTTTTCCTTTTAATTTATTGAAATGCTCTGGATCCCGATTCACTTTCTTCGCTCTTTATTTCTTATTGCTTTGGCTGAAACATTAAATCCCCAGTATGACTGGGATCAGGGCAAGAATAAAAATAGCCCATGGAAAAACAAACCAACCCAAGGACGTGAAAACAAGCTGCAGTGTTTCTGATGTTCAGTTTTGGTAGCACAGGGTGGGTGACCCCTGAGAGCAGAACGGGGACACGGGGATGGCAGCCTCTGGCATGGAGGGCTATTACCAGTCCCTGCTTGATGGGGTGGCCGGGATGAATTGGTGGGCCACCCTCTGGCTCCTACAGAGCAGGGTCTCTCCTAAAACTGGCTGCCTGACTTGATGGGCAGGATAAGGGAGAAATCTCCCTGCCAAGGGGTGAGGCCGGAGGTTTTTCCTGCAGCTAAGAAAGTGCCAAGAAGGAAGCCTTGCCTTGTGAAATGTCCTCGGATAGCTGCAGGGGCACGGAGAAGGGGCTGCCAAGTGACCTCTTCGCCTGATCCTGCTTTTCCAGAAACGAGCATCCTTTGTCACAGGGGGAAACTGAGGCCCAGGGCAATGACGTGGTATCAGTAGGTGGGGAAGGCTTGGAGCAGCACCCTGCATTCCTGGACATCAGCCCCTTTCCCTCTGCGCAGACAGCTTGTGTAGTCGATGTGTCACGTTACTCCCTTTTCATCAGCCTGAAATTACCATTTGTGAAAAAGGGGGAAAGAAATCCAAATCTTCAAGAAGGCACTCAGGCTGTTGTCTGAAGCTTGTTTTTTAAAAGGAATCAAAGACACAGATGTTTCTTTTTGATACTAAAAGGGATGCAGGGCTGGATCCTGCTCTCGCTTCCAGCGCTGTGAATCTGGAGCAGAGCAGAGCGGCGGTCCCTCCGGCGGGGAGCGGTGGGGATCCTCTGCATGGTGAGCAGCACCTGCCCACCAGAAGTTTCGGGAAAGGAGTTTTCTCCTTTCTGTGGCACCTTGCTGTTAATGAGGTTTGTAACATGCATTTGCAGCCTGCCTGCTGGGGGGCTGCCCTGGGAGTATTTCTCCTTCCTGATTGTTGTCCTGTCTACCTGGGAACGGCGCCTGCTGCTGCCCAGATAACTGGATTGAAAGGCTGCTCTAGTTCCTCTGCAACTTCCCCTGCCTGTCTTTGGCTCAGCTTCTGATTCAGTGGTGCTTTTCTAGCACCCTCCATGGTCGCCCCTCAAAGAGGGCATCTGGCCCTTGGCAGCTCATCTCATGGATTCCCTGGGGAAAAAAACCACTTCTCAATGGGACCCCGCAGCCCCGCTTAACCTTAGCCCTTCTCTCGACGTTGGCAGCTGTGTATCAGCCTCCTGCTGCACCCTGTGTACAGCGACTGGTTTGGAGGAAGCTTTTCAGCAGCAGCTGTTGTTGCATGCCATGACCCTTTTTTTCATTTCAACTGCGAAGGGGCTGGCAAGTAGATATTTGCCCTTCCAATGACCTTGAAGCATGGGACCAAGAGCTTGCTCTCAGATGAAACCTCCTGCACACCCGGCATGGACATGGCCTGCTGTCGAGGTCTGATTCTGCCAGCTGTGATCTCTGGTCTGCATCAAATTTGGATTTGGCTCCCAGTAAACAGGCTGAGAAAGCTGGAGCTTGAGCAACGTGGAAAGCTGGTTCCTTAGAGCTGCAGTTTGTCACTGCTCTCCTGAAAACAGATCATCGCTCTACTGATCGTAACAGCTACTGGCATCTGCTCACAGGGTATCCAAGCTGAGACTAAGGAAGGGGCTCAGCAATGCATGGGGCTGAACCTGAGCAGCAGGGTAGCAATGGGGCTGAGCAACGTCAGGAGCTGCAACATCTGGAGAGACGCCTGGTGGAGGCAACAATTTCTTGCTCCTGCCTGCCCAGGACTCCCTGCCCTGCAAAGAAAAAGGTATACCCCAGAAATGCCTCATCCCGGACCCAAGGTAGTGCCCATCCTGCTTCTTTCAGAAGCAGTATCTCAGGTGTGGCTGCTGGTTTTCTACCACCACCTGATCTGGGAGACAAGAACCCTAATTTGGGAGCGACGTGCTGTGCTGGGAAGTGTGTAAGTGCTGTAAACAATGCTCTCCACCCCTCCAGCACCACAGACGTCCTGACAAAGCCCGAGTTACTCTGTGAGGACGCCAGGCACTTTTTGGTAAAGGTTTTGCACTGCCTGATCAGTACCTGAAGCCTCCTGCTGCTCCACTTTAGGGCTGAGTTACGGGGACTGAAGCTGATTAGGTGCAGCAGAAAGCTCTGGGTTGGATCAGAGGCACCGAAGATGTCAGATCCTCTTTACTCATTGAAATACAAAAGCAAGAATCTCATCTGGCTGCTTGGCTGTGCTGAAATAATAGCTCATTCAGGAGGTGGAATTTAAGCCTAAAAGCTAACATTTGTGGTGTGTATTTATAACATGCAGGCATAGGGAAACTACCCATACTGCATTTAATTTCTTTCGCAAGCTCCTTTGATCCGGGCATTACTGTCCAGGCAAAACTGGCACAAATTTCTTCACAGACATCACCAACCATGCTGCCGTGAGCTGCCCAGCATTGGGACTGAGAGTAGCTACGTTAACATTCATTTAATCGAGTGTTTGGGCTAGCCATGCCGGCCAGCAATCTTGGTCCAGCTCATCACCATGACCTCGTTACCCCCAAAACCCGAAGGCTCTCCTGCCTCACCAACGGCAGGTGGAAAAACTGGGGCATTTGCCAGGCGCTTGCAGCAGGTCTCAGTTACGGTGCCTTGGGTGATGCACGAGCGGATGCTGGGAGGGAGGGGACACGCAGCTTGGCTGGGATGGAGACAGTGGGGTATTTGTGAGGGCCCATGGGATGCGTGGGGTGGAATCCCTGCAGAGAAGGGGATGGATTCTGGATTTTCAGGATGTTACCGCTCTGCCTGCTCTGGGGTGAGCAGAAGGACCATGAGCCCTGGGGAAATCAGGCATCCCCTTTCCTTTGAAGGCAGGGAGGTGACAGCTGGAGTCACTGGTCCTGCTCTAATCTCCTGCAGCCTACTGCCTCGAGGATACAGTTATTCCTGCAAAGCAAGGACAGGCTGACTGGCATTCATTTTGAACACATCGGAGCCAAGCTGGGCCAGAGAGCTGGGAGAGGAGACAAACCCGCTACCTGGGCACCTCCAGTAGCCCATGCCTAGCGCATGCCCAGGAAAGCCTGCTCCTTCTCCCAAATAATATTTCAGCCTGCCATGAACACTGGACTTGCTGGAGCATGGCAAGTTCACCTGATGACCTCTCCTTCTTGTACAAAGAGACAGACAACATCTTAATTTTCTCCATGCCTTCTCCATGCCTTTACACACTATTATTCTCCCTGGCCCTGCACAATCTTTTCCAGGCACCTGACTCAGTTCCTCCTGGTGCAGAAGCTGTCCCAGGCCTTGGGTTGTCTCTGTTTCTGAACTGGCATAGCAAAACCGCACGCATTCTCCAGGGGGTGCAGATTTACACTGCAGCATGGGTGATGTTTGCTGTTTTGCTGATCATTTCCTGACAACCGCAACCACTTCTGTGCTGCTCCCCATTATGCAGAGCAGCAGCACCCAGATCATGAGACCAGCAGTGCCCCAAACAGTTTATTTCCTTTGTGTTCACTGACCCCATATTGCATTTGTCAATTCATTGCTGAGCAGTTTTGCCAGATCTTTTGGCAGCTCTTAAAAATCAGGTCACCCTAAACACGTGATGCTGGCAGAAGGTGTCACCTCACTGTCTGCCCCCTTCCCTGGTCCATTCATGAACAGACCAAGCAGTGCAAGTCCCCATGCTCCCTCCTTGCAGGGCTCTGCTGAGAAACCAGCCATGCCTCCCAGCCTTTTTACCCATTTATAACCATGGAGAAAACTTCCCGGCTCTTCTGCTGACACCTCAGTTCCTTTAAGGGTTATTTTCCTGCTTTTCTTCAGGTTTGTTGTGAGATGGCCCATAAAAAAGCTTCCAGGGTGGGAATTCTTCCAAACCTGCTTTCAGTGTGTTTGAATAGAAGTGGTCCTCTGCTTTGTCCTGCTGTGGGCTCGTCCTCATCTGATCATCTCATGGTCCTGCAGACTCCGCTGCTCCTGTGGCTGAAAGAGGGACTGTTCATTTTTATGGTTGTGGCAAATTAATCTTCACACTCTTTTCTGGCTGCCTTATTGTGTATTTATATTTAATTTACCAGAGACTATGCTGTTCTTTAATTCTTCAGTTGTACATGCCTTCAACGTGTGAAGAATGTTGCCTTTCCTCCCTTGGCCTGCTGTTTAACCTGGACAGCCTTTAAAATGTCTTTTTCTGTGACGAGGAACATGCCCGTGCTGAGCCCCCAAAAGGGCATTTTTAAACAGTCCCCATGCCACATGCACACGTTTCATCTCTTTGGCTTTTTATCTTGTTTAGAATCTTTTAAATGAGTGTCCTCATTGCAACATCATTCCCTTTTCTCAAATGAACACTGACAGGGTGGACTTTCGCTATGCCCGGATGTATGTGATGGTCATGTTACATGTGGGTTTTGGGTACCATGGGCTCAGAGGACACAGAAAAATGTTACGGCTCTTTTTGTGGGCTCAGGGACAAAATGCTCTGTGAAAACCCCCCTCTGGTGCCAAAAAACTCCTCTCGGCATCACGCAGGGAAATGCTCTGTAAATGCTAATTTGGTTTCAAAGAGCCCCTGGAGCCATGCTAGGAATGTAGCCTGGAGGTGTCCTTCAAACTGGAAATTGGCAGCAGTGTTGTCCTCACCAACTTCCACCCCTCCTTCTCCCCCAGGAGAGGTCTCTTCGTCTCCTTTCCAAACCCACATCTCCTAGGCTTGGCTGGTGTCACACTGCAGCAGAGCACAGCAGACACACCTGCCTGCCTTGCTCTGTCGGAAGGAGGATGCGGAATCCTGCTGGATCCATGAGATCCCTTTCCATGGTGATTTTGGAGGGAAATGGCTCTCCAGCTGGCAAAAACTGTTAGTGAGCTGGGGAGGAAACGTATGTTGGGCCTTCTTTTCATTTTCTTGCTATCAGCCTTTTATTGTGCAGCAGCCGAGTTGTCTTCATGAGTAACTTTGCAGGTCACAATGCCTGAGTCTGTTTGCATGCTCTGGGTGGCCCTCCATGACCAGCCATGCTGTGCCAGGAGTTGTGCCCGACACTGATGTTCTCTCTTATGCTTGCAGGAGACCCAGAATACAAAGAGAAGATGTCTGCATGGCAAGCTGCACCATAGCTAGCAGCATTTACCAGGCTGCCCTGCAGACCAGCGTTGGTTTGCCCTATGGGGGCGTTTCCTACATGCTGTTGGTCCTCATGGCTCCTTTGGAAACAAACCCAAGCTTGGTGAGCGGGGATGCGATGGAATTCTCCCAAGGACTATGTCATAGAATCATAGAATCATAGGGCTGGAAGCAACCTCTGGAGGTCACCTAGTCCAACCCCCTGCCAGAGCAGGGTCACCCAGAGCAGGTTGCACAGGAACACGTCCAGGCGGGTTTTGAATGTCTCCAGAGTTGGAGACTCCACCACCTCTCTGGGCAGCCTGTGCCAGTGCTCTGCCACCCTCAAAGTAAAGAAGTTCCTCCTCACGTTTAGGTGGAACTTTCTGTGCTCAAGTTTGTGCCCATTACCTGCCCATTACATGTCCAGCCCTGCTGCGGCTCCCTTTGGGTCTGTGTGTCGGGGTTTGTGTCTCACCACTCCCAAGCAGGCAGAGACATCGGGCAGCCAGGTCAGGTGGGAGGAGAAAGGCCAGCAGGAAGAGCTCCGAGCCTGGCAGCTCACCGGCTGCCTCTATCCCACTGGAGAGCTGAGTCAAGGCTGAGCCGGGGAGACTTTTGCACTGGGATCAGCCAGATGAGCAGGGGTCTTACAGTATTAATTAAACATCTGGAGAATCTGGCGGGAAGCCCGCTTCATTATCCCTGGTGCTCAAGGATGCTTTCAGGAGTCCTTCCCCTCCTGTCTCTCCTCTCAAAGCTTCTTTCTTCCAGCATGTCACCATGTGCACACCCTGGAGAGACCCTCACTCTTGGTCCAGAGCGGGAAACAGCTCTTCCAAAATCTGGAGGCCCAGGAGTGTCCTTCAATCATCAGACACTCTACGGGCACCACAAAGTGGTGGCGAGGTCAAGGTGGGACAGAAAAAGCAGCCTGAGGGGCAATGCCCTTCTTGTGGAGCTCTGCTGCGTTGCCTGGAGCTCCATTTTGGAGTGTCCCAGAGGCAAGTTGCATGTCTCTGCCCAAATGCAGTGTTTGCGGTGCCCAAATGCAGTGTTTGCGGTGCTTTTTGCCTGGTGTGGGACGCAGCACATGCAGCTGGGTGAAATATCTCTGTGGTTTCCCTTCTAGCACCTCCCAAGCTCAGAAAACAGTAGCTGTTTCTCTGCTCTGGGATGTATTCACAGACCTGTGTCCCCATGCTGCACCCAAACCCTGACCAACCAGCTCTGCATGGGGCAGGGTCTTCAAACGCCTTGTCCTCCCCTGTAAGTGCAGCTGCTTGTGACCTGTTGGGCAAGGAGGTCCTCGATGCCTGCACCAACTGCTTGGTGGCTGCTTGTAGCCTTGACCCCCTTAGCTCTGCCACCAGCCTTCCTCCTCCATCCCCCAAAAAGACACTGGCAACATCCCCTAACCATCTGATGAAGCTGAGAAGGAAAAAGGGCCATGGTACAAATGCAGCAAGGTCCTCTCTGAACCAGCAGTGCCATTAACAAAAATAGGGAAGGCGGGCTCCTCGGTACTGCGCTTGCAACTCTGAGGGTATATACAGAAGTGTGAAAAGCACCGGAAAAATATATCTACTGCCTGGATCCTTCCTAAAGTTTAAATGATACTGATAGGCTATGGGAAACAGTTTGCAATTAGTACACGGGAGGCACAATGAGATAATTAGCCACCAGTTAGCAGGATGAATTTGATGACCACATTCCCTGCTTACTGATGTTTGGCTAATTTGCCATCAGCGGTCTTGTTAAGTGGTTATGAATTACACAGGAGGTGTGACGAGCTGGAACTTACTATCAAGGGTGCAATGATGTGTGGCTTGCACCAGCAACGTTTATTGCTGCTGGGGTGACTGCCCCCATCCCACATGGTTATCGCATCCACAGCTGCTGTGATGGCCCTGCCAGGGTTGTCTGCTGGCCTTGACCTTATGGGGAAGAAAGGAAGGACCCCAACTCAATGATGGCCCCTGGACTTTGTGTCCTCCTAGACACTGATGCCCAGCTTGGCAAGACCACACTGCCATCCTCTCCTCTGTTTGACCGGGAGCAGTCACAGTTCAGGGGACATACTAGGGGACATGGCACTCAGCATGGCAGGGATGAGGAGGTCTGGTAGGATTTGCTTGGGGCATGTCAGGTACAAGAGCGTCGCCTTTGCAGACCAAGAAACAGCCTAATGAGGGATAAGCAAGTACTCTGGTGGGTGGTGTTAAGGAAAGGCTGGATAGCACCAAGTTGTGGCCAAAGGAGGGCACAGAGGAGAAGGAAAACTTTTGTGATGGCCCATCAGGAGCCTGAAGGATGGGGATTGTTGGTTGGGGAAGTTGTGAGCTCCATTGTGGCCCTGAGGGACTCTTTGATGTGCCACTTCTGTCCTAGACAGAGGGAATGGCCAAGATACATCAAGAGTGCTCTTGAAAACCTGGGATGTTTTGGGGGTCTGCCTGGGCGTTACAGCCTCTGTGCCAGGAGAGGTGAGATCTTGGTCTGGGCAGGTGCCCATCTCCACAGTGGTTGTTTTGCTACCCCCACATCTGGGCACAGCAAGGAACTGAGGAGGAGAGGGAAGCGGGCAATTCTTGGTCAGTGTCTGCCCAGGCTTTGCAGGAGGCAGACGCAGATGTGCCCACGGAGGCAGCTGTGTGGCTGGGTCAGCACTGTGCTGGACCAAGCCAGTTGTCCTTCTGGGAGATGGAGATAATTAGCTTGAGCCCAGCATGATGCTGATGGTACTTTTGGAAGATGCTGCCTGAGATATTTCAAGGGCACACGGCTAAGCAACCTGCTAAATGCTCTTACAAATCTAACAGGATAACCAGCTCCCTGAGAAGCTGAACAAACGGTTGTATTTCCACTTGGAGGAGGTGAGCAACCTTTGCAAACATCAAGGTGTTCGCTAGGAGGCTTGGGAGCAGTGCGGGAAGAACCCCCAGGGGCCACAAAATGGGAATGGAAACTCTCGTAAAGCAGCTTGTCTTCAGCGATTTGTCTCTTTTCTCCCTGGCTCAAATGAGAAGCTGCAGAGACAGCATGAAAGTGAAATATAACCAGGAGGAATACCCCATTTCAGCTGTCTTGCATCTCTTACTGCTCCCTCTGGTCCCTGCTACTCACCTGCAGAAGTCCAAGGCAAGTGTTATGGACCTGCTCGATCTGATTGAATTTTTTTCATATCCCTGAAGGGCTGCGGTGACTGGAGTGCTGCTTTGAACAAGAGAGGACATCGTCAGCCAGTTGGCAGGACTAGTCCCCATGAGACCCATGCAATGCCTGGCCCGGGATGCTCAATGATCAGGTAGCAAGGCCAGCTCTCTGTGTGAAGGGATGCAGATATTCAGAGGAAGGATGGAGGCTTAAATTAAACCTGCCTTGATAACATACTAAAATAATAGTCATATCCTGCACAATGTCTCTGTGGAGAGGAGCTCTCTGCTGCCCTGTTGCTGTTATCCTCCTGGTGCGATTAAACCGTGTTGGGAAATGGACCTTACCGTCCCTGGACTGAATGTCTGGCTTGGGAGCCCCTGGGCTTTGACTTGGCTCTGAGCTGCTCACCTGCTGGCAAGACCTGGGGGGCTACCAGGCTCCCTGGCGGGAAAAGAGAAACAACTCATGGCTTTAAAGAGAGCTGTGAGCCCCTCAAGTCCCATAGGAAATCAGTGAGTGAACATGGATTCACATCTTCATGGATGCTGTATTGTCCTTCCTCTGCAGGCTACAGTGTGGGGATGTGATGGGCAGCCCCTGACACCTCCTTCACACAGGGGCGAAATAAGGAAGGCAGCATCCCAAAGCCTTTAGGGACACCCCGCTCCTGAATGCCCTGGGCTGTAGATGGCCACCATGCTGGCTGGGGGAGCTCTTCTGGGGACGCAAGGCTGTGCTGGGGTCCAGGAGGTGAGCATGAAGATGAGATGCTGTTGCTCTCCGCTCTCCCTCGTTAGAGGCTGTTGTCTACAACGCTGCCGGGGAGGAGTGTTGACAGGGGAGTCAGCCCCACTTTTCAGGGTGTGCTTTGCCACCTCTTTGGGCTGCTTGTCTCGACCCAGCGGGCTCTGTGCGGTGCAGCTCAGGAAGCAAGAGCGCAATCCCTTCCCTGGCTGTGCTGCAGGCAGGAAGCACGAGGGCTCCTGAACCTTTGGGATGGGGGAAGAAGCACCGTGAGCTTTTGCAGCTGTTTGCAGAGTACAAGTCCGTCCACGGTTTGCAGGCTCTCTGTCACATTCAACGAGCCAGCTGAGCCATGGTCTTCAGCCTCCTCCCTCTCTGGGGGACCCCACTCGTGTCTCTTGGGCTTTTGGAGGGTGTTGCCCAGTGGTCCGTGCACAGCTGGGACGTGCAAATGGGGTGTGCATCTGCTTCCAAGCCAACGCTGCTCAAGCCTGGCACAGAGATGGCTCCAGTGCTGTGTTGGGTGACAGCAGGCTGAGCTGCCAGTGGACCTGACTGGGGAGCACACTTACTTGTTGTCCAGCTGGCCCCACCAAGGGCAGGAGCAGAGACCTGGCTGCGGTACCCATTTCCACCTCCCAGTGCAGTCGGCGGAGGAAAGCAAGCCCGGTCCAGCAAGGCAGCAAGGATGAATTGAGATGAGGTGAGATGGGCAAGGAGGCTGTTGGTAGAGCTGGACCAAGCACGCAGGAGCTGGACCATGATGAAACCCGTCAAAGGGCAGCGGTGGCTTGTACATCCTCCTCCCTGTTCCTTGGGAGCAGAGAGAGACCTCGGCTCCACATTTCTGTGGTTTCTTTGCTCATTATAGGAAAAACGAAGGGTGAAGACAGGTCAATGAATCATTACTGTTTGGTTTGGCTGCACCGCCGCGCCGTGTTTAGGAATGGCTGATTCTTTTTCTTCTTGTGAGTTGTTCTCTCTTCCCCCGCTCCTTCGGGTTTTGGGGTTGTTTTGTGTTTTTTTTTTTTTTTTCCCTCGATTATCCTGAATTATTGCAAGATGGTGAAACAGAAGAGCTCCTCCTTTCCTTGGGTTGGCTTCCCTTACAGCAGATGTCAAATGAAAGAGTCCGGCTTTTGGATAACTCATCCCAAAAGGGGGTTGGTGCATCCTGGATCTTTCACCCGTCCCATGCTGAGACATTGCAGGGAGCCACTGGCGCGGCCTTCAGGCTCATGACAGCACTTTCCAGGGAAAAAAACAAAGTAAAAAGGAACAGAATTCCTCTATCTATTTCTTAATTATGTATTTTTTCGGGTTCTTGCAGGAACATCTGTTCTGCATTTGTGCGAGACACGTTAATATCTCTAGATTTGTTCATTCCTTCGCTGCTGGGACGCTGGGGTCGCGTGGTGAGAGGGGTGCGCGTACCACCACGCACGTGCACCTGGGCAGCACCTCTCATGGCGCGGGCGTCTCAGCAGGATGACCACTGCCCTCTCACGCACCGCAGGCGGAGCGGGGAACTGGGGCTGCTCCCTTCCCGCCCCGCTGCAGCACACCAGGGGTGGCCGTGCCACGTGTTTTTTGGCACACACACAGTAAGTCCCCAGCTTGTATCGTGTGGCAGGTATACGTGCCTTGAGGCCGTGCCTCAAGCGAAGGCGTTTGCAGACCCATCTCCCTTCTGCCGTTACACGCTGAGGCTGGGAGGGGAGGCAGCGCTCCTGCGTTCGCAGTGATGAAGGGTCCTGGAGAGACAGGGGGCAATTTTCTCATTTGAAGCTGTGCTGGGTTATAATTTTTCCTAATTCCTCACCTGTCATGACACAGGAGCTAGGAATGAGAGCTCCCTCTTACATAGCGTTGCCTGATTACACGGTGTCAGAAGAGGCTTCCAAAAATTATTCCACGTAGGTGGCACAGTCTGGAAGGGGGACTTGGCAGAGAGCCACGCGCAGGGGCTACAGCCTTTGCAGCTCTCCCAGCGGCGAGTGACGCTGGGGAGGCCAAGAGGTGGAGATCCTGCTCCTTCGGGTAGCCCAACACTCCCAGGAGTCAAAAAATCAGTTTTAGGTGGAGCTTGATGGGGAAAGGCAAATCTCCCCTGGAAATCTGAGCGCGGCTGTTGTTCTGACAACGTCGTCCATTGGCAAGGCATGTTTCTGCCCGCTCTGTCCCCCCTGGGTTGGGTAGGGATGGTTATGGAGCAGACGGGTGTACTGGTGGAGGTCAGGCTGGAGAGCTGTTAACCACCCGCCACTCTGCAATGGGATTGTCCTGGGGATTGCCGCAGGTAACTGGAGGGCTAATCAGAGAGCAAACTGCTTGTGATATAATCAAATCAAGGAGAGGCTGCTGTGAGAATTGGAGGTGACATTGCAAAGGTATGTGTGGGGGGTTGTTTGCAAAACGAGGCATGTGCTCCCTGAAGGCAGGCAAGGAAGCGGCCATAGAGTAACAGTGAGTCTGGCTAACAGAGCCCAGCTCAAAGGCGTGTGTTGTGGGTGGGGTTCAAGAATTTTTCTTCCAAATTTTTCTACCCTAGTAAAGATTTTCATGGGTTCTTTGGGAAAAGCAGGTTTGTGTTCCTTAGATGTCTTTAATGACAAAGTGTCCTGCAGGGGCAGTGAGGGGGCACAGATTTGTTGAAAGACCATGCCAACGCTGGCTGTAGGAAGCAGTGTCACAGCAGCATAAATTAAGTGAGGGTTGTGATGTACTGCCCTCCTGCCAAACACAATCCCACCCCATTGCATCCTCCATTGCCAGTGCTCTAGCGACTCGATGGTGACCCAACTAATGGCACTGATCTGGCTGAAAAAACATATTTTGCGGGGCGAACCTGTGCATGACAGGTTCATTTCAGCCAGATCAGCTCCATGGATGGACTTGCTGTGCTGTGATACGACTAGTGGTGCCCTAGCGGGGACATGCAATGTAGGTGGGACAGGACTGTGCCTGGGCCTGGGCAGCTGTTCAGGGAACAGCTTCAGGACTTGGATGGGCGGCAAAGCCAAACCTGAAACCTTCTGCATCCCTAAATCACCTCATGATCTCTCCCAGGGTCTCAGCTCTCTAGTGGTGAGCTGTTATCTGCAGCAGCACAAGCAGTAGAGAGATTGAACTACTGAACCCATGCTACTACACTTGCCCCACACGAAAGGCTTGGCTCAAGATTCTGCAGTCTTGTGGGCTTGAATTGCTCCTCTCCAACTCTTGTGCATGAGTTTTCCTGACCGAGCTTGAAGCAGAGGCTGGCTATGGAGGCCTTGGTTTGAGCTGCTAGCTTGGGTCCGCAGAGAGCTGAGGCATGCTCAGCAGAGGTCCCTGGTCCATGTGCTGGCCATGTCCAGCACCAGGCTGTGCCCAGGGCAACTGCTGAACAGGACCTCGCGTGGGGAGTCCCAGGAGAAGGAGGTGGTCGAGATTGTGCTGAGTGGCAGATGTCAGTGCCTATCCAGTGGCTTGAAGTGAGGTGCTGCCTTCAACACAGTTTTGAGGCACAGGTGCCCAATCCCATTCCCAAAGGGTGTGTGGCCCTTTTCTTCCTGCCCCTGCGAAGTTTGAGTGCCACCGCAGCCTTTTATAACCCTTTACTGACTACGGTCTAGGGATGTGGGGGTTGCCCAAATCGCAGCTGCCCTCCGGATCACCTCCTTGCATGTGCTGTAATAGCTCTGCCTGAAGCACTGCTGACCATCTCACGAGCAGCACTCACCCTGCTTTGACATGAGAAGCGCAGGGCTGTGCTTGAGCTGGTGTAAAGTTTATCTGGTCTTGAAGACGGCAGAGAGGGGTGTTTAATGATCCCCGATCTACCCTGTCCATGGAGGCCCCCTTCCATGTTCTCAAGGAACCGGAGAGAGTCAGATGATGGATGTGGTAGGAGAGCATGAATAGATAACACAACAGATCAGGAATAAATTAGCAATGGGCAGTGCCTTGCTCGGCTCCCTCTAGTCCAACTCTCCTGCAGAGCAAATATGTTCCCCGTCTGCATCTCCAGATTCACTGTTTAATCTAGTTTCAAATGTCCCAGGCTTTCCTTGGGAGAAACTTCTCCACAGTCTCATAAATCTTCTTGTCAGGAAGTTTTTTTCTTGCTACGGACCTGAAAATTTCCCTTTCTTAATTTCATGCTGCTTATCCTCCCTTCTCTGTGCCAAGCCATCCCCTGGATAGGTGCTGGAGTGCGACAGGAGCAACGCTCTCAGCAGCAACTCTCTCTCATCTCACTCTCTTAAGGAGTTATTTCTTGCTTGGTGTGCGCTCCCATCCTCCTACCTGGTCCTACCTGCTCCAAGGCAACACAGCAAGAGCCCCGGGCTGCGCTGGTGGTGGTGGGAGAAGCATAGGATGAAGGATGGGGAAGCAGAGGGGTTGGAGGGGCTTTCTGGAGCCTCTAAGCCCAGGATCAGCTCTCCTTAGCCCACCTTGCATCTAACCTCTTACTACAACCCCCTCACTCCTCACCTCTGTCAGTCAGGAATAATTCTTTGCTCCCCTCTTTTCTGGTGTCCAGCCTAAAGTTTCTTTGCAGCAGTTTTGGTTTCCCCCTGTTTCGCTTTGCCCAGCGTGGCCATGGAGAAGAGCTCATTGCCTTGACCTTTGCTGCAGCCTTCCCTGCACAGGAAGCCTGCTGTGTTCCTGTCCACACCAGTGCTTGAGGTGGCAAGAAAAGTTGGGTCTGAAAGTCCTTTGGGGTCTCCTGGGAAAGGGCTGCAGGCTGCTGCCTTTGCTGCCCACGTGCTGCAAACAGATGAGCCCAGAGGAGCACCTTGCAGGTTAATCTCGAGACTCTAAATGTGGCCAGGTTGGGTTGCAGATGTTGATGCCAGAGTGTATTTATTCATTTCACAGTTTTGCTTATTTATCAGATCCTGTGATCATTAAATTGTGCATTACCATTTGGCATGTGGCAGGTTTTAATTCCTATGGCTGGTTTATGCCCTCTGCAGGTATTAGCCTAAATGCATTTCCTGACAAGTGATGGATGCTCCGAAAAGCTGTGGCAACATATTTATTGATCAGAGCTCTCTGTAACCCCAGCTCACTAATGCAAGCTCTCGCAGCGCCAGGAACTATTGTCTCCTCAGACTGTTTCATTAACTCAGATGTGAGGGTTTGGACTTTCCTTCCATGCAGGATGGAGTAAATCTTGCGTGGTGTCAGCTCTGACAACCTCTCCGGCTCACTAAGTAGGGTAGACCTGGCCTATGCTTGGCAAGGGGACCTCTGAGGAATATTTAGGGATGGAGAAGCCCTTCAAGGACTTTCCAGAGAACGTGGGGGCAAGCGCAGACCTCCCAGGTGTATTTGGGATTGGAGGGTGTCTCTGCAATTGCCCCCTCTTGCAGATATGTCTGACCTGGCTCTGTACTCCCACCTGTGGCTGTAGAGGTTGGGAGCACAGCACCTGGGTGCTGCTGCATTTTCTCCCTGGCGCAGGTGGGGTTTGCTAGTGAAGTGCCAGCTCAAGGCTGCCTGCAGGGCCTGCAGTGCAAGGCCGCTTTGGTGCTGCAGGGAATGGGATGTCTGTGCCACGGGGAGGGCTGCGCTTGGTAAAAATCTGGTAGGAAAAGTTATGCTTAGAAAGCTCCATTTTATCCAGGGAGAAGCTTCTGCTAACCCTTGAAGAGATGGAGGAGCATGGGGGTACCCTGAGTTACCCTGTGTTTCATGGAGATGTACATGGACTCTGACAGGCTCAGAAAGCTAAGGGCTACCATAGCAATAAGAGAAGAGGAGTAGTTAATGGTGTGGCCAAGCTTGTTAGAAAATGATCAGGAAACAAATTCAGCCCAAAGGTGAGTTATGGAGGCTTGAAGAAGTGACTGGTCACCTGGGTGGTGGTAAGAGGGCTGCCGTGTGCTCCTTGCCTGCCCACACACACTGCAAAGTACATTGTTGAAACCCTTTCCCTCTCTGCAGCTGCAAAGCACTGCTCTTGCCTGCTCTTCCCAAACCCAACTTGAACGAGTTTAATTTCTTCAGGGACAAAGACCAGAAGCCTTGAAAATTTCCATATACTTCTGGTAGAGAGGAGGGTAGACAAGTGCAGGATGTCCTGCCCCATGGAGGGTGCCACTAGAGCTGAGGGTTCATGAGGTGAAATGACCTTGCAAGCAGATCATGCCCAGAACTGTGGAGGTGGCACCACTGTACTTGGTGATCTGCAAACCTCCTCTCCCACCTGAAACCTGGAAATTGATTCATCCCTGGAGCAAGGCAGGCAGCTTCTCGGCACCTCCTGTGGATGAAGGCACGTTGCTTGGGGCTGGCTGCTAATGACTGTGCTGTCTCCAGTGATGGGAGAGGATCTTTATACACCAGAAGCAAAAGCCGGCGATGCAAGTGGCTGCTACAGTGGACAGACTGTCCCATTTGGTTCCCAACACGGTCCCATCCCTGAGTCTGCACCTTGGGTCCAGCCATCCCACTGTGCTCCCTTAGGACCGTGTCACAGCACCCAAAAACCCCTGCACCGCCATCTTGCCTCCTTGAGAGCAGCAGAGTGGGATGGTGTTGCCTGGGGGCTGATTGCAGCCCGGTGCCTTGCAGGGCGAAGTGGGGAGTTCGTGCTACACGACAGCAGCTTTGCAGGGCCACAGCTTGGGGGGTGAAGGAGATGGAGGAGATGGGGGATGGAGGAGATGGGGGTGAAGCTGCCAAGCCCACAGCTGGGAGGGAAGAGGTGAGCGGTTGCGAAGAGCCGGTGGGAGGGTGGTGTGGGATCCTGCTGGCTCCTCAGTTACGGGAAACTCCAGCTGATTCAAACCTGCTGGGTTTGAATCCCCCTGGCGGGGCTGCTGTTGGCTGCTGGAGGAGCTGCTCTCTGCTTGCGTTGGAGAGGAGCGACAGCCCACATGTTGCAAACATTTCCGGAAAACAGCTCCTCACCCCTTCTCCTGCGGTTTGCATGGCTTGAACGCCCGCAGTAAGAGCAGATGAGGCTGTCAGGAGAGGTCTCGGGGTGACATTGGAGCACTCCACAAGGCTCTCCAGCTATGATCCCTATAGCGGGCACTGGCTGCAGCTCTGCCTGTCCCCACCACCTTGGCATCGGTCATTTGGTCCTCTCCGAAGCAGAATACTGGCTCCTCTCCTCTGACCTCTCCTTCACACAGCCCCTAGTCTGGGGCTGGAAACTGGAAATGAAACCTTGAGGTCCCAATGCCAGCAGGCAGAAAACCGTGCCTTAGCCAAAAGACAAAGTGGGAACCAACACCTCACTCATACCAACACTCACAGCTGCCCCACAAGAGCATCTATATTTGGGACTGAATTGTCCACCAAGGTGGCAAATCCACCACCCCACCAAGCTCTGTGGTGAAACTGGAAGAGTTTGCCCCAACCCTATGCAATCATCCCCAAATGTCAGAGGTGTCAGGCGGTGCCCATCCAGGTGACCACCACCTGGAGAGAGGTACCCTCTGTTTTTTCTATACGAGCATCCCCATCTCTCCTCAGCCAAAGGTCCCTGTGCCTGTTGGTAGCCACTCATTAGGTTTTAAAGCCCTCAGTTGTCCCCACTACTTCATCACAAATGTTAATAAAGGTGTCTTCAGGGGGCTGCGGCAGGGTAGCACGCTGGAGGCAGGGACTCCTTGGTGAGGGTATGTGGTACAGGTGGGTGCAAGAGACCTGTGGGAGGAGCAGGGTCAGTCCTCCTGCCATCTCATGGACTGGCAAATGCCTGGGCAACAGAGTAGACAAGGACATTTTCACTTGGGAAAAAGCAGATGAAGGACTCTTTCCACCTTCACCTTCTACTGAAGAAGAGAAAGAGTTATTTTATAAGAAGAAACTGGCTCTTACATTAATAGAGAGAGATTACAGCTTAATGTGAGAAGAAGAAAGAAGCTAAACGAGGTGCTGATGCAGTGAGTGGGGATCTTTATTGTTAAGCAGAATCTTAATAATGCATAGTGTTGTGCTCGTCTTTCGTTAACTTTTTTCCACCATTGTAAATCTGTTTTTACTGATCACATTATTTCAGCCTTAACTCTTGTTTAGAGCCGGCCTGGCAGAGCCATCTGCCAGCCAAGAGAAAGAAACTCTTCCCTCCCTCTCCTCACACAGAACACTGGGAAATGCCCTGCTCCCCCAAATACTGCTCCCAGATACCTGGGCGGCGGTGCTGTGGCCAGAACAGAAACCCCACAGCCCGTCTCGGGCAGAAGCACCTCCCAAGCCCTGCGATGGTGAGGAAAGGTCTCTGGCATCCAGCAGGAGAGCAGAAATTGGGCAGGGACAAGTCCTGGTGGTAATGGAGATGCAATCAAAGAGGAAAACTCTTGATAATGCCAAGACATGTATTTAGTCGGAGACATGATCCCCCCTTTCATACAGACTCTCCAAACAGTTGTAAAAGCACTCTTATCAGAGGACAAAAAAACCCAACAACCCAACCAACCACATTATATGTTATTTGGTTTTGGAAATCACCAGAACGGGATGGAAGCTGGCAGGTTTCCTCCTGCATCCCGTTAGCGCCCGCGCCCCTTTGCTGCTCCTGCGAGGCTTGGAGACAAACTTTGGTAGCCGCTCTCCGGCCGGCCGAGCTGCAGTGCCCCGAGCTGAGCTTTAATTAACAGAAAGTGGCAGCGGTTCTGCTCAGCGCAGCAATCTCAGACTTCAATTGCTGATTGAGGCGAGAGCCATTTCTCACCAGGTAGAGGAAATAAGGCTTGCATCGGAACATAAAAGATTGTTTTAATTAAACCTGGTATTTCTAAGCCCACTGCTGGCTGCAGCCAAATGGAGGAGGCAGCTGGAGTCGGTCAGAAAATTCTCAGAAAAAAGGCACTTTTTTTACTTTGTAGGCTAGAAATGGAGCAGGACAGAGCTGAAATAAGGCTTTTCTTTTGCTCAGAATTGTATTTGCCTTTTGGCCATGCAGGCTGGTGGCATCAGGTTGGGCATCACAGAAATGCGGCTGCCTGTGGGATGTCACAGAGGAGGAAGACCTCTTCTGCATGTGGCAGCGGGGGCTGTGTTTGCTCCCGGTACTAACTGCAGCCTGGGATGGCCCAATGAGACCAAACCCCAGCACCACCCATCGCTCTGTCTTTTGTCTGTGCACCACGGTCCTTCTCTCCCTTCTCCGGCTCACCCCTAGTTCTGCAGTGGTCTTTGTAAGACGGTCGGTATCCAGGTGAATTTCTATCTCGGCATTGTAAACATCTTGAAGTGCTCTACATCCAGCCCTGAGGCTTTTTTGCCCAGCAGTTGCATGTCAAGCCGACGTCTCTCCCCACCAGCAGCCAGGCCCATTTTTGGGTACCTTTACCTAATTTAGTCCTGTAGCACAGGAGCAAAACCAAGCAGCCAACAAGCCCCAGAACTGTCAAGCCTGGTGAGGAGGTTGTGGAACAGACCCCAGACTCAGCTCTTGGCTGCATTTTCTACATCTGTCATGATTTTTAAATCCTTGGCTGGAGAAGTAAATCCCTCCAGCTATTCCCATGTGCTTGCCCATCCCAGGCACGGCTTACACTGGTCACTGAGCTCCTTCTCCAGATATGCAGCAACCAAGTCCCTGGGCAGAAGCAGCAATCCAGGCAAAAGCACATTTTTAAGTGCATGTTGGCTCTGGGTTTTCCCCGCTTAACAAGGTAAAAATCAGAGATCCCAAAAAGCATGTCTGGCCGAGGAATCCAGCTGGGCTTAGGCTTCGGCTTCACAAAACTGTCAGGCAAGGGATGACCAGAGCCAAATAAACTCTGAGAGATCCAGCGTGATAGCATGAATGTCCCACATGGGACCCATGAGGTGGACCCAATGTATACACATGTTTTTCTGTATCCAGAGGCTGTCTCCCAACCATGCACTCAAGAACATCTCCAGGTGGGTTTGCTCAGGTGCTGCTCTGTGTCAAGTGTGGCTCCTTTTCTCCATCTGTTGTGTTGGGTTTTTCTGACTGGCCAAGGAGTTGGCTCTCCAGGAGTCCCATGCTGGCCGTGCCTGCACATGGGCTGGGTGATGTGACCAGGGCACTGGATTGCATCTGGGAAAAAGGGCTCCTACTGAGCCCTTCGGAGGTGATCAGGAGCTCTAGCACCTCCCAGCCTATGACTATGAGCCAGGGAAAAGGTTGAGCCACAGCCACAAGACCAAGGGACAAGAGGACCATCAGGCCTTAGCATCCAAAATGGAAACTTCCCAGCTTGCTTTGTGCAACTAGTCGATATTAAATCCTTGCTTTCTTGCCTAACATAAACAAAATTGAGCAAAGACATAAAAATATGCCTGTATTCACAGACAGAAATGAACTTACACACCACATACCCGGAGTTTCAAAAGTTGTGTTTGCCCAAAATGCTCCTTCAGCAAAACCAAAACTATTTGCAGAACAAGGCCAGTCACAAAAAAACCACTTTCCCAGCTCAGAAATTTCTGGGGGCAAAAGCAACAACGGCTATTAAAATGAAACTGTCTGCCAAGGTATTTTCAAACCAGAGAGATGCAGATGAATCCAAATGGACCTGTCTCAAAATTGGAGTAAATTTAGACAAACAAACAAATAAATTGAGACTAGCATGAAACTACTTGAAGTGATCAAACCAATCTACATCAGCTGCCTTCCTTCTGACCTGGAAGTACCAGCTTGTAAAAAGATAAAAGATCTCACATTTTTGTCTCGGTACAAGACAGGAAACATTCCTGAAGTCTCAAATATTTCCACAGATCAGAACTTTTAAAATTTTATTATTTATTTACAGCCTCTCATGGTGCTTCTGAAATATCTCCTGCCAATGTGGGATCTGAAATAACTTCGCCTGATTGAGCAGAGGAACCAAGATGTTTTTGTGGTGCATCAGCGAGGTTTGTCAGCTGTCTGGGTCCTGTCTGCGGCTGCAGCCAGCTGATTTAAACTGCATATGCAAATCTTAATTAATTAGCAATTAGGAATGGCAGCTTGTCAGATTGCAAAGCCTGGCACTGAAAGATGTAGACTCTGGCCATGTACTCTCAGAGTGTCAGTCCTTAAGCAGGGCATCATTAAAACCTTTGCGACAGGGATGTGCCACTAAGCTGTGGGCTTTGGAAACGTCCAGCTCAATTTCAAGGAGCGAAAAATTGATGTTAGCCTGTTGGGGAGGGTCTGCCCCAAACTGCCCTGCGTGGGGGGAGAAGGGGAATGTGGGGTTGTGGGTTGCTGTCTCTCCTTGCAGGCCAGGTCTGCGTTCGTGGCTCTCCAGCCAGATGTCCTCTGGGGTGGCCTGGGGACACCAGGTGGACATCCCAGCTTGTACAGGCAGAGGTCTGCCTCTCTGGAGGTCTCATTAGCCCAAATCAGAGCCCAGCTCCCGACCGTGCCACTGCTGGCACTAGCTCAACCCATGCCGATGGAGGGATTTGGCTGAAGATGAGTTTAACTTAGAATCATCTCGGCTGGAGCCGGCGGGTGTTCACGTGGATGTGAACCAGGACAAGGCATTGGGTAGCCGAGCCGGGGCTGTGGTAGTACAACAGGGCACAATGTGGTGGGTATGAACAGGGCAGGGCACGTTTCCCACCGCAGCCTCTTGGCCCCGTGGGAGGAAACGCTCCCCTGCGCCGCTGCAGGCGCTGCCCACATCCAGCTGTTACACAGCTGGGGCCGGTTTCACGGCTCCACCATTCCCAGCATCCCAGTATGTGTAGGAGGTGCTGGGCAGAGGAGACGGGACAGCCAGGGCCTGGATACCCCTGGGAAAGCCACATCTGCTCAAGCCCTCTCCAAGGGTTTCTCTCTAAGCTTGTGGCTCATGTCCTCCATCCTGCCGCTCCTGTTAGCCAGCCTGGCTGGATCAAGTCATTTATTTCCCACACAGCCTGAAAACACACAGTTCAAACCAATTTTTTTGGGGGGCCTCTTCACATTTTCCAACGCATTTTCCAGCAGACATGCAGGCCTTTGGTGCATTAAAGCCCAGTGACCGTTGCATCGGTCCCTCTTGTGCACCCCACGACCTCCCCACGTGTCCCCCAAGCCTCCAGGACAACATGATGAAAAATACTGACCGACTTTTCCCCATGAGTCGTTTGAAGTGCTATGCGGGAGTGAGACCACAGCTTTGAGGCAAAGGACAAGAATGGGTGTCCATGTTCACCCACACTTACAGCCTTCACCACCAGAATGGGTCTAGGAGCAATGGTGAGAGCCAGCCAGGGTACATTAGAGAGCCCCACAGGGATGTTATTGTGCTCCTGTGATTTTAATTTCCTTAGACAGGAGGTAACCCATCTCCACAGATAAAAACAGGAACATAACATGAAAAATGCAGACATTATCCAACTAGACACAGTTTCCTCAGCTCTGGGAAGCTCTGAGTGGAGGTAAGTGCACACAGAATTGAAACTTCAGTCTGCTCCAACTTCCTCCTGGGGCCAGAGCTATGTGGAGAGAAAAAAAAAAGATTTACTTCTTCGAGAAGAGGCTTAAAACTCTTTACATATCACTAGGTGCCTGGTGCGGCACGCTGACCAGGTCTATGCATTTCATCTCATTTCATCTCATTTCGTTAGAGCTTTAATCACTTTAATGACAGTCCTAACATTTCAGGATGGCTCTGGATCAGTGGCTGAGCTCTGAGTGTTTTGCTGCAGAGGAGAGGATGCCAGAAGTTAGACACTGTTCTCAGCTGTCCTGGCATCCCCTCTGCTCTGCACCAGCCTGTTGGGAACATCTCCTGCAGAGATGGAGAGGTGTCCCCCATTGGAAATGGTCCTCTCAGCTCCCTCCTGCCACATTTTCTGCTCGGGCTCTGCACATCGAGCAGAAGGGACCTCGCAGAAGGCTCCTTTGGGTGTTCATGCCTTGAGCAAGACTTGCAAAAAAAGATTGCGAAAATAAAGGCAGCTTAATTCGGAGCAGGGGGAGGCAGAGGGGAGACGAGAAAGGTCTCCAGCCACATAAAAGGGAGCTGCAAAGAGGACTGGAATAGGCAGGGCTCAATTCCACTGGGCACAGACAAAAACAATTGCAGGCACTCAGCGGGGAAGGCATTAGGGGACATTTTCCAATGATACGGGCAGCGTAGCGCAGGAATCAGTTGCCGGGAGGAGGTAGGAGGTCTCATCAGCTGTTTTAAAGAAGCAGTTAGCCCCGTGCCTGGCCGGGCAGTGCTGGGCTGAGCTCGGCGCCAGAGCATGGGGCTGCTGGCTTCCCACAACCACTGCCAGCACCACGACCTCCCCAACGCAGAACGTGCCCGAAACCCACAACAGAGAGGAGACAGCCCCCTCGGCCCTGCTTCAGCACCTGCAGTTCGGGGCGGGCAGGGAGCAGGTGATGTTGTGTCTGCAGTGGCATCCTACAGGTCCTGTTAATCACGCTGAAATAATCAAGCCCGGGGAGTCAAATGCATTAAGTGCTAATTGCAGGCATCGCTAACCCTGCAGGGGCTCTGTGTCCCCATCACCAGGCTCAGCCCCAAAGGCAGGCAGCCTGGCACCATGAAGGGAATGTGACAGCCCTAAGCGTGATGTGCCGACCTCCTCACCCCGTGGCTGACACCTCTCTTCTTCCTCGCTTGAGGGTACTTGCAGCCTCCCGGACACATGCACAGTGCACTAATCGAAGGATGTGCTAATATTGCTGAATTAGCCTCCCCGTGGGCTCCTTCCACGACCTTGGGCATCTTTCTCGATTCCCCCTCCCAGGGAGGATGGTGTTTGGCCAGAGCCCGGCACAGGGCAGGCTGTGAGCCAGACCTGCAGCTCTCTGATCCGACACGGTATTGTGTGTCCATGTGGTGGAAATGCGTGAAACGCTTGAATCCTGCCAGCATTTCTCTTCTGCCTGCCTGTTTCAGCTCTGCCCATCTCCTCCCAGGGCTCAGCACTGCAGCAGATGTGGAGCAATCTTGAAGTGACAGGACAGTTAAAGACAGGAAGCTCTAATAAGATGAGATGAAATGCTGAAAATCAGTCCTCTGAGCTGCACCACACACCTCCTGAAATGCAAAGAGCCCTCTCTAAGGAGAAGCAAATCTTTGTCATTTTTTTCTCCCATGGTCTCAGTTCCGCACCAGCACCAGAGCAGGTTTCCATTTCAAAACTGATCTTTCTCTCAGCAGAAGAGGGGCAAAGCCAGCGCACAAAACTGAAGGCACAAAAACTAGGAATACGAAATCGTGCATCAAAGCAGCAGAATTGCCTGCGTGTCTCATCACTGCACGCAGACGCCCAACTCCCGGGTAGTCACTGACCCCATCTCACAATTCACACTCACCATATAGACCTCATTGCAAGCAGCGTGCCTCAAAACGCTTATTTAATTGCCCGATATTCATCTCTTTATGAATTGCTAATTACTATGATCTTATTTGTGTTTTCACTAAATAGATGCCCAAACAGCATCATTCTGCCATGCTACTTGCCAGGCCTTTTACTGAGTAGTGGCTGCACATCTCCTTTTCCAAGTGAATTTTATCCCTTGCATTAGCGGCTTTACAGACAAGGCTTTGAGCATGGAATAAATTAACTCATTAGCCTCAAATAATCCAGTGGCCAAACCAGGTCACTTTTCATGGACTGTTTTCTAGGGCGTACTGTCCTGGCAGCAGCTGCAATCAAGAGGGTAGGATATTTTGTTGGTAACTGTCCTGGGGATCTCCCCACACGTGCACCAGCTTTAGCCCTCAGGGAAAGACCCAGCAAGCTTAGATTGAAAGCTGGCCCCACATTTCTCCAGCAAAACATTTTCACTAGAAAAAAAGGACAACTGGAAGCCAAACGCTGCAGCTCAGGCCAGGCAAAAAGGGGGCTGCCTGCAGTGTGGTGATGGGTTACGAGAAGGAATTTCTGAGCCTTACCTGCCCCTGTTTATGTGCGTGAGGTGGGGTCAGAGTCATCACCTGTGATATATTTTATCCCCTCCTTCAGGTCACGTACCCCCATGTGCCAGGGGAGACCCCTGACCGAGGCCATATCCCAAGACCTTTTCATCTTTCTTGCCAATGGAGCCCCAGGGACATCCGCGACGTTTCTCCTCTTTTACATTCAGCTCCAAAGCAAGCTGTTTGTTTGCAGGCTGGTAAGGGCAGGAACTCAGCCTGTGGCCAGCCAGCTCCCAGCCTGACCCCCAGCCAGAGCTCCATACCAATTGCTCTGCACAGGCTTTTACGGCTCTTTCAGCTGCACTCAGCTTTGATTGTGCCTGATCAAAATGCACACGGCCAGCTTTGATAATCACTGATGATCAGGAGCTTTTAGGAGGCAAGTGACGGGGCTAGTGCTAGCTTGATGGATTGGGTCATTAGGAGCAGCTGTTTCCCTCCTTGACTTGCTTTTAAAAGGGAATTTGTAGGATTATTTTTTTTCCCCTTGCTCCTCTGGGAATCTTTGTGAGGGTATTTTGGGGGTCTCTGGCTATTGTGCCCCCTTAAAAGCATGAGGGTATGCAGAGGGAGGTCAGTGTTGTCTTGCTGTGTCCTGGCTAGCATGCACAGCGGTGGCTTTGAATGGTAATTTCTGCATAAAGCAGCTGCTGGCCCTGCTGGTGCTCAAAATGCTCTCCAGGCTGCGAGCGGAACATCTTTGTCGTCACAGCCCCTCGCGGTGAGGACAGAGGTGCAGGGGGATTAGAGGCAGTCTCCGGTGAGGTGTTCTTGCTCCTGATCTCAGCCTGTGTATCTGGGTGGGCTGGAGGCATGAAGGGTTCCTCTGTAGTGGCCCAGCTGTGTGCATCCCCTGGGGATTTGGGAGCAGGGGGCTGCCGGTCTTGCAGCAGCCCCCGCTCCGTGGCTGGGGGGGGATGCTGTGCCAGATCACCTGCCTTCCTCAAGGAAGAGCTGCGGTTTTCCAGATGAGACTTCAGCCCCTCCAGTACCGGAAAATGTCTGTAATTGTCACCCACCAATAGAAAAGAGTATAAACAAGGTGGTCGTAAATACCCCCTTGCCCTGGAGAAAAACCGAGCTGCTGCCAGCAACTAGTGAATTCATTACCAACCCCAGGATGTGTTTCCAGCCCATTTCATGCTGCCTTTCCCTGGCCTCCTTGGGGTCTCTGACCTGTGGCTTGGGAAGCCCAGAGAGGTGGTACAGCCCCAGCATCGTTGCCAGCGTGACTGTCCCCAGCCTTGAGGGATGTCTTCAGCAGAGCCAGCAGCACCCATGGCTAAGAGCTTTGCCCTGTGCCAGGACCTGCTGCTGTGAGGGGAGCAGCCTGTGTGTCTCCAGCCATCACTGGCTTCTCCAGAGCTTGTTCCCACCCTACAGATAGAGCCAGGGATCTGCTGCAGCAGCTGAACCTGGGAAGGGATGGCGCCAACCAGCCTCCAGACCCTGCTGGGCTGCAAAACCCCAAGGAAAAGCGAAGCCGTATTTAGAGGAACCCATCAGAGATGCTATGACAGCTTGCTCTGCCTACAGAGATTTGTCAGCCCTGGGATAGAGGCAAGCTGAACTTCTTTATACAGGCACAGTAGGCATTTCTGCCGTGGTAGGGCTGAATGCATCCTTGGTGCGGTTCATCCTCAGATGTCCCCCTGGTCTCTGGGGATGGGTGTGCAGATGAGGTTAATCGTAGGTGCTAAGTATCTGCCTCCCTGAGGACACCTTGTTCAGCCCTTCCTGCTCTGCTGAGACGCCATCAGTTTAGGAATTAATTATAAATGTGAGTGGGAAAAAAAAATCATTTTGTTTAATAAAAAAAAGAAGGGCAGGGGGGAGAGAGAGAAAAAATTTGCCAGACCCATACATTAAAAACAAATTATGCTCAGCAGGCAGGTGAGCCAAGGCCCGCCAGGCAATTGGGAAGGCAGCGTGCAGGCGGTAATTGAAAAAAGTGAGACGCAAGCGAACCGCTTATGTGCCGGCATAATAACTCCCAACACGCGCATACAATCACGAAGTTAACAACTGGCAGCGGTGGCCAGAGCAGGAACGGGAGCTGCTCGGTGCTGTGTCCTGGGGACCCTGCTGCCCCCCGGCCACTGGGCTGGGGTCTGTGTGCCTGGGACTGGGATGCGGGATTCCTCACGGGGCTCCTCTCTTGGCCCTGATGAACGTCAGATCACCCCCGGGGTTTGTTGAATGTCTGTGAGTTAGTGCCGGGCCTCCCTTTATAGCCCAGATTATGGGTTATTACAGAGCGTGAGCGTTAAACGCCTGCTGCAGGAGGAATGCTGTTGTCCCTTTGCAATCGGCTGCTGCTCTTTCCAGTTCCTGCCTTGGGGAAAGCCCTGGCATCTCATCCTGCTCTGCTCCTCCCCGACATCCCCGCTGTGTCCACCCTCAGGCATTGCCCAGGAGAGACTTTGTCCCCAGGGAAAGCCACTGAGCTGTTCCCAGCCACCTGGGAGTTGGGGACAGCCTCAGCCAACACCTTCCCTAAGGCTGCCAATCCTAGCTAGCAGAAGAACTGAATGCATGCAAGCATGCAGCCCCTTTCCTGGGCGGTCGTGGCCGGGAGACAGTCCTCCTCTAGTGTCAGAGATTTCCTTACTGTGTGAGCTCGGGAAGCACAGTGAGGACATTCTTCATGCCCCGGGGTCCCTCTCTGCAAGGGAGAGGGACCAACCTGCCTGCTGCAGGGCGGGCAGGTGTCTTGCTATGGAGTTGAGCCCCTTCTGGCTCCTATGCCCAGCAGGGCTGGAGATGCAGGGGAGCCTGTTGGTCTCCTCCTCTTCACTTCCTAATCTCCAGGTAGCCTTGAGAAACAAGGGCGGGGTGGGGATGGAGTGGGGTCCGGGAGTGTTTTCCATCTTACTGCTTTGGTTGGGTCACGTCTACACATTGGCAATCGGCATGCAGTCAAGCCAACCAGAGTTCGCACCAGTGAGTGCAGAGCATCTGCATCACATGGAGTACGGCAGCTTCTCCACTTAATGGTTAGTCTGGCCTGATTCCCATCCTAGCCCCTCTTGCCAGGATTCTTGTGCACAGGAGAGGTTATGTTTAACCCCAGCCACTGCTGGTAATCCCTTCTCTAACCCCATTCCCACCTCCTCCCATGGCTCCCTCCCTCACAGTTCTTCTGTGACCATTTCACGGCTCCTTTATGTTGCAGGCTCTGTTGCTTTGATTGCTTCACATCCAGTGGGTCAACGAAAATCAGGAGTCATTTATGAGAGACGCTGTACGTGCAGGGATCATCCCTGCCCTAGAAGCCCACAGCTAGCTCGACAGACCATGGTTTATCCTGGGGTGGGGGGGAACAGAGACATGGAGAGAGGTGGTAACTTGCCCCGTGTTGCACAGAGGACCCTGCGTGAGGAGCACTCCCAACCCCGGTGCAACCACGGCTCCACGTAAAGCAAGTGGAGTGCTAAAAACAAGACAAACTAAGCACAGCTGGCATAAAATCCATGCAGTACATTGAACTGTAATGATTCTGACAATAAAGCAACCCAATAAATATTATGAAATGAAAACAGCCCTCCGGGAGCGTTTGCTATCGATTGCTGAGAGCTGGCATTTGTGCAGCAGATTACGTGCGAGACAGGTTCGCTCTGCCTTTTCTTCTTTCCCTTTTAAATGCAGAATGAAAAGAGCTCTCTGGAGTGCGTGTTGGAGGGAGACCCCCTCCCTCTTGCGCTTGGGCGCTGTCAGAAAGGGAGAAAAGGAGGCGAGCGAGCCGGGGAAGGCTGTGCAGCAAGAGGGAGAGGAATGTGGGGATGCAACTCCTGTCCCTGCAAACGGTGACAGCTCTGCTGGTGTCCCTCCATCCCAGCCTGCAGAATTAGGGATCCCCCTCCATCCCCGAAACATTCATATCCCCATGGCTGATGCAGGATGTGGGTCTCCTGCCCCAGCATGGGGTGAGGGGAGCTGGTTGGTGTGTGAGGCTGAGCAGTGGGATCTGGAGTGGGTTTGTCTACACTGGGAGGGACTTGGCATGGTGGGAGGGGGTTGCTTTTCATTAGCACCTTGCAAAGCTACAGCTCTGACCTTCCTGCCTCCCTATCCCTTACTCAAACATTGATGACTATAAATGGTCCGTGCCTGGTTTGGCACATGGACCAGCTCTCAGCTGGGTCCTGTTGGGTTGGTGCTGTGAAGATGGGAGCCGTGATCTGCTCCGGGTCATTGCTTGGGACCTCACCCAGTTTCCCTGGTCTTTGCCTGGCATGGCTCTGGTCATGGTGTCCACACTTCACTACCACCACCTGGATTTTCCTTTCCCATTTACCCTGTCCTCCTTTTCTCTCAGTGCCCCATGGGATGCCCAGCTGAGCCAGCCCTCCTTTCCCTGGTCTGATTATCTGATGCTGTGCGAGCAGAGGGTATGAGCTAGGGATCGCGTGGCACAGGAGGTCCCTGCTTCTGCTCCCTGGCCAGTGCCGATCATGCATCTGGGCATCCAAGCCAGGCTCTGGCCTCCCTCACGCACAACCCTGAGCTCCAGGACCTGTGCCCCCCAGGTTTCACTAGCTCCTGCCTGCTGCTGCTTGAATCCTCTCCAGCTGGCTAATTAACCCTGTTCCCCATGAGAGCCTTTCTGCTCCCTCTAATTACAGGAACACCAGCCTCTGAGACAAGTGTGATGCACTGGTCCCTACCTGTGGTTTCTAACAAGGAAGGGCAAACTCACAGGACATGAGAGGGGGTAAGGGAATTCTTTACAAGTTCAAGATGTGAATCAGGTGGGCAAAGTGCCTTGTCTGGTATCAGGAGCAGGATCCATTGGATGAAGCTAGGCGGAGCCAGGTTTTGAAGTAAACAAGTAGTCCTTCCAGCACTAGGCACTGGATGTTCAGCATCCTTGTCACGGATGCTAAAAGCTTGCCTGCACTGCAGGGGAGACTGGACAATTTTATAGAAAAGAGAGGTTCATAGTTACACGGGAATTACGTCTTGCTCAGGAAGCCCCTGAGCTGAGCGGCCGTTCAGCAAGCACCCAAACACTGGCAAAAGAGGGCCATTGCCAGTGAACCTCCGAGCTGAGCTGGGCTCCACACTGCTCCTCAGCTGGTCCTTCTCCCCCTCCGCCTTCAGCTATCAGCAAAATCTTTTCTTCTCCAGGCTCGAGGCAGAGCACCAAGCACTGAGAGTCGTTGCTTGGGCACTCCTGGCATGTTTGCCATGAATAGCTCTGTATAAAAAGAAATACATTTAAAAGCCGCTGCAACATAGCAAGAGATGTCCTAGAGCGTGTGTTATCTCATCAAGCACACCCAGACTGAGCCTGGCTCTTTCACTAGCCTCGTTTTCCCAAGCAGCAGCCGATTGCGATTTACAAAGTGACATCTCCTGACCTCCTGACCTCTGGGTTCTTTTTTTTTTTTTTATGCTGTTGTGGTTTTTTTGGTGGTTGTTGTTGTTTTTCACTTCAGAGAGCTCTCCTGCAAACAGCTTGAACAGGAATGAAAAAGAAAAAAGAAAGAATAGTTATCTCTCATTGGGGAGATAGGATAAAATAGCTCCATCTATTGCAGGCACTTTGTAGACCAATGTTATGACCGACCGCTGGATGCATGACAAGAATGGGCCCGACTCTGCTCTCAGATATTTACCAGAATAAATTTGAAGTATCTGTGCTAGAGTCAATAGTTATTACGCTGGATTTTTATCAGTGTGAGTAATAGCAATTGAAGGTTTTTTCAAGGCATTTTAAAAAAAAACAAAACACGTTCCTGCTGGCTATAGAGATACACTTTGCTAACTGGAAATAATCATATGCATTTTGATATCAGCATCTGCTAAATAAGTCCAGAGCTGTGTATTAATGAGGGCGCTGCAAGAACTTTGGAGGACAGGCTCAGAATTCGAAATGACAGGGATGGATTGGAGTGAGTGTCTGGAATCAGCCAGACGAAATTTAGTACAGAGAGCACAGGGTGCCACATTTGGGAGGGATAAATGAATGCACGAATGCATAGACAGGAGGACCTGGAGAGGCAGCGGGATGGCAGGAAAGGATCAAGGGGTTGAGACGGATCACTAACTTAGCATGAGTCAATAGTGTGATGGTTTAGCAAAAAGGGCAGCTCACCTCCTGGGATGCATTAATGTTGGATGTTGGATGTGAGCCATGGAAAGCTGCAATTCTGCTTTGTCTGAGCCATGTCCAGGTCTGGGCACTGCAGCTGAGGGCACCTGCAGACAAACCAGGGAACAGCAGTGGGTTTGAACAGAGAGATGCTAAAGGGGGCCAGAAATCGACGTTTCGTTCCTGAGAAAACACCTGTTTTTTGGAGGCAGGGGCTGGGGGTGGATGGAGGGGGTGGGGGTGAGGAATGAAGGGCATAGGTTTCTGAAGAGATCAGCCCACTTTTGAAAACGGACCTCAGGCTCATCTGACTTTGACTCTATGGGACAATGGCTTCACTGCTTGCTATTTCTGTCCCTCAGACCCTTCTCCCAGGTCATTAGAATTCTATGGGATCCCATCCTTTGACATTGCAGGTTTCTTTTGGGGATGTCTTATGATGAAGAGCAAACCATCCTCACCTCCTTTTTTGCAGGTTATCTCCATTCCCACTTGCATTCCTTGGGCTCACCCAGATGCCCAACGAGAAATGGTCTCCCTGACTGACTTATGGACAGGGAACTTGGCTTTGGTGTTCATGCTCCAGGCTTTCCCACCGCTTTATTCCCTTTAAAAACTAAAAGAGACTTGTAAAAGGGGCTTCTGGGCCAACAAGTTAGCTCGTTTCTGAGACTCTAAGTCTGAGGAAAAGGGTAACCCTGAGCAGCAGATACCATGTCTCTCCTACTGCCCCTGAGACCTGTGTTCAGGATCCCAAGGACAAATAGCAGTAAAATACAGAACAGCTATTTAGATATGGAAGTAGACCCCCCTTTCCCGCCGGAGAGCAACTGGCTCCCTGCTTGCAGAAAAACCTGTGAAGTTGCTGGGAGGCTGCACAAACGGTTCATTATCGGCTGCTTGATGAAAGCAAGAGGCAGACTTTTCCACACAGACTCCTTCCTCTTTGCAATGCGTTGTGCATACTGGCTTCTGGGTGACATTAGCGTTCAGGCGGGTGTGTGTACACCAGAGGAATACGGGAATGCCGAGCGTATGCTAGAGTGGCAATAGAGCCTACGGATTAAGCTCTTCTTCTGGTGATATTAGGGCGAGCCTGCAGGAGGTCTCTTGAAATCAGAGGGGCAGATTATCTTGATAATAAAAGCAATCAAAATCTGTCCTGTCCCGGATATTTCAATGACACCGCTGACTGCATGAGTGTCAGGGATGTGCAGCCGGGGATGTGGCTGCCGCGGGTGTGGGCAGGGTTTTTCGCCAGGTTTGTGGCAGTGCCTGGGGATCTGTCCCCGCAGAAGGACGGAGGGTGGGCAGGACGACCTGTGCCCCCACCCAACCCGACACCACGGTGCCGCTACGCGGGGTGGGCAAGGCACCACGGCAGCAGGGCAGCATGAGACTGAGTGCCCACCTTGGGAAAAGAGCAGCCTACAGCGTGGTTTGTCTCCACCAGCAGTGGCTGAAATATGTTTTATGAACCATCTCCCCAAAGATTTTCTTTGCCCCTTCCCTTAATTGTGCCTGCCTCCCCACTCCTGCATGGAGGGTGCCAATGCATGTCGCTCCTCTGCAGGGTCCCAGCACCCCAGGCACAGCCCAGCACCCCACCCTGACCTCGACAAGCCCTCCTCATCACTCCTCCTCCTTGCCAGCGTCCTGGCACTGCTACCACAGCCCTCTGGGACATGCCTCTGGATGGCAGACCAGCCTGCCCTCATCCAGACACCCATGTCATGCATGGCACCCTGCAAATGCCGTCTCACCAGCCCCATAGCCAAGGTAGGGGGCCTGCAAGGGAAAGGGTCCCTCTCAGACAATTTGATGGGCCTGGAGGATACTCAAGAAGGTAAGTGTGTCCTCTAGGAGCCACCTCCTAACACTGCCTGGCATCGAGGGTGCTGCCTGGCTGCGCAGGGTCAGGGCACACTGAAGAGGCTGGTTGGGCTCCAGCAGTCCCAGTTGCATCCCAGCTTGCATCTTTGTGGTGCTGTGTTTGCCTTCCTGGCCATGCCTTCAAAGCAATGCATCTCTGTGCCCTCCCACATGACACCAGCCCTCACCTTACCCTCTGGGTGCTGGATACTGAATAATTCACCCTGTTCTCCACCAGTTTGATGATACCCCCTCAATCCCCAGCTGTGCAGGCTGCAGGTGTGTTATTTATCTGCCTCCTCAGCAGCGTTTTGGCCTTAGCTGGGTTTTATCAGGATAATTGCCTGGCTGAGCTGGGGAGAGAAGGCTGGTGTGGGGGTACAGAGCCAATAAACCCTGACTAGTCAATACCAATAAACCCTGACTAGTCAATACCACCTGCCCTGTCCCGCCAGCCCCAGACAAACAGGCTTGCAGGGCAAAGAGCGCACAATCCGGCTTGTGATGGGAGCTGATAAAAATCAGCTCTCGCACAAGCCAAAGCGCTCAGATGCCCGCTGCTTAACAGGGCTCATGAGCAGTGTCTGAAGTGCTCGTGTTCAGATGAGACACGTCCTCTTCAGAGGGCTGCACTTCCCTGTTGGCTTCGCCTTTTCATTCCTCCTTTTTTTTTTTTTTTTTCTCTCTGTCTGTCCGTCTTTTTTTTTTTTTTTTTTTTTTCATAGAACTTTAGAAATGAGGCCAGCGCTGGAATACACATGCCGCTTATTTTGAAGGAATAGGAGACAGGACGCGCCATTAAGCATTGGAAGGGTGATGCCTCCAGAATGCCCTGTCCTGTCTGCCAGGCAGGGCCATGGGGGCTAATGTCAGCCCCACATATTGCTGGAGGGGTACACAGGTACAACCGCTGTGTACACACACACACACGCACAGAGGTGTGCACAGGCACCTGACAACAGCCCTGTGCACCATCTCTCACACCAACCCATGTATGCAAAAGCTGTGACCCGCATTCCCTGTCATATCGCCGTTACTGAGTGAACGCATCGCCAGAGCATCCCTTTGCACCCAAACACACGTCTCCAGCCTACAGAGCCTGTTGCTTGAATGTTTTGCTGTACTTATCACACACACACACACACACACACACACGCACACACACTGTCCACCTCTCATGCATTTCTTCAAGCGAACAGAAGAGCGCACGCAGAGGCATGGTCTCCAGCACGCCATTACCTGGGCACAGTAATCCTCCCCAGCGCTGCCTCACAGGCAGCTGCTGCTGCGTACGCACACAATCTTGCCTCCGCCACAACATCCCGCCCCAGCACAGCCCATAGAGACGGTGCCATCCTGCACCTCATCTCCCACCCGTGCACCCACCACCTTGACCCACGGACGCGCTCATGGGGCCAACCCCCAGGCTGCCATTTGCTCTCCAGCATCCCTGCCCGCTCTGCGGCTGCCGTGAGGAATCGCTGCTCCGTCCCTTATTAGCAAGGAAAGCAAAACTAATCAGGAGCAGCGGCAGCTGCCACAGGTCCTGCCTGTGCAAACAGGAGAGCTGGACGAACCCTGGGCGCTACTCGCAGCCAGGTCTGCCGGGGCCTGGGGTGCCGCTTTCACGGTTGAAATGAGAATTGCTGCAAACCCGAGTTTCATTTTTGTCTCGTAGGCTGCACGCACGAGGGTGTCAAAGGTCCAGCTGGGAGCAAAGTGTGAGGCAGAGATAAACCCCCTGTTTATTTACCAACAGAGAGATGGCAGATCTTGCTCTTCTCCTCTGAAAAACAGAGCTGGTGAATGCAAACCAGGGAGGGCAAGCTCCGAGGGGCAGGCTGAGTCTTACTACGGCTGGTTTGGCATCTTGTGGACAGGATTTCCTCCAGCAGACTCCCCAAGCAACTTCCACTGGCCGCTCTGACACACCAGCAGGAGCCGCAACGGGTTGCTGCTGCCGGTTGCCAGTGACCCCCACCCCAGCCCCAGCATCCCCCGAGGGCTGCCCATGTCTCTGAATCCTGCACCAGCTTTCCTAATGCACCTTGTCCCCACCTTGCAGCAGCTCTGCCTTGTTCCCTCCCTTCTCGGCTCTGCTGGAACATTTCGGCACCCCTGTCTCCCTGCAGGTCCCCATCCCTCGCACTCCTGGCCATGGGCATCGAAGTGGGGACAGTGGAGCATTAGACGCTACATACTGCAGGAAAGGGAGCCCGGCAACCAGGTGGAGCTTAATCAGGGCTTCCGAGTGATCTGATTCTTGCTGTTTCCTTTTGTCCCCTGTTTTTCTCCCAGCGAAGGGACCCCTGACCTTGGCACTGTGTTTTTCATCAGCCGCTGCCTTTGATTCCCTGTACCAGGGATGCAGTCGCCTCCGCACCCAGGTTTGCCGGCAGCCGGCTTTCTGGGACCGCGTGTTCTTGCGGTTTGATCTCCTTTGCTTTGAGCCTCTGCAGCAAAAAGCACTTGAGCTGTGCTGCGAGGAATTCCTCAAAAGAAAGGAGGGGAAACATCACCTGGGTAGGTCAAGTCACTTGGCTCATGAACGGGCTGCCTTCCGTGCAGCGCTCAGCCGGTGCTACCACACCGTGCCGGGAAGCCCCGAGCAAAGATGAGGACCTGTTGTCTTTTGGACAGGTGGATCTAAAGGGAGGGAAATCCACACAGAAAGGGAGTCTGGGTGTAGGATCAGGCATTGAAATTGGAGCTCCTGCCGCAACCTGAGGATGCTTCTCTTGCCCCTGTAGCCACCGTGCACGGGATGTGTGTCGCGCAGCATAACCTGCCTGCTACGGTGGAGCCCTGGGCGTAATGTGAGGGTGATATAATCCTCTGGGGGGTGGAGAGGTTGTGGGTTCTGCTGTGGATACCATGTGTAAGCCCTGGGTTTCAGGGCACGGTGTCAGCAGCCCCCAGACGGGATTGGGATGGGGAAACCGGGCAAGCTGAGTTGGGAGGTGGAAGCAATGTGATGCTGAGCTCCCTCAGCCTGAGAGGGGCAGGTAACGTCCCTCTGTCCCCTCTCTTCTGGGGGTAACTGAGTCCCAGGGCCATCAGTGCTGTGCTTCAGCTGCTCAGTCCCCAGCTCTCCTCCATCTGGGATGGGGTGGACGGGCACACGCCACAGCCATCTCCCCGAGAGCATCCTGGCAGGTTGGTGTGCTGCATGCCGTCCCAGTCGTGTGCACGAGGTGCCG
This sequence comes from Chroicocephalus ridibundus, assembly GCF_963924245.1. NCBI lineage: Eukaryota > Metazoa > Chordata > Aves > Charadriiformes > Laridae > Chroicocephalus > Chroicocephalus ridibundus. Next base: position 76,445,432 of record NC_086316.1, on the reverse strand, counting down.
TTTTCCATGGTTGCATGCATCTATAAGACAGGTGTTCTCCAGCAGCGGGGAGAGATTTACAACAGCTTATCTCTCTTTCTAGACGTGCGAAGCAGCTCTGATGCAGTTTGGGCATTGTTTCTCCCATCAGCAAGCAGAGAAAGCGGAGTCAGGATGCCTGCGCTCCCAGCTGGGATATGAAAGCACTGCCGAGAGAAAGGGCTGGGCCTGGGGAATTACAAAAAGATGTCTCCAAAGTCCATCAGTACCATCCTGGGAGAGAAGCTGCTGAGACCCGACATGGGTGGTCTTCAGCCTGAATACATGCAGGTGCAGTTCAGCTGCATGAAAGCCCTGGGGCTGGCCTGACCCGGGTCCCAGCCACCACCTCCTGCCAGAAAGGACAAAGTTCCCCGTGCAACATCTCGTTTGGTTGCAGCTACTTCTGGGGTGAGGCAGAGCGGTTGGTGGGGCAGCCGCAATAGCCCAGGGGGTGTAGGCAGGGGAGACAGGCAGGGCAGGCAGGCAGGGCAGGCAGGGAGGAGGGAGGGGATGCGGGAGGAGAGCAGGCACACTGGGGTGGGGAGGGAATGGCAGGGGAGAGCTGAAAAATGGAAAAGGCAATTAAGACGCAAAGAAAGAGGAAAGCGAGACCTAAAAGGTAACTGACTAGAAAATTAAAATTATTCAGCTACAGAAAATAGATCTAATGGCTCCAATGCGATGCGGTCCCCAGCAGACCAGCACAAACAGCACGTGAGTGGGAATTTCCTTAAAGGTTCCAGAGACAGAGAGGAGCCCCAAGTCCCCTGGGGTCTCCAGAAACCACTTTCCTCCCTGCTTGCAAGAGTGGGCTCCTTCCAGGCTCCCTCCATGCTCCTGCCTGTGCCCTGGTTTCCTGCAGACGCCAGGTCCCTGGCTGCAAAACGGCTCTCCCTAAGGTGGGCCAGGCACATTTGTCCCCATGCCACAGGTAGTGACTTCAGCACACATGGCCAGGTTGTGCAGGTGCAGGAGGCCACGTGGGTTCTTTGACTGCTGGGCAAAATGCCTACGCTATGTCTTGTGGGGTTAGTTACCCCAGCCTCATGCTATACCTTGCGTCTGCTCTTTCTGAATTGCAGCCTGCATTTTTTTTGATGTTTCCTCCAATTTGCTGGTACTATTTCAAATTCTAGTCCTGTCCTCCCCAGTACTTACAATCCCTCCACAGCTTGCTGGTGCCTATGGATGGAAGACGTTCCCACCCTCTGCTTCCCACCACCTGGGCCATCACCAAAAGCATTAGCCAAGAGGTGACAGCCAGCACCCGCCCCATTCACTGGGCTCATCGTGAGACTAATGGGAAAGAATAAGAAGCATCCTTACTGAAAGAGAGAGGTGGGGACCAGGGCTGGGGACACCCGGAGGACAGGGAATGTGAGCACTGGCACTGCCAAGGGCTGGTGCCAAGGCTGAGCCAGGCTGTGCAAGTTGCTGGAAGGATACAAGCTTGTGCAGAGGGGGAATGCAGAGGTTCACCGTTGGCCTGGAGGAGCTATTTCCATCTCTTGCTGATGACCCCACTCTGGAGAGGACCCAGGAGGGTCCTGCACAGAAGGCACAACCCAGCTGCAAGGAGAGGGAAGCATAAACCATGTCCAGGGAATTGTAAAAGGACAAGAGACAGTCCCAGAGGGCGGGAGAGCAAATGGCCTGGCCACCCCACTCCATTCCTCCTGCCATCTCTGCTAAAAGAGGGATGTGGGAAGACGGGTTGTGTTCACCGGCAGGCATCACTAGTGCCAACTGTCCTGATGCCCTTGGCAGCAGCCACTGTAAGGATGGATATGAGGACAGCCTCTCCTCCTGTTAAGGTAAACATCACAGGTTGCTCTGCAGTGGCTGTGGAGGGTCATCTTACCCGCCCCCCCCGCCCTTCCCCAGCATTTCTTGCCTAACACCTTGTTCTGTCTCTGTTTTCATCCAGTCTGGGCTCCCAGCTGCTTGTCTCCTGAAGGCATGCTGAGAAAACATTGCATATTATAGGATGAGAAACAGTAAACACAGGTTTCTTGCTAGTTTTCCACTTGTTTTTATTCTGTGAGCATCAGCTAAAGCCATGGGGATAGGGTATTTAATTAGAGTGTTGTCTTTCACCTACCTTTAGGCTCTGTAGGGTCTTTTCAGGGCAATCCCATTCCAGTGAGGTTCAGGAATGTCTTCGTTGGGGAAGCGATGGGGGCACATCCCTACAATGTCTTGATCCTGCTTAGCACAGCTTGTGCCTTGGGGTTATCATTCAGAAGGGGGTGGGATGCCAGCTGGAGGACAGGGAAATCCCAAATCTGTCCCGGGGCTGTTTTTGGGCAGGACTTAGATCCTGGGACAGATCCTGCCTGGGTCCATCGGATCCCAGTGGATTCTCTCTCTCAGACAATAATGCCGCATAACTCAATTCCTCTTTAGTATCATGTCCCTGAAAAAAATGCCTATAATTTGCGCTCAATGCATTGCAGCATCTTCCCCTGGAGGGTTCCCAGGCTCTTTACGCACTCTAATTAATAATGATCTCCCTTACCATCGCATTTATTTATTTATTAGGCACCAAGGGGCAGGTATGCTGCTTTGCAGACAAAAATACCCTACATCCTTTCAGCGGTGCTGGTGGAAGCTGGAAGTCTTGCCTTGAAACCAAAATCGCGGCCCAGAGTCTGAACAAGGAGACCAGATGGTGCTGAGGCTGCAGCCGGGGTCTCATCCTGCAGCTGGGCTGAGCAGGGCTGAGCAACCTGCTGCTCTGCCCAGGCTCAGGTGAGCAATGCCAAGACCCCACCAGGGATGTCATGGGGCTCTTGCGTGGAGCCTGCAGGCTGGTGGGACCACGGCTGTGTGACCCAGCCTGTCTCCCAGGGCTGCATCCAGTGATACTCAGGCACATCCCACCTTTTGTATGGATGAATCATGGCCTAAAAATCTGTTGAGGTTAATTCCACCATAGGCTTGCAGAAGGCATTGGTTATGAATCCACCTGAAGCCCTGCAACACCCTTTGCCTTATCATGCACAGAAACAGGCAGCCGTGCCTGGGAGGGCTGGTGGACACCCCAAGGGTGGCCTGGCTCTGAAGTGGGGTCAAGTCTTGCCAAAAAGCAAACACTTTTGTTGCAACCCAGTTCCTACAGCTGGTCTGTCCCTGCTTCGTCCTTCCCCCTCCATGTAACTCTTCCTTGGGAGAGGAGGGAAGGTGCTGCATGGGTACCCACCAGGCTGCAGAGCAGGCAGTGCCTCTGGCAGGGCTTTTAACCCCACCGTGCCCCTGGCAGGGATGATACTGCCCATCTCCAGGTTGAATACCGCTGCAAAGCAGTGGCTCAACCCTTCCAGGCTATTTGGAAACAGAGAGGTGGGAGGAGGGCAGCCGATAAGCCAAGAGGTACGGGATGCCCGGTAAGATTTATTGTGTTGTGTTTTCAATTTGCACATCGACACAAGACAAACAGATGAGGTTTCAGTACAGCCAGCTCAATTAATCAGGGCTTTGACAGCTGTGAAGCTGGACATTATTAATCCCTTTTGCAGACAGGCCGAAGGGGTAATAATTACACTTTCCCCAAAAATAATAAGAAAGGACATTTCTCCTGCTGCCCCTCCTCGCCCTGCAAGAACATTTTCTAATTGCAGTCCCTAATACTGTTATAGGAATGGCAAAAATACTTCAGCTCACCCATTGCTTGCAAAATGGGAAACAAAACACAGAAGCATCAGATCCCAAGAATATTTTCCTTGGGGCTCTGAGATGCATAGGGATGAGGCATCCAAAGCCAGGCCCCTGGGAGGTGAGAGCTGAAACATTTCCCTGTGCACTTGTAGCCACGACAAGTGGATGCTGCAGTTTGGAACACCCTGGACCCATCCCCGTTGGGGTGTGTGGTCTAATGGCAAGGCTGTGTGTTTGGGATGCATGTCAGGGAGCCGTGGGATGCATCCACAACCTCTGAGGGCACAGAGGCTTGTGAAGGTCTGCAGTTTACCTGGACATAGCAACTGTGTGACCTGGAGATGCTGGTGGCTGAGCTGTCAGCCCGGTCCTAATGGAATACAGAACCACAGAATAGCAGGGATTGGAAGGGACCTTCGAAGATCATCTAGCCAAAGCAGGGTCATCCAGAGGGTCATCCCTGGACAGGAATGCATCCAGGGAGGTTTTGAATACCTCCAGAGATGGAGACTCCACCATCTCTCTGGGCAGCCTGTTCCAGTGCTCTGTTAACCTCAAAGTAAAGAAGTTTTTCCTCATGTTGGGATGGAATTTCCTGTGTTCCAGTTTGTGCCTGTTGCCCCTTCTCCTGCCGCTGGGCACCACTGGAAAGAGTCTGGCTCCATCCTCTTGACACCTGCCCTTTAGACATTTGTAAGCATCGATGAGATCCCCTCTCAGTCTTCTCCAGGCTAAACAGACTGAGGTCTCTCAGCCTTCCCTCACAAAAGAGGTGCTCCATTCCCTTAATCATCTATGTAGCCCTCTGTTGGACTCTGTCCAGTAGCTTCCTGTCTTGAACCAGGGAGCCCAGAACTGGACACAGTACTCCAGCTGTGGCCTCACCAGGGCAGAGTAGAGGGGGAGGATGACCTCCCTCGACCTGCTGGCCACACTCTTTTTAATGCAGCCCAGGAGACCATTGATCTTGGCCACAAGGGCACATTGCTGGCTCATGGTCAACTTGCTGTCCACCAGGACTGCCATGTCTCTCTCTGAAAAGCTGCTGGAAAGCAGCTAACCTGTGTGGTTAGCATGGGGTTATTCCTCCCCAGGTGCAGGACCCTACACTTGCCCTTGTTGAATTTCATCGGGTTCCTCTCTGCCCAACTCTCCAGCCTGGCCAGGTCTCTCTGAATGGCAGCACAGCCTTCTGGTGTGTCAGGCACTCCTCCCAGTTTTGTGCAGGGGCAGGAGGGCTCCAACCATCAGAGCATGACTTACCCTTCCCTATCCCCACCTCCAGGGAAGGGGAACGCAGCCAAGGCATCCGCAGCCTCCAGGAATGAGGAGGACGGACTGCTCCAAGAGCTGGAGGAGGGACATGTCTTCACTCCCAGCTTGAACCCAGCTTTCCATGGCCGTGCTGCAAAAGCCACCCAGCCCCAACCCTGCTTACACGGCCGGAGGACTCAGACGGGCACAGCAGCCGTTTCTTTCCTGCACTGTGCTGCGCAGACACAACCCCGATCCATCCACCTCCAGACAATGTCATCTTCCAAGCAGGAGACATTTAAACAGTGAAATGCCAAAGGAGCAGCGTGGTATTTAAAGGCAAAGATGCAATTACTAAAGTTCTCGGGAGAGCAAGCACACAAATGAGGGAGGTGAGGAAAGAGTTGTTTATCCCGCTCCTAAATCTGCGGCGGTGCCACGTGTTCGCTAGGAAAGGGATGTGCAAACACGAGGCTGAGCAGAGTGTCCCCGGAGGGGACGGGTTGGTTTGACAGATTGCCATTAGAGCATCTGAAAAGCCTGACGTTGCCTGCGGCCACAGCGAAGGTGAAAAGCTGCAGTTCTCGCAATATTGCGCCTGGCTGAAGTCTCGTTACTGTCATTAGTGGCAGAGGGAGCGTCAAGGGCTTGGTTCGCATCTGCACCCAGCAGGTGGGAGATGCAGCCAGAGAGGAAAATAGCCAGGCAAAAACCATTAGTGGTAGGGTAAATTCTGGGCTGGGGAAGAGATCTGGTCCTAAATCCTCTGCCTGCTGCTCCCTGCTTTCCCTAAGTCTCTTCCCATCATGATTTGCATTCCCACCCTCCCCTTCCTCACTGGCAATAGGAGATGATAACCCAGTGGTGCTGGGGGTGTCTGCTTTCACATGGAAATTGAGGTCTCTCTGTGCTGCTGTTGATGCTCTAGGCTGCTGGCTGGTGCAGCAACGGATGGGGCAATAGATGCTGGCTTTATGCTGACAGTACTAGCCACAGTCCACCTGCAACTCCAGACACCACAAGAAATACCCATTTGCTTTTCTGATAAGGTTGGTTTATCAGGGAGTGTAATGATAGGATGAGGGGTAACGGCCTCAAACTGGAAGAGGGGAAATTCAGATTGGGTATCAGGAAGAAATTCTTTACTGTGAGGGTGGTGAGGCACTGGAACAGGTTGCCCGGGGAAGCTGTGGATGCCCCATCCCTGGAGATGTTCAAGACCAGGCTGGATGGGGCTTTGAGCAGCCTGGTCTGGTGGGAGGTGTCCCTGCCCATGGCAGGGGGTTGGAACAAGATGATCTTTAAGGTCCCTTCCAACCCAACCCACTCTGTGATTCTGTGGTGTATCCCCTGCAGGGGATTGCCAGCACGGACATGGGACAGATGGCGTGGGCAGCCTGGCTGCAGCAGTGCAGGACCCTGAGGAAGGAGACCCCAGCCTCCCCCAGCTTGCCTCTTCCCCACTTTTGGAGTTGGATGCGCTAGAAAGCTTTCTCCCAACATCCAGCCTAAATCTTTGTTCTTCTGCATCTGTCAAGTGCCTTTGGTGCTGGGTACTGCTAAATAATGCTAATTTTATTCCGGCTGCCTTGCTCGTGCTTAAAAACACTGTTGCAGAGAAAGAAAAATCAACATTAGCTGGAAGTGCCATCTTTGAGAGAGAATGTCAGAGAAGCCGTGGGGGGCAGGATTGAAAAGCTGAGGGGGGTTAGAGGCTGAGAAGGAGATGATGGAGGTGTCTGCATGAGGCTGGGTGAGGAGAGAGGATGTTGGGGCTCAGACCCCCCTGCAGCGCCCACCTCAGCATCTCCCACTTCTTGGCCCAGGTAAAGTTTCCTGTGATTGAAGGTTGTGGTTTGGCAGCCCACAAAACCCAGCTGTAGGGCACCTAGCGTGGCCACATGGTGTGAAGAGGTGATCTATAAGCTTTGCCTCTTCATTCAAAGACAACGAAGCCCTTTCATGGGCTCCCTTTGCACCTTCAGCTTCTTTCAAACGGCAGAGCACTGTCCCTGGCAGCCTTCTGGCTTCACAACTGGTTTAAGACACCACCACCTCCGCCAAAAGTAGTACCCAAGGATCTGTTGTTGTCTGCTGAGGGGTAGATACTTTTGCTGTGTTGCTGCGGTGGTGAGAGCAGCCTCGGAGGGAAGACAGCTGCATGAGCAAAGCAGGTTGAGTTTGCATGGAAGCGGAGCAGGGAGCACCCCCAGGCAGGCGAGGGGACATGCTGGAAGAAAACAGCCATCCACAGGGCTGTCTGGGGACAAGATGTGGTGACACGAGTCCCTGGCATCCACCATGGTGCAGGTCCTGCTCAGCCTGCGCTCCCCTCCTGGTGGCTTTGCCTTCGGCCCCTGATCCCAAGCAGAGAGATGGGGTTTTCCTGCCTTTCCCAGACACCTCTGGATGCTGGTGGGGAATTTCCACCTCGGCTCTAGGTCAGCCCGGGGCGTTATTTCATTTGACCCCAATTTTTTTTTAAGAGCTGAATTAAATGGAGGGGAAGGTAAAAGCATTTCCCCTCTGCCCTGCCCTCCCTCCTGGAAGGTTAACACATCGGCCATTTCCTGCCGGCGCAGATGGGATACGCCTGGAGTTTGTCAACTCAAATTCAAATTAACTCTCAATTCAGTGGCTTCGTGTGAGGCCCCGGGGGCAGGTGGGGTGAGCAGCAGCTACAGATGTGGGCAGGCAGGGAGAAAGGCAAGGGGCAGAGTGGAGCTGCCAGCTGGCCCTGGGGAACTCCTCCTGTAAACCTTGGGGTTTACAGGGAAAGAAAGAGCAAAGAAGGGAAAGGAAGCAAAAAAAAGCATGAAAAAAAAATGAGGAGAGAGGAGGGGTGGGGAGGGGAGGGAAGGGGAAAGGAAAGGAAAGGAAAGGAAAGGAAAGGAAAGGAAAGGAAAGGAAAGGAAAGGAAAGGAAAGGAAAGGAAAGGAAAGGAAAGGAAAGGAAAGGAAAGGAAAGGAAAGGAAAGGAAAGGAAAGGAAAGGAAAGGAAAGGAAAGGAAAGGAAAGGAAAGGAAAGGAAAGGAAAGGAAAGGAAAGGAAAGGAAAGGAAAGGAAAGGAAAGGAAAGGAAAGGAAAGGAAAGGAAAAAAGAGGGAAAACCTGGATTTCCTAGGCTAGAAGGAACTCGTCTGAGGAGTAATCTGTCCTCCCACGTGCTCTAAATCATTGAAATAGAAATGAGCAAACATGGGCAAAAAAAAAAAAAGTCCCCTGAATATTTGCTTGTCTAGAAGAATGAATTTGCTTGGTCTGGGCTGTGCCCTCTCCTGTGTTTGCTTTCTGCAAATATCCAGCCCTCGGGTTTTACCTGTGCAGACATCCGAGGAGCTCCAGTCACAATCTTGTGCACAAAAATTAGTGCAGAGATGAATTGGCTGTTTCCAAACGCCAGGCGGGAGCTGGACCCGGCAAACTGCCCCGAGCAGCTGTCCTGCCACCATGGGCTGCCAGGGACCAGCCTCACAGTGACTGTTTTTAGAAAAATCACAGATTTTAACAGCATGTTAAATAATTGTGACTTGCCATCCACATCTGTGGAGTATGCAATCCACTTCCAGACATGCCCTAGGCAGAAAAATGAGAAGATGGGTTTTCTTTGCATGAAGTTTTGACTTCACTCCTCCACATGAGGTTGTGAAAAGTGGCTGACGTAGCAGTATGTGCTGGTGTACAGGCATGTTGGAGGGGGACACATAGAGCTCTGTGTGTTTGCAGGGCTCGTATGTGTGGCTATGACCTGGTTTATGGTTTTATAAGGTCAGAGGATCCTTTGTCTCCCTCCAGGCTGCTCTAGAGGGAAATCTCTGCCCAGCTGTGGCCAGATGCGGGACCCAAGTGGTGTCTGCTTCTGCTAAGCCCTTCTGCTCTGCTCCTGGAACACTCTCCCTGATTCTGTTTGCAAACCTCCCCCCGCTCCCAAGTCTCCAAAATTCCTGCCCAGTTGTCCCAGTCAGGCTTCTGTTTCAATCCCAGCCTGGTGGCTTGATGCAGATGTTGTACTGTGGTGCTGGGCAAAACTGAAATTGTCATTCAGCTCCACATGGCTGGCACTGTCCTGCTGAGAACCTGGGATATGGGACATACTCCTGGTGACCCTGAACAGCTGTGGGGACTGAGGGGGATGTCCCTCCCAGCCGTACTTCTCGCAGTTCCCCATAGATGGGAGCAGAGGTCTCCTTTTCCTCTGGCTTGGTGGGACAGAGCAGACTCTCTTTAAGCAGGGGATTTCTGTCCAGTGGAGGGACATGATGCATTGCACACATTTTTTTATAAGAGTAGAAAGGAAGACCCAGGGAACTACTGACTTGTCACCTGTGTGCCTGGGAAGATCATGGAACTGATCCTCCAAGAAGCTATGCTAAAGCACATGAAGGACAGGGAGGTGACTCAAGAAAGCCAGCATGCCTTCACCGAGAGCAACCTGGTGGCCTTCTGTGATGGAGTGACTGCAACAGTGGACAAGGGAAGAGATACAGATGTCACCTACCTGGACTTCTGTAAGGCCTTTGACACGGTCCCCTACAACATCCTGCTCTTTCAGTTGGAGAGATATGGATTTGATGGGTGGACTGTTCAGTGGATGAGGAATTGGTTGGATGGTGGCATCCAGAGGGTAGTGGTCAACGACTCAATGTCCAGATGGAGATCGGTGGCAAGTGATGTTTCTCAGGGGTCCGTGTTGGGACCAGTACTGTTTAATATCTTCACCAATGACATAGTGCAGAGTCTTGCACGTGGGCCACGGCAAACCTGGTATCAACACAGGCTGGGGGATGAAGGGAGTGAGAGCAGCCCAGCAGACAAGGACTTGGGGGTACTGGTGGAAGAAAAACTGGACATGAGCCGGCAACGTGCACTCACAGCCCAGAAAGCCAATTGTACCCTGGGCTGCATCAAAAGCAGCGTGGCCAGCAGGTGGAGGGAGGTGATTCTGCCCCTCTACTCTGCTCTGGTGAGACCCCACCTGGAGTACTGCATCCAGCTCTGGAGGCCTCAGCACTGGAAAGACATGGACCTGTTGGAGTGAGTCCAGAGGAGAGCTACAAAAATGATCAGAGGGCGGGAGCACCTCTCCTAGGAGGACAGATTGAGAGAGTTGGTGTTGTTCAGCCTGGAGAAGAGAAAGTTCCAGGGAAACCTATTGCGGCCTTTCAGTACTTAAAGGGTGCTTGTAAGAAAGATGGGGACAAACTTTTTAGCAGGTACTGTAGCAATAGGACAAGGGATAATGGTTTTAAACTAAAAGAGGGTGGATTCAGACTAGATATAAGGAAGACATTTTTTACGATGAGGGTGGTGAAACACCAGCACAGGTTGCACAGAGAGGTGGTAGATACCCCATCCCTTCAAACATTCAAGGTCAGGTTGGAGGGGGCTCTGGGCAACAGGATCCAGTTGAAGATGGCCCTGCTCAGTGCTCAGGGTTGGACCAGATGACCTTTAAGGGTCCCTCCCAACCCAAACCATTCCATGATTCTATGATTCAATGTTTTGCAGTCCCTTTTTCACTCAGTGGTTTTAAGGTCAGTGAAGAAACCAAAAATATCTGCTCTTGATGGTTGGCCCTTGCTGCAGTGGGGGATGCTGTGGGTGGATGGGTCTTTACTGAGGGGTGCTGCCTTGGAGCAGCACTGAGCTTGGTGAAGAAAGGATACTGAGGGGCTTTGTGATCTCTCCCCAGAGAAAAAGGAGCCTGCAAGGAACGAAGACCATCACCTCTGGGTATGGGACAACCAGTACAGCATGTCCAGTGGGTCCCCAATGAGCCCCTTCAGGGTGGGTTGATGTGTGCCCACTCACCACTGGTGGTGCAAGCAGCATGGACCCCCTTGCCCCAGTCAATGTCATCAGTGTACCCACTCCCTGCGCTTCCCATCCCCATCAAAGCCACAAGGTGATTTATTTCTTCCACTCACCACCCCCCCAAATTTTCTGCAATTCTATGTAAATTGTGACGCTGATTAATAACACTTAGTGCTTTCCAGTTCTGAAGCACATTGCAAGTATTTCCTAATTAATCCTCGCAACACCCTCGTCAGGGAAGGCAGTGTGCCACCGTCCTGACATCCCAGGCTCGCAGCCTTCTGGCGGACAGAGGTGGAAGTGTTCATCTGCACATCGTTAGCCCCACGCTGCTGCCGCTTAATGAGTTTCCTTGCAGCAGAAGGGAGCGTCACAACAGCGCGGTTTGGAGCAGATGGAGCTCGCTTGCGTGCCGCTCCGAGAGGATGGAGAGCGGTGCAGTTTCCCATTTTGCTCCCTCTTTGTGGGTCTCAGGGCCAGGCGCAGGAGGACGGTGCCTGTGGGGTGCTCTCCCACCCCTGGAGCAGAGATCCTGCAGCTCCCAGGTGGCTGCAGCCCAGTGGGTGCAGCTACGGCAACAGGGGACTTGAAGAACCAACTCTGCATCCAACCTGGGAGTAGTCTGAAAGGAGGGGAAGGAGAAACCACACAGGCGTGAAGAGTCAGTCAGGAGAGGGTTAACAGCCTTCTCATGGAGCCATGCTCTGAATTGTCACCTCCTGGTAGATACTGCAATGGCCCAAGCCATGGGTGCTGCTGTATCTCCCGGAAGATGGAGCCTGGGAAGGGGTTAAAATTTAGACTCGTGTCTGCAAGCTAGGAGCAAGAAACAGATCATTTCTATCCAAAGCCATTTCCCAGGTAGATCATTTTCCCACCTCCCCTCTGCCATTATGGCAGGTAATTGCAGCTGAATGACAAGTTCACCGCTCCTTTCTCGGTCCTGCTTTTCCTCCTGTTCTGTCTTGCAGCCAAGTCATGAAACCAGTCGCTGGAGATGTCAAGCCCCAAGGTACAGCCCTCGGTCTCCTTGCAGAACACAGCAGCCGAAAGCAGGGGGGAGGATGGCTGTCTGGGACACTGGCCTGGGTGCCAGCGTGCCCGATGGCTTGCTGTATCTCCTGCACCAAGCCCGTAAACTTTACACCTGCTTCCCACAGCCTCAGCTCCAGGCAAAGGCTATTTAGCTCCATTTTTTTGGGAAAAGCAGGGCTGGATGGTGGCTGTTCTCACCCATGCGGGGTAGCTGGGAGGGACGGGGGACTCAGCCACCCTCCTATCACCTCTCCTGCCATGGAGCATTGCTCTCTGTGCTGAGCTCTTTGCCGCGCACCTTCTCCTCGGCAGCCTCAGCTCTTCATTTCCCTCCAGCGCTTCCCGCAGAGCTGGGGCGGCCCCCTGGCCTCCTGCCCCTAAGGCTCATTAAAGAGGCTCACGCGGTGCCCTCTTGACACTTGTAACACAGGAGCACATGTCTTCAAAAAGCCAGGCCCTGGCCATATCCCCTGGGTCTGCCGCTGTCTTTCCTTCCCCGGCTCTCACAGCCCTCCCCAGGAGGGCTGTAAATTTGGCAGGAGCTGCATTATTTCCAGACCAACCCCGTCTCACATTTCCCCTGCCACTAGCTTAAGTGTCACCCCTTCCTGCTGGCCCCATACCTCCCCCTCCCCAGCCCCACCCGTCCCCATTGCTGCCTGCTGCCCGCCCTGCTGGTCTTACCGGGAGGAAACAGAACTTTCAGCTGGCACGGGCACGCCTGGCAACGGAGTTGCGGGTACCCCTGTGTGCCCGCACTGCTCTCTGTGCACACAAACACACATACACACACGCTCACATATGAACGCAGAGACAGGCATGCACAGGTACGTCCACACCCACCTCTTTGCATGCAATCTGGGTGTCTGGAGGATCTTCCCAGTGCATCCTAGGGTTTCGGATGCTTTGGTGCCAGAGATGAAAATCACCTGTCTCTCTGGTCCCTCTTGGGGCGGGAAACCTGTTCACAAGCACCATCAGCATGAGGCTCGGACCTGCCCCATAAGCAGGGACCTTGGCTTCACATGGCCCACGTGGGTTGGGATCCTCTGAGACCTCTGTGCTGTGGTGCCTCATCTCTCTCATGGTCATCATGGAGGCTTGGGGGATGCTCCATGTCCAGGCTCTGTATGGGAGACAGAGATGTAGCAGAGCTCATATCTTCCTCTCTCCACCCGTAAAAGTGGCCAGAAAAATCACTGCAGCTCACCGCTGGGGGTGTGACTCAAACGACAGAGTGTCCCCTTCCGGTGGGTCCTGCAGCATCCTTCCCTGTGTCACTCCTGGATACCTTGTCCTCCCCATCACTGCATGGGAATCGGCTTCACGGGGCCTTTCCTACCTCGGAACATGGCGCGAGCAGTGCTGCAAGCAGGAGCCTTTTCACCTTGCCCCCATTTTGGAAGCTTTTTGGAGGAAAGTAGAAGAGTTTCTTCCTCCTTGTGCCCACCGGATTCTCAACGTCTATCCTTGTTTGGAGGATCTCAAAGGCTCGTTATTCGTTAACCCCACCAGAGAGTTTCCTAGCAATTAATTTTTAATGGATTGCAAAATTCTCCGCCCAACCCTGCTTTCTTCAGAGGAAGCCTCCAAAGCCGCTGCTCACCCTCTTGATGTTTCTAATCATTATCTCCTACATTCCTTTAGCTGTTTTAGAAACCAAGGCTGGGGAAGAAATTGGAAAGTGTTATTATTTCATTTGGGTTAAACTGTATCGCTTCAAGTTTCGCTCCCCCTGGGCACGATCATCAGCATATCTGATCAGCAAACATCTGCCTAAGCCACCCGCTCACGCCTCCCGGGAAACTGGGGGGAGAGAAAAAAAAATCCTGAGACGAAGCCACTGACGTCACCTCCCGCCTTTTGCTCTTTTCCCCCTGAGTTTTATTTCTAAGGGACATTTGCATAGAAAGAGGATCTTTGTTTCTGAAGGTTTTGCCAGCTCCCGCTGCAAATTCCAGCTTCCCCCCATCTGGAAGCTTAATCCTTTCCCTGTGGTCGCTGCGGAAATTGGAGCTGCACGCCAGCGTGGTCCCTGCCTCTCCCAGCCCCTTCCCACCACCCAAAGGTCCACCAGCCTCATGGGTGCACCATATCACCCTCAAAATCAGTCAGCGAAGGAGCTTGGGGCACTGATTTGGGATGCCTGCAGTGGAAGCTGTGCTGGCGCTGCAGTCTCGGTGTGCCACCCGACCCATCCTGTGCCTCAGTTTCCCCGGGCAGGGATATGCAGGTGCATATCATCTTCAGAGAGCATTTATGCAGATTAATTACCACCCATAAAAGTTCTTGTAGCACGTGAAGAGTGACACTGATGCATAAACAACGAGAGTAATTTGTACAGTGCTCATAGGGAATGAGGTGCTAAATTAGTTATACAGCAAACACGGCCATAACGATATATCAAATATTGCTGGCACAAGGACCAGCTCGGCTACAGTGCATCGCAAGCCACCTCCCGTGCAGCCTGGAAAGCCCCTGGACACCCAGCCACCCTTTCCCACTGCTTCTGCTGCCTGCCCCCCAACAGACCTGCTGACTTTATTGGCTAAAAGGAGATTTTCACGACTCAGCTGGTTAAAACATGTCTGTTTTTTTTTTTTCGTGGGCGTCTCCCCCTTTTCCCAAATCATGTATGAATTTATTCTGCTTTTTTTTTTTTTTCTCAAGATGAAAAAGAAGGAGATGGGGGACAGACTTTCAAAGAACAGTCTTTGGTAAAAATATCCATTTGTTCCATTAAAAAAATAAGGCAGTTTTACGGTTAGCTCTCCTCCAATGGAAATTTTTAAACAAAACAAAATTTTCCCAGGGAAATAATCTCTTTTTCTCGGTTGTGAAAAAGGCATATTTTATCCCGTCCGCTCCTAAAAATAATATTGAGATGAAAAACAGCTTGTGGAGTTGCAAGAGCTCTCAACCTCTGCGGTCAGTGCCGTGCAGAGGGAGGGAAGCAACCAGAGCATCTTCCCTTGGGGAATGCTGCTGTTAACAGAGATAACTGTGAGGATAAATCCTGAGGGATGGCTGCTTTTTTCTGAAATCGGGGACCTGCAATGTCACCTCCTTGCAATCAGCATGGGCAGAGGATGCTGGACTGGGGGCTGTGTGTCGGGGTACGTCGATCAGCTAAAACGCACCGAGCAAAACCTGCCCTGCATCTCCTTGGGCTGCACCACCCAAAACCACCCCACCACCTTCAAAACTCATGCCGTGGAAATTAGGAATGATGCAGCAGGTCCTGGCATTTGCAGCATTACCTGGGAAGGAAAAACACCTCTGGTCTTGACCCGTGGGCAAGCCTCCAGAACAGGAGGGTCGGAAGAGAAATGCAATTCCTTTACTGGGTTTTATAATTGATCTGAAGTCACGGGAAGCAATTAATATGGAGCCCCATGGTACTGCTTCAAAGCAAGGCTGGATTTTCAACCTCATAACAGCTAAAAACAAGAAGAGGGATCCAGTGGAAATTGCGTTTTGAATGAATGAGTCTCCTCCCGCAGCATTTGCAAGTGCAGCTGGTTTTCAGACAGATTTTTTTTTTTCTTCTTTCTATTGAAAATGCCAAACTGTTGAAAGCAAAACAGCTTGTGAAAATGCGTGGATTGTGAGGAAACTTCATTCTCACAGAAAGAAAAAGGGAGGAAGTGGTCAAAACATCAAAATGCTTGTGCATAATACACTGTAATGTATATAAAATAATTTAATAGTAATGGGTAATTAAAATCAGGACAAAACATTTTGATTTTATCCAACTGTGCCAAGTTGAGTGACTCAAAATGATTAAATTCCAGTTCACAGGGAAAACTCTGCCTTTGTTTTGTTCCGTTTTGGAACGAGGACTGTTTTGAAACACTGGGCTCTCCCGAGGAGCAAACTCCGAATTTCCTCCCAGCAATTGCTGCTGGAGGAGGTGGGCTTGTCTGACGGAACGGGGGTCCCCACCAGGGAGCTGGACAAGAGCTGGGGTGAATTCCTGCAGGAAAACCAGGTGTGGAACTGACCTTCAGCACAGCAGAAACACATCCTGGGGGAAGGGTGAGGAGCTGAGGCAGGCTGGGCTCCAGGAATGACTTTAGTGGTGTGCACTGAAAATGCAGCCTCCTCGGACCTGTGTGAACTGGCTGGGCCAGTGACATCTCCATGAGCAGTGGTTCCCACTGGGAAACCAACTGGGTGAAAGCACATGTGCGGTTCAAGGAGACAAGCGCAGGGCAGGGTCTTTCAGCAGGGCAAGACCACCTCCTTCCTCAGCTGGTCTGAGCATCCCCGCTGCCCCTCAGGTGCTTTGCTCTCCACCATCCACTGCCTGTCGTTGGTCTGGAGGTCACAGCTCTGGCTCATCACCAGTTCCCCCCCACGGCCTGTTTTTCAGGGACTGTTTTATGAAAGGGAAGACAATCTTACAGGGCTGGTGACACAAGCAAGGATGGGGAATTAAAACCATGTTCATCTCCAGCCTCCTTTCTTATGCACCGCTGGCAAGTCACGAGTGAATCAGAGATAGCGAGCAACTATATTTCTCTGAGCACAGCCAAGGGAAGATAGGACTGCTTTTTGTGATTAATTAGTCATTAATTCATTTTACATTAAAGGAAGTATTACTTTCTGTTTCCTCATTGTGGGCTTTTTTTTCTGTTTGTTGTTTAGAACAGCAATGAATACATTTAGCAAATGGGTTTCAAAGTGTCACTGTGAAATGGAAACTTGAGACGTGCAAATGTGACTTTCATTTCATTTGGGTTTTTTTTTTTTTTTGGCTTTCCCTTCACCCCTGATTAAACTATTTGCCATCCTTGACATGAATTCATGAATAGTTTCAGTTGTCTGAAAACTGTATTTTTTTGGCCAGTAAACTCTCCATCTAGAAAACTCACTTCACATGGTCCTGTAAATAACGTCACCTGCCCTTGGGCTGGCTGCCTTGAGGGTGTGCTGCAACTGCTAGATCAACAAGAGGGATGTGGACACAGAAACCTTGATGGTCATGGGCTGCTTCATGGATGGGGGTAGGAAGCTGCATCTGTGGCTTCACATCACACTGCCTGGGGTCATTTTATTATCACGCACTGGATAACACAGGAGGGCCTGTTACTTGGGAGAAAGTCTTCTCCCGCCCATTTTAAGAGTGGTTTTGAGATCCTTGTAGCCTAACAGGAGCCTTCAGCCACTGAAAAGAGGTCATGGCGCAGCTGGAAACATCTGCAAACTCTCAAAATCACAATCTCATTTGCAGCAGCTAAACAATCATTTAAGAGGTGAAAGCTCACTCTTTCGGGGGAAAGAGGGGTTTTGGTTGGTAGTCTCTGTGCCAGCCCTCTTATGACTAAATGCTGTCTCAAAGCCTTCCTCCATCAACGTTTTCACTTACACAGATAGTTCAGATCACTTTTCCTCTGGTGGTAGGAGGATGGGATTTACACATCCAAATTCAGAAGTCTCCAGCCCAGCTGTGTCTACCTGAGATGGTGATTATGGACTTCCCTTATTGCTGGTGAGACAAAATGTTTTTTTTAGGGGGGGATGAGCTTTTCTGCTGCTCCACCTCCAAAATACATGGTCCAGGAGGAGCCAGGCCTCCCCAGGTGTTGCTGTGTAGCGTGCCAGGACTGCCCTGGAGAAGGTGGGGACCTGAAGTGAGCTGATGGCAGCCCCAGGATGAAGACAGGGATGCTCCTGGCTCCATGCCCTCCCTCCCAGGCTCCCATGCCCCACTCACACCTTGTGCTTCCCCCTCTGCGGCTGGCAGTGCCCACCCCCAGTGCCCCTTTGTTTGGCTCTCCTGTTACTTTTTATTGCTCTGCACATCCACTGTGATTTATTTGTGTCTGAATGTGATAAACTCCACATTTCGGCTTTTTTTTTTTTTTTGAAAGCCAAATATTTGTGGAAAGTAATACTTAGCCAGACTCATATTCCATCCTTAACACAAATCTAATCCAGATACAAGCCAAACAGCAGGACGACAACTGCTCTTAATACTCACCGTGTTTCTAGCATCGTAGCTTTCATTGAAGAGAGAAGCCATCGGCTTTTTAATGGCTTCAGGATTCCCCATCCCTGCTGACAGGCCCAGCCTGGGCTCCCCAGCCTGCCTTCCCCCTGGCAGGCACAACTCCCACCCCTAAAACCCCAATCTTTGCCCCTCGCTGCTCCAGCCTGGCCTTTCTTAACCCAGGTTGTCGACGAAGAAACTGAACTGTCTTTGCGGGAGTGTGCACAGATGATCAGTGATTGAGGTGACCACGTTTCCAAAGAGGATTTAGTCTATTAATTCAATTTAGCCTATTAATTAATTTTGATTTGGTCTATTAATTTTCAGGCCTGACTCAGATAATCTCTTTGTTATCCCCCTTGTTCTCTCTAAAGGTTTCCTGTTACATCTGTCTACCGAGCTCCAGCAATGCTCCTGGGCTAAGCAGTGCAAATGCAATTTATGATTCCAAACTCTTCTTTGTGGAGCTTGTAAACCAGTGCTAATCCGCAGAGATGATTAACAAAGTGGCTCTGCTTCATCAGGGGGATTGGAAGGGCATTGATGGAGGGGTGGCTCCTGGGTCTTGCCTTCGTGTTTGAACCATTTCTGGATCTCCCCAGTCCAACACAAACCACTGAGAGAGGACAGGGTTGGAGCAGATTGATTGCACCAGATAGGGATGACACAGGGTTGCCTGTCCTCCAGCAGCGAAGAAGGAAGATGTTACAGAGGTATTGCAATGCCAAGATACTTCCCCGGCTTCCCGCACCCCCCACCCCCAACAAGCCTTTCTGTCTCCAAGGAGCCTGTCCTGGTTCCGGTGGGGATAGGGTTAATTTTCCCTGGTATTCCATGCCATGTGAGCCATGCCCACCCTGAGCTGCCGGGGGAGGGGGCAGGAAGTTGCTGCTTAAAAGCGGTCTGGGGCGTCCCGGGTCCGGCCGGTCGGCGAGCGGAGCGGCGGGGAGCGGCGGTTCCGTAATCGCGTTTGTATATTCCCCTATCCGTGTTGTTGTTGTTGTTGTTTGCCTGTTCCCTTTGCTGTTCTGTTAAACTGCCTTTGTCCCAACCCAAGAGTCTTGCCTTTTCTTACGATCCTTCCTGTATTAGGAAGGCACGTGCGAGCGGCACGTGGTTCTTTGTTGCCATCTGAGGCTGAACCATGACAGAGCCCCACCATGTGAATAAGTCTTGTTTTTTAATGAAAGGATATCTGAAAGCTATCTCCAGCTCCTTTCCCTGATGGCCACTTGCTGGTCTTCTCCTGAGCTTGAGTTGAGATCTGATCCAAAGTCAGGAGCAGTCACTGTGAAAGCCCGATGTTCGTTCACCTTCCCAGTATTGCACATAGAGCTGATCCTTCATCTCAGGGGGATATTGCAGGACAGCAAAAGGCTCATGAAGGATGATCAAAGGTGTGGAACAGTCCCCTCCTGGCAAATGCATGAATAGCTTTGCTTGTTTATGGTCCAGAAAAGAGGTGACTGAAGAGTACGTGGTAGAAGGCATGGGAAGGTGGCAGGAAGCAATGTGAGAAGCAAAGGATGCAAGATTGCTAGCAGGTGTTAAGAGCAATCCAAAGGAGGTGGTTCCCTGTACAAGGTGTGATAGACCTGTGGAACTGGTTGCTGCAATGCGGTGTGGATCCTAAAAGCTTGCATGGGTTTAAGGAAAGACTAGAGAAATTCCCAGAAGAAAAAGCTCTTCAGGGTCTGTAACTAAATACATAGAAAAAACCTGCAGCTCAGGATGGCTCCTAGGTAAGTGGGGTGGGGAGGGTGCAGGAAGGATTTATTATGACACACTTGCCTTAATCTTACAGGCTTTTTCTGGGACACTGGGGAAATAGACGCTTGGTCCTACCCAGCTTGATCCAGCCCCGTATTAAGGCTGTGTCCCCCGTACTGAAGTAGCTGGCTGGAGCCATGGTAGTGCGGACACACTGGAGCTGACATCCACCAAGCTCTGATTCTTTCTGCATGCACTGCTGGGTAGAAGAGCCACGCTTAGGGGGACTGGCTTGAGATATCTGCTGGTTCTGGGCTCCAGCACCACGATCTCTCCCATGCCTGATCCCTTCAGGCTGCACAAACAGGATCCAGACCTTTGCTACTGTGCAGGAGCTTCCCTCATGGAGGGTCTCCTGAGTGGGATCCGAGGGGTCCCAGCACAGGCAGAGCCTGCTGTGGGCTCGTGCGCAGGTGTGGATTCAGTGCTGCAACAGGACCTGTTCCCACCAGAGCACATCTGGTTTGAATCTGCTCTGGAGTGCCTGTCCACGGGCTGTGGACTGGCACTCAGCTGTGTTTGCAGGCTGTGTTTTGGATGGGTGAGGGAGGAGGGGAGGCAGTCTCACCTCCCTGTTTCCTGCATGACTTTCCCAGCCTGAGGCTTTGCCAGCTCTGGTCTGTTCAATGGACCACAGCCTCTCCTGAGCTCATCTCCTCCCACACCAGCTGCCGCCGGGGAACACTTTCCTATCACTCCTGTGCTTTCCAGGCAGCACCTTGTAACCCTTCCCGCCTCTCTGCCCAACACCTTCCTTCACTGCCAGCCTCTTGAATGATCCAGTTTAGCCACCACCAAACATTTGAACACTCATGTGCTCTGTGATTTACAAAGCACACTGCCTCCAGTGAATTCCTTGTCTGATGTTTTCAGAGACATTTTGGGTAGAAAAGCAGCCATACATCACAGAGCCGTTGCTTTTTTTCCCCTCCTTTTTAGGTTTCAGAGGATTGAGGGATTTATGAGAGCTCCTTGAACCAGCTCTAAGTGTTTTGAGCTGAGAAGATGAGCTGGACTCAGAGCCCTGAATATGAGGTCCCTGCATATTCATAGGAGAAGTCAAATTCCAGTTCCAGGGGCCTTTCTCATCTTTCTTGGGACTGTAAGCAATGAGCTAGCACAGAAGCACAACATGATTTAATGCCCAGAGCAGGAGAAAAACAGGCTGTCCCCTATGTGTGCCCAGAAATCCACTGGGGAGAATGCAGACGTCTTCCTGTGAGTCTCTAGGAAAGAGAGCTGAGCTCTTCCTCAGCGCATGAAGATTCAGTTGCAGTTGTGCAGCCCCTCCTCTTCCTCCTTCTGTCATGCGTTACCTGGAGAAAGCAGGTGCTTGGTGTTTACATGCCTCCTGCAACAGATCCTTGGCTGAGACCTGGTGTACTCATTTCACCAGGAGGGGCACAAGCAACTCAGCCGCTGCTATCCCTGCAGGCCATGGCTGGGGTAGGAGTGCTGCTGCCCAAAAGCAAAATGGCAATTGAACAATGGTCTGCCTGGTCTTGGGGGTTTTCTTCTCCCCGTCTCTTTGGACGCAGCACAGTCAGGGCTTTGGCAGCAGGGAGATCCATCAGCCAGAGAGGCTGCAGCCTGGAACGGATCTCAGCATCAGGCTTTGGCTACCCTTATCCCCTAGGACGGGCGGTTTGCTGGCCTCTCCCTGTGGTTGGAGGAGGACAGGCACAGCATTTTCATGGTTTCCCTGGGTCTGGATGGGGAAATTTGAGAGCACAGCTCTCCACCGTGCAGGAAACCCATGTGTTGGGCTATGGAGGGGTTGGGGGATGTCTTTTATCCAGATGCATCCCTGTCGTTTCTTTGCTCTAGAAGGGAAAGACAGAGGTTTTGCTCTGCCCTTCTTCACACCTCTCCCTGGAGGTGGCTGTGGGTGAAATGCATGCAGAGGGGTGACAGCCAGGCTAGCTGCTGCAAGGGGGCAGTAGGACTGGGCGGACCCTCACCAGGGGCTGAAATCTCAGCATATACTCCAAGCCTTGAGAAGGAAAACTTCACATTGTAGCCTGCCAGGCCTTGCACACCAGGAAGTGTCATGCACCTCTCCGGGGAGGTGAGATGAAGATTTGGCAGCTGGGGTTCCCAGGGAGATGCTGCATCTCCCATCCTCCCACAGCTGGACTGAGGTGCCTCAGTGCCTACCTGCATCCCTCCTGCAGGGATGCCCTCGGGGAGCCTTTCTCTCCCCAGCCTCCCCTGCTGCTCTGCCCAAGCACACACCGTGCAGCCCTGAGCTCTCTGTGCCGGTAGCAGAGACCCTGCAGAGGAGCAGAGAGGCTGGAAGGATGTGCTCGTCACACTCTTTTCCACCGACCTGCTCAGGTATGTGCAAGTCCAGGCGCCTCAAAGCATCATTTCTGGGTGTCTAAACCCTCTTGGTGGCTGGAGAGGTCCAGAAGCAGGAGGTGGGAGACACCGTGGGGCTGATGCTGAAGGAGTGAGAGGGAGTGTGTCACACTGAAGAGGGCTGGTGACAATTAGTTCCAACCACAGCAGACTGTAATCACCGAATTGTTCAGGAATAATTATGCCTTGATAACAACATTACACTTTCTATTTCCTTTATTGCTGTTCTTGTTAAATATAATTACCATGCAAATTGCACAGCGTAAGCAAGCCCAGGTGATTAACAGGGCCATGGGGGCCTTGGGAGCAGACTGAGGTGACTGCAAGTACATATCTCTCTGCTTGCTTAGTTGTCTGTCCAGATTTGCACTTGGGAGAAGTCCTCATGTGATCAGAGACTGTAAAGCGAGCTCAGGTCAGAGAAGGTAGAAAGGACTGTCGTAGAAAGGACTGTCATAGGGAGACGAAGACACACGGCTGCAAGCTCACCAGCTACCAGCCAGCAGAACTGGGGCAGGCTCTGCTGTGAAGACCTCTAGATGCAGTGTGGGACAAACTGGGGTCTGTCTTCTCGTAGCTGACCTTCAGGAACTGCTCTGCACATGAGTGCCCCGGAGTGGGAGGTTCCCCCATCATCTGGTATCCCTGGCCACTTCGCTACCCATCCCAAACCCTTCATCGTGGTCTCTGGGCACTTGCCAAGCTTTGCGTGATGTTACAGCTTGTGGTTCATCAGCATCACTCTTCCAGCTCTCACTGTACAACTACTTGCACAGGTAGGAACTAGAAGATGCTCTTTTCTTCCTTCCTTCCTCTCTCATCAGCACATAGGTATCTGAAGGACGTGAACGGGAAGGCAGAGGAGGATCTGTTAAGCATAATGAAGTGGAGGAGTATGACAGAAACTGCTGAACAGAGTTCCCTGGGGAGGGCTGGGAGCATTATCACTTGAGTCAGTGAAAAAGCTGACGAACAAGCCTGCTGCATGGAAGGACGATCTCACAGACGCCCTATGGGACAAGGACGGTGCCTCTCTGCAAGGGCTGGGAGCTGGGATGCTCAGCTCTGGGGACTTGTGTGGGGTTAGCCTTCCACGTGGTCTCCTGCCACTTCCTTGTCTGCCCTCTGCTGAGGTCAACGGACACAATGTCTCCCCTACATCTTTCATTTCTGCTCGACCCCAAGCCCTGTAAACCTCACTGGTGAGTCTCAGTACCTTAACTATGTCTCATAGCTGCAAAACAGCCTCTGGACTCTGGACATCATGTTTCTACTGGACCGTGGCCTGGCAGTGTCTCACTCACAGGTGTCCTTGGCTCCGCTACAAAGCTGGGACTGAAAACCAGAGCCCTCGCCCAGGAATCATCCCAGGGCTGTAGATGGGGCAAGGACGGAGTGGGAGGCAACCTGCTTTTCCCCTTCTCCTCTGGGCCACATCTTTTCTCTGTGCCTGCCTTTACCAAGCTGAAAACAGCAGGTCAAGAGCACTTTGCTGCGCTTCCTGGTGTGGCCATAAGACCTAGGTCCCCAAATGAAATTTTCTTGCTATAGATACATGCATACATACATATGCGCACCGAGTTTATTATTATTACCATGCCAGACAATCCTTCTTCATTAGAGCTTGGAATTTGCTTTCGATGCTTTCAGTCAGATCTTTAACGTTATTTAAACACAGTGGGTTTGGGAGAGTTTTTGTTATTTTTAATGCAGACCAGATTTTGCTGGGATAAGAGAATGAAATTGCTCTTCATCCAGACCAACTAGCTGCCTCCCTAGCTGCAGGAACCAGGAGGGTCCTCATCACCCAGTTCAGCCTGCAGCCCCTTTGAAATCACAGCCAGGTTGCCGAGGAAGGGAAAGGGAGGATGGAACCCCCCTTTCCACCTGTGCCACCTCTTGAGGGTCTGTGTGGACCACTCTGACATGCTGAAGGCTCTCTCAAGTTTGGGGTGAGCATCGGGCGGGCGCCTGCAGCTCCCTTGTCTTCCCCGTGCGTCACGGCGCTCGAGGACGTCAGGAGCACATCTGGCACGCCTGGGCGCGTGATGGGGAAGGAGTCCCCGTGCTCTGCGCAGCTGGTGCTGCGTGTCTGCTTGCAGGCACCTTTGAACACCCAGCCCTGCTACGCGGTACATCCCCAGCTGCAGCGCTGTGCTGGGACCACTGCCTCTCCAGGACCCCATATGTCAGAGGCAAGATGTCTCATCTCGGGTCCCCCCACCCAGCTGGGTCTGGTATGTGGGTCCTGGAGGAAGGGAGAGGCCACGGCCCTTCGCTGGGAACGTGTGAGCTCCAGGCGAAGGAGGGAGGGAGTTGTCTGAGATTCACACGCCGCAGGGACAGGGCCATGTCCAAGCAGTCCCGGCTGTGCAATTGTGGGAAAGACAGGCACAAACTGCTTTTGTGAGCAGTCACGGTGCACCTAAAATGAGTTTTGTGGGGAAAAAAAAATAATTCTGATGAGGATAGAAGGTCCTCTGGATGATCTTCTTTTTGAATGTCTTTTTGGGGGGATTGGCAGGAGGGAAGGGAGGGAGGGAGGGAGGGAGGGAGGGAGGGAGGGAGGGAGGGAGGAAGGAAGGAAGGAAGGAAGGAAGGAAGGAAGGAAGGAAGGAAGGAAGGAAGGAAGGAAGGAAGGAAGGAAGGAAGGAAGGAAGGAAGGAAGGAAGGAAGGAAGGAAGGAAGGAAGGAAGGAAGGAAGGAAGGAAGGAAGGAAGGAAGGAGAGAGACAGAGAAAGAAAGAGAAAAAGAGAGTGAAAAAAAGAGAGAGAGAGATATTCCGTATGAGAGAGTTTCCGTATGAGATGTCTCTGGTGTCGAAGCACTTGGAGGAAGAGGTGGGAGTAAAGCACCACCTTGCAGAGATGCCCAGATGTGAGGGAGAGCGACTGAAGCTGAAATGAAATTTTGGCACTAGAACAAACATGCATAAATGGGCCATGAATAAATATAAGCTGGAGATGAGAAGAAACTACCCAACCAACAAGAGTCCTGGAACTGCCTTCTGCAAAGCAGTGATGGGGAGAGAGAGATTAAAGAAAGCACAGAGAGGGCCCCAAGACTGAATGAGCACTTTGCCTTATTTTTTGATAAGACCAGTGCTGCTGCTACTCCTGGGAGCAAAGGCATGAAGCGTAATTAGAAATGACGGTATGGAAATTATCGCAGCCAGTCTGGAAGCAAAGCTTGATGAGCCCAGCCCTCTGTGCTTGGTGGGCCGGGCAACCTCTATCCCAGGGAACCGGCAGGTCACCTAGTGGGAATTGAAGCTTCTCCCAGGGCGTGGTGTGGTGTCATGGGATTAAACTGGCTATAAAAGACTGAGGATGGAAACTTAAAGCCATTTCCTACCCATGGGTGCTTGAGGCTCTGAGTGGCTGCTGCCACTGTGGGCCAGGCAGGGGATGCTAGCAGAGCTGGTGGTGCAGCCCTGGAAAGCTGGTGCGACTCCCAGTGGGACTTTTTTTCAATATTAACCGGACCTATGTTAGACCCTGGAGTCTGCAGAGCGAGATGTGTCCTCAGCAGTCCCCCACGACGCAGTGGAGGGGGAGCCGCTCCTCCACCTTTGCTTTCCAAACCACTGCCTCCCTTGGCATCATCAGTCGAGAGAGCTGCCATCCACTTGAGGCTCTCTCCTTCTTCTTGTCCTGATTATTATGATCATTACTGTCTCATTTCGAGCTGTAAATCAGAAATATTGTGCCTCGTATTTTTCCTCCCTGGGGAACGCATAACTAGGGGTGAGATTGGCTCTGAAGTTCAGTGCTGTTCTGTTGAAAAACTGCCTCGACAAATCGAAACTGTCTCACTTTTTAGAAGAAGTTTTGATTGGAATCAATCTTTCTTTTTTTTTATGAGCATAAAAAGGGAGTAGTTAAAAGTAAGATTTATTCCAAATTCATCTTATCAGCTCTGAGACATTCAATTTTGTAATCAATTCCCACAGGGGCTCCACCAAGAAGCCCATATTCAGAATCAATCTTGTATTTCATTAGGTTATTTCTGGTGTTAAAAAATAAGATTGATTCTTACTTTATGTTATAGCGCTACAGCAATTTATTTTTTAATGATATGAGGTAAGAATCAATCTCTGGCTTCTTCTTCCTTTTTTCTTTTTTTTTGCCTTTTTTTTTTCATCCTGCTTTTCCTGCATTGGTTTTGTTAGAGCCAAGAGAATTTAGCAAGTTCTGAAGGATTTTCAAATTATTCTTGTGCAAATTTAGACCCTGTTGGTGCCAGTCTGCTGCTCATGGGATCCGCAGAGCACCAAGAGGCCTAATGAAAGGCAAAATCTGCCCTACCCTGGGATTTTGGTAGCACACTCAGAAAGCTGCTGCAGGCATCATTTCCCACTCACCCAAAGCCATTCATGCCAGAGTGCAAAGTGCAGATTTTGCACTTGTTTTGCAGTGGTGTGAAGTCTCCAGGTTTCAGGTTCTTCGGTCCCAGCAGGGCATCACCCTTTGTGTGGGTGGAATTTTGCTGGGATCTGCAAATGTCTCCTCTCTAGCTCATCCCCATTTTAGCAGACAGGGAATACAGACCATCCAACTGCCTTCTGGCCCATGTCCTGCTCTCCAGCCCCTGGCAGTTGGCATCCTGACGTCCCCAGACTCCCACACTACATCCAGAATCACCAGGAGCAAGTTTCTTACCTTCCTCCCTCAGGGAGTCCACTGCTGGGCAGCAGTGGATGAGCCTCTGAGATCGCCATACGGGCAGCAACCAGAGAGGACAGAGAGAAGTGGCTGCTGGCATCCTGATCTCCTGCACTGGGAAGCAGAGGGAGACCTCATCCCACTTGGTCCCTGACTGCCTCTTATTGTCAGCCTGAGCAGAGATGTGTATCTCAGCCCACACTGAGGATGATGTGATGTTGCTGCTGTCTTCTGTGAGAGCTGCTGGGGGAGGTCTTCTGGCCAGAGCAAACCTCTGGCAGGGCTCTAGCACCCACCTTTTACCCCAGGCAGCATATTTTGGAGGAGTCTTGAGCCCCATCAGCTCCCACCATCCTACTCTTTGTCCAATGACACTGGTTGTTAGCATTCTTGTAGTCACAATGACAATAATTATCCATGACTAAATTAATCCTTAACAATTTATAATGAGTTGTGATTTGTCACGAATGATTCAGAAGTTACTCAAGCAAGCAGAGGTCCTTTTTGCTTGCAGCACTGGAACTTGGATGTCACTTTGCTGGTATTTGCCTGGCTATTCTCAAGATATTTTGGTGTAGGTAGTGGAACTGTTTGAAGGCTCAGCCTTCTCCTTTTTTCCTTCTGTTTTCCTTTGTGCCCAGAAACAAAGAACAGGTTTCCAGAAATGAGGGCAATAAACTGCTGGAGTAACTGACCCGGGAGGTAGCCCATGAATTGAAGCTCCCTAAAGCTCAAGAAAGTTGACTTCACCGAGTCTCGCTGTCCCTGATGGATTGAGACACCCAGGGCAACCAGCCTTCATCGTCCCAGGGTACAGAATCTGTCCCTGTGTTGTGCAGGTATGATTGACAGAGAGCAAGGGACGGGCTCTCTTCCTTGCTATGTGGGAGTTACTAGGGCAAGGCCTCCAAATTTTGTTCATGGCTGTGGGTCCTACCTGCTCTTTAATGTACCTTTGGCCACCTGGTCTTGTAAGAATGACGTTTCCCAGAGCTCAGTCCTCTGCTTGCATCGTGGCCACCCTAGACAGTACGGGGTTTGTAGGAGAAGCTGAACAGTCAGAGCAGAAAACCTTTTTCTTTCCCGCCACCACTGGAGCTCTCTGCAATCCCTGCCAGAGTGCTCATTAACAAGATGTGACCCAAATCTCAGCATCCAGCAGAAGTGAAAAGTTGTCTCAAGGTTTATCTTACACCCAGCAGTACAACAGCTCCCGCATCCCAGGTCCACATCCCCAGGTGAGCAAGTGGGGTTTCTGGGGTTGGTTGTCTTTCATGTCCCAGGCTCAGTCTTAACCTCAGTAGAGGATTGAATCTTTTTTCCTTCAAGCAGGTGATTGGGAAGCAGCAGAGTTTACTGGGACCTTACCCAGTTCCTTTCTCCCAGTGTGACCAGCCCCCAGTTAAGCTTATGCAGTCGGCACACACTTCCAATGTGCTGAGCCACATGGCTTGGCTGCAGTGGGAAGGGTAGAAGTGCGAGATTGTAGGTTGGAAGGGGTCCTTTCCAACAGGGAAAATGCTGCCACGTTTCATTACATATCCTTGGGACTTGAACCTATGCTATGAACCCCCCACAATCCAAGAGGAAATGGTTAGTGAGCTACGACACCACTTAGATGCACACAAGTCTATAAGGCTGGACGGGATCCACCCAAGGCTTCTGAGGGAGCTGAAAAAAGTCTCACCAAGCCACTCTCCGTCATTTATCAGCAGTCCTGGCTAACTGTGGAGGTTCCAGTTTACTGGAGGTTAGCAAATGTGATGCCCATCCAGAAGAAGGGCCATAAGGAGGATCAGGGAAACTACAGGCCTGTCAGTATGACCCCAGTGCCAACAAAGGTTATGGAACAGATCATCCTGAGTGCCATCATGCGGCACATACAGGCCAGCCAGGCAATCAGGCCCGGTCAGCATGGGTTCATGAAAGGCAGATCCTGCTTGACTAGCCTGATCTCCTATGAGAAGGTGACGTACTTAGTGGATGAGGGAAAGGCTGTGACTGTTGTCTACCTAGCAAACCTTTAGCAAACCTTTTGACGCCATTTCTGACAGCATTCTCCTGGAGAAACTCTCTGGTCATGGCTTGGATTGGTGTATGCTTTCCTCCGTTAAAAATGGGCTGGATGGCTCGGCCCAGAGAGTGGTGGTGAATGGAGTTAAATCCAGTCGGCGGCTGGTCACGAGTGTTCCCCAAGGCTCAGTATTGGGGCTGTTTCTCTTTAATATCTTTATCAATGATCTGGATGAGGTGACCGAGTGCACCCTCAGTAATTTTGCAGGTGACACCAAGTTGGGTGGGAGCATCGACCTGTTTGAGGGTAGTAAGGCTCTGCAGAGGGATCTGGACAGGCTGGATCAATGGGCCGAGGACAATGGTGTGAGGTTCAACAAGGCCAAGTGCTGGGTCCTGCACTTGAGTCACAGCAACCCCACGGACACTACAGGCTTGGGGAAGAGTGGCTGGAGAGCTGCCTGGTGGAAAAGGACCTGGGGGTGTTCGTTGACTGACGGCTGAATATGAGCCGTCAGTATGCCCAGGTTGCCAGGAAGGCCAACAGTATCCCGGCTTGAATGAGAAATAGCGTGTCCAGCAGGACTAGGGCAGTGATTGTCCCCCTGTACTCAGCACTCTTGAGGCCCCACCTCAAGTACTGCGTTCAGTTTTGGGCCCCTCACTACAGGAAAGACATTGAGGTGCTGGAGTGGGTCCAGAGAAGGGCAACGAAGCTGGTGAGGGCTCTGGAGCACAAGTCTTATGAGGAGCAGCTGAGGGAGCTGGGGGTGTTCAGCCTGGAGAAAAGGAGGCTGAGGGGAGACCTTATCGCTCTCTACAACTGCCTGAAAGGAGGGTGTAGCGAGGTGGGGGTCAGTCTTTCCTCCCAAGTAACAAGAGATAGGACAAGAGGAAATGGCCTCAAGTTGTGCCAGGGGAGGTTTAGATGGGATATTAGGAAAAATTTCTTCACTGAAAGGATTGTCAAGCATTGGAACAGGCTGTCCAGGGAAGTGGTGTAGTCACCATCCTGGAGGTATTTAAAAGACAAGTAGATGTACTGCTGAGGGACATGCTTCAGTGGTTATTTGGCAGTTCTACGTTAACAGTTGGACTTCATGATCTTAAAGGTCTTTTCCAACCAAAATGATTCTATGATTGTATGATTTCTGAAGAAGTATGGCAGGACTGGGAGATGCAGGGAAAATCAGCAGCAGAAGCCTCCTGCAAGTTGGGCACCCCAGGTGCATGGCTTGAGAGGTGTGTATGAAGCAGAGATCCCTCCAGGCTCACTCACACATTGTGTCCTTGTGCACGTTGTGCGTGCAAATCTCCAATTTTGTCTCTCTCCATCTGCCTGCTACTCTGGCTGTCTCCTCATGCGTGTCTCTTGCTTGTCTCTATCTCTGTCACTATGTACATATCTGTCTGTCTGTGGCTCTGTTAGTCTTCAAAGGCCCTGAGTTCATTTGATTTCATTATCATTTCCCATCTCTTGAGCTCTATCTCTTTGTTTTTTCCCCTTTTCTCATTATAATTTACATGTGGCTTGGGTGCATGATGGAAATGAAATGTGAGTTTGATAAAGCAGCCACAGCTCTCGCTCCCAGCCATGGCCTGAAAGCCCTGAACCCCTTGGAGAAAAGCAGGCTCTTCTTTTTTTTTTTTTTTCATAAAGGGGGAAAAAATAGATTTTTTTTTTTCCATTGCACTGGCACAGAATGAAATTCTTCCAGCAATTACCAGGAGATAATGGCCTGAAATTAAACAGTCCTATCTCACTCTCTAACTATAGGACTTTTTATTTTTTCAAACTATTGAATACCCAGCGAATAATAATCAGGGAGGCATTAGGCATTCACACTCAAGCTACCTGGGACATGAAAGTACATACATATGGTAGAGCTCCTTTTATTGTTTGTTATTAGCAGCAAACCGTCAAGATATGCAGCGCTGTATGCAAATGCAGAGAGACGTTAGCCTTGTGCCCATCAATGCGTTGCTAAATCAGCTACAGATACCAGTGTGGCCTTTCTCATGGGAACATCTGATTGACGGAGAGCCCACCCTGCACCAAGTGGGTACGGGAACACCCTTCCCAGTAGAAGTACCCAGCACCAAGCACACCTCTCCTCTTGCCCGTCTGTGCCATCCGCATTTACTGCAGTGAAAATGCTTCTAGTCGTGTCCTCACTTTGCAACACGGTGCCTGGAAGACGTGGGTGTAGAGAAGGAGTTTGGAGGAGGGTGGAGATCAGGTCAGGTCCTGGTGCATTGCGTGGAAATTTTCTGGACTTCGCAGCCCCCGACACTCCTGCAGATGATCACACCCTGTTTTTCCTGCTCTCCTGAGCTCTCAGGGGGGCATCTGCAGAGCTCTGCCATGGCCATGGAGGTGGCAAGCTGTGTCTGAGCAGCCTGGCAGAGCCAGAACCAGCACATCGCTTCCTGCTGAGCCAATCTCACTCAAATTACCCGGGAGATCTCAGCAAAAATGTAATTGAGCTGCTCTGATTTAGACGCAGCTTGATGTACAAGGGGAAGGGAGGAAATCCAGGAGGATGGAGCACGACTCCTAGAACTGGAAAGAGGTAAAAAGAGGTGAGGAGATGGTTTAGACTGAGCATCCTGCTCCCTGGGGTGTTAAAAACCCCCTGCATGACCTCTACAAAAGTTTTGCAAAGATGAAGGGTGAGAGAGTGGGCGGGCAGGCAGCCTCCTGTGGCAGCAGGGATATATATCCAAGGGGAGCCTGGGACTTGCAGGATCTGCCTGCGCTCCTTGTCCATCTGCAAGAGGCGTTTTGAAACAAGGCGTTGAATTTCAAGAAAAGCAGAGGGCAGGGACACACCTTGTGGAGAGGGTGCATCCCCCACCATAGCTCACCCAAGAGGCTGCCTGGAGAAGGCGGTAAGGCTGGGGATGGTCTGCTCCAACTTGCCCATAGCCACCATCCTGCCACCCACGCGTGGGGACATGACTTACTCCAAGGCACGCCAGCTTGGGGCCATGCTGCGATCATGACCTCGCAGAATCACCCACTGCCTGTTCTCAGCTGGTAGCAGGGATGTCCCCTTCACCTGTGACTTGTGTTGAGCTGAAGCTCAAATGGCAGGAGCAGACCAAGGAGCGGAGGGAACACGGTTACATTCCAGATTCCTGAAGGGGCTTTTCCACCAGAAACTTGGATTCATCTCATGTGGACTCCTTCTGCTTCAAAATTATTTCTAAAAAGACATTCTAAAAATTGTTGAAATGTCCTCCTTCAATAACTGCACGATACAGGACTTTTTCTTTGCTTAGAAATACCTTAACTGTATAATACTTGTCAATTTAAAGTCATGATTGTGAATCAAAATTAAAAGGGAAATTGCATCAAATACTCCCAAATCCATGAAGCAGCATGATATATTTTTGAGTGAGGGGGATTGATGAGTGGCTTTTCAGTTCCCGGAAGTAGCTCGCACTCCTGAGGTGGGACTGGAACATGTTCCAGCATCTCAGAAAGTCCTCCTGGGCTAGGAGGGACACCTGGGTCAGCCCCAGTGGCTTTCTGCAGAGGTGGCTACACAACTGTGCAGGGGCTCTGCCTCTCTAACCTGTGCTGGGAATCCTCCAGAAGGGTTAACAAGATAGCAGGGAATGGTGGAGCCGTGCCTATAATTTATTTAAGCTTTCAAAAGGCTTTTGATAAAGTCCCTCGTAGGAGGCTATTAAGGAAACTTGGTAACCACAGGATGAGAGGAAAAGCCAAGGCATGGATTAAAACCGAGATAAGACGGGGAGGAAAGGGAAGGAGCAAGCGGCCAATTCTCAGCAGGCAGAAAGGTTAATAGTGGAGAGCCCCGAGGTCACCCAGGGCCCTGAGTGGTTGAATATATTTATTAACACAAGCACAGAGGAGAAGGGAACAGCCTGGCTGTGGAGCTCGCTGGGGGGCTACTGCAGCGCATCCCGGCAAAGGCGGATGGGAGTGAGATGCAGCAGGAGCCCTGCCGTGGGGCGGGATAAGGGGACGTTGCACCTGGGGCTGCGGTGGGGGCGAGTGTGGGAGCTGGGGCACCCCAGTGGGTTGTACCTGCTGGTGGGGTGCGCGGGGGGTGGTGAAAGGCACTGTCCTGAGCTCTGCCAGAGGAGCCAGGGCAAAGTGAGACAGTTCACATCCAACACAGAGGCACCACCGTAAGGTTCAGGTGGTAACAACCCCAAAACATAAGCATCCCTTTATGTCAATGGGACAGATTTACACCAGCTGAAGCAGTGTCCCAAAGGCCAAATTTCAAAGACCCACGGAAACCCCCCGAAACAGATGGCATTTGTCACTTTTCATATCAGAAAGAAGGAGGGGCATCTCCTTCTCCCCAGCGAGGCAAGACCACAGCCCTCTGGACTCAAGTGCCATGCAAAAGCCAAATTCATGAATTTAAATATTAATCTAAGGGGCAGGCAGGGTCCAAAAGAGAGGTCTGAAAAAACTAACTGATAAGCATAAAAAGAAATATTGGCTACTGACTCAGTGAATATTATCCATCCTGTGCAAACAACCCCATGGAACAAACAGTCTGTGGACACCTGATTAAACAGTGTTTATGATAACTAGTTGAGAATGTCTTTTTAATTACTTTTGTGGGAGGGAATGCAGATTTGTGTAAGAAGTCTGTTTTTGTTTTGTTTTTCTGGGCACAACCAGCTTGAAAAACTACTTAACTTGAGAAATGACTGCAAAGACAAGTTTGGAAGTTGGGAGAAAGCTTTTGGCTTTTCCGACAGAGAAATAAAAGATTAAAAGTTTCAAAATGTCTCCTCATATTGAAGATGAGCTGATTGGGGATTAAAAAGAAACCAGAAAGGAAAAGCCCAAACTGACACAAACCATTTTGAAACTACTAAAATACAACATTTTCAAAATTACTAACATGAGGTATTTCCTAATAATGCCATTAATTCAAAGCATTTTTTGTTATTTTTCCATTCACATTTTTTATTATTTTTTTCCTTAGAAAGGTGAAATTTAGAAAATTGGTGAAACATTTGGTGTCAGAGCCTTGGAGAGCGAATTGCTTCTATCTCCATGTAGAGATAAGCCGTGTAAGGAGGAATTAGATCTCAGCAGTAATCTCAGTCACGGGGTTTCCTAATTGTGTGCTCCGTATTTTGAACATCCGCACCCTTTTAATGGATTTTCCTAGGTTGATTATACCATTATTTCACTGTGCATGTATAAAACTGGCTGTTCAAAGTCAACCGTAAATGAAAATTGCAGTTGTTAAATCGCTGGGGTGGCTAACTTGCTGGCTGCAAAACAAAACTGGCACCCACTAATTGGCCTTTAAACGAGGATGGTGGGGAAATGCTGAGACACGTCTCTGGCATCCATCGGGCACCATCCAACAGCAAACCCAGCACCAGGAAAGCAAAAGTCACTTGAAAGACCCTCTGGCTGCCAAGGTCAGCTAACGGCCGAAGCTGCCGTGCTGTGGCCCAGGGGGACAATCCGGGAGGCTGAGCTGTGTGCACACTTTGTCTCCTCTCCCAGGTCACTTGCTGCCTGCAATGTTAATTATCCATTAAGAAAACAAACAAGCAAGCCTGTCTCCCTGCCCAAGGTGACTCTGGAGGGTACAAGGAGGCTGGGACAGCCTTTCTCCCTGCTCTGCTGGCAGAGGAAAGAAGACATACACCTGACCCACGTCCACACCACTGCTGACAGCAATTACACAATAAAATCAAATATACGAGCAAAAATCATTCAAGGGACGAACTTTCCGTCTCTGCTGTTAGCTAGCTTAAGACGAGATAGTCAGAGGCCTTTCAGCCTTCCTGGATCTTTCTATTTCTTTTTGGTTTTGCCCTCTTCTTGATCCTCACCCTCTTTAGAGACAGAGAGGAAAATGAGATGCTAACAAAACATCCTTCAGCTGTATTTGCCACCTTGTGGATGTCGCAGCGTTTTGCAGAGATCCTTCCGTGGTGGCAGAGAGCAGCAGGAGGCAGGCTGTGTCTGCCAGGACCTCCATGGTTTTGCCACCCGTGGCCCCTCCGGCTGCCCTCACCTCTCACTGGGCAGCCATGGGCCAGGGACATGCAGCCTGGGCAGATAATATCATGTCAGACCCCTGCAGCTGCCTGCGACTCGTGGGCTGCCAGATCAGACCACCAAATGGGTTGCCCTGGGATACATCTCCTCCCTTGGAGCATCCTCAAATAGTTGGTTTTTTTCTGAACCAGAATAAGGTCAAAGTACCCAAGTCTGCCATTGGGTTGAGCTATTGTCTTCCACCAAGCAAGTGTTATGTTAACTGGAAACCAGTGTTGCAGCTGGTTTAAAACCAGCTATGTTTAGTTTTATCGCTGTAACTTATGAGGGCAGCCCCCAAGGAACCTGATTATAATGCAGGGTGTCTTTGTCCTCGGGGTCCAGCGAGAAGTCCCTCCAGCCTCCCTCCCGCAGGAGAGGCAAAGGCAAAGCCATGCAGCTGGGATGAATGCAGGTAAGACTGATTGCAGCTCTCTTGGAGAGGAGTCTGGAAGAGGATTCTGGAAGGACTGTTTTGTGGACATCGTTCCCCATAATTGGGGAACTGGAGGGCACCATCAGGGTCTTTTTGGGCTGTTCCCTGCCTTGGGGCAGAAGCAGCTCTAGTGGAACCAAGGATGTGCTTCTTTCGCCATCCTCACAGACCTCAGGCAACAGACCCTTAACTCTGCAGAAAGATTTTTTATTTATGCCTCACCAACATCTCCTTTGTTGGTGTAGGCAAGTGTTAGAGAGAAATTTAAAAGGAAGCAAAAAAATCAAGTTTACCAAAGAACTGTCTTTTTAACCTGTCTGCCTTGAGCTCCTGCGTGCTGTAGCACCTCTTCTGTGCTACACGTGTATCTCAGCTCACTGGCAAGGAAACACCCACCTGGATTTGTGATGATAAAGTTTGGGACATAAGTTGTTCAAGAACAGTACTGGGGACAGGTGGTACTTGGAGGTCCCATGGACAGGAAATTAGCTCTGTAGTGAGACGCAGGTCCTGTGTCACACTGAGGTGACTCAGCTGACTATACCTCCTTGAGGCATCAGCCTTGGTGTCTCATCACCAGGTTCACCAGAGCTGATGTGAAGGGGTGAGAATACATCAGGTGAAGGGGAAATTAATTTCAGTTTATCTGTGGGTTTGGGAGGGAATTTGCTCTCGAGGAGTCTCACTGGCACTGGCATGGGTTGAACACAGTACCCAGGTAAAAAGCAAGCTTTGTGCCTCATCATTTTGCATCACTCGGCAAGGTAGCGGTCTCGTTTAACAAATTTATTAATGATCTGGAAGGAGAGGTAAACAGCTTGTTAATTACATTCTCCTGCCTCAGTTGGGAGGCATTGCGAATGCCAGCGCAGATTGGGTAATAATAGAAAGAGACACCAGAGATGTTAGAAAGGCAGGAAGGAAAGAAAATGAAATCCCCCTTGGGCTCAGGCAAATTGCAAATTAATCCAGGACTGGGGTTTTTAGCAGGAACAGTGAGCCAGTTTGGGAAAAGACAGTGGCCAGCAAAGAATACAGGGGTGTTTTTTAGCAGCCAAACATGCTCTTAGGAGGGGTGGCACGGGAAAGAGTTGAGTGTGAAAGTGGGAAATGATGCTCCTCTATCTCCCCACCCATGCATTCAGACTGCCATGCTCCTCGCTGTGTTATCAGAGCAGCAATGACGAACCGATGCTGTCTCAAGGAAGAGTTACAAATATGATCAGAGGCCCTGGGGAGGGGGGAATTGCTTCATGAGGAAAGATTAAAAGTGCTTACATACGTCAAGCTCAGTTAAATGATGTGCAGGGGAGGTGGGATAACAGCTGACAAATATTTGAAGAGCATAAATCTACCAGTGACAGGGGGCTATAAATACGAGAGAGGAGCTCTTGTGGGGTGCAGGTGTCATTTTGGGTATATGTAACATCTGTCACGTTGCAAGCCGGGGAAGCAATAGTGCCTGCATGGCTGCTCCTCAGCACCAGGATCTGAGATACTGAAGGGAAGGGTGGAAGGTGGAATACCCACGTTTATCATTATGACTTACCACTCTTAGGCAATAGCACAGCCAGCTGCTGCAAGAACTGGGGGCAGGGGGGGCTCCAGACTGCTCCTTATCAGGGGCTGAACTAAGTGCTTGTAAAGTAATGAGGAGGGGGAACAGTTTCTGAGCCCCGTTTGGCTGCTGGGGGATGGGAAGGGAGCTGGGAAGGAGGGAGATACCTGGGATGCTCCCAGCGGGGTGGGACCTCTGACAAGGGTATGCCTTAACGTGCCTCTGGATCCCCAAGGAACCAAGACTGTGAAGGTCAAAGCATGACTGCAAACACAGGTTGAGCCAAGGAAATGGCTGCACACACCTGGCTAGTGCCTCCCTCCCTGTCAAATATAGGTTTTTAAATTCAGGGTTAAAAAAGGTAGTCTGGGGAGGAAGAAAAGCTCTGACATAGTGACTGATGTGTGAGGAAAGATCTATGCAAAACCACAAACACTGTATTTTGTCAGAAAGAGTGGCAAGCAGTGGGGAAACAAGAGCATGCCTGTCATTGGGAAAAGGGGTTATATGCCATCAATACTTGTCCACAGCCTCAGCTGTCCCTTAGGTCGTTGACAAACATGGATCAGAAAGCTCCTCAGGGTTGTCAGTGGGGATGCTGCAGATCTATTTATGGATTCACTGGGAAAAAATGCTCTTGTCTGTAGTCTGTCAGCCAGCGTAGGTGGAGGAGGACTCTGGAGTTGGGACTGCAGCACTGTGAAGAGGAGCTTCATCTTGGCTTTGTTTAGGAGTCACTGCCTTGGTGAAAAAATGGTACCAAAAATGAAGTGTCTAGAACAAAAATTCTGTCTCTGAGCCCTGAGAGTAACTCATTCACAGCTTGAGACCGTGTAACTTGGCTGGTGCAGGTCAGAAGTAACGGGTCTCCTGGAGGATCTCCAATGCTGCCTTCCTTACCCTCCCCTGGTCAGGATTTTCCCTCTGTTGCAGAAATTTTGTAAACGCTGCAGGGGAAGTCACTCGTCCGGGAGTCTTTTGAAGAAAGTTTGGCTAAAGCATGTGCCTTGCAGAGAACATTCCTGTGCCAGCTCCAGAGAAATGGGCCAGCAAATGTGATGGTATTTTCCTCTACTAAAAATGTTAAGTGGCTTTTTTTTTTTTTTGATGCATGACACACTAGCCTTCCTTGCCCCCCACAGGGTTCTTATGCCCTCCTCATAGTGGCTTTTGAACAACTCATCTGCCACTTCAGACTGCATCTGATGGTGGGATCCTCTCAAAAAAGCAAGCTCTCTGTGCACTGATAACTGAGAAGTGTCCTTTCAGACTTAAGTTCCTGTTCTGCAGCTCCTACTAAATACAGCACTTAGAGTTTTATGGTGCTTTTCATTTTCAAAGTGCTTTACAAACATTAATAATACAACACACATGAACTCCACTGCCACAGTAATACCCTAATCCTTTCTCTTATCTACTCTTCGGGCTCAGAACTTCCAGCCGGACAGAAGCCCACAAGCTCTGGAGTTCTCCGACAAATAAACACCATTAAAAATAATCTCTAGTCTTTCTCTTCTTCCTCTTTTAAAAGCATCTCTCTGCAGCCCTTCATGCCAATAATCCATTAATACTGTCAGCTGCAGGGTTATGAACTGTAATTGGCTTGAAGAATGCTGCATTTCTGAGCTAGAGCTCTCTGGACTACCTTTGCAAGCAGCTTTACAGAGGGTCTCCACCCTCTGTAAAGGACCACATCCTTGTGATCCCTAGATTCAGTACAGGCACTGGATTTTCCACCCTTGGAGCTAAACCCAGCTCCAGCAGGAGGCTGGACCCTAAAAGCCAGCAAGCCCTTCTTTGCCGACCCTAAGTGGTGTGACGTGTCCTTGTGCATCTCATACAAAACAATGAGGATGTGCTCCCTAATCCTGCTGCGTGCTCCATGCATGCCATGCAGAGCAGGCAGCAGCTCAGTGAGCAGGACTGATCCAATACGAAGCGATCCCATCATATATTATGGAAAAATTAGAATGGAGGTGACTTGCCCAAATGTGCCAGGTTGCCAGCTGCAGCAGTTCGATGGCTGATTCATAAGCACCCTGAAGACCCCAGCAGCGTGGCTGGGAACCTCCAGGAACTGAGCAGGACAGGGATCAATTATTCCATTCATCCCAAGATACACGGTCCCTGAATCAGGGTCACCAGCCACGCAGTTGTGTCTTGTGGTGGGGTTTCGCTCTTGTTCCTTTAAGACAGGGGTTTGGCTTGGCTTGCATTCCCTACAACATCCCTGCCTGTTGTTCTGGGTGCTGTATGGACACACATTGAATGATTCCGTCTTAAATCTGCAAAACAGACAGCAGAATAAGTGTCAGCCGCGGCTTTTAGGCGAGGCGTGACAAGGCTAAGGAGTCAGCCTTGGTGTGTCTCTCCTCTGATTACGCTGGGTTCGTGGCCCTTGTGACTCTTCCAGCCACAAAACCGGGTCATTGCTAAGGGCTTTGAAGGAGCTGTAGGTCAAGCAGGAGGTCTGTGGCAGGAGCATGGCTTCATGCCAGCTCAGCACTGGTCCAGTGTCCTCACCACAAAGCTATCCTTTTCTGGGTCATGCCTTGCTTTCAGTTTGCTGTGGTTAGCAACGATCTTTGCAGGCACCTCTACAGCATCAGCCTCTAAAGCTTGTCTGCGCATTTTTTTTTTCTCTTTGCCCCTGCTCGGATTTCACCAATCTTAAAACACAATTTCAATTTCTTCCCTTGATTTTGTATTCAGATTTAGCAACCTGCATCTCAAATTTATGCTTAATAATTCTCCTTATCAAGCCATCAAGTAATTTCCCTCCCTCAAATTACTGCCTCCCCCACTCTCTCTGCAACTCCTCCTCCTCTTTCTCCATCTCTCTTTTGTATCTGGCAATATTTCAGACTCCTTCTGTAATTTGCTTGACTGTGTAATTGATCAGAATAACTCAGTTTTACTACAATTTGCTTGAAATCCCTTTGTTAGCAATTAGAACACTTTGTTTAAAGACAAATAAGATTTAATGTGACTCTCTGTCTTCCTTGGCAGCCTCCCAGTCTGGTCTCTCCATGCCTCCTTGCTGCTGTCTGCTCCCTACTACCCTACTCAACAGCTGGCCACAAATCCTCCGTCTTTTGCCTCTGGGATTCTGGCCTCTGCCTCTCACTCTGATGCCTCTGACACTGCCTGGTTCACCTTCCTCACTGATTTGCCAAGATTTATTATATTGGCATGGAGCACATGACGTGCCTTCCCTCCCTTCGCTGCCTTCTCTCTCCCTGGTGATGCTCAGGCTCCCACTGTGGGAGCAAGTGGGTCTGAACCAGTCATCAGGACATTTAAGTGATTTTGGACTTTGTGAGGAACAGCCTCATGCCCAGAGGGCAAAGAAGCACTCTGTTATAAGAAAGGACACAGGATGATGGAAGGGGTGAAGGAGTGGGTAGATGATGTTCATGCTTCTGTTCATGCATAGGTACCTACAACAGCAGTGCCTTGAATGTGTTTTGGGTATCTTTTTCTGAGTGCCTTCAGCATCCTTAGCATGCTGGAAAACATCCATGTGTGATAAATCCCAGAGATTAGCTGTCATCCCCATTGGGAAATGGCTCTCCATCTGTCTGGACTACTGCAGCCCTGATGTTGTTGAAATCCAAGGCCTTCCTGGTGTTCCCCGAGATCCCCCAGCCGTCTTCTTTGTCCGTGACTGGCTCTGAAGGTGACAGTTGCCTGCAAACTGTCTACTCTCAGGGGGCTGTTCCTTCACCCTGCCCACTGTGGGGCGTAGGATAACAACAGTTGCTGCAGGACCTGCATTTTTGTCTGAGACTGTTGCTGTAGTCCTAGCTTCACTTGCCCCTGCTTTTGTTATAGAGTAGATTAGGTGGACGTGGAGTTGTGTATGCAAGGGGTACCAGCTGGTGGGTAACACATGGTGTGTAGGTAGATGGGATGATGACAAGGAGACAGTACCTGGGTCTAGAGTCGGCCGAAGCTCTCCTGGTTTGTGCTCAATGCTCGTTCTTTCTCTAGGCTCCCTCGCAGCATCCTCCTGCCCTTACGCAGAGCCCCATCTTCCGGATTCACGTGCTGTGTCCCCTTGTCATGGCAGGTGACAGAGCATATCAGGTCCCAGCACGGGGGCTGCATTTGGGACACAGGTTTCCCTCCAGGGAGATCTCCCCCATCGCACGGATGCTTTCTCCATCCGTGTTTGGCCAGCTGAGAGGTAGTCAGGCCACCCACCGCATCTCACACGTGGGGACCCAGCACTGGAAAGAGTCTTCCTTGCTGTACTGCTGGTGCCTGATATCCTGACCAGGCAGAAGGCATCACCTGTGACCTGAGACCTCCTGGGCTGGCGGTGCACCCTTAACCTGCAGCAACACCCGTACCTTGAGCCAGGTGGTGTCAAGCCAAGTGATGCCAGGAGCAGAGCAAAACTGCCTCCTCCCTCTGGAAAAGCCTTATCAGAAGTATCGTATTCAGTGTCTGCCTTGCCTTGGGAAATTGCATATGCGGCTGTCTGGGAGGATGCAGCCGTGCAGGCTCCAGAACAGTGGTTATTTCTCCCAGCGGATTTTGGATCTAGCAACGTACTTTCAATAGGCTGATGCTTGGTGTGCTGGTGGGGGGAGACAGGGGGAAGGGCTCATCCAGACACTCTTCTTTCTGCCTGAGCGGGTAGCAGTGTCCGTCAAAGCAACGGAGGAAATCCATGCGGTTAACACGGTGTGTCATGGAATATCAAAACATGCCACAGGATTTCCGGCCAAAATGTCAAGTAGGGTCTCATGAAAATATCTGACACCGGAATTAGCCTCTGCCAAAGCTCAGTGGAATTGCACAGCGGCTGGACAGTAAGAGCCTGTTATTTGCAATCGACTCAGAACGGCTCTGTTAGCACTGGGATTTGGGCTGCTGGGCTCCTTCCAAGTACGTTTCATAAACCTGGGTTTAGCTTCTTGCTCTGAGAGCATTTTCTGCGGAGCAGTTTGGATTCTGTGGCCGGCCCCATGCCCTTTGGCACTTCGCATTCTGAACAAAGAAACACAATTTTCTAAATATTTCAAAATGTGCTCAGAAGGTGCTGCACATAAGAAATGTAGGCGACCAGGGATGTAGAATCTTCAGCGTTGTAGGAGCTGTGACTAGCTGATTTTAAAACCCTTAGGTGATTTTAAAACCCCAGTCTAAATCGATACGAGATTTGGAGTTAAAAGCTTAAGAAGAGGAAGGTGATATTGAATGATAGCAGGCAGAATGGCTTCCTACAAGCTGACTGGCCATCATGGGAGTAGCCCATTTGGATTGGAAATCACCTCTTTTATACCAGCATTTGTAAACTGACATTTCTTGCCTGAGCTGCCACCTGGGCTCACCCAGGACTTGAAAACAGCAAGGAAAGGAAGGAGAGCACAGTGTAAGCATGGTGCCAGCCCGACAGAATGGACGTCAAAACACATCCTGGTACCGCAACTACTGCCGCACTCGGCCAGAGGAGCTGGTGGTACCCAGAAGGGGCCAGAGCCACAGGAGCGACCAAGCTGCCGGGATGGGTCTGGAGCTGCTGCTGCTGGAGGCAGCTGTTCTTCACAAAAGGAATGGCAAATAAACCACCATGTTATTTGCATTGTGCCTGGGTTTAATTCCTAATTCCTGCAAGCTGAGCTGGCTTTTGAAAGGAACCTGTTGCTTTTGTTTATCTGTTTTGAATCTTCTGAAAAATAAATGCATTAAAGAGATACAATTAGTGATGCAGTGCGTGAGAAAAAATATAGGTTACTTGTTTCAGGGAATTTCTCAGAATTATTTATTTTCTCTCATGTTGCTGCTGCCATCCCCCAACACCACCATCCACAAACAATTTTTTTTTCTATCCCAAATGGCTTTTTGAGAAAAATACTTACTGTCAGGCATAACATCTGGGTATTCAAGGATCGGTTTACTCAGTAAGAGGGCTAAGTTGAGATACTTAGAAGACAGTCAGCAGCTTTGTCTGCCAGTTTTCTACAATGGCAGGAGCCCAGTGGGTCACAACAGACCGGGAGGGACACAGTGCCACTTACTGCTGCCCTGGGGCTCTTAGGCTCGAGAGGTCTTGGTGGTGCTTGCTGAGACCCTGTCACGACCAGCTTGCTATGGTCATCCTCTCAGAGGGCAGCAATGCTGTATGCAGGATGGAATTTCTTTCTCTGTTTAAGTAGCTCCAGTTCTCCATGCTAAAATGCATCCTTGGAAAGCAAGTAAGTTGCAGATGCTGGTGGAGACTAACTGGGGGCAGATGTTGTAAGGAAAATCTTCCTGTGTCATCTCAATCCCTGTGAGCTTTCTGGAGTGAATTACTCTGGGAGCCCAGGAGCAGATCTTGGGAGATTTAGCCCCTTGGCATACTGAAGTTGGTTAGTTTGACACTCATATTTCTTTGTACCAGTTGAGGTCAAAGCCATGTGGCAAGTCCTCCTCCCAATATGATGAAGCAAAAGCTTTGGATAAAGCAAGAATGGACATCACAGTACATTGCTGTGGATTGCAAATCCCAAACCCTGTTGTCAGTGAGCTAAGCCAACTACATCCCAATTTCTTGATATGAATTTTGCTGGTCTTCAGTTTCAGGGCAGGATGTCTTGTCTGGTGTGAATGGTAATGCCTCTTAGCTTATATTAGACTTCCACAGTCTGACTCTGGCATCCCGTCAGACTCCTCATGCAGGGTGGAAACCCTCTTGGCCCCCATTTCCTGCTCTCCATATCTCTGCCAGGCTTCGAGGTGACAGGGAGAGGCAAAAAGCTGCTTCAATTTACCGTACTCTTCCCTACAGATGCTTGAGACCCTGCAGGATGAATCTTGCCCCATGTTACATCTCCTCTGCAGAGCTCCTGGCTGGCCAGGACAGCCCTGGTGTAAACTTGGCCAGAGAAGCCAAGACAGCAAGAGTCAAAGGAGCAGAGCAAGCAGTTTACGCTGTAAACCCCAATCCTTGCAAAACATGCAGATGAGATTCAAATTCTCCCCCCTTTGCAATATGAGTAGTCATCACTCACGCTCTTCTTCCTTCCCTCTGCTCCTTAGCGGGGTCCAGAGGCCAGTTATAAAATGTTCCTGTCCCTGATCCCATCCTGATGGCTCCCGATGCAACACCACATTCCTTCTGCCCGCGGCCCGAGCTCCTCTGGCTCGGAGGACAGGAATCCGGAAGGCTGATGCGTGCCTTTGTTTATTTTTTACACACTCTTGCTGTTTTATGGTGTTTTTTGTGGTCGAGGGGTCAGCTGGGA
Source organism: Chroicocephalus ridibundus (assembly GCF_963924245.1). Taxonomy (NCBI): domain Eukaryota; kingdom Metazoa; phylum Chordata; class Aves; order Charadriiformes; family Laridae; genus Chroicocephalus; species Chroicocephalus ridibundus. The sequence continues at coordinate 76,401,560 of NC_086316.1, read as the reverse complement.
GCAGAAGTAATTTGCCTGCCTTGGGAAAAGAAATGTATCCATTAGCTTTCTTGGCTCCAGTTGGAAATGCTCTGCTCCTCCCTCCTCCCTGCCGGAGAGGCAGAGCATCTCCAAACAGCCCCGGGGACAGCTGAGGGCTCGCTGCATCCAGGCTGTGTCTGGCAGGATCAGACAGCACCTCTGGGTTATGCTGTCAGAGCAGCTCTTGGTGAGGCACCAGCAGCCATGAGCCTGGGAACCCCAGGCTTGGAAATTGGCAGGAAAGACACTGCTACCCCAGTAGGGAACGGTTCTGTCCCAAAAGTGTTGTGGTCGGTGTTCTGGGGGTTGAGCTGAGAGGGGTTATCTTGTTTCCCTTGCTTGTCCTCTGGAAATGGAGATGGCAATGGCCATGCTCCACCTCTGAAGGCTTCACCTCTTTCCTCTTTCTCCTGTGTCTGGATTCTCTGGTCAAGCCTCATACTGTGCTGGGCACAGACAACCAGAGCCTGAAGGCCCACTCTGTTTTTTGTGAACGGAAAACTTGCCAGGCTTTTCTTTTCCAGGCGGTCCTTCCAAACCATTTCAGCCTCTCCCTCCCTCTTGCCGGCACGACCAGCACCAGTCCCCATGGTTGTGCATAGAGACAACACAGGGACCATAGCCCAGATGAGACATCAGGATCTGCTCCTCTGGGTTCAGCACACCATAAGTCAACTATGAAGGATGCATTTATCCCATCAAGGTCCACATAGCTCTTGTGTTACCTTTTACAAGCTGCAGAGCACTCAGTGACCTTGTATTTCATAAGGCACCTCCCAACCCTGTAAGAAGCCTGAGTCCTGCACCAGAACTTGGCTTTGGTACTTCACAGGCCCTGAGGATCGGCGTCTAAATTTGCTAGCAGCCAGAGGGCAAAACAAAGAGCCAAGATCTCTCTGTAACCTCAGCACGGGGCAGAGGAGATCCACTCCTGAGCTGAGCCCTGAAGGGAAAGTACTGCAGGCCAGCTGCTCCTGGCTAAGGCTGTCTTTCTGATCTGCTGCTTACACGTTTTACCACCTCTCCAGTCCCCTGCCTGAAAGACTACTCGGCTGATCACCAGGCAGAGGAGCTGATAAGCTGGAAAACTGCAGGGGATGGAGAGAGAAGCTGCGTGAAGAAGTTAGAGCAGAGATAAAAGATGAATCCTCCCCATGACATGACATAGCTCTTTCTCTATGGCTGCAAGCAACGTGCTGACGGCTGCTTTACCACCGCCACCCTCCTCCCCCCACCAGAGTGAATTTTATGTCAGTGGATGGTCCCAGTTTGACAGTCTTGGAAAGTGAAAGCTGTAGAGAAGGGGGATGGACAACAGCTTCCCATACTGAAATTCTTCAGCCATGGCCAGGAAGGGGGAAACAGGTGTGTGGGGTCTGTGGATCGGAGTCCAGGCTGTGTTCAACGGTGGGAAGATGTGCAGGGCCCACTGCAAGCTGCGGGGTTTTTTTTGCAAAGTGATCTTGCCTCCTGTGGGAGCAAACCTAACCCCAACTGAGCTCTTCCATGTATGTCTGAGGAGAGTTTCTAGCGTGCACAGAGTCCTGTGTGACAGCTGAGGTGTCAGGGGCATCAATGTTGTAAAGAAGCAAGGGTGGGACTCTCACCGGAGGATCGCCACAGGACCATGGGACATTTTCCCAAAACTGAGGGCTTTTACTGCTGCCAGATTGCTAACACACCCTGCCCAGCAAGGCAGAAGTTTGACTATGCGTAGTACTGCAAGGAGGATGTCTGAGCAGCCACAGTGACGTTCACGGAGATGATGGATGTGACACTGAACACCTTGAGCTTCTGATTCAAGAAGTTTGAGGGTTTCCATGTATCATAGAGAGGAAATGATCCTTCAGTAATTAATCAAGGTAGTGATTAATGCATTTTTACTTCAGCTGAGATTTAGCAACATTATTTCTCAGTCACAGCTGGAGGGAAGGAAGATAATAAATCCTGAGTGGCATGGGGAGTGAGCACAAGGAAAAGTTGTTCATTGTCCTTTCCAGGACAAGTACTGGCGGCAATGAGTGAAATTACAGGTGGCAGATTCAAAACAACCACCTAATGCAGTTGTGGACTTCTTGTTGTGGGACGTCATGGGTGCTAGAGGCTTTAATGGGTTCAAATAAGCTGCTGGAGACATCAGTGGAAGCCACGTTCATAGCAGAAAGTCCCAAGACACAAGTCGTAAGGCAGGGAGAAATATCGATTAGATATGCTGGCCCATGCTCCTGCTCCTCTCTTGGCATCTGCTGTTGGCTAGTCTTGGATGCTGAGCTAAGGGGACCTTTGGGACGATCAGACAAAGCTGCTTTCATGCAGCAGTCGATTGCAAGCTTGGTTAAACTCCAGGTGCCCTGTCGCCTTCTCCCCAGTCTGAGCTGTGCGGGCAGTTCACGCAGCTCCAGCTCTGGTGCTGCCACCGAGCAGCTCCCAGCTTTCTGCATCCCTTGGGTGTCTCTGTGTGATCATCTGCTGTAGCACAGGCTGCAGCAAAGGCAATCTTGTTCGTTAAATGAAAAGACTCCAAGAGGATTTGTCATTTGCATCACTGAGACTAAACAATACCCTTTATTTAGGAAAATAATAAAATAAAATGAAATCATTACTCGCACTGTTTCTTCAAACTTGTAGTGATAAACACCCAGGCAGAGCTTTGCTAAACAATCTTGCAGCCTCCCTTCTGCAGCAGGCGATAAAGCAGGAATAACAAACTACCTGCAACTGGCTACACACCAGCCACCACTCCTTCAGCACAGATAGGAGTTAATTATTTCCTATCGGCCAGCTAGGTCTGCGAAATAAGGGGCAATGATTTCAAGGCTCTTCTTGTTAAGCAACAGCGACAAAAAAGGGAGGATATTAGGATTATTGTCTGCCTCTTTCATGAAGAGTAACAAGGATGGTTGGAGCAGAGCAATTAAGGAAGAAGGGATTTCATCTCCAGCAACTGAGTTAATGAAATAAGAGATGTCTATGAGAGGAATCCTTGAAAATACTGAGGATAATGTACTTTATCATGTGGCGGATATTTGAATAACAAAGATTTCAGTCCCTTATTGTAGTGCAGTGACAGAGGTACGCAGTGGTGAGAGAAATGCACGCTCAGGCCCTGGGCTGAGCATACCCTGCAGGGAATTACTCCCCCGTGGGGGCTGCTGCCTCCACCCTTTCCCTTCAGGTCTTTCCCATGACACGCTGCCCTGTCCCTCCAATGCCAGTGGTCTTTTTAGGAGCCCTGGAAGATTCCTCTTCTGCCTGGGGTTTTTGCCGCAAGAGAAGGTCTTCAGACTCCGCAGGATTCCCTGTGTGGAGATGGGGTGGGAAATGCATTGGGATTCATCTTTGGGCGGCTGTGCCCTGAGCCAAACACAGGGGACCTGGTCCCAAGCCCTCCTCTGCCTATGCTGGCACCCCAGCATGGGGGCGAATGGGTCCATTTTCCTTTACTGTCCCATGACCCAGTCCTGAGGCAAAGTATCTCTTCTCCATCCTATTTCACTGTGATGACCAAAGCAGACCAAAATACTCCAGTAAAATATTGATGCAGGACTGTAGATTGGGATCCTAAAACTCTCTTCCTACACAGATGGCTTCCACACCAGGAATTTCTCTCTCTAGACCAAGATTTCTCTGCCTGTTTCAGCCATGGCTCCATTAGCAGTGTGATTTTTACCAGTTAAAGCTATGCCACTAAAAGCCGCGATTTATAGTTCTGGAGTTATTCCTCTTCACACATGGAAATAGTTATACAGGCATAAGGCACCTTTATCCTGAGATAACCAAGTCCATGCAAAGGCAGGTTGTACCTATTTTAACAATACCAGCACTGTTAGAGAGCTAGCTATCACTTGCTAAATGCAGACAAGCCTGGTGTTAGAAACTCCTTTTAAGACTGCTGTTTTTTATAAAAAAGGTGCTCCATTCTTCTCTAAGGCTAATGAAATACGATACAGGAAATCAACATGGCATCGGATATTTATTAGAAATGTAATCTAAATCTGAGAAACATGTCAATGCAATAAAAATACAGATTTGCAAAGACAACAGAACATGACCAAATGCATCATGAGAAATAAATCAGAGACTACCTTCAACTTATATTCGGAAAGATGACTGTTCTTGATTCACTTTAATCATAAATTCCTCAAAATAAGACCTCATTTATACCAGGAACAAGCTGCCAAGGGTTATATTGCATTAACCTTCTAGGGATTTCTTCAGATAGGATGGGCTAGGTTTCTTGGCTGAGCACAAACTGCCAGACTCTTTACAGGATGTCTGGACAAGTTGCAGTGAGGGGTTGCACTGCCTGAACCATCATCTGACCCTTCTGGCCACAAAATCTAAGACGCCGGGAGTGCAGGAGACCTCAGCTTTTGTCCTAGTGATGGTGGTGCTGCAAAAAGAAATACAGACATGTCCAGCTAATTATTTATAACCTAGTTCACAAAGGTCCTTGTGTCAGACATGGATTTATGGGGAGTCATGCATATACATACTCACAGGCGTGTTACATCTGCCCTGGGACTGTGCCAATCCCACATTACCTATTAAGCAGCCACCGATGGTGTTTATCATCTAAGACGACAAAGCTTTATCATCCTCCACCAATATCACCGCTTTGCAGCTTCATTTTGTGATTGTGTGTGATCCGCATTGTGTGTGTGGGTCTCTGAATACCACTGCTGTGGGCTGGGACACCCTTGTCCAAGGGTTTTACGTGCATACCACAGGCTGGGATCATCTTGAGAGGCTTCTTTGGTCCCACTGGGAAACCAGGATAACCAAACACAATCCATGGGCACTGTTTGCTTTTCGTTGATGAGTGGCTGTGGCTGTTGGTTGTGTCCTGCCCTGTGCAAGGGCAAGCCATGCTTGTGGTTAGTGTGAGCTGCTGCAGGACAAGCGCATGCACAGGATAGTCATAGGAGCCACTGTGAAACAAGGGACCACTGTCCTTTGGGTTAAGTAAGGGCCATAGGACCAACTTCAGCTGCTGATGTCCAGTTGGACCCATTGGCTTTCCACAGGCATTTGTGCTTGGTGGAGCAATACTTCATTGAAGAAGTTGGCTGTGGATCTCCATATCAGAAGAATGATGGATGTCCTTTGCCAGGCAAGGGGAAACTTGTGTGACTCAAATGAGCTATCAGCCTCCAGCAAAGAGAACATCCCTGGGGCTTAGAAGACACTTCAAGATGCTGAAACCTTTCTTCAGTGCTCCAGTCTGTCCCCACTGACAGCCTCCTAGCCATACGTTGACCTCTGTCAACATCCCCACTGATCCAACACTCTCTTCAGAGCAGATAAATGCCACCCCACGGGTGAAGAAGCCCACGTAACAGAAAGTCTCTGTGCAGCACTTGCAGCACAGCTACTGTTCCAGCTCATTAGGGCACTGCTGTAGCCAAGGTTGTAGAAGCAAGGAGGTTCTACAACTCTCTGTAGAGCAGTCAGCCCTTTGAGCATGGAAATGTGATCGGGATTGTGAAAATTGTCCCGTAGAGGTACTGAGGTGCTAAGAGGCATTTACCATCACTCTGGCACCATGTCTGCTGCCATCCTTGACCAGCCTCTCCAGTCTCCCCATGGGAGTGGAGACAGGTATGTGGTCCCATGAAGAGCTAGCTCACTTTGGAAACCCTTGCTCATCTGATGATCTGTGATTCCCAGGACAATGAAGCATGAGGGCAGCTCCTGCTTTGGGAAAGCCAGGTGCCGAGCTTAGAGGGACTCAACCTTTGAAGAGCTCCACTGTGAAAATAACAACCTGGTAGACTTTGGCCATGACAGGAAGGAGCAGAACTAATATCCTGAGGTGGACACAGTAAGGGAAAAGCATCACTCTTCTCTGAGCTCCCACACACAGCTTCCAGTGCTCCCAGTAGATTGCTGTGCCCACACAGGGCCAGACAGCCATGCACTCATGTCTTCAAGAGGGTTTAGGAAATTGGCTCCCACCGGTTCCAGTACCAAAACCTTTCATGGGGCTTGTCCTTCCGCTTGATCTTTGGGATCTGTGACATCTCCAGCCATCGTTAGTTTAGCTTCCCATCAGAAGCCAGCTGCAATCAATGGCTCTCCTGGGCTGCTTGCTGTTGCAGCGTAAATGCCTTCAGCACAGCAGGCTTTGGTGTTCGTGATACTGTGGTTTCTCTTCTAAGCACGTCAGGTTTTCCATCCTGGGTACCAAAGTTTGTAACAAACAACGTGAAGTCTCTTATTCTCCAGCAGGTTAAGGGTCTCCTGAGCGCTCTGTCCGCTATATAATCTCTGCTGCACAGCGGCTGCTCCTTATCTGTCTCAGTTATTTGTGCTTGGCATGTGGACTGATCGGTCCAGCTGGGAGTGCTCAGATATGCACCTGTAAGCTTAGATTGCTATTATGGGTTTTTTTGTGAATATTATATCTATCTATCTTTATTTATTTATTTATTTTAAAAAACCTGGTAGGCTCAAAAGCACCCAGCTAAAATACAAACCTGTGTTGTGGCTGTTGTTTATACACAAAATGCTTGATAGTTCCTACTTTGCACATCTCTCAGGCTATATAGATGAGACAGACAAAGCGTGGAGGGAAAGAGCAGAGAGAGAAATAGCCTCCCATCAGGAACCTGCCAAGAGAGTGAAGACCCTACATTCCTCTTAGCCATGAGATGACACTGACGTTATGCTTCTTTCTAGCCCATCCCCAGAAGGTAGTCTGCCCTGGCATACCTCTGCTAGCAGAGCAATATAGACAGTGCTGGAGCAGGAGCCTGTCGTGTGTGAAATTGCAGAGGAAAAACCCTCAGCTTTCTCTTACAAGCTCCTCCAGGGTCAATCTCAAGCAACATAAGCTCTAGCAGTGGCTGCAAATGTGCTTCAGCAGAGGAGGAGGAGGCAGAAGTTCTGGTCACCTTCATTAAACCTCACTGGCAAAATCTGGCCAAGTACATTTTGCCTTTGGGTTTAACTCCCTGCGCTTCTGCCTCGCCTTGCACAGATGTACTTCACTTTGATCAACCTGAACACGTTTAAATGGCCTCATAACTTCTTAGCTCTTGTACTATTTAATAGAAGTAGACCTGCACATCACAATTCTGCTGCTGTTCATAACCATGCAGATTCATCTCCTGATGGCTTCTCCCTTTCCAGGGAGCCCAGCCCACCTTGCTGCAAAGTTGCGTGGAAACTTGGAAGCAGCTTCCTTCTCCAAATAAGCTTGATTTTTCTCTCCAGAAGATTTATTTAGGCTTGTTCCTTCATGTCGCAAACCAGTTATTTGTATGTCAGTGTGCGATACGGCTGTATTGAACCATGATGTCTGTTTTGTACCTGTATTGAAAGATTGGCACCGTAGCAGCATTTGTTTGAACTTGCCTGCAGGCAGCCTGTTATGCTGGAAGACGGTAAGGCTGCAGTCTGGGGCCGTTGGCTTTGATTTGGCTCTGAATCGCTGGCTCATCTCCAATAGCTTAATGGTCTTCCTGCAAAGGTACCATGGCAAGCAGAAGGGGCAGGGAACAGAGGCTCTATTTACTAGCGGGGGCTCTGATCTGCCCGGGGACCGAATGTCTGCAGAATAAGAGCTCACAGACAGGCCAGCCTCAGGCGGTGCTGACCCCAAGCAAGGTTTCAGCTCAGGCCAGAATAAGGATGATTTTGTTACCAAGCAAGCTCCGCATGCAGAGTGCAGCATTGCTCCTCAGATTACATATGCGTAGAAGGAATTTCCCATAGGATGGCGCTGGCCGGAGGTCACCTCGCCACAACCACATCAACACGTCCACAGCGGCAGAAGTTTGCAGCCTATACTTAGCACTTGCTTTTTAAGGCCTCAACTGGAAGCTCAGCCTATGCAAGGTCATTCAAGGTCTCCGATGCCTCTCCGAAGGAAGGATGCACTGTCACCTGCTCTACGAGACAGAAGTCTTGGCATGGAGCTGCTGCAGAAAAGCTAAAGCGCATTGGGGGCTGTAGGATATCCCAGGAGTATGGGTGCTGTCAACTGTGCCTCGGGGCAGGTACTGTGCATGGCTTACTGCCGCGCCAAGAAACCTGCCAGCCCCAGAGATGTGAGGTGGCACCTATTGAGGCTCATGACTGAGGATACTCGATGCATGATTTTGGGGTAAATACGTAGCGCTGGCATTGTGCCTGGTGTCTGCTCAGGGGCGCGCAGCCGCCGGGTCACCGAAGCTGACTGCACACGTTGGGGTGAGTGCGAACGAGGGGCGAGTTGTGACAGCAGCGTCCTCGGTCACGGTGCGCTGGGGAACCTGCCCAGGGAGGAGAGCTCTTGGAGCGTGTTTGAGCCCTTAGAGGATTAACGTGTGCTGGCATGTTCATCCAAACCCAGACCCAGTGGGGAACTTTTTTGCCCTTGTTCCAGTATCCTCCCTTTCCAGCAAAGTTCCACAGATTCACTCCCCAGGACTGTAACTAATGGCACAACTGATCATCCCCTGGGTCTGCATGCCAGACCTAACCTGTATGCCAGTGCAGGGGACATTTTGCAGAGGAGACGTGTCTGCCAAATACCAGCCTCCCAAGAATAATTATTCTCTGGTGATTTTTCATAAAGCTTCCTGTATCTTGTGACATCATGTTAGAAAGTGCGAATTAATGTTGTGCTGCTCGGCTTTTCTCCCTTTCAGCAAACACTGATTGTTTTTTGTTGTTTTTCTCCTGTCTTGGCAGGTTTATTTCTCATACATGTTTGTGATTGACTTTAGTACTGGTGAAAGAAGCCAGATTGACAGCCAGCCCCAGGGAATCACGGTCTCTTGCTCTGCAGAAGACACAGCAGCAAAGGCGAATCCTTTCTCCCACACAGTCTGTCCCACCTGGACCTCGGTTCTCCCTCTTGGCAGAAAAGTACCAATGCCTGGTGCAAGCCCAGAGTTGCAAAGAGCAAAGCTAAAAAAAAATTAAATAAAGATACTGTGGTCAAAGCATAAAGCAAACTTCCCTGAGAGCAAGGGAGCAGGTCGGCTTACGCCAGCTCTGCATCCCATCCCCAGCCAGGCTGCGTTAGTGACTAATCCTTGAAAAGCCCCAGGTAGGGGTCGATAAGCAAATGTTATTCCCCGTGAGTGCGGAAGGGAAATTGAGCCTTTGTGACTCATTCAGCCCTCGGCCTTGCTGCTGAGGCTGCAGGTTGCGGAGATTTCTGTGATGGAAATGCTTCAGCAGAGCATCGCAAGCAGGGGTTTCTGAAGTGAAGCACTTAAACGCTGGCTTTGGCCCCCAGGTAAACGGTCTGATTGGAAGCCGAGGGGAGCTGCGGTGGCAAATTGCTATTCGGCTCTGCCTCACGCAGGCTGGATGTTGTGCAGGTAATGAAGCAGGAATCGCATCAACAAGGATAAAATCCGATTTTGTGGCAATGGCCCCCTCCGCAGTGCACCCCTGGGGCAGCCTGACCCCATCCATCGGACTGTCCCCTCCCAGCACGGCCAGGAGAAGCTGTGACACTGGTACCCAGCGGGGATGCGGGGCTGAGTGTGCAGTCCCTCTCCCAACACAGCTGGATCCGCCGAGCTGTTGGAATCAGCGCTGTGCAGCCAAAATAAATGGTGCTCATGTCAATACAGAAAATTTTCCAGCTGAGCTGGGGAGCCCCGGGAGGGAATCGAATTGCTCAGCAATGTTAGAGCTTTGGCCACCTCCATCCCATTCGCCCTCTCGCATTGGACTCGCAGGCGGGCAGAGTTCAAGCTGTCCCATCCAGCGTTCACCTGGGAATTTCCTAACTCTTCAGCTGCAACATTTATCTGAAAGACATGTTAGGATTTTTTAAAACCTATTAAAGCAACAGGAAAGACATTACCCTATCAGGCTACCAACTGCAGGCTCTAGATCCCTGTGGGCTTTTTGCTGGGCTTACGCAGGATGCCACTGGGACAAGTGGGACATGTTGCTGGGGCTCCCTGTGCCTCGCACTGCGGAGGTTTGCCTGTGTTGATAGCGCGTGAGGGTCTTGCAGAGATGGTCAACAAGTGCAAGGCAGGTGGAAAATGTCCTTGTGTACATGAGGGTGGTGAGACACTGGCACAGGTTGCCCAGAGAGGTGGTGGAGGCCCCATGCCCAGAGACATTCAAGGCCAGGCTGGATGAGGCTCTGACCAATTTGATCTAGTTAAAGAAGTCCCTGCTTACTGCAGGGGGGTTGGACTAGATGACCTTTAGAGGTCCCTTCCAACCCAACACATTCTATGATTCTATGATTCTATGACGATGGTGTCTGCAAATGAGTAATACGCCCTGCACCGGGGCTGTGCTTCCTGAACCAGGGAAAGCGGAGATGCTTTGTGCATCCATTGGACACACATGGTTGCAGTGCATAGGTGCGTTTGCTTGTATGTACTTACATGTATAACGCTCTGGGGCATTTATTGTATGTCCACAATGCACTGAGTGTGCTTACATAGGTTATGAGAGTGCTTGTGTGTGCGCAGCTACATTCCGCCTGCAAACACACCAACTGTGCTGATGAACATGCCTTCTACCAGTGTATACAAGCGTAACGGCTGTTTCTGTATGGTCGGGGTGAGCCTGTGTGTGTATGTGTGTATTCCTGGGGTGTACAGGCAACCTGCCAGTGTGTGCCTGCTGCCCTGGTAAATTGGTGTTTGCATGTGTAATGCTCTGTGCGCTCAAGCAAATCGACCTCCCTCTCCCTCCACTGCCTGTGTTTCCCTGTGGGCTGTTCATGCCTCCTCCCGTCTGCCTCTCATTTCCAACCAGCGCTGCGCTGTGCCCAAGTGGGGAACGCTGAATAAATAGTTTAAGCGCCCAGCAGTTTGCTGGCCTATCAGTCACTGAAAGAGCGTGGCTTTTTTTGCCAGCTGCAGCGACGGCGACTGCCTGCTGTGCAGGATACAACCCAAAGCGGCTGGGGCTCAGCTGGATGCTCCAGCATCCACCTGGGGAGCAGGACGCAGCACCCTTCTCGGCCTTATCTCTAGGCATGTGTCTGAGGTGTCCCAAGTTTGGGTTAATTAGTCATAATTCCTCCATAAGGAAATACAGACCTTATTCTGCTCACAGTTGTTGCTGCTGTTAAGTCCCACCTCAGGTTGTTGGTGCCTTATTCAGGACTGGAACCAGGTGGCTGCAAGTGATCAAGATCCTGAAGCTTCCAGGAGTTATTGCCGAGGAGTTAAGCCATGGTGCCATCTCTGCTGGTGGGCTGGTCCTCAGGCCAGGTCAACCTGGGCAGTTCCCAATGAAAGGAGCCAGTTCTGTGCACAAAAGTAGTTGCTGTGGCAAAATTATCCCGGGGAGAGGACTGTCAATAATAACACCCCTTCCATGGCCAAAGGAGGAAGGCACAGTTTCTAAGTCCATTGCAGAAATCATATGCCAAGAGAAGGCAGAACTAGAAGAGATCAAGTGTTCACTCCCCTGCCATGAGGCAGGATTGTCTCTATCCTAGACCCGTATATGTTTGACTACTTTGTAGATGCCTCAAGAAATGAAGACTTCACCTCTTCCCCATACAACTTACCCTAGCACTTCATTATTCCTAGTGTTAGAAGTTTCCTAACCTCTAATCTGAACCTCCCTCCTAGACCAGAACTTCTTGTCCTATCTCCAGTGTCCATGGAGAATGACTTTCTGATTTGAAACAGCTTTTTAAACATTTAAAAGTTATGATCATGTCTTGGGCTTCTCCTTTCGAGACTAAAAAGCCCCGGCGTCTTTGATCTTTTCTTACATTGTTTTCACTGCTTTCCTCTGGACAGCTGCCAAAAGGTCCATCTGTCTCCTGAAATACGGCACACACCTTGGACACAATTTTGCTTGTATGTGGAAGTTCAGGTTTCTGGACCATTGCATCTGTTTCAAATTCAGGTCACGTTCACAGCAGTTGAGGTCTGCAGAAATGACTGGTAGAGGTGAGCAAAGAAATGTCCTGTGAGAAATCCCAAGTGTGTGGCACCTGCGTGTTTTCCTCCTCCCAGTACATGAGATGAGAGCTCAACAGATGGGAACTATTCATGAGGTGCACTGCTGGTTCCCAAGCACGTGGACCTGCTCTGAGCGCTGCTGAATTTCATTCCCTGTTCACTGTCGCGGTCAGGGCAAGCTGAGTGCACTCGGCATTCTGTCTGGGATGTGCCGAGCCTCTCCAGCGGACAGAGGGGCACTGCCCTTTTCCATCTCCAAGGACCTGCATGGCAGAGCTACCCATGGCCTCAGGATCATAGAATCATAGAATGGTTCAGGTTGGAAGGGACCTTAAAGACCATCTAGTTCCAACCCCGCTCCCATGGGCAGGGACACCTCCCACCAGACCAGGCTGCCCAAAGCCCCATCCAGCCTGGCCTTGAACACCTCCATGGATGGGGCATCCACAACTTCCCTGGGCAACCTGTTCCAGGGTCTCACCACCCTCACAGTAAAGAATTTCTTCCTAATATCCAATCTAAATCTACCCTCCTTCAGTTTGAAGCCGTTACCCCATGTCCTATCACTCCACTCCCTGATAAAGAGTCTCTCCCCATCTCTCCTGTAGCCCCCTTTGGGTACTGGAAGGGGCTGTAAGGTCTCCCTGAAGCCTTCTCTTCTCCAGGCTGAACAACCCCAACTCTCTCAGCCTGTCCTCATAGCAGAGGTGCTCCAGCCCTCGGATCATCTTTGTGGCCCTCTGCTGGAGCCACTCCAACAGGTCCATGTCCTTCTTGTGCTGAGGACTCCAGAGCTGGACGCAGTACTGCAGGTGGGGTCTCACCAGAGCGGAGTAGAGGGGCAGATGCTTTTGGACTGAATGCCAGGCTGGCAGTCAGTCAGCAAACTCAGGTGAGGGTGAAATCCCGTTATCCAGTGGGTATGTTTTGACTGCCTGCTCCGGGAAAGAGATCTGAGATGCCACAATGAGAAGTTAAGGATGTGATTTTTTCACCAGATGCAGACTTAATGTTTCTTGCAAGACTCCTTGTCATACCACGTGCTCATCAGGAGAGCCTAGAAGCCACAAAATCCTTGTTAATACAAAGAAGTGCTCTCTGTACTGTTTTCTTTTGAAATATGAAGCCCCTGGTCCACAAACTCCAGCCAGACCCGAAAAGACACAGTAATGGCACAGACCCTGGTGTATTGCTTTACTAGGTACCCATGGGGTGTGTCTTCTCTGTGAGAAGTGGGGTGACCCACTCTGGGATCTCTGGGAGCTCCTGCCCACCCACTAGGATGTGCTTCAATGAGATGTTTCTTTCAATGGGAAGGAACTAACTCCACTGGGAGCTGCAAAGCCAGTAATTTTGCCCTTTATCAATAAGGTGTTGCCTTGTTTTTTTCTTTTTTTTTTTTTTTTTTTGTCGCCCTCATTCATGGATATTTTAAAAAAAAAAAGAGAGAGGGAAAGAAAGTGAATGAATGAAAATCCATTAAATTTAACCGGTAGCTTAAATGTTTATGCCACGTCTAACTGCCTGATCCTGCCATTACTTTCCTCTGCATCCTGCTGTACCTGCAATTCAAGAAAATTGCCTTCCAAATTGCCATCTTTAGTTTGAGATCCACGTACAACTTGGCTGTAAGCAGTGGATGGAAATTAAATGGACTAAAAATTTAATCCAGCCAGGATTTCCTTGTGTTTTTCAATAGTCCTTGCTGTCAAACTGTAAGTCCTGCTTATTAAAGGTCATGTTTATTAGAGAATGAGGCAGGGAGAATTACAGAAACTGACATCTTTAGCAGTGCAACTAATAAAAAAAAAATTGGTCTTTGCTTGCATCTACATGTTTGCCTCTATATACAGGCAGAGAGACCTATACGGAGTTGTGCTTTTTGCAGTGACATGTACATGCAGAAACCTTTGGCAGAAAGCTTCAGCTTTCAAGCTGCACTGAGATTTACCCTTAGAACGGGCTAAAATCCCTCTGCTTCACACTTTAGTGATCAGATTTCATCTCCTAATTTGACATAACAGCCTCCAGAGATTAATGAAAATTTCCATGTAGGTTTTTTGTTGTTGTTTTCCGAGTGAAGTACTCTTCCACCCCCCACTTCCCTAAGGAAGTTGTTAAAAAATATGTTTTTAGAAATATGGTCCTAGTTATTCCTCCTTTATTAGGGATTTTCTAGCTAAACCACCACTGTCCTAGTTTCCAGTAAACTCCCAACTTCACACACAGACACACACACTAATGTCTCGGCTGTTAAACTGGTCTTCAGATCATCTGCATTGAGTTCTGCAGTTCCCAAAGGGCAACCTCTTGCCTCTAACTCTTTCTCTTTCTTTCTCTCCTTCTCTCCTTCTCTCAGCCTCCTTTTAGTAATCACTTATTTTTAGGACCATTAATTTGAAGGTTCCAAAACTCAAAGGCATAAAAAATAAATGGAAGAAAAAGAAAACTCCTCATTGCTTTGGAAAGTGGTGGTGAGCCTGGGGAGAGATGAAGAATGGGGATGAAACAGAAGGAAAGAACAAATTTGTGAAAAAGTGGTTCTGGGGAGAATCATTAACTGCTGATATATCACCAGTGGGTCAGGATGTCCCTGGTTCACAAATTGCTGAGGTCTGGGATGGTAGGATTGCCTCATTCTTCTGATCTTGTCCAGGTATCTGCTGCTGGCCATCTTTGGAGATGGTCTTTGGTCTGACCTAGGTGTGATGAGAGCTGGACCCAGCTTGTGCTGCAGATGCTTGTGCCTGGAGTCATGGCATCCGCCTGCGTCCTCCTAGCTGAGGAAACCGCACCAGGGCCATGTTTGATCTCAGCATGACCTTAATTCAGACCTTAGGGTCTGCATTACATGCTGGAGCTGACTGCCTCTCTGAGGGCAGAGAGGGCAGTGATGGTGGGTCACTGTTTTGGGGACGGTCTGCAGAGCTGATGGAGGGCCTGGCATGCCAGCCCCCACTCGCTGACAGCAACAGCAATCACCCCATGGGCAAGGGCATGCATGCTGAATGATCCTGCCCACCGCCTTGTCCCACTTCTGCTCACTACCTCACCGTGTCCCCACCGAAAGGACGGGCACAATAAATATTCATAGTGCACTTATGGGTCTATTAAAAGCTATGTCTTTTTTTTTTTTTTTCCTCCAAGGTAGGTTCATCTATTCTGATTATGCTAAGGGCCTACCAAATCACTCTCTCTAAATATGCCGTCGCCCTAGTGATAAATGCAGCTGCTGGAGTGGGTCCTTTCTGGCGTTAATCGAATGCTTTAATGAAGTCAGCGTGCTGTTCATATGCATTAAAATGCTTGGTCCCAGCCTGAAGAGGTGCAGTACCTCCCTGGCTCTTGTGCCTCTGCACCAGAGGTAAATAAAGCACTTAAGGCCTGTGCTGGGAAGGGATGAATATCTATTTGTTGCTGCTCACCCTTTCGGGCACCCGTCCACCCTTTTTTTTAAAAGTATGAATGGTTTTTCACTGCCTCCCCTCCCAGGTGTACACAGGAAAGTGGCATGGATGGGCTCTGATGGCTATTTTTTTTCTCTCATTCCTGCTAAGTGTGACAAACTGCTGCACTGACTCCAGCCTCCCAGCTCCCTTTACAGACCATTGTTTCCCAGTAACGAAAGGACACTGGCTGGAGTGGAGGAGCTAGGAGTGAGCTGTCTGAGCAAGCAGGCAGGCATGGTGAGCCAGTGAGAAGGTGGCAGCATGCACACCCAGGTTCCTAACTCACGAGTCCACAAGGGTGGTGGTGGTGGGCTTCTACCATGCGGGTGATGGTGGGCTTGTACCATGAGGGAGGTGGTGGGCTTGTACCACGAGGGTGGTGGTGGGTTTACAAGGGTGCAGGCAGGAGAGGGGCTTTCCCTGGGGAATCCTAATGTGGGTGGGATGATGGTTGGCTTCAGGACACCTTTAAGATCATTGGTGGGGTCAGTCGCAGGTGTGAGTAAAGAAGGCAGCAACAAGGGAGGTGAATTGAACGATGGGCAGTCCATGAAGTGTGCTATCCAGACAGACTATAAACAATGGGCAACATAAGGGGTAAGTAAAATTCCAACCTGAGACACCTAAGTCTCTTATATACACAAGAACTGGGTATCCAGGCTCCTGTGGGAGTCCAGAGAGCTATTTCTCCTACCCTGACTTAGACACTGACATTTGGTTTGCTGAATTGCTCTCTACTCGGTTGCCTAAACATAAATGTCTGCTGTGTAGGTGTCTGCATGTGAGCTGGGTGCATACACAAACATTGTGGGGTGCAAATTCCCACTGTACCCCCATTACATTGACAGTAATGGCTGTCGATCCGGAGTCCAGAACCTCTTGGGACCTGCAGGATCCCTTTGGGCTTCCTGCTGGCCCAGAAAGAAGGGTATCCTGTAGAATCATAGAATCATAGAACCATTTAGGTTGGAAAAGACCCTTGGGATACAGGACCCTAACAGGACCCTGTAAGTCATACCTAACAGGACCCTGTAGGTCTTGAACTGCATTTCTAAGCCCTGTGTGGATGTCCTGGATGTCCTGAGATACCTTAGATGGCACTAAATGTCTACAGGTAGGCAACTGAACTGAGCAGTAGTTCCCAGAGACCTCAAATTGCTGAGATATTGCTGCATGCAGACACCTGAGTTAAGGTGACTGACATCCACCCAAGCTATTTTTTATCCCTGACTGTGAATCTTCATGTGAAGAGCTGGAAGGGCTGTTCAAGCTCTTCCGTACATTCCGGCTTTCTATTATCGACAAAAACTGCATTTTGCGGGCTCTGGGTGTGGATCTTTGTGGGTGGGATGCAGTCAAATAACTCTCTAGACCCACCAACAAATTTCATATAGGCTACAGAATAACAGCTGCAAGCATCACTACCAAGTAGAGTTCAAAACAAATACTCAAGGGAAGCAGTGAGACTGTAAGAACTTCCCAAGCCCTGAGCAGCTTGCATTTACTTATTTCACATCCATTTTGGAAAAGGAAGATACAGTCCTTAGCTGGGGAGCTGAGCCACATGGTAAATAGTGTCTTGTACCACACCACAAGTGAATATGGCCCAGTTGAACTTGGACAATTTTACGGGCATTGGCTGCTCTCACGCTCTTTCTTATAACTGATCTTTTTTTAAAAAAACTTATAATCTATTCTTTGAGCCATTTTGTGTCTCCTGCCACTGGTCCTGCCTTCTGTCTTTCTTCTATTTTTCCTTTCCCCCGTTCACCTTCATGGATGGGAACCTCATTTGTTGTTGTTGAAACATGCAGTCAGCTGAAAAATTGACACTGCAAAAGAACTGGAGAGCTGAGTGGAACCCCATTGTAAGAGTCCAGGAATCTTCTCCTGGACAGTGTTTAGCGAGTTCTCTATCAAGAACCATTAAATTTTATATATTCATTCTGAGTTTATGTCAATAACTTGTGCTTGCTTAAAATACCTTTTCTGAGGTGGTATCTTGCGACCTGAGGACATCAGAGGAAAAGAGCTTATATGTTTCCCTTCAGTGTTTTCTCTGATCATATTTGGAATTAAAAATTGGGATGTATTTCCAGACTTGAATTTGACTTCAGGTTCTTGACACTGATCCCTGTCATGCCTTTCTCACTGTGCTGAACAGATCCTGAAAATCTTTACTAACAGCCCTATTATCCCTGCTAAGATGTGTATGTGCTGTTGCAGCATGTCTCTTGATCTTGTTTTCACTAATCTAAGGAGGTTGAGGGCAAGACTCAGACCACCTGCTTCAGGAGGTAATAAGGAAAGTAAACAGGATTCGTGCCCTTAAATGGGAGCCAGCAATTCAGAAAACTCCTGCTTCACCCACCCGTGGAGAGAAATTCAGCTAGCCATGTGTCAAAGGGGACCTTCAGCACTCATCTTCTGTACCTGCCCCGAAGCTCCCAAGCAAGGGGCATTTTCTCTCTTCTGCTCTGGGGTAATCTTTGTGAGCAGAATTCCAGGAGCGGTTTAATTGACCATTCCCAAAGTTAAAACACCTTCCCTACTGCTATTCTTGCTCCTACTCATTATACCTTGCATCTTGTTTGTCTATCCAAATATCACACAATAAATCAAAGGAGGGAAGGGGTGATGAATTGCTTGCCCTTCACAGCTCTCAATTTTCCCCCAGCTCTCTGCTTTCTGGAGACAGGACATTATGCTGTAAGTAGTCCCTACACACTGTAGCCCAAGATATCCAACTTCGCTTCTTCCTGTAGGGGAACACTCTCTCCAGCTCTGAAGGGGTGTCCAGTCCTTGTAGGCACTGACCATCTTGATAATCTTTGTGCCCACCAATAACTTCATTAGCAGCAATTTTGTTTTTCCTCCCAGGTTATGAATGGCAAGACCGTCATGCCAGACTTCCTACTGACTCCTACAGACCTTGCCTCCTCAGAAACACCCCCGTCTGCCCTTGATGCCTCATAAACAACTATTGTTTAGCAGATCACTTAGCAGTTCCTAATCCACTTAAGGAGTGCTTCATGGACATTGCATCACACTGATTTTTTAATCAAACTGTCATGAGCTGCAAAGTCAAAGCTTTGTAAAAGTCTAAATAAATTATACCTGGTTAGCCACCTTTATCATCCCAACTTTGCATCTCGTCAAAGAGTGTTTGACAAGTCGTATTTTCTATTAGTCTGTGTTAATTGGCCCTAATTATGTTCCCATGCGCTAATTCTGTATTGATTGACTCCTGTATTAGTTTTTCCATTATTGTGATGAGATTATGTCAGACTTGCCACCCTAGAGCTGCTTGGGTCAGACCACTTTCTCTTTTCTAACACTGGCACATAATGAGAGCTCTCCAACTCCTCTGGAATTTCCTTAGTGCTCCAGGAGTTATCCAAGACTGATGTCAAAGGGTCAGAAATTTCCTCAGCCAGTTCTAGGAAGACGCTTGGCTGCAAGTTCGCAGATCCTATTCGTATAAAATGTGTTTATCCCTAGAAGAAATTGCTTAACTTCCTTCTTGGTTGCTAGTAGAGTGGAAAGTATTTCGACATCCTTGTGTGATATAAACACATCCTCTTCTTTCTTTCCAAACTCAGAGCAAACATATTTATTGAACATTTCTTCTGTCTCTAAATCATTATTCACATTTTTTCTGTCTCCACATGGTTGGCCCATGACATCGCTGGCATTTCTTTTTTTCCTAATTAGCCTAGAAAACTCCTTCCTGCTCAACAATTTGGATCTTTCCTTGCCATCTTTATCTTCTCCTTTCCATTTTCTGTACTTCCTGTCTTAAAATTTATAGTGATTTGCATTTGTTTCATGTCCTTGTTTTCCTTTGCTATTCTAGGGCTAATTGCAACCTTCATGTCAATGCTGAACTAAAATGTGTGTTTGGCCAAAATTATCCTGTTATTTTCCTTATAAAATCATAGCTTTGAGGCCCTCATAAACCCCCATTAAAACTCTCCTGATACATATACATACATACATATTATAAGTATATATATTTTTTATACATATATATATGTAAATATATATGTAAGAGTGTGTGTACACATTTTTCCCCTGCTCAGTTAAGCTGATATTTTCCCTCAGCCTTAGGAAATTGTTTTCTGAAGTCACAACACACATCTTTCAGAGGGAAATTGTTTTTATTAGGAGTTCGCCAACAAGAGTCCAAGGACCAGAACTAGTTGGACAGTTGATGCACCTGAGCAGGCATTTCGCTGTACCCTCCAAGGGCTTTGTAGAGATGGATGTAGCTGAACATGACTGGTCAGGAGCAGAAAAGTTGTCCACACAGGGGAATTGAACATACAAATCCTCATGTTTTCTTGCTTATCCCACCTTCCTCAAAATGACCTCCAGGCTTACAGTATGTCTTGAGTCTAAAGTACTCCTATCAGGGTTATAGATATTTTATGGCAGTTCTCAGGACATTTCTGCTGATACGTAACGTTTGCTGTTGACTGAACACATCCATTTCATAAGATTCATTTGGAACCCAGATCTGTGTGACCAGGAACTCCACAAGTTTGAATATCATTGCAAGGAGAGGAGACAGCCTAGGTAGCTGGAGGGAAAAGCTCTTTTACATTAGCAACACGTGGAAGACAAGATGGATTTTGCCAGTCTAAGTCCTGCTTGAAGGCGACTCAATTTGTTGAATGATTCAAAATGGCCCTAGGTGTTGATAATCGCGGCTCCTATGAGATTTGCTACGAAATCAAACTTTGTACAGCTAGTAAGACTTTACCTCAGTTGTGAGTCTGAGGACTATTTAATAATGACAGTCAGTTTGGTTTGTTTGCAATCTCCATATGTTCTCTAAGGTCTGTAAGGATGCCAGAAGACGCTTTATAAGCTTCAAGCTGAAGGAGTATGAGAAACCTTTGGCAAAGTGAGATGAAATCGTAGGTAAAACAACCGGCGTAAAGCAGGTTGTGGCTGACACACTCTTAGAATCATTACAGGCAAAGTTCAGTACATGGAAGGAATAAAACCCAGTCAGCTCAGCAGTAGTCAATGAGTCTGAAATGGATGGTTCAAGTCATGGTTAATTTATTCAAATTGGCTTTCCGTCTTGGTGTGATAGACAGGTACGATATGCCTATCCCCCTTCGACATTTTAAATAGTTCTCACAATAATGCGTCAAATTGAGTTTCACCACTAGTAATAATGCAGAACATTGACCTGTGACATTTGAAAATAAATGACGGGAGCACAAATGCACTCCTTCCCGAGCAATCATGCTTTTCACACAGGTGGAACATTTTTGTTCCAACAACTGTTTTGTTCCAGCCATAGCACCCTACTCGTGTCAATCACACTGAAGATTCAAAGAGCTTCACTTGTTCAAAACAAACAGAATGGAGCAATTCCTCTCACAACATATAATTAAGCTGCTGAACTCTTTGCCTCGGGATGCTGTGGACGATAAGAGTTTAAAAGGTGACAGGAGGAATTCATGGAGGAGTATGCTTCTGCTGGCTATTAAGCACAACGTCCTCACCTGCCTCAGGATGTCTGTGTGATGGAAATGGCTGGAGCCTGGCAGAGAACTCAGGGGGAATATCACTATATCCTTGCCATGTTCTTATACTTTTCGTGTAGGCATCTGCTGCTGGCTGCTGCCAGAGAAAGGACAGTGTTATAATGGACTTTTGTCTGACTGAGGGCACCCATCTTTATATTCTTAATCAAATCCAATGGAAATGCCTTGCCATGGCTAAAATGGGCTTGGGAATGGGCTGAAGGATACCTACAAGTTTGGCAAGGCAGCTCTTCATCAAAGAGCGTGTTGCAAGACCTGATGTATAGCTCGGTGCAGTACCGCATCAACAACAAAACAAATGTCCTTCTTGGACTGGGATTTCATAGCTGAGCTTGCACTCTTCTCGGCAGACACGATCTTAATGGTGAACGAACTTCAGGGTAGACTGCATTTGATGCAAGATAGCAGTCATTATTCAAGCTGACATTGACAAAATGACAGTGGTAAAATAATGGCACGTTCTTTGATATTGCCTTCAGGGTCAGGGTACTCACTGTTATAGGATGGCTTATCGATCGGGCTTGCCATTTTTAGAGCCCAGACAAGATGTCAGGAGGAAGTTGCAACTGGAGAATAACAAGAATTAAAGGATTTAGCATTGGTTTATGGCCTTCATGGAGTGTGGACACGCAGGTTTCTTACGGTCTGTGAACAAATGATCTAAAACTTGTGTACATCCCAGATGATGATGCCATAGATAGAAGGTACTTTGATAGCCAGCAACTTTCTTGTTGCTGATCTCATAACTTTATTCCTGTGAGCTTCCAAGAATACCACATACAAGGATGGATTTCATTTTGGGGCCCACAGTGACACAAAAGAGCAGCTCTGATTTCATAGCTGCATGCATTCCTCAGAAGAATAAAGGTTTATGCAAAGTCTTGGTGCACAAGGAAAGATGCCAAGCCAAATGTATTTTTAGCTGTCCAGCCAGCTGGGTTTCTTGTGTCTGTATGAATTCACTGCTTTTCCCCACAAGGATGATCAGAAACATCACTCTTGCAAAAGTTCTCAGTAAAATATCTGTAAAAATTGGGGAACCCAAAGGTGCTATGAAGCTCCCAGACTTTCTTTGCAGCTCATCCAGCAATGGGCTTTAGTTTTATGGTTATTCCCTCCGAGGAGATGACATATCCAAGGAGTTGCACTTTAGTGAACTTTTCATGTTTTATATACAATCTGTTTTCTCAAGCACCAGCTAGAGAGGACCAGCACTGTCCGTACAGCCAGCCAGGACTAAGCCTGATCCATCCATACAGACGTTAGTGTTGCAAGGAACCAATGGGAGTAGGCTGAGTGGCGTAGCTAAATATTCAAAGTAAATGTGTTCTGCATAGAGTAAAGCCTTCTAGTCAACACCTTCATAAATACGCACCAAGCTGCAAGCTCTATTTAAGCCCAACTCCATAAACATCCTGGCACTCTGTGTCCTTTTCAACAGTTCATTAATTAAAGACAGATGACATTTGGTTTTGATCATTATTTATTTTTCACGATTTGATGCAGTCAACAACAAGGCATAAAGAGCTGTCCTTTTTTAACAAACACGACGGAGGTACCAGAGGGAGACAGATGAGTGAATGAAATTCTTCGTTAGGCTTTTTTTTAGATATTCCTGGGGGGCTTGAAATGTAGTCTGGAGAAGCAGTACGTTATTTCAACTGAGGTGCTGACTTCAAAATTAAGACTGTTTAGATATCAGAAGGGCTGAGGTTGAATTAAAGTACCAGACAGCTTCCATCCAGGTATTTTTTCAGAAGTCTGGGGGAGAGGTTCACTTCAGTTTGCTGGACACAGGTGTGGTCGGCGTGACCAAATTATTTCCAGGACATTAATGGCATGTACAAAAAAATGGCCACTTTGGACAAACTGTGTTTGTAGTGGTGGGACCTCTGTGAAATGCACTGGCACTGCACTGCAAGCCAGAGATGCCAAATAGCAGGGTGGTGCATCCCGTGAACTGAATCAAACCCCATGATCACAAGGTGATCTGGGATCAGGACTCGGGGAACTCACTCCGACACAACCACCACCAGATTCAACAAGGTCAGGAGGGGCCCCCGTATTGCCGGACCAGAAAATCAAGCTGCAGGGTAGCCATGAGGTTCCCAGATGTGACAAAGTCACTCAAATAGACCATGAGGCACAGCAAGCAGAGCTGACTTTCTGTGTGCCTGGAAAAGCCGGCTTAGCAGAGCTATCGACTTTCAAGTCTCACTAAAGCTGGTTGTTTTGCACATTTCCTTGGCTGGGCAACCAATAAGAAAATGGATTTTTCTAGCATGATATAAACAAAGCCCAAGGAAAACTGTCCTGGACAGTCCATCTGGTGTCGGTTTTGGTGCCTTCCTGTCGTATCGTCCAGCACTGGTATAAATACAGGTTCTGTGTGGGGAAAGTAAGGGTGATCTGGGCAGGAAAAAGCTTTATTTGCCCTTGGTTTTGTTCACTTTGCAGGCCTGACGGCAGAGTTCAAGTGGGGATGTGTACAGGTCTGTAGCGTTGACCCCAGCCAACTTAATCCTTTGCTTTATTCGATCAGTCTTGGCAGAAACAGACTATCTGAGGCACTTCAGCCTACTCCTGGTCAAAACCCGCGCACAGCAGATCAAAGCGGGATAGACACAGTCTGTTGCTTGCCAAGAAAGCCAGGTGGCAGAAAGCTTCTCACATGTCAGCAGGCACGAGGAGAAGTTTGTGAAACGTTTACAGGCAGCTGACGCCTTCGTGGAGATCTCAGGCTTACGGCTTTCCAGAGTTCACCGCACACCTTCAAGTACAGCTGCCGAGGAGTCAGGGTGCAGGCAGCTGGGTGGGATGCGGGGCTAGGCACACGCCTGTTCCTGGAGGGGTTCAGGGCAGAGATGACAACCAAGGGCTGGTTAAGAGCAGAGGCAGATGGCAAGACTGAAATACCAGTCCTTGCACCCGTAAGAGTCGTCTCTGTCTTTCTCCAAATCACAAACAAGTGTTTAAAGAGAAACTCGCCCTCTTCCCCGGGTTCCTTTGGTGGTCTGGAATAGACTCCAGGAATTGCATCCAGTCAGCAGTCTGTTCCTGCGCTCAGCTTGTGAGTAGATGATGCCCCAAATCTTAGTGGAATTTAAATGGAAAAAGGGCAAAAAGGCTAATCCAGGGAGGGAGCCAGGAAGTCATTTAAAAGCGGGAAAAAGTTAATGCAAAAATACTGTTCCCAACAGCACTTTCAGTCTCCTCCCTAGGACCAAGGATTAAATGGGACAGAGAGCTGCTGTGATTTGGCTTCTGCTCTTCATATGTTGAATTTTATTTTCCTATTTCATTTTTTTATTGTCTTTTTTTCTTTTTCATTTGGGAAGTGACCCAAGAAACTGTGTTTCCCACATAGCCATTTCAAAGGAAATTTGATGCTGCAACAAGGGCCCTGGGGGAAACACTTTGGGAAAACAGCACCAGCTCTGTCCTTCCTCTCTTTTTTTTTTCTTAGGAAGAAAACAAAAAAAAGAGAGAGAAGAGGAGCCTTCAGTGTGGGGAGACGTGAAGCTGGGGGAGATTGGGTTTCAGAAAAGCAGGCGGCGTGGCTGCTTCATCCTGTTTCTTAAGCCAAGGACTCTCAGCCTCTGCTCAGACACAGAAATACCTCAACTCTTCAAAGCGATACTTTCATGATCCATTTTTTTTGTCCCTTTACCTTCTTGTCCCCACTGGAAGGCTCCATGAAACCTCTCCTGATTTGGTTCAGCCCACCACAAAGTTTTCTGGGCATTTCAAGATGGAGGCACGATTCCTTCTAGCCTTCCCTAGGAGATCAGCACTTTGGTGGAGAGAAACTCCGTCTCCATGGAGTGGTTGGGCAACCCTTGGCCCAACCTGGAGGCCCAGAGACTGGGCTGTTGATGCCAGGGCCTGACACTTGCAGGGTAAGTGTCCTCGTGCACCCCACACCTCTATTTTCTGCTCCCAGACCAAAGATCTAAGTGTTTACCAGGGTGACAGAGTGATTGCCCAACACAAGAGCAATGGGGACCATGAGGATATTTCAGGGCCTGATCTAAACATTCAGTAACCTGAAGAGAAGGATCTCCTTCCCCAGAGAGCCTCAGTTTGCAAAATGATCTCTCCCAGCCATGCTGGAGTTGGCTGAACTTGGAGAAAGGAGGGAAGAGCCTTTCCCCAGCAGGAGCATGTCCAGCTGTTTCCCTCGCCTTGGATAACTAAACAAGGGCTTTGATCAAAGCTGCTTGGCATGAGCATCCGTTCCTGCCTCTGAAATGCAGCTTTGCCTTGCCGGCTCGAAGAGACCAAATGCTGGAGGCTGGAAGGAGCCAGCACAGTGTGTGAGGCATGTCCTGCCCCTCACGCTGGCCAGGTGAGCAGAGGGACAGGCACCAGAGGCTTGGACCTGAGCTGCACGGGCCACCGCAGCTCGTGGGCAGGCTGGGCTCAGGCAGCTCTGGGGTGACCAGCTCCAGCAGTGGCAGGAGGCCAGTGGGTACTGACCTCGGGAGGCTGCAGGGACAGACACTGTCCTACACCCTGCAAAGGCATCGAGCAGAACTGGAGGAGCGCTGGTATTTCCCCAGCCATCTCTCTGCCATTCTGCTTTGTGGGATGGGAACAGTGGCGCTGCTGCCCTGGGTCACACACAAATGACCTGAAGCATCCAACTGTTTCCAAAACATTCATCTCCAGATTCCTCTCCCACTATCCTTCACACTCATGGTGATCAACAGAGCACTGCTGACTGATGCTGTGAGCCTGAGTGGATTTAGTGCCTTCAGGCAATGAAGGCAGAAGCCTATTTGTCCCATCCCCATGCCCCTGGATGCATTTGCCACCCAGCTATCCATGTGCTCGTTCCCTGGGCTCAGAGTGATCTGGCATGAGGATACTGGGAATCAGCTCCCAGCTCAGTACAGCTCCAGTCCTCACCCTCCCGCACAGCACAAACTGAAAAGTGCTGCAACAAGAATGTGTGTGTCCCACAGGTCACTTGCAGCAGCAGCCTCGGGTCCCAGGGGGTCACTGGGTGCAAAGAGCTCCAGGTGCCTGTCCCCCTCTGTGCCTCACTGTGCCATCATGGTGCATCACACAAAGGCGTGCAGGTCCGCCACTGGCACAGACCTGCAGGTCACAGGGACGTCAGAGCAGGTGGCCAGCTGAGCCCTGATCCCGTGGGAAGGATTAAGTCCCTAATAAGACAGGCAAAACAGTTCTTCCCCATTGTCTCTCCTGTTGTCCTCCTGGCATCACTTCACACAGCTGTGAAGAGCTGGTATAGCCCCTCACAAGCCCCTCAAGGTCTGAGATTCCGCCAGGCCATCAGTCAGGGACAGACTGTGTACTGCGGAGCGCTGAAAGGCTGTACCTTCTCTCCTCTGGCTGAGCAGCCTGCGCTTTTCCCATGGCAAGGCACACTTCCCTAGGGAAAGGTGCTGCAAGGAATGGCTGCCGGGTTAGGGACAACAGTGATAAAGCCCCAGCCTTCTCTTCCACCACCCATGTTGGTGCCCAGAAGATTTGACGGCGCATTTCTACATTTCCACTGATCTCCTAGGGTTGAGCCTGTCTGAGCATCCCACTGCGTGCAGGGGGCTGGAGCTGGCAGAGCAGGGGGCTGTGGGGACCGTGCTCGTGGTCACGGAGACAGGGGACATTTCCTCTGCCGGCGTGAGGGTGTGCACGTGCACAGGGGGAAAGCCATTATTTGTGCCGGGAGTCATGTCAGCCACACCAACAGTGCAGCCCAACAAGCTCCATCTGCTTCCCCTCCCACCGCCCAGGTGGTGACCCCCAGCTCTGCCCCACAGCAAGGGACATCTTTCAGGGCAAGAGAAGACTGGCCAGCATCCAGCACCCTCTCGTGCCCTCAGCTAGGGCTCCAGGCAAAGGATTTTAGATAAGATCAGCATTATTATTTTCTTTTTGCCATGTAGAGATTCACTGACCGAGGGTGGACAGAGATCCATGAGATTCATTTCATGGATGGCTCCAAACAGCTGTGACACAGAAACTACTTTCAAGTGCTCTCAGCCTGGCTGCTTCTGAGCAAGTCTCCTGGAGGCCTGATTTACTTTCTAATCCACCTACCTAGGTATTTCAAGCACATTGCCACTGCAGCATCTCGGTCTCAGTTTATCTCCATATCCCATTGCATATTCCCAAATGATGCTGAATAACGTGTCTCCGATATTACTTTTTAAGTAACCTTAATTGTCTGATTTTGATTTGTGTTTAAATTGCACTTTTCCCTGCAACCTGAGAGGCATCAGAATTATACATGTAGCGTTTTGGTGGAAAGTAGTTTCGTGTGCTCGTCTGGTGAGCGCTCCTGTTGGAGGGCATATGCACGAGGGGGCAGAGTTAAAGCTTCTGGGGGAAGATCAACTTCTGAATTTCCTGAGGTTTATGAGATTAAAACCTCACAGTTAACATTGCATTAAAAGAGAGCTGTCAGGTTCTATTTCACAGAAGACGTTGTTTTTGCGAAAAGTGCTTTTTACAAAACATATGGCCAAGGTAATTGTTTGGGTTTTGGAGGGGGAAGAGGGATTTATTCCAGGGAAAGCGTGTCTTTTGAACAGTTCTGGCCTAAAGAATTTGAAGCCCTCAGCTAATGCATGAAAATGAAGCTGACTTCACGGAGCGGCGATGTTGACTCTCCTGTTTTCTTTGCCAGGAGGGAAGGAAGCAGAGGGAAGCAGGCTTCTTGGAGGGGAGGGCGACGCGGTACCTCGGCACAAGCCTCAGACACCTCTCCAGGCTCCAGGGTCACCTGAAGCCAGGCTGACATCCCACAGCCCCACCGTCAAAGGCCTGCTGGCACATGGGTGCTATTAATGAGCAACACACTTTGTTCATTACATGCCTTCATTTTAAGTCATAAACGACTTCACGAAGGCTTTTCCTTTCCAAACACATGTGGATTGGTTGCTCCCCTTTAAGGTGGCTTTTGTGTTCACAGCAGAGAGAAATGCTGGGCCAGGCTGAAGCTCAGGGCTGACATCAGTGGGAGCTTTTGTTAATTGAATTACTGTTTTGTGGCAGAATGTTTTAAAAATAAGCGGAAATGTCCCACATACTTTTTTGGCTGAGAGATCAAATGTATCCAAAGGAATTCAATAATATTCCTACATCTGTGAGTCCTGCCTGTCCCCGGAGAAAAAAAAAGCCAAATTCAGTCTCCACCATTGTTTGTGTTCATTATATTCCCTTATCGTCTTCTTGGCTCGTGGGCAGCGGGGGGGAACTAGCAGAGTTCCTCAGGCCTCAAATGGAAACATATAGAGTCATATACATATCACAAGAGCAGGAAGGACAGTATCAGAAAAAAAGACTCCTCCACTATTCATCTGAATAAGAGCCATGATTTGCTTTGAAGGCATTCGCCTCCCCCATTGCTTGCTTTTCTTCTGAATACTTATTGCTGCAGAATCCAGGCTGAAAAGGTGTAGGTAAAAAAGGAAAGCGCGAGGTGAGATTCTTTGAACCTGCATTCGCATGCAGAGCCACATGTGGATATGAATTTTCAGGCAAGTGTATCTTCAGATACCTATTGGCAGGCAAATCCCAAAGCAAGTACTTGCACTTATATGAACTGATGAGGATTTATCTAAGAATTTGCTGGCAAAAGAACACTCATGTGAGCACTTATTCAGAGATACCCTAGCAGGGAAATACTTGTTCACAGGCTTGTCCACAAATGCATTAGCTGCAAATTCATATGTAAATACTGGTGCTACAATCCCTCCACGTGTGTCTGGGTAGGGAATGTGTGTGCATGTAGAGGTGAGCAAGGCAAGCAACAAGCAAAGAGGGATACGGATGTGAAGTGAGAGGAAAATGGTGTTTGATACTCATGCAAACGAAGTCGGGTGCTCATGCGACGGCTGTGGGAGTGCGCGACCCGGGGTGCCAGTGTCATCACACATGCAAACATACTCGGGCAGGGCTTTCCTGTGACAGATGCTCATGCATACTGTCAATACATATCCGTTTTCCTGGCCACCGTTCAGGCAATCAGGTATTAACTGGTGATTTTATGGTGGGGCAGGAACTGGAAGGGTTGTGGTGACCAACCCTTGGCTGGCTGCTTGGGCATCTTTCGGGAGTCCTCCTTGAGGGAATGAGGACCAAAGTCACCGGGCTCACACCCAGAAGACAAACAGCCTTAGCTCAGATCTACGCTAAACTCAGAGAGAGAACCCAGGTGGAACCGGCTTGCCAAGTCCTGATGTTGAAATGTAAAAGCGAAAAACAGGAATGGCATCGAATCCCTCTAGATACGTTTGATGTCCTCCACCAGCAAAATTATGTTGGACATTTCAGCTTATTTTTAAAACATTCTGCCACTAAACAGTAATTTGAAGAGCTAAATCTCCCTCTGACATCAGTTCTCAGCTGCAGCGTCAGGTCAAGTTTTATTTAAGCTGCCTTAAATGGACATTGCCAAGCTGGAAAGAAAAATAATTCTATGAAACATCTGATACTTTAAAAGCAAAGAGGTTATTTCTGACAGAGCCTGTGCTCACCCCATCCCCCCAGAGCAGACTCTCCTGCACCGCTGTCTTGCAGGATGGGATTTATCAAGGGAAATAAGGGGGTGAGTCCCCTCTGTCAGAAGGCTCCATTTCAGGAAGACCACACTTACCAGTGCCTGGCTTTCCAAAGATCGTAACAGGCTTCAGGCAGCTGCAAATATTTCAGCACGGGGCACTATTTGTTGCTGATTTAAAGCCTGTCACGTCCTGTGTACCTGCAGACGGAAGTGAGCCATACAGCTGTAGAACGACCAGCATGGTGACAAGACACATCCTCCATGATGTCTCCATGATCCTGCCGCTAAGACCATGGAAAATAATGCAATCACCACTCTAAAGTAAAGTGTGTTTGAAAAGTGCAGTTGATTGGACGTGTGCTCTGATGGACTGAGTTTGTGTAACACTGGCTGCGGGCGCTCCTCTCTCTTGCCTGTGCTCCCTCATTAACAAGTGTCATGCTCTGCCAGATTAATGATCTCCTGATAGGCACTGGAGAGATGCTTTAGCTTAGATTTATCCCACTTAAGCTGTAGAGACTTCACCAAGGAAGATAAATGGGGAGCAGAACTGGCGAGGCAAAGCGACTAGCACCTCCAGGTGGGCAGCAGGTCTCAGCAAGGCTGCATCCCTGGGGAGAGCGACAAACCCAGGTGCATCAAAGCAGGTAACGGAAGGTTTGGCTGCAGTTACCTTATTCCAACTGGATTTCCGAACCTGAGCCCCTCGGAGATGGGGTCCCCACCATTGCCCACGCCAGTGCTGCCTGATCATCTCCTCTACCTGCTGATTCCCATTAAGGCAGGTGCTGGCTCATGGCTGGGGTTGGCTCCCACTTTTCTCCGAGAGCGGGTGAGCTGGCTCAGGGCTGTGTGCAGGCTCCC
The DNA here is from genome assembly GCF_963924245.1 of Chroicocephalus ridibundus. NCBI lineage: Eukaryota > Metazoa > Chordata > Aves > Charadriiformes > Laridae > Chroicocephalus > Chroicocephalus ridibundus. The sequence continues at coordinate 76,371,232 of NC_086316.1, read as the reverse complement.
CGGTTTCTCTCCCGCTTCCTTTTTCTCTGCAGGAAGAGTCTCAAACGTGAGCGAGTGAGCGTGGGTCTCTGTGCTGTGGGGATGTACTGAAATAGCAGGGTATGAATAGCCCCTCCTGCCCTGTTCTTATCGAACAATTCCTCTGATCTGCTCACCTGAGCCGTCCGTATGCAATCCTTACTCTCTAAGTAAGGGATCTCTGGGATGAGTAGGAAAACGAGTCTCTGATGTGGGCCTCCAGATGCTGTAACAACCCGTTACCCGTGTTACCACGGCAGGGTCTTTTACAGTGTGGTTTTAACATCCCCAAAAACCCCAGCTTCCTTTGCAAAGGAGCCATTGATTCCGCTATCCTGGTTTTACAAGTGAGGAAAACAGGACACAAAGAGGGAAAGAAAAGCTTTTGTTCGGCACAGTGCAGCGAGTCAGCAGCAGAGACACAGCTCTCCCAGCACCAAGTGCTGCTCCCACTTTGTGTTTGCTGGGTGTGCGAGGCTAAAGCCAAATGAGTTTAATGGGGGTCACGGCTGCCTCGTCCCATGTGCTGTGCAAACTCACGGAAGGCATTCTCTCTGCCCGTGCTCGCTACCAGCTCCACCGCTTTCATGTTTGTGATAGCATGGGGGAAAGCCAGTCCCTGGAAATGGGAAAGAACAAAGGTTAGCACAGGGAGGACAGAGGGATTTGCTCTTACGTCTGTGGAGGGAGCTTCGCACTGTTTGTACCAGAGAACAGCTCACACGGCTCATCAGAAGAGACTCTAGACTTGATCACAGACCATAGCAAGCACTGGCAGTGTCCTGCTGCCATGCAGCCATCAAGCCCCCAGCAGGTCTGCAGACGACAGGTCTCACAGTGCCAAATCCCCTGTGGCTCTTTCACGTGGGGGCTCTCCACTACCTTATGATCTGGTTCACGGAGCAATTTCTCACCCACCTGGTACAGCAATATGTGTTGCTTACCCTTCTGGGGTCGCCTGTGGCCACAAACTGTAGGAACACAACATTTTTGGGAGCTTTATACCTGTGCCTGATTGGATAAAATTAGCCAAAACATTTGAAAGACAGACAAAGAGACCCTGCCTTGTTTCCTTAGGAAATCAGCCTAAAAGCCTCGTGCTAAACATATGTTTCTTTGAAGAATTGTTCCCTCTCTCCTCATGCACACAGCCCTTTTGCAGGTTGTCAGTCCTTATCATGCTTCGGGGTTCGCCAGGGATTCAGTTGTGCAAATAGGAGCCGAAGAAAGTGAAGGCTGAAGCACAGCAAGGAAGGAGTACAGAGGGCTTGGTTGAATGACTGCCCACCCCGCCTAAGCTGCGTTAACTAGGGCTCCCAAAGCCGAGTAGATTTAGGATGCGAGTGGGATCCACCATGCAGCAAGCCCTCTGCAAAACAAGCACCCCCTTGCTCCTGACCTAATCCTGGGAACATCAGTCCAGGCACGTGCTGGGGACTTTCATGGGTGGAAGATCCACCTTTCACCTTGCCAGCTGTTTAATAGATCACTCTCTTTCTTATACGAATCCATCTAGCTTTAACTTCCAACAGAGCCGCTTTCTTATAGCTTTCAGCGGTAGATTAAAGATCTCTTTGGTACTCGTAGCTTCTTCTGAAAGTGCTTAGACACTATTACCCAGTCACCTCTTCATCTTCTTTTTGAACCAGTGAATAGGTTTGGTGATTTAAATCTCTCGCTCCAAGACATCTTTGTCCGTTTCTTAAATTATTCTTCACTTTTCTCTGTTCTCTTTCAAATTTTCCATGTCCTTTTTAAAATGTGGGCGCCAGAACTGGGATTTAGAGGCTCGGTTACAAATGGATACAAACCATTTCCCCTGCCTTGGGAAAACTGTTGAGATTTTGTCATGTTTTCCTGTCTGTTTTGAGGATAGATGTCATGACCCTAGAAAAAAATTGATTACTAGCAAAGCAAATACTTCATATTGACCTTTTTTACAACATTTTAGGAAACATTCTGGTTTTCAATTTCATATTTTTTAATTGTCTTCTTTCTTGCCCAGTTTCTTTGATAGCAGAGTAAGTTTGAAGAAAAACAAATCTCCTAGCCCTGAAAAGGTGTTCAAAAAAAATGTTTTGACTATGCAGATTTTTACCTACCCAATTTTTTTTTTTCAAAATGACAAGTGTACCACCTCACCATTCTCCTGACGAACGTTTTGCTTTTAATTAACGACCATTTAGGAAATCACTCTCCTCGGTCTGGTTTCTCACATTTCCCTCATCAATACAGAGATGAACTGCTCTAGCTGACCCTGCCCCAATCCTGAGGTTTGGACTAGGTGATTTCCAGAGATCTCTTCCAACCTTGGCAATTCAGAATTAGCAAGTCACTTAGCAACCTATAGCAAATCTCTCTTAATTATGACCAATTGCATTCACGTTCCACGTGAACAGGCACAGGGGAGATCAGGTCTTGCTTCAGTTTAGCCTTAGTCTGTTCCCAGACTACAGAAGAGAAAGTGAACCCTGGGGGCTTTTGGACTGGGTTGCGACAGACAGGGGGGTGTACAGTATTCCCGGGCTCATTGTGAATGGGGAAGGGTCAACAGGCACTATGGGGAAGGGTCCCTTGTCCCCGTCAAGGGCCGCCACCTCAGTGGAGGAAGGTGTCCACTTGCTTAGAGGTAGTTGCTCTAGTGGGAGGTGTCCCTGCCCATGGCAGGGGGGGTTGGAACTAGGTGATCTTTAGGGTCCCTTCCAACCCGAACCATTCTATGATTCTATGACTCATTAAACTGTGATACAGTTTCCCCCACCCTCAGGCTCTTGCTCCCGATCCATCAGGAATCAGTGGATCAGTGAGTTGGAGGGGACGCTGGCCCTGGAGATGGCGATAACACTGAAGAGGAAAGGGCTAAAAGAGATTTGAAGCTACACACAGATTTGATAGCCTTTTCTCCAGTGTATGTGCAACGTATGCGTTTATCAAATGACAGCTTTCAGAGAAAGGGATGGTTTGTGTTCTCTTTTTCTCCACATCTCACTAGGCTTCAAGTGCTTTATTGCTATCTTTGAGCAAGATCATAAAAGTGGAAGGATTAGACCCCAGCCATCCGCTCTCACGCCAATAGCCTTGTTGAAGTCAAAGGGGCGGTTGGGTGATGGGGGTCTCAGTGCAGGTTGCTGGCTTGGTCTCTGTGTGGAAAACTTCCAGCTGGATAATTGCATCCTGCCTCAATAAATTCTCCCTGGAAATCCACTTGGATGCAACATCTTCTCTGCCTGCCACTCTTCAGCAATGGTGGGGAACGGATCGAGGAGGTGGAGCAGCTGCTTCATGCTGTCTCCAGAGGTGGCCACACTGCAGTTGCAGGCAAATGATCTCTGTGCTCACCGGGTTCACCAAATTGCCAGGAGAGCTGCAGTGGGGAGGGATGTGAAAATGAGCCGCTACCGGGCAGAAGGGCCCCGAGATGACCCAGAATCCCTCTGCTCTGTGCTGCGGCCCCTAAAGCCAGATTGCTCTGCCCTGGGACGTCAGCTTGAAATGCAAACAGGGAAGTGCAATGGGTTGACATTTGCATCACTCTCATCTGAGCCCTTCAGCACAAGGCAAATATTTGCCGGTGATATTGATATCATCTTAGAATCACAGGAATGAGGCCTGGCAAAGGCATATTACATCATGTGCTCCCAGTACCGTGGCAGGAAGGTTTCATACAGAAACATTTCTCCAGGCTTCATCCAGTCCTATTTCAGGAATCCAGAGGACCATTCACCACAGGGAAGAATAGATATGTTGAAGGCTTGAGTGTCTGGGAGACTGCCTGGCTGAACACCTCTTGGAATAAAGCCTCAGTCTAATGAGGAATTGATGCCCAAAGTACAGGATAATAATGGAATAATTTCTCTTGTCTCTTTTAACACTTATTTTTACCCCGAGCTTGGTTTCTCAGTGCAATGCGACTAGGCATAAAAAGAGGGCAGGGAGAGGAGCGGTGCCTGAAGACAGACAGAGGAGTGGGGGACTGGACACTGCCACATCCATGTGGGCACCCTGTGCTGCAGGCTGTCCTCGTGTCCATCCTGCTCGCATGGAAAAGCTGCGAGTGGTGGGACTGCCTGGAAGAGGGAGAGGGCAATGGGGATGGGAACGGGTGCTCCCTGGATCTGTCTTTGGAATAACCCTGCTCCTCGCATGTTGTCTTCATCTATGTCCCTCCTCTCGTGCAGCTCTGCTTTCCATCTCCCTCCAGCACATGCATGCACATCGTAAAGCAGCCCCTGCGCCCACCTCGCCATTCCCCACACGCCTGCAGGAGCACAGGCTGCAAACACACCTTTCCAATCATCAAACGCGGGCGCGCACCCCCTCCACACCCCCCATGCACAACCAGCCAGCCAGGCTCCCCGAATGCGAGCTCGGGGAGTTATAAAAAGGTAGATGTGTTTTTCAGGAACACGAGCAGCCCAGCTGAGCAGAACTTCAAGGGGGCCACTTCTCGCTCCCTTTCGTTTCCACTCCAAAGAGCGCGTGAATGATGTCCGGTGGGAACGAGCTCGCCAAGAAAAATGCAGCTGAACTGCCGTCGTAAGGGCTGTGTGCTTCACGCCATAAAACTGGAGTGGAAGAGCAGTGTGAGAAGCTAAGACCCTCACGCACAGGCCATAATGTTCTTTTCTGCTTTGAAGTGGATTTAGGGCTGGCTCAGCCTCTCTGGGGGCTGATGGCTGCTGCTTATCCATGCAGCCTAGCAGCAGCAATAAGCAGCTGAACATCCTCAAGCCTCCTCTGTATGGACAGCAGAGAACACTCCACATCCCTTTTCCTCCAAAGCAGTGGCTACAATCAAGGAATCACAGGGTGGATTGTCACAGCACATCCACTTTCCTCTATCTGGCATGTTTTGGACCAGAACTCTTTCCCCCTCTGAGGTCTGTTAGCACCTCTTCATTTCGGCGTCGTTTTCATGGCAAGGAATGCCTTGCAGGGCACCCTGGTTGGGACCTGGGTACTCTGTGGCCTCCTCACAACCTGTCTCCAGGCAGAGCTCTTCTGGAAAGTATCCTCCAGATTCTTGCTTCTTTTTCCTCCATTTTTCTTGAATATATGGCAATCCTGTTTTTTTCCCTTCACTTCCCTTCCTGATTAACAGACACGGATGTTCAGCTGTGGATGGACTCAGGTCAACTCTTTTTTCTCCAAGATCCCAATCAGCAAGGTCCGTCACCAGTTGCTGGATGACGAGACTTGTCCATCTGCCCTGGGGATTCATGGCAGAGAGCAAGAGCTCTGGTCAAGGCAGGGGCTGCTCACAACAACTGCTCCATACTCTCCACTCTAACCTTTGAGCATGTTTGCTGCGATAGTCCACAGGAGCTGGTCACAAGGCAAGAAACCCAGCACTGGGACAATGTGGCAGAACTTATTCATTGGGATGTTTCTTCCTGCCTCCTTATCTCTCCCCATCAGTAGCTGGTTATGCCTGGTCAGGGTAGAGGTGTAAACCCCAGCTTATCTGCAAACTCAACTAAGGGGAAAGGAGACTTTGGAGGAAATGCAGCTCTGGATGTTTGGGTTACTTTCTTCACTGCAAGTTACTGCTTCGCAGCTGCCACACATAGGGTGGTCATGACAGCCCACACTGACGATAAAAAAAGACCGTCCAGGGCTCAGAGGCTAAATCCTACTTTGGCCATGGAAGCCAGCCACATCTTCCTACAACTCTCCTGGGGGCTGCAAGAACAAGTAGCTACTAATGTGTGACTTTTCTCCACCAGATGCAGCTACCTGAAAGCTCAGCATCTAATTTGCACTTGTCATCTGGGATATCTCTTGTTTGTGGAACACCTTTTGATGCAGATTCACCCTGTCTGTCGAACACCCTTGTATGAAGAAGGAATGATTTTCCTCATTCCCTGGAGGTATCTGTTTCTCTCCACTGCCTGTGAAACGAACAAACTGCAGCGACAGTGTAGATCAGAACAATAGCATTAACACAGCCAAAAATAGGTGGGATGCGTCCTACCTTCTGTGTCAGATGGGAGGTCACCCCTGTATCATGCTGCATGCCCTTTCTCACTGTTTGTCTATAAAAAGAAATTTCTGATGGTTCTGGTACACTCAGATCTCAGGAGTTACACTAGTGCATTTCTAGTGTAAACTCCCAGGTACCTGGGAGTGACAGAGGAAGAGAAGACAAAACTGAGATTTTTAATAGCCTTTCTAGGATATAAGTTTATTAAGTTTGTGGCCGGTCTCAGAGTTAACCAAATCCCCCACGTCTGCCCTGATGATCCCTCCTGCTGTAGGGATCATCCCACCCCTCAGTCGCTATGGTTTGCGGCCTCCCATTTCATTAATGTCCACGCAGGCTCATTTCAGCCGGTAGTAACGTATTTTGCCTTTCCTACTACGGTTGAGGAGAATTATGCAAAAAATCTGCTGTAATCATTGAAGCTAAACGTGCTGCCATTCCAGAGGAGCCGTCATGTGTGCTCCACATCCTTTGCAACGAAAGCGCTGGTGCTCAGCTCAGCAGGGCAAACGCAGGCTGCCTGCAAACCAGGCGTCTGCAGCGAAAGTGCCAGTACTTACGCTCAGGACCTTCTTCTTAATCAGGTCTGCTGGAGATTCCTTGCTTTGTTAATGAGAGCAGAGACGGTTGAGGACAATTAAAAAGGGTCACCGTAGGCGCAGAGAGCGCGTGTGCAGATGCACAGTGGTCCTTCAGGTACTGCACGGAGATTAGGGAAAGGCTGATAAAGTCAATACCCGAGAAACACTTTTTCACTCAATTACAGTAGTTTAAAATAGGGTTGAAATCTTGGCTCACTGCTATTCCCCAAATATACCTCCCATAGTTCATGCCTCAAATGCATGTATTAGATACATTCAGATGGGCTGTCTAGGGTGATAACAGGCTTGGGGAATGACCTCAGGTTGAACTGCAGGGAAAAGAAATTGTTTCCTCATTAATATCTCTGCAAAATAAATGTCAACTGGAAAAACAGTTTCTGTGTAATCCATCTTGGTTCATAGACACTGGGCTCTGACAATTCCTCTCATGGAAAGGAATATATTTCCCATAGATCTGTAGTGTTTCATACATTATAGCTTTCATAATAGCAAAAGCCAGTGCTTGGGTTACATTGAGCTTTTCTTTCTAACCCTTTGGTTTCCCATGATCATAATTCTCTGAAAAATTTCTCTGTTCAGACTAAAACTTTCACACTTTGTATAGGGCAAGAAATGATGATTTTTCTTTCACTGAAGAAAATCCTTTTAGCTATCTTTGATTTATTGGAATGTGTGTAGGGGAGAATTACACTTTTATGGCTTTTTAAAATGTATTTTTCTTCTTGGCAACTAACAAGGCTAGAAAAGCCCTTTTCCTAACCTACTTGGCATTTTCCTTACCGAGAAGCAGAGATTTTGTTGGGGGTGGGCTGGGGAAATCATCTACAAGAAAAACAGCAGTTGAAGGATCACCTCTGAGCATGCTTAGCTGAGTTATACTGGGATTTTAGCGGGAGGGGGAAGAGAAGTGTTTGGATTGATTTCTTGCAAGGCAACACTGTGTACAGAATCTGCTGCTGAGCCCGGGGCTGATTTAGGTTCGTCACCAGGCTAAGGACAGGAATGAGTGACAAGCAGCTCTCCCTCAAATGCAGAAGGAAGGTCCGTCTCTACTCGCATTCTCAGCAGGTTGTGTGATTTGGATTCTGAAGACATTTGCCTTTGCTGGTTTTCTTCTAACAAAGCTCTGGCTCAGAGAGTCAAACGATACGGGGGAATCTCATGTATCATTGCAGAGAAAGCACTTGCTCAACTTCACCTTTATGCAGAAAAGTGTGAAAGCGTGGCTTGGCAGGACTCCAAGATGTCTCCAATCTCACATCCCGAGACTGGTTCCCACCTTCCTCTTGGGCCTTTCCTAGCTGTGGTTGCTAAATCACTGGTCAAGTGGCCCTTGAGGCAGGGTCCTTCCCTGCTGCAGCCCCACGCCACGGCTCCCCCGTCACACGCCCTGAACATGCTGCTCCAGTCCCTGGCTCATCGTGATGGGTATGTGGAGTCAGGCACGCTAGGAAGAAAACGACTGCAAGACCTGCAAAATATCGAGGTGAATGAAAGAACCTCAATAAAGAACTGTTTTTAGCCGGTGTCATATTGCCCATGCAGACTGACCGATGCATTTGAGCACCAAACATTGACAACTCCATGAGCTCTCTCATTTCTGAGGGGCAGCAGAATACAAGAGAAATGCAAACAGCAGCACAGTGCTTTCTTCCATTCTGATTTTCCCTTACTAACAGGAGGTAAGAAAATGTCATGCAAAATGACTCTGTTAATGCGACAATAGGATTATACATCCACTCAGTGAAGGATGGCAGGAAGTTGAGAGGTTGATCCCATCTCAGCCACATTAATTTGTAGCCCCTATTTATTGTGCTGTCTGCCTCCAGTCCTGGTGACTGTGGCAGCTAATTCTAGCAGAATTTCCGTGAAACTCCATGAATCTTAGTTGAAAAGCAATTTTTTTTCACCACTACTGGAATTTTTAAAGCACGTAGGAATTTGCGCTCAACTTATTGCCTTGCTTTCTGACCTGTGCAATGCAGCTTGTTATGTTCATGTAGCCTTTTTCCTCATTTCTTATATGCCTCCTACGTGTTCCCTGCATCCATTCGGAAACTGGATTCATCCTACTACCTCAGAGCCTTTCCCTCTGAGATCTCTGCTTTCTATGCAAGAAAATGCATTTACAATTCATTGTAACTAGATCCAGGCATTGCCTCGTTCAATGCAGTTGGCTACCCCACAGAGATCCCTTCATGTCATAATGTTTGTCCTCAGAAATCTTAATGGTAGACCTGTCGTTATCACCTACTGCTATTTGAATTTAAACCAAAGCTGTCAGCAATTGTTTGATCTCAGCTGGTTTTCTGCAACATGTTCTTTTGCAAAATCACTTATTACTTACCAAAAATCAAATCTCGTACAACATCACGGCACTAATACTGAAAGTATTTGGGAGAGTAATCTGCCATCTGCCTGTTCTCAACAATCTTGACTGACTTCAATAATTGGGCTGGAAAAATCTATTAAAAGGATTAAGTGATGCATTGCTCATGGGCTGTCAGCTGGATCCCTCCAGCCTTGATACCCTATATCACACTGACTCAAACTGGAGCGCAGTCTGGGATTATATGGCCATTGGTAGACATTTTGGAGGAAGACATGAGACTACAGCTGGCAGATAAGCCCTAAAGTTTTCCCATTGATGCCTAAAGCATGATGTGCAAAGGCCTTCCCTGTCCCTAAGATTGAAAACTGTTGGTGTTTTATTACCTGTAGAAATAACCCTGGACAAGACCAAGCGCCCATCAACCAGGCTTCGGATCTTGCTGAGCTGCTGCTTTCAGTGTCTTTTTTTGGCAGGGAGCTACATGGCTTAATGCCCTTGTCCTACAGCCCATGCAGAATCCGACCCTAAATCTGTGGGGCAATTCACAGGTTTGATGGTGAACTGACCTAGGACCATACACAGTACATTTGAAATACAGCCAAAGAGAACGGTTGCCAGGAAATGTAGACTCTACAGTCAGGTAGGAAAGTATTTTAAGACTAACACTGTGTATTAAAAGTATATTTACAACATACTAAGCCAGGCTGTATATTTCAAAGATCAATGAGAAGGGGCCAGTTTTGGTGACGTTTGAAGTCTATCTCCTGGGCTGTCACATATATTTGAGGAATGCCTGCTATACATTTAGATCAACCCCCATCCCAAATGGAGGGGAACGCGGCTCTCTCCCCATATGGGGCTAATCTCCGGGAAGGCGGCGCGAGCACATGGTACCAATTCCTGCACACTTTGGTCCCTTAACTCAGTCCTGAAGGCAGGGAGCTGAGATGGGGGCAGGGGTAAAAGCCTGGTGTCACCCGTTCATCTTTCCAGAGAGGGGTGCCTGCCGCCCACAGGTGATCGGTTTTGCTCTGCTGCCATAGCAGGGGAGAAATACGAGGGGACTAATCACAGGGAGAGACGCCTCGGGACATGAATGGCTCCTGATGGAAATGCAGAAGTTGCAGCTCCCTCCCACTTTCTGGGGCAACGGCGAAAAAACAAATCGAACGCAGAATGAGCTGCCACCTCTCTCCACAGCTCCTTTGCAGACGAGTCCTGCAAACCCAACCGCATGGCTAAATCAATACGTTCCACACAAACAGCAAGGTAGCAGGGAGAAGTCTGACTTTGGGGCAGCAGGCCACCAACCATCAGAGCTGCCCTTTCAGCCCCAGAGGGGCAGGATTGAGCCCACGGGAGCCAGCCGCCGGGGTACCCTGCACACGCAGGCTGCTGGTGTGAGAAGTAGCCGGTTACTAGAGGATGGGCAGAGAAATATCCCTTCTGGCAGGAGGCAAACTGCAGCGGCGATTGCACTGGGACACATGGCTAAGCACAGAAAACATTTTCGGGGGAAGAAAAATCCAAACTTTTCAACAGCACGTAATTTCCTGGAAGTTTCCAAAAGCTGTTACAACTTTTTTTTTTTCTTTGTGGTTCCACATTAATAAAGTAAATCCCAGTTTAGTCAGTCTTGAATTTTTTTTCAGTTTGCTCATGTCTTTTTCTTTCATGTGGAAGAAAAAAGTAGAAAGAGGGAAAGAATAATAATGTGAGGGGGGCAGTGGAAGAAGAAGTGACATTAATATGCCCAAACTTGGGAAAACACCATTTTCGAGGGAACACAAAAACTAGGGGAGCGGGTGGGAAGATCTCTTCCTTAAAATTTTGAAACAATAAATACTGACACCTCTAAATTTTTTTTCAAACTTTGTTGATTTTTCCTCTTCTGGTTGCATTAGAGAAAAACAGTTTCTAGGAAAATCCGTGATGAGATGAGAGAGAACCAGAGCCATAAATTGCAGGAGAATTTCTCACCTTCCTTAAGACAGCTACCTGCAGACATTGTCTAAGACAATTGCATGAGGATCCTGTTCTGGTTGTGTTCATCTCGCTCTGCACAGACCGACCCATTCCCTCTGATGTTCCATGTAGAAATGTCTGTGCCTCCAGGCAAGGGGCTGGCCTCTGCCGAGAGAAGGTCAGCCCCGTCCTTCTTCTGCTACAAGAGGGGGCTTTGGCACAGGAGCGCACATTTTCGGTGCAGAGGTTTCTATTCATTCGAGGCATTTTACCCATGCATTTCAGAAGGAATTCAGAATAATTCAGAAAGAATTATTCCTTAGCTGTGTTAGACAGTCTTGCCTCCCTTTAGACATTAAAAGTGAATTGTCTTTAGAGCTCATTTCTCTTACACAGCAAAAACTTTGGCTTATTGAGAGGACATCCCACCACCCTTGGAGGAGCTGCTAGACTGCGAGACCCCAAATCTGGTGACAGCTCACATTCACACTAGTAATTTTCAGATGCATGGCGGGAGAGAATCATAGAATGTGTTGGGTTGGAAGGGACCCTTAAAGGTCATCTAGTCCAACCCCCCTGCAGTAAGCAGGGACACCTTTAACTGGATCAGGTTGCTCGGAGCCTCATCCAGCCTGGCCTTGAATGTCTTCAGGGATGGGGCCTCCACCACCTCTCTGGGCAACCTGTACCCATGTCTCACCACTCTCACTGTAAAGAACTTCTTCCTAATGTCTAATCTAAACCCACCCTGCTCTAGTTTAAACCATTGCCCCTCGTCCTATCGCTACATGCCCTTGCAAACAGCCCCTCCCCATCTTTCCTGTAGGTCCCCTTCAGGTACTGGAAGGCCACTATAAGGTCTCTCTGGAGCCTTCTCTTCTCCAGGCTGAACACCCCCAACTCTCTCAGCCTGTCTTCACAGGAGAGGTGCTCCAGCCCTCGGATCATCCTCGATGAGAGAAGAATGAGAGAAGACTGAGAGAAGACTCCTGTCCTGTGTTAATGGCAGCCATACAGTCTGAAGGATCTGGAGTAAGCTCTGGGTACCACTATTGGTACAAATAAGGGAAGCTCAGCTCCATGTGCTTGCCTCTGTACGGCTCTGGAGGATCAAAGCTACCTTAAAGTGGACCTGGTTTCTCGGGGCTTTCCATCCCCCCCAGAACCCATCGGATGCCTGCAGTGATACAGCCTTGAGCACAGACTCCCTTCATGCCACTCCCCGTCCATGCTCCAGCAACTGCTGTCAGGCCTCGAAGTCTTCAAACAGCTTCGTCAAACTTTAATTACGTGACTACAATCTGTCCAAGAATTTTATGACATTAATAAGAATGTTCCTAATTAGCATTTATTGTTTATATTATTGAAATTCCAAATTACACGACCAATTGATTTTTCCCCATTGCCCTCATTAAGTCGCAGTGAAATGCATTTCAAAATAGATTGGCATTTAATTCCTTTAGAAAGCACTGATTAGATCAAGGGCCTGTTTCACTGCATTTGGTTGCATGAAGTCGCGTTAGGTTTTAATTTCTTCTTGTTAGTATGAAGCTGAGTCACCGACCGAGTTCCTCTTCCCCTACCACACAGGCACCTACTGGAAAAATGCCCCTCCATGGCTTAGACGAGGACTTTGGAATAAATGAAAGCAAAACAAATGTCTCCAGACAGCGGATTCAATGTGAGATGAAATGCAAAGCTCAGCCGGGTGTTGAAAGTGTTCAACTAGCTTCACGAGCCAACAGGATGGGAAAGAAACCTGGAATTATTAAGGTTTTTTTGGCTAAAAACAGACTCTGATCTTTTCCTGTCTTCTTAAGGAAGGGTCTGTCTGTGCCTGCTGCCAGTCCCCTGTCCCCTCCTACCCATCAGCTAGACACACCTCTGGTCTGCCATGCAGAGCCCTGAAAGCTCAAGGCATGGATGGAGATGAGGTCCAGCAACCGGAACACATCTCCGGTTGAGGCACAGGTTTCTTGCATAGCTTCACCAAATCGCTTGTTCCTCATTAAAGTTTCTTTCTTTGGCATAACAGTGTTTCCCTGTCCCACCTGTTTAACATTAGCCGCAGGTGGCTTCATGAGGACCTCCATAGTTTCATAAATAGCAAACCCATCTTCCCCGCAACCTTGTTGCAATCCATGAGGACAAGTTGTATGGTCCTGGGGTTGTCTCTTCTTGACGTACTTGCAGATCCTGAAACATGCTCAGAGCAATGTCACAGGCTGCTGTATGAATTGCTCCTTTTCATCATATTTCCTGGGTGACACTCAGGTACCTCTGCAGACAGTGGAGTGTCCAGCAGGCTGAACACAGTGCTGTGGGATGAAGAGATGCTGCAGTGTCCTGTCCTGGCTAGGACCTGGACAGCAGGTCCACCAGTATCCTGTCTGTATGACATGGGAGAGTTTTCCTCCAGATGAGGAGTCTGATATCAGTGTAATCATGGCAAGGCACATGCTTCAAAAAAGTCCCTCCTCTTTCATTGATCGACGTGTCCTCCTGTATCAAGTAAGTCATAGAAAGTCAAGAGAAACAGATCGGAATTTATAAGGCAAAGAGGCACCCTGGTACATCAGCTAGCTGTGCCAAAGGAAGAAATGTGAGGATGAAAGCGGGTCTGTATGTGGTTGAAGGGGGATGTTGAGGGACACTTTCCTTCCGTGCTCTGTTTTACAGAACAGGACTTTGCTCCGTCGTGGCACCTTTGATGGAACTTCCCAACCCCTTTTGCTCCTGCAAAGGGACACAGTCCCTCCCTCAGGGGCAGCTCTTCTCAAAGCTCCTCTCAGAGCTGTTGCAGTTTTTCCTTCCCTTGTGCAGGGGTGATCATTTTTTATATTATTTTTTTTTTTCCTTATAAAATCCAAATTGAAATTTGCCAACATATCTTTCAGGGAATGCCACTTGCTGGGCCCAGACCGTGTCTGCAGCTGTGTGTGTTGGGGCTGTGTGTGGGGCTGGTGACCCAGAGCACGGGTCCCGGGCTGATGCCACCATCTGCTCCTGTAAAAGCAATGCCAAGGACACAACTGGCAATAAAACTGCTTGACGCTGGGGTTCCTCTCATGCTGGTTTTACACGCAAAGTTAGACAAAAGACAATGTTTATCTTCATTTTTATGCAAGCTTCTATCTTTTCGACAAAATTACTATTTTGCTAGGAAAAAAAGGTTTCATTGCCACTTTGTTGGGAGTTTCTCTTCCCTAAAATGTGCAGCCACTCCAAATAGGGTGGGGAACTGACTGCTTAAAATTCTGCCAAAAGCAAAAGAAAAAAAATTTTGCTCTCCACCATATTTGCTCACATGGAAAGAAAACACGACTCCCCACCCCTCCACCAGTGGCACCTGGCCACCAGTGGAATCTGTGAGTAAAAGCAGAGTTTATCCTGCAATTTCACTGTTTCCTTTTATTCACACTGGCAATGCCAGCAAAGACAAAATATTTTTTTGCCACCTAGTTAGCTAAAATCTGGGGTAGACCTGGCCTTGGTGCAGTGTCAGCTCACCTGTGTGAGGAGCTCATCCTGCATCTCCATCCCCGCCCCAGGCTGCATCCAGGCAGCGCTGGGTTTTACACGCATTGCTGGGCAAGGCGGCTGTAAGTCCTTGAGCACGTTTTCTTTCTCTGCCCAAATTGCCCGGAGGGTCTGGGCTCAGCCTTGGGCTGGGGCTGCAGTGGTCAGTGCCGCAGGGAACACGTCGCAGTTGTTGGTAGGACGGGGGATGCTGGGGTGGTGAGGGTACCAGGGATGATTTTCAGCTCTCTGATCACACTCTGGGCTCTGCCAAGGCACAGGAAAGGATCTCACTTCGTAGACGGGGAAACTGAGTCATGGAGCAATGGAGAATTTGCTCTGGACCTGTGCCAGAGCTGGGAAGGAGTCCAAGTATCCTGATTGTCGAGCCCTTGACCCAGACACCACCCCGCGCTGCCTCTTTATTAAGCATCCTCTAAGACTTCTTTAAAAAAGTTTTGCAGAAAGACTCTCTTGTTCTCTCGCAAGCTCTATATTAGCATCTAAAACACCCATGCTAAATTTGAGGGGGGGGGGGTGAAAACGCATGAGTAGCTACTTTGATTAGGTAATAAAGTATCAATTTATTTTTTATAAATACAGAGAAAATTCAAACCAGCTGGAACTTGTAGTACCTCTTTGCACGCCACATTTCTAGCAAAATTTCCCCTGATTCCCTGGAATCTACCCTACACATTATCATGCCTGAGGGTGCATGGACAGTCTCTTTGCTGTGTCTCTGCTGATCGGCCAGCCACATACAAAAGCAAGGAGTGGGGAGACTTTTATGACTCTTTTCACTGAATTTTTCCCCTCTTGAATGCTAAGGGGATTTTCTGCAAGGGCTGCACAGCCCGTGGCACCTGGGTCTTTGGGAGCGCTGGTTATTTCTCTGACAGCTCAGAGACCTGCCAGCACTTGCAAAGGATGCTTATGGAGAAAAAAGGCTGGACGTGGTGTGTGTGCATGCTTGGAAGCACACGTGCATGGGTGTGCAAGCCCACGTGCGCGTATCTCTTGGGTGTCTGCTGCTCTTGGTGTGTTTGTGTCTGAATGTCTACCTGTGTCACACCAAAATGACCTGCAGAGAGAAACAGAAAGCCCAGGGTTGCAAGGAAGACAAGGCTGTATGGAGGCAGGAGAATAGTCATGAGGCTGCAGAGAGGGTGGGAATGATCCATAGCCATTGGACAGGAAAGAAGAAACAGGTTTAAACTGCAGGAAGGGGATTTCAAGCAAGATACAAGTAAATCAAAGTGACAAGAATTAAGTGTTTGCTGACTGTCTGGAGGGAAGGAGACTTGCTATTTTGGGGAATCTTCGAGAATAACATGTCTGCCAGGAAGGGCTGGAGAAAGACTAGTTCTGGGGAGGGAGATGACTGATGGCTCTCTGCGTCCTTTTCAGCCCTCTCAGCTGTGACCCCAGATCCCATAAGCTGCAACAGGAACTGAGCTGTTGTAGTGCTGGTGGGAAGAAAAATTTCTGAGAGCAGCCCGAAGCCAATCCCCACCGTACTCTTTCCCTAGCCCCCCAGGGCCTGTGCTGGATTAGGCAAAAACCTATTGAACCGAGGTCCTCCAAACCCCCCACATTCCAATCCAAAGAAATGGCATCTTGTGATAAAGCTTGTTTTAATCATGACACTTGGGAGCGACTCTGGGGAAAAGAACATATAGTCTCCCGCCTTCATGTTGATAAAAGCAAAGGTGGAATAGCACAGAGCAGAAAGATCCTGTTACTGGAGGGGGTTTCCAGTGGAGTCTGAACGCTTGGGACTGATCCTACAGAGGGGAAGCAGACGTGGGGCCCCTGGTGACAACCCGTGCTGCACAGAACTTCACATTCGTAAAATCCTGTTCAGATCTTTCCCTTTCTGCAATGTTTTTTCTGATAGGAGAGCTATATTTTGCAATATGCTGAACTCCACAAACAAACTAGGGTTCTATTTTAGACTCCAAATTGATGTATCCAACTGGCAAGGAAATTAGCATGAATTAATTAGAGGGAAGATGAAAGACTTCGGTAAGCAGCGTTATGAGCAACAGCCTTTATTAAAGCTCCACAATGCATTCTCCCTTTTATCGGAGGATATAGCATGCAATGAATACTAGATCTGAGCAAGCGACTGGCTGGGGCTGGCAGGATGGTACCGGTACTTAACCAGCAGCTCCTTTGGTTAGGAAACCATGCTCCTCAGTTGCCAGAGGCAGTTTCATACCCTGACACCCTCCTCCAGCCACCCTCTCGTTCACGGCTCCATTGGGCTCCGCAGCCTCTCACACTACTTTAGCTTCACATAAACAAGCCCCTGTTGGGCTCAGCTGATAAAAAGGCTAACAAACAGTCTGATAAGGAATAGCTTAGCTGGCAAACTATTCATCACGTCAACAAAAGCGTTTAAGGGGGGAGAAAAAGCAAGCCAAAATTCGAGAGCTGAGCCGCTGCGAGCTGTTAGTGAGGCAAAGTGGGGAATTTGCAAGGGTATGTGCCGCTCCTCTCCATCCCCTACAGCAGCGCCAGCGTCCGACTCCCTGTTTCCCAGAGTTTCAGCTCCGATTGGTTACCTGTGTAACTTCTGGCTTTTTTTCAGGATGCTGGAAGGGCACAAGGACACACCTCCTGAGTTAACGAAGTTTGGGACAGTTAATTACAGCTCAGTGCCCTGTAACCGTGCCCTCGTCTCATCGTGTCATTTCTAGAAGATTGAGAAAGCGCGTGTTACACTCGGGTCCTCCAGGACAGCAGCTGATTTTAATGAGGCATTATGTACTTCTACCCCTGGAGATTTAAAGGAATCACTTGGCTCCTCAGCAATGCCCTCCTTCGCCTCCTCTTCCTCCTCCTGCTCTTTAATTGCTCCTTTCTACCCCCCGCTGGTCCCTCAGACCAATCAACTCCCTTCAGTCTTCTGATACACGTTATATATTTCTCGTTATTTGAGTTTATGCTGTTAACTATTTGCTGTTTGAATTCCCTCTTGGCCCTCAAGTTTCCACCATAAATGTGATAAGTTACAACATCTGTTCTGCCAGGGCTGGACTTCTACTCTCAAAAGATTGTTATTTTGCTTAAAAAAGCCCCAAAGCGCTGCAACCCGCGGCTCTCTGTGCTTCTTCCTCCGTTTTCATGGGAGGACCGCAACCCCCTGTATGACACCTCTGCGGCCGCGGGAATGCAAGGAAATGACACCCTTCGGGTGAAACTTTGTGCAGTTTGGTGAGACTAGCGCATTTTGAAACCTTGTGTCAATATTGAAATTAATTTGGGTGAGAAAAGATGCTGCTTCAGTCAGAAATAAGCCCTTCTACAAGTACTAAAATTGCATTTTGACATTTTCCACATGAAAACTGGGTATTTTTTTTCTCTACAGAGATTGCATTAGGAGATGTTGGGAAGCTCTATAAGGAAACGAGGCTTTCTTTGAGCTAGAAGAATGCTTTTCACCTTTTAAATTCAGACAAAGTTTTACTTCTAGGGCAAAAACATTTTTCAACTGTACTGTTAAAGCAAGCTTTAAAAAAATAACGTTTTGTTTGTCCAAGCCCAGTTCTGAGCCTAGCTTCTCCTAAGTAATTATTTATTTGCTGGCAGGGATTTTGTGTGTTAACCAGCAGCGCAGCCTCACTGGGTGAGGTGCTAGAGGACTTCTGCATGCTGGGAAGCACCCCAAGGAACGAGGCAGGACAGAGTGAAAAACGTTGCCTCGAAGGGCTCCCAAATGCTGTAGAAAAGATGAGGAGACCAAAAAAACACCTTCCTTGAGTTCACAAAGCTGGATGGCAGCAAAAAGCATGGTCCTTTCTCTCTCCTGCCACCAGCAGAGAGGCAACCAGTCTGACCCGGGGCTTGGAAAAGTGAGTTGCCATCGCGTACAGGCTGATGGTGGTGAAACAAACCTGAAGGTCATGCCAGGAGTGATGGGGAGTTGGTCCCAGTGGCTACTGGTGGGGTGAACACATGCAGAGCTGGCACGGCTGCTATTGCCTGCTGCAACTCCAGCGGCCAAACTCCGAGCTTGTCTTCAGGGATTCTCATGGCAGTGAAAGGCATTTGACTGGCAGCCGTGGAGCCCAGCATTTTCTCTTTCTGCCCAGTAAAGGATGGGCAAATTTTGTACCAGCTCTCTGCCTTTTTTATCAGAGCTCAGCTTGGGCTAGGAGGATTATCTAGGGCAGCTGGAGAGTCAGAAGGTGACCTGGGTTCAATATCTTGGCTTCCCACCATAGAGGTCATCCCAAAGAGCGGGGAAGCGGTTGTGTGAGAACTTGGGGGAAGTTCAGTGATTTTAAGAGGCTTTCCGTTCCAGAATGGAACAAAAGCCAGGGAGACTTAACGGTCTTCTTGAAGGAAAACAGCAGGGGAAAAAGAAAAGATGTGGGGATGACTCAATGGGTTCTGCTTCAGTTTCTGCTTTTTTCACTTTTCATTTGGTTTTACAATGCATTTCCCTTTTTGAAACAGGGGAAGAAGTCATCTTGAAACACTGCTCTCCAGAAAGAAACAAATGAAGCATTTCTACCTTATCAAAGTGCTCATCCTCTTTTTTTTTTCTTTCTTTTTTTCATTTTCTTTTTTCTTAAAACGAGTTTTGTCCCAAAGGCAACACTTTTAAATGAAACACTTTGCTTTGGCTAAATTGGGTTTTTCCACTGGAATATTGTTCCAGCGGAAGAAGTTTGGACAGTTTGGGAGGAGGTCTGGCATGCTCACTGCCTGCACCACCGAGAAGGGGGCTCAGATACCTCCACAGTCCCTTCCTGCTGGATGGACATCACCTGAGGTAGGACCATGAGACCACAGCAAGTCAAATCAAAAATCCCTCTAAATAATCTGTCCCAGCTCTACAAGGTTCTCAAGGGTGTGTATCAAGCTAGGACCAACGCATTATGATTTTTCCCGAGAATCATCTTCAAGCTGGCAACAAAACACCACTCAGGGATTAACCAGTTTTTGATGAGTTATCCCCCTGTGAAATAATCTAGGTGGTTTTTGTAACACTTACAAACTTTAACCACCCGCAACATCCTGTGTCGAGAAGTTCCCTGGGTTAATCTTCATATATGAAGAGCCAAGTCCCTTTGCCTCTCTTGAACCTGCTTCCTTCTGGCTCAGAAAAGGCAGAAAAGCATCTATCCCCAGTCATGTTTTCCACGCTATTTTAGACTTGCTGGACTCCTGTCCTACCCATCCTTAATCATCACCCAGGCTTTACGCAGACTGAAGAGTTCTCATCTGCCAGTCCATGCAGCCCTGCTTCCACTTCTACAGGACGCCTGCTCCTTGTCCCCAGTTACTCCTTGGCTTGAAGAAGTCTCAATTAACCCCAGTATATTTTAAAAAAAAAGAAGCTGGAAGACACTCTGTATGTCTGTACCTCTGATCCTGCTGGTACTTTTTCCTTCCTTCCTTATTTAGCAGAATGTATGACTCCTGGAGCCTCTTACACAATGCTGAAATTGTCTCCATTCTGAGCTGAAGTAGGTGCCCTTTTCTTTTCTTTTTTTTTTTTTTTTTGGAATGAATGAAACTTTTCCTCTTTTCCTTCTAAAGGTACATCTTGGGCTGATGGGGACAATTCTGACATTTTATCAATTTTGCCAAGTAGCTTCAGTCCGAAGGGTTGGAACGTCTCATTTTGCATTTTCAAAGTGAAACCTTTGGATTTTTCTTCAAAACAGTATGTCACTTAAGTTTAAAATGGAGAGAAAGTGACTTCGTATTTGCTTAGGGACAACATGCATCTCCTTACCATAGAGAAACAGCACTGTAAGAGACCTGCCATTCTACAGCACTGGAGAGCATTTGTCAGGCTGGAGGAAAGGATCTGCAGTCTGGGAATGAAGAAATAGCCAGTGTGATATAATTTGACAGACAGTTTCAAATTGGCCAAATTCTGTGGCCAAACCGTCTGCACTGAAGTTTTCTATTTTCAAAGAAGAAAAGCCCCTGATCCCTCCAATCTCAGTCGGCTGGGCTAAAACCCCCGAGCTACCTGCAGGATGCTGGTGACATCCCGTACAGTGCAGCTTTCAGACTGGTTCCAGGTTAGAAACGAGCATTCTTAGGAGTGATTAGGCTGTGGTTAGAGGTTCTTCGATGAGTGCCCAACAACTGTTGGCTCTCCCAAAAAAAAAAATCAGAGAGCAAAACGCCGCTGCCCTGTTCAGGCTGGTCCTTCTTTGGCGGATGCGATCCTTCGACTCCGGCACACTCCCGGCTGCGGCACCCGCAGCAGAGTGAGGAGGTGAAGAGGGTGGGAAGAGGGAAGCGGTTCTTGTTCCCAGCACTCCTGAGCCACTGCTTAAATCATTTAATGCCGAATAAATTATAGTGTAATTTAGCTGCATAACATTTCATGCTCAATTAGTGCCACTTTAGAGGGAAGCAGTTTTCTATGGAGGGTGAAGCTCAGGAATTCCATTCTGCACTTTGGGGGGGGAAATGTATCTCTTCAAGATAAAGGGGTAACCATGGCAACAACACAACTCTGGGCAAAGCAGGGAGGAGAGGAGCTGCTGCAAAGGAGGAAAAGGTAGATAAGAGACAGGTCACCAATAGGTTTTATTTGGGAAACAGACATATCCACTGGAGAAACAGTGCTGCTGGCTGCTGCAGGCAGTGTTTCAGTTGGAACCCACCAATTTGTTAAGGGTTGTCTGCCCTGGGGGCATGGTCACTCCTGACCAAAGTAAGCCCAGGAGGCTGGGTCGGTGAGTGAGGGAAGGCAGAAGAAAGACAGTAAGCCCTACAGCCAACATCCCCCAGGAGAAACCTGGTGGTCACACCAGAGCTTGGAGACCTCTGCTGGCGATGGTTTCACACCCAAGGAGGTGCATCAGCTAGCTGTGACCTCCCGTCCATCATACCCACCACGACGCAGGGACACTGGTGTGGACATCGATGTAAGATATCCAGGATACCCGGGGAGCCTTCTTCCTCTTGCCCATCTCCATCGCCACTGGAGTCCAAGCAGGCGAAGCTAGAGCCATCCAGGGATCCACCCATGGGAAGAGGATGCAGCAGCTTGCGACTGAATAGCATGAGGGTGGTTTGCCTCCCTCCCAGCCTGTGAAACTAGGCACCTTGATGTCCCAGGGTTGCACGGAGCACCCAGCAGCACCTTCTGAACGACACCAGCACAGTGGGTGAGTGATGGAGGTGCTGGGACAGTCCCGATTTGGCACAGCTCTGAGATGTTGACTCCTCAGCAGGACATTTCCCTTCAAGCTCGGAGGCCTGCCGAGTATGTCTTGAGCAACCGTGTCCTCAACCCATGCCTAAGGAGACAATTCCCCAGACTAATACATCTCTGTGATGGAAAGCATTTCCTGATGTTCAGACGCAATTTTTCTTGCTCGATTTCATTCCCTTCCTCCCAGTGAAACCACGAGGGGACCCTTAATAACCTCCCCCCTCCTCCCAAGTTCTTGCAGGCAGGCAAGTCCCCCTTTTACTCCTCCTTCAGGGCCTTTCCCTGCAGACCTTTCATCACTCCTGCCCGTTTCTGAAGTGCCTTCATGTTTCCGGCAACTTTACGGTGTCCAGGAAGTCACACAAGCGCTGCTCCCAGGAGAGAGGTCTGATCCAGATGGGTCCTGTCTCCAGATGTCTCCTTGCACAAGACCTGTGTGCAAGCAGCAGCACATTCAGCCAGCTCCCTTATGGAGTGCAATGGCAGGGTCAAGCCTACCCGCACTCTTGGCCTTACCTTTGTTGTTAACTTAAATAATACCAGCAAAACCAACCTCCAGCCTTTCTCCTCCACCTTGGCTTCTTCCTGGAGTCCCATTTCCTAGATTCCACTGCTTTCCCCTCCCACAGCCTTTGAGCCCCTCCTGCAATTTCAAGTCAAGGTGCATTTAGCTGTGGGTTGAGCCCGCAAGAACTTCTCAGGAGCTGCATTCGATGCACCCCATGTCAGGTTGTCTCAACTTCGAGAAGATGAGGCTGTGCTGCCAAAAAGGATGCTAGCTTCATGATTGAAAAGACGTTTAACAAGCACAGAGAAGAATAAAGCTTTCCTAAAAGGGAGCACAGCATAAGTTTCCTCCTTTAACAGGCTCCTGCAGGTCTGGGAATAAGACAGGAGCTGTCCTATAGGGACCTTAACCACAGGTGTGGAAAACGTGTGGGGAACAACGGACTGAGCTTTGACAGACAGTAGTGTGGGGTAAATGCAGACACTGGAATAGCAAACATGACAAAATCAAGTACTCCACAGTATCCAGATAGGACAGAAAAAGAGAAATGCAGATCTGGGCTTAAGTCTGTAAAGAGGATATAATAAACCACTCAGTGGATGTGCCAGCAGTTGTGGAATGAAAATGAATGAGATGCAACACAAAGTATTTAAACATCCTCTTTCGGCCAAGTAATTCTGGAAGAAAACCACAGGTCATCTGTCACGACCCCCTTTACAGCACAGCCCTCTTGTGTGGAGCAGGGAGTTGCATCTGGTTTCTACTGAACAGCATCCAGCAACATGTATTTGACTGGAGCATCTTGCAGAAAATCATCCCTTGCTTTAAAGATGTGAAGAAATTACCACGTTCCAGAAGTTACCACATCCCTGGGATTTTGACTGAATGTCCGGTCACATTTTCTGCTGCAAATCTGGGCCTTAAGTCTTACTGGAATTTGTCTGACCTTAATTTCCAGCTGTTGGCTCTTTTGTTCCTTTCCCCATGTGATTGAAGAGCCTTTCGCACCTTGTATTTTCTTCCTGGGAAGGTACTTACACACTGCAATCAGTTAAATCTCAATCTTCTTTTTGATGAGCTAAACAGATCAAGATTTTTCAGTCTCTGGTTGCAAGGTTGTTTTTCTTCCAGCTCCACAGTCATTTTTGCAGCTCTTTTCTGCACTGTCTCCACTTGTTCAACATTCAACATCTCATTTTCCTGCCCTCATCTTCCTCCCCAGCCGTTTCGCTTATAATCCCCTTGAGATGTGGAAAATTAGTCTTTCTGAAGCATCGAGTGTCCGTGTATATATGTGTGTTTCCCCAGCCAGGACCGTCCTCCAAAAGATGACATAAATGAAATAAAATTACAATTGCTGGTATCAAGCAATCACCAATTTCCAAAAGCGTTGATCTTACTGATCACTTCGTGCTTACTTATCTATCCCTCTTACTGACACGGCATTCCTTAGCACTGCTGCAATACCTCTGGAGTTGGGAAAGACAGCATCTCCAATTTTAAGCACTTGCCCGAAGCTGCCTTGGAAGAGCACGACATCTTGAAGGGAGTATCTAGCAGTGGAGGCACAGCTGCTGATTTGTACAGCCCATCGCAAGTGCGTGTAGTACCCCTTCACAGAGCAACACAGAGGCTCTCGGAGGGCTGGGGCATGGGATTTGCCCCAAACTTGCTTTGCCTCAGTATCTCACAGCATTCCTCTCATGTTCCGTGCCTGGGCTCGTCTGCTAGACCCCTTTCTCCCCAACGGGCCCTCTCCCATGGCGTGTCCACAGTTTATCCCTTGACCTTGATAACAAAAACCAAGCAGCTTTGCAGGGTCAGCCTTTGCTCTGCACATTCCTCCTCTCGGCTCTGTCTAGGGAGTTGTGCTGTTTAGTATCATCTCGGGATGTTATTAATGTGTTGTTTACTTCTCCCTCCCTGTCATTAATAAAGATGTTAAACTAAACCAGCTCTAACATCGATCCCTGTGGCACCTTCTGGACACCTCCCTCCCCACGCGGTCGGTCCCCTGTAGTTTATCATGGCTCTGTGTTTACACACCTTAAGCCAATTTTCCGTCAGGTGTCTCAGCTTGTATCCACTCCAATTGGAATTCATTTGCCAGGTACGATTTTGCAAGGCACTGTATCAAATGCTTTATTAAAGGTGGCCTCTAGACACTTGCATTTTTCTTCTCTTAATACAAATGGCTCCATCTGAAGAGATAACACACAGGTTGGAAAAAACATTTAGAAGAAGATAGAGCCACGTTTCGTATACAGGCAGTGGTTATCAGTGTGGGTGTTTAAGTTCAGTGGTGTTAGGGAATGACAATTAAAATTGTCCATGCTCCTTGCAGCCGGGTGTTTGATTCTGGTCGCCTTTACCCCTGTGTAAATATTTTTGTTTTGCTTTGTCCAAAATGCATCTGCTATTTTTTAAGAACTTGCCACATCACCTATTTGATGGGGGAGGTTGCCAAAGTGCTCAGTGACACTCAGCACAGGTGTATTTCCTGGAAAATCCCAGTTTGCCAAAAAGCTGTGATTTGAGGTGACTGACGCCACTTGCAAATTTGGACCAGATCTGCCAAAGAAGGGCATGGGAGGGGATGTCTGTCCAGGGCAGTATTACATCCTATCTGTTTTCAATGTGAAATGTTTGATTTCCAGGTCGGAGCAACTATGCGGGCAGTGGGAGAAAGCAAGTGATGGACTTGCCATAGTCATAGACAAGCTTGAGGCATTGCTGTCTGTCTGTTTGCAGGGGCATGTAGTGATTGGACGAGGGGCAATGGTTTCAAACTAGAAGAGGGTAGATTTAGATTAGATATCAAGAAGAAATTCTTTACTGTGAGGATGCCCAGGTCGCCCAGGTTGCCCAGGGAAGCTGTGGATGCCCCATCCCTGGAGGTGTTCAAGGCCAGGCTGGATGGGGCTTTGAGCAGCATGGTCTGGTCGGAGGTGTCCCTGCCCATGGCAGGGGGTTGGAACTAGGTGATCTTTAAGGTATCTTCCAACTTAAACCATTCTATGATCCTATGTTTCCATGCCGTTTGCCTGGGAGCAGGGAGCCCTGGTTCCTCCTGCTGGAGACAGTCCCAGCTGGAAGGGCTGGCTCCCAGCCCACACCAACCCTCTCTGTGCTGCTGGGGGAGGCTGGCAGCTCTTGCAGCCTTCTGATCTGGGAGAGGGTTTCCAGACCCTGGTGACCTTCCCCCTGGTGCAGAGAGATGCTCTTCAGGGGATACAGGTTGCGGAGGGACTAGTGCCAGGACAAACCTTGATGTGTTGCAGGCAGGGTCTGCAGTCAATAAGCATCACAGCAGGTCAGAGAGGGATCACATTCCCGTTGCCCTACTTCATCTTTTCCTCCTTCTAGCAAGGCTCTCCATTACAAAATGTATAAGTCAGGCAGAACGGCCTATCTCCCCTCATTCGTGTGCGTGCGTGTGTGTGTGCAATCATTTTTCTCCTCTGTCAGAAGGCAAAGCCAGCTTGTGAAGAAACCATTAATCTGAGCCCATGCCTCATGCTCCTTTTCTGCTGTGCAGGACTCCGGAGGACGTGCTGGAACGAGCCATTCTGCTGTGCTAATGCCTCCTAATCTTCCCCTCTACCCTGATAGTCTCCAGCAAAATCTCACTGAGCTCTGGGGCTATACGTCTTCACGGCTGCTCACCAGGGGCATCATTAGGAAAGGGCTCTTAAATGGCTTGACATTCATGGCTTCCCAGAGGAATGGAGCCGCTGACAGATCTCTCCATTTGGAATATGAAATCTATTTGTTCAGATGCATAATGACCGATTTGTCTTCTCAGAGGAGCTGCTGCCGAGTCCTGGGACAGCTAGTTACGGTGCTACAGGCCGGCAGCTGCGTGCTGAAACCACAGCAGGGCCAGCCCTAAGTGACACTGATTAGAGAATGGGGTAAAAAAATGGCCCTAGGGGGGCAGAAGAAGGTGGGGAATTGCAGGTCCAGGGATGGAGAAGGTCTGGAGAAAAAGAGAGAGCCCCAACGCACCTGAGTGAGACACCATACTGGAGCTAGAGGGAATAAAAGGCAGCCGAGCAGGCCTGGAGGAGATGTTAGGTCATGGTGCTATTTCCCATAAGAAGCCTTGATCGTGGCCCCATTTTCTCATTTGCCAGCAGCCCCTGGGCACTCACCCTGCACCGCACCAATCCTGACAACAAGCGGCAATGGGCACTGCTAGTTCCTTTGCTGCTGATTAGAGCAACGTGGAGAGCAAGGTCGAACAGAAAATCTGCACAGTGCGCTGTCAGGGGGACAGTGCTTCAACATCTCAGGCTTCAGCAGGAAAGATGCAGGGGGTAGGCACCCCTGCCCTCCATGTTTCATCCCACCCAACACCCTGAGCAGCAGCAGCACAATGAAGGAGGTGCTGGGGACAAGGAAAGGGCAGAGAGCCCTGTTGGGAGAGCAGAGGAGAGATATAGGACCCCAGAAAGGATGGAGGAGGAAGAGAAGGTCATCATACGTGGGGTGATGTATAGTCAAGAGTAAAAGGGGGGACACATGAAGAGCAGATGTGAGAAAAGCTTCATCTGAAAGCGGGAAGATCTTTCTGAGCCCTGGAGAAGCAACCTGGAAATAGGGCTTATTCTTCAAGTGACCTCCATGGGGCCAGCATGCTGAC
This sequence comes from Chroicocephalus ridibundus, assembly GCF_963924245.1. NCBI lineage: Eukaryota > Metazoa > Chordata > Aves > Charadriiformes > Laridae > Chroicocephalus > Chroicocephalus ridibundus. The sequence goes on along the minus strand of NC_086316.1, from coordinate 76,344,465 downwards.
TGCCTTCTAGTGCCGGTGATGGGAGCTGCTGGCCACTTGCAGACTCTGTTTCCTGGGAGATAAGGGTATGAGATGCCCCGGGCATTGAAAGCCTCCTCCCAGCCTTCGCCGAAGGGCCCAGCCACATCATTGCAGGACCCCCATCCCCTGCCACCCTCCTGCCTCAGCCTCATAGAGGCACTGACCTCTCCCACCGAGACATGGGATTTTCATTCCAAGGGGAATCCCAACATTTCAGAGTCTGCTTGTTTTTCCCCAAAAGGGATGGAACAGTTGCCATTTCGAAATTTTCCACAGAGCGATAATTGAACAAACAAACAAACAAAATCAGAAACAACAGAAAATTTGGACTGAAGCAAAATGTTTTGATGCCGTGAGAAGGCCCGACGGAGCCGGACTTGTCTGGTGTAGGAAAATGCAGGCTGGGGGGGATATGGGAAGCTGATGGAAAATTATTCTCAGGCTTGTGCTCCCCTACAGCCCCTTGGCTTGGCATCATCAGGTCAAAAGAGAAAAAGGCATCTCAGGACAACATCGTACCTGCTACTTCAACGCCAAAGCATCTGTACTTGGTTTGCCTCCCACCTTCCACCACGGATGAATTCATTTTCAAAGCAGAAAACAGCTGAAGACGCCTGGGCTTGTCCCGCACTGATGGGAGGGCTTCCCAGGCACACAGTCGCTTGACTGCCACGAAGGCTCCCCAGCCCTGCTGCCTGAAAAATCAGAAAGACGTTAATAGAATCAGAAGAACAGGAGGAAAAAGTCACTCCTCTGCTCTTCTGTGATCCACCAACAGACCGGTTGGCTACGCTGACCTGCGGGGCTCTTTCAGGGAGCCCTTGGCAGTACTGATTAGGATTGTTTGCTTCTGTAATTACAAACAACACCACGGAAATGCCCGATGAGCTCAGGCCCACCTTTCATACTGGGATTTCTCTGTTTGCACTGAGTTATCAGTGTACCATGAATTTCTGGGCGTGGGAATGAGGGCAGATACCAGCTGGGCACCAAAGCCTGGGAGAGCTGCAGGGAACACTGGTCTCCCTGAAGTTCCCAGCAGACAAGCCTATGCCTGGCAACTGCCCTGGTCGTTATGGCTAGATGAAGGGTCTGGTAGGCATCTGCCAGGTGGCTTTCCTGTAGTGCACTGGGGCAGCACTGAGTGTGCAGCCGGGGTGGGTGTGGAGCTGGAGGTCCTGAACGTGCCTCCCGGCCTAGGGGAGGAGCCATGTGGTCTGGTTCAAAATCAAACCAGCCCGGAATATGTCACGTCCATCACTATCTCCATGGCCCCTCACACTCAGCCTGTTCCCCAGGCCGCAACATGGGCTTCTGCCTTGTTCGTTATCCTACCAGGCAGGTTAAGAGGAGGATGGTGGTGTTACTTCCCATGCAACACCCTTGCTGTCGTATTGCTGTGGAATGGATGATCAGAGGAGTGGAGCAAATGATCAGAGGCTGGAGCACCTCTGCTACGAGGACAGGCTGAGAGAGTTGGGGTTGTTCAGCCTGGAGAAGAGAAGGCTCCCGGGAGACCTTATAGCCCCTTCCAGTACCTAAAGGGGCCTACAGGAGAGAGGGGGAGGGACTCTATATCAGGGGGTGTAGGGATAGGACGAAGGGTAACAGTTTTAAACTGGAAGAGGGTAGATTTAGATTGGATATCAGGAAGAAATTCTTTACTGTGGGGCTGGTGAGGCACTGGAACAGGTTGCCCAGGGAAGTTGTGGATGCCCCATCCGTGGAGGTGTTGAAGGCCAGGCTGGATGGGGCTTTGAGCAGCCTGGTCTAGTGTGAGATGTCCCTGCCATGGCAGGGGGGTTGGAACTAGATGATCTTTAAGGTCCCTTCCAACCCGAACCATTCTGTAATTCTGTGAAACAGCCCAGGAACATGCAAGAAGATGCCATGTGGCAGCTCCAGTGGTGAGAAGGAAGAGGAGGGAGCAGACAGCAAAGCTCAGCCAGGGCACCCCAAATTCCTGTATCAGTTGCAAAGAGCTCTCAGGTGGGAGGGCTGTCGGGATGCAGGGGTGCAGCCAGAAAACAGCCTGAGTGCTTGATTTTGGCAAGAGGGAAGGGAACAGGAGTTCTGCTCCAGCCAGAACCAAACTCTGACTCACGGCCACATCCATTCCAAGCCAAGCCATGGTGACTGTGATGCAGCTTAGCCTGGCCTGTGTGGGCAGAGCTCTGCGTGAAATCCCCTTGCGATGGGGATTTGTCCCATGCTCCTTTCATCGCAGGCTGAAGGCACCGGTGCCAATGTTCACCAAGGCTCAGCTGATCCATGGAAACTTGGTGCTCTGCAATCAGCCGCCTGCAAGTCTGAGTCCCCAGACAGAGTTTGGTCCAGGATTCATCTGGGGCCCAGATAACTGGGAGAGACATGAAAGTGGCCTTCTCAAACTGTACAGACAAGCATCACTCCCGATACAGCGGCAGAAACACCAGGGCCCCTGGGACTGGAGCAGCCTCTGCCCATGTGGATGGACGGGGATGCAGCCCTGTGGTGCATCTTAGAGCTGATGGAGTGACAAGCACAGTCTTCAGAGGAGGGAGTTCTCCAAGGAGTGGCTGTTCTCCAAGGAGTGGTGCCTTAGCTCCCTGCTGGTGTAAAAGCCTGGGCGTCCCAACAGGGAGGCTGCCTCCTCTGCCAGCAACCCACAGCAAAAGCAAAGTGACCCAGCACCCTCCTTCTCGCCAAAACAAAACAAACCTGACCAAAACATAGTCTGCCTTAGCAGGCTTTTTGTTGTTGCAGGAGGGTGAGAAAACAAACAGCATGTTGGGCAGATGTTACCTAATGGACTGGAAGGTGCCCAGGGTGCAGCATCCGGCTGGAGCCCCACCAGAAGCTCTGTGCAAAGTGCGACAAACCCCGGGCGCGGGCATTTAGTGGGCAGGCTGTGAAATGCAACTTCTAGGCATTTCAAAACCTAGTGATCCTGCTATGCCTTACATGCAACGTCTCCACGCCTCATTGTAAGAGGAATTTATTTCCTCCCTAGCCGTCCCTTGCAGGGCACTAAGAAGTTACAATCTCAGCCTGGCTGGTGTCAAAGTGCATTCTGGGGCAGTTTACTTGGGGAGGGAGGTTTGGGGGTTGTGTTGTTATTATTTTTTTTTTTCTCCCTGCAGCTTTGCTTCCCAACAGCGCAACCACTGTGTCTTTTTGGCAAGCTGTGACCTGAGCCCTTGTTTCAGAGGTGAGCGCAGCCATCCATGGGGCTTGTCTTCCTTCATGGCACCCCTGCAGGACATGGTCTGGCTTTGCTGCAAGGGCTCTGCTGCCCTCCCATCTCCATCCCGGCCTGCTGGATGGCTTCAGGACACGGATGGCATTCCCACCCCGAGCTGTCTTGCCTCTCTCAAAGGTGAGTATTTTGAGGCAGATGTTATTTTTTGTGCTTGGAGCTTGGGAAATTTGCACTGGGTCCTCTATGTAACTGCAAGAAGAGAAATGAGAATAAACAGATGCCTGTGGCTGTACTGTTCGGAGTCCTGTTACACGGCTCTGGGGTCTTTCCCTGTGACCAATGTCACTCCAGTCTTCAAAAAAGGCAAGAAGGATGAGCCGGGGAACTACAGGCCGGTCAGCCTCACCTCCATCCCTGGAAAGATGATGGAACAGCTCGTTCTGGGCGTCATCTCAAGGCATGTGGAGGAAAAGAAAGCTATCAGAAGTACTCAACATGAATTCACCAAGGGGAAATCATGTCAGACTAATCTGATAGCCTTCTAGGATGGCATGACTGGATGGATAGATGAGGGGAGGGCAGTAGATGTGGTCTACCTTGACTTAAGCAAGGCGCTTGACACGGTCTCCAACAGCATCCTCATAGAGAAGCTTAGGAAGAGTGGGCTTGATGAATGGACAGTAAGGTGGATAGATAACTGGTTGAAAGACAGAGCTCAGAGGGTGGTGATTAGGGGCACAGAGTCTAGTTGGAGGCCAGTGACTAGTGGTGTTCCCCAGGGGTCAGTACTGGGTCCAGTCCTCTTCAATATATTCATCAATGACCTGGACGAGGGGATAGAGTGCACCCTCAGCAAGTTTGCTGATGACACAAAGCTGGGGGGGGGGTGGCTGACACACCGGAAGGCTGTGCCGCCATACAGAGAGACCTGGACAGGCTGGAGAGTTGGGCAAAGAGGAACCTTATGAAATTCAATAAGGGCAAGTGTAGGGTACTGCACCTGGGGAGGAATAACCCCATGCACCAGTAGAGGTTGGGTGCTGACCTGCTGGAGAGCAGCTCTGTGGAAAGAGACCTGGGAGTCCTGGTGGACAACAGGTTGGCCATGAGCCAGCAATGTGCCCTTGTGGCCAAGAAGGCCCATAGCATCCTGGGGTGCATCAAGAAGAGTGTGGCCAGCAGGTCGAGGGAGGTCATCCTCCCCCTCTACTCTGCCCTGGTGAGGCCACAGCTGGAGTACTGTGTCCAGTTCTGGGCTCCCCTGTTCAAGAAGGACAGGGAACTGCTGGAGGGGGTGCAGCAGAGAGCTACCAAGATGATTAGGGGACTGGAACACCTCTCTTATGAAGAAAGGCTGAGGGACTTGGGTCTCTTCAGTCTGGAAAAAAGACAACTGAGGGGGGATCTTATCAACACTTATAAATACTTAAAGGGTGGGGGTCAGGAGGATGGGGCCAGGCTCTTTTCAGTGGTGCCCGGGGACAGGACAAGAGGTAACAGACACAAACTTGAGCATAGGAAGTTCCACCTAAACATGAGGAGGAACTTCTTTACTCTGAGGGTGGCAGAGCCCTGGCACAGGCTGCCCAGAGAGGTGGTGGAGTCTCCAACTCTGGAGACATTCCAAACCCGCCTGGACGCGTTCCTGTGCAACCTGCTCTGGGTGACCCTGCTCTGGCAGGTGGTTGGACTAGATGATCTCCAGAGGTTCCTTCCAACCCTATGATTCTGTGATTCTATGATGGGGAGGGACTCTTTATCAGGGAGTGTTATGATAGGACACGGGGTAACAGCCTTAAGTTGAGAGAGGGGAGATTTAGATTGGATATCAGGAAGAAATTCTTTACTGTGAAGGTGGTGAGGCACTGGAACAGGTTGCCCAGGGAAGCTGTGGATGCCCCATCCCTGGAAGTGTTGAAGGCCAGGCTGGATGGGGCTTTGAGCAACCTGGTCTATGGGAGGTGTCCCTGCCCATGGCAGGGGGTTGGAACAAGATGATCTTTAAGGTCCCTTCCAACCCGAACCATTCTGTGATTCTGTGATTCTGTGACTGCCTCTGCCCAGCCATGTCCCTGCTGGAGGCATATCACCCCTGACCAGACACAGAGATTACTGAGCATCCCCAGCTCCTCCGGAGTTCCTCTGTGTCACTGCCACCAGGCTGATGAGGACAGGTCCCACCAGTCTTGTTCTGCTGCTCACACTGGAGTCTCGAGGGCATCCCCTGGCTGGGAGAGGGTCAGTTTCTTCATCCTTACCAAGGGGCAGCTGTAAAGGGTTATGATGTACCAGGAGCAGACCACAGCCAAAAGCCTGATGGGATCTGCTATGTCCTTATGTGCTGGGGGTCTGCATTGCCCCCTAACTGTGTCCCACAGGACTGGTCCCAGCTGAGGGGCAGGGTGGCTGTGGGGGCTGAGATGGGATGCCTGGTGGATGTGAAGGACTCCTGACCACCCATGCCTCAGATTTCTCCACAAGCAGATGGGGCAAAGGCACACTGCAATGTCCTCACTGACCCTTGGCTATAAAATTGTCACAGTCTTGTTTTGTCCCTCAAACCCATAAAAAGCAGCTGCCATGGTGGTACAGACACCCTGCTATCACTTGTTTTTTGTCTCCCTCTCCCTGTCACCATCCATCAGGACACTTACAGGTGCTTAGGAGCATCAGCACCCCAGAGCGACCTTGGAGGGTCTGGCCCTGCTCCCACAGAGGTACAGCGTGTCTTACAGACCTCACTCCACGTTGCACATTTGACCCAGCAACATTTACTGCTCAAGGAGCAGAGCCAAGCTGCCATATAAATGCCTGGCTCCTTTACTGCTGGTTTCTAGCAATGAAAGAGTGTTGTAAACTTTATGCAAACTCCCAGGTGACAGCTGCAGAGTGGAGGAATATATTTGCTATATTTTTTATTTCCCCTCTTTGATTTCGGATTTTGTTTCCCCTTTAACCGTGGTGCAAGGGGCATCTGCATGAAGACTGCCTCTTTTTTTAACTTTGCTGCCCTTTGGCAGCTTCTGTTGCCCTTCTCCACCTGAGCTCCCTGCGCGGGGTGATTGTTCACCAGGAAGACAGTCACGGTACCATGGGGAAGAGTCTGATGGAGGACCTGTGTGACTGAAGTGAGCCGGGCATCTGCTGCCTGCCAGACACCGTGCCCAGCTCTGATCCCTTTCAGGGACAGGGGAGGCTGTGTAAAACACAGGTTTTCCCTCAGGTTGTAAATGCAGAAGTGCCGCATGCTTGTTACAGGATGGTGACACAGGGGCCAAAAGCCCTTTTTTTTCATTTAGTTGCTCAACATGATTGAAGTCTAAAGAGAGATCACAACTAATTGTCCTCATCCAGGTGCTCCTCAAGCACCCTTGTCAGCTCCCCCAGCTGCTGCAAGGCTGACGATGGATACGTGTGATGCATGGACATGCAAGGCAACCGTCAGCTGAAGACACCTGTATTTTAAGGCATCACTTCAGGCACCCCCCAGAACAGGAGGGCTTGGATGCCCACAGCTGCCCAGACCCAACAGGACCCTTTGGCATGAAGGTTATCTGCAGTCCAAATGCCAGTATCTCCATGCAGAGCAACCTCCACAAGCTTTGGGGGAACAGTTAAGTGAAGGTGGCTGCTTTTCACCTCAGGAAAGAAATATCAGAGCACGACTTGCCCTTCTGCTTCCCCCATGGGCAACAGGAGATCACTCAGACTGAGCCAGGAGCACGTGTAAGGAAGCTCTCGTGTAATTTTTGTGTTGGTTTTGGTGCTTCCCTTACAGTGCTCTTTGATATCTCACCTGCTTTTGTTCTCCAGGTTCCACGTGCTGTCGGGGCTCCTTTTGTTCACTCTGTGCTTGTTCTCCTCCTCCCTCTCTGGACTTACCATGCCAAATGGATTTTGACTGCCTTTACCCGGAGATCAAGCGTTGCTCTCTCTCATTAGATGCAGTATTTGTTGTACCAGGACTCGAATGACCCCAGAACAGAGAACTACGGAAGAATCCCTTTAACTGCTATGCAGAAGACAAATATTTGCTGGTACTGAACACTTTGGATGATGTTATAGGGAAGATTTCTGCACACATCAGACGTGCAGCAAATCTGATACGCCTTTTCACCAAGTCACAAGTATCCTGACACCTCCTCTGTCAGAAAAGCTGGAAAACGACAGTTTTATTTCACAGGGAACATATGTTTGTTAAAAGTCTTCCTTTTTTTCTCTCTCTCTTTTTTTTTTTTTTCCTTCTCCTGAATTGGAATGAAATCAAGGTTCTTAATTTTATTTTTAATGTATTTATAGGTTGTGGGAAATGAAATGGAAAGAGCAGTGCTCGAGACTGGCCAACGGCCAGCGACCACTTCTTGGTACAGGAGAGCTGAAATGAGTCTCAACCAGGCTGATTCCTCCTTGCCCACCCTGAGTGCTCTGACTTCTGTGCTGTTGGCTGCTTTGCATCTCTTTGACTTTCATTAAAACTCTAATCAAGGACCTGTTGAATTTACCCATCAAGATTTTAATCAAAATTGGTGCATTACCATTGCATGTTTTGGTTTCAAAACTTCCTCCCCCCCCAAAAAAAAAAAAAAAAAAAAAAGATGGACAATATCCTCTGCAAGTAAAAAGAGAATTAATGACCATTTCAAGCTGAGAAACAGAAATGGAAGAGGCATTTTAAGTGGATTTTCCCTTCTTCCAAATCTTGTCAGGAAACAGCAAGTGGCGAAATCAAGTTAGCGTTCTTTTCCAACTGCAGAGAGTGTATTCTGAGCAAGCTGAGCTCTGAGCTGTGAGTGAAGGATCAAAGTCCTTTTCTAAAGCATTGCATCCTGCAAACCAGCATTTCTGTGCGTAACCACAGAGAGAGAGAGAACCGGAGCATGGATGCTTTCCAGGCTCCAGTTAGCCACCCAGCAGGGGACCAGGTTTTTCAAAGGAGTGGCAACAGGCTGTGTGTATGTCGAGAGCTGAGCAGAGTTTTTTTTCCACAGAATATCTGGCCCAGGCTGTGGATGCTGAAGGCAGGGAAAGCCGTATTCCACAGCCGGGAGCAGGTGGGATGGGGAGATCCCTCCTCGCAGCTGGCGTCTTCCAGGGCTGCACTCCGTTTCGGGATGCTCATTTTTTAAGGCTAACGAGACATGCTGATTCCACAGTTGGGAATTTCTTCTGCAATAATAATTATCATCCTTTGCCCTTCTCTACCTGCTTCTAATCTGAGGCTTCTGTGCCTCCATCCAGTAATAGATCTTGTCTCGCCAACCCTTCAGCAGGCAGACAGATGACGTCCATTTCATAGACAAGGGAAAAAAAGCCTGGGCAAAATCAAGGTTTTAAAATCAAGAAAGCTTGTGTTTCTTCCACTCACTGCCATCTTTCCCATGTCCTTCCCATGACAGATTGGGGTCTCTTGGGGATAGATGCTGTTCCCTCCGATTTGCTTATGGTGACATGGGACTTGGCTGATGCACACCGGGCTGATTTCTCTTTGCCATGCAGCTTTCTGAGTTTCATAGCAGGCTTTCAGCCATCTGGCCATCAGGCTGAGCCTTCCAACTGGGAAATAATCCCCTCGGTCTCAGGAAAGGCTGTGCTGCATGCGAGGTCCTGGGGTGCCCATGCTGCTGCTTGCCAAGGATGCAGCCTGGTGCTCTGCCCCACGGACTCACTTTCAGCCGGTCCTCAGGCTGGCCTAGAAAAAAGAAAGGTCTAGAAAAAGAAAGGGGAGAAATGCTCTGCTCCAGACCCAGAAACCCTGCCAGAAAAAAAAAAGAAACAAATAAACGGATGAGGCACAGTGTCTGAGGGCATTGAAAGAGCTTTACTGCAGCGCGTCGGGGCACGTCCCAGGCAGAGCAAGCGAGGAACAACTCTGCTGCCGCCAGCCCCGTGCTTGGAAACGAGCGGTGCCAGGGGAACCGAGCCCTCCTCACCCAGGGCTCCCTCCTCTCCCTCCAGCCAACCAGGAAAGGGGATTGTTTTGCTGTCCTCTTCCCCAGCACGGTTCCTCTCATTCCACGTCTCACACAGACGTCCAGGTGTGACTATCATCCCAGGGGTTTCAGGGGACCACACTGTGTCACTTGGTCACCCTGCTTTCTCCATGCAGCAGCAAGGATGTGGAGACGAGGCTAGCGGGCAGGTATTTATTCTTCCAGGTACAATGCACCTCGTGATACCTCCCAAAAGCACTGACTATTAGTGATCTCATGCCTGGCATCTTCCCATTTCAAGTGCTTGCTGGGCAAAGGGTTTAAACAGGGTTTATAAGTTTCTGGTTGGCATCCCTAGTTACTGGGTTGGCATCTTTAATAGCATACTGCAGCCAAAATAAGATTTTTTGAATACAATAAAGCTCTAAAAATAAATACTCTTAAATAAAATATTTAAAAAATAAGATAGGCCTCAAATACAGATACCGCAGTCTCCCTCTTAGACTCAACCGTGCTTAATTTTCTGGGCAGCAAGAGGTTTCAGGAGGTCTTTGCCAGGACCCTGCTGTTACCAACGTTACAGGATTAGCGCTCTCAAGGCTCCAAACCTTGCTCCATACATCACATGGTGCCTAAGCCAAGAGCACCGAGAGTCAGAGAGGAGAAAATGCAGCTTGATTTACCATCTATCAACTCTCTGATGCCTCTCTTAAAGCTACAACCTGCCCTTTCGCATTAAACAGACAAAACTGTGACCATAATGGGTAACTTCTTTCCCCATCCAGCTGCCTGGGAGCTTGTAATGACACTGTGAAGCGTCTCTTGCTCTGCAAATTCTCCTTTAAAGATACATTAGGGTCATTCTCTTTTATGGAAAGGAACAGAGAGGGGAGGAGGGAATGATCCTGAGGGAGAGAGATAAATAATCTTCAAAGAGAACAATTAACAATCAATTGCAGCGCCGCTCTAGAGCAGAGATAGACGCATATTTCTGGCTTTTATTTCTGACTAATGAGAGAAAGCCTGGCATCCCCTCTCCCCAGCCCTGAGAAACTGGTCTCCTGATTATGTCACAACTGATCTGCAATTGTTCTCTCTGAAGACTATTTATCTCTTCTCTTCATGATTGCCTGCTCTGAGACCTTAATAAACTGGATCCAGCCAGCAGCAGTGCTTGCTAATTTCCCCTTGAAGAGGATTTGAGTTTTTGTCAAGCTCTTAGGGCATCCGTTTGCTTACTCTCTGTTGCTTTTTAAAGGGCTGTGTTTAAAGCATCATTTTCCAACACTGTAGCATCAAGGTTGCTGGTAGTTACGTGTTGACATTGGTTGAAATCAGCAGTAGGGCTCAGCATTGACCTCTGCAAATCAGTTTTGCAGGGTCCCGATATTATACGCGGTGGAGAACACCTTGCTCTTCTCCCCAGGTTTCAGCAAAGAGAGAGTTGGGGCAGGATTGCCAGCAGCTTGGGAAAGCCCTCGGCTGAGCCAGCTGGAGCCCAGACAAAGCTGCAGGTTTACTGTAAAGCAGTGGATTTTGGGGTGGTAAAGGAAGGCAGTGCATCAACTGATGCAGAAAAGATGCTCAGAGCCAAACTCATGGCACAGCTCTTTTCCAGGAGACTGTGGGTCTTGCTTCAGGGACTCACAGGGGACGGAGTCACTCCACCCGCTGGGGTTTGCAGCCCTGCCTTTCAAAGGCGGCTGGCTCTGGCGTCCTGGGGCTTGCTGTACCTGTAGCATCCCCGTGGGCTCTCCCAGGACATCAGGCAAACTGAGTGCCAGTTCCGCAAGAGATCTCTCTAGCCACCACCCTGCAAAGTACTTTCTCTGCTGAATTCAAGCTGTTGCATAGATATGCAGTGAGGCATCCCTTCCCTAGCAGAGCCATTCTCTTACAGGGGGAGGAGGGGGAAATGGATGGCTCCCATTTTTGTGGGCAGCACAGAGGTGTCGATGAACTTGTTTATTGCTCTGCAAGTGGGGATTAAAGATTTTTTCCCTTGTTCCCTTCCCATTCTCAAGGCAATCCTTTCTGAGTGTGTGCTTGTATGCGTCTGTGTGAGCGTCTCTGTTACTGCCTGCAAGCACTCAAGGGCCTATCTTGCATTAATGCAGTCAGATAAGGAGGTCTCCTTGGGGAATCATTCCCCACTGTTTTTATTTTAATATGACAAATATTGCGTGCTTGAGTGGTAAATGAGATGGTGTTATTTCTCCAACTTCCTTTACGTTCTTGTCCTAATCTTCCCTCCTATTTCAAGCTGTTGCTACAAACTCTCTCTACTCCCCTTTCTCTGTGACTCTCATCATTCAGATGTTTAGGCTAAGTTTCTCCGTGGGGTCTGATGGCATCAGCTTCATAAACCTTCCTGCTCTTCTGTTCCTTAGGAGAAAGGCCATGGGAAGGAGTGTTACCAAAGGCCATGCTATCCCCAGGGCCGTATACTGTTGCCTGCTTTGTGATCTGACCATTTCCTCTTGGTTGGAGTGATGAAAGCTACACTCCTAAAAACCTGCATAAATATTTCAGCCGAAAAAGAAAAAAAAAAAAAAAGAAAAAAAATCACAATGAGAACGGAGAGCCAACCACAACGCCAGCTCTGCTGGAAACAGCAAACCGGGACGTGGGCGCTCTAAAGGTCACCCTGAGCCAGAGAAAGCCTCAACTGAATTCAAAATACTTCCTCTCCTTACTGGCAGCAGCAAAGGCATTTGCAGATAGGGTCTACATTTCACTGTCATTAATGCTGTTTCCCTTTTGCGTGTGCCAGGATCAGTCCCCAGCTTGCACGGGGATGGGTGTTCTCCCCGGGTTTGGGTTGCCCCAGCCTGGTGTGGCTGGATGGGAATAAAGTTGTACTTTCTCAGATCCATGGTAGATGGACCCCAGCTAGACCTGGTATCAGGATCCCAGCTGGCCTCATCCTCTGCAAAACCAGCCATGCCAGGAAGCTGCTGTTAGGAATTCAACAACTCACTACGTTGCCCTGCTCGGGTGAGGACATGTCCCCCCATCAGCTCACTACAAAATCCTGCACAGGTGGCAAGGCCACACAGCTCCTTTGGGCACCTGTGTGGTTCCAGGGCTGTGAGGAATACGTGGCTGCCTCCCGCTTGCCGGTATTTGGAGGGCAGGCTTGAGCACAGGGTATCCGAGGGAAAAATCATCCAGGGCTGCCTTGAAATGTGGTGGTATTATTAGTGGGACTGCAGCGACCTGTGAATAGCAAACCCCTTGATTTAGAATTAAGTTGACATTTTATTCCAAACCTCTACCATGTTATCATTAAGGAAAAGTGCTGCTCACGCAGCCCTGACTGGTGCTCAGAAAATTGGCAGGAGTGGAAGGTAGTTCTCACCAGCCGTGAGCTGCAAGGTGGATGTGAAAAGCCAAGCTGTTAACTGTAAGAGCCAGCTGATCTTCCAAATGCATGGCCACAACCGCAGCCTGCTTTGAAATGCACAAGAAGCCGGGCAATGGTATCACCTGTGATAAACACAGCGTGAAGCCACCGGTCAGGTTTGGACCTGTGCAGTCTCACCCCTTTGCCCAGAGATGCATCCTTGACTTTCGCCCACCTCAGACAGACTTTCATCCTGCTCCAGGACATCTCTGCCCAGCTGGCTGGTGACCACATTGAGGTGGGAAGCAGTAGATGCTTCAGATAGAACATATACATTTCATAGAATCACAGAATCATAGAATGGTTCAGGTTGGAAGGGACCTTAAAGCCCATCCAGTTCTAACCCCCTGCCCTGGGCAGGGACACCTCCCACTAGACCAGGCTGCTCAAAGCCCCATCCAGCCTGGCCTTAAACACCTCCAGGGATGGAAGTGCTAAGTTGCTAAGGGATTCCCCAGAAACTCATGTCAATCTTGGTGGTGCAGAGAATAAGCCATTTTATTAAGGTTGAGACTGAAAAATTAAGCCTGAGGCATGGTACCAGACCTGCCAGCTTACAATTTTCTCCTCCTGGTTCTAACAGACCTCACACCTACCTGTCTCAGGCACAGGCCCACTGGACTGGAGAGACACCCTGGTTTTGGCAATGTCCCCTGCTCTAGGCACCAACGCTGCAATTCCAGCTTGTAAGTGTTGAAACATGATCTGTCATCACAGGGTTCCCTTCTCATCTGTGACGAGAAATAAATTTATGTCCTGTGATCAACCTCACCCTACAGCAGGGAGCTCAAGCAAGACTTGCCTTCTGTGCCTAGAAAAGGGAGGTGTAGGCATCTGGCTCTGGCTTAAAGACCTCATTTTTCCATTGTATAACTCTAGGGAGGTGGTACCTGCCCTTGCTTTGCTGACCCCTAGCAACTCCTGGCTGCCTGGCCAGCATGTGAAGACACTCCTGTCTTGATGCTGAGCTGGAATTGCCCCTGTGAGCGTCACCCCTGTGGCCAGCCAAGTGGCTCATATATTAAAACCTCTCGTCGGCTTTCCACCAAATGACAATGGTGAGCAGGAGGGCACCAGGCCTCTGGGGAGAAGAGTTCTCCTAAACCCTCAGCTGCTCCAGGATTTCCATGAGCGGCTGATCCAGCCCAATGTGTTTGCCTGGATGGGGAACTTTGAGGACGAGTCTTGCTCAGGAGGGAGGTGATGTCTTGCACTGACTCACTCCCGCCGCACGTCTCTGTCAGATGGGGTGATCTGCCCAAGGAAAGCAGAGGGATGGAGAACAGTTCGCTCCTCAGCGGGTGGCGCTCATTACATGGAGCAAGCGCCTGGAAACACCAGGGCTGTACAGCCTTGCTCACTAATGGGGAGGTCTGGCCTGAAGACTGCAAAACGTGTTATTTTTGCAACTTCCATCCCTGCAACTATGTGGAGTATAACGGTGAAGATTATCTTGACAGCTCTCTTACCTTATTCTCTTATTACAGCTCATCCAGCAAGGACTGGGGGGGGGGGGTAGTGAAGCAATTTTAGGAAGCTGTGCATTTTTTATGGTTATGTCTTATGATGTGTTAATTTGCCAAATCAAATATATGTCTCAGCACTTCCACCTTTACCTCCTGCATGCCTGCAAAATAAATAGTCATATTAATCATACTTTGCTGCTCTCTCTGGGGATTAGAAAGCAATTTGCAAAGATCGGTTAGGCCAGCCATGGCCACCGTGCAGCTGGGGAAGCTGAGGCAGGGGGAAAGCAGAGCAGCTTGCTTGGGGGCAGGCGAGAAGTGGATGGTTTCGTTCAGTTCCCTCAGGTCACTGTCCCCTACAGGGAGGTGAAGTGGAGGAAGGGCAGCACGAAGAGGACCCACCCAAGGGTTTTGAATTGGGTCTCGCTGGTTGGCATAGCCCAGCGTGGGGTGGTGGAGGGAGAATCGTCAAGGGGCACCAGAGAAGTGAAAGGGAGCAGCAATGACAGAAAACCACCCCCCGTAAATCCAAACAGAAGCAGAAAACGAGGTAATTGTTCAGCTGCAGCCAGCTGAGGCTGAAGCCAAGTGGCAGCTGGGTATTGAGAAAAGGGGCTCTAATGCTTTGGTAGGGAGTCTGTTCTGCTTCCCTCTTCCCTCTCCTCCTACCTGCCTCTTAAAATAATCTTTCCTTCCCTTGCAGCCCTGACTGTGCCTGCTTTTCCTCTTTCTTAATCTTTGATGACTTCATTTGCACTGGTTCCCTGTCTGCTTACACCTGCCATCAGCTCTGAGCCTCTCTCTGCTGGAGCAAGCTGTGACCCATGGGCTCCAGCATGGTAGAATATGTTGTTAATAAAAATAATGTCATCCAGCAGCACTGCAAGACAGGAAAAAAATAATTTGCTGTCCACTCCTCCCATTAGTGGAGATGTTCCTGGGGATCTGCAATGAAAGGAGCCACTAAGTCCCTGCTGATCCGAGGTGTCCGTGCTCCTGGCCAAACTTCCCAGGAAGAACTCAGTGTTGCCCACTGCAGCCCACATTTTTGGAAGCATATGGGTGGTGGGACTCAGTAAGATGTGAGCAGTGCAACACTGAAGGCAATCTCCAAGCGTTTGAAACCCAGAAAACAGGACCTGGAGAAAGTACCTCTCTGGGTGGGCTGCTTTAGCACCAGCATATTGTTGCATATCCAAGCTGCAGACAGAAAATTCATGGGTCCAAAAAATCCCAACAGTCCTGAAAGTAAGAGGAGGTGCTAGGTGCTAGAGGGAGGCTAAGAAATGTTTGGATGGTGTCACATGCCTCATCACCTCTCCTGCAAAGGACCGTGTCCATCCATGACCTTGGCCCCTCTGCAAACATCACAGGTGCATCCTTCCCTGGAGGCATCTCGCTGGGTTGCCTGGTGGAGAAAGGACTGTGCCAGGGTGCAGCTGGGAGGGGACATTTTTGCAGGACACCTCACCCCTACTCCAGGACCCTCCCAGGTATGAATGACTGTAAATCCGAAATCAGTTCTCCCAGTGACATTGGTATATGAAGTGCCAAAGCTGTGCTGCCAGGGAGGAGATCCAGGAGAGACTTAGCTGACTGGGAGAGGAGATCAGAACGAAAAGAGTGATTCTGGTACTCTCCACAGGAGACCTAACTTGCTTGCCCTGAGGTCAAGAGACACAAACTGTGCCAAGCATGGAGCCAAGTCCCTCAGCTACAGCTGAAATGCCACATTTCTTATTCAGGCATCAAGGGACGTTGGTTGCTCTCCAGAGACCCAGCTCTGGCCACACCAACAGGCCATTGCAGCTCTTGGAGAGGTGTCTGCAGATTTACGCTGAGGACCCAGTGATCTGCCACACCCCTGAGATGATGCTTTAGGTTTCCATAATGAACACATTGATGGATCACCACCAGCAAAATCTGACAAAAGACCCTTCTTTGTACTGCAGGGGAGACATAGGATGGTGAGCGTGGTTTACCTCCTGGCTTCTGATGACTGAGCCAAGAACTGAAACTACACAGTGTGGAATTGATGTGCTTTATTAGTCCTTTGAGGCACGGCCCTTCCCATGTCCGGCAGCTGCATTGGAGATGGGTCACGTTTTTTCTGGGCATCCTATGGTGTCTTCTATGGTGAATGACACCTTCTCTTGCCCTCTGGCCAAGGTGTTGGCAGGCCACCCTGTTTCCAACACCCCTCTGGTGTCCCTCCCATGCACACGCTGGCAGCCCCGTCTCAGTCTCCTAAGGCTGTTCCCAGCGTAAAGGACAGGATATAACTGCAATAACCTGACAAGTCACTTACCCTTACAGCATGGCTCTGTTCCCAGCTTCTTTCCTATTATGTCCTTAGTCTCAAATAATTTGCATTAAGGTCATGGGATGAGACCGCGTAGGATTGGAGGCTCCCATGTCTTCCAGCAGTTTGTGTAAAAAATAAGTGTCTAAGGCAGGCGAGGACTCCGCTGGGTGCTTCACGTTCAGGGAAGGAGAGGGGCCAGCCGCCTGCACCATGAGGGGCAGGAAATGCTGGAGATGCCTGCTTCCCTGCCTGCGCTTGAAATTGCAGTCGGTCACCAGCTCTGTCATGCAGCAGTTTTAGGAGGGAGGGTGGCACCCTGCAGCACCCCATCCCCTGCATGCCCAGGGAAGCAAAGCAGGTTTTGTGCAAATGTGCTCCCTTGGAGGAGGCGGTGGCCTGAGACCAGCTCGATGCCGATGCGGCTCATGCAGAGACTGTCATCTGAATGACTTGTCGGGGGAGCAGCGCGGCTGAGGATGGAAGGTGTCACAGGAATTAAAATGACTGTCTCCAGATTATTTGCGAGCCAAGGATGGAGGCATCCATCAGCAAGTCTCTCTCTGTAGAGTACAGTTCTCCAACTGCTCTGCATTTTCTGCTGTAATGCGTACACAAGGGGAGGGATGGCCTCTAGTGCCCTTGGGGACACCCCCAAAGACACGAAACCGCTTCCCAGGGCTGACAGATACAATAGAGGACCTAGCCCCTTGCACCCTTACGAAGGCCAGATGGGATCTCCTGGACATCTCTTCAGGGGCTGGAAACCTCCACGAAGTACATGAACTGCTCCTCAAGGTCACAGAGTGGAAAAGCAGCTGGAGTGGGTTCACATTCTGTTGTTGGTTTTTTTTTAAACAAAATAGACCTTTTCCTAAGGAATTACATCCTAGATACTGTTTTCAGGAATTTTGCCAGGAAAGAGAAGATGCCTTTCATTTCAGGAACCTTTTCTTAATGCTCCAAACTGACATGTACACTGACAGCAAAAACATCCTGAACCCCCTCCTACATTTTTATTTTTTGCACATAAGAAAATTTGCATATGTTAGCATATGTATTTGATATATAATATATATATCCTCTGAAAAGTAATTAGTATTTTTTCAACCAGCTGCAGTGATCACATGTTCCTGGGCTCCGTGCTGGCATAATTGGATGAAACTCTGTTGTACGTGTTATGCTGCCGTTTTGAAAAACCGATCCAATGTTCCCATCTGGCCTTAAGATTTCAGAATTTCTGTCAGTGCTCTAAAGCAGCGCTACCACGGCCAAAAGGTCAGTACAGTGTGGGAGGCTGCAAGGACTGAGCCCGGGTGTTAAAGGTCACGTGCGAAAAAAAAAAACATCAGAATTTCTGCTCACTCCTGAAATCAGGAGATCGGGGGGAGAAAGGAGTTTTGAAAGCCCCAGTCCCTGACAGCACAGCTGAAGAGTTGGGGGTATGGCTTAAATCATCTTGCTGCTGCTTGTTTTCTGTTACCATATCATGCAGCTAAACCTGGAAAGCCGCTCCTGACAGCGATACGCCATGGAAGAAATGGTTTCTTCTGAGGACTCTGTGAAGTCTTTCTCAGGATAAAGAGCAAGACTCATGCAACTTGTTAAAGAAGATGCAGTACAGCAGGAAAACTGTTGAAAGGAGAACTCTCTGTATCGCTGGTGACACAAACTAGCTGCTTAAAACTGGCTGCCAAAACCCTCCTGCTGTGTTTGGGTGAAAGTGCTCCTCATCCCCCACCCTGGATGGAATTTGTCACTGGGGAAGGAGCAGGAGGCAAAAAGCAAGAATTATTTACAGTTTTTCCAGTGCAGCAACTGGAATGTTTTTTTGGCTTTTGTTTTTGTTTCTATCACCAAATTTAAAATGCTTTAAACCTTGTGAAGAATTTGGGTGGAGAGGAGTTTAAGAAGTAAGAAAGGAGAAGGTTTGCTTTCAAGTCCCTGCTATGCCAGGAGTTTGTTTGATGCCCGCGAGCAAAGCTCATGGGGTTTGAGGAGGGATAGGTTCCCCATCTATGAAAGCAGGTCAGTTGCACTTGTCCACCTTGCAGGGGCATCGCAGGGATAAATGCTGACAAGTGCTGAGATGCCGTAGCAATCACACGTACACTTGAATTGGATGGCTTCTGTGTTGCCCAGAGGCAGCCGTTTGCCAGTTGGAAACTCCCTGCATGGAGGGGTTTTGTTTCAAAGCAAACTCAGCAACAGCAAATGACATCCCAATGGGTCTGAGGGATGCCACACCGCGAGGAGCTCTAACAGCCGGCTTTGAAACACTTTTGAAGGAGCGAGTCTTGGTAGTCATGCTGGTGGATGGAGAGCAGCGTTGAAGGACAAGGAGAGGTTCTTATTTGCTGCTTGTGATGCGTTTTTTGGAAAGCAGGCTCCAGCCATGAGACAGCACAGGCACCTCAGATTTTCAACCTAGATAGCAACAAGGAACAATTTTGCTG
Organism: Chroicocephalus ridibundus; assembly: GCF_963924245.1. NCBI lineage: Eukaryota > Metazoa > Chordata > Aves > Charadriiformes > Laridae > Chroicocephalus > Chroicocephalus ridibundus. Next base: position 76,325,703 of record NC_086316.1, on the reverse strand, counting down.
GTGTCTCTAAACTCATATTTGAGCTAACTACGAAATGTGGAGGATGACAAACAGCGTCAGAAAACATGCCTGACAACAGAAGGCTAGGGAAAAGGCACTGCGTGTTCAAGAGAGCCTTGGGCACTCAGGAGCAAATGCTGGTTCCCTTCCAGTCAGGCATCATCAAGAAAATGTAGCTACTTTCATAGGCAGTACAGCACTCAAATGTTAAATATTGAGAAACTTAATTTAGAAAGGCTGTGTGGGGGAAAGAAATTCAGGAAAACTTCATTTCATTGGCCCTGGATTTCACACTGTTGCAAGCTATGAAGCTGTTGCTATGTGCCTCCCCATCAGGGGAAGCCGGCCTTTGTGGACATCCTCTGGTCAACACAGGAACAACTCATCTTAGCAAAAGTGTTACCTGTCTGCTGACAGGGCAGGCTGGCCCCTGGCGTGACTACAGAACACTCAGCGCCATGGCAGCCCAGCAAAGCTCTCAGTCCTTGCTGTAGCCTGCCAACATGCTGTGGCCAGCAGGCAAACCATAGCCAGGAACACACCATGGCCAGAAGACATATCATGGCCAGGAGACACACCATGGCCAGGAGACAACTGCGTGCACACCGCATAACACCTCTTGAAGATAAGTCTTTTGGGGTCTCTAATTATTTTGCCACTCTGCAATCTTCTTCCTCACCAGCCAAAAGACTCCTGTTCAGGTTGTGAGCATTGCCATGGTGTTCAGGGCAGCAGGGTCATCTTCCCAGGTCTATCAAAGTCCCTTGTACAATAAACTGCTAAAATCAATGGATATCTCTGGGCATCCAGCAAAACGAGGGTTATAGTTCTCCTTTGTCCCCAGACCAGCTGCTCTGAGATGTCTAAGAGTTTTGTGAGTCCACCTCAGACCACTTTTCCAATGACTTGTGCAAGTTGGAGGCAGAACTGTTCTCACCCTGACACCCCTTGGTGAGCTCTTCTTGGGTCTGCAGTGGCATGAGGGACCCAGCACCCCTGTGGTCCTCACAATTGCTCATCTCACATCCTTATGTGGGGTACAGAAAGACAGCAGTACTTTTTACAACTGAAATTTTTTTACACCTCCAGGTGTTTTACTCCCTCTATCCCCTTCCACCTCTAGTGACACAGTGCGGACAGACTCATTCCTGGACCTGGTTAAGATCTTCACCTCCCAGCTTGGGCATTAGGTTTTGGGGGATTGCTTTTGATTTGTCTTTTCTCAACTCCAGCAGCTGCTGGTCACCACCAGCTCTTCCTTCTGCTGGATGCCGTGGCAGTAGGCTTGTTCTCCCCCAGGAGAAGGACTCTGCTCACTCAAATCCATCCCTGCAGAGCCCAAGTGAAGCATGGACAGGCTTTCATGGCTGCTCGGTTTTGCATTTATCTCACTTACAGTTCTCCAGCTGCTCTGTCTCCCAGTTTGATCAAATCTTTCTAGGGCTTCTCACAATCCTTCATATTTCTTCCCTCCTTTCATCAGTTTCTTTCCTTCTTCCATTAACAAATAAGATCCTAAATAGTTTGATGCCACCTGGACAGATTTCACCTCCTGCTCTGTCCTCTTGCTGCTCCAAACCATTAATAAATATTTTCAGTCACACCCCTCCCAAAGCCAGTCCCTCGAGTCTTTCCCATTTAACCTCCCCCTGCTCCAAGGACCATTCATTCACTCCAACTCTTTGTATCCCGTCGCTCAAGCAGTTTTTGACCCACAACAGGATGCTGCCCCTTACCCTGCAGATATTTATTTTCCTTAAGAGTCTCCTGTGAGGGACTCCATCAAAAAGCTTTTAGAAAAATCCAAGCAAATTATGTCCAGAAGTGCCCTTTATCCCATTTGCTATATTAACCCTTTCCCAGGTTTTGGCAGGCTCAGAAATTGCAGGTTTTGGGGTCTGCTGTGTTCATGCTGTCTGTTCAGCGTGACCAGATTCTGCAGGGCTGGGATGCTTTGAGGGCCTCGCTCAGTGCTGGATCCCTCAGGATCCTACCAAACCAAAGACCCAAAGGACCCCAGAACATGGTGCGCTCTTAACACAGGGAGGGATTTTATAACAAAGGTAAAACTATGGAGCCCTGATGACAGTTCCCACTTCCATTAGCCTGATCTCCCCTGCAGAAAGTGTACTGAGGAGAGAAAAATTACTTCCTTGCATATTTCCAGATTTTGATTAACTATTCTTTATATCCTTCATTTTCTGTTTTTGTTTCCGAGTTTCTGTTTATTTAGGACTTTGTTTTTTATGCTCGTGTTTATGTTATACATTCTTTTAGGCAATAAGTCTTTTTCAAATAGAAAAAAAGATCATTTTCTAACATCACAGTTTTGAAAAACAATATAAATGAAATTCAAGAAAAAAGGGAAAATATATTATCATTTTGCAAACCAGCAGATCTTTACATTTGTCTGTATGGCACGGGGTTGCAGTTAGATTGAAATGAAACATGATTTCTTAGTATATAAGACATTGGCAAGATCTTTGTTTGAACATCATCTTTAAGCTCTGTGTTCAGCTTTTAGAAAGATGCTAAAAACTAAATGAGTGAACAGAAGAGCTGTAAAAATGATGAGAGGCCTAGAAAAAAACCCTTGGAAATGAGTGTGAAGGAAGTTATTCTATTTAGCCTACCGGACTGAAGGGTAAAAAGCAATTTGACCTATAGGTATCCACACAGGAAGATGGTATTTGATATTACAGTGCTCTTTAATTGAGCAGACAAAGCAAAAAGAGGTCCAATGGCTGGAAGCCGAAGCTGGAAAAATTAAAGGTGGAAATAAGGTGCAGCTTTTTTTTTAATAGGCAGAGCAATTAACCACCATAGCAATTTGCAAGAATGGAAAAGATTATCCATCACTTGAGGTCCTGAAGTCAAGACTGGATGGCTTTTTGAAATGCACATCCCACGTTACTGCCCGATCGCGAGCACTGTGTGGGACCGCTGTAATTCCACGGATCAGGTCCTGCAGGAGGTCAAAACCAATTACCATAATTGCACTGTCTGACTTAAATTCCCTGAATCTCCACAGCCCTTTCTCCACCGCGCTTCTAAGATATGACTATTTAAGAGCTGCACAGTGGAAACCTCTTCTTAGGTTGAAAATGTATATCAAAGAAAAATTGCCGCGATGTCCTTTTCCTTTGCCCTCTGCAGATGGCCTTTGGGAGCGCAGAAGCAGCGCTGAATGCCATAGCTTTCCCCACCACTCTTGTCTTGATTGTACAAGCATGGAAAGGCTGCCTGAGGCTGATTCCTCCCTGTCCATCACCTCCCAAACCTGGGCAGTGGATTCTCACCTACTGTCGTCTCTCAGTCCTGGCACCAAGCTATTCCCAAACCATCGGCCTTGTTTGTTTCCCCCACCAGGGCTTGTGTTTGTGAATTCCCTTTACCATGTTGGCTTTTGCCGCGATGTTTACCCCAATACTGGCAAACCATGGCTGCCTGTGCCCTAAGACCACAGCCTGAAGCTGGTCTCGTTGTTATCATGCATTTCCCCTGATCGTCTGCCGCTTCCTTGTGTTTCACACCTTGCGTTAGGAAAACAAGGTTTCCACGTGAAACCAAAACTGGGCAGCCCAAAGGCCGTCTTTGTCCCGCTGCCCCCCTCTGGCATTGGCCGAGAGCCGACGCAAAGGGCAGGAATGGGGGCATGTTTTTGTGCCCCCATTTCCAGGAAACTCTCCTTGTTGTGTGTTTATAGAGCACCTCGCAGAGCTGGCCTGCAATGCAAGTTCCCCAGGGGCATGCTAAGAGGAATTGTTACTATCAATTATCGCAATTATTGCAATTATAATAATTATTATTCTGTCACTTAAATTTCAGCAATTAATTTTTCCAGAGTCGAGTTTAAGCCATTTTCTCTCTGCCAGATGCTGACCACAGCAAGAGCGAGGTGCAGCATCTGCTGCTGATCAGAATCTGCTTTAACTCATGAGACGCCGCAGAGGCAGGTGCCTGGTAAAGCGCAGACCCGGGTCTCCTTGACGGGCTCGGAAAGAGGCCACCGGGTGTGTAGTGTGATCTTGACGCTGCAGATCAGGCACGACGTCAGTCTGGGGACATTGCAGGCTGGAATAAGACTACAGTGGACTGGGCTAGAAAGGTTCAAAGCCACGATGCCCAGGACACCAGTTTAGCTGGTTTATCAGATTAAAGGGAAGGGTGGGGTATGCATTATTCAGCTTTAGGCAGCTGAAAGCTACGTCTCTGAGCTACAGTAGCTGTCTAACAACCCTCCAAGACAGCCTGGCCCGACAGAGGAGTAGTGCATCCTATCCTCGTAGAAGTGCCTCTGATCGGTGCATCGCCTCACCCTCTGGAGAAGCCTATTTTTCTCCACTGATATTACAGAAGCTCAAAGGGTTCATTTAGACCAGACACCTAACTAAAGTGAGAGGAGAAGAATCCTACCCTTCATGTTCCCAATTGTGGGTTTGATGATAAGAAACCTTGACATGTGGGAGGGATCCATCAATCCAGAGGTTTGGGAACCACCAATTCAGGATAAACATAGGCAGGGCAAAGCCAGCAACAGTTTCCCCTCATCTCTCACTATCAAGTGACACTAATAACACGCTGCTTTGGCATAAGTGAATGCACAGTATCCAGGTCATCTTCCTGAGTGACAGCTCTGAGACCTAAAATGAGAGTCAGTTGGACAGGTCCATTGAGAAGTTTTTAGCCATTTCCATTTGCATCAGCTCAGAGCTGGCTTACACCATATTCAGGATGTAATATTAATCTCACACAATGAGATGCTCTTTCCTGAGGCATTGCTGCTGCTCCCATTAATAAACCCTCTCTTTTACTGCAAACTCTATTGAGGAATTTCACATCCAGGCCAGCAAACCTTAAAATGAAAGCAGGGAACTATATCTCAGAAAGCAGTCACTCTTGAAATGACTGAAGGTTCATAATAGATATTCAGTTCACTGAGGGCTGTCTTTGCACAGCTATATGGAAGGGAGTGAATGATATCTTCGAATCTTTCAGCAATGAGACAGTAGGCAGGAACTAGGAGATTGCTGCTATCTTCTTATTTAATATTGTGTCCAATTCTGGGTTTCCGCTTTCAAAAAAGAGCTTTAATTAATTAGAGGAGGATGAGAAAATTGCTGCTATAATGACCTGATTTGGGGGAAGGTTGTCTTCTAGTGAGAAATTCGCTTATGTTATTTATCCAAGGGAAGATTAAGAGGCAATTTGGTCATGGCCCATGGGTCTGGGCATTGAAAAAAAGTCTAGGGAAATAAATGGTACTTTGATCTATTGGAAAAAGACAGATAAAAATCCAGTGGTAGGAAGCAGAAACGCAGTCGCACTGGGAAAAGACTGCAAAAACTGAGGGGATAACCAGAGGGGGCTTTGCAGGGTGTCCGTTACTCATCTTAAAGTCAAGACTGGGGATGTGCTCTGGTGCACACAAATGTTATGTGATGGATGCAGAAATTAGTGAGGTGGGTTTTTGCTCTCCTTGCTGCTGTTTGTTGTGTTGGATTCTCTAATTGGATTCCTGGGGCTACAAACCGTTGTATTACCTCCGTGAGAACAGATACAAGGCCTTTCTCACAGACTGCAGTATGAGTTAACGGCGTAGCAAACAACCTGCCATTAACGTGCCAGGGACAATATCTGTTCTTTAAAAGACAATTCTTCGCTTATGGGTTTGCTTGAATGTTTCTTGGTGATCCATGGGCAGACATCCGGAGAATAATTAAAATAAATGGACCAGAAACCAGACATGAAACACCTTCATTTAAAATTAAGGAAAAGAGGAAAAAACAGGCCTCCTTCTTCAGCATCCACCAGTAAAGGCCACATTTAAGGCCATGTAAACTAGGGGGAAGCTTTCAATTATTTCATGAGCCTTTTTAGTAAGCTCTGCTTTAGTGAAGGTGTTGCATAGTTGCCTAGCTGAAAAAAAAGGAAAATAAGCATAATTTTTCCTATAAAACGCCTTGGTTGATGGCAGAGCTGCAGGAGGCTGCAGGCTGAAGCCCAGGGCTGTGAGTGGGGTTCCCAGGGTGGTCCCAGGGTGAGGCTGGACCCTGGCTCTGCTCTCACCACCAGCACTTTCAAAAGGCTTTGGAACAGCAAGTCTGGAGGGCTGTGAATAAAAAGAAAAAATCTTGTTACATGAAGGCAATTCACCCAAGCTAGCTGATCAAAAAAGAGATGGAGAGGTGGGGCAAATAAATTATGTCAACACCTTCACAAGGAATAAATACCTTTTCTTTAATCTAGCAAAGGATGGTACCAGACAGAACCAGCAGCTAGAATTCAATTCAGGCAGGCAAAATTCAGTTCAGAAGGAAAACACAGGTTTTTCACTGTGAGACTGATTAAGCACTGGAAGAACAATGAAGGAAGTGGTTGTTTCTTTTCCAGCCCTGCTCACATACTGGTCTGGCTGAGGTACCTTAAGCAGCCAGATGTGGATCCAAAATGGGGTGGAATTGGGCTATGTGAGGTGAGGGAACATCTCCCGGCGATGGTATCCAGGTGAAGCTCTGCCCTCCACATTACCACTGTCCAGAGCGGGTGATCGTGCAGTGCTTTTGCTGTTTCAAACGCAGTCTGGACTTTTTGACTAGGAACATGCAGAGAGGCATTTCAGCAGGTTCTGCTTAGCTACAATTGCATAATGAAGTCCTTTACGGAGTAAATGTTTCTGTTTAGTTCAATAATAGGGCTTCATTAAGAGCCTTTATAGACCAAAAGGGGAAGAGTAACCCAATTAAAGGTTCCTGATTGAGGAAAACAGCAAAGTAGGAAAATAAGAATTTACTACATACCAGGAATGTGTGAGCCCCATTCCCCGCAATGAATGGAGAGGTAGTCTCTTCCTTTACTTACAAGGACATTTAGTGCTAATTTGCATAATAAAAACATGTACACAAAGCAGCATAAGCCCAGGGAGGTGTCAGCATTCCCAGGGATGAGTCCTGGCTGGGATGGAGCACATCCAGCTTGCTTTATAGACCGCAGGGAGGTAGGTGTGAGGGCCTGGGTGGATGATGGATGCATTTGCAGCATGGGGGTCTGCAAGGGCAAGAGAAACTGCAGCGTGGCTCTGCAAAGGGACAAGATCCATCCCTGATCATGCTCCGAGGGGCTCGCTGTGCACATTTTGCACTCTCTGCAGGACCAGCCCCATGCCTGGATGCTCCCAGAGCCAGGCCTGAGGTGGATGGCTCCCCAGCTGCAGCTGTTTCAGAAGGAAACACGCACACAGATACCGAGCCCCGCCTCCCTCTAAATACCTAATCCGAGATGTGGAGGGACCATGCGAATGACCCCAAATCCCCAAGTGATTATCTGGAAGGCAAAGGGTCAGGGGAAAAATATAGCTCTACAGCTGGCCCTGCTGCACTCCAGCAGAAGACCCTCTCCACTGGGCTTGGTCTTGACCCTCTTTCTTTACTGACTGAGTCTGCCAGGGGAGAAGCACTGCTGGCAAAGTCTGCAAAGGCATCCTTGCAGACACAGTGGTCTCTACAGCTTATCTTCTCCCAGCCATTGGAGAGGTGCAGTCCTAGCTCTCTCCAAGACACAACACGATCCCTATGTCATGCCAGCCAACACCAGGATCTGGCAGCCCTGGGACAGGAGACCTTTGTCACACAGAAGAGAACAGAGTCAAAATAAAATACGCCCAACACTGAAATGTTTCCTTCACAGCAGATTGTGGAACAAAATTTGCCATTGGAAAGGACCTCCTAGGCTGCTGCAGTCACTCATCCACAAGAACCAAAGCCTCTAATCCCATTAAGAAACTTATCTTTCCCGATGGACAAAAAAGCTTTCTCCCATCAAACGTCTATTCTGATGGAAATCTTTATACCAGAACTCTTTCTGTCTCACAAAGGGCCAGGGTGCAATCTAAGCCTTTGATGTTGTGTTTGGAGTATAATGAAAGGCATTAATTTGAATAGAATTATTGAAATGGCATGTCTGTTTCTGCTATTAATAGAAAAGAGTCTTAAAACAATGAGCAGCAGAGATGGGGTCTATTGCAGTGAAAAGGAACAAAGACAGAGCATTTTTGTTTTGGTTGTTGTTTTATGGGAATGGCCTCAGGTCTCTAATGTGCTAGGCTCTGTACAGAGCAGAAATGACAAACCTTGCAGGAGGCTATAAGAGAAAATCTTGGGACCTGGGCTCTGTCTGCAGATCTCTTGTGACTTGAGAGCTACAGGGCATTAAACGAAGTTGGCCAAGAATGGATTCAAAACCAATCAGAGATCACAGGTCTTCATTTAGCTGGGGAACTCCTTGCCAGAGGATGCTGTGGCTGCTAAAAGTTTACCTGGGTCCAAGGGGGAGATTGAATGAGTCCATGAAAGAGAGATCCACTGAGGACCAAGCCTGTAAGTCTTTGATATTTGTAGCCTGGGAAGATTGCAGGAGGGAAGAATCGCACCTGCTTGTCATGATGTTCTGCCTTCCCTACACATCCACTTTTATGAGGGTGCTGAGATATCTGGGCTTTGATCTGACTTAAGAAAGTTGTTCTGATAGTCCTGAGTTCTTCTGATCCCTGTAAGTAAAAAAGTATTTGTATTTTTATATCTGTACAGCATTGTATAATAAGCTGAAAAATCACAGAAGTGGGTGGATTCTGCAGTGAAAAAAAACCCAAACAACCCTTCCCAGGGACTTGAACATCTAATGAATTGTCTTTTTGCCTTTTGTGTTTGCCTCCCAGGAACAGGCTGGCAAAGCAACTCAGTGACCACCGCTCATATGCTAGAGTAACCTGGGAGCAGAGCTGGTGAGGTGGTATGAAGCAGCATGGGCTCACCTAGGCTGGTTCCCCAGGAAGCTCACAACGGGAAACATCTTGAGGAAAGCTGGCTGCACTGGGGGAAATGAGATATTTCATCTGTCATCCAGGAGGAGACCGAGGGCCTCTGGGCAGAGATGGCAGAAACGTGTCCTTACCACTGGATGCAACACTGAGCCCAATGGAAGATAACAAGTACCCTCAAGAAGAAGCTACCTAGTGGTAGACACTACAAACCCCACCGGTGTCCTCAGTAGCGGTTTCCAAGATGGAAGGGAGGGATGTGAGTTTATTCCCTGCCTTTCCAGAGGCTTTCTGCTGTTCCCTGGCTGGGATAGACTCTTCACCTGTACCCACTATCCACCTGTATCCAGCTGTTAGTGGCTACAGCTCCAAACCTGTGGAGCTGGTTTGATGGGCATAGCGTGATGTTACTCCTATATAACTTTGTAAGAGGCTAAGGACATCAATGGAAGGGTGGAGCTTGGGGATCAGCCGCAGGGGGACTCTGGAGAAAGTCCACCCAATCTGGGCTGCCCTTCCCCTGTTTTCCTTCCTGTCCTCCACCATGCATGATTCAAGAAGACCTGCCTTGTACAGCTACTAAGAGGTCCTCACACAGCTTTGCTTGCTCCCCAAGGCACCAACACTCAGTCTAGCAATGTCCTCCCTCCTTCTGCTCCTCTGTGGCCCTGGCTTGCAGTACACACTGTTGGGGTTTGAAAACGTGCACACGCACAGGTTCTGCAGGGCTTTGGCTGGAAGTAATCAAGGGTGGAAACAGCCCAGGGTACAGCCAGAAGGGAAGAGGCTCCAGCAGTGGGTTTGCAGAGCAGAGGAGGAAGTGATGGGGATGGGAGACTAGTAGAAGTTAAAGCTGTGAGATGGGGTAGACCAGAAGCAGCTGAGACCAGAAGGCAGCATTGCAATTTCTGATCTTTGCTGCTCTGGTTTTAATTACATGGCAAAGCCTCCTGTAACATTCCCATCCCTCTCGTTCTTCGCACTGGGGTTTCTTTCCTGTTAATCGCCGCAGCCGAGGCCAGCGCAATGTTTCACCTTCCCCAGCCTGGGAGAACAAGACCGAAGATTTGCATCTGGGCTATGATGGGAATGGGCAGCTTGGCAGACAGCGCCGTTGTGTGTTGCTGCCGCTACGTGTGTGTACCGCAACCAGGAGTCTGCTCTATGTCAGTGCCACTGAGCTGTCTGCGGGAGCCAGCCGGGCCGGGCAGCCATCCCACCGGCCGTGCTGTGTGAGTTAACACAGCCGCTCCGGTCCCTGCGGGAGGGTGCTGGATGCGCCTGCGAGCCAGAAATCAGCAGACTGGTGGCCACCGTGTAACATTTACCGCTTGGGGAGATGCTGCAGTAGCAGAACGTATTTCTTCTCCACTCTGCAGCAGTAACACAGCCCAGACCCCCTGCTTGAAAGCCCTGAGCTGCTGTCACTGCTGCACCACTACTGCTTTTGCATGCTGTGGCAAAGTGATGCTAGCTAGATTATCTAGCAATGTCACCAATTTAGGCCATGTCTGTATGTATTCAAGAGCACAAACCAAACTCTGGTGCAGCGTGCAGGAGGGGAAGCTGGGAAGCTGGAAGCAGGACACCTGCTTTGGCTTGCCGTGGCACAAACCTGGTTAGCCCCATGGTGCATCTCCAGCAAGGATGCAGCCTCCAGCTCCAGAATGAGCCCCCACCCCATGATCCCTGGGACCTGCTCCGTGAAAGCGGTGCTCCATCCCTGAGGCTCCCTGCAGCCAAACCTGGCCCCCGGCCTGCGTTTCCTTTAGTGTTGCATTTAATTCATCCCCCAGCCACTGCATTGTCCCCCTCTGTCTCACAAGGCTGCTTCTGAAGCGGGGCTCTGCAAGGTTTTTTGGGGGGCTGTCTGGGCTGACAAAAAGCAGATACAGGAGCTTGCTGTACTTGAAGAGCTTGCAAGCTGTAAACTTTTCCCTGCTTACTAGCCTGGCTGGTTGGTTGCTGGGTTTTCACACACACTTTCAGAAGCCTGCTCTCTCATGAACTCCAGCAGAGAGGACTGAAAACCAGTGTAAAATGGCAAAGAAAATGAAGATTTTAATGGAGTCAAACTGAGCATCTACAGCTAAGGTAGACACAAATATGATACCAAGGATGCATTTAAAGGGTTACCTCTTCACTCAGGATCAAAGGGGGTTGCAACGAGGACAGATTTCTCCAGCCTTCGTTCTTTCCTCTTACTCTTCCCTGAAACTCGTCTTTGTTGAGGAAATGGCAGGACCTGCATCAGGAGGGTGCAACAGAGCATATCCAAAAGCCTAGGACAGGACCAGGAGCAGAAAAAGGTCCATACTATACCCCAGGCATGGGTTCATTAGAGTCTGGCAACTCTGCTGGGTGCTAATTGCTGCTGCACAAGTCTGGATGCAGCAGCGTTGGCGTCTCTAAGTTGGCGCCAGTGCGGCCCCACAGCAGCCCCCGCTCCATCTCTCCTTGACATCGCTCACCAACTCGCTGCCCTCTGCCCTTTGGTGAATCTGTCCTGCGCATTTGGAAATGATGAGATAAAGCTCCCAAAATGAAGAGGCTTTGAGCAGGTGTTAGATGTATTGATTCGTCTGCTGGCCTTTCAGTCAGCGGGGTCTGCATCTTCAAGTTCAGCCATGAAACCACAAGGGCTATAAATAAAACAAACAGGCTGAGATTTTTCACAAGACTCCAGCCGCTAGCAGCTTTAAGAAAACAAAGTACCAAGTAGCACAAAAGTCCCCGGGATGTACACCAAGTGAGTCAGGCTGCAGTCCATGAACACTTTTCTTATCAGCAGTACGGGCGAACACACCTCTCGCCGCCCCCTCCGCCTCCAGCGGCTCTTTCCTCCCTCTCTGCACCATTTCGCTAGTCACATTTGCACAACTGGTTGTGAGGCCAGATGATGAGCTGGAGCTGATCTGTCTTAAATGTAGGTGCACGGGCATATTTCTGGATTTTGATGTATTTCTGTATATTACGTATACCCATAAAGGCAGCTTGCTTTCTGTCAGTTCCCTGACTGGGGTTCTCAACGTGGTTTCGTAAAAAAGGGATGCTTTCCCATCATTTCCACCATTTGCCATGAACAACCACTGTGATCTGTCTAGTCTGCCCTTAAATCAGTTCAGCAGCGGGTCCTCTGACGCTTTCCTGTGGAGAGGGTTCGATAGCCAAGACCACCTCTCTCTGAGAGCACACTTCCCTAATCTTCAGCATAAATTTCCTTTTCCCTCTGCTTTGTGCAAGAAAGCTGTGGTACAATAGGCATTTTATTTGTAGCAGATCATTTAGACAAACCCTCCTGGAGTTAAATACAGCAGTTGCTGTGCAAAAGCAGCTTGTTGCAGAGGCTGAAGATGGGGAACCCAGGGTGGGCTTCCCACGGTGGTGGGGAGCTGCTGAGCTGGGGGAGCTGGTGGTACATGGTGGGGGAGCAACCTGGCATCCCCAAGGACCCTTGTGAAAAGAGTGAAGGCAAATGAGCGCAAGGAGTCAAAGCTCAGCAGAATGACCTATGACAAGGCTGGAAAGTGATATTAGTGGCAAGGAACAGAGTTTCATGCCAGGATCCTGAAGGTGATGGGGGACCACCACGAGGTGCCAAAGATCACCTCATTTAAGCTCGCTTTTCCATTGCCAAAGTTATTACTCAGAGACAGCTGTGGGTGAACATTTTGGCTGAGGTTCCCGGGGTGTCATATTTTTGTTCCTGCAGCTAGCTGCTCCCTCGTGTGCTTTTTATCAGGCTGAGCCCCCAGAGGAGGTTGCTTTGACTCGTGGAGTCACCATGTGCCAGCCGAGCTGCGGTAACTCGGGGTAGTGCAGACGGAGGCAATGCCTGAGCCAGAAGTGACTGTTTGGCTACAAGTGAGGGGGTTAAAAACCTCAGCCAAGAGCAAAACAGCTGCTTTCTCCTACCTGCTGGCACTCACAGTCCGTACTGTGAAAGCCGTCCTGCGACAGAAGCGCGTATGCTAAAATTGCCTGTACTGCTCAGGGAGAGAAAAGGAGGGTGTCAGTGTGCTGTGAACTGTGCACACCACTGATTGGCGTTCTACTTACCTCTGGGACTCCATGTGCCTTCTGCAAAATGGGAGTTTGCAGCTGGACTTCCCTCTCCCCAGCCTTTCCAAGCTCGGTGCTGTGTATGTGATAGAAATACAACCAGGGTCCTGCATTTTGATGGGGCAACTGTCCTGGTACTCGCGTTGGGCTGTAGGCAGTGGGGCTTGGAGCTGCAGCTGCGTGGATTCTCCTTTGACTAGTAAGGTGCGAGCAGCACCATCACTCCATGGGGCTTTTCTGTCAACAGGAAAGTTAGCAGGATTTCCTCTCCTCCACCTGGTGCCCACTGCAGCATCCCAGAGGCTCCTCACTCTTCACATGCCTGTCGAATGGGTTGAAACAAGGACCACAGAGATGACCAGAGGTCTGGAGCACCTCTACTATGAAGACAGGCTGAGAGAGTTGGGGTGTTTAACCTAGCAAAGAGAAGGCTCCAAGGAGACCTCATAATGGCCTTCCAGTATCTGAAGGGGGCCTACAAGAAGTCTGGAGAGGGACTTCTTACAAGGGCGTGTGGTGATAGGATGAGGACTAATGGCTTCAAACCGGAAGAATGTAGATTTAGATTAGCTTTCAGGAAGAAATTTTTCATTGTGAGGGTGGCGAGGCACTGGAACAAGTTGCCCAGGGAAGCTGAGGATGCCCCATACCTGGAGGTGTTCAAGGCCAGGCTGGACGGGGCTTTGAGCAGCCTGGTCTGGTGGGAGGTGTCCCTGCCCATGGCAGGGGGATTGGAACTAAGTGATCTTTAAGGTCCCTTCCAACCTAAACCATTCTGTGATTCTGTGCAACTGGTCTGCATGCTCCAAAAGGGAGAGGGCAGGCACAGCAGCCCCCCGTGCAGAGAGGCAGTGCTGGAGCAGATGCCTGTCCCTGAGGAAACTGAACAAGGAGAGTGCGGTGTGTCTCAGCCCCGGGAGCTGGTCTCCCCTGGGGGGCTGAAACTTGGCAGGGAAGGACGATTCAGCAAGGCAGGTGGTAAAATGTAATTTCAAATCCCATGCAGGCAAGGGAAGAGAAAAAAAGAGTCTGAGAAGACTGAATTATTTGCTAGTTTGGAATGCTTAATTTTTCGTCTTCTCCGAAGCATTTGCATAATCTTTTTGTGTGTGCGTGTGTGTGTTTTGTTTTGTTTTGTTTTAGTTTTTTGCTTAGTTTTTGGTTTTTTTGTGTTTTTGTTTTTTTTTTTTTAATGAAACCTTTCTTCTTTGTGCTACCTTGGCAGCCTCTGTTTGAGCATCAGTAAAACATACTGTGTTTACTGCCATCAGAAAACGCAAGCTCCTCAGAGCTTTGCAATGCAATTACAAGCAAAGTCTTGGAAGGGGGAGAAGCCGGGGACGGGGGGAGGTCACCACTGTGGCTGGAGACACCGTCCCCACAGCAAATCCTCCCTGTGCCCAGTCCCAGCTCCCAGCGCAGCAGCCTGCACTTATCCCCAGCCCGTCTCGTCCCTGCAGGACCATCACAGGTCCCTTTGGCTTTAAAACCCGTGGCTCCGGGCTCAGGCAGGGGATGGCTGCCCAGTGTCACGCGGCTGGAGGTGTGCTAGGGACAGCCGAATCTTGCTGGTCTTTGGCACGTTCAGCATATCTCCTGATCAGAAAGCACTAAAGCCCAGAAACTGTGAGCGAAGGCTCTGCCAGAGTGTTTCTACTAGTTATTGAGATCCCTTGCTAAGCCCCTTCGGCACATCATCAGGATGAGAAACACAAGCATCACCGAAAAAAATGGAGACATTTCATTTAGAAATTTTGCTGAAACCCAACATTCAGCCTTCTCTGCAAGAAAATGTGATTAAACATCCCCTCTTTAGCTTGGGAACACTTGCCAAGCTTAATCTGAAAGTTCTTTCCCCCCCCCTTCCAAACATTTTCCAATGAATAAACTATTTATCGTCCCCCACCATGCAAATAAAAAAAAAAAAAAAAAAAGATCTGTCTCTGTCTGTAACACCAGACCGCAGGGCTTGTGTTTGGGTACAGAGTCAGACTTGCACTGATCCCCTCTGTTCCCCTGCATGTCCATAACTCTGCTGGAAACCTCCAGATGATGAGCTTTCAACCACCTCCCAGGGAAGGGAGAGGCCACTCCTAAGGGGAAAATTGGATTAAATTATTTATTAAAAAAAACCCAAACACAAACCAAAACAACAACAACAAAAAAAAACAAACACAAAAAAACCAAACCCAAAATTCTTGTAAAAAAAAAAAAAAGTGATCTTCTAGCTGACTGGTTGCCTTGAAGCACTGGGGAAGCGATCCTTGATGGCTAGCACAGAGTTATCCAAGCGCTTCAAGTCCTGATCTCCCCAATCCTCCTCCTGATGGGGAATATTTATCCTGTGTTGACAGAAGTGTGCTCCAGGGCGGGAGCTAATATTAATTATATGACAAACACATCCTTGGGCAGTGATTTGCATGTGGCCTTACATCAAACAACTCAAGGTCCTATAAAAGAGGAGTGGAGTCCGTTCCTGCTCCCTGCTGCATATTGAATGAATGCAGGCACGATATTTGACTGCTGCGACCTTCGGGAAGGTCTGAGAGCGTTTCCAGCCCCTGCACACCCACACAGGTGGCTGGCTTTGTGGATGCGGCTGGCACGGAACTGGCAACCCGTCCCGATGGGGTTGTTTGAATAGTTTGGAGAACCTCTTGTGAAATGCTCACGGCGGGGGCGGGGCAGGGGGAGGGGGGGGCCAAGGCATGTGGTGTCACAACCTACAGGCTGCCTCCTTAAACCGGCTTTATATTTACAGCTTTATCATCTGCAAAGAGCAGCTGGTGCCTCATCCCGCTGTATACTCCACAGTGTGACTTTCTAACTTGCAGGCTGATTTATGGACCGTGTCTTGCTTTTCTCAGTAAAAATTATAAACGGCACCAAGAAAAAAAAAAGGAAAAGTGACTGAGTCTCTTCACTTCGGGCTCTGCCATCATAACTGACAGGTAAAAGGGCAGATGGGAAAATACCTGCTGAGAATGAAGGAAGATCTACTAAACAGAGATCTATCTCAATTCCCCATGAGGTTATCAATGCCTTGGTGATCCGAGTATGGAAATAACATATTGTCAGAGCCAGGTGCCAGCAGAGGAATAGCCCAGCTATACAGGACCTCGTAAAGAAACAAATCTGGGGTGTTTGGGGTGGCCCAGCCAAGGGATATCTGATCCCAGAGCTGTCTCTTATTTTGCTTATCCTTTTCATTACCCATGGTTGCCTTTCACTGCCAGAAGACGAGGAAACAGCACCGTGAAATCCTCCGGCTCAAGGGGCTCGGCTTGGAGATGTTCGGGAAATCTTATGATTTTTTCCCCCCATCCAAAAAATAAATAAATTCTGATTTCTCAAACACAAAACTTGCCCTGGGAAATGGTTGGGATTGATGGATTTCCCAACTCTAAACGTAATTGTTCCCAATACCTTTTGGAATTGTAAAACTAAGGGTGTCTGACTTCTTTCAGTGCTCACTTAGAAATGCAACCCCAGGGTAACAGAAATGTTTGAGGCAAGACCAGAGCAGTCGGCAATGACAGGAGAGAAATACTTCGATTGTGCCAAACCAGTCTTGAAGGATCATTATTCCTGTTCTAGCCCAATCTGGAATAGACATTTTGTTTGTTTTCTTTTTTCTTATTTTCTTTTTTTTTTCTTCTTTTTTTCTTTCTTTTTTTTTTTTTCTTCTATCTTAAATATTCACAGCATGGGAAAACAGCTCTGGGCCTGGGTCCTGTTCTACCAGAATCCTATCATCTGCGTGGGGACTGCATGGATATGCTACCGGTAGAAGACCATTGAGGGTAAAGGATCGAGGTACAAAGAGTGGCCTTGTTAGAGAGGAGTTCCCCATGCCCGAGTGTGAAACTTGGGAAACCCCTGTCTGAAGCTGCAGAGAGGGAAAATGAACATATGCATTAAACCAAGTGCATCTTCTTCTGAGTGGTCCAGCACTGGGCTGAACCTTAGTGGCTTAAAGATAAGTATAGATCATTGGTGTGGAGTGTCTGAAGGGAATCCCTTTCAAATGTCCATCACCCAGAAAGGAGAACTCAGTGGCTTCTTGTACCCCTATTTTCCTTAAACTCTTTGCTTCTAAAATCAATATTTGATTGTCTTTTGTTTTGCTTTTAAGTTTCCCCGAGCTC
This sequence comes from Chroicocephalus ridibundus, assembly GCF_963924245.1. Taxonomy (NCBI): domain Eukaryota; kingdom Metazoa; phylum Chordata; class Aves; order Charadriiformes; family Laridae; genus Chroicocephalus; species Chroicocephalus ridibundus. Next base: position 76,308,678 of record NC_086316.1, on the reverse strand, counting down.
CTGTCCCATGAGTTGGGATTCAGGACCTACTTCCCCATCTCACTGGAGGAATTATTTTTCTCAAGCAAAATATGCAGCTCTTGCTAATGCCCTGCCCTACCCCTCCATTAAGACACGGTCCTGGCAATGCTGGGAACACCACAGGACGGGATGCAGGGTGAGCCTTAGCTGCAGCTGATGGGAGCCTTCGCATCATTTACAGCCAGAAATGAAGCTTGTCCAGCACAATTATCAGACACCTCACCCAGTAAGGGCACAGTGCTGCAGAAATAACCCTCAGGATATGGGGTCTCTACCTTTTTCATGCTGATGTAGAAAAGCCCAAGTTATATGGGAATCTCATTTCCCGGTGATCCTGAGACAGGGTCCACCAAGGATGGAAACAATTTAAGGCAGGCTGCAGAGCAAAAAAGGAGGGGAAGATGTTGCCTGATGGTATGAGCACTCTGGAAATCCAGTATCGGGTGATGAGTAGAAAGGGGAGGTTGAAACATGGAGAGCAGAAAGAGAAAAATCCAAGGATGAAAGAGAACGGCCCCTGCCGATACAGTGTGGCTTTGATGGAGAAATGATATACGCAGCTGCCAAGTTTTTTTTACACCTTCATATGTGACAATTCATGTGAATTATTTAATGAATGGATTTACATATTTTCAAATAACTGCAGTTTCCCTTTCCATTGCTTCTAATATTATTGCTGTTGCCGCAAGCCACTGCTAATATTGGAGTTCTTTTTGTGTTAGGTTTTATAAGAGACGCTGGCTGAGACAGTGTTTCTCCTTCCAGGAACACACCAGGAGGGGGTAGGGCCCAGGAAAGGGACAGGATTTCTCTTAGGACCCACACCAAAGTCCCATTTAGCAGGGAAAACACTATCTTTTGTAGGCTCCATGCTCCTTTCCACCCAGGGTGGGGGGAAGCTGAAGGTGAGCTTGCAATGGCATGAGGACCAGAGGAGTCAAAGTGTGGGGAAAGGTCAGGAGACGGTATCCTCTGCAGAATGGCAGGCAAAAAAAAAAATAATTGTGGTGTATTAACAAAGGCTGGGGATGGTTTTCTATAAATATGTCTGGGGAGTAAGCACCATGGAGGGAGGAGAGCTATTTCAGTCAAAGGACAGTGCTGGCATGAGAACAAATGGATATAAACTGGTCATGAATAAACTGGGCTGGAAATTAGTCAAGGGCTTCGAACCATTAGAGCAATTGGGTTTGGATCAGCCTCCCAGTAGGAGCCACGGGGGCAGAAATCCAAATAGCTTTTAAGAGAGAGCGGACTCCAGCTCCCAAAGGGCGTTGTGATGTGTTGCTGCAACAGCAGGGATTGGATTTGGCAAGTCTGGAACTCCCTGCCAGCCCCACGTTCTTGTGTTTCAAGCATTTGGGAGGTTTGACTTCTCTTTTGTAGATAAATATGGCTTTGTGAGCAAAAGCAAGTAAAACGCTGCTGGAAAAATATATTTGAGCACGTTTCAAGATATTTTAAGAGGGAAAGAGTTGAAAACAGAAGCTGAAAAGCCAGCTCTTACCTCCGTATCCGTGCTGTGACAGCCTGAGGTGTCCTGTCCAGATGGGAGACGTTGTGAAATGAGGGTGTATTGAAACGTCACCAACTCATGGGCTCAAAGGAGTCATTGAAACGGGGCATCTTGCAGGCAATGCCTGCCAGGTTGCACAGGGTTTTGCCCAGTCTCAGGCAGGAAAGGTGTTCCATCAGGGGTTATTTGATGGTGGAAAGGATTGAGTTGAGTTTTTGTACCAAATGACGCTTCACCAGTGTCTTAACAGCCCTCTTCTCAGAGGCTCTGGTTCATGTCCCAAACCAGCCACAGACCTTCTGTCCTGTCCCAGCCTGTGTTTTTATTTGCTAGTTCCTGATAAGATGTGGCCCAGCTTGGTTCTGAACACAAGCTGACTTTGCACAGGGGTATGAAGGTATCCCTCACAGCTCACACCATGGCCAGCAACGAAGTCTAAGGAAGTTAGCAACGAGAAGACAACTCTCCCAGACATCCCAAACCAATACTGGCATCCTTGTAGCTAACAACCACAATAAATCCACCACACCCCCACATTTCATATAGTTCATTCTTGAGCCCATGTAAATGCTCCATATCAACAACATCACACAGTTTGTGGATGAACAACCCCATGCACTAGTCTATGCTGGGGGCCACCCAACTGGAAAGCAGCTTGGCAGAAAAGGCCTTGGGGTCCAATTGGCCATAAGCCAGCAACATGCCCTTTCCACAAAGAAGGCCAATGGTATTCTGGGCTGCATTAGGCAAAGTATGGCAGGTCGAGGGAGGTGATCCTTCCTCTTTGCTTGGCACTGGTGAGGCCACACCTGGAGTGCTGTGTCCAGTTCTGGGGCCTCCAGAACAAGAGAGACATGAATGTACTGGAGAGAGTTCAACAAAAGGCCAAAAGGATGAGGAAGGGACTGGAGCATTTCTTATGAGGAAAGGCTGAGAGAGCTGGGACAGTTCAGCCTGGAGAAGACAAGACTGAGAGGGGATCTCATCAATGTATATAATTACCTGAGGGGAGAGACGGAGGCAAGCTCCTTCCAATGGTGCTCAGTGACAGGAACAGAAGCAATAGGCACAAACTGCAACACAGGAGGCTCCCTCTGAACGTTAGGAAGTATTTTTTTTACTGTGAGAGTGACCAATCACTGGAACAGGTTGCCCAGTGAGGAGTCCCCATCCTTTGAGATATTCAAAAGCCATCTGGACACAGTCCTGGGCAGCCTGCTCTAGGTCGTCCTGCTAGGGCAGAGAGGTTGGACAAGATGACCTCCAGAGGTCCCTACAAGCCTTAGCCAGCCTGTGATTCTGTGTAAGGAGTTCCACAGGCAAACGATGTGGTGTTTGAAAAGATCTACTTTATTCCCAATCTGCCACCTACAGTTCTCATTTGATGCTTCCTAATTTTTCTACTATAAGGAAGAGAAAACTGACTACTTTCCATCTCTTCCTTCTACCTCACAATCTTGCAGACCTTTCACACCTTGGTTATCAGCTCACCAAATCTTAGTCTTAGATTGTTTGGTTGTTCTACACACAGCTGCAGTTCTAGTGCTTCACTTCCTATTTTTGCCTTTCTCCAAATCTTTCCCAAAACTACTCACGATGGGGGAGCATCATGGCACTAGGAAGCCCCAGGCCACAAGCAGCAGAAGATACATATGACGAATTTATAGGCCCCAGACATATATAGAAGATTAATTTGAGGTCATGGAGAACAGACAGAATCAGTACTGACTGGCGAGCTGATGGACCAACAGACAGATTTCAGCTGCTGAATCTACTTAGTTCCACCAGGAGGATCACCCTCATGGAGGAGCTCTGAAAATAGTCCTAAAGCTGTATCTCCTCACCCATGCAAGACGGCCAAACCCCATTGAACTGCCTGTCCCTTTGGGACCACTAATAGACTCTGAGCTTGATAAAATTGGGGTTCAACATCCACTTCTTGTGGTGAAAGGGCTATAATGTATTACTGAGGTATTCCATGGCTCTCCTACACATCTCCTACTCTCCTTCTATCAGTGAAGCTCTCTTTGTTTGGACCCATCAGTTCCTGGCATGTGAATGGAGAAACAGCAATTGCCAGGATTGCTGAAGCACTGTAATTTAGCTCCTGGTTGCTGGGCAGCAATTTAAACCACTGTAATTTCAGGGCACCCATAGAGGAACCCTTCTCTAATTGAGCTTTCTACTCCAGTCGCTCAGGGTTGCTTATAAAGAGGACAATGAGTCACTATAGGAAACATCAATATGAGAAGTCACTGGGAAGGGACAAGACAGAGTCCAAGTTGATTGCAAATTTCAGTCCAACAACAGCCTTTCATAAAATCAACCTCTTTAAACATATTTTTTAGAGTTGTTAGTTTAAAAAAAAAAAAGTGGGAACACACAAGAAAATTAACAACAACAATTCTGTTATCTCCTTCGGAAGGTGTTTTCTGGTTCATGGAAACATGTGAAAAGAAATACGAGGCAGCCAAAGATGACTAGGAGTTCCTTGCTTCTAACAGAGCACAGGGTGAAGCCACAGCTCCTCACCCAAACTTGTGGTTAAGAGCAACCCATGGTGTGGGACCCCAGAGAGATGGCTTTGGAGCAGGGCTGTGTCCCACCACCCATGTCCACCACCCTGAGGCCACTTTTGCTTTGAGTCTGTGGGAGCAGAAGGGAGTAGTACGTGTGCCTGGGAGTAGTACATGTGCCTGTACCTCAGACCACTTGTCCTTCCTCATTAACGTCAGCCCTTTTTCCTTGCACTCCTCTCACGGCTCTGACCCCTGATATTCCTTCTTCTCCCTCCAGCTTCTGAAAATACTAATTAAGAGCAGTCACCCACGCGTCAGTCCCGGTCTGGGTCCAGTCCAGCCCAGTTTGCAGGTGAATGTCTTTTCAGTATTCATTAAGCTTCATTCTCTGGTGCTTGGTGACAATTTTATCTTCCTCTGGGGACACAAAAGAAGGAGAGATGATATTGCTGTAAAGAGATGCTAATCATGCTATGGGGATCTCCTGAAGAAATTGCAGAGACCTTTGTTTCGGGATGCTGGGTCTTGTTGTCCTCGGCTCTTTGTTTCTCCTCTGATTTCTGTAAGGCTCTACGTGGGTAGGAAGGGAGGGTAGAATTTATAAAGATATTGAAGGGCAAGGCAAGGGCAGTGCTTAATATTGCATCACAGATATTGCTATAAGCTGTTTTGAATTGCATTTGCCTTTTTATTGCATGTGTGCAGTGCCAAACTGATGGAGATGGGGATCTGCTCTTACCCCACATCAGTGGGGTCACTACTTCTGTTACTCTTATGATTTCTGGTTTCTCTCTGGCTTGCCAAGAGCTGCAAATGGTTCAGATGGGCCTCTGATTGTCTGGGAGGCTCTGGCAATACATCTGTACTTCCTCCTCTGGAGTTTGAGAGGAGCTCGGGGAGTCTCTGCAGGAACATGTGGAGCCAGGCATGAAAGAAAGACGCATTGATGGTGGCTGGTAGCTTCAGGAGAGTGGGTTTCTTGCAACACTGCCAGCAGCAGACATCACCTCCTCACGGCAAAGCCCACTGGCCATGTGCTCCTCCTCCTCTGCAGCATGCACAGCCTGAGGGCAGCCTTTTGCAGTCTGTGGCTGGTATGTCCAAAATCTGCTTCTCTGCTCCCAAACATGGCCTAAGAAATAGGTCACCTTCTGCTTGCGTCTTGGTTGCAGGGTTCAACAAACTGCTGAACCAAGGGTAGCTGGTGGAAACCAAACACTGTGCTGGTGGTCCCTTTGAGGGCTGCTTTTCTATGTCCATCAACAGTGACTTCTTCAAGTCCTTCATCGTGCCCACAAGTGGAGCTGCACATGCCTGGACTTGCTTTGCAACTTGGCCCTGTGCCTGATGGACACATCTTACCTCTTAGCCAGCAGCCTGGCATGTCCTGGCAGTGCCGGCCCTCTGCAAAGCCTTTTGGCTATGGTGGCCAGGGTGCACGTCACATCCCAGGGGTGTCCCCAGCAGGCTCCATGGACTGGCAGCTTTGATGCCTGAGGAGGTCTTCAAAGAGTTAACTTCCCTCTAGATACTGTCAGCTTCTCCCTGAGCGCAGTGACTTGAAACAGGGGCCAGCTGTACCGCAACACAGCAAAGATGGAGCAAACCATATGCTTCTGCACAAGAATAACAGCATCATTAAAATCCTGAACCAAGAACTCAAAGGAGCATTTGAAGAGTACATAGCAGCAGGTCCTGAATCCTAACTATCAGCTTCTCTTCCCCTCGAATCTTTTGCATGGGCTGAATATGAAAGTAAAATGTATACTCAATCACAGCAACTGACTTCCTCCTCAAGTGACTCTCCAGGCATATGCCCACCTCAGGAGCGAGCTGTAGTCTATAACAGCAGGGAAACAGAGGGGAACAAACAGGTGAAACAACAGAGAGAGTAAGAGTATGGGAGAGAGAGAGAGACAGACCCCAGTCACTGCTTAAACTTTGCTTATTTACAGCAGCAGCATACATATGAAGATCTATAGCACTTACACCGAAATAAATCCTCCCCTGGAGACAGGTGGCAGATTTCCCCCTCCATTATTTACAGCCACTTCTCAGTGAAAACTGCAAGCTGTAAAATGCCCATACAGTGTTGGAGAGATTTATAGTCCTCCTGTATTTCACACACTGCCTTGCCCCACCGTGCTGCCTTTGGGGAGACATGGCAAATGGACTCCAAGGTGTTTGACAAAGATGAAGACTCATTTATTACTTGATGCTTTGGAGAGAAATACTTGTACGCAGCAGCCTACACAGGTGGCAAAGGTTAATCCTCTTCTCTCCTGTCAATTCAGCTTTTTATGAGTGAGGGGAAAGCAATGTATTAGGGACGAGAGGAGCAAGGGAGGAGTGCCGCTGAGCAGCACCAGTGACCCGTGTCATCCTGCGCCCTTGACCAGTGCCAGAGGAGATGGGGGACTTCACTCTGCCACCGACCCATCACCCATCTAAGCTTGATCTCAGCTTTTTCTTGCACAGGTCTTGGTCCTACAGGCAGGGGACTGACATCTCCGCTTCTCTGCAGTAAATGGGATTTCCTGGAGTCTGTTATTAGAGGAGACTTTTGACTTGCAGGTCAAAAAGCATCCATGATACCCACCACCCTGAAATCCTGGTGTGACATGCCTGACTCCCTCTGGCACAGTGGGGCACAGGAGCATAAGGGCTTTTGGCAAACTGGGCTTCAGAGTGTCTTAGCTTAGGTTGGGTCCCCACAAATACATCTCCTTGTCCTTCTCTGCTGTCAACGCCAACAGTACTGCTCTCTCATCTCTAAAGGTGATCCCTGTGAGTGGGGTTGAGGCAAAGAGCCAGCGTGGTGCCAGCAGGCTGCTAACACGCTGCTTTCTCTGAATAGAGACAAAGATCTTCAATCTCCGGGGCTGTCGATAGAGTGCTTTTCAGCAGCACTAAATTCTTGCAAAAACTCGAACATGAAAACATAAAAATAAAAACACAGTGTAAAAAACACACAATAAAAATATAATACCAAATATATCACTTAACTAAAACCGCTGACCTAGCGGCTTTGATGTTAATGCATTGTCTGTAACAACATGGCATTCCAGCTGAATACTAACCGGCTGCGGAGCCCGAGCCCAGCCTTGCTTCAGAGGTTTCTGATTTTACTACCCTGATTTCTGCAGTCAGTCTTCGTCTCCTGGGGTTTATTAGGTCTCCTCTCCTGCCACGATCAACTAAGAGCTGTTTTCACTTTCTCCCCAGTGTTAATTAAAGCTGGGGTTGAGTAACCCCCAGAAGACTCCTCAGAGGACAAGGAGGAAGAGGAAAACGGAGCCCAGCATGACGGCAGGGTTCGATCAGTGGAGAGCTGTGTTAACAAGAGCCCTATGGATGTGAGAGGGATGAACAGTTGGTGGGGAAGGCAGGAACAGATGGTACCCAGCTACACGCAGCACGGCTCCCGGGGTCTGCAGGATATGCAGAAGCTCCTGCTCACTGCACAAGCTGCCCCGTGCCTAATGACAGCACCAGTCAGAGTCTCTGCAGAGCCATCTTTTACCCGTTCCTGTACACACAGCAAGGAGATAACCCAGAGGGGACCTCTCCTGCTCCAGCCCTATCATGCTGCTAGCATGGAGCCAGCCAGAAGTCATTGACCCCTCTTTGATGGCAAGATATAGGGGTGTTCCTGTGCAGAGCTGATGTAAGAGTGGCAGCTCTATGCAGTTCTTCAATGCCCAGGTGCAGGAGAATGGCTGAGTGAAAGCCTGGCATGAAGCAAGGCAGAAGCGGGGTCTCCAGTTGGGGACAGTTTTGAACTGTGATGCCTGGAGGCACAACCTTTGTCCCACACTGGAAGATGTACTAATTACTCCGAAAAGACTCAGGTCACTTTGGTGATGGAGATCCCAGTGTGGTCCAGTACAGAATTTCAGTCTCATCTACTGCAGTCACTGCTGACCGCTGCCAGCCAAAGAGCGAGGGAAAGGGTAAGGATGGACTCTACTGGTTAGTCAAGTCCCTGCGCTATGGCAGCAGTTGAGGAGCAGGAATTGGGGCAGGACACAAACTGAAGGGCTTAACCCTTCAGGCTTTCACTGAAGACAAGCTAAAGACTCTGTATCAACCACAGCTAAAAACTCTGGTCCCAGAGGGTGATCCTGGCCCCGACCCAGCTCATGTTGCTTGCAAGACAGCAATTGCCAAACAGACAGCTGGGGACAGCTTCCATCCAGAGCCTGTAAATCCACACCCTGAGCAATTTCAGCCATGCTCTGTCCCTGAATTTCAACAGGTGGAATCATGTGGAGCAAAGTGTTCCAAATTTTCCATTCCTGCAAGGTCATGGTGACCGCTCTTTCTTCAAAGGATAGCATCCCATCTGTGCATGGCTGCTTCATGCTGCAGAAGGCAGGTGGTCTCTCTTCTGTCTCTGGCTTAGCCAGCATTTACTTCCATGCGCAACCTTCTTCCAAAATGCATTTTAATTCTCTAACATAAGCCCTAAGATGAGCATCAAGCAAAGCTGTCGCTATGCTCTGTGGCTGGGCTACAGCTCCCAAAAGCTTCTCCCTTGGCCACTTCCCTACTGCTGGAAGGAGGATATGCCCTTCACTTCTCCAGCCTCCTACCCTTTCCTACCGTCTGGTAGTGCTGGGCTGAGGCCCATGGTGAGCAGGTGGAGATGTGCTTGCTGTCTATAATCACGAGGCAGAAGATAAGAGCAAGGCTGCAGCTGGGACTTGTGTTGGCTGCAATTGGCCTCTTCCCTGCTCTCTGAGTTTGGATGCCCATCGTGCCTGGCCAATGGGGAGAGGAAGGCATTAGTTAGCCGAGACAAAGAAAATCTGTTCCGAGTCAGCGGAGAAAGTGTCCCACTTGACATACCAGAATGAAAAAGGAAGCTAAGGAGGAGCTGAAGCAGTCAAGGAGGAACCTAAACATTAAATACAATCTTGATAGTCTGCCCCCCCCCTTTTTTTTTTTTGGCAACTTATCATTGCAAGGTTGTATTTGCTCTTGGTTTAATCTAGCTCTTGGTCTTAAGTGACACAACCTACAGGAAGTTTCTCTCCCACATTATGAAACAATGTGCTTGAAGAGCTGTGCAAAACCCTTTTGTTCCTCCAGGCACCCCAAAGTATTTGGTGATGCTGCTGCTTGACAGCAAGGGATATGATGGGGCTGGGGGAGTGGAGAAATTTTTCCCAGTAATGAGTGGTAACGAAGTTCCTCCAATAAATGGATCTACCTACTCATTGATGTCAGGGAATAAGTGAGAGACCCCAACAGTCTCCCATCAAGGGTGTGATGCTTGTCTGCCTGCCCCTCTCTCCCAGTCCTGGATCCAGCACTGCTTCCTGCAGCAGCCCCTGGAGCTGTGGTCCCACTCCACTGCCCATGTGCCTCCTACACCTACAGAAGGTTGAGATGACCATCTCCTCTCTGCTCTCCCATGCTCCCTGCTCCCACCAGAAGTCCCAGAGGAGCATGATGCTCTGTAGAGGGCTTCAGCTTGCCTTGCCATGTGTCGTCTGCAGTGTTGTGCACTGGAAGCACTGCTTAGTTTTAATTAAGGCTTTGAGGACCCAAGTCAGGCAGAAAGAAGAGAAAATGCTAAGAACAGCTAATTTCTTAAACTGCTCTCTGGCACCTTTTGAAACTTACCTCATGTAGCAAATTAAAAATGTTAATAGATGGCCAATAAAAAAAAAAAAACCCAAACCCCTTTCTTCTCTGTAATTTCAGTGAGCTGAGTGGCTCTGTGCATCAATTAGTGGTGGGTAATGAGATTTTCTCCACTGGGGAAGGACCAGGGTAGAGGTACAAACCCACTGGCTGGCTTCTGAAGTGGTTTACTCTCCAGAATGTCTTCAGCAGAGGTACATGGGGCCATGCTGAGCTGCTCCTCTCACTTTTATAACACTTACAGACTTATTACTCCTCGTTACCTTTTGTCTCAAGGCAGACTGTAAGTCTGGACACTCCAATGGAGATGGAGACTTAGAGCAAGCACTGTCTCTTGTTTTTCAGAGGGCTTGATCTCATCTGGGTACTGCTTTAGCAGCAGTAATTAATACAAAATTAGAACAGGTACATATAGGCGGTACGAGAGTACTGCCTTACGTTGTCTTTGCAGAGATGCTATCTGTTATGTTCCCCAGATGTTTGCTAGCAGCACTCATGGCTACAGCGACCACAGCTTGTGCTAAGCTGGGATCATAGCCACTTTGAGTTTAGGGAGCAAGCGGGCCTTGAAGGCCTTGCAGATCCTAGTGATAAAAGATGGGAAAACCTGCCTTCTCCTCCATCCGCCCTCTGTCTCTACAGGTTTGCAAATGAAAAATATATACCCTTTTTTTGCTCCAGTTTAAGATTTAAGCACCGGCTTCCTGCTGGCCCAACAAGCACTGCATTAGTCAAGTTCAGAGAGCTTTGGAGGAAGGATGGATATTGATGAACACTGAACGGTGTATCCAAAGCAGGACAGCCACCAGAATAGAACAGGCAATGGATAGCAGCTGAAGACCTTATCTCGTGTAGCTGCATAGGCTATGAGTGAATCAGAGGAGGGATGGTCCTAGGATTTCCCACTCTCAGGAGACTGCCCAAACATCAGGATGACTGTGAAACGTGAAAAGGTCTGCATTCCATTGGATCTTCCAGTCTATGCATCATCAGTGTGCAATTTCTCCTGGAGCAAGACGGGGGACTATGTTATTTCTACTCAACTGCATGAGCTTATTACCTTCTTGTGCCAATGTTTACACCCTTTTCATTCTTGTGTCCCAGTTGTCTTTTTCCAGAAATACCTAGCAGTGATCTACGTCTTGGAGGCCTTGGCCCAAGACAAACACTCAGTTAAATATACAGTCCCAGCATATTGATTTTACAGGTCAGCTGGAACACCTCGGAGGTAAAAAGTCCAGGCAGCCTGAAGGAGGTCATGAACAGCATCACAGTCACACAATTTGGCCCATATCCAGTGGCTCTGCACTTAAAAGCTTTCAGCCAACTAAAAGCAGCCTTGGAGCACCAGGAAGGTCTGAATAATAACTCTTGAGCATGGTTAATGACGCTTCTTGTTTTGATGTATTTCAGCCACATCATGTGTTCCTTCTCCTTCCACCCTCCTGTCGCTGCAGCAGAGCAGATGGGAAAGAATGAGAAAATTGCAAGTGGAAGCTTCTACTTTGCTCCTGAAATTGTCTTGACTTTTGAGTCCCTCGAGGGGTACGTGAATTTGTCGCACAGAGGGCCCGGCCAAATGAACAGTGACACCTTCGTAATTGCATGGGAGAGGGAAAGCTGCTCGCTGAGAGCAGGGGGAGAGGACAGTGGGCTCCCAGGTGTCCATGACCTGCTCCTTCCACCATCACAGCAGAAGCAGAGTGAGCAGGGAGATAAGGCAGCATTGGAGACCACAGAGGTGAGTTTCCAAGCAGCAGCTGGGTTTTGAGCGCAGCTATCCCACACAATGGGCTTCACGGGGTTTGAAGGCTGTTGAGGTCAGGGAGCCTCTCCTCAGTAGCATAAGGCAAGAGAAAATGTGTGTGGCTGGGAAGACAGGCTGCTCCTTCTGAGGGGCAATGTCAATGCAAGGGCCCTGTCTGGGTGCAGGCAGATTCACAACCATTAGAGCCCAGGGTACAGCGAAGGAAAGGATGAAGCTGTCCAGATTTGGGGCGTTGAGTATTTCTTCTCATGGCCAAAAGGTGGGACCAACCTTTCTACATTTGAAACTTCCCACACTCAGTGCAGCGCACCAAACACAACCCAAGGGCAGGTCTCCAGGGCAGCAGAGCTAACTTCCACTGCTGGAGTGCAGCCACGAAGGATTTTCCCACTGTTTTTTGCAGCTCTGTAGCAACTATGCTTCAGGCTCACCACTAGCTCCATTACATTCACAGGTATGTAAGGAAGAAGGACGGGCAGGTCTATAGTTCCAGCTGTGCACAGTACAACAGACAGAGGAAAAACAGTTCAAGCTTGCAGGACCTCGATGATCTACATTTCAGCAAACGATGTGGGGATGGTGATGGCATTTGCCAGCACCGAGGAGCAGAGCCATGTGCAGTCAGGTAATTTTTTTCTGTGGATGGTTGGAAATCTTGTGAAAGCAGTGTCATTATGATTGTTTTTGAAGGTTCACCTTCACTCAAGCTGTGACACAGTGCTCTGTCCAGGCTTTGAGAGCTTTGCAGTGGTAGCTGGCGTCTAGCTACTTGCCTTATTTGAGGTCACTTGCAGATGGAAACTGTCTCAGGAGAGGCTGATTTTGATTTCTGGAGTTTCATCTTTTCTTCTGTCACTGCTTTCCAGCCCTACACAGCAGCACAGGTGTCACAGCCACAAGGGCCATTTTACCTAGCTAGGCACCCTGACTAGGACAAGATTCTATGGTGCTTATCATGCTTTCCCTTTCCTCTGCTGGGGGTCACTGCCTGAAACTCATTGAGAAGGCTGTCTCTCCCTCATTCCCCAGCGAGAGGTGGTTGCACAGTGAGCATGCCATAGCTGGGCTATCAGCAGCTGCAGCTCAGATCCCAAGGACCAGAGGCCAGGGAGGAGAGGACCGTGCTGCCCTAAGCAGTGTCCATGGGGAGCTAGAACCAAGACATACAGGGCTATAAGCTCTTTATCTTACACAAACATTAAATTCATTTTAATACAAAGGGGGGAAAAATGAGATTTATATCTTCCAGATTTTGCTGGCCTGGGACACAAACTTAATTAGAAAGACTGAAATGTCATCATCTCCTGGAGGAGGGTGAGCATCTTTTTCCAAACCTTGAGCATCTTTCTTGGATGCACCCACTGGCCAAATAAATGTGATCCGCTATTTCTTAAATGGCAATGTCTCATTGTAAAGAGTGGGGAAATGACCCAGTGGAAAAAGAATAATCCTCTGCTCGTCTTCTAGTCCACTTAGGGGAAATTATTGACCCGTCCTAGCCTTACCTAGAAAGTGCAGGTTTTAAAGGGAATCCTGGACCTGACTGTGCTTTTGCAGCAATGAAAAGCCCTGGGGAGAGTTGGAGGCACAGCATCTCCGAGCCGTGCAGCTCCCGGCTGTGGCAGCAGCTGCAGGCAGGGCAGAGACCATATGGAGGAGCACAGGTCAGTGCCTCTTGGTGCCTGCCTCAGCTGTGCAAAGCACGAGCTGAGCAGAGCCACAGTGACAAGCAATGATCTTGTACTAGTAGATGCTGACATCTCCAAGGGGCCTGTGAATTTTCCAAGTGATTATTTAATCTAACGGGTGATGAGCAGTCTGACCTGTACATCTTCCCAGTGGAGTAAACGGTACCCACACTTGCAGGACATCAGACCTATGGTTCCCAAATGGGTACCTGGTGTGTCTACAGCATGACAAGGAAGTCACAGCAGAGGAGCTGCAGTTGTCCCCAGGAAGTGTACTAGTCAGTGTTTCTTCCTCGGGGTACAAACAGCCTAAAAACATCTTGCCTCTGCCATGGGATAAGAGCCAAAGTTGGACTGTTCCCATGGAGCAGCCAGGTCATGGCAAAGTGTTTGTGCAGTGTTTAGTGTTTTCCATTCCAGCCCTTCTCCATTCTCTGCAGCATCTTTCACAGCATGGGGAGGGCGTGTGCAGGATGGAAAATCAGGAGGCCATGGGGTGTGAGATGAAAAGCCAGGATAGGGTGGAAAGTATGGGCTAGGGGAGGTGGAGCATGCATTAGGAGGCTGGGGGATGGAAATGTCCCTGGGACTGGAAGCTTTGTTTAGGGAGATGTAAGATTATGGAAGAAGGAGCGATGGAGATGGAGGGAGAGTGGACAAATGGGTCTGTAGGATAGCCTCCAGATCTTTGTGGCAGTTTGCATTGTCTTTGACCCACAAGGCCTGCTCTTGTGGGTCAAAATATTTGAAGACAAGCGTATGGGGAACAATCAGACAGTTGTGATGGGAAATAGAGAAGATCAAAGTTCAGGACTTCTCCAGACATGCTTGGTCCTGCCTCAGAGGGAGGGAGAGAGGGAGACACTAGATTACTCCATGAGATACCTTTATAATCCTAGGTCACGCAGATCTGACTTGAGTTCCTGGCTTTCAGGCACCTTGCAGAAAGCTATGATATACAATCTCTGTGAAGAGATTTGCATTCAAAGAGAGAAGAGCCCCTTTTCCTAGCAGGACTCACTACTGCACACTACCACATGGGACCACCCAATCTCATGGCCAGCTGAGCTAAGAGCAATCACATGTTACCATAGCAGGAGATAACATGTCAGGATCCCTTGAGCACCGTGGTGTACCAAGGCAGGGCCTGTGAGCTGATGGCTTCCACCCGTGGTCTGGCTGTGGAGGTCTGAACTCCTCTTGTGCTCTTGGAGCTGCATGGGCAACCCTCAAGTATATTTGGAGCCCCTTATGAAGTTATTCGCGTCCTACCCCCAAGGCCGTTAAACAACCACCCAGTGAATCTCAGGGCAGTGAGGGAAGGTTGTGCCAGGGTTGGTTGGCAAGTATCTTCCACATGGTATTGTCTGAAAGAATTATGGGATAAAAGGAAGCAGACTCAGTCTGAGCCAGCTTGCCTTGACCCCTCTCCAGGGGCATGCCCTTAGAGATGGCTGATCCCAATCTGCCTTGCTGACATGCCAACCACCAAGGCCTGGTATCAAGTCAGTTTGGAAAGACTGGTCACAGGTCTACGCCAACGCGTGAACATAGTCTAGACATGGCCATGAGACAAGAAGACATTTCCAGGAGGTATGAAGCTGAACAACACAGACAAGGTGCTTCCAAGGAAGGCTGGAAGGTACCTCTAGTGCCGTGACCTAACTAGGACGAGTCCTAAGCCTTATGCCCAAGAGTAGCCATCTACCTGCCCCACTATGGCCCACAAAACACACTCTCCTCCCAGATGAACCCCATTAAACCATCAATTTCTCAGTTTCCCCTCAATTACCGAGATCAATGACCCCTTAGCTCTGCTTTCCTCCATACATTTCCTGCTTCTTCCAAATGTGGAGCTGTTAATTGCAGTTCACTGCTCATCCTAATGTTTCCTCCCTCGCTCACTTTCTCTCTCTCCTGTAATTTACTGTCATTTCCTAAGCACGTTTAGGCTATGTTGGCAGCTGGATTCTGCGATAAGGTTTTTTGACATCTAGTGATTGTTGGTCGATAACATTTCTATCCCATAATGAACAGAGGAGGGTGACAAGGTGGGGAAGAACAGAGAAGGAGCGATCTTCAACAGTTAGGAGATGAGATCATTATCTCTTGGAAATATGGGAAAGGCAAAAGTGAGAGCAGAGAGGCGAGGCTGTCGTCACAGCTGAGAACAACCTAATAATCACCTTTCACAGGGCAGGCATCGCTTGGTACAAACACAGGTGTCCCAGGGTGCTCTCTGCTTTCCTGTCTCCAGCCGTGGGGTGTCTCAGGGAGGGATTCTGATCACATTGCAGGGAAGGTGGAGAGGGAGGGTGAAATACAGGTCTTGGTTTCCCTCTGGCTGGTTGTATCGGTTGGGTGTGCCTATGTGTTCCTGGGTGTTAGCAGGCAGCCAGCCCACTGCTGGTGTCTGCAGGGTGGGGAGGGTAAACGAGCCTCTTCCCCACTGTGAGCTAGGGGATCACATCTTCCTCTGTCTTCCTTTCTCTTTCAGCTGATCTAATTTAAGACCACGTCTGCACTGACAGACCGGCACTTGCAAACTCCATCCTGGCTGGTGAGTGCGGCGTAGGCTGAGGCAACAGGGTGTGAAGCTCCTTATGCCTAGGCACCATCCAAACAAATAAAGCCTGCTAAAAGTCAGGATTCGTGTGCTTGGTTTATCAAGAACCAGCTGCACCTGACCTGAGATGCTAAGGCTTCAGAGTCCTCCTCTATGTGATGTAGAGCTGCCGTTTGGGGCTTGCCTTGGCTCAGATATCTGTGCCGTGCTCTGTTTAGAGCATGATAAACATGCTCTAAACCGGTTGAATGCACTTAGATGCAAATGCTGTCTCTGATGAAGAGGTCAAGGTGCTTAGCACAAATGCTTTTGTGTGGGCTGGGGACCATGGATAGGGGGTCATTTTCTGGCTGTGACACAGGCGCTTTATGTGCACTTGGCATGAATACCCTCTCTCTCAGTCCTTCTTTTGTCTCTCAGGCTGCAAAGTGATGATGCTTCATAGTCAGGAAGCTCCTCTGGCCAAGGGCTGCCTGTTCCCTGCCTGCCTGGCACATTGGAGCTTTCTCCTGAGCTTCCAGGCTGATACTTTTCAGCAAATATCAAAGCTAGAAGTGCTTTCATGGACTTGGTCTTGTGGTATGGGTCTCGTGCTGCTGTGTGAGCCTTCCTGGGCACAGATTCATGCCTTCAGCACGGTGGGATGTGTGGGCTGGAACTGCAGCAGTAACCTGGACTAGACAGGGAGGTGCCACCCCTCTGGGAAGCGCACAGTGCTTGATGGTCACGTGGGGCGATGCAAGATGAGGCTACACTTTGCTTCTGACTCTATGCCCAGTCGGATCTTCAGCTGGAATAAATCAGCTGACATCCACAGCATGCAGAGATTCACCAGGCAGCTGGGCATCTGCCTGTTTGAGGTGAACACTGCTGGCTACTGTCAGGGGCTTCTGGTAACCCTCAGAATGGTCACCCTTATCATCCACCCTTTGATGGATCCAACTCTACTGGCTACAAAGAAGGTCAAAAGTGATGGCACATCTTGTCAAGGAGCCAAGCTGAAATGTAGGTGAGGTGATGCTGGACCTGGTTTTCTTCTACCGCTTGCCAGTCTTTTCATCACCAGAGCCTAAATGGTGCTTATCTCTGCTTCTGCCCAAGCCCACCACAAGTTTCTACCAAAGACCACAAGAAAAGGGTCAGCAAGGGTCAGAACCAGCCTCCTCCTCACAAATTTGCTCTCTGCCACTTCCTACTAGTGAAAATTTTGGAGAGAAGCACAAAAGACAAGGCGCATATGGCCATACGCTCTCCGCTGCCACACCTCTCAAGATGGTATCTTTGCCCTTAATAGCTCTTGATGAGAATTTTTTTTTTTTCACTTATGTTGCTTAGTTGTTTTTGGAAGCACTTGAAACTCTTGTCATCAACAAGATCTGCTGGCAACAAGCTTCACAATTTAAAAACATATTGGGCAAAAAAGTGCACCTTTTTGTGCTCATTTTAAGCCCATTGCCCCGTGAATCCCCTGGATGCTTCTTTGCCCTTGTATTGTAAGCAACAGGAAAGAGAAATACTTCATTTGCTACTTACTTTTAACCTGTCAGGTTTTTCCTGACACCTCCATTCAGCTTTTTTCTCGAGCTGCAGAGTCCTAACCGATTCAGTCACTCTGAGTCCAGAGCTGTTCCGTGCCTCTGATCAGTCCTGTCACCTTTCCCTCTGCTGCTCCCAGCTCCGTGTCTTGTCTGAGGCAGAGGTCGAGGCCACACACCGAATCTGACTTGCGTCTTCACCGCAGTCCATGCAATCTCACAGCCCTCGTCTCCATTCCTCTCCTAACAAGGCATAACTTTCTGTTTGCTGCTTTGACTGCTAATGAACAGGGAGGCTAAGGCTTTTGTAAGCCTGTCCACACCAAATCCACTTTCGGGAGGATAATAGCTTGTTCTCTGTTGAGATACAGCTGTCTGCATCTCTTGTTTTTTCCTCAGGTGCATCACTCTGCATTTGCACGAGCTACACGGAGGAGCCAGCAGAGCTACAGGCTACTCATTGCAACCTTTATAACTGAGTCAAGTCACGGTATGGAAGCAATAAACTAATTCAGCCACAGGGTTCCTGCACCCCCAATCAGGCAGAGCAAGGTGGGACAGGGCCTGCTTTAGGCTGCTAAAATATTAATGTCTCTGCTGGTTCCTCAGCTGGTTTTTAAGGATGCCTTGAGACACCCTCCTCTTCTCAACCCTGCTGCTGTCTCTTCTGGAAGACACAAAGCCTCTGCTTCCTCAGCACACCCTTTCTTCCTCTTCCTCCTCCCACTGCCCTTAACATGGTCCCTCATTTATTGGGTCAAGGAAACATCCCATATGTTCTTATCAATCACTCCAGATAAAATTAATGGGATTTCAGGCTGACAGGACTCAGAAAAGGATATTTTATCTGACCGGGAAACATAACCACATGCCTCAGACTAATGAAGAATTACCCGTTGAGAACCAGAAATGAAGGAGAGGAGCTGCTGGATGTTCTGTTTGGTTGTTAATAGCATCCAACTTTTAAAACCCCTTAGTTATCAGATTCTGCATATCAGCTTAAAAAAGAATTGCAAGATCTAAAAAATGGGAAGCATTTGCTCTTTGCTATTTTAGGAATACATTGCCCAGCTTCTCTCCACAGCTAGGAAAGCAAAGACTCTACTCCAGAAACTGAAAAAAAGACAAGCTGAAATGTCCTGGGAATAGCCCATTTCCACCATGGGGGAGGGTATAAGAAAAGTGCACAGCACCAAACAAACTGCTTAAATGTCAGGAACTGTGCATTGTCTTTCCATCTGTACAGCTAGCAGGACAGCAATGAGAGAGGGAAGTAACACCTGGGGAAGGACCTTTCTGGAGGTGCTTGTGGGGAGGGTGGTCCAGAAATGGGACATCTGGTTTCTGTGTCCTCCTCAAATAGGAGAAAGACCTCAAAGGCATTTCTTCACTGTCCTCCCAGCAGAGGGAACTATCGGTCCTTCCTGGAGACAGGTCACGTCTAAGCTGGGAGGTTTTGCAGACCTGCAGGGCACAGGTACCAGGGCAGCGGCTGTCTGCACTGGGGGCCACTGACTGCTGGCCCATGTGCCAAAGTGTCAGGAGATGTTTATATGCTCATCATCCTCCAAAATAGAGTTCATGCAGCAGAGGCCAACATGCCTACACTTGGGTAGGTTGATGGTGGCTCTTGCTGACTCTCTCAGTCACCTCCTGCCCCAAGATGGTTCTCTTCTCTCTAAACATGCATCCCTTTAGGAAAGCAAAGGGGAAACAGATGCTCTGTCTCTCCCCTAGCACAACTGCTGTCTGTACAAACCCTGCCTGGATTGCCCATCTGATGCCCAAAGCCCGCGTTAACTCTGCTTTCCTCCCACCACCCAAGGAGCATCATAAGGTGCGAGGTGGCTGCACCCATAATATGACCTCATTTTTATTCAAGAAGAATCATAAAAATGCTAAAAGCAAAAAACAGACAAAAAACCCCTAAAATCTGTAAAGGAAAAGCTGTATCTAAGGCAGCAAAGTAAAAAAAAAAAAAAAGACCCACCAGGTTTAGCTGTTGCCTTAGTACCTTATTTCTGCCCCTTCCCACCTACGCATTATGGTGCTGTCTTTAACAGCACTCAAATGTACTGTTTTCTATAGATCCCCATATCTCATTTAATCCAGGAGGTAGACGCATAGAGACGACAAATTCAAGTTACACAGATAACCACGAATTTCCCTTTTCCCAGTTTTTGCCCACTTGACCCTGCAGCCTGAGGAATGTACTTTCCGAGCGGTTTTTATGCGATGGCACTGTAGCTCTAGATGCAGCCAGACACACAAACTCACAAACACGGAGAGACACACAGACACACGCTGTGGCCACGCTCGCAATGCGGGCGGTGTGCCGGGGGTCTGCGGGGAGGTGAGCGACTGCTCCCAGAGAGCAGATTACACCTCTCTTCGCAGGCACGTGAAAGCGCTCAGTGCGCTTCAAGCACAGGCAAACGGCTAATGAGAGGAGGAAGCTGGCGTTTTATTGTGCAGTATAACAGAACAGCACAGCAAAACACAATAAAAGGCAGGCAGCCATATCCCCGCAACATAAACCTGGCTGGGCTTTGGAGCACTTGGGGTCTATTACACAAAACTCCGTGGCCTAGGGAAGGCAGAGGATTTCAGCTCCATTTGCTGACATTAAGCAGGGCTGCTGCTAGCGTAGGTTCACCCGGCTACAGCCACCTGGCAGGCTCTCCTGAAAGCTGGCTCTGAGTTATCTCAGGATATCAGGCCACGAGAGCTGGATGCTCCTGTAGATGCCACAACGGTCGTGCCCACTCCTTCCCAGTCTGGCTGCCTGTTGGGTTTTATAACATGCTCTTCATGCTGTCCCCACTTCTGCTTTTCACGTTCCCACTTGTAGTCCATCCCCGGCGGATCAAGGCTCACCAGGCGGCTGGTACAGCCCAAGCCTGTGCCTTCCCATGGTGCCGTGGCTGGTGGCTCTGTTTGGTTTGACTTCTTGCCAGCCCGGTCCAGAAGATGGATGAGTTTTGTTAACCAGCAAGTGGCTCTAGGGAGGAGACTAAGGGACAACATACATGCCCAGGGCCAAGAAAATCAGTTGTCTCCTGTCCTCTGCTTTGATGTCTTGTAATACACGTCAAACCTTAAAAAGGGAGATTCAGAACTCTGCAATTAGAGCTGATTCGTTAGCATTCACTAGGCATATATCTTTCCTGAGCTGCAGGACCTCTGGGCTCTTTCAGACTGTGCTATTCAGCATCTCCATAAGCAAAACCTTTTTCTTTTTTCTTTTCCCAGCTTCATGTGTGCCTTTCCCCTCTTCTGATCATTCCTCCTCCGATGCTGAGCTCTGGGCTATGCTTGGTTGCTGATGGACCTCAACATCTCCATCAAAGATGCAGGAGAAGGTGAGTCCCCAGGTGCACATGAGCTACCAGAGAAGAAGTGACCTGTCGTGGGGAATTTGGGTTTGTTTTACTGCAGGGACCTGCCCACAGCTCCATGAGCAGTGCAGGTGGGGTGCACTGCTCAGATACACTTCTCATCCCTGGGTAATCACACGCTGCTTCCTTCGCCCTCCAGCAACCCCTTCTGCTGCAGAAAAGCCCCAGCCAAGATAGCTGCTCCCCAACCGAAAACCAGCCCTCTGCTCATCTTTGCCAGTATCCTCTAAGCCTTTTCCACCTTCACCTTGCTGAAAGACGAGGAACAGAGCCGCACCCCGTGCCCCAGGCAGAGGTGTACGTGGCTTTATCCCGCACCATAATGGCATCGGCAGATTTTCTCTCTGGTCCTTCCTAATAATTCCTGCCTCTCGCTTTGCAGTTTTCATCACCACAGTTCACCAAACCAACATTTCACAGAGGTGTCTGTGGCTCCACGATTTTGTTCCTGTGCAGCAATGCCTTGACCAGAGCAAAGTAAGTGCTTTGAAAACCTAAGGAAGCCTTTTTTATATTCTTCCAGTAGGCTAATGGGGCAAGTGAGAGGGACTCCTGACTAACACCTGCTGTATGATATACATAAGCACATGCTGCAGAATCTGCCCTCTCTTCCTGCCTTCTCTCCATTCCCCACAGCCAGGTTCCACGTGGGGAGCAGTGCTCTCTATAAACTCACCACCGCTACAGGCTGACAGCACAAACCTTCCCAGCAAGACAGAGTTTGAAATCAGTTGATGTTGCTCTTGTATTTTTTCCCTCCCTGGGAGCAGTGAGTCCTCCACAGGGTTCAGCGCATATCTGTGGGTGTGTAAGAAAGCAGAGACACAGGAATTGCGATGCTCACTGTAGGAAGGTGGGTTTCCAGTAGGGCTTCTTATAGCAAAGTGTCCTACTGGGAAGCAAGGAAGGGGCACCCTGCCCTGCAAGGCAGACCTGGCACATGAAGACCAGGGAAGAGGGGGTAAATCACCCCCAGTGCTGTCCCCAGCCATCCTTGTGGTAGCACCTCACTATGTGTTGTCCAGAGAATGACTCTGCACCCCTGCTTGCCATGCTATACCTTGCAATGTGGTGTTAGAAGAGCTCAGCTCCACACACAACACCTGAAGGGTGAAAGGCAGTGGGCTGGTTTGAAATTATGATGCCTCCAAAAAAAACCCTCATGGCATGGATGGATGTGCGTGGGAGGATGGAGGTGAGGCAATGGGAGCCATACAGCAGGGTCAGCTCAGGAGTTTGGTTGCTGAAGGGCTGTGGGGAGCTGGCTGCCCAGAAGACCTCTAGTGAAAGGAAGCAGGAAGCCTCGGAGAAAAGAGTGAGGGCAGTTTGGATGTGCCTAGTGAGGCAATGGCAACTAACAGGTTAATAAGGCAGAGAAAAAGTCCTGCCTAAATGCAACCACTGTGCAGGGTGGTTAGGCCATGTCCCCAGCAGGTCATTCCGGTCCTGACCTGACCCAGTCGCAGGGACGCGAATAGCCATCCGTGAGTTTTGGTGTGGAAAATATTACTAATTAAAATTAAAAAAAGGAAAGCAAAACATCTGTACTAGGCAGCATCTGTCATTCTTGCTTCTTCAGGGCATCGTGCTTGGAAACTTTAAAACGAGAGGGTATTTTTAGTTTGAAAAAAAATTAAAAGCATAATTTTAAAATTAAAGAAAAAGAGACCACATGACTTTCTCTTTTTTTTCCCGTTGCTGCCCGTGCAGCCGTGGAGAAGCTCTCCGAGCATCCACCAAGGAGACGAGCGTGGGGAGGGAGCGGGTGCGCGAGAGGGCAGGGGTGGGAGTCACATCCTTCCACCTTGAGACCCGGCTTGCTTTTCCTCCAAAAAGGAGGGATGGCTGAGCAGGGATACCATCTGGCTCCGGGGCTGCCTCTGGCCCTCAATCCGTTGACAGTGTTACATGCGTTAACAGCAACGTTTTGTTAATTAGGATGGGGCTGGGTGGAGGCAGCGGGAAGCAAATTGGGCCACTTTCAGAAGTCTTCCCTGCTGGCATATTGGAAGCAAGTAAATAAATAGATGTCCATGGCAAGCCAGTGGGAGACAATGTTCATTGAATTTGGTGGAAAAAAACAGGGAAGGAGGAGAAGAAAGCAGCTGACACCAGACACGGGGCAGGCATGTAGGTGCCACATGAGCTCCTCAGTAGATCACAGCCCCCATAGCCATGGCTCAACCCCACAGTGCTCCCCTCTGGTCTCTCACTTCATCTCCACACCCCAGTGCCATCCCAGAGCCTGGTCCTTGGCCACCATCCAGCAGGGACCCCATCTCAGAGGCACCATGCACTGTCTCCAGCCTCCAGAGCTGTGGAAAACAAGCAGAAGAAGCCAAACACTTGCCAAAGCATCATCCATCCCTCAAACGAGCATGTGTCCTTGCCCTCATTGCCTGCTGGCAGAAGCTCCATCTCAGCCAGCACCAGCCCCAGACCCATTCTGCGGATCAATTTGATTCCTGCAGCGTCTGGATTGAGCTAGCTGCGAAATGGTAAGGCTTTTCTAAAGGGCAGAATAATTGTTTTCGGTTTCCTCGTGAATATTTTCTAGATTTTTTTTTTTTTTTAAGCGTATGGTAAAATTACCCTAGGGCTTGCATGGTTGCCTGCATTAATCTTGAGAATTTTGCAGTTTTTAATTGGGAACCTGAAAGACTGTGAATGAGGCAGAAATCTCTGTCTGGAGGGCTGGGTCTGCGGTAAATACAGAAAGCCCAGGGAGACAGGGCTGGCAGGGAGGTTTGGGCCACTCTAGTAACATCAGCGAGTGCTGCAGGATGCTGGCCAAGGAAGCTGGCCAAAAAAGCTGGCCAAGGAAGCAGGTCTATGCATTGTCCAGGCTCTCCTGTAACCCCACAGATTGCTCATTTCCAGGCATTTTATCCATGGTGGTGGCACTGGCCTTTGAGAGCAGGCTCATCATTTCTTGGCTGCTATCAAGATGAAAGGCAGTTGTCATCCTCTCCACCCAAGGGGAACATAGAGCTAGGAAGATCCAGGTGGGAAATGCCAGGTTTTATTCAATAGCCAGGTATGGCATAGCCTTTTCTTCACCCACGGGCCTTTCTTTATCAGGTAGGCTCAAAAGAAATAATTTTTAGGAACAACCTGCAAGATGCAACTGCTTTACACACATGTTTAGGCGTCTACGTGTGCAAGCACCACTGTGAAGACGCAGGGGAGATGCTGTCTTCCCTGGAGTAGATGCCTCCCTCTGCTGAAGCACAGTGAAGAGCATGTGGACCTGATCAGGTGTCCCCTATCCTATTGCCTTACCAGTGGCAGCATGCCTTCCCCCCGCATTCTGCCCATCACCTGTGCCATAACCATTTTTGCAACTAATGGGTAGAGAGGGGCTCCGGAAGAGCAGTGTGGTGTCTTGGGAATGGATATCTCAGCCATCCTTAACCCCAAAAGAAAAACAGAAGAGACCTTCACCACCAGGACTCGGGGCTGCCATGCCATCTCTGCCCTGCTGCAAGAAGCATTTTGCCTCTCTAAGTCAGCAGGAAAATGAAGACAATGCTTCAAGGCATGGGCAGTGGGGATGAGGGGGGAGAACGCAGGGCAATCTGTGACTCCAAAAGTCTTTGCGCTTCCCAGACAGATGGCACTTGGCAGGGGCTGCTGTCACTCATGCTTGAAGTCTGGCTTGCTTTTCTCAGGGAAGGAAACCCACGGAAGGGAAGTCATAAACGCTCCTGGCCCCAAAGTCTCCCTGATATCAACCCAGAGCTCTGCCCAAAGCTTAGGGATGCAGGAACCATGCTGCACTTTGGGTAGGAACCACTGGTTTGTTATTGTCGGGACACTTGGGAGCACATTGAGCAAGGACAAGGCGACGAATGCAGGGACACATGGCAAGTGCCGGAGGGGAAGGGCACGAGTTGTTTAGTCCCTATTTCTCAACAACTCACGTGGAGGGGAGCTGCCGTTCAGAGGGTTTGGGGATTTTGATTACTTTCCAGAGGGTTTCCAGCTCTGCTTGGCCAAGGAGCCAGGGTGTGCCAGGCGTGCGTGGGCACACGCGTGTGGAGGAGGAGAGACCCCGTGCAGGGGAAGCCGTTGCGAGGACAGGAGCGTAGTCCCCGCGTTGCCTCAGCTGCAGCCCATTAGCTGACCATGCTCTCTGCTCCTAAATCATTTCCTGAAGGGCTTTTTTTTTTCAAACCAAAAAGAAAAAAAATTCCTCCTCAAGACGGTGGGGTGGGGGGAAATATGGTGAAAAGTTCAAACCCAGCCTGGTGTCCCGGCACTGCTTTCATGCCCGGCTCCATCTACCAGGAGCCGTGCCCGGGTGGGTAAAAGGTAACGCCGAGCAGTGGCAAACCCTCCCCTCCGCGGGGGTGGGAGCCCAGGGACCCAGGCTGGAGCTTTTGTCTTTTTTTTTCTTTTCTTTTTTTTTTTTTCCTGCTTGTGACTTTTTAGCAGTCCTTAGGGGACATTCCAAGTATGTGGCCAGGCATGGAGATAGTTTAAAACACATTAAGTTCACGGACAAGGTGTCATTAGGGCTTCTTTGGAGGGGGAGAGAGGGAGGAATTATTTGAAGTTCATTTGCCCAGAGGGAGTGCTCTCTGAAGAGGAATGGTTTTGGGGCACGGCGGGTCTGTTTCAGGGTTTTTGCTCTTCCTGCGACTTCGAGGAGCTGTTTCTTTTGAAGACGTCGGTTCTTACGGTGCGGGACGGGGAACAGAAAGCATCAAGAGTATCTCGCCTGCTCTGCCTTTAAAGTCGCTCTCCCCAGCCTGTCTAGGAGAGAGGGTCGGAGCCCCAGAGTCCTGTTTCGTGGGAAATATCGACCTCTTTGTTGTTGTTTTTTCCAAATAGGAATGAAAAATGTAAATTTCTGGTCAAGCAAACATTCCTCAGGGCAGTTCTGGAAAATTGAAGTGACACTTTCTCAGCATTTTTGTTATATTAAAATTCAGCATGCAAATTGGGTGTATGATATATATTACGTAACATATTGTGAGCGAGTCGCAATAGAATATAAAGTATAAACATAAACTCCAAATTGAATGGTTTCCTCTAAATACGTTACCAAAATGATACCTTTCTGGCAAAAGGTTTGGATTCTACTGAAACAGCTTCTTCTCCTTTTGTTTCGGAAAACTTGCCTGTTGAAAACAAATCTGAGCCATCCACAGGCATTGTCCCAAGCCAAGCCTGCCTTTCCTCGGGGCCGTCTTTCCATCAGGGCCATCTCCTCTGGGAGGAAAGAGCTCCTTCCACTGTTTCCTGCTGAGATTTTGGAAGAGCTTCCTGGTGGCAGAGGCAGCGGCTGGATTTTTGGCTGGTCTGCCAGGCTCTGGGTTCATCTTGATACCCATCACCTACTTTCTGGAGGAGGTAGGAGAAAATCAGCCTGACCTGGAAGAGTTGCTCTTTTTTTCGCTGTAATAAGTCTGCAGTAAGTCCTGTAATAGAGCTGGTTTGGGGTTTTTTTGATTTTCTTTCAGTGCTGTTGTCCATTTGAGGAACGATGCAAGCGAGCTGTTCACTCCCAAGCAGAAATGCTACTTCAAAGGATGTACTAAAGTGTGTCCTGGAAGATGAAGGAAGATGAAGAAGATGAAGAAGGTGGGTAAGCCTGGGCTGGCAGTCACTAGTGGTGCAGGAAAGGCTGGTGTACGTGGCAAGAGCTTACCCAGCTTGTTATATGGCCACTCAGCAAGCTGGGGGTCCAGCCAGCCCCCCCACCAGTAAGCCCATGCTCTGCCCTGGGGAGGCTGGGCCAAGAGGCACCAGCTCAGCATGATTTGCCTGAGGGTCTCACTTCCACGAGCCCTTATGGATTTCGTCGTTATTAAAAAAAACAACAAACATGAAAATTGCCCTGCTTCCTTCAAGATGGGATGTGGGCTTGTTTGGGCTGTGAGCCTGGGAGATTGATGAACCTGCCTGCAAAGACTTTATTCGTGCACCTCCTGGGCTGAAGCGATATAACCCAGACACAGCTTGGCGTGCCTTGGAGTGGGATGATGTGTGGGGACAAGGACGTAGCCAAGGGGGCCTCTGCCAGTCTGTCCAGGACCGAGCTGGTCTGACACCAGGCTGGGTGGTGTGCTGGTTGGTGCACCTGGCTGGGGCCCAGCAGTTCGCGCTTGTGTCCGAGCCGCTGAGTCAGCGGCACGTGGTCTGGGGCACATCCCATACCGCTGCCTGCCTCGCTGCTCTGCATCTGAGAGATGGGAGAGGAAAATATGAGTTTGCACACAGCCTCTGGAGAGCTACTGTTGATAGAGCATCACTGGGAAGTGGTTTGTCACCAGCCTCGCTTGGGAAAGGCTCTGGATTAAGGAGGTCCATGGAGACTCCTATCTATTCCCACCATTTTGATTCAGCCCTGAGTGAGAAGGAAAACCCAGGGCTGGCCTGTGGGATACCAGCAGGTTGTTCTTGCTCCCGTCTCTGGCCGGTGGCAGATAGTGGCATGCGCAAGTCCCCGAGGCAGATGTAGGATCCCCATGGGCTCGCAGCATCACCTGCACCCAGGGTGGTACCACACTTAGCACAGGGCCAGCACACTGGACTGGTGGCACCGATCTGCCTTACCCCAGCAAGGGTCAGCCCTGGCCGGGGCTGCAAATATCCCTGGTACCTGTAAAAACTCAGTAGGTGACAGGGAAGGGCAGTTTGCTCTACAGCTAATTGAGAGTGAAGGAGAGTAGACCCAGAGTGACTTCTGAGGTTTCCACGTGTGACTACTACTTCAAGAAGGGAGCAGGCAGCTTTCAAAGGGATAGAGGACTTCAGATTGCACATGAGATCGGCCATAACTGCTGCAAATCTGCCCCAGGCTCAGAAGATACATAAACCTGAGCATTCCAGGCTGGAATTCCGCTTCTCCCTGCACCACAGCCAGTCTGGTGGGGTGTAAGTCCATGGGGAAGGAGGTTGGTGCAGGCTGCAGCAGGGAGCTGAAGCCCAGCTGCTGCAGGGCAGCTGAAGGCTTGAGAATTGCCATAAGGTGGGAAGGAACACTCCAAAAAATCCCTCCTTCCCATCCACCACCCCTCTGGTGACCCAGACAGCATACGAGGCAGGGCCACAAGCGTTTCTAGCTGTCTTTCCGAATTCTCACAGGAACCGAGGAAAGCAGAGTTACTCACATAGGTACGTGAGTAGTTGCAGGATGGTTTGGGGAAGTATATTTGTTAATGACAATCACTCAGGTGAAGGCTGCAAGAGAAATTCTGTCCTTAACCTGTTTTTTTGGCATACCTAAAGAAGCAGGTTAAATCTGGGGCAGGGTAAAATGTCCCTACAAAGCTGGAATTGAGTGGGGTGGGACCTGAGCCTCAGCTCTGTGGGAAGGAGAGGTGTCAGCAGCGCTCCAGGAGGGCACTGATTTAAAAATAAAAACCTGCAATTTTTTAAAAAAATATCGTAACAGTAAAAAAGAAGTCAGGAGGAGTGTGGGGTCTGGGATCAAACTGGCTGTGATCAAAGCCTCGCGTAGAAAGCCGTTAAATGCAAAATGATGCTTTGATGACACGTTACCAACGCAGCAGCAGGCGGGGCCCCCTGCAGCGGGCATCACCCCCAGCTCTGCAGCATCACACAACAACAGGGCTGTGCTTGGTGGGGCAAACCACGCCATGGGAAAGTCTGTTCGACCCCCCAGGCTGGTGACCGTGGTGGGGAAATGGGTGCCGTGCCCCTCCATCAGGTTTTCCTCCCAACATGCCAGGGCAGATCTAGCAACATTGAAGGTGCAGACCTCAAACTGTGCCCCACAAGGCCATAGGAAACCCCCACTAGTCTGCTCTGCTGCAGCCAGCCTCAGTGGGACAGAGGCTATCCGGAGAAGGGCAATGATGTTAATTAATTCCATCCATTCATAAAGCAGGACGGTTAAAATTGGTTCCCCCATCTCTGCATAGCGCAGCCCAGGGAGAGTATCTGCTGTGAAGGGCTTATGGTGAAACCACGAGGTGGGACACGGTGGGTGGAGGCGGAGGACCAACAGATAACCAGGAGATAAACGCAAGTAATTTGATGAGCAAATTACCTGTGTACATAGGAAGAAGGTGGCGGTGGTTTCATTGCTATGACAAAGCACATAGGCAAAACCAGAATTTAAGGGAAATTTAACACCTTCTATCAGACTAACTAGGATAGTTGGAAGAAGGCAACTGTTTTTGGGGCACGCCAGACCTTTTCCAGGCCTCAAATACAAGGAGCAACTTCAAAGGGAAATGCAAATGGAGAAGCACAGCTGGCAGATTAATTGGACTTGTTAATCAGCTAGGCCATCGGAGTGAAGAAGTATCTGATACCTGCAGCACAAGGGGAGAGCCTTGCCCCTGCCCCACTGAGCTAACGATGCAGGAGCACTGTCAGCTCACCAGATTGATTTTAAAAGATGGAATAAAATCACTCAAATTACCCATTCACCTGCGCTGTTCGCGCAGCAGGTTCCCTGTGGACAGGATCTGCCTGGTTTTGCCGGTCTGGCTCTCCTCCCCACCGGGTGCCAGGGACACGACTTGGGTATAGGAGCAAAGAGGAGCTGCGAAGCCAAGCTGGGCTGGGATGAGCACCCTGAGGGGTGGCCTTACTGGGCTTCACAGACACACCAGCGGTGATCAGAGATGGGATTTTTCCTTTCTACTGAAATTTCTGATTTTTCTCCAGTGGAGGCATCACCAGAGACTTCACTGAGCTGTTGCTTTGGGGAAAATGTGCTGCAGGAAATCAGGAAGCCACCCTATTTCTGACCACTGAGACCCCATTTGGGGATCACAGCCCCAGGGCTGCCGCTCAGGGGTTGAAGAGGGATTTGTGCCTGGCACTGCTGAACAGTAAAAGGCATATCTGCCCCCACGGTGGGAGAGCAGGAACAGGCAGATGTAAATCCCAACAACACCTGATCCCAAGGGGGAATTATCTTCAAAAGCTCCAGTCCTGAAAAGCCCGACAGTCTCATTGTCACATTTCTGGGCAGTACAGAAGAAAACTTTTAGCTTTTCCAGCCTGAAGCACTTTGCTGTAACTTCTTGAAATCATCCCAAGTGACTGGAGCTGGGTTAGCAACTCCTTGGAACTGGACTTTGCTTTGAGGCTGTTTCCCTTCAGGACCTCAATGCCTGTTGTTCTCATGAAGTCCTTCTCCTAGCTATGGGGCTGCATCTTCCAGTGTCTCTCTGGGTCACTGGGAGGCATGTCTGCAGCAGTCTGTGCTGTACTGTGAAGAATGAGGCTTTTGGGGGGGAAACTCTGTGATAGCAGAGGCTAATTCACTGGCTCTAGGAAATGCAATCCCTTGTGGGACCACACTGGTGGATTTACAATTCCTCATCCCTTTTGCACAGCAAGAAAAGTTGCAAGAAAACATCTTGCCAACCTTGAAATGCAAATTTCTGGCATTTCTGGAGGTAGCAGAGGGCAGAGCTTTGCGCTGGGACTGTGGTAGCAGCAGCGGTGTATGACTGGCAGGAACTGATTTGAATAATTGGGTGTCACGTCTCTATTTTTCTTTCAGTTTAGCTACATGTGCAATTAATTAAAATAATAACCTAAACGGTCTCCTGCTGGGGTTGTGTTTGCTGCTCCGCTTCAGTCTGCCATCAGTGCTGCTGAAAGAGTTTTATCGAGAGCCGCTTCTTGCTGAGAGGAGCTCGAGCTGAGGAAGGCTCTCCCAGCAGAAAAACCTTTAATGCTCATGGTGTCTGCGCTCTTCCCACCCGTGTCGTGTGGGTGGCAAATAGACAATAAACAGGGCTTTAATGTATCACTTCCCACATCCTCTGCTCACCCTGCGCTTTGCCTGGCATGGAGAATCACCTCGTCCATGTCAGGGGAGATGTAGCCACTGTCCTGCATCCAAGGCAGCCTGGCAGTGCCACAGGAGGGCTTGTGGAGGGTGCTTTGAAATCAGGGCCCCTCGAGCACAGGATAGCCTTGCATATATCTGATGACAGTGACAAGGTACAGGAACACAAGAGCTTTGCTGCTGAGAGGTGCCCCAGGACCACCCCATAGACCATCAATGCGCCCAAGACTCCAGGCACTGAAGTTTTCCTGGAAGTGTCATCTCCCCCTCCTTGAATTAACTATTTCCACCAGCTCATCACGTGTGTAGCTGCCTCCAGACCATCCATCTGCACCATTTTGCTGCCTGTTTCCAGCTGCGTTCCCTTCCTCACCTCTGCGCTGCAGCCCAAGTCTGGCAGATGCCCTCAGCAGCCTTTGCAAGAGGAGAAAGCTCTGGTCCACGAGGAAACCACCAGAGAATCTTCATTCATTCACAGTCCTCCCTAAGCAAAGGCCAAGGTTTTGGTGTGAGCTGTGCTGACCACATTCGCTGCAAGATCGTGGTACAGCTTGTGCTGGCTGCTGCCACACTGCAGATCTCTGTGGAAGAAATTAAATTACCCGGTGAACCGTGCTCCCGCTTTTCACACTCCTCCCAAACACCCTTTAGCTGCAAGCACGTGCTGCGACAGCAGCAGCAGGAGCATATTTTTAAAAATCAGGATGCTTAAATCTGAAGCCTTTTCCTGTTGCCGTGTTCATTGCTGGTACAGGAAACATTGTTCCCCTGCAGCTGAGTGCATTCGCATCTCATCTCGTGCCTTTTTTCCAGTTCATTTTCTTGCCTGGCTGATTCCCTGTCAGAAGCCAACATTAATCTATCCCTGGCAGTCCTTTCCCTCCCTGCTTTAGTTTTAAGGATGCTTGGGATACAGGGTATTGACCATGCTTGTGAGCATGGTGCCAACCAGCCCCTCCACCCCACAATCCCTGCCTGCTTCTGGCAGAGTTGACATAGGGTTTGGGGGCAAGCTGGCAGGCGGAGCTGCCTGTCCTGAGATGGCCCTTTTCATCTGGGTTTGCTTGGAAAAGGCTTGAAGCAGCCTGAGCTAGATGGGCAACAGAAGACAATGTTAGAGATTAAAGCGACTGGCTGGCAGGAGGAAGATGATAAACTTGTCCAGAAGAAATTGAATTGGGATTTAGCTGAATGGGAAAGCAATCAAAATTCAAAGGTTTTTTGCTTAAACCAACTGACCGAAGCAGAGCTCCCAAGCCTTTAAACAGCATTCATAAACTGTAAGGCCAGCGAGGACGATTTTGATCATCCAAGTCTGACTTCTCTCTTGGTGCAAGCCTGGTCCCTCCTGCAGCCTGAGGACTCCTGCATCAAGCACGGGACTTTTGTACCTCTTTTAGGAAAACAGCCTGTATTGATACAGAGAGCCCAAAAGAATGGTGAGTCTCCCATGCTCTTTTGTGGTCTGTGATTGGAGGTCAAGCTGAATTATCAAGTCTTTGAATAAAAGGATGCCTCGTGCTTGCCCCAGAGATAGTGAGGACCTGCTCCTGCACCCACTTCTGAGCTGAGGGCTCAGACCCTGAAGGATGTACCAGGAGGAAAAGCCAGAACATTGAGCCAGAAGGGAAGGGGAAGGAATCCAAGAGCTTGATCTCCACTGCTTGGAAATATGCTCTCTCTTCTCTCCCCTCAGCCCATTACCTGAAAATAAGAGCGGATGTTCTCTTGTTTCCATACCAACTCAAATTAGCACTATGGGGACAGCCATCAGTACCCAACACACCTCGCTCAGAGCCCTGACCTCCACAGAGGTCTCTTAGTACAGCTGTGGTCTACAGCGGAGGTCAACACAATTATTTATCACTTATCATTGCAGAGAGTGACACAGCAGGAGCTGTTACACCCCATGTGCCAAGGTTATAGAACATTCACAGCGTGGGCTGGAAATGGTGCTGATCAGGGGGTGGTGAGGGCAGGAGGCATCTTTTCTCTGGCCCTGTCAGGATCCGGATGCTTGGGAGGTGCTGAGGGGCAGAGAAAGGAGAAGTCCCAAATTGGCGTTTGCTCCCCGGCCGGCTCAGAGGTGGCAAGAGGCTGTGGGAAGAATCCAGCCCATGGGATGCACACATGGGATGTTGTAGACCTGGGCACAGCCAGACCTGAGCGGGACCACTGGTGGGAACAAGCTGGGATCCAACACTGCGATCTGGGCTGTCCCAGCTGCATAAGGAAATTTGGTTGCTTCTCTGTTCTCTGACCTCTCCTCTTGCCTCTGCCTACCTAATCCGATGGGTTGCATATCCTTGGGGGAACACTAGCCTTACCAGCTGGGTGGGCGATGTCTGCTACCCACCCCTTCTGTCTCCACAGATGTCCCAGGGATGTTTCACATTGGAAGCCAAGTCCTGTCCTGCGTACACCCCTGCTGCAGCAGCCACCACAGATCTCAGACAGGAGCCCCCACACTCCTAAACCCAAGTACACACTCCCAGAGGCAAAACTGGTGCTCAAAACCTCTGATGGAGCAAGAGCCACGTGGAGCGGTGGAAACTGGTTCTTCTCAACTCTCCTTCTCCTCCATATCACTGCTGCTTTCCCAGGAGTCCCCGCAGAGCCCAGGGCCCACTGCTTGATACTTTGCAGACACAGAAGAAGGACAAGCCCTTGCTTCCCCACATGACTGCAAGAACAGGCAAAGGCCAGGACACGCGCACCTTGAGACCCTCTCTTACATTTACACCATGCTGCAACACCCAGTGTCACTCTTCCCCTTCTGTCCAGGCATCAGATTTAGCAAGGGTCTCTGTCATCCTACACTTCAGGGAAAGCTTGTCTCCTTTAGAGGCCCCACATGCAAGGGGGCTCACAGAATCAGAGAGTCATAGAATCGTAGAACGGTTTGTGTTGCGCAGGATCTTTCATGGCCATCTAGTCCAACCTCCTCTGCAATGAGCAGAGACATCTTCAATTAGACCCGCTTGCTCAGAGCCCTCTCCAACCTGACTTTAACTGTTTCCAGGGATGGGGCATCTACCACCTCTCTGGGCAACCTGTGTCAGTGTTTCACCACCTTCATGGTAAAAAATTTCTTCCTTATATCTAGTGTAAATCTTCCCTCTTTCAGCTTAAAACCATATACCACTTGTCTTAACGCAACAGGCCCTGATAAAGAGTTTGTCCCCATCTTTCTTACAAGCTGCCTTTAGGTACTGAAAGGACACAATAAGGTTTCCCTGGAGCCTTCTCTTCTCCAGGCTGAACAACCCCAACTCTCTCAGCCTGCCCTCATAGCAGAGGTGCTCCAGCCCTCTGATCATCTTCCTGGCCCTCCTCTGGACCTGCTCCAACAGGTCCATGTCCTTCTTGTTCTGAGGGCTCCAGAGGTGGATGCAGAACTGCAGGTGGGGTCTCACCAGAGCAGAGTAGAGGGACAGGATCCCCTCACTCAGCCGGCTGGCCATGCTGCT
Organism: Chroicocephalus ridibundus; assembly: GCF_963924245.1. Classification (NCBI taxonomy): domain Eukaryota; kingdom Metazoa; phylum Chordata; class Aves; order Charadriiformes; family Laridae; genus Chroicocephalus; species Chroicocephalus ridibundus. The sequence continues at coordinate 76,274,758 of NC_086316.1, read as the reverse complement.
TTTGATACAGCCCAGGATATCGCTGGTCTGCTGGCATCTTTTGTATTAATGCAGGAAAAGGTCTGAGAAAACTGGCTTGGTTTTGGTTTAATTTTTTTCGCCCCTCCCAGCAAGCTCAGCCCCTCGGTGCTCATCCCAGCCCCTGGCAGGCTGAGGGGAAGCAGCCCAGGTTCAGCATCGCCCACCCTCGCCCCCGCCGCCGCTCCGCAAGCCCGGCGCCCCCGGCGGCGATCCCCGAGCGGTCCCCGCCGGGAGATGGCACTGCAAGCAAGGACAACGCTCCCGCCACGCACCGAGGGTGGCAGGAGCCGACGAAGCAAAACACTCCTTTCATTTGTACTTTCCCCCTCTTTCCCCTGAGACCTTGCTGGAAAAAATAAAAAAAATAATAATAAAAAAAAATAATAGTCCTCTTGTCGCCTGTGATGGCTGCATCCCCGCCGCTTAGTCACATTTCTTTCATGGCAAGTGAAACTCGCTGCTAATGAAGCAGCGGGTGTGCCAGGGATGGTTGGGAATAGCAGGCGCATCTCTATCAGCAGCTGAGGAAAGCAGGATGGAGGGGAAGAAGTCTGCGCCTGCCCTTAGGGGATGAAGACAGCCCTCTCCATGCAGGAGGTCTGCACTCGCACACTCTGCCTTGTACCCTCCAGAGCATCAATATTTCAACTGCAGACTCTTCCAGCTCCAAAATCACCCAAAACTTCAATGGGAGTTTTTGTTTTTGTTTTTTTTTTTTCAGATCAAACAAAGAAGCTGTGCAAATATAATGAATTTCCCCCTCTGGGTGGGAAGCTTTGCTAAAGTGGTTGTCAGGGAATCAAAATTTACAGCACCTGAAGTTTTGCTAACTTGCTGTTTCGCATTGAGGTATCAGGGGAGATGCAGATTTTCTTGTTTCTCATGAGAGCTTGAGTCTCCACCTGGATGAAACTGAGAAATTTCGGCAGCCTTTTGCGATGCCGGCCCAATTTCCTAAGGAAATTTCACGGGCTTTTCCACACCCTGCCAGATTTTTCAACACCTTTCAGGAAGTGACAGCTGGGCAGTTTTGGTCAGGATAGTTTTGCGTTTCAGGGAGAATATTTGGACCATTAGGTCTTCTCAGCAGATAGATGTTGAATGCTCCCAGGACCGGTGTTTCTGCTCCCCAGCCGTGTATTGTCCCAGGCAGCAAGGTGTTCCCAAAACAGGCAGTATCATGCAAACCCAGTGAGAAGACACCCATCCGTTCTCTTATGAAAACAGATGTGTTTGGGATCTGATAAAAGACTCCTAGTTGAGGCTGTTTAAAACCTTTTTTTTTTTTTGGGGGGGGGGTGGATAATAATAAAAAAAAAAGCAAAGTTTTTTTTAATTGGAAATCCTGAAGTTTTGAGAACAGGAGTGTGTTGTTGCCCTTCCTGCCCTGAGGAGGTGATAAAAAGCAATTACGCAACTTGTCTTAATGTCCTCTTCTGGCGTTTTTGCAAAAAAAATGGGTCTGGTTCTCAGTTTTGAGCAGGAGCCAAATGAATCTGTACTGAAAAAAAGAGCAGTGTTAAAGGGTCACAACTGAAACATATCAGCATGGGGTAAACAGGCAGGTGTGCTTAACACCCTTCGATTTTGCCAGGTTGTGGGAGAGAAAAGCAAACATTTGTCCAATTCTGATCTTGGCAGTGGCGAGGCTGAAGGAGGGGATGGCTGGGACATGGCTAATGAAGGAGAGGAGGTGGAGGAAGAGGAAGACGGCAGAGAATGCAGGAGCAGCGAGAAGAGGGGGTATTTCTCGTTTGCTATATAGGGCTGTATGGTGCGTAACTGTGCCCATACTGTCTTCGTTAGTGACTCTGGGAGTCAGCCATCCTCATCGTATAGACACATGCCCCACATAGAGGCACCAAGGAACTGTGGTGTGAGGATGGGGCTTAGCCCAAGAGGGTTTCACTTGCTTGGGTGAGCTTCTGGGCTTATAGGAGTTTACCCTCAAGGCTAGGGAGGAGAAACCCAGCAAATCATTACAAGAAATGCATCTTTGCAAGGTTAATACTCGTTGAGAGCCAAGTGGTGAGGGGCACAGGAATGGAGGTGTTGGTGGCGTCTCTTTCCAGGCATCATATCTGGGATGGTGATTTCCCACTGCGGTTTTCCCTCCCGAATGCAGTGAACGGGAGCTCATGGGGGCTGCTGGCAGAGATGGGGAGCTCTCTCTCCTTTCCTTCCCCTGCTCCCCTCACCCGGCACTGATGTTTCCCAGGTGTTTCTGACTTGCAGAGTTTGAAACTGAGTCACCTTCGATTTTTTCTGACACTTCCCAGAATTTTTTAAACTGTGATATTATATTTACTCCAAATGTGGGTTTCTGTGGGAGTCGTGCTTTTTGGCTAAAGGCAAAAAGAAAGAAGGTGAAACAATATTAATCCCCCTGCCCCCCCAAAAAAAACTCTTTTGAAAATCGTGGGGGCAGGGGTTTGCAAATTCCTCACCAAAAGACATTCAAAAAGCAGCTCTTTCACTTTTTTCTTTTAAGCCCAACCTTTTCATGCTAAAAACTTCAAACTGCTCTAATCCCTGGCTTCTGCTTTCTGTGTGAGCAGGAGGATTCGCGATAGAAGCCAGTCCCGCAACCAGAGCAATGAGCCACGCTGCTGCTGATGCTGGCCTGCCTTGAGGCGTTAATCCGCAGGGAGATCGTGGGGGACAAACCAGCCATGCCAGCGCAGGGCGTATCTTGGGACGGGCTCACACGTGTCTGGCGACTGGTTGGGTTTTGTGGCAGGGGTTCCCAATCCAGGCAAGAGCCACAACCACCAGGACACATCCTGGCTTTCTCAACGGCAATGAGAGCACCTCTGCCATGTGTAAAAGACTGCAGACCCTGTGGTGGTTTGGGTGCCATCCTGTTACAGGAGGGGCTGGGTCCCCTCCTGAAGATGCTCACTAGCCTGCATGTGCCTCGTGCCAGCCACCTCCCTCTGGGCACCTCCATGGCCCCCAACCCTGACAGTGGGACAGCACTGCCCCATCCCTAATAAGTTGTCCTGATCCATGGTGGGGGATAACACCCCACCTGGCAAATAGACAGGACTATGGTGCTGATTCCTCAGTTCCAGGAGCATTGCAACACCCATCCTGTAATTCAGGACACTTACAAAACAGAGATGCAAAAAAACGATCACTGTAACGTCTCAGTTCTTGCCTGAGATTATGTGGGGTTGTGTTTGTGACACCGAGGAAAAAAAGCGCTGAGGGGAAACCTTTTCCAGACCCCTCTCCTGTTGTTCCTCGCTCAGAAAGACATATGCGAAAATGTATTTTAAATATGGCTTTCATTCCATGCTGAGCCTCTTCCGAGCGAGGAGCTGGCAGCAGTGGGCCATGTGCTGAGTGGGTGATGGGACGGCCGTTATTTATAACAGGTGTCAGGCGGTACTTTGTCATCGAAATCTTACCCGGCAGTAGCAGCGAGAGGTCTCGCCTTATGCCAATCTCTGTTTTCCAGGAGGGGTTTGATAACAGCATGCGCCGAACCTGACATCCTTGCTGCACATGGAAACTTTACTCGCGCATTTTAGCTGACCGGTGGGACCTCATCCCCTCTGAACCCCTTGACATCCCAAATCATGCTCATCATTCAGGTCCGAGCGACCGGACGCCCGTGGTCAGGGTTGCATCTAAGGACAGGGTTTTCTCCCACGCAAACCTTTGCGCACACACGTGTGGTCACATCGCACCCTTCCCAGGCACATGGGTAACAGGCTGGAAAGCTACGGCCAAGTCCTGCACTTATTACCTCCATCTTTGTCTTTCGCACGCACCTCCTGCCGTTCCCCTCTATCTACACAGGAAGAAGTTTGGCAAATGTAATAAAGACAAGGTGAAGTTTTACATAAAATAATCTCTCCTGCCATGAGTCCTGAGGAATTTTAATCAGTCCAGGAGAACCGGCAGAATTCCTTTGCCTGCAATCTTTTCATGATCTTGCTTTCCCCTCTTGTTCCTCGTGGGGAGCATTTGCTGAGAAGATGATTAAATTGGGCTGGTAAAAAGGCTCGTCGGCTCCGTAGCTCCCATCTTTTCCTGCTTCTTTGCAAGATCATTTGTACTTTTTCTCTGGCCTGCGGCATGCCAGGTCAGCTGCTTTCTTTGCCTACCCCTGTACGTTTCCTCACCATTGTTGTGGGGTTTTTCCCCCTCGGGAGAATCTCTTTTGTGCAAAGGCAAGAGACAAGGCTCCTTGCTCAGCCTGCTGTGTTGTTGTTCGCCTGAAGTCCAGCAGGAATTCAAGGAATGGTTCCCCACGTCTCCTATTCACCTTGCTCCTGCTGGTGGCAAGGGGTCGGGCAGGGGGCGGATATATTTTGGGGAAGCTGTGAGCGAGGAGGGCAGACCTAGGGGCTGATGCGAACTCGGGGATTTTGGAGGGCTGAAACTCATCTGCGCATTGTCTGCCAGTAGTTCAGTGCAGGAATTTGGGCATTTGGCTTTGAACAAATGATTCACCAGTAATCATTCAATCAGCTCTCCCCGTGGTTGAATAATCTGTGAGTAATTTAGTCAGATGTTTGCCACAAAGTATCAAATAAATGGTTTGGAAAGACACAGGCTCAGACTCTCACCCTATACATACACAGCTTCGGGGTACAGCTAGGCAAATGCTGTCCCCTGAGCTTTGGCCCAGGGGGTCCAAGGGATCTGTGTTGCTTTACAACTGGCCAGGTCCAGCCCCAAAAGTTCAGGATCTGACCACGGCTCAGCTCTGTCGTACTCTTGCCGTGCAGCTGGGAAGCATCCTCTCTCCTGCCCAGGGTACCACCGCTGCTGGGGGCAGGTGGGTGGCGTGTAACCGGGTAGCGATGTTTTTGGTGACAATCTCCTGGTTAAACATCAGTGTACGGGCTTGTGATGAGCCCCTTGCTTTCTCCGAGTGGCTCCCACTGGTGCACAGTGGACGCACTGTACACAGACGGAAAAAGCAGCCCATGGTGATGGCCTGATGCCGGCTCATAAACTAGCAATGAGTCATTTCCCTGGGTCCAGCTCCCCTCCTGGACCTATGGGTGCTGCGGCTTCTTTCCATCCCCGTCCTCACCAAACCACCTGCTCTCCTGACATGTTTCCCAGTGGTATCTGAGAGCTGCTACTTCCCGCACAGCTTTTCCTCCCTCTTTTTCAGCCCTGATCCTGGCTGGCAGCAAGGCTGGAGAGATGAAGAAGGAGAAGAGGAGGTTGGGGTTTTCTTTCCTCTTCTTCCGTTTCCTGACTATTTCAATCTGGTCCAGAGTCTCTGGGCAGGAGGATCATTCTCCAGCTCTGCTGCAACCTGCTGAACAGCCTTGGACACATCCCCTCTCTGCTCTTAGTTTTCTCTCCTGTTTTTTCAAGACCTGCTATCATCTATCACAAATTCCCCCAGAGCCCCAGCACACTGGTTATTCTTCATGGGTAAAACCAGTAACGATAAACAGATAATATATTGTGGACATTCATCTTGAGACAAAACATCATTATTTCCATCCAATTAACAGTGGCTTTTAGTAGCATCAATGAAAAACTAGACAACACCTGGCTGTGTGAGACCAGGATTCGGGAGAGGTGGTATCTTTAATTTGATCAACATCATATATCTAGTTGGAACAAAACAGATCAGCTTTTGTAGGTTTGCTCAAAGATTACCTTCTCCATTTTCTTTTTCTTTTTCAACAGGAAGATCAGGAAGAAAGTTAAGCTGTTATTGCTACTACTGTTGTTTTCTGCAGCCCAGGAGAAGTCCTGGGATGCCAGGGAAAGTGGGAACATGCCAATGGGAGTATTTCTCCCAAGTCCTCTCCGAGGAGTTTTCTCGCATGTGTTGTTTCCTGAGTCACAGGGATTTGTGCCGGGAATGCTCGGATATCTGGAAGATGAAACAGCGCTTACTGCCGACCCGAATGGTGATGTCCAGGGAGCAGCACCCCAGCCCTGCCACAGCCGCTGGGTGGGGGCCAGGGCAGAGGGCTCCTGTAACAAGTTGTAGGGCTCTGCAGGGCTCCCCAGAAAGCCCCCGTCAGCGCCGGTGTCTGCCCCTCGCTGGCACCCAGCCCCTGGCAGCAAGCAGGATGTTTCTCCATGGGCATTTGTCCCTTCCTGGCTGGGCAAACAGAGAGATTTCTCTGCATGCTGGCAGCCAAACTGGGGATGTGGCTGGGTAGGGCTATGCCTCCCCACATCTCCGTCCCCATGGCATCCCCAGCCAGTGGCACCGCAGTCCCAATCAGCCTTTCCCCAAATCCCCCCTTTCCCCCCCTCCAAGGTGTCAGGCGTGTCCTGTGCGGGTGGCAGGAGCTGGAGGGAGGTGTAAGCCCTGCAAGGGTGCCTTTTCCTCGGCCTCCTGCCCACCCTGCCCTTCCTCGCCCTGCGGCTGCTCGGGTGTCCTTGCTCACCCTCCCCTTTGGCTCCTGCTCGTTTGGCCTCGCTGCTGCTTTAATTTTAGCAATTCCTTGGAAAGAGTCATTTTCCATAACTCAGCTTGCAGCGAAGCCCTCTGCCTGCCAGCTCTGCCTCCTCACATGTGTTGCTGGCGTGCCCCAGCAGCACACGCCTGCACCTGCCCAGCCAGGCCTGCCTGTCCCAGCCTTTTGCACACCAAAAGCCTCACACCCGGCTCCCGTCCCACCCCCCGCTTCCTTGGCACATCTCATCCTGGCACTCCCAAATTCCGTCGTGCCACAGCTGGAGTGGGCACCCTGGCCTGGCTGCATGGCCACCTCAGAGGCTTCTGCCTTGTCTCCAGTCGTGCACAGCACAGGAGGACGTCCGTCCCCCTACACGTGTGACAGGTTTACCTGCGATGGGAAACAGGGAGACTCCACATGCCAACGGGGCACCGTTGGAGGGGCAGGGTGGGTTGCTGTGGGGGTGCGATGGATGGGCAGGTCACATCCGAGTGGGAAAGGTGGGTGCGCGTTGTGGGCGTGCTGTCTTGCTTGTGCATCGCTTGTGCAAGACAGCATGGGAGCAGCCTCGCCTGCGTTGGGCATTCAGTTGTGTAGCCTGTGTGTGTGTGTGTGTGAGAGGGGTGAGTGCGATGCTCTTATTTCAGTCTGCATCTGCTTGTGGTGCTTCCGTTGCGCGCTCCTGGGGTGGGGGAAAGCTTGTGCAAGGGGGTGCGTCACTCACAAGTGGGGTGTGTGCGAGGGTGTGCACGGAAATGGTGTAGCGCCTTCATTTGGGTCTGCTTCTCTTGATTTGGGGGAGTGTGTGTGTGTGGGGGGGAGTGTCTGGAGGGAGCACACTGTGTGTGACCCCACGGGTGCAGGGCAGGCGTGAGTGTGCGTGTGTGCACAGGGGGGGCCGTGAGCGTGCCGCCTTCACTGGGGTCTGCACCTCGGGGGGGGGGAAGTGGGGAAGGGGGGGTGACTGGCGGCGTGCCCCCTACCCCGTGCACGCCGGGGCTGTGCGGTGCACGGCGTGGGTGCTTCCACGAGTGTGCTCCGCCGTGTGCATTTGCACGGGTGGATGCCTGTGTGCGGCACCCCCCCTCCCGCTCAGCATCCGCGGGGAGGGGTGTGTGTGTGCGGGGGGAGAGCCTGCGTGTGCAAGGGTGTGTGTGGGGGTGGGGGGTGTGTGTGGTGTGTGTGCGTGTGCGTGTGTGCGGGGCGGGTGCGCGCCGCGGCGGGGCCGGGAGCGCGTCCCCGGCGCTGTGCCGGGGGGTGCGGGCTGAGCTCATCGCTGGCTCCCCGGCGCTCCTTACCAGTGGCTTCTGCGGTCACATGGGTTATGTGCTGGAGTTTAAAAGAGCTTATAGCCCCCGAGCCGGTGCAGAAGCAGCCGGTGGTTGCATGGGGTAGCGCCGGGAGCGGCGGCGAGGAGGGGCGCCGTGAGTACCGGGGACGGAGGGCGGTGCGGGGTGTCGTCCCCCCACCCCAAGCACAGCCGCGGGACGGAGGAGGAGGAGGAGGCGGGGGGTCAGCGGAGGCGAGCCCCGGTGCCCGCCGCCGCCTTTTTGGGAGGCGAAAAGGAGGGGGGGTGGTGGTGGGGGTGCGGGGGGGGAAAGGCTTGTTTCCACCCACACACACACCCCGCCGCCGCGCACCTTTCCCCACCGCGCCCACGCATGTCCGCGCCCCCCCCACCCCCCCCACCCCCGCCAACCCCCACCCCCCCATCCCACCGCCGGGGCAGGGGGGAAGCCCACGAAGAAACAATTTGGGCAACTTACTTTCCCTGCTCTGCCGTGTGTGTCCGGCCGGGCGTTCCCGGCCGGGGGAGGGATGCGGGGTGGGTGGGGAGGTACCAGCACACCCCCACCATCACCACCACCACCCCCCCCGCGACCCCGGGCGGCACGGCGGGCACGGCGGGGAGGATATCGCGGCCGCTGGGAAGGGCATCAGGTTGAAGGCTGGGAGAGGGATGAGCCCTCCTCGCCCGCTGCGCCGCTCCGGCGGGGCCGGAGCCGAGGTTGCCGGGTGGCTCTTTGTAAACCGGAGCCCGTGGATTTCCTGGGCGGGAGAGCAGACTTTTTTCTTTGGTTCTCCCAAGGCGCAACCTGCCCTTTCCTCTGCTGTGGCAGCGCAGATTTTTTATTATTATTATTATTATTACTATTGGGGGTGGGGGGGCGATTTTATAAGAAAAGTGCCTGCTTGGTCCTTCTGTGGAACTGCTCTCCCTGGGCTAGGCAGTTCATCCCGAGCGCGAGTACGAGGGCGGCTTTCCAGAATTGCATAATACACACCGATCCCTTTGCTGCACAAACTCCCTGACATTTCCAGATCTTGGTGACTTCCCCCACTGCAATCTTAAAACTGGATTGGGACTCCAACCAGCGCGTTGAGCTAATTTGTGCTGCCTTTGCTGGGGACAGAACCTGGTCTGCATGTTTCAGCTTCCCTGGCTCCTCCAGCAGTTCTTTCTTAATCCACTAAACTTTTTTTTTGGTATAAAGATTGGCATCTCTCCTTCTCTCTCTTAGAAAGCTCCTTTCTTCCCTACCCCTTGCTTATAGATACATGTGTAGGGTCTGTACAGGTTGTAGAAAGGGGATTGCCTGCAAAGCTGTTTGATTTCTTTTTCACGTCTCTTTGTGTTTCGATTTGTGTGATAGTCCAGGAGGTCTTTTCCTCAGATTGCTTTTTGCTCAGGAACTTGCTGACTTCTGCAGGGATTTTGCTAATTTGACTCTGCCCGTGCCCACTCTCCGTGTACGCGTCTTGTTTACCTCTGCGAGGGACGGGACCTGGACACGCCAATGCCGGTCCTGCCGGCCGTGTGTGCAGGCAGCGAGGCAGGGACACCGGGCTGCTTCCTGCGAAATGTGCAAATATGTGGGAGCAGCCGATCCCACTCCCTGCCCTGCCACTCCATGAGGAGACAAATCTTTGCCGTGATGGCTGGGGATGTGCAGGGGATGCTCGTGTCCCACCAGGCATCTTGCTGGGACCAGGTCCTTGGCCCAGAGCTCACTGGGGAGGGCGGACTTTTCCGAGACGGGCTGTGCTTTGGAAATGAGAGCCCCGTGCCTGGCAGGCTTCTTTGCAACAGCGCTTTAGGATAACTTCATCAGAGCCTGTTGTCAGAACAGGCCAAGCCACGATCTGACGATCGTGCATTATCTTTGGTCTGACTTACCCTGGGAGGATCTGATCCTGCCAAGGTGCTGCATCCTCATCCCCATGGAAGGTGCTCAGCACCTCCTGGACTTGGAAAAGAAGCAGCTCTAGTACCTCTCGGAGCTGCAAATCTCTTGATGCACATACACGTACAAATAACTGTGCAGCCCAAGGCTTTCGGAGACGTGGCTGACTCTCCGAAGCTGGCAGCAGGAGTTTTGTGGGTGTGAGCCCCGGCTCCTGGCCACTCTCAATTAATTCCCCGGCAAGCTGGAGGAATGCATCCTGCTCCAGCTCAGGCTGGGGCTGGGTATGCGTCTGGGGAGCCTGTCTCTCGGCTCTGTCGTTTATTATCGCTGCCGCTGCCATTACGCCTGACAAATGGGAGTTGCTGAGTAATGTGCTGTTTGTGTGTAAATATCCGAGTACTCGCAGCTGAGCTCACTCCTGTGACTTTGCAGGAAGCTGTCTCAGCACCTTTCCCCCCGTGAAGACCTGGGAGAGCAAAAGCATCCTTCTGCAGGGACCTTCCCACCTCTCCCAGAAGGATTTAGCCTTCTCTCTCCACCGCTTTCCTGCAAGCGTGAAGCCTCCATCCTCTCAGGTTAATGCGGAGGCCCTGCTGCTTTCCTCAGTGTGAGTCGGGGGCGGGGGGGAAAGGGCTGTGTCTGTGTATGTGTGCGTATGTGTGTGTGCACACCTTCTTAGCCACCCAGGCACGGCTGCTCCCGAGGGTGCTTGTCCTCGGCAGAAAGAGTTTTGGGGACTTTGTGTGTTTTGAAAGAGACAAAGTCATGCAGAACTAGGAAAGGAGTTTTATTTTGGGTTGTTGGTTATGTTTGGTTTTTTTTACCTACCTACTCAGTTCCCCTTAATTTCATCCCATCACTGCTGAAGATGCTAAATTATTCCTTCCCATATCGTTTTCATCCCATTTGCAGATTAGCATCCGACTGCTTCTGTCAGTACTCGTTCAGCCCAGCTAGACTGATCACAGCTCTTTTAATCTCCCCTTGTAAATCAATCCCTTCTGCCTCCTGATCATTTTTGTCGCTCATTTTTCTGAAATCCCTCCAATTTGTCCATTTTGTGTAGGTGACGTATGCCTGGCCCTAAACATGATGTATACCAGGCATGGCAGCGTGAGGGAAGGACACCTCCTCCCCTCCCACCCCGCTGGGGCTTGTGATGCTTTGTCAGCACTGAACTGAGTTACTTCCCCATTATTCTAAGCTATAGTCCCTGCTCGGTGTTGCAGAAGAAAGCAGCATACCCAGGTCAGTGCCCTGGGGAGAATTCCTCCAAATTTTGGCGATGAGGTGCCGAGGTTTGTTTGCATGCTGAGGGAAGGGACCGGTGCTCTAGGTGCTGCCTGTGGGGTGCCTGTCCCCACAAGAGCTCACAGTTGAATGAGGAGGGATGAGCCATATAAGAGAGGGCAAGGTGCATCGGGGCTGCTGGACAGATGGGGAAACTGAGGCACATGCACGGGCTCAGCGCATCTTTCCTGAGCTCCTGTCCAGCACACGCCGCTTGTTTAGGTGCGTGGGGTCTGGTCCCAGTTGCACCCATTAGTATTGCAGCCAGCGTGGGCAGTCTCCCAGGAGATACTGGGTCTTGTCACTTGGTCAGAGCAGGCTGGCAGGTGGGGATCCTGGGTTCTGGGATGGTTTTTGTGTGTTGCTTCTTGCGCTGATGACCAGAGCTCAATGCCATAGGTGCTCTCCTGGGGAAGAAGCAGGGGCTTTGCGCAAAGGCAGTGGTGTCTTGCATTCACGCACTTTGAAGTTCTGTCACCCCCAAACCCTGAGCTCCTCGCACCGAGCGTTCACATTAGCTGGAAGGACCGTGCCCTTCCAGGGACCATCTATTTTTAGGAGGAGTTGTATTCTGGACAGTGTCCACTGCAGATGCTCTGCCTCCTCCTCTTGGCCCCTCGCCAGGGACACCGCTCGGGCTATCTGCCGGTGGGGCAGATCTTGCTGAGGCTCTGCGGGGACCGGAACGGAGGTGGCGCCGTGCCGGCCACGGGGACACGTGGGGGGCTATCGCTGCCCCGGGGGTGGCTCGGGAGGGCCAGTGAGCTCGCGTTGCCCTTCACCTGAAGTGTTGGAGATGGCATTTAATGGTGCTGTGGGTACCAGCAGGACTCGTTGCCGGCTTTACCGTGGGATCAGCCAGGGCAGTGCCTGGGCCCGGTGGTACCGGTGCCGGTGCCCGGTGCCGGTCCGTTCGCCGGGATGACACTAGGGGGCACGAGATCTGCTGGAATCCCTTTGTCGGGGATGGGGAAGAAGGATGCAAAGCCGCTCTTGACCCTCCAAGCACCTACATCGTCCCCCTCCCAGCAGATTTTGTAGGAATCCGAGCGTTAAGACCCCGAGGGCTGCCCCCCGGTAACTCGTCCTGCGGCGAGGGCAGGACGCGGCTCTCCGGCCGACGCTCCGCTGGATCCCTGCGTCCGCAGCCGTGGGAGCAGCAGGAATAGGGGTGGGAGCGCTTATCTGGCAACAGCTCTGAAGCGAGGGGGAGATGGATACAGCCAGAGTGCCAGGGAGTCTCCGGGGAATTTGGGAAATCCAGGAAAACACCTCGCATGATTTTAATGCCTCTCCGGAGGCATTGTCCGGAGCAGGGATTAAGCTAGATTTGGGGTTGGCTTTCAAGATGAAGCGTGTTATGGTTTCATTTTCTGATGGATGTTAAGTTCATGCATGATGTCTCCTCAGGGTCATGTTTTCCCAAAGCAGGAGAAACTTTAGAGAGTCTGATTTAATGAATGGTTCTGATCGATCTGAAACATGGTGTGTGTGTATATATATATAATGCATATGTGTTCATGTATATATCTGGGTAGGGTGCAAAGAATGTGTTTTTGAAGGTATGTTTATGCATTTCTGCATACATTCAGCTGTAATATTGTCTTCTGTCCTTAAAATCTATTATTCCAGCTGTGAATGCATATATGTATATTAAAACACTGTGTACTGGAGTCTCTCTCTCTTGTTATAACAAACCTCGTGAAAAGCAAATAAAGAGACATTGTTCTCATAGGAGGCTTGGACGGACTCAATATTTATCTTCTATGAATTTTGATAGTTTTTGTTCAGCATGTTTGCAGTTACGATGGTGTGGTGTTTTTTGACTATCTACTTTAAATTTTGCGCTAGTGGGAAACTGAAAACATTCAGATCATTTCAGTTTATTCATTACTTAATGAAAACAGGAATTGGGCTTCTGGATTGAAATGTTGATGCTTGATAATATTCTGGCATATTAATTTCTAAATGGTTAGGTTTTTTTAATGCCTTCTGTCACCAGATACCAGACTCCTTTGCTGGAGAACCGTTTCTCTTGCAAGCCCCCAGGCAATATTTTTAGTAGGACACTGACGCATCACAAATACTCCCTTTCTCCTAGAAAAGGCTTTGCTGACTGTTGTTGAAAGTAGCACCAGGATGGCTGGAAATGGGAGATCAGAGGAGGACGATGCTGCTGCATCAGTGCGGTTGCTTTGTGCCTTTGATGGAGGTTTTGTGTCCGGCCGTGCGTGTGCATGCCTGTGTGGATGCAAGGGCACTTCCCCAGCTGGTTTCTGAGCCAGGGCTGAGGACCAGGGCTTTATTTATTTTGAAATGCCTTGTGAAGTGGAAGGAGGTCTGTGAAGAAGTGCCGAGTCTACTTTTAAGTCAATTAGGGATTGTGTCTGAAGGCGTGACGTGGTTTGAAGAGGAGAGGGTGATTTGTCTGAAGGTGTTACCTAATTAGGGGGTATAGTCAGGGCTCTAATTAGCCGTGACACCCTAAAGATGTCATCGAAGCCCTCTTGAGGCACCGCTGCTCCGGCGGCGTGGCTCTGAGCTGTCTGGGCAGCCTGGCCATGCACGGCCAGGACTGCCGCCCTCCGTCTGGGAGGCAGCCCGGATGCCGGAGCTGGAAAAAAGCTGTTTTCCTTCAGGTGACTTGCAATGCCCTCTGGGGCTGCTGCCAGCACCGAGTGATGTTTCATAAAGTCGCAGAATGAAAGGCAAGCTGCAGCAGATGGAAAAATTAATACTGGTGCCCATTATGTGGGAAATCTCTCTCTTTTTCCCAGGGGGGATCGCTTTCTGCTGCTCCCCGCTCAGGGGAGGCTGGAGGAGGAAGGCAGTAAGTGTTTGCCATAAACGATGCTGTACTTTAGTCATGGCTGTGTTTGCAGCAGCTGGTGGAGGGATCGTGACCCCTCTCTTAATGTTGCCTTACGGAAGGGGCATGGGATCAACTGAAATCCAGCTTGCCCAGACCTGGTTGCATTGAAATACTATGCAACACACCCTGTGAGGGGGGAACTGGTGGAGGAAACAGCACAAGAAATGCTGGGAGAGGCTGATGGGCGGGCTTTGCCCCGGGACTGGAAGCGACTCACAGCCAGGACCTCCGCTGGCCCAAACCTAGGTGGTTGGTCCCTTTCTGAGAGGAGGGACTGGGGGTTAGTCTGGGGCTGCTCTCACTCCTTGCTTTTATCCGTCGAGTCAATTGGTATTTACTGCATCAGTTCGCTCCGCCCCTTGAGGAGAGGACAGTATGAGTTGCCGATTCCCACTAGTGATGCTAAAGGCCAGTTGGAGCCAGTTGCCCGGTGGATGAGCGTGGAGAGCAGGGCCCGTTGTCATTCTCAGCATGGGTGAGCGAAAGCATCCTCTCCCCCATCACAGCTGAGGTCCCCACCACTGTCAGAGCCCTCTGAATTGCCAGGAGGGTTTGAGTCTGCTCCCTCAGCACCCAAGTGCTCCCTGAGGGTGGTGCTCATCTCTGGGGGTAGCAGTGGCTGGCTCAGACCTCCTTGGGAGGAAAGAGCTGCTGTTATTCCTGTTTTGATGGGAAGAAAAGGAGATCCTTGGGGCAAGGCGGTGTCAGCTGCAGATTTCACCAGTGCTGTGAGCAGCCCCGCTCTGCACAGGGACTAGTGGCCAGCTTTGCTTTTGTAGGCAGGATCACAGGCCCCCTAAAGCACACAACCAGGCACATCTCTGTGCTAGCAATTACAGAGGGATATGCCTGCTTTTAATTATGTAGGTGTTAAACCAATGAATGAATTTTGTTCACGAAGTTGCAGCCTGGTATGTTCTGACTTCTAGTGGTCTCTGGTGGTTTTCTGGTGCACGGGTGAGAATAGTTTGGATACTGGACATAGTAACTTGTAGGACCATGGATCTGCAGGGCTGATCCACCTGGCTATCCCTACTCCATGCTATTGCCATGGCTTCCAAGTGCTGCGGGGGAGAACCACTTTGCATTTTAGGTTACCGTGGTGCCATTTTATAGGTGAGGGACGGGGAGGTAGAGAAGGTAGCTGCTTTTTGACTGCTGCATCTTCTTTTCTCCAGAAATAGCTTCATTTCGGGATGACCACCAAGGCATCTTATTGCTACATGCTTTGCAAATGCCCAACAGCACAGCTAGGGATGAGCCAGGCTGATCCCTGCCCAAATCCCGTGCAGGCACAGCAGCTATTGCAAACTGCATGGGATCATCTGTGAGAGGTGTAAAGTTCCCTTTGCTGGAGCTTTTCAAGCTGACCAACGCAGAAGGAGGGATCCGCTGCTGCCAGCGTGCTCGGAGAAGGCAGGCTGGGCTGGGTTCCTTGGGGTCAGGCACGAGCATTCACTTGTGAAATTAAAGAATATTACGTACCATAAAACAAGCTTGTGTCTGCTTGGAATACAGGTACACACTCTGCACCATGGTCCTTCTGTCCACGGCCTAAAAAATGCTGGTGATAATGAGGACACGTCCTCTCCTGTGGTTAGAGCGTGGCTCTCGGATGCAAAGGGCAGGCAGCCTGTGCCAGACTTTGCCAATGTGCGATTTACCCTCCTCTGTGCATCTGAACTAAGGGCTTGAAAAATAAAATACAGTAAAAATGAGAGAACAAAATGCTGCTGCTGCTCTGACATTCAATCAAAAAAAGCTCTCTCCAGTTCTCCGGGCTTCTCATTTAGCAAGGAGTTCTAAAAATAACAGGGTTACAGCAGAGGTGCACCCACAAATAAAGATGAGTTTGGGGAGGGGACAGTTTTTGAGGCACCCGGCCGCTGTTTTTCACAGCTCTCCCGCCATTTGGAGCGGTTTCCTCTCTCCCCATCCCAAACCCCGGACATGTGCGGGGCGGCCGGTTCCCCACACGTGTTGCACAGACACGTTTCCGCGCTGGCTCTTTGTGCCTGCCCACCTATTCGCAGCTGGGGGAGCTGAAGCTGCTCTTTCTTGTGATTCATAAAAAAAAAAAAAAAAAAAAAAAAAAAAAAAAAAAAAAAAGAAAAGAAAAAGAAGTCTGTCTCTGGATGGAGTTGTCTGTGCTTTTATTGACCTGGTTCCGGGAACGACAGAGGCTTTTCCGTCTCCTGGATGCGTGATTTCTGCAAGGGCTCTGGAGCAGGGGCCGGCCCTTGCTGCTGGTGTGTTTCCAGTCCTCCTAACGTGATTAGTTTGACAGGCCCATTGGGTATGTTGGCGAGTCTAGTTTTTATTTCGTGCATGAAAGTAAGTACTGTGACGGGGCACAGAGCACCAGCTAACGCTGAAATCTACGCAGGAGGGAGCATAGTGGCTGAACAGTATTGCTTTTTTTGCCATTGCCACAGTTGTGCTATGCCACTTGGCAGAAACCCTTGCCCTTTTGATGGGATATTTCCGTACGTCCCAGTTCCCAGAACATTTTGGGGGCTCTGCCTTTGGGGCTGCATAGGTTGGGGTTTTTTTGCCTGGAGAATGTGCAGTTTGGGCTCTGTGAAACTCTAGTGTTGCAGGACATCCTCGGTGTGTGCCTGGGGGCTCCCAATGAAGGCATCCGTCTTCTAGACGCGCAGCAAGCTGCCGTCAATCATTTCTTATCCATGCACCTTGCAATGCTGGGCTCCAGTTTGGTGTGCCTTGCCTGCTCCCAGCAATGCTGACACTCACCCAGGTTCTTGGGGCTTCTTTAGATGGGATGAGGACTGGGAGAGGGATCATCAATGTTCTGTATCCCAACTCTGCACGGTGCTTTTTGCTGTACAGACTCATCTGCTGCCCCCCAGGCCTTTTTGCTTTGGATCAGCAACTTCAGGTTCACCCTAGTTTTCTCCTTTGCGAAGCAAGGATGAAGAGTAACTTCTTCAACAGCCACGGTGGGTCCTTGCCTTCAAGGACATGCAGTATATCTGCTTCCTAGTTTTGGCACATCTTTACCTGCAGTCAGGCCAGCAAGCTTGTTTTTTCCAAGCAGGGCTGCCTTATGCAGAGGAGAGAGCCAGTTGTGCACTGATGGGATTGCCGTCTCCCCAGCGCTGGCAAAGGGAGGGAGAAGATGATGTGACTCACCCAGTTTGGAGCAGTGGCAGAGGAAGTGGGTTGATGATTTCGACTTCCCCTCTCCCAAGAAGGAACTGGGATGGTCTGACCTGTGTTTGAGCCTAGGACCCATACAGGAGGTTTGGTTTGGTTTGGCTTCTTGCACATCTGCATTCAGGCTTGGAGGGTTCCCCAAGGCTGCTTGCTGTACTACCAGGGTCAGCCTTTAACCTTGCCACAACCTGGGGTTGCAGGGAAGCATCATTGCCCACAAAGAGGGGAAACTGAAACCTGGAGTGGCTTTGGGATTTCCTTGAGGTCCCAGAGGCAGAGCTGGTGGCAGAAAACCAGATTTCTGGAGTTGCTGACAGCTCATGCCAGCTGCAGGACACATTAGTAAATATTCTGCGTAGACCAAAGCAGGGCATCCGGCTCTGCGTAGCGCTGTGTGCTTATCTGTCTGTCTGTCTCTAGTTCTTCTGGCAGCTGAACCCCTAAGATGACATTTAAAGGCTTTACATTTATTCTCTCTTGCCAGTTCCAGACCAAATTTGCTGAGTTGTCAAGCTGAAGATACTTTTCTCCTAAGTGCTGGCCCTGCAACAGCTCACCCTGCTCCATTGCTGCCCTGGAGGAGTCCTCCTGCCTCTGCTGTCACTGGCAGTAATGGGTGGGGGCTGCAGCAACAGCTCAGCTGGTGGAAGCGTGAAGAGAAACAGATTTCAGCTTCCTTTTTCCCTGTTGCTCAGGCCATGCTGGAATCAGCTGGCGGCGGGTGTTGAAAAACAGCAGGCAGAGGCAGGGCTTGCACTGGAAAAGAGGTGCTGGGATGGAGAGGGAAACGGTAGGGACTTGCGTGCGATCCCTTCCTCCTCCTTAAGCCTGCCTCTGACCTAGGTCTTAGTGGGGAGCGTGCGTGCAATGAGCTGGTGGGTTCTCAGCAGAGTCCCAGCAGGCTGGGTGTCTGCCTTGAGACAGCCAAGGAGGAGTGACACTAATCAGTGGCTTGCCTGCTGGATTTCAGCGAGGATGGTGAGCACTTGTCCATGTGTGGTGAGTAAGTTTCTCTCTTGTCCCCAGAGGCTGTCACTCTAATGCTTTGCCATGCTCTGCTGGCAGGGAGCGGCACCAGAGGATGCCTCTGTTGATGCTGTCTGCCTCGGGGACAAGCACAGACACGTGTCTCCAGCTGGAAGCCAGCTTGGGGAAAGGAGAAACCTCCCCAGAACATGCATTTGCAAGCTCTGGTGTGTCGTAGTCCCTCCCAGGAAGTCGCAACCTTCTGCCACCATGAGAGCTGGGACGAGAGGTCTCTGGGCTCAGTGCCCATTTCCCAGTACAAGAAGGGGAAGGTGCCACCTCTGCCCTGGAGCGGCTGGTGCAGAGAGCCAGGGCCTTCCCTTGGTCCCAGCACCAGCAGCCAGCTTCATCTTTGGTCCTCATGGCATTTTTGAGGGTTTTCTGCCATATATTTTTTAAATCCATCCCTTCTTCTTGTGCAAGCTTTCTCCCTGATCTGGCCCGATGATAAAGTCAATCCCGAGACAGATGTATTTTACTGGGTTTTGCCAGGCTCTCACCTCCCACATTACCCTCACCGGACCTTGCACAGTGTCTGTCGGGAGCTGCCGGAGCAGCATTTTCCGGGAGGGATGGCAGTTCGGAGGATACCACATAACTCAGTAGGGTGATGCCAGTTTAACCCAGCTAATGGCCCTCTTGCAGCCCTGGCACTCACCGCTGTGTCTGTGGAGGACACCAAGCTGCTGCTCGACAGTAGAGCCACGAACTGACCTGCATCTTGGCTTTTAAGGGCAGAGTCAGCACATGTGGGTGGAGCGAGGCTGTGACACAAGCAATTACAGTGTTGGCTTCAACGACCAGAAGCCCGATGTTGCTCCTGTCACCCGGGCTAGGAGATGGAGAAATTTAATTATCATTCTAACTTCTTCCAGAAGTGACTCAGATGCCTCAGCAACAGACAGCTTTCTAAAACTGAAAGGAAGGGAGAAAAACAAAGGACCTCTCCTTTTGCTGAGTCCTGGCCAGTTAACCCTTTCAGCCGTACCATGCCCAGATGGTGTGACCGGGTTCTCTGGGGCTTGGGATCATCCTTCTGAAGACACCCTTAGACGTGGCCATGTCCACAGAGCAGCCGGGCAAGACCTCCTCCCTTCGGTGGAGGGGGGATCCGCCCCAGAGAGAGCCTCTGCCTTGGTAGGACTCGGTTTCAAAGCCCTGCCTGCTCACTGTCCCCCCACTATTGCTGCTATGGACATTAATTTTTCCCAGATTTCTGCTTCCCTTTGAATATCTCTGCTATGGATCATTTTCCTTGCATGTGTTAGCTGGTATTTTCCCAAAACTGAATCTTGTGCTATTTCCTGCCTGTCCTTCTATGATTTCTCTTTCTCCCTCTTCTGTTATGCCTAAACCCACCTTGGTCTCTGTTTCTGCTCCCTTTGGAGGAGACTGTTTGCCCCCTCTTATTCTTAAAGTCTGCAAGCAGGGAGGAATCGGCTGTTTAAAAGGCAAGAAAACCTGCCCACCTGTGTCTTGCTTAGCACTTCCCCATCTGGAGGAAAGGGACTCCAGCCCTATGACAGCCAGGGTGGGAGGATAGATCAGGAGTTTTGGGAGTGGGGAGAGCTGTGTAGGAAGGGAAGGGCTGCAGCAGGGCAGGCTGCTGGGGCTGGCAGGAGTTTGCAAGGGCTGCGGGGTGAAGGTCCTGGCTGCAGTGGTGGCCGGAGGTAAGCTGGGAGCTCCTCTCCTGGGGGGTCTGAAGGACCGAGGGGCTGTGAAGGGCGTAAGGGTGAGGCTACGAGGCCCGGCTGGGTAAGAGAGGTGTAGTCTTTGTGGTGTTGTGGCTGGGATTTCGTGTTGGGGAGCACAAAAACTAGTCAGCTTGCCCTTTAGCAGTGTTTTCCTACAGTTCTCTGTAGCTTCCCCAGGGGCTTGAAGCTACCCCTGTGCAATCTATTCCTGTGTCTGTGTGTGCTGCGCAAGCTGAGGCTGTACAGGCAGTGTGTGATAACTCTTTTTGTGGCTCCTTGTTTAGGTGTTGCCTCCTTAATTGCTAGTTGTAGTCATTATCTCTTCCAGCTGCTGCTCTTGTTGTTTGTCTCCCCTGAAGGAGCGGGGAATAGCAGCAAGTGAGACAGGATTACTGCAGACCCCCCGGCGCCCCGCTGTGTGCCCCGAGCTGGGGATGGAGCATCCCGGGTGTTGGGTCCTCTTGCTTTGCCCCAGTTCTCCTGCAGCTGGCTGTGCCATGACACCTCCAAAGGGGGTGGGCAGCCTTGTGTGCAGGAGGAGGCAGAAACGGGGGTTTCCGAGAGGATGGAGTGGAAGGGGGGGCTTTTCCCATCTCAAGCAATGAGCCCCTTTGTGCACCCTTTTTTTTTTTTTTTTTCTTTTTTTTCCCCCCCAGACCTTGCCTTCCTTGTACCCTTCGTGAAAACAGCAGGGCAACACTGCTTTTCCCAAAGCCCGGTGCGAGGGGACCACCACCTCATGCCACAAGCTCGGGAGCCAGACAGCGGCTTAAAGGCTAAATATATCTGCTGCTGCAGCTCCCGGCTTCTACGAAAATAAATCTTACAGAGGTAACTTTTTGCTGTGTAGTTCTCAGGGTTGGGTCTGCTGTGGTTTCCACTGAGATAGCATTTGGCTAACACAGCCAAACATGAGTGGAACAAGCCTGGAGCTGTACAGAAAGTGATAAGATAAGGCAGGGTTATGATTTGCCTGTCTGATCCTGAAGCTTTGTGCATTATTTAGTGTGTGTAGCAGGAGGTCAGTAGCCTCCTGATAATTTTCATTAGATTAGTCGGGCAGGATAATCACCTGCTCAGAAAAAAACAACTTGACACTGTCTGTTCAATAGTTGGGGTTTAACTGAAAATAAATAGTCTTCTAATTATAAGGACACTGCCAAGGTCAAGAGGCTCAAAGATTCACTTTCTTTTTTCCTCTGGTATGTTTACAGAGATCCTGTAATTCTTTGTGAGATTTTTTTTTTTCTCTCTCTTAAATTCAAAACGAGAGCTCCAGAGCTCTTAAAGGAAATTCAACACTTCCACAGCAGCGGACGTGAGTGGTGTTGCAATAGCCAAGTGGTGCTTGTGCCCCGCTGCAGCTGAGTGACCCCATGCTAATGAGCGGGGCACTGGTGAGTGAGCCAGAGTGCCTGCCGCCAGCCCAAGCAGAGATGCTCTTCCCTCCTCATCTGTGCTAATTGCGGGATGGATCCCGCCCAGAAGACCTCCTAATGTGGCAGAGGGTAATCAGTTCCTCCTTGGGAGCCGGCGGGCCAGCACGAGTGCCACCCTCTTGAAATGAGACGGTGCGTTGGCTCCTGGGGGTGACTTTGCTGCTGCAGTTAGCTGCTGCTTTTGGAGACCCCAAGAGAGAAGAGGTGGGAGTGAAGCTGATGCCCTGATTGGTACTAACGGGCTCTGTTAAGGAAGCAAATAGGATATTGTCCTGGTTTGAGAGTTTGGCACTTGTGCGCTGCTAAATTGCCTGCCCTTTTCCACCCTGGAAGTGGCTGTGTTTGCTATTTATCTTCTTCAATCACGTGCAAAAATAAAGCCTGGAGGGGTCTTTGTCACCGTCTAATCTGGCCAGCGGCAGGACCGATGTGTGCTGGGTGAGATCCGGGCACGGCTTGCAGGTGCTCAGGGGAGAATCAGAGCTGGTAGTGCCCAAAGGGGTGGAGAGCTTGCTGTGTCCACGCTGGGTGGTGTGGTTCCTTGGCAGTACGTTGTGATGGCAGGTAGCCTTGCTTTGAGCCAAGCAGGGGTGTGGAATGTATGGGGGAAGATCTCAGCTTGCTGTCCCGAGCTCGGCCGTGAGCCAGCAGAGCTCCTGGCTGTGCAGGGGGACTTCAAACCTGGTAGCCTACATGGCAGAAGAAGCAATGCGTGAATGTTTGTGCCAGCTGTGCATGGCTCTGCCATGGAAAAAGTGAGCTGATGATGTGGCCAGACGAGCTAGTGCATTGAGCCCTTGCTGCCCTCAAGTTTTGTCTTTCCCCCCCCACCCCGCCCAGCCTAATGGCCCATAAGTGGGGATTCTCATCGGAGGAGCTGGTGGGGCTTGTGCCTTCGCTGGGAATCTGCTGCTCTCGTTCCCTGTCACAGGCTTTGACGGATGCCCGAGGGAAAGCGAGGGCAGGGCTCGGCCCGATGTGCCAAGTGACTGATGGTGTGGTCTGATGACTGACGCCACGTGTCCATGGCAGGCGTGCGGGTGCTCCCTCACTCTTCCTCTGCGGGAGATGGGAGGAGAGGGGGCTGCCTTGACAGCTTGTTTTGAAAGCAAAATGACTCCAGGGCTGGATTCCTCCCCCCCTCATCATCATCTCCCCCCCCACCTTTTTCTTTTTTGCTTGACAGAAAAAGCGTAACTCGTCTTTGTTTAATTGGTGCTTTGTGCCTGTCTCCTGACAGAACTCGGCAGAGAGGGGGCTGGCTGGATCAAAACGGCTCGAAGTTGGGAGGCTGTTATACGTCTGGCCTGCCTGTTTAAAACAAAAAAATTCAACTTTTATTTCTCCCTCCCCCCGCCTCTTTCTCCCAGTTGTAAGCCAGTTCCTCGTGCACCGTGACAGCCAAGCGGCAGATGCTGTTGTAAGCCCTCCTCAGAAGATGCCCCATCAGAGGGGCTTGATTGACATGGGGAGTGCCGGCAGGATGGTGCACTGTGTGCTTGACCTTCTGCTGGAAGTGGGGTTTGGAGCATCTAATTGGCACGTTCGTGTAAGGCTTCAGAGCCTTTCGTGATCTTACAAATAAGACCTGCCGGTGCCTGGAACGCAAAGCAGATGCGTCGGGGATGGAGCTGGGAAGTGCTCTGTGCTCCTGGGGCAGCGCGGCAGCATGATGGCAGTGGGGTGAGCAGGTCCAGCAGATCTGTTTGGCATGGCTTCCTATGTGAGCAGGGCAAAAGTAGGGTTAGAGTGGTGTCCCCGCCACTCCGGGAGGGTTCCTTCAATCACCTAGTCTTAGTTTCCATCACTGTTGAACATCTGTGATGATACAGGGGCAGGTAATGTCTCCTCAAGGGGTGAGGTTTGCATATATGGGAAGAAGTCATAGAATCACAGAATGGTTCGGGTTGGAAGGGACATTAAAGATCATCTCGTTCCAACCCCCCTGCCATGGGCAGGGACACCTCCCACTAGGCCAGGCTGCTCAAAGCCCCATCCAGCCTGGCCTTGAACACCTCCAGGGATGGGGCATCCACAGCTTCCCTGGGCAACCTGTTCCAGGGTCTCACCACCCTCACAGTAAAGAATTTCTTCCTAATATCCAATCTAAATCTACCCTTCTTCAGTTTGAAACCGTTACACCTCGTCCTATCATTACACTCCCTGATAAAGAGCCCCCCTCTCCCATCTTTTTAGGTACTGGAAGTCCATGCCCTTGTGCTGTCTTTAAGCTCTAACTCTGGCAGAAAACAACAGAGGTTTGCCCATGCTTTGAGACCTGCTGGAGCCTTTGCAGGCTGGGCTTGCCCTGCTCCTTGCAGAGCAAAGGCAGCCAAATAGTTTGCTGCAACCTGTGCCTGGTGCCTGACGGAGCCGTCCTCCCTCCCAGGAGCTGCAGCTTCAATCCTGGACTTCTGGAAGGGGCTGGGTGTCTCCTAGAGCTGCTTTGTCCCAGCCCTGCCTGTTGGCATGATTGGGTCCAGTGCCCCTTCCTGGGGACACAGGGCATGAAGTCAATGTCTCCTTGAGGTCTCTTCCAGCCGGATTTGTCCCTGTGCAGGGGGAATGCAAGAAAGTAAATTGCCTGGATTTTTTTGGTCTCTACTGTGGAGTTTGCAGATGCTTCTGCCCTTCCCCAGACAGAGGTAGGTCCAAGGCAGCAACTTGCAGCTCATTCTGGTTTTGGGCATGTCCTAGACCTGCTGGGCTGTGGTCCTAGCTCTCTGACTTGCACCAGCATAAGTAGCTTTTGGTGTAGACCAGCCCTGGGGCACGTGGGCCAGAGAAAATGGAGGTGGTTGCAAGTGGCTTCACAGCAGTTGGTTGGTCAGTTCTGAGGGATCAGAGCAAGCCTGGTGCTGGGGTGATGTTTCTGTAGGTGTTTCTGGGGCTTCTTCTCAGGATGATGGGAGCAAAGAGTAAAGTGGCTTGTCTATGAACGTTAGGCTGTCCCATGGGCATCCTGGGGAGCCTTGCTTGAGGTGGTGAGCAGTGTTTTCCTCCTCACCACCTATAGCAAAGGGGTGCTGGGAAAGGGCTTGGAGGAAGACGCAAAGAGGCTGGAGGCTGGTGGGATCTGAGCGGGGCCCGTTTGCGCGAGGAAAGGCAGCTGCAATGATGGGCATGTGAGAAAGCAAGAGCCTGGAGGAGCTGGGTTCAGCTAAAGGGGGGAACGGTGTTAAAGTTGATGTCATTGGGTCAGGGGAGGTACTGTGGTGAGCAGGTGATGGTCAGGATGGGAGGGTAGCTGCTGCAGAAGCATCTGGAGAGAGAACTGGGAAATTGGCTTGTGCTGGGATGAATTGGAAGTGACAGCCAGGTCTCAGTGAGGAGATGTCAGAGCGATACTGCTACAATTTACTCTGCACAGCCACCAAAGGGCCATGAATGGGGTCTCCTTAATGTTTGGTAGGTGCCTGCCTACAGAGGAGAGGGGAAAGGGCTGGACTGATGGAAGTCCAGAGTCACTTTACTGTCTGTGGTGAATGGTGCTGCTACAATGATCTTACCCTGCTCTTGAGACAGACAAGGAGGTGAAACACCATCTGTGAGAGACCAAAGCCCTGGTGGGCTGCACATGTTGTGAGAGATGGGGATGTTTAGATTGTGGACAGGGCTGGATGCCCAAAGGAAGAGGTATTTGAGGGAAGCAGGCCCTTGGGGTTTGTTCCTTATTATATTTTCTAGGGGAGCTTTGGACCCTCTTATGGGAAGGAAGAAAAAAACAAATAGCAGCTCCATCACAGTAAAGTCCTAATTTGCCAAAACATCTTGTCCAAGGCTGTCTGCACTCTGCATGTAGGATTTTTCTTCACTTTTTTTTGGGACTGCTCCAGGCATCCTCCCTCAGGGGTGGTCTCTCTCTCCCGTCCACAGCCCTTCTTCTTGCAGCCACCCAGAGCCTTTCCCAGCTTGTTCTCCGCTCTGTGCTGAGTAAGGCATTGCTGCTCTGGGTTGGTCTTGCTTCTGAATTTGTAGAGTCTATTCAGCAGATCAGTATTTCAGACCCTCCCCAGGGCTGTCTGTCTTGGTCTCCAAGCGTGGGAGAAGCTGGCAGCCACTTTTGTGGGCCACTTCTCTCTTATTTTTAGCTCCAGGTCTGCTGTCACAGGGCTCCCACCCCACCATGCTGACAGCTGTGGTTGCCCTCCTTGGGGACGTCTGGAGGAGAGCAGGGCAAGTTCCTCTGACCTGGTAGTTTAAGGGCTAGTGCAATGAGTCTTCTGTGCTTTTCCTTCTGACCCTCCTACTACCTGAGCTTTAGTTACTGTTTTCTTGCTGGTGGAAAATAACTGGTATATACCTATTCTTAAGTTCCTGAGGAGTCTTAACCTTATTTCTATGCTGGAAATACCATACTCCGTAGGGCAGAAATTGAGGGCTGCAGTAATTCCAGCACTGCACTACAGCCTCTGGGGAGCAGCCCATTGCTTCCCTGGGACAGATTCTTTGTTGGTATCGCTTTGTTCTTGCTGCCAGATGTGTGATGCTTCTCTGCCCTGACCCTGGGGACCGGGCTGTGGGGAGGAATCATGCCCTTCATCAGAGGAGGTTTGGTTGGGAGCTTTCTGCATTGCATCTTGCCCTGGGGACCCATTTTCTGCTCCTTAAGCCTGATGAGAGCTCAACCTGCTGCAAGCTCTTGCTGTTTGTGCCTTTCCAGGTGGAGAAGGTGCAGGGGGCAGAGGAGGGGATGGCCCCTTCCTGCATCCCTCTTCCCCATCAGTGTTATTCAAAGCTGGGTTGAGAGTCCCTCTTGCAGAGGTGAGTGGGGAGCCCTAATTGCCCCTCTTCCTAAGGCTCCTCTGTGTGTTAACGACCTGTAATGGGATGGGTTGTGTTAGCCTATTAAGCCCCAATGGGGTTCCTTGTCGACTTAAAAGTGTGAGGAATTTCACTCAACCATGTTAAAACATTTCCACCGCCTTTAATAGCTTCATGCATTGATTTAACCCTATGGCAGCTGGGGTTGTTTGCTGGGAAAAGCCATCTGGCTCTCCCCAGCCTCCTGTCCTTGCCTTCGCGCAGCTCCTTTGGCCAACGCTTGCGTTTCTGGGGGATCTTATCAGCAGGAGGGCTGCTCTGGCTCTTGCCTTTGCAGTCCTCCTGGTGGCTGGCTCGGCAGAGCCAGTGTGGGAAGCAATTTTCCTTCCATCGTGCTGAGCGTGGTCTTGCCTAGCTGCTTTTAATGAGAGTCATTTTGCCCTGGCTTGTATCAGCCGCAGCCCACCTGTGCTGCCAATTACACCGGCGGATTTGGTGTGACCTGCGGAGCTGGGATCAGGGTGTCCAAGGTTTAAGTGTTTCTGAGCTGCAAGGTGTGAAAAATCTCACCAGTGTTGAAACAGAGAGGGGTGGGGGGTAGCAGCTTTCTGGGTTATGAAAGACCTAAGGACATGCCCGTATCAGGTGCTGTTGATCTCCGGGGAATTTAGAGAATCAAGGGCTTGCTAATTGCAGGCGTGTTGCCAGCATGTTGGGAAAGAAATTCTCCTTAATCACAGGCTGCGTGCCCTAATATTTTTGTGTGTGTGTGTGTTATTGAATTAATTAAATGTGTATTGTAACATTTCGGTGCCTGGGAAGGCTACGCGTACGGACCTGAAGTGTGTGCCAGTATGCAAACACGCTGACAGGGCTCTGCGGGAGCGAGGGTGACGGTTCTGCTACATAAACACGATGCATCTGTCACACATTCCCCATTCCTGGAGAAGCCGGCATGCAGGCCAGCGCGAGCAAGGCACACGCTGACCCAGGCACCGTCCAAGATGTGCTTTCTGCGGTGTCCACGTAGCCGTGACTTCCTTCTGGCTGGTGGGTGGCGCTCAGATTTGTTCCTGCCTCCTTGTAATTACTGCTGTTGTTATTGTCACGGCTTCAGTCATTGCAGGGCAGGCTTGGAGGAGAATATTGGCTGGTCTGGTGTTAGCCTGTGTCCTTCGGGGCAAAAGGCAGTGGTGGGGGGGTGTGGAAATGGGGGTAGCTGGGTGACTGCAACACCAGCGAGCCCTGTCTTAAGGACTTGGTGCCTCTGATGATGTTTCCGCACTGATGAGCAACCCCTATGTGCAAATATACTGATATCTGAGGCACGCATTTAAGGTTTTGGCTGGTTCGAGATGCTCTACTAGGGCTCAACATCTGAGGGTTGGGAGGTGATACAGTATTTTGGAGGCTGGATGGGCACTGCTGTGAGTTGGTGGGTGCTGGGGTCCTGCCTTGGTGCGGAGCAGGAGACACAGCCCGTGGGGAGAGCGATCTCTGGCAGCAAGGCTGCACATAGGACTGCTTAAAGCAATAACAACTCGTGTCAGCTCTTATTTTGTTGAGGTTTCTGGAGTGGGGAGGGCGTATTGTCGCTAGTAAGCAGCGCTCAAAAGGCTGTGCACAAGGGTACTTGGTGAATTTGGGGGCAGAAGCTGTTTTGGCTCTTGCCCTGTGTGCAGCTCAGCTGTCTCATTCAAAAGTGCTATGTTCTGTACTAATACCTCTGCAATTAGGTGCAAGGAAGAGTGCTCCATGTTTTCAGTGTAGGGCAATTTGAGGGAAAGCTGCAAATGAATGAGGATGTTTGTAGGGTCCATCCTCAAAGCAGTGCCGGGGGAGAGGGGGAGGGTGGGGTGGGAAGGGAAGGGGAATTGATGTGCTTTGAAGAAATGTAAAGATGCTGTTGATGAAATGAAGGCTAGCTTCTATTTCAAAGGCTTAGACCTTCTCTGGACACACTGGCATAGCCTGGCCTGGGCTTGTTCTTTCTTGGCAAGGATATTCTTGTAAATCGAAATGCTGGCCTGGGTGACCTTCTGTGTCCGGCTGTCGGAGGAAATGTGCTGAGCTGAAACAAGTGCTTCCAGAGCTGAGGTCTCAGGCTCGGGGTCTGTTGATCTCCCTGCTGAGATGCTGGGGTTGGCAGCCAGGCCGCGGTCCTTCTCAAGTGCCTGGGCTTGCTCCCAACCCAGGGCCCATCAGACCACTTGTGATATGAGCTTGCTTTTGACTCTGAAGGTCAAATGGCTTGCAGCAGGGTGACAAAGGAGCCCTTGATCTGAAAGCCAGATTGTTCTTGTGCCTCGCCCCAGGAGGGGTCTCGTGGGCTGGGATGCATGCTGGCTGAAAGGAATGCTTAAAATGTTCTTTCTTTGCTCCTGTCAAAAGCCCTTGCAAATGTGAATCAAAATATCTGCCCCAGTGCTTTCCTGCTGCATGCTTCAGCCTGGCTTATTCCCTGAGAATGGCTTGACCAGTACAGCCAAATGTCCTGGGGTCCTGTCCCTGACAGCGGACAGCAGTGGGCACGCAAGGAAAGGAGTAAGGACAGGGTGAGAATGCACTGGTGTAGCTCCAACCTTTGACAGCCTGTGGCTCAAATGTTTTCAGCCAGAAGTAAAGAGATTTTTTTCTCTTCTGCTGTGAATTTGTCAAAGGGCATAGATTTAAGAAAGCAAGTCTCAATCACCCGCAGCATCATCCAGCCCAGTATTCCCACCGCTCTGCTACACCTCTTGTGAAGAGCTGGCCCTTTCTGCCTTAGGGACCTGCTGCCCGCTGCCTTTTTTTCTGTCTCTACTGTGGAGGTTTGGATGCTGTCAAGGGCTAAGTAGGAAACTCATGTCTCACTCTCCACCAGTGCAAAGCCTGTGCTTGTGTACCTCCAGCCTTGCAGCAGCAAGGTATCCTCCAGCCAGGCACTGTGCTATGAGGGGTCTTGAATGATGCTGTGCACCCCAGCCTCACGCTACTTCCCTTCTCTGCCTGGCCATGCCTCCCCAGGTGTCTCCAGGCACATGTTTTATGCTGTGCCACTGATGTCCAGTTGCACATCTCCAGCATGACAGCTGAAAGATGAGGTTGTTTCTGCAGGGAGGCAGCAGCTGCAGCTGGGTGTAAGTTGCTCCTGGTTTCCCATGTGCATCTGCTGGGCTGTTGTGCTGCAGCCGTGAGGCACATCCCAGCCACATCTCACTGCGATTTTCCCCCAGCTCTTTCTCTTTGTTCAATTATATTTTGGCAATAAAGCAACTGAGGGCTCTCATACTGGGCAAATAAAATGTCAGTGTCTCAGCCTGAAAAATACCTCATAAATTTGTCTACGCAACTTTAAATTAAAAAAGAAAAGCTGCAAACTGGCAGCATCCGTTCCGATGAGCCTTTGGCAGTGCCCTTTTGAGCACGAGGAGAGGGGATTGGGGTGACTTCTGCATTGCAAGAAGTTGTGCTGGGGCTGGAGGGAGGCTGTGGTCGCTAGATTGATCATCCAGTCTTGATCCATTGGTGAAGGTGTGTTGATTACTGCCTTCATGTGTTAACATGACACTTACACCAGGGGGACCTGTCATACCCTTAACTTTTTGCAAGCTGTCCTGATGGTGACTGTCATTCCTGTTACATTAGCTGTAAACTGAAGGCAGGTCCCTGGGAGACGAGTGTACTTAAGCACATCAAAGGGCTGCCAGTTGGAACAGCATGGCCCATGTTGCATTTGTAGCCTGATTTGCAAGCTTCCTGCTCTGCTCCTGCTGCAACTGTGGCTTTCTACCATCTGCTTGCCCTTGAGGTGCAGAGCATGGCGCTTGGCCCAAGCAGCGATGTGCAAGGATGTTTGTAGAGCAGCAATGAGCTGCCTTGTGCCCAGTGGGGAAACACCAGCAGGAAAGATGCTGGGAGCACCCAGCATCGCAACCATGTGCCTGTTGTGCTTTGCTGGGAGTGATGCTCAGGCAGATGGAAGCGTTTTGGTCTTGCTCTCCATCTGTTCTAGGCCTGTACAGCTGAGCTGCGGGCAGAAAGTTTTTCGCAGTCTCTTTGCTCCCTGTGTAGATCATGGTGGGCTTGCTCGGTGCTTTTGAGTTAGGATAGCCCTCACCTGGCTCTAGCCAGCAGGTGTGGTGGTTTGCGGCCCTGCTAGAGGTTTATACATGTCTGGTTAACCTAAAGCTGAGTGGATGTAGCTCTTTCCTTAGGAAAACCCAAAGTACCTGCTGTCTTATGCTCCCCTGGGTGAGGCAGGGTCTGAGCAGCCAGACGGCAGCCAGTGGAAAGCATGCTCCCTGCATGCCATTAAGTCTCGCATGTTGCTATTACAGCTCTCTGTGAAGCGCTTGGGGCATTTCTCTGCTTCCTCCGTGTAAGTGTAATACAAAATCTAATCTACTTAAGATGCAGCTCTGCATCTGCTCCCTCCACCCTGCAAGTCTGGGTCATGGATGGTCACTTAAAAATCACAGCACTCTGCTTGCCTTGAACTGGAGGAGGCTGTGTGACCCGCAGCTTCTGACCAAGAGATGCTGCACAGGCGGGTGGGGGAGAGAAGAAAATTTATTTTTTTTGTCCTCTTGTTTCTTGTACCCTCCCTTTGAAGTGCTCCGAGCTGTTTAAGGCGTGGATGGTCAGGAGGCTGGCAAGGATGGGAGGAGAAGGGCAAACTGTCTGTTGGTGCCAGTCCAGAGTACCGAGAAGATTGTGCGGGGCTGCCCAGGGGTTCCTGCCGGTGGAGGGTGAAGTGTTTGGGCTGTCGGCAGCTGATGACAGCCCCACTGTGCCCCCCTCCCTGAACCTGCTGGCCCAAGTGCCCTTCCCTGGGGGACAGGGACCTGCCAAAGTGCACTTGTCTTGTTCCCCGCCGGCCATTCAAAGGCAAAGCGGCCACATTTCCCCAGCATCTTCCAGCTCCTGGGGGATGGGGATGGCTAAGCCCACCCAGTGCTACCTGCAGTCCGCCTTGGCTGGTCCTGGTGCCTGGCGTGGGAGCTGAGGAGCATAAGAAAGAGACGGCACAGACTGCGAAGGAGCTGGCTGGTTTGCTTTGCTCTTCTCTTAAACAGATGATGGAGCTGATCAGCAATCCTGGCAGGTTCCCCATGCCCAGGAGCAGGAGCATCATGGCAATGCAGGGAGCAGAGGGACAGCGGAGTGTGGGAGGTCTGAAAGGGGACTGGGAGGTCAGGGCTCAAATCCAGCCAAGTTTAATGTCACCCCAGGCTCTCCCAGGTGACTTGCAGGAGAATATTGCTGTTGTGTGGGCAGTGCAGCCAGAGCTTACTGTGATCCCTTTATCAGGGCACTTCCAGAGACACTTAAGAACTAGGTCTCTGGTCCCACTGTGTCTTGGCTGGGCTGTGGACAGCCTGGTGAAAGGTTACCTTGTGGCACAGCATGAAGTGGGTTTCTTTGAAATGCTGTGGAAGGAAGGAAATCTCCCCTCCTGATTGTTTCCAAATCCTCTTCTAATCACATGGATTAGGCTGATTGTCATCATGTCAGCGCTGTGATTGTTCAGATGATAACTTCAACTTTTTTGTCTTAAGCGATGGAAAGCATCAGCTAAAAGTCTGTTTGCAGGAAATCAGTTAGAAAAACAATTGCCTGATTTTTTTATTTTTTTTTTTTTTTTTTATCGAGCTGGTGGTTTCTTATCTGGCCTTTGGCTGTACAAGAGCTTAGACCAGCAGAACCTCAGTTGGAACAAGCTCCTGTTTTCGTCCTCAAATGCATGAGGCCAGAGCACGTGTACATGACCCATGTCTCTGCTGCATCAGGGAAGTGATGGGAGTTCGAAGACCCCCTTGGTTATAAGGCTTCTTTCTTTCCTGGTCTTGCTGCGGCCATGAAGATCTTGAGCTTTCAGGACAACATTCCTTGACTTTTAAGGGCCACTCTGCCTCTTTTGACAAACATCCCTAGACTGTTTTTTTGAAGTGTTGCAACATTTCTCTCCTTACAAACTCTCTTTAGCTGCTTGTGTGTGCAGGTGCTGCTGTATGGGTGTGAGGTTTTGCCCTTGCAGCTGTGCTTGGGCTGCTGCGTGATGCCTTCAGTGTCTCCAGATGAGAATTGCTGGTCTGGGGAGCTCCACGCTGGTGCATGGGGCTAGGAAGGGAGAGCAGCACCTGGAAAACATCACCCTCCTAGCATGGATTGCATTTCTGTCTTCTCCTGTCAGTCAGTAATGCCTGGCTGAGCTCATCGTGCTCAGGAGAAGTTTGTCCCTGCCTTGCTTGCTTTGAGCCCTTCTAATATGCTTCCACAGGCATTTTATTTCTGTGCTTTCTCCAGAGCTTTCACCAGCTCAGAGAACAAACCTCTTCAGGATTGAATGCTCTTGTGTTATCATTTGGAAATACCTGAGGAGAAAAAGATTTTTCTGGGGGATGGGAACGACCTTGTTGTGTTTGAGGTCAGTGAAACATCAAGCTGCCCCTTCTGTGGTGCCTGTGCCTCACCCTGTGTGTGTGTGAAGCTGAAGCCTTTCTTTCAGGGAAGGATTTCTTGGTCGTATTTTCTAGTCCTACCTGCAGCCACCAACCTCCTGTGATAGTTACTCACCCTGGAAGACAAATCTTTCTCTTGTTCAGGCATCTTCATACTAAGGATATTTCCCTGTTAGGGGAAGCTGTCAAGAGAAGGGAAAGGGCTTTCTTCTGCCCCCCATGCCAAACTCAGTCCCTGAGTGTTGAAGCACCCTGAAGTGCCTCTAACACCTTGCATATGCTTATGCTGAGGGTTGCATGCAATGACACGTAAGGTCCGTGCTTGGCCTTGTCCGGTCCTGGAAGCCAGGCTGTGCCAGAGTCCAGCTTCAGACTGGTATCCCACTTGCCCTCTGAGCTGTGCCAC
Source organism: Chroicocephalus ridibundus (assembly GCF_963924245.1). Taxonomy (NCBI): domain Eukaryota; kingdom Metazoa; phylum Chordata; class Aves; order Charadriiformes; family Laridae; genus Chroicocephalus; species Chroicocephalus ridibundus. The sequence goes on along the minus strand of NC_086316.1, from coordinate 76,242,043 downwards.
TGGCCAGCAGACTCCAAAGCTGGTGACCCATCAGGGTGCAGTGCAGGAGCTTGTCTTGGCACTTGCTCCCATGCACTTGGCCGTAAGCCCTGTGGTGTCTGCCATCTCTGCTCGGAGGGGACAGGCGTGCTGAGGGTTTGATCTTGCCAACTGCTGGCAATAGCTCATTTTAATTTCCGTAATGGATCTGGTTCCTGCAGAGATGGTCTGGAGAGAGATAAATCACAAGGCTTGGAGAAGAAGGGTGGGGGCACCAGGTGAAGGAAGAGCCCATCTAGTTCCCATCCAGTTTCTTCCTCTGTCTCTTGTCTTTGCCAAGGCAGACCTGCTTCCTGCGGTCCTGGATGCTGTCCAATATCTTATAGTTTACCGGGCTGGAGATGGTATAAATCACACTTGGAAGAAGCTGAACCAAAGAGTTTCCCAACCCTGACAGGAGTGGGGAGGGACGAAGAAGAGCGAGCAATGCTGAAGAGGGGAGGGAGCTGAGGCTTGAGTGAGTGGGAGATGATTTCTGAGTAAGGGTGAATACTAAGCAAGCAGGAGCCCAGCTCGGCGTGCCGTGAGGCTGTTTGAAAGGAAGGTGGTGTGTTGTTGCAGCATGTCACTGCTGCTTCCCATTGCTCTTCACCACCTATCCCAAATGCTCTGCATTTGGCACAGAGGCTGCAGGAGCTGGCTTGTAAGCAGTTGATAGTTCCAGATCTGTGCATCCCACCATCCGTCAGAGGAACACAGCATTGCTGGGGGTAGTCCTGTATGCAGCTACCCTGTGCCCAAGTTGACCAGACCTCTGCTGCTTCCGTGTTTGATGCTAATGCTAGGTATTGGGTTTGCGTGGCAAGGGTTTGGTAGCGGGGATGCTACAGGTGTGGCTTCTGTAAGAAGATACCAGAAACTTCCCCTAAGTCCATAGATCCAATGCCAACTGGCTCCAAGATGCAGCCGCTACTGGCCAAGGCTGAGCCCATCAGGTAGCACCTCTGTGATAATATATTTAAGAAGGAGGGGGGGAAACTACACAACAGCAGCCAGAGAGAGGAGTGAGAATACGTGAGAGCAACAACTCTGCAGAATCCAAAGTCAGTGCAGAAGGAGGGGAGGAGGTGCTCCATGAGCTGGAGCAGAGATTCCCCTACAGCCTGTGTTGAAGACCATGGAGACACAGGCTGTCGCCCTACAGCCCATGGAGGGTAACAGTGGAACAGATATCCACCTGCAGCCCATGGAGGACCCAGTGATGGTGCAGGTGGATGCTCAAAGGAGGCTGTGACTCCGTGGGAAGCCCATGCTGGAGCAGGTTTTCTGGCAGGACCTGTGGCCACATGGGGGACCCACACTGGAGCAGTCTGTTATTGAAGGACTGCACCCCATGGAAGGAACCCATGCTGGAGCAGTTCATGAAGAACTGCAGCCTGTGGGAAGGACCCACGTTGGAGAAGTTTGTGGAGGACTCTTCTGTGGGAGGGGTCCCACCCACACTGGAGCAGGGGAAGAGTGTGAGGAGGAAGAAGCAGCAGAGATGAACTGACAGCAGCCCTGATTTCCTATCCCCCTGCGCTGCTGGTGGGGAAGAGGCAGAGAAAATTGGGAGTGAACTTGAGCCTAGGAAGAAGGGAGGGGTGAGGGGAAGGTGTTTTAAGATTTTTCTTTATTTCTCATTAGTCTACTCTGATTTGATTGGTAATAAATTAAATGAATTTCCCCAAGCCGAGTCTGTTTTGCCCATGATGTTAATTGCTAAATGATCTCTCCTTGTCCTTATCTCAACCCATGAGCTTTTCAATACATTTTTTTCTGTCTCCTGCCCAGTTGAGGAGGGGGGCTGGTAGAGCGGCGTTGGTGGATACGTGGTGTCCAGCCACGGTCAACCCACCACAACCTATAAAAAAAGTGCTGTCTGGTTTTAGCACATAGGCTGTCTGCAGCATCTCTTCTGGATCTTCTTTTCGGGGATATTCTGGAAAAACAGACCTGGAATATGCTGCCAAACCAAATTGGTTTTGTTTAAATCTTCACACTTAGCTTCTTTGTTCTGCATGTCTACCAATGCCTCCTTCTCTACCCAACTCTCGGCACTGCTGAACATAGGAACTTTTTGCAGTCAGGTGGTGAAATGTGGTCCCTGAACAGCTTTTTGAAGGTCTTGTAGTGAGGGGGAGCTGTGAGATGCTGGGGGTGGGACAGAGAGTGACCTGGGGGCCACATGTCTATCCAGTCACCTCCTGGGAGGCTCCAACCAGCCGTGGCAGCAGGGTAGAGGTGGCCAAAGCTTAGGAGCAGAGAAGAGGTCCCTTGTGCTCATGCAATAGCAAAGAAAAACCCCAAAGCCTAAAAAAAATTACTGAAGAGGAAGAAAAACTTCTTCGCTTTTCCATGTCATCTTTTTCTCAGACTGACCGCCAAGGTGAGGAAACAACTTGGGGGATGGCAGGATAAAACTCATGCAAGCCAGTGGGCAGATGGGAATTGAAGTCTGCCTCTGGCGCCCTAGCACTGCCCAGTTCAACCCACTCTCCTGCAGAAGCTCTAGAAGGCAACTTGTGCTGCACAGGTGACCCTGTGCCTTTGTTGTCTTGGCCTGAGTACAGGCCCTTGTGTCTCTGGCTGCAGGTCCTTGAGGAGCTATTAAGTGGCTCGGTTTGGTTTGTAGCATTCTGAGCTCAGCTGCTTTTCTGCCCTTTGTCCCTGTGCCACAGTCTTTCCTGTTTGCTTGAAGCTGGTGGAGACCAGAGCGAGCCTCACAGCTTGTAAGGAGCATGGATAATACGGATCAGAAGTGCTCTAGGTAATGATGTTTTCTTTCAATTATCTGCACTTGTTACTTGTGGCGAGGGGAGGAAGTGCCCTTGAAGGTGAAGGGTGGGTAGAGTTCATGCAAAACCAAACCAGCCTTTTCTTGTCTGGTGCTTCGAGTCTAATTCCTTCCCTCCTCCCTTGCTCAGACATTTCTTTGCACTGGTGCCCGGAAGCCATGCTTGTGCAAAGATGTCTGAACTGGGTTGCTCCAACCTCGGCCGGTCCTGCAGACATGGTTGCAGATTAGCACATCAGGCAGTGGAGAAAGAGAAGTGCATGCAGCACGGTCTACTCCTCTGGGGCCAGTAGCTAGTTGCTTTTCTCTCTCTGGACCTGGGTTGTTTTGTTTTTTTTTTTTTGTTCCCCCTGCCCTGCCACCCGCTGCGCCTGCGTAGGCTGTAAATCTTTCCAGGCAGGGCCTCTTGCTGTGCCTGTGGTGTTGGAGCTGCTGTCTCAGCTGGAGGCTCTGGGCATGGCTCAGGCACGAGCGTAAACGGATGGTGGGGACAAGATGGCTTGGCACCACGCCAGCTGATGCTGCCAGCCTGGGAGGCTGCTCTTGAGGGGATGGCATTGCAAGTCGGCAGAGGTTCTGAGGACCAAAGGATTTGCGTTGGTCCTAGCTGCCTTCAGGAGGAGGTGGTAGGGGGAAGGCTGCGATGAAGCAGTGAAGGACTGTTGCGGGGTAAGAAATCCCCGAGGCAGGATCCTTGCTGGGAAGTTGTGGGCAGCTTTGTATCCCCATGATACCTCGCCCCAGTTGCGTTTTTAGGTCAGTGATTCAGTGCCTGGGGAAACTGAAGTAGAAAGTGGACTTAAAAATGACAGGCTCTAGGGGGTGTAAAGTGGCCCTGGAGGGTTGCATCAGGGAAAGAACCAGGAAGGAAAGAAATTCAGGAGGCAAAATGCAGCAATGAGGGATGTAAAATGGAGAACAGAAGTGTGCTCATAGATGGATTTCTGGGGGGACTGGGAAGAGTGGTCAAGCTATTAAAAACCTGTAATGTCTGCAGGGATGCTGCTGGATGCCAGAGAGGAGTGTGGACCCTCTTGAAAGCAACAGGATGAATCTTTAAGTTATGATGTGGAGGTGTCTGAGCAGTATGATCTCAGCCCTTCCAGCTGGCGATGGAAGGAGGGAGAAAGGCTATTTCACAGTACTGCCAAGGAGGAGTAAATACAAGGGAGACAATAGGTCTATTAAATAGAATTGGTTTCTCACCAATTTCTTTTCCCTTCTCAAATGACTGAGTTCCTCACCATGTCTTTATACCTGTCTTTAGCAAGATTTAAAAAAGCCCAAAGAGGTGTGGGGGAGATTGGGAACAAAAGACGACTATACAGAAATTGCTATTAAGGAAAGCTCGAGGGTACTTTGCAAGCATCTCAAATGCTTGGCTAACCTCAGTAAATACTCTTCAGGGCATTAGGGGAATTAGTGAGTGAATGTAAATAACTGGTGCCCCTTTGCTTTAAAAAACAGAAGGGAGCCTGGTGCCAGGGTGTGCTGCCAGTGCAGGGTGGGTACCAGTCTGAGGGACAAGACGGGCTCGCAGTGGGTCGTTCCTGTCCCTGCAGGCAGCTGTGTGATGTCCCTGCTCTCTCCTCTTGCAGCCTGACGCTCCAGGAGGCCGCTCTGCGATGGGATTACGGCCACAGTCTGGCAGCGGCTGATCCGTGCCATTTATTACTCAGCTCAAGTAGGCATCCTGGGCAGCCTTGCTTTAAAGGTGAAGCGAGCACTGTAATTGGAGGGAGGCCTGAAGAGCAGGTTTCAGCCTTGCAGCTGCGTTTTAGCGCAGTGTTTGATGCAAAGCTTCCGTGGTGAAAACGGTTTCAATATGGAAGCAGGAATGAAAGGATGGTGAGACTTCGAAGTGCTGGAGAAGCATATGGGATGCCTGTTCTGACCTCTTAAGTTTGCTGGTTTGTCCAGTGAGGATAGCTGAGGCTTGCATTTTAAAAACAACATAATCTGCCTCCCCTTTTACCAAATGACCATTGGCTTGACTGTCTTTAATGAGAACACAGGCCGTCACCTTTGGTATGTTTTGTGTGTGCAACAAAGAGCTAAAGGTGCAGAGAGACATCTTGGGGTGAGCTGTCAGTAGATGCCCTTGGTGTTGGCGACGTGGCTTGGTTTCTGTTTCATCTTTGTGGCTGGTCTGGAAGGAGGGGACCAGGGCATCTCCGCTGCTTATCTGCCCTCCTCTGCTACGCCTGAGGGCTTAAGGGTGGTGTGGATTGCGATTGGAGCTGAGACTCCGGCATCACGCTCTCCAGCCCAGGGCAGTTTGTTTGCCCTCTTACAGTGACCCACAAGCTGAACCCTCTCCTTTGCTCTGCAGGATCTGACCCCACAGCCCTTCCGATGCCCTTTGCCTACCGCACGCCTCATCCAGGAGCAGTCTTCCCTTCTCCCCTCTCGGGAAGGGCACTTTGCAGGAACCTGAGCAAGGGGCAGGCACGACCTGTTCCCCCTTGGCAGCCCCGGAGGCAGGGTCCCTGCTGCCAGTGGAAATATTCTCCCTGCACGGGTACTTTTGCAGGGGATGATTAAATCCTCTCTCCTGATCGTCTCTTGGCTTAGTTGAACCAATTGAGCACTCGAGCCTGTGGCTGCACAGCAGGCTTTCCAGTTCCCGACTCATTCTCCTAATTCTTCTTGGAAGCTGTTCCACTTCCACAACTTTTTTTTTTTTTTTTTTTTTTTTTTTTTTGCAAGAGCGGACACCAGCGCTGAAGGCAGCAGCCAGGAATAGTCTCACTGTGCTCTAGCAAGAGCTAATACTAAGCTCATGCTGTTCAGGATGCTCCCTGGTGTATGCAGGGTATTTTTTCCCCTTAATTATACGACTGTCCTTGAACAAGCCTGACTTGTGTGTAGGAGCCATGGAGGAGATTTGGAACTGCATTTTAGAATATATGAGGCTCATTTAGACCAACAAGTGAGTTGCAGTATTTGGCTGCGCTGGCACAAACGGTGCTCAGGTTGGGAGAGGAGCTTCGACGAAGGGGACACGGCAAGGGTAGCCAGTTGCCCTTGTGACACTGGGTTTGCAGCTGATGCAGCGGAGCAGGGTTTTGCTTATGCCATGGCCTTGCCTCTGAGGGTAGGGATGAAATAGTGATGATTACTTGGGAGGATCGACTTTCCGCTGAGCAAGTAGGTGGAAAGTCAGGCAACAAAATTAGCTGAATACACAAACAGTCTGGGCTGGAAGAGGTTCTCTCCCCGGGGAGAGATTAAGGCATGTGGTGTCTTACGTAGCGGTGATGGCCCGTGTGCTCTCGCCGTGCCTTGGCGCTCTGAGCGGACAGTTGTTGAGCTGTTGGCTTTGTGCTCTGTCCTCGTCGCTCCCGGCTCCTTTCCGGTGACCAGATGGGGTTGAATATCTTGTGACACACACTCAGTCCTTCTTGCTGCTCTTTTCCCACAGGCAGTTGGGTGCTCTGCCTCAAAGCCCTCACTCCCTGGGACACTTGAGCTCAGCTTTGCATTTCGTCTGGATCCATATGCAACTCCAGGGTGTGAATGGCTCTGGGGGACAGGCAGGCTGGTTTGTGCCAGCTGAGCTTTTAACAGCGGGGGCTGTACCTGTGAGCATCACATGAGGCTTCAGAAATTGCTTTGGTTGCTCTCAGACAACCTCCCTGAGCTTCTGGGTGCTAATGTCAGGACATCGGGTCCTGAGCACAGAGCAACAGGGATCCCTCTCAGCCTTCTTCCCTGACACACAGGATTGCAGAGGGGAGGGGATGGGTGCAGCGGAGCATAGCAATAAAAATCTGCAGGTCCTCAGTTGTTTGGCTCCTGGAAATGTAGCAATCGACAGGATGCTGTTGGTCCTGGCAGCAGGCTGGTGTGCAGGGATTTTCCTTGGCTCACTGTAGCCGTGGAAAGCCGTGGGAGGCTGTAGCTGACCTGTAGGCAGTAGCTCAGTTTCCTGTGCAGGTCTGGTAACATCCTACCCAAATGCTGCGAAAGGATAAAAAATAAATAAATCGTGTTGCATGTTTTTTCTGCACGTGGGTCATACCTGCTGTTCAGTGTCAAAAGATCTTATCAAGTGGAAACCTCTCCAACGTGCTTGATGCAGGAACTGGAAGCTTTCAGCAAAGCCTCAAGATTGTCCTATTTCTGAGAAGGATGAGAGCTCTTCCCACAAACCTACCTAACAGGATGTAGATAAACTTGGCAAGGTCCGGACGTAAAGTCCCTGGGTGGGTCAGAATTCACAGTACGTGTCAAGGCCATAAGAGGCTTGAAGATGTCTCAAGTGGTATTGCAAATAAAGTCTTTAATTCTGCTTTTAATTTATGTCTGCTAATGATCAGGAAGGACTAGCAGAAGTCTTAAATTCAGCTCGGGTAGTTTGGAAAAGGGGACGAAACTTGAGGAGCCGCCAAAAAAATAGCAAGGATGTGAAAAGAATGTAAGGAAACTATAACCTGAGAGGATGAGAAATGAAAACTGCAGGCTACTGCAGGAGGGGGAATTCAGCCCTAAAGTGTAAGGACATTGGACGTTTCCTGTGCTGAAAGCATCAGGCTTCAAGCGTTTTGCAAATGGAGTAGAGGGGCCAGGTTTCCTTGTGCAGAGCTTGGTGTGCCCCATGCTGGGTTCCCATCAGCTGCCTGGCTCCAGATGTGCAGTTGTCCTGCTCAGGCAGGAGTGGAGATGGGAGGAGAGCTCTCTGGTGGTCTCCTTCTTCGCAGTGCATCCCCCAGGGCTCCCCACCTGCTCTGGGGATGCTGGTGGCTACTTCTGGGCAGAATTTAATAGTGTGAGTCTTCCAAGTACTTGCAGATATCAAGCTTGGCCTGTTTCTCCAGCTGTTTTTGAATGAAATGACTCTCATGCTACTTATTGGCACCATTTAGCACCAGGCTAATAACGTTGGTGTCTTGTAGCTCCTTTGCCATGGATGTGTGTCACCAGAAAAGCAGTAAGGAAGGAGTAGGGGGTGTGGGAGGAACAGATGTGGGTTTTCTGATCCCTCTGCCCTGCCCCAAGCCCAGTCTGGGAAACCTTTAGGAGGTACCTTGAGGTGGAATCACGTGCTGCAGAGGACTGGGACCATGTTCGGCAAGGCCCAAAGATAGCGTATGGCTCTGGCACCAAAAGCCAAAAAAACCCTCATCTGTGCAGGTGGGGGGGCTTTTGCCCTGCCTCCCCCAGGCCCGCCAAGTGGGGCAGGGCTTTGCAACCGGGAACCTTAAACCAACAATTTGGTCTCTGTCTCCTCATGGCCAATGTTGGACGAGGCAGATGTTGAGTTGCCTCTCTTCCCTCTCATGTTCACGCAGAGACCCCCGCATCCTTGGCTAGTAAATTACTAGCCTAAACTTCTCCACAGCAAACTGCAAGGCAAATAAATATTCTCTTTTAGAAACCTTTTTCCCAGTTAAATTGACCCCCTTGGTACTCTCATGCATTTCAAGAAGTCGGAACAGTTCACAATTGAAAACAAGCAGTGTTTAGCTCCTGCTGTGAAGGGAAATAGTCAGGCACCAGGAAGACTGTCATTTTAGCCGTGCTCTTACAAAAGAGGGTGTTACAGTAAACTTGCTTATTTCACTGAAGGAGAATTCAGCAGGCTTGACGGAAACCGGATGAGACAGGCACGGTAAATGGATTTTGCTGGCCGAATTGAAAGCAAAGAAACATGCATGTGCAGTGGCTGGTCAAGAATTGACTGTATCTTGCAGAAACCAGGAATGAATTAGGGACAGAGAATTAGTGAGCCCTGAAACAACATCTGTCTAGCTGTATTCAAAGTCCCATTCACCTGCGGTATGCCTCCGATGGCAATTGAATGCAGCGAGTGGGGCAGCTCTGTTTAACTGCCTTGCTGCCTTTTAGCTCTATATGCATGCTTGGAAAGGTTAGGGGTCTGCTCGAATGATACTGTTGAGGTTCAGCAAGATGTGACGCTGGGTTAGGTCGAAGGCAAGCTGAGGGAGCTTCCCCTGGGCGCAGCATCCTGGGGAGCAGCATCCCATGTGCTTGGCACCAGCTGCTGGAGGTGGCTGGGAGCCAGTGGGGACCATTGGGGTAGAGCAAGGGGGGGAGGATGGATGTCTCCTGGTGCCCAATCCCCAGGGGAGGAGAGGTACTCAGCCCTGCTTGTTTTGTTTTGTTTGTTTTTCCAATGTTTCACCACCTTTTAGGGGCTGGATTTAACTCCCCAGTGGGCACTGTGTGGGGATCGCAGTGTTACTTACATCCCTTACTGCCACAAAGCATTTGCTCCCTGTTTTTGATGCAGCATCGGCAGGGACCCTTATGATGAGGTGGATCCTACCCTGCCTTGCTGATAGCTGTGTGGAGGGCTGGGTTGATGGAGCACTAGGGAGGTGTTACAGCATCATATCTGTGACCTCTTCCGCAGCATCTCACTGCCAGTGACACAAGAGCAAGGCTCTTACCCTGCTGTCCTGCAGGCTTTCGTCTCTCCGGGCAAAGCCACTTGTTGCACCGTTATAGCTACCAAAAAGGGCTGATGTCGCCTTCCCTCCTGGGCTGGGGGGACTCTTTTCCTCCTGGGAACGCAGAGGGGACTCTGAGCTTCAGACCTTGGAGGGGTGACCAGGTGGGAGTCCAGCAGGGTGGTGGGCAGCACAGTTGGGTGCAGTGTGCTCCCCCCGACCTGGTGAAGGAGCCTCAGAGCTGCTGGGGGCTCTGGTTAGTGTGTGAGGACAGCTAGAGCAAAACAGCCTTTCTGATGGTATCCTAAGGTAAACCAGCTTGGCAGGGAAAAAAATCCAAATGCCAGAATGAAATGTCCTCCTTAATCAGCGTGTTCCTCTAGCAGAGTTTCTTCTTTCCTAACCAGAAGTGACATTGGCCAGGTCTCATGCACAACAGAGGGCTTTTGTGTAGCAAATCTGATCCAAAGTGTTAGGAAGGTGGGCTTGGTTCTCCTGCATTGACTGTCCTACCTCCCCCTTAAGCACTGAGGCAGAAACAAGCTTGTTAATAATAAATAAATAAATAAATAAGTGTTCTGCCTTTTGGTAGTGGTTCTATTTACTTTTCTAAAGAGAAGTTATACTCTTCATCAGTATAAATCAGGAACAGTTGCCAGCACTGTGTCCCTTGGCAGGCTGCTAAACCTCATCTGGGGGTGAAGAGCAGCGGGGCTTGAATAGTGGCTGCAGTAACTAGGTAAAAGCTAAAAAAAGTAAAGAAAGAGGCAGGGGCTTGCAAGATTTGGGAGGCTGCTGGGGTACAGGTGGCCTGGGAAGTGCTTAAGAAGTGCCTGTTTAACATTAGAGCAGGACGTCCTACACGGTAACTCATAGAGCATTTTGATCTGTGGGCTGATAATCCAGAAATGGCTCTTGGACAGTTGGTTTGCATTTTCTATGCATTTGAAGTCAAAACACCTGGGGTCCCTCTGGATCACTGATCTTCTGTATGAGGTGCAAACTGGACATGTGCTTGGACTCAAAGGCTCGGTTACCTGGATCTTGCTTGCTGTGTTGGAAATGGCTGGACCTAGAAGCCTCTTTTTTTTTTTTTTTCTGCAAGCAGATTCTGTCTGCCTCTGTGCGTTGGTTAGTGACACAGGTCGGCTCGGCATCATGGTTGGCGTTACAGTTAAATGGAAGTCCCATACTTCAGGATGAGGATAGGAGGGAATCAATATTACACTGGTCTCAGTGACAAGGGTAGAAGTGTATTGCCTCTTCCACCAAAAATTAAATCCTTCATCTTCGTGTGTGTATCAGCAGCGAGTCAGTTTTGCAGGGGCATCAGTGTCCTTCCTGTTTCCAGCGCAGCTTGGTGCTAGACAGTTCTGTGTGGTCCCACTGCTGTTTTCCTCCGGTCTCGTCCTGTGACGGCCTTCCCCGTGCTCCACAGGTGGCATGGCCAGTGCCTGGCTTTCCCCTTCTCTGCCCGGGGGCTGCCCGCATCCCCCTGCCTGGCAGCAGGCACCTGGCTGTCCCCAGGGAAATGGAGATTGCTTGCTGGAGGCTCCCAGGGAACTTGGAGGCAGACAATGCCTTGGGGAGCTGGAGAGCTATCATTTTCCAGCTGCTGTCATGTTGGCACAGGCTTGCCATGGAGACACAGCTGCTGTGGGACTGGGGAGAGGCTCTCTGTCTCACTGGAGGGTTTGTTTTCTCTCAGCAACCTCCTTTGCTGGCCCTGGGTTCAAGGCTTTGACCTGGTGAGGTCTGGAGAAGCTGGACTCCTTGTGAAGCATGCGCTGGGAAGGGCATCCCTTAGCATGGGGTTGTGGCTGCTCATTGCAGGGTTGCAGCAGAATTTTTACCTGGTGGCAGCGTGCCTGGGCTCAGCACTGCCCCATACCTCCTGATTTATTGGCTCTTCCTCACCTCTCCATCCCTTTGCTTAGATCCCCCACCCCAGCCTGGCAGTGCCGTGAGGAGAAGCATCCATCTGGGAGCCGGTACCAGAACAGCAGCGGGATTAACAGAGACATGTTCTTGGTGCACCCCAGCCGGTATCAGTGCCACCTGCGGATGCCACCTCACCTGCCAGGCAGATGTTGCCCATGGGTTCCATCTCCCCCGGGTGAGCAGAGGCAGCTGCAGGCATGGGGAGGCCATCGAGCGCCTTTTAGCAGGAGGCCAAGGCTGCTTCTCGAAGCCGGGAGGACAATGAAGGCGCTGAAGCAGCCAGAGCACGGCTGGGGGCAGAGAGGGACAGGCAGGCAAGGGGAAGCCATGCAAATGGGGACTTTGATGTGGCTGCAAGGAGCGGGGCTGGAGCATTGTTCCTATCACATCACATCAGTTTCACATTCCTCATGCAGGAGTGATCAACGCTTTCAGGGCCAGACAAAAGAGCGGGGAGATGAACAAAAGCGAGGGGGGGGGCTTTACCTACTGCAGAATAGAGGCAGAGGATGAATTGCTCTCTTGGCAAGCCGTGGAGATGGGCTGGCGGTTGCTGTGCTTTAAAGCACCAGTTTAAAATTTTTCTCTTTTATTTAAAGGAGGGGGAAAAAAAAAAGGTAGGAGAAAGGGTTTCCTGTGTGCAGAAGGGGAGGATAAATAAGATAGCATGACAAGTATCTGTGGTCTTCTTACATTCCCTTGTCTGGTCTCCCCAAGTGACGACTCTCAGCTTATCGAAGAGGTGCATTGTGTCCTCTTGAGATGAGGAGCTGGCAAACATGGGTTTGACCCAGACTGCAAGGTGAGAGTACTTTTAAAGGAACCTTCTCCCAAAATTAGCGATGTAAGTGGGTTTGGAAGGGGGCTGGCCACATACAGCTGAAGAAAACTAGGCTCTGCAGACCCACAGAAGGTGTTGGCATCATCCCTGGTACAGGGGGAAAAGCTGTATTGGAGGGAGCCATGGGTTGTGCCCAGGTCTCCTAAGCTAGGGTGTGGGGAGGAGGAGGGTGGAGGAGATGAGGAATCGCTTCATGTTTTCTGCTGGCTGTTCTGGGGATCCTACCTGTTGCTGCAGGGGAAACTTGGTGATGTCCCTTCACTGGGCTGGGTTTTGCTGGGGCTGGAGAGCGGGGATGGGGCACTAGGCAGATCATGACATGAGGTGCACGTGTCCACACGTGTGTGCTTCCATGCTGCCATCCCAGCCTTTGCTGCAGCCCAAGGTCACTGAGTGCTGGGTTTGCTCACCTGCTTTCCCATCCCTGATACCTCCTAGCTCTCACTGACCCCTCTTCCTCTCTCTGCGCCTGGGGTCCCCCTTCTGTCTTGTCCTCAGCTCCTTGCTTTTTCCGGTGTACGCTGCTGTCCACTTACCTCGGGAAAAAGTGCATTAAACCAACTCTCTTTTTTTATTCCCTTGTATGTGCTATCTGCAAATTGGCTTTTGGCAGGATTAAGTGGAACTGCGTCCCTCAAGAATGCTCTAGCCTTTCTCATCCTTCCCCAGAAACCTTTTTCCCATGGAAGCACAAACCTTGAGCATCGTCCCCACCTCGCAGCCATCCCCTGCTCTCCCAGCCCTGTGCAGGGCTCCGGCTGTCCCCTCTTAGCCCTGACCCACGGCCCCCTCCTCTCCCTCCAGCCCCGGGCCTCTCTGCCTGAAAGGCTGTCAATCAGGCTGAATTGTCTGGTGGTTTTGTGATGTGGAAAGACTCCCACCAAGGAGTCAAGGGCCAGGCTGAGACCTTTAAACTCGATCCCGTTTGTGTCCTAAATCAAACAGGAATCCAGGTCCTGGGGTGGAGGGGGAGGTTTAAGGGGACGCAGAGGCTCAAAAGCCTCCGCTGCTTCCCCCCACCCCCCGCCCGAATTTTCCTGGAGCCCCTTGCCCACCTGCACTGTGTGGAGGGGGGGATGTGCCCATGGCCCTGGAGTTTAGGGCTTGTTTCCCGCTGTAGCCCTTTGCTCTGGGGCTGTCCTGTGAGGCTGGGCATTGGCAGCAGTGCTTCCTTCAGTGCTGGCCCTTTGAACAAACCCAGCTGCCTGGGGTATGTGGCCGGGAGGGTCCTCCACGCTGAGCCAGAGGTTGAGGGATGTGCTGGCAAATGGAGGCTCTGCTGTAGGGAAGGGGAGGTTTCTGGGATCTGCTGTTGGGAGGACGTGGGGCTGGGGAGGTGGGCAATGCCGTGCCCCCAGCATCTCTGGTCTCACCAGTTTGTGGTGGCTGCTGGTGCATGGGAGGATGTGGGTGCAGAGGGCAGATCTGTGGCCGACTGGTGTCCCCTGCAGATGGCTGCAAGGTTAAAAGCAATATTTTAGCCTCCTCCCAAGACAGTACAAGCAAGCGTGAACTTTTTGGACTGTTGTCACTGAAAAGGGGAGAGTGCCCTGGTCCCTGTCCCCAGTGTGCCCGTGTGTGGGTGGCTTGAATCACACAGTGCCTGGTGCTTCAGGTCATCCACTGGTGCCCCCCGTACAGGAGCAAAACCACAAGGCAGCATGTGCGGTGTCCTGAGTTCCCCATCTGCTGCCAGAACAGGGCATCAGGGCCATAGGTGAGGAGGCTTAAACACCCTCTGTCTTGTGTGCAGAGGTGGGCTCAGCCTCCTGTCTGCAGAGCAAAGATCATCTTAAATGGCAGGTTGATACTTCTGGTTTTTTTCTCTAGAAGAGGGTTTGGTGGCAGCAGAGCTAGTGCTGCCCGGTTTCCCCTGGGGCTGAGCCCCATCCCGTCTCACGGGGACTGCTGGGAGCCCTTGGACTGGTGCTGCTGGAGAGAGGAGGGAGAGCAGGGCTGGGTGGGGAAATGGCTTTTGCAGCTCAACCCGCGGCTGTCTCCGCCTGCCTGTGAGCAAAGAGTTTGTTTTTCTCTTTTCTTCCAACTCTCTTCCCAAAGTCCACGTAGGTGAGAGATTTCATTTTACCGTCCCGAGGGAAAGTTGCAAATCTCTCTTCTCCTGACCAAGCTGTGTTTTCAGGAGAAGCCTGGGGCTGCCTTAAGACATGTACGAGCTCAGAAATGCAGTGGCTGTGTTTGTTTTTGTGTTCTGGGCAAAGCCAGGGCTGCTGCCAGTGCTAAGTAAATACAGAGCTGCCCTAATGAGTGACTGCAGTAGCCAGGGCCATGCTTGCTGCCTGCGTGAAGCCAGATGGATCTATCTGGGGACTTGAACAGCAGCCTTCTTGTGACTAGCAAAGGCAGAGCCACTGGCATTTGGATTACCAGCTCTCCTGTGCTTTTAACAGAGTGCCAATGTTTGACAAAACCATTAAGTTAAATTAAGCCTTACGCATTTCAAATGGATTCGGAGACTTCTGGCTGACTCGCTATTAGCAGAGCTGTCTCTTCTCCCTTTCGTCTTTCTCTTTTTTCTTCCCCCCCCCCCCCTTCCATTTAATTCCCTCTGGTGTGTAGCTGGTTTTACTGCTGACATTTAAAAGCAACGTGCTGGGACTCAAGGAGAGGCCTGGCACTGGCGATGGCACCGCTGTGAGCCCAGGCACGCCTGGTCCCTCTGTGGTGGACCGGGAGGATGCTTGGAAGGTGTTTGCTCAGGGCAAGCCCTGTGTCCCGCAGAGCCTGGGCATGGGTTGGCCAGGGATGCTCTGGTCCCTGCAGAGCCCATGGCTGCTCTGCTCTTGCCCATTGCCAGTGTTATTTACGGCACACGGGCTGCTGCTTTGCTGGGCTGTTTCCAGAAAGCGAAGAAGGACGCTCTCTGCCCCAAGGGGCTCGCAGCACAAGGGCAGGTGATAACAGAGGGCATCGGTGGGAGCAGCAGGGTCTGTCCAAGTCACCTTGACTTGCCTCGGGCAAAAGTGGAGGGCTTTAAAGAAGCACAGGGCAATGACCTTGTAAATGGATGCATGACCCAACTGCTCCCCTGTGGTGCTGGCTGCTTTGTGTCCCTGATACTGCTCTTCATTGCCTGTGGGGAATCGCTGGGGCTGGGAGGTGGTTGCTGGGGTCTCATTTGCACAGCTGCATCTCCGCTAGTCATTGGTATGAGAAATGCTGTCAGCTTCCCCCTGCCCTTCTTGGGGCAGGAGAACCCCTGTGGCACCTCACCGTGGCTACTGGTGGAGCTGTTGCTGCCCTGGAGCATATTTTGGGGATGGGCTGTGGAGTTGAAAAGCGTGAGCAGAAAGCACAAAAGGGTAGGTGT
Organism: Chroicocephalus ridibundus; assembly: GCF_963924245.1. NCBI lineage: Eukaryota > Metazoa > Chordata > Aves > Charadriiformes > Laridae > Chroicocephalus > Chroicocephalus ridibundus. The sequence continues at coordinate 76,226,702 of NC_086316.1, read as the reverse complement.
GGGGCGTCAGCCCACCTATGCCACTGGGATGTGGGGGGATGAATGGCCTCTGCATGAGGACCAACGGCAGCTACATCACTGAAGCTGTGCTGGAGTGTGAGTGGGGTCAAGAAAGAGAGAGAGTGGTGGGATGGAATGAGACAGAGATAGAAAAACACTGAATATTACAGTACAGGAGTGAAGGTTTTCCAAATAGTAAATATGCTGAGGGGGATCTGATGGAACTCGTGGACTAGGGAGAAGATACAGCAGCTAGATGGTGGACCAAAGCTGGAAATGTCTTGCTGGTGTCCGAGGCTTACAGCACTCTTATCTGCTGCCCTGTAGTCCTGGTCCGTGGAAGCATGTTGTGCCAAGTGCTGTCCTGGCAGACAATGTCCCACGTAGCAGCTCCTGTTGCTTGACCTGCAAGCTTCAAAATATTAATTGCAGGTGATGTGGTGACTGCAAGCTTTGGAGAGAGCTGGAGCAGCCCTTCCTGCTGAGCAGGTCACTGCCCCTTGCACCGAAATGCCCTCACGGACCTCTGCTCCTGTGCATCTCTTGCCCCTTGCTCTTTGCTGCCTTGGACCTGTGTCGATCAGGTTGCTCTGAGATGTGCCCTCTTGCTGCACATCTTGATGCAGGTCCCCTCTTGCTCTCCTTGTCACAGCTTGCTGGGAGATGAGCCGGAAGCTGCTGGAGGAGAGACTTCAGCAGAGGGACAACATGGTCAGTCTTGGGTGTGCAAAGCTGGACCCCTAAAGCATGGGAGGCACCTCTGGATGAAGACCTGGAGGAAGCTCAGCACCATGCAGCCCGCTCCCATTGACACCCAGCACGCAGTGCCCGTAGCCATCTCATCCTGCTGGGTGAAACCGCCCCCCCCGACCCCTGCCGTCGGTGTCTTGTTTCTCTGGGTGCTCTCGTTATTTCCATGTTCATTAACGCTGATACGCTCAATTGCATCAGCTCGTTTCCAGGGACCTAAGTGCAACCCTGCGCCTTCATTTGCATCCCCGCTGCCTAGCTGTTGCCCAGGCAATGCCAGGTGCTTCGACATCATTACCCAGCCGACTGGCATCCTCTCTGCACCATTAACCTTGCCGTAATTGACTTCGAATTGAAGGAAAGGGGGGGAAAACTGTGTTGGAACAGCAACTGTTTATATTGCTGTGGAGCAGGGCTCCTTATTTTTGAAGCGGAAACTGTGACAGTCGGTTATGGCTACGACTAGGTTTGGGAAGAGTTTCTTGCCCTCTAGGAAGCTGTGCAGTCTGTCTTGGTTTACAATATTTCCCCACCACCATCTCCCGTGGGAATGTGATGTCAAAACTCAAGGATGGTTGCCAGCAGGGAAACTCGGAGGGTTTATGGAGGAGAAGAATGGTGTCGGAGATGCTGAGAGCAGTGGGTCTGTGCAGTCTGGGGAAGGGAAGGTGAAGAAGGGTGTTGGGGGGTTGTGCCTTACTGCTGTTTTGAGCCCGTTGGTGGGTGAGGAGAGGCAGGTGATGGACTCATTTTTGGATGCAGCCAGGCACAGGGCAGTAGACAACAGCCCAATTTGCAGCATCTGATTGCCTGGGGAGCATCGTGTACCATGAGTGTGGTAAAACACTGTAAAAGGATGGGAAAGGTCCAGCCTGTGAGACGCTCAGCCCTGACCTGCGGCAACCCCTGTATGACCTGAGATGGCTGGTCCTGCTCCTCCTGCACTGTATTAGGTTGAGATCTGGGCCAAACTGTGTTATTCTACAGGTCTGATACTAAATTCATTCTGGTAACTAGCGATATTTTCTTTCTTCTCAGTTAAACTCTTTTTTTTTTTTTATTTAAATGTTGAAATAGTATAAAACTTCTCTGGAGTTTTTCCTATTTAAAAGTAGAAGTGGCTTTTGCCACGTTTTCTATTTGTCCCCTTTGAGCCAAAGTCACTCAAACAGATGCTTCGCCGCAGAATCTCTGTCACTGAATTGGCAACTTCCAACAAGTTTCACTGAGCGGTTTTCTGTCAACTCGAGTCAATTTTATTTATCCACCTTCTGCTTGCATAGCACCATGGTCGCCAAGTCTTCCAGCACTTGCTCGTGACTCGTGCTGGATGTAATTCGTTAGGCTTAATTGAGCTGCCCGAGGAGAAGGGCAGTGTGAGAGTGGACGGATGGAGACCTCAGCAACGGCTGCTTGATGGCCAAACCCAGAAGAACTGGTCCTGCTCCAGAAGAGCACAAGGCAGGTCTATCCAGCGCCTACAGGTGCTGTGTTTCCCATGGACTTAAAAGTTGGGTCAAAGGAGGGCAATGCTTCAAGCTTTACTGTCCCTTATTAAGGAATTACTACTCATTATTTATTAATATTACTGTTTAACTACATATTACCTGTTACTTATTAAGGGAGGAGGTAATTCTGGACTGTGTTTCTGAGCTTTCCAGGACGCAGAGCTGAGAAACTTGTGGCAGGAGGGGTTTCTTCAGCTCGAGGATCTCAGCTGACCGGATCTTACCTGTCTGGCATGGGCTGATTCTTGCATTTCTCCATCTGCTTGCCCTCTGCGAGGTGCAGGAGTCCGCACAGGGACAAGCAAAATGGGGACTTGTTGCTGTACAAACCTCTTAAGTGCTGCTGCAATGTGATGTTGGGGAAAACTGTTCGTCTCTGCCTCCCAGCAAGGAGATCTTTACTTGAGGGGAGCCCTGGGGCTGTCACTCCCAGTTGCTGCGTTAAAGAAGAAGTCTGGTGGAGGCAGTTGCTGGCGCTTGTGGGTGCCGAAGTCGGATTTGCAGATGGCTCTGACCATTGGCTGGGAGAGCGTTTGAGCCTTTGGTTGTCACAGTGTCTGGAGGCAGGTCAGGGCTAGAAGAAGGCACAAATACAGGCTGGGGGGAGAATGGCTTGAGAGCAGTCCCGAGGAGAAGGACTTGGGGGTGCTGGTAGACAAGAAGCTCAACATGAGCAGGCAATGTGCACTCATAGCCCAGAAAGCCAACTGTATCCTGGGCTGCATCAAAAGCAGCGCGGCCAGCAGGGCGAGGGAGGTGATTCTGCCCCTCTGCTCTGCTCTGGTGAGACCCCACCTGCAGTGCTGTGTCCAGCTCTGGAGCCCTCAGCACAAGAAGGACACGGACTTGTTGGAACGGATCCAGCAGAGGGCCATGAAGATGATGAGAGGGCTGGAGCACCTCTGCTATGAGGACAGGCTGAGAGAGTTGGTGTTGTTCAGCCTGGAGAAGAGAAGGCTCCAGGGAGACCTTATGGCCCCTTCCAGTAACTGAAGGGGGCCTACAGGAGAGATGGGGAGGGACTCTATATCAGGGAGTGTAGTGATAGGACACGGGGTAATGGCCTCAAACGGAAAGAGGGTAGATTTAGATTGGATATCAGGAAGAAATTCTTTGCTGTGAGGGTGGTGAGGCACTGGAACAGGTTGCCCAGGGAAGCTGTGGATGCCCCATCCCTGGAGGTGTTCAAGGCCAGGCTGGATGGGGCTTTGAGCAGCCTGGTCTAGTGGGAGGTGTCCCTGCCCATGGCAGGGGGGTTGGAACTAGATGAGCTTTAAGGCCCCTTCCAACCTAAACCATTCTGTGATTCTGTGTGATTCTGTGAAGTATTAAGAGATCTCGGGGCTGGTGTGTGCAGCTCGAGCTGGAAGCGGTGCCACTGTGTCCCCAGCAGCTTTCCTGGGGAGCTCAGGCACCTCATATCGGAGTTGCCATCAGTGAGCCATGGTTTGAGGGGCACAGGCTCTGCCTTTGTTTCCCCTAGAGCTAACAGAGCTTAGTAACAATTAGCAGCTTAATTTGTAATTAATAACTTGCTCTCTTTTTTTTTTCAAATGGCTTGTGGAGGGGGCTGGCACAAGAGGCTCACGCAGCCTGCAACGTGCTGCCATCAACCACGTAGGAGCATCCTGAGATTTGTGGGGGGAGGCTTTTGGACGTGGAGGTTGCTGGAAAGCAGGGAAACAGCCCTGGCAGGAGGACGTGATGCAGGCTGTCCTGGAGATGAACCTGGAGGGGGTCGAAAGACTGATGCTTTTCTGCCTTTGCATCTCGGAGTGCTGGCTTATCATCCTGGGGCAAATCCTGCTTTACTCTGCAGCACTGTGATGCTGGGATCCGTGCTGGGAGGGTTTGAGCCCTGTTGAAAGAGGGCGATCTGGGTGCTCGGCTGTCCTCCCAGGCCTGCGATGCTCCTGTGGCAGCCAGCCCAGCAGTGCCGGAGGTTGTCCGTGTGTCTGGCGGGCACTGCGAGGGGCTGGCGGGGCCATCGCTTCCCCCCACGTGCGGGAGCTGCTCCAGCAGCACAGGTTGTCTTGGCTGGGTGGTTGCGTGTGTCCCAGAGCTGCGGTCCAGCTTGGGATCTTCTTCTCTGGGGTTGACATATGTCATTTTCCTTGCGGCTCTTGGTGGGTTTCCCTTCCCTTTCCATATGGCTTATTACTTTCCCGGCCGGAGCAGCTCATGGCAGTGTGTGGGGACTCCAGCCCACTGAGTGCCTTTTGCACAGGGAGTAGAGGTCCCTGCAGTGAGGAAATTGGGGCTGCCCTGCTGAGAGAGGCAGCCCATGGAGATGTGACTGGCCCAGCGCTACCCAGCAGGGATGAACTTGGGCTTCCTCATACCCCATGGCTATGTGCTAGCAATGTTGCACTCAAAGTAGCCTTCATCTTACCATCCTGCAAGGAGGAGCGTGATGTGATGATAATGATACCTTTTCTTTTTTTTCCTACTGCCCATTCTGCTCCATCCTGCTCTGGCATGCCCACTCCGTGTGAGCAGTCCAGAGGACTTCTGTCCTGTGTGTTCCTCCCGTCACCTCCATGGTCTGTGCCTCTGGCTTTTCTCAGCATCTCTACTGGTCAGTGCAGGACAGAGAAGAGCTGTGGTTCTTCAGCATTTTTTCCTGAACAGCTGGTTGCTACTTCATTTTCTGAGAACGGCAAAAAAGTAACTCTGACATGTACAAGGAGAAAAATGCTTCTGCGCTTTCACGTTGCAGAGGAGACTGCACCGAAGACACCAAGTGGATGTGTGCAGCCATGGGAACCATCGGAGAGTGGTGGCAGGATGCCAGCGCTGGGGATGCTGTGCATGTCCCAGGTTGGGTGGGACACCGGCGTCTGAGGAACAGCCAGTCTTATGTCGCTGCAGCCTTGTCTTCCTTCTATGAGTGTTGTAGCTGGGTTTGAGTTGGGTTTTTTTTTCCATTTCAAGGCTTCTCAATGCTTTGCTGTTTGAGCCAAGTGTTCTCTTAGCATTTGAGGCTGTCTCTGTGCAGGGAGAGATTTACATCTGAGCTGCTTGGCATTCGTTTGCCGTCCAGTGGGTCTCATGTCTGGAAAGGTCTGTAGTGGGGGCAGAAGCTGAGTTAATTTGCACTGGAAGGCAGGCTTGCTTTGTTTTGCATGTTGGTTTGTTCTCACAGAAATCCCATTTGAGGTATTTGTTCTCTTCTATTATTGAAGCCATGTTAGGGGCCACAGCAGCCTCCCTGCAAGGCTGGGAAAAGAGGGAGCTAGCCTGAAAGGTGCAAATTAAACCTGTGCTCTGCTGTAAACAGCTATGCACTGTTAACATGGACCCTTCTCCAGAGTTTTGATGCTCTTTGCCTGCAACAGAGGAAGAAATGCTTGTCAAGACAGACCTGTGGGAAGCAAAGCAGGCTCCAGAGCTCAGTTTGCAGCTAGGTTGGATGAAACGCTTCTAAAAGTTGGGGAAAAAATTGCCAGAGGGTCTTCAACTCTCATTTGAATCAGCTCATGAAATGATCAAACAGGGCACAGCGTTTCGGTACAGCTTGCCTAAGAAGAAGGACAGTTGGGAAGAGCGACTGGGTCCGAGGGTCCCTGTCACTGTGGAGAGCAAAGGGGGAGCGTGGGGAGGTGGCTGCAGCACCGCCCAGGCTGGAGGTGTTTTGGTCTGGAGCTTGATTCCAGAAAGACTTTGTTTTTCCTTACCTGGGTGCCAGACTTGGGACCTGTGGGTCATCTCGTGTGTCTTCCCACCATTGCTTCCTTCTGGGATTGCCCCAGAGCCTCTTGCCAGCTCCAAGCAGTGTGCGGTGTAGTTGCTCCTGTCCTGAGCATCCTGGGGAGCCGTCACCACTGACAGCCCTGCTACCATGGGGGCAGTGGCGGGGGGCTCCCCGTGGGCTGGGCAGAGACGCCCCAAACGCATCTCTGCAGGCAAGGCAGCTCCAGCTGCAAATCCGGAGGAGGTGAAAACCTAGAGAGGCCATAAACCCTGTTGCCTATTAAGAAGCTGTCGGTGACTCGGAACTCTTCTGTGCTTTGGAGACGGCATTTGCACAGTCCCCAGCTCATCCCAGCCTGGGGCTACCTCCGAGGCCCCAAATACTCCTTTTTCATGCCCTGCAGCAACATCGTCACGGCTTTGACAGGTAGAAGGTGATCGCTGTGGACTGGCATCAGCTTTTGAGCTTCCCTTCACCTCCCTTTGCACTGTGTCCAGCCCGGGAGGAAGACGGGAGAGGCACCCATCGGTGGTGCCAGGGCTGTGCTGCCCGTGGAGGGGCTGGTGCCGGTGGAGAGCCGGCTGTGGGCTGCACAGGGTTAAGCAGACATTGACAGAAAACAGGAAGAGAGGACAAAAGCAAGCCTGCTGTAATTATGTAGCATTTATTATTAATACGCTGGAATTGCTGGAAGCAGCCTCTGTAATGTGAATACTGATACAGAGGTTCAGAAGACAATTTAGCTCTCATCTGTCTGTTTATTAGCTCCCTCAGCTCTGGCAGGCAACGAACTAAAGCCTCATTTGCTACTGCCTTGTTGCACCCCCTCCTTCTCCCCCCAAACTCCTTGCTGTTTCCGTAAAGAAACCTGTTCTTTGTTCGTCCTCCTGCCGGGCGCCGCAGTGATGCGCAGCGTGATCCCGGAGAGTGAAGCGGACTTAATCCTTGACCTGAGCCTGCCAGTTTGCGACGCAGGGCCCGAGGCCCCACGCTGGGGCTGTGCAAAGCCGTTGCCTTTCCCAGAGCAGCACGGATGCGGCTGGTGGTGGCTTGGGATGTCCCAGCTCCCCGAGGGCTCCCGTCCTTGGGGCAGCAGCATTGGCATGACCATATTGCATGGGGCTGGCATGGTGTGGGGTCCCCCATTCGTAACGGGGTTGTGATGAGGGGAGAGGGCAGGGGAGCTACGTGTTGCTTGAGGAGGCTGGCTGGGAAATAATTAGAGGCTGCTGGGGCAGAGGGAGGAAGAAGTCAAACCGGCTGTCAGGGGGTGCAACAGGTTTCCTTTGTCTTCCATGGCTTGGTAGGATCTGTCATTCTAGCTTCCGTCCAAGTTTCTGAGCTTCAGCCTGGGCTTTTTTCTGCACATCCCAAGCATATTGGACATCCATTCCCTTATGTATTATACAGTAGTTTAAAGAGGATTAAGACAATAGCTAATCTAAATGATGAATGATGTAGATTGCTCAGCCACCGGGGTTTTTCTTGCACACAGATTAGTCAGCTCAGTAGCTAAATATTGGGGGCAAACAGTATAAATCCATGCAGATAAGCCTCTCTGGCTTGAATAGGATAGAAGGATTTCGAAATAGGCTTCGACGCTTCTTTGCATCTTGTCACGGCGTCTGTGGCCGTGCCGCTGACACGGCGGGTGGGGAAGGAGGCCTGATGGCTGCTGATGCACAGCCCGGGTGGCTGAGGAAATAAAGCAACCAGTGCTTCCCGGTCGATGCCGTTATTGGATACGGATGGTGGCGGGAGAGGGAGGAGATCAATGCCCCTCACCTCCCTGCCACCGGAGCCGGCTGTTTGCTTGTTGAGCTGGGGGGAGCCTGATCCAGCCTTGGAGATGGCAGCCTGCCGAGGGATAACGTGGGCTGGTGGGGTTTTACTGGGATGAGTGGGCTGATGTGGCTGGTCCCTGCCCTCCCTCCCACTCCAGCACCAGGACGGGGCTGTCAGCCCCCCGGGCAGCGTGACCCATAGGAGAGAGCTTGTCCTGGCGTGGGACTGACAGCGGGTTTTTCTTAAGCTCTGAAGCAGACGGGCTTAAATCTTTTATTCATATGTCTGGTCGAGTCTGTCAGAGTTGTGTCAAATATTTTTGACAAGCAAAAATGCCATTTGCTTCAGCTTAATGAAAAATGATTTTTTTTATTCTTTTTTTTTTTTTTTCCCCCCAGGAACTAAAAGAATTGTAATTTCAGTTGCAAACCCAAAAAAGCTCCTTAGGAAAAAAACAACCCACAAAACAAAACCAAAAAAACCTTCTGATAGTTGTAAGAGTTGGCTGTTAGAAGAGATTCTCAGTTGGTGTTTTGGGTCTGTGTGAAATGAGGGTCTGGAGGGCATTCAATCATATGGTATCTCCTTTTATGAAGCTTTCTGGGCATATTATTCTAACGATGTTTAATGGCACTGATTTCTTCATCTTAACCGAGTGTGTCTTTTCCCAGTCCCACATCATTTTAATTCGTTCCTCTTATGAGAAGTACGAGAGCTGGGACTGGCTTGACTCAGTGCAGATGAAGAGCCATCCTGACGGGTCTCTCCCTGTGGGGATGCCATCCTGCCAGCATCTGGCTGTCAAAGGCTGAGGGTTGTGCTGAGGCAGAGCTTGCACCGGGACCAGGATTTGTCAGAGGACCTGTTCTTGAATTTTCCCTGCTCCTCTTGAAACAATTTGTTTTCTGCCATTTAGCAAGGAACTGTGTCAACATCCTGGTTTGGCTAACACGGTTTGTCTAGCCTGAGGTCCTGTGGTTAAGTCTTGTCTCCTCCTCCTTCCCTCTCTCTCTTCCTTGGTTGAGAAAAATCTTGCTGTGCCCCGATGCAGAATCTGTTTTTTCCCCTTCCCCTGTACCTCTTGCAGTCTCACTAACTCCGTTTCTGAGGAGTGAGGACACCAGAGCTGTGCGTGGTGTCCAGGCGATAGTTGCACAATAGACTTGTACGGTGGCAACACGGTCTGGTGTGGGGCAGAGGGGTGCTGGACCCCGTGGCACAGCCCATCTGCTCTGCAGGACACAGGTACAAGCTCTGCTCAGAAATGCAGGGTGGATCTGTGTCTGGATTGTATCTGGTTTCCTCATGGAGTGAGATCTGGGTTGACATTCAGCCTGGATCATGGTTGGCTGTAGAGGAGGTCTGAGGGCCACAGTCGGTACGGCACACTGAACCCCCCAGCTGGCTGGTTACCGGGGGGCTACAACAGACAGCACTGAGACACAGGATGCTGCAGACATGAGAAAAATGTCTTTTTTTTCCCCTTCTTTTTTTTTTTCCTCTCCCCTCCTGAGATTCAGGCAAGGCTGGCTTTGCCTGAGCCCTCCTCTTTGGCAACAGACCTCCCTTCTCGATAACCTAATCAGAGCTCAGCAAGGGATACCAACTGGGAGAAGGGCAGGGCAGCGGGACAAGCCTTCGAACGCTCACCACTCATCCTGCAGCTGAAAGGCTTGCCTGGTGCATCCTGAGTCAGGATGGGGCTGTGTCACAGCCCAGTCCCCTGCCTTGCGTTGCGTCCCCTGGGAGCTGTCAGGAGGCTGCCGGAGCCGTGTGGTAACGTGGGTCACGGGGATGCAAGCAAGGTCAGATGTCTGCTCAGAAATGAGATTGGCGATGATGCCACCAGTGCTGACAAATGGCCTGTCGTTAATCTCTGACTCACGGCAGCGGAGAGGGCAGTGGTGGAAGGAACCCATGAGGTCACTGGCAGCTTCTCTCCCCGGGGAGCTGCACACAGCTTCCCCCCCTGAACTGTTCTGGATGGGGTAGGCGCCCATCCCCAGGGATGGTGGGTCTCATTGTATACGCCTGAGTGCGTTTGTGTGCAGGTGGAGGTGATTGTCACGAGTCCACCTCACTCCAGGACGGCGCAAGCCCTACAGCCCCTGTTGGGGACTGGATTCCTGCGCGTGGAGTAGGATGAAGGTTGAAACAAAGCTTGTGTTTTCTCTGTGCTGCAATACCGTTGAGATAAATGAGGTGCTGTACTGCTGTGACACACTGCAGGCAGCGGGGGGAGACCAGACCTGGGATGCTTCAGCCCTGGCTGTGCTCCCCCATGCCAGGGCATTGCCTGGGGGTAGCTCTGCTGGGTGCTCAGCCCTCTCACGGAGCAGCCTTCACCTCCTCTCTTGCCTTTTGAGTCTCTTTCCATGCTTTTTTATACAAAGGAGGTCTTTCCTCAGTTGCAAAAGACTCCTTGGAGCTTATAGACAAAACCAGGTCCAGCCAGGACCTCCCATGGTGCTGGAGGCTGGTGGAGATGCTGCGCTCGCCACTCAGCCATGCTGGAGAGCTGCTCAGGGCTGAGCTGCATTTTGGGGCTGCTGTTGATGCTATGAGTATAAGCTTTGCCTATGTGTTGGGGCAACAGGTGACTTCATCCTCTGAACTATTTGGGGATTTGTTAGACTCTTTCAGGAGGGAAGGAGATACCGTTATTCCACCTCTGGCTCCCTCCAATTGGGAAGCTGATAGGCAGCAGGAGACGGGCTCATGGGATGGGGTTTCTTTGACTGGAAGGGCGGAGGGGAAGGGTGCACTGGTGGGGAAGGGGAGGTGCTGGGGGGTGCAATGGCTGCTGCCGCCGTGGAACAGCCCGAGCTGTGCCTCCAGGATCCTCCCTCTCCACTTTTGCTGCGCTACGATTTCATTTTTCACTTTTCTTCCATCCCCTCGTAACTGGAAGAAGTCCTAAATAAAGTTGCTGTCACTTTTATTTATGGGCGCAGGGGAAGAGACGGACAAAAAGCCTGTGTGCTCCTGACAGCTACAAAGCAGCCGGCTGTTTTTCTCCGCTCGCGTTGGCAAAGCAATCGATCCGGGCGCAGGCGAGCATCCTCCTCGGGCGCGTGGGGCTCCCCCGTCCCCCCTGCCCCAGGGTGGGTGTTGGGGAAGCTGGATGGAGGGGGCTCTGCATCCTGGCTCCCGGCCATGGGGCTGCATCAGGGCCAGGGCTCCTCTGGGAACACCTGTCCTAAAATCCTGGACCCCCGAAAATACAGATGCGTGAACTTGCCTGCCTTAAAAATCCATCACAGGCTTCTTGTCTCCATCTTGATTGGTTCCAGTGAGGTCAACTTTTTTTAATAACTTCTGGACTTCGGCAGGGAAAACTATTTCCTTCAGGAAATAATATAATTAAGGTTGCCTGACACGTCTGATTATAAGCCCCTGTCTTCAGTTGCTTGAAACTACGCCAGCCTTTAACCATTTGGACTGAAACTTCACATGTCTCTGCCTCCGGCTGAATTTTTTTGGAAAATTTTAGCAAAGAGGGTTTTAAGCTGCTCTCAGAATGCAGTTTGGGGAAGAAAAAGGCATTAGTTTATCCACCGTTTAAGAGAAAAAAAAAAACAAACAAAAAAACCCCAAAACACCCCCAAAAAAACAAACCAAAAAAAACAACAAAGAAAAATTCTTGCCATTGTTGTGCTGAAGAAACTCCAGTACCTTTACGCTGTGAGACCAGGTCTGATAGTTCCGGGGAAGGTTTTCAGCCAGGTGTCAGGGATCTGCTTGCTGCTGACGCCACGAAAATCCACCTTCCCCGTGCCAAGTTGCGAGCCTCCGAAAAACCCTGCTGTGTGGGTGTATTATATATAGCCTGCGCGGGGAGGTAGCGGCCGTGCTGCTCCCACGGCAGGAACTACGCTGCTTTGAGCACATGCGAATGCAAAACCTACGCCCCGGCTCTGGCGGGGGATGCCTTGCTGCTGGGAAACCGTGGGACCCTTCTGCTGGTACAAGTAAAACTCATTGATCCCTGATCGACAGAGCCCTGGCTTGTGCTGGGGGGAAAGACTTTTGGCAAATGCTGTGTGTTTGGCTTTTTTTTTTTTTTTCTTTCTTCTTTTTGCAAGAAATGTTACCGTTATCCCTTAGCCCTTGCTGCAGCATTCACGTGGGACATGCAGCATGCAATGGGCGCTGGGTTTCCTTCGGGGTTTTTGTAGGGACTTGTTTAAATAGTGCTTTGGCACCACAACAGTTGCAGGTCCCTCCTAACTCAGTCTGTTGCTACAGAAATGGACAAAACAAGAGTATTTCGGGGAGGGGGGGGGGGGCGGTGGCCCATCCAGGACCTCTAAAGCAGGTGTCACGCTGATGAAATATCCTGACTGACACTGCTGGGACCTCGAGTCCTGAGCGATGTGGGGTGAGCACAGGACTGGCACAAGAAGGGACCTGCCCCAGGAATCCTCCCTGCTCTGTGGGTGGTGATATTTGCTCCGTACATGAGCCTGCCTGAGCGGTGGTCAAGGCTGTCCCCTCTTTTTGGGGCAGTCTAGCTCATGGATCTTCCCACTGGCTCAGTGGTAGCTCGTGCCCTGAGCCAGGTCCTTCAGCTGGTGACCTACTTTGGGCATGCTGAGCTCCTCCAAACTCAATTTGGAGTTCTTAAAAAGCAAATCCACGCTTTGGCTTCCATGGGGAAAGCTGTGCTGCTGGACCCGTGGCAGGGGTGGCTCATCCCATCAGGACGGGGCACAAAGGCAGCAGGAGGTGTCAGTTCTTTCCATATGAGCAGGTTCCAAGGACATCCCTCAGCCAAGGCGTCGGGATTTTGCACTTTGTTCCCAGCATAACTCACTGTCCTAGCGAGAGCCGTGTCCTTACAGCTCGAGCAGAGGATCCTGCAAAAACCTCCCTGAGGGCGCTCGGTACTAAACCCATGTCTCTTGTCCTACCCCTGCCAAGCTGGAGTGACAGCCCAGGCAGGTCCCTGCCAGGGACTGACGGATGAGCCTCCACGCTTGCTGTAGCCTGGTCTCCTCTGTTCCGCTTCGTCTGCGGGTGAAAAATAAATAAAATACAACTCAGAAGTTGCATTGGCATTGCGGAGCAAGGGGAGGCTGGGTGGGGAGGAGCCCTCTCCCCTCCTTGCCAGTCACTTGTCAGCTCAGGGGTGCCTGGCAGAGCGGGTCCTGAGTGACGGGGCGTTGCGGGTGTTGGGCTCGGGGCAGCTGGAGTTAAATTTCTTGGTGGCTGACACCTGACAAGCATGATAAATTGCGGCACACCATGCGCTGCCGGCATGACAAACGGTCCGCTTCCCTCCTTTTAAGCCCTGGGAAAACTTTTTAATTATTTCCCAGCACTTTGCAAATGAGGGTTTCTCCATCAGGCACCCAGTGGAGTTTGGGGTGTGTGTATGTGTGTGTATTTATTTATTTATTTACGTTTTGTAGGCGGGTGGGGGTTGTAGTTTGGGTTTCTGTAGCATCCTACTGCTGACTCGCCCAGGCTTTGGATGGGGTCCCAGGGAGGGCTCTGGCAAAGCTCATGGGTTTCGGGGTCGGGTGCTAATTAAAGCACATGGTGTTCCAGGCTTGGAGTTGCTGTCGCCCTTGGGAAAGCGTCTCCGCAGGAGCGACTCCCAGACTTTCCTCTTGCCAGTGGAGTTTGGCTCCTATTTTTCATTTTTAATAATGCAGAACCATGAGACTTTTTTTTTTTCTTTTCTCCTCAAAGCATTTAAAAAGGAAGGGAGAACAACACGAGCTCAGCCACAAGAGCTAGATAATGAGTGTGGATCGCGACTGATAATTTGTTTGTCTAACACAAAAAGCATATTTGCTGCTCTAACTGAAGGCACTGCTGGTTACCGTAATGCCTCGGACTCCATCTCACTAGGCAGCGTGTCAGACGTAGCACAGAAAGTCTCTCCCTCCTCTTTCCAGTCCTCGGTGTCCGTGCTGCAAAGCCGTACGTGCGTGCTTTCCTCTTCACACTCCCGGGTTCAGTCGGATTGGCCTCTCCCTGCACAGTTTAACACGTGTGTGAGGCTTTGCAGGATTAGGGCTTAGGCAGCGCAAGACCTCGTGGGCAAATGCCTTGGTGCTGGGCTGACGTTTTAGTGCTGCTATGCTGTTTTGGCTGGGGAGCATTGCTGTCGGTCTTTAAAGAGGATCAGAGATGCCCCAAGCTGCTGTATTTTTTCCTTTTTCCCCTCTCCCCTTTCATGTCTCTAAATCGAAATAATTAAGCAAATGCGTGCTTTGGGGCTGGACTGTGATGCTCATGTGGGAGGGCTCTTCATCTAAACTAGCTTCATGTTTACACCAGTTACCCCCAGCTGTCAGGGCTGGAAAACAGATGCCCCCCTCTCCTTCGGTTGTTTCCTAAACCCGGGGCGACGGCAGAGCTCCACCTGGTAGCCTGACAGGTTGTCTCTTCTGTTTTGTTGAAGAAAATCCCAGATCTGAGCGGTGAGGGTCGGTCAAGCAGCCAGAAGAATCCTCTGGGCGTTGATGAGAAATTGGGGACGCCCCAAGGACTCTGGACTGGTGGAGAGGTAAGAGGTGGATTAAAGCGCGTGCTCACTCGGTTCTTCCTTGGTTGGTGTGCTCTGGGCTGTGGTGGGGCTGCAGACCATGTGTCTTTTGTCTAGGGCGGCGTTTACTAAAGTATGGCAAAAGGCTGCTCCTGGCTCTGCTGCATGAGCAGCCCCATGGCTGCTGTGCAAAGAAGGAAGATGCTGACAGGGGTTATTTAGGTTGTAGAGGGACAGGTTTGGATGAACAGCTTGGAAAATGCATGTTGTGGACTGCACAAGGAAGGCTTCTCCATAGAGAGTCCTCCTGCTTGAAAGCCCTTCTGGCGGCTTGGATCTAACTGGGGTAGCAGAGGTCCTGCGGTGGCTGAACTACTCTGGAGCAGGTAAGTGTCACCCAGCCCTGCTTTGTGGTGGGAGGTAGAGGTGCCACCTCTCACAGACAAGCACAACTTCAAGCTCTGCTCAGATGAAAAGGGCTGCATCTCCTAAGGAGACCACCAACATCACCAGCCATGGTTAAGGGGTTGCTCCACCTCTGAGACCTGTTGCCCATGGGCTTTGTATGGGGCTGTGATAACACCGTGTTTCTTGAGGAGAGGTTTGGGGTCATCTTCTCCGAGACATGGGGACCCTGGTGGATCAGGGAAGGGGCCTCTGGATTGGGCTGCTGCATTTGGGGACGCAGACCCTGCGGAGCCATGCTGGGGAAGCCGGTGCTTCAGGAATGAAAATGATGAATTAAAATTTAACAAGTCTCTAAATGCCAGGCAAGGACATCTTAAGTGGGAATTGTCGACGTTTGACTAGTGCAGCCTCCCACTTAGCTACAACTGCATGGCTTTAATTACATTGATCTTGGAAAAGCAAGAGCTAACACCAAAGAGGAGAAACGGTTGGCCAAAAGTGCATGAAGTGTCATGAATTTTCCCTGTGTGGCTCCCCTGCCCTCTTCCCCCACATCGTGCTTCCCAGGGATGTTGTGCAGCCCCTTTCACCCTGGATTGGCAAAGTCCTGTATACTCTGAGCCACGGGCAAGGACAAAAGTACTCCCTGTGTGCAAGGCTGAACACGGGCTCTGGAGTTATAAAGCTCAAGGTTAAGGGACTGCAGGGGTGGGCAGCACCTGGTGGAGCCACAGTGGGGGGCAGGCTGTGGTCCTGGGTACAGAGATGCTCTGCAAAAGCAAAACCTTGTCCTTGATATTGCCTGGTGGTGACATCCGTGGAGTGGCATGGGATAAGGACCCATTCCCTCCCTATCGTCGGCGTGGACCGGCTCACCCATGGGACTCCTCGCAGCTCTGCAAATAGAGCAGCTCGAGGAGGGTACGTTGCTAATAATACCAATTACTGTTACATGCCGGCTACAAGGTACACTGGCAGTAATGGGATCCGGCGGGATGAAATGAAAGCGATATAATATGGTGAGATAAATTAGCGTTGTAAAATTAGCCATGGGTCTAGTCAGGGATCTGACAAATGTGTCGCAGCTTCAGTACAAGCTCTGAGTGCTGCTGAATTGGATTTAGTGGCCCAGAGCAAAGCAGATGGGAGTAAGGGAAAAAAAGAGTTTATGAGGGGTCTCCGTACACACATGCTAACGGTTAACGCTGCTTGTTTCTTCCTCGGCTTTGCTGAATGATACGTCCCCTGGCGCCTGCTCGTACGCGGCAGTGGAGGAATGAAAGTCCAGCCCTGTTGCAGTGCTGTTGGAGTAGCTGGAGCCTGGCAGAGAGGTGGGAAGGGGCCAGCCTTGGTGCCCCAGATGCCGGTCCGTGCCCTGCCGTGGGCTTCTTCACCCGAGTTTGCTCCCAAAGGGAGCATCAACGTGGTTCGGGTGGCACGTGTGGCAGGCGTTTGCACGTGCTTTAGCCTTGTAGGGAGGGTAGAAGGTTGGTTTCTGCTTCCCATGTTGCATCCTGACCTCTTTTCCTATGCCCAACTGGGCTCTGGGGCAGAGGGATGGCTGGAGCAGGGCATCCCGCAGCACAGGGGCTTTCCTTGTTCACCAAGGGCTTGCAGCCAACTCTTTCCAGTCCAGACACACACGTTATCCTTCCTCCTGTGAGGCAGAGGGTGGAAGCTAGGTGATGCTTTTTGTGCCTTGTGGAGGCTGGGAAATGGATGTGGCCGGTTCCAGTTGGATCCGCTTCCTGGTGGCTCATTAGGACAGGCTCCACCGGAGGGATGCGAGTGGTCCTGCCCGTGAGCGATGGATGGCCGGCGAGAGCCTCTTACGGATTTATAAATGCAGGCTAATTGCATGTTTAATGGCTGACGCATTACACAGGATCTAGGGAGAGGCAGGCATGATTTAGCTCTGGTTTGATAAGGCATGTCATGTGGCTCACTTAATAGTAATAAAAAAGAGGGAGAAAAATTCTGAATATGCTTTGTAGTGCTCTGCGGTGGAGCTGGGGGAAGGGGGGTGGTGTCAAAGGACTTGCAAGGGTGTTCGTGCAAGGCCTCTCCCAAGTCGTGCCACGATGATGCAAGAGGTATGGTGGGGACCGGCTTGTCACATCTCTGGGGATGAGATTGCAGAGAGGGCAGGCTGCTGCCCTGCATGGGTCTGGAGCAGCACCAGGTTGATCCATGAATCCCAAGGGGATCATCTCAGTGCTGCCTGGAGCATCCCAAGGGACTTGAGTAAACTTGTGTGCTGAGCCCACGTGGACGGAGACGTGAGGAGATGAGCCCCAGACTGTAGGAGGTCAGCCTGGACACTGCCAGCAGCCCCTGCGTCGTCTTGTTGCAAGGAGGTGCGGTGGTGGTGCTTTTAGGGTATCTCAGACCCCAACCAGCCCCAGGGCTAAGTTGTCCTGGAAAAACCCACAGGGTGGTGAACTGCAGCAGTGGAGGGAGCCCCTTCCCTCGACTCTGCTGCCGGAGAAGGAGTGATGTGGGACCGCGGCAGGGAGCAGCAGGACAATGAGCCTGCGGTTGGAGCGCTAGTAACAGCATAAACAGAAATACAACTTCTCGGGTTCTTGTGCAGCAATGATATATCTTGTTTCTATTGACTTTCTTAAACCTCTAAAATACATTGTAGATTGATCTACAAATCTGCAAAAAGCACCTGTTTTTTTTAAAGTCTAAAGCAATTTTCTGCCTTCTTGTGGTTGGCTCTGAACAGACACATGTTCTCTTGTCCTATTTGAGGCTGGCGTGCTGCCATGGTGGTAGGAAGTTTAGTAATACTTGAGCTGGATCGATTCAAGCCCATTATCTGTGCTGCCTGGGACTCGGCGGCAAAGGGGAAAAAATACTCTCCCCAAACGCATCAAAGCCCTGTGATAAGGACACACGGTTGAGCTCTATTTATAGACGGACAGATGTCTTGCCAAAGCTCTGCTGCTGTCACTTGGTGATGCAGGTTTTGAGTGTTTAGCAGTGTTTGGTTCTGAAGGAGTCTGTTCTTCCTTCTGGCTTAGGTGCCTCCCCTCCAGGCACAGCCCATAATGGTACAGCAATCTTAATCTTGTTCTTGCATCTTCATCGTCCCACAGGGACCTCAGAGGTCTCCAGAGCAGAAATGCCACCGATGCTACATCAGACCAGTGCAGCTGTTTAGCTGAGCGTTCACAG
This sequence comes from Chroicocephalus ridibundus, assembly GCF_963924245.1. NCBI lineage: Eukaryota > Metazoa > Chordata > Aves > Charadriiformes > Laridae > Chroicocephalus > Chroicocephalus ridibundus. The sequence goes on along the minus strand of NC_086316.1, from coordinate 76,208,875 downwards.
CTTAAGCATGGACGCCCCCATCTCCTGCGGTAGCTGGCTCTCAGCTGTGCCACACTCCCAGCAAAGAGGTTTTTCCTACTGTTTATCCTAAACCTCCCAAGCAGCAACCTGTGGTCACTGCCATGTTGCATGTCATGCATTCTCCTCGTTCGTCAAATGATATCAAGGACATCTGAATGAGCACCAGCTGTGCAAATTGCATGTTTGGAGTTGTTCCTCCGGCCAAGTTAGTGCAGGTCTTGTAGTGAATGTGCAAATACGTCTTCAGGGAGCATATGGTTTTTGAGGGCATGGTTAGAAAGGATGGGGTGAAATGGGTTACCAACTCCAGATTCATTTCCTGGCATGAAGGAGTGCCTGTGCTCATATGGTAGAGCTGCTCTTCATTTCCTTGCGTACCTTGCCCTGTCGCAATAGTCATGAAACTGGGAATAGGAGAAGGGCAAAGGCTTCATACTCTCCAGCTTTGAGTGTTGTCATTAAAGGTGATGTGCTGGTTTTCCCTCAGTTATGACCCTGGGAAGCAGTGGCCTGATGCGACATTGCAGCCACAGACTTGCAAAACCATCCAGTTTGGAAGGGACCTCAGAGGTCTCAAGTCCAGCGGAAACTCTGCACTGAGCACGAGTCTGAAATTGGACATGGCTGCTCGGGGCTTTATCCAGCCTGCTCCTGAAAGCCTCTGTGTATATAAAGAGCATATATTGTTTGGGCCACTCCGCCAGTGCTGGTGGGCTCTCGAGGGGCAAAAAGTTTCTCCTTGCATCTAGTGGGAACCTTTTGTTTCAGCTGCTGCCCACTGTCATTCATCCTGTTGCTACGTGTTGCTGCAAAAAGCCCGTCTCAGTCTTCTCAACAACTTCCCTGTCCATCTCAGTGGCCCCTGACGAATTTGCTCCGGTTAATGAACATGGGTCTTGTGCTGGTTCTCCCAAAACTAGGAGCAGAATCTTGATGCGGTCCGAGCACTGTGGGAGCTGCAGGCAGCTGCCGGCTGGCACCCACACTGGCACGAGGTGCGTGTCCCTGTGCCCACACCCTGCACCACACCGTGGCAGTGGGCTGGAGATTTCACAAGAAGCGTGGTTTTCTACAGGCTTTGGTGGGTTGTGGCTGAAGGAGGGAAGGAGTTGTCCATGGGCAGGTTTGGGGACAAAAACCTGACTTTTTTAGCTTTTTTTGACATGTCCTCTTGATCCGGTGCAGGATAATTGCATGATGGCTTCTGGCTGCGTGCCATACCTGATCCTGGGAGAAAGGAGATTTCTCTTCCCAAGGGTGTTTATAATGTGTTCATCTGCACGGCTCCTGCAGAACACGATGAGCTCCGCTCATCCCTTGCGCTCCGCTTGGTTTTAGTCTGTCTCCAGGGTGCTGCTTAGCTCCGCTCATATATTCCTCTGACGAGTGGGCAAGACAGGAAGCAAATACCTTTGTTACAAAACCACATATGGGCTTTCAGCGAGTGATGACACTTCCCCAAGCTATCTGTCTAGTGAATGCACTTTCCCCCGCTTGTTTATATTCACAGGAGTGTTACTTAGCTGCTCAGGTGGGCCATAGATGTCAAGAAAGATGTCAGTGTCAGGAGGAGGCTTTAATGCAAGGCTTCCTGCTGTTCCATGCGGTGGGTGGTGGATGAGACCCCAATGCGCCGAGGACTGTGGGTGTGGGAGAGGGACTGTCTACTGGGTCTGGCATGGGAGCCGTGGCTCGGGAGAGAGGCAGCAGTAGTGCTGGAGGTGACTTTTTATAGCTGCCCCGGGATGCTGAGATGATCATTCAGTAAACGAGGGCTCTGATGGAGGCAAGCAGTGTTTTCCAACTAAAAGAAACAACCATCAGCAAGAGGGACTGTGCTCCCTCTGAAAACATTTCAGATGGTGTCACGGCTGTCTTGTGGCTCCTGGAGGACCTTGGCAGTGGATACTCAATGCTTTGTGCTGTAGAGCTGGGGACTGTGGGTCCACAAATGTGGTCCCCCTTAGTGCCCGAGGGGAGTGGGTGCTGGTGGGGATCCCCCGGAGGAGCTGTTTGGCTGCGATGGAGATGGGCAGGATCCCACGTCTGGGTGGGAAGAGGAGCGAGGGTCTCAGCTGCACACACCTGGATCCCTTCCATAGCCACGGTGCTCCCGGGGGTCATGTTTGCTTAGCACCAGCAGGGCTATTCATAGGGGAGGAGACTGCAGCACTGGTGGCACCCCTTAGCAATGTGTATTTTGATATTTTTCCCTTTAGGATGACTCTTTTTAAGCTCAGGATAGCTCTAGGAAGCCTCCACTGAGACCCCATGTCTCCAGGGCAATTTACAGCACACAGCAGCCCCTCAGCATTCGTTACAGCCCCTAACGAGGACGGCTCAGTGTTGCCTTTCAGCAAGATCACATATTACCAGCTCTTTTTTTCTTCCTCTTGCCCTAAATTGTTGCACTTTACATCGAAAAGGAGGGGCATGCACGTGGGGGCCAGCACAATTTATGGATCAGAGATTTATATGCCGCTGCGACGCTGTATTTTTTCCCCACAGTGACACTTTATTGCCACAAATTACCAAACAGGCAAGGTTACGCGAGTGACAGCAGGCAGAGCTGTAAAGGACAGGAACAAACGGCAGCAGGAAAAGTACCCAGAGGAGAGGGGGAGGCTGGGCACCAGGCAGAAATAAAGCAAGGCGGGAGGTGGGACGAGCGTCAGAAATCAGCTTGCCTTGCAGCGGGATGCGTGGGTGAAGCCTGGGAATCGGTGTGCCATCTCCGGCACACGGGCATGCCGCAAGGTCGGGGGAGCGGACGGTGGGCTGAGTTTGGATGCTGTAAATCCTTGGGTTTATTTTAATTTTTTTTTTTTTTTCCTCTTCACCGCGCGCCCCCCCCCCCCCCCCCCCCCCAAGTCCCTAGGTGCTTCTGCAGGCTGCTTTTTGCTGGGGGAATTGCAGGTTTTCAGTTGCTAAATGTTCTTCCCTGGGTGCTGGGTAGTGTCAGCAGGGAGAAGCATCCTCAGAAAGTGAGACTTTATCTTCCTCCTAAGCACCCTTCACCCCTAGCTATGTTCAGCCCATGGTAGAGGTGCCTGGGGAGGTGGTGGTGTCCCTGTGCTTGCCTCCGCACCAGAAATCAGTAAAACCCTGAAGTGACCTGTGCCATACAGAGCAGAAGACAAATCCAGCTCCTCAGAGGTGAGAAGCAGCAAACTCTCATCTTGGGCTGGCTGAGGTCTTGTTGTCATCCCAACCATGGCACCAGCGGTGCTGGAGTCAGAGCCGCTCTAGGCAAGTCTCAGGAGCACCGGGACTCCCCCGAGAAAGTTATTTGCAGTCTTGTTTTCTCAGTTTGGTTTTCAGTGCTCTGCCTGTGTGCTGCAGGGACAGTCGGGTCATCTCCTGGCTTCGTTTGGACATCAGACTCGGATCTGGAAGCTAAAGGCTAGTGGCACCAATTTTTCTGCCAGCTTGGTAGAGGGAGGGAGGCGCTGAGAGGGTGGGCAGCATTCAGAGGGCTAATATTTCCTTGCTTTGTGATTGTGGGGTGGGTTGAAATGTCCCAGGCTTGCCCTTTGGTGGGACAGGACGGTCACTTATGTCCATCGATATTAATACACTCAATATAAGTGACGGTGCATGGGGGACAGGCACTGTGCTTCGGGCAGAGGGGCGTCCGCTTTGCTGCCGAGCGTCTGCGGCAGCCCCGCTCCCACATGCTTCGTCTTTGGTTGAGCGGCTCCGTCTGCGCCCACTCACCCAAGTTAGATCAGCTTAACTTCAAACGAGTGTAAAAACTGAAAGGCTCAAGATCGGCGGAGGTATTAAGGCTGCCTTTGAGCTGGGGATGCTACTTAAAGCTGCCAAGGAGCTGTCACTCTATTGTTCTTGCAACAAAACGCTACCGGAGGAGCTGAGATCCGCAGAGGCTCTGGAGCCCTAGCCAAAATTGCATTTAACTAGCAGAAATGTGCTACAGCTGTGGGGCTCCCTACACCAGGAGAGAGCCGGCACTGCCGTGTGCCGCTCTCCCTGGCAGCAAGAGGGAGGGGGTTCAGGTCGCCTTTGCACCACGATGGACCACTGCACAAGGCAATTTGCCTTGTCTCTTCCCGTGCTTGTAAAAGATAATTTCCCTTGAATCCCAATGCCATAAACCAGGTATTTAATCTTGCTTGAAGGGAGCATGTCTAACGCACGCAGGGCATCACAAACAATAGTAAGCAATCAATAGGCTAAATCCTGAGGTCTCTTACCCAGACTTTGCTGGAGTAAAGGTTGACAAAGTGCTGAGTAGTTACTCGAGACTTCAGCCTTGCACAGGGGGCAGGTGAAGTGATTGACTGATTTATTGATGATGCATTTCACTATGAATCTAGTCTGTCTGTTAGTCACAAATGCTCATTTGAGCATAAATCCTGGGCTGCTGTGAGCAGATAGCTTCTACAGCAGAGCTGGGCAAAAAGATTTCAGATGGATGGATTATTTGGTGAAAAAGACTTTTGGATCAACGGGAATAGCTTGTGTTTCTGTGTTGTGCTTGGCAAATAGCCTCAGCAGAAGAAAGCGAAAGCCCACTTGTGAAAAAGATCAAGCGCTGGGTTTTGACACGATGTTTAGATCTCCTTTCAAACCAGTTTTAGGTTTTCTTCACGAATCAAGAAGCCAGCCGAGTTTCAGAAGATCCCTCTGAAACCCTTTTCCCTCGCCCTCTGTGCCTGGCTTCTGCAGCGAAGCAGCGGAAACGTGGCACTTCTTAAACCTGGCGCTGACTCCCTGCGAACCCGCGCTTCGTTTATTTTTAGTTCCCCCAGCGGTGTGAAAGGCTCGGGGGCTGGCGGGCTTTCGGTCGGTGTTGCTGAGCTGGGGGCCGGGAGGTGTACGGCTGCGGAGGGGCAGCTCTGTAAGACCCCCGGCTTTGCTCCCGTGCCGGGGGACTGGGCTTATCCTGCCTTGCCGGGCCCTTGGAAGGCTTGTGGGGGGGACAGAGGCCAGCAACACCTCATCCCCCGTGCAAGGTTAGGCGAAGTGTTTAGCTCTTTCTGCAGCAAAAGAGCGTGCAAGCCCTTTGGAGGTGTCCTGTGGAGTAACCTCCACCACAAAGCCTCAGCAGCTGGGACACGGCTTGCTCGCCCCCCTGTTCTTGAATCATCACCCTTTTTTTTTGATGCCTTAAACTGAGTAGTTTCTTATTAATTCAGGGATAAAACCATGCTACTCTAACATCTCCATGGCTGGTTTTTTTCCTCTCTAGTGTTGATTCTTCTTTGTTTTCAGCCTGGCTGTTGCTGGCTACCTCTGCTGCGGCTCCCAGTCCCTGTGCTCGCTCTTGCAGCGTGTGGATACACCCGCGGTGGGTGCTGTAGGAAACTGCTCAGACAGATTTGTGCGTGTGTATGTGCCTCTCTAAGTATTTCCCATTAATTAATGGATGCTGGAGTCTGTCTTCTGTAATGAGCGCTCACTGGCGGGTGATAAATTGCTTGTATGACAAGATGGCAGTGAAAGCTGGGCAAGCCGCGGCTGTCAGCGCTGGGTTTAGGAGCGAGGGGCGAGCGTCAGTCAATATCTGGATGGGGAGAGGGACGGTGAAGAGTCCAGCAGCCGATCGCAAGATCCTTGTGAGGTGTCCTGCCTGCCCGCGCTGGAGGAGCCCTCGCTGTGGGCTCCAGCAGAAGGGCAGCAATGCTGCACCAGACCCCATGTTTGCCTGGCAAACCCCAGCCCCGTTGCTGCTTTTTGATGTGGAGGGAGGGAGGAGGAAGGGTCTTGCACCATGGTTGCCACCCCTGCTCCACAGGGATGCTGGGTGGAGCTCGGATGGATGCACTTGGAGCAAACCATCCTGACACGGGCTGGGTTTTGCTGCCTCACGCCCCCCAAAGAAGGGACTGTGTGCTGGGATCTGTGCTCCAGCAGCGCCACGGCTTCCATCAAACCCTGCTTGGCAACCGAGTCCCTTGCAGCGGTGCCAGCAGCGGACATCATGGCATGCCTTGCCTGCTGGCACCACCCTGCGAGCAGTGGCGTGAGGCTTGGCTGGGCACCTCCATGCAAGACCAGTGTTTTCGGTGGCCTCTCTGGGCAGCATTTGTGGAAGCAACTTGTTCTATACCACCAGCAACCGCCTCTCAAACCACCAGCAAGTGGTGGGTGTGGGTGCCATGTTGCAGAGCGATACAAGGCTGGACTTCATGGACGTGGTGGAGCACAGGGCTGGGTGTGATGGATCTGAGTTGATGGTTTTCACGGGCTCTTCAGTCGTAGTCCTGAATGGACCCCAAAGTCTGAGAGCCCCATGCAGCAGAGACCCATCCCAGGGAAGCAGCGCTGGCACCAAAATCTGCGGCTTCCAGGAGAGCAGCTGTGGACCGAGACTGATTCTTCCTGATGTAGTAGTGACAGTGGGACTAATCCCTGCTGCATCCCTCTGGAGCACGCCGTGCAAGCTGCACACTGTAGATCCATCTCCATTTTGGCTGGTACTCTGAAGCGGAGGTTCAATCACCCGTTGTGCTGATTAGGACTCCAGCAGTCAGAGCAGGGGTGCCGCTTGGAAGGACAGTGTGGGTGCTGGGCACACTGCAGGATCCCCCCTTTCCCTGGGACCTTGCCACTGTGTGGGGGGAGCGGTCTGCATTTACTGGGGAACTGAATTATCTGCTTCCCCAAGTGGGGAAAATAATAATAATAAAAAAAGTGCCTTCCACTAGGTCATGAGCCATTACCTCGAGGGGCCCTTCATCAGCTGATGAATTCTACTTAATAAAATAAATACTGAGAGAAAATGTAATTGGATTTCATTTATTACCCAGTTCCGCCTAGCAGCCCCAGATTATACAAAAGCAATTAGAGAAAGCTCTCCATTAATAGCTATCTTCAAGCCGCCCAATGGGCTCATTCCATCAAACCTTCTGGCTCGTGTAATTTCCTTTCTTGGAGCTCGCTCCTGGCTGGGGGAGGATGCGGGGTGTGCAGCGCCATTGCCAGCGGCCTGTAAACAAAAGCATCCCTGTCTCTTAACGCTTGTGCAGGCACCGTCTTCCCAAGCCCATGGCTCTGCCAAAGGGTCTCCTGGTTTTGGGGCAAGAAGCCAGAGCACCTGGGCAGTTTGGCTGCAGACTAGGGCTTGGTTGTGCCTTCTGTGGGCTGGGAGCATCCTTCCTCCGCTTGGCATCGCCAGGCGGTGAATCTGACCGTGCTGCTTGGCAGCGGGTATGCGAATTCCCCCCCCGGGGCGTCGGGTGTGATGCTGTCCCCCTCGGGATGCGGCTGGTTCTCCGGTGCTCGTCTTTCCCCTGATGCCAGCAGGTTGCATAGCAGCTTCTGTCTCTGCTAGCTTGCAGGGACACAGCAGAATACTTCTGCTTCCTCGCTTTTTTTGCAGGGAGCTCAAGGAGGGCCTGGGACAGCTTGCTGAGGCTGGGCAGAGGCGCATGTCTCAGAGCATCTCTCTGAAAGTCTTATGGCAACGCAAGGAGGCATGTTTGAGGCCTGCCACAGGACAAGGACAGATGTCTGGCACTTGCATTGTCACTGAGGACAAGGTGCAAGTTAATCTGCAGCAGAGGCTTAGCCCAGTATCTTTACTCCTAATCCCTGTTTACAGTGGTGGATGAGGAAAGAAAATTATGGTGGAGATGGCTTGCTGGGGAAGTGATGCTGACTGATCCAGGTGCATGGTTAGTGAGGAGTGGTCCAGCCTTGGGTCAGGGGGGCAGTAGGAAGGGAGATATGGGGTGTGTGGACAGCAGCGAGACGATGCAGCCCTCTGTCCCCCCTCTTCTAGCCTCTTCTTCACTTGCAGCCCTGGAGTAACCTTATCCAGCCATGCTGCCTGCTTTTGGGTCAATCTTAATTTTTGGAGGGGCCTCTAAGGACTATCTCACCAGATAGATGGAGAGGAGGGATTTTGAAGGTTGGTCCCTTCGCAGGACAGAGGAGGAGGAAAGGCTTTGGGGGCAAGGGAGGTTCCAGGCTCCTGCCTGCCTGGGAGTGGCATTGCCTTCTCATCCCAGTTATCGCCACCCCAGAGAGAAGCCAGCACCCTTTCTCAGCTCAGACAGCGGACTCTGTTCCAGCTGATGGTTTGATGGAGCCGGAGTGGCTCAGCCGGGATGCGCCAGCCCCCTTCATGCAAGGGAGCCTGTGCTTGGCTCCAGCATCTTTGATCTCCCCCGCCGTGAATGCTCTCCCTCCCTCGCTGCCTCTTGCTGTCACCTTCCCTGGTTCACTTCTTGTTCCCTCTCTTTCGTGCCTCCATTGGCACGGATGGAGCTGTGCCACACGAGTTTTTGTCTCTGGTGCAGGCGATGGGAACAGCACAGCCAGGAAGGAGCTGATGTTTAGACTCAGACAAGACGCAGCGTAAGGCGTAGTGCAGCTGGAAAGGCACGGGCAGATGAAGAGGGGCATCAAGAATATGTGGCTCTTCATCTTCATTACAAGGCTCACGTCTGTGGTCTTGTTTCTATGCTGTTTGCCGGCAAGGGAGGGATGGTCAGAGACCAGACATGTGTGGGCAGGGTTTTGTTTGCAGGCAGCAAGGGTTATTTCTGCAGGGTGGTGAGGCAGAGAAAAGCAAAGGGGGATTTCTTAAGGGAAGCAAGCATGGGAGGAGGGGGACATGGGAGGGGGATGAGATGGAAGATCCAAAATGGACAAAAGGGGATGCTCTCCTTGGTGCATCACTGGGAAACACCTTGCAAATGCAGGCTGTCTGTTCGCCCTGGGTGCTCTGGAGAAAGGAGAAGTGAGGGGGGGGTGTTCGAGAGCACAAGAGGGGGTGTGGTTGGTGCTGGTATAACTGCAGAGGCAGGGGATTTGTCTTGGCTGGTGAGATGGATGGCGGTATGGGGCCACCTTGTTCAGAGATGGAAGAGGTAAAGCACGAGATGGTGGAACTGTGGGTCTGAGAAGATGGCTGAGGTGTGGAAGAAGGTGGAGACCTTTCTAGCATGGAGTGAAGGATGTGGAAAGGTCAAACAAGGGCTGTTGGGCTGGCACCAGCGCTGCCTCCTCCCCAAAGCAGCAGCTTGTCTTTGGCCTGGCAGAGAGGAGGGTCTGGCGGGTAACTTGGGCTCATCTCTGAGATGGCAGGACGAGCTCTGAAAGAAGTAAACCCGTCCACCAAAGAAGAGAGAAGACCTCAGAACTATTTTTTCTGAGCTATCCAAATGCAGTGACCACATGAAACCCTCCTTTTTCATCTCATTGTTTATTTTTCACAGGGGGCTTTTATTTATACCCCCTTAACATCCGTGCTGTTAAAGCATCCTTATTAGGATGCTGCCCTTCACCAAGGAACTCTGCTCTCGAAAAAAAAGCATTAATGATTCAACAAATAGCTGAGAATTGGGATTGATCCTAACCTCCCATAAATGGGAGTACCTTCCCCCATTAATCAGCCTTGGTTTTCACTTACAGGATGATGGCCTCAGTGCTACACTTCTTCAGGACTAAAAGCACGTTAAATATTTATCACAGCTGAGTATTCACTTCCCCCGCTATTGCCAACTAAGATCCACTGCTTAAGCCTGCGTCGGCTTGACAGGTTGCGTAGTGAGGTGGCATGCCATTAGGAAACCTCTTGTGCCAATGTGCTCCACTCATTTGCTGCACTAAGCATGGAGAGATGGTGGTATCTCTCATCTTGAAGCATGGTCAGCATGGGACTGTATTATAAAGTCTCTATGCCAGCATTTGCACTAGTAAATTAAACATTGCCTGGGTTTGCTCTTTAGCAGAGGCTGTGGAGCATCCAAGCTCCCCCACGTCTCCTTTAACCTCCAAAATAGGATTATTGCATCCAAACCACTCCGTGAGGGCAGCCCCTGGTCTGTCCTGAAGCTTTGCCCCATGCCAGGGCCTGCATTAGCAGTTCAAGGGGCGGCTGTTCCCGTTGCAGCACCTGGAAACGTTTCCCAGCCTGCGGCCGTGCGCACGGTTCCCACGTCATTCTCCCGTGATGAAAGGATGCCGGCAGTGCTCTGCGTTTCCCTGGCGTGCTGGGAGAGAGCTTTTATTGCCTTGCGAGGCTTGAAACGTCGGCAGGGTGTTTAGTGGTCCAGTTGGCCTAAACATATGCAAGTACGTCCTTGGTAATTGTGCCAGGTGTGCCATAGCATTCCAGCGAATGTCTGTTTCAGCAGCGTCTCTGACAGCTGCCTCTCCTTTTTGCTCGCTGGGCTTGTGCCGGCATTTCTCGAAAGGTGGCTCTGACTTGGAGAGTTGCTGATAAACTTCAGAGGCTGGGAAACACATGGGCTGCTCCACACCGGTGCCCTGGGGTGCTGCTGTGAGCATGCCCTGAGCCCTTCCAAGCCACGATGCTCCTACCCCATTTTATCTGCCGAGGAAAACCTCCCCGCGATGCAGGAGGGAGTTTTCTTCTGCAGTGGGCTCAGGGCAGACTCCGCTTGGCCAACTCCAGCAGCTGAGATTGAGCTGTTGTTGCTGGGTTAGTACTTATTTTTTTATATATATTTAACTTGTTGGCATCATCGTGATGCATCTCCCCATCTTCGCGCCCCCCCACCGCCCCCAGTTTGAGTTACTGATGTGCGCAGCCTTGTTATAGCCGTTTACACGTACAGGCGCACAATGTGTTTCATTATCTGTGTATCAAACTTGTTTTGCTGCTGTCACGCACCAGAAAAGTTAAACACGTCTGATCAAAGGCATGTAAACACAGCTTCAAAACAAATGCCCTCGAGTCCTGCCAAAAGCACAGAGCTGTCTCCGAGCAAACCCCATCTCATATTCCCCCGCCTGCGCCTCCCGCTCCTTCTCCGAGCGGGTGTGCAATGCCGCCTGATCTCAAAGAGCCTCCCAGGCTGCCGTTCGCAGCAGGGAAGAGTTGCCCACCCAGCCGAGCAAACCTCAGTGGGGTTTTGCCCTGAGCGAGGCATCCGGGGAGGAGGAGAGCAGAGCCTCGGTCGCGGGGCAGGAGGGAAAAACTTGTAGCATCTTTGCCATGTGTGAGATGGCAAACCCCAATAGCAGTGCTCTGCAGCCCCGGTGGATCAAGGGGGAGGAAAGCATGGTACGAGTTGGCTGCAAATAAAGGTGCTGAGTGTGTTTTTTACAGGTGTTCCCTTGATGGCAAGCTGCAAGACCAAGGGTGCATTCCCAAGGCTGCCAGTGCCTGCCTTCCCAGAGCATCGTTCTGGGGTTGGGGCTCAGCTGGAAGCGGAGGCAACTAGCTGCATCCTTTAACTTCCTCTCATCGTAAGTGGGGTGAGAGGAGCTGGGTGGAAGGACTGGGAATGGTCCTAGACCAGGAACTGCTACTGCTCTGCCCGGTGTCCAGCCCTGGGTGGGCAGGGAAGGGTGAGGTGAGACACACACTCCTGGTACAGGGGCCCTGGAGTCGCTTGTTCTCCCAGGATGGGAGATGATCTTAGTATCTACAGTTACGACAAGTCAGGTTTTCATCTTATTCCGGACTCTGTGAGGGCTAGATGTGCATCTTAAGCGGGAATGGAAATCTTTGGGCTTTTGCAGCCTCCGAAGGCAGGTGTTTTCAGAAAACACTAGCTCCTTTGAAATCTGCCAAAAACCTATTCACTGCTTGGCGATGTGCATGACCAGCGAATAGTTCGGGAATTCATGAGCCTGTGAACTGACCCAGACTCTGCAAATGAGTTGCCCAAGGTCTTTGCCAAATGGCTTTGAATAATGGACATGTCAGAACGAGACGGGGTTGCAAATGGCAGGTTATTAGTGCCCGCCGCCGGTGCCAAGTGATGCTGCACGTGCGTGCAAGCGAGCCGCACTGCTGCGTGCAGGGCTCATCCCATCCCATGAGCGAGCAGCAGGTAAGATGAGGCAATGGGCCTCCTTCAAAGCACCTAATTGTGCTAATGGGGGAGATAAAAATGCAATCATCCCCCCATGTTGCTGCTGGACAGTCCCAGGCAGGCTGCGAAATGCCCTCCAGGCAGCGGGGATGTGGTCAGAGGTTAACAATGGTGTCAACCTTCATAAATCATCCCTAATGAGACTTGGGAAAATGTTGCGTTGGAGCCTCTGATGCATGACTGTGCTGAGTTGTCTTTCCTTTACTTTGGGCTTTTTTCCTCATTTGGTTTTTAGGGTTATCTGGGTGAAACCTTTGTGAGGCTGAAGGTTCTGGAACCTTTCCTACCGCTCTAGGTGACAAGGGGTCCTGGGATCTACCCAGCCCCTGTTCCTGGCAAGCCCTGGCTGATGTGCTGCAGATTAAATAAATTTCCCCCCAGTTTTTTTTGGCCCGAAGAAAGTAGTTCGTGCATCCCTAGAGTGCCAGAAATCATAGGCTGGAGAGTATTGCCTGGGTCCTGGTGTGGAGGAGCAGCATGCCGTGTGCTCGCTGATGCTGGGGTGGGGATGGCTCTGGTTTTTAGGACCCAAGTCACAAAGCCTGGCTGAGCCAGTGATGCCTGTGGGCAGCATCCTGTCCAGTCACTGGACAGCCAAAGGGCTGCTGGGACCTTCTCTCGAGGTGTTCTCCCAGACCTTCTTGCCAGCATGGGGATCGTATTATGGGGATGCCATCAAGTCCAAATGCTTTGCCGGGGAGAAACCCATCCGGGAAATGGAACCCTAAATAAGAATCTTGCAAGGTGGGAAGAAGAAGCAGAAAGGGGGTTATTGAGGTCCCCACCAAAGGCCACCTCTGGGGCTGGTGGTGGTGGGCTCCTCTAGGCCGTGTGTGGTCCCTGCGAAAGCTGCCAGCCACCGACCGGGACACTGGGAGGAGTAGAGCAGGGTACAGTGAATATTCCCTCTGACTTATTATTTATAAAGTACTGTCACAGCCCTGGAAGTGTTGGGACTCTCAGAAAAGCTGTAGGAATGTACTAATTAAAGAACACAATGGGAATGTAAATTGGGAAAGCTCCCCAGGGGGAAGCAGCCCTGGGGGGAGCTAATTTGCCAGTCCCCACTCCTCCCCTGCAAGCTGGCTGAGACACTGGAGCAATTAAGGAGGAATTTGAGTGTTAAATATAATCTGGAATTGTGTTTTTGGCTTTTTTTGTAATTGGTTTATTTTTCTCTTGGGTAACTGTGTTTCTAATTCTGTAATTGGGACTTTAACCCTCTGCTCTGCTACAATAAGGGCTGGTTTTGGGGTGGGGGGGTTTTTGGTGCTCGTTTGGTGTTGAAAACAGATTCAGGTGACACTGTCAGCACCGTGGTGGCACATCACCTCTTTGGAAGTGGTAAATCTGGATGTAGTGGTCCCACAGATGGCACTGTGGGATCTTTGCAGCCCAGGACAAATTTGGGAGGCTCCTGGAGGATTGCTTTGGGGGCTGCTACAGCTCCAAACTGGTGCGATGAAGGAGATATGGCACTTGGGTAGGGCTAACCACAGCTGATCTGGTAAAGGGCAATCCTTGGCCTTGGAATAAAATATCAGTTGTCAGAGTCACGTCCTTATACCCATCCGAAGAGTCTGGCTTTTTTGGTTGGTCTTTTTGCCCTCCCATTTCTCTTCCGCATGGTCTGGCTTACTCTTTTGTGCTGGTTTGACTCATCTTGCCCTGCTCAGGAAATAGGTGTGTTTGGTATCACTCAAACTGTGGCCAGTAGGGCAGACCCAGGGCAGTGGCTCTGACGTTTTGTCTTTTTCTGTAAACCTCTTTTATACCGTCCAGGGCAAGAAGACAAAAGAGGAGACTCCATCAGGGGTGCGAGGTGAAGTAAAGACATGCTGAAGCTACGGTGGTCAGCGAGGGATGACCATCAGCTCATGCGCTGCTTGGTGTTGGGTTTGTGGGTCAAGTGTGTCCCTGTGGTTGGGTTTGCAGTTCAGCACAGGGTTTGTGTTCTTGGGTTTGGGGTTTTTTGGTTTCCATCATCTTGAGCGGACCCTTTAGTGCACTTTTTGTTGGAAGGTGTCCTCAAAGCTTGTAGAAAGCCTTTGAGAAGAGAAGACGGTGTGATTGCAGCTGGGGTTTTGTGTGGTGGCTTGGTTGCTGGATCATTTTAAGATGGTGCTCCAAGTGGCATGCAGGAGCCAGCATGTTGCAGGGTCTTCCTCCCTCTCTCGCTTTTATTTTTCTGATTAACTTGATTATTTATTCTGTTTTTTAAAACTGGCATTAGTTGCCTGAGATTCTCAGCCATTGCTAGCTCCTGTTGGCAGGGGTTTGAGGGCTTTCTAAGTTGAGACATAGGAAAATATGATAGATGTACTCATGTGATATGAGCACCCTCAGAGCAGTCGGATTTTGTGTGGATGTGGGGGCTGACTTGCTCTGAATAAACGAGTGCTTTGTCATGCAACAGCACCCCTGATCCTAACCCTGAAAAGCCTGAATTCGGCCTAAACTGTTGCACAGCATGACACCTCTCTCCCCTCCCAGGGATATTGGGGAGGAAAGGCCCCGTCTGCCCAGCCCACTGCTGCCACCATCCCGAGGGTCAAGCCCTGACATCCAGTGACCTCGTTGCTGCGGCTGCTCTGTGCTGTCCCGGCAGCTCTTCATCTCCTCTCCCCATCTGGATCCAATAGCTGCATGTAGTGAAAAGTCACACCGAGCCCGGGAGTTGGGACAGAGCCCCTTCCCGGCATCGGCTGAGGCTGGGGCTGGGCGAGCTGCTCCCCATTCGGGGCGGGACTACCACCACGGTCCACATCTGCTACCACGGTCCACACCTCCCACTGGGGAGAAATGGGCCCCAGGGTTTCATTGGTGTCAGGAGATTCCCCACCACGATCCGGAGCACTCCCAGCAGTTTCCCTCTAAGCCCGCCTGTATTTATTGCCATTTGTTCTGGTTTATTTTTCCAAAAATAAAAGTTGGTTGAAGTAGCACAAAAGCTTGGGAGGAAAAAGGCTGAGGGAGCCTGGGGAAACAAAGATTTAGAGATTGTGCTGGATCCCCCTCCTCCTCATCCCCATCTCCAAAAAATACATGGAATTGTGGCATTAAAAACCCTTCCATCTTTACTTATTGTAGGGACTACAGATTCCATCTGTTGCCCGCAGTACATAGTCTGGGGAGGCAAAATAAGAGAAAACAGGTATTTTCCCTAGGACGGAAAATGTTCCGTGGGGAGGGCAGAGCTGGGAGTGCTTTCCCCCTTCCTGGGCACTGCACCTCCGGAGATAGGCTGGGAAGCTGCCGTGGAGCCTGGAGCATGGCCTGGGCATCCTGAATCACTGTCCGGTCCTTTCTCTTCCTCTCCAGCCTGCGCCAGGGATGGTCTTTTGGGGACCAGGCCGAGACCCACCAACACTTGGGGTCATGTCCAAGCTTTCACATGGCATTTTCCTGTACAACCTCCATCCAGCTCACCCCCGGGCATCCAATTCCCCCTGGATCTGGCACAGATCATTCTCCCTTCCTCCCTCTCTCACCATCTGAAGTTAGTTTCCTCTAGATGACAGGGGTCAGGAGTACTCAGGTGCTGACGGATCACCATGTGCTTTCCTGGATCAGGGCCTCGCATTCCTCCTGCCCTTCCAACTGGATTTGGGATCCCTCCTGGGCTGCAGCGCTGGGGGGATGCTGCGGTGGGGGATGAGACCTGAGCAGTGCAGCGAGCCCTCTCGCCTGCAGTCGCTGCTGTGGCTTTTTCCTGGCAGAAAAACTAGCATCAATTGCAAGGGTAAATTAAAACCAAGGAGCAAACACTATCTACTGGGCTGGGTCGGGCTGATGGTGGTTATCAGTGCTCGGTCCTAACCCGAGCCAGGCTGTGAGACGACAGCTTCCTGCTGGGAAACAGCCCTCGGCTTTGCTTGTCCCGTTTTTGGGCAAGAAAAAGGCTTCCTGGAGGCAGGGGTAGGAGGGTCTGCGATCTCGGCCGGGGGTCAAGGTAAGTCACCTTCTCGGCAGGCTTGTTTGCACAGCTGCGGGTGGCCGTGCCCGCTCCAAGAACTCCACATTCTTCCTCGCGCTGAATATCCGGGACAGGCATCCCTCCGCGCTCAGCGCGCTTTCATTTCCGTCGGCGAGCTTGGGAAGTGCGCGAGAGCGAGCCTGGTGGCTTTGCCGTCGCTCACCAGCAGTGCATCCCAGCGCCGGGGCTGCATCCCGGCAGGGCTGCATCCCGTCGGGGCTGGCTTTCTTGGCTGATGGCAGCCTGATGCCAACTGCTGCCCCGCGCTATGCGAGGCCACCAACAGCCCCGTGCCTGCGGGAAAGCTTTGGAGTCCACATGCTGTTGCTCCCCTCCCACTTGCACGCTCCGGAGTGGATTGCCGGAGGCCGGGCTGGCGGAGCGGGAGGCTCTCGGCCACCCCCGGGCGCTGACAGCCTCCGCTGTCACCCGGCGTGTTGTTTTCTTTCTCGCCAGCCCTCCCGCCGGCCAACAAGCCCTTCGCTGCGTGCGCAGTGCCTCCGAGACACTGACAACCTGCTGACATCCCTGGGTTGTGGGTTTTGAGTTGTTTTTTTTTTATTTGCTCGGCTGCCTCCATCACCCCAAAACCCCAGCACCAAGCCCAGCTCCCTGCCAGCGGGCTTGGAGTGAGATTTTCGTGGCTGCTCCCTGTTTTTCCCTGCTTTGCAGAGAGCTTTAATGCTGTCCCTGTTTGTCCTGAGACTCTGCAAAGTGGCAAGCCTCGTGCAGACTGCGCGCCGGGGCGGCTGCCCGTGCTGGCCCTGGGATTTACTATAGGCAGTTTATTTTCCCAAGGAAGTTAGTTTCCAAGATAGCATCTGTTTTTTATGAGGTCTGATCAAATAAGGTGGTATGTGTATAAGCGGAGGGGGGGGGGGAGTGGTGTTGTTGTTTTACGTTTGTACATGTATTTTTAAAGTTTTATAAATAGCGGAGTAATGAGTTGCTTGCTCCTTCCAAAACGGCATCTCTTATGACCGTGGTTTTGCTGAAATTATTACTGAATCCAGAAAGCAAGTTATTTCTCTGAAACGAGAAAAGGGCGGTATAGGTACTCAAACTTTGCAACATACACATATTAGCAGTAGGTGCTGTTGTTTTCAACGCCAGTGCAGAACGATTCTTTAAGTGCCTCATCCACAGCACGAGAAGCAGTCAGCCGCAGAAGTTATGGGCGAAAACGAGATACTTTAGCCCGCAAGTTGCTGTCCCACTGAAGCTCTTCAACAAATAGTAGGAGAGACATAATGCACTCTAGGGGGCTTGGACTCAGTTTGCAAATGATTTGCCTGGAATAAAAAAGGTTAGAGGTTTGAATTTTCTTTTGTGGGCAGAGCTGGAGAGAGAAGCTATGTGTGAGTTTCCAAAGGGACTCCGGGCTTTCGTCGGTGCACAGCGAGTCCTGCGTGGAAAAAGGGCTAGATGGAAACTTGCTATGGAGCTGCTTCTGCTTGAGTTTGCTTCTTTTAAAGCTTCAGTTGAAACAAAGGAAAACAGAAACGAAAGCACAGCTCTCGGGTGTTAGCTTTTGGGGGAATTTCTTGTAATAAACTTGGAGAGGAAAGGAGGGATGGCTGGAAAATATAGTAGAGGTAAAAGATGGGACTCTGCTATCTGCAGCCCTTTCATTAATGGGTGATTAATAAGTGATGTGCTGATGGTGTGTGGGGACCTGGTTACTTGTGGCTTCCCATCTGGGTAGGTTTAAAAGTATCTACATAGCGATCTTGTCTCATTTACATTTTAATGCTATCATCTCACCTCTTCCTTTTCCCTTTTCTCCTCCATGCGCACCCCCTTCACTCTTCCTAGGTTGGCTGCACCAGGTCAGGTGGGCATCATCCCATGGCACGGGGTTGTCTCCTCCATGGGATGCCTGACCGGCAGAGTCCAGACAGGGAGACCACCAACGTGCTCATCTTCTCCAGGTCCCACCGGTCCTTCAGCCAACCACGCAACTCCCAGGGATAAAACCATCCCAGTGAGACCTGCCCTCCTGTTGCAGCTTCCCCTTTCCCCCTGCCTTTACAGAGGCACGTCCGCTTGTCTGGATGCGAGCCCTTAATCCTCTCTCCCGCGGTGACCCCCGCGGAGCCCACCCTGCCGACAGAGATAACACCGTGCCGCAGCCCCCCCTCGGCACATCCCCAGCTCTGGGATTTGTTTTTCATTTCCTCTTGCTCTCCCCTCTCCCCCCGCTGAGAGACGTGAGGGTTTGGCAGCAGATCCTGTCGCCCCGTTTGCTTTCCTGCAGAGAATCGTTTCTTCGGGGTGTTGTGTTAGCGGTGACGGGGTCTGAGCCGAAGCCACTGAGTGTCCTCTCAGAGAAGACATGAAAAGCCAGTCTGTGCTGTGTGACCTAGCCCCCTGCCCCCTTGTGACTCCCATGTGGACCGCCACCAGCTTCCCCAGCTCCTTCCTTCTCTGCACTTTAGTTTTTCTTGAAAATTTTTAACCTGTTCGTAGAAACTCGTACACAAAGGGGAGACAAAACGTCACCCCTGTGAGACAGATTGGCAACATAGCTGGTATTTCCACTACTTGAGAGCAAGCCGGCATCAGCTGGAACAAGGATTTTCTTTGCAATAGCAGAAAAGCATTGCCTAGACGCAAAAAAAAAAAACCAAACCCAAACCAAACAAACCCCACCTTTTTTCTGAGATACAGGGTAACCAGCTGTTTTAGCATCCGTCCCGGCATCATTGCAGTCATTTCCAGTTTTGTACCAGCCATCCCACAGGCATCTCTGAAACATCGCCCGCCTTCTGAGAATATGACACTGTGTTCAGGCACTGGCTTTTATGAAGATTGGAGCCGCCGGTCATGAGCGGCTGATATTTCCCACGATGAGTTTCTCCCCTTTCTGCTTCAGGAACTGCCGGGAAGCAGTTCACGTGGAGGGGGAGGATTTTGGGGACAAGAAGCTTGTTGTGTGTGCGCCTGCATGCGTTAAGGGAGGTGGGAGAGGTAAAGCCTTTTGGTAGCTCAGTCAGTAAAGGGCCTAAGAAAACACAGCCCTGAGCTTTGATTGAAAGCCTGGGTGCTGCTTTACCAAGAAAAATGCTACTTGCTGTTGTTTGCACTGCTGCGAGTTATTTACCCAGTGCCTCCTGCCAGCAAGTGTTTACATGGATCGGGAGCAGCTTGCCCAGCGTTTTCGGCAGCAGGAACCTGCCTTGCGTTGCTGTTTCTGGCTGCCAGCGAGGCGCCCAGCCCTGCCTCCCGAGGGCGAGGGCGCCGGGATGAAGGCGCTGGGCTCCCTGCGGCTTTGGGGTGGGGGGGGCGCAGCTGATGTGCTGGTGGCTCCTGCTTTGGCTTTTTCTGTGGGCACAGCGCTCTTCCCCCAAACCTTCGCAAAAACCTTTCTGGGGCTTAGGGCAAGCAGGAGGAAAGCACGTCCTTCTTTTTGTCCTTTTGCTCTCTCCCTCCAACTTTGCTTGCTCAGCTGCGGTCCTGCTGTCTGCAGAGGACAACTCCAGCGCTATGAATGAATAGCACCAGGGTGAGGACTGTCTTTCTGCACCCAATCTGCCGAATGTGCGTTCATGTCTGAGTTCAAAGCCATCTTTCCGTCAGCGCTTCCTAAGCCGTGCTGCTCCCATGCACATTTCCTACCTTTAGCTGAAGTATTTCTGGAAAACAGATGCAAACTTTTTCATGGGAAATTATTGCGAGGTATTTGCTCAGTTCTGGGCGCGCGTTGCAGAGGAGCAAGCGGTGCCTCGCCATGACCCAGGAGTCTCTGCTCCATCGTCTGCCCACAAGCAACCACGGAGCAGATAAGAGATAGCTGCCTCATGTTGCACACTTGTTTTTTTTTTTTTCCCCAGCCTCTCATTTGGGATGAGGTGAGCATAAGCAGGGATTAGTTTGTTAAGCTGTGACAGTTCATTAAACTTCTTGGACTTTTTCTCTGCGTTTCCTCTCCAGACGCTGCTGATGGCTGAGCTGGGGTGTGTGTGTGTGCTGTGGGATAAGACAGGCAGCGGACATTTTCATTATTTTAGTTTCCAAGCGCCCTTGACTATTTGCAAAGTCTGACGAGTACCTACAATAACTGTTGCATTTCAGATACTTCTATTTTGAAAAGCTTATAGAAGTGAAGTTCATTTTTCTTGGCTATTTTTTGCCTTGAAGCGAGCCTCTTTTTTGTATAGAAACTGATGGCTGAGGCTTAGATGTGTAAAACTTGGTGAAATTAATGGGAGCCGTGCCCCGAATCTCCTGCATGGCTTTTAAATCCTCTGACTTCTAAACAAGGATTCTAGTTTGCAGCTGGCTTTCAAGTCCACTAGAGGAAAACCCAGAAGCTTGAAGGTAAAATGAGAGGGATGCTCACAGGGAAAGGGAAGAGAGCGGCGCCCTTGTTCCTCGGTTAATGCCTTGTTGCATTAATTGCTGTGCAAATAGTGGGGTCGGAGCTTGTGGGCACCCTCAGGTGAAGAGTGTCAGGACACGGCAGGGCTATGCCGCTTGGTGTTACCATCACACCAGTACCTTTTGGCTTTGAAGCCTGTGTAACCCTGTTTTTTGGGCTTTGCGAGGAGACTTCAGCTTGCAGGGTTCACTTGGGCTCTTGCAAAGGGTTTGGGTGCCCCATTGGGTAAGTCGTGCGTGGGAATGTGCTCCCGGTTGTGTTTTTCCCAATGTGAAAAAGACGTCGTTGAGGGGAAATTATTTGCATGCAAGGCTGTGCCACCCCAGGGCGGGTTTCACCCTGCACGGAGCACAGAAGGGGCAGCTGAAGGGAAGATGTGTGAGCATCTCTGTGTAGCCACAGAAATCTCATTTGATCCTCAGTGGTGGGAAAGGAAACGGAGCAATAACCCAGGACAGTTTAATAGAGTTTGGGTGAAATACGGTTGTTTTTGTAAGCTGGTCTCTGTGCAGTGAGGGCTCTTTAGCCCGTTTGTTGTACTTGGCTCTGCTCTGGATGTTGGCACCAGCTGCTCTGCAGGTGCACGTGCCTTTGGCAGGAAGGAGCTGGGATTTGGGGATTCGCCTTGGTTGCTGGGGGCGGGGGGGAAGAGGAAAAAAAGCAATGAGAGATGATGTTTGTGTCTTGAAAGTGAGGAAGACACATTGAGGAGGGGGAAGGACACAGCCCGGGGTTCAGTCCCATCTCAGAGAGGCGATGGAGGGCAGAGTCCTCTCCTGCTGTCCCCTTCTCCGAAAGGGGGGGAGAAGTCCCCGGGACAAAGCAGGAGCGGATCCTACAGGCTCTGGGGATGCAGAGCCCAGAGGGGACCAGCTCCTGTGAGCAACAGTTTGCCCCAGAGCTAAGGGCAGCTGAGACAGGGAGCAAAAGCAAGTATTGCCTGTAATTCCTAATTCCAGAATTAGGAAAAGTGGAGTGGAGACATTTCCAGAGCTGAGCCCATGCAGAGAGAAGAGGTTTTTAGAGGTGCTTGCCCTGCACCTCTCCATCGTTTTCACTGCCACTTTTGCTCTCTCCTTCCTGTCTTGTGCTATGGCAGTGGGTCCTGGGAACCAGCACCCCGACGGGGCAGAGCCCAAACCCCAGGTGCCCCCGAGGAGGCAGCGATGCCGAGTGGTCCCAGCTGCTTCAACCTCCCAGCTGGTAGTGGGGCAGCTTTCCCGGGACAGCTGGTCCCTGTGGCCTTCAGGTGCGGTTTGTGGAGGCCATCAGTGCTCTGAGCACCCCTGTGCTTCCCCACCCGTGCCCAGTTTTGGAGCACAGGGACTGGTGGGAGAGGACCAGGAGTCCCCGCAGCCCCTGGGCAAGGGCTGTTTGGTCCAGCAGGCAGAGGAAGGGAAGAAGCTGATGTTTTCCCTAGTGAAACCCTGCAGTCGAGCCAGAAGCAGCAGACCTCCATGCGCTGGCATGGGCCCAAGGCGTCTTTGCTTCCTGCCACCCTTTCAAATTAAGCAAACGATTCATTTTATTTCTTTAATTTTCCAAATGGAAGTGAATTGGCCGCGCTGGCAGGTGCCTGATTGACATTCCAGAGAGGACGGAAGCCGGGGGATGGGGGGGCTTGCCACTCCACATCTGCCACCGCCCTCCCGGCAGCACCGGCGGGGACCCAGCCCTGCCACTTGGGGCACAGGGGACACTTTGTCCTCCTAGGAACAAGTGAGAGATGCCCAGGTTTCATGCCACGGGTAAAACGATTACAATGCTGAGCCCCTGCAAGGTCCTTTTGGGGCGGAGGAGCGAGCCGTGGCACCCCTGCTGCCCCCTATTAACTCCTGGCGTTCGGTGTTTTATGAGTGTGGCTTTTCCTCTTGCTTTTATTATGCTTTGCAGAGCCTTTCTCATGCATCTGCTTAGTCCCCTGCTTGCCTCAAGGGGACACTATCAGTAAATGGCACCGCCTTCACCGGTGAGGAGGACCAAGTCCTCCTTTGCAAGGAGGTTTTTGGGGTGGGATGCTTTCGCAGGGGACACATGGGGGTGGCCACACACCCTGCCCACCCCATCACCACCACTGTGCACCCTTTCTGCGGGGCCAGGCACCCATCTGGGTGGGTGCGTCTGCACCTCTAAACCCTGCGGGCTCTGCTCACGGGTGCCTGGCCCTCTGCAGAGCTGGCTGCAGCTCCCCTCGCAGGGAAACAAGTGCTGGGAGGTGGCGAGGGGAAGATTATCCCTGCTACGTGGCAGTGATTATCAAATCTATATATGCTGCATCGGTGAAACGAACGGCAGCCAGTGGCTCGCTGACGGAGTGCGTGGCGTGTAATTAAGTCTAGCTCCCCAATCTCTGTTAAATCTCAAAGATCCCTTCCTAATCTCTGGCACCGCTGTCTCGTGGCTTTTTCCCCCTGCTGCTGTTTTTTCTCAGTGCTGTCTTTCCCCTCAGCTGCCTTCCCCTCTCTCCTGGTGAGAGGCAGTGGGATAGAAATCCTCCCCCTGAGCTGGGCTGGGGTGCTGGAAATGCAAAACCTCAGGGTTTTCAGGCACCATCGGCTGTCCTGGAGCTGAATCCCACTCCCCAGTGCTCCTGCATGCCCAGGTTTTTTTTTTTTACCTTCCCTCCATCTCTCCTTGGCTTCTCCATGGGGTCCCTGGCAGGCTGCGGGGGACACAGCAGCCCTGGCTGAGCTTGCAAGCCTCTGAGATGCTCCACTGGGGAGTGAGAGAAGCATGGTTGTGTCATGGTGACGATCCCAGCCTGGGTATTAAAAACAGCAGCTTAATTGGCCCTTTGAGGCGGGAAAGAGCAATTCTCGTACTTGCCTCACCTGCTCTCGGGAAAGAAAGTCCCCCTCGGTCGCAAACACGCCGTGTCTCTGGGATTCGTGCTTCTGTTCCTCTGCTTGGCAAAGACGTCACCAACACCCAGGCTGTTTGCAGCAATGGGGAAACTGAGGCATGGTGTGCTAATGCGATGCCTTCGGGGATGCTCAGCCTGGGTCCCAGGCCAGTGGGACTCCCAGCAGGGCAGGGACGGGCTGTGGGATGGGGGAGCCCATGGCATCCCTGTTCCAACTACTTGGGGTGATGGGATGCTATCAGCTGCACCATGCCACTCCGTCCCAGCAGCCAGGGATCAGCTCTGCAAGGGTTACAAGCCCAAAAAACTAAGTCTCCACCCTCCCCAGTGCTCTGCCTGTGGAGGGCACCAACCTCAGGTTTTTGTGCAAAACCATCAGCAGTTTGGAAGAAGATGGGCAAAACAAGAGCTGTCTGCGAGCGGTGTGGCAGCCAGAGGGATGCAGATAAAAGCTCTGCTGTCTACCACCGAGATAAATTTCATCTCTGGCTAATTCAGGGGTAAAAAAGAAACTCGGCAGCTGGGTTTTGTAATCTTGCGCGGGCGAGTTTTTCTGGGAGATGCTGGAGCTGGCTCATTTTTACGTGGGCATTAGGGATGTGACAGCTTAATTGCGGAGAGTTCTCCAGAGGGGGAGCGGTAATCAATAGGTGTTGGGTAAGGCACTCGTTTTAAGATAAAGTCTATTTGTTAAATTATAATCATTTGTCTCCTTGCAGCCTCAAAAGCAGTTAATTGCGAGCAGCTTGGAAGGGCAGTGTGGTCTGCCCCAGCCTGAAGCCCAAACATCGGCCGTACCCTTCAGATGCCCGGGATAGAGATGACGGTGGTGCTGCCGGCTAGCGGTGCCGCCGCCGCAATTCAGGCGGGAGGGACCCGAGCTCACGGGGGGAAGCTGAAGGTTACGAATTCAAGCCTTTAAGCGTGTCCTGTAATCCCTTTTCTGGCTCGGAGGAGCGGCAGCCTCTTCAGTTACCAGGGCATGGAGGGCTGCGGGGTGTGCGTTTCCCAAAGGCCAGCCCCAGGCTGCAGGGAAGGCGGCCAAAATACTCCGCTTATTTGGGCACCATGAGGACTCGCCTTACAAGGCTGGAGAGCAGTTTGTTAAACAAAAAAAACCAACCCACAACCCACCACCCACTCCCGGACCAGAGGCTGAGTTTTGCACGCTGGGGTGCAGGGGAAGCCTCTGTGGGCTCCCCAGGGCCACCTCTCCTGGAGCTGATGCTGTGAAGGCTTTGCTCCGGGGCCTTGGGTTGAAATGGCCTGACCTTAGGAGAGCGTTGCAAACAGGAGAAGCTTCAAGGGGATGCAGTTGCTGCTGGATAGGTTTGGGGAGGGGGGTTCGGTGCTGCGTGGTTGGATGGGTGATTTCCCCTGGCTTGATGTGTGCTCGTGGCAGTGCCCAACTCCACAGCTCTTTGGGCAACTTTGGTAGGGAACGGATCCAGCTGGCCAACCGGCACACCGATGTCCAAAGCTGCCATAGGAGGATAGGACAGCTGGGGGTGACAGGGACCTTCCTCAGGAGCTGTGTCCACCAGCCCTGTACAAGCTCCCCCTGAAATATCTGTGTATTTTTGCAGGAGGTAGGAAGGGCAGGGACAGTGCCACGTGTTTTCTACTCAACACTTTGCTTAGGGCATCCTTTGTTTTTCTGTTTGTTCTCTCTGCCTTCTCTGGCCCTCCCTTCGCTCCCCAGCTGGGTGACCAGAACCTGCTGCCACCCAGTGAGACCTGCCAGATTCTGTGCATTCCCTTGAGCTGTGAGACCTGCCCAGGCTGCCTCCCTCCCTGCCCGGCTTTGCCCTACCCATCTCCTCATGGACGCATTCACACGTCCATCCTTGGCAATGATACCTGAAAGCAGCACGGGGCTGGGGAAAACAGCATCAAGATAAGGAAATTAGGCAGGAGAGGCTCTTTATGGAGCAAGTGGTCGGATATTCTCCCTGTCTGCCTCTTGTGATAACTGCTGCATTGAGATTGGATGGACAGTGTTTGGAGCATCCTCCGGAGCTCTTGGGAAGGAAGACATGGAGCTGGTTTAGTGCTTTGCCATGGGTCCATGCTGCAATGGTCCACTTGGGGGTCAGGAGCACAAGGTCCCTGGATTCCTCTCCCTCTCTGAAACGGGCCTTCTTATGGAAGAAAGCCCATGGCCAGTCCATCCTGTGGCTCATCCTTTCAGCACTGCAGGAGGTGAGGGCCTTATGGCTGTGAGGCAGGGAAGCAGTGGCCACGCAGGGAGACCTTGCAGAAGGGACAGGTTGCATTTCTCCTGCTATGAGGAGGGAGAGGCAGGGAGTCCTAACACATGCAGCCACACCAGCATCCCATCCTCAGCACCCTGGCGATGTCTGGGAAGCTCTCCAGCAGTACACAAGGAGGATGGGAGAAGAGCTGCTCAAAGCTCCTTTTAGTTGATGGGGAGTGAGGGTCTCCTCTCTGCAGGGAGTTGAAGGTAGTTTTCTTTGTAAACCAACTAGCTAGGAAGCTAGGTCACACAGGGCTTTCAGCCTTTTGCACAGGCTGCACCATGCTCCCCTGTCTGCCTTCATCTTTCATGTACCCGCACAAGTGTTGGCCCTTGGATGTGGTGCATGAAGGATAACCATTAAAGTCTGCCCCCGGCCACAGCTGGGCTTTGGGGGCTGGTGCTGCAGGCGGCAGGATCAGGCCTTCCCTGATGGTCTACATAACCAACAGTGGTCCTGGAGAGAAGGGTTCAGCCACCATTCCCCATCCTGGGAGCAGCACCGAGCCCTGCTTCAGGGCAGGCGGCGCCGACACAGCCAAGCGTGGAGCAGGGTGGGCAGGGGATGCATGCTGGGGTCCCGGCTGTTGGCAGGCAGGTCCTTTCAGGACAGCCAGGAAAGCCCTTTGTGTGTGTGGAGGATGCGGCGTGCACCAGGCTTTGTGTGTGTGCCGGTGCAAGTGGACACGCGTGTTCATCCATGCACATGGTCGGAGGGATGGGGAGGATGCCCACACCTTGCACCCCCAGGGTGAGGAGGGGGGTTGTCCCCACTCACAGCCCCCTCGGAGGGGACAGAGGCACACACGTGACGGTCTCTGTGCCGTCCGCGTTGATCTCATGTGCTGAGATTCTCGCAGGCACCCAAAGGAGCCATCGAGCTGCGCGCCGATTGCTGCACGCTGCCAAAATCCTCCGGAATCTGCTCCCCTGCGTCGCCCCTTCCCAGGTCAGCATCGGGCTTCGCGGCAGCAGGTGCTGAAACCCGTCCCTCCTCCTCACGACCTGCCTCCCTTGCTTTTCCAGCACATTTTCTGGAGGTCAGTCGTCCCCTCCCCGCCACTGGATTGCTTTCCTGCCCCTTCCCACCTGCTCTGTCCACGCCGGCAGCTTTTTTGGAGCTGGAGAGCAGCTATAGGGCATAGCGGGGGGTGTCGGGAGGGGGAACATGAATCCGAAGGAGAAATCAATCCTATCCCGGCTGGGGCTTGAAATCTTGGAAACACCGTGCTCCGATCCAGCGGCTCTCGAAGAACCAGGGCCGAACATGGCACTTAGCTATTTCTGGCCCCTGGCGGCTATTCCTGGCCCCGACCCCAAGGTCGGTCCTTTTTTCCTCGCCTCCTTCCCCGCGCACTCGGGTAAGCTTGGTGCGGTGCTCCGCGAGCTATAAATAACAGCAGCCGTGGGCGGCCTCCGGGAAGGGCACCGAGGGGAGAGTTATCCCCGGCTCCGCCAGCAGCCAGGATCCCCTGCCCCAGCCCAGCTGAGGGCGATGGGCGTCCACCTCCCCCCCGGGGGCAGTGGGATGCTGCGGAGCCATCCTTGTGCTTTTTCCACAGGGTTTTGATAGTCCCAGAGCCCCGCTCTTCCCTGCAAGCAGCTGGTGGGGCTTTCAGGCTGAGCGATTGCTCAGGGATGAGTTTATTTTTTTTAAAATCCCTTGCGAGCTGCTCAAGCTGGACTTGCTGCCCTGCAAAGGCGCCTGGGTTGGGATATCTTTTTTTTTTTTTTTCTTTCCCCTTCCAGATCTCTCTTTTCCTCTGGGGAGGGTTGAGCAACCCGATGGATGTGGCAGAGGGACCGCGCAGGGGGAGGCAGCTCCCCTGGAGCCTGCATCCAGCCGCAGCCTGAAGTTTCCTGAGCGCTTTTCTCCTCCTCGCTCGTCCTCCTTTTCTCCTCCAGGCCCTCGCTTTCTCCCCACTGTCTTTCCCCCATTCTCATGCCCTTGCCTTCCCTCTCCCTCAGTTCCCCTCCGTGCTTTTCATCCCTCTGTCTTTCTCTCCATCACTCCCACGCCCTCCCCTCCCTACTCCCACTATTTTTGCCCTCCTCCTGCCCCATCCCCTTTCTCTGTCTCCTCGATGCTCCCCCCTACCTCCCGGCCCCTCTCTGCAGCAGGGTACCGTTTCGCTCTGCAAACACCAGCTGCCTTGTTTTTCTTGCCGTGCAGCAAATGCTTCCGCAGCGCTGTGGAGATCGCCAAGAGCCGCCGCCGAACAAAAGGAGCTTTTAATTTTAGCAGCGGGATGGAGAGCGAGGGCGCTGCAGGTCTGAGGGGTTGGGGCTCAGGTGACCCCCCTGCCTCCATCCATCCGGCCGCCTTGCCCACCTGAGCACCGGCCCCCCATCCCCGTTGGGAGAGCGGAGGGGGAAGCCCGGTGCTCTGAGCGGCACTTTGGGTTTATTTGGAAACACACACACACACTCCCGTCTCTCCTGCTGCAAAACCGGTGTAATTGGAGCAGGAAATTAAACATTTGAAGCGTTAACGTGATAATCTGCTGGTTTAGGCTTTGGAGGGGGCAGGGAGCTGGGAGCTGAGCACGCTGCCACTGCCCGGCGTGCCCGGGGGGAGAGGGGATACGGCACCAGGGGGTGTCCCCAGCACCTCCCGCCCTCTTGTTCCAGCCAGGGACACCACAGGGAGGGCTCTCCTTCAGCTTGCTCTGGCCTCAGGTGGTCTTTAGTCTCTTGGTGAGGATGGTTGTGTTTTTCCTTTGGTCCACATAGCCATGCCTTGTTGCCCATGGTGGTGGGACCAGTGCTGGTGTATGGCTGCACCCATCACATGTGATGAGCTTCTCAGTGCTTTGCCGAAGCTGCGGGGGGATGAACCAGCCCGAGACTTGAGCACGTCCCACATCCCCAAGGCCAAAGTTTAGGAGCACTGAGATAGGAGAAGAAAAAAACAAAAGAAACAAAGTTGTAAGCTTTCACAGATGTAAAAAGGTCCTGTGAAACCATCCCTCATGTCCCTGGGGCAATAAACCCTGGGTGAAAAACACAGTGAAGGAGGTTCGAGCTGGGTGCCAGGAGAACTGATTCTCAGGGGAAGGGTGGGTGGATGTCCAAACTGACTGCCAGGCAAATAGGTTTGGGTCTCCATCCCTAGAGGCATTGAAGAGCAGAGCAGACCCCCATGGGGATGGCTGTGCCCAAGGTGGTCCTGAGCATGGTGGAGGGTGTGGTGCCCCGGCTGGGTTTGGGCAGCAGGCACGCAATGGAGAACGGGCTTCCCGATGCCTTCCCCGAGCTCCTCAGTGGTCTATAAAGATGGCTGGCATGAACATATTATGTTTTTTTAATTCCTTTTTTATGTCAGGCTTGGATTGTCTAATAGACGCTTGCATTGTAATTTTTTACTTTAATAGGAATCATTTGTAGAGAGATCTGCTGAGCTCAGCATCCCGGCTGGAGCTTTTGCATTATCGAGAGTTGCTGTCTTTGCAGATGGATGAGTTTCAAGGATTTCTAAATACACAGGCCTATCTGTCTAAACAAAAGTTCAAATGCTGTGCAGTTCACTGGTTCAGACCAAATGTCAAAGAGGCAGTACTGGGCTGTCCCCACTAAACAAGCCTCTGTCCCATTTTCTTTTGCACTTTCCACAAAATCCTGCACGAATTTGGAGTGATCACCGAGCCCTCTTCTATTTACGGGGTGAAAAACCAGTGTGGTGCACAGCTGTGGGGTTTTTTTTCCTTTGCTTGGGGTTACAAGGGTGTTGGAGGGAGAAACAGTGCTGTAATTGCTATAAAACCCTTTCCTTTCCAAAAAGCCTTTCAGGGAGGAGACTCGTGACCTTCCCTGAGAAGCATCAGTCTCCATTGGCCTGATGCACTGGCAGACTTGATGCCTTTTCCTGAGGATCTTTGATGAAGGCGAAGGTTGTCCGACAAGCCCTCTTCTCCCGGAGAAGGACCAGACATACGCTCTGTCACTCCAACTGGATGCTTGTCTCACTTTTTCCTAAATAATACCCAAAACCAGGATCTCTGGAGCCATCGGCCACAGAAGCAGGGCAAGCTCATGGTGCATCTCGTGGGTTTTAATGTGCTGCACCCTCTGAAAAAAAATGCAGTTGTTTGCAGACAGGGATATCACCAGGAGATGCCTTGGGGTAGAGTTTAACTCCTGGCCTGACCCGATGCCTTTCTCCCTTTGCTGCAGCTCCAAGGGCAGGGGAAGGGGACTGTGCTTTTATGCCTGGGATAAAAATGCCCCCAGTGATATTTGTAGCTGAACGGTGAGATGATATCTTGGCAGGAGCTCATATGCACAGCTCTTCATGTCAGCATGGACATATTTGAAGCCTCCAAGGCTAGATACCACCTCCTATGGGCACGGCTGGGCGCATCCTCCACCGCTTCTCCTCCTGGTTCAGGTCGACAGCAAGCTGGTGGAGGGAGAGGTATCAACTGGAGGTATCTCCGGGTGTCAACCCTGCACAGGAAGGCTTTGTAGGATGGAGATAGCAGCCTGGCGTGGGAGACAGGAGACCTTTTTCCCTGACACCTGCATATGGTGCGACTTCGGCACGGCCTCTCGCGTCCGGTGTTTTTTGTGTGTTTTCTGAGGCGTTTTGTGTTTGCTCCTTGGCCGGTGCTGGGAGGACTGGATTGGAAAGGAAAGGGATTTTCATACTTCATCTTTTTCTCGCCGGGGCCTGAAACGTGAGCGCCTCCGAGGCGTTGCCGAATGAGGTGGTAATGTGTTCATCAGCTGGGAAATCACCAGACCTTGGAAAAATGGGGAGGGGAGAGATGGGGAGACATGCACGGATTTGTGTCCACCTGCCCGCCCCTGGGCAGCCGTGGTTTTAAGATGCAGCTGGTGGATGCAGGGAGCGTGGTTTTGAGGAGCATCCCAATGGTGTCGAGGAAGGTAGGGGCTCTGCCTCAATTTGCCCACCCTGGGCAGTGTCTGCCCTTGGGAGCCATACAGACACCGCGTTCATAGTGATGTGCTGGAAGCAGTGCTCCTCAGCAAGGGTTGAGGGAGACATGCAAAGAGAGAGAACCCAAGCCAATAAATACCTAAAATACCAATAAGAGGAGGTGCAGGAGAGATCCTGCCTGCTGCAGGGCATGGGTTGACCCTTGGCTCTGCCCAGCTGGGAGCAACCTCCTGCACGGAACAGGTCATGTTTTCCTGGATGGATGTAGGTTTTGTCGATAAGACCTTATGATGACCTTTACTGCGAGGGTGGTGAGACACAGGAACAGGTTGCCCAGGGAAGCTGTGGATGCCCCATCCCTGGAGGTGTTCAAGGCCAGGCTGGATGGGGCTTTGAGCAGCCTGGTCTAGTGGGAGGTGTCCCTGCCCATGGCAGGGGGTTGGAACTAGATGACCTTCCAACCTCAACCATTCTGTGATTCTGTGTGTGATTCTGTGGTGGCCTTTCTTTCTCTTGACCTTGGTGCTCTTTTTCCCGGTGTGGCCCTTCCTTCACCCACCACCTGCCAGTGCCACCATGCACCTATAGATCTTCTTAGAAATCAAAGCATTTAATCTGTGCTCTTAACTTTCCCTCGTCATGGGTCTGCGGGATGCTTGGAGGTGGCACAGCCCAGGAGCTGGCTGTGCACATATGTGCGTAAATAAAGCAGCTTCAAGTCTCCTTTTTGGCTTTGTGGACTCTTCTTCTGCCCTTCTCATATTCAAGGAGCCTTTGCCGTCTGCCTTTTCTTGCCCCCTGCACCTCCTTCCTCTCCCTGTTTATCCGCCTCCTTTGTAAATTGAAGTCTCAGGTTTTTTAGTCTCGCACTCCGCTCTTTCTCTACCTCTCATCACTTTTATTACCCATCTCTGAACAGAAACCCTTTTCCTCTGTCTTTTTTTATGCAGCACATCCAGGATTGATCGGAGCATTCCAGGTCAGGGCATATGGTTGATTTACACCCTCACGTAACTTTATAATCCTGGGTCTTTTATACATCACCTGACATTTTGCTTGCCATTTTAGCCGTGGCCACAGAACGAAGGCTGACATCACTTTGCTGGCTGTTTCCAGCTAATTTAGACTGCAGCAATATGTGTGATTAGCTCAAAATCTCCCTTGCAGCGTGCGGTGCCTTGCATTTATCACCACGCTGGGCTTCCTCACTGCCTGGCGCTGCTGTTGGCTTTGGAGGTCTCCCTTATCCATCACACTCTTGATTAGCCTAAAAAATATTGTCATCTGTCCGTTTTTCCCCCTCGTTGCTCTGCCCCCTTCAAAGCATTAATAAACAGATTATAGCGTGCTAAGCCTCATCCACAGCACCCAGGCGCAGGGAGCTGGCAACGCCACGATCGGTCCGAGCTGCTTCGGCTGCTTAATAAATTAAGGTCTGAGACATGAAGAAGGTAATAGCGAAAGGAGGCAGAGAAAATACCATTGGTTTTATTACAAATCAACGTGTTTCTATCTTCTGACATGCCTATGACCCTGCCCCATTCACTTTGTGGATGGTTAACACCAGTCTGCGTAACCAAATATGCTCTTAGCGTTAATACTTTGAAATGCAACCATTGTGCATTTAAATGGCAAGGGCCTTTTTAGGGAAATACTTAGGACTTCGGTTCCGTGGGAATAACATAGTTTTATATGAGAAAAGTGTAGGGTATTATTGATGTGTGATATAGTAAAATTATGTATGTGGACATATGCTTACAGTTAGATCAATAGGTCTTATTAATGTGTAAAGATATAATTTTTATGTTTCTTTTTTTCCAAAGGGTTTTGTGGTTAGCTCATACTTTGGGCTTATTGATGAAAGAATAGAATTTATTTTGTAAAGTCAATGATTCAAATCAGGGCAATTTTTTTAATGGGCTGTAATTTTAAGCAGCGTAATAAATTTTCTTTGTCATTTACAGAAGTATTTCCCTCTGCGTTCGAGATGAATGTGGCAGTCTTCAGGTCAACAGCTCTGGTTTTCCCTAAGGTAAACTCTTGAGCTGCTGAGCTGGCCCCTTCGTGGTGGGAGCAGCTTGCAGCTAAAATGCCTTCGAAATTAGCATTATTTGGGAAAGGAAGCAAGGGAGGACTGATCACAGCCATGTTCACAATTTTCCTTGGTATTACCTGAACTGGCATAAGTATAAGTCTTAAAAAGCATGGGAGACACAGCAGAAATAGCAAGCCTGTGCTCTGGTTTGTAGCCTCACGGCTTCTTGCAAGCAGATGCTGCTCTGGCGGCTGCCTCGGCATCAGGAGACCTGCGCTTCTCAAGGCCCCTTCCCTTCAGCCATCAGGACATTTTTTTTTTTTTCACACAATATGCCCTGGCAGTGACTTCTGCTGGCTTTTGCTGCGTGAAAGCACCGCAAGAGTTATGTCTTGTCTTTACTTTCACCAACTGGTTGGCGGTTGAGTTGGGCAGCCTGCGACTGCTGCGCTGGGTGGAGGAGCAGCCAGTTGCTCCCTCTTCGCTTCCCTGTGTTTTTTTGGTTTGATTTGCTTAATAAATTCACTACAGAGTAGTTGGGAAGTGCCCTGCAGCTCGCCTGCTCCCGAAAATCTCTGCACAACCTGCTTTGGGATGCTGGCTGCGAATGGGAGAAAAGCACACCACCTTCACGGGTGCTCCAGCTCCGGCTTTCCTCTTGGCTCAGGCAAGCCATGCTCTTCATAACCCCCAGCAGGAGCTGCGTGCAGATGGGAGATATGATTGCTTGGTTTTATTTGTGTCTTTGCACCAGTGGGACCAAATTTCTGCTCTGACTCCAAATTCAGCTCGCATCCCCACTCCTGACTCCGTCCTCACCCCAGTGCTGTTGGGAATGTTTGTTCCTCCAAAACCTCCATTTCTCCTCTTAGAGGATGGTGGTAGGTCTCTCCTGCTCTTATTTTGCTCAGTAAATAGGATGAAAACAGATGAGGTCATTGGTGTCTATACAGGCAGATTTGGCCTCCATTTTCTGTTTACTAGGACTGCATTAGTTATGAATAATGGCGCGTCAAACTACTCGCTCCAAGCAATTTATTCATGGGATTTGGCCCCGCTTGCTGTCTGAGAGCTGCCTGCCAACAGGATCTGATTTTTAAAATACACTTACAAACACGCAGCCGTTTGCCCGATCTGTTTGCAAACATATCTGGGCCTCTGGGTGCTGAGCAGATGCTTAGCCCTGGTGCCGGGCTCCAAAAATGACCTCCTGGGGTTTTGGTCCATGAAGAGGCAATGGTGATGTCCTTTGAAGCAATTAAAAGAGATGGAAGATGAGAAGTCATGGGAAGTTTTAAATAGTCTTCCTTCTCTTTTTGCCCCGGGGGACATCATTATGTGAAGCTGGAGGCACACACGCGGTCCCGAACCTTTAAGACAGGAATCCCTCCCCGACCCAGGAGAGACGGCAACAATTTCTAGCTCGTTTCTCGCCGTCTGGCAAATTTTACATCTAATTTTTTGCTCTGTCATGTCCCTGCAGAATAACCATTGATTTATGTAGTGGCCGAGTCCAAAATAAATGCTTTTGCTGGATACCTGTATTCCCTCCAAGAAAGGGTCCTGCTCCCCAAACTTGGATAAAAAGGCCAAAACCAAAAAGAAACCATGACTTGCTGGGGTGTTGGTGGAGAAGGGAACACAATAGCCCACATGTGATGGGAGGCAACCATGGGTCATCTCTGCTTGCCCGCTGCCAGTACACTGTGCACCGCGCACTGCTGTTTTCCGGGGTATTGCTCGTTTGATTGATTGCTTAATTTGCGCGCTTGTGCGATAGCGACTGTCACGCGATGCCTCTTTTGTCATGCTGGACTGAAGGATTTTATTCTTGGGAGACAGTTCAGGCTCCGAGATGCTTCCCGAGAATGCCTGGGCTGATGTTCCCATGGGCCATATTTGGAAATCCCAACTGTTTCTGCTTGGCCAAAAGCACCAGTTGATTTTAAGGGACGTTTTGTTTGTGTTACTGTGCAAGTTTCTGGCCCCTGATGGTCTTGAAGGAAAAAAAAAAAAAAGATTCCCAGCTTACAAGACATTTGTGCTAATTAAACAGCAGGGGATTTGCTTCTCTTCACCACGGGTTTGTTTTTGAGGCTTCTGTCAGGCTTTTTGCACACACATTTCCACAAACCTCGTTGACATGGGGGGTAGATGTCGCACAAAGTTGGGCAGATTTTTCCTCTCGAGGCTGGTGGGATGCAGACCAAAGATGAGGGATGTATTCCCACCACCCGTCTCCATTGCCTGAAGTTCCAGATGCCCTCCATCGCCTGTCCAGAAAAGGGGGTCCTCTGTTAGGGGGTGATTTATGCCTGGAGCCTGTCCCAGGTCCCTTGTGCTGCTACCTCTCTCCCTGTCTATAGATGGATTTTGGGAAAACTGCATTCCGGCCAAGACAGCAAGAAGGATGCACACCCTCACCTAGGTATGACACCACAACTGGAAGTCTTATTTTTTGGCCTTTCCTAGCCTTTTGGGCAGGGAGAAGCAGACTAGGCAAGGTTCAACTTTCTTTCCCCTTCGTGCAGTCTTAGAGTGTTTGCCCTCCCTCCTGGAGGGAGGAGGATTACAATCCAGCAGCCTTGGGATTGTAATAGGTGCCCTGGTGTTCCTCAAGACATGGGGGACAGCGGGGGCAGAGGTCCTGCTCCCCCCAGTTTGGAGCAAGGGACTAAATCCCGCGGCCCACGGCAGGGCAAGCGCCCGCTGTTTGCTCCAACAAGGTCTCCAGTTTCAACCAAAAATTCCCCTCCTTTCATCCAAGAGATTCGCCACGGAACACCTCCCTTCCAGGGAATCTGCAGGACCTTTTTTTTTCCCCTCCACCTCCTGTGCAAAATCACGCAGTCAACAAAATCTTTTCCAGCGCTAATCCTCGGCTATGCCGGAGGACTCCTCCAGCCCCGCGGTAGTAGGGGAGAGACAGATGTTCAGCAGATAATTAGTGCAGTTGCGCAGCGCCTTCCTGCTCGAAGCCTGGATGCCAGAGCCCCCGAGTAAGTCGCTGCGTGTCTCCCTGCCTCGCTTTGCGCTGCGAGACCGTGTGGGAAAACTGGAGCCAACGGGACTTGCTGCTTTAGGAGACACTGTGCTTCCCAGAAAAGTCCTCTCTTGCTCTGGTTCCCAGAGCCATTTCTGCGCCCTTATCCGTATAAGACTCTCTGTTGCTTTTTTCCTATGGGTTAACCCCCAAAAATGGTGCTTTCCCCCCCCCTCCTCCCGCCCCCAACCACCACCTTCTAGAGGTTTTCCAAAGTTAAGGGTTAAGTTTTGAGACAGAACCAGCTCTTTCCCGATGAGGTTAGCAGCACTGAATGCAAAGGGAAGTGACGATTTCGGCACAAGGCAGGGAAACACTAACAGTTTCTAGAGGTTTTGTTTCCTAATGACATTTTCGAGCAGTTTTTGGAAGCAGCCAGAAACGGCATAGGACGATTTCAGTTGAAAACCAGGGGAAAAGGAGTCCTGGCTCCCATTCAACAAAAGACGCGACATTGGGTTGCAAATCCTGGAGAGAAACGGGGCTCTGTGCTGAGCAGGTGTCTCCCTTTCACATTTTTCCACGGTGGTCCTGAGGTCCATCATCGGCTTAATTGTTTCCTAGTAATTGGATAGTGTGTGGGCGTGATGGCTTCTTTTAAAAAACCCAGGTCACTGGCCGGGCACTGGGGTGCAGCTGGGGGGTGCGACGCCAGCCTGTGCTCCCAGTGGGAATTCTTGGCTTGGCCCTACACCAACATCTAAGGATACCCACAAGGAGAAGCTGGCAACCAGGGTGGTCGGAGGTGCCCAGCCTGTTAGAAGCACTGGACCCCTCCTGTAAAGACCTTGAGAGGTTTTTGTGGCCCGTGTCCCACTGGCTAGGAGGGAGTGGGGATGGGGAATGCTTTTCCAGTTTCTCAGGGCAGCAGCTTCCCCCTGCCCCCAGGATGGGCACCCACATCCCGCCTGGGGTCAAGAGGACCTGCCCAAATTGCCTCGGTGGCATTGCCCATCTGCCTCTCCCTCCTGGACTCCATTTGGTTTTGGATTGGGGTGGTTTGCAGAGCTCCTGCTCCCCAGTTTTGTCCTCCCACCCTCCTCCCACCCTACCCAGGAGGGGTAGGGGGTAAGGATGAAACATCATCAGGGCTGATGAGAACTGGCAGCTCATTGCAGCCATGTGAAGGAAGCCTGGCATGGGTTGACCTACACCTCCTTTAACATGCTCACTGGCAAATTTAGGGTCATCTCTTAAAACTTCGTTAATTCAAGCGCAGAAACGCTGCTTGCTTTCCATGTGCATGTGGGACGGGGATGACCTGGGAGGCAGCTGGCCATGCTCAACCCCAGCCGTTGGAGGAGTTTGCAGGTCGGCGAGTGGGATAGCAACTGCAGAGCCCAAAAACGAAGCCAAATCATTTATCCTTCCTCTGTCCTCCTTTGGGCAGCCTTGTAGCTTGTTCAATATTCACTCTGCAGCATGAACTGACTCTGTACACAGCACCCAGTGCTGTGAGATTAGTCTTTGGGGTTTTTTCTTTGTTTGAAAGAAAACCTTTCAACAAAAAAGGAGTAACTTCTGATGCATATCATTCTTCCCCTCTTGCATATGTTCATTTTTGATTCAAACACACTGTTGAAACCTTTCTTCCCTCACAGAGCAAAATACCCTGGAAAAGAGCAGACCCTGCTTGTGTGCATTTATTTTTACCAGATCTTGAAATAATTTGTGACTTAAAAGGAGAGAAGGGAAAAGAAAAAAAAAAAAAAGCCTGTTCCTGATTGAGGCCGCTGAGCATTACTGTGATAGAACCAAAAATAACAAGGTAACGAGCGGCTCTAACCTTAGCTTAATTAACACATCGTTAAGATCAAGTGCACAGAGAGGTAGCAGCTCTGTGCCGCTGTGCCTGGTGCGCTGCTCTTAGGGCTGAACTGGAAGGCTTGGCGACCCAAGAAATGCATTGCAATTTATTTCTTATTTAAGTGTTTGTTCTCTAGCCCTGGTGAATAACCTAAGTAATTTCTCCAGGGGAGACCTGCAACACGCTCATAACAATTTTCAGGTACGAGTGGGAAGAAGTGAGTGATGTGAGAAAGGGCGGCGTGTGATGGGGGAAGGTTTGCTCAGAAGGATGCCTGGTGTAAGCAGGTCTAGAGCTGGATCCTCAGCTGCTGAGAGCAGTCAGGAAAATGGGAGATGACTGAAAGCTTTTAGTGCCAGAGCTATTTCTTGACGTCCGAGGCAGATCGCTTTCTGATCTCATCTCCCCTTGCACTGAGCTTGGAACCAGAAGGAGAGGTAAATGGGTCAAGATTCCCAGGGGGGCGGTGAGAAGGGCCAAAAAGCAGGCGTCCACAGGGGGAAAACAGTCGATTTGGCAGGTCTGGAGTTCATTGAGAAGTTATTGCTTTGGAAGGCACAGGAATATCTGTTGGGAGTCATAGAAGAGTTATTGGTGTTGGAAGTTATGATGTAGAATTATGGTGGAGGATATAGAGACCCTTATAGAAGCTCAGCAAACCTGTGAATCCATCTATCTAAGCACCCTCAATTCCCACTGAAATCCTCTTGGAACAATAATAATCATTTAACAAAGGAAATGGTTTTTGACCCAGACAACTAAATGCATTTCCGCTTAGTGCTTCCCAGCCCTCGCCTGATGCTCAGCCGTGTGTTGAGGTTGCCTGTTATTTTCCCAGACATCAAAGACTTTGAAGGAAAAAAAATGCAACTTGGGAAAAATTGATTGTTTGCCATGAAAATCTCCCCTGAAAAAAGCAGTCTGAAGAACAATTAGCTAGAGGCATGTGAGCAGATTGCAAAGCGAAAATACAACATCAGGACCAGGGCGAGGATTCCCCCGGGAGAGGTGGTGCAGTGCCCTGCTGGTACAGGAGCAATTAAGGAGGACGAGGGCATGGCAGGGACCTTAATTTTTTTCCTTTCATCAGGTTTTGTTACAGAGGGTGTCGGAGGGGGATCTGCTCCGGAGCGAGTGCTGGCAGGAGGAAATAGGTGAAGCCTGGCACTTTGTTCTGCCTCTGGCACACGAAGTCCCATCTAATATGACAAAAGCCCAAAGAGCATCCTGCCTTGGATGGAGGGACTGGATGGGATGGTGCTGCCCACTTTCCTTCGGCTGGGAAACTGGGGTTCTGAGCCCTTCCTGTAGCTGAAGGTGATGGTACCCATCTGCCACTGCTGCCAGAGATCTCTAGCCCAGACACCTGCGTGGTCCCTCTATCCTGCTACAAAGCCCTGTCTGGGTGATGAGTGTTTAAAGCTAAATGATAATTTTGGGTTGTGAAAGCTGACTTTCTGCCTGCAAGCCACAACACCGCTTCCTTGATGATGGGGAAGGGTGGAGAAACACATCCAACCTCGTACGGTTGCAGTGCAGGGAACATCATGAGCAGCTGGGAAAGACATGAATCCCCTTGCAACGACAATGCCACGGGGCCACGTGCAAGCGCTGAGTTAATTTTGCCATCACTAGCTCATTCTTTTATTTTTTGTGTGTTTTGGACCCAAAAGAATGACTGTACTGAGAAGGGATCAATAGCTCAGCCGAGCGTCCAAGTTATTAACTCACAAACAAACAGCATCGGGGCTGATGGGAGGAGGAAGAATGTCAATTTTCTGTGCAAATGTTATTGCGGGGAGCCTTCAAGGAGTGTTTTATTTAACAAATCAGGGCTATTAGAGACAGCTATTCCCTTGCTGGCTGAAGGGGGAGAGTTGGGAAATTGAATTATCTATCTGGTAAAGTATATCAGGGAGGTAGACCTTCAGGCTGAGGGGTCAGTCCGAAGGGACCAGATGGGGTGGGATGTCATGTGTGAGAAGGATTCCTCACTTTCCTTTTCCATCTGCCCATTTAGCTGTTCTCACACCAGTGGAAAAGACTCTCTGCCGAGTCCCCTTTCTCCTTTCTCCTTGCTGTTTTTCGGATGTTTGCCTTCACAGGCAAAGGGCATGAATCTGCCCTGATTTTTTTCCAAAACGGAAAGAAAAAAAAAAAAAAGGCTGGTCTGTTCAAGCCATCTCCCCTTGGAGGTGGGTCATAAAAAACTGGGAATCACCTGCTCAGCCGTGCTCATCACCCTTAGGGCTACCAGCGGAGGGCTGTGCCCACTGCATCCCGGCAGGTTTTCGAATCCTCATCCTCCTCTTGCCCAGTCTGGCATGCCAGGACTTTACATCGCCTCGCGCTGTTTCAGTCTCGCTGCCTTGTGCCCCTCATCAAGAGTGGCAGAGGTCTGGAGGGCCAGGCTGGCAGCTGGGGCGGTCCCAGTTCTTAGCAGACCCAGCCATGCCTTAAAATCTTTGAAATCCCAGCCCTTTTCCCCTGTTATTTCCAGTGTCAGCAGTGACTCAATATGTAAAAAATATTACCAAGGTCAGAGCTTATGCTTTGAAATCTCAGCTGCCACAGAGGAGGTGGTTTTGCAACACATAAAATGCAGTTGGTATCTTGCCACATCCCAAACTTGCAATGTACCGTGCAACGCGCTCCCTTGCCCGACGTTTAGGAAGTAGATGGAGAAAAATCTCTATTTTGTTCCCCTTCGCTCGGGTTTGTCCTGCTGCTAAACCCCGAAACAGAACCCAGCAGGCTGGGTTTTTCTAATGTTGTGGTGCCGATCTCTCTTATAGGAGTTTTTGCAGCCTTGTGTGCTTAAGCTGTGTCCCGCAAGGGTGTTGCTGTGAC
This sequence comes from Chroicocephalus ridibundus, assembly GCF_963924245.1. NCBI lineage: Eukaryota > Metazoa > Chordata > Aves > Charadriiformes > Laridae > Chroicocephalus > Chroicocephalus ridibundus. The sequence goes on along the minus strand of NC_086316.1, from coordinate 76,168,923 downwards.
ACCGAAGGGCACTGTGAGAGCAATGGTAGTGACACTGCGTGCACAGGGCTCGCTGCAGGGTGCTCTGCACGGCAGCATTGCCTGACAAGCTTGCAGAACCTGGGGTTAGTGTCAGGGATTGAGGTGCCTGCAGCCGCCGGTGCCGTCCCCCCCGTCTCTTCCTGCACAGGAGGTTGGGTGCTGCTTTTATGGGGGTGCAATGCTCAGAAAAATATTTACACCAAAACGGTAACCAAGCATTGGAGTGGGCTGCCCAGGGAAGTGGTGGAATGTCACCCCCGGAGGTATTTAAAAGATGGGTAGACATGGTATAGCGATATGTTTTAGTGATGCTTTTTGTCAGAGTTAGGTTGATGGTTGGACTTGATGATCTGAAAGGTCCCTTCCAACCTGGGCAATTCAATGATTCTATGACCCAGCAAGGGGCAGGCGGTCTCACTGCAGTAGTGCCTGCCCCCACAGCCCCCTCGCCCAGCACAGCCCAGCGCACCCTGCTCTCCGCTGGTAAAACCTGATGGATGGCAGAGCCTCAGGAAAACGGAGCCTGACATTCCCAGGGAGCGTGCAGCCACTTTGACTTTACAAGCCCGTAAAAGCAGAGTGTGAAAGCACCCTTCTACTGCCATGCAGCCATCTGACATTTAGGAAGGCGGTGAGCAATTAAGGCAAACATCTGCCGGGATGGGTTAGCCCAGCGCAGTCTAGCTCTTGCGATGCCTCCAGTTCCATGACCCCATGGCGGTCTGTGGGTGTATTGGCCATCCCCCTGCCTGACACAAAGGGGTCTGGCTGGAGCCGTGCAGCACAGCCTGGGAGCTTCATTACCCCACAGAGCAGCCCCAAAGCAGCCAGCCTGTTTTGGGCGCTCAAGGTTGTACAGTGCTGGTGCTCTTCAGGTGAGTAAGGCAGAGGGACCTGGTGCTCCTGGACCCAACTATTGCTCCGTTTTTTGCTGAAGCACATGTCCCAAGCTGGATTTTTAGGACCTGATGTCCCAGTTGCTTGAAGCAATAGATGTCATGCTCTCCCAATGTCCAAGCCCGCTTGGCTGCACTGTCATTCCTTTATATATACCCCTTGCTCACACAACTGCATGTCCTGGGCATGCTCCTGTGAGCATTGTAGTGTCTTACCTGCTGATGAAAAGCTTGTTCTTCAGTTAAAGGGGGAAAAATAGTGCAGGGTGGCATTGGCTTCACATCCAGCAAACTTCTCCCGGTGCCAGTTTTCAGTACAGCATCATGCTGGGCTCCTGTGAGGAAGTGTCTGAGGCGGGTCATGACTTGCTGAGCAGCACCTGTGTCCCAGAAAGTGGCTGTCTGCAGTTCTGTGTCACGTTTCTCTCCCCGAAAAACTTTTCTTTGCAAACACGAGCTGGTAGCAACTTGCTGCCACACACATCGTGCCCCGCCAAGAGTTCTGGTGAGTTTTTCAGGGAAGAAGCAGCTACGTCTAGCAGGCAAGCCAGCAAAAATTTTGCCTTTGGATGAGACAAGAAAATACGGCTATAAAGCCCAACATTTTATTCCACATGCAGCAGTTCCTTAAAAAAAGAACAAGCCCTTCATTTTTTTGCAAAGCTCTGGTCCCAATCAAATAGCTGGACTGGGAGAAGCATTAGAAAATGGGGGAACAATCTCATGTTAGTCCACTGGGAAAGTTAATAGACCTTTTCCATCCCAAGTCTGTAGATTCTGGGCTTTTCGCAATAGCTGCTCCACTTAAACCACAGCTCTGTGCATTGCCTCGCTCAAACTGACGGCTCCTTCCCCTGCAGCGGCCCCGCTTGTCTCATTAAAGCTCCCACCTTTCCGCTGCTCAACTGAAAATCAACAAAGGGAAATTTAGGCTGGATATCAGGAACAATTTCCTCAAGTTGACTGTGAAAGCGCCTCCAGGGAGGAGCGGCGGAGGCTTCGTTGCTCGCAGCGTTTAATGGGTTTCCCATCTCGGCGTGGGAGGGAGGGCAGCCCGGGCTCAGAGCCGTCTGGACGGTGCCGGGCATCCCTGGCTGCAGGCGATGGTCTTGCTCTTTTTTTGATCATTTCCCTAGGGAGGAGCAGAGCGGGTGTTGCTGCTTCTCCTTCCCCGCCGCTCTTGCCACGACGCTGCTCTGCTGGAGCCTGTGGGCATGTTGGTGCGGTGGCTTTCCCCGTTAATAAAGCCTGAGATAAATCCCTGCCTGCGAGAGCGACCCAGGCATGTTTGGCTTGAAACAGCATGTGCTCTCTAGGCTGTCCAAAAAAACTGATTTCAGGTGAGAATAACTCCACACGTGTGCTGGAAAAAGCAGATGCCTTCGTTCGATGACTCACGTCCTTTCTGCATCTCATCCTTGGCCCTGCATTTGCTGGAATGGTGTTTTGCTCCCAGTTTTGCTGCCCCAGGTCGGCTTGGCCTGGCTCTTCCCCACCTTGGGGGGAGCCTGCGGCCGTACCACTGGGTATTGCTGCTCCAGTATTTATTGCTTGTCTGGGAAAGTGTTTTTCCAAGTGGGGTGTGGGGTCCTGCTCCGTGTCCCAGCATGGTGAGTGCATTGAGCACGGTATCTGCTGGATCCTGGCACCACACTGCACCTTCTCTGCAGTCCCTAAAGGAAAACACCAGAGAGACTTCCGAAATATTCCCTCTCTGGGGAGGCTGGTTGTGGCACATCACTGGATTGGACCTTTAATTTCAAACTGGGCTTTTAAGCTAATTGTTTCAATTGAAAATGCAATGTCTCATGTCAATTCCTCAGGTGTAAATGAAATGGGCAGGAGGGATGGAGAAGCTGCTTCTCTGCTGAGGTCAATTTCAATGGAGGGAACGGTGTTTTCCTGGAGGAAACACTTGCTGCAAGATTATCGTGGGTGATGCTTTGGGATAGAGGAGCCCAGGGAAGGAGCAAGTATAGGCAGGGCTCACCGGTCATTCCCGGCTGGCAATGCAGGCAGGAAGGTCTTGCAGATGGGCAGCAGTGAATTAAGGTGTAGCAAATGTCCCACGGAGCCAGGCTGAGAGGGCAACCTGCAACCCAGGCAGCATGAGAGATGGGGAGGAGAGGCATCGAGGTAGAAATGAATCCCTAAGGGGAATAAGCCCAGGCAGCATGTTGGCAGGCTCCTTGGAGACCAGTGGTGTTGAAGAGCAGGGTAGGTAAGCATCTTGGTAGGATGTTTGATCTCACCTTGGGTGACTTTAAACCAGAAGCCAGGTATGTGGAAAGGGGCAAAGAAAGACCCATAGTTTGTCATCCCATAAAAGTGTAGTTGCTATCACAGGATTGTTGTAAGGAGAAGAAAGCACATCTGCAGTATGAGAGGGAGATGAGTGCTTTTTTGGTTCCTGTTCTTCATGGTACCAAGTGAGCATCTTGCTGTGGCTCATGGGCTTTCCCCTTGCAATGACCTTGTGAGGCTGTAAATACAACGGAGAGAGAAACCCCAGGGTTTCTGGGGACCATCATTTCAGGGTGTTGGCACGTAGTATCCCGCAGTGATTTTTCTGGGTTGCACATCTTTCCCTTCCCACCCTCCTTCCACAGCTGGTGCTGAATAAATGCAGAGAAGGACGTTTAATCCTTTCTTTGAATAATTTCATAACCTAAGGCTAAAGGCTACAGATGAGCATGGCCTGTTGGGGACAGGGAACAGTCGAAGGTCCTGGTCAGCGTGACAGGCGGTGGTGTCAGTGCAGCAGCCGCCAGGCTGTTTTAAAACAGAACCCTCTCTAGATAGCTTTTAAAAACGTACGTGATATCTCACAAAAACATGGTCGGGGTGTGGATTCCAGCTGTGCACTTCAGAGATTTCCGATCTTTTGTTTCCCGTGCATGAACCCAACGCACTAATCTGCAATTTGGGGTCTGACTCTGCTCTTTGCTCCAGCCGGCGGAGCTGTGCCGGGAAGTGGGACGCCACGTGTGACCCGCAAGGGCTCGGCAGAGAGCAAGCCAGGAGCGGCGAGGGGGAAGGGGAGCAGGTTGGGCTTGATTTCTATGGCTCAGCTTGCAAAATGCTGTCCTGCTGCGCAGGATGCTGCTGGGAGATGGGAGACCCCATTGGATGCTCTTCCAGAGACCAGGGATCCTTGCAGCAGGCCACTGCCCCCAATGGTGTGGTAGAAATGCAGCATCTGGGCTCTCCTGGGCTGCACCCGCATCCCAGCTCTGTAAGGAGGCTTTGCTTGGAGCCTGACCCTTGGTGCAAAGACATGCCCTGATGCCTCAGGCTTTGGGCAGCCTCCCATGAGGGGAAAGCTGCCACCATCATGGGTGCAAGCTGGCCCTGTGTAGGAACACAGGTGGTGCAGAGCCCAGGGGTCCCATCTGCCCCATGCATCGTGGTGGGCCATCACAGTGCGGGTACCTTTCTCCAGGCTTTTCCTCAACTAGCATCATTGTTAGCACCAGCGAGATGGTCCCTGGTTATCTGCACCCTCCTTGGCACGGGGGCTGCTGGTGAACTTCCCAAGGCATTGCTGCATGGGTGAACGCACGCAGCCCACCGCAGGTGCCAGCACTGGTAGCAGCTGGGTCAGGCAGTTCAGAGCCATCCAGAGCCGGGGTGTAGGAGACATGCAGGCAGTGGGGTGCACAGGCTTGAAGGGTTCATTTGAAAAAGGAAGACAAGGCCACGTAATGCAAGCAGGGCTGCTCCTGTAGCTTGCTGCGGGCTAGGAGCGATTTCCTCTGGGGACCCTAGACCCAACCTTACAGCCTTTCCCTAGGATTTCTTATTTTCACTGGTGTCTTTAGCCAGGTCAGGGTTTCCCTTGTGCTCGCTGTCGCAAATGCACCTCGTGCGATGGAAGTGACATTTTTTTTTTGTAACAGCGACGCTTTGCCCTCCCAGAGCCAGCTGAATTCCTGCTAATCCTCCCTTCCCTCGTTTCACACATTTTTTCTTCGTTCTGCTTCTAGACCACGGCGCTTTGCTAAGTGTCACAGTCAGCAGCAGGTAATTTAAGCACACATCTGCTTGCAATCTGGGAGGAAGGAGAGAGGCAGTTTGTCTTTGTTAGAAGCCCCGGCGGTCGTGGCTCTTTGCTTACCTGGTGGCATTAAGGCTTTTTTGTGGCTCTACGGGGGCCAGGTGGGAACCAGGGGTCAGACAGGATGGGGACAAGGTGCCCTCCTCTGGTCCCTCGCCCACGGGTATCATTGGGGATGTCCAGCCAGGGGTGATGGGCTGCACGACCCAACTTGAGGGCTGATACCTGCTGGGTTTGGCTGTCCCCATCTTCCCCCCCTCCATTTTGGTCTCCTTCTTGTGGTCTGCCAGGCTGTCAACCTTCCCCGGCAAAGGCTCGCCATCCTGCTGGATGATTGCAGCCAGGTGTGATAGACAGAGAAAGCCACCAGAGTCGGTGGCCAGGTCCATGCCCTCGTTTCAGGAAGGCTCTGGGTTTTGGATCCCCTCCCTATGGATGAGGCAGGGGACACAGGATGAGCAGGAGGAGGCTGAAGCTATTGCTGGGGGCACACAGGGATTAAATCACACAAGCCTGTAGGAGAGCAGGGCTTTTCTCCCTCCAGTGCTTCAGGGCAAACTTATTTCAGCAAATCCTCCATCCCTTGTTGCTGTTCCCTCTGTTGGGTTTCCTCTTAATGCAGTGAGCTGTTTGGTTTATTTTTGGAGCTGCCCACTCCCCACCAGCAGCACAGAGATGCCAGGGTGCCCGCATGTCGGAAAGGCTGAAGGTGGCTAAATTGGGAGATACTGCGGATTTTCCTGGGGAAATGAGGACACATCCCTGCTTTTTTCCAAGGAGATGGAGGACTGGAGCAGTGCTGCAACGGTCCCTCTGCTACTGAGAGAGACCGGGGCTGTGGAAGGATGCTGGCAACCCAAAATCTTCTCCTTCACACGCAACCCTTGCAGAGCTCTCCTTTCCTGTTCCAGTCCTTGCAACTGCATTGAAGCCTTTTGTCGTGTTTTGCTAAGTTTAGACTGACTGCCTTTTCCCTCAGTGTCCCAAAACAGCTGCTGAATGAAAGGCAATCGTTTTCTGATATTCAATACCATAAGCAGGAGTGATTTGAAAATGTGTTGATTCCTTAGACTGTGGGAAAAAGACCTGTACTGCTGGCAAAACCGGGCTGAAAAGTAATGTGGGGGTTTTCAGGGTTTTTTTTTTCTCTTTTTTTCGATGGGTTCATGGAAAAACAACTCATATTTCTTCATTGCTTTGAATTTTCCCTGGAGGCTTCCAAGGGGCTGAAGTCTTGTATTTCTATACACTTGTTTGCAGAGACGGCAAAATGCGGTAGATTCACACAAAAGCCTTGGATTTGGCAGTATTGGAAAAAGGGGATCTGCGTAATGCCCCGAAGCGTCGTTCTTACAGCCCACGAAAGCCAGACATCCCAAGGGGAGCCTAAAGCCAAAATTAGCTGAACTCGCAGCCACATGAGTGGGGTGAAGGGGCTGTCCTGCAGCCGGTGTCAGAGGAGTCGTGCTTCCCGGTCCTTGCTGTGACACAATTGTTTTATGTCACACTCAGGTCTGCTGGCAGCAGTGCCAGGGCTTTCTGCTCCCTGCAGCTCCAGGGCATCCACGAGGGAATTGCTCCCACAGCCAGGGTTGACCATCCTGGCCAAGAGCGAGGTGAGATGCTGATACCCGGGCTCGTTCCGGATGCTGCGCTGCCGGCTCTGCGTGGGTTTTCCTCCGTCCGTCCGGCAGCCTCAGCTCCTCTTAAGGTTGCGTGTTTGAGATATGTGTAATATTAGTCCGCGTAAATCACATCAAGCCCATGGCTTCCAGCACTGCTGGCTTGGATTCTTGCAGACTAGCTCGCTGTCACTCAGCCGCGGGCCGTCTAGGTTAGCTTAATGAGGAAGCCAGACTAAGATGAAATAATTAATGCAGCTGTAGAGTGGAGATGTAGGAGTCTGTGGGGGATAAGGGAGCTGGCCCAAACCTTCCTCCCCAACCGGAGCGCTCCAGGCCTTCATGAAGGTTCGGAAATACTCCTTGTCCACTGGGTGCCGAAGGTGGGTCTGTGGTCATTCCAGACCGGGATGCTCCTGGGACCTCTCCAAATCAGCTGCGTAGGCATGGGGGTCTGGACTGGGTTCAGGGCAGCAGCTGTGAGCTGGGAGCATCGTGGGGGGCCGTGGATGTTTTAGGAGGGTAAGACCCTCGTGTGGGGTGAGAGGAGAGCGGCGCCAGGCTCTGGAGGATGCTCTGTTGTTGGGATGTTCTTCTTGGCCCCGAGAGCGGGGAGATGGGCCAGACCCCTTCTCAATGGGGGATAGACCTGCTCCACTGGTGCAAATGGGCAGCATCGAGGGTAGGCACCCACTCCCGCTGCGGGCTCTGCCACTCATCGTGAGCCCAAATTAAATCACGTTTATTTAGTAAAGCCATTCCAGGATAAAGCTTTTGATTTATAGGCGCCCCAATAGTGCTCCAAGGAGGACTCGTACAACTTTAACTGCATTTTCTCAGCATCACACCAGCCCAATAAAAGAGAGTTCATATGCGCTGCACAAATTCTCACTTCCAATATAAAAAAGGTTTTATGAGACTGGAAGTCTCTCTGGCTCTGCGGGGCCGGGAGTATTGGCGGATACTCCGCATGACAGACCCTCGATTCCTCTTCGAGTTGTCAGACTTCAGTAGCATTTACAGCTATTTAGCTATCAAATTTTATGTGCGGCTCTGAGAGAAATGTGTCTTTTAAATACTGCTCTGTCTCATAAACAGCAGTCTGTTAAACCATGTCAATGGTACAAGCGGTTCGTGAAGCCCTCCGATGCAATCGCCTACAGCTCCGCTCGTTACCTGAGCGGTGAAGTGCTGAACAACGCACCAAGTTAATTTTCCGAGCCGGTCGTCTTGACTGGGGATCAGCTTGCTGGGCAAAAGCTGGTAATAGCTGCTCTCCAGCAGCCCAGATTTGGGTCCTGTTTTACCCTGGTGTAAATCCCGTTCCTGCTAGCCTGTGTAGAGCGCCGCTCACTCTGTGCTCGCTCGGCACGTGCTGGGGCAAAGAACTACAAAGAGTTTGTCGTTTACAATGTGGCTGCATCCGGAGGCCACTGATGAGATCTCATCCCTAATTTTGCACCCCAGGGCTTTGAAGTTCAGGATCCTCTCCTCTCCATGGCAAGACCGTTTGGTCTTCCCTTTGGTCCTCCCTCTTGGAGGAGGGGCTGGAGGCAGAAGGTTCCTGGGGTGCCAGCCTTGCCCTTGCCCATAACAAAATGCTTTTGTTGCTCCTTCAAACCTCCCCCCTAGGGTATCCCCATCCCGTTGCTTTCTATGCTTTTCCCAGCAGCGGTGCAGGGGAACAGCACGTGCCATTTTGCAGCTCCATGCTATTTATTTAGTGACCCAGGCTGAGCCCTTTCGTGCTGGATGAGGAACAGAAGCTGCTCACCCACTTTGCCGATGGTGCAATTGCGCCAGCTCCGATGCTTGGGATATAATTTACAGACTCTGAGCAAGGTTTCGGGGCTGAGCCAGGCTTGAGCTTTCAGCTTCTTTAATTTTATTGTTTGCTTCTTTTAAAATTCTTATTATTTTAGCTCAAAACAGTAACTTTATGTGTGTTTTTGAGCCTGCGCCGCTTGTAAAGTGCAGGTGGTGCAGGGGGTGCGGAGAGCCCGGGATGCGGGTGCCTTTGCCCAGTGGTGTGGGCTAACGAGTGCTTGGATGTGTAATTGCTGCCGTGTGGTGCAGACCGGGAGGTTTGCTCTCCCATGGCTGCCGTTTCTGTGTGCAATGAGACAGGGGCCGGGGAGGAAAAAAATATACGTGCGTGTGCAGCATGGTTATTTTCAAATATGAAATTGCACCTGCAAAAATAGAAGCCAGGAAGGGACTGGCGAGCAGCTCGGAGCTGGGAGGCGCGATGCGTGCGGAGCAGGGATGGGGACAGCATCTCCGAGTTTCTTTCCCATGCTCGCACCGCCTGATAGTTTTAGCGGACGTTACTTTTCCTCCCCCTTGCATTTCCATTAATCATCTGCTTGTCAGCGCTCTTTCTCCCCCCCAGCTCCCCTCCCCGCCAAGTCTCAGGGAGCAGCACGCATGCACGCACGCACGCACGCACCCATGCACGCAGCCTGCGTGCTGACGAGCTTGGCCGCTCGTTAATCACTCACCGGTGTCGTGCGAGTCAGTCCCCACAGAGGAGGTTTTGAAGGGGGGAAGATGGCCATCTCCTCAGTCTTCACTTCCTCGATGGGGTTGGGCTGAGTGCAGGATCTGGCCCTCATGTGTTGCAACCCATGGTCTCCGTCCCGCTCCAAGCGAAGAGCTGGTCAGGTTTGTTCAAACAGGTTTTACTTTCCGATATATTTGAAAGGAGCTCTGGGATGAGCCATTCCCCTCCCAGGATTTGTGGGCGACTTTTTTACATTTAATTTTTCCTGGCAATGGCGTGCTCGTACATCCATCCAGGTGAGAAGTGACCTTAGGAGGTCTCTAGCCCAGCCTCCTGCCCCAAACAGGGTGAATACTGAGTTTTACTAAAAACTAAACCAGTTTAGTTTTCCTATCTGGGTTTTGAAAACCTCCAGGGCTGGAAATCCGAAAATGTGACTGGGTCCCTTTTCCAGCAGGTGACCATCCCCATGGGAAACATCTTTCTTATGGCAAGCCTGAATCTCTCTTGTTGCAGCTCCTGCCTGTTGTCTCTCATCTTCCCACCACGGAGGAAAGGGTCTGTCTCCATCATCTCTGTAATCTCCCTCTAGGCGCTGGCAGGTTGCTGTTAATTCCCCCCGAAACCATCTCTTCTCTGGGCTGACAAACCCTGTTTTCTCAACTTGTCCTCATCCCCATGTTCTTCAGCCTCATCATCACCCTCATGTCCCTTCACTGGACTTGCTGGAGGTCAGCAATGCCCATCTTGCACCGTAGCCCCCAAACTGGGCACAATGCTCCAAGTGTGGTTTAAGGACATTTTTTTCATTGAATTTTTTTTTGACATAGTGGATTTTGCAGACCCTACTTGGCATCAGATTTCCCCTCTGGTTCGGAAATATTGCCAAGAAATAACAAAATTTAATGAAGTGTGCGTGTGTGTGTGCGCACGCGTGTTTGTGTGCACAGTTATTTAGGAATGAATTTTGTTTTGAAGAGTCAATAGACTTTTTATTAATACTTTTCACGGGTGTGTTTAAGAACTTTGGTTTGACCCCTGCGCAAACGTGCTGCTCTGCTCGGAGGCTCCTCTGCATCCCTGGTGGGAGCCGTGCCCTCTCCGCAGGCTGCGTCAGCCACAGAGACAGTGAACTCAGATGGTTGCTTTTCCTACCCCCTCTCCTTGGCCAGGGCTCCTCTTAATCAGTGCTCAGAGTTTTCATCTGCCAGGAGGAAGCTTTTGTGGGGCTGGGCAGGATCTGCTCTGGTCGCGCTGGGAGCCGCTGGAGCTGCAGAGAACAGCTTGACGGGGCGATGGGGATGAGGGGTGCAGCCAGAGCTGGGGTCAGGGAGCAGAAACCTTTAGGAAAGGTTAAAGAAAGTCAGGCGGGCTGCAGGGCAGGAGGCAGAGCACCTTGGAGATGGGGGCTCACAAGGAGGAAAGGAACGTTTACTGGAGGTGAGCATCCCTGGGAGAGGGTGAGAAGATGCTTGGCGTGAGTTTGGTTCCTTCCAAAACAGCTCTTTGGCTTGTTGCAGAAAAACCCTCAGCCCAAATGCTGCTAATCCATCTAAAAGCTGAGGGTGAAGGGGAGGGAGCCGGTGGCACTGGTGGGAGATGGGGGACCGAGGCAGCTGTGGCAGTTATTCCCTTGCTGGGGCAGGCTCAGTTCTGCGGCTGCAGTGGAGTATTTCCACCCTCCACGGGTTTTGCAGAAGGGTATCAGCTAAAGGAATGCCCATCAGCAGGTCCAGGATGAGCCACCTCCACATCCCCAGAGTGGAGAGCTGGGGTTTGACCTGAAACCTCCTGCTGTGCCAGGGAGGTGGGAGCTGGGCTCCCCCTCTCCATTCAGGCAGCACCGCAGTGGGCTCAGGCAACCTGAAAGGAGCAAAACTGGGGGCAGAAATGTGTTTCCCCACGTTTGCTGCTCATCCGTGGCTTTACCCTGGGGTGAGCACAGCGAGCTGATGAGTACAAGTAGACTTGACTCTGGCTCAGCTTTTTCTTTGTTCTGCCGTTGAGGAATATTTGGGGATTGAAAGGGAAATACAGCCCTTTCCTCTTCCAAAAGAAAAAAAAAAAAAAAAAAAAAAGAAAGAGGGGAAGGGAAGGAGCCTCTCTCGCATGCTGCACCGGCGAACCCTCATCATCCTGTAGCAGGAGGCCAGCGCACATGAATATTCCTGTGCAATATGCGCAAGTGATGAGCCCCATATGCAGGCCTTGGGAGAAATTAAATATTTTCTACGGCGTTTTCCAAAGAGCCTTTCTATCAAAGTGCTCGGTCAGGAGCCAAAAACGCCCCAGCTCTCGCAGACCCAGCTGGTTGACACTTTTTTTATTTTATTTTTAAACGCTGATGAATATTTTCTAATTAAAAAACAAGCCCTCCCCTACACTGAGTCTTGCCCCAGTGGATGGAGTTGAGCCAGAGTTTGGGAGGGGGCTGAAGGCCGCTGGGGACTCCACGGCTGCTCTCGGCTGCTGTTTTTTTTTCCCTCCTTCGATGCTGGAGCTTGCAGGAAGGGTCCAGAGATGAGGCGCACACGTGGTCCGCATCTGCTGGGCCATGCATGGTGGAAGGCAGCTATCCAGGCAGGGGGTGGCAGCCTGGTCCCTTCTGCCTGGCCCTGGAGACAGGGGAGGGATGAGCGCAGGCTCCGGGCAGATGCTTTGAGAAGCATCAGCCTCCCAGGATGGAGGTGGTGCACCACTGGGGTGCAGGTGGGCAAGGAGCAACCAATTCTGGCATTGCGAGGGCTGCCCTTCATATACCGTCTGTTTTGCCTGCAAAGGTGAGAAGAAAAAAAGACTTGGTGTGGTTTTGGGGGTGGAAGAGACATGATTATCACTGGAGGGAGAGGAGACGGAGGCGGGGCAGATACACAGGATGAGACCTGACGCTGGCTCTCGTCTTTAGCTCAGGGACAAAACCCCTTGCTGGTTTTAAGGCATATGAACGTGGGGCAGAGTTGGAGGGGAGCTGACCTGTTGGGGGTAAGGGAGTAGGAGATAGGTGCTGGTTCTGTCAACTGGAAGGAATGGAGAGCCCGGAGAGCCCAGCAAGAGGCTGGCCGGCAGGGCAGGGTGATGGGCAGCAGGGTGATGTGCACCAGTGGTGATGGAGAGCATGGAACCAGGCAGGAGGACTCCTGGGGTCTGGCAGCATGGCCACCTCTGGAGCCACAGCCCCTAGAATTGCCCCAGGGTGAATTTAGGCCTGGATCTGTGCTCCTTGGATGCAAGTCTTCATGGCAAGTCACGGAGGCCACTTGCGTTCATGTTTAGTGCTTGGATTTGATGGAAAAAGTGCCTTGGAGGAGCAATGCTGTCAGCTCGTCTCCAGCCTCCTCTGTGGAGGTTGCAGGGCTTCAGAGTGGGGCAAAGCTCACAGCGCAAAGTTCAAGCGGTAGAGAAAAAAGCTTCTAGGATCTTGCAAAGTGGGAATTCTCCCAGCTGAGTTGTTTTTCTCCTAAATAGCCAGATTGGCTGCAGACCATTTTCTGCTTGCTGCATCCAGCATTGGTAGGTGGGGAGGGGATGGTATGCCCACCTTGAGTGCTGTACCCCACAAACCATGAGAAAGAGAGAAAGGAAGAAAGGAAGAAAGGAAGAAAGGAAGAGAGAAGGAGAGAAAGAGAGAAAGAAAGAGCGAAAGAGAGAGAGAGAGAAAGAAAGAAAGAGAGAGAAAGAGAGAGAAAGAAAGAAAGAGAGAGAAAGAAAGGGAGAGAGAAAGAGAGAGAGAGAAAGAGAGAGAAAGAAAGAGAGAGAGAAAGAAAGAGAAAGAAAGAGAGAGAGAAAGAGAGAGAGAGAGAAAGAGAGAGAGAAAGAGAGAGAGAGAAAGAAAGAAAGAAAGAAAGAAAGAAAGAAAGAAAGAAAGAAAGAAAGAAAGAAAGAAAGAAAGAAAGAAAGAAAGAAAGAAAGAAAGAAAGAAAGAAAGAAAGAAAGAAAGAAAGAAAGAAAGAAAGAAAGAAAGAAAAAGAAAGAAAGAGAATCTGTACAGTCTGACATCATATGGGGACCTAATCTGTTCCCAGGCGTGGTACCAATGTATGCATCTTCCCTGCCTTGCAGGGCTGGAAACAAATTGGATTTTAACCCAATTTCTCCTATATGGAGTATTCATTTAATTCTGTTGGCTTTGCATAGCAAAATCTTCCTCCGAGCATACATCTTCTTGGCTTTTTTTTTTTTTTTTTTTTTTTTGGAAAGAGGCTGAGACCCAAATACGGACTCAACGCCGCAGCTCACCTGCCAGTGGCAGCACGCAGCGGTGCTGGGCTTGCCAGAGCTCATCGCCGCTAGCCAAGAGCCGTGCTCGGAGGGCATCCTCCTTTGCAAAGGGGTGTTTTGCTGCCCCGACGGCCGCTGATCCCGCCGCGGTACCTCGGCACGTGTTCCGGTGTACAGCCCCTCCATCCCCCCGCAGGAGCTGCTCCCCTCCTGTCAGGCAGCTAATACCCCCTAACAAACATGCTAATTTAAGAGCTCTTAAAGCCAGGGGGCAGCGGGAGGTCACAGTCCGCACAAACAGATGGTGTTTTGTCCTTGATAATTAAATTTTCCTGTAGTTTTGGGCGAGAGACTTTCTTGCCTTTTATTTCAGCACAGCTGCCTCGGGCCAACTCCGTTCCTCCCTCCTCATCCTCTGCCGGCTCTCAGCCTGCGGGGCTGGGGCAGGACCCCGGGGAAGGTGAGGGTCCCCAGGGGGCTTCAGAGGTGCCTTCGGAGGCCCATTGAGCTCGCCCCACGTGCTCCGACAGCTCTGGGCTGGCTACCGTGGTGAGAGTGTCCCCAAAGAGGCAGCAGTTGGAGACCAGGTGAGCAGCACCAGTCTGGGGGCTTTGTGGGTGCCCCCAGCCCATTTCAGTGATGCTGGTGGGGGACAGACCCAGCGCTTTGGCCTCTCGCGGCTGCTTTTCCCCCAGTCCCGTCCAGGCGATGCCGGGCTGTGGGGGGATGGAAGCGGGGGTGGGGCTGGGGTCAGTGAGGTCCTGCTGCAAACTGAGGTGGTGGTGATGGCAAGACTTGAGGTGTGAGTGGGGCCATGTGGGGGCTTGGAGAGAAAAGGGGTTGATTCCTCCTCCCGGCTTTCCCAAGAGGGTGTTTGTAAGCGGGGGGTGGGTGGGGGGGGCAGGGCAGGCACATTGCCCCAGTCCCACCTCCAGCTCTGTCTACCGAAGGGGCTGCTGGCAGCAGAAAGCCCCCTCCAGCACCACTGGCCCTGGCTCAGGCTGTTCCTGATGACGGGCAGGATCAGTCCCTCCCTGCTCTGCCACTCTCTTCACTTGGCCTTGGGGCATCACATCGCAGTCCTGTGCCTCAGTTTCCCCCAGCTCACCATCTTGGAGCCAGCTTGGTTGCCCGCTCCAAAAACCGGGTGCCACTGTGGCATTTGGGGACAGTCTCCATCAGGCTCCATGGGGTGCATTGGAGCCTACGAGATGGCGTGGGATGAGCTTGGTGGAGAAACTGGATGGAACTGGAAGAAGCAACGAGTACCACCTGGCTGCAGGGTGGGCAGCGTTTCTCTCCAGCCCGTGCTTTTCCCTGCCCTGGTTTTGGGCAGCATCCTTGCAGTGGGGAGGGAGGCAAGGGACAGCCCATATGCAGGTGCAGGACAAATGACCCCACCACCACATCTGTCCTGGCTGCCTGGAGTGGCCTGGTTGTCCCCACAGCAGCTTGTGCGCTGGTGACCCCAGGCTAGTTGGTGGTGTGAAGGTGTTGCAGGGACCACTGTCCGGCATGCTGCCCCATTGCATTGCTTGCAAATTGGTGTCCCAAGTGTTCTGCGGATGTCTGGGGCTGGAGACATGCATGGTGGTCATCGTGGCAATGTCCACTCCGGACATTTGCTGACTGCAAAATCCCGCCTGGGGGAAACCCGGGGCCACCAAGGCAGAGTGGGTTGAGGTGTGGAGTGGCTGGGGGGCTAACAAAGGGTGCCACCAGGCAGGACTGGGGGTGGCTGCAGTGCAGCTGTATGCATTTCGTGAGCAGACATGTGCACAGCAGCTTGGTGAGCAAGAAAGCCGGTAGCGGAGTGCTTTTTTGACCCACTTGCCCACCCTCATGGCACTCCTCCTCCAGGGCACCCCATCTGGTGAGGACCCAGGGGAACCCTTGCACCTCATGGGGCAGCAGGTGAGTGGGGAGGGCTGGGGTAGGCTCATAGCCTGGCCAGAGCTGCGGTCGTTGGACCGTCCTGATGCTCTCCCCATGCTGTCCCCTATTGTGCTGGGAAGGAGAACCATATCCCAAGGGATGGAGAAAGTTCCTGGGGTGGGTGGATGGGTTGTAGAGCAGAGAACCCAGCATCTCCCATCCTGGACAGGGGAGGAGAACAAGTAGAGACCAGTGAGGAGCACATGGTCCACAGCATCCTGAGCCCCTGCCTGTCTCCAGCAGCACCCATTGTCCTCCCTGGGCCCTGGGGGCTGCCTGTCCCCTGCCCCCATCCTCCTGCCAGCTCGTACTGCAGGCATGGGGAAGAGATGAAGCAAAGCAAAACAAATCATCCTGAGGCATCTCTGGGGAGGCGGCGTCAGAGTGGCTTCCTCCGTGCTAAGTGCTTCAAGAAAAAAAGCCCAAACAAATAAAAAAGACAAAATTAAAATGCCCAGCAAGTTCTGTACAACTGGATGATCCCTCCCTTATGCTCCCAGCTGCTAAACCAGCATCTTATTCCCTTCCTGGACAAGATGGGCTGCCAAGGTCTCTTCCTGCGCTCCTCACTCCAGTCCTGCTCATGTCCCTGAGACCCTGCAACGACTGCTTTGTCCCTGTGTCCCCAGGTGCCTTTAAGGTTGTTGTTAAAGCTCCTGTGGCCAGACCTCCCCCAGAATCCCCACTAGCAGCAACCAGGCTCTTGAGGCTTGGGAAGGCTTGGAAACACCTTGCTGCCCTGTGCCATGTCCACTGTGCCAGGGGCATCCAAATGATGGGGGAATTCTGGACAACAAGCTCTGTCTGTCTTCCCTTTCCTCTTTGTTTTGCTCAGGATGGCATGTGACTATGACACGGTCTGGAATTTAACGCTTAGAACACTTTTCTCTGCCCTGGAGGTTTGCATCTTAAAGGGAATGTGGGGAGTTCATAAAGCGGCCTGGCCACAGACTCTCCTCAAGGCAAAAAGCAGGGTTGTGAGCAAAATCCTGAAGGGTTTGTAGGGCAATGCAGCCCCACGGTCAAAAGTTAGAAAAGTTGCAAGCATTTGCCTGGAAATCACAAACTGAACCTGGCATGAGGCAGCAGGACCTTCCTAAAATGTTTGGGGGTATTTTCTTGGTGTATGGGAGTTTGGATTTGCTTGTGTGTTTCGTCTGGGGTTTTTTTCCCCATCATTAATATTATGTTTTCATGAGTGAAGACTGGGAATTGAAGTGTGAAAATTCAGTGTGACACCAAGAGCTCCTTCCCACTGTAATCACAGCCTGGAGAGGTGGAGTGAGGAGGACCTACCCCAAAATGTGCCCATCTTGGGTGATTTCTCCGTCTTCCAGGGAGGAGCACTGGGAAACACCTGGATCATGAGCATCTCCCATCTCCCATCTCCCTCCCTTCTCTGCCTGATCTCCTCTGTCTCTCCCTGGGATGGTGCCACCAGCTCCATGACATTGTGGAAAGCATCTATGGAAAAACTCATCCCAAATCCCCGCTTGAATGGAGGCTCCAGAAAAAATCGTCGTCTTTGACATGTCATTAATAGAAGCAAACAAGCAATTGATTCCTGCAGTCTCTCTCTGCAGAAAGCCAGGAAAGGCTCAGTGCGGACAAAAGTTGAGTAAAAAGAGGGGGGAAATGACATTTCCCTTCATTGGTCCAAGCTTTCCTCCATCTCGGAGGCTCTCCAGATGTGGATTTGGGGTGTGGATGAGCAGGGTTTGGGTATGGCGGCTCGGTTGACCTTCCTTCCCGAGTGGCGCTGATGTCTCTGAGGAATAGGCCTGGGGCAATGTTTGTCCGCAACCTCCGCCTTGGGGATTCAGGCCCCCTCCTGCCCTGCAGTCCTTTCTGCCGGCACCAATTTCAGAGACGTGTGATGCTTATTAGTATGCTGTGCTTTGCCTTGGCTTTTATCACCGCTGGAGCAGATGGCTGGGCTTGGACTGCTGCCCTCCGCTTGCAGAAAGGCTGGATAACGTGATGGTAGTTGCGAGGACAGGTAGGGGCTGTGGGAAACGTCCCCCTTCAAGGCTCCATGGAGGAAGAGGGGATGGGTAGTGGCAGGTACCTGCCAGCCCGGCAGCATTGCCCTGCGATGGCCATGGCACCAAGCGCTGTTGGTAGGCAGGGTCAGTGGAGAGGTTCTCAGTGGTGTACCTGCACGATGCTCTCCTGACATTGCTCATGGAGGTAGGATGCTCTCTACCTCCATGCCGCAAGGATGATTCCCCTGCCTGTCCTCGGGGCACGGAGCAGGCAGACTGTAGCACCACCGTACATGTCCCTTGTACTGGGATCAGGATGCGGGTTGCAGTGTCCTGATGCATTTGGGCTCGCTTGGTCAATTTGGAGGAGCTGCAAGGTGTGGTTTGAGAGAAAAGGAACCCACCTTGCTCCTGGAGCAGAGATCCCCCAGCCCTTGCAGCTGCAGGGTGAGGACCTTGCTCCTGGGGAGTCTTGGGGCCCACTGGCCTTTCCACAGCCTCCTGCCCCAGCGGGAGCATGTCGCCATGATCTACATAAGCAAGAAATTACCTGTCCTGGGAGAGAGCAGGCTCCCAAACAGCCTGAGACGTTTCATGGGTTGCTTGTTCCTCCTCAGACCATCCCAGCTGCCCCTGGAGCCCATGGGCTGTGCAGTACCCCCTGGAAAGCAGCTCTAGTTATAACTGGGCTGATGCTTCCTCCAGGAGAACCTCTTTCTTCATCCCCATGGGTACAGGGAGCAGCTTTGGTCAATGCCTTTCTCACCGAGACATCCTACCAGCGGCATCCAGGGATGATGGAGCAGCTCCACGCTTCAGCATGCATGTGTTGGAGCCAAGAGCCCTGCAAGCCTACAGCTGCCTTCAGGGACACTTCTTCAACCAAAGCAGCTGGGAGATTTTTTGAGAGCCATCCCTCCACCTTCCTTCCATCTCTCCTTGACCATGAGGGCAGGAGAGTCTGCTCAGCTGCCCAGGGGTCCTGCAGCACTCCCTGGGCCAGCAGAGGCACGGTGATGGAGGGGATCTGCCACGGGAGCCTCCTTCCCCCAGGGCATCCACGCTTACTTGGCATCTCCGCTTTGTTAATGGAAAGGGAGGAGGGAGGAAAGTTGCAGTCTGCAAGAGCCGTGAGCGAATTAATTTCAGCTGGCCTCAGTCATCCCTGTGGCGATTGTAGTCCAGGGGGGCAGTGCTAATCGCCCTGTTGACAGTGGGGGTTTAAATTAGATTTAAGAAGGTTTTTCAAGCAACAGGGGCTCTGGCCCTGCAGGTAGGGCTTTCTGATAGCACATATTAAGGAGATGATAAAACCCCTCTTTTCTCTCCTCCTCTCCTCCTCTTAAGCAGCAAAGTGGAGTTTAGTGTGAGCGGCGCATTGTGAGACCAGGAGGTTTTAGGGCTGTTGGCAAGTGCACAGTATTAAGCAACAACTATTTTTTCCTTTCCTTGCTGCCAGGGGAGGTCTGAAGGAAGGAGATGGTACTTAGTGCTCTTGGGCGCCCAAGTGTTGCTCCCAGGGCTGCTGCCCCCTGCCTACAGGGGTGCAATCCCTCTGGGACTGGGACTGGGGGCTGTCCTGCCCACTGCGGTGCTTCACTGCTTGTCCCAGCAGCAGGCGCTGCCCTCCAGGAGGGATGGCACCCCAGAGTCCCGGGGCTGGGGAAAGCTGTGGCAGGATCTCTGCTAGCAAAGGGCTGGGCTGAGCAACACAGGGTGGCTTTGGTAAGGGTCCTTCATAGAATCACAGAATGGTTCGGGTTGGAAGGGACATTAAAGCTCATCTAGTTCCAACCCCCCTGCCATGGGCAGGGACATCTCACACTAGGCCAGGCTGCTCAAAGCCCCATCCAGCCTGGCCTTGAACACCTCCAGGGATGGGGCATCCACAGCTTCCCTGGGCAACCTGTTCCAGCGCCTCACCAGCCCCACAGTAAAGAATTTCTTCCTGATATCTAATGTAAATCCACCCTCTTTCAGTTTGAAACCATTACCCCTCATCTTATCATTACAATCCCTGATAAAGAGTCTCTCCCCATCTTTCCTGTAAGCACCCTTTAGGTACTGGAAGGCTGCTCTAAGGTCTCCCTGGAGCCTTCTCTTCTCGAGGCTGAACAGGCTTTCTGTGAGGCTGGAGCCCAGGAGGTGTCTGCTGCGACTGTCTCTGGTGCAGGTGGGCTGTAATGGCTTCAGTCGATGTCTGCTCTACAGGCGTAGCATCACACCTTGGGGACAAACAGCTCCTGAGCTCCCCTGCAGCAGAGGTGTGCTGCAGTGTCTGCGGTACAGGCATGTGGAACCATCTACAGCCAGTGTCTGCAGTGCGGGTGTACTGTAAGGTCAGCAGTCAGTATCTGCAGTACACATGTATCGTAGCATCTACAGTCAGTGTCTGCCGTACAGGCGTACCATGGCGTCTACAGCTGGTGTCTGCAGTGGAGGTTGTACCATAATGTGTCTCCTGTGGGTGCCTGCAGTGCAGGCACTGCAGAGCTCCTTTGGAAGGCTTTGGGCAAGGCTATAGGGGGATCGTGTCGGGGCAATCCCAAGCACCGATACAGGCTGGGCAGTGACCGGCTTGAGAGCAGCCCTGAAGAAAAGGACTTGGGGGTGCTGGTAGACGAGAGGCTCAACATGAGCTGTCAGTGTGCACCTGCAGCCCAGAAAGCCAATTGTATCCTGGGCTGCATCAGGAGAAGTGTGGCCAACAGGTCGAGGGAGGTGATTCTCCCCCTCTACACTCTCATGAGACCCCACCTGGAGTACTGCGTCCAGTTCTGGAGCCCCTACTACAAGAGAGATATGGACGTGCTGGAATGTGTCCAGAGAAGGGCCATGAGGATGATCAGAGGGCTGGAGCACCTCTCCTGTAAAGACAAACTGAGAGAGTTGGGGTTGTTCAGTCTGGAGAAAAGAGGGCTCCGAGGAGACCTTATAGTGGCCTACCAGTATCTTAAGGGGGCCTACAAGAAAGCTGGTGAGGGACTTTTTAGGATGTCAGGTAATGGCAGGACTAGAGGGAATGGATTAAAACTAGAGATGGGATGATTCAGACTGGACGTTAGGAAGAAGTTCTTCACCATGAGGGTGGCGAGACACTGGAACAGGTTGCCCAGAGAGGTGGTGGAAGCCCCATCCCTGGAAGTTTTTAAGGCCGGGCTGGATGGGGCTCTGAGCAACCTGATCTAGTGGGAGGTGTCACTGCCCATCACAGGGGGATTGGAACTAGATGATCTTTAAGGCCCTTTCCAACCCTAACAATTCTATGATTCTATGATTCTATGATTGTGGGGAGGAATCAGCTTAACGGAGCTTTTTTCTCCCCTGGATCACCAGTTCAGAGCCAGGCCCCGTAACAGCACCCAATAGGGAATTGCCTGACAGAAGACTTCATCGCAGAAATGCTAGGTTTTGAAACTACCACTTTTTTTGTTATGGAGATACCTGCTTCCAGGTCAGGGTCTTATTTATTGTGGCTGGGAGGGGGCTGTGATGGGAGGAAGCTGGGCTGCAGCCTGTGTCCCTCACCAGCCAGGGACAGCCCTGTCCTGGAGCTGCTGGGCACCTGGGGCAGGTCATGGTGGCACACACGGAATTGCAGGAACATCAGAAGGACGCAGGTTTGTCCCAGTGTGCAACAGAGACTGTCCTGACTCTGGAAGGTGCTCTCAGGGTGGCCAAGCAGTTTCCAGCTGGCTGTTGCCAGTTGATACCCCATTACCAGTGAGCATCCCTATGGCTTTGGGTATCCTTTTAGGGAGGGCTGGAAAGGATCCATTCCTTTGGATCCATTCCATCAGCAGATTGTGGCACCCTACCTTTTGCGTGGATACACGATCCTCTTTGCTCTTACTACCTACCTCGGGACTGTCCTTACCCCATCATGCCATGGTAGTTAATGTCAGATTGCTGTGCTCCTTCAGTCCTGCTTGCAGGGACAGCCTATGGGCTTCTCTTCACGAAGGTCTCGCCACATCCTGCTTAAATGAAGCTTGATCCAGCTCAGGGAAAGCAGGACGGGGAATGCATTTGGTTTAGACCAAGAGCTGCTAGGAAGGACCTTGTTCCTACATTGAGTTGTCTTCTGAGTCAGTGACAGTGACTGATGTCCTGATTGCCCGTGGTGCAGAGGACAAGGCAGGGAAGGATGGACCGGTCACTCTCCCAAAACAAGAAACTGGGGACATCAAGGAAGGCTGATGGAGGTGGCTTCGGCTCCAGAGCTGCCAGGCCACCACGTCTCGTGAGCGCCCTTGCCTCCCCCTGCTCCTGCCCAGGCTCCTCTTTCCTCTCCGCCGCCAAGAAATGATTCACTACAGGGGCAAAAGCAAATATTCTCCAACCTCTTTTTCCGCGGAAGATTGAGTTTCCCACTGCTGGGTTTGCAGTGTAATAAATGCGGTTCCCCACCGTCACCTTTCGACTGGTCCCTGCTGGAGCGAGGACACAGCCCGGGGAGCCACACGCCCGGTGAGCTGCTGCTCGCTGGCCCGTGAGCTCGCATGCCAGGGCACTGGCTTTTGCTAGACAAACTGTTAAATGAGCAAATACAGCAAATGGAAATTTGCATTAGAAGCATCTGCAGAAATTGCGGTGGTTTTGTTATGTGCTTGGAAAAAAAAATAATCAACATGGCTTTGGGCAAAACAGGCAAACAAAGCAAATACTGCATGGGAAATTGAGATTCAAGTGAGAAAAAGTTGGTTTTCTGGCTAGATTTTTCGCACTAAAATAGCTCCGGCTCCTGCCTGGCGTCAGGGCTCATCTCCGAGAAGAAATGAGGTTTTGCAGGGCGAAAGCAGCCGAGCGGTGAGGTCTCTGTGCCAGCATGCGGAGCCTCTGCCTGTGTCCTGGCCGTGCCACAGAGTCCCCAGGGACCTTGGCCGGGTCTCTCCTACCTCTCTCTTTTTCCACCTGTAGCCAAGCAACATCACCCTCGAGGCTGTCGGTGCTTCGGGACAGGAACCGTCCCTTGCCACCTAACTGTGGTGCCTGTCTCCATGCTGGTCCGGCCTTGGGTGAGGCTGGCAGGCATGCGGGCAGGAGCAGCAGCAATTATTTTGACAACCGATAAGAGGAGGAGCAGCAGGGGAGGGTGGGTGGCTTTGATCCCTGGCAGGACTGAGTTGTAGACCGCGATGGTTGGCGATGATATTTGCACCGGCGTGAGCCAAACCAAAGGCTATGGTGAGCAGATCCCACTCTTTAAGAGCAGGCTGATTGCCGGGGGGGCCATAGGGGCTCCTGTCCTGCTTCCCACCATTGCCACTGTCCCCAGAGATGGGATGGCTGCACTACCTGGGGGTACCTGGACTGCAGTGCAATGGGGGCTCCAGCCCTGGTGCAATTCCTTGCTTGCTTCAATTCCTGGTGCCACCCACCAACTTCCGGGGCTGTGGTGAGGGAATATTGAGTGGGAAGTGAATTTAGGAGGGACAGGGAGGGTTGGCTGCTGGTTTGCAGGCAGCTCCCAATCTCTTCAGTGCCCCTTGTGCCAGCGCTGCCCCAGGATGTGGCATTGCCACCTGCCGTGGGTCCCAGCCATCACCCTCTCCCCAAGC
This sequence comes from Chroicocephalus ridibundus, assembly GCF_963924245.1. Taxonomy (NCBI): domain Eukaryota; kingdom Metazoa; phylum Chordata; class Aves; order Charadriiformes; family Laridae; genus Chroicocephalus; species Chroicocephalus ridibundus. The sequence goes on along the minus strand of NC_086316.1, from coordinate 76,146,125 downwards.
TGCCTCTTGCGATGGCAGCTCATGCACAGGCGGGGTGGCAGCAGGGGAGCCACACTGCGAGCATGGGGGGGACACACGGAGGAGGCAGAGCGGAGAGCAGGCATGGGGAAAAGGAGAGAAACAGCAGAGTGAACGATAACGATGTTGTAATTAGCACTTAGCGCTCCTTGCCCAGAGCTTTCCAAGGAAGGTCATCTTCATTATCTCTGTTTTACAGGCGGGGGAAACTGAGGCACAGGGGAGGCGGTGGGAGGGATTTCCTCAAGGTGACCCAGGAGGGCTGGGGCTGGGCTGGCACGTCTGTGCTCTGCCACCACAGCCGGCTCTGGCTGCCAGCCCTCGCTGCCCAAACCCAGCGCTGAAAATTCAGCAGTGAGGCTGGGGATCTCTTCTCTGCCTGTCTCCCAGCTCCCCATTTTCAGGGCCCCCCCCTCCCCTTCAGCATCCCTGCCCCTCAGAGGCACTTGAGACCAGGCTGCACCCCAAAATCTGCTCGTGACATCCCTCCCAGCCATGGTGGCTTTCCCCTCCAGCCCTGCAAAGTCTCGTGTCCTGCTGCGAACCCGAGGCCATCTGGGCTCCTGCAATGGCCGTGTTGGGTAATGGAATGTGTTTTGCTGGGCTTTTTTTCCTCTGGCCAGTACAGCTCCCCTTTATTTAGGTTTAAATGGATGCCATCTGGCTAACGAGCCCATACTCATGTTCTAGATTAAAAGGCAATCCTCCACGCGTTACCGATACGGCGCTGGAGATTAGAGAGGTTTAAACGGTTTTGAAGGTGTAATTTACTTTTCACGCATGGTGCTACTTACCTCCTGGCGGGTGGGCCAGCGTCCCCATTGCTGTCCCCAGCAGCTCCCTCAGGGCTCTGGTCTCCTCCACCAGCTGCAAGAGGAGCAGAGCTCAGGTGTCTCCAAGCCTGGAAGGGCTGCGCAGGGCATCCTTGCGGTTGCTCCTCCCACATGTCTGCTCCGGAGCATCAGCAGCAGCTGCCCGTGCTGGGATCTGCATTGTGCACATCCTAAGTACCGGCTGCTGCTCTGAAGTGCCTGGGGGTGCTCCCATCTCTTCAAAAAACCTCTGCAGCCCACTTGCAGGCGGTGTGTGCTCAGAGGGTGATGCCGCAGCTTCCAAGGAGAGCCCAGCAGCAGGGTCTGACTTTCTTAAGGGAAAGGTTGAAAATGAGACGAGGAAAATGCAGCATTTGTGCAAGACGTATCGTCGCTTCCGGGCACCTGGTTGTGCTGGCAGCTCCCCTGGAAAGTGCCACAGGCCGTTGAACTATGAAATGCACGCCAGCAAAACATCTCCATACCTGAGATGAAGTGTCTCTTCGTGGACATCTCCTTGCTCCCTTCGGCTGCCCATGAGGGGCCTGCTCTCGGCACGTGAGTGTGCAAGGTCTCCTGGGGGCAAACCCTGACTGCTCCTGCCTGTGTTTGCTTCCACAGATGGCTAACCCTGTCCCGTCAGCCTGCTGCGTGGTGCTCGCCGCGGTGGTGGTGGTGTACGCCCAGAGACACAGCCAGCAGGGTGAGTCTCCTCGCACCTCTCCCACCTTGGGAGTCCCGAAAAATGTGAATGCCGCTCCTCCAGCATCTCTCCTGGGGCAAGCTGGATGTCCTCTCCGGGCTTGCCTGTTGCTACGTTTCTGGATGTTTATAGCTTTTTTCCTCTGTGTGATGCATGTGTCCCCTCCTGCCCACCTCTGCAGGATTTGGGCATCCTGCGTCCCCACAACACCTGCTGGTCCCTTCACCCTGACCACACCCCTGTGTGTCCTAGGGTGTCCCTGCGGCCAGGGAACAGCTTCCCAGCCCTTTACCCTCCCTTTTCTGCATGCTGCTTCGTGCAATCCACCCGTGAGGGGATGAGCCACTGGGAGGAAGCAGCAGCCTGACAGCCCCAAGCCCTGAGACCCTACCCCATGACCTTGAGGGATGCCTCATCCTGCCCTCACCTCCTTGGGGTGACTTCGTCCCCATTGCTACCACCCGTTGTGCCCACCCCTAGCTTCTGCCTCTCCCGGTTAGCAGAGGATTTGGCGCTTGCCTTAGCAATGCCCTTAGAGAGATGAAATTTTAGAGCCACTAGTGATCACCTGTCCAGGCAGGAGCAGGAAGGTTATGGGACGGCTGGTTGGGTCCCACTGTAGGGTCATCTATGGCAGCCCTGTAATAATGGGACAAAATGGAGGACCTCCAAAACTCAATGAATCCCTAACAGTCAGCCTGGCTGTTGTTGCTTTCAGTGGATTACAGAGGAGAATTTTGCAGCTTAACTCCAGTAAGGACATCTGTGCATCTGTGCACTCTGTGGGACTGAGGGAGACAGCCAGAGCACCCTGCTGAGCTCCCTTAAATCCAGCTAGGTGGGTTTGCATTGCTGGAAGCTGACAGCCTTGCTTGCTTGGACATGAAGCAGCTGGGCTTTGGCAGCATGTTCCCGTCGCATGGGGACAGCCACTCTCTGGACAGAGAGGGAGCTTGCTGGGCGGTGTTGCAGGAGCGTTCCCAGAACCGTCCCAGGGCACTCCAGCTCGAAGCCATTTGGGTGCTGAGACCTGTGCTGTTTGCGGGGGTGTGATGCTTTCTGCAGAGAAGCAATGCTGCTTGGTCCTGCTGTGCTTGCAGGACCGCTACCTGGGAAGCCTTGACGGGCCCAGCGCCGTGGCTGGCAGAGCACCCTTTGGATGCACCGTGCTGCTTCCCTCTGTGCTATGGGGAGAGCAGCCCAGATCTGTCGCACAGGGAGATGCGCAAAACGCAGAAGCGCCAGGTACTTCAGGGTTACGCACACCTGAAATGTGTTGTCTGGACAGAGAGACAAACACTGCTCCCCAGCAGCGCCGGCCAGGGCCACACATTTCGCTGCTGGCAGCAGCATGATGGCATAGAGAGCACAGCCCCGGGTAAGGCCCCTGGCCAGGCAAGCTGCAATGACTGTCACCTTGTGCTCCGTGATCCGGCAGGATTCAGGGATTTGGCAGCATAGCCAAGCATCCCTGTGTCCCTCCTCCTTCCCTGGCTGCGTCCGGGAGGGGGATGTCTGGGGCACCAGCACAAAACTGGAGCTGCTGAGACCTGAGTGCTTCAATAGGCACCTGGAGGGGGTGCATGGGGTGATCTGCAGGGGCCAGAGAGGCTGCTCTGCGCTGGGGGATATAAAAGAGGAGAGAGGAGGGAAAATTTGGTATAAGACTGGGAGGAAAGCTAGTAGGGCAGTTCCAGGACTGCCCTCAATCTGTTCCCCAGAGGCACCCTGTGTCCCTCCTGGGCATTTCTCTGAAACACCAAGGTGATGCTCAGGGCACAGCTTTGGAGCCACAGATCTCCTGCTCGCCCCACCGTGCTGGGCTTGGAAAGCTGGCACACATGCGGGGGAAGTCGGGGAGCATCTGCCCTGCATTGGAGACCTGAGGGGTGGGCTCCATCCCCCCACACCTCACCCCCTGATGCACTGCAGCCTCCCCTCACGAGCCAGCCCCAGGGCTCATCCGCTGCCAGACGGACACTCGGGTTGGGAAAGCACATCAGGAATGGGGTGGGAGGATGGATTAATCCCACTGGTGGCAGGGACCGGGTGGAGTGGGGGGAAGACGCTGGCATAGAGTCCATTTATCATGCACTTGAGACACGCTCGACTTTAATAGCTCATGAAGCACTTTAAGAGATGCATTAGCACTGAATACTTGAGTGAGGAGGATGTGACAAGCTGTTAAGTGAGCACGAGCATGGCGCAGCGAGGCCGGCCACCCGCTCCTGGCTCTCACGTGCACCCTGGTGATTACTGGAGTGTCCTGCAAAGTGCCACGTGAATTAATAAAAGCAGCAATGGACTCAGAGGAGGTGAGGCTGCTCATGCGTTAACTCCTCTGCTGCTCATCTTTGGTGCTTCTCCTGGGAGCTGGCAGAGCAAAGGGTGCATTTGTCTGGGATGCAGGAGCCCAGGATGCTCCCCAATGTTGGGGAGGGAGGTGGAGGGGCTCAGGGGTGAGCAGATTTGGGTACCCTCCCTCCCTGCGGTCACAGAGCTCCCTTGCTTCACATTTATGGCAGGTTGCTAAAGTTATACCTGCACCACCCTGTGCAGCACCACCGCTTCCAGCTGCCCATGGGGTGGGCACTGCGTGGTGGGAGACTGGAGCCATCACTCAGGGGGATGCTCGAAGGGTGTCACTAATGTGCTGGCTCGGGCAGGGGTTTTTGAGTGTCCTGCTGCAAGTAATGGGGCAGAGGGGCATCGAAAGAGGGTGCTAGCAAGACCTTCTCCCACAGCATGGTCCCTTGTGTCACCCCGACTGGCGGGCATGAGGATGGGGCAGACTGCCTGTCTGTGGGTGGGGGATGCAGCTCCCCAGGAGAAACATCCCTGGTTGTGTCTTCACCCCCAGAATAACTCAAGCCATTGAACGGGCGTTGCTCCCAGCCCACCTCCACCGTGGGGTCTTTGTCTCGTGTGTTGATGTTATTTTGGGGCAGCTGGCTTTGACCGTGGGTGCTGCTGGAGCGGCCGGTGCTGCCAGGAGTCACAGGATGCGCTCACGGCTAATCCTATTTCTGCTAAACCGATCACCCCACGCCGCTCAGCCCCTCACGCTGGGTGGCTTTGGCATGCTGTGGCGTGCTCAGCGTGCGTGGGATGGCTGCCGCACACTGCCGCTGCATCAAACAAACAACCTTCCCCATCCCGGACAGGGCAGCCAGTGCAGGGTCACTTTGAACAGCCACCTCCCTGGCTCTTGAATTTAGCAAAGCAAAAGGCGGTGCGCTGGGTAAAGTTGGAAGCAGGGGGAAAACAGAGGTGGGGCTTGCAGGGATGAGCTGACAGAACAGGTTGGTGTAGGGTGGTGCCTGGGACTCCTGACGGACTCGCTGAGCAAGTGGTCCAGGGATAGGGATACCCTTCCCATGCCTGGGTAAGCACAAAAGTAAGCCAGCTTCAGACAGGGCTGCAGGGTGAGGGGCAGCCTGCCTACAGAGGCAGGCAGTGCCCTGGGTAGCCATGGGGCTGTCCCCATCCACACAGCTCCTGGCCAGCACAGGGGGAGCTGCAAGAAGAAACGTGAGGGGACAGAGGAGGCAGAACTGGCCGAAGAACACGCAGTAGAGCCTGGTGCCCTCCCCGTTATCGTGGGCAGCTTAAGTTTTCCTTCTGGTGTTTCCTCCTCCAGGCAGTGGTTGCTGCCAGTTTATTTCAGAGCAGAGGAAGGCGACGGGGAAGGCTCGGCAGAGCACAGAAGCAATGCTGCCCGCTGCGACGCTCACACCTTTGGTTGGCTGGGGGCTCTGTCGTGTGAAAGCAGCCCTGGCAGGACTCAGTCGCCTTCAAAGGAAAGGGAGAGGCCACAGCACGAGCCCTGGGCTTTGCCAAAGCTCCTCATGTGGGAAGTGTGTACACGGTGGAGACGCATAACCGCGTGTCAGGCCATAAAGCGTATGTGCGCGGGTGATTTCAGTTCTTCCTATTCATTGCCCTGACTGCCTGTGGATGGACTTAGCTGTTTCTAGTAGACCCGAGGGCTACAGCAGTCCTGGGAAGAGCAAGCTCTGCTTCCCCCAGCTCCTGCCACGACCTAAGCCTCTTCCCCATCTGTCAGTGCTGCCAGAGTTATGTCCACATGTGTCCCACGTTGAGATTTCTCAGCTTTTAAAAGAGGAGTAATTCTGCTTTATTGATCCTCACCTTGCTGAATTAACTCATGTTTAAACAATAATTATGTTTTCACCCAGGAGAGGAGACAAAGAGATAAACGTCTCTGGAAATGAATGCGTTTCAGATGCCACATGCCGGCGTTAATTTATTGATGGGCGCAGAAGCTGCTATCTCCTCTCTTTCTCACCAGCAACAAGCAATTAGCCCCCATCATTCCTCAACCGAGGAGAGGAAAGAGGGATTTTGTTTCATTACTTTCCCTTCTCTCTTGCTCTCTTAAGCCCTGGCGCTAATCTTTTGCAATCGGTTCTGCTGCAAAGCCTCCCGGGAGCTCCAGTTTGCGTGTGCCTCGTTAGAAATGCTGCCCACATTTCAGCTAAGACAAAGCCTGGGCCGGTAAACAGCCTTCAAAATGCAGAGCAAAGCCATGCAAATTGGCTTTTCGAAGAGAAACCAACTATAGATGTGTCCCTCTCTCCCCTCTCCGCATTGTCCAACCTTCTCTGCGTGGCATTTGTTGGCTGTCGGGGATGTGACCAGCTCTTTCTGGACTCTGCTTCCCCCCACGTCCTCGTCGGCCCGTACAATTCCTGGAACGGTTAAACTAGTTGCTTTGCTTTTGGGGGGTGTTCTCTGGGTTTTCCATGTAGGAGGTGGTTTGTAGATTCACGCAGGAGCGTGTGGATTGTTTGTAGACATCTGAGTAGATTTTTGATTGTTGTGCAAATGCTCTTCAGGGAAGGTGCCTACATTCAAGTAGTGTGATGGGCTACCTGGGTCTCGAGGCTTGGTCTCATGCCTGTGGGTGTGCAGGGGAGATGGGCATTCAAGTTAAGACAGCACTGCAAGGAGTAGTCTCACGGAATATGCCTACAGAAGGTCTCCTCTCCCTCTCCCTCTGCCTCTCCTCCTTCTCCCTCTCCCTTTCCCTGCCCATTGGAGTGCTTTTCAGTCATGCATTAAGCGACACGACTAACATCTGTCGTGTGTTGTTTGTTTTTCCACCCACTCCCCAGGGCGAGAAGCGAGTGCAACAGTTTTGGAATTTTTGTAATTGGCACTCACTGTTTACACTGGGGAAGGCAAGGTCAAAGGGACCGTGTGTGTGTGTGTGTGTGTGTGTGCGCGCGCGTGTGAGAATCGGCCGGTTGAGAGGCTGGAGATGGTGAGTGCTTCCCACAGAGGCTCGCTCCCTGCTCAGGCTGCGGCCAGCCCAGGAAAAAGCTCTGTCTCCTCATGACATAGCACCTTCCCACCTCCCCTGACACCTCCTTGCGTCTTGGGCCAAGTTTTGCTCTCATCACACACACTGGCACTTCATCTCCGGGTGGCTCCTGCCAAGGCGTTATCGGCGTTGTCCTCAAGATGCAGCCCTGCTTTCTCAGAGTCTGACCTACATTCCTTCACTGGAGATGAATGGACTTGTGTTTGGCTGCATAAAACACATGTTCTTGCCGAGGGAAGGCTACTATATTAACTGCTCCGGAGCTCTGCGTGCGATGGACTCGTCCTTTCCGTTATAAACATCAGCCTTTGTGTCACTGGCAAACTTTGCCAGCAACAGTTTTATGTTGCCTTCAAGATAATTGATACGATGAGTGATTAGCAATGGGCCAAGAACAGATCCCTGTGGGGCCACACTGGGAACACCCCCCTGCAATGATGATTCCCCATTAACAATTATTTCCCCATTAGCTATTACATTTTTTAATCCTTCCTGTTACAACTCTGGATGCTCTCATTATCCAGCTGGCTGAAATACCAGCCTTGCTCCAAACTGCAGCCCCGTTCAGTGTGTGAGCTGGTTTCAGAACATTTCCAGGACCCCTCTCGGGTTAGGAAGCAAGGTTTGGCACAACCTCTACCTGCCCCTGCATCCCACGCTCTTTTCAAGCCATCTCGAAGCCAAAACACTCTTCAAATTTGCTTCATGGACAGCCTGGAGAGCCAGAACCGAGGTACAGTGCTGGATCAATAAAAGGACATGTCTTTGGCATTGAAAAGATGTTTTCAGGGTTTGCTCAGCACCGTCAAAGTTGGGGGGCTTAGCCCAGCTCACAGTGGTGTTCACGTAATCTGCTGGTGGAGCCAGTTGTATCTGGAAGACCTTGGCTCCAGGGCAGGTCATGAGTAGAGACGTGCTTCTGCCTTGGAGCAGCAAGAGGGGAAAGGCACAAGCGCTGGGGCAATGGGGGAAGGTATTGCCGGAGGTGTGGACACCCCTGGACAGCAGCATCCCTGGACGGCAACACTGCCTGCACCTCTGGGCTCCCTGGCAGTCACTTCACTTCTGCTGGCAGCTCGTGTACCCAGCGGGTGAGTCAGCCTGACTCACCCAGGACACGTTACCCCTCACATGAAGGCTCCAGCGCTGGTGGCTTATGTGCAGTGATTAGGATTCGAGCTTCTCTGCGATACAGGGCCTGTTTAAATCGTTCTGAAGGCTGCCATTCGAGGGCAGGCATCCACTCTTTGCCTCCTTTGCCTTGCTAATTGCTTCCCTGGGCTAAGCCAGCCCAAGCTCATGGCTTTCTGCTGGCAACCAGCATCATTCCAGTGGGATTGCTGCATCTGCTGGGGGCCAATCTGCTAGCCCACCCCATGCCAGCCAGAGATACAACCTGGCTGGAACCCAAGTAGCATGAAACTCGTGTCCGTCCTGATGCCTTTGGAAGGAAGTCTGTTACCTTCACCTCTGGGTGTTCATTACTGCGGTGTTTTCCCCATTGCCTCCCCATCTTCCCTGCCAGCCCACAGCTGCAGGGAAGCAGCAGAGACAGCAACTCGCCCAACTTGCAATGGCACCCCAGCTGCAATCCATTGAACTTTGCTGCATGCTGTTAGGGCATTTAAGAGCCCATCAAGGTCCAGTGCTCTCTTGCTGCTCTGGTCTTTCCCTGCTGCTTCCTTGCCCAGCATGGTGAAAGTGAGTCTGTCTGAGAAGAAGAACCCCAGACCCAAACAGGCACAAACTTCTGCACCCCACTTTTTTATTCTTACCCCTATGTCTGTCCTGGAGCACCTGGTCCTTTTTAAATTTTTTTTCTTCCCGCCACAAGATGCATCTCCCGAAAGGTTCCCTGTCTGCAAAGTAAAAGAAAACATCAGAAATAGCCCTGGGTCCTGGAACATCTTTTTCTATTACTGGACATCCCTCTGAGCTCAAGTAGATTTCCTGCCCAGACACAGAGTGAATTATGGCCAAGCTCTCAGGGGCTGACCTTGTGGTCAGCTGGAGCACGGGCTTACTAATAAATGTGGTCAGCCCCTACCGCAGACAGCCTATTTTTAGTGCCTGTGTTTCCTTGCCCGCTCCCTCATCACCCTGCAGGTCCCAGAGTTGAGCATCCTCCGGGGGTCTGGATGGCAGTGCAGGATAGCCCCATGGGGAGCGTGTCCTGGGCTCACTCCTCCCACCTGGGCACTGGGAAACTGAGAGCATTGATTTCCACCCAGCTTCTGTTAATTTTGCACCCGCAGAAAGTGGTGGGTGCGTGGGGCAGGGTGGCCGGTCTCGCTGGGGTGCACTGCAAGGAACACAGCTCAGGCCGTGCCCGTCAGACAGGGAGCTGAGAGCTTGTGGCACGCACCCAGGGTCTGTGCTTTTGGAAAAGCGCCACAAGTCAGCGCGAGATTGATGTCCCGTCGTGCAAAGTGCTGTCGGACGCATGAGGAGAGATGCTCTTAAAGTGCGGGTTGGGGAGGGAGGAGAAGGACAGGAAGGAAAATAGAGGGACTGGCACTTAGGTGAGAGGAAGCAAGGCTTTGAAGACTCGCTCTTTGCAAGTTACTGAAGTTTGGAGACAGGCAAAGGACAGTACAAATAAACTGCCTGCATTTGCTATAGAAGTCTGTCTGGAGGCGCTTGCACTTAATTTACCCCTTTCTGGGAAGGGAAGAAGTTGTTTGAAATGGAGCCAACAGAGATGAGGTTCTGAATCAAAGCTGGGATCTGTCCCCAGGTCCACATGAGCCATCTGAGATCTTGGAAGGAAATCTGGTGTGAAATATCTGGGATGCTAACAAAAATATGAACCCTTCCATCAGTCTGGTGTACTGAAGCAGATCACAAAGCTGTAAAAGATTAAAAAAAAAGAAAAAAGAAAAGGTAAGTAAAGGTAAAAGTAAAAGATCTGACAGGTTTTGTACAAACCTGTAATCCCACAGAACTGGAGAAAATAGTTCACATCTGTGGTGAGAAGAAGAAACTGCTGGGAGCCTCGCAGTCTGCCAGGATTCATTAGTTCTGCCAGCGGCAAGGAAAACCATGTCTCAGTAGTCTCTTAGACTTCATTAAACATATCGACAAGCAATGAAGGAGGAGGAATGGAGTTTGTAGTCCACCTGGACACGCAGAGGAGCTTTGGATGGAGAGCATTCAGCTCAGGATGAAGCCCTGGGAGTTACTGCTGGCAGGGGCAAAGCTGCCATTACCCAACGGGAGGAGGCAGGACCTGCTGGTGCGGATGTGCAGAGGGAACAGTGTAAGACAGGGAGCAGCATTTGGCTCTTGCAGCATCTGTGTAAGCCAGCTGGGTCCTTGCTCACAAATCCCTGCTGAAGCCCACTGCTGGACAAGCCCAGATCATGGGAGAAGCTGGGAGGAAGGGTTTGGACAAAGGTCATGTTCTCAGGGTGGCATCGTCCCGTTGTGTGAAGCAGGAGCATCGCTTCCTCTGCCGACACTGGGTTGTAAATCAAGGCATTGCCATAGCAGCTGCGAGCCCCCAAATGCTGGTGGAGCCAAAATCTCATTTGCAGAGATTTTCAGACGCAGGGAGCTGAGGCATAGCCCAGCACACAGGGAATAGCCATGGGCTTTGCTCTTTACTTGAGCTTTGGCTGATGAAGAAGGGCTGTGTCCTGTCCTAGCACTGAGCTCCTTTTGGCGAGGGAGGAAGCAATCCTTGTCCGTGGATTGAGCCTGTTGTTTTTTATGCCTGTTGTTACATTCTCAAAGCCTTCCAGAAATGGAAGATCTCATAAAACAGTGACAGTTGGAGTGGAAACCTTTAGTGCTTTGGGGGTTTGGCTTCAATTAGCCTCCAAAAGCTCGGAAAGGTCTCACCTTGTAAGTCACAGACGGCCACCTCAGGGAGCCAGCCATCTCACATTTCCAAAGCAGCCTGGTCCCCACCAGCCTGTTCAGCGACTCGTGTCCAGCTGAACTTGGACTGAAGGTGCCACTCATTATTTATCCCCTTTGAAGTGTTTCCAGTGACTGAAGTCCTGGGTTGTAGGCTGCTCGGGGAGTGCAAAGCCAATCTCCGGTCAGGCTGAAAGAGCGAAGTGCTGCAGCTCTGGCGGCAGCTCCGGGCGCCGCTTGCAGGAGCCCACGACCTTAGCAGAGGGTGCTACAAATCATTCCCAGAGCGTGTCAGCAGGGCTGTGCGTGACAGACCCCAGGACCAAAAGGGCAGCCAGGGCTGGGGCTGAGATGTTCAGGTCCTGCACATCCATCAGTAGTGTTGGACACAGAGTGAGTCACTAGATGCTGTCTTCAGGCCACCCGTGACACACCTGTGACCAAGCAAAGCCCTGGGTAATGGGAGCACAGCCAAAGTGAGACACTGAGACCAAACACTATCATCTCTACTTTCCAGGGAGAGGATTTTGTTAGGGAAGAAGAGAGCAAAGGAACCATGAAGCATGCTCGGGAGCGCAGATGCTGGGATGCAACACGCACAAACCTTAATAATCAGAGTCTTTTGGGGGGAGTTAATTTCTCTGGGCAGACACTCTGCTTCTGTGCAAAGGGAAATACCTGATACCCAGATTCCTAATCCGGGTGGGAGATGCTGGAGTGTAAAAAATAAACAGGAGAACAGCTTGCAAGATGTGTAGTCTGTCCTGCAAATGAAAAGAGCATCTTTCAGGATAAGCAGTCTTGGGCAGCACTAAATGGAGCGGATCCATGCAGAGAACCCAATATAATTGCGGTATATTTAAAAGGAAAAGGAGAAGAAGAAGAAGGATTGAGCACGGGCTGTGGCAGGCTCATTACAGAGGGGAAAAGTGGTGCGTGTCACCTTGTAATGAGTGCTCCAGGAAGGCCAATCAGGTGGAGAAGTCAAGTGAAACGGCATAGCAATCGGCGGTGATGGAGGCAGGAGGGGTTACAGCAGTATTAGTCCAGTGTATGGACCATTAATCTCTCGGAGTAGGATTTGCTGGGAAAGATTGTTATTTAGGCTTAGCTGCCACCAGGCGCTAATTGAAGCTGAGGACTCTGGAGCCTCATTGTACAGCCTTCCTTTGCTTTAGACCCATACTGGAGAGGCTGGTGTTGGGGAAGCAGCTTTGTGTTATGTGACTCAACATGGGAAAGAAACAGCTTTTGTCTCCACTCAGGAGACAAGGGGAAGGGGCTAAAAACTTTTCCTTGCACAGTTGTGTGTATCTGTGTGCAGGGTGAGTCCCTGTCCCACAGCCCTGGGAAAGACACATCCACCTCCTAGTGCAGAATCCCCCTGGATGGGGCAGAGCCTTGCCGCGGGGTGCACACAGCTGGCAGAGCCATGCACTGCCCTTCCTCCCACTTGACCTTCTGAGCTTTTTTGGCTTGCAAAGCCTCAAGCGTTTCCCCCCAGTGCTGATCCCGGCTAGTACATTTAAGCCATCCAGTGGCAGCCGGATTCTTCTTAGTTATCTATTCTGGAGTATTGCAAAGCAGCCAGAGGTCTGCAGAGTTGATGCTGCGAAACATTGACCTGCAAGGCTGGAAGCCTGAAGAACTTCTGCCAGCCAAGAGCCGTGTGCTTTGTAGGCAGAAGAAAGCTGGCACCATCACACCAAGGAGCTGACTGGGATGCAGAAACTAAAGCAGAGCTGCAGCGTGTGGTGTGCCTCGCTTGATTCCTTCCGAATTTGCTAAGGTGTAATGAGGTGTGCATGTATGTGCATGTATTTCTGATATCCAGGCGTTGGGCACGCTGCTGGGTAACAGCTCTGCTGGCAGAGGACAGGTGGGGAGAGGAGGTTTTGCTGTGCCAAAGCATGCTTCTGCTCTCTGGAGAGAGGTCCCCTCTGTCTTCTGCTGGTCTGTGCTGCTTGCAGGGAACCACACCTGCTGCCTCCAGGATCCAAACTGAAATAAAGCCGTGGACATTGCTGAGCATCCCTCACAGAGGTAACAGAGCAGTGGAGGGGGGTCAGGGTCCTGTCCTGTTGTGAGCAGCAGGACGTCAGGCTCACGACAGCAGTGGCTGGTGCAACCCCCCATCAGGCAGAGCATCTGCACAGGGGTCCGCTGCTGGGTACCATATCCATGCATCCGTACAAGCACAGATCTCCGTCAGGCAGGAGAGCTCTGCTCACCATTCGTATTGTTTACGCGCAAACCCTCTCTGGGGGAAATGGAAAGCCAAGCCTGGAGCGCTCGCTCCCGAGGGGAGTCTCCAGCCGTAGCTGTGAACTTGAGAATATGTGGGATGAGTCACAGGGAGCCCCTGACTCCAGCCAAGCCGCAAGCCCTGGCAGGTCGGACTCTGCTGCCTCTGCAGATTGCCTGCCCCGTGGTGTGGTTGCTCCAGCTGAGAGCATTTCTCATTTGCATGCTGTGCAAGTGAGAAACTGAGGCACGCATGAGTGAGAGTGTATTAAATCCAGAAGCTGATGTCTGTCTGTCTGCTCCTCTCACTGCGATTTCCCGTGGGAAGCCTCTGTGTCTGGCCATAACTGGGAGCTTGGAAATCTGCCACAACCTGTGCCAGCTGCTGAGACAACTGGAGAGGTTTGGGGCAAAGCACGAGAATCCAGCGATGTTTCTGAGGAGTGAGAGGGGGCAGCTGAGCCCTGCAGGACTCCTGCTGTTGGGAGGGGATGCAGCATTACCTGGGATGCAGTGAGGCACCTGGCTGGTGATCACATCCAAGTTCCTGTGTGCAGCAGACTCAAAAATTACTTTTACCTTTGTGGTAAAAGTTGGCCTGTGTGTTTGCCTCTTTTTGCCTTCGGGTGAGGATCTCTGTAGCATCAGGGAAGGGCAGCTCTGGATCTTGGGTCCCTGTTGATTCCTCCCAGCTCTTAAGAGCATCATGCGAGCCCCCTTGCACAGGCAGGAACCGTGGCCAATGCCAATGGCCACAGGCTCACTTGCCAGTGAGCTGTAGCAGCATTCCCAGTGGCGCTCCTGCTGGAATTCCGTTCACTTTACTGGGACTCTTCTCTGCCTCAGATATCTCCAAGGCCTTGCCTTTGAGGAGTGTCCTCCAGCTTTGCCCAGTAACACCCATTCCTTGCCTTGCCTTCTCCCAGCATCACTGGGCGCAGCCCTTTGGGTGCTAAGAGAAAGGGTATTTCTCCTCCTTGCTCTTGGAGGATGCTTGTGCTCTCTTTCTGGACACATCGCAAGCATCCTCCTCTTGGCCTTGAACGGTGTAATATCTCTGCCAGTTCCATGGTTCCTGTTGGCAGAAAGCCTTTAGGGATGCCTTCAAGCTGCGTTACTGCCCTTCCCGTTGTGTCAATGATGCTTTCTTGATTTACAGCCTTGTCACACGGGTCTGCCCCTGCGCAGGCGACTCCTCCAGCTCCCAGCCCTGAGACGGACAAGTCTATCCATCCCTCCTGGCTTGGAAAGAGAGTTTCTGTTGTTTTCAGCCCAAGTTGCTGGAGACTGTTCCTTGCTTTTATGGAGAGTGAGCCCTGAATATTCAAGAAACAGCACTTGAACTCAGTGTGACCATGATTGGTAGGTTCTGGCCCTTAATTAATTAGCATTGATCGTACTTCACTTCCAACAGTGAAGGAGGGAGCTGCAGCTCAGGGAAGCAGTGAAGTGTTGCAATATAATCACTGCGGCCATTTTTATGCTGCCGGTCTGTGCTCTTCAAAAGTTACATAGCTGCTGCGATGGCAGCATGGGAGATAGAAAGGAAAATCCTGGGGGAATAGTAATGACATGGGACTTCGGGAGCTGTTATTTTAAAAGAGATATTAATTTATACATTTTTGCAGGGTTGTGAGTTTTTTCTTATTTTTGTCTGGTACTTGACATTGGCTTAGCTTGACTTAGCCTTAGCGCAGTTGCTGGTCTCTTCTGCATGGCAGCAGGGTCAGTGCAGGGTCCATAAACCCACCAGGAGATTCAGCTGTTGAAACGTGGGTCCTCCATGTACTCTCTTTTCCTTCCAGCTTCCCCATAATAATGCAGCTGCAACCTCACAGCCCCTGGGCAACCAAGAATTGCTCTTTAGGAGGTGAGATGTGCCATGTCCCCCAAGAAATTTGGAGGGGGTTGGATCAGTCATGGGACAATGGGGGTGTCAAGCCTATCTGAGCAAGACACCCAGTGGTCAGCCTTTCTCTGTGTTGGTGAAACATCCCTGCACGTGAAGTTGTCCACCTTGTTGCAGTCTGAGCACGTCTTTTCTACTGAGTTATGTTGGGTCCATGGGATTTTTTATCCCTGACGCATTTATTTCTCCATATTTCTGCAATTTTGCTTCTGGCAGCTGCAGAGAGATGGCCATGGGCATCTTTCTGTTGATCCATGAGTAGGACTTTACAATATAGACCCAGAAGGAAAACTTCAGGATTTAGGTAGGCAGACTTAATCCTGTTACATTCTTCATCTTGCCCTAAATCACAGCTGCAGAGTGAAGACTGCAGAGTGAGAACTATCGCCAATGAAGGCCAGCCCAGAGCATGTCACAGCTTTTTTAAAGTGTTGCATGATACTGCAAACGTGTCTCCCAGCCTGGTGAATATTGAACCCTCCTGCAAATTCTGTGTGTCTTTAATCAATGCTATGAACCCAGCAGCTCCCAAGCTCTTCTTTGCACAACTTTGCACAACCCATTGCCAGGGGCTCCTCGTTGGGCTGTGACGGCATGCTGGGAGCCCTGGGCTCTGGTGGGCTTTCTCTCCCGCACAGCACATGTGCACGGTTGCCTTGCCAGGGTGCTGGGAAAAGCAGTGCCAGGGCTGAAAAAGGTATGGGAGGTGTGTGTCAGCAGGCAGAGACATTGGAGTCAAGCCTGGTAGCCCGAGGGATTAGCGGATATGGGCTGTTAGGTGATTTAATTGTGTTTTCCTTCCTCCACTGAGTTTGGGCCATTTTTCTTAACTTGCTTAGCCCTTAGGAGTTTTTTAGTGTAACCGCTATTTATGGAAGGCTTTTTACTTTGCTGCTTCGTGGGGAGTCACCGGTGCACACCGCAGCAGCTGTCTCATAGTCCCACAAGCCGTCACTGCAGGGTCCAAGTGCTGGCATCCCAAGGGGCATACAGGGGTTCAAGATAGATAAAAAGACACCAGCTCAAATGAATCCTGTGCTTTGGGTGTTTGTCTTTCAGTGGGGTCAGGAGAGCCCAACCAAACCCTGGAGTTGATATACTAGGTGCCATAGGATCACAGGGGAGGAGGAGTATCAGAGCCCAGCCCTGATGCTGACAACTTGCACACCCTTGGGCCAGTCATTTAATCTGCTTTGGGAACTTCAGCTCTGTCAGTAAGACAAGAAGACTGATGCTGTCCTCATTTGTCTCATCTGTTTGAGTTGTCAGCTTGTTAAGGCGAGAGCTGCATCTTGCTGGGTGCCAGCACAGAGCTGAGGGTGACAGGGTGGCCGTCCCCAGGCGGCTGCAGGCATTTGCAGCAGTGTGAGTGCTGGGGAAGAGCCACCTCTGTCCCCTGCGCTGGGACCCCGCTCTTCCCCGTGGAGAGACATCTCCATTGGGAAGCGAAGCGTGCACCACCAATCTGTCCTGAGCAGAGCTGATGGAGAAAAAAAAATCCTCAGGGGACCCATTTTCCGTTGGAAAATGAAGTCACGTCAACATCTGAATGTTTTACAAAATCGTATTTCTTGGTCAAGGGGGGAAAAAAAAAGTTGCAGGACGAGGAGAAAGGCTGCAGTATGTCTTTTTGGTATTTTTCAAAAATGGTTAGGCTCTTCACTTTAAATTGATACCCCTCTCCCCCTCCTCCTTCCCCCCAAAAAAGGGTTGCAAAGCCTTTTGTACAACGCAGTGGGGTGGTTTTGGAAAAAACCTAAAAGACATGAAAACCCCTTGGTTTCCTTCTGAATGAAAGAACTTTCCTCTTTTCTTTTTTTCTTCTTTCTTTTTTTTCTTCTTCTTTCTTTTTTTCTTCTTTCTTTTTTTTCTTCTTTTTTTTTTTCTTCTTTCTTTTCTTTCTCTTTAAAGGAGAATTTTCAGAAGTTTGAGCTTTTGCCTTGATGGGGCCAGAGCAGCATGTCCAACTTTGCGGCATCCTGAGCTTGCCCTGGCCATGCCAGGGTGGCCGGGGTCTGCGAGCATGGGATCCTGGAGGAGATGGAGCATCTCCTCCCACCCGTCTCCACGCAGGCGACCGCTCTCCCCTTCGCCATCTCCTGCAGGCCGGCAGCCGCTCTCCCTGGGTGGGCTGCAAGAGCATCCTCTTTTTGCTCTGCTTCAGTTTGTTTTCTATTCGTGGCCTCAGGCCGGAGGTAGGGGGAGAGCTGCTTGCTGCCTGTAGCTGCTTTCCCTGCGTGCGTGCATAGATTTGCACTGATTTTCTCTCCTTAAGGACTTTCTCGTATTCCCCCTCCCACAGGCAGTGTGTGCGGTTGTTTGCTGGCTCCTGTCTGTGGGCAATTTCCTCCTCCTCCTTACTACCATTCACTCCCTCATCCCTTCTCCTCTTCCTCCCTCCTGATGGAGACAGCCTCTCACAGCCGACTCATTTCAGAGATGTTTTTTCACTGCCGAAGCCAAGATTTTTCTCTCTCTCATCATGCTTAGTCTGGAAGTGGGAAGGGGGTTGGTTTGGGGTGATTTTTTCAGCAATAAATATTTTCAGCATACTGAAGAGGCAGGAGAGCGAAGCCGACGCTAGGCTACATTGAAATACTCCATTTGTTCTGGGAGTCTTTCTCCCCGCTCCAGAAAGCTTCCCCTAGTGTTTAGTTTTAAAGCAAGTCACTATTATTTTTTGTTTTCTTACTTTCCAGAAGAGATTCCCGTATTATTTTGGCTTGCCTGGAGATTTCCACGCACACCAGAACTTCTTCCTTTGGCTTTTCTTTCCTCTGGCTTTCTTTTTTGCTAGGGTTAAAAGCCCCAAGCCAGCAAGGTACTTAAACACATGCTGAAAGTTAAGGGCTTGCCTAAGTGCTTTGCTGACTTGGAGCCAAAGATATTTTCTCAAGTCCTTTAAATGCTTCAGAATCTGAATTCAAAACATTTTACAGAAATTCCAGAATTCAAGTATCTCTTGTGCTAATAATAGTTATAATTCAGTAGTCCCTTCAGATAACTGGAGCTCTAGACATGGTGAGCTTCTGTGTAATCTTACTTTCGGAAAATATGCTTCTGTAAAATCTTCTTCTGCTTCAAACCCAAGAGCCCTCCAGAGAGCTGGGGACATTTATTTGTATTTCAGTCAATGAAC
Organism: Chroicocephalus ridibundus; assembly: GCF_963924245.1. Classification (NCBI taxonomy): domain Eukaryota; kingdom Metazoa; phylum Chordata; class Aves; order Charadriiformes; family Laridae; genus Chroicocephalus; species Chroicocephalus ridibundus. Next base: position 76,128,092 of record NC_086316.1, on the reverse strand, counting down.
ATAACTGGCCTTTTAGCTGTTGTTTTGCAATAGGACACTCGAATCTTTTAAGTGTTGAAATTTAGGAAATAATGGGCAATTAGTTCAAATCATACTGAATGAATGTCTGCTCCTGAACTAACATTTGCTCATCATCCTCAACATGGGAAAGAAAGAAAGAAAAAGAAAAAAAAAAAAAAAACAAACCAACAACTTGAGGGCTCTCTGAAACAGCAGCATCAGTAATTGGAGGTTAGGAGATGCTCTCAAAGGCAGTCTGAGCTCCCGTTTCACAGAGCCTGAAAGCAGCGCTGCTCTCTGCTTTTGAGAGATTACTCAGAGGGATGGCAATAAGAGCGGTACAGAGAGGGAATAGCGGTGGGTAGATGAGCAGGAATGGCTCTGCGGAGGAGGAGGTGTTTCCAGAAGCAGAGAGGCAGCCAGCATTGAATAGAAATTACAGCTCCGGCTGTTTTGGGCTCTGCATGGTGAACCCAGGGTCCTCTGCCACCAGCCAGCCAGTGGGGGCTGCTTGGAAATGCTCATCTGCTTAATGAAGAAGATTGGCTTCAGAGGTTTTGGAAAGGGTGCTGGACACTGGTGCTCAGGGCACCAACAAGGGCGCAGGACCAGACAGGAGCTAGCTCCAAGGAGTTGCGTGGACCCTCCTCTGAAAGCACTCAGTGCTGCTGCTGGCAACGGGAAACCCATTTACCATCCAGCTTACCATCCTCATCTTAAGGCTTTCTTTTCAGAGGTGGTATGAGCTTCTGCATTGTGCTTTGCAGGAATGTGTGTGCACACCTGCAAGAGAGGGCACCCAAAGCATCTGTCCGTATGCCCCAAAGCATCATGTGCTTGCAGGCTCCTGCTGTCTCGTAGGTGTGTTCTGTGAGCTGCTCAGAAACCATATGGGGACTATGATCCTGCAGTTGTGTCATGCATGGCCCAGATATACACCTTCCAGCCCACAACTAGAGACCCAGACTCGTTCAGCCTCCAGCTGGAGCCTGCTTCCGTGTTCTGCCTGAAATCCAGGAGCTCTATCCTGGGGTCCTCCCCTGGTCTGCAATGCTCCTTTAATGACGCTCAGGGGTTTATCTTGATGTTTCTGGTGGAAGTAACGCTCTTTCCAATGTGCCACGGGTCTGATAGGTTGCCGTCTTTCACCCCAGAGGTGCTTGCAGCCAGCGGACGCTCTGGGTGACTGTTAGGCTGCAGCTCCACAGCTGTGCCGTGGCTCAGCACACGGCGGTGGTCGTTTCCAGGCTTGGCTTCGCTTGAGGATCCTTTGGAATGAAAGGCATGAAATGCAAATGTAATATCTCGTTATTACCGAGGCAAATCCCGAGGCCTTGGCTTAATTCTTAATACAGCCCCTGATGGGCAAAGTAGATGGTTGCCTTATTATTAATATTGCTTTGAAACCATCAGCAGGCTCCAGAAGCGCAAGTGTTAGTTGGAGAAGTGAGTGATGGTGACTGAGTAAAAAAAAAAAATTAAATTACTCGGGGAAAATGCGTCCCATTTTACCAGCATCTATTCTTCCCACCCTATTGGCTGGGCTGCACTGGCAGCAGCTCAGTTCTTCTGTTGTCTCGTAGCCACGTGAAGAAAGAAAAGTTTTGGTGTTGGTTCAGGGGGGAAGAAACCCCTCTCTTGGGTAGAAACAAGTCCTGGGATCTAACCTCTGGTGGTTGTAGGGATGGAGGAAAAAGTATGGGTGTTTCTATTGGGAGTTCCTAGGCAGAGGACATTGCTGAGAATACTTGGGTGCTGCAGGTTGCACCCCTGCTTTGATTTCTAAATATAGCCTGGGTGCTGCCTTTGGGTCCTGGCCCCACGTGCAGTGTTCCCTGTGCCTCCTGCTTGCTGGGACTGGGTCGTAAGGAAGAGGATGGACCTCCTGTACCTGTGGTTAAGAAAGCGGAGGAGTTTTTTCCATCCTCGGGCTGCAGAAGTTCATGTGTTTAGTTGCAGCGGTCTCAGCTTCAAGCCCAGCTGCTGCCGATCCGCCCAGGGGTGTGAGCGTTACATCAGTAAGCGACAAGCCACTGGCCTACAGCAGGCAAAACCCAGGCCAACAGACAGACAGAAAGAGCCTGAGGGGCTGAATTTTAGAGCTATTAAATGATTAAATGCAAGGGAAAAAAAAAGTTAATTTAACATCGCGGTTGTGATTTTACACACCCAAGAGCCTGGAAATTGAGAGCTCTGCTTCTCACACAGGGATCGTAACTTGGCACTGCACAGATTGTACAGTATGTAAAATTAGACCGGAGAAATAGTAAATATGCTGCAGGGACCAATACTGTCTTGGCAGAAGGAGGATGGACTGAGTGGGACCCAACAGGTCTTTTACGCCTCTGACTTCCATAATTCTGTGCTAATAAAAAACCAAACTCTTGCACAATGCCTGATGCTAATCCGCAGCCTTGAGTGGGGTGAAGTGGGAGCCGGGTTGTTATGTGAACAAACAGCGGTCACCCCCGGTGTATTGGCGTGGAGGAAGGCTGTTATTTGAGAGCAGGTGTGTGGGCATTGGCAAACAGAGATGGGGAAGTGTACGCTGTGCACCAGGCTTAGAAGGCAGGTTGTGGTCAGCAGGGTGCGAGGTGCCCCGACATCTCTATCCAGCACTGCTCCCCCATCGCCAAATCTCAGTAAATACAGGCATCTTTGCACTGTTGCTGGACCACAATGAGCTTTTCTTGTGTTTACGGCTGTAATTTGGGCACCTAATTCTGAATCGTATTGATTTCCCTTTAAACGGTGTTGAAAAGCCTGATCTAAGCACTCTTTTGTGGCCTTGAGTTATTTATCCTGTCTGCATGAAAAAGCAAGACCAGAAAACAAGCCTTTAATTCATCCACGGTGCTAACAACAGTCACCTGGCAGCAAAGGGCGAAGGCTCAAGTGATCCCAGCTTGGAGGATATTGGTGGGACTTTTGTGCTGTGTTCTGTTGGTGCCATTCACCTCCCTCTGGTCCTCCAACAGCTTTTCCTCCATATCATACCACCCCACATGCCAGGGCAGCTGTGGTGTAGGTGCAGGGGGGTTGGAGGAGTTGCTGCTTCACGGGGCAACTGCTCTTCTTCAGGACAAGCCATCTCAAGTTGACTTTGCAAGGAAGAGGAGTGGGCAAAATCCCACCCAGGCTTCCCTTTGCCTTAGGATGAAAATGGTGTCATAGCTCAGCCTCTCCCAGCAAGGAGAGTACTTGGAGTTCCAGGACACAGACATTTTTGGACCAGAAGAACTAGGACACCCAAGTGTAGGTCGTACCAAGACCTCCTGCTGGAAACCAGATCAACACGTGAGCTCAGGTCCCCTCCTGGGAGGCAAGAGTAAAGTATTCTGGAGAAAAAAAACGAACAAACAAAAGCCAAGATCACCAGTCCAACAGGATCCAGCCCCCTCTGCTGCAAGCAGCTGAGACAGAAAAGCAGAAGTATCAGCAGAGGTGCATCTTCTCTTTGTCCTGCCTATGGCAACGCAAGATGATTGGTGCTAGGGGTATGCAGCCATTGCAGATGGATATACAGCAGCATTAGTACCCTCTGGCAGAGCTCAGCCCTATCCTAAAGCCATGGGAAAGGGCAGCCTCTTTGGGTTCTCCTACCCGTGCATGACTGGAGAGACTCTGTTATAGAGGCATGATGGACTTGGTTGCTGTTCCCAGGTTTGCTTGTCCCCTCCAGCCAGGGGGAAGTTGATGTTGGGGCAACACACTGCTGTACAGCCCCTGCTACTCCCAACAAGAATGGAGTGTGGTGGCATGTGAAGAAACAAGGCTGCCTCTGATGTGGAGCCCTTCTGGCTTGCAGTGAGGAGCACTGCCAGCATGATGCTCTGCGCTGATGTAGTTTGGCAGGTCTGAAGAGCTGTGAGAGAGGCTCCGTCCCAACATGGGGCTGCCGAAAACACACCAAGACCAGTAAGAGATGTGGACATAGCCACGCTGTTCTGGCACAGGGAGGGCATGCCTTTCCCTGGTGAGATCCCACTCAGACGGGGCCAAAGCCGTCAGTTCAGCCACTCTGATGATGTGCTACATGCAGAAAAATGACACTGAAGTTATTTGTCTGCTACAGCAGCTTCCCTCATCCTGCTACCTTGTCTCTCAGCCAGAGCTCAGCGTGGGACCACAGCCCACAAGGCACAGGGAGCTGCCGCATCCCTTGGGGCTGAGCCAGTGCTGCAGCTAGGACTTGGCCCTCGCTTCTGCTACAAGCTTGTGTTGCTTCTGCTTCCAGCGGTGGGTCTCTGTTCTGCGGTTTCCCACTGGGTTTAGCACTGTCTTTTCTCCCCAGGAGGGTGCTTATGCCCTGCCACTGCATAGCCTTGTTGGCTCCCATGCACAAGCCATGCAAGTGCCACCATCCTGACCATGTCACCTGGAGCTCGGTTCTGGGGACAGCATGCCAAGCCAGTAGCGGAGCAGGCATTATACCTCCTCACTGCTGGACCATCAGGTCCAGGAGGGAGCCTGTGACATGGACTACCATTTGTGACAATGACTTATTTGATTGCACAAGTTTCCCTTCATCCCCAGAAAGTCCCAGCAGATATTGCATTAAGTTTCATGGAAGAAGCCTCAGCGTCTCCCAGCTGGGTTTGGTGTGTAGCTGCAGAGGGAGGTAAGCTCAGCTGCAGAGCAGTGGTGGGAGGTAACGCTGCTGTGAAGCTGGAGGAGACCTTCTTCAGGGGCAGCAAGGGTTTGTGACCGTCACGGGAGGATGTTTTGTGGTCACATCCAGGCTGCGAGAAGAGGTTCTCCTGCCCTGGAGCTTGCCTTGAGCTGTGCATGTCAGAAGGGAAAGTGTCTCCTTTACAATACCCCTGAAGTAAACTGAGGTCTGCTCCCAGGCTATCATAGAGTGATTGAGTACAAGTCCTTTAGCACCCATCTGTTATCTCTTAATTAAAGTTTCTTGCTAATTATTTTTCTTGTCAAGAGAGCAAAGCTGCTGACTCCAGGGATTTACCAAAGCAGAGCAAACAAACGTGGGCTCTGCTTGCTGCAATTCTTCATTAATGGACAAAATTAACTTGGAACGGTCCATATCTTTGGCTACATCAATGACACTTAATTATGCCTGTTTCCTTACAAAGATGCATCTAGTTTTAAATCACTCGTGGAAGAACTGCCTCCTTAAGCATGAAATTCCTTCTCCTTGAAGGGAAGGTTTCTGCTGGCAACAAAAGCCGTAAAAAACAAGTGGCACCAAAGGAAATAGACGTAAGGAGATCAAGGGTGGGATGTGATTCAGGAAGCTGATGTCTGGAAACCCTCTCAAGTGCTAGAGGCTGTTCCATCTCAAGAGGTGCAGACCTCAGGGCTGTGAAACTGCAGATGGGAGCGAAGCCACCAGCATGCTTTGGGCATGGTCAGTGATACTCATGCCAGCCAGCATGGGTGCAGGCACAGGGGAGAAGCCACAAGGTTGTGCAACCGCTCTGTGAGACCCAGACCTAATTGCCAGGAATGTCCTCCTCCATGCAGGAAGGATGACAGGAGATGGCCAAGCCACCTCGTCCCCAGGCACCGGCACATGAGGCATTGCTTCAAGGAGGCAGGGCAGCCTGGGACAGAGCTGAGCAGAGGCACTTGCAGGGATGGCCGGTGAATGTGGGGAACCAGTGCTCTCCTCCTTCCCTCCACCTGCTGGCTGGGCTCCTTCGCCTCCCCCTCCCCACCCTCTGGGGCTCCCTTCTTGTCTCCTGTGGGCTTATTCATCTCATTTACCATGGGAAGTTGCAGGGTGCAAGACCTCACCGGTTTATCTGCTTGGAAAGCTCTCAGCATAGCCCTGGCACTGCATAAATATTAAATGTATAATTTATGAATACATACACAGAGAGATAATTAGCCGCTGAGATGATTACTCGTGGCTAGTTGCTTGGGGAGGGAGGCGGGAAGGCTAACAGGGGTGATGTGAAGGCCCCTCTGTCTGAAAGCAAATGTGTAATTCTCCATCCTGCTGCAGAAGTGCTCCATGTTCTATCGGGGGAAGTGGGGACCTGTCCTTTCTCCTCGCCTCAGTTTCCCCATCTGCAAAAGAGGGGCGGAGCTAGAGACTGTGTGTCCTGCAGAGGAGAGGAGTGCTTGTGTCTGTCCCCAAAAATGCTTCGGTGCTTTCCTTTTGCTCTCGCTCTGTTTATGCCAGCCACAGCCCACAGTGCCTTTGGGCAGAAGACTCTGGGGGAAGCAGTTCTTCCCGTCTGTCTGCGAATGGCTGTGAGAGCAAGGGCGGTTTTGGCCCCCGTGTGTGCGTGCTGGAGCTTGGCTCGCAACGGGACCTGGCACAAAGAGCCCCATTGAGGGGCTGCGGTGAGCGCCGGCGCCGGGAATGCAAACCATCTTCTCCGCTTCCTCTGCTCACTCTTCAAAAGACCCCTTGGACGCCTGGGCACAAAACCCTGGGGCCGCATCCGTGGCACAGCTCCCCGCGTGTGGCACAGGGCAGTGCCTAGCGGCACGCTTGTCCTGGCAGCTGCCCACATAGGGAGCCTCAGTGGGAACAGAAGGAGAGCATCCGGTGAAGATGGAGAGTCCCAGGAGGAGTTCTGTTTCTTCCCAGCATGACGCGTGCCAGGGCAGCCCTCGAGTTTGCTGCATTTCCCTGTTGTTGTTGCCCTTGCACTCTTGATGCAGGTCAAGATTCATTAAAAGGGAAAATGAGGATGACGTTTCTGTTGAGGAGCTCCAGCTGAGGAGGGTGGTTTTGTGAAGGACCAAACAGGTTCCTGTGGGCCCTGCTGCCTTGTCTTATCTTCCCTGCATGTCTCTCTGATAGACCGCTGTCCCATTAGTTCCCGTTGCATTGTGGTTGCACAGATCATGCCGTCAAATTGTCACTCACCATCGCTAGGAGGGCAGCAAAGCAGCCCACAGCTTGTTTCACCGAGCTACCCCAGGTCCACCACTGTGAGCTCTGTGTGTCTGTCCCATGGGCAGCTCCCGCCTTCCCTCCACTGCAGCTTGGCAGGGCTGTGGGTGAAGCTGTAATTTCTGCCCTCATTATGCATCACCACAGTTCCTCTCCAGCTCTGGGACTTTATGACATAAGCCCTGCTGTGCCTGTCTGGCATGCTATGCTACAGCAGACGATGTGGCCCTTGGTGGGGTTGGATGCTTAGAGGCATGTTGCTGGTTGGGGTGCAGCATCATAGCCACACATCATGTGCGTTTCACCCTCCTGCTGTCGCCTGACCCAAAAAGCAGCATACTTTGGAGAAGCAGGGTGGTGTAGGGGCAGGGCAGCTTTTCTAAGGATCAATTCTGGCCAATGATGGCAGCCGTGTTGTTGGGAAGGGATCTTTGGAGGTGTCTAGTCCAATGTCCAACTCAGAAGAGGACTATCGCCAACAGTCGGCTGTGGCTTTGATGAAAAGAGCCCTGACAACCTCCAAGGGTGGAGATACCCCCTGTCTGTAGGTACCTGTCTCAGGGCTGCACCAACATCCTGGAGAATAAATTCTCTTCCATGACCAGCTTGAACCTCCTGAGCTGCAGCCCCTAGCTGTTGGCCCTTGTTCTGCCTGCGCCACCCTTTGGTGTCCATCCAGGAGGGCTGGCCCTGCAGCATAGGCACCATCTCAGCCTCCGATCCCATGTGTTACCAGTGACGTGATGACCAGCAAAGGGCACAAACCACCCCAGCCCTCCCTGCTTGAGGGGGCTGTGAGGCTCTGGGTGGGCTGGGGGCAGGGGGATCCTGCCCATCCTCAGCCTGTGGGAAGTGGAGGCTCCCAGTAGAAGCTCTGGTCACCCTCACCCATCCCCATCCTAAAGCAGAACTGGTGTTGGCAGCACAAGACGGGGCTGCTCCAGCTTGGGGGCGGGGGGCTGTCCCCATGGTGCCCCTTCGCAAAGGGAGGTGACACCTGCTCACGGGGCTGCTGTGCGTTCTCATGGCAGTGTGGTTAGGTGCGACACCTATGGCTGGCATGGGGCAGGAGGGACGTTGGGACCTCTCTCAGCTCCAGTAAGAGCCTCAGCAAACCCGCCGGGGAGAAATGCCTCCTCTGAAGCTGTGCTTTTGGTTTCTTCTTTGTCAGGGGCCTTAAATCATTGCCTTGGAAAGGAGCATTGCTTTCAAAGACCTGTCTTCCAGGAATGGTTCCCTCAGTCCTTCTGGTCGAGTGCCAACATGTTTGCACTGTGTTTAAGGACAAATAGGAAATAATTCAAGGTGCCTTTTCCCCTTCCCAGCTTACTCCTGCTGCCACCAGCTACAGAGAAGCTCTCAGCCACAATCCTTAGTAGCGGAGATGGGCACGCCAAAGCCTCCGCCACTCTCAAGTCTTCCCTGGGGCCAGGCACTGGACAGGCAGGAGCCAGGCAAGGCAGGCAGTTCTCCGGAACCGTCACTGCAATAAGCCTTTCTCCATGCAAGGCTAGGGGCGATGCAGTGTCTCCAGTGTCTCTGTCAAGCAGATCCCCAAGCGTAAGGCCAGAAGAGTCAATAGCCTTTTGTGACCCAGCAGGAACGGGGAGGAGAAAATGTCTTTTCCTTATGCTATAGAAAAAATCAGAGGAGAACTTGAGTAAGGTGCTGGGACTCTTACTTAACTCTGCTATCTATAACTATCCCTCCACCCATCTGCCTAGTCATCTGTCCGTCCATCCGTCCATCCATCCATCCATCCATCCATCCATCCATCCATCTCCACAGCCATCCACCCAACCCCACTGCTGTTCACTGGTCCTTCCATCCCTCCTCTGGCCCACCCATCTGTCCACCCATGCCTCCATCAACAGACGCTGCCAGCCAGCCAGCTGCTTATATTCTTATCCCTCCATCTCTGCATCCTCATATATGCCCATCCATCCATCCATCCATCCATCCATCCACTTGCATAGTCATCCATCCTTTCATCTTCATACACTTCCCTCCATCTGTGCCCCTCCAGCCAGCTGTCCATCTGTCTGCGATCACACGCATTCATTCTTCCATCCACCCATCCATCTTCTTCCACACTTCTGCCTATCTGCTTGTTTATCTGGGCCCATTCCATCTACCCCTCCTCACACAGATGCCTCATCTTAGAGGTTCTCCCCTCTTTCTGCCTGTCAGTATACGCCCCAAGCTTTTTTAAGACACTTGAATCACACTCTTCTGATCAGCGCAGTTACTCAAAGGTTCCCACCCTTGGCTAGTGTCTGAGATGATTCTGAGGCATCTCACCAGCATCTTACTCGCAACAACACAATTTTTCCTCATCTGTTCTTAGTCCCCTCTTTCCCAGCAGGGGTAGCATCCCCAAAGTTGCTGCTTCCCTCTCTGAAGTAGGTGTCCTGACACACCGACTGCAGGAGGACTCAGACCTGCCAGGGTCTCGCCCAGGGCCAGCTTCACGCTTCACCCTGCTGCTCTCTCTTTTGCAGATGGGCTCAGTCTGTGGGCTTTCATACAAGGAATGGCTGGATCATGCCTATGTGGTCCCACCTATCAAGAGGACCCAGAGGCTGATGTCTAGAGAGGGAGGAAAGAGCAAGACGAGCTTGGGGGGTGCTTCTTCTGTCCCTCCCCACCGTCAGCTGCCTGCAGCCTCCCCAGGCTCGCCCGGCAGCTCGGTGTTTTACTGCCCTGGGTGGTGTTTTCTTCTAAGGATTCATTTAATCACTATTTTCCCCAAAATGTTGACATCCACAACATTTGATGAACATGGGCTTCTGTAATTTAATCACGCTTTGTGTGAAAAAGCATTTTCTTTTGCTTGTTTTCATTTGCTGCCCCTTAATTATTTTATTAGGAGAAGGAGCAAGCAGTCCTTCTCTATTTGTCCTCTCCATGTCGCTCATCATTGCTTAGGTGTCTGTCACATTTCCACTCGGTTGTCTCCTTTTACAGATGAAGGGATCAAGTCTGTTAAGCCATCCTTAGGCGGGGGCTGTTTCCAGCCTTTGCTTTTCCCTGTTTGCTCCCTTTTCAGCTGAAGTGAACTCCTAATGTCACAGGGGTAGATTTGTGCACGGCTTTTAGGGCACACTGCTTTCCATTTTCTTCTCAGTCCCTTTCTGAATAATTCCTAGCATTGGGTTTCAGTTGCCACCAAGCTGATGTTTTCGGGGAAGTGAGCATGGCAACTCCAAGACATGTTTCCATGGAGGCTGCAGCTCCTTTGGAGCTGTGAGTGGTAGGGGAAGCAAGGCTTGATTTTCCCTCTGTGCATCCCTGGGTGTTCATCAATGCCGTGTTACTACCTGGTGGGTCCGTGCCGTGATGTCCTTCTGCATTGCTTTTGCACCCAGCTGTCCGCAGCACACTGTCCCCTCTCACCTCCTCTTCCCCCTTTTCCCCGTGAGTTGCGACGGTGTCGGGCAGCTCTGATCCAGCTCTGATCTCTGTCGAACTTCACCGGTGACGTCTTCTACTGCCACGTCTGACTGCTTGTTCTCACCTTTGGTCTCCTGACCCTTAGCTGCTATAAATCCTTGCAAGGACTTTCCTCATGTGTCAGGGCTGCTTGGTTTCCTTGGGAGGCACCTTGTCAAATGTGTTTTTGAAACCCAGGAGTATTTTGAGAACCCAACAGTCCTTGTCTGTGCACGAAGGCTTGATGAAGCCTTAAAGGAACCTCATCCTCTGCTCATCTCCCTGTCCCGCTTCACCCCATGTCACGGCCAGGCACACACCCCCACACATGCAGTTTTATCCTTGCCACACGCAGCTGAGCACAGCCAGTGTAGCAAGACGGGAAAGATTCGGTTGTTAAGGATCATTAATGAATGTCAGCTCGAGCTCCTGTCCAGAAACCTGAGAAAATTCAATTAGGCAGCTGGTGCCCAATGAGCTGTATGGCCCCACTCGCAACACGCTAAATCAAACAGCTCAGCAAGGCATCGTGTTATTGCGGGGAGGGGAGAAAAGCCAGGCAGGGAGACAAACGGCATAGCACGCACTGAGCAGCTGCCCCTTTCCAAAGCACGGCGCAGTTGGGTTGCAGTCCTACCACCTGATTTCCTAGGCAGGGAATGGCTAGGGCAGCTGCCAGCTTCCCACCTCCACTAGTAAATAACTTGAGTTGGCTGGTGACAAGTCCTGAGGCTCTGTCACCTCTCTGCTGGGAATTTCTGATGTGTGCATTTAGGTTTGGACGAGCCACATAGACACGGGAGTGGCGATGACTTGCTGGTGCGAGTATCCAGCCGTGCTGCGGGGCATTTGGCTGGTGAGCCACAGGTGCATCCCTGACATGTCTTCTCCAAGGTAAAGGTCAGAGGAAGGCATCCTGTGAGACGGAGGTATGGAGGTGGTCCATGAGTCTCAATCCACTGGTCCGTGACAGTTGATCCACTCTGGTCTAAGGTTAAAATAAGTCATTATCAGAGCCATGAGGAGAACTTGAGAACAGAGGCAGGCTTTCCTGGCCACTACCACAGTGCCAGCCCATGCCCCAGTCCTTCCCTCACTTCCTATACAAGTGATAGTAAGATGCTGTTTCCAAGGCAGCCCTGCCCACAGGGCTCTGAGCTCACCTGGTTTTCTCCTATTCTTCCCCACAGACAGCCACATCCAGTACGAGCGGGTAGGCGCGGATGTGACCATGAAGTGCGGCTCCATGGACTGGGACGCAGCTGTGACCTGGACGGCCAATGGCACCGACATCGATGAGTCCCACCTGAATGGGTCCTACCTGATCCTGAAGAATGTCGACCTGACGCATAGTGGCCAGTACTCCTGCTACGAGGGCTCCTCCTGGCACCTCAAATACCAGACCTACCTGGGGGTGGGAAGTGAGTACCCTGGCGTGCGACATTGTGGGGGTCACAGCCTTGCTCTCTGCTCCCATATTGACCCCTCACAGCCCCTCCTGCCATGCCAACCCCTGTACTGCCCATACATATGGTTGCCTGCTGCACCACACCATACGAGGTCCCTCCAGCAGCAGGATGCTGGGATCAGCCCCTCCTGCCCCAAACTTTGCATCAAAGCCTGTACATTAAATGATGCCCCAGGAATAATTTGGGAAGGGATGTCGTCTCTCCATCCAGCCCACTGCAACAACCACCATCTCTGCAGGTGTAAAGAGTAGGGGCTGAGCTGTCAGAGGGGCTTGCAGCTGGGAAGGAGAAGTCCTGGCTGGGTTTACAGCAACACGGTTGTTTCAGAGGAGCAGCCAAAAGGTGATGGCAGTTGCTGTGTGTCTGCAGGAGCCCCTGTGTACAGGCTTGTTGTAGGACAGCTGCACGTTCCCCAGGATTTTGCATATCTTAAGCACGAGATGATGCACTGATTTACAGGTCTCAGTGCGGGAGATAAGAGTTGTGCTATATTTCACACAATGCTGAGAGCTGATAGCAGCTGTGTGTTTGGTGGGCTGCTGTGTTTGTACAGCTGATAGCAATGGTGTGTTTTGCAGTATGGCGTCTGCAACCAGCAGCAGTGGGTGTCTGGGAGCACCAGCTGGCGTAGCTGGTTGTGGGATGGTGACTGCTGCAGAGGATGCTGCGAGGCACCAGATGGGAGCCCCACCAGCTGGGGATGCATCATGTAGATGGCCATACCTCCCCAGGTTTGGGAGTCATGGCAGAGCTTTTCTCTGCTCCTTGTCTCACCTTCGGCACCTTGTATCAGAACCAGGGTGGTGTTTCCACCCTCAACCATGGTCCAGGGGCAGAGGGTTGCAGGAGGACCAGCCATGGCCTGCATAAGCCCTGCAAATCAGATGGGAGGGGGTCTCTGCACCTGTAGGTGAGACTGAAGAAATACAAGTTTCAGGGATGCTGCACAGTGTCCAGCTCATGGTTTTGGGTCAAATGGGAGGCATCCTGGCGCATACACCAAGGGGAAGGGGTCCTGGAAGAACAAATATGAGAAGCGAGGGGGGCAGCTCTCAGCGTAGAGCAGGGGGCATGGCAGCGAGTAGGTGTCGGGGCTGGGGGCACAGCAAACAAAAAGGCAGTGGCAGATGAGTCAGGGGGCTCTGGGTCACTCTATCAGCGTGAGGAGGTGTTCACAAGTTGTCCAGAGGCAGGGAAGACCGGAGCTGGGTGCGGAGCAGGCAGCAGCAGGACGAGGCTGTGCAGCTCCTCTGCTTGGGCATGTGCTCATCAGATCCCACCTGGGGAGAGGTCCCAGGCTGTGCCAGTGCAAGAGGGGCTGCAGCCCTTGTCTGGAGGAAACGCGGGGAATGGGGAGGGGGCTCCATCCTCTGACTGCCTCCTCTGCAGCTGTGGCATCCCCCTGACTTTGCAATGGCTCTTCCATCTGCTAAGCACCTCGCTAATAGTAATCCCTGTCAATCCGCTCAGGGACCCATGGGAATTGCTCAGCATTAGAGCCCAAATCCTGCTGTTTCCTATTACCGCGTGTTCCCATTTGCTGGCAGCTCACAGGCCCCCTGAGCACCGGGCAGCTGAGGAACATGGTCGGAGACTGCAGGGCCACCAGCCCCAAGAGAGAGGGCCACAAATAAACAAGCGAATGCTCGGTGTTGTTAATGCAATTAAGTACACAAGGAACTAATCAGGTGAGACGCTTTTAGTGGTAATTAATTTAATTGCCTAGGTTTTAATTTAATGTTCTCTGCAAGGTTTCTTTTCCCAGCACTGCCGTCCCCAGCCCCTCCCTGCAACCCCCCAGCTTTCCTGCTTCTGCGGGGCACGATTGACACCCTGGAGGTGTGCGGGCCGCTGTAGAGGAGCGGGTTTGCGAGCATCCCAGGAGGGGATGGGGACAGAGGTGGAGGTGGAGATGGAGGTGGACAGCTCATGGGAGGTTTACAGCATGTCCCTGTGGTAGCATCTCCGCTGCAGCTGAGCGCATTGGGAGCCCAAACTTGGGACTTGAGGGATCTTGGACTCGTTTCGTTTCAATTGCATGGGAAGTTAAATGAAAACAGGCCTGCGCCTGTGCTTTCACCTCTTACTGGGACAACAAGAACGATGTTGGCAACGGGAGTGAGGGGCTGGGGGCTGCACAGGGAGAAGTGCTGGAGATCTCATTAAATAAATGAGGGTACTAGGAATGTGTCCCCCAAGCGAGGCATGGGCGCTCCTGGGTAGACGACACTGCAAGAAGGATGCGGGGAGGGAGTGGAGAAGCAGCAAGGACTGGGAAAGGGTGCCAGTTAGCTAAGCGAGCTCCGTCATGGGGGTCAGCGAGCACAGGGATAAAGGGAGACCTGCCAGGAGTCAAGCTGAGCAAGACCTTGCAGAGGAAATGAAAAGAGGGGTTAGCCATATAAATATGGAGCAAACGAGGAGAGAAGAGCAGAGTTGGCTATGCAGCCAGGTTTCAGGGGAGATTAAAGGTAAGCTCAGCAGAGCCCGGTATGAAATGAACCCTGCCGTGTCTGAGTGGCGATGCTGAGAGCAAGGGCCATGGAGGCTCGGGGAGAGGAGGGAGGATAAAACCTTGAGACAACCCTCCGCCTCGTAGGCACCTTCAAAGAAAACAATTCATTGAAGGCTTGGGGAGCACCTCATCCCCAGGTGAGGACATCTCCTGTTCATTAGCAATGCTCATTAGTGGCTGAGAGGTCACCGGCAGTACCCATTGCTGTGGGGAGAGGCGACGTGTCTCCTTCTGCTTGAGAGTAGGAAAAATCCCGATCAGACAGCCTGACCCCACAGCACAGTGGGGCCGCGGGGCGCGCTTGGAAGAGGGAGCAATTAAAGATGTGGAGACAAATGGAAAATGGGAGAAAAATATAAGGGGGACTTGCCAGATATATATCACACCAGATTAACCTGATAACTCTCTTTGATAAGGGAACTGATTTCCTAAGCCCAGAAATGTGGTTGATATAATCTGTCTTGACTTCAGTGAAGTATTTGCTATGGTGCCACATGGGAAATTATGAGTTAAACCAGAGAAAATGTGGATTAGTACAAGAGTTGGAACACGGCTTAGGAAATGGCTAAAGGGGATCAGATTGTGCTGAAAGGGGAGCTGCTGGGAGGGATGGGGGAGATTCGGCATCAGCCTTTGGACCATTCTCAGTGGTGTTTCCCGTAATGGCTCTGGCCTACAAGGACCAGGAAACGCCAGTAGGATGAGTTGGTGGCGGGGGAGGGGGATACACAAGGATTTCTGGGGTGAGGATTTCATGCTGGAGGGGCCAGGATGCTACTTGATGGTGCAAAAAGCACAAAGTGCTTGAAGGTGTCTCATCGATGTCCTTCAGCAGGCAGTCAGGAGGACACGGGTAGTTCAACTGGTCCTTGAGGTGGGGTTTGATACCCAGGTCCACATCACAGGGGATGTGGCCGGGAGCCCAGCAGCGCCTCACAGAGACTGGGGGTAGCCAGGCTGTGTCATCCCCTGCAGAGATGGAAGCACTGGCGCACATACAGTGGGGACAATGTGCATCCAGGGATGGGGTGACCAAAGGATGGAGAGCCCATTTCGGAGAGGAGGAAGGGCCCACAGGCTTTCTTATCCCTAGGAGTCCCAGATCAGCCATCTCCGGGGTGTGAAGCATCCCAAGCACAAACCGCCCCAGGCAAAGGTGGCACTTCTCCAGGGCAGCCTCTTCCAGGGGAATTGGAGCAGCGACCTGTTGCTCTGACCCCCTTTTTTCGGGCAGCTGAGCATGAGGTGAAGCACAGGAGAGCAGTCAGGATGCTCCGTGTTTATCTCCAATGGGTGACCTGCCCTGCAGCCTGGAGAGCAGCAGATGACTGAGCATGGCCAGAAGGCGCAGGCAATGCGGTTGAAGGTTTTTGCATGCTGGGCGCCCCTGGAGTGAGCCCAGGGTTGAGCACTGGGAGTGGGCAGGCAGGATGGGAAGGCTCTGGGTACCAGGAGTGCGGTGCTGGGCTCCCGGCTGCCCCCGTGAGCTGCAGCTCTGTGTTTGGAAACACACGGGCGGAGGGCCCGGGGATGGATGTAACAAAGACGTTGGGAAATAATGTGCTCTTGAGGTTTGGCACACGGCTCTGTGCATTACAGAATGTTATAAAAATACTGCTAATGGGCCAGAGAGGAGTGGAAACGCA
Source organism: Chroicocephalus ridibundus (assembly GCF_963924245.1). Taxonomy (NCBI): domain Eukaryota; kingdom Metazoa; phylum Chordata; class Aves; order Charadriiformes; family Laridae; genus Chroicocephalus; species Chroicocephalus ridibundus. The sequence continues at coordinate 76,112,156 of NC_086316.1, read as the reverse complement.
CGGCGGAAAGGCTGCCAGAAGCCGGAGAGCGCACATGGGAGCGGGGAGGCCTTGTGTGCAAAGAAGGGAGGGAGGGAGGCAGCCAGGGCGGGCATCCATCCTCCCGCTCCCATCCCTCCATCCCTTTCTAACCTGCTCATCTCCATCATGGCCCAGCAGCTCTACCTGTTTGTGTCTCTTCTTTCCCCTCCTCTGCCTGGCTTTGGGGATGCCCAAACTCTGCTGCTGCCCACTGCCTACTGGGGCTGCTGATGATTGGGCTGGGATGCCAGCAGGGATGAGGTCTGTGTGGGAGAGAAAATACAGCAAAATCCCCTCCAGCAGCAGGGACACGGGGCAGGATACGAGGGGTGGAGTTGCCCTCTGCGTCGCAGTGGTGGCTGGGCGGGCTCATAACCCAGTGCCAGCCCCATCCCTGCCCCATGGGTATCTCTGCCTCCCAGGCGATAGTGGGAAAGGGACTGGCAGAGGGCAAGCGGCTCTGGACTGGCAGAGGGCAAGCGGCTCTGGGCTGGCCTCCTTCCTCTGTGGCTGTCACTGCAGTGGCTGGCGAAAGAAAGGGGAAAAAACATGCGGTTTGACGGAAAACGACATGGAAAGACAACCAAATTAACAGAAAAACAAACAAAGCAAAACCAGAGAGAGGGAGGGGGGGGGAAGGGGCAAAGCAACAGGAACCACATGTGAGCAGGGAGGCCGGGAGAGCCCGAGTGTGTTCTCTGGCCTGATTAGCAAGCGATCAAACATCGGCCACTAATAAATAATCAGAGCCTCCCCTTTCTCTGCCTTAGAAGTCCCTTTCCTCCCAGCTGGGCTCCAGCTGCAACCGGAGGGTTGGACTGCACTTAGCATCTTTTTTTGTTGTTGTTGTTTTTATAGCTTTTTGCCTTTTTCACCCACCCAAAATAAAGAAGAAACAAAGAAGGTAACAACTTCTCCATGTAAGACATGCGTCTCTGGCTCCTCAGGAGAGGGATGGAACCATCGGGGCAGGCGTGAGCATCCCATGATAGGCATGGGCGAAACAGCGGGGGAAGGCAGTGCCAGGCGTCGGTGTCTGCCCAGCTGCCTCCGTACGTTGGTTTGGTGGGAAAAACTGCAGGAGGGCACTGGCTTGGGAAAGCGGGTTTGGCTGGCTGCGGCAGCAAGGATGCCTCTGCCTCAGAGCAGGGTGCCCTCATCGGGCCATTGCTCCTGCCACTGGCACAGATACTGATGGAGAAGAGCGGTCTCGGGGTCAGCGTGTGCAGATATTTCCCTGCTCACGTCCAGCGATCTGTGACGCAGGGCTTGGTTGTTTTTTTTTTTAAAAAAAAGCCCTTTTGATGGATTTTTCCCTTATAAACTTATCCAATCCCTTCCCGTGTCCGTGTAAACTGAGGCTATTTCGAGAGCAGCAAGTTAAACACGACTGCGACTGTTCCCTGGTATCGGGGCCAGCTGGCAGAGGGCAGCGCCTGCCCCTGCGATTCATCCCTCCTGCCCTCCAAATGTCCTCCTGCCCCTCGGGAACGGCCCCGTGCAAGGTCAGCCCCAAGGCTGTGCCCAGGCGATGCTCTGGGCAGGAGCACATTAACCTGGACTGAACCTGTGGCAGGGATGGAGCTAATAAATTTAAGCATGTGGCTGTTGTTGTTCCAGGATCAATGATGCACCCCAAAGCTGTTGGGTTTATTGCTGTGGATGTGGTTGATTTTTCCCCGTGTGCCCACGGGTGCTGGGGGCTGGGTAGGTGCAATGGCTCCAGGGGGCTTCACAGCCAAACATCACCACCCAGTTCCTGAAAGCCATGGGAAGGGGCCATGACAAACAGGGTCAACCAGGTTGCAAGAGTGCCTCATGTATCTTAATTCAGCCTTGTTTCAGGAGGCACGCATGCTCTCCAATCGCTGCCTTTCCATGCTGAGCTGTTCGTTCACGGCTGGGAAAACTCAGCAGACGAACTTTGTTGCCTGCGCCCAGATTTCAGGTCTTGGCCCATCTGGGAGCTGGAAAGGCATGATGGGTAACGATATGCAAATTGCCATCGCAGCTTTTTAAGGAGAAGTCCAAAAAAAAGAAAAAAACCAACAAAACCCACCACCTAAAAACCCCACCACGCTCCCAAATGCAATTAGTCCTAATCGAATTAGAAGCCGGACTAGAAAAACAAACACATTTGCAGGCAGCGGGCGACCTTTCTGCCCCCGTCCCTGTCCAGAGGGATGCAAGCTGCCGTGCTGCAGTGGGAAGGGCTGAATGAAGCGGTGCCACCGTGGCCCGCGTGTGCACACACTCGCACGCTCGCACCCCTGCGTGCAACGCATCCGCGCCCCGCCGCATTCCTCCCCTCCTTCCCCTTTGCCGGGCTGGGCAGCCTGCCCAGCTGCAGCATAGCAGAGTGATGCTTCTTTGGCTCGCCGCGTAAAATATGATAATCTGGGGCAGCCGGTGTCAGAAACAATAAAAATATCCCCTCTCCCATCCTTGCAGCACCCCCCTCCTCGCGCGGGGGAGCTGGGGGCGGCGGGGCGAGCGGAGCGGCACGTGGCATTTATTAGGTGCCGCGGCACAGGACCGCGGCGCCGGCGGCTCTGCCCTGGCCTCGCTGATGCTGTGGCCTGCAGAGACCCTGACCAAGGGAAGAGCATGCCTGGGAGGTGGACAACGCTTGCAGTGTCCCATGTCCCTTGGCGTGTCCTCACTGGCAGCTGAAGGGACGTGGCCACAAGCTTGACCCCAGCAACTGATGAGCTCAGGCTGGGTTGGGTGCTATGGAGAGCTCATAGCTTCACTCTTCACCTGAGTCAAGGTGGGAGGATCGCATGGCATTAGAGCACCAAGAAGCAGAGAAGGTGGTCACCCCCTCGCCAACCCACTCCCCAGAGCAAAGGCGAGGGAGTCCTCGGGTTGCCAGTGACAAGCCAGAGCCAGGGATGGAGCGTCCATCAGCGAATGGGTGCTCCCAGGTGCAAGGACCCCCTTGGTGAGCACCTGGTGGGGTCACAAGCTTTGGACCTAGGTGTGAAACAAGCCCAAAGGCTCCCTGTGCATCCTCTCACAGGATGGGGGATGTGAGCAGGGCTGGGGAGGAGTTCATGGGATGGGGCAGGGGGACAGCCCAGGTCTTCCCCCCTGCCACATCCCAGCAGTTGCTGAGCTGGAGGAGAAGAGGGAAAAGGGCTTTGGTGCTTGGCAGCTTCCTGGGAAAGCTTCCATGTCCTTGTCTAGTACAAATGCTGAAGGCTGCATGCCACGCCAGTGTCCCACATCCCAGGCGGATGGCAGCGCAGCCTCCTGCTCTCCTGAGGTTTGTTTATCCTCCTTAACATGACAAAACCAGCCTTATAATTAAAGAAATCCAAGTTCAGTCTAAACAGCTTCCCACAGCCCCTGTTTCCCCGTACTGTGCTGGGAATTAGGGATGCCCGAGGCTGGGAGGACAAAGCCTTCTGGGACAGTGCCTGCCAGGGGGAGCGGAGGAGAGTCACGCTGGCGCTCTGTTTGCGCTGGCCTCTGCACCAGGAAGGATTTGTCTCAGCTGCTCCCAAGTGCCCCTTGTCAAAATATTTGGCTCGAGCTTCCTGCCACCCGCCGGTGGTGGGTCACCAGCTTCGAGGGCGCTGGGAGGGGAGGGACCGGCGAGGGGAGGGACCGGCCGAGATGCAGCCGTTGCTGCAGCCATGGGGCGGGAAGCAAAGGGGTCGATGCTCAGCATGTGGATGCTGCTTTTCACTCTCCACCCGTGGCTCCACACGGCTGTGGCTCTTAAGAAACATCACCGTCTGCTTCCCAGGTGATGGTGGAAAAAGAAACCTCACCACTGTCACCAGCACTGGGTACACATCTTGCATGTCACCAGCCACATGTGCTCATGTCTGCACTGACCCAGGCCAGGTAGTTTGCCCAGGGATGAGAAGACCCTGCAGTGGGGACCTTCTGCAGCTCCATCCCTGGAAGGAGAGGAGATGGCAGGCAGCAACAAATCCCCATCTTTTCCCAGCCACCAGTGCTTCTCCATCCCTCTCCAAATTCACCAGCAAGAGCTGGGAACTATAGCGGGGCTCGGGCAGGCAGTGAGGTCCCAGCCAAGCGCTCAGCAGGGTCAGGGCAGGATCCAGTGTACTTCAGCGTGAAAGACATTGTCATTAGCTATGGTTTCCCGAGCCGGTGCATCTGCTGTAAATAATTTAGCAGAGTAAATGTGTGCTAACAGCACGTCAGGGTGGGGAGGAGCGGAGAGGGAGGAGAGTCTTGGGTCTGGAAAGCAGGGAAGGGTACTGGGAATAAAGTGCGATTATTTTCCGTCTTTTAGCAGGACGGGGTGGTGTCTCCCCCCCCGGAAAAGGAGTCAGAGGGTTCCCATGCCCGATGGATCCCTTCTCTCCCCAGTCTCCTCCCGAGCTGTCAGCATCGGTACCAGAGGCAACTGCAGGACAATTTCCAGTTGCTCTTGCTCCAAGCACTTTAATGCTGTTTAAACAATTACGCAGTTGATAAATTTTGACAAGAAGAGATAGAAATAGCCTGGGAGAGCCACGCAGTAGAAATGCTCTAAACAGATGTCCCTTTTCTCCCCCTCCTCTGCTCCCTGGGGGTCTTTATCGTTTGCTGCCAACTAAACAAGACAGCGTTTGCATGAGTTGGGGTGGTGGGGAGGGGGAGTAGAACGCCTTATTAAAATGGTTTATGATACCATCCCTAGGGTGACGGCTGCTTAATTTCTCTCCAGGATGGTCTTCTCCTCACCAACAGGAGCCGTGCACAGCCTGCCGAGCCTGGATGTGACTAACGGCAGGTTGTTTGTCCCTCTCCTCGCCACCTCACAGGGTACCAGAGTCGGGAGCCTGGCTGCTGGTGATGCAGAGGAGGGAGAGGGGTGCAGGGTGTTTGCCAAAAGCAAGTGAGCAATGACAATCTGCTGTGCCAAGCCGCACGGGGAAATATGGTCTTGCTCTGGGGATGTGAAGAGCTGGAGCCCAAGAGTGCCCGTGCAGGACGTCATGCAGCAGGGACCAGCAGTGGCTCTCCAGTGCTGCAGTTTGCCCCAGCTGAGAGATGTGGAGGACTGAGAAACCATGAAACCAGGCCTGGACCAGAGTCAGGTCCACAGGGGAAGTTTGATGTCCTATGTGACTGGGTTTGGACATGTAGGGAGAGGAGATGGATGGCTGTCCGTCTCTGGAGGCCCAGAGATCACTGAATGGGTCCATGCCAGGAAACTTCGGGGGGGTTAGAAGCCAGCGCTGAGACCTTGGTGCTGTATTTTCGCTCATGTTGGGCTGCCTTGTTCTAAGCGCTCCCAAACCCCGGTGTTTTTCCTTGCCACAGCCTTATAGTGTGTGTGGCTGTGTGCTGAGCGCACCCCAAGGCCGTGCATGCTCCACGAGGAGCAGCCTTGCACGGTGTGGGTTGTCACGTGTCGCGGGTGCACATGTCCTGTCCTCTTGGTCAGGGAAGGAAGCAGAGGGCTGCGAGCAGCTTTCTGCCTTTTGGCTACTTTCTGGATGCTGTGCAAACTGTGACGGTCCGAGGCAGTGGCTGGGGACTCGGGCTGGAGCCAGGGAGCTGTGAAATACACTGTTTATGGCAAACGGGCTGGGGTTCGTCACCTGCTGTTGTCTTTGGAGTTGATATGGCGCCGTTCAATTTTTTGGGCGACGGCTGCCTCGCTGAATCCCTGCCTCTGATGGCAGTGACTCTGTGGAGGTGTTGGTCCAGGATGTGACGGCCTGCCCGTGCGTACCTGTGCATCACTGCCCGCAGGCTGCAGCATCCCAACGTCTACAGCGGTGCAGTTGCACGGCCCGGGGGCAGCTCTGTTGCTCTGTTGCTTGAAAGACGGTGTGCAACGGGTTTGAGTGTGCCTTTGCATGGAGGATCTCCGGCTGCTCTGGGCACATTTCTGTCTCCTGATTGATTTCCTAACGCTCAGTCCTCTGGTGCTGGATTCATCTCTGCTCTCTGCATTTGGACCCAAGCCACTGCCCCTTCCCTCTGTGCCTGACTTCCTTGAGTTACATCCAAGTGCAGCTGCCCTCTGCAAAGGCTCTTTGGCCTCATCAGCTTCTTCCTCTTCTTCCTCCCTTGCCCTCACCAAAACCCAGGGACACAGACTCCACTGCCGCACCAGGTACATGGGGACACAGGGCAGCCCTTGCCACCTCCCATTTCCCTCCCAGCGAGGAAGAGGAGCCCCAGCTGGGTGGGAAGCAGTGGGGTCAGAGCCTAAATGAAAAGGCAGAAGAGGAAACTGAGGCACAGGCTGGAGAGTGATTTCCCAAAGCCACACAACTGGGCTTAAAAACCAGATTGGTGAGTTAGTGCCCTCCTCACCCTACATGTCTCCCCAACTGGGGTGTGCTGGGTTGGGTCCCCCGCTATGCCAGGGCTCCCCACCCACCGCAGCCCACCCCGGGGGAGAAGCACACTCCTGTCACACAGGACTGGGCACCTCTGCATCACAACGTGGACTGGGACACATCATGGGCAGCCAGCCTGGAGGCATCCCCCGTGGGCAACCTCCACGCATGCTCCCCTTTCTGCCACAGCCTCCACCATCCAGCCCTTCCTCCCATCCCTCCTTCTTCTCCCACTGCCCAGCCAAACAAGCCAGAGCTGTCTGCCCAGTATGTGAGTTTACTTCTGCTTCCTTCTCCCTGCAGCAGCTCCTGGTCTGCAGCAGGGAGACAGAGCCGTGAAGCCTGGGGAGGGGGAAATTCCCATATCTCCAGCTGACCTGCTACGTTGGATGTAAGTGGTGAAATAAGGGCCAAAATCAGACTCCTGCACTCCTCCTGAAGAAGGGAGCATGGAGGGAGGTAGCTGGTCCTGTGGCTACCGCTCTTATTCACATTAATGCAAAGCAGGTGGCAAAATGCTGATGGGTTGGGGACTCCCCGCTGATGCGGGAGCATCAGGCTGCTCCTTGCTGCAAGTGCTGGTGGTGACAATGTGGCTTTTGCAAACCAGGCTTGCCTTGCTGGAGCAGGGTAAGCACACCATCAACACTTCCATCGCCTCTGGGGGCTCGGGAGGGGAAACACCACTCACTTTTTTATCTGCCAAGGCAGTGTTCATGGGTGAGACTTTTGCTGTAGTAGTGTGGGGACTCTGCGTTGGCCTGCGGAGGGTGCTGAGGGTTTTGTTCAGAAGTGAAAAAGAGCAGTGGACTTTTTCACAGGCTTTAAAAAGCTCACAAAGCTGCTATGACACACAGTTGTTGCAGGCATCGTTTTGCTGCATTCCCTTCCCTCGCTTCCCTGTCTCCTGGTGACTGGTGGATCAGAGCAAACCTTGGGGGTGATTCTCACCGGGGTGAGCAGAGCAGCTGCCCAGGGCTGGCGGTGGTGTGAGGTCTGTGCTGTCACACACCTCCAGGACCTTCATTATGATGAAAAAAAGCAAAATTGCAGAGCACAGAAGGTGCCTCCTGCAGGAGGGTGCCAGAATGGAGAAGCCCCAAACTGTGAGTTTGGATTGGGACAGGCTGGCCAAAAAGACAATTCTGGGGTTTTTGGAGCCAAGATTGAGCCATCTCTGCCAAATGCGGCGTATATACAACAAAGACGCAATTTTACCTCCTTGCAGATTGGTCCCGGGATGTTATGGGAGGAGTAATTTGAGAAGGACCTTGGAAAACCAGGGAAAGTGGTGAAGAAGGATACAAAGGGAGCAGGGGGAACTGCCGTAAGGAGAAAGACTTAAAATAGTCTGTTCAGTGGCTTCAAGAGGAGCTGGAAAAGTGCCCTGACTCCTGTTGGTAATTACCTCCAAGTGGAGACGATACTGGGTACTAAACCAGCAAGCAAAGCCATCACTAGAACCAATGACTGGAAGCTGAGCGCAGCCACGTTCAAATTAGAAATGAGGCTCATATTTTTAATAGAAAAAATGATTAAGCATCGGAACAAACTGCCAAAAGCAGTGGCGGATCCTCTGCCGCTTGTTATCTGCAGAGCAAGGCTGGCTGCCTTGCTGAAAGATGATTCAGTCAAACACGAGTTATTGGGCTCAATAGAGGGGTGACGGAGGGATGTAATGGCCTGTGGAACCCAGGAGGTCAGGTGAGATGAACTAATTTTCTCCTCTGGCCTTCAAGTTGGTGAGTTAAGGGAGGTGCATATCCCTGTCTTGCAGATTTAGCTTCGCGGTGGCTGTTTCTTTTGTCAGATGATGTGACTTGGGTGTTCGGTGGTGCAGAGCAGGGCTGCGAGGACAAACCTGCAGCACAGCAGGCTGTGGGGCGTTCGGAGGATGCTGCATGTCCCCACTTAGGATGGGGCTGAGACTGTGCCCCTCATCCCCTGCATCTTCTGGGATAACTGGTGCTCCTATCTGTGCTGAAAGACAGCGGGAGGGTGGAGTCTATAAGGAGCAAAGTGAGGGAGGTGGGGAAGGGCAGAGCTGCCATCGCTGGGTCTAAACTGAGTTGTTCAGACAGGGATGCTGTGGGACAGTGACGGGGTGGGGGAGACGGTGTCTTTCCAGATGTCTCAGCCAGCCATGCAGGGAAGTTAAGTGAAGTGCTGGAGGCAGCTGCAGATGAGCACCCCGGAGCGCAGTGCCTGGGAAGGGGAGGGTGGGCATCTGCCCCCCCAGAGCTCCCTGATACCCCTGCTTTTTGTGCGCCCTGCTCCCGGCCAGGCTGCAGAGAGAACACAAGCGACAGCTCAGCACCGGGCTGTCTGCAAGGCACAGGGAAGGCAGAGAAGCACAATGGACCAACAAGGGATGAAATGGCTCAGGGCTGAGAAAGGGAAAGGGGAAGGGAGACAGGGAGGAAAGTCTCATTATCCTGAAAGAGGGAAAAGTCCTGCCACCCTCCTCTGAAGGAGGGATTGACAGAGAGCTTCTGATGAGGAACTGAACAGACATGATGTGCCATCAAATGGCGGTGGGGAGGGAGCCAGGAGCAGCTCCCCAAGAACCTCTGCCTCCAACGTGCAGACAGGAGCTTGGCACAGCGCTCCCAGAAGCACTTACCTCCCTTAATGGCTGGGCAAAGCCTCCCGGGCTGCCCCATTAGCAGCTGCCTCCCCAGGCGAGATGGCACAAAGTGCTCGGCCAGCCCAGGCAGCAGCCGTGACACAGAGCCCAGCGATGCTGCCTCAAGCCCCGGCTCTCTCAGCCCCTCTGACTGAGTGTAAGGCAGGCCTTGAGAGTGCAGTGGGGCAGGACACAGGTTTAAGGTGAGACGGCGTTAGTTTTTCTCTTTTTAAAGCTATCTGATCCCTCCAGGAGCAAGAAGAGCCATGCATCATTCAGGGGATGCCATGCACCCTGCAGGTCACAGAATCACAGAATCACAGAATGGCAGGGGTTGGAAGGGACCTCTGGAGATCACCTGGTCCAACCCCCTGCCAGCGCAGGGTCACCCAGAGCAGGTTGCACAGGAACGTGTCCAGGCGGGTTTGGAATGTCTCCAGAGACGGAGACTCCACCACCTCTCCGGGCAGCCTGTGCCAGGGCTCTGCCACCCTCAGGGTAAAGAAGTTCCTCCTCATGTTTAGGTGGAAATTCCTATGTTCAAGTTTGTGCCTGTTATCCCTTGTCCTGTCCCCGGGCATCACCGAAAAGAGCCTGGCCCCATCCTTGTGACACCCACCCTTTAAGTATTTATAAGTGTTGATAAGGTCCCCCCTCAGTCGTCTTTTTTCCAGACTGAAGAGACCCAAATCCCTCAGCCTTTCTTCATAAGAGAGGTGTTCCAGTCCCCTCATCATCTTCGTGGCTCTTTGCTGCACCTTCTCCAGCAGTTCCCTGCCCTTCTTGAACCCACTGCCATGTCCTTGTCTGAAGGTGCGCAAGGGGACACAACCCAGGGCAGAAGGAATTGGTGGTCCCGGGTGGTCTGTGGTGGGCTTGCAGCTGAACTGGAGATGTGGGGTTTCAGGCTGGTATTGCTCGTGGGCGAAGCAGAGCCAAGCAGCCTGGGCTCTCCACCAGCCCCCTGCTCTCCGTAGGCAGGGCTGGCCTCATACGGGGCAGCAGAGACACAAGAGGAGGGGGACGCGGCCCCAGCACAGGGCTCCTGCCAGGCAGCTTTTCCCCACGAAAAGAAACTAGCTCCTGTCTGCGTCCTGGCGGCTGCTGGCAGACAGGATCCAGGGCGCGTATCGGCAGGAGGAGCTGGCTCCCCTCCTGCGAGGAGGGGGCCAAGCCGCCTTCACCTACTGCTCCAGCAGCAGCGCTCCCTGTTTTGCATGAAAGAGGCGCTTTGATTGCTGACATCTGTAGACAATCAGATAAGAATTAGAGTTATTCCTCTCGGCATAAATGGTATTTCTAATCTCATAATCCCTTAATATTGTTCTCACCAGGATGTGGCCACTGCTAATCCCTGAGAGTTTGTTCTCGGGCAAATTTCAGGGAAGCTGGGGAGGTGCAGGAGGAGGGGTTGGCCACTTTCCCTCCCCTCACCCCCAGAATCCCTCCCGGGTACGAAGGGAAGAGCTGGTCAGGCAGCAGCCCCTCGTGCCAGACGGAGGATGCTCACGCTGGGATGGAGGCGTTTGCGGAGCCCTTTCACCACTGCTGCAAAGAGCCCTTGCAAGTGTCCCCACCTGCGTCCCTGCCCCAGGTTTGTCTCTTGGCTCTGTGGCACAAGCAGCAGGCTCCAGCCTGGTTTTACCACTTGTTTGCTTTCCAAAATCAGAGGTTGATCCCTGAGGAACAGCCCAGGGCCTCTATTTGTGTGCTGGAGGGGTGCAGCAAGGGCAGCATCCTGCTGCTGCGGGGCTGCAAAGGCCAAGGTCCCCAGGCAGCTGAAGGCGGTAGTTGCTTTGTAAGGACCCTGGGCTGCACTTGGCCCTAATTCTGTATCCTCCCCAGGCTAGACTGCGTAGAACCACTTTGGTTGCTCCTTACCCCCTGACCTGATGTAGGTGCACTAGATACAGATGTGCTTCTCTCCGGTAACCCACTGTGGTCTTCCCTTTTGGCCACCTTGCAGGCATGGTTGAGGTGGGAAGGGGGCTGGAAACCTCCCATCAGCTCTCCAGAACACACAGGGATTGACGTTTCTCTTGTCTGTGCTGCATCTTTCCTTCTGCAGCCCACCCTAACTGCACCTCGATGGCTCCACTGGCTGATGCTGAACCCCAAAAGCGGCTTGCACACAAGCTGCCGCGGAGGGAGCTGGGATGAAATCCAGCCTTGTGGGTATCGGGCTCCCCTGTTGCCTGCAAGCCATGTGCAACCCACCGTGGTGCAGGGATGGAAATCCTGCCCTGGGCACCAGCCCATCCCTATGCATGGGGGCTGAGCTAGCAGCAGCTTGCAATGCAGAGGTGAGCAGAGGGGCTGGGCGTGTGGGTCTCTGCAGACACGGCTCTGTGCCTTTCTCTTCTTCTGAGTTCCTTTCTCTTTGACAGCAGCTGTTGTTGCTTCTCCTGCTGCTTCAAGTTCCCCCCCCTTTTACTCCGCAGACAGGTTGGAGAGGCAGCACAACTGCTTCATCTGTGTCCTGGGCATCTTTTTTCATCCTGGCAAGGTGAAGATGTCGGAGATGTCTTAGTAGTGATAAATGCCTAACAAGTCTGTGTCTGTCCATGAGGTTTAGAGAGCCTCATGCTGGTACAACATGCCTACGGCACGGGCACGCAGCAGGAGGAGGCTGCTTCCCCCTGGGGAGCATGCCCATCACCGTCCCCTCCATGCTCCTCTCCCAGCAACCTACCCCTCATGGTACCAGCATCCCTCCCCTCTGCCATGCTGAAACCTGTCCATCATTGCCTTGCAGCCTTGAGCAATTTGTTACTATAGCTACATTTTTCCACGCAGGGAGTGCTCAGATCTCTGCCGGGCTGAGGTCTCCCTCTCATTTCTGCATGGCTAGAAGGAAAGGAGAAGGCTTAGCCTCAAGGCCAGGCATTGCAGACTGTGCCATGGCGGTGCCGTGGTGGCGGGACTCAGGACACAGCGGTGCAATGGTGCATCTGCTCCAGGAGTCCCTTAATATCTTGCAAACACCAAAACTCTGCAAAGTCCCTGGGAAGAGAGAGGTGGGTGGTGTAGGCTTATAATGAGCCAACGTAATGCCATGATGCATTTCCCTCCTGCTCTCTGAAGTCTGGCAATTGGAGAAGGAGCTAGTGAGTACCTTGTTGCACTGGGAGATGCTGGTTTTCAGATTCCTAAGGGCTTTGCCTGGAAAGGGGAAATGAATGGGTTTTGCTATTCACTGGCAACTTCAGAAAAATGCCCTGAAAGTCATAGCCAGCTGAAAATTTTTGGTAAATGGGGAAGTTAGAAAATTAAGTGCTTGGGTTCAAGATTTTCCTCATTTTATTTCTGTTAGATGAGGTTTTTATGAAATGGAGGTAGCTCCAAAAAGAAAAACCCTGGAAACTCAACCTTTCATTTCAAATCACCAGAAGCAAAAAAAAAAAACAACCTGCTGTTGTTGTCTGGTTTCCATTGGAAGCAAACAAGCTGCAAAGCAGCCACAAATGTGTGAAATCCTTTGGGGTGGCCCGAGGTGCGGGGAGGACACTTTGGGTGGCCCCTTGGCTGCAAACAGGTGCCTGCACCGGCTGTGGAGGGGATGGGTCCATGGCTGTGGGTGGGCGACCAAACACCCCCCTGGGCACCCTGGGTCTGGCATGGGTGCAGAGCTGCCAGGGCAGAGCAAGGGCTTACCAAGCCCTGAGACATGAGGGTTGGGAAGGAGATGTGTAAATGTGTCCACTGGCTCTGAGACCACGTGCCACTGCCCCTTCCTGTGCTAGGATGATGTTCTCCCCCTCCCTGGGATCTCCCTCCCTGCAGGACCACCACCCTTCTGCCCAGAATTTGGCCTTGCCCTGTGCCAAATCCTGGCCAGAGAGGCCCTGAGGGCAGATAGACATCCCAACTTGGCCTGGGGGACAGCTTTGTCCCCAAGCTGTGCCAGCATACTGAAAGATGCTGTCAGGCATTGCATCTCCTGCAGGAGAGCAGTGGCAGCATCCCTCATGCTCTGATGACCTCCAGAAATGGGTTGCGCCTGTGTTATCTCCATCCCCATGGACAGCCCATTCCCTGTCTCTTAAAGCTTGTTCAAACCAGCCCTTTTTCTCCTCGGGGATGGGATAACATCTCCACACACAGCCAAAGGCCCTCCTGGCTCCACGGTAATCACCCAGAGCTGCACCAGGAAAAGCAGATAATTAAATTCAGGCCCTCACTTCTCCCCCAGCAAGCAGATGCAGTGAGACGGCAGTCCTGCAGACTTTATTTGGGGCAGGGGACAGAAATTTCGGTCTTGATCTTTTCCCATAGCAGCTGCCGGTATGTGGCCGCTGAGCCTGGGATCCGCTGCCCCCATCCAGCCATGCCTCGCTGGCTTATCATTTCCAATCCTATCAGAAACAAAACTGCTGCTGCTTAATGCTTCATTACAGGCTGTTATGTGTCTCCTGCACTGCCCAAGAGAGCAGCAAGGAGGGCTCTGACTCTATTTAATAACTGTTTCATGGTTCCTAATTGACAGATAAAAACGCTACTAACTCAGTTTCATCGAACATAATCCATGGGCAGGAGCAGCGGTGCCCTTCTGGAGCCCGGGCAGCAGCACCAGTTTTGATCCATTATTTTGACATGGGAAATCCGTAACGCGCCGATCTGCCATCGCGATGACGGGTTTACATCTCATTTTTCCCTCTGTTGGTTTTGGCTTTTACAGCCTTGGGGGAAGCCCCTGGGGAGGGATTTGTGGAAGGGCAGCCAGGGCAGACAGAGGAACTGAGGTGGCTGCTGGTGCTTTATTTCGGGAGAGCCTTTCCCACAAGGGTCTGCAGCACCCCTAGCACAGTGCTTTGCAGCAAGGGTTGGCTTTGCAGCATGTCCTCATAGGGCTCCATCTCTGGTCACCTCAGGGCTAAGCTGTCAGGTCCCCAGGCCCAGGACTGTCACCCTGTGGCTGTCAGGCTAAGCCATGCTTGTAGCCAGGAAAGATCGTAGACTCATAGAATGGTTCAGGTTGGAAGGGACCTTAAATCTCATCTCGTTCCAACCTGCTCCCATGGGCAGGGACACCTCCCACTAGACCAGGCTGCTCAAAGCCCCATCCAGCCTGGCCTTGGACACCTCCAGGGATGGGGCATCCACAGCTTCCCTGGGCAACCTGTTCCAGGGTCTCACCACCCTCACAGTAAAGAATTTCTTCCTGATATCCAATCTAAATCTGCCCTCTTTCAGTTTGAAGCCGTTACCCCTCGTCCTATCACTCCACTCCCTGATAAAGAGTCCCTCCCCATCTCTCCTGTGGGCACCCTTCAGGTACTGGAAGGGGCTATAAGGTCTCCCTGGAGCCTTCTCTTCTCCAGGCTGAACAACCCCAACTCTCTCAGCCTGTCCCCATAGCAGAGGTGCTCCAGCCCTCAGATCCACCTAGCTTGTCAGCTCTGGGAGGAAAGTAGCTGTACTTGCTCAAAAGAAACAGAAAAGGATTTATTGTTGTAAATTTGGAGATGTCAGGACACCAGGGTGTTTCTTTGTGTGCTGCATTGTTAGCAGGATCTCATCAGTGCCTGGGGGCTTGCCCTGCACCTTTTTGCTGGCACAGGTGAACAAGTGACCCAGACTCCTTCCATGGTCCGCATTGAGAAACAGTGGCCAGACAAACCCCTGCTCTCCCCAGGGACGCACACGCAATCGTACGGCCAGAAATGCAGGGCCAGGATGTGCAAATAGTTGCAGAGGCTGGATTCAAAAGCCATGCACTGGACCTGAAACCTGCTCTTCAACCCAAACACTTGGGGATTTGCTTTATCAGTTCCCACCTGGGGCTGGCACTTAAAAATAGTCTTTGGAAATGAGATTTTTCAGGGCTTTCTCCTCCCATCAAAGTGGCAGGGAACTTAAATACCAGCTGGGAGTCCCCCGTGGTATTTGTGACCACCAGAGGGGTTGAATTGCACCCCGGGTAGAAGCAGAGTCGTTCCTGGGCAGCGTGGGCAAAGGCGGAGTTGGGAAGGAGAAGTGTTGAGGGCCCATAGCTCTGTGCAGAGCAAAGCAAAATCTGACCACAGCTGAAGGCATCCTGGGAGGATGAGAGGTTATTAGTAGTGAGCGCTTCAGGGATAACACGGAAGATATTGATTGAAATAAAGATCACCATAACAGCAGCTCTAACAGGACCCTGTGGGTCACTTGGAGGAGAATCAGAGGCAGCAGAGCTGCAGTGCTGGCACACTTGGAGTATTTCCTAGCTGTAAATATTGTGCTGGAGAGAGCCAGGACTGCTTGCCTGTAGTCCTGAGTGGACCAGGAGCAGGGACAGGGGCCCAGGTGCTGTGCCAGGGTGTGCAGCGGACAATGGGATGGGATGCCTAAAGATCATCGCTGCCGCAAGGTGAGGAGCTCGACCCACTGTGACCCACAAGGGCACGCTGGACTGTTTGCAGCGCTGCTGGGAGCCACAGAGACGGGAGATGGATATGCCTGATCTCAGCCAGTCGCGGGGCTGGGATGGAGGTTGGATTCCCATGGTGTGAGTCAGCCGCATTCCTCCCCAGGGTCAGTGAACTGCGCTGGGGTTCGGCGGCCTCGGCTGTCTCCGGCCTCGACGCCTGCGGTGATTAACTGCGCTGAGGATGCTCAGTTTGGGTGGACAAACCAAAGGCTAAGGGGCTCCAGCCAGCTGGGGACAGCTTCAGCTGATCACCCGCGGGAGAGGAGAGGAGCGGTTTCTTGGCCACCCTTCATACCAAGAGTGCTTTCATCAATGGGGTGTGAAGCGGTGATAAAATGCTACCAGCTAGCTCCATAGACAGCTAATCCATTGCTATGGATTTGTTGTTAGAGGATCCGGCAGACCCGTACAGTTCCTCATGGCTGGCTGTAACTCTCGTGCCATGGTACCGCCACCTGCAACACCAACTGCTCTCATCACGATACGGAGCCGTGTCGTGCTATCGGCAAACGGAGACATGATGCAAGATAATAGCCGAGCTGTCAAGAAAAAACTGGTTTCAGCGTGTTAACAGAAGCATTTCTCCACTCCAGGGATTTTTCAACTCGAAGTTTTTGGAGTTCTTCCTCCTGATCACTTGTGCTTCCTTGGCAATAGGGCATTTTGCAGAGGCAGCCTCCCTTGCCCTTCAGCATTCCCATCAAATATGATGGGCAGACCATCTGCTGGACCTGCAGCACAGACAGCGGGGGCTGTGCCAAGGTGGCGTCGCATTACCAGACCTCTGTCACTGAGTCCCTTCCTGCTCAAGGAAATTGAGACCACATGGAGCAGGTCCTTCCTCAGGGACACAGCTTCCCTGGGGCCAGCTCGCAGCCGGGTACTCGCATCGAGCAGCATGTGTCGAGTGCAAGGCTCAATCCAGAGCATTCGTGCATTAGAGTGGGTGAACAGAGATACAGATACAGCCCAGATCCTGCCCACTGGGTTGTCTCAGGAGCACTACAGACCTGATCGACATCTGAGGACAAGAGAAGATGGGCAAACCCACCTCCTTGATATAGCTGCTGGGAGTGGGCAGATGCCAGGAGCTACAGCTGGGAGCCCCTCGGGGCTTTTTCCATGGTCCCCCAATCTCTGCCACCACTCACACTCTGCACAGAGACAGTCATTCAGGTTTAATTTTCCCTTAAATGATGTGTGTGGGTTTTTTTCCGAACTTCGTGACCTTCTTGCAGTCGCGGAGCTCCCCGTGCGGTGCTGCTGGTGCTTTGCAGCCCTCCACCAGCACCCCAGTGCTCTGCAGCCCCCTCAAGGTGCTCATTTCAATGTGGAAAACCCCAAATGAGGCAAAACCAAAAGGGATACTGCACAAGCAGCCAAAATCCAGCTGTCTGGGGCTGCACAAGACCTGCTGTCAGTAAGTCCCAGGTAGCAGTACTATGAACCTGGTATCAGGCAGCATCCACAGCAGGGATAAGGACATTTCCAGCACTCGTAGAGACTGGTTTACAATGCTGGGATACTCTCCAACCAAACCACTTGGGTTCAGATTTCTACTAAACCACCTCATTTCCTTATTTGTCTTAATCTCCCAGCAAAAATGAAACCATCACCTGCTTTGACCAGCTCCTTGCCTGGAATTAAATGACTAACTCCTAACCACTGGTGGTCCTGGGCTGGCTTGTCCCAGTCAGAAGGTAACAGAGAGTAAAACTGCAACCAAGGAACTGTGTCCGATCTAGCAGCTTTGTCCCCAAGCGCCGCAACTTGACTGACCCCAATGTCCTCGTGCCATGGGCAGAGGCAGATGTGTGCATCCCTTGCAGCATCCCTCAGATGTGGGATGTGAGGGAGATGTGGGGAACCACTGCTGCTGCCTGCCCTGCTGCATGGCCTCTGCCAGGGCACTGCCCTGGACGAATCCCTCCTTGAAGGGCAGAAGAGCTGCCAGGAAAGCAGTCAGCCCTGATTTAAAGACTTTCAGTGACAGGGAATACACTTTGTGCCTTTGGGAAGCTCTTCCAGGATTTAATTACCAGTGTGTCAAAAACGTTCACCATTTTTCTTGTTTGAATCTGTGCAGCTTTGGCTTTGTCCACTTGGGTTTGTGCGGGCAGATGGAGGGTCAGGACAGGGGTCAAGCACACCAGCCTGGCTTTGCACATCATGCCCACCCTGGGTGGCAAAGGCATTTGATGGGCATTGTGTTTGCTAAGTTAAGGGGGTTTCTAGCACCAGTGCATTGGCTACCCACCTTGTACAGCCATGAAAACGTTGCAGACAGTCGTGTACCCCATGTGGAGGAAAGACTTGATTTGCCTTCCCCAGGAGCCTGTCTGTCCCCATCAAGCACAGCAAGAGCAGAGGCAGGCTTCTTGGCCCTGCCAGCTCCCTTCCAGATGGTTAAAGATAGATGAACGCAACCCTGAGAGCATCAGCCCAGCCCTTCAGAGAGGTGAAGCTCTCCATGGCCTTCCTGCAAAGCCTCTCTCCCCGGGCTTGGTTCCCATTCGGGTTGTCTTCTGCTCCCATTGGCATCATTCCCAGCTCGGGGCTTGGGGAGGGCAGGATCTGCCACACACGCCTCCATCACCAGGGGAAGGGCACCCCAGAAGGGATCACTGGGTTGAAAAAGCATGAGCTTGTGGAATTTTGAGCAGAAACAGGTTGTGGGCCAAAGGGGTCAACACAGGGTCATTTTGTTAAAGTCACATGGGGTCAGGGCTCTGCAGCCACAGGGAGCTGCAGGCAGGTCCCGGTGGTTGCCCAGGCACAGCTGCCGTGGGAACACCATTAGCATCTCCCCTGTATAACACCATCGGCACTGATGTCTCTTGATTATGAGCAGCACAGTATCTCTAACATCCTCGTTATCCCAACAGCTGCCCGGCAGCCATTCCAGCACTGGCCACAGCCTTGTCCCAGTGCATCGGTGCACAAAAGCTGAGCCTATGACATAAGTTTTCTAAATCCTGCCCTGTTTCACACCTTGAGAGGCATCCCACATCTTGGGAGGCTTTTATCCCGCATCCCTATCTTGGGTATAAACCCCCAGCTCAGGCAGAACCCTCCTCCCATCTTCAGCTCTTCAGGATTTTGCGTGGCTTTCCTTACCGAAACCGATTGGTAGAGTTACTTTTAATAGCATGTACGTGACGTGGAGTGGGATAGACCACTCCGGCTCCGGCTGGCACATTATAAATCTCAGCAGGAAAAAAAATGCAAAGGGCCAGGATGGTGGGGGGTGAAAGAAAGCAGAATGAAGAGACCGTTTTCCCAGAGCCCAAAGCAGGCAGGGGTGGGGAAGGGGAAAGGCAGGGTCGTACGGCTCACTGGGGCAGAGTGTGCAGTTGTTTATACTGGAAATGAGTTTCTGTTTATTGCAAGCTATGGCGGGGAGACCACAAAGTGAACGTAAAACAAAATGGGAAGGGTGTGGGGAAAGTCAGGGGAGGGGGAGTGGGTGCCTTTGACAAACTCCAGAAGTCACGTCCAGTAATAAATCAAGCCGGGATCCATCCTGGGATGCAGGACCCGGAACATCTGCTTCGGCTGCGGGGAAGCCGGGCAGGCGAGGAGGGCTCTCCCAGCCCTGCTGGGGGCTGGGTGGAGGGATGGGGGGCGCAGCTCAGCCAAGTGTTGAGCCCGGCGATGCTCACATGCAGGCAGAGGTGCACTGAGCACCCGGGTTCACCACGATGCATGGGGAGATGCAGGCACGGCTAAGGGATTTAGCAAGCATCCTCGGTCAGCCTCTGCATCTCAGTGGCCATCCCTTGGCAGTAGCTCCATTTCCTCAGCTGTAAGGTGGCACAGGGTGCTTTTCTCCCATTTGCCACTTCTCCCAAGCTTTGCAGCAAATGCCACATGGGAAGGCAACTCCTGCAACGTGTCAGGGCTGGGGCATAGCATAGGTGCCACCAGGTAGGGAGGTCTTCTGCCCTCTCCTGGGGCAGCGGGAATTAGTGTGTTGATGGGGCTGCTGGTGAAATCAGAGACAAATTTCCCAATAACCCCACCAGGGCCAGCATCGCATCTATTCTTCGTACAGGCTTTGAAGGTATTAAGTGCTAAGGATTTTGGTTTGACATCTGAATCCAGCTGCATTGTTGCAAGAAGCCCCAGCAGATTATTACTCTACACCAACTTTTCATATATAATCTCTTGTCCTGGGTTTAGTGCTTTGGAATGGGTGATGGACATTTGTTTTGCAGATTTAAGCATTCCCCTCTTCTTCCTTTTCTTTTTCCCCTTCCTTGGAAAAGGGGTCCTATTAGCCGCTGCAGATGACACAACACATGCCAATACATTTGCAACCCATTTGGCTCACAGTGAGGGCTGCGTTCGAGCTACAAACTTCCCCAAGGGTCCAAGTAAAGCATCGGGATGGGGAGGAGAAACAAAGACCATGCATCTGCCCTCCGGGTCCTTGCCCAGTTCTTGCCTTTCCAGCCCATATTAGTGCAGAAAGCAGGAAAGACAGAAGCCAAGATGCATGTGTGAGCTATGACCTCAAAAGTCATTTGCATTTCATTATGCGGGGCTGTGGCTGAGCTGTTCTGCCGTAACACCGTGGGTGCTGCTACAGGCAACTGCCCTCTGAAAATGCCCACGAACAACCTTCTGGGCATGGGGCAGGTACCAAGCTGTGCCTCCAGCACCTCCCTGTTGCAGACAAACCCCAAGTCCTCCCGTACTGGATCCTGGGCAGGTTCAACCCCACATCACTGCTGGAAAGGTCAGAAACTTTGGCAGCATCGCAGCACTTCTCCACTTACTCCAAGGCATGCTGCCTTCCTTCCTGTGCTGCTGGTGGCACATATGCCATGGGACAGACTTGGCTGCATTGACAGTAACCCAGCCAGAGCTGCTTTCTCTGCTCCAGGAGAGGACAGCAAGGTATTTGGGTAAAACCAGACTGTCCTGCCCTGTCAGTTTTTCCCCAGCACATCCCAGCTCTCGTCCACAGCTAAGCCCCTGCTCTCAGAACTGTCCCCACTGCTCACATCACAGAAGGATGATAAGCCTTCTGCGTGCGTTGAAGAGAGAGTTGTCCCTGTTGCAGGAGGCATTTGCAGTGCACACAGCAGCAGTGTCCTCCTGGTCCATGACAGGCAAGTGGGGCTCATGTGAGCCAGGACACCACAGCATCCTTCTGCTGCTGGCAAGGTCCGGACTACAGGACTTGTGCTTCTCCTGCAATTTTCTGTGCAACGCTTCAGAGAGCGCAGCAAAATCCTTCAGTGACTCTAATAACTTTTCCCTCCAAAGCTCTAGGGTATTTCCCCCCCCCATCCCTGTGAAGTCACGCTTCAGGTCTGCTGAAATCCTATCAAATACCTCCTGAAATCCCCTGGAGCCCCTACAACGGTTTATTGAGAGTCCGGGACTGTTTGACCTTGGAGGGGGTGAGAGAGGCAGGGGAAGAAAGAGCAGCCCTGGGCTGCCAAACTCCTTGATCCTGTGCTGAGCCTCTTGCAGAGACTACGACCCAGCCAGGAATGGGTCCCAGCACATCGGTGGGGTATCTGGGCACCCTGCCCTCCTCTCCTTCTCTGCCTCAGGTCTCTTCAGGGTGTCCTGCTGCACTGCGTAGTGCCACTGCGTGCACAGCGTGATGCCTCCCAAAAAAAAGCAGCAGTGCCCTCATCATCTGTGCACGGCGTCCATCCTGGCATCCTGTCACCCTTTGTCCATCCCAAAAGAGATCTGGGGACCTCCGGGTGATAGCTTGGTCCCCAGCTCTGATGCTTGGTGCCCTGGGGGAGCTCTGTGCTGGGGTTCCCACCAGCCCTCAGGAAGTAACTAAGACATTTATAACACCATTTTTTATAACAATAACTCCTTGTTATTTGTTCTATTTGTTGGAAGCAAATCAAAGGATGCCTGAAAAGCCTCTGTCTTCCACAAGGAGGGACAGGCTGTGCTGAGCACCCGGGTTATCCCTGCCAGGGCAGGGACGGCGGCAATGCCGCTCTTGCCAGGGATCTGGTGCCGATACACTCAGGAAAAGTGCGTTAGCTTCTGGGGGTTTCATTATTAAAAGGCCATCGATAAATTACAGGGAGTCCAGAGGAAAATTGATTAAAGGATTAGAAGATAGCGTATGACCTAAAGGGGAGATTAAGGGAATTTAGTGAGGTGCTGGCTGCAGAGTGGAGCTGGGGAAAGTGGGGAGGGAAGAAAATGAAAACAACCTTGCCAAGATTTTACAGGTGATGATTAGAGTGGGTGAAAACAGTCGCCGTGAGTAATCGAGTCGGTTTGTGCTTCACGCTTCATTTTGCAAATTGTGGGCTCCCACGCGGGTGGGAAGGGGCTCCCCAGGCCCCTCGAGCTGTTCGAGCTGCCCTGGCCGTGCACGCCAGGAGCATCCCGCTGGGTTTGCTCGCTGACACTTGTGGGGATTTAAGCGTTGAGCCAGGATTTCAGGAAGACGAGCATCATTTTCATAAAGCAAAGAGCCTTTTTTTAGCTCCATTTCTTTACAGATGGGCTGAATAATGGGACCTCCCTTGAAGTCGGCTGAGTTAAGGATGCAGCTATTACTTCCAAATGCAGCGAAGTCTGGGGTTGTGTGACTTACTTCATCCCAAGGATCTCATTGCCATAAGACAAGAATGAGGCCAGGGCCTGATTCAGGCCTGAGGGCGAAAAAAGACATTTGTAAATAGAGCAGTGATGTCGAGCGGTGATGTTAGCTGAGCTGGTATCTCAGCCCACCCCTTCCAGAAATGCTCTGGGTCCTCTGGGTTTCGTCCCCTTGAAGGAGGCCCTTTGGGTGAGCTGCAGAAACTGATGCTCTGAAGGGGGGCTCCCTCTTCCTTTCTGCCTCCACCCATGGTACCAGCAGCACAGGAGAGGAATTAGGCTTGAGCTGGGAACCCTCCTGCTGTTGGTGACATGCCTGACTGGTATTTTCTCAAAGCCACAGAGTGGACAGCTAAGGGCTAGTGTGGAGATCTCATTTCCTGGGATGAATTGAGCATCTTCCCTGATGCATATCATTAATGTGCTAGCAGCATCCCTGACCTGAAAAGCACCACCAACCAGAGTCATGCTCTGGTCTTGGACCTATCCCTACCAGAGTCCCACAGTGTGATTTTCCAGTATATTTTATGCAGAAGGACATGGGATGGGCCAGGTGGCTTCACTAGCCTCACCAAGGAGGCTGGCTGCTGCTGCAGGGACTCGCACGGATTCAGGGTGGGAACAGCATGGAAAGAAGCCGTATGAGGCTCCTTGTGGTCCTGTGTCAGCTCCCTACAGCCAACCCTGGCATCTCTCGGGGACCTCTGGCTCCAGCCCATCTGTTTTCGCAGGGTCCCTGGAGTTGTTTTCCCAGCAGGACTGAGCCAGTGACACTGAGCCAGTGACACCAGCATTGCGGGGGCCAGGGCTGTCACACGCAAAGGGCTGCATGGTCCCTGGGGATGAGGGACAGGCGCAGGCTGGAGATCAGCCCCACGGAGCAGTGCAGCATCTCGCCAGGAGAGCAGTGACATGAGGCAGAAAGGCAGTCCCGAGAATGTGAGTCGGTGGCCAGGGGATGCTGAGTCTGCGTGAGCAAACCCAGATGCACCCCGGACGGCCAAACACAGGGTCAGCTTGGGGATGAGCACATGGATCTGCTGCCTGTGCAGACACCCAGTGCTCAGGGGGGTACCTGCATACAGATGCCTACTTTCAGGTGCCCTATCCCGACTGAATCCAAGGTGGAGCAGCCGGTGTAGGCTTGAGGGTGCCCTGGGGTCAGCCTTGTAAGGGAATGGGAGCACAGCCTGCAGCGTTTCCTCTAGGCAAAACATGTGAGAGAGAAGTGAGATGTTGAGATGGTGGTTTTCCATAAATCCTGAAGGAAAGGAGCTTTACCTGCAAAAGCTAGTGCAAGAACAAAGTAGGTGTGGGGTACGTCTGGTTACTAACTGCTCCTATCAGCTCCTCCTCCTGCCCAGGCAGGAGAAGAGAAGCCCAGAAATATCTCTTTCTCTCCTCCAGGGAGCCAGAAATCTCTTACTTCTTCCTCTCCATTCTCCATGGGGTGAGAGACCCTGGTGCCAGCAAGTACCTCCCTCGCCCCAGAGCAGCCTTTGGGGAAGAGCGGAGCAGAGAAGGGGATGCATCCAGGCTGCATCTTGAGAGGGATGAAGAGAGAAGAGATATTTTTGGAGAGCCGCTGGCTGTTAGAGGCAGCCCACACTCCCCCACTGGGAGTGATAGCTGATAATATTCGTGGCTAGCTTGTTGCTCGGTACATGACAAAGTGCTTGTAGCTTCCCTCCAGGGGCTCCTCCTGGATAAATATACAATTTCCAGGAGTTCTGGTGGGACAGCTTTGCCGAGGATACACGGCTGCTGATGGTCCCAGTTGTGTCTGATTGCACCTGGTATTTTCCCTGTCTTCTCCATCTGGAGAGGCTGTGAGGATGGATTGCTTTCTTGCAGCCTTTAAATAAGGTGATGGAGGGGGCAGGGGCATTGCATGGTGTAGATTGTGCAGGGAAGTTGTGCCTGGAGCAGAGAAAAGAGGGAGAAGGGGATGCTGAGCTCTCTTCTGCAAGCCCCACAGGCATGGAGGCAGGGGGCTGCGATGGCACAGACACTTGGGCTCCCCAATACCTGCCGGGGAGCCCTCAGGGACACCCCACATGCCGCCCTGCACAACCAAGCTGGGGAAGGCACTGCCCTCCCACGCAGCAGGCAGGGATGTTCCCTCTCTCTGGCTGGCAGCTTTTCCAGCTGAGCTCCTTCAGGAGATTGCCAGGGCTCTGCACAGGTTCGGTCTACAGGGCTGCATGCTGCTCACAGCTGGTGTGGGCTGAGATGGGGCACAGCAGAAACCAACACATCAGAGCAGTTTTGGGCTGCTGCAATCAAGCTTTTTGTCGAGGGGTACCAAGGGAGGCCACTACTCCTCTCTGTGTGATGTGCTCCCACTAACCACAAGCTCCTTGGGGTAAGGAGCAGCTGCTGGGGGACCCGTGTGAGTGCTAGGACGCATTTTCCCCCTGCATTGCCTTGGCAAGGTGCACCCAGCCCCATGTCAAGGAGAAGGGTCCCCTGGAAGCAGAAACTATTGTGGCAGGGAGTGAAGAATCCCATGCAATTCATGCCCTGCATCCTTCCCAGCCCCGGGATGCTCCAGCCCCAAGCTGCGGGCAGAAACACTCTCTCCATCCCTGGAACCTCCCTTAGCTCCATTTGCCAGCACTTTCCCCTGGGAGCTGCGCAATCTCTCACCCCACACTGCTCCTCAGGTCTCCAGGAGCTGGACGGAGGCCCGGCACACTCTATCCCAGAGCAGCCGGTAACGAGGTTTGGTCATTACTGCCCGGGGCTATGTGCGAACCAGTGACCTGGCTCTGAAATGGTTTATGTTACAGGCAAAACCCTTTGCAGAGGTGTTGGGGGAGGAAAGCCGGCCTCGCCGTGAACTCCCCGGGCTGGAGAGCAAATCCCAGCGCTGCAATGGGCTTCCCGTGCCCGGCGCACTCGCCGTGCTGCCGCGTCCTGCTGTGCTGGGGTACCCCTCCCGGCCGTGCCGCACTGAGCACCGAGGGCCCCGGCCTTGCTCGCGGCCTGGCGGTGCTACCGTTATACACAAAACAATAATCAGCTGCCGTAACGAGGATGCAGAGTAGCTGAGCTGGCTTCCCTGCTGTTGTGCCGGCTCCAAGTAGAAACAGCTGCATTTGGTTTGGTTAAATGTTTTATTTACTCCCAATTATCCCAGATAACAGATTTGCTTTCTTTTGTTCAATATTTAATAGTGCTTCGGAGCAAAAACTGCTCTTTGGTTTGCAGTGGAGGACGGGAGGGTTAGGAGGGACTTTCTGTGGTGGCACAGTCCCGGGTGAGGGCTGGAAGCACCCAGTGTCCAACGCTGCTGCGCGTCGGTCCCTGCGGCATCCAGCCCAGCATCCCAGCCCGTGGGGACAAGGTCACCTGGGCAGCAGCACAGTTGGGTTCGGGGTGCCGCTGTGCGAGGCGGGACCTCCGAGGCCCTGTATGGGCATTACCCCGGGACAGCAATGCTGCCCAGCACCCGCTCTGCAGCTGGGACTGAGCGGATCTCTCATGTGAGCGGGGTGCTTGATGGCTTCGCCTGCCTAAATTACCTTCCCACAGCATCCCACACCTTGGGGAGCATATCCAGAAATGTCTGCCATGCCAGCCGGCCACCCCACCCCATGCCACGGTTGCTGGAGCCCCTTTCCTCTTGCCCTTTCCTCTTGCTGCTTAACCAGGCTTGCTTGCTAATGTTTTTTGAAGGCTTTGAGAGCTGTCAGGTTTGAAGAGCACCTCTGCTGTGCCGCAAATAGCATGGCCTCGTGCAGGGCGGGATGAAGCAGACTCTGGTGAGCCTGTTATCACGCTGCCCTGCTGCGAGGCAGCTTTTAGGGTGAGGAGCTTGCACTGCGATTTGGTCTCGAAGCAGGGCTCTGAGCTCTCTCTTCTCTATGAGTAATGCCTCGCCCAAAAATTTACAGCGCTGCCTCTTGATGTGCACACTGAATTTTCTGCAAGGGAAATGAGAAAATCCATAGCTTGCTTTATGAGCCCCAATCAGTGTAAAACAGGGCCTTTTAGAAATTTATCTTTTGCTGAGTCCACCTTTTTCTCCGGCACCTTCTGGGGAATAAATTCTTGCTCTTTGAGGCTGAGGAACTGGCTCCTAGATGGCAGCGGGGACGAGGGACTTCGGTTACAGCCACAGGTGTCCCTTGCCTGTTTCAGGAGCTCCTGGGAAGATGCTGCAGCATGAGGGTGTTGGGGCTGGTCTGGGTGCTGGCTGAATGTGGGCAACTCTGGTGTTCAGCTGGGATGGCTCACGCTCCAGAGGGATGCATCTGTGGTGTCTAATTCCAAGGGGGAGGAATGTCCCTCTGAAAATGTCCCTTGCTAAAGTTGGGGTGGCTTAGGCTGGCTGGGAGAGACCTAAACCCTGTCTCCATCAGTTGCCTGGGTCACCCAGGAGGTCAGTGAGGGACAAGTGTGTCTCACCCCATGCCCCTACACCCCTGGTCTCTATAATTCTCTCTCACATGAATTTTACAAATTAATTTTTTAAAAAAAGAAAACAAACTTGCTTAATCCTTCTCGAAGAAGTGGTGGTTATGAACGTGATGTTCCCAGAGCGCAGAAGCACGATGCAGGGGAGCAGCACCTGCCTCCATGCCACCCCGCCACTGTCCTCTGCGCCCCTCCTCATGCTCACCCTTATCCAAGAACACCTTGGACGAGGGGTAATAGAGCAAAATCAGAGCTTCACCTCCCTCCTTTTCTCCAGCAATGAAACACAGCTGCATCCCAAGTTGGGGGTCCCCAAGGTGGGGACCATCCCCAGCCACAGCCATGCTGCACTCCAGCACAGGTAGTGCACAGCGGGCGGATGCTCCCCTGATCTGCTGGGCAGTAGAAATATTATTTATTCATCATTGTTTTCTTTGTTGTTCCCTACCAGCCCGCTGTACACAGACAATTTCAGAAAAGCAAGGTTAGATAAATAATACATCGTGCTTGCAGCCGGTGCGTGCATAACAAAAGCACCTACGTGGGTGCGTGCGCAGACGTGCAGGGTGCGCTACTTGTGTGCCCACGCACTTGGGGCTGGCTGTGACCAGGAAGTTCAATGGCATCCTGGGGTGCATCAAGAAGAGTGTGGCCAGCAGGTCGAGGGAGGTCATCCTCCCCCTCTACTCTGCCCTGGTGAGGCCGCATCTGGAGTACTGTGTCCAGTTCTGGGCTCCCCGGTTCAAGAAGGACAGGGAACTGCTGGAGGGGGTGCAGCAAAGAGCCACGAAGAGGATTAGGGGACTGGAACACCTCTCTTATGAAGAAAGGCTGAGGCACTTGGGCCTCTTCAGTCTGGAAAAAAGACGACTGAGGGGGAATCTTATCAACACTTATAAATACTTAAAGGGTGGGTGTCAGGAGGATGGGGCCAGGCTCTTTTCGGTGATGCCCAGAGACAGGACAAGGGGTAACAGGCACAAACTTGAACATAGGAAGTTCCACCTAAACATGAGGAGGAACTTCTTTACTCTGAGGGTGGCAGAGCCCTGGCACAGGCTGCCCCGAGAGGTGGTGGAGTCTCCAACTCTGGAGACATTCAAAACCCGCCTGGACGCGTTCCTGTGCAACCTGCTCTGGGTGACCCTGTTCTGGCAGGGGGGTTGGACTAGATGATCACCAGAGGTCCCTTCCAACCCCTACCATTCTGTGAGTCTGTGATTTCATGCCAGAGTGGGTCCCCGTTGTGCCCCCCAGCCTCTGCAGCTTTGCTTTCAGTCATCTGGGTGCCTTTTTTCCTCGTCAGCACATACCCACTGCCTGCAAGGTCGTGGCTGTGAAAAAAGTCAGCGGGTGAGGATGTGGAGGGCACATTAGGGGTACAGGCAGGAGAAGGGGCAGCGCTCCCGCTGTGGGCACTGGGGAAAGGCAGGGATGCTAACAGCGGGAATCTGTCGGCAGAACAGCATCGGTGCTGGGGTTGTCCCGCAGTGCCGGGCAGCGTGGGGGCCCAGGTGCAGGCAGGCTGTGTCACGGCTGTAGCTCTAGCACAAGGACATGGTGCTGTCATGGACCCTGGAGGCTTTGCTGGCCCGCGGCCGGGATGATGAGTTATGCAGGTGACCCCACTAGCACACTGTAGGATCGGTGTTCCCCCAGCAGCCCAGCGCCTGGATGTGCCCTGAGTGCACCAGAAGAAGTGTTGGAGAGGCCTCTTAAGACTTTTATTGGTACTATTTTTTGTATCCCTCCACCTGTGGAGTAAAGCATCTTTAGTACATTCAGCCCTCAGCAGGAGAGGAAAATTATAACTGATCCATTTCAGAAACCTCTAAAAATGACCTAAAATAACTTTTCTATATATAAAAATGCCACGATTTTAATGTCCATTATCTCATGACCTAGCAGGGCTAGGAAAAGCTATTGTAGATCATTTTTAGTGGTTTCTAAAATGGTTGGTCACACTTTTCCCCTGCGCAGTGGGACTCAGGGTACAGGGACGACCGGGCTTTAGAGATGGGGAAGGAGACAAAAATCTCTGTGTGTGCTGACGCATCCAGAGCTGTTTCATCCTCAAGGACCACTTGTTGTGCTCTCCCCAGCTGAGCAGAGATGCTGGAGCTGGTCAAGCGACAGCTATTTCCAACAGGCCAGAGGGACAGGAGTCAAACGGATGCATAGCCTGGGGTATCGTGTGGTGGGAAAGCCAACCCTGTCCCTGCCACCAATCTTCTGCGGGGTTTGCAGAGATGGTGACCCTGGCACCAGCTTTTGCTGCCTTTCCCAGGCTCTGAATCCTGCTGGAGCATCGCACAGCTTGCAAGCAGCGTGCCCCGGTGGGATGCACCTCAGTGGGATCCCGGCACAGCCTTTCATCCCCCTGTCCCAAGCTTTTGCAGCAAGGCTGTGGCTGCAGCCCAAGCCGCTGGGAAGCTGCCACCGCCGGGCATTAAACACGCCGTGTTTGCAGAGAGGACATCGGCAGAGCGCGTGGGAGAAGTGGCTTCCTGCCATGCGAGAGGTTAATAGACAGATTAGAGAGGGCAGGCTCTGCTTGCTAGGAAAGGGAAGGAGCTCTGCCGTTACAGAGTTCAGCAGCTCCATGAGGCGACGGGGAAGTAAATATTTGCCAGGATTAAGGAGGCTGCGTGCAGGAGCCTGGGGAGAAGTGCCCGTGCAGGGGCAACATGTTGCTTGATCTGTTTTCGGCATGGGGCAGGGGCCGAAAGCTGGGCTGAGAGCTGGACATCAGCCCGGGGAGGATGGAGGGGGACACCCCGCGCGCAGAGGCACTGCCCAAAGCCTGAGGGCAGAAAAAGCCTTTAATGCTCCCTTGATGGCTTTGTTTTCCTCCGCTGCCTTTCTTGCTTTCTCAATTGGCCCGACAGGCTGGCCCACATCCAAAGACAGCATTATGGAGAGCCGGATCGATTGGAGCCTGCAATTTTATTTGCTCTCTTTAAGAGCCTTTGATGGGCAGGATGAGCTGTGCCGGCGAGCGTCTTTCCTGGGAGAGGAGGGGAGAGGAACACGGTTTGCAAGCCACCATCTCCCACGGGGAGATGAGGACCCTGCCACCAGCTTGGAGAAGACACCGTGGTAGGGCGGACAAACAGCCTTCTTGATGCACCATGGCAGCTGAGAAGGGGCTTGCAGCCCTCTCCTTTGTGGCACCGGGTGGTCATGGTCACAGTCACCCACATGGTGTCATGGTCATAGCCCCAGGTGACACATTGCGCTGGCCCTGCACTCTCCCATGTGGTGGACTTTCTGCCCATCGAGGTGGAAAGTGAGGCAGTTGCACGACATCCCCCTCCCAAAATGCCTGTGGCTCTGGGACTGACGGCTCTTTGGAGAGATGGAGGTGGCAGGAATGTCCTTATGAGACAGCTTGTCCCTGCCCAGAAAGAGAGGGTCGTGTCTGGGGCAAGACAGGCTTCATACAGCAGCATCCCTTCAACTGCAGCAGACTGAGGATGCTGCATGGGCACCAGGGTGGCAGAGATACAAGGGCCATTTTGCCCCCTTCCCCATGCTCTCCTTCCGCCTCTGGGTTGCTAAAAGGCACGAGAGGAAGAAAGGTGGAGGATGTTGTGGGCACAGAGGCTAGGGGCTGCATTTGGGGCCCCAATCTTGAAGCAAAGGACAGGATCTTCAAGGCATTCAAGGCTGTGAAAATGGGGCATCTTCAAAGGCTGCTGCAGAGTGGAGATGGACACAGGAGGCAGTCTGGGCAGCCCCCCTTCTTGCAGCAAAGCAAACCTGGAGGCACAACCCCGCTGCAGCTAGTGGAGGAATTAGCACAGATCACCAAGAGCCGGATCCGGTGTAATACTGGAGACAACGGAGATAAATTATCCTCGGATGGAATAATTGCGGCTCGGTGGCAGTGCAGCATCTGGGGCCGTGCAGGTAGGGCAGAGCCTCTTCATCGGGCAGGGACCGTGCAGGAGCTCAGGGATGCTCGCCGAAGCCCGGGCCGCCTCTGACTGCCTCGGCAAGCTCCTGGTGTCATGCGGGATGGCTGAGCACAAGCAATGGGCAAGAATGCATAAGTGCAAGTGGGCAAAAGCCCCAGGGTAGCAGCCCCAGCGTCCTCCCCCCTCCCACGCAATGTATCTCCAGCCCCCAGCCCGGTTCGGCGGGTGCCAGGCGGGTGGTGTTAGCTCACACTGCCACCACGCGGTCGCTTTGACCCCAAAGGCTGTCCCTAAATCCGCTGCACCCCTTCAGCCCTTCCGAAACACTTCCCGAGACCCTCAAACACCACCGTCCCCCCACCATTGCCCCCTGCAGAGGGCGATGCTCCCCGCTGTTTGCTCCCGCCTCACCCCGGGGCCAGCGGTGGGGTAGGGAAGGGGTTAAGGAGGTGGTGAGGAGGAGGAGGATGGAGCTGTAGCAGGGATCAGGCCCTTGTCTCTGGCCTTGCGATTAGCCACTCTGTTTTGCTGCGGAGGGTCTGCTTGAATAATTTAGCTGGGAGGCTCATTAACCAGGCTCTGGCCTTCGTCTGCCGGCTGAAGGCTGAAATAGCCATTAGGAGGAACACACGTTACGGACCAGCACAGCCTTCCCTCCCTGCCGGCCCCCTCCTCTCCCTCTCCCTCTCCCTCTCCCTCTCCCTCTCCCTCTCCCTCTCCCTCTCCCTCTCCCTCTCCCTCTCCCTCTCCCTCTCCTTCTCCCTCTCCCTCTCCCTCTCCCTCCCTCTCTGCCTCTCCCTCCCTTCTCCCTCTCCCTCTCTTTGCTCCCCGGCTCCCTGTCATCTGCTCGCTCCCCCTCCAACCCTGCCCCAGGGGTGCTGGTGTGCAAGCAAGCCCTGTGCCTCAGTTTCCCCTCTTTAGACTGCCGTAGGGTGCTGCAGCTGGGGCTCATGGCATCCCCCCAGAAAGCTTTTCTAGCGAAACCCGTCAGCATTTTCTGACCATGGGCTCTGCCGTGCAGTGCCCAGCCAAGACCCTGGCAGCCCTCTCAGTCCATGCTTAGGGCAAACTGGCTGGGTTGTCCCTCTCCAGAGGATACTGTTGGGCTGCTGTTTCCCATCAGGGTCCTGCTCTGGTCCTAGACACCTCCAGAAGACCAGCAGCTCTCCAGGGTTGCGCGCCACATGGGGGATTTGCTGCAGGGTTGTAGGGATGTCCCATTTTGCATTGATTTCTTGGGGCTTTGGCATCTTCCCGGTGCTGCCGGCTCACTGGTGCAGCAAGGGCACCCTTTGCTGACTCGCTGCATCCTTTACTTCTCTGGCATGGCAAACAGAGGTGTCCTAGGCTGTCACACAGCTTCCCTGCAACATCAGTATGGGCTGCTCCATAGCAAAACACGTAGATCCAATAGTAGGAAGAAGTTCTTTACTGTGAGGGTGGTGAGGCACTGGAACAGGTTGCCCAGGGAAGCTGTGGATGCCCCATCCCTGGAGGTGTTCAAGACCAGGCTGGATGGGGCTTTGAGCAACCTGGTCTAGTGGGAGGTGTCCCTGCCCATGGCAGGGGGTTGGAACGAGATGTATTTAAGGTCTCTTCCAACCCAACATATTCTGTGATTCCATGTTGCATGCACGGTGCTGTGGGACTTGTGATTTGCCCTTGCAGCCCCCGGGGGAAGGAGTTTCCCAGCCTGGGGGTGCTCCCTGAACTCTAGCATCATTGCATCCCGGTTTGCATCACGTTTTCAATAACAGCCAGCCATAGGTAAAGATCTGCCTCAGCAGCAGGGAGGAGGGCAGTTGGCCGTGTGGTGTGGAGCGCTGCCTGGGCCGTGGTGGGGTGGTGAGCAGTGATGTTTGCACTGAGGCTGACAGGTTTGCTAGGTTTGTTTCAAAACCTCTGCTTGGAGAGAAGAGCATGCCCTGAGACATCCCAGGATGCCATCACGGGGCATGCCTTCATGCCTAATGAAGGAAGGGAAAGAGGGACCGCCACAGGTTCAGACAGCTTTTCTGAGGGAACCCTGGTGCACATCCAGCCCAGGGAGTGTATTTTATGGCAAGGTACTCTTCCACGGTGCTGCAGTTAAGAGCCAAACTGTGAGCAGTGCAAGCGTCCAGCTACTGAGAGGAGTTGACTTCTGTGTCAGTTCAGATAAGATTTTCACCAACCTACAGGGGCAAAATTTATCAGCTGAAAGGTATCACCTCTCATCCTCCTGCACGCACTGGCCCTTGGCATTTTGCAGAGTCTTCCTGCAGCTCCAGCTGTGCTCATGCAGAGAGTACAGAGTGCATCTATGCCCGGGAAAGCCAAGTGCACTGTGAACACTTGGTTGGGTTTAAAATCCTCTGCTGCCTCTAACCTCTAAGACCAGCTGATGAGGCCAGAGGTGGGCTGCTCCCCGCTGCATGCTCTCATCCTGTCTCTGGTTGCCTCCATGTCTCTTGGGAGGCAGAGCCCTGCGATGGGGTGCTCTGCCCTGCTGCTGAAGGCGTTAACACTGCCAGTGCTCCTGGAGAGATGAACTTTCTCTGCTGGTTTCAGGTTGTTCCTCCTCACCTTGCCATAAGCGGTCCTTCTTACTCTCTCTGAGGACCTCTGGTCTTTTGGAGGATCATCCCTCAACAAGCTTATTGCTCCCCAGGCAGTGATAAGAGCAGAGAGAGCCCGTGAGCGCTGTAACTTATTGGGGTCAAGAGAGCAGCACCTCCTCCCCATCAGCGATGTCTCTGTCACAGCCTTGGAGACAATTTCCCCTGGTGCCAAGCTTCTCTGCAACTCCATCTCTCATTAGAGCCAGTGAGGCACCAGGGGAGAAGGTGGGCTGCAGTGCACAGCCAAAGCAAGATGTCATGGGGGACCTCAGCAGCAGACATGGGAGAAAGGCCCCCAGACGTTTCGAGCAGCTGATAAACACAGACCAGGCTCCCCTTGCACGCTGTGTCCCCTCCCAAGCTGGCAGAAGTTGAGAGCAGAGGGACATTCCCTTGTTCAGGTCCTGGTGATAACTCCACCTCAACGGGTAATTGCTCTTTCTTTCTCTTTCCCTGGCAGCCCCCCCAAAGGAGCCAGTGCTGATGTGCCGGTCCAACAACTACCCGAAGGGTTTCTACTGCAGCTGGCACCTGCCCACTCCCACCTACATCCCCAACTTCTTCAACATCTCCGTCATGTAAGTGCCTGGGAAGGAAGGGTGCAGTGGGGCGAGTTTTTGTCCCAGCAGGTCCCTGGTAGTGCTGTGAAGTTGTGGGGCAGTGGGTCTGACTTGTGCCAAGGGTATGGGATCAGCATCCCAGAAATGAGCCTGGGGGAAGATGCTCCAGGGACATCCAAACTGGATACTTGGCACTGGGGCTTTGTCCCAAGAAAGTTCCAATTTCCCCAGAGGGGACCAGGAAAGTCCCCAGCTCCTAGGTCCCCTTTCCATGTCCCCCAGGTCCACCCTCTCTGCACCACTTGTCCACAGTGGAGGTTGTGCCTGCTGGTTTTCGGCACATTTGGCACAGCCACGCTCCCTTCTGCCATACACTGGCCCTTCTCCCCAGGCAGCAGCAGTGTCCCCCACCTAGAGCTGGTCCTGGCATGGCATCATCCCCCGCCCTGTGCCTGGGTCCTGGCACAGCTCTTGCACAGGCTGGTGCTGTGCATCATCTTCTGGGACTTTTGTCCCCAGCAGAAAGGAGACCCCGTTCCTCTCACAGGAGGGCCAGAGGCAACTCCAACCCAGCAGGGTCTCATCCTTTCCTCGGGGCCAGCGTGAGGACATTGACCACAGTGTCTGTGCAAGTTTAGGATAAAACGTCACACACGTGAGCCTGCAAAATTCCCTGGCAGGAGGAAAGCAGCCCTTTGGCTGGTGCATGGGGACCGCAGGCAGAGTGGGGACACAGCGCTGCTGCTTCTGCCTCCTCCCTGCAGCAGTGTGGGTGCATCCCCACTCTGAGCACTGCTCCGTAGGTAACAGCTCTTCTCACCTCTACTTTCCAGACACGGCATGAGAGAGATGGTCTGCGAGAAGGATATCTTTCCCAAAAACAGGTGTCACATCAAATACCTCCAGCTCTTCTCGACGGTGAAGTACAAGGTGACACTGACAGTCACGAATGCTCTGGGCAAAAACTCCACCACTCTCACCTTTGACGAGTTCGCCATAGGTAACTTCTGCGGCAGCAACTGGCCTCTCCGAGACGGTGTTGGGGTTGGTTCGCTCCGCACGCTGGAGCAACAGGACAGGGAAGGGGCAGACTCTCCAAGTGGAGCCTCTGCCTATCCATGCATGAGGTGGACCCAGGGTCTGAACCACCCTGGCATCCTGCCCATGCCCTCCTGATTCTCACAGCCCTGCTGTAACTGATGTTGGCATCTGAGCATCCTGGAGGAACCAGGCAGGATACCCACAGGCAGCTCCCGTGCTAGTCATGTTGGTGGCCTGGTGCCCTGCCTGGTCCCATCCCTAGTGGTCCAGGTCTCCCATGGTTGCTGACCTCATCCCTGCTTAGGGGCTGGGGCTGGGGAAGTGGCTGCCATGAACCAGGGCAGAGGGCTGTGAAACTGGTGTTGTCCAAATGGCATTGCCCTTCTTGCCCCCATGAGTTCTCCTAAAAGAGATGTTTGGTGTTTGTGCTGGAAGCAGAGTCATGGGAGTCCAGATTGGAAGAGAAGTTAGAATTCTCTTCCCCCCATCCCTAGTCAGGATAAAGCCCTCCCAAAGTCATCCTCCACCAGCCCTTACCTAAAACCACTATTCCCCCCTTTACACCTCTTGAGTGCCCCACCTGGGCAGTGGGTGCTGTGCAGTGTGGGACAGGGAGCAGCGGGCCCTGGGGGTCGGGGTGTCCGTGCCACCGGCTGTGCCACAGGGATGCTGCCCGGCCGCGTCTGGACCCACGGTGCAGATGCTTCTCTGACTGTGAAGGACTGGCGTGGACCGAGCAATTCAGTGCCAAGTACGGCAAAGCAGGGAGCTGGGCGCAGCGTTTTTGCCGCCATCCAAAGCCGGATTACAGCCGGTGCCGTGACAAGCCTGTCCACCCTCAAAGAACAGGAAAAATGGGAGAGAATAGAGTTCAGGAACACATCGAAAAACAATTTGCTGGTTACACGTGGCAATTACTGGACCAGAAAAACAAATAAATGAATCCTTGAAGTGCAGCCAGCAGTCAGTCTTTGCCTTCAATGTGCTGCATGTCCCAGTCCTGAGCTGCTGTAAGTGCTGGAGCAGGAGGAGAGGAGCTCCACTGCTATCCCAGATTTTCCCTTTCTACCCCAACTCCTGGAAAACATCAAAGAAGAAACAAGGTGCCTGTTCTGAACAAGGCAGGGAAGTTATTTTGGAGCAGGGACTGTCCTGCCATGTCCCCGCAGCTGCGGTCCATATCTGAAGCTCGTATTCGTCAGTGCACTGCAAACATTGATAACAAGGCAAGGAGCTTAGCAGGGAAGTGGTGGATTTTAAGTCACTTGGGTGCCTTTAAATGGAAATTGTTGTGTTTGTGGAAGATACACTCCTTAAAAATGAAGGTAACCTCCAGCCTGCAGGGCCCAGGGCAGCAATTAAGCTGCATTTTCTGAGTTCCTTGCATTCCCTCCTGCAGGAGTTCAGGGCATCGTCCTGTAACATCTGCATCCCACCCATGCCCTGCCTGGCTTCCCAAACATCTGGTCCTCCATCCAGCACACAAGGGCAACCCCCCAGGGAAGCACACCCAGCTTCTTGTCCCGGGCATCCCGGCACCAGCGCAAGCCGGATCCAGCCCAGCAGTTTGAACTCAGCCCAGGTCAGAGGAGGGGTGGTGAGCAGAGGCCAGTGCTGCCCCGAGCATGGGTGCAATATCGCTGCCTCTTGCAAGACCACCTGGAGGGGTGCAGGGTGCGTGGACACTTCCTGGTGGTTGTGGTGGGAGGTGAGACCCCCCCAGAGGTGAGACCACCTGGGAGATGCTATAACACCCTGCGGGATGGTGCGTGGGGAAGGGTTGATGGTCCGGTGCTGGTAGGACAGGCTGTGTCCTGCACCCTGCAGCCAGCCCGCTGCCATAAACACTGCAATATCTGGCAGCCTCAAAATCTCCGTGTTCCGTACAGCTGTGAAATTCTCTTCCTCGGGATTTGTTACGGCCACTGTGCATAAGAAGCACAAATGCAGTGGTGACTGAGTGTTCAAGCAGGCATTCAGCAGGCTTATCAGAGTCATTGCAGGACAAACTCGGCTGCCGCCGACCAACAGCCGCCTACCCTGAACGGAGCTTCTCCTTATGCCATCTGGGTGTTTCCAATTAAAACAAGTGCATGGCATTTGTCCATTTTGCCACACAATTTTGCCCCAGGTTGCCTGCTCTCCTTGCAGAAGCTTCTGTATTTCAGTGTCTCTTTTGGCTCCCCGCGGCTGCGAACCCAGGGCTGTGTCCCAGCGTGGTGGGTGCTGGTGGTGTGGTTCTAGCACCCAGCAGGTTCCCTGGGGATCTCTACTAGTATCAGCTGCACTGAGATCTGCTCTTGGAAGTTGTGCTGGGTTTCGCTCTACTGAATGGAGGGGAGGAAAACCTATGGCTTGGGACAAAGCTATTGCATCGGCTCGTGGGAAAATGCTGCGTGGGAGCATTGCGACACTTGCACGCATCCTGCTGCAATGGAGAGATGGTGTCAACCAGCGACTGCATGATGCTTCTCCTAAAATCCCAGTGCTGGGGATGTGAGAGCCTGCCTTCTGTTTTCTCCTTAGCCTAGAGAAAACCATCACACCTTCTGCATGGAGGTTAAACCCCAGGCGTGAAGCCCTGATCTCATGCCCTGCTGGGGATGGAGCAGCCTGGAGCCAACGCAAGAGCAGTGCAGGGCCGGGGGCTCTCCCTCCCAACACCATCTGAGCTGGCAGCAGACCCGCTGCTGGGTCAGACCACCCACCCAGCTTGGGCAAACACAAAAAGGCCCCGTGGGAAGGAGTGACCTCCTTTGGTTTTGCTTCCTCTCTCCTTCCTCCCTCCCTGCAGCCCCCAGCAGAAAATCCCTTCCCCAGCCGCTCAGAAGATGGGCTCTAATTGAGTGGAAAATGACTGGTACTTTCTTTTGCTATCCTGAGCCCATGCCTTGCTGGCGGTCGTGCCGTGCTGGTTTTTAGCAGCCAGCTGCGAGGGGTCACTCTGCATTGTCATTTTCAATGATGGCTGGAAACACATTTCCAGGGCTCTGGCCCCCATCTCTCATCAGCAGGAGATCCGGACTGCCTTCCTCCTCATTTTGCCTCTGGAAATTGTTTTCATAATTACATCTTCTGCAAAGGTATCAATATTAATAAAGGTGAGCGTGGGGAGGGCAAGGTTCTGCAAAGACATCAGGGCTCCAGCCCAAGGCTGCAAAGGGGCTGGGGGATCTGGAAAGGAGAGGGCCTTGAGGCAGAGGAAGGTGCCACGGAGGAGTGAGGTGGTGTGTCAGGAGCTGCCACCTCCCTCGAGATGGATGGGACAGCATGGGGACATTTGTGGCCGTCCAGGACACAACCGCACCTTCCTTGCTTGTGTTTTGGCCCAAGAACCATGTAGCTGGCACATTTCCCCCAGGAAAGCAGGGACATCACCACCGTGCAGCAGCACCAGCATCCCACCCCAGCGCCTTTCTCCTCATGTGAGCCTGGGGAAAATCATCAGAAGATGCAGAGCATTAAAAGGAGGAAGGCAGCCTTGTAGGAGGCCTGTAGGCATGGGTGCCTTCCTCAAATTGGCCACCCATCACTTGTGTGACCTTGGGAAGGTCATTGGATCCTCCCAGCTCCGGCTCTGGGGTGATTAAGAGGCAGAGCATCTCGGAGGGGCTGCATGAGGACAAACGTGCGCACGCCTGTATGAAATTCAGAGTCTCTAAACACGGGTATACAGTTGCCTAGGCAGAAGGTCAGTTCAATTCATACTACTTAGGGAAGCAGAATTAAATTACCTAGACTGACATTTGGCTAAGACATGGAGTTTAATGTCCCTCTGCTCATGGAAAATGCCAGGGGATATTTAACGGCCGCAAGGGATCCATTTTAGCACTCGCTGGAGAGGCGGGATGGGTGACAGGCCCCTCCATGCTGCAGGGTCTCAGCTGCCTTTCTGAACCACTGGCTCTCTTTCGAGATGTGTCTAACAACAGCCGGGGTGATGGATGGCTAAAGACTCGCAGTTAAGGGTGAGCATGCAGAGCCTTCAGGAAAACCTCTCTCCACGGCTCTTCTTGCACGCCAAGCCCTCGCTTGGACGCAGCAGCCGAAAACCAAGCGGGAAGAGCTGAGAGTCTCCTCCCGTCCAAGTCCCCTTCCCAGGAATGTCTGATGATGCTCCCTCAGCTCCGCAGGATAATATTACATCTGGTTTTGTAGCCGCTTAACCAGTGCTCGGTCTAATGCCCATCGTCCATTATTATTATTACTATTATTGCTTTTATTACGTTACTGCCTGCAGGCCCTTGCCGAGGACAGGGCTGTGTTACGCTGGCTGATGTACAGCCAGACAGCCCCTGCCTCACCATGTGCGGGCTAAATGGAGAAAGACAAAGGCTGGGGAAGGAGAACCATTCATCCCCATGTGTGGAGCAGGAACCCGAGAGGCTGTGGAGGATAAAGGACTCCTTCAAGGTCACATAGAAACTGGGGAGCTGGGCACAGCCCATGTCCCCTCACTCCTCAGCTGGCCCTTGCGGGACCGATCATGATGTTCCCCGTGATGAGCACAGCGTTAGGAGGTCTGTCCTAAGAGATGCGGGTCTGTCCTCACTGGACCAGCTGCCTGAGTTGCGGTTCCCTCTTCTGGCTCTTGCAACCCCGCTGCCTCGGAGGGAAGTGGCAGGAACAGCTTTGGCTTTGTGCTTTCAGAGGGGCTGGTACTGCTGTGCTTTCTAGCCTGGGCAGGAGTCCCACGGATGGGGGGACACATGGGGAGGTAGCAGGGACTGCTGGTTTTCCCATTAACCCACCGCACCGTTTGAAGACTCTCCGCAGCTGGGATCGCAGCCCCTCCGATGGCTGGGAGCTCCTTCTCGGAGCCAGGGCAGCCCTCCCCTGCGTGCCTGGGACAGTCTCCAACCCGCACGAGCAGGGCTGGGGATCACATCCCTTCAAAACGGGCAGGTGACTCCCACTTCTTCATCAGGGCATCTTTTCTTATGCTTTCCTCCAACCCACCACAGTGGCACCTCTCATTGCTGCCCAAGCACGTGTGTCCTACCTGGCACAACTGCATTTAAGCATTCCTCTGCCGTGGCTCCAGGCTGGCACCTCAAAAATTAGGGCCAGACTCCCTGTGTTACCCCAGTGAGCATCCCATCGTGTCCATCCCCCGCCTGGTGCTTTCCTTCCCACTTCCTCACTGCAGAGCCACAATTCGCAGTCATCTGCATTCGTTCAGCCAGACTTTTGTTTTGCAAGCCGAGCCCACTGAGCCAGCACTGGATTTATACTTTTCCGTATGCGTTTGGACTCCAAGTCCCTGTCGATGGAAGCTGATGTCCAGCCCAAGCCTGGGGATTCGAAGCAAGTGGAGGAATTGCGCAGCCATCTGGAGTAGCTCAGCACTGCGCAGGCCCAAAAGTCATCCCTCCTGCTGTGGATAAAGCTGAAAATGGAAAATCTTGTCCCATCCTGCCACAGAGAGGGGTCAATGGGAGCTGGGAGGTGGCACTAGGTACCCGTGGTCAGGCCCATGAGTGCTTGCTCACCAGCCACTCCCCGAGCCTCCGGGAGCATCCTCTGAGTGCTGGGTGCAGTAGGGATAGAGGAAGATGTCCAGCCTTCCTTGCACCTGCCACAGCAGAGGGAAGGCGATGGGAGGCGGGAGAGGCTGTCAGAGTAACAGTGAAGATGATGGTGGACTACAGCAGGGTGTGTGCCAGGGTGCTGGGCAGGAGGGCTGGGGAGAGGGAGGTGGTAGTGGGCTACACCTCGGGAGGAACGAGGGACAATTCTGGGTCCCACTGAGGTGGCGGGGCTGTGACTTCATTTCAGCACCCCCCCTGTGACCCACCCACAGCCAAGAAAGCAGGTTTCAAAGCATCACAGGCTGGTTTCTCCTAAGAGGAGCAAGCAGGGAGGATGTCTTCCTGGAGACAGTTGCTGCAATGCCACCATCATCCTGGAGCAGGGATGGCAGTGAACGGCACACACACGACCCCACTTGCAGCAGGCTGGCCCCCGATCAGTGCCTGGTCCCATACAGCTTCAAGTGGAGGGAGAGGTGCCCTTTGTCCACAAGGCAGGGCTGCAGGCAGT
Organism: Chroicocephalus ridibundus; assembly: GCF_963924245.1. NCBI lineage: Eukaryota > Metazoa > Chordata > Aves > Charadriiformes > Laridae > Chroicocephalus > Chroicocephalus ridibundus. The sequence continues at coordinate 76,071,601 of NC_086316.1, read as the reverse complement.
GGGCAGGCAGGCTAGCGAGGGAGCAGCTCACTCACCACCACAACCCCCTTCCTCTCCTAGGGTAGGCGAAGCCCCTGTGTGGACGTCACCTCCTACCCACAGCAGGTGAACTCCTGGAGTCACCATGGAGGAAAAGACCTCTGAGAGCAGGACAGGAGCTCTGCCAGGCAGAGCGGGGCTCCCAACAGCCCAAGCATCCCTCCTCCGTGCTCAGGAGTGGAGTTTGGTGCTGGCACCTTCAGAAACTGCTGCCCAAGGTGGTCAGAGCCAGGGGACCATTACTCAATCCAGAGATTTTCAGGCCAGGAGGGAACCATCGGCCTGCATGTGGACTTTGGAGGGGGTTAAGAGCCCTCCCAGGACATGAGGACTCACACGCATTGCTATTCTTAGAGTGCACAGAGAGCCCTCTTCCACCCCAGGCACAGCTGTGTGCCCAGCTCCCCATGACCAGCCCCATGACCAGCTCCTTCCTGGCCATGAGCAAAGGAGAAGCATGGGTGTTACCCAAATCTTGGTCTTTTTGTAGCTTTGCTATTGCAAATTGGGAGTTTGAGCTGTCAGGAGCTGAGCAAACCCTCAGTGAGAAGCAAGGCTCACTCTGCAATGGGCAATGCCGTTCATCACAGCCTGTCTGTGATTTGCACCCAGCACTCTGAAAGTAGCTGCGACTTCAAAGCATGTTGCATTGCTCGCAGCCAATTAATATTCACTTGAAATACTTGTCAGGTAGCAAGACAATATCCCCATATCCCAAAAGCAGAGCAGGGCTGAGAGGGAGAGGTACTTGGGGTGGAAGGCGACCACGGCAGTCCTTCCACCTTGGCATTTATGGTGTGCTGCCAACGCTTTGAATCCTCAAAATCCCAGCCCTAAACCCAAGGGACAAAGTCTATCACCTTACTGCGAGGTACGTGGGTTTGAAAGTGGGTCAGACTCGCAGGAATCAGGAGGTGCAAGGAAATTGCAGGATTTGGGCTTGGCGGACTGCTTGCATTGACCCAAGTAGCCCTGGGGAGGAGGGATGCTCTCTGTCCTGGCCAGCTTCTTCCTGTCTCCAGCACTGGCATCTCCTTGATGGTTGTTATTTTGTGCCTGGACAGCCGTACCACTGACCTGGATAAGAAAAGGTGATTTGCATCTAATTAGTTCAGGAAAAGGATGTTCTGTGTGTTGGTTGCTCCCCTTGGAAAGCACATGGCACAAAGCCCAGGCAGGGGTATAAGGAAGGATGCCGCATGAAAGGTTTACCAGCCACTTTCTTCTCTTCCAGTAAAGCCGGACCCTCCGGAGAGCGTGGTGGCCAAACCCGTGCCCAATAACCCTCGGAGGCTGGAGGTGTCATGGCAAAACCCTTCGTCCTGGCCTGACCCCGAGTCTTTCCCACTCAAGTTCTTCCTGCGGTATCGGCCCCTCATCCTGGACCAGTGGCAACATGTAAGTGACGCTGAGGTGGCCGGGACAGGAGGCAGTGCTGGGGGCTCGGAACAAATTGCGCTGGGAACAAGTGGTCAGGGACCAAAAAAAAAGTCTGTTTACTGCCCAGGCAACCCAAACCTTTTTCATCTCCTTCCCTGTCTCTGCTCCTTTCTCTCTTCCTCTCCGTCTTTCTTTTAACTCACATTCTGCCTACAAATGGCTCTGCAGGCTCTCCCCGCTCTGCATTTTCATCCACGGCTCCTATCTACTTTCCATACATATGTTCTATATAAAACCTGCCAACGAGATGTAAAAGGCATTTAAAGTATAAATGTCACCACATTTAAATGTGCCTCTGCCACATTTAGATTTTGAACTGAAGATAAAATACCGCTCACCGTAACTCAGAGCACAGTCACGGCGCGATTGCCGCGATGTTATCGTATTTCTTACTTTTATTTCTTGTTTCTTTAAAAAAAAAAAAAATAGTCAGTGAAATCCTTGGCAGCCCGGAGGACAGATTTCATTTGTTAGCTGCAGGAAGATAACAAATGGGCTTTTTTTTTTTTTTCCCCCTCCTCTGTGTGCTGCTTGCATGCTCGGCTGGTGAAGGAAAGCAATCTGCCACTCGAGGAGAGGTGCTGCTACGCTGGCACGGCTTATCCAGCATCCCCCCTGCACCGAGCTGGGCCCGTCAAAAGACAATTAGGTGCTTTGCTTGATAAAGCATTTTGCCCCCCAGCCCCGCCAAAAAGACAAATAGGAGGCAGCACTCGGTCCCCAGGGAGCTCACCTGCATCGTGGAGCCAAGCGGGGCTTTCTGCCGACCAGCTCTTCCTGGGGAGAGAAACAGCTGAGAGAGGGGTTGGGAGATTTTGCTCGTGTCTCTGCAAGATGTCAATGTCTCGGCGACTGTTTCTTTTTGCATTGGTTGTTTTTTTGTTTTTGACGAGGCAGCGCCACAGGAGCTGTTTCAAACTGGAGCATTTGCTGATGGCTTTGGAAATCAGGGAAGGGTTGGGATAGGGTTTTCCTGCTTGTCTCTTTGCTCTTCTCTTCCCTCCGGGGAGCAGGAGAACACCCGCAGAACATCCTGAGGGGTAAGAAAGCAGCGGTAGAGTTTGGACATTAGTTTGCTGTGGATATTCTTTTTTCACCTGGGGGAGAAATGCTCGAATTGTAGAAGCTGTGAAAAAAGAGGAAGAATTAATGGGAAATACCAAACACAATGTCATTTTTTTCAAGGTGTGAAACTGTTGTGGAAAAACTTGATGTTTTTACCCTGCCACAGCCTGACCCAGCCATGCACCCTGCAAATGCAGGGGTTTGCGCACAAAAATAGTGGGAGAGACAGTAACCTGCCTCCCGCACTGACACCCTCAGGGTGGACGGTCCCTCCATCACTGAGTACTGGGATTCATATTCGCGGGGTCAAGCCGTGCCTGCCCCCTCACTGCAGGGCCTCCAAGGGCACAGTGTGACCTCTCCATCAGTGGTCTTAGGCAGGCAGCGACAGTGGGAAGTACATGGAGGTGTTGCCGACACCGGCAGCAGGGCCACCCTGACTGGAAAAGGCATTTCTGGGGCAGTAAAAGCTCAGTTTCTCCTATTTAAAGGTACCCTGAGCTGCAGAGAGAGCTTGACGTTCCAGCCCTCATGGTGGGTGCAAGCAGGACTGGGAAGGGCTCATCTCCTAGCATCCCAGGAGGTGACAGGAGTCCTGGGTACCACTTTTAGTCACTATCCCCTTGCAAGAGACATGTGCCCCATCACTGGCTGATGGAAAAGTGTGTTTGGGGAATAATTTGCTCCGTGAGCAAGTGCAGGCATTCGGCGAGTGAGGTACCAGCCTTGTTTTCTGACTCTCTGCCCCGCCGGCTGGGTAATGAAAAATCTGATTTGTGGATGATTTGAGGAAAACTGCCACTATTCATCAGGTGAATTATTTGCGAAGCCTAATTCAATCAGCTCCCAAACACCAGGGGATGGCAGTGCTGCAGCAGCCAGAGCTGCTCCGACCCCAGACCCACCTTGGCACGCTCAGCCTGCTTAGCCCAGTCAGGCACCCAGAAAATGCAGGGCTTTGCACCCAGAAAATTAACGCTTCTGATGCCAGCTTGCTGGGAACGTGCACAATCCACACTGAGCTCTGCTTTGCTCGACATATTGCTTGTTGGTATCTTGGGGGGTGTCCCTGTAACCCCAAACTCAGCCAGAAGAGGGAAGGGCATGGTTTAGTAGAGCTCAGACATCCATCTCCTCCTACGGTGGTGGTGTTGGGTCTCTCCTCAAAGGGACAAGTGCCCTGAAAAAGGATGCAGTGGTCACGCATGCCACGCTTGCTTGGGGGTGTCTTAATTCTTGCTGAGTTGAAGGTGTCCTGCCACAAACCGCCCCACATCTTGACTCTTGCTGTCCCCACTGACTTGCCGGCATGGAAAAGCCATGGGACACAACCTGTTTGCTGACAACGGGGCAGCTCAGGAGCCCAGCAGGGAGAGAAGTCTCCGCCAGCAGCCAGGAGGAGCTGGGTTGCCTCATGCCCTGGCACATCCCTGTGTGCCCAAGGTCCCCATGCTGAGCCCCGTCCCTGCTTCCTCATGGCAACCCGCCCATGTGGAACCCATGGACTGTGGGTTTTAAGCATCTCCTACCACCCCCTGGCAGCCCCGCGGGAAGCCCAGCATCCCTGAGGGAGCAAACCCACAAGGGAGTACCGGAGACTGTCCAGAGCCAGGAATACCCACACAGGCCCTGCTCGCACGTGGCGTTTCTTGGCAGAATGAGCAGCTCCCCTTTCTCCCCTCCGCCTCCCGTTATCTTTGCAGGGTCTGATTTATGCACAGCACCTCGGCAGGCGGGACCGAATGAGCACTAATAGGATCAGATGGATGTCGAGCTGTCGAATACCGTAGGGCCTGATTCAATCAGTGTCTGCTTTCTCCCAGGCTCTTCCTCTCAGGATTTTAATAATGCCAGGGCTTGGCACCAGAAGATGAAGCCGTCCGTGGCGGAAGCGGTGGATCTTATCGAGACCGCCGCTACGCAAGCTAGTCGTAAATGCAGTTTTCCCCCCGCAAAAGAGAGCTAAGCAAAGCTTGACCCAAGCATCCCCCCTACTGAGCAATATCTGGGGCTGACCCAGAGCTGGGGGGACACCCTCATCCCCTTCCCAGCGCTTTGCCAAGATGGGGCTGAGCCCCAGCATGCCATTTGCGCTCGCTCTCCCCGGCTCAGCAGCGCCTTTCCGCTCAGGCCACTTAGCAGCTCTCGTGTTGCAGTTTGCTCTGGGAATTAAGAGGATGTGCTCTGGGAATTACTATCAATGGAGAGATGGTGGTGATGATGATGATGATGATGATGATGATGATGATGATGATGATGATGGTGGTGGAGATGGTGAGTTTCCACCTGAGCGTGCAGCAGGGTGTGTGCCGGATGCTCCTTGCACCATCGTGCCGCCTGGCAGCAGCTCCCTGAGACCTGGGGACAGGCATTTCCCAGCCGTTCGGGATGCAGCCGTGTCACATCGTGTCACATCAGGTGGCCACCGGCTCCCCTCCACCCCACCAGCACTGAGCTCGCTCTGAAACTCAAGCAACTTTAAAGTCATTCTCCTCCCTTTCTGGAAGAGGGGCTGGTGGTTTCTCTGCTGCCAAAAGAGAGATGGGATATTTGTAGCCTAAACAGGTTTTTTATTCTCTCCTTTTGGCAGAATCTCCCCTTCTGTCTCCTAAATATAAAACATTAAATGTTTAGGGTATCCTTTATTTTTCTGCTGCTTTTAAGTTTGTAATTCAAGCCAGATTAGCGTGGTTTCCTCTTCTGTTTTATAGCCCCATCCTGGCCCCAAGCGAGCTCTCCTAATGCTCTCAGATGTTCCTCTAATGGCTTACCTAGGCTGGAACTGGATACCCTTTCCTAATGGATTGCTAATAGCCTGTTTCTGGTTTTACAGGCTCCTTCAGTTAACTCACAACAGCAGCGATCGCCACGCTTATACATGCGATCTCCCCACGAGCACGTCCGCACGATCACCCCTAGATGCAGGCGGGTCGCACAATCCCCAGCATCTTTGGGGAGCCCAGCCCGGGATAGGTCTTGACCAAATTTTCTCCCACCCTGTAGCATGTGCTGGAGCAAGATCTCCCCTTTTCACAATTTTTGGAGGGAGATCCCATGCGCTGAGCACTGACCAGCTCAGTGCATGTCCCAGGAACATGGCAAGGCTCAGAAGGTATTTCTTAATCAGTGTCAGAGCTGGCGGCCAGGCCAAGGGAGGATTTCCTCCAGTGGGTTGCCAGCAATTTCCAGATGCCGTCGCGAAGTCTAATTGAACCCATTGGCCGCGCTGACAACATGAAATGTTAACGAACCGTGAGGCGGGCTGCGCCTCAGATCTTGAGATTTGCAGTAAAAGGTCATGAGATATTTAAAGCTAATAATGTGGTTGGGTTCTCTCCTTCCTCTTCTGTTTTGGAAGCATTAGAGCCACATCCGTGAGCATTTGCAAAGGCTGGAAGCATCCTTTGGAAAAGCGAGCAGAGGTACTCCCACCATCTCGGGATCTGGGGAGCTGGGGCCACAGAGCCCACGATGCATCTGTGCCGGTTCTGCTGCTGAGCAGCTCTGATCAGGGAAACGATGGGTATTTGGGGACAGGAATGGGGAATTTGTGAGCACAGCCAAATATTTAGTGGTTGGGTGCGTTGGTGCAAGGAGGGCATGGTCCTCTGGGCTGGCCACTGCCCCTTATGTGTCGGGGGTGGCTGTCAGGGTGGGCTCAGTCTCATCTCCCAAAGCAAAGCAGCATTTTTCGGTTAAACAGGTGAATCTCACAGGCTATCTCTGGAATTTCCTGCCTTGGGGCACCCTGGAATAACCTGGAAGTGTGTGCTAATGCTGTACCCCGCCTGCGACGGGCAAGGGGAGGGATGGAGATGGGGAAGGCAATTAGTGCCACTGCCTGCCGCAGCTGCGTCCCTGCTGGCGCGGTGGCAATGTCACTTTGTGGCGGGTGTGCTTCTTCACGCCCATTTGCATCCCCCCCACCCCACCCCGCCTCTGCCGCTTTGCCGGTGCTCCCCCTTTTTCCGAGGCAACCTTGGCAGAGAGGTCACCCTGAGCGGGCCGGGTTACAGCTTCACGCCTGGTAGCTTTTATTGCGGCGCTTCTCTCTCCCTTCCCCTGCCGGCTGCAAAGTCAGTGATTAAAAAAGAATAAAAAAAAAAAAGAAAAAAAAAAAAAAAGAAGAAATTAATAGGTCGGACCAAAACGCTGAGGCTGTAGCAGCGTTGCTTGCAGCTCGGCATGGGACAGGCAGGGCTGGAGCAGAGGGTGGCTGGGAGGAGGACGGATGTGGGAAATGTTCAGAAATCACCTTTTCCATCCTTCCCCAGCTCCAGGGATGGAGCCAGGCTCGGGACCCTCACCTGGCACTGTCTGAGTTCTCTCAGCCCCCTTGGGAACTGCTAGGGACCTAAATTTACTGAGCACCCAGCAGGATCAGGCCTCTGAAGGCAGCCGTAGAGGTGCTACTGAGCAGCAGGGCATTGCTCCACGCGTCCGTGTGCCTGTGCTCACCTGCATCCTCGCACAGCTACAGGCAGGGAGGATGGCACTGGCAAGCTTAGCTTTCCCTGCAGACCATGCCAGGCAGGTAACTGTGCCCGGCGATGCCCACGCACAAGCTGCACTCATCTGCTTTCACCCCAAGCCCATTGCATCAGCGTGGTAAATGCAGTGCCGGGCAGGGCTAGAGCTGGTGATGTGCACCCTGAGCATCCCCGATCCCATCCTCCCTGCAGCCGCAAGCGAAAGCGAGCTCTGCCAGTTGAAACTTGGCAGAAGGGGACAAGGCAGCAGGGGAAAGAGTCCCGTTATTAACGGGCTTACAGCTCCGCTTTCAAAGATGCTCTTTATTTGAAGCCAGAAGGGAGCCGTTCAGCCGCACCTGGTGTGACACAGCCCAGGCTCCAGAGGAGTCCTGCGATAACAATAACTCGTCCTCCCAGACCGCAGTGGGGCTGAGCTATGTGCAGAAGCCTTTTTGGGGAGAGGGGGGTGACAGCAGGGACCACAGTTCAGACCCTGCTGGGCTCCTTTGCTACCCAGCTGGCAGGGAATAAGGCAGGCGTGTGGCGGGGTGTGTGTGTCATTCACTTTTCCCAACCTTTTAGTCATTCCAGAATCTGGGCAGAAAGTTTTGTCTGGGGGTTAGCCCAACTGACTCCTGCGGCGCTGCGGAAGGAGGAGGTATTTGGGGACTCGTTTATTAGTAATGAATGTCAGACCTATTTGCTCTCCAGACATAGCTTTGAAAGGAGGAAAAAGCAAAACATTTCTTTTCCCCTCGGCGACATCTTTTCGCTGGCTGCAGTGGCTGTTTGCAGTGACCCTCCTGCTCTTCCCAGCAGCAGGGACACTTGCTGGGGGGTTACTCCTGCTTTTAGTTTAGGCTTTTCCCCAGGGCGGGTGGGACCCTGGCGGGACCCTCCCCTGCAATCTCAGGGACTGGCGGCACCTGAAACAGCAGCGAGTTGCGCAGCCGGAGCCCCTGCAGAACTCAGGGTCTGGCCACTTGTTGCAGGGAGAAGAGGCTGTGAAATCGAGCCCGCTGGGGTGCCCTGTCCCCCTCCCAGTTCCCATCCCCCCGCCCCGTTATCCAGGATAACCCAGGGAGCATGCAGAGGTGGGGGAGGCTGCAAGGATGTGAGATGCACGGCAGGCTCGGGCTGTGCTCTTACATGGGCTTTCTTTCCACCTTCTCCCGCTCGCTGTGGGTGGCACGGGCAGCGCGAGCAGATCAGCTTCACCCTACAATAGCCGGGGTGCTCCTTTTATTTTGGGGAAGACAGGCTCATCCAGGCTCAATAGAACACCTGGGGCAGGTGTTAGTCTCTGTCCTTGCACGCACAGAGCTGGTGCATCCCTGCCGTGGGGCCAAGGGGTGACAGCACACCCCATCCCAGCATGGACAGCTTTGCGGCAGCAGAGCACTCCCTTCCCACACTGGGAGTCTTGCTGGGGAGACAAAGGTGTCAAGGAATGGAAAGCACAGGCACTGACGCCACAGGGGAGCCGGCAAACACATTTTCACATGGGATGCAGAGAAGGAAGCCTCTGATCCCCCCTTCTCCCTCTCCACCTCCTTCCAACACACACAAGCCCCCAGCCCAGCTGCCGGGGCAGGGAGGGTCGGGGTTTTCTTCCCCACCATCCCCTTCCAAAGGCCATCTGGGCTTCAGACCTGACCGTGCATCACCCTGCACCCAGCAAGCAAATGCTATGTGGTCCCACTGGACCAGGAGGAGAGCCCGGGTGGGAACAGAGCACGGTGACCTTTTTCACTGCCGGGGCACGCTGGCAGGGTGGGCAGGGGGCAGCGGGGAGTGGGGGGAGGCTGGGGGATGTGGATAATGGCTTCCTTAACTCCTGCTGTGCTGAGCACTGCAAGGCGGTACCACCAGTCTGCAGGCAGGGACTGGGACAAGGGCACACATGGATGTCCCCTGTTGGGGTGGGTGGTATGGATGGCTTGTGTGGATGTCCCCAGGCCTCCAGCACAAATGGTGGGGGGGGTGGCGGGGGGGAGCGGGGACACTAGCATGGACAGGGGGAAAAGCAAGTGCTGGGAAATCCTCCCCTCCACCTGCCCTGGGTGTCTGTCCCCATTCCATCAAGGTGGCACTGGTTCCCAGGCTCATCCTGGTGCTCAGGGCTGTGGGTGGGCACTGGCCATCCCTTGGCAGCCTGTGATCTTTCCCAGCAGGCTGATGGGGGTATGTGGCCACAGCAGGGAATGAGATCCCAGCCCACGCTGTCGTAAGCAAGCTGTCGGCTGAATTACTGGGTTCAAGGGCTTTTTTTCATTTCTCTCTCTCTCTTTTTTTTTTTTTTTTTTTTTGCAATGCTAATAGCTCTGCATTGCACTGGCTACTGATCCCTCATTAATCTGGGCAGCGCTTCACAGCCAGCCGGAGTGACTTTTGGCAGGTGCACAAAGGCAGGCAGCGACACGCAGACCCCCTGGCCAAAAAAATTACCATGCGCAGCCTTCCTTCAACTTTTGTCTCTGTGTGGCGGGGACTCGGATTAAGGAATTTCTCCCTCTGCCTTTGATGCTGTGTGTCCATCCATCCCCCCACGACCTCCCCCATGTTGTGCCCCTTCCCCCGACTCTCCCTGTCTCCCAGTCGGACCTGGTGACCGTGTGCTTTCCCATCTGCTGCTGCACTGCTGTGCTGAGCCACGGGCACCCACGCAGGGGCTTTCTCACCCACCACAGCAAATGTTGGATGTGTCCGCCGGCTGCCCAGCTCAGAAGTCCTGCATGCAGACATCGTATGCGTGGGGAGAGATGGATGCTGTGGTCTATGCCTTCTTTTTTTGTCTGCTGTCGAAAGAGCAGCTTAGGGCAGCATCATCCCAGGTCCTACAACGGAGGTCCTCCAGGTCCTCCAGCCTGAGTCCTGGGGGAACATCTTCCCCCACACAAGGGAGCGTTTGGTCCGCTGAGTGGACACTCAGCTGGAGGCTGGCTGTGGTTGGGGAGAGGCAGGAATTGCTCCCAAGGTGAAGCACTTAGACAGGAGGACTCTTTGGGCTGGAGAAAACACCCCATATGAAGCAGCAGCCTGGCCAGGCCAGTGGGACCTCAGTGGGGCTGGTCTGCCTGCAGCCAGCTTGCACTGGGGCTTGGAGAATAGCCGTGGGGCTTGGAGGATGATGAAAGACCTAGAGAGACCCACACACTGTCCGGATAAGCCCAGCATCTTTCTGAGCTCTGTGCTCTTTCCCTGATTCCAAGGCACCCCGAGCCCAGCACAGGCCAAGCCAGGAGAAATAAGCTTGCCGAGGGCTGGCAGCTCACCCAGCGAGGTTTCATTTAATTTAGTTGTCATCATGGATTAATTGAGCTTGATCACCTTGGCATTGCCATCTGAATTGGTGGATGCCACCCAAGAGCTCCGGGCTGATCCCACCCAGGCGGGTCCCCACCGTGTGGTGTGCACCGTGCTGCACAAGCATCCCGTCCCGCAGTGCCCGCAAGCAGCATGCCTGAGAGCAGTCACCGGCACCTGTGGCAGAGGCATGAACCCCCGGGTTCATGGGTGGCAGGGACAGCCTCACCGTGCCACAAGGCTGCTCAGCTCTGCTGGGTGCAGCAGTGGGTTCCAAGAGCCCACCACCTGTGAGGACCCTGATCCAGCTCGGATTTTGGTCCTGGGCTGAGGAAGGCCAGAGCTGCGTGGGGTTGGTGGGATAGGTCTCAGCCAGGACCCTCCACAGGCTGGAGGATGCACAGCTGTGTCTTCAGGAGGGTCTGCAATAGAATCATAGAGTAGTTTGGGTTGGGAGGACCTTTAAAGGTCATCTAGTCCAACCCCCCTGCAATGATTAAGGACCTCTTCAACTACATCAGGTTGCTCAGAGCCCCCTCCAATCTGATCTTGAATGGTTTCAGGGATGGGGCATCTACCACCTCTCTGGGCAACCTGGGCCAGTGTTTCACCACCCCCAGCGTAAAAAAAGTCTGCTAGTCAGAATCTGCCCTCTTAGTTTAAAATCATTTTCCCTTGTCCTGTTGCAACAGGCCTTGCTAAAAAGTTTGTCCCCATCTTTCTTATAAGACCCCTTTAGGTACTGAAAGGCCACAATAGGGTGTCCCCAGAGCCTTCTCTTCTCCAGGCTGAACAACACCAACTCTCTCAGCCTGTCCTTATAGCAGAGGTGCTCCAGCCCTTGGATCATCTTACTGGCCCTCCTCTGGACCCCCTCCAACAGGTCCATGTCCTTCTTGTGCTGAGGGCTCCAGGGCTGGATGCAGCACTCCAGGTGGGCTCTCACCAGATGCTCACTTGAACATCCTCTTCATCTTTTTTCCCCACCCTCCCTTCTGCCCAGACCTCACAGTATTTCACTTTTCACCTGTCCCGTAAGTGAAATGGACAAAACCCCTTTTCCTGCAGGATGAGAGCAGCTACTCCCCTGGCACAGACTGTGCTGGGGACCTGCGAGCTACTAAACAGGACTGCTCTAAGCGTTACCCCGTTATCTGGACAAGAGGTGGCACTTGAGACCCCAGGGCTGGCTCTCAGTCTCTTTGGTGTGCGGGAAACTCAGGGAGACCCTGCACAGATCCTCGCTGGGCTCATCTGCCCCCCATGCCAGCCTCCAGCCAGCCAGGCTCTGAGCTCAGACCCCCTTGGTGGGCACCCCAAGTAGCTGCCCCAATACCAACAGGTCAAACCCCATGGTGAGACCCATGGCACAGTGGGAAGTCATCCCCTGGTTGGTAGGGATGGACTCAGGCACCAGTCATCCCAGTGCTTTGACTAATGGGAGTTTAGGGCTCAGGCATGTCTCAACTTTGCACAAGCCCTGCAGTGAAACCACCGGCATCCCCTCTTTGGGTCCCACCGGGGCCGTGGGTGGCAGCCCTGAGACGGTGGTGCGAGGAGGGGCAGGACTCAGCCTCCCTCCATCCAGCCCCAAAATCTGCAGCCATGAGACAGATGCTTGCCTCTCTCCGCACCGCTCCCCTGACGAGGTTTGGTAGCAGCTTCACGCCTCATGGGCAACAGGAGGCCATTTGCTCCCCAACGGCTGGTGCGGGGGGATACTGGCCAGGCCTGCCTCCAGATGTGCTCCAGATGTGGGGCTCCTGCAGGCTTGGGATGGGCAGCATGAGCAGCTGGAGTGCAGACCCCAAGGGTCCCGCTGTGCTGAGTGGCAGGCTGGATGCGGCCCTGGGAGAGGGAATAGGGAAGGAGAGATTCTCACCTGGAGCAAGAAAGAAAATGTGTCCCCCTCCCTGGTAGGGAACCCCCAGAGCAACTGTGAAAGACTGATGGGCAGCAGCTTGCGTGCCAGAAGGATTAAATCTGTGCTGAGGTGTTGCACGTGCTGTACTGGGGACACTGGAAAAGGGCTAGGTCTTTCTCAGGGTGAGTTTTCAGCTGCTTTTCAGCTAGCCCTGCAAGCAGCGCGGTGATGAGATTAGCCACCTTGGCCGATGGCCAGGCCATCACAGCATCCTTGGTGTGCACGCCATCCCTGCCAGTGTAAAGCCACAGTGCCAGCAGCCTCGTCCCGCCCAGGTACCGCCGGGCACCCCGATGGTGCAGCTTTTCTCCCTTTGGGTTTCGGGATGTGATCAAGGATCAGGCAGAAGTTTTCAGCTCCATCTTGCACCTGCTGTTGAACTGAGTTCTTAATAAAATTCAGCTGTTGGTGCTCCCCAGAGCAGTGTGATCCTGTGCCTGACCTTCTCCTGGGTGGCTGGGGAGATGTGGAGGACCCCCACCTGGGTTGCACCATGAACGTCTTCCCACACGTGAAGTGCTGCTCCTTCTGCCCAAGCATCAGCCCCTGGCTGGGCACCAGCACTTGTAACATCCATCATCCCCCTCCCCGCCCCAGCATCTTTATTATCAACATGTGTCTGGAGAGAAGGTGGTTTGTGTCAGCCAGGCCATGGGGGAAGGACAAGGGGTGCCTCATGTGTCCCCCCCATTCCATGCACAGGCAGCACAGGGAGGGAATGAAGCTGGCAGTGTGTTGGTCCTCAGCCTCACAGACTGGGTGGAAGGCGAGCTCCCACGCAGCCTCTGTAGGATGGTCCTGCCCTGGTCCCCTCTGTACCCACAGGACCCCGAGGCCAAGGCTGGCTCCATCCATGGAAGGTCAGTTGGGTGGTGAGCCCCCCTCCTCTGTCAGCCAGGCACGTTTGCTCACTGGTGGTCATGCAAAGGGGATGTATTGCTGCTGAGCACCCACATCCCCCAGTTCTTGAGCCATGCTCCAAGTGGATCAGAGATCCCCAGAAGGTGTGGACAGGGTCTGGGGTTAAACCATTGCACCAGCAGCTGCATCCCCAGGAGGACCAGCAGGACCTCCCGTGGCCCAGACAGCAGTGACAACAGGACAGAGGGAATTTTCCTTGGAAAGATGGCTGGACACAGCTTGATCCTTGTCCAAGTGCCCAGCCAGCGGGATGCAAGCCAAGTCGGTGGGACGCCAGCAGGCACAGGAGCAGGGTGGCCAGATGTGTGCTGGTGGGGAAGCCTCCTCCCAGCACTGGCAGTGATGCCCAGAAAGCCCTGACATATCTGAGCAGAGCCTGCCTGCACATCTGCTAGTTTCTGGTGACCTCTAGAGGAAGCCGCTCTGCTCCGGCACCACAAGTTTGGGAGCGGGATGGGGGTCTCAGCAGACCTTTGGCTTAGCTGCTGCTGGAGCATTATCCCCCTGCATCCCTCTCCTGGGCTCATGCCTCTGCCCAAAACCCCCAGCAATTCCCAACGTGCTGAGAAAGTCATGTCATCATCCTCTAGCCGAGCTAAACACGCTGATCGTTTTACACCTCTCAGCGATGGGGGGTTCCTCTGACTGCCCTCCCCTCCCCGCTGCTGCCCTCAGGTCGAGCTGTCGGATGGGACATCCCACACCATCACGGACGCCTATGCTGGCAAGGAGTACATCATCCAGGTGGCGGCCAAAGACAATGACATTGGCACGTGGAGTGACTGGAGCGTGGCCGTCCATGCCACCCCCTGGACAGAGGAGCCCAAGCATCTCACCACGGAGGCCCAGGCCACAGGTGAGAGCCCCCCCTCCCACTACAAACAGGCTGTGCCCGCAGCGGGGGGGCACCCAGGAGTCCTGGCTGAGGGTCCCCCCCTATCCAGCTTCATGCGAGTTTCATCCCCAGCCAAGGAGACTCCCCCCCCAGCACCCAGGGGGGCTGTAGCCCTTCACCCTACACTTTGCCCCCCACCCATGGCCAGCAGGTGCAACCATGGCCCGAGGGGTGCTGGCAGCAAACCTGGCTCCAGCATTCTTCTCGCCAGGATGCTTGGGGTGTGACAATGAAGCTGGGGCGGTATTATTATTATTATCATCATCATCATAATTATCATTATATTTTATTATTTTTAATTTTATTTATTCTTTTATTATACTATTATTTTATTTTTATTACTACTATTATTATTACCTGGAGCGCTGCCCCCCTCCAGCCCTCCCTCTCCAGTCCTACCCCCTCCACACCCCCAACCCCGCACAAAATGGCTCGGAGCGACGCCAATTGGAAATAAAAGCCACGAAGTTAACAAGCCTCTGTTTCTAGGAAAGAGCTGGGACTGTGTCCAAATGGGCGTTATCAGCCCTCCGTTTCCCAGAAGGGCTGGAGCGGTCCCTGCGCCGGTTCCCCTGGCTGGCACCGGCTGCGGGGCGGGGGGAAGTGCGGGCAGGCAGTGACCAGGCTTCTCTGTGGGGACACATGTGCCAGCTGGCCAGATTTGTGTGTGGGGAGGGGGGGATGCTCAGTGCCCCCCACCTTCCAAGCCCAGTAAGAGCACCCGGGGATTCAGGCAGCACCAGGGATTTGCAGCCCCTCATCCCAGCGGGGTAAACCCCCTCGAGGAGTGCCGGCACACTGTGCCTGTGTCAGGGCTTGAGGTCTGCTTCTACCCCTGCCTGCATCGTGCTAAATGCATATACCACTTCAAACGGCACCTGCCTGCTCCCTGTGCAGGCACATGCGTGTCCCGCACATGCGTGTCCCTCTCAGACACGTCCCTGTGCATTGCAGGTGGCTGCAGCAGTGCAGGGGTGATGTGGGTCATCCCGGCTCCGGGGCTGAGCCTCACCGTGACACCTCCGTGGGGTCTGAAAGATGCTAAGACAGACCCTTGTGGGCCCCAGCATCCCCCCTCCAGCGCTGTCTGGTCACAGGCACTCTGGGACACTCTAGATGTGACTGAAGCTGTCCCAGCCTGACTGCCCATCCAGGCTCTCCCTGCAATCCTGCAGCCCTTCATGGGGACAGACATCCCATCTTGTCCCATACAGCTGAGGACAAGCTCTGCAAGCCAGCCCAGCATCCACAGCCATGTCTAGGGCATTCCCTGGGCGGGGGAAGCTCTTCTGCTGAGTGCCTGTGGCCATGTCATCATGACCTCTTAGCCAAAATTCCCACAGAGCTGATGCAGAGGGCAGCCCAGCTGGGCAGGATGGGTCCGGGAGGGATGTCCACCTGGTGGTGCCACCATCTTCTGAGCAGGAGGCCCAGTATTAGAGTAGGGAAAGTCTCATGGACCGCACTATCCCCTGGGTCATCATCCCAACCCCCTGGCTCAGCCCTGGCATGGCACGGCATGGCAGTGAGAGAGGCAGTTTGGGGATGAGACGGTACCATGTCCCCACTGGCAGGGGAAGGGGACTGCTCCAATTGGACACATCCTGGGGCACCCTGGCTCCCCTCGCCATCCCACTCTCCCTCCCCACAGAGACAACGAGCGCTAGCACCTCCTCTTTCATGCCGCCCCCCACCACCAAGATCTGCGACAAGGGGGCTGTGGTGGGCAGCGGGGCCGTGGCAGTGTGTTGGACAGCTGGACTGGTCTTGGCTGCCTATGGTGTCCTCTTTATTTAGTGAGTATCTCCCAAACTGGAGGCGTGAGAGATGGGGTGTGGGTGATGGGAGGAGGCAGGGATATGTGGACCCCAGGGGCTCCAGCGTGGCTGGGAAGAGGATGCTCCAACCAGGCTGTGGGTGAAGGGCATTGGGAATAGGCCATTTGGGGTTTTCTTGCAGTTTTTTCTAAATGCACCAAATCTGGCTGCTTTTCCAGATTGGGTGTTCCAGTGGAGATCTCAAAAATGGCTTTTCAAACATTTTCCACAAAGCCTGCAAAGGGGTTGGTCTTCGATGCCTCTTTGTCAGCAGACCTCCCCCATCCCCGCTGGTGATTTTTTAGGAGGCAAAGAAACCACGGGGAAATCTAAGGTCTTTGCATAGTGACGGAAGCAAAATTGTCCAGGATCAGAAAATTCAAAGATACCTCTCAAAAATGTCCTTGGGCAGGGTCCGTCTCTGGGAGGTGGAGGTGACGGGTTGGGGCACTTGGGTTCTGGGAAGGGGTGAATTTCCCTGTGGAAAAAGGGGTGAGTTTCCCTGTGTGTCCCCTCGGTGGCCGGCCATGGCTGATTCCGGAGCCGGACCGCTGACCCCTCTCCTCCCCGCTTGCAGATCCCCGTCTGTCCATCCGTCGCAGCCCAGCGCAGACGCCCTCCCACCGCCCACCGCCGCCACCGCCCCCCACCCCGCCACCCCCCTCCCGGGTTGAGTCTCTTATCTCTTCGATTTTGCACACGTTGAGGACGTATCACGCTTCTCGCCATCGCTTCGGAGGAGGACAGAGCCGCCGCCGTCCCCTGGGGAGCCGTGAAATCCCCTCCCAGCCCGGAGCGAGGAGACGCACTTGTCCTTCCCCCGCCCCCGCTCCCCTAATTCCCGTCCCCCTTTCCCCAGCAAGGTGAAGCGAGCCCGGGCACCCCGCCGCAGCCGAGGACCCCGCTCATACAGCTAACCCCCCCACGCCAAAGACGTGCCCGCCGCCCCACCGCCCACCCGGGTGACAGGGAGCGTGACGGCGCACCGAGAAAAGGGGATATGAAAATGGGGGTGGTGGCGAGGGGAATGATGCTCCCAGCTGTGTAACCCCCTACGGCAGAAGGGGGTCTCCCAAGGACCGGACTCGCTCCCCCGAGCTCTTGACCCGCGTGGCGAAGCTGGAGGGGTGCACTGGTGGGAGCGGGGTGGGGAGGGGGGTGGGGTGGGGGGGTGGGTGTCTTTTGGTCCCCTTCGAGGGGATGATGGAAGGAAGAACCGGTGGCTTTCACAAGTGTGATGCGGAGAGCAGGGAGCTGGCAGGGTTTTAATTGGTGAAAAAAAGGGAAATGAAACACCGATGAAACCCCCCTTGCTCTTGCTGAGCACCTCGAGAGCCGCCCCTCCGGCTCCCCCCCCAGCACCCAGCCGGAGCTTTGCCATCCCCAACCCCATTCCCACATCACCCCCAAACTTTTAACCACGTTGGATACAGGGAATCACCCCCGTTGACGTTTGTCTCATTCTCCAACAAAAGCAGAATAGTTCTGCTGTTGCCTTTAGAGCTGGAGCCCTGCAGACCTCTCCCCTGCTGTCCCCCCCCATGCCCCCCCCCCCCGCCCCGCCGCTGTCCCCGGCTGTCCCCGTGCCTGCTCTGCTCTCCTCCCAATCCTGCCCCAAGCCCTGTTTTGTAAAGACACCTCCTCTTGCCCCTGCCTGGACCCAAGCGCAGTATTTAATACCGTACGTCCTAGTATTCCCACTGTTGACATGCTGTATTTGAATTTTTTATAGATGTATATATATAAAAAAAAAAAAGAATCAAAAAAAAAGTAATAGAGGGGATAAAACAAAGCTCACACAGAGACAACGCACACACACACACACACACATGCACCAGGAGAGACTGTCTTCATTAAATGATCATTTCATGATGACTGGCAGCTCTGGGTGTTATTTCCCCTCCGGCTGGAGTGGGTGGGTTTGGCTGCTCGCTCCCGTGCATGGTGCTGGCTGTGATGGGGAGGATGTGGGGATGGCAGTGGGGGCGGGGGACAGGCACTCTAGAGCCTGACCTGGGGCTTGAGCCCATAATGTAATCTCCCCAGGCGGTGGGAAGGCCCAAAATCTGGGCTTCAGGACACCCCAAGAAGGTGCAAGGGGGATGCTCACCCCTGGAAATCACTAGTGATGTAAAGGGGGTGGTTATCACTACCCCATGTGGCACCTGCAATGTGATGGGGAGGTGCCACATGTCCCCATTCATAGGCCTTTAGGAGATCCCATGTGTCCCCAAGCTCTGGCCGCCCCCTGACACTTCTCAGGCAGGCAGGAGGATGGAGACCTGCCTGCACCCCGCTTCAGCGTGAAGGATGGAGATGACATGTCATCCCAATTAATGCACTTTCCTTGTCTGATTAATAATTTCACGTTAGGAAAATGCCACTGTCTCAGATGCTCCAAATTAAACTTCCAACAGGGCAGGGCTCGCAGGGACATGGCGCAGGGGGCGACGAGCACAGGAAAGCAGGCTGTGCCGGGGTCTGGCCTCTCCCCACGTACCTTGCTTGTGAGCACCAACTGGAGCAGAGATGTCAAGCCACAGTTCATCCCAGGGGGAAAAAAAGCTTGTTTTTTTTAAAGCAAATTGCCTGCTCAGTGTCCTAGCAGCGTCGCTCCAGCTGGGAAATGGATGGGTGGGTGGATGGGTGAGTGGATGGGTGGATGGGTGGGTGGATGGATAGATGGGTGGATGGGTGGATGGAGGTGAAGTAGCCACAGCCCTGCTCTGCAAAGCCTGAAGGCAACACCAAGAGGGTCACTAGCTCCCACCGGGCACTTGCTATGACTTTCACCATGCCGGGGCTTTATTAAAGGAGAGCTTAGTCCCATGCAGCCTCCAGCTCGGCCGTGCTGGCAGCAGCACTGCCCCGTGTGCTGGCTTGGTTCGCTGGTTAATGTTCCATTACCAGACAACATGCCTCCGTCATTTATTAATGTTTCATTAGTGTTAAAAACATCTGGTAATTAATTATGCACTAATTATGGATTCACAGCGCTAAAAGCCAGGGTAATCTACCATAGCAGATGGCTCTTTGGGGCAGGGGGAAGGGACAGCTCTTAGCAGAGATGGAAATGTCAGGCCCAGCCCTTGCCTGGGGGAAGCATCCCAGACAGACAGATTGCCTTCATCTCCACCCAGGATCTCCATGCCTGATCCGGAGCCATGCTGTCTCAGGTTATTAAGCAGAGGAAACCTGTCCCTCTCAAGCTGTTTCAGGGACCTGCTCCCACTGCCCAGGGCAGCTGTATGAGAAGCCACCCGAGAGCAGTGGCTTTCGCACACAGCCCCAGGCACCCTGCGACACCTGGAGCTGGCAGGAAGCCTGATGCCGGCTCCGGGATGCCGTTCATCAGCCCCTCCACGGTGCCTGGCCAGCTTAAGCAGCAGTCCATAAAGCAAGGGGTGTCGTAAAAGCCCACTCATGAAGTGCCCCAGCAATATTACGTACAGATGTGCAGAGATGTTTCTAACTGGGGAAGGTCCCAGAGGAGCATCCCTGCCAAGCAGAAAATCCATCCACTTAGCAGTATAAATCCATACAGGAAGAAAGAGGGAATTACAGCACTCAGAGAGACCTGTGCATCACATAACCTGAAATCCAATACATCAGCTGTGCGCAACGGGTCCCTGCATCTTCCCAGCACATATGTGGCAGTAAATCCCACCTTAGGTGTTGTTTTCAGCCATTGCTGATGCGAGAGCAGCCTTGCGCTGAGCTCCCCAGGCTCTGCAAGAGGGATCAAAAGTGCGGTTGGAAAGCAGGAGCTATTTCCTGGCCACGAGGCCTCGTAGGAAGCAGAAAGCCCCCTTGCTTGAGTGATGGGCTGAGCAGCGAAGCAGGTCCAAATCACTGCACCTCCTGCATCCTTCCCTGCGGCAGGTGCCAGCAGAGATCTCATCCTGCATGACCCAATGGCTGGAGAAGCTCCCTGCTCCCACACCAGCATGCCAGGAGCCTGGAGCCCCCAGGTGGTGACAAGCATCTTATTTACCACAAATTAGATTGGCAGCACAGTGTCACCAGGCTTCAATGGGGCACCAAGCTTTGGTGGAGCAGCAGGAGCCAGGTGCTCTGCGCCTGGGCTCTGGCAGAGCATTCGACAGTCCCAGGTGAGAGCGGGGAGGCAGAGCGGGGAGGCAGAGCGGTGTGGAGGCAGGCTGGGCTGCCAAGAAATCACACTGATTGCTGCGCAGCCAGGCCCAGGCATGAGAGCATCCCACCGAGCTAGATGGAAATGGCAGGTGGGATCCATCAAGCCAGCTGGCGGGGGAGAGCTGCTGTTTATTTGCACAGGGCTAGCTCTGGTCCCCAAGGGGCAAACGTCCTCCTCCATCACAACAACAGGGAGGGGTGGATGCAAGAGCAGCAGGAGCTGGTGGAAAGGTGGCTCCCAGGGTGAGAGCATAAAGACCAGCATCTGAGACGGGTGAAATTACAAATGGAGTCAGCTAGAGTTGGAGGAGCCCAGATTCCCCTGGTCCTCAACCTGTAATGGTGTCAAGTCCAGCAAAATACAAGATCCCATCCCAGACCAAGGGGTATTGGTTCAGAAAGCACCTACATCACCTCTACAGAGATGTAGCACTGGATGCCATTGGCAGGTTATAGCCTTCCTCCAGGACTTTCTTCCCCAGTGGCAAGAGGGATGGCTCAGACACCAGGGTCCCACTACGAGGAAAGGATCCTGCGTACTAACAGTGGTGCAGGAACGAGCTCAGGAGCTTTGACTGATTCAGCCACCACCACACAGAGAATCAGACAGAGCTGCAGGTGAGGTCCCTTGGGGTAACAACAGGCCCGGGTGTCCCCACAATTCTGTAGGGCAGAGGCTTGTAGCAGTAAGAGGTGACAGATGGTCACAGCAGACTGAAAAGGACAACCTTGGACCATCTTATTCCTTGGTGGCTCCAGATCTGGACTTGATGCCTCTCCAGAAGAGGCCGTCTGTTTTTTGAAGAGCTTCAAAGCAGTGACTCTCCTCATGTCCATTCTGAAAGGCTCAGCCTCTGCCCTGGCACTGTGTCCCTGGACCCCAGACACCTCTGCCTGCAGCCTCATGCCCTCCCTCCTCACCAGACCAGCTCCGACACCTCCTCGTCCCCCCAGTTGCGCTATGGCTGGATGGGCAGCACCCACCACTGCCTTCCCAGCTCCCCATCGCCTCCCCAGTCCTGTGACCTCTCTGCCCACCTCTGGTCTGCCCCAGTCCCCTGCCTGCTCTGGCCAGGGTGGCCCACATGGACCATCTGCTCACAGCATCCCAAGCCTCCCTGAACACACACACGGCAGCTGAGTGCAGCCAACCCGGCTCAGCTGCAGCACGCAGAACAGACCACACCAGGGTCCCCTAATAAGCAATTGACTCTTTTTTTCCTCCCTTTCAAGAAAAAGCCAAGCATTAATTTGGCTTCTGCCACTCTGTTTATCTAATAGCATCGCTGATTGATTGTCTTATTTATAACCCGGATCCGGTGTCTGGGCTGCTCACGGAGATGGGATGATTGATGGAAAGAAGACAGCCAGGAGGGGACTTAATGGAGCCGTGTGGCTGAGCAGCAGAGTAGTGGCTTAGGCATGAAATGAAAGTGTCTCCCAGAAGTCTGGGCTCCCTCTTCTTCTTTCCTGCACGGTTCCCGGGGAAGCTGCTAAGTGCTGGGAGAGAGCAGCATGCTTCCTACGCCCTGCCAGGAGTGATCAGGGGCTGTTCTCAGGTCTCCTACAGCAGCTTGGGGGAGGACAGACCAAGGGGTCATGGCCAACAGGGACTTGGACTGCTTCTCAAGAAGGCAGTGTCGTATAGTCTCAGGGAAGCTTTCCCCCTCCTGGGATGGAAGGGGTGGTTTGAGGGTGTGAGACAGCCTGTCCCTGCCCAGCCACCAGCCTGCTGTCAAGGCGCCTGTTCTGCAGGCTGGAAATCAGCCCCTCGTGCAACCAGGTGGTGCGGAGAGGTGCTTTTCCCATGGGTGACAAAGTGCCACAGGGTTGAGGTCTTGCCCTCCTGCCAGCTGGCAGCATCTTCCGGAGGTCTCAGTTTTGTCCAAGGCTGGACTGGGCCATTCCCATATCCTTAGGGGAGGTTTCCCTGTTCCTCACACCCGGTGGGCACAAACCCCAGCAGAGTCACCGACTCACATCTGAATCACCCCATGGAGACAGTCACCACCATAAAGCACCATCAGACAGGGAAGGAGACACAGTCCCAGGAGGTGACATGCCATTATTCAGGGTCACACTGGGAATGTGTGACGGCCTGGATGTGTCCCAAACCTCCAGCCCGCAGACTCACCCCAGAGAAGCCCGGCCCCCAGATGCAGGGCCAGGTCGTGGTCAGGAGATGGCTGACAACTCCAAGTCCCCAAGAAGGCATTCAACTTTGATCTGAGCCAGAACTAAACCCTCATCTTGTCCATAAAGATCGGTTAGGGAAGAAAAAATAACATATTGGTTCAGTCAAAATATTTCATTGCTGTTTAATGGTCTTTATTTCATGTCTGATTATAACAGATAATCTAATACAAGCCTAAAGCAAAGCCAAACACAGTTGTCTCATTATGAAGAACCCCATCAGCCAGTTTTGATGTGGCCAGACCCCACTCCCTTCCTTGGTTTATATTTTTCTTCCTTTTTTTTTTCCACATCTGAAATTTGAGCAAACCAAAGCGGCTTCATGAACATTGCTGTTCAAGCAGACCAAATGAAACCAGCTTGGGGACAGGTCTTCTGTCTACCAGCCAGTGCCTGGTAAACTCTACCCAGTGTCTTATGGTAGAGATTTATTGCTTCCAGAAGAAATCCCCCTTGGAAAGTCCCCTGGGACCATTGGGTATGAGCAGGCTGATGTAGGCTCCCTTCGACCAGGGTGTCCCCAGCCACTGTGGTCCCCTCCATGGGTGATGCTGCTGCCACCTCACCATGTGGCTGGGGCTGTCGGGGGAGGAGGGGCCCAAGAAGGGGTGATCTTTGCTGGATGTTAGAAGATGGAGGGGCCCCCAAGCAGCGGGAGCGGAAACAGCCTTTGATGTGGAAGCTCTCCTTTTGCAAATACAATGAGTTTCAGAGAAGTTTTATAAACATGGCTATTGTTGCTCCGTCCCTTTGGTGGGAACAGATGGTCCAAGCACTCTGTTTGGCCCCCCTCCCCTTCCCTCACCCCCCACCCCCATTAATAAAGCCCCGGCAAGTCCAGCGCTGCTAAGGTTTTCCCAAGGGGGATCAATAAATAAATGTAATAACAACAAAGGGGCCCATGCAGACGAGATTGGGTTACAAAGAGGCCTCGGCCCCCCTCCTCCTTTCCGGGTGAGAGTCATTGCATGCACGCATTCCGGCTGGTTCGGGGAAAGGTTGTTCCATCCCCACTGTCCGCGGGAAGCGGAGACGTGGTCTTCCCACCAAAGGAGGCAGGCACCACCTGGAAGTCCCCATCCCACCGTCAAGGATGGTGATGTGTGACCTTGGTGGCCACCTTGCAGCCTTGGCCGTGGGATATTGATGGCACGTAGCACCCAGCTCCCTGTGGGCATCTCCTACACCTTCAGAAGTCACCCAGTGCTGACATGGCCCTGGGGACAGGCTCAGCCACCACCCCTGGATATGTAGCAGGCAGATGCCTCCTTCTTCCAAGATTTCCTGGCCAAGCAGTTGCTCCAAGTCCTTTCCCAGCAAGATCTTACCAGCACAGGGCACTAGGAAGCAGATGTCCAGGCTCCACCTTGTCTCACTTTCTGCCTTGCTCTTGACTGACACTGGACATGGCAACTTTCTGTCCAGCTAAAAAGCATTGCTGACTCTGACCTGCTCCTCAATGGCATGATGAGGTTTTATGCAGGGCTAGGAGTTAAGGTTTGCTAAGGGATTAACCAGGGCAGAGCAATTTGCAGACAGGGTACTCATGAGGAAACCACCAGCATGGATGGCCCCACCAAACACTGCCCGTCAGGCTGTAGGGCAGGAAAGCAGCTTCTCCAGCAGGACTGGTGGGGTTTGAAAGTGGCCACAGCATCTCACCAGGCTCTGGGTTCTGGATAAGTCATGGCACTCCGTCATGGCACTCCATCATAAGGCACTCCATCAAGTGGCGTCTCCTTTGGGGAAGGAGGGGACCAGATCAACACAGCTTTCTAGGCATTCATCTGCTGAGGAATGGGCTGAGCCTGGAGCAACCCCACAGGCAGGGACCAGAGGGGACTTCTAGTGATGTGCAGAAGGGGCTGAGTAGAGGGTTTGGTCCAGAGGGCCAGCTACAAACCCTGCCACCACATCCCTGTTCCACGCAGGCTGCTAGCAGTCATTGTCCAACCTCCTCCCCAGCTGCTCCCCAATGCTTCGAGGTGACGGGATGTTGGTTTTATCTGCAGAGGACTCCTGCAGCTGGGGGTCAACAGGACGAAACGTGTCTCACACACGCACATGCATGCATCACCGCCTCCCCTCCCGAGCCGCCCTGGGAATCTTCTCCTCCCCCCAAACCCCTCGCTCATAAAAAAATTAAAACTCTCCATATCATCTCACATAAACGTGGATTTGAGGCCCCGTCAGTCACCAGACACGTCCCACAATCTGCACTGGCTCCAGACAGCTGGAGGTGCTTGCTGGAGGACCAGAATGACTTCACGCCGCCTCCCACGGACCGGGGTTACCCGGAGTGCTTGGTGCGGGGAGGGGAGCCGGGGGGCTGGACCCACTCAGCTCCATCCCCACTGCGCTGCCACCGTGCCATGCCCTGGACCCACCAGGGTGGATGCTGGTGCAGGGAACGACCCCAGGCACTGATAATGAAAGGCGCCCGAGATGCGGATGCTGTCCCCGCAGGCGCGAGCGAGGCAGCTGGCCCGGGCTGTGGTGCCGGAGAAGTTTATGAAGGCTGACCCCTTGCACCGAGCGCCTGGGGCAGGATAAATCCCACTCCGTCTTGGAACACAGGTGCACAGGGCTGACAGAGAGGGGAAGGGACTACAGATGCATGGGGGATCCAGTGAGGGGGAGCTGGGGCCGGCCTCAAGCTGTGTGCTGCTCCAGGTCCATCCCTGCGATGGGAACAGTCCCCTCCGTCTGCGCTAGAGCCCTCTGCATTGCCTTGCAGATGGTATTGGCAGGGCTGCCTGCACACAGCCTACTGTGGTGAGGCCCAGGGGCGCAGAAAGACCTACACCATGCCAGTAGATGTGTCGCAGGATGCCCAGAGGAGGCTCATGGTATTCTGTGTGGCAGGGGGTGACTGCTGGCACCCCCTGGATACCACAAGTGTTTGGATACCCAGATCCATAACTGTGCGACTCACTTTGAATTCACCCCTGGTTTAAGTCCTACCGTGGACCTCCTAGCCACTATAATGAAGGAAAGGGGCAGGATCTGGAGAGATCGTCTAGTCCCTCTTCCTCCTGCCATCTCAGCCAGGTGGCATGAAAGAAACTGTGCCAAGTGCCTCAGGAAAGGGTCATGTCCCCAGCCATGGAGGCTCCTGCCCTTCCTCCCGCACTGGGAGACGGTTGAGACCTGCACTGGAGAAGACACCAAGGACTTCCACAGCCCACGATCCTGCAAACACCACGGCAGGCAGTGGGTCCTGCTGGGGCTGGGATGTGGGGAGCATCAAGTGCAAGGCTGGCAGGGAACTTCGCAAGACCAACAGGGATTTTAGCCCATAGCCCACCTCCCCTGTTTCATGTAGCACTGATATAAATCCTTCCCTCAGGAGCCAAGCAGGGGAGTGGGAGCCTTTCTCCATGTGAATTACAATAATCTTTTAAAAAAAATAATAACACAAAGCAGGCGGCTGAGCTTGAAGGCAGATAAATGCCCAGCACAGAACACCTGGCTGAAGCCAAGTGCAAGCCTGGCTTTGGACTCTTTGAATTCAGCGCATCTTTGTGCTCTCAGTGGGTTTGGGGTTCAAACACTCCGTGCATGCCTTCTACCAATGTTGGGTAATTTACAGACATGTGAGGCTATCCAGAAAGCTCCTCCATGAACCTCCAGCAGCTGGCCGGGTTGTGTCTGCTTCCCATGAACAGCTTGGCAGGAGCACTGTATACAGCACGAATTCACCCCAAAAAGCAAATGCTAACACTTGGTGTCCAAATCACGTCCATGGACCTGCTGCTGTCCCTTGCCGCATGCTACCTGCCCCACCTGATGGGCAAAACATCGACTAACAAATGTGCAGACCCTTTAATTACAGCACAGTGAATCCACTTAGTGCTGTTTTGTTAGTTAGCTCGCCTGTTCGAGGAGCTGGAGCAGTACCTACTCAGCTCAGCAGCCCAAGTCTCTGGATTTTCAGGCCTTTAATATTCACTCTGATCTGTTCATAAGTTATTCATAGGGAGTGGGAAATGCCTCACAAGAGAACTCGCTCCAAATTGCAAGTGCTTCTGAGGCATCTTGCAATCTGCTTGCACAGGGAAAGGAGGGGAAAGTAATAAATAAATGATTATTTACAAATTATTTACTTGTCTCCACTAATTTCCACGCCGTTTACCTGGCAGAAGTCTGAAGTCAGGAACAATTAGAGAAGACTTTCTCCTGGTGTATCAGTGGCTGGAAGTTGTGCAGCATGGGGGAAGAAAGCCAATACACAGAAGAGCAAGAAGGAGATAGTTTTGGCTGCCAGAATTGGCCATCAGGTCCAGTCTTGCTTGGTCTTCACGCTCCAGAAGGGATCATCAGCGTAGCATGATCAGGTAGCTCCTCCATCTGCCTCTGCTCATCTGGATGGCCCCACCCCATCTTTGCAAATGATGTCCTGTCTCCAAAGTGTCCCTTTTTGCGTGACATCTGGGCAGGCAGCTAGCAGCCCCCAGGCACATCACACTGCAGTGCGTGTCCCCAAAATCTGGCGACAGGTAGCAGCAGCAGTGCAGGGAAATCTTTTCTGTCTCAGCTCACCCAGATGCATGGAGTCAAGTCCAGGATCATCAAGGCTGTCTGAGAGTCATGAAGTCCTCAAGGACACTGTGATCTGCAGAAGATGACCATGCCTTGCTAGGAGTCCCCTCTCTGCTCTGCTCTGATGAGCCAGAGCTTTGTGGAGATGACGAGGAGAAGATCTCCACTGTGAACTACGCAGCAGAGTGAGACAGGACAATACCTTTCCCATGCGAATATGGGAAAGATGGTGCTCACAACCCATAGCGTGTTGCCCCAAAAAGCAAAAGGGAACTCCACCCCGGGGGAAAGTAACCCCATCAGACAATGGCTACCTGAAGCAGGCAGCAGAAAGAGCCTGTCCCCCGACCTGGGACCACTTCCTCAGTGCCATCTCGAGCTAACCTCACACAAAAAAAAAAGGAGACAGAAAATCACAGTGAAGAGTGCTGTGGAGCAGGAAAGTTAATGCGTAGGTGTCCTTTGGGGAAGGAAAAGACAATCTGGCAATGTCAGGAGAGGAGGACAGTCTGGGAGCCAATTAGTCCCAGCTGGGCTGGTGTGT
The DNA here is from genome assembly GCF_963924245.1 of Chroicocephalus ridibundus. Classification (NCBI taxonomy): domain Eukaryota; kingdom Metazoa; phylum Chordata; class Aves; order Charadriiformes; family Laridae; genus Chroicocephalus; species Chroicocephalus ridibundus. The sequence goes on along the minus strand of NC_086316.1, from coordinate 76,044,288 downwards.
CTTGCAGACCTCCCCATGCTTCATTCCCTTCCTGTTGTTCAAGGGTTTGTGAATTCCCTCCAGCTGAGCATTTAGATCCTAATCCTTCTAGGCTGGTCCTGGAGCATCCCGGGCAAATGTGGTTCTGGAAGGAGACACAAGATGCCTGTAGGGTGGAGAGAGATGTGTAGACTGGGAAATGCCTGCTGAAGCTTGAACTTGGACTGCCACCGACTGCTGGCAAAGCTTGTGTGAGGGCTCAGGGCTTGGATAATGCATTAACCAGTGCATGACGAACCCACCTTGCAGGATGGTGACTCACAGGCGGCAGCATGACTCTGTGTATAAGGAACTGACTAGGTGCGCAGAAAGGGCAGGTGGAAGTCAGATTATCCAGCTGCAGCCCGCTGGGCAGAGAGAGACACCATTATCCAGCATGAATAAGATGTAAAAGATGGATAGATTCATGCCAGCAAGACCCGTGAGCAGCCTGTCCCCAGTGCTCACACCTCCCATGACCGTACCTTGGGGACAGACAACAGTGTCCAAGCTGTCAGGCTGCAGGAGGCTGAGCAGGGCTGCAGGTATGCCAGGGATGGAGGGGGAATTTGGGATGCTCAGTGCAGATCCATGCTCTCACCTGTAACATGGAGAAAGCTGTCTGCAGGCTGCAGGACTCCTTTGGGGCCCCGTGTCCTCTGTTTGCCTCCCTGGTCCCAGCCACCCCTCACTCCTCTCACCATCCCTCACTCCTCCATGCCCCAAGCTGCTTGGCACTGACCCTGCTCCCTGCAGCCTTCCAGCTCATCACTCCCTGCAAGCGGCCCGTAAATCATCCTTATACACACATCTCCCTTGGCCTTGGGGAGAGGGAATTTATCCCCCTGGTTCAGCTGTCAGAGAGACCTCCAGCTGCCAGGAGTGATCAGCGTGCTCTTAATTCATGACGAGGGGTGCGGGGCCTCCAGCGAAGGCTCCCTGTGTCTGCTTCCCTGCCAAACCTTGCAAGAACAGTCTTCGGTGCATGCCTGCATCCAGGCCACGGAAATTGCCTAAGGGAAATTCCCCAGCATGGGTTAATTGCTGTGGTCCTTAATGAGGGCTCATGCAACTGGGTGGGTGCTCTGGTCAGGAAGCAGAGAGGCAGGAAGGGGTTGCAGGTTGGGAGTCCCATGCGTGCTCCGGGTGGTGGGCATCTACGAGGTGGGGATTTTACCGGCTCCTTGGAGATTCCTGCGGCATCCAGATCGACAGACTGCAGGCAGATGATTCAGGATTGCCCCAACCCTCACCGGTCACTGGCAAGTCCATCACGGATGGTGGTAGAAACACAGGCAACTTGTCCAGATGCAAACATCTGGATGTGCAGCCCCTCTTGTCATCGGCCTGAGGAAACGGTGCAGCCGAGGAGGCAGGAGGGGAGAGAGACATGGAAATGCCTGTAGGTCCCTTGGATTCAGCAGGAAGGGATTCGCAGCTGGGCGAGCTGGCAGCGGTTCACTCGCTTACACCAGTCCGCTGATCTCTTTCCACAGCCCCCCAGAGCCTGGCTCTCTGGTGTGAGATGAACACTGAGCAAATACCCCTTCTTTCCCTGCCACAATAACCCTCTTTAACTTTTCAACATATCACCTGCACAGAGGTTTATAAAATTTTCAAGCTAATGGTGTCTCCAGTAATGATACTGCAGATGTACGAGCTGCATCCTGGGATGAATAAATTATAGGAGGCAGAGTGAACAGCAATGGGAAGGACAGCAGCTGTGGGATGGAAACAGATGGCTTCACCGCGCGCCACAGCTTGGTCTCAGCGCGGGGTATGTTCCCAGGGCTGGTCCTTTCACGGTGGCCCCCGAAGGCCACCTGGGCACACCTGAGGCTGTAGATCCCTGGAGCAGCAGCAAACGCTGTGGCCAGCGTGGGGCTCTGCAGGTGGCTGGGTGCTGCTGTGGGGCTGGGCGCCACGGTGGCAGTCCGTGGGTCGGCATGGGGGGACCTGTCTTCTTTCTGCTGCCCACTGGTTTTCATGCAGCAGGACACTCGCAGCCCCCAGGAGCTGACAGGACACTTGGCCGCTTTCTTGAGACGGGCTGCAGCTGCAGATTCATTTGCTGACAAACCTCTCCCAACAAACCTTTTCCTGCCTTTCTCCATCCCCGCACACATGCAGAGGCAGTTCCCAGAGCAAGGTCCCTCAATCTCCTCCTCTCCCCCATGGCACGAGGCACTCAGATGTGGGGCGAGGACGCACGTGGGGCTGTGCAGAAGGTGCACATGTGCCCTGGTGGTGTGACCAAGGGGGTCACCACAGCTCAGCACTTGGGCCCCTTCACACCTCAGGGCAGCACAGCCCCAGTTGAAGTTCGACAGTAACACTTTTCTCCAGCTCTGGTTCCAGCAAAGCCGGCACCACACTTGTCACATTCAGCAGAGTGACAGGACAAGGCCTTCTCTGTCCCAGACAGGGGACAGGGTAACAGAGCAGTTGCGATTCCCAGCTCTGTTAAGCCGCGCATCCCCTGGCTGCACTCTCTGTGCCACTGCCTGCTGCTTCAGCACCTGCTTTCCCCCACACACTGGTTCACGTCCCAGAGAAACTCATCCTGAGACAGGTAACTCCTGCCAGGGCATGTCCAGGGCTCCTCAAACACTGCTGCGATCATGGCCTCAAATATTAACCAGCCTGGGGATGACCCCCCCTGCAGGACTGGGATCTCAGCCAGGTGCCTGAGTCCTGCTGCCACCTCCGAGGTTGTTGCTGGAGCAGCTCAGCCCCAGTGACATTGGAGGGACGCGGGGTGAGCCACAGGTGGCAGAGGAGCCAGGGGCATGCAGACAGGCAGCCCCTAAGTCATAGAATCATAGAATTGCCTAGGCTGGAGGGGACCTTTCAGATCATCAAGTCCAACCATCAATATAACTCTGACAAAAACTATCACTAAACCATATCTCTAAGCACTATGTCTACCCATCTTTTAAATACCTCCAGGGATGGTGCCTCAAGCGCTTTCCTGGGCAGCCTGTTCCAATGCTTAATAACCCTTTCAGTGTAAAAAATTTTCCTAATATCCAGTGTAAACCTCCCCTGGAGCAACTTGAGGCCATTTCCACTTGTCCTATCGCCTCTTCCTCGGGAGAAGAGATTGACCCCCACCTCACTACACCCTCCTTTCAGGTAGTTGTAGAGAGCGATAAGGTCTCCCCTCAGCCTCCTTTTCTCCAGGCTGAACACCCCCAGCTCCCTCAGCTGCTTCTCATAAGACTTGTGCCCTAGACCCCTCACCAGCTTTGTTGCCCTTCTCTGGACATGCTCCTGCACCTCAATGTCTGTTTTTTTCGTGAGGGGCCCAAATCACTCCATTCCCTCCATCTCTTCATGAGTAATGTGGTCCTCTGGGCCTAAGGAACACACTGTGGATCCTACCCCTGCCAAGGGAACTCCAGTGAGGCTGATGAATGACAGACGCTTTGGTCCCAGAGGTCTCACTGTCACCAGAGGTTCTCTGACAGAAATACAGTTCATTAATATAGAGCCAGCCAGCATAGTTCCATCTCTGAGGCATGCACGGCTTGTGTTGACCCACACCCGACATGCACTGCTGATGCCCATGGGGTCCAACCAGCCTCAGACATGCCACATGGTGGCTGCACCGCGCTGCTCTGCCCCATTCCTCACTGCGTGTCCCTGGCCCAGGTCGGAGTGTGCAGGAGGAATTCACCCTCCTCTGCTCCTGCTGCAGGGGTGGCTGATGTGCCAGAGAGTCATGCTGCCATCCTGAGGGACCTAGATAGGCTGGAGAAATGGGCCAACAGGAACTTTATGAAGTTCGGCAAGGAGAAGTGCGAAGTCCTGCCCTTGGGAATGAACAACACCATGCACTAATATATGCTGGGGAGCACCCAGCTGGAAAGCAGCTTGGCAGACAATGACCTGGAGATCCTGGTGGACACCAAGTGGAACATGAGCCAGCAATGTGCCTTTGCGGCAAAGACGGTATCCTGTGTTGAATTACAGAATGTATTGCCAGCAGTTCAAGGCACAAGATCCTTCCCCTCTACTCAAGCGCTGGCGAGGCCATACCTGCAGTGCTGTGTCCAGGTCTGGGCTCCCCAGTACAGGAGAGACATGGATATACTGGAGAGAGTCCAACAAAGGGCTACAAGGACAATGAAGGGACTGGAGCATCTGTCCTATGACGAAAGGCTGGGAGAGCTGGGACTGGTCAGCCTGGAGAAGAGAAGGCTCAGGGGGGAACTTACCAGTGTATATAATTACCTGAATGACAGGGGTAAAGAGGACAGAGACAGGCTCTTTAAAGTGGTGTCCAGTGGCTGGACAAGAGGCAATGGGCACAAACTGCAACACAGGAGGTTCCCCCTGAACATGAGGAAAAGCTTAATGTTAGGGTGACCAATGATGGGAGCAGGTTGCCCAAGGAGACTGAGGAGTCACCATCTTTAGAGATATTCAAAAGCCATTTGGATATGGTCCTGGTCAACTGGTTCTAGATGACCCTGCTTGAGCAAAGAGGACCTCCAGAGGTCCCTGCAAACCAGAGACACTCTGTGATTCTGTGAACAATTTTGCATGCTTTACAATTTTTCCATTACATTTTTTTCCATGGCTCCACATTGGAGGCTGGCAGGGCTACAGTCGGTCACACAGCAAGCAGGAAGATGGGCATCCCTGGAGATACAGCCAGGTCTAACCGGAAGCGAAACACTTTCTCAAAGCCTATTCACATTCACGGGCTAAGGGGGCCCTACATAAACATGGTGGAGACATGTCTGTGGACAGAGGGGAGCAATCCCAGACAAGACCTAATATTGCCTGACTGGACCTCAACAGCTCCTGGACCTGTCTCCAGCCAAGGAAGGGACCTCCTGTCTCTGTGCCCTCAGCTGGGCTCGGACACCAAACCTGGGATAGGACTGTGCACAAAGTCCCCCTGGGATGGCAGGAACCCAGCAAAAGCAACACCCAGCTCCAGCACTAGTGGGGCTCACACCTTTGTAAGCATCCCCAAATGCTGCCCAAGCTCAAAGTCCTCGGAGCACCGGGGATGCAGCATCGCCGGGGATGCAGCATCGCCAGGGATGCAGTAAGAGCAGCACCGGGAGGGGATGGGGTCACCGTTCTCTTTGTCTGGAGAAAGTTTTACTGCACTGGGTAACACCATCTAACTCCACTTTCTTTCGCGGTTTCATTGCCTCATTCCAGAGCGATTGCGCAGGCGAATGTGTCCAAAAGCAGATGGATCCGCTAAGCGTTTCTTTGTTGCACATTATCTCATACAGTTTGGGTGCAATAAAACTTCCAGGCAGAACAAATCTTCAAGCTTGTGCCGTGCCTTATTTTTAGCTGTGAAGTACGTCTGTTTTAGTGCTCCTAATCCCTGGCTTGGTAGTAATTTATGGAGCAAGCTTTTGGCTTGCTTGGGCCAGAAGATTTGTAGTAAAACTTTTATAAGTTGCAGAGATAAATCCCATGGACTCTTGCAGTCTCGGGGGACTCTCCTGCAGAAGTGCGTTTTGCTGAGCACTCCCTCGGCGTGGGAGCACATTCGGGTGAGAAAACATCAGATGGCTGAGAATAAACCGTCCTGGGTGTCATCACGATCTGCAAATTGCCTGGAAGGAGAAATGAGGGGAGGCTATGAATTCCCTGGCCTCAGATGTGCCAGAGTTATGAGAGTCCCCACTCGGCAGGAGCTGTTTGCCCCAGGTCGGGGTCCTTGCATGGTATCTGGCAAGCCCTAGAGATGAACCATGTTATCAGGCTATGCTGGGTGGTGAGATGCCTGAGTGGGAGCATGGTCCTTGATGGGATTATTGGAACATCCAACTGATGCTTGTGCAGGGAAACCTGCTCACATATCATGTGGGAAATCATGCTTGACCAATCTGATAGTCTTCTATGATGGAATGACTGGCTCGGTGGAGGAGGGGAGAACAGTGAATGTTGTCTACCTCAACTTCAGCAAGGCTTTTGACACTGTCTCCGATAACATCCTCATAGGTAAGATTAGGAAGTGTGGGTTAGATGAGTGGACAATGAGATGGATTGAGAACTGTCTGAATGGCAGAGCTCAGAGGGTTGTGATCAGTGGCGCAGAGTCCAGTTGGTGGCCTGTAGCTAGCGGTGTTCCCCAGGGGTCAGCACTGGGTCCAGTCTCGTTCAAGGTACTCATCAATGACCTGGATGAGGGGACAGAGTGTACCCTCAGCAAGTTTGCTGATGACACAAAACTGGAGGAGTGGCTGACACGTCAGAAGGATGTGCCACCATTCAGCGAGACCTGGACAAGCTACAGTATTGGGTGAAGAGGAACTAATGAAGTTCAACAAGGGCAAGTGTAGAGTCCTGCACTTGCGGAGGAATAACCCCAGGCACCAGTATAGGTTAGGGGTTGACCTGCTGGAAACCAGCTCTGCAGAGAGGGACCTGGGAGCCCTGGTGGGCAAGCTGACCATGAGGAAGCACTGTGCCCTCATGGCCAAGAAGGCCAATGGTCTCCTGGGCTGCATTAAAAATAGCGTGGCCGGCAGGTCAAGGGAGGTCATCCTCCCCCTCTACTCTGCCTTGGTGAGGCCACATCTGGTGTACTGTGTCTTGTTCTGGGGCCCACAGTTAAAGACAGGGAACTGGTGGAGAGAGTCCAACAAGTGGTGGCAGGGAACTGGTGGAGAAGACTACAAAGATGATCAAGGGAATGGAGCGTCTCTCTCATGAGGAAAGGCTGAGACACCTGGGTCTGTTTAGCCTGGAGAAGAGAAGACTGAGAGGGGATCTCATCAATGCTTATCAATATCTAAAGGGTGGGTGTCAGGAGGATGGGGTCAGACTCTTCTCAGTGGTGTCTGGAGACAGGGCGAGGGGCAGCAGGCCCAAACTGGAACACAGGAAATTCCATCTCAATGTGAGGAAAAACTTCTTTACTTTGAGGGTGGCAGAGCCCTGGCACAGGCTGCCCAGAGAGGTGGTGGAGTCTCCACCTCCGGAGATATTCAAAACCCACCTGGATGTGTTCCTGTGCAACCTGCTCTGGATGACCCTGCTCTGGCAGGAGGTTGGACTAGGTGATCTCCAGAGGTCCCTTCTAACCCCTGCCATTCTGTGATTCTGTGATCACCTTGGAGCTTTTAGCATGGATAAGGCTGTGACTTGAGAACAGGGGCAGTAGCAAATGTCTTTTCCTCCATTGGCTTGGGCTCCCTCAGGGAAGAGGTTTGCAGGATGGAGCACTACTTTATGCTTCAGTGGAGCAGGGGGTTGAGAAAAGTGAAGGACCAGAGGAAGGGAAGGAAACATAGGACCCAGCAGCAGCCCCTTCCAGATGCCAGTGGAAACACGGGCCCATAGTTGTGCTCCCAGGTCATCTGTCCAAGGGTGATCTGCAGCATCAAACCTGGCTTTCTTGGATTCCCGATGCTTTCTGAAGCTGGCAGCTCTCAGAGATGCCCTGTGCCCCGTCCTCGAGTCTCGTGGCTCCGATGAGCTGGAGGAGCTTGCATTTGGTCCAACAGCTGGGGTGGGAGCTGCTGAGTAATTACTGCAGCACATCCCAGCAGGGATGCCTGTGATTCGCCATCTGCACGCTGCGCTGCAATGGGATGATATTCCCTTTGCCGCCGTGTTTAGATTCACACAGACCCATATCCCCGAGTACTTCAAATTCCCAAGAGCACTTTTTCTGAAGAGAGGAAATGTTTTCAGGAACCATAAAGGAAGGAAGGTCAAATCCAGAGAAGAGACATTGCAGTTCTACATAACTTTAAAACCCAAGCAGGTATCAAGGTTAGCTGCAGCTGATGGGTAGATGCTCTCCCTGTGTGCTAGCTCCTCCAAAGACAGAGCAACCTTCTCTGTTCTTGGATAGGACAACCTGCTGGTGCCATTGCATGCTGTTACAGTGGGAAGGACGGGTCTTTCTCAAATATTTCCAGGTAAATTAGTTAAGGATAAAGTCAACCAATGCACAAATTTAGTGCCTTTGCATCTTTTTGGTGTCCTTTGGCAAATGCAGACAGCAAAGTGCATCCCATCACAACCCAGTTGGGAGCTGGCTGGGCTGGGCTGGGCAGGTGGATAACCCTGAGACGTATCCTTCTCAGACAGTCCTGGCTGTCCTCGCAGAAATGCAGAGTTAGCCCAGTCCCGGTGTCCACCAGGGATCTTCTCCCAGGAGGAATGTCCTCCAGACACTGTCTGAAGCTGGGAAACGTTGGAAACTCCCCTGTGCCTTCCTGTCTCTAATGAACGGTGTCCGCAATGAGTGGTGCCTGCCAGATTAACAGAAGGATCCTGCAGAAACCATCCCCTACCTGCTCACCCTCCTGAGTGCCAGCTGGTCTCAAAAGCCTGCTGCTCCCTGTGGCAGCTCATAGCCCCTACATCTTCTGCCCTGCCACCTTCCCCTGCCCCAATCTCTATCCAAATGACTTGTAGGAGCAATGCTGCTCTGCTGTCACACTGGAGAGGCTCCTGTCACCCTGGTTGTCCTCTGCCCTGGCCGCTGTGGGGCTCTGTGGGCACAGCAGGTTGGGCAGACTCCCCCTCCCAGCCCCCACAAGGTGCTGCCATCATGGGCACGCTGCTGGCACAGACACATTTCCAGTCCCTGTCCACAGCGTGGTGTGGGGAGGTGGACCGTTGGTGCACAGGGCTCCAAAAAGTTTAATTTCTTTCAACTTCTCTCATGTCTTCCCACTTTCAGCCCGGTTTTCCCAGTGACTGACGAGGATTACCAAAGCCTGAGGTGGATGACATACAGCTGGAGCCACGTGCGCCCAACCAGCCTTGTCACTGCATCTCATCCACCACAGGGAAAGGGGATAAAAAGTTTCCTGAGCCAGCCGCAGGCATTGCAGCAGCTCCACTCGACCCAAGCAAGCAGTGTCCTTCTGGAGGGGGAGAGCCAGGCAGGCGTCCCCAAAGGGACCTGCGCAGTGAGTCCTCAGCAAGCAGGTGTGCAGGTTCTGGCCTGCTCCTGCTCCTGCTCCTGCTGCTGCTGTGGCTGCTGTGTAGGCAGCGGTCTGTGCTGCCCTCACACGGCTGCGCTGCAGGCTGGGCACGCTGCGTAGGTCCTGCCAAGCTGCACAGACCTCCGTCCCGGCTCGTCCTGCTGATCCTCAGCTCAGGGCATCACCAGTTCCCCGCACCGGGGCTGGGGTGTGTGCACGGGCTGTGTGCACAGGGTCCCTGCTGCAGCCAGCGCTGCGGCTCCCAGCGCGCCCGGCAGCACCGACAAAGGTGCTGGTTTGAAATACATCTCCACCCTCCCCGGCAGAAGCCAGATCCTCCTCCACCAAACACACACAGAGATCCAGGCTGTGCTGCAGAACTATTGCAAAGCCTGCAGGACATCCTTAAGCAGCCATGGATTTACTAACAGGCGCCACCCTCCTGGTGACAGGTCTCGTGGGGACCCCCGCCTCGGTGACACTGCCTAGAAGCTGTAGTAGGTGCTCTGCACTGGGATGGCTCACACAGCCCCTCAATGAGGGAGAGAGACATCCCCTAACGAGGGGTATTTCCCCCTCTCCCAAACCACTCTCTCATCCTGATGCAAGAAAGAAGTCCAAACCATCTTCCAGCAATGAGTTGTAAACCATCCAGAAAGCGAATCACACGGACTTACTGGAGATACCACTTCTGTGGCACAATCCACAAATTCTGCTCTCCATCTTCCCTACTGCTTCCCTCCTCCCCATGCACACACCTGCTCCACAGGTGTCTTTTCTCATCTGAACACAACTGTGCTCCAGGAAACAACAGCTTTTCCTGATGTCTCACCTAAATCTCCAACCCACAGCGTCTCCTCCTGGCACAGGGGTGGCTGTTGCTCCTTCCCTTTCTGTATGGGTGGGCTGTTTTCCACCTAGACCTGCCCCGGCTCAAGGGATGCTTGCTATTAATTGCCAGGTCCTCATGTTCTCCAGTGCCTCTTAACTCAAGCTCCAACTTCTCATGACCCCGTGGCATAAAGGCAGATGCCCTGGATCGCACTGCTCCTTCTTTCCCAGGTGCCCCACTCTGCTTGGAGCAGTGTGGACCTGCCCCAGCTCAGAACCACTGGCCAAAATGGATGCTTTTGCCTTTTCCCAGATTGGAAAGCTGTTGCCCAAAGCATCATCCTTAGAGGATATGCTTTGAAAATCCAAAAGCCTGGCAGAGTTTTGAATGGGGATGAGGTATGGCTTGGCCCCTTTCAAGAAATCCCTGTCTCACAGAGACATCCATGTCTCTGACAGGATGTCTGTCCCTGAACCCATGCAGGTCCCTGTCCTGCCCAGGATGAGGGCTGTCACCTCCCACAGCCCACGCAGCACCACTGCCCTTCCCTTCATAGTTTTTCTGACTTTTTCCCTTCCGAAACTTGGCTTTTCAGAGTATTTTTTTTTTTTGCTTGGAGGAAAAAGCTCCAAACAGATATCCCCAAAGCTCTGACTGGTTCAGGGTCCCACTGCAACAGGCAAAGGCCCTGAGCACCAGGGATGCAGGAGACCTGGAGCATGGAGGAGAGGTGACCCTGTCACCTGCTGTAGAACCAGCCACCGTGACATCCTTAGCACTAGTGCTCTTTGTCGCCAAGGGGGAAGGAGCTGCTTTTGGGGATTTGAAGCCTGATGCTGTCCTCACGCCTGCCGTGACATTCTCAGCTGTGAAAGAGGGGTCACATATTGCCCAGGAGACCTGGAGCATGGAGGAGACATGTCCCTGTCACATGCTGTAGAACCAGCCACCGCGTCATCCCTGGCCCTAGGTACCAAAGCGCTCTTTGTCACCAAGAGGGAAAGAGCAGCTTTTGGGGATTTGAAGCCTGATGCTGTCTTCATCCCTGCTGCGACTTTCTCAGCAGTGAAAGAGGGGTCATACATCGCCCGGGGAAGCTCCAGTTTGATGGGTCGGAGTTACGGGTAGCTGCTGGCCCTGTGGAGCAGGGACAGGGGAGGGAGGGGTGCGAGGCGCAGGGCTGCAGCCAGCCGGGGTCCGCGGAGGAGGAGGATGCCGGACGGGAAGCGAAGTTCCGCCGCGGTCCGCAGCCGGGAGAGGGCAGCCGCAGCCCGAACAACGGAGCTGGGATGGATGGCTGCCTGCCGCCTGGGCCTCGGCGGGGACTGCTTCTGCTCCCCGCTTCCCGTAGCTTCCCAGCCCTTGCCAAGCACCCCCTCGTCCAGGTCCAGCCTGGGGGCTGCTGCTTTCCCAAACTGACCCCATGTCCACCCCCGGGGTAAACCCCCCTCCTCCAGCAATGCCACTGCCTGCTGAAGCAGGGGATCCATCAGGATGGAAGGTTTTGAGGACCAGGCTCTGAGTACCCCCATCTTGCCCCTATTTCCCAGTTCTGTTCCATGCCGCAGCATCACCCAGAGCCCAAAGGCATGGATCTGGGCTCACGGGGCTTCTTATATCACCATAAAATATCCATATCCCCTGCAACCTACAGCCAGCAGCAGCCTCTGGCAGCACGGTCATAAGAAAAGACACCTCCCTGCCCTGATCCACAGCTGGTAGCAGGTCCCAAGGATGCTCCCCTCTGATTTTACACCAGCCTGGAGGGGTCAAGGAGACCTCTCTGGAGACAACCTGCCAACAGCCAGAGCAGAGCCAGTGCATTAGGGGAGCTGGTTCAGAAAGCACAGCAGAAGCACCTCCAACAGGAACAGGCAGCTGTCCCAGGAATAGCAGTATCACTGGCTCTGCTGAGATTTGCTGGGGACATGGAGAGTTATTTTGCCAAGGGACCGAGGAGCAGGTATGTGGGCGATTTATCCCTGGGTTTGAACAACGAAAAGCCAACCTGTAATCACTGGTGGCTTTGGGAAGCAGCCAAGCCTCATCCTTGGGCAGGGTCTCCTTGGAGAGAGCCTAGGAGGTGGACCTGTGGGCAGCATCCAGCTGCTGAGGGCCAGCACTGGGGAGATGCTGCCCAGAGCCAGGAGACAAATCCACCCTCCACAACAGCAGGGAGGCGGGAGAGGTGGAATCCAGCAGTGTTCAGATGTAACAGCCAGCCTTTCTGGAAGGAAACATTCTAGTTTTTCCTTTGGAAATAACTTCTCATGTTCCACTTCTCTGGAGGTTTTTTTTTGCTCGCTATCTCACGCTATAAACTTCATGTCTTCAGAAAGTCAGACTCAATTATTACCGTGGTCCTTCAGTGAATCCCTGCCTGGACTTTCTTTTTTGTAGAAAACACAAGAATCTTGAAATGCCCTAAGACAAGAAAATTATTACTGAGGTCTAAAAACCCTCCTTAGAGGCAGCTCTCTGTGCCCTCCACAGATTTAACTCTCTGTGGCTCAAACCACCCTGTCGATGATTTCAGATGAAGTGCTTAGTCCCATGCCATGGGCTCTGGCACCCAGCTGCCTGCCCGAGGAGGAGTGTGGCCAAGTCGCCCTGGGTTTCAGCAGCTGGCTCACCTCCCCCTGTTTATCGGCTCACTAGCCTTTTCTCCTTTTAATAGCAAGGCAGCCCAGTGAGACGCGTGACTCCACGGGGACCAGGAGCCCTCGGGCTGCTGAGAGGTTTTGTCTCATGTCCCCAGGTTGCTGGCTGGTGGTTTTGGACTGAGCTCCCTAAACGCCAGCCCAGCCCTTGCTGCTGCCCGTCAAGAGCTGGCAGAAGGGCAGCCCCTATAAATAGCCGTGTGTATAATGTCTCCTCTCTCTGCTTCGCTTCTTCAGCTGTGAGTTTGCCCTTGTCTTGCAGCGTGCAGTGCTTTGCAAGCTGTTGAAGCTTGGAAGCTTTGGAAGCTTTGGTGCTTGCAGTGCATGGCTGTGGGAAGCAGCTGGGATGGCTCAAGTCTCCACCTGGGTGCTTGTCCCCAGCCCCACAGGGAGGGATTCCCTGTTCTCAGCAGCCTCCAGTCCTTAAAGCAACCATGGTCACCACCATGGTGTCCTCTCCAGGACGAGGACCTGCCATGGCAGTGGGGCTGGAGCAGGCTGCGTGGAGCTGCTGGCCATGGGCAATGAACCACTGGGGTCCCATGAGCCCAAATAGCAGGTGAGCCCCAGGCTCTGCACATCAGGGTGGCAGCGGGCCTGTGCCTTGTGTCTCCTTTCCCGGGGTGATGGAGGTGGGTGAAGAGAAAGCCCTGGAGCAGGGATGCACCTACAGAGCCATAGGGCAATGTTCACTGCTGTTTTGCAGAACAGAGGTGAAGGGCCAGGGAAGATGCAACCAGGCTAGGACATCCAGGTGCCAGTGCAGGTAATGCCTGCGGTGTAGCATTGGTCTGGGCATCCATCAGCAATTTCTCCTGGCACGGTGTGGCTGGACATGTTGGGGGCAACCCACTCTGCTCTTGGACAGGACAAGCATTGCATGGCACCAACCATCCTGCCATCCTGCTGCAGGAGAGGACTGCTCTCAGACGCAGGACATGAGTAGGAATCAGAGCAGAGCAGGGCTGGCAGGGCTGGAGCCACACGGCAGCACTTAGGGGTTTTGCTACCTTCTTTTACAGCGTGGGCAGCCCAAGCTGTGACCATAATAAATAAAGTGACAGCCAGGGAGCAGAGCTCTCTGGTTTCCTGTACACCTCAGGCTGGCCAGGGTAAACACACAACAAGCCTGCACTTCAAACAGGGCCATGCCCACGGCACGTCAGCCAGATCCCGGCCACATGCCAAGCCAGCGTGAGAGAAGACACTGAGCAGGAGGCTTCACAGGACAGGTCCCACGCAGGGAAAATAGGACAGTGACAACCAGCACAGCTCCATTGCCCTGCAATGTCCCGCACCCAGCAGGCACACGCGCCTCTGGAACAGTCACCCAGGCCTCTGGGATGTCAGGGACGGTCACCGGGGCTGGCTCTGAGGCATGTGTGCACCCTGGAATTACCCCAGCCCCATCCATGCACAGGCTGTGTAGTCATGAACCATCTTCAGACAGATAGTGCTGGGATGGGCACCAGGGCAGGAGAGGCTCCATGCCACCAGCCAGCCCTGAACTGGAGGGGACGCACCCTGTGGCAGTGCCTTCTGCACAGAAACCATGGGAGGACACCGCAGCCTCCAGCTGCACTCTTCTCCAGTCCCCACAAGCCTCTTCCATCCATCTTCGCACCATCCAGGCAGCAATCCAACAAGTGTGAATGCATCCAGCACAGATGAGGACCAGCATCCCCATCCCTTGGCACGTTATCATGACACTGCACCTGCACATCCGCATGACGCATCTCACTTTATCCCATCCCAGCTCTCGAGCTTCTGATTCCACACCTCCCAGTCTCTCCACACAGTTCGGCAAGATCCCACCAGCGGGAGCCCAATTCATGGATGTGGCTGATCCTCCCCAGCAAACCGCCTGGGGCACCTTTGAGCAGATACCGGCAGCGTGTCAGGCAAAGCCATGGGCTGGCAGGGAGAGCAATGCACAGCCCGTGGTTCAGCAGGTCCCACGTGGGTTACAGATAGAGTAATATAATCCCCAGCCATCTGCTCATGTGTCCAAGTCTTGACCTGCCTGGACAAGAGCTGGCGGTTCCCTCTCTGGCTGATCTCTGCTCAGAGGAGAGGGAGAGGGAAGACCCTACTGTCCCAAAATTCAGTCCTTCTGGGGTGCTGAGAGGGGAACCAGCTACTGGACAGGATGCTGCAGCCAGCCTGGGAGGTGTCCTTTTGTAAACCCTTGTGCCACAGCAGAAAGGAGGAGCTGGGAAGCACTTGGAGGTTGCGATCCACACCTGAGCCCGAGGATGGAGCAGGGGAAGAGCCACATCTGAGCTGCAGAATATGTGAATCTCACCCACCCTGTGCCTGGGAGGTGTAGAGGAGTCCTGCCCTGAGGACTCCAGGGAGCCTGCAGCCCCACCAAGCACCCTGCTCACCCAGCAGACCCCACACTGGCCCTGCCAAACCTGCTCTACCTTCATCCAACATTTCAGCTTTGCTCAGAGCTGGTGGCCCCGCAAGCCCCGGAGCCCCACCGCACCCCTTGTCCCACCGTCCCGGTAGGGTGTCTGTCATCTCCAACATTTTGCACCGAGACCCCTCCAAATCAAGCTCTGCTCCCAGCTTCCTAACCTCATGGGTGGCCCCAGCCCTGCAGAGCTGGGGGATTCCCCGGATCTGCAGCTCGGCTCAGCTCTCCAGCGCTGCAGCGGCGGAG
The DNA here is from genome assembly GCF_963924245.1 of Chroicocephalus ridibundus. Taxonomy (NCBI): domain Eukaryota; kingdom Metazoa; phylum Chordata; class Aves; order Charadriiformes; family Laridae; genus Chroicocephalus; species Chroicocephalus ridibundus. Next base: position 76,029,186 of record NC_086316.1, on the reverse strand, counting down.
AAAGCAGCCCATGGCTCCCCGCCAGCCATGGCGCCAAGCAGCCCGGCTCCAAGCACCCGGCGAGCACCACGAAGCGCTGGGGGGAAGCTCAGGGTCTGCTCCCAGGGGAGAACCCCTGGCCAAATGCTTGCTGCAGCTCGCACGGCTCCGCTCCTTCCAGAGGGGCTGATCCCTCCTGCAAGATGCTTGGTGTCCCTCAGCCCATGCAGAGAGCAGAGCGGAGTGGGGATGGGGAAAGTGAGAAGCTGGATGGAGAAAACTTTCCTCTGCTCAGGACCAGCCCATCCTACATCCCCAGGCTCCCCAAATCCACATGAGCCGCTAGCGAAGGGCAGATGTCAGCAGGCTGGTGGGACCGGACCCCTCCTGCAAAGCACCTGAGAGGCCACATGTGCTGACACAGGGAGGGACATCCCCAGCCCTGGCGCAGCCCCAGCTCTTGTAGCGCAGGGGGGATGGACCCGGCCACATGTGGCCAGCGAGGCAGCAGCCCAGGCCACAAGCAGATGAGCCACGCTGGGCTATTCCTCAGGCGATGCGGGCACCGAGCCTCAACCGCAGCCGAGAGCAACACCCCCAGCGTGGCCGGGAGCCAGCACAGGCGCTGGGACGGGCACCCTCACACGTGGCCTCCACCTCTCCCAAAATCCGTTATTGTAGGGTTGCATGGGAGGGCTGGGACAAAGGGAAATGCCGGTTTGTTACTGCAGGGTTACATGGGAGGTGAGATGACTGATGGGTGTGTTATTGTGGGGTCGCAGAGGTGTGCCAGGACCCCAGCAAGGATGGGTTTGTTATTGTAGGGCTTCAGAGGGGGGCTGCGACCACATTTATTCCTGCCAGGCTGCAGAATGGTCTGTTGTTGCGGGACTGGGGCTGCGCAGGAGCTGCACGCACCTGGGGCACGTGGCCCTTATCTCCACAGAGAGGGAAATGCTGGGTCTATCCCTGGGCTCCAGCAGCATCGGCCCCGATGGCATCGCCCAGGGTCTTCAGTGCATCCAAGGGGGACCCCAGAGCACACCTGGCCCCAGTGAGGGCCAGGGGAGGGGGAAGTTCCCAGTGGGTCTTCTCTAGCCGGTGTCTCATTGCAGACTTTCAAAATTCTGGGGTTTTTTTTCCACCTGAAAACTTTCACTGCTATAAAATTGCAAAACAAACACATTGGAACAGGCTGCCCAGCGAGGTGGTGGAGTCTCCTCCTCTGGAGACATTCAAAACCCGCCTGGACGCGTTCCTGTGCAGCCTGCTCTGGGTGACCCTGCTCTGGCAAGAGGCTGGAGTAGATGATCTCCAGAGGTCCCTTCCAACCTCTGCCATTCTGTGATCCCAAGGGAAAGCCAGTAGGGCAATGGAGGGGTGCTGCAAAAGGGGCAGGCAAGCGTACACCAAAAAAAGCCCTCAGGAGGAACGAGGTGTTTCTTCAGCTCAGGGACACAAGCCCCGGGGCCAGATTTCACCCCACACCTTCCCCATCAAAGAAACCGCTATAAAAAACAAACCCCAAAGAAACACCCCTCCCAGGGGCAAGGGAAACTGAGGCATGGGGAGGACCTGCCTGCCTTCCACTCCTCTGGAAAGCTGGGAGAGGGGCTGGAGAATCATAGACTCATAGAATGGTTTGGGTTGGAAGGCACCTTAAAGATCATCTAGTTCTAACCCCCTGCCACGGGCAGGGACACCTCCCACTAGACCAGGCTGCTCAAAGCCCCATCCAGCCTGGCCTTGAACACCTCCAGGGATGGGGCATCCACAGCTTCCCTGGGCAACCTGTTCCAGCGCCTCACCAGCCCCACAGTAAAGAATTTCTTCCTGATATCCAATCTAAATCTACCCTCTTTCAGTTTAAACCCATCACCCCTCCTCCCATCGCTACACTCCCTGACAAAGAGACCCTCCCCATCGCTCCTGTAGACCCCCATGCGGGAGGTGATGCCCCGTGAGAACACCGGGAAGGGCTGCCACCTTCGTGGGGAGGGGGTGTCCCTACGCCTCCGGGGGGGGACGGGGGTCACCGTGCACCGAGGGGGACGGGACGGCGTCCGGGACCGGGGCGGGGTGGGACACCCGGACGGGGACACACCGTGCCCCAAGGAGGGGAGGGGACAGCCCGGCGATCCCCGGCGGGTCCCCTGGGTGGGGGGGACGGGGACGGGATTGGGGGGGGTAGGAGGGGGGGAACGGCTGGCGGACAGGAAGCGTCCCGGGTCGGCGGCGGTAAGATTGGCAGCGCCCTGCTCCAATGGAGCGGCGGCGGCGGCCGCCCCGACGGCTCCGCACCGCCCGCCTTTTACCGGCCCCAACCTCCAGCCCGGAGCCGGGCGCCCCGCCGCCGGCCCCCGCTCCCCATCCCGGCTCCGGCCCCGCTCCGCCGAGCGCCATGGACACATAGCCGTGTGGCCACGGCAGGAAGGTAGGAAGCCGTCTGTGTGTGTGTGTGTGTGTGTGTGTTTATGCCCCGTCCCACACACCCCCCCCCCCGCCCCCAACTCCCTTCTCCTCCGCCATCCTCCCCCCAGCCCGAGGGGAACAGCGGCGGCGCCGACGCCGCGGTGAGGGGCGCGGGGATGCGGGCGGGCTGTTTGCTGCTCGTACGGGGAAAGTTGTGAAGTTTTGTGTGTGTATGTGTGCGTGTGTCCCCTCAGGGGCTTGCCCCCTCCCCGGGAACTCCGTGCATCCCCGGGCAAGGCGGAGAAGGGGGAGCAGCACCGGGGATACTCCCGGTGCTGCTCCCCCTTCTCCGCCTTGCTCCCGGGGGTTAATCTGCCCCCCCACACACACACCCCGAACTTTGAGCCCCCCCTCCGTCTTCTGGAGAAAGGCTTGGAACGCCACCAGGCGAAGCTCTTCCCTGGCAGGGCCCCCTCTTTCTCCTGGGGGGTCCGGGGAAGGGAAAAGCTGCTCCCAATTACCAGAGGCGCTTTCCCATGCGCAGGCACTGGTGGCAGGGCTCTCTGCCTGCCTTGTCCCTCCCTGCCCCGGGATGCTGTCTCAATCACGACTTCTCCATCCTCTGCCAAGCCCCTGCGGGGGCCAAGCCCCGGGCTGTGCCCACTGTCCCCCTCGCAGGCTGGCTGTCACCCCCCAAGTCCCCCCCACCTCTGGTGAAGGGTATCAAAGGGGGCCACGGGGCTGAGCTTGGCTCGGACATCACTGTCAGCAAACTGGGACCCCACTGTGACAGGGCCTTGGAAATCTCATTTTCATTGTGCCTGGTCTCCATGGGGAGAAACCCAGAGCTGCAGCAACTCGCAGACGTGTTGCCTTGCCCAAACTGCTGTTGGACCAACTCAGGGTGGTGGCGTAGCCGGTACCAAGTCGCCAGGGGCTGGACGAGTGCCTCGGGTGCCAGGAGGTGACCGCTCCTTGCAGGCTACAGCCACGTCTGGCCGCGTTTGCAGAAGGAGGTGGGGTGTTTGCTCTTTGCCTATGTTTATAGGAGGGCAGGTCGCAGCGTGGTTATAGACGGGGCTGCACGGAGCCCACAGCATCCCGACCTGGCACAGGGCAGAGGACCTTCACAGGGAGCGGCGAGCTGGCGGAGATCCCTCCTGGGGCAGGGATGGGGACAGCACATGGCCACAATGTTGCCCCCCAGCACCCACGCACCCACTGCTCCACCAACCTGGCTCTTTTTTTTGGGAGTGAAATAGGACATATCTCCTTTCTTGGAGGGCTGAGAAGTGACTTTGGCAGCCAAAGTGGGACTGGGGCCAGGGGCCAGGTGCTGAGCGGTGACAGTGGAGTTGTGCGCAGGGCTGGATGTCACCAGCAGTGGGTGAACAGGGGATGTGGGCTGCAGTAGGGTGGTGGGGAGGGGTTCATGAGGGGTGGGAGCTGAAGGCAGAGGCTGCCTGCAGCAGGCTGGGAGAAGAGCAGTTTTGCCCTGCCTCCTGCTCCGTGAACTTCATTTTTTGGGGAACCTCGCAGGGAGGGGAAAACTTGACTTAATTATATCTGATAAGCCACTTTTTCCCCATCCCAGAGAGCTGTCCCAGCAGCAGGGAGGGGGGGGGGTGGGGGGGAGGATGCTTGGCTGAGTGCGGGCCCTGTTTGTGAAGGATGAATGAATGACTCACGGCGCGCCGAGTCTCCCTGCCGCCTTCGTCGTGGCAGCAGCAGCGGTTCCCTTTTGCAGCTGCTGGGTTTATCAGAAGCTGTCACGCTGGGTGGGCGCCCGGGCAGCCCACTCCTGCATCCCCTGGCCTGCAGGTAACCTTTCTCCCCCAGCTTGCCTGGACCATCCCAAGTGGGGAAACCCCCACGGATGATGACGGCGCACAGCACCCTCACCTGCCGTGAATGAGCAGAGCACTGGGTTCAAAGCCTCTCTTTCTGCTCCGCTCTTGTTCAAAGGCGACTCCAGAGTCTTCCTGCTCACGCAGGGCTCAACCTCCCTCCAGTTTCCTGCCGAGTGCGTTCCTGGAGAGCTTATTCCCCCGTGGGTTCGTGCCAACATTGTGCTTTCAGTTCAAGACCTCTTCTCCCTCTCCGGTGTTTACCCTGCTGCATTTATAGCTTCCTCATTAGGTTAAACAAGCTGAAAGGCTTCTTGCCTCCTCTTCTCCCGCGGGTTTGGCTCTGGAGGAAAACCCCTTGCGAGATGCCTCCTGCAGGAGGGGGCAGGTGCCAGCTTGAGGCTCTGCTTTTCTCCCTTCGGCAAATTTCAGCACCTCTCCCAGCTCGTTGCCCCTCTTCTTGTTCAGGCGTGGCAGATGGTGGCTCTGCCCCTGCTGAAGATGTAGCCTAGGACAGAGCTTGGATGGGACGGGACCTCTTCTCTACGGGTGATGTGCCGGGGCCTCTCCGGCATTTGGGATGCTGATACAAAGCCAACATCAGGAATTAGCCCTGGGATGTCTGGGGTGACTCGCTGGGATGTTTAGAGAGCTTTTGGTTTTTCTAAGTGTTCCTGTGGTTACAACAGCATCGCGTGTGTGAAAAATCACCAAATCTCTCTGCCTGGGGTTGTAGTGACCCTGCGACCCGAGTTCCTACCAGCAGATCTCTCTGCACTTCCCGGTGATGGTTTTCTCCTCCCATCCATGCTGTGAAGGTGGGGAAGGGTGCAGATGCCTTGCAGTTGTGGTTGAGTCGTCTTCTCCAACAGCCAGATTCCCATGGACCATTTCCATGGAAAAAGGAAAATTCCTCTGGAAATTAGAAGCAGGTTTGTGGTGTCAGGGATCAGTGTGTTAATAGGAATTATCTCTCGAGTCTGGCTGCTTCTCAGGTCTCTGAGTCACCCTGGCACAGGGGTGGGATGGGGGGAGCCTGGGGCTCTTTTGGATGATCGCGGCACCCGCAGCCCCTGGAGCGTGTGCCAGGATCTCTGGAACAGGCAGAGGGCTGGGCTGGAAGGTGCAACTCATCCTTCCCTCCAGTGACATGAGTCCAGGACATGGGAAAAAAAAATGGTAAACATCTCCTCCTCCTCTGGTGTTTGGGGTGGAGGAGGTCCAGGAGAAGAGGGACAAGGACCCCAAGTGATTGTCGAGACCTGATGCACCTCCGTCCTAGCGGGACCATGCACTGTGGTCACATCTGACCAGCGGAGCCTGGGATCATTCCCGTGGGGATCGGCCCTTGCTGAAAAAGTTCACAAGGGATTTTGGAAGTGTCTGGCTGGTGGAAGGTGACATTCACCGCCACCCTGCTTGTACACATTTCCTGAAGATGTTTTTGGAGACAATGGATGGTCTGGAGGGACCTCGGGTGAGACCTGGTGGATGTGGGGCTGGCCCATGCAGGTGGTGACGGCCAGGGGACCACAGGTAAGACCCTACATCCACCAGGAGAGGGGACGATGCTGAAAACATTTTGGAAATCAACCCCGGCCTCCCTAGAGACTGTTCGGCTTTGGTCCCCTCCTCCAAATACAGAGACAGCCGAAATAGAAACAGCCTAATAAAAATTATTCTGGACCCACAGAGATCGCCTTATAGGGAGAGGTGGAAAAATTTAGGGCTCCTTCATCTAATGAAATCCTGATGGTGGAAAGAAGGTTGTTTGGGTATCTTCTGGTTTATCCCACGTCCTAAAGTGAAAACAAGGGACACCAAGCCTTGTTGAAAAGCCAATGCTGGAGGCGCACTGAGGGGAAGAGGGAATGGGAGAAGCTACCAGCTTCAGGGGAGCATCTTCTCTGTGGCAGCGTGGGGAAGGTCTTCTGATTTGGGCAGAAAGGGACTGCCCCCGAGTCCTGTCACACTTTGGGGAGCCCCAAACAGAGCTCAGGGCTGCCGCCTCCCATCCTGCTGCCAGCCCTAAGGGGTGTGGATGTCCCTGCAGAAGAGCATGTGGGAGGCAATGGGTCGGGCACAGCATCCCTGGAGCACGTCCCCATGGGCTCATGCCCGTCCAGCTGTTTCCTTCGCCTTCCTGTGCTTTCACCAGCCCCTTCCTTTGGGACTGAAAAACCCTGCATGCTTCATCCTGGCCAGACCGATGGCTGCAGCGGGAGCCAGGGAATTCGCCAGCCCCTCTTTGATGAAGGTCGTCATGGGCATCAGTGCCTCCTGAATTCAATAACACCATGAAAAGCACGATTCGGCCCTCGCCTTCCTGCAAAAGTAGTTAGGAAAAAACAAAAAGTGCCGTCATTCGGGGTCTCCATCATGGGCCGGCCCAGCGCCGTGCCAGTCTTGCGACAGAGCTCCCGACAGCTGTGCTGCAACAGCCCCGCAAAGGTCCCCGGGGATGGCTCAGCTGCGGTGGCCCGGCTTGGCTTTGCGAAAGCCGCTGTCACGCAGGGTGCCTGGGCCAGCCAGCTGGCATCTCCCCAGGCTTTCTTGCAGGGCCAGGGCCAGCCCCTGGAGAGGTCTGCAGGAGCCTTTCCTTTGCTTTCCATGAGTTTTGCCCGAGGCCTCAGGGCTTAGGAGGAGCTGGTGGACCCAACCAGCTATTGCTCCATCACTGTCTTGCAAGGGCCAACACGCAACCCCGGGGGGTTCCTCGGTGCTTCGGCTGCTTTTCATTTTTTTAGCTCCTGCGAGGCTCCCGGGGGGATGTTTCACAGCCCCCCTGAGGCTGCTCCACCCCGTCGTGGCTTTGAGTTCCTTAGCTTTACGGCTGGAGCATGGCTGTGCCCAGAAAAGCGCCCCTTTTCCCTGGCCTCCCCAATCCCGTGCTTGGCTCTGTTTGCCCTCTCCAGCTGGGACCGTGCTCACAGTCCTTGCACCCCAGCACCCAAAAAACCAGCTCGGTGACTCAGGCTCCTCGGCTGCTGTGTTCCCCCTCCCCATAGCACCGGGGGCAAGGGGTGCATGCAGGGAGCAGGATGCAGCCCCCCAGTACCTGTGACTCCAGAGGGGCCGGTCTCTCGGAGCATCCTGTTGACACAGCTCTTGGTCTACTGCACATCCCCATCCCTCCTCCCCGACCAGAGGCTGCAGATACGCGCCGGGGCAGCTCCAGGAGCTGGGTGGTTTGCTCTGGATACGCCTTGGAGGGCTCCTCTCGGGTGACGAGGTGCTGAGGTTTGGACTTGTAGTGGTCTGGGAGGAGGATGCTGAGATGCCCGGGCTCAGATGTGTCAGCAGCGGTGCTCGTGCTGTGTCTGGGATGGGTGAAGGACGTGAGCAAGGCAGGGTCTGTGGGGAAGGTCATCTTGGTTTCCACCCCTGAGGTGCAGCTGGAAGAGCGAGACGGGTGCTGGAGCAGCATGTCCTGCTGCTTCCCCAGACAATGTTCCCTTGAGACCTGTCCCCAGCAGGGTGGTTAATGGTGAGCAGGTCTGGCCGTGCATGGAAGATTTTCTTCCTCCAGTGCTTGGAAAGGTCCCCAGGAGCATTTATTCACTTATTTTCCCCACCTACCAAGGGCGGAGGGACCCTGCAGCAGCATTTGACCCTCCTGGGGCACGGAGGGGGCCTCAGCAGTGCTGCCAGCGACGTGGCCGCTGCATCTCCATCAGCAGCAGCATTTCAGGGATGGCAGCAAACGCCTCTCCACCATCCCTCGCCGCAACCAGAGGAGGGTGGAGCGGAGCAGGAGGCAGCGTTTGTGGCCAGCTCTATGAATTTCCAATTACCAGCTCGCCTTGCCACTGCGTGAGAGGTTCCTGCACCTAATTTTTGGTGAAACGATCCATTTTTCTCAGTAATTTAATAGCGTGGGCAGGCTGCTTGCTGATGGAGAGCCAGCAGCCGGCACCGAGGAGCCTGTGTGCTGGGCTGCCGGCCGTAACCACCTTCCCTGGGCGACGCAGGAATGCTGACCTAATAGAAAAGACATTTAAAGAGGAGTTTTGGAGAGCGGCTCGGCTCGGATTGGGCTCACATGCACGGCTGACGGCTGCAGCGGGGTCTCTTCGTGTCCCAGCGGGTCCCAGGGACCAGCACAAGCGTGGGGGACAGGATGGGAGCCAGGCACCAGGGCACAAGCCCTCTTAGCCATCAATCGGCACAGCAACCGCTTTATTTTCTAGAAAAATAGGTGCTTTGGAGAGGCCGTCACAAGTTGTGAGCTGAGGCTGGGTTCAGCGCCCGGCTGCGGCTCTCCCAGGGCTGGAAAAGCCATGGCGTTTTGCTCTGACATTTTCCAAATGAGATGTTTTGATTTTATATTTTTTTTTTTAATTTTATTTTATTCCCCACCCCAAGGTAATGTTTGGAAGCCAAATTTAGCTCGATTTAACTCAAACCATTTTAAAAAAGTAAAACCACTGAAAACTAAACAAGGCCTATCATTTAGAACAAAATGTTTTGGTTTTCATTTTCCTTTTGGCACAAAAAACACAAACTACTTTTTTTTTTTTTTTCCATTTTCCTCTTGACCCACAAACAAATTTTTTTTATTTTTTTTTTTCGTTTCTCCTGGTTATTTTCCAAGGCTGTGTTGTGCGTCGCAGCCAGGCGACAGGCGAGCCCCCAAGCGCTGTTCCCAGTGGGACAGGGGTCCCGGGGGTGGGTGCTTCCCTGTGGAGGCTGGAGGGATTTTGCAAAGGCAACTGGGAGCCGCTTTCTCCCTGCTGCCAGCACTGACTCAGCTGGGAGCTCCTTGTGGAAAAGGGAGGCCCCCAGGCATGGGATTTGGGATTTGGGATTTGGGTCTGTCCCGGCTCTCCCAGAGCGATGTGAGCCCCGGGGCTGAGTCCTGCTGGTACCCGGGCTGGGCACGGCCGTGCCGCGGGTGCTGTGCCCTGCTGCTGGGCATCCCCACCGGGCAGGGCGAGCTCTGGCATTGCCTTCTCCCCTTGTTTATTCAGGTTTAAAATTAATCTGACCTTCCCCCGCTCAGGCTTGTGCAAACATGGCGTGTCCCTGAGCGGGGAGCTGCCGACAACCCCTGTCTGTCCCCGGCTTGTGCCATCACTGTCCCCGCTGGGTGAGGTCCCCAGCCAGGACGGGGGTGCCAGAGATGGGGTGCCTGCTCTCGCTGTTGGTGTGCCAGCCCCCTCCCAGCAAAGGCACCTCTGGCCATAAATCAGGGCACGGCTAATGCTCCGGCGCAAGCTGCCATGAGGCTGGGTGCCCGGATCTGGCGTCTCTAGGCTGGGCGAAGGGTGGCTGCCGTGCCTCCAACCCAGGCAGGAGCCCATGTGTGGACCCAGTGGCCGTTTCCCCAGCCTTAGACGCCCTCCGTCGCCTGCTGTCCCAGCCCTGCGTCCTCCATCCTTTGCCAAATCTCAGCTCCCCACTCTGCCCCAGCCTCTCTGGCCGAGGAGCTGAGAAGGCAGGATGGGGAGCAGTGCTGGGGCCAGCCCCGGCGCAGAAGCGAGCACCCGAACTCATCCGCCACCTGATTTCGTTTTTATTCCCCTCTCCGTGCCTCGCTGCGTGCCGCAGCCGTGCTTTTTATAGCCCCCAGCTGCAGCCTCGGCGTGCTCCCGGCCAGCTCCCTGCTGTGGCCCCGCTCGCTCGATGCCAGCAGCCCCGGCCGGGGCGGGGGACGGACACCGTCCCCGGGGTCCCCGCGGCGGTTCAAGCAAGAGGAGAGGGCGGGCTGTGGAGGAAGGCAGATAATTAAACCCTAACCCGGAGCCACGCTCCCGTGCTGGTGGAGGCGTTTAAAGAGCCGCATTAGTCACCCGCCGTCGCAGCCGGCGCGTGCCGCCTGGCAGGTCAGAGCCAAGCGGTGGTGGCCTGTCCTTCACCGTCCCCTCTGCTGCTGCCCAGGGTTTTTTCCAGCCTGACAGAGCCACCAGCTCCTTCCACCAGTTTGCTCTGCCATGGCGGGTGTCAGCAATCTCCCCCCTCCACACCCCCAGTCACCCCCGAGGCTCTGACAGGGTTGCAGGGCTCTGGGAGGGGTTAGAGGGAGGTTAGACGTTCCTCCCCGCTCCCCGGGAGCGTTTTTACGAGTGCCTGGGGTTTGCTGCCACGTTTTCGCATCCCGCAGCCGTTTCCGCAGCTGGGATGATGCTGCTATGGGGTCTGGAGTGAGGAGGAGGAGGAATGTGGGGCTCTGTCGCAGACTGCGTGCCTGGAGCATCCCTCCGTCGGGATGCGGCCGGCCAGCGGGCAGGGAGCGAGCATCCTCGTTGGGAAGCAGCGGGGCCGGGGGGGGTGGGAAGAGCGACCCGTGCTTTCTCCAGACGTGATTTCACCACCGTGGGGAGGGAGCACAGCCAAGGGACGGGCCCTGCTCACCCTGGCGGCACCGGGCTCGCTTGCCGGCGCGTTAGTCATTTGGGCTGTGGCTGGTGGTGGCGTGTGCCAGGGGTCCCCGCAAGCCAAGGGGACGAGGGGGCTCGGTCAGCCTGCACTTTTGGGGTGCTGCCAGGGAAAAAAGCAGAGGGATGGAGGGAGGGATGGATGGGAGGGGGGTTTCGGGGCTCACAGCCCACTGTCCCCCTCCTCGCTGCCCTGGGGAGGGGGCAGAGGGCAGCGGTGAAGCCAGATGTGCAACAGGCATCTCCAGCCGAGCAGGTGGGGCCGGGACGGGGCCACCTTTGCTGGCCTGACGCCTGCTGGGGAGGTTCCCCAACCTCCTGGTGTGTCTTTTTGGAGCCGGATATGGCAGCATGGAGGCAGAGGAGATGCTGCGGGGAGGCAGCATCCAGCATCGGGGATGGATCTGGGGAGGTGTCCCAAGGAGAGGGATTCTGCAGGGGTTTGCGGGTCCCTGGAGATGGGGGGAGACCCTAAGGTGTCTGGAACCTCGCCACATCCCCTTGCTCTGCATGGGCACCGGGGGCGGGGGGGCGTTGGGTGCCGGGGGCTAATTTTAAACCCCCGTCCGAAACATTGTCCGGCTTGTTCTGCCTCCATCAGGGAGGCAGAGAGAGGCCAGGCGGTGAAATACTGGCGGTGCTGCCATGTGGCTGCCACCAAGCAGCTGGGTCCGGGCAGCCTTGCCTGGGGAAGGCAGGGAGCTGCGGGGGCGTGGAGGAAGGGATGTGCAGGGGTAAGTTTTCCAGAAGCTGCCAGCTGTAATTTTAACCCGGTGCGGGGGACTGCAGAGCTGGGGAGGGAGGGGTTGGGGGGGCGCTTCCCAAATCTGCTCCCACCCGAATGTGCTGGGCTGGCAGCACCCCAGTCCTCGGGCATGCCGGGGGTGGCCGGGGGTGGGGGGGGGTGGGGGGCTGCTGCGGGAAGGGTGAGCTGCTCGTGCTGCCGGCCAGGTGCCGAGCATGCCGGGAGAGGGGAAAGCCTCCGAGACTCATTCCGAAACAAGGCTGCCCTTTTATTCTCCTTTACAACTGCATTTTAATATCCACAAACACCCCTCCCTCCCCGGGTTGCTGCCAGCAGAGCCTGTATCGCCTGCGCTTGGCCTGCCGAGAAACTCCGGCCAAACCCTGGGCCCCAGTGCCGGGGAGAGGATTATTTTTCCCCCCTCTGTTTTTTTGGGTTTTTTTTTTTTTTAATATATGTTTTCTATAGCTGTAATTAGACGGGCTTGAGCCCCGGCCAAGGCAAACACACCTGGGGGAGCCTCGCCTTACAGACCCCATCTGCTGTGTCGGGGGGGCTCTGCTCCCCACACAGCCGCTGCCTGGCCCCTTTATAGGGGAGGGGGTTGCTGGTGGGGCAGGGGGGGTAGGACTGCTCCCACACCAAGCCACCGAGCAGCCTCCGTGGAGGAGGAGAGCCCAGCGAGGCAGCGCGGGGAGATGGTGCAGAGGCAGCAGGGGCACCCGGCGGAGCCCCGTCCCACGGCAAGACCCCCGTGGAGCTGAGGTATCTCCCCCCGTCGCGGCTCTGGCGGCATGGGGCTCTGCACCCACTGGGGTAGAATGCTGCGAAATGGGGGGGATGCAGTGGGTACCAGTAAGGTTTTGCCCTCCTGGTGTGGGAGCATGGGTGCATCGAGGGGTCACAGCCCCCAAAATCCATGTGTGCCCAGAGAGGGAGGACGTGGGGGGCTCCCTGGTGTGTCCGGGTATGTGTCAGGCTATGGGACCACCTACCCGGTGGCACCATCCGGGGACTGTTCTGGAAAGTAATCAGGGGACATCAACGTGCCAGGCCAGTACAATGGCTTGCGTTGACAGCCAAATCCATGCTGGGCTGAGCTTTGGGTGCTTCTTCCCACCACTGCTGGCTTTCTTGTGGGGCTTTTCGACTGGGCTTTTATCCCCCTGGTTGTTTCAGGGGCCATGCTGCAGCTCCCATTGCCAGCGGGCTAAGCAGCACCGGCACCCCCACGCTGGGGTCTGGTGGGTCCCACATCACGTCTGTGCCTAAGCTGGAGCTGAGGGAGCTCTGGGGGGTCTCTGCTTGCCCACGCTGGAGTCCCGCCTCTTCTGGGACTGGGGTGCACACCTTGACTTTGAGCAGCCTGGTCTAGTGGGAGGTGTCCCTGCCCATGGTAGGGGGGTTGGAACTAGATGAGCTTTAAGGCCCCTTCCAACCCGAACCATTCTGTGATTCTGTCATTCTGTGTGGCTGTGTGGTGTGGCCCAGGGAGGAGCATCACCTTTGTGTAGCACCCATCGCCATGGTTTATCCTTGGAGGACATTTCCTCCTCCCCTCTCCCCGGGGGGGGACAGCACTGTGCCCCCTGCTCCATCCCCAGGGATGGGTGCAGCACAGCATCGCCTCCCACTCAGTCTGCCCAAGCAGGAGTGGGCATCACTGCTGCAAACTGCCCTCCCAGAGCCCAGGGTGCCACTGATGCTCCAGGTAGGATATCCGGCAGTACGTCACCCTCAGCCCCCGCAGCCGGTGGAGCAGAGATGCCTGCAAATGGAAATACCAGTTGCTTTGGGGTGCACTCCCCGCACCGATGCACCCAAGCCTTTTTGCACCAGCATCGCCATCTCAAAGCAATTGTAACTGTAGTGCAGGCTAAAATATTAAAAAGCAGGATCTGGCCTCAGCAGCACCTACTGGCTCCCTTCAGGTGGTGGGATGGGCTGGGCTGAGGGGGTTGTACAGGCTGGGACGTGCCTCTGTCTCCCTCGGGCACATGTGCTTGGGTTTCCCTCTGCATGGGGGGATTTTGGGGCACGGCGGCTCTTGGTCCTCGGTGCTTCTGGCCGGAGCCAGGGGTGTGCAGAGGGTAGTTCCAGCGTTTCGTGAAGGGTTTCAGAGCTGCCTTGGCCTCCAGTCAGAGCAGGCTGCAACGGGAACATTTCGAAATTCTTTTGGATGAGGAAAATTCCACGGGCAGCCCCCCTCTGGAGAAAGTTTGGGATGGCTGAAATGTTTGGAGTGAGAGGCTGCTTGCTTTTGTTTACTCTGAACTATAACACTGGTAGGGGCTGCGGGGGGGGGGAGAACCAAAAGGAAAAAAAGAGACAATAGGAGCCCGTAAACAAAGTTGGCCCCAAGTGGGACCAGGGCATCTCTCCAGCATCATGGAAGGAGATGTGTCAGCACGCTCACCACGTTGCCCTGCTTTCCCCCCACCCCAGCTCGGATACGATCGCACTTAATCTTTCCGGAGAACTTGGGTGTTTTTTTCCCCCAGCAGAAAACGAGACAGTGGGTGTTTTTCCAACCTTCTCAACTGAGGCAGGGCACAGCCTCCATCCCCTGGCCCTGCGCTACAGCCCCCAGCCTTGGTGGTGGGCTTCTGCCCCAGCTTTTCCCCACTTCTTGCCATTTCTCCACCTCTCCTTCTGGCACGATGCTGCCGCAGGGAGGTGTTTCCCCAGCCTCCATCCCTGCCACGTGCCTTGCACCCCGCTGCATCCCCTGGGCTGTCTCCCTGTAGCAAAGCAGGCAGGGTTGCCTCCAAGCTTGGAGAAGACAAGCCATGGTTGTCCCACCAAGTGCCAGAGCCTGGCACCAGCATCTCCACATCACACATCGCCGGGGGTCTACAACTGCCATCCTCCCCCCACGCAGGGACGCTGCCGGTGGGGTGCAAAGGGTTAACAGGCCACCCTTTGGTGGTGGCTTTTTTTGGCCGCCCAGGTGGCCCTTAATGATACCTAAAACCCCTCTCCAGCCTAAAAGGGATTTTGTTTTGCGAAAGGAGCGACAGCAAATTGGTAGCTGGAGGAGCGTTTGTGCTGCAGTACGGTGAGCTGTTTATTTTGGCCCCGCCGCCCCACAGCGTTTTGGCTGACCCGAGCGCCTTCGTGCCTCGGGGATGGAGCCGAGCCCGATGGCTCCCAGGCACTGGAGCACGGGGAGGGATGGGGGGAGCACCGGGCAGGGGGATGCTGTGAGGCCCCTCTCCTGCCTGGGGTTCCCGGCTCCAGGCTGGAGTTCATCGGGACCATCAGAAGGAGCTGGACTTTTGTTGTCATATATGTGCCCTACATGTGTGGATGCATATGCTTTTCTGTCAGCTCCAGGGCCACTTTATGGGGGGAGTTTGTTCTGGGGGGTGCAGATGCTTCCTGGGGGGGGTGACACGCTGGGGTGCAGGCTGGTACGCAGCTGCCCCATGGTGCTGGGAGCTACGAGTTCACCAAAACCTCTGTTGGGCTGGGTTGAGCCCGGGAGCAGAAAAATATCCCAAATCCGAAAACGTTCCCGGGACAGGAAAAGCCTTTCCCACCCTGCTCTAATCACAGGGTGGCCCAGCTCCCTGCCAGCGGGTCCCACCCGTGTCCTCAGATCCGGCACCGTGCCTGTCCCTGTCCCCCGACCCTGTGCCACGACTCCCTCCCTCCATCCTAAAAATAACCTCCCAGCTGTAAAGAAACCCACTGGTGCTTGCACCGGTGGGTTTCTTCACAGCCGGGAGGTTATTTTTAGGAATTTCTCCAGCACGTGACTTCGGGGGGAGAGCCTGGGGATGGGGATGGAGAGTGGGGGACCCCTTCTCTCCCCCCTCCAAACGCAAACCTGCCAGCTGGCGTGACACTGGGGCTGCTGGCTGCTAACAGAGCCCTCGCTGTTTTGGCCCTTGACGATGCCTCCGGTTACAGCCGGGAGCCAGAGACGACTTCTTCCCGCGGGATGGAGCAGGGGAGGGCGGAAATCAGGGTGTTGGGGTGGGAGTTTCCCGGCTGGGGTAAGAGCAGAGCCTGACCTCCAGGAAGCCGCCGGCATGCTGGGGGTGTGTGGTGGCCCCCTGGCCCCCCAGCGCTGGGTCCCGCTAGCAGCTGCCAGCCCCACGGAGAAGTGAGGTGACCCTCAGGTTATGGGGAGGGTTTGGGCTGGGCTTTGGTCACCAGTGGGGCTGTGGTGAGCTGGGCATCACCAGGGGATATCGGGGGGCGGGGAGGGGGGGTTGGTCTGGGTTGGATGGAGATGGACATGGTACCTGGCTGCGAAGGTGAACTGGTTCCCAGGGCAGTGCTGGGGTTAACGCTGTGTTTGAGCTGAGGAGTTAACCCCACGCCCGGGTTTAGCCCCGCATTTGGGCTGTGTAACCCCGTGTTTGGGCTGTGCCGGGTCTAACACCGTATTTCGGCTGAGCTGGGTTTAACCCCACTCCTGGGCTGAGCTGGGTTTAACCACGCATTTGGACTGCACTGGATTTAACCCCAAGTTTGGTCTGTGTTGGACTTAATCCCACTCCTGGTCTGAGCAGGATTTAATCCTTCTCTTGGGCTGTCTGGGGTAAAATCCCATGTTTGGGCTGAGCTGAGTTAAGCCCCACACTGGGACTATGCTGGGTTTAGCCCTGTGTTCAGGCTGCACACGAGGCTTGTTGGACTGCACTGGCCTCACAGGGGAACGCTGCAACTGGTTTTACTGGTTTAACTGGAGTAATTCAAGTGTGCTGGGGTTGCACTGGGTGCACTTGTACATGTACGTGTGCCGGCTCAGCTCAGCCTGGCGTGATGCCCCCCAGCAGGCGTGGGGGCCCGTGGGTGCTCAGCACCCCACCAAAGCAATGCAGAGGAAAACAGCCCTTTTGGAGATCCCCGGAGGGTCTGGGGACAGCAAGCAGGGCTCTCCCCTTGGCCTTGGGGACCATCACCCCGGCAGTGCCCAGGGTGGGCGAGGAGTTGCCTCTGGGTGCTGCCAGTGGTCTTGGGAACTGTGCATGGCCCCGGTGGCCCTGGAGGTGGTGGAGGACATGCTTCCCTCCCTGCCAGCACCCATTGCTGGGCTTTCTCCAGGCACCCAGCAGCTGGGAGGGTGCCAGCGGCATTTAGGGGACAGGGGTGGCTGGTTGCAGGGGACCATCCCAGCAGGGGGGTCAAGGCACGCCCCCTCCCCAAAGGTGCATGCTGATGCAGTGATGATGGACGTCGCTGATGCTGCAGGGGTGGGATGCTGCCAGGTTTCTGGGCAGATCAGTGGCCAGGTGGATGGGCTCAGGACATGCCATGGCTCCTCGGAGGAGGAGGGGTTAGCAGGGGGCTACACTCCCAGCCCCACAGCACAGCAAGAAGGCAGAAATTCCTGCTGCTTTGAAACGCTCTCGGCCACAGGCTGGGTTTCCCATGGCAGGCACTGGCAGAGAGGAGGGTCTGGGGTGCAGGGCCAGGGATGCTCCCCCAGCTGAGGGGCAGGAGTGCAGCGTGATGCCATCTCCAGGGTGTTGGAGCCGGCCGGCGTCGGGCATCACCCGTTGCAGAGCAGCTTTTTGCAGGTGGGTGTCTCTGGCAGGGCTGAGCATGGGGCGGGCAGAGCTGCCAAGTGCCCTCGGGTAATTTGCCACATCTCCATTGCAGCGATGCTGCCCCAGACCACCCCAGGGCGAGGTTAGGAGGGCACCCCAGCTTTCTCTGCTCAGTGGGGAGCATCCCATGTCTCCCCGCTGCCATCTTGAGCCCTGCGGCATGGCATCATCTGCTTATGCCGTCCGTCCCGTCCCCCCCCATCCAGATCTGCGTGCAGCTCATTCTCTTTGAAGAGCAACTTCAAATGAAGCAAAGCAAAAAGAAAAAAAAAAAAAAAACAAAACCAAAAAAACCCCACGCTGTCTTTCAAAGTGCCGAGCACAATGGAAAGTTGTCCTCCCCCAGGAATCTGCATCAGGCTTTGCCAGGCCACGACGGGGCACGGCACAGAGCGTCTGCGCTGGGGGGACTGTTACACCCTGCATGGGCATCGGTGACAGTGCACGTGACAGTGATTTTGGGGGATGTTCTGGCTCGCAGCATTTCAGTTTGGATACAGGAAGGGGCTCATGGCAGGATTTCTCCCCACAGCTCCCCAAAAACTTGGGGATGAGCTCAAATGATGCCCAGTGGGACAGCAGGGTCGGTGCAGGATGGAGGGTGGCACCTTTTGTTTCTGGCTCACATCCACGGATGCCACACATAGCCTGGTCACCCTGGCCATGCCGGTGATGAGAGCATCCCGTGCCGAGGGAGCAGAGCCTGTCACTGCTGCCCTCCCTGCCAGGGCCAAGCCGCAGCCCCAGGCTGCGTCCCTCTGCCCCGGCCATGGCCACAGGAGGTCACCCAGCCCTGGGCGGGTGGCAGACGCCTCTTGGACCGGGATTAGCATGCCGGGAGGAAGAAAAGCTCTGATTGTTCCTTCTGTCCCGGCTTGGGTCCAGGACCACTGTCCCGGGACTCTCTGTCCCCGGGATGTGTCACTGCCGGTGCCAGCATAGAGGGATGCTTTCTCCGCCTGTGTGCCCATCCATGGAGGTGCCGAGCCGCCGAGGAAGGTGGCCTGGCAGCACGCGCGCGTGTGCGTTCATTTGCACACCCGTGTTCCCTTCGTCAAGGGAATTTGGTTGCCAAAAGTGAGGGGATCCTTTCTGGGCAGGCTTTTTTGCAGCTCTGGCTGGCCCAGAGCTCCTGGCCCCCTGCCACCCAGGGTAGGCGAGGGCTCCGGGTCTTCCCCCACTCTGCGGCTCCTTCCCCTTTTCTTTGTGGCCTTTGGGCAGGCAAGGGAGGGCTCGCCCTGTTTCTTCTCTCTGCGGTGATGCTTGGTTGTGGCTAGGTTTTGGCAGTACTCAGGCGGGTCATTTACTAAGGCATTGTGTGCATTTGTGGGGACTCAGTGCTGCCTTCCCCCACGGCGCGCTCGCAAGGGTGGACGGCTGCCCAAAAGACACCGTCTGAGGGAGGGGTGCCCACAGGGTGCTGGGGTGAGGATGGGGAGCGCTGGGGGGGTCCTGGGACGGGGGATGCTGGCAGGTGGGAGGATGCAGGGTGGCCCTCAGGGGGGTCACCATGGAGATCAGGGGTTGGGATGCAGCTGGGGACGGGGTCTGCAGGGATGCCCTCTGCCACCATGTAGGGGTGTGGGGTGCCTCTGGGTCTGTTGGCAATACCACCCGCAGCCAGGCTGGCCAGGCAGGGCTTGCGCCATTCCCTGGGGGCGTTAGCAGTGGCTGGCTGCAAGTCGTGCTGTGTCCCCACCTCTTCCCTTATCCATGCAGGGAAAGATGCCTTTCAGCATCGGGGCTGTAGCGTCATTTTTCCAGGTGGGTTTTGAAGACCCACCTTTGAGACCTAGCAAGCTCATGTCAGCAGTGAGCCAGCACCCAGACTGTACCCCCCTGCCACAGAGGGGCAGGGTGGGCGATGGGTGCAGCAGCTCTGCCTTCACCCTCTACAGCGTTCGCACAAAACCCAGGGCAGTCAGGAGAAGAAATGATTTTATTTTAAAAGTATTTATCTCTCCACACTAACACACTCTCCCTTCTCCCTGACCATCTCCCCCCCCGCCCCCCAGCACCACCCCTTAACTCTGGCCCACGTGGTGTTTGGAGCTATTTTTGGTTGCTGCTTTTAAGTGTATTTTAAGTCGTCTTTTTTTTTTTTTCCCATCACCAAAATATTTTACTTTCAGGCCAAATGTTCCCAGTTAGTTACCAGCATAGTTTTGGCAGAGACCTTTTAACTGATGTTTCTTGGGAATGTTTCTACGGGTGGTTTGTTAGGAAAAGCTTATGACAGTCTCATGAAATTATTTACGTTTGGGGCTTGTGATTGAGGCTGCTTGGCGTGTTCATGGCTGATGTGGGGTGCCACACACCTTCCCTCCTGCACTTGCTGGGTTGCAGCACATCACCTTGTAGCTCTCATTTCCTTTGCCACGCGGTTTGGTCGGTGGCCATGGGCACCTGCCTGCAGGAGAAGAACTGGCAGCTGCTCCAGTGTACATTTCCAGGGCTGGAGCATCCCTCCCCTGAGCATCCTCTCTCGACTGTCGAACCCAGGAGGCTCAGGGGGATGCAGATTTATGCCCACAAGCTGCAGCCTGTGCTTGGGGCTTATAGGGAGCTCACTGCATCCCGTGCCCTCACCCCCTGCCCGCAGCCAGGAGCAGAGCCCAATAATACGGGTGTAAATAAAATAAACAGCCCTGCCCATTTGTGAGAGGCCGGCATGGGAGATCTTCCAGGGAGAAATGATTCAGATGTCCGTGCCTGCTGGGGGCAGGCGGGGCTGGCTGATAGGGACACGGTGATGCTGCTGATATGCATGGCGTAATGCTGGCCAGGACAGATGCCCTGGGGTGATGCTGGCTGGCGCAGAGAGGGTGATGCTGGCTGCGATGAACAGGGTGACGCTGGCTGATAAGTTCAGGATGATGCAGGCGGGAATAGATGCCTTAGGGCAATGTTGGCTGGCACAGACGGGGTGATGCTGGCTGGATAGACAGGGTGACAGTGTCTGGTACAATGTAGGCTGGGATGGATGCCTCGGTGCGGTGCTGGCTGGGATGGGTAGGGTGATGCTGGCTGGCACAGACAAGGTGATGCTGGCTGGGATGGGCATCTCGCGACAATGTTGGGTGGCACAGCCAGAGCAATGCTGTCTGGGATGGACAGGGCGATGCTGGCTGGCACAGACAGGGTGATGCTGGCTGGCACAGACGGGGTGGGAAGACCTGTGTCTATGGCTGCGGTTGACCCATGGAGAGCTGGGTGCACATCCCTTCCTCAGCATCCCCCTCACCAGTGGTCTCTGAGTGGGAGGAAAGGATTTCAGGGTCATTCTCCTTGGCCCCAGAGCCCAAATGGCCCAGAAGGGCACAGACGTGCATGGACCAGCCTGCAGCGGGTGCGGGAATGGGCAGTGATGTGGGTCCCCCAGCCAGCCCCTCTCTCTGTATGGTCTGAGTTCTCACAGACCTGCTGCCCTGGCTGTGTGAGCCTGTACAGATCTAATTGCTGTCTCCTGCCACATTAAAACAGGCCAGAATTTCTCCTTGGTCCCTTCCCGCTCCAGCTGCACTGACGCAGGTCTCTGGACCACCCCGGGTCTGGGAGCCAGCCAGGGCTCCCGGCACAGGACTACAATGGAAAAGAGACCTTCATCCCGCCAACCCACGCAGCCCCAGGCCCCTGGTCACTGTTTGCCCTTTGCGTTCCCCCTCCAGGCATGGGGACTCCTCAGCAGCCAGGGACTGGCTGTGACAGTGGCACGGACCCTGCGGTACAGTCCCCATGCTGTCCCTGGCAAGATGGGGCGAGACGAGGGGGAGATGCGGGGCACGTCGTCTCGCAGGGATGCTCTGGGCAGTGGGTCCTGCCAGCTGCCCCGTTGCAGGGAATAATACCCTCTCCCTCCCCGCTCTGCCTCCTCCAGATGCGCAGTCCCATCCCAGGTCTGGGCAGGGTGATGGTGTTCCTCGCAGCAGCCCTGGCGTCAGCCTCCCTGGCCATCCCCGAGGGCTGGGGAGAGGAAGGTGAGCCCCCCGCCGAGTCCCTCGTGCAGCCCCTGCATCCCAGGCGTGGGGAACATGGGGGCACCCCCTTCCCCCCGGGCAGGCACAGACACACCAGAATCAGGGCGTACGTGAAAACGCAGCCCCACGGGGATGGGCGCTGGCGTTCTGGTTTGCAGCAGCTTAACACATTAATGATATAACTGCCATTATTTTTTCCATAAATGTTGTTGTTGTTGTCCCTGACAGCATACGTTGCTGTCTGATAGAGATGCAAGGGGAAGGGATTCACATGATCGTCCATGAATCACGTAGGGACTGGCTTTCCATAGTCCGTTAAAATCTCGGACGTGTTATGGAGGGCTGAAAACCATTAATATAATACATATTCTGTAACTGTAACAGGCAACTCAGACTCCTTTCCATGAGTCTACGTGTTGAAATAGTGCAATATTTTCTTGCCTTTTTAATTTAACATGAAACATACCAGTGGGGAAAAAAAATAAATACTGGGTCTTTTGGAAGCAGCCCACCCCTGCAGCTGCCCACTGCCCAGCCCTAGCTGGGACCAGTCCTTCCCAGTCCCCCGTGGCGGTACCTGTGTGAAGCAAGACCCCACAGCCACCCCACAGCTGCCCGGGAGGGGGGTACAGCGCCAGGCTGCCCACCTTCACCCACAGCTTTGGCATATGGGGTGGCGCGGGGTGCTAACACCCATCTTGGGGGGGATGTGTGTCCCTCCAGGTGTGCAGTACGGACAGGTGGGGACAGACGTAACCCTGACGTGCGCCGGTGCCCACACCGGGTAGGTCTTTTCTGTGCACACCGGGGGGATTTATCTGATGGGATGGTTTACCGGGCAGACCTGGGATGATGCCCCAGTCGCCATCCTCTAACGCAGCCTGCCTGGTGTCTCCTCCCCAGCTCGCCGGTGCAATGGAGGCGGGCGGGTGCTGTGGAGCTGCCGGAGGGCTCGGCCATCCATCAGGGAGCCCTGGTGCTGCCACACGCCGGCTTGGCCACCGCGGGGACCTACAGCTGCCATGGCGAGGACGGCGGCCTCCTGCACGCCATGTCCCTGCGGCTGGGGCGTGAGTAGCATGTCCGCGGGCTGAGGAATGGGGGTGTGCAGCCCCACCGGAATGGGGTACCCGCAGCCCTGGCAGTGGCTTGCCGAAATGGGACTTTGCGGTGTCACAGGGGTCCCTGCGTGCTGGCTGGGCTGTGGGACAGGGGATCCCTCACTGACTGTCGCTTCCCCTCGGATCCCAGACCTGCCAGGGGTCCCCTTTGTGTCCTGCAGAGCATCCGACTATGAGAACTTCTCCTGCTCCTGGACGTCCAGCGTGGAGACCTTCCTCCCCACCAGATACATCACCACCTACAGGTGATGTACGGGGCACAGGCTGGGGGGTGATGGGGTGAGCCCTGGGTCCCAGCCAAGGAAAAACACCAAATCCTGCTGGCCATCTGACCAACGTCCTGGGTTCACCTCCTACCCCAAGGACCAGGCTGCACCCCAAAACAGGTCATGTTTTGGGGTGAGCAGTGCACCGAGCGTTTCCTCACTCCGAGAGTGGCCCCCAGCAGCGTTGGGGGACCGGCACAGGCAGGCTCCCTCCCCGCCCACGGCTCTGCCAGCACCAGAGGGGCTGTAAAAGAGAAGCAGGTCATCTGCGAGATGCCGAGCGCTTTGGCATGCTTCAGGATGAAAGGAGCCCCGGCAGCGTCGCTGCTTCTAATTATCCCGGCAGGCCAAATTAGCGGGCTGCTTTGAAGTCAGGCGGAGCTCGTAAAGCGCAGCCCTGCTGAAAGCTGCAGGAGCAGGGGGCTGGGGGCTTGGCGGGGAGGGGGCGGGGGTGAAGAGGGGGCTTTGGGGGCCATAGGGTGAGCACAAAGCCAGCTGCTGGTGAGCTTTTATCAACCTCCGTGCACCTTTGCTGCTGCTGCACAGTGAACCCCAGGTGGGCAAGGGGGGTCGTCCAGGGGGCACCCTCCTGGGCACCCCACTCTCTTCATTGCCCCGAGACCCCCAGCTTCTGCTGCCAGGCAGCTCACCAGCTGGGCTGGGCATGGCATTAGCTCCATCCCCTGTGCCATGTCACCCGTGGGGGTGCTCTGCAGTGCGGAGACCCCTGTCCCTCCTCTGGGTCACGGTGGGTTTGGCTTCATGCTGTCCCTTCATTCTCACTGTCTGCTTTTCCATCTTTCTCCATGGCAGGAAGAAATCACTGACGGGTGAAGAGAAGCGGAGGTAGGACTGACTCCCAGCCCAGTCCTGCTCCTTGGGGACCAGACTCCCTCCTGAAGGCTCTGCCACTGTCCTCAGCGCGGTCCCCGAGGCGAGGGCTGGGTGTTCCCATGGGGGAGCCAGCTCCCTAAGCCCTGGGAGAAGGGATTGCCCCAGGGGAGGGACCTTCCCCGGAGGGACTGTCAGGCTGGGATGTGGATCGCTTCAGTCATTCTCAGAAGGACGTGCTGGTCTCTGGAGGGGTGAGGGCAGCTCCCAGACCCTGTCTGAGCTATAACGGGTGCTGCCCCCTCCATTGGGCTCATGGCATGAGGGTGTCCCTACATGCCACCACCTTGGTAGCAGCATGAAACTATGCATGGCAAGGTGGGGGGGACATGTCACCACCCTGCCTCCTCATCTGCAGGAACAAGAATGGGCACGTGGGGCTGTGCCTGCAGGATCCATCACGCCCCGGCACCTGCACCGTCCACGGGTCAGAGTTCTGGAGCTCCTATCGCCTGAACATCACCGAGGTGAACCCCCTGGGCTCCAGCTTCCGCCTCCTCGACGTCACCATGCAGGCCATCAGTGAGTCCATCCATCCATCTGTCCATCCATCTGTCCATCCATCCCCCGGGCATCCAGCCCTGGGTGGCAGCGGGGATCCCAACACCCTTCTGTGTGGCAGTCTGGTGTGACGAGGGCTCCCTGTCCTCTCCCACACAGTTAAGCCAGACCCTCCGGAGGGCTTGGTGGTAGAGCCCATCCCCTTGGCCCCACGGCGCCTCCACGTCAGCTGGAAGTACCCCTCCTCCTGGCCCAAGGAACCCCACTTCCAGCTCAGGTTTCGGCTCCAGTACCGGCCCGTCATCCACCGCTCCTGGTCCGTGGTAAGTGGTGGGTGAGGAAAGGCAAAGCCCAAAGCAGGGTGGGCATGGGGCCAGGGAGGGCAGTGAGGGGTGCCCCTGCCTGCCCCACAGCTCCCCTCTGCCCGGTGCAGCTGGAGACGGTGAACCTGTCCGAGGTAATCACGGATGCCTTCGCCGGGCTGGAGCACGTGGTCCAAGTCAGTGCCAAGGATTTCCTGGATGCGGGGAACTGGAGCGAGTGGAGCACTGAGGCCCGGGCGACGCCGGTCAGAGGTGCGAGGGGGACAGGCTGCAGCCCCCAGCAGCCCTAACTGGGTTGCACCATCCCTCCCCAAAGTCCCTCCAGCACAGTGAGGTGCCCCTCTCCAGCCCCTTCCCCGTGGCACCCATGCCCTAAATATCACCCAGAGCAAGTCCCTGCTCCTGGCATCCCTTGAAGTTGACCCAAAACCCTGCTCCTGGCATCCCTTAAAGTTGACCCAAAAATCTGGTCCCATGCACCATCCAAAAACTGTTCCTATGGTGGGAGGCTGAGCTGCAAGGGGGCACAGCGTCTCCCAGCACCACGGCAGGCTGCAGCCGTACTGCTGCCATTTGGGGATTGCCCCCCACAGCCTCGGGGCAGAGCAGGAGTCCCAGAGCACCACTGGCATCCTAGGAGCACCCTGGAGCTCGTGGGACCCCTTGGACTCAAGGGCACCCTTCTTTGCTCCTCTCTGTGGGTCCCTGGGGTGCTGCCCATGCTTTTGGGTGAGTGTTTCCTATCCCTTCTGTCCTTCCAGACCTGGCAACCACAGCGAGTGAAGAAACCACTACCGATGCCAGCCTGGAGAGCCTGGCCGAGGAGCCTTCCCAGGCTCCCAACCCTGAGCCCATCAGTGAGTAGAGCTGGGGGTGGTGGGCAGGAGTGGGGACATCCCACAGGCACATATGCGGCTGACAGTAATGGGAAGGGTCTCTTGCCCCATGCCCCTGTGTGGCTGTGGTGTTCAGGAGCTTGCAATAGGGTCCCCCAGGTGTTGGGGCCTGTGGTGTCCCTTGGCCATGACAATCTCTGTGTCTCAGACCGCAGTGACCCCCTGGAGAAGATGGCCGTCCTGGTGTCACTCGGGATCTTTGCCTTCTTTGTCCTGGCTGCTGTTCTCGTCATCACCATCCTCATCTGGTAGGTTGGGTTTTGAGAGAGAAGGGTCTGTCCCCATCCCACTCTGGCACCCGAACCCTCAGCGTGGGGTGCTCCACGTCCCCCCTAGCCCTGCTCTGGGGTCCCTGTCCAAACAGACTTGTTGCCAGCCCCATAGGGTGGTTTATTCTCCCCTCGCCCCCCTGCAATATCAGTGCCTTTTCCCAGCTCATCCCACTGCCTGCGGTACTGCCCAGCCTGCCTGGGGTCTTCCTGATGGGCCCACATCCATGGGACCTTTCTCTGTACCCCCAAAGATGCTGCTGCTACTAACATCCCCCCAGAGTCTCCTGCCTTGCCGGGGACTCTCATGCTCTAGAGTCAGTGCAGACACCCCTCCCTATGCCGTTGCCCCCTGGGAGTCCTGCCCCCGGGCACTGCCTGCTGGTCCTGTCCCCGGGTCCCCTCTCATCCTGCCACGGCTGGGCTCTCCTTGCCATGCTGTGGCTCTGCTGTCTGTCCCTGTCCCCATCCCAGCCCTGCTCTATCTCATGACCGGCTCCTCCTGTGGCCCTGGAGCTGACCCGCTGGAGTGGCCGGGCTCCGCTGGGCACAGCTGGGCACAGCTGGAGGAGGATGCACAGTGGGATCACCAGGGATGCAGGCAGTCATGGTGCCCAAGGGGGCTGCTCAAGGTCCTCAGCCACTGCTGCTCTGTCCCCAGGCTCCGGGTGAGGAAACACGTCAAGGAGAAGACCAAACCTCACAACTTTTTGGTTGCTGCCACCCACTTGAAGGCACTGCCGAGTGAGTCGGGGTGCGGGGGGGGTAATGGGGGGAATGGAGGGGAGGGAGTGCCAAGGCAGGGGGCAGGTCAGTGCCCCTCCTGAACCCCTTTCCTCTGTTTCGGCAGAGGCCCAGATCCTGTAGTGAGCTCTGGCCGATCCCAGCTCCCTGCACCTGCTTGCCCACGCGTGGGACTTGATGCTGCTGCTTGGCCGCCAAGGACCCCACACCTCCCGGGTCGCCCACAGCCGTGGACATTGCCAGAGCCCCCAGCACCTTGGGGGTGCAGGATGGATCCTAAGAAGAGAGACTCTGCTCCCAGGAGCTTTGGGCTGCCTGTGCCTGCCAGGAGCCACCTGGAGGCACCTTGGACTCGGCGATGGGCCAGCCCCACCGCCAAGAGCTGCTGAACACATTTGGGGATAAGACACTGAGCCAGCCCCACTTCACTGCCTAGTGTTGAGGGGGACCATGGGTGCAGGCTCCCAGGGGTGCCGGGCATCAGCAAGTGGGGGATGCTGAGCCCTGCCCGTCACCCCCCACCAGCAGGCAGAAGGGACCCCCCCATCCCTCTGCCCCTCTCCACCATGCTGTGGCTGGATGGAGCAGTGATGCCAATAAAGGGGGTAGCATTGGCACTGCCCAGGCAAGATCCCCCCCTTGCAGATGGTGCTGGGCCAGGGGAGAGGTGAATGGCACCGGGTGAAGTGCCAGCATGGGGATGGTCCTTGCAGGAGGTGGACAGGCAGCAGGGCCGCTCCCCAAACAGGTCAGCCCCCTCCCCAGGCGCCTAGAGGGGCTGAGAGAGACCCTCGCCCGGGCCAGCCCTTGCTGAGTGCCAGAAGAGGTTGCAGGCAGCTGCCTGGGACATCTCCCCTGCCCTCACCAGCCCGGCAGCAGGGACAGGACCCTCTGCACAGCCCCCCTTGCTCGACTTGTGGCCCCCCTCCTCACACCTCGACACAGCCCCTCTAATGGCTTCCATCTGTTGGCACCTCCCGACCCCGGTGCTCAGTGCCAGAGCCCGATGAGATCCAGATGGGGCTGGGTGGAAAGTCAGGCAGCGGCGGCGCGGGGAGCAGAGCCAGCACCAGGGCGGGGGAGGAGGGCCTGCACCCACCCCCACCAGGGAGATGTGTCGCTCTGGGCTGGGCAGCGGGGCTGGCCTTCAACCTGGGGTGCAGAGGGAGCCTGGAAGATGGGGACATCCCAAAAGGGTCCTCGTGGGGACTGGGTTGGAGGGGACCAGGGCAGGGCTGTGGCTTTTCCAATGGCTTGTGAGCCCACAGACCCCTCTGCCCTCACTGGGTGCCCCTGCTCGCCCACTCCTGGTGCAGGAACACGGGGTCTTGGTTTTGTGGGGTCCCAGCCCCTCACTGCCCCTGGTGAACACGCTCACCCTGGATGGGGGACATGGGGCTCAGCCCTCCATCTACAGAGTGTTACTGCAGTGGCACCATCGTTGGACAGGAGCAGGGCTCTCCACAGAGCAAGTAAGGCAGGTCACCAAGCTGAGGAGATGTAAGGGACCAGATCCTGCCTGGGCTTCTGGGCCCAACAGCCACATCCCCTCTCCTAAGTGCATCCCAGAACTTGCCAGCTCCAGCTGTGCCACACTGCCATCACGTGCTGGACTCTGGTCCCCAGCATCCAACCCAGCCAGCACCTTTTCTGATGTGTCACAGTCACCCTTCCCTCCCCTTGCTCCCCGGCATGGCATAGGCAACCCTGTCCTCTTGTAAACCTGCTCTTATCACCACCAGATTCCACCCCCCTGCCACTGTGGAGAGGATCAGGGCTGTGGTTTTCCATAGGATGCTGTTGAACATGGGTGATGGCCACCCCATAGCTGTGGCTCCAGCATTTGCAAACTGAGCTCGGTGGTTTCCCAGCATCTGGTGCTGGTTTAGAGGCTGACGCCTGCTCAAGACACAGGAGCAAAATGGCCAAAAAATGGGAGAGTGTGAGCCGGCAGCTCTGGCCCCTGTATCCTGCCTGCTTATTAACTCCATAGTCAATGCATGCTCCAAATAGAAGGGGGTTGCTGCTGGCTGTGGGGAGCAGAGACCACTGGAGCATCATACATCCACAAGGGAATGTGTGGGCAAGCTCAGGTGGGTAGAAGAGAAATCACAGCCATAGCTGTGCTGTCCCCATGTGCCAAGCCCTGCGTCCCCTTCCTTAGCTGCCTGACCAGGCAGTGGGGACAGCCAGTTATGGTGGCCGTGGCAGCTTGAGGATAGGAGATGTACATCTGGTCCTCATCACTGCATCCTGCTGCCCTTGGCCCAGGATGGTGACTCCATTCCTCTCTGATGAAAGCTCTGTAGACAGGTCCTGCCACCCATTTGGCAGCTGGAGATACCAAGAGCAGGTGAGAGGTCTGCACACCACCAAAAAGTCCTGCCTGCCTGCACTGCGGCCCCATGGCTCAGCTCCCTGTCCCAGACAAGGGTATCGGGGACCCCAAGGAAGCAGCAAGTTCAGTGGTTGGTGGGGTAAAAATGCTTGGTGGTGAGTGCTGCGCTCCCAGCTTCCCCAGGAGAGGATGCCTTGGTGCTGGAAATGGGCAAACAGGGCTTTCCACCGGACCAGTGGAGAAGCAAGGGGAGGGCTAGGGTGAGCAGCAATCTGGGATAAAGGACAGGCCTCCAGATGCCAAAGTCAACTTTGCCTTCAAGCCGTGGAGAAGAAAAACAGGAAGGGACCATGAGAGCAGTCCCAGTGCCGGCACCTCCCTGTCCCACCGCGGGGCCAGGGCACTTCCTCCAGGGCTCGGGCTCTTCCCAGGCTCTTCGGTGGTTGGCGCAGCCACTGAGTGAGCAGGAGGATGCCTGCTGTCGCCTGGAGCCCTGCCTGGACGCACCCTGCCCGGATAGGCAGAGGCACTTCCAAACTTGCCTTGCTGCTGTATCCCACCCTCCCCAGGGCGGATGCTGTGCCAAGATCGCTGGGGAGGTGGGACAAGTCAGGCCTCGGATGCTGAGGCTGTGCCAGCTCGAAGCAGCCTGTGGGATGCATCCACGAGGATCAGGGATAGGTCCAGCTCCCTGGCGTGGGACAGGGACCAGCCCAAGCCCAGCAGGAGAAAAGTACAAGAGAACATGGCCCGGCGCCTGTTGGGGTCCCAAAATTTCCAGCAGGCAATGCTACCCACCAAGGGAGGTCCCCAGCACCGAGGTGCAGAAAGGTTCATGTCCGTGTCTCCACCCAGTGTGGAGTAGCCCCATCCGGAGCATTTCTTGGGCAGGGGCTGGGGCAGGGCTCCTTTGGGAAGGCAATAGCCTGGGAAAAAGCCTTTTCAGCAGGGCACTGGCTGTGGACAGTTGCACAGCGGTGCCTGGGCTGTTTGACTTTCACCAACCCTGCAAAATATCTGGGCTGGCCCTCAGGCCCAGCCTCCTCCTCTCCCTGCCTCGCTGCCAGGATCAGCCCGCGTTTTGCAGGGGGGGAGGCTGGTTGCACAGGACTCTGAAAGCAAAACAATCTCAACTTACCTCTCATGGCTGCTCCTGCTTCCTTCTCCGCCATGTCCTGAGCCAAGGAAAGAAGTAAAAGCAGCTCCGGCAGATGGTGGAAGCCACCAGGGCGCGAAACATATATATGCCACAAGGTGAGGGAGAAAGGAAGGGGTACATATACCCCTCTGTGGCTCATCAGGGAGAGAAGGATGCATGGATTGAGGGAATGAACCATGCAGACATATAGATGGATGCATTGATTGGTTGGCAGAAGGAGGAAGGGATGGATATATGGATGGATGCATGGATGTACATATGGATAGGCAGTTTGGACACCTAAATACCATCCTAAGCATCAAAGATGCTCATTATGCAGGGGCTGACTTGTGAAGATGTCTGGGAGGCCAAGTGCATAAGGCTAGCAAAGGGAGACACGTGGGCAGAGCAAGGACGGCGTTTGGGAACAAGTCGCAGGTGTGGCCCATGCAGCCAGCCCCATGGAAGTGGCATCACAGATGACATGAAGAGACAGAGCCTGAATTGTCTCTGCAGAGACAGACCAAGCAAAGAGAAGTTACGGACAGGATGGCCCAGCCCTTCGCTGGAGCTTCTCAACCAGCCGGGGGACTCCAGTGCTCCCTGGGTTTCCAGGATTGCACGGAGCAGGCACTGGTCAGAAAGACAGCCCCGTAGAGCAGGGCCTTTCTCTGCATCCTGAAAGTGACAGGCCAGAGTTAAAAGTGACTGCAGGAGTCTCGTGTGGCTTTGCAGGGTTACAATACATGCGGGCCCTCCCAGCATACAAGCAACCCCCAGCTTTTGCTCCATGCTGGGAGATCCACCAGATGTGGCAGCTCCTCCTACATGCTGGGTACCGGCATAGTCACCTCTGTGCTGATGGATCTGGAGATGGTAAAGTGCTGAAAGTGCCAGGTCTGTTGTCTACACCTGGGATCTCTTGGAGGATACTGACTGATCCCCAAGAGGATCTTCTGACCTGGAAGGCACTGATCCCCAGAGGGATGCTGACCTAGAAAGCACCAATCACCAGGGGGATGCTGACCTGGAAGGCATCAATACTTGGGAAGATGCTGACCTAGAAGGTACTGATGCCAGGGAGGATACTGACCTGGAAGGGTGCTGGTTGGCAGGGGAACACTGCGCATGCCAATATGGAAGGCATTGATCTCCAAGAGGATGTTGATCTGGAAGACAGTGATGTGCAGGAGGATGCCAGCCTGGAAGGCACCAATTCCCGGGGGGATTCTGGCCTGGAAGACACGATTTATCCAGGGCATAGTGCTTTCTCCCCTACTCCGGAGCACTTCTTTCAGCTCCCCACTTATGCTGGGCATCAGTTCAGCCAGTGACTACCCCAAGGGCTTTGGCTGTGGATCCACACTCAGGCAGGCATCCATGGCTGGCTGCAAAGACCCCAGTGAGCCGCCTGCAGGAAGATGAGCCAGCACCACCTCTCCCAGTTTCCCTCCTTCCCGGAGCTACCCACTGGGGCTGGGAGGTGCTGCCCAGCTATGGGCCAGGGGGAGCGTGGCCCCCAGCTCCTGCCAAAACAACCCCAATCCCCATCCTTCTGCAGGCAAGAGGGATGCCCAGACCCTATTTTCCCACTAGATGGCAAACATTGCCTTCAAAACAGTCTTTTGGGGAATTACTTGCCTTCCCTGGGAGAGGAGGCTAAGAAAACCCTTTAGGCAAAGGGCCTGACGCTGCTCAGGAGTGGGGCTGGGGGTGGCCAGGACCCCTGATGTGCTCCTCATCTTGCTTTTTCTGTCATTTCTTAAATTGCCTAGTTTCTCCCTGGTCCTGGAAGGCCCATCCCTTACCCTGTGCTGGTGGTGCTGGGCGCCCCAGGCATGCAGGAGAGGCATCTACTTACCCTGGGTGTCACCTTGAACTTCCACAGCCACAAAGTGAAACCCAGAAGCTTTGCTGGGAATTAATTAACGCTGTGGCTTGCAAGCCAAATGTGTGCTCGTTCCTCCTTGCAAGCCCCCAGGTCCACAGGCAAGGGTATAAATAAAGAAGGCAGGGATGAAGGCTTGTGCAGGTGTATGTGCACACTTGTCTAAGATCTTTTGCCAGCTCAGATGCATTTCCAGGCTTCTGTACATTGGTTTGAATTCAGTCCCAGATCTTCTCATGGTCTCTCTATTAACCTCGTTGCAGAAGTTTTCTGAGCGTTTGCTGCTGGCTCTGGCACTGCTGCAATATTGCTGTGTGGTTAAACATGATGTGTCATAGCTAATGAAGGAGATAGCTGTGGATGGTAAATGTTTAATACGGACAAATCAAGCCAATTAGACGATGTCGAGGGAAAAGTGTGTCATCTCAGCTGTGTCCGTTCTGTGTGGAGGAGAGGGTCTGTGGAAGGGCACAACCCCAGCTTCTACGGGATCAGCAGCTCCCAGCGCCAGCCAAGGGTAAAGACCCTGAATGCAGATCTTCCTGCAGACCCCCCAGACCACCATGTAGGTAGCTTCACCTGTGGGAAGAAGGCAGTCTCTTAAGAGGCAGGTATTTTTTTCTGAAACAAAGACCTCTGAGTGGCTAGAAGGAGTGTCAGCCATCTCCAGCACAGAGGTGCAGAACGATAAGCAGTAAGTCATCCCTCTCAAAGCGCTCCTTGGAGTCTTTGACAGCTCTTGGCCCTTTGACAGTATGCCACCTGCTTTTGTGGCACACCTGGGGCTCCAGAGCTCAGCACTGCTTGGGTGGGAGTGCCCTGCAACCCCAAGGGATGGGTTCCCAGTGGCAGCCCCCTCGCAACATTAACGAGCTTCAGGCATCCTGGCCACTTCCTTCAGGAAGGGATTATTATCTCTTCCTCCCATGAGGGCTGGGAAGTCCCTCTAGGGGCTATTTGTAGTCAAAGAGAAAACAGTGAAAAACGAAAGGAAAAGGGTGACCGGGGAATAGAAACCGAGGCAGTTGTTGGGAGCAGCTTGCGGCTGCAGCGTGTGGCTCAGGGCAGCAAACCACTGACACATCGTGACAACCACTGAACCACGAGGAAAGCAGGTAGAAAGCCCTTCTGGTCCTCTCCAGCTCAGCAGGGCTCCCCGCCAGCCCTTGCATTGGCATGTGCTGATGCCTGGGGACGTGGGATCGGGGCAGAAGCAGTGACGGCATAGATGGCGTGGGCTCTGGTGCATCCCTGTGGCTTGAGGCTTTCCCATCCCTTTGCCAAACTCACAGTCTCTGAAGGCAGCAGAGCAGCGGTTCAGCACAAATGTAGCTGCATTGCCCTTGAACATGGGCTTTACAGATCCAGGAGGGTTTGACCCTCACTCCTGACCTGAGGACCCCAAGGGATGGGTGAGTCTGCTTGCCTGAGGATGTCACATCTTTGCCTTGATGTGCGCCTGATTCCAGCTTTCCAGTCCAGGTCCTGGGAGCAGTTCTGGCCCTGCCCTGTAGGTTCAGGGTTCTGTGTTTTCATCCTGGGTGGTTTTCACCAAGCAAATGTTTCCTGCCTCTGCATGGCATCTCTCAATGGTGATGGGCTGCCATGGCAGGGAACCCCCAAGTTCCCTGACCTTGCTTTTCCCCCATCTCAGATCCCTGGAGGCTGGAACCTACTTTCATGTCAGTGACATGTGGTCCCAAGCTAACCAGCAAGCCAGAGGCTCTGGAGCAAACTGGGAGCCATGTCCCCTCCTGCCTGCAGTATGGTGACACCATCCACATCCCTCACCTGGTGGTGCCAGGCAAGAACGTCCTTTAAGCACAAAGCAGCCAATGCTTCAGAAATGCTGGTGGAGCTGCACTGAGCTACTCTGGGTAAGGACCTGCACCTCTCTCCCTGTGGCCTTTCACAGGGTCTTGGCCATGTCCATGGTGTGGGGCAGTGGTGGCAGAGGCAAAGGGGCTGCGCTGGGACTGCTGAGGGTCTGCAGGGCTATGCATCCCCTTTGTGCCAGTTCAGATCCCCCAGCAGGTGATGGACGAGAGGCATTAGCCAGCAAGGTAGCTGAGGGGGCTGGGGAAAAGCTTCTTCTGTGTGCAGAGCTGAGGGATGAGCCTCTCCAGGCTCAGCTGACCTTGCTTTCCAGGGCGGTAAAGGCAGTAGCCCATCATGATACACTGAGAGCCCCAGCAGAAGCACCATGCAGAAACCAACACTGCACAGAGAAGAGCAGGGACCCTCCAGCTACATCTGTGCTAGGAAATCAGCCCTGCTGGGGACTGCTTTCCAGCCCTGGGCCAACAGGCATGTGACAGCCAGCCTCTACCCTGTTAAACTCTCTTCACCCTCTTTGGCTGCATCCAAATTGCCTGTTGGGAATGATGGCTGCCCTTGGGGTCAACCGCCCAGGCTAGATGACCTGAGCCAAAACCTGCCAGAAGCGATGCTGAGGGTGTTCCAGCACAAGAAGACATTTGCTTCAGTTACTGTCACTCACACAGCCCTGATGCTCTGCAGTGGGCACCGCTACCTCTTCAGGGGGCACTGGGACAGTCAAGAAGTTCAGACTCCTGCCTGTAGCATGGCTAAAGGTAACTCCTGAGTTCAGGGGCCCATTTGGACGACAAACAGAAGAAAATGCAGCACAATTTGTGTGCCACCATTGCCGGGATGGCAGCCTGCTGTGGCCTGACAGGAGGGGAACCCATCAGAAACTGAAGCCTCAGAGTAGAGGAAAGATGAAGAAGTCGGCACTGTTGGTGGCTCAGATCCTGCAGTGGGTTAGCGGGCTCTGCTTCCTGCGGGATTTTAGCTGTCTGCTTATTCCTCTTGCATAAGTATGTTGTCTCCACTCCAGGGCCAAGTTCTGCAGTTGATAACCTCTTTCTCTACCCTTTTTGCGTCATGGTCCCTCAAATGCAGCGGTTCCTAAGCTGTGGCCTGAGGATCCATGGTGAAGACCTAGCAGATGATCCGCAGACCTGCTTCACCTCTATAGTGCTCCCTGCTCTGCAGGGCTGGAAACCCATCAGAGACTTAAGAGCTGACCTCTGGAGCCCAGGGGAAGGGTACTGGTTCCTGAAGGGTCATGCTTTCATTTCCTCCTGAAAGCAGCCGCTTCGAAGAATAAAAACCCAGAAGGGATCTGCGGCCTTCACTGGGGCACCGGCTGCAAAGGGAAGTGTCAGTTCCCTTTGCACAGGAACCAGCACAGCCCATAGCGACCACTACTGTGATTCCCCCCCAGTATAATAACCCCCATACCCTTCCTCAAAGCACAGCTGGCATCCAGAAAGTAAGAAAAGCCAAATAAGACAGTTGCACACAAGGATGCTGGGGATGGGGATGACAGGCAGCAGCAGAAACCCCACGAGGTGCAAGGAGGGGTTTCGTTGGGTTTCACTCCTGTCACACCAAGGGAAGCCTAGCCTCTTGGTGTCTCTAGGATCTGGACTTTCGATGTCACACATCTCTCCGGAGACCTCATTGCCCCTCTGCTGGCTCCTTATGCCAGGAGGCAGGGCACAGAGTGACAAAGTACCTCACCACCCACACAACTCACCGGTAGCAGAGGACACATTGTCATCGGCAATGGAAGAAGACAAGGGAGAAGACTGAGATATGGAGGTTGCAAGTGTCCCTTCAAGGATATGAACCACATCGTGCCACTGCGAATATTTACGCAAATGCACCCAGGGCTTGTGTAAGCTGCAAACCTGAGCAGATTATAAAAAAGGGGATAAAGCACTGAATTCTCCTTTAGTCATTTAGATTTACCTTCACTTTTTTTTTCCTTGAAGACAGTTACCAGGCTGAGTTTCTGTATCTTGTACCCAATAAAGATATTAAAAGCCCTTTAATCTACTGCTGCATAATCAGCAGCTTACTTTGCTGCAGAGTTAAATGGCGTTGGTGTGACACATTAGCTGTGCATGTCTCAGAGCTCTCTGGAAAACATCCTTGACTAGCTGGGAAGTGTTCACTGGCATGCCCTTGCTGTGTTCACTGGCATGCTAGCCTTGCCCCATACCCAGCTGTAAACCAGGTGGCTTTCAGTGTCCTTGCACGGGGACAATGGACCATGCACAGCCTAGTGACAACCAGACGGTCACACTGGGAAGGTGAAGTCTATGTTCAGAGTGTCAGCAGGGATGAACCCAGGGAATGGCACTAGGGAATGTGTCTGGAGCACTGATGTGGTGTTACCTCTGGACTGATGAAGGCTTACATATACTAGCATGGGAGATTAAAAAAGAGTAGCAGAGACCCACCAGGATGAAGATTCTGTCTTCCTTCCATGCTTGCTGTGTGCTGTGCAAGCTGTTTTACCATGAGCAGCAGGGCACATGTGGAGGTCTCCCATGCTCGACTCCCTCTGCCTCTCTGCAGCCACTGCTGGTGCTGATGGACGTTTGGGAGATGATTTCTCCTTGCTCTGTGTTTCTGTGAGAAGGGAGCTGCAGGAAGCAAGGCTTGTGGACCCATCCCAGAACATCACAGAGTCCTTGAGATAATGTCTACAACAAAGACAAGTGTTACGTGACCAAAGCAGGGCTCCCCTGGCCTGGAGAAGTGTGGCTGTCTTCTCCTGGGATTTTAGGACAGTAGAGAGGGAAAGAGAGTGCTGCAGCATTTGCTGTGGCCAGTGCCAGCACTCAGCACCGTGGCTTGGGTTTCCTGCACACTGCAAGGAGCATCTGCACTCAGACCACAGGGCCACGTGTGCCTGTGCACGCCACGCAGGAACCATGACTTTTATGGGAGGTTTCCAGAGACTCAGACCTACACTAGACGCTGAAGACCTTAAAATCTCATCTAAACAGACCAGGCAGGGAATGAGTGGAGGAGCTGATCTCACTCCATTACACAGGGAAGGAGGGGAGGGACAGCGAGTGACACGCACAGGCCTTGGTAGGGCCACAGCAGAAGGATGAGCCCATTGTCACTGTGGAGCAGAGCTCTGCAGGGTCATTCCCCCACAACCCAGGTGCTTCCAGGGTTCAGAGCTGCAGCCACACATGCCTGATAAACTCTCCGACACGGGCAGATGGCAATCTGTTCTACTGTGGATGCTTCTGCACCGTGGAGCAGGCTAGTGACAAGGGATGTCTTTCCACAAGATGACCACAAATCCTCTTGTCCCTCCAGAAATGGTGTGCGGGATTGAGTGGCCACAAGAGATTTAGGTGGAGGGCAGGCATCTCTCAGAGCAGCCCATTACTTTGTGCCCATCTCTGAGGCTGGCCATGTTCACCCCAAGCATCCCTGTCCCCAGAAATCTCTCTCTTTTTAAATGAAAAAAAAAAAAAAAAAGAAAAAGACAAAACCAGCCAAAACACAACAACCAAACCACAAAATACTTAAAATGGGTTGTAGTGGCCCATCATCAGTTTTTCATTCCACAGTCAGCACCAGATGTGGTCTGGGAGGCTGCTCACATATGCCATACCAGATCTGCCCCCACCAACCTCCCTGGGCAGCCAGGACCTAACAGCTCCTCTATGGCAAGGAGGTGGAGGGGCCCGTGGCGGTGAGCAGGGAGGCACAGGGAGCACACAAAGACTGCCCAACCTCATGCATTGTGTCCTGAGCCCTGGGCTCCCCTGGATACCCTCAGGCAAAGTCCTCTCCAGCTTCTTTTTCTCTGCCGACAGTTCCTGTGGGTCTCTGGGATGTGCTGGCACACACCCACAGCCGGGAATGGCTCCGTGTGACAGCTAGCCTTGGACTTTGCCTGCCTGAACAAAGACAAAGAAGAGGCTCAGCGGAGCCTTCCTTCTCCTTCCCGGCGGGTGGCTGCCTTTTTCTGCTGGCTGGGATTTTTCAGGAGGCAGGGACATTCAGTTAAGCATTGCTAGGACAGGGCAGGGAGCCAGGAGAACTCTTGTTCCCACAGGACGGGAGGTCAAAGGACCGGCATGGTCCCTCCTGGACTGTGTTCACGGCTCCTCCATCTGCAGCCGCTTCCTCAGGATGTGAGAAATGCTGGGTAGGTGAAGACCTCCCGGGGATGAAGGACAGGGAAAAGACTCTGCTGGTACCCCTGATCCCAACCTTGCTGGGGGATCAGGGGTGGCTACAGTAATCAGGGTAAAGGAAAGGGAAGCAACTACGGGGCTTGGTCCATCGGTGAGCTGCCCCAGGACCCTGTGGTCACAGGACATCAACACGAACGGTGGGAGCAGGTTAATGACACCCTCTGATGATTCAGAGTAGCGGCAATATATTTTACAAGAATAAGTGGATGTAATAGATACCGGGTGAAATTTAGCAGTGCAAAGGGCAGAGGAGACAATCCAAGAACGGCAGTGCTTGTTCAGGACAGAGACCGTATCACTCTGGCTCTCTCTGCAACTGAGATCACTACCAGATATGTAAGAAAAAGTACAAGAAACACAGCAAACCAGAGACATACTTCCCTGCCAACCCCTCCCAGCATCAGCGGTCACTAGCACAGGAGTTTCCCCAGGTGGAGCTTGCATGGTACCCACCCGTGGTGGGTTTCTCCAGCCCCTGGCTGAGCCCCTCTGTCACCCTGTGCTGCATGTTCCCATGACTTATCTATAGAGGGTGTGAAAATGGCACTCCCATTTACTTTAAATTGGCAACCTAATCATTTTGGAGATGGACACACCTCTTGTCAGGCCAGGAGCAGCTGGCTTGGCCCTGGCAATGCTGCAGTGGGCTGCAAGGAGCGTATTTATAACCAAAACTGAAGGGGGGTCCTGTGTCAGCCTGCCTGAGCAGGAGGAGGCTTTGAAAAACCTTCAGGGTTTCTGGTCGTGGGGAGAGTGCACTTCTAAGGGGACCGTGGTAGCATTAGGAGAGGGGAGGGGAGCTCAGGTGCTTAGCAGGCTTCAGTGTTATACTCCCAGCCTGCAGATGAAAAGTCCTGGACCTGCTGCCCAGGACCTCCCAATAGCTTCCCTGTGCAGTTTAGGGGCCCAGCTAACAGGGTGGCTGTGCATGGAGCAGGCTGAAGGAAGGATCTGGCTGGCTTTCCTTTTCCCATCTCTCTGACAGCTATCCTGATGACTCTCCCCTCTGTTTCCTGTAAAAAAGGATCCACAAGTAAGTCCTTCCTTGGCAGGGCATGGAGCCAGTTGGCCTTATCAGACACAGAGAGACAGCCAGGGACTTTCCACTCTTTGCTGGTGTGCCCTGGTAGGAATACCAACCTGGTATATCTTATTTGCTTGAGAGATTTCCTCAGCTCCCCTGCCCTGTGCTGCCTTTGTGCTCTTGGTGTGTCTGCCCCCGCATTTACTCTTTTTGATGGCTTTTTCCTGGCTGTGGTCATCCTCTGCCTGGAAATCCTTGGACAGAATCATCCCACAGGAAGGCTGGGAAGGAAGATATTTCCTCTGGGGCAGCACAGACCTGCTCCATGGGGAAACCCCCAAAGACCCAGCCATCATGGCCTCCTCCAGGTCCCTTTGCAAGCACCTGAGAAAAAGGCTCACTTGGGAATTTCTACATTTGACTCTCTGCCTGTGCTGTCCCTGATAGACTATGCAAGTGTGGCGTGGACCTGCAGACTCTCTTCACACCAGAGCTGCACCCAGACTCGATCTCCTGGCTTTCAGAGAAAGCCTTTTGTAGCAGATCCACACCAAATCATTGCAGAACCACCTGGCCTCCATCTTCACACACACTGTCCGTAACAGGAGAGCAGCTTCTGGAAGAGAAGAAGCAATGCTGGGGGTGGATTGGGACTGTTCAGACTGGAAAGAACTGACCCAGAAGAAGCCTTGTGTGAGTGCAACCAGAAATACCCTGCAAGGAGCAAGATCTGGACCAGGAGAAATTCCTTCCCGGACTGAGCTGAAGGGGTTCTGGGAGCAGAGAGAGCAATGACCCTCCTGAAGCCCAGCCAGAGCCCTTGTAGGAAAGCATCACAGGGTCACATTTGCAGGGGTTAATGCCCTGCTGAAAGAAGTTATTCTCTCCCTGCATTTGCCTGCATGCAGTATGGGAAAGGCTGCAGCCTCAAAACCGACGATGCAAATGAGGCAGAGCCCCTCTGGATAGCTGGAAGCTTGTGCTCGTCACGGACTTGTCCCAACTGCCAGCACAGCCTGTGATGAATGGCTCCGGCGTGTTCTGGCACACCACGGCCCCCCAGCATTTACTTTAGACAGTTGCTGCACAAGGAAAACAAATGAGATTCAGAGAAACCCAACCTGCTGTTGGCCCCCTCCGTCTCCATTTACATGTCTGTTTTCTCCTCCAAGGCCATGTATCTCCTTTGTTTAGGAGCGTGTCTGGCTTCTGATCTTGTTCCAGATGTTTTCTGCTTGAGCCCTTCCTCATTCTGTTAAAGCACTGAGCACAGGCAATTTAGGGCCCGCTTTGGTTAAAATTCCCTTGCTCAGGTGCTTCAGACCTTTCACCAACCCAAAACCACAGCCTCCAGTGGGTACTACCCAGGGGGCCAGGCAGTGCACATCTCCTGCCAGCCAAACTCTCAGGGCTCCCTCCCACTCAAAAATCCTCAAAACTTCACGAGGACGAGGATAAACCACCAGGTGGAAAGGTCTCTAGCTCTCCTGAGAGACAAAGGACCCCTCAAGATCACCCCGAGCCCTGCCTCTGCTCCAAGCCTGGGCTGAGCATCGGGATCCTGGCAATAGACCCAGACACTCCGCCGGAGTGTGCGGCACCACGGCAGCTCCCGGCGGCTCTGCAGAGAACCCAGCCCTGCAAGGACAGGTGGTCTGGGAAGCATTTGGCAACATGGGAACAGTGTGTCCTGCCAGCTAGCTCTCCAGCTTCAAACCAGCCTTTATTTATCTCGGAGCAAGGCTCCACAGCTGCTTTCAAAAGGCATTTGATGCTAAACTCTTTGGCTTCACGTTCACCCTGAAGAGCTCTTTTCTTTTCTTTCTTTGGGTTGCTTTCTTTTTTTCTCAAACCCAAACTCAAATTATGCTGGTGAAACAGAGCCAGGGCTGCCAAGGCCGTTGCCAGGAGCACACTAGCATGTAGCCCAGATGGTGACAGTAAGGATGTTGTTTTTCACCACTGATGGTTCACACTCTACTATTAGTGACTGCACAGCCTGCTCAGCTTCCAAAAGGGCTCATAAATGCAATACAAGATCTGCTTCCTTCGGCTTGGCTTGCCAACCTCTCCCCATGCTCCCAAGACACCTTCATTCCATGGGCAAGAGGTCAGTTCCTGGATTTGCACGCAAGGACAATGGTTTCTTGTGGCCATGGGCAGCCTCACATCAAGTACCCAACAAATGAGTGGGGAAAAGAAAGTGTGACTCCATCCTTCCACCTCTGCCTTCAAGAGAGATTCCAAGGTCATGGTCCCTGTGACTTCATCCAGCCTTCAGAAGAAGGGCATAAGGCAGAGGAAGTCCACCTCACCCACTAGAAAGCTGGTAGACAGCATTATAGGGGGAAAAAACAGATTTGGAAGGACTACCCCAGGTCATCTAATCCATCCTGTGTTAAACCAGGGTCAGTACTACTTACAGCTTCCTGACAAACACTGGTCTAACCGTAAAAGTTTCCAGCAGTGGAGATGTAGCATTTCTTCAGATGCTTCTTCCTGCTACATGGAATTTCCCCCTAAAGTCTGACCCCAAGGACCCCTGTGGTTTCTTGACCTATCAGAAGTAAATTCAGAGAGTACTTTTTTCACTTTCTCTTTGAGCATCCCTCTGTGCACCAGGAGACCAACTTATCCCTTCCTGGAGTTAGGGTAAACCCAAGCTCCTTCAGCCTGTGCTTGGATGCCAGGTCATCCAGACCTCTGAATAAACTCACTGCTGTCCTCCACAACACTCCCAATTGAGCACACACCTTTCCAGAGCCCAGTTGTCTCATCTTGGACCACCTCTCCCATCAAGACTGCCTTAAACAAATCCTGCATTACAGGACCACTCATGAGTGATGTCCAAAATCCTCACTGAACAAAGCTCAGAGACAAATTCGAGCTACGGGATGATCAGACGGCTGGAGCACCTCTCCTATGAAGACAGGCTGAGAGAGCCAGGGTTGTTCAACCTGGAGAAGAGAAGGGTCCAGGGAGACTTTATAGCAGCCTTCCAGCATCTGAAGGGGACCGACAAGAAATATGGGAAGGGACTTTTTACAAGGGCAAGTAGTCATAGGACAAGGGGTAATGGCTTCAAACTGGAAGAGGGGAGATTTAGATAAGATACCAGGAAGAAATTTTTCACTGTGAGGGTGGTAAAGCACTGGAACAGGTTTCCCAGAGAACTTGTGAATGTCCCATTGTGGAGGTGTTCAAGGCCAGGCTGGATGGGGCTTTGAACAACTTGGCCTAGTGTGAGATGTCCCTGCCCATGGCAGGTGGGTCAGAAATAGATGATCTTTAAGGTCCCTTCCAACATAAACCATTCTATGATTCTATAAATTAAAACAGTTGTCCATGTCAGGAGGGAAGGGGACAGAGCCTGGATGAGTGGCAGTAAGCCCCCTTGTCCTCATCCCAACAGCTACAACACAGCCCCTGTTTCTCCCATTCATTACCACTGCACCAGCTGCCAAGTTGGGCTTGGGATCTGAGCACCTCTTGCTATGAGGCTGACTTACAAATGGCTCTTTGTGGTGACTTTTTGCTTTAGTCTGCACTAACTCAGCTTTATACACCAGTTCTGCAGCACACGAGCATGCCAGGAGATGCTAATTTTTGCAACAAGCCACCTGCATTGGGTTTACTAGCAGCAGGGCCAGCGAGCAGTGTAGCTTGAAACCAGACCAAGGTGGAGAGAACTTCCCTCCTACCATGCCCTGTCATGCCGCAAAATATCTACTGCTCCTGGCCTCTGTGCTGAGATATAGGGCAATGCAACCCACACAGGGCAGAGCCTCCCTACCCCAAGTGAGAAGTGCAGAGCTGAGGGCCAGCATCTCCAGGACCTGCCACCCTTCCCAGGCCAACCAAATCCCAAAGGCTCAGCAAAGAGCTGTTGTGCAGCCCAGACACAGCCTTCGGAAACAGCAGGGCTCAACCCAGCGGACTGCAGCCCTACTTTCGCTCCAGGCAGGCAATGAAACCCACAGCCCTGCAGGCTCCAACCCCGGGAATTCCCTGGGGTAGCTGGCCTTGGCAGGGGCAGAGGAGGATGCTGGAGCATTGCGCAGTAGCTAGGAAGTGAAACTAAGCACTGTGAGAAGAAGACAAATCTGTAGCTGTAGCGTATCTGGGACGCTTCCGCTTTTGTTCTTTGCAATACAGTGGCTGCCATCCATCACTGTAAATGCTGACTGGTGCCTTTCCAAAAGCCACGTCAACTAAATAAAAGGTGGGAAACTACAAGTTACAGGGTCTTTCAAGGAAAGTATTTGATTTCTTCACCAAAGACCACCTCAGCAGCTCACAAAACTCCTGATAATAAATACTGCTTTTCTGGAGCATCATCCTCCCAGAGACAGTAGAAAGTCATGTCTTGATAATTTAAACAAGATTAAGGAACGTGCATGTAAACACAGTTGTGTGCTTGCAGCGTGGGGACAGTCAGTGCACAGCCCAGCAGAGGAGGAGTTTTCCCAGCCAAAACATCTGCAAGAAAGAAGATCTTTCTTTCTGTGGGAAAGTGGAGAAGTGAGTTGTGTTTGTGGAGGAGGCAAACCAAAGGCTGGAGAGGGTGATCCTCCCAAGCCAAGCAGCCATACCACACCTGGCACATCTGCAGTGACACAACACAGCTGCCAAATCCCTCTGGACAGGCACAGAATAGCCACCACTCAGGTAAAGCCTGGGGCAGAAAGTTCCAAGGAAACTGGGCAGAAGCTGGGCAGCATGGACCCAAACAGACAGAGAGGTGGGGAGAACCCAGGGTTAGTGGTTTGCATGTGATAGAGCTAAACAAG
This sequence comes from Chroicocephalus ridibundus, assembly GCF_963924245.1. Taxonomy (NCBI): domain Eukaryota; kingdom Metazoa; phylum Chordata; class Aves; order Charadriiformes; family Laridae; genus Chroicocephalus; species Chroicocephalus ridibundus. The sequence goes on along the minus strand of NC_086316.1, from coordinate 75,986,055 downwards.
GATCACAAGAAGAGCTTCTGAGTCTACCTTACGGATAGTAGTCTTCTGGCTCTCTCCTTCCACCCCAGACAATGAAAGGTTTTTCATGCTTATGGGTTCAATGCATCCCAACCAGCCTCAGGCTGCACATCAATTTCCCAGATTCACGAGAAGCTCCAAAATCTTCTGTTCTTTGCTGCTGTCCTTGCCCAGTTCTTGCCCCATTGTTGTCCCTCCCATCTGCTCCCAAGCAGAGCTAAGAGAGCTCCCAGATCTTCATTAGTCCCCTCCAAGCCCCATCCCTGCAGCCTGACGCATGTGGTGCCACCTCACCTCAATCTCCAACAGACCCAGCTATGTTTTGCCGTGCAGCCGTGCCATTTTGCTGTGGTTGCAGAGCAACTGAGAAAAGGAGAGAGGGCAGGTTCCCCTCCAGCCTCCTGGCCAGGGCTCACACCACAAGGAGCAGAGAAAACCTTACGTAGGGACACAGCTAAGCAGGAAAACCGGAGGGAAAGGTGAGGAGTGCCACAGAAGTGGCACTAAGCCTCCCATCACTGTCTACTGTTTCATTGAGAGGGATGGATAATGGGGAAGGTACTTTCCAGAGACTTCTGGCAGCAGGACAAGTCTCCTATTTGCTTGTCCTCCTGGTTTTCTCTTTAATCTCCAGTTTTTACTGCTACTGTGCGTAGAGAGAAGATGAGTGCATCTGAGGACAGAGAGAATGGGTCCGCCCTCCCCTTCCAAAGGGTGCTCTGACCACTGGGATCTGGGCAAGGGTGCGCCTGGCTGGTGGCTGAGCCGACACTGCAATGATCTGTAGTCCCTGCAACCTACAAAAGCACAGAGGGGAGCCCTGCATGGGCACAATGGTCCCCATATCAGACAGCTTCTGGGCTCAGTTTGACTCCAGGGACCCATGCCAGGAAAAGCACTCTGGTCCTGGGGAAGAAACCCAAGAAGCAAGATCACGGAGGAATAGGCAGGGCAATACAACCAGGGAGAGCCCAGCTGCAGGAGAAGGGTGGCAGGGATGACACCAGCTGATGCTCGGAGCCCCACAAGCCTGGCCAAGGGTGCTGGCATCTTCCCACAGGACAAATCTCTGCAGAAAGTGTCTGGACAAGCAGCACTGGTGATGACATGCTGGGAATGAAAGGGAAGCAAGCAGAGGCCTGAGGAGGAGAGATGCCAGGCCTGGATTCTCTCCTTCACCCACATGTGTTATTGTTTAGGCAAGAGCAAACAGCGCAACCGGAGGAGACTAAAGGGGCTTTTCCTCACCTGGATTCCCACCCTTCCTAATCATCCACATGTCCCATCTCCTCACAAAACCCCAGGCGGGTCCCTGAGCCCCTGCCAGATGGGTCTGGCGTTGGTGCCAAGGGAGCTGTGCCCATGGAGAGCTGCCCCTCGGCTGGTCACCGAGCAGAGGAGGCCATCAGCGTGGAAGACAATTGGTCCTTGTGCTGGTAAACATGCCCATAACATGTTCACAGCTCCCGTGGACTCATCTGCACCAGGGAGCGATGTGAAGAGGCCGTGTGAGGGCTGCGGGAGGGGGAACAGTTTTTAGCCCCCACGGAGCTGCTCACCTCACCTGTGGGGTGGATGCAGGGAGAGTGCAGCCAGCTCATCCCTGGTCCCCTCAGGAGCAACACGTGCAGCACATGAAGGATGCTGGTGACAAAAAAAAGTCCCCATACACAATCTCTTTGGAGACAAGGGAGAAAACGAGTTCCAGTAAAGCCCCTGGAAGGGGTATTATGGCACCAAATGAGACCAGCGTGGCATTTCCCTTCGGTGCCCTTTTTTGATACTGGGAGTCAGGCCAGTGTTTTTGCTATGGACCTTCAGTCCTACCTGCTGGCTGTGAATGCCCACACCAGGTCAGATCCCAAGACTGCAGCAGGTTGTGCCTGTTGTGTCTTGTGCCCCTTGACTGCAGCCTGTGAAGCCTCCGAGACAGGTTCCCCATGCCTGGGAGGACAGGAACACTCTCATGGTCCCAGGTATGAGATCTGGCAGCTAGAGAGCAACCCAAAGCATGATCAGTTTCCTTGCATAGATGGAGCCTTACCTTTCTTTCCTGGCCTTGTGTACAAGGAGGAGAGGGGCTGTTTTCTCAGCCTTCTAGGAAATGTCTTCAGTTATAATGTCTTGTTATTCCACAATGTGTGAAATATGTGTCCCAGGTGTGGATAAAGGATGGCAGGTGATGCTCCAGACCTCCTCACACCAAAGCAATCCCTGCACACAGCCTCATATGTACTGAGGGCATGTCTGCCCCATCCCACAACAGATCCCAATCCTGCCCTACCACCCCCTGCGAGCGCAGTGATGGTAAACAAAGAGCAGAAAAGGGACAGCTGGGGACAGAGAAACAGGAGAACTGGGAACATTTGTCACTGAACCTAGCTCTTCGCTGGGACCCAAGGTTTTTGACATGGCAGTGACTAGCTGCTTTCTCCGAGGAAAGTGGCTGCTTCCTTCTAAAGAGATCGTTGACATTTTGTATCAGAAAAATTCCGTAGTTTATGAAGTACTAAGCCCTGCTGGTTTTTGACACATTTCCAAGAGACAGGCTCTGGAGTAGGGACAGCTGCTGCAGTGCCGGAGGAGGGACAGCCAGCCAGGACCTCGTACCTGGCCCAGGACAGCATCTCCTCCTGTCCTTCACTGGGGACCAGGGCAGCCTGCTGCCAAAGCTGGGGTCTGGCTCAACACACCCTTGAGAGCCACGAAAGACAAAGACCTGCCAGGGATCTGTGATGAACAGTGGCATCCATGCTCTTACAGGCAGGTTGGCCAAGTAGTCCCTCAAACCCTGATGGAAACAGAGAACCCTAGAACCCTGCTTCCAGATATCAGTGCAAGCCCCTTCTCCCTCAGCTTTTCAAGGAACTGGGCCAGAACACTGTACTCCTTTGTCAGGGTAGCCTCCAGCCAAGGATTAACCTGATCCACCCCAGGATCAGCCCCTCCTGCAGCCCCTGTCCTGCCCAAGCTCAGCCCCGGTGTGGATCCACACCGAGCATCCTCCTCCTCCCCAGGCGCGGCCCCTCGCGGGTCACCGAGCGAGCAGCAGGAAGGCTTCTGCCCAAGCAAGCACCGTTTATCCTCCTTTCCCACTCACACTGTTTGTCTTGGCCTCTCTTCCCATACCACCCTTCCTCCTCTGCCGCCTCCTCCTCAGGATTATATTGCTGGGGCTGTCACTACAGTTAATGAGCTGGGACAGAGCCGGCGCTCTGGGAAAGTCAGACCAAGAGGCAGCTGAGCCCAGGGCATTGTGTGTGCACAGGTACCAGGGAGGAGGCCCCCAGAGGGGTAACACCTGAAAAAGACACCGCGGCCACCAACCAAGGGAGCCAGCAGACCAGGGGAGGAAAAGGGCCAGGGCTAAGCTTGCATTCAACAGGTCTCAGCCATCAGGTGCCTGGACATCCCCTAGCTTGCACAGCCCAGCTGCTACACCACCATGGATGCCATCCCCTGGAGGGGCTGGTGGCCACGTCGTCCCTCCCTTCAGGAACAGTCCTTGGGCTGTCTCACTCCCAGCCTGTGCCCAGGCTTGCTGGCGGGCACCAAAAGCTGGCCAGGGACACCGTAAATGATTTAACCTTGTGGACAATCACGTTTAACGCTGTGGTCTTTGGGAGGAGACCATGGCGCCCGACTGTTGACCACACAAACCCCACTCAGGTATGTTTGGCCCTTGCTTCACCCAAACGAAACAATTTCGTTCAAACATCGCATGGCACAGGCGAAAGGCCAGTTCCCAAGGGGACATCAAGTCACTTTAGGGCAGTATGACTGTTGCACAGACCCAGCGCACAGTTCCAGGAGACCCAAGGCTTGGGAGGAAAATGGCCAGGGTCTCACAGCTCATCAGTGATGAGGGGCAGGAGGTGGTGGGCTGCCCTCCATGCCTTGCCCATGGACGTGCCCAGGAGCAGGTGTCTTCACCTGCCTTCATTTCTCCAAAAGCTCTTTCTCCTCCCCTGCACCCCAGCTAACCCCAAGCACCAAAGTGCCAATCAGCAGTCCTGACCAGCCACGCTGTGCCTCAGTTTCCCTTCACTGCAAGGACAAAGCTCCTGTTACCACAGCTTTTCATCCGTGTCCTACACTCCTGAGGGAGCCAAGAGCTGGGGAGCTCCAGGCTGATAGCCGCACCAGTGGGGCTGAAGTGGGTTGGGCTGGGTAGTGCAACACTGCCGTGCTTCCTCCCACCCCACCTCTACAATACAAGCCCCTGGGGACCTGCTCTGGCAGCCTGGCCAAGCAGTGCAGAGCAGGGCATCCACCTCACCATGCTGCTGAGACCTCCCAGGAGAGACCTGAAGTCCAGTTGCTGTAGACAGTGTCCTTCACCCCTAAGAAAGCCACTTTCCACCCCCCCTCGCCACTGCAGCATCGCAGGCAGCACTGGCTGCACACCCCACACTTGCCTTCAGGCTCAAACACGAGGCAGGTCAACCACCAGCTGGCTTTTCTTTTTATTTAACAAAATCACAGCACGGTAAAAAAGAGAGAAAAGAAGCATCTTACACATGTAATTGTTTCATCAAACAGATCTAGCAGCAAATACCTGAGGGTGGCGCGATCACTGCTCATACATCCCAAAGCCCTGGCTTTGAAGGCGGTGGAGGACTGTGGGACCAAGAAAGGGGGCAATGTCCCTGAGGAGTGCAACATCACTGCCCCACTCTGCCACCACCACATTACTGGCTCTGTTTCTACCCAGGCAAGGGAAGGCAGGAGGGGAAACGGTGCAGGGAAGTCAGGGCATGAGAGAGGAACCGCATCAGCCACGCTCTGCCCAGGGGCATCTAGGTTGTGGTCAGTGAGGGAGCAGCACAGTGCATGGCCAGCAAGGAACATCTCCATCCCTCCCTTCCATCCCCACACTGTCCCGTCCTGGCAGCCCTTCCCAAGGATGCAGAAGGACTGCAGAAGGTTTGGGGCTGACGACGGAAACCAAAGGGATCAGACTGGTGATGGAGGTCACAGCTGCTGCAAGGGAAGGCTAATACCCCCCCAAACTTGTCTCACAGAACAGTCTATCAACTGGCTTCCAGGCTGCAAAGGAGGTGGAGGCTTTGGTCCAGCAGCCCCAGGCTCAGCCTGCTGCAGGTTGGTGGGTCACACCAGAGAAAGAGGGAAGAAGAGAGAGCAGGCAGGGCTCTGGCCAGCCCCATGCACCAGCACGAGTCCCAAGGAGGGTCAGCCTTGCGGCTGGGGGTGGAAGCAGGTTGGCTCCGTTAGGTTCAGATTCACAGCTGGGATCCGGCCCCGCTCCAGGCGCTGGGGCCAGCCATGGGCTTCTTCGAAGCTTACTTGCCCTGGGGTTTGGCCTGGGGAAGTGAAAAACCTGGCTGTGATGAGTGTGATCCTCAGGGCAGGAGCCTCCCCAGAGTACCTTCCCCATGCTCGGGGTGGTCACCAAGGGGTGACGTCTCCTGGCCAAGCCATGGTGGTGAAGTGGGGACCTGGCTGGGCTTGCAAAGCACCCACCAAACTCACCACAAGCCCTCCCCATGAAGATGCACAACTCCAGGCTGGCAGGGCAGAAGTCAGGGGGTCAGGGGTGGGGGCGTTGCTCCCAGTGCCATTTGCTGTGGCACCCATTGGGCTCAGCCCAGGGTGGCACTGGGTGGGCAGCAGCCCCAGGGCTGCATTTATTTCGGGTGGAAGAGGGATTGCAGAGAAGCCAGACTGGTCCCGGTTGGAGGGAGGAGGGATGGAGATGGAGACAAGGTATCCATGCCTCAGCAGAGCACGTCCCAGCTCTTCCCAGCAGCCCAGTCAGACTGGGAAAAGCCTGTTTCGTGGTGGATTAACCCACCCCCAGGCTGCCCCCATTCCCAGCTTAGAACAGGGCTGGCTCTTACCTTCCTGGGAGAAATGGCATCCAGCTTCTCTTGGAGGCGAATCACCCATGGGGCTTGGAGTGGGGCACAGAGACGTTTGCCCTTTGTGGTTATGAACCTGCCAGGCCCACGGGGAAAAAAACCAAGATGAGCAGGACACCCTGGGGATGTTCAAGCAGAGCTCAAGCTCTCACCCTCTGCCTCCCTCACTGCCCTCCTCAATCTCTACCTTGGGATGACTTTCTTTCCTGACTTTTGTGCCAAGTTTTCCGCTCCTGGCAGGTCCTGCTCTGATTGAGACTCTGATCTCCAGTCTCTTCCACAACCCTCACTATTCCTTCACCCCCAAACCCAGCTCAACATCCCTCCTCCACTCTGCTCTGCCTCCCTCCCTGCCTCTCTGCAGGGTCCATGCCTTGGCCATCACCACCCTGGGGCTCTTGTCCCTCAGCCGTCACCACCCTGGGGCTCTTACACAGCAGCCGGGATGTTGCAGCCATCCTGCACCAGCTGGAGCCGGTAATCCTGCACTATCCGCCGTGGGATGGGCGTCTCGCTGGTCCGCAGGCAGCAGTCAAGGACGTTGTTCCCACCATGCACTGGAGGAGGAATACACATGCAGGCTGAGGATGCTCTTCCTGGGTTGGCTTGTGCCTTCACCCAGCCTCCCCAGAGGGAGAAAGGACTGCATGGCCACCCAGGAGGAGCAGGGCAGGATGGTGCCACCAGCAACGCCCTCGCACACTGTCCCATCTGCACACGCAGGCACCGGCTTTATTGCACCCACTCCCTGGTGCCAGGAGCCCTTTGCCTCCTTCTCACAGAGAGCAAAGGGATGAGAAACAGCAAACTGGCGGAGGGCAACCCTTCTGCACGCCTGGGTCTCTCCCGCACCCCCAGGGCCAGCGCCAGCAGCAAGCAAGGCAGGACGGGGTCTTTACCCAGGTTCAGGACGCTGCAATAAAGACACCAATTCCCGCGGGGCCAGGAATGGCTTCAGCTTTATTTGCTGAAGCAGTCAGAGATCTTGCAGCTACCCTGTCACCAGCCCACCCCACACCAATCAATCCTGTGACAGCTGAGGGACACAGCTGTCTGCACTTCACTGCAGGATAGGGGACCTCGGTCACGCTCCAAGCGAATGCCCTATTCACTGTTAATGCCTGCCAGGGCTGGCAATGCCCAGGGATGCCTGTAACCCCAGGCAGCATGGTGTGGTGCAACACTGCAAGGTGTCTGAACTCCCCGGCTCCCCACAGAGGGCCTGGAGTCATGCATCCAGGCTCTTGTGATCTGTGCAAAGCCTGTGTCCAACACCAGCAGCCCCTCAAACGTGAGCTCTGCCCTAGCGCACTCCTTCCTTCCCGCTCCCAGCCCTGCCACTTGCCCCCCAGGGCTGCCTCACCCCAAAGGGTGCCAGGGATGCTCCCCCGGTGTGCTGGGAAGAATGAGACCGAGGGGATCCCAGCCCAGTGTGCGCAGGCTGGGCCAGGGCACTGGGAGGCAGGATTGCTCCACGGCCTTTCCCAAGCGCAGCTTTCCAGCCCCAGGGCCCTGCAGGCTCCTGCCTGGACTTTGAGCAGGACAGAGTCCCTTTGGGGCGGGTTACAAGCAGAGGATGCAGGAAGGCTGTGACAGACCCCCAGCCATGGACCCTTCTAAAAGTTTGCTGGAAATGGAAAAGAGAGCAAGAAACAGGGTCCTCTGGCTTCCACAAGAAAGGCAGCCTGAGAGGTTCCCTCTTACCATCCAGGATACATCCCAGGACCAGGAGACTGAGGCAGAGGAGATGCAGCCACTGCATTTTGCTGCTGAGTCTGGCAGAGGATGGGGCTGGAGGTGATGGTGCTCCGGGCAGGAGTGGTGAGCTCTGCACAGCTTCTCTGCGCTCTGCTGCTGCTGCTCCACGCTGCCTATTTATCCTTCCAGCCCGTGGCTTTCACTTTCTTTGAAGAAGAGGGGTGGGAAGTTGCAACAAGTCTTGCCACAGGCTGGATTTTAATCTTTGAGCAGTTCCCGAATATCCCGGCTGCTTTCCCTGCAGCCAGCTGCTCTGTGGTCCCAGAGCCAAACACACCCCTGCCCTCTCCGCTGCCGGCACCCAGGCCACAGGGGCTGTTGCTCAGGGGCAGAGCAGCTCCAGGGTCCCTTTACCCTGCCAAAGCACCTGGGTACGCACATGGGGAGTCCCACCCCATACATTTCCCAGTCCCTTCTCCAAGACATCTCTGGGATGTTCCCATTAGATATCACATAGGCTCAACCCACTGATGCTAGGGGTAGAACTTGCCTCAAGCCCATTTTTGGGGTATATATTGGTACTGAGGTGATGTCTTGCTCCCCCTGAGCCCCCCGGTCTGGTCACAGGAGCCCGGCTGCCTCCCCCTGCCCTCCCCAGTGCCTGCACAGGGGGAGCACAGCCGAGGCTGGCGAATGGAGGAGAGCCCAGCCAACATGCCCCACTGCAGGGCTGCGATCTCACATGCCAAAAGACAACCTGGTTTCCAGGTGTCCCAGCAAATGGGCTCGTGGCCAAAGGCAGCTACAGAGCTTCCTGGAAACAAGTTTTCTTGGCACAGGAGCAGAAATCCCCTACGGAAGCTGAGTGCATGGCACAGGGAGCCAGCAGCTCACCGGCTGCGTGGGCACTGCAAGGAATGAAGACCAGCGCTCCCGCTGCAAACCTCCACAGGCGCACAGGGATGGGAGCTGTTTCTCCTTGGAATGGTGACTCACCACCGTGCCAGTGCCACCTGTGATGACGTTCCTTAACCAGGGGCTTCACCCCTGGTAGGTACCATGTGGGATGCTGAGAGCAGTGGGGTTGCACAGCAGCCGCCTGGTAGGAGTTTGGAGAGATGCCAGAGCCAGGCTCTTCTTGGGGGGGGCAGGCAGGGACAAGACAAGAGGCAACAGCACTAGTTGCACCCGGGGAAATTCCCATAGACAGTAGGAAAAATATTTCCCCACAGAGGTGAACAAATCCTGGAGCTGGACCTCCATCCCTCCACCCTCTCCCTTGCTCCAGCTTTGACCTATCCTAGCACCTCTCCACCTCTACTGGTGGAGAGCGCTGCACAGCCCGTCCATAGGGACAAATATCTACCTGGGCACAAGACACAGGGCTGGGACCCCCGGGATTTCGGTGGGTCCCTCTGCTCCTCTCAGCAGTAGGATATAGCGAGCTCTGCCCTCTCCTCACTCCACGGTAAGAAGCAAGAGAAGGCTCCAGCCATGCCTCTGGCCAAGTTGCTCCATCCCTGCACTGGCACTGGAACCAGCTTCATGCATGGGGTGGTCTCCTCCATCAGGAGAACATCGCCTCCGGCCACTGCTGTGCCCTCTCAAAGCAGTACTGTGCCGAAAGGTTTAGGCAGGGGCTGGTGGGCCGGATGAGCAGCACAAATAGGATGTGTCAGCTTAGCTTCAGTCAGCACCTGCCTTCTTCTAGCACTCATGAGCTATTGGAGAGAAATCTTGGATGGCAGAAGGGGGATTTAGGTGGCGGAGGATTAGCATCAGTCATCAGCCCCAGCCTCCCTGCAGGTCTGGTGATGCAGGCTGGCTCTGGGACCTGATCTCCACTCAATCTTGCTGGGGCGCTGCCAAAGAGATGCCACAGCTCTGGCTGCTGGTGGCCAGACTTCTAGGAGCTCCTAACCGAGGGTCAGCTCCTCCTTGGGGGCGGGTCTGACAGGACAGAGCCCCCTGCAAAGAGTGGGCCACAAGAGCAGAGCCCCGACCCCTGGCAAGGGGTGCTGGGGATGCTGCCCGACAGCAGACCCTTGCCTCCTTGCATGTTCAGCGGGTTTGGCACCTACCGGGGCATGCCTGAGGGCTGGCAAGGGGTGCTGGTGGTCCCATCCTGTGGGACTCCCCTCCAGGCCCTGGTCCCCACAGCAAATGTCGGGGGATCTCCAGCCAGTTTCCTGGCACAAGGAGCTCCCGCCTGCTGCTGGCTCCACACCAAAAGGAGCATCTCTGATGTTGGGAGTACACCTTTCTTGGGGGTACCTTAACCACCTCTGGCTGCAGGGGACCCCCCTTGCCCTCCAGCTGCCTGCAGTCCCTGCCGACACATGGGCAGGAAAGAGAGACTCTGCCTCCTCCCAGCAGTTGTCTGGATGCCAAGTGGGTGAAAGCACGGCTGCTCCAGTCACCTCTGCTCCCCAGAAGGGGCTCCAGAGGGTGAGGAAAGGGGCTTTCCGCTCACGTTGTGAAAAGGGAATGCGACGGGTTTCCCCCCCCTCAACCTCCACTGGGGTCAGTGGGATTTCTAAGAAGAGAGTTGTCATCTCCGGAGTGCATCCCTGTGGCATGCAGGGAGGTCACCCCATCCCCCTCACAGGGCTGAGCCTTGGGGACCAGTAGAAACAGCACAGATGGGGAAGAAGGGATGTTTCGGGGACCAGGCTCTTCAGAGGCACACACAGGCAGGGAACGAGCAGGGGATCTGGTGCAATCTGGGAAGAGAAGAGAGCATCCCGTGCGCTGAACCATTTAAGCCTCATCCAGAGCAATTTAGGAGTGCTGGAGCTCCAGCCCTGAGGACACCACAAGCAACGTGAAGCATCCCTGAACACTCACCCCTGCAGAAACCTCAATAATGCAGTTGTTAATTAAAATTGAAACTGTGCACGGGGAGGGGGGGTCCCTATGGGAAACTCAACCCATCAAAATGTCAGTGGACTGTGTCAGTATCACCTCCATCCCCAGGCTCTCCTCGCAGAGCACCAGCCATGCTGCCACCCTCCCGGAGGCTGCAGAAGCTCCCAGGGTGACTGCTCCCCACCAGGCTCGTGGGCTCTGGCATGGTCCCCGAGGTGCCTTGCGGTGCTCTACTTCCCACCTCCAAGACACGGAGCTGGAAAGGGCAAAAGGGGAATTTCAGTAAATTCCAGGCACAGCCAGTCCCTGGGGCAGGATCTGGTCTGGCTGCGTTCACCTCATTGGGAAATACTGGGCAGGCATTGCAGCTATTTCAATTTCCCTTGCATCTCCCTACATGGGGGAGCCTCCCACACAGCTCCTGTTGCAGTCCCAGTCCTGGTGTTGCATGGGGACTGGGGCCACCACCAGCCCGTGGGGCTCAGGGCCCCACTGGATCTCCTCTAACTGAAGGAACCCAGTCAAAGTGATTTAAATAGAGTTAAGGGGGAAAAAAGCAAGCCATGACTTTGCCCAGAGGCAGCAAAGATGGTCCTGAGGATCTGGCTAAGGGGGATGCAGAAGGTGCCAATTTCTGCTCTGTTAGACCCCATCTGTCCCTAACGCTCATTGCCTTCAGTGCCATTGGTGTTGAGGTCATCATAGGCGATGGGTAGCAGAGACAACAACTGCTCAGATGGGTCCTACTCAACCTCCTCAGGTGAGCACCCATCTCCCGGGGTCCCTGCAACACACGTGTCCCTCATCATCATCTTTGGGCTGTGCAGTTTCCCAGCCAGGTGCTTCCTGCAAATGTCCTCGGACATGCTGTGATGTCGCTGAGATGGCAGTGTCCAGGTGGGATGCCCCCAGCCCTGGCTTCCCACTGTTACGCCGCCTGTTCTCTTCAGGAGTTTCAGGATAGGATGGCTGGGGAAGAGTGTGGAGACCTCTGCAAAAAGCAGCCCATCAGCAATCTCCTTGTCATCTCCCATGTGGCTTGGCAGGAAGGATGCCCAGTGAGGCTGCACCCCCAAAAAAATGCCCTGAAGGCTGCTCTCTTTCACTGCTTTGTTGGCTCTTAGGCTGACATTGGGCAGAGGAAGCTGTGGGGTTCTTGGTCTGGTGCAGCTCTGAGACACAGCTGAGGTTGGCCCCACCACAGGACATCCTCAGAGGAGAGCAGATGCTCCTCCATCACCCTTGGAGAGCTGCAGCTCAGGAGCAGGTCTGCAGTCCCCAGCAGGGTGGGAGGCAAGCAGAGGGATGTGGGGGTCTGGGCAAGTGGAAGAGGACACACCTAAGCCGAGGGGCTCCAGCTAGAAAAGAGAGGACAGGGGAAGGAGGGCACATGTAGGGAGCGACGTATAGGTGAAGAAAGGGTTCAGAACCTCTAGGACAGGATGCGTGCCATGGGGAGGACTGGGAAATACCTTGGGGCAGGAAGGGTGGGAGCCTCTGTTGCCCACCAGCTGCTTCTCCACCTCTTCTCAGTTCTCAAGACCATGGCAGACCCCAGGAGGGCAGTGTTGGTGGAGAGACCACCAAAAAACACCTTGAAGCTTCAGTTGGAAAACACAGGCCCCTATAGCAGCCACACGGCCGCAGAAACAGCTCTTAGCACCCATGGAGCTGCTGCAGGGCAGCCAGGTCCTGCTTCTCAGGAATGGCACGGGGTGAAGGGATGGACCCGCGCGCATGTGTCTCAGGTGATCCACGCTGGAGCTCAGCCCGGCATCACTGCCCAGCACGTTCCGCTGCTGGCACAAGCCCGAAGCGTCATCTGCGCTGGCTGATGACTTGAGCTAATCATTTGGCCTGGGTTCAAGACTTCCCTTTTCTTGGCTGCACTCTGTGGTTTCTGTCTTGCCTGGCTACTTTCTGCTGTCACTGAAGCCTTTCTGCTCCAGGGTGGCCGAGCTCTCCTAACTTTTTGCGCTTCTTGACAGGATTGCAACTTTCTTGCCTTGCCTGCAGAATGTCTAGGGGGGAAGTTTACCTCTCTTGGACACCCCAGCACACACTGCATCGACGCTGCCTTGTCTCTGCTCGTGGGGCGAAGCAGCGGGTTTGCTCTGCTACAGGTACAACCGTGTGAATCCTCCTCTGCTGCATCATCTCAGAGCATCTGCTTTCCATCACTTCTGTCAGATGGGTCCCGTGGATTCAACTCCTCCATGGAGAATGGGTTTTGGCCCCTGCTGTTCTCTCCAGACCCCAGCCCACTGCTTCTCCTTTCAGCGTCTGGCAGGGAATCTCCTCGGACGTGTTTTCCCTGCAGCCACCTGCCTCGCCAGCAAGAGGCTCCCGCTAACTCTGACACCTCATTTTCCTTAAAAGCAGCATTCTGCAGCAAAGATGGAAGCAGCGGGCAAACACCTGTGTATGTGCAGGCACAAGCACACATTTGTGGTGCTGCATTTGTGTGTCCATGTCCGTGCTCACACGTGCCCAAGCATTGGAGAAACCCCAGCGCTCTTCCACAAGCCCTGCTTTTAGGGTAAAATTTAAGGTAAATTAGAGCACCCTCATGTGCATGTTTTTTAACCTGTCTTAGCCTAAGGCCCACCTAGCACCTGAAGGGAAAAAAACCCCACTGGTGCAGTATTTACCTCTGCAGTCACAGAGACGCCAGGATGCATTTCACGTGCTGGGCTGCTCTGGCCATTAGCTCATGCTTGGCTCTTTGTGATTGCAGACGTATTCGTCTGGGCCTCATTTCCAGGGGGTTTTTGCAATCGTTTCACAATCCCCTGATGCGGTGGCCAGCCCAACAAGGAGTCCCGTAGAAGGCAGGGATGCAGCCCGCTCCAGCAAACGCAGGGCTGCCTCCAGTCCTCCCACGGCAGCCCCGGCCGGCTCCCAGAGCGCGGGTGTCAGTTCCCAGGCTCCCAGCAAAGCCCAGGACAGAGCACAGCCTCATTAATAACTTGGTTTAACGCTGCTTTCCCAAAGCAGCCGGGAGCACAGAGCCCCTGCTTTGAGCAAGCAGTGCTTGGTTTGGGTCAGGGTCGGAGAGGGGGTGAGTAAAAAACACCCTGTACAAAACTGCTTTGTGTCCCTGTGTCTGCTGGCATCTCGGGACCTCTCGGTGGAGGTGGAGGTCCCAGCCCCTGCACCCCAGGGACACAGCACCTGACGGGGGGGGTGTCTGCAACCCCAGGACCTGAGGGGTGACGATATGTGGGGCAGGAGAGCAGCCCCCCACCACCACCACCACCATGCTGCCCCTTCCCACCCCACCACAGACCATCACAACAGCCAGAAGGAGTGAGTTTGGTTGTAAAGGATATATTTTATTGCCTCGCTTCCTGTCCAAAAGCCGGGCTGGCAGGCGGCCGCCTGCTCCCACGTGGAGGGGAGGGCAGCAGGGAGCCAGCTCAGCGCCCGTCCCGTACGCAGGGACGGTATCTTGGACTTCACAGTTTCTTTACACAGCCTTAAAATAATAAACCTAAATGCCCGCCTAATAAAGCAATCAAGACAGATAAACCTGCTTGATAGAGGCACTCAGCTACAAGCTTTACTCCAGCCAACACACAGCCTTTGCTGATACTGTTAAGCCCCGCAAATCCTATTATTGCAATTATATGACTTAATAGACCTTTACTGACCCAAGTCCACGTCTGAAGTCTCTGCAAGCAGATAGCACTGCGGCTGCGGTACAGCCTTTCAACTTGCTCCTTTCGGCATGCCGGAGGGGGTTTGCAAGCAGAAGGAGATGCCGTTTCCCCACCAGCCGCCTTCCCTGGGATCTGTCCCCCCTCTACTCGCAGTCTCACCTTATGGCGTCCCCGGCTTGGTGACTTCTCATTTTGCTAAGGGTTTGGGATAGAGCTGCTCTCAAACGGCTGCAGCGTGTCTGCGATGGGTTTTGTAAAGTCTTCTGTTTCCCCACCTGCACAGACTCAGGTGCAGCCTTCACTAAGTGGGCTCTTTTCAGACTTGGGAAGAAAGCATATGAGTGTTTCTTTTTTTTTTTCCCCCCCAAGAAAAATAGGTATTTGACTTAATAAAGTCTGAATCTCTGACAACAGCAAAACCAAGGGAGATAAACGGGTATAATTCCATTAAAATGAACAACTTGTTCTGATTTCATTGAAATTTTGTACCTAAAAAAAAAAATTAAAAAAAAAAAAACCACAGGGACAAATCCTGTCTATCTTCTTCCAAACTACACTGCAACAGCGCACTACAGAAGCCAAAGGGAAAGCCTAGAAGAGGCCAGACATACAGCTACATTGTCACCCCCGCTGTCCCTAAACTCTCCATCTCCGATGCTGTCAATTGCCCTGTGAGGAAGCTCCTAGCAAGCAGCCCGGGCAGGACCATGGGGACATGGGACCTGCCTGGCACCCCACAGCCCTGCAAGCCAAAAAGGAGCAAACGGGTGAGAGGAAAATGAAAAGCAGCCATCATTTATTTGGTAGAAAAATAAAAGCAATCTTCCAGAAAAGCCAGCCTGCAGCATAAAGGGTACTCTGTGAAGCACAAGGAGCCAGAAGTAGAGCCCTCCAGGAAGAACTGATGAAAGCGCAGTCTTTAAATATAAATACAAATGTATAAACCGCCCCCCCCCACCCCCCGCCCCCGAAAAAAAAATTCACAGGAAAAGCTGCCATCCTGCCAAGCTACAGAAATCCCCTCTGGCAGGAAGGCTGCCCACTTTCCCCTTGGGGCCACGGCTCAGCTGCCACGTGGGTCCAGGTCCCCACTGGCATGGCCATGGGGCAAGCAAAGACCCGGGAACCCCCCCGCCGCCAAGAGCACCCAGCTGGTGCGGGGGTCCCGGCTGGGGGGATCTCTGTGGCAGGCACAGCAGCGCCGAGGGGGCTGCGGAGAAGAGGGCAGCCCCCCCGGCCAGCCCTGTCCTTGCCCCGGGCCATCAGGTGGGTGGGTGGTCTGTGGATGTCCATTGCCGGGCGGTGGGTCAGTCATCGGTGGGGAAGGCAATCCGTCCTAAGGCAGAGGAGGGCAAGGAGGGGGCAGTGAGGTGGGGAGGGACTCAGTAAGAGCACCCACCCCAGCCCGTGGGCTGTTCCCTCACATGACATGCTTTGCCCATCCCCACGCATCACCTTGCCCCAGCAGCTCCAGCTTCCTGTGAGGAAGGATCTGGGATGGGTGGCAACACCATCACCCTATCACCCTGCTCGCCCCACACCTACCTCTTCAGGCCTGACTTAGACCCGCTGCCGCTTCTGCCGCTTGGGTCTGCCCCCGGGACGCGGGGACTGTCCCTTCTTCTTGTCCTTCTTGTCATTCTTCACCTTCTTGTCCAGGTGCTGCATCAGCTTCTGGACAGCAGGGTCGGTGGGAGAGGCGCAGATTTTCTTGTTCTTCTTGGTGATAAACCTGGGTGTGCAGGCAGAAAGGTTTAGTGGAGGGGTGGGCAGGGGGGAGGACATGGGTTGGAAGGGCCTGGCTGGAGCCAGACTGCTCCAGGTGGTCCTGACCGCAGCTGGGTACTCACACGACAGAACGCAGCAAACATCCCGACTCGGATCCCTGGAGGATGTAGGACTTCACCAGGCTCCTGGGGATGGCATTCTGGCTGTTCTTCAGGCAGCAGTCCGAGGCCGAGCTGCCAATGCCTGGGGACAAGGCGGGTACGTGGGAATTCGAACCCTCACTGAGCCAGGGCACCTTCCCAGCCTCAGGGGAGCACAGCACAGCACAGCCGGCTGACGGCACAGGGCTTGCTTGGTGTCATTCATGGGAGAGGTGCTGGGGCAGCACGTGAGGGTGGGAGCTCTCAACCCCAGTACCCAGTTGCAGCTCAGACCCTGCCCCGCACATATGTGACACTAATTTCGCTGCCAGCAGAGGGGAAACTGAGGCAGAGATGGGCTCCTTGCGAAGGGACTGAACCTCGTTTTCCTGCCTGCGCCTGCGCCGCTGGAGTTCTGCTGCCCCACCACCCACGTGGACACACACACATGGGTTCCCAAGACAAGCAACCACTGGAAGCCAACGCCGCACACCATCCAGACGTACACACATACACACACACACACACACACACACAGAGGACTGCGCTCCAAACCCCACAGCCCCAACCATGCACACCCCCAAAACACCCCCCAGCACCCTGCACAGACCCCGCCGAGCACCCATCCCCTGCCCCATCCCACCACGGGCAGGCAGGAGGGCTTGGTGCCCCTCACCTTGAGCCTGGGCGATGAGGAGGGTAGCAGCCAGCAGCAGCAGCAGGGGCAGGAGGAGGCGCAGAGCCATGGCGGGTGCTGAGCCGAGCAAGGCTGGGGAGCAGGACGCACACTGCTGCCTTGTGCCGAGGCTGCTCCTATTTATCTCCGGATGCTTTGCTTTCATTTTCGGCCAGCCTGGCAGGCAGCCCACCAGCCGGCCGAGGGCTGGGTGATGGAGAAGCAGGAGGGTGGGGGATTCCTGTAAGCTGTGAGCCCCCCCTTTACAGATGCGTCCTGTCTTGTTCCCAGCTGCCCATCACGGCACGGGGTGCCAGGTGGGGGGCACACTGGAGACAGGGCCCCCATCATGGCTAGATGAGTTTGTAGGCTCCTGTTTCCTGTCTGGTCCCTCAACCTGCCGCTACCTGCTCTCGGTGGATTGGGTGTTGCTGCTTGCCCGTTTGCTTCCCAGACAGGGATTCTGGCAGGTGGCCAAGCCATTAGGGAAACCAAGGATTCAATCTGTTTTGTTTCTTCACCTCGTGCTTCGCTCCCAAGCCGAGCCACCAACCCCACACAGGTGAGAAGGGTCTCAGGGTGACCCCACATCCCAGCCCCCTGAGCACCCATCCCTGTCCAGCTGCCTCGGGGGCCTCCCCAAAGAGCTGAACATGTCTGTAGGGCTGGGAGATGCAGGGGATGGACTGCAAATGGGGCTGGGGGCAGTGGCACAGCCCACCGTGCATGGGTGCTGATGCTAAATTGTTGGGAGCTGAGGACGAGTGCAGATCTCGACTAGCTAGAGGAATGGGCTAATGGGAACTTCCTGAGGTTCAACGCAGACAAAATGTGAAGTCCAGCAGGTGGGACGGTGTGACCCCATGCAGCCATATAGGTTGGGCATGGATGGCAAGACAGGGGCTATGCAGAAGTGGACCTGGAGGAACTGAGAAGGAGCCCTTGGGGCACCCTGGTGGTGGCAAAGGCCACCCAAAGAGACAGTCGCATGGCTGGACCAAGCCCTGAGCAACTTAGTGAAACACCCGTCCTGCTCTGAGCAGGGGATGGCCAAAGACCTCCACACTTCCATGCACTTGCCAAGATAAGGTCTGAAAGAGATCAAGGATGGAGGTTTCACAACCACTTTGGGCAACCTGTTCCAGTGCTTGAAGTGTTCTCATGTTGAAAACTTTTTCCCCGCTATTTAATTGGAAATTCCCTTGATGCATCCAGTGCCACTGCCTCTCACCCTGATCCAGGGTCCCTCTGAGAAGAGCTGGACACTGGTGTCTCTCCAGCCCCCCCAAGCAACCCGGAAGGAGCCCCCTTTGCCGTCTCATCCCTAGCTTCACCACCCCACCACTCACAGACCCTCTCTGCCTGCCCTGGCCTTCAGCTATTTGGCCAGCCCCGCTCCCGCTGCTCGGTCACCCGTCTCCCCGGAGCCCCAGTGGATCACAGAGCTGTGATGGGGTCTCCTTGATCTGGTGGGGACCGAACCCCTTCCCTGGCCCCACTGCCTGCACTCTGGGATGCAGCCCCAGGACTTTTCACTGGTTCCTGATAAGGACCCTCATAAACCGTTATCAAGGGCAATGAGTAACCCAGGGGGAGACCAAAGTCCGGGCTGATGTAGAAAGAAGAGTCACGATAAGATGCCCAGGCTCTTGCCCCCCTCAGCATGGAGGGGGCAACCAATACTGGCGCAATGGTGGGGGGGCTCATCAACAACTGCCCTGCAGCCCTCTTTTGGGCAGAGACCAGCAAGCTGCAGTGGCTTGCTGCCTTCCTTGGGGGAAGCTGGGTCTGCCTGGGGCAGGGTGGAATCCAGGGCTGCGCTCCTGTGGCTTCCCCCATCACCTGTGCAGAAGAGAAAGGGAGATCCCATGCTGGGGGGTACCCATGTGCCCAGCGCCCCGATGTGGGGAGGCAGCTCCCCACACACCCATGCAGCACCGAGGTGGATGTGGTCTCAGGCAGCAGCCCCCGGGGCATGTGTCAGGCACGGGCCACGCGCAGCAGCGGGTTGCATCTCCCCAGGCTGCCTGGCGGGATTGGGAATTGGACCCTGGATGTGCCCTATGTGCTGTCACCCATCCTTCCGACATCAAAATACCGGTGGCATCAGGACAGGGCAGGAAAATGAGAGTCACGCTGGCTTTTACTGCCTTTCCAGCCTTTATTTGTGCAGCCCCTCCAGGCAGCAATGCCCACCTGAGCACCCGGATGAACCCTTGCCCTTGGCGCATCTGGGACACTGTCCCACAGCAGATCCATGTGCTGGAGAAGCTGAGGAAGCACTGATCCCGTAGCCATCCACCCTAGTGAAGTGCGTCCTAGGGCCTTTGTGGTATGTGGACAAGGGACGTGGATGGAGGGGACACATGTCACAGGATGCCCCCAGCATGGACTGGTCCATCCCAGGGGTCCCTCCACTCCTGAAAGGGCCCAGGAGAGCTCTGTGGTTCCAGTGCGGAGCCCAGTTCCCTTCCCTGCAGGCGCCTGGAAAGTCCCTGGCTCTCTGCGTGTTTTCAAGACACTGCAGCAGCATCCTCTGGCCAGATGCCAGTCCCAAATACGGTCTGAGCTGCTGAGGAGGGTCAGGGCACACGTTCCCTCCACAGGCATCACTCTTTGGCAAGTCTCTAGTTGCTGCAATTTGCACCCTGAAGAAAGTAGCCGGCTGAGCAGACAGACCCTCACTCCCATCCGTCCAGGGAAGGTGGATTGGAGAAGACGCAGGAGGGAACAAACGAAGGGCAGGGGTACTCGGCCGTTGCTCTGGCCCAGCAATGCACCTGTGTGCCTGATCAGCAGGGACCCATGGAAACTGGCATGGAGGTCTGCACCCCATGTCCCCTCCTGTCTCCCTTCCCTCAGAGCCCCCAGTTCACTCCTTCCTCCCCTCAAGCGCCTTCCTTGCTCTGTCACCTGTTCCCCCAGCCTAGGAAAAAAGCAGGGCACTTCTGGCAATGACAGAGGGGTGAGCATCCCTGTTTACAGGGGTGTCACAAGGCAGAATGAGCTTTAGGGATACAGAGGAACTGCTGGGGGTGGAGTGTGCAGGCAAGGCTTTTTAGGACTCTCCGACACCAACAGCCTCCAACAGCCACTCTGACCAGGCACAATTTCTTGCACGCACCCGCATAAACACATATCTCACCAGTGTGGGCTCCTGCAGCCACCAGCCTTTTCCCAGAGCGAAGAGGTGCAGGATGGAGGCAGATGCAGGAGACCTCCAGGCTGCAGGAAGAGGGGAGGATGTCCTAGGCAGAGACTATGTTTTTTGCACACCGAGTGTACAAAACCAGTGGGACCATAGCAAAGGTCATCCAACCGCCTTGCTTGTGAGCCTTTCCCAGGCAGTGAAACCACTGTGGGAGCTTGTAGGGACTCACTCAAGCCTCCATCCCAAGTGCTTCCCGCGTTTGCAGCCTGCACCCCAGCATCAGAGGCTGGAGTTTGCCTACGAGTTACTTCCCTGGCTTCCAGCATCACAGGAACCGCCGTTTCCTGGCATCTCACCCCAAAATGCCAGGAGATCCTCTGTCTGCTGACCCCTCAGCCCTCTGCTCACCCAACCCTGGGCTGTCCTGTCTCTGTCCCGCTTAACCAGACAACAGGGTCTGCTCCCCGAGTGGCTCGGGGCTGGGAGCATAGGCTCCTCGGGTACACTCACGGACCAAAGGCATTGAGGGGAGCCAACCAGGGGGACTGGGAATTTCCAAATCTTTCTGGACGCTGCCTCCAAGTTAAAGTCACTGCTAACAGGAACAGGGTCGCGCAGCTCAGCTCAACCCGCTGACCAGCAAATTCCTTCCTGCAGAGGCCCCGATTCCCAGGACCCAGCACCGAGGTAGTTTGCAAAGCCCAGTGTGGAAAACCCCCAAGGCTGGGAAGGGGAGTGGGCTGCCTGCCAGGCACACCGTATAGAAGCGCCGTATAGCGAAACAGTCCTCGGGAAGCAGGAAAGAATTGCTGGAAGCCGGCGGCACATGAGCCGGGCAGGGTCCCTTGCTGGCTGCCGCGCTGTCCCCGGGTGTTCGGCGAGGCTGATGGGAAGGGTGGGATGAACACAACATGCTGGGAAGGGCAGGGAAGCAGCTCCCCGAGCGTTCCCTCCCTGTGCACGGCTGCTGGAGCTGGCTGGGCTTGGAGAGGGTCTTTGACCAGGAGAAGTTTTCCCCCCCACACACACCCCCAGGTGGAAATTTGGTTTTCCAGCTGGATGTGGGTGCAAGGAGTTAACCCTTTGGTTGCTGTCACGGCTGCAGGGCAGCTCAGCCGCTTCAGGACAGGACAGGCTCGCTGATGGAAAATGTTCAGGGGGGTGGTGAGTGGGCTGAGAGGGGCCCGAGCAGATCCCGTGCAGCAGCAAGATGCCCTTTTCCTACAGCATCCTCTGCATGGTGTGCAGTGCTGCCTGTAGTGCTCCCTCGGACCTAAAGGCAAGGAGCCGGGCAGAATCTGTGTTCGCTCTCCCTGTGGAAAGCACATGGTCAGGCTTGCTCAGCTCTCACCCCTCCTCATCCAGGCATTACCCAGCACGCATGACCCTCTGGCCTTGGGCTCTTGTGAGTGTGCAGATCTGTCACTACATACCAGGAAATGGTGATGTGGCTGAAAGGGGTGATGGCGCAGAGCCTGTCCCTCTGCATCACAGCAGAGACATCCACGGGGTGGCCGAGGCTCGCGGTGGAAAGGGGACACAGCGAGAAGCCCCTGGTCTCGGCAGACATGCTAAGCCAGAGAGCAGCGTTGCTGCAGGGAAGAGGGGTCAACGGGTGTTTGCATAACCCTCCAAAAACCGGGCCTCTCAGGCTCAGCCCTCCCTTTTCCACTGAGAAGCGCATCCATCCTCCCTCCAGAAATCCCACGGCTCATCGTTTAGTGGCGTAAAACTTAGTGGAAGCTGCTGGCGACAACCCAACCTTCGCCAAAAGCGGAGATGTAACAAGTCATAAATCCTCTCACGGCGAAGTGAGCGGCAGCCCCCAAAGCGATGCACGGCATGCATGCCAGCCGAGCCTGGAGCTCCACGCCATTTGGAACTGGTGGGTTGGCTGGGCTCTGCCTGGGCTGGGATGCACACACCCGTACGCTTGGTGCAAAGGCATCGTCCCGGCGTGTGAATTCAGAGACTCAAGAAGCTGGTGGGGAAAAAAAAAAAAAAAGCTGGTGGAGTTTTGTTGGAGAAGGAGCTGCTCCTTCTCCATCTCGGTACTGAGAGATGTCGGGCTTTGTGCTTGACACTGGGCAGAGCTGTGCTGGAGACGCCTGACGTCTGCCCTGCAGCCCCCTCTGCCCCATGTTTCTGTCAGGAGCTCAGCTCCATGGGACGGAGAGCCCGGATCAAGCCTCCAGAGCCAACAGCAGCTGGCACACACAGCAAGTTTGTCAGGAACGGGGAATTGGAGACAGAGAAATTAAAGACGCCGAAGGGAAATGAAGCAAAACATTGAGAAGGCTCTGGAGAGTTTGCAGAAGACTTTAGAGCAATGCATAAACTAGGAACTGGACACGCTTCAGCCAAGACTGGAAAACACCAGAGAAGGGCTCTGCTCCTGGTGATGGCTCAGTTGCTAGAACCAGGGAAGCAGACACCCAAGGTCCAGGCAGCGGTGGAAAATGCAAAAGGCTGAGAGAAAGCAAATACAAAGCAGATGAAGCCCCACAGGACTAAAAGCTGCCTGGCGTTCACACCAAGCAGAGACCTGCCGTGTTGCCTGACAGCTTCATGGGCCACGAGCAGCTGGACTTGGCATCAGAGGTAGCACTGGTGGCCAGGAGCGCACTCGAATATCGTCCGGCCGAGCGCTTCCCAGCAGCCTACGTGGAGAGGAAACAGCTGCTGGAAGGGAAGGAAAGGGCCGGGGGATCTCCAGGAGCCCAACTCCACACTCAACAGGTCTCATCCTGCCCGGATATAATTAAAAGATAGGAAGAAGTTATATACTCCACACTGAAATATAACTGGTCATAACAGTAATTCAGAGCAGCAGGGCAGATCGATGGAGCTGTCAAAACCCTGCAGTAGCTGACTCCACCTCATGAAGATGTGAAGAGTGACCTGAGGGTCATTTTGGCACCCAGGCAGACAGGAATAATGAGGAGGGGATGCCCTGCACCACCAAGGAGACCTGCACAATGCAGAGCAACCTCCTCCGGGGCACACACAGAGCAGGGACTAGCCCAGCTGCACCTGGGGAGTCAAGACTGGCCATTTGACTTGGCCATCAAATTGGTGACTCCAAGAGGAGGCAAGGGGCACACGCCTGAACATGAGGAAAAACAGTGTTTGGAGGCGGCACTCTGCTTGAGATGCCGCAGCCGGCCGGCGAGCGTCTGAGCTCTTTGGTTTGGCGGGTGGCTGCAGGCGATGTGTGGCGGGCTGGGAGCAGCGCGAGGGGCTGGAAATTCCCTTTGGGGCTGGGGATCAGGCGAGACGGCTGTTTACAGCAAGGGAAGAGCTGCAGGGCCAGAAGCCGGGAGACCTCGCGGCAGCATCTGCCTGCCAAAGCCCTGCGGAACTTGCAATGGCAGCTCTGGGAAAGTCACCCAGTCAGTTTGCAAGACCCTCCTGGAGGGTGCCTGGCTCAGGCATCAGGAGGAAGGGGATACACACCACCATAACCCACCAACGGGTCCCATCCCAACGTCTGGGCCAGCAGAGCAGACCATGCATGTTGCAGAGGCCTGGAGGAGCTCAGAACTGCCAAGACGAGACTGAGCCCAGGCCCTGTCCCACGTGCCCCAGAAGTGACTGACTGTGGTCACAGTCACAAAGCAGAATTTCTGCCCCCCAAGAATACCACGAGAGCTGCAGCCCCAGTTCCCATCAGTGCAGGACTCCACTCCAGGCCCACAGCTGACAGTTGCCAGCATTGCAAAGCCCCACATGACTGCACCAAGGCAAGGTTGCAGTCAAGAAAGAGGTTTATGAGACCAGTTGATATGGTTGGCATCACTTGATAGGCAGGGAAAGCATCCTTGAGACATGCTGCTGTCTCCATTGCCTATAACTACCTCCCAGTTGGACATCGGATCACTTAGACAAATACCACAGCCCCTGAAAACCCCCAGGACACAGCTGTGGCAAATGTGGTCAGTCCCATGCCCATTGGGTTTCTCTCTCCACTCATCAGGGAGAGGAGGCCAGATCCAAATCTTCCCACCATGTTCCAGATAAAAATCATTCTCTGCCTGTTCCCATCTCTTACCACTCTCTTCAGGGCCTTATTAGACTGATGCTTGATGCTGAGTTTGGCAGGACGTGTCCCACCAACAACTCACAGCAGTGGTTTCACCCTCCCATCACATCCCAGGGGTAGCACAGCTTTAACTTAAAAATAGGCTGCTCTGCTGTTGTGGGCTAACCCCAGCAAGCAGCTAAACCTAGAGCTTGGTCGCTCCCCCAGCCAACTGGGATGGGGGAGAGAATCAAAAGGGTAAAAGGGAGAAAACATGTGGCTTGAGATAAAAGACAATTTAATAAGTGAAGCAAAAGCTGCATGCACAAGCAGAGCAAAATAATGAATCAATTCACTACTTCCCATTGGCAGGCAGATGTTTAGCCACCACCGGGAAAGTCTTCATCATGCTGAGGAAGTAAATACCTTCTTCGCAAGTAGTGGGTATTTGGGAAGACAAATGCTATAACTCCATACTTCCCCCCTTCCTCCTGCTTTCCCCCAGCTTTTACTGCTGAGCACAACACCACATAGTATGGGGTATCCCTTTGGTCACCTGGGGTCAGGTGTCACACCTGTGTCCCCTACTAACTTCCCGTGCACCCCCAGCTTAGAGAAAAGGCCTTGAGACTGTGCAAACATCATTCGGCAATAATTAAAACATCCTTGTGTTGTCAACGCTGTTTTGGTCACAAATCCAAAACACAGCACCATATGAGCTACCATGAAGAAAATTAACTCTATCCCAGACAAAACCAGTACAATTTCCACCCCACGCTCAGGCCCCTCACCATCCAATACAGTCTCATTAACCACCAACCTCCTGCCCATCCTTTGATTTATATGTAGATCTCATTCCCTTAGTCCTTGGGCCAACCCTGTAAAAAGTCCATAAAATGTCCATTAAGTTCATTTAGTTGATAACTTTGTGCCCCATCTAATACGGTGGTCACTCAAAACAGGAGAGGTGGTGTGTTGCATGGATTTACAGTACGCCAAAGCCAGCTCAGGTGGGGTCACTGCTGCACTTGCACTGCTTCTTGTGAGTCTGGTCCCCCATTGGTTCAGGTGGTTCCTTCTGTAGTAATTCCTGTAACATGGAACTCTAGTCATGGGTTACAACAACGGAAAGGTACATCCTCTACAGTCCCCATCCCTGGTCCCTGTAGACCAGGCTATGGGATTTAACACTGCAATGAACTCCTCCCTTTGCCCTTGCTCTGCTGTAAACTTATCCATGGGCCACAGTCCCTTCAGGGAGGAACCTGCTCTGGTGTGGCAGGGGAGGCTGGACTAGGTGACCTTTAAAGGTCCCTTCCAACCTAAACTATTCTATGATTCTATGGCCGTATCTGTGGGCTGCAATGTCTTAGGGATGTTCTTGCTCCAGTGTGGCCTTATCCATGGGCCACAGTCTCTTCAGGGGTATACCTGCTGTGGCATGGACTTATCCATGGCCACAGATGCTTTGAGGTGTCCCAGCATGGCCATATCCATGGCCACAGATGCTTCAGTGTGTACCTGATGCAAAATGGACATATCCACAGCCATGGACACCTTGGGGTGTACCTGCTTCCATATGGACTCATCCACAGGTCACGGTTCCTTGGACTCCAGTTCGCACCTGAGTTCCAGCCTGTCCAGTACAGCAGCACGTAAGCAGCAGCAATGCCCTGGCCATCTGCCAGCCTAGCCACATCACCACTGCTGTTATCTAAACGACCCCAGGCACAGCCGAGTAAGATGATAAGCAGTATGGCACGCAACAAAAGCAAAAAGGAGGCACTAACAAGCACTAGACTCCAGTAAAGGCTAACAAGCCTCACGGAAAGCACAGGAGCCTTCCAATTAGTAGCTAAATAGCTATAACAGCTATAAATTTGGTCTAGCATGCTCCAACCAAATCTTTCATTATCTCGAACCCTTCAAGCACCACACTTGGTGCCAAAAAAGACTCTATCTCAGACGAAACCGGTACATCTGCCATATCCCACATGAACAACTTCCTATTCCCTGGTTAGAGCTTCAACAGCCCTCTCCGACTCTGCCCATGACACTGTGGAAGCCCCAGGTGGGATCACTGCAAGCACAAATTGCAAAAGCCAACCTCCTTCTGCCGCTGAGGCCAAAATACAATAATCAGGGATCTTTATTTCAATAGACATGAAGGACAAAAACAATGGTTGTGTTCATCACATCTGACCACAAGCCAGGAGCTATCATCGACTGAGACCACTGTCATGATCAATCAGGTCAATTTCTCTTTTGTAAGCACAACCCAGATAGCCCTGCTGTCCATCAGTATGTCCTGTCTCAATAGTTTCAGCAGCCAAAATAACCTCTACTTACAAAATATGTGGCTGGCACAAACACCAGGGAATCACAAACAGGGCATGGGAATTGGTGTATCCTTGTGCACACATACGTCACCAGACAACTGCTGACATCATCCAGTTCTGGAGACAACATTTCAGACAAAAAAAAAAATTGGATAAGGATTTTTAAAAGTGTTGAGGAAGGATATGGCTCATATCCAAGCTAGAACCTCCCTTATGGCACAGGGGAAGTTTTAATAGGTGTCTCAATGAGGCAGGAAAATGGTGTGCAGCCTTCACAGGCACCCAAACACATAGTGTCTGACCAGATTTGCCCCACAACAGTATGCATCAGGCACATTTACTGCCTCAAAGCTGCAGGGCCACACCAGAGAGCAATAGGCAGTTCTCCATCACTCTGGTTGTCCATGGCCAAGTTCGTTCCCCACAGTAACTGTGATGATGAACCCTCTCGTGTCTAAAACACCAGTTTCCATGAGGAACACCCCAAAAAACAAGAAAAATCAGGTACACCCCCACCTAATACATCACGAGGAAATCCTACAATGGGCAGGACCCCTGGGCTTTCCAGGGATGGAGAACTGGTGGCATTTGCAGAGACTGTGGAGCATTTCTAAAGCCTCAGACAGCCCCAGGGTGCTCCAGGAATGCCATCAGGTTAGAGCTCAGGATGAACTTAAGCCAAATGTCCGTGGTCCCTCTGTGCTTCCGAACCATGAGCTGCTTCTCACTCTACAAGACTGGGTTGCCCTGGAAGAAGGATCTTGGCCAAAAAACAGTAGAGGAAACTGGCACCTCTTCTGGAGAAGAGCCCGAACCCTTCCTCTCTGCCCTGGGGAGGAGATGAACAAGCAATCTGCCTTGACCCATCTGGTACTTCCCACAGCCCAGAGTTGCTCTGTCCCGATGGGCTGGTGTGTCCTGTCTCCATCCTTGTGATGTGTCTTCAGAGCCTTGGCAGGCAGATGCTGCCGCGAGGTCTCCCAGCTTTTGGCCCTGCAGCTCTTCCCTTGCTGTAAACAGCCGTCTCGCCTGATCCCCAGGCCCAAAGGGAATTTCCAGCCCCTCACGCTGCTTCCAGCCCGCCACACATCGCCTGCAGCCACCCGCCAAACCAAAGAGCTCAGACACTTGCCGGCCGGCTGCGGCATCTCAAGCAGAGTGTCGCCTCCAAACACTGGTTTCCCTGTGCTCTGGTGTGTGCCTCTTGTCTTCTGACTCCTTAAGAGACCAGTTCAATGTGACACATAAGGCCTTTTGCCCTTTGCAGAGGGCGGTGGAGACAGCAAGATGGTCCTAGCACAGCCAGAGCTGTTGTGGCATATAGACACTGGATAGAGGGTGTCTCAAAGCAGACCTGCCTCTGGTGGCCCAGCTGTTGGGTGGCTCTCCACATACCCATGGAGCCCTGCACCGTGGGCACTCCAAAGTCCAACTCCCCATCATAGGATGTTGGGGTGCAGGGGTCCCATCCCTGCCTCCCCCGATGGGTCCTGTCCCGAAGCCTGGGCAACAGAGCAGACCCTGCGTGTTGCAGAGGTCTGGAGGAGCTCAAGGCTGCCAAGACGAGATTCAGACCAGATCGTGCCCCATGTATCCCAACAGTAATTGACTGTGGTTGCAATCACGAAGGGGATTTTGCACCCCCAGGAAGACCACAAGGGCCATGGCCCTAATTCCCATCTGCACAGGGCTCTGCTCCAGTACCGAAGGCCTCTGTGAGAGTTGCCAGCATTGCAAAATAACAGCCTCACTGGAGGGAGAGGGGGAAGATGTACAAACCAGCAGCAGAGGATTGTGTGCCACTTCAGTGCTGAAAGCCCTGGGGATGTTCCTACCCTCTTTGTATTCACCTTGTGCTTCCACCTCTGGGAACAGGACCACCGGGGGTCTGCAAGCCCGGATCCCAGCTCCCCCCATGAGCTGGGTGCCAGCTGCCCAGTGACAGGACCTTTGCACTAAGCCTGGAAAACAAAAAGCTAAAACATCTCCCCTCCTTGCCACACAACGGTGCATCCCTTCACGATCCAACAGCCAAAGCTTTGTGGTTGGAGATGGAAACTCGATGTTGGTGCTAAAATCCAGAGCAGGAGAGGCAGAGAGCAGAGTTCAGAGCATCTCCTGTTGTTTCTTAAGTGGGCATGGGCAGAAGGCATGGTTACCTGTGATGCTGGCAGTGCTGTGGTATTCAGAGCTGCAGATAAGGGGCTTCAGACCCACACAGACACCCCCTCTATTTGCCTGATGCCTCCAGCATCATGGAAAGGGCCACCACGTGCTTTTGTGACAAATCAGGATTTCCTCCGAAGCACCATCTCTATTTGCTCTTCCAAACAGTAAGATCGAACCAGCCCCACAGCTCCCCTCGCCAGAGGGGTGACAGCACTCAGGGGCAGGGGATGAGGGCACAAGCCTCAGCACAGCCCCACCACAGTCTGGAAGGATGCCCTGAACTCCCCTGGGGTGCAGGACCCCCCATCTTCTTCTGCTCCCATCTACAGAGGCCCTGGTGCTCCAGGGAGGTTGTGTGTCCCCATCCCGCTGGCTCACCCTGTGCCAGGACAGCATTTGTACGCATAAAGATTGGTCTAAGGAGGCTTGAGGAGAGGGTTTGGAGCACAAACACATAAGCCGGGTAGCATGTTTACAACCGAAAGCACATAGAGCACTCCGCTCTCCAAAAGGGGAGGCTGGAACAGCCAGGGTGCATGGCCGACCTTGCACCTCTGCATGGCTCCAGCGTCTCACACAAGTAACCTCAGCTTGGGGGACCCACACCTCCTACCATCAGGCCTGTCACACCAACCCATCTCCTCCCTGCCTCTTGTTGGGTGCCTTTTCCTCTCCTGTCCTCGTGCTACTAGATACTAGATGATAGATCTTCCCAGAACTTGTTGAAATTTACAATTGCTCATGTATCACAGCGAATTAAAAGATTAAGCATATGTCCAGGCTGCCGAGCCCAAGCCGAGCACACAGCCAGGATTGCACACAGCCGCCTTGGCTGGAGCACTGCAAAGATAAGGATAACTCTCCAAACATCCAAGCAGCTCTTGGAGGTCAAGTCGCTCTCTCTTCCCACTTGATGTTATCTGCCTTGGGATCTCCTGGGTCACACACAGACATCAAGAAAAAAAAATCCCTTTCTATTTAAAAACTTTCGATTGCCAGAGATATCCTGCAGCTTGGGGATGTGCTAGGGGCTAAGTGTCTCTATAGACACGTGCACCGTCTTTATGGTCACCGCCGTACCCCTGTCAAATATTGGCATAACATTTTCTCCTAAATCTTCTGGAAATCCCCGCTGTACTGAGACTTTGGCCGGTGCCTGTGCTCAGCACACTTTGATGGAATAGGCATTTTATATATACTAAAGCCAGTGACGCAGGACGTTAGAAGAGCTCTTCTCTGGTGGGCGCAGCCCATCTCACATCTCCCACATCTCCCTTCAAGGACCTCCCTGAAACAACACACTGGGTCTGTCCATCTCCACCGCAGTCCCTTGACCGTGAAAGACCTCAGTGTGCTGGCCCCAAGCTGCCCGAGAAATCCTGAGGGCAGAAAGCTACAGCTGGGGGACCTGCAGCCCAGGCCCCCCCATCCAACCCACCAGGCATCTGTTTGGGGTCTCCATGGAGGCAGGAATCGCATGGTCATCTGTGGTCTGCACTGCGCAGGGCTAGGACTGAGCAACGCCATTGTCTCCTCCAGCCTTAAACAACAAACCGTGTAATCAGAAGCCCAGAGGAACAAGAAACAAAGGGAGATGTGGCACCCACACCTTCCTCTGTACTCAGGGCACAGCCAGGGCTCTCCTGGCCATCCCTGGCCGCCCAACCATCTGCGGGCCAAAGCCACTGACATGCCCCACACTGCTCGCTCCCTTCTCCCACTCTGAGGATGCCCCCATAAAAAGCTGTCCTTTGAGTCCCTCAGCACTAAACTCAACAACGTGCAATTTCTGGGAAGCTTTGGATCTCACATGTGTTTGTCCCTCTTCCCAGGCTTCCCAGCTGCCCAGCTGTTCCTTTCCATTTGAGCTAATCACAGAGATTAAGGCAAAGACCCAGCCTGGAAGGTTTGCAAACAGCTCCATCCTGTTTCTGCAAACAGCTTTTGCAGTCGCACTCTTGCACAAAAGCAGACGGGCTAATAAACCCGTGGCATCTGTGCAGGGAGTTCCCAAGAAGGGCTCAGTGCTAAGCCAGCCCAGCCAGGAGCCAGCCAATGCCACTTCCAGCCACCAGCCTTGGGACGCTGCAAACCACAGGGCCACCGGGCACAGGTCCTTCAAAGGGGAAGCTAAGGGAGGTAGCAAGGCTGGAGAAAAGGTGCCCGGAGCTGTCAGAGAGAAGACTCAAGTCCATAACACATCTCACCATAGATCCTGGCTCCCGGTGTCCCCTGTCCCCCCAAGAAGTCTGCCCAGGTGTCACCTCCATCCTCCCAAGCACACTAACACACTTACACCCTCAGAGACCGGGGAGCCCACCATCCCTGGCAGGGCATGGTGAACCCCACCACCCCGGCAGGGCATGGGGGAGCTGAGCAGCCAGCCCAGGGCAGAGGGGACCTTCCATCCCAGTCCTCCCAGCCACAGTCCCCTATCCTTGTGCTGGCCTGCGGCTGCGGGATGGAGCTGCTGGCTGGAGCCACTCATTACTAGATTGACTCCAGATTTTGCAGACTTCAAACTCTTATGGCCAGGAGACTCCAAGCCAACATGACGGAGAAGCCATCCTGCATCTGTCCAGCTGCGTGAAGACGTTTCCGCAGCCACCCACCAAGCAAGCCGCTGTGCCTGTCAAAGTAAACAGGTTGTCCTCCCTCTACTAACAAGCTGGAGGGATCACTTTGAACCCCCAGCCCATCTGTAGCCCCATGTTTGCCATCATTTGAAGCAAGCAGCTTGCAGCTGGCCTTGCTGTGGCTGCATGGGGAAAGAAGGGGGTGCAGCCACCTGGGGGTCCTGATGGGCTGCAGCATATGATGGGCAGTTGACAAACATGACCCTTCCCAGCCGTTCGGCGATGAGTCCCAAGGGATAGATGTGAGGGTGAGCTGGGGAGGAGAGAGAAGCCAGATGGTTCTGTAAGAGGGGCTTGTGATTGAAACGCACTGTTTTTCTCCAGCATGGTGGAGAAGATCTCCCAGTATCGCTGCTTTTGAGGTGAAGAAGATATTTCCTTCAGCAGTTTTCCGGCAAGAGCATGACAGTGGGCTAAAATGCACTTCTCTGACGCGCATGTGCTTTGGGGACACAAGGTGGCTGATGTTGCCAACACCAGGGCATGGGCAAGAGCCCACAGCCCATTTCCCTGGCAAGGCAGGGACCCAAGCAAGTCTGTTCAACTGTAGGCAAGTCAAACGAGGCGGTCTGTCCTTGTCTCCTTCCCTTCCCTGCCACCAGCCCCCTCATCCTCCCCGGCGCCAGCACAACACAAGGCTGGGGTGATTTTCAGCAGGCTCAAGTGGCTGGAGACACTGGGCTTCACTTACAGCCACACCAGGACCCCCTCTGCCTGCCGGTGAGATGTTTTGAAGGCAGGCAACGGGCAGTGCTTGCATCGCTGCAGAGCACAAAGCTGAGGCTAAGCATGGTTGGAAAAATCCAGTCAGGGCACAAGGTGAGCAGGGATCCGGACAGCCCAGGAGCAGGGGGCCCGCCGGGTGTCCCACCTGCTGCGTCTCGGCTACAGGAGATCCCATCCCCCTCTCGGCACAGCTGGCCCTTCCCAAGGTGATGTCTTTCAGGCATGACAGCACAAAGCTTTTGCCAATAATACAAATAGGACAACTTGGACCCCAAACCTGGTCAGCTAAACATCGCTCAGATTTATGGAGGGGAGATTTTGAGACAGTTTAATTAATTTAACTGAGGAGCACGATAAGAGGAAGAAACGGGAAAAGTACTTTCAATTTTCCTTTTTTTTTTTTTTTTTCTTTTTAAATAAGCATGTTCCTGAAAGGCACGTGGGTGGAAGGGATGAGTTTTCCAGCCAGGGGGGCTGCCAGAGGAGCACTGGGGACCCTGTCCTGACCAGGGGACCCTGGGAACCCACAGCACTGCTGAATGTTCTCGCCGTGAACCGTGGTGATAGAGGCGACTGTTTCTCATTAGTCAGGAAGACAAAAGCGTCCCAGAAAATTACAGGGACACAACCAGCTAGAGAAGCTTTTCGGGTGACTAACTGTCCATGGACAAGGGGCAAGGGAGGATGAAAGGAGCAAAAAGAGAGCACATAGACCCGATTTCCCAACTTCGTGACGTAGTGGCAGTGGCTCTTGGTCAGAGACAAGCTGCGGTAGCCATACAGTTTGTCCCTTACCCTGCTGGTTTCACCATAGCTGCAGCCCCCGATCTCTCAGCACCTCAACCACGAAGCCAGAGATCACGTATAATTTCAGAAAAGTCTCTTGCACTGATACCTCCTGATTTATTACTGCAGCTGCCCCGGAGCGACAGTGTCCTCCTGAAGCAATGCTCGGGCCGCAGTGGCACCACTGGAACTTCACTGTCTGTGCTGACAGACTCTGTGCGCGCTCCCTCGCATGCTTTCGAGCCAGGCCAGCTAGCGCCGAGCTAAGTGTGTGGGGGTGAGCAGGGTCAGGGACCATCCTTGAGGGACGGGGGATGCGGCCGCTCCGTCTGGGGACGAGAGAGCTTGGCCCCAGGCTGCTCCCTGCCAGCTGGCTGAGGTGCCTGGTGGCCTTCCCGCTCACACTTAATCAGCTCGTCCAGACCCAGCAGTTCCCTCATTAATCACCGGCGGATGTGGGTCCCACCAGGGGTTGAGACAGCCTAGCCAGCTTCCTTCCCCTGTGCACCCCGCGCATTCCCTGATTTACACCCTCCCACTTCTGAAATGTAGACATAACCTCGTGCCCCGCTCCATTCCCGATGCAGACATCAGTGTCCCATTGCTTTTCCCCCTGGAAGGCAGCTCTGGCCTCCTGTCACCCGAGGAGCTCTGCCCCCAGCCCCAGGGCATGCCCTGCATGGGAACCTCCAGCCCCACACCGCTCTCGGCCCCTTGCCCCTCAGCCCTCGGGGTGAGACCAGGGCTTTTACAAACGCTTTCCAACCAGCTCCATTAATTTTCCCTGTTTCGTCTCCTTCAGAGCTGGCAGAAGAGCACATTGGGATAAGTCTGAATACAGAAGCAAATGCTAGAAATTGGCTTCATTTCTTACCTGAGTTTGTCCAACTCCTCAGGCTCTTTGGTCCCACTCTTCTCCATCAGCTCCAAGAGCCTTGTGCTCCAAGCAGGTCCTTGACAAGACCAACTTATCTCCAGGCTCAGACAGGGCACCAGGGGCTGCCTGGATCAGAGCAGGCTTTCACACTACTAAGCATCAGGCAGTCATTTTCTCCAGCCTTCTCCCATCCCTCCTTCAGGCTCCCTCTGGCCAAGACCATTTTCAGCTGGTGATCTCCCCAGTCTCCTCCCGTTGCCTTCATGGACTCACAAATCCATCTCATGGACTTACAAACCAAACTAGGTCTCAAGTTCAACCTCCCATCCAAAGGAGAGACAGCAGTGGGATATAAGCAGGTTGCACAGGACTTTGCCCAACTACATCTTGACAGCCTCCAAGGCTGGAGATCCTACCACCTCTCCAGATCTCTCTTCAAAGATGTGGCTGTCCCCGTAGAGAAAAAATTCCCCATGCTACAAGATAGATCATTCTCTCTCATGGTCCTATGCACCTCTATTAAAAGCCTGGCTCTGTCTTCTCAATAATCTCCCCACAGATGTTGGGACATGTCCCCCCAAAGCCATCTCTTCTCAAGGCTGGACAAACCCAGCTCCTCCAGCCTCTCCTCACCAGGCAGGAGATTTCAGCCCCTGCCATTTCAGTGGCCCCCACTGAACCCCATTTATCAATGTCTTTCTTGTACTGGGGAGCCCAAACCTGGATGCAGTATCCAGATGTGGTGTAATGAGTGATAACTGGAGGAGGATAATAATTTCCTGAGGTCAGAAGGAAAGAGGTGAGCCTTTCTGCCTTTCAGCAGCCCAAGTGCATTGCCAAAACCATTGCTCTAGCTGCCTTGAAATGATGATCAGCTCCTGTGTGCACTAAGAATCCATGGGTGATGCCCAGCCCAGCACCAGCCCCATGATTCTGCATTGTCCAAAACCTCACAGGACAAGGCAGTGGAGAAGGCCTTTGGCAAACAGCAGATCTGGAAAAGAAACAGGTTCCCCGGCTCTTTGGATGCCTATGGGAATGCAGCAGCTGCAGGATGCATTTTCCACAGATTCACAAAGCCTACGGCCAGAGGGAGCCATCAGATCAGCTTCTCACAGCCCTGAGCCTCACTGGTGGCTGCGTAAGCTGCCCAGTCCTTGCAATGTTTTGGCTCCTTGCTTCTCTCCTCCTGCCTGCAGATTCCATCTATACCCATTTAATATTCATTTGCTGTCATGCTGAATGTTATCAAGTCCAGAACAGGTCCCAGAGGAACAGGCTGGCAGGTGCCACTTCCCTGCAGATGGCTACTGGTGCCTGGGGTCGGGTCATACAGGCTGTCCCAAATCACCTCCTGGCCCTCCTCAGCTCAGGGCAACCTGGAGTCCCCAAACTGCCACAAGGACTCCCACCACCGCTGCTCTTCCTTAGGTACTTATTAAGACACTTATTAAGGTACCCATAATATCCTTCACAGCACAGGGAAGGACAAGAAATGGCAGACACGGCTACGAGAGATCTCCAAGATTAAATTGTGCAAACATCACAGAATCTGCAAAAAAGCTGCAGAATGGGATAAGTAAGTTGAGAGCTCTTCTGGAGACTTTGTTTTGTGAGCTAGGTAGGCAAGAAGCAGTGACTAAGGAATGTTAGGGTGTTTTCTTTTTGGAGGGCAATTCTGCAAACCGGTGATCATACCTCCGAAGGGACACAGGCAAGAGGAGAACCGTTAACATCGAGTCCACGTGCGCCCCACAAAGAAAAGCTCTCTTCCAGCAGCAAGCTTGCAGGCTTCCCCCGTGTCCAGGAAGAAGTGACCTCTTTCCAAAAGCTGCTCACATTTCTTCACCGTGCCAGGGATGGAGGAGGCACAGGTGGAGAGCTAAGCAAAAGGGCCCCCTTCCCATGGGTGTGCTCCCATTCCCCTTTAAAACCTCATGTGGGAATTGCATCGGCTTTGCTTTACTCTGCTGGGGCTTTTCCCAGAAAGAGCAAGCAGTCATTCTTCTTTCAAGACACTCGTAGTAACAGCCGTGCTGTCCTTGTGCACCAGACTCACATGAAAGATGTTCTGTGCTCCAGGGAATGTGGATGCCTGAGCAGGAAGATAGACAGTAGATGCCTGCCTGCCCCAGCATCTCCTGGGAACAGCTGGGAAATTCCAGTTGTATAAGAAATAAATACCATTGCAGTTGAGATCCCTCAGCCCATTCTTTCAGGGCTCTTGGGTACAATTTATCTGGGCAGCTACTTTTGAAATATTTGCCCTTGGTGTATGTCTTCTAGCATCCCCTCTAGTGCTCAATAAGTTAGAAAGTATTTCACAGTCTTCCTTGGTTCTTACCAAACATTGAATACAGATATTGCCTTCCTTTCTGCATCTTGCGTAACAGCATTTTCATTATTTTTGGGAACAGATTTAAAAGTCGAGGGTGTGTTTTGGTAGTAAAAGCTGTCCTCATCCTCCTCATTGCTGTGGTCAGCCATGCATATCTCCCAAGAGCGTTCACAGTTTTATACACTTCCCAGCTTCCCGTTTGCATCTGGTCATGCCAACCCGTCTCATTTCAGACAGCTGATCCCCCTTCTCTGCTGAGCCCACCAGTGAAATCCCCTTCCTCACTGCACAGTTCAGGCTTCAGCCTCTGATAATGACTTTCTAAAGCACATTCCTTTTCACTTTTTTTTTTCTTTTTCTGCCCCCACTGATTTTACTGCAAAACTTGCTCAGGGTACACTCAATCCCACTGTCTATGTCATTGAGGAAGATATTAAATAGCACTGGTCCCAGTATGGACCCTTGAGGGACACCACTCATTACTGGTTTCCACTTGGACATTGAGACTCTTTGCATGCAGCCATTCAGCCAACTCCTTATCCATCGCTTTTCCCAGACTAAGCAGAGATTGTGGCTGGTCAGCACTGCCACAGTACCCTGGGCAACGTTGACTTGGCACAGGTAGCACCAGCACATGTGCCTGGTGGCAGGGGCACTGCAGTTTGCTCCTACAGTTTTCTTGCATTGCTCCTGCAAAGGTGAGCTGTACTGGCTGGGGGTCTCTTCTGGGCTGGAGGACGTTAATCTGGGAGGTGGCACAGCCATCTGATGTGGCATTCCTCATGGGAGGCCGCCACGTGCCCCCCTCCCTTGCAAGTCTGTGTTCCTGGGGATGCTCCTGAGGTTGGTCCTCCAAAGCATCCATGCTGCACATGTCACTTGTGCTCTTTACCACAGCTCCAGCCTCAGATTCATAGCAGGGATCCCATGGATGAGAGCCAGGGAGACCATGGTGGACGCAACAAGGAGCACAGCCTGCACCATGCCTAGGGCTGGGTCTTCCCTGCCCAGATGAGCTTTGGCAGCATGGAGCAACCTAGCCACAGCACCACTCGCTGCCAGGATGCTGCAGCAGCTCAGGCGTGGTCCCCAGCCACAGTTCCAGCCCCTCCGTGCATGTACATTGCCATGGTTCAAGTGACTTTGCAGCCATCCAGAGGTCCAAGGGGGCAGGCAGACCCCAGCTCTGCAAGAGCTTTTCTCTCTCTCAGCCTCCCAGGGGAACTGAGGCTCAGTTCTGCCCCACAGAGGTGACCAGGCTCAGGGGACGAGAGGGAGAAAGTGTGGAGCAGTAGGGGCAGAAGTCCCTGGTCCCCTGGGCTGAGGCAGCAGCTCTGCTGCAGCTGGAGGAACCGCTGCCATGATAGTCGATGGGCACTGGCTGGGCAAGAGATACAGCGCAGGGCAGGGTATGTGTTGGCCCTGCAGGGATGCCTCGAGCTGCTGACGTGTGACCTGCTCCAGCTTAAAGAGGCACTTTGGCTTGAGCAAGGGGACACAGGCAGCACGGCCACAGGAGGCCAGCCACCACCTGCAGGAATCTGGGCAGAAGCTGATGCAGCCTTTCCATGGACCACTGCAGTGCCCTGGGAAGCTTCACAGCTTTATCTCCAGCTGTTTTCTTGCTGTGTGAAACCAGAGCTTGCTGCGCACCTCCTGCCTCAACTCCAGATTTGAGATGACAAGCGGCACTGCAGCACGAGGCTGGCTCCTGTCCTCAACCATGCACGAGCATGGGGTGGCAAAGCCGGCCTGACAGACGTCATCTTCCTTTGGCAGGACCAAAGCTGGTCCTGCTGCAGGTCCTGTTGCTTTGCAGGCTGTGTTTGGAAGGTCTGGGGGGACCATGAACAAACCAGGAGACCACAGCAACTCTTCCTCAGTCCAGGAGAAGGAGTATCTCGCACACAATGTTCCCCAGTGCTAGTGGCTGGATGGAGGAGCAGAAGCCAGCTCTTTGGCTCTGCTGCCTGTCTTGCAGACCCGCATCTCTCAGTCCTGGGGGATTTGGGGGCAATCAGGACCTGCAGACACTGGCTGTTCCGGGAAAGCCCAACCGGGCTGTTGTCACCAGGTTGGGAGAGAAGAGTCGAGGTAGTGGCCATCCTCTTCCTTTGGCAGGATCAAAGCGCATCCTCCTGACAGTTCTGCTACCAGTCCCGCTGCCATTTGGCCAGGCTGGAGAGGGCTGGGGGGTTCCACAGATCAAATAAGAGTGCACAGGGACTCCTCCTCCCTCCGAGGCGACCCCCCATCCTAGCGAAGGAGGCTTTCGTGCACAGTGCTCCTCAGCACTGGCTCCCGGCTGTCACAGGCAAAACAGCACGGACCCTGCTGGGCACTAGTCTTGTCTTCCCACATCCTCGCAGAAGCAGCCCCCCCCCCGAAACGGCGTCAGGGAACCTGCCAGCCATGGCAGATGGCACCTCTTCCCATGCTAATGAGCCGGCAGGATTTAATTTCTGCCTCCCATTAACACTCATTAGAGTGTCACTTGGCCATTCTTCTGTGTCTATCACATCTCTGCTGCTTCTGCTTCAAGATGTTAATTCAAGGGCTGCCTCTGGGGCGGGCGGCATCCCCCTCACCCCCGCCACAGCAGGCTGCCGCCTCGCTGTCCCACAAGCCCTGCGTTAAATAGGTCTTAAGAGGAGGCAGGCACAGAACACGGTGAGCGGCTCCCATGGGATGGATGGATGGATGGATGGATGGATGGATGGATGGATGGATGGATGGACGGACAGACGGAACTGGTCTTAAGCCACAGGGGCAGTTTGGACTCAGGGTTTTCCCATGGCATCCCCACCTTGCCCAAAATCCCACATCCCCACTGCGGGCACTGCAGGAAGATACAGGAAGATGCAAGAATATGCATACAGACCTACCGCAGTTTGCTGGGGGCCAGAAGTAGGTTACTTTCTGCCGTGCATAGAAATGATATGATGCATATTCATCAGTTACGGTTGTGCGGAGATTACAACAGTCGCATAAATTGCAGGTTTAGGGATCATCAGCTGCACTCCATGACTTTCCCAGGGCTTCCTCCCCTGAAAAAGAGATGGAAATTGGAGTCATCTCATGAAAAATAAAGGTCAGCAATATAAGTGATGCCTTAGAAAAATACTGTTTTCTTGACTGTACATTTTTGCACCCTCAGGTGGACAATTCAGTGATCATAAGCCTCATCTTATTATTTAAAATTATATTTATCAGCCATAATCACTTTCAATACATTTTTGTTCTTAAAAATCAATTTACCAAACTGTTCACGGGTAAGATGGAAACAAATTGAATTTGAAGCCCAGCTTCACAGAATCGATGCTAAGCAGGTCGCTGCGTCTGTTTACAAAGGGAAAATATTCTTTCATGCAGCTGCTTTTGAGCATAGTAGAGCCCGGCAAGCCTAAAAGCTTTGAGCAGTGGAGAGGGTTTGGGGATCGATGCTCTGCAATCACCCGTGAAGGCAGGAGCTGTGGGCGAAGGTGCCCCAGGGCATGCAGTCCTGTCCCCATTCTCCTGTTGAACGAGGCTCTTCCCAGCCACTTGTCACCAATCTGGCCATGCCACTGACTTGGATCTCTGCCCCAGACACTTGCCACCAGCCTGGCTGTGCCACCAGGTCTCCGGTGTGTGACTCCTTGCCAGCCTCGCCGCGCGACGCTGGCTCCCTCTGAAGTGACGACGGCAGAGTAATCGCTTCACCCAGCGGTGAGACCGCCCTGGGGTGTCACCAGCCTTGGACACCTCTCAAAATGCAGCTCAGTAGTTTTCACCCAGTGCACAGATAGCTATGAGAGCCCTCAGAATGGTTTGGGTTCCTCTCAACCTCAGGGTATGACGTTAAGCCTGGGAGGAAAATGTGCTGCAGTGCTTCCATCCATCCGCGACAGACGTATCTCGTCTGAAACCCTGAATCGGACATAGTTGGAAAGAAAAAAGGAGTGAAAACAGCAGGCTCTGTGCCACACAGAGGCTGGGCAGTCAGCCCTGGGCAAATACTCATTTCTGTTGCCCACTCCTTTGCAGACAGGGCGAGACCTCGCAGAGGTACCCCCTGCACTGTCACCTGCACATAGCAATGGTCGTCCAAACTACTGGCTTTTTCACACTTTCAAGTACTGCCAAAGCAGTTCACCAGCCTGCAAGGAGTCCAGCAGATGAAGTATTATGGCCTCTCAGCTGGGGAGCGGCTGCACAGCGGCACAGAACAACTGGAAGCTTTTCGATATTCTCGTATTTTGGGGTGTCTGTGACCACAGAAAAAAACAGGATCTTTTCAGCCAAGCCTTTCATTAATTTTTCATCCAAAAGAGAAGCTAATATCTAAGTGTAAAGCTCCTTGCTTCCCCAAATGTCTCATTTGAACTATATGGGACTCTCATCTGTTTCCCAAGCAAGTGCTCCAAGTGCCTTGGGATAACACTACCGTTCCCTTTTATTGCTCCTGCAGCAACCCCTGTATCATCGTCTGTATTTTCACATCTCTTCATCAACACGGGAAGCTGGGGGAGAGCTGCTGTTAGGAGCTATTCGAGAATCGCTTCCGCGATCTGTGCATCCTCACCAGCGCCAAGGAGAGGGGATAATAACTTCCCTCAATCTGCTGGCCACGCTCCTCCTAATGTAGCCCAGGATGTGGTTTGCCTTTTTCGCGATGAGAGTGCTCTCTTGGCTCACATTCAGCCCGGTGCCCACGATAACCCCTGGGTCCTTCCCATCAGCGCTGCCGCTCGGTGCTCAGCTCCCAGCCTGGGCTTATGGCACCTTCCTGCTGCCCTTTGCATCCCCCTTGATGAATTTCAGGGGGTCAATGTTGACATTTACCTAATCCCTCCCGGGCTGAGGCTGTGTCAGGCGTCAGCCACTGTCGTCTAGTGTTACCTGAGGCTTTGCTGAAGGCTCATCCTGCATCAGCGCCCCTGTTTCTGATGGCAAGCCCTGTGTCAGCCCCCCAGGTGCTCCAATCATTACTGGCCACCCACCAGCCTTCGAGCCGTTGGTGGCCACCCTCGGAGTCCAGCACAGTTTTCCCTCGGGAAATCCCTGCTTGCCCTTTACGTGCTCAGAAATGGCTTCCGAGACGCTGTGCTCCATAATGGGTCTTATAGCAATTACCGTTCCCTTTACTGATCCTCGCCAAGTCACGTCTCCCCTTCCCCCTGGGAGCACAGAGCTCTGACTCCTGGATGGATAATCCCCACCACCAGTCAGTCCTCCTCCTGTGACCATATAACAATAGAAAACACAGAAAGCAGGGGTCAGAGACCATGAGATGTCTCTGTGCCCCTTTTGCTCTGGCTCTGGGTCCCAGCCATCCAGCAATACCCTAAAATCTCCTGCAGGACGAACCATCTCCAGCACAGTGGAAAGCTTTGGGTGATCCCAGCTGCGACATTTCCGCGCAGGCTGGAGCTTTGCATCCCAGCAGCAGCCTCAGCTAGTTTTATACAAAGACGTTAACGAAATTCAGGATATCTTGGTTTTGAAAGCACTGCATAATTGCAAGCTGTTATTGTCTGAAACCGCATTTGCAAGACTGCTCTCAACAGCCAGGCAGTTTGGAGAAAAGAAACACTTGCTCAGTGTGGGAGAAGCTCCTGCAGAGGATACAGCCTCACAACACCCTTGCCAACCATTCACAGGTCGTCTTCTCAGCTGCCCAAGCACCACAGTTTTCAAGCAGAAATCCATGGGCAACATCCTACCTGAACTCTCCCCAACCCCCTGCAGTCAGCTCAGGGTTTTTCTGTCCCATTCCTCTGTATGCCATGTAGGATTCTTCGTCACATCGTTAGCACCAGGTAGCAAAGCCAACAGTGACTTCCAAAGGGGCAGGTCTACAAGCTCCCCACCCTGAACCACGGCATCCAGGAAGCTCTGGCGAAACCTCCATGAACGCGTTTTCATCCTGCTCACAGCACTGCTGAGACTTTGCAGCCGAGAAGACTGTGCCCATGCAAGCTCATATGATCCCCTCTAGACTCCTCTCCCTCATCTGCCTGGAAAAGCAGAAGCCTAGGAAATGCCGTGTTTGATCGGGTGTTAACAAAGCCACAGGTGTGAGTGCTATTTCAGGCATGCGATTCAGTGAGGGACTAGAGCACCCCAGCAGGAGAAAGACTGGATGTTGGCTTGGGCTTCGTGGTTACATTTCATAAAAGAAACCTCGGCGACTTCGGGCAGGATCCTACAGCTGCACAAGCTCTGGTCAATGTCTCAGTGCTGCTCAGCGAGGGTTTGAGTGACAAGTTCAGCCTTTCCCTGCAGGACATCCCTCAGCGGAGAGAGGTGGCCACGTGCGCTTCCCATCACTGTTTTGTCACAAACAGAAAATCCATGCATATCCCATCCCTCATTCATGTCTTCACTTACCCAAACCCACCTGCACCCAAACTTTGTAGGACTTGTTGGGTTGTACAAAGCTTAGACTATGCCTTCTTGGTGTCACTTGGCCCTGGATTACGCAGTAC
This sequence comes from Chroicocephalus ridibundus, assembly GCF_963924245.1. Lineage (NCBI taxonomy): Eukaryota > Metazoa > Chordata > Aves > Charadriiformes > Laridae > Chroicocephalus > Chroicocephalus ridibundus. The sequence continues at coordinate 75,943,870 of NC_086316.1, read as the reverse complement.
ATCAGTTTTTGTGATGCGTGGGACAATCTTGTATGAAGTCTGACCACAGAAGGGCCACACAGGCCTTGAGGATGAAAAGCAGGGAGCATTCCACAGACTGACTCCAATTTGGGACATACCTCCATCTGGTTTGGGCATGAGGGCAGGTAGGACTTTCTGAATTGGGTGTCCCGGGTACCCCAGGGTGCCTGAGGGATGAGGATGGCTCAGAGACGAAGAACATCCCTGACAAAAGTTGCAGTGGATGGTGCAAGTCTGCTCAGGTTCAACAGGAGACCAGCTCACGGGAAAGAGGCCCTCTGAGGGCAGCTAAATATCCATGTGGTGGCCAGCACCCCCTGGCCCGGGCCACCACTAACCCCAGGGGAGGGTGCCAGGGTTAGCGGCCACACATGGCTCTGTATGGCCAGCAGCATCAGTGTTAACTGGGCTCTGCCCCAGCCCTGCCGGGAGCGCACACTCGCCTGCAGAGCTGTGCTTCCAGAACACTCCTTGCAATTACATGCCCTGCCACCATGCAGGTGAGTTATTAATATTTATTAGGCTCAATTATTCATGGCCTCTTTAGGATCCTGTTGTTTAAGTCCAGCTTGAGATCTCCAGGCTAGCAATCACAGAAGTTGCTTTCCAGAGGAATTACAGTAAATCAATCCTTTGGAGATGTTCCAGGCAGCTGTAAAACTCACGGACGGAGCTGCCTGGAAAGGTGTCTCATGCCGAGCCCTCGGAGGCCCAGAAATGCTGCATGGGAGCTCGAGCCCTCCTGGGGTAGGGTGCAGGGTCCCACGACACCACATCCCCTCTGTCCACCACCTGCACAGAGGTCACACTGTCCATCTCCTTCTGAAGCTGCAGGGGAGAAACAGCACAGGGGTAACGGCTTGGAGGTTTCTCCCCACCAAAAGGACACCCGGTGATGATGGAGACCGAACCGTGATGTTCGCGGTGGAGGAAGGCAAAGCAGTCAGCAACCAGGAGGACACAGCCTGTCCTGGAGGCTGTGGCAGGGGATGCCCTTGCTTGCCCCAGCTCCTGGATGGTGCTTGGTCTGCAGCTGGGAAGACACAGAGAGGGTCCAGGATCCTGGAAGGACACCCCAGGGTGCTCCCACCCCTTGGCACAGGGTACCCCACTGACACCTGCCAAATTGCTCCACCAAAGCAGGGTTGGCAACAGCAAGGAGCATGCACACACCCTGGAGGAGGGGGATTTACCTTCCTGCCCTGTTGATTTGCACTATGGCAAGCTCTGGGTGAGCCCCAGTACCAGACCCCGAGCACACGAGCCCCCAGGGGTGCACGGGAGGAGGCAGGGGGTCTGCCTGCTCACCGTCTGCAGCAGACGCGAGCTGCCAGGGCCGCACTCTGCCAGCAGAAAGCCATCTGGACCACTCAGAGATGCTCAGCGAGGCTGATAAGCCGAGGCCTGGCACCACACTAACTGCGCCCGCCGAGCCGTCTCACGGCTGCTTGCAAAGCTGCGGGCAGCACAGGCAATCCCAGTGCTTCCCCAGCAAAGCCTGAGCCACCTCGGCATCTGCTCCCAGCCTGAGGCGTGGAGCAGCCACCTCACAACCCACGGCCACTTCCAGCAGCTCGCAGCACCTAGAACTCACAGGTGGGGCAGGGGGCTCCCCGGAGCCCACATGCCGCTGGAAGGAGCTGTGGGGTGGGCAGGGTCCCCCAGGGCATCAGGCATGGCCAGATGTCCCTGCAACCCTCCCTGATGAGGGTTAGCAGACAGCCTGTCTGGTGGTGCTGGCTGGTGCTTGTTGACCACGATGGGAATGAGGGCGTGCAGAGCTCATGTAGAGACCTGGGAGGGGAAGGAGAGAGGGTCATGCAAGAGGAACAGCCCTCTGCCTTGCTCCAGCCCCTTCCCTCGGTAGGGGCTGGTCTCTGGAGCGAAGGGGGCTTTGAAGAGCAGAGCATGGCCAGGGCGGAGGTGCATGGCCAGGAGAGAGCATGGTGCACAGGCTCTTCTCTGGAGACCCAGAAGCACCCGAGGAGCAGCCTTGCCCGCAGTGATTCATGGCTGAGCCGCATCACCAGCATGCAAGGGATGGAGCGGTTTGCTCAGCGCAGAGGAGGAGGAGCGGGGGAGAGAGAGGAGAAGGGAAGCAGCCCTACATCTTGAAGCCTCAGCGGTGAGCGGGCAGAAGGGACTGGCTGTGTCTCCTCCAAAGCCGCCCTGTGCCACCAAGCTCACACACCCCTCGGGTGTGTGCCAGAGCCCAGACAGGGGACGCCGGGATGGAGAGGAGCTGGGCAGAGGCACTCAGGTGCCACAGCAAGGGCCATCCCATGAGATGGGATGCCAAAAAGGCCACAGGTCACCCTCAAAAATCTTGTTCCCTTGTATGCCACCCTTTCTCCGACCCGCCTTCCCCTCTCCCCGTCTCTTCCACGTCTCTGCAGCAGTCGATGCCTCCTGCCCGTGACGTAGCCCTCCTTTGACTAAAATCTGCAAAAAACATGCTGTGCTCTGGGCTCCAGCATGGCTCAGCATATAAAATTTTGATCTGTTAAATGAGTTTGCAGGAGAAGCCGGGTGAGCAGGAGGGGGAACACACACCCACCTTCATGCCCCTGCCCGGGGCAGCTGCCTCTCCTGCATGGGGCTGGTCACTGCTGGAGAGGATGGAGCGGGGCCGGGAGGCAAAGAAAAGCAGCCCAGAGTCAGGAGGTGTTGGAGAGGCCTGACCCAGCTCACAGAAAGGCCAAGGGTGTCAAAGAGGTAGATTTGGAAGGTGGAGAGAGGAGGGACCGGCCACAGAAAGCAGGGCAGGCGTGTACCAGCAGGGGCCAGCTCTGCTGGGGACGGGGGTCCTGCCCCACACCCGTGACAACCCCAGGTCAGGAACAAATGTGGACCAGACCCTCTGAGCTGTAAGGTCTGCCCTACATCACCCCCCAGCCACATTTTCTCCCTCCTCCACCGAGCTGTCGTGCCAGAGAGATGCACCACCAGCCTGGCCAGCTCTGGGGAACAGGGTTCCCGGGGGTGAGCGCCCACCGCCCGTCCCCACGCTCTCTGCCTGGGGACACAACTAGGGGACCCCTTGTCTCACAGCCTTCCCCTCACCCTGCTGAAGAAATTGAGACGATCCTACCACCAACAGTGCCTCAGACAGACTCCAGCAGGCAGGGGCATTTTCTTTTTCCCCAAAAAGCCTCTGAATCCCAGCAAGAGCCATTTTAATCAGAGCTTTCTGCCCTGCGGGACTCCTTGCGGTGTAATGAAAGAGGCGCAGACAGCCCTTTTACTCTCCCCTCCCATCAACCCTCTGTTTGGCCTCCTCTCCTTTTTTAATTCCCCCCCTCCCCGCATTTCAAGCCTGCTTGGTAAATGTTTGAAAGTGATGCTGATGCGGTTGGTATGGCAACGCCAGGCTGGGGCCCTCGCCTGAAACCCCAAACACACAATTAGCTGATTAAGAGGCAAGCGCAGGGTGGTGGAGTGCCAGGGTTCTGCAGCTCCATGGGGCTGTCCCCGTTCACCCCACCAGAGATGCTCAGGGGTCCCTGAGAGGGGTGAGAGGCATCAGGTTCTACAAGCGGATGAGGTGCATCCCGAGGAGCCCGCTCAGACCCGCATCTGGGTGTAAAGAACCAGATTTCCAGGTTTGGAGAGGCTGGGGACAAGCCTTTGCATGAAGCCTGCCCGTGGGATGCTGCGGCAGGGGAATGGGGCTGATGGAGACACCAAAAGCAGCATGGAGGCTGCTGGACCTGCTTTCAAGCACCACTTCCCAGTCCAGATAGCAGCAACCAGGAGCCTTGTGTAGTCCCCAGCTTGGGTGCAAGTCACACCATGTCCCACCTCCACAGCCGGACGGGACCCAGCCGTGCCCCAGAGGGATGCAGTGGTCGGATCCAGCACTCACAGCTCTCAGCTCCACTGGGACAGGCTCCCCTGGAGCCCGTGGGGCTCTGCACCTGCCTCCAGCCCCAGGGACTGCCTTCTTGCCCCCAGCCTCCAAAATGGGCCACAGCAGTGCCCTTGAGGGCAAGGCAGAGGCATGTGGTCAGGCTCTGCCCTCTCCTCTCCTCTCCTCTCCTCTCCTCTCCTCTCCTCTCCTCTCCTCTCCTCTCCTCTCCTCTCCTCTCCTCTCCTCTCCTCTTGCACAGCTTTATTGCTCATAAAGCAGCTCAGGAAGGCAGCAATCATCCCCGTGACAGCCCCGGTTAATGAAGTCGGCCTTCATTAGGCGTTTCCGTTCCACTTGAAAAGCTCCTCTGTAAGGATGCTCGACCGGCCTGCGGCAGAGATGTCCCCGCCAAGGGAGGACGCGGGGAAGGGTGAAGCTGCAGGGGGGCAGCCAGGCTGGCAGAGTGGGCAGCAGGGAGGGATGGGATCCCTGCCCGTACCTCTCTATGGGGATGAGTGTGTCCCTTGCAAGGTGCTGCGGCGCTGGGATGCTGCAAATGCAAACCCAACCCATACCCTGCACCAGCCCATGGTCCAGCCCCAGCACTCCCCTTATCAAGCCAGCCTCTACCCGTCTTCCCAGCTCCAGGTCTCATCCTGCTCTCCAGAGCCCTGCAGTGTCCTGGGGGACAAGTCCCTGCACCAGGCTCTGATATTTGGGTACACCTGAGTGCCCACTTAAGGGCAAGGGGGCACCAGTCCCTGGAGAGCCATGGGGTTTGGCCTCAACCCTTTCTGGGGACTTGCAGGTAGAGGGGAGAGGACAGGTTGGGGGGTATAGCCGCTTGCTGGTAGCTGGTTCGAGTGGCCCTGTGAAGAGGGTCATTTAGCTAATGCCCGCAAGAGTGCTCCTAGATTAGAGAGCTCTAAAGTGCTTGGCTATTATCTGTCCAGAGGGAGCATCCTTGTCTCATAAGGGCCAGGCTTGGCCAGCTGCCAGCTGCAGGGATGGGTCGAAAGACCCACGGTTCCGTGCCCTGCCTCCTCTGCAGGGACATTCCACCCCCAGGAAGGGCAGCCCAGCGTAAGCCCAGGGCAGCCGCCTTTGTGGAACACCTTCCTGCAGACCCCAGACCCCTGGGAATACCCCCTGGGGCAGGATGGGATGTTGGCTTCCTCCCACCTGCTTCATCTCCCTGCTTCCCTCACCCCTGCACCTTTCCCCCAGCTCCCCTTGGGGCAGCTCAGACCCCCATCCGCACCCTCAGACCACGTCCTTGCTCTGTACCCTCTCCCCGGCTCCTAACACTGTTTCCCACCAGCTTTTCCACCTTATCATGGGGATGAAGGCAGCGCATGGAAGAGCAAGGTGGGTAAATGGCTGCATGAGGTAGCATGGTGCTGAGCACCTCACGCTCTCTCTAAGGCTCCCCAGAGCCCAGTCTTGTACAGGGAAAAGCAAACAGCCAAGCTGGGGCTGCGGGGCAGTATAAGGGAGCAGATAGGAGCACACAGAGAGGGGCTCACCTGGAGGTGGGGAAGCAAGAGGATGGATGGGCTGGGTGCCGGCTGGACCTTCTCCTTCCAGCAGCTGGAGAAGCTGGTGGGGTGCATTGCCCACCCAGGGCTGCCACAGCTCAGCCCAGCAGAGGAGAGGATGCAGTGGTGAGGCCGGGCTGCGTCAGACACAGGTGAGGATGAGGAGGATGCAGCGCTCAGCTCTGCACAAGGCCAGGGCCCTGCATGGAGCTAAAACCTGGGCAGCACAATGTCCCCCAGGAGGGGACGCTGCGTCAGGCTGGAGTGGGAGCTCAGCCCCAATTTTCAGCTGGGCAAAGGAGAGGTGGCTCCTGCCCAGGCAAACCAGAGCCTGGCCCTGCCCCAGCTGGGATTTCGGCGAGCACGTGCATCCAGACAGACCTCGATTACAAACTCCTGGGTTCTATGGAGCTCCGGGGACAAAGATAGATTTATTAGGCAAATTCTGCTGCAGGCTTTTTTACTGGGGGATTTTTGGGTGCCACAAAAGTTGTTAGGGAGGGGACAAAGCCAGCCCGCACTGCTCCCAAGGCTGCTCGGTAATTACGTCCTGCAAGGGAGAGCTCTGCACTCCGGCTCAGGAATGGGGAGGGAAAAACTCAGAGAAACGAACACGGTGCCACGGCTGCAAGGCACACAGCCAGCATCCACGGCGTCTTAACCTACTTTGGGTTTGTTACCGCGCGGCTGCTGAGGGGGGCCAAAGGAGGGGCTGTGTCCATGCTGGGCACCATCTGGCAGCTCCTGCTCAGGGCACCCTGGCCACTGAGGGCAGGGGGAAAGCCAGGACCTGCCATCCCCATCCCCGTCCCCATCCCCAAGACAGTAGCAGGGTGAATGCGGGGAGCAGGAGCCACAGAGCAGCCACCACCCCATCAGCAGTTTGCAATGGCATGGGCACTGCAGCCCCCCCCCACACACACAGGGGGGACAGCCACCAATGAGCTGGTGTGAATGTCCAGGGGCTGTGACGGAGAACCACGAGTGGGCGAGATGGACAGCTGTCAGTGGACGTGAAGGACAGGCATTGGCATGTTGCCTTGGGAGGTGCTGTCTGCAGCCAGCAGCAGTTGTCCCACCTGGTTGCCGGTGGAGAGCGGGATCATGTCCGCAGCTGGGATGAGGTCCATGGGTGGGATCCTGAGACCATTCCCCTGCGTGGAGTTGGAGAGGAGAGCATGGGCTGGGGCAGCTGGAGGGACCGGCCATGGTCGCCCTTGCTCATGGGCTTTCTCCTTGTTCCCGGTGATGGGTGTTGCTCTGCCATTCCCTGCCTCCATTCTTACATGGCAGCCCATCAGGCAGCCGGTTTTTATCCCATTTCATGCTGATTTTGGCATCATCCTCCCCTCCTGAACCAGCTGCCGTGAGGTGTGCCGATGCCTCTCCAAACCCTCCCTGCAGCGCGTCAACACTATTATCTCCATCAGCCAAACTTGTAATCTCCTGAAAAAAGATATCTTGCTATTTTGACAAGTTCTCTTTTCCATCACCCCCTGCTGACTGGCAGCAACTCTGGCTTGCGCAAGTGCCCGGCCGCTGCCGCTCCTGCTTCTTGTCAGGAGCCAAAAGTTCAGATTCCCCCCCTCAAAGAGCAAACCCTTGGTGGGGCAGCCCACACCCCTGGCCCCCCGCAGGGTGCTGTTGGCTTTAGGGCCAGGGGCCGGGTGGGAGCTGGGATGAGCCGAGGTGGCACACGGGGTGGCGTTCCCAGGCGGCGGGCTCCAGAAGCAGCCGCAGATGGTGAGCCCACACGCCGCGTCGCTGCAGCAGCCAGTGACCTACACGCGGGCGTCATGCGAGATTTTGGAGGGAAGGGGGGGAGAGCTGACGAAAATGCACATTCCCGCTGCAGCTCAGCTCTCACCTCCGCCCCTGCAGCCCTCCTCCAGCAGCCCGGCGCTACCGGCTCCGCCAAGAGCTTTCCCAGCCTGTTGCCATCGCAGCCACTGTGGCTTTTCAGAGAGGGGTGTCAGGGCAGGGAACCGCGTCTTACTTCTCCCCGGGGGGTGCGAGAGCATCCCGTGCTCTGCGCAGGGTGCAGGCTGCCGGGTGCCCCTTGCAGGAGCGGATCTGGGCAGCAGCTCTCCTTCAGTGGGACATTGCAAGGGCTGGCAAGGAGCTGCCATCCCCCCAGGCTCAGCTATCCCCATCCACAGAGCCTTGCCGTAGGGGTACAGCCATGCCACAGAAGGGACTGCAGAGGACCAGGGCAGAAGGCAGCAGGACCCCCAAACCCCTCGGCAGCTTGAGCAGGAGCAAGGCTGGGGATTCTCCTCACCTTTGCTTTTCCAGGAACCGCCACACTCAGCCATGAGCCCGCTGGGGCAGGCACTTAAAGCTTTCTCAGCCGGCTGGCACACTCCTCCTCCACCGACTTCCCCCTTTCCCAGGTCCTCTGGGGCCAGGGTTTTTCTGCGGAGATTTTTTTCTCTGGCCTCATTTACAGCTGGCCTCTACTTTCTCCACCCCACATGCATTCCGGCACCTTTTCAGGATGCTCCCCAGGCCAAATAACGCAAAATGTGATTCACCCTAAAGGGAAGCATCCCTGGAGAAGGATGAAGCACAGAGAGGCACCCCAGGCCAGGGCAGAGCAACTGGAGGCTCCCTGCAAGGCTCCCGCAGCTGATGGAGCGAAGGAAGACAGGACCTGACAGCCACAAGCAGAAAGCAGATAAATCCTGCCTGCAGCCTGGCTTTGCATGTCTCCACCGGCGGGGAAGGGAGCTGTGGACTGGCTCAGGTGTCCACACAGAGCCCAGACGCTGCCTTTCCCAGCCCCTGGCTCTGCTTGTGGGTGACATGAGCTGCAGATGGTCTCAGCTGAGACATGCAGGAGTGGGAAGGGTCTGTAATGGAGCTATCAGTATTGTGAGACCAGTGTGGGATCCCACAGGTCTAGGGAGGGCTGGCACGGGGTGAGAAGCAGTAGTGAGGGGTCAGGGACTAGCCTGGCACCAGTGTGTGGCACAGGCTGGAGCAAACCTTCCCCGAATATGGTGCTGGGAGCATCCTCAAGGCTGTCCTGCCCCAGCCACTTGCTCCTGGTGAAGCAGGGCACTGCATGGGACACTGCACAGGGTTCAGCGGAGGCTTGTTCAGAGGTGGAGAAAGACCTCAGGGATGGTGCTGCTTATCTCCCCGGAGCCAGAAAGCTTCAGTCGTCGAATGGCCCTTCACCCCGTGGTTCCCACCCCATGCTCTGCACAGTCTCTGCAAGGGAAAGGTGGCATCCCCTGTCCTGCCACTCGCTGCTCTACCAAGGGCCTCCTGAGCACCTCTGCAGACACACGCATCTCTGCACGCACGCACACACCTCCTCCCCTCTGTGCGGTGGTGGGTCTGCACGGAGCCAGACAGGCTCTGTCCCACGGAGGGCATGGGGGCTGGCATGGCCAGGATGTCATGTTGGGATTCAAGGTTCCCCGTCAGGAGCATCCCAGGAGCAGGAAAATCACAGAGGGGCTGGGCAGAGCATCCCTGTCCCCTAGCCAGGAGAGGACCTGCTGCACCTCACCTGCCCGAGGGGCAGGACAGCCCTGCAGCCACCCCCCACTGCCCAGGGCTCTCTGCTCTAACCTTCAGCACTGATCCCAGGTCTGGTGGGAAGCTGTTCCTAGGAGGGCTCGGAAGCTTTTATGCCTTAAATCATCCCCAGGTGCAGCTGTCAGCTCTTGAAGGGAAAGCACAACCCCTCAGCCAGTGGTTCCCTATCCCGGGAGGGTGTCAGGGGGCTGAGGGACCATCTCCACCACGCCAGTGTGGGGCAGCTGGGGACACACATGGGGCAGACATCCCACCTTCAGAAGTGCTGCATTAGGGTCGTGCCCTCCTCTCCAGCCCAGCATCCTCCCTCCTGCCCCATCACCTCCCTCGTGCCCTCGATGAGCCCCCAGCCCCTCTGCAGTGGCCCTGTGGTGTGCACCCAGGTGATATCCAGTCCTGGGCACCAGGAGAACGGAAACCCCCCGTGCTGCATTGAACCGGGGCACACGGGGCTGCACGTAGCCAGGAGTCACCGTGCCCCCGCTGCACCGCAGCGTGAGGAGGACAGCCTGCCTGCCAGCGGCAAGCAACGGGTTAAAGCATGTGCAGGTAGCCTGTGGCTGGGGCATAGGGTCTGGGGAATACCCTGCGGGTGGGCAGGGGAGACCTTCGTTCCTCTGCAGATGCAGCCCCATCTCCGTAGTCCTTGAGGTTGTCTTGAAGAAAGGCAGTTCAGCCCCCGGGGCCAGAGGAGACGCAGGGAAAGCTTTTATTGGTATCTCCCAGCCAACGTCAGCCCGCTCGGGGGGGAAAAAAAAAAAAATGCTTGGTGTCTCAGAGAGCTGTTTAACACAGCTCAGGCAGCAATTGGTACAGGGACAGCAAACCAGGCTGCATCTGCTCAGCCCCAGTCACAAGCTCCCTGCATCCCCCGTGTGTGCGCGAGTGTGTGTGTGTGTGTGTGTGTGTGTGTGTGTGTGTGTGCGTGCGTGCGCTAGACACAGGCATCCGCTCCCAGCATCTCGCTGTCTCCTGCATCCTCCGGCAGCAAGCACAGGGCTCTGGCTCCCCGGGTACCAGCCTCCCCGCTCCATCCCCCGGCAGGGGTTTGCGTGCGGGGTGCGGGATGTGGTGAGCACCCGCGGGCGGAGCGGGGGTCGTGGCCAGAGGCAGCGGGGATGGCCACCGTGTGGACTGCTCTCTAGGGCTCGCGCTCCCCAGACGGACCCTGACCCTGGTAAGTGGCTTTTTTTTGCCACCGTTGGCGCTTCACCCGCTGCACGGCATGGGCTGGCTGCTTGTCGCGACACCAATGGGTGGGTCCCCCCGGCTCCCCTCCGCTGCCCCCGGGGTCCTGGTGCCAGGGAGGGTGACCGGTGCTCCTGGGATGGGATGCCTGGGAGTGGGGATGTGAATGGGGTGGGAGGGTCCTGCCCAGGCATTGGGGTCCTGATGAAGGTGCTGGGGAGAGGGGATGGGGAGGGAGAAGAGGAGGAGAAGTGGGGAGCTGGGTGGGAGCCGCGTCTGCTGCAGGGAAAGGGACTCTGCTGTCACGGCATTTTCATCCCCCTCTGGGAGATGGAAACGTGCGACACACCTATAAAATCTGCCATGGCGCGGCAGGATGGGCAGCCTGATCCGGATGGGAGAGCAGCTACCAGCTCGGTGTCCCCAAGATGGGGACACAGCACAGCTGGGGCTCCAGCCACCACCCCAGACCTCCCTGCTGAGCCCCTGCAGCCCTGCAGAGGGTGGGGAGGGTGCCATCAGCCACGAACCCCCCACCCCGTGGCAACCGGGTCACCTCACAGCAGCAGCCCCACCAGTGCCACAGTCCCAACATGTGCCCTCTGCCAGGCAGAGGGGACAAAGGGATGCTGCTGGACCCCTCTGGGCACCCCCAGCCAGCTCAAGGAGGTGTGATGTGGAGTCCCGCAAGAAAAGCCTGATGCCCGCCTCGCCCCAGGCATGCGGCGGCAGGCAGGGTGTGCAGGGCTGTGTCAGAGCCACAGCAGCTCCTCCCAGTCCTGCTCGGTGCCCTTCAGACCAAACCCTGGGACCTGGCTGCCATGGACCCTGGGGTCCCCGGGGTGTCCTCCCCGTTGGTACCCCATTCCTCTGCCCCCTGGTCCCTGATGCTGCTCCCAGGAAGGCACAGCACTGGCGGGGGGTAAAAACATCCGGAGCCTGGTGAGGGCAGGGAGGAGGCCTGGCCTGCAGGGAGCCCGTGGGGGCCAGGGGCATCCTTCCCTGCCAGCGGGGAGTGTGGGAGAGGGTCCTGCCCCTGGCGCACCCCTGCTGCATCCCCTTGAGGGTGGGTGCAGAGGGTGCCACGGACCCTGCTCATGGTGTGCACCACCCCAAGCACAAGCTGGCCCTCGCTTTGCTGGTGGGGCTTTTGCACCGTGGATGCACCATAGGGCAGGCGAGCACGGCTGAGCCGGGGGCAAGCAGAGAGGCAACGGCCAGCCCTATGGCCCCGCACCCCAAACTCCCCATGCCACAACCGGGCACTGCAACAGCCCACCCTGCACCCACGGCCCCTGAAACACACCCATCACGCACCCCCAGCCACCACAGACACAACCCCACACCCACTCCAACAGCCCTGCACCCAAAGCCACCACCCGCGCCATGCCCACAGCCTCCGCGACACCCCCAGCCCACATACCCCACCCCAGGCTGTAACACCCGCCCCACGCTGCCAGCCATGCTGTAGCACATCCACCCCATAACACAGCCACCCCAAAAACATCCACCCCTAAAACATCCACCCCGAACATATCCACCCCAAACGCATCCACACCGAAAATACCCACCCCGAACACATCCACCCCATAACACATCCACTCCCAAAACATCCACCCCAAACACATCTACCCCGCGCTGCGCCCTGACACATCCATCCTGCGCTCCCAGCCACCGCGACATCCCCGCCGCGCTGCCACACACCCACCCCCACGTCACCTGCCGCCCTGCACCTACCACCGCTCCTCACAGCCAAACCCGCCACCCTGTAACCCTTCTCCATGGCAGAGAGGAGATTTTGGAGCCATACAGGGACCGGGAGCTCTGTTTGCATCAGGATGCTCTGCCCCGCTGCCTCCCCCCGGGTGCCTCCATGGTGGCCACCAAGCTCCATCCCACCAGTGCCCCCATCTCCCCTCCAAGGTGGGCTGATCCGCACTCCAACTGCACCAGCCTTGCCTCCGTGCCTCAGTTTCCCCATACAGAGAGCTCTGTGGAAAGATGAATCCATGGGTGATAGGTGGGTGAAGTGCTTTCTGTCTCAGCGTTTTGCTGCGGGGACGAAGCAGCAGAGAGCATTTCCCCATCAGAAGAGTGTGGCAAATGGGTGCTGCCCAGGGGACAGGGCAGGGGTGCAGGGGGTTGCAGCAAGGGAAGGGAAGGAGGTGGGAAGGTGCCCACCACCCTCTGCGGCAGCTCCCGGTGCCGGCAGGGCTTGGCAGAGCCGGGCATTTGCAGGCAGCTCCAGCCCATGCCCAGATTTAGCTCCTCCGTGGGGGCGACCTAAAAATAGCCCCCACGTTGGCACCCAGCAGCAAGGCCGAGGCACTGGCACCTCGGGCCAAGGTGAGCTGGGCAGTGGCACCAGGTCCTGGGCACTGGGCATCTCAGAGGGGGCCACAAATAACAGCAGAGACACTTTTCCCCGGGGACTGCTTGGGTAGCTGGGCTGCTATGGGGTGAGGGTGACTCTGGTCCTCAATCCCCACATCCGGGGGTCCCCAGGGGAGCAGGGACCCCCAAGCCTGGCAGGACCCTTAGTCATGTCAGGCTCTGTGTGGGGTTGATGTCCCACCCCGCACAGCCCTGACCGGCAGGACATGGGGGAAGAGGATTCTGGAGAGTGTGGAGCAGGTTTGGGGTATCTGAGGAGCACGGGGGCCTGTGGAAAGGCAGTGGGGTCTGGAGACAGAGCTTGGGGTGAAGCCATTCAGCCCCTGGATGTGCAGGCAGAGTCCAGCTATGAAGCACTAGCAGCCACAGGGAGGCCGGGGGGCTGAGAACAGACACAAGGTGTGACAGGAGTGATCCCCTCCAGACTCCTGGCATGCAGCAGCTGGTGGCACCGACTGTGGCAGGAGACACTCGAGGTGGCCTTGGGAGAGGACAGAAAACAGGGAGATGGGCTGGGATCCTCCAGCAGCAGTGGAAGGCAGGGATGCAACCACACCGTGAACATGCAAGGGAACCTCATTTTGGGGAGGTTACAGCAGGCCCTTACACCACCCACCCCGCTGCTGCCCGGGCTGCCCTAGCGTGCCACAGGGTGGCTGGAAACGGGCCTTCTGGAGCCCCACGGTGCTGCAGGGAGATGCTGCCAGCACTCCGGAGATCAGGAACACCAGTGCAGCTACTGGGGGGGGGGGTGGGGCTGGTGTGCTGACTGCTGGGGCCCTCCCCCCTCTTTTGGCTCTTGTCCATGAGCCCAGCGCCTCTGCACCCTCTCCTCCCCGCTTCTACCCAAGCCTTGGGCAGGATGAGGCCAGGATCCGCTCCATGCTTAGTGACGCAGGGACCTACAAAGGTGGGGAATCTCCCTGCGGTGTCCCCCGGCTCGATGGCGTGCAGGCACAGCCACAGTGCTGACCTGCAGCAGAGCTGATCCTGCCATAGCCGATGGGATCCTGAGCCGCTAGGGCAGGGGGTGACAGCATGGCAAGGAGGCAGAGACACCCAGGTGTCTTCCCCCCACCCCCCCACGGCAGTCAGCACAGACGCAGGGATGCTGTTGCTGTGGCCTTGGACACGTACCTCCAGCTCTTCCCAGCTCCCACCTTTGCAAATGCCCATCCACACGAACCCCCGTGCACGGGATGGGGCCCACGTGCATCGCACACCCAGCTGCGCGCGTGGGAACGTGCGCGCAGATGGTCCCGCCGTGCTGGGAAGGTGGCGGTGGCGGGGGGGGAGGCTGGGAGATCACATGCATGTGCGTGCTGGCGCGGCGGCGTTGGGGTTTGCCCCACGCCGATGAGGGTCACAGGGCGAGACGGTGGAGCCGGGCACGCGCGGGTGTGGGGCCGAGCGAGGGGACGCTCTGCTGGGCGCCGCTGATGTAGGGCAGCTGTAATTACCCTGCCCAGGCTCCCTGCCACAGCAGTGCCCGCAGCGCCGTGTCCTCCCGCAGCCGCCAGATCCCGGCGTTTGCACGCGTGCGGCTAATTATCCCCGCTACCTGGGGACTTCCCTGCCGAGGATGGCGGGGAGGGAGATGGCTGCTCCGATGTCCCCCCCAAGCTTGTACAGACAGCGAGTGCTGCCTGCTGGGCACCGGCTGGGAGCTCCTCTTGGCCACAGCATCTTCCATAGAGCCACCTAAGCTGGGCACAGGACCCTGCCGGGCCTGTACCCCATGCCGCTGGAGACCAAATCCTGCTTCTCCCCAGCTTCAGCCAACCTTCATTGAGACAGAGCCCAACCTGCTGCTGCCGCTGCTGTTGCCCTCCCCGTTTTACTCTAAGATGACCTTCCCTCGGTCCTGCACCTAAACCCCCGTCTTGGGACCCACACGCCCCAGACCCACTCACTGCTCCCCTCCCCTCCTGCACCCTCGCAGCCCCCGGCCCCCGGCCCGGCTGTCCCAGCCTCACCGCGTGGCTCCTGGCAGGATGCAGGATGCCCAGCGATCGGGGCAGCAGCATACACACACACGTGAGCGTGTGAGCATGAGAGAGATTGCGGGGGTGAGCTGAAATTTAGGGAAGGTGAGAGACCCAGCACCAGCTCCGCTATGCCTCAGCCCTGGGCAGAGCTGCTGGGATGACACCTTTTGCCCTTGGCTGGCCAAAGCAGCTTTCTCCACGGCAGAATGGGATGGACACAAGGGGCAGGGTTACAGCTGGTCCCAATCCCTCTGGGATTTACTGGTCTGGTGTGGGAAGGGCTTGGATGTGTTTATTAAGCCAGAGCCTACAGAGCAAGGACGGGGGAGGCAAGATGCCCCCCAAACCCACTCCCTGCTTGCAGTCCTGCTCCCCCACCAACACTCAGACCCTCCATGGCCAGATCTCCACGTGGCTTCAGGTCCATCTCCCCGTGGCCACTACACATGACCCCAGGGCCCAATTGCCTAGGAGCCCCCATTTTTCCCTGCCCCAGGCTGCTCCCCATGAAGATGGGGGACAGCCACCCGCACATCTTTTGGGGCCAGGGACCAGCGCAGCAGTGGGAATCGTCATTGCCCCCCCGAGGACTTAGCACTGAGACCTTCCTTGCCCCTGCAGAGCCATGGGGGTGTTGATGTCCAGGCGTCAGACGGTGGAGAAGGTGCAGAAGGTCAGCTTGGCCGTGTCAGCCTTTAAGGACGGGCTGCGGGAGCAGCCATCGACACGGCAGCGGGCAGAGGCGGGGGGCACGCGCCGGGGGACGCTGGAGCAGGCGGTGCAGGAGGGCGAGGAGGAGGCGTCGGCAGGACCTTCCCAGCCGGAGGAGGGCAGCGCCAGCAAGGCAGCCTGGGAGCGGCTGCGGGATGGCCGGGGAGTGGAGCCGGAGGAGTTTGACCGAGCCAACAGGTTCACACCGCCTGCCTTCATCCGGCCCAAGCGTGAGCTGCACGATGACGAGCCCCCAGACATCAGCCTGGAGCAGCGGGAGCAGGCGAGCGGCTGGAGCACGGGGATGGGGATGGAGGGGTGGGGACGGGGCTGGAGATGTGTAGGGGAGAGCCCAGGGGATGTGCAAGCATTGCTGGCGCCCACCGGGCAGTGACAGCCTCCCCAGGCATGGCAAAGCCCCACGGAGGCGGCTCAATGGGGCAGGGGGCCAGGGGTCGGGCTGAGCAGCTGGAGATGCCAAGTGGGGAGGAGGGTGCGACTGGTCAGATGTGCCCTGGGGGGACCCCAGGGTGTCTTGGAGAGGACAGGTCACTGCTGGGCACAGACAGCTCCAGCTTTGGGGGAGAGAGAAGGATCACCCGATATACGTGCTTGTCAGCCTACAGGCAGACAGCCCACAACACGACCTGTCCATCCACACCTGCGACCCTTACAGCCCAGCCCACCCACAAACCAACAGCTTATCTGCCCATGCCTGCAATCCTACGGCCCACCCATCCTCACCCGTGACCCAACCCATCCATCCACCCACCCCGACAAGCCTACAGACCACCCCACCCACAGCCTTACGCCTTATCCTTCCACGCCTACAACCAGCCAACCCACAGACCAGCACTTCCACCCACCCACACTACAACCCCAAAGACCAGCCAACCTACAACCCCATAGCACAGCCATCCACACCTACCACACTGCACCCCAGGGAACCCGCAACCCCACAGCCCCACAGCTGGACTCATACACCCTCCATTCATCCCCACAAAGCCATCCACCCTCCTCTAACCCCACCAGCCATGCCCCCTGTGATCCCACCACCCACCTATTCCTTGTTTCAGGCCCATGCAATCCCACCCTCCCATCCCCTCTACCCCCCAACATCCATCCCCACCTGTGAAGCACCACCCTAACCCCCAACTTGAGAAGCCAGACCCCTGCCCGTGCTGCCCTTCTGAGCAGCTGCCTGTCTCTCCCCAGGTCCTCAACGATGAGATGTGCGAGATCTGCGAGGTGTGGACGGCTGAGAGCCTCTTTCCCTGCCGCGTCTGCAGCCGGGTGTACCACGACGGCTGCCTGCGCCGCATGGGCTACCTGCAGAACGACAGCGCCGTGGAGGTGACGGAGACGGCGCACACCGAGACAGGCTGGAGCTGCTACTACTGTGTGAGTACCTGGGGTGGGGGACACCAGGCTTCTGCTGGGCGGTGGGTGCTCCCTGGGGAGCCATGTCGCATGCAGACATGAGCAGGGTCCCATGTTGCACCCTGATCCGTGGCAGTGGGGGACCTGCTGCTCCCCAGCTCCTGCCGCCCACCTTGGCCTGATGGGGAGCCACAGGAGGGGAGGGGACAGCGTCCCTTTGCCCCCACCCCACTCCAGTAGCCAGACCCCCAGCACCTTGGCAGGGGATGTGACACCATGGTGGAGCTGAAATGGCATCCAAAGCTCAGGGATGACACACCACACCGTCCCTCTCCGCGTGCCCACACCTGTGCCGCAGCACGGACGGGTGCTCACATCAACCCCTGCCTTTGCCCCATGGCTCCTCTCTGCCCCCCATCCCAGGACAACCTCAATCTCCTGCTGACGGAGGAAGAGATGTACAGCCTGATGGAGACCCTGCAGCACTGCAAGATCATTCCAGGTGCGGACACTCCCCGCGGCGGGTCACAGATGGTTGAGGGAGGCGGTTGGGGAGGTGGATCCCCTCTCCCCAGTTTCCACACAGCCAATGTGTCCCCGCAGAGACCTGCTTGACCCTGGACGACTTCCTGCATTACAAGCACCTGGTGCACAAGCAGCAGTTTGAGCGGCCCATGGCCGAGGTGCAGGAGGAGCAGGCAGCCCTGCAGTTCTCCGCCCTGGACCCCGACAAGAAGGGGCACATCGAGTGGCATGACTTCCTCTCCCACGAGTCCATCCAGCTGCTGCAGAAACTACGGCCGCAGGTACAGCTGCAGCACCCGGGGCTGGTTCACATGGCCACCACCCAAGGCCACAGCACCTAAAGCCAGCTCCCACAGCTGGCACCCAACATGTCACCCAAGGCTGGCTCCCATGGCTGGCATCCATGGCTGTGGCACCCAGGGACAGCTTCCATGGCCAGCAACCACAGCCACAGCACCTGGGGCTGGCATCCACGGCCACCACCCATGGATGCAGCATCTGTTGTCAGCTCCCTCGGCCACAGCATCTGAGGCCGGCTCCCATGACTGGCACCCATGGCTGCAGTGCCCACAGCTGGCTACAACAGCCATGGCACCCATATGCACAGCACCCAGGGCCAGCTCCCATGACCAGCATTCACAGCCATGGCACCTGGGGCTGGCTTCCACGACCAGCACCCATGGCCACAGCGACCATAGTCAGCTACCACAGCCATTACCTATATCCATGGTGCCCAGGGCCAGACCCCACAGGTGGCACCCACAGCCAGAGACCCACAGCCATGGCACACAAGGCCAGCTCCCACGACCAGCAGCCATGGCCGTAGCACCTAAGGATGGCCCTTACGGCCAGCAGCCATGGACACAGCACACAGAGCTGGCTTCTATGGCCAGCACCCATGGCCGTGGCAACCAAGCCAGGATTCCCCCAGTGGGCACGGGAACGGGGGTGTATTCCCGTGGGGTGAGCGCTCTCTGCCCTTCCTCTCTCTGCCCCTCCAGAACGCCCTGCTGCGGTTGCTGACGGCCAAGGAGCGTGAGCGGGCACGGGCGGCCTTCCTGGCCCTGGACCAGGACAGTGATGGCTTCATCGGGGAGGGTGAGTGCCGCCGGGCCCGGCACACCTGGTTCCGCAAGCACCAAAAGGAGACGCCATCCTGCAATGTCAGGTACGGGGACACCCGCTCTGGGGCGGGGGGTGACATCCCTGCCACGGCTACCACCACCACCCCAGCACCCACCAAAGGCACTCGGCGTGCAAATGTTTGCCCCCCCTTCCCGCCACCTCCCCCTCTGTAGCCCCGCAGCCCTGCCCTGGTCCCCATTGCTGCTATTTGGGGTGCAAGGAGGGGTTGGACGAAGAAGGTGCACTCCTCCTCCTTCTCCTCCTCCCCACAGCATCAGCCACGTAGGGCCCATGTCGGAGAGCAGCCCCGCCAGCAGCAGCAGTGGCAAGAGCCAGGAAAAGACCCCACTGGCCATGGAGCAGGAGGAAACCAGGTGAGGCAGGGGGTGGTTGCGGGGGGGAGTACCCCCCCGATGTTGGAGGAGACATCGGGGGTGAGCAGCAGAGTCTTGGCAGCTGGTGAGCCCATGTTTGCCCTCCAGGACCATCGACTGGCCCGGCTTCCTGCGGGAGAACGTCGCCTACATCCTGGCCGCCCGCCCCAACAGCGCGGCCCTCCACCTGCAGCCCCCCGCCTAGCCCCCGGCACCGCCAGCTTGGGCGGTGAGGCCTCCCCCGCCACCGGGACCCGCAGACCCCAACAGGGATGCCATGGGGTGTGGGGGGCCTGGAACCAGTTGCCCTGACTGTCCCCCAGCCCCACAGTATCCAGAGCCAGCCAGGACCCGTCCCCAGGGACCCCCAGTCAGAGTGGAGTTTGCCCCCAAGGAGAAGCGGGGCTTGCTCCGGTCCTGGAGCCGGGTCTGGGTGGTTGTTATGGGGTGAGAGAGGAGCCCGGGGCAGGCAATGGGGGCAGCCGTGGGCCCCCCAGCATCCCAACCATCCCCGGCATCCCAACCACCCCCAGCATCCCAAACACTACCTGCATCCCAACCACTACCTGCATCCCGAGCATCCCAGCGTCCCAACAACCCCCAGCATCCCAACAACCCCCAGCATCCCGAGCATCCCAGCATCTCAACCACTACCTGCATCCCAACCACCCCCGGCATCCCAATCAATCCAGCATACCAACCACCCGCAGCATCCCAACCACCCCCGGCATCCCAACCACCCCCGGCATCCCAACCACCACGTACATCCCAATCACTCCCAGCATCCCAACCACCCCAGCATCCCAGCTACCCCCAGCATCCCAACAACCCCCAGCATCCCAACCAGTCCAGCATCCCAACCACCCCCAGCATCCCAACCACCCCCAGCATCCTGCTGAGCCCCTGTGCACTGCTGGCAGCAGCACCTGGGGGGTCTGCAGCAAGCGCTGTCTCAGTTCATCAGCATGGTGAATCCTCATGGGGAGGATGTGGCTGGCCCAAACTTAGCCTCTTCCACATCCCTGCCCAGCTCCAACAAGGGCCAGAGCCTGGTAGGTCCATCCTCACACCCACAGCTTGTGGCCATGTCTGGGAGAGCGTTGCCCAGCACAGCTCAACCCTACCCTGCTGGGACAAACCACTTAACCAAATCTCACCAACAGTGACAGTGTGGGAAGGAGCACTGGGAACAGAAAGCATAAGGGGGTGGGAGGGCAAGCTCGGATGCGCAGGAGTGCTGCCCTGCATCCCTTGTCCCCTTGTGTCCCCTTGGTCCCATGGGATGCTTCCCCCCTACACAGCATTCCAGTCCCACACCAGCCCTGTTCACTCCTGCTCGCTCCCCAGCACAGCAAGCAGGCATCCCCACCCCGCTGGGTGCACCAGTGCTCGGGGCAAGGAGGAAGAGGAGGCACACCCCAGAGCCCCCCAGGGTGCCAGCTGAGGGATGAGGCACTCGCTGGGCAGGCGTTATGTCCAGCAGCCCTAAGGTGGATGGATGCGCTGAGCCCACTGGTGAAGGAGCAGGGACCCCTGGAAACCTCAACCCATGCATGCCAGTCGGGGGGATGTCCAGGTCCAAGAAAGCCCCAGCATATGCCCCCTGCCCCTCTGACCCCCTCCCCGTGCTGCCATCAGCCTCTCCCCACCTGGCATGCCCTGGCTCAGCCATGCACAGACTGGGGGCCTGCCTGCGGCAGCCCGGTTGCTCCTTCACCTCCACCCCCTGATGCGATGGGGGCACCATCCCGCTCAGCTTCCCTGCCCCAGATAGGGCACAGGTCCCTCCTCCAGGGACTCTCCCCGCTGCAAGTTTGGGAGGCATGCCCATGCCGTGACATCTTCCTCTACCGCCCTGGCGCGCTTGGCCAATGGGGATATTTCGGATGCCAGGTCCGATATGGGGCCAAAGCCATGGCCATGGCGGGGAGGCGGCTGTGGGTGCATGGGTCGCAACACCCGCTCTGTACTGAGAAGTGTCCATTAAACAGCTGTGTCCAACTAGCCTCCTGCCGGCACGCTTACGGGGCTTCGGGCTTCTCCCCAGGGATTTCTGGGGAACCCACAGCTGCCTGTTGCGCTCAACATCCTCCCCAGGCCTCAGGTACTTATCCCACCGGACAGGCTTGGCTTTGTGTCCCCAAAGTGCCCTGCAACAGTGACAGGGGTAAGCCAGGGGGTGCGCCCAGGACCCTGCAAACTCGGGATGCCCCACGTCTTACCAGGAGAATAGACAGTGGGGAGAGCGCCCAGCTGGCCCCACAACAGCCCCGGCCCCTGCAGCGGGAGGGATGCGCATCCACTGGGATGAGGGTGCTCCTTGCCTGCAAAGGCACTGGAGGCTGCGAACTGAGAACAGAGCACTGGGCACAGGGGAAGGCGGGATGCTGGGAACAGGCCGTTTGCAGCAGTGCCGGAAAATCCAAAATAACCCTGTGCAGACATCAAGGGTCCTCGGGAGGAGGTGTTTGGAGAGTGGCCCCCATGGCTGGAGGCTCCTCCAGTTCTATCCACATCCACAGCGCACCCAGGGAAAGCTGCATCTCTTGCTGGTGCCATGTAGTCTGTGGGAGCCACGGTGCCAGCAAAGGGGGGTCACCTACCTCGGGGGACTTTCCTTAAACAGTGCCTGCGCTGCAGCAGGGTGGGGAATGGGGCTCGAGAAGTGGATCTGGGGGGGAATTAGGAGGGGGACGCTGCCCTGGCAGCATCTGTAGGGTCTGCAGGGACACAGAGCTTGTCGCTAAAAGCTGGACTTGGATATTGCAGCCCCTTCCCAGGGCTGTGGTTCCCAAGTCAGAGGGGTTGCCATTGCATCCAGACCACAGCAGTGGTGTCCAGCTGGCTCCCTGGAGAAAATCCAGCCTGGAGAGCAGTGAGCATTTCAGGCCCTGGGAGCTAGACTAGCTGTAAAAGCTCTCAGGAAAGGAACTCACCGCCTCGAGGAAGAAGATGGGCACCCAGAGGGAGGAGGGGCTGGCAGTGGTTTGTGCCTGAAGCTGGGATGCCACATGTGGGTGATGCCTTGTGCTCTGCCCGTGGAGGGAAGCCCCAGGGAAGCCCTCGCCTGGGGAGATGCTGTTAATTACTGAGTTATTGCTCCGGCTGCCAGAGCTGGAGGGCGAGCTGGGGCAGAGCACAGGTCTAGGGACCCTGGGGGTGAAGCACCTGCTACCAGCTCAGATCCCTCACTCTGAGCACTCCACAGGATCCAAGCTGTGAAGGCAGAACCCCACGGACCCCAATCCAGCCCCACTCTACACCCAGCCCTTCCCCTGGGGGCAAGGCACAGGCGGCTTTCGCAGCCCCATCCTCCCCTGCCACCCCCTGCAGCAGCCTGGCCACCCTTGCCAGGCCCCGCAGTCGGCTGGTGTCCCTGGGGAGCTGGCTAAGGACGGCCACAGGTGGCTGGGCTGGCCTGCGTCCCGCAGGGCTGTGCTGTCACCACTGCTGTGCCAGTGGCCTGGCATGCATGCTCTGCTGCAGCTGCAGGTCCCCAGCCAGCGGTCACTGAGCAGGGCAGAGCATGCCCCAGCCAGCTGTGCCTCTGCACAGGCAGCCTCGAGGTCTGGGCAGAAGTGGGAGGATGCAGTGGGGGAATGGACAAAGTGGTGCCGTGGCATCTCTTAGCTGTCAGCTGCTCCTCTGAGGCTGGTGACCACAGGGGCAATGCCACCCTGTCTTCACAAAGCCTCCACAGCCTGCAAACTGCTCTCCTAAATGCTGGTGCAAACCTATCCGTGCATGTTGGCGCAAACCTCCTCACCACCCGAACGCTGGTGCAAATCTCCCCTGAATGCTGGTGCAAACCTCTCCCGGAATGCCACTGAATGCTGGTGCAAACGTCCCAGTGAAAGTCCCAGAGGCCCCACACCAAAAGATGGGGATGCTCCTGTGGGACTTAAGGCTGGGGCAGGAATCGTCTGTCCAACTCACACCCTCCAAGGACGGACATCCCAGAGGTGGTAAATTCATGCTGTAGTGATGGCCACACAGCCCGCGGCCCACCACCCCAGATCCATCACACACTGATCAGTGCCACGCAGTGGGCGCTGTGGTCCCCATGGGGCTGCTCCCCACGGAGAGGTTCCAAACCCAGAGCTCCATCCTACTGTCACCCAGCCTGGGGACGGGGACAGCGTCGCAGGGCCCTGGGGGGGCAGCTCCGACCGGCGCGTTAGGTTTCGCAGCGGTCAGAGCACCGGCCACCCTTCACCCAGGTGGCCCTGCCGTCTGCAGGGAGCCTGGAGCACCTCCTGCTGCCCGTCAGGGTGTCCCCGCGGCCCCACGGGGACTGCGGGCGGGCAGCGGTGTCCCCGCTCTGCGGGGAGGTTGCTCCCTCTGCTGGGATGCAGGGCCACTGCAGAGGGCTGCCACCCACCCCAAAAAACGCTGCTTGCAGGGAAAGATGGATGCTTGGCTTTGCACCCCAGGGTGCGGGACAGCACCCTCCTCCAAGCCCCGGGGACCTCTGCGTGTCCCTGGGGGCTCCCCTGGGCTTGGCCACATGCCATCAGGTCTGGTGCGTTCCAGAAGGGAGGTGACAGCGATGTGCGCCGCGCCAGAGCCAGTTGATCCTTGGGGGCATGTGTTGACATGGAAGGGAGGGCGGGCGGGGGCGGGGGGAACAGGGGTGACCTACTGGGCTGAGACGGTGTGACCATGAGCACCCACCCACTGCTGGGGCAAGACATCAGAGCCCCATCCCATCACTAACACAGGATGAGCCAAGGACCACCAGCAGCAAAACGGGGTTCTCTAGGCAGTGACAATGACAGCAACAGCCACAGCTCCCGGACACACTGCCATCCTGGTGGCCTCAGCTGTCCTTCCCCTCCCAGGTCAGACAAGGAGTGACCATGTAGAGTGGGAACAAGTGTCTCTGTTTAGCAGCATCCTCCTCAAAGAACGCAAGCAGGGTGAGGAGGGGGGTTAAACCGAGGGGATTTGGAGTACAGAGCTGGGATGAGAAGATTCGACCACCCAGAAGTGACCCCCAACCCCCCAGCCAGGGTCCCTAGAGGGACAAGGGCCCTGTGGGGACACCTCCGGGCAGACTGGGGGGCAAGGGGACTGAGGAGGGGTGCAAGGAGCCATAAGAAGCGTGTGTCCCCACTCCAGCAGAGAGGTGGCCACAGGGTGTCACCCCTGCACCACGACATGAGCAGGCAGTGCCACATTTGGACCTGCACACTGCACAGCCATCCCTGGATGCCACACCGGGGATGGGGACATGGGACCACATGGCCGACAATGGACAATAGCATGCCACTGGGCCATCCCAGTGGAGCGGATGGGATGGCATCACCACACCAGCCATGCCTCCATCCTCATGCCCAGCCTGCCAGTCCCACAGCCACGGGTGCACGCAAGGAGGAGGGATACAGGACCCCACTTCAATCCCCAGATGGCATTTTGCAGGGTGGTTTGTCACCCCCTTCTCCTCCTGCCCCAAACCTGGTTCTGACCCCAGTCTCTGCCCCATAACACCCTCCTCCTCCATGGTTACATGCCCATGGCAGGCGAGTGCTGGGCCACACACCCTGCGTGAGGAGCTGGGACCCAGCCTGGGTAGCCCCAAGCTCCTGCAGTCTGGGGTGGGCTCCATCCTCTGAAGCACCCAAAAGGCAGGAGACCCTGGGCCTTGGAAAAGAGGGACCAGCCCAGAGCTCCCTCAGATCTAGCACCCCTTACCCACGAGATACATGGGGAGCCAGGGCCCCCTCCCCTCCGTGTCCCCTGGCAGGAGCCCTGGGCACCCCCTCCTCTGCACAGACCCATTGCACCCCCAAGGAGACACAGGGTCTGTCCACACCCAGCACTGCCACAGGGCTGGGAAGGATTCCCAAGAGATGGAAATGCAGCCAGCCACCAGCATGGTGAGAGGGGTGTAGGAACAGTGATGCCCACCAGCACTTGCTGGGACCAGTCACATGCTGCTTGGGCCCAGAGAGAAGCCCAGAGGGAGCCATATGGGACCAGAGAAGCGAAACGTTGTCCCCTCCCCTAGCACACTGCCAGGAGCAGCAGGACGAGCTGCCTCGACATGGCACGACCCAGCGGGCACTCCAGCATGGAGGTGGTGCACTCCTCTCCCAGGAGGATGCGTGTGCCCTGCGCACCCACAGCAGCCCACGCAGGGGGCCGTGTATGTCTTCCCGCCGGCACGCCGTGCCGTCAGCTCCCACCACCCCCACATCGCTGGCTCGGTGGCCCTGACACAGCACGGGGCTGCCAGACGCTGCCTTCTGTTCCTGGCGCACTCACTCCCGCTTCCCTCCCCGCAGCACGGCCGTGTGCGGGGACACAGGGTGCCTGCGTGTGACAGGGGTGCAGGGGCGGCCCAGGGATGAGGTGGGGGGGGCACAGCATGGCACCGGGCACAGCGAGCATCTTGCTCCCCACAGCAGCTTTGCTGTGACTCATCCTGGCAACCCACGCAGCACCCAGGGAGGGTGTCCGGGTTCTCTCCTGCCTCCGTGCAAGGCCATACAGGAGCAACGCGTTAACACTACAAGTCCTGGGTGCCTCCCTCTGCACCTCCCAGCAGCTGGCCTCGCAGTGGGACCAGGAGGTGGCACCGGGGATGGTGGCCTCAGCCCTGGGCTCCCTGGTGCTCCCATGTCCTGCTGTTCCCCTCTCCACAACCACCTGCACCTTCCTGCCCCCTAAGAAGCCACGATCGAGCACCATGGCTCCCGTGGCAGGGGCTACCAGCAGCTGAATAAAGCAGGGAGAGAAATGGTTTGGGGCACGGTGAAGGGCAGGACCTGCCCTCCCATTTTGGCTGTGCAGATCCAAGCCCCATGGCTGGCGTTGGAGCAGATGCCAATGGTCCCTCCAGGTACCACGGTGGGCAGCTATACAGTGCCATGCGTGTCCCTGTGTGCCCCAGCATCCCTTCTCCCACCACACACGTGCTGCACACCCCAGCATGCCCCCCCTCCTTCTGGGATGTGACCCTGGACCTGAAAGCCAGCACACACAGTCCCCTCTGCCCCCACACAGTCCTGTGTCCAGGCATCTGATGGGGACACCGATAACCAGACATCAGTCCAGGACTACTCTGGGAGACCCAGAGGGCCAAGGCGTACCCTGGTTGGCCAGGGAAGAAGGAAGGCAGCCAGGATACCTGGAAAGCAGAGATTTGGAGCAGAGCCACCCCAGAAAGCCAGCGCCACGCTTGGCACAGCCAGAGGCACCCAGCCCAAGGCCGGACAGGGACACAGAGCCCAGTCTAGGTCACCTGCCAACCCATCCGGCATCGATGGGGCTGCTGGCTCCCGGCGCGGGGGGTTAGGGGCTCCAGCAGCGACAATGGGGGTAGTAAAGGGGGAGGCACCTCGTGTTCAGCACACGGCACCCCACGACCCAGCAGCACAATGATCCGGGGGCTGGAGTGACTGATCCGTGAGGAGCCGCACGCAACTATATCTGTCTCGCTCGGCTGAGCGATGACTAAGGGAAGGACAGGAGAGCTGTCTGCACACCGCCAGGCAGAGGAGGAATTATTTAGGCTGGAGCGCGGGGGCGGAGAGAGGGGGGGCTGGAGGGAGATGGGTGGAGGGAAGGTGGAGGCTGGGTGGGATGCTCTGGCAGCCTTCCCCCTCTATGCTGGAGGACACCGGGTACCGGGCTGGTGAGAAAACAGCACAAGAGCTGGGGGACTGGGAGCCACCGGCTCACTTTTTGGGGAGAAAATACTTTCAACCAAGGGGGTATCCTGTCCTGGCCCCAACCCCACAAGCAGGTGCTGGCTCACAGAACTGCCATTAGCACTGCAGGGCAGCCAGCATCCCCGACACATGGAAAAACACCCGGCAGCTGCCTGCACTGGGCAGGTCCCCAGGCACGCACAGCCCCATCCCTGCCCTCCCGCGACACGCCAGCAGAAAAGACAGCGGGCTATGTGCAGCAGCTATTTCTGCTGGTCTTGGGGCCACGCTGCTCCCACGCTGGGGCTAGCCCCATGCCTGTGGATGGGATGCATGATGCTGGGCTCGGCCAGCTGCTGTGGGACAGATGGGTGCTGGCCTTGCAAAAATTTGCATCGGTGCCCACAAGGTCAATTTTTAATAGCAGGGAAAGAAAGGTAGGGAAAAAAAAAACACTGTGTGGCATCTCCCCTGAGCCCCAGCCTGCCACAGCAGAACTCTCAAGTAAGCACCCACCACACAACAAAAATGAAAGGCAGGAGGAAGGTACGCTGAGATCCAGGGGCTCTTCTCCTAGGAAGGAAGAGATCCCACCACATAAGCCACTCCCACAGCTGACAGGTACCCAACCTAACTCCTGGCCTCTCGGCCATGCTTTAGGGGCTGATGGCAGGATGGAAAAGAGCAAGTCACTCACACAGAGCCGCAGCTCCTGTGGATACTTCAAGCTGGGCCACTCTGCCTTGTTGATCTGCAGGTTGCAATTTTTCTCCTTGCTCTGCAAAGATTTTTGCAGCATAACTGGGGCACAAACATCCCAACACAGCTGGCACACAGTCATGGGAGCCTGCAGCCTGCTCCACACACAGGGATCAGAGCCAAGGAACCTGCACGCCCTTCGGACCTCCCAGCCCAGGAGGATGTTTGCAAGCGGAGCATCATTTCTAACCCAGAAAGCCCCCAAAACTTGCAGCCAATAGTGCCTCAAGGGTCCCGGGCTCACTTCAACAGTGCAGAACTGAAATGTGTGTGTTACGGTCAGAGAGTGAGGATGAGGCTGGCTATAAGCCCCGTCAGTTGAACATTCACAGGCCAGGAGACCACAGTCTAGGATGGCACAGGAAATTCAGGAAGGGGCTATAACCCAGCATGATTTCATGCCCGTGCGTTCAACAGGGCTGGTCAAATAATCCTGTCTTCCTTATTTGATGACTTTATAAATCCAGTTGCTAAAACACCACTGCAGACATACCAGACTGCTGTCAGGTCATCCCTCCAGCGCCCTGAGTGTTGAGCAATGCCAGGGGAACACAGAGCAATGCTGGGTGAACACCAAGCAATGCCAGGCAAGCACTGCAAGGCCAGTGACCCACCAGGACCCAGCCCTAGAGACTGCCACCCATCACACCAGCTCCCATGGGCAGCCACACTTCTGTCACTGCCTGCTCCCCTCCAGCAGGTCCCTGAGCTGGCAGTGAAGTGGGATTCAGAGGCCACAGCATCACCCCGGCTTCGTCTCCCATCTCCTCATCCTCAAAGCAACCTGACATCCTCTTCTGACACCCTCAGCGTAGCCTGGCAACAGCGGTACCGGCATGGAAACGGCTGTACTGGCATGGCAACGGCTGTACCGGCATGGCAACATGTCTGCAAGAAGAGAGACAAAAATGTCAGACAGACCCTGCCTTGCCCTGGCTGTCCCTCTGCTTCCTGAAGCAGCAAAGCTGCCCCATCTCCCCCAGGAACATGCAACGGGCCGCAGCCTCATCCCTCTCTGCTGCCCAGCATTGCATGAGATGAGTTGCTGGGTCTCAGCCCGGCTCTCACAGGTCCTGCCACCCAGGGAGCTGTGCCTTGCATTCAGACGTCCCTCATGGGTCCCCTGCGCGAGGAGACCCCCCCCCACCTTACCCCTCCCAAAGCAAACACCTTGTTTGAGGGGCATACATTTGGGTGACATAGGAAAATGGTCTCTCCAGTTTGTGGCTGCCAACAGCTTTTTCCCCACTGCCAGCCCCTCTGCCTGCCTGCCCCTTGGGGTCAGCCCTTCCAGTGGCAGGGAGGAAAGGCACTGTCATCCCCAGGTAGGGGGGACATTGGGGCTGCCCTCCTCACCCCATTGCCGGGTGAGGATAATAATATCCCTGGCAGCAGGCAGGGAGGGTGGCCGGAGCATCCCTCTCTGCCGGGGAAGGAGATCCGGTGGGGGCATCGGAAGTTACACAACGCTGAGCCAAGCAGACAAGGCAGCGAGCACGGCGGGGGCGCTGGCCGGCCCCCGGAGTGAATTCCCTGACGTGGCAAACATCTCCCAAAGCCCCCTCGACACCCACCTGCACACGCAGGCAGGAGCCCACGCGCATACGCAGGCAGGAGCCCACGCGCCGGCGCACGCCTGCCTCTAAAGGAAAAGCCTCACCAGACCCAGCGCTGAAATAATGAATTGCCTCATTCATTCACCCTCTCCGGAAGCTCTGCCCGTACATGCAAACATACGCACAGGGAGGCATGTGCGGCAGACGGGCGCGCCCACCCCTACACCCCCCCAAGGAATCCCCCTCCAGCCACCTCCTTCACAACCCGCTCCGAAATGCAAGCACAGTCCGCACCCGTGCACGTCCCTCCGTGTGAACCCTAGCTCTGCAGGCGGGGAACCCTGTTTGCAGCAAATTTTGCATGCGACCCCTTTCATGCGTGATGGGGTGACCCACATTCCCTGGGGTGGGGGGAAGGCCCCCTGCCACTTTTTGGTCCCAAATCCAGAGATTCTTGCATTGCAGATGCCCCTTTAACACATACATAAAGCACTCCCAGCCACATTTGTCCCCATGTCACGAAGAACCTTCTACAGGTGATGCTGCTGCAGCAAAAACCCCTCACTGTGGTCAGACAGGCCCCTCTGTCCCCAAAAGCTCAAGCAGGAGCTGGCAGGGGCTGCGCAGGGCACAGCACATGCATGGCATGAAAGACACGCGTGTGCATGGCATGCAATATGTGCATGCCGAATGCCATATCCACAAAGGATATGCATGGACAGAAGCCTCCATTTCTAAGCTGGAAGGTCTGGTGCGGGGTTGTCCCCTGGCAAACACTCCCCTGGGACACACAGCCTCGCAGCACATACGTGTGCAACCGTGGGCGGATCGACCACACGCGTGTGCACACACCTGACAGGCTCCGTGGCTCTGCAGACCCCTGTGGGGGGGTTCAGACCACACAGGGCACACACAGGCAGGGCCAGGCAGCAGTGGGGCACAGCCCTGCCTGCAGCCTGTCCGCTCCCCGGCGTGACCCCACTCTGCCGGCACGTCCTTATGCAACTTCAACCGAGTGTGGGACAATCCACCGCACTGAGCAGGGAGATGGAGCGGATTCAGCTCATTTCTTTTCCTGGAATAACTTCGGGTTTTTTTAAGCCCTGCGAGGTGCCGGAGAAAACATCCCATCTCCACCCCCAGCCCCCTCAGCTGGCAGCCTCCCAGCAGCACCAAGCCGCGGTGCAGCATCAGCAGCCGGGACGGTGTGTGCAGCACCCATGAGCACAGCATGGTGTCCCAGCCAGGGCCCCTGTCCTGACCCCGTCCTGGCAGCCAGGGTGGTCAGCTGTTGCCACACGTCCCTGGTCCTGTTCTCCCTCCCCTTGTACAGAAGCCCAGCTCAGTTCCCCACTCTGATCCTGCCGACATCTGCGTTGGACAGAGAGGATTTCTTGCAGCGGGGCAGCTGCTCACATCAGCGTGACCCAGGGATGTGGGCACCGGACCACAGGCCTTGAGGATGCAGGAGCATCAGTGCCTGCAGGCCAGAGCCCGCACCTTGTCCCCATGTGCCCCCTCGCTGGCTGCTCTTCCCATTTGACTTTGAATATTCTTATTTTTCCTCAACCCTACATACATACAAGACGAGACACTCCCTCACGAACAGGGGCCACTCACCCCTACAGCCTGAGCGATGCTTTATAAATACGGTGGTTTGCCAAAGAGGAGCCCTGCCACTATCACAGCGTGGGGCAGCAGCCTATGGTGCAGCTCAGCCCCTCTCCCCAAACCCAGCAAACCCCGCATTTTTGTTCCCCTCCAGCAGAAGCAATTTCTCCTCCCTGCCTCCCACCCACTCCCCACCCTCCTTCGGGCTGTACTTCCAGTGCTGCTGCCCTTACTGAAGGTTGAAGCGAAGCAGGGAATTAGTTTAGGGTGGTATTTTCTTAAGCGTTAATTCTTCCAGCCCCTTCTCACGTGGAGATGCTGCTGCTCTCCTCATTTGCTCCCTAATTACGCAGCACTGCCACTTTTCCCTTTTTGCTCGCTCTCTTTCAGCAAATTGGAGGGTGGCGTTTGCCAAGTCTCACTTTCATGTTAACCCACTGCCGTCCCCAACCAGGCTCAAATATATTTGCTTTGTGATGGTCCAGTCAGAGACAACCGCAACCAACTCTGTCCTGGTGCCTTGACACAGCTCTGGGCACCGTGTGTCACAATAAATTCTCTCTGCAACCCTCACTGTGGGCAATGGCATGTGGGTTTGGGAATTAAGAGTCTCCATGCTCAAGACGTGGCCCCACAGCTGGCCAGCTGTGCAGGGCCTCCAGACACCTTAGCATCCCCAGCACATCCTAAATCTGAAGAGCATCAGGTCCCTCTGGGGCCCCAGCTCATGGGGCTGCTGGAAAGTGTTGGTGGGTGCTGGGAAACAGCCACAGAGTGGCTGTTTGGAATGGAATGGAATCTCCATTCCACACGGGCATACAGCCCTGCCACATCCATTGGTCTGGTTTGAGAGGAGAGCTCAGGGATCTCTGCTCTCAGGGTGTCCTCTCAAGCCACTGTTACAGAGGGGGATGTGGCAAGCAATACAGGTGATGAACAGGAGCTCCATCTCACCCTGAGCAAGCACGGGAGGAGCAGGACAGCAGGGCAGCAGACACCTTCAAGGCCACCTGGGCAAGACCAATCTCCTTTTCCCAAGGAGCAACACAACCAGCAAAATCCCATGTACAGAACAGCCAGCAGAGACATCTCTGCCAGGCAGGAGAGGATGAACGTGCCCAGATACCATGGTGATGGGCACCTAGGAAGACCAAATTAAACAGAAACCTCCAAGGACTGTCCTCTGGGCCAGATACACATAAGAAAGCTGCCCAACTTGCAGATAGTTCCTCATAACACACCATTAACCACTGGCCACTTCATACACCACCACCACCCCCTGCCTCATCTCCCTGCAGCCTGAGTGAGAAATGGGCACAGAGGAAAAGCATCTTTGCTCCAGCCTCCAGCCAGGGCACCAGATGCTCAGCCAGTCCCGGCCAGCATCCCCTCCCAGTTCAACCCCAACACTATCTGGTATGTCAGGCTCCTAATGAAAGCCTCCGGCCAGGGCTGTTCCCTGCCAGCTGGGGCCCCATGCTGGCAGCAGCCAGCAGTGCCTTGGAGATCCACTGATCCACAGATCACCACAGGACTGGCACAGTGACATAGGGCAGGGCCACAGGCTGGCACGCACAAAGGCCCACAAGACTGAGATGAGATACCCAAGGACAGGCAGCCCCATGTCTCCATTTGCTTGCAAAGAAATATACTGGGGCACCTCAGCATCCTCCAGCACTCTGGCAGGGCTGCCTGGAAGTCTTCCTCCCTTGCCTTCCATACAGGGAATCTTTACGGCTTTAGCAACTCATCCATAATCCCGATGGACCAAGGAGCCAGGATGCTCAGGAAGCAGCGAAATCAGCGGGGTTAGTAGTTATGGGCAATGGGTACGGAGGGAAGCAACCCACCACTGCTGTGGCACCAGTGGGGTCTTCTGTCCCCAGCATAACATCACCTGCATCCCCCTGAGCAACACCTGCCATCGGGCCACAGGGAAGGAAGTTTTGGAGGCAATGGAGATGAGGCAAGACCAGAATAAAGGCAAGCCAACCTGTTCTTCCAGAAAACCCTCCTTGCCCAACAAACCCCAGGTCATACTTTTTTTAAGAGGTCACAAATTTGGTAGCATCACAGAGCTATTAAGCCTCCTACAGCAGTCAACTGGGTACCTCTTTCTGTCCTGATCAACCCATCTTGCTACTGTCAGCTCATTTAGCAACTTAAGGGTAAGAGACCAAGCAGATCTGCGAAAGCAAAAAGCATCTGATGCACACGTTCCCATAGTGGCAGCAGGCTTTGTCTCCAGCCCTGATACTATCCACGTCCAGCCGTGACCTTCAGGGCCAGTACCCTTGCTGGGAACACCCATGGATGCCTCTGCCCTGGAAAGCAGGGACTCGGGATGCATTTTAAGGCCAAAATTCCCCAAATTACAGTGTATCTGGAGAGACTAGACGAGCTCCATGCACTTGGCACTTAAATGCAGACTGGAAATAACTTGGTTAAAACATCACTTGGAGAGAGCCATCCCTATGAGAAACCACCAAGTGCTACAGGGTGCCTCTGCTGAGGAAAGCAGAGCAAAGGCTGGAAGCTGAAATGGAGCTGAGCCAAGCCAAACTTCAGTGCATGCCTCCACGTGCAGATGGGTCCCCAGGGGCAACCGATGCTATTCAGGCTCCCCAGCACGGCTGGCCTCCCTTCCATGGAGACACAGGACGTTGCAGGTGGGTAGCAAGGAGGATTCCTGGGTCAAGAAGATGCTGCCAGCTCCCAGATACCGTCGCCCTATATTGCCAGGGAGTATCTCAACCAAATTCCAACCTCTCAGGATTTCAGTCTCACATCTGCCGATTCCAACAGCAACCCACGATATGTCACTGTGCTCCATCATCCACCAGCCGGGGCAGGGACACTGCCCCTCCTCTATTGCCTGCTCAGCAGGGGGCTTGCAGAGATGGCTCCCACGTGGGGCTTTCCCAGCCCAGGCACTCTGCACCCAGTTTAGACCCACATCTTGCCATTTCAGAGTAGAAGCCAGCAAGGTAGGTTAGGCCAAAGCAAGGTGTCTGGAGGCAGGATCTGCCCAGTGGAGGCTTGCTTTTGCCAAGGCTCTGCCCCATAAAGCACTGCAGCATCCCCCACACCGCCCTTCCATCCCACTCGCTCTTGCCTCCAGGTATCGGCCACTCCAGCCGATCCCAAGCGCAGGTGGGGACAGCAGGGGACTGGAGAGGACCAAGTCCTCCCACGCACCACTGCCCACTGCCGCAGAGAGCTGCTTACATCTCCCCCACACACTCAATGTGGGTGGCAGGAGAGCCCCGGTGTGCTCATCCAAGGGGGCTGGCAAAGGTCAGCCCGGGAGGAGGTCTCCAGCAAGGGCTGCATGCCAGCACCGGCTGGGAACCACTCGAGAATAGAGGCAGGAAGGAAAAAAAAAAAAGAAAAAAAGAAAAAATAACCCAGCTGGCAGCACAGACGCTGCCGGGAGAGGAAGCGGCAGGTTGAGACAAGGACACGACTCATTATGCCACCCCCGCAGGTGCAGAGCGCCGAGCGGCAGCACACTGGCAGGGGGGAGGCAACGGCCGGCATCCTCAGCCCCAACCAGGGAGGACAAACCCAACGCCATGAACACCATCATTATGGCTAAGAGTGGTGTCCACCCCCTTCCTCCAGCATGCCCTCGGAGGGCGGGCAGGCTCTGCTGAGATGCAGTGCCACGCGGATGTGGTAGATGCTGCTGGAACAAGCTCTTCCAGTGCCATCACCATCCTCAGAGGTTTTCAAGGTCAGCCTGCATACAGCTGCAAGCAGCCCACTCTGCTCAGCTGGACTGACCCGGCTTGGAGCATGAGACCTCCTGGGGACCATTCCCATTTGGATTATCCCATGCTCTGAGCTGAGCAGGCACAAGCCCGCTGCATGCTGGTGCTACCAACAAAGTCAGGGTGACTGGGAGCTGGTGAGAGCTGAGAGCCACCTGGGTTTAGTGGTTTCCCTGGGGGACAGGCCAGGACGTGGATGAGCCCTAAGGAAGATCGCCATGTCCTCAGGACCGAACTCACCTGCACAGATGGCAGTTTCAGCAGTTACCAAGACGCAGGTCTGACCTGGAAGATGACCCACTAGCACCTCCTCGGAGATGCATTAACCTCAGACTACAGCCAGGTCAGAAGCAGGGGGGGAAATGGGGCATTAATCCAATGATAAAACCATGGGCATAGATTTTTCCTCTTGCAGCCCTGTCCTCATCCTGCAGCTCAGGGTGCTGGAAAAGGCGGGCGGCATCTCCAAGGATGGGAACAGGCAGGAAGAAGAGACAGCACTGAATGCGTGGGTGCTGCTCTCGCCGTGGAGAACAGAGTACAAACCCTGCTGCTGCCAAGCCCAGTGTCCTCAGATGCATCTCCCCAGCTCACCCAGCCACAGTCGCCAGAGACTTCCCCGCGCCGCGCTGAGTGGGGGAGTTTGAGCAGGACGGGGGTAGCACCGCAGCGAGAAGCGCTCCTCACTCCTGCCCCATCTGCTCAGCCGCAGGGAGATCCAGACCCAGCTCGGAGGAGGTGGTGGCAGTGACAGGGGAAATGCCTCCTTCACAGTGGTATGATGCCCACCAGGGAACAGGCTTCACAGCCGGCACTCAGGCAGTAAGTTGCAGAGCTCAGTGGCCTCATCCACTGCTCTGACCTTTAGACACCAAGTAATGATGTCTTAACCAAGAACAGCCCAGGCTGTGGCTCTCCATCCTCTCTGGGACAGAGACCCATATCTGGGGTGGAGGGGAGGAGCTAAGGCTCCAGGGGAGCACACCATGCTCCTCACTCCCACAGCCTGGAAATTTCCCACACCAGAAGCACCGTCACCAACCCTCAGTGGCTTTCTCTTTCCAGGAATTTGCTTAATTGCCTCTTGATCCCAGACATGTTTCTCCCATCTCCCCTCCATCCCTCTACCCAAGGCCACCAATTCCACAAATCAATCACAAACTGCTTCACAAAACAGGCTTGCACCCCGAGGCGCCACTGCCTCTTCCCCCACTGATGCCCCGTTATGGGAAGGGAGCTCGAGCAACCCTTCCCCACTCACCTTCCCCCCAACACACAGGATTTTATTATTCCCCGTCATGCCTCCCTCAGTCATCTCTTCCCCCAGACGGAAGAGAGCCAGTTTATGTAATTGTTCCTTCTATGGAAACAGCTTCGTACCTTTAATTATTCCTGCCACCCCTCCCTGCACTTTCCCGGCGTGTCTTTAAAAGGGTGCGGATGTGCCGGCAGGCAGACGGGCTCTGAAGGAGGAACAGTTTTGGTTAAGACACCCACTGCACTCCACGAGGGCGGCCGTGGTCTGCCCTGACCCCGCTCCTGCCCAGCTTTCAGCAGCAAAAGGGACGCTGGACGAAAGCCCTTGTTTGTGCACAGGCAGGCTGCAGACCAAGCAGATCATTTGTGAGCACGGGGACAGCCAGCACCAGCTCCCCCCCAGGGCCTCCAACACCCCCGGTGATGAAAGGCCGATGAAAGGGAACAAAAAGCATTTGCAAGCCCAGGGCAGCACCACGGCG
The DNA here is from genome assembly GCF_963924245.1 of Chroicocephalus ridibundus. Taxonomy (NCBI): domain Eukaryota; kingdom Metazoa; phylum Chordata; class Aves; order Charadriiformes; family Laridae; genus Chroicocephalus; species Chroicocephalus ridibundus. The sequence continues at coordinate 75,908,134 of NC_086316.1, read as the reverse complement.
TGGGACAAGCTGCACGAGCCATGAACCCAGAAATGACTCCAGAACACCCCATTCAGACACCTCCTCAGTAAGGGGAAGCACGCAGTGGTTACAAAAGCACCCTCTAATCATGACAAATGCCATATTAACAGCCACAACCATTCATACCGCCGCTTAGCTTCATCTACGAGCTGCAGGACCTGCTTCCCCCTCCATGTGGGGACAGGTCTGCAGGCAGGACGCTGTCCCAAGAAGGATCATTGCTTTGCACCAAAGCAGTACCTAGAGAGAGGCCAAGAAGCAGGCTTGTTTCTCAAGATGGGGAGGTTTCCTAGCACAAAATCCAAGACACTGGGTCCAGACAGATCCTCTGACTAGCAGCCACCTCACTCCAAATCTAACCCTAGCCAGGATGCTGGAATGGTCAAGGAGGAGACTCACACTGCAAAAGCCCAAACACACTACATCCTTGGAAGGGATTATGTCATGATGGGGCTTTGCAGAGGTACAGCGCTGGGACCACATTTAGCTTAGCTCAGCTTTGAGGCTTCCCTGCTAGCTGGCCACGGCTGGGATGCACCAAAGCAAGCAGATCAGGAGCTGTTTTAAACATGGCCCCCAAGCCTCATGCAGGACACAGGCTTCAGAATACAGTGCCTCTTTCCTGATGAAAAAGCATACCCCAAGATGAGCCCTCACAGCCTCCCAGCGCTACAGTGCCTCAGTTAACTCCAGAGACTGAAGTCTCTGCTGCAGAAAGACTGCAGGCCTCATTGTATTGGGTGCTTGATCCAGGTACAGGGAGCACTCACCATCATCCCCATCAGACAGATACCCTCAGACCACCTCACAAAGCTATTCCACGGGCTCGTTCTTCCTCCCATCCCAGACAGCCCCATGTGAAGCACGGTGCCACCTTTGCACAGGCTCCCAGGAGGCCCACACTGACCTGTAACCCCACCAGCACAGCCCAGCTGCAGGCGCCCACCTTGCACCAGAGCAGGGGACAGCTCCAGTGCCTCCTTCCCTCCCTGCAGCCCTTCACCCTCCAGCCTAGCCCCTACTGACAACCTTCTCCCCCGATTTCCCACTCTGGCATGGTTCTTCCTGGCCCCACAGCCTCCCTCGGCACCACCACAGCCCAGCCTGTGGCCTGCCTCCCCTCGACGCCTGCACACCCGGCTGCAGGGGCCCACAGCCCCACGCCAGGCCCCACGCCAGGCCCCACGCCAGGCCCCACGCCAGGCCCCACGCCAGGCCCCACAGGCTTCACCCCGGGCCCTACGGTATGCCCACAGACCCCACGCCAGACCCATGGGCCGCCCGGTAAACCCGCACGGTAAACCCACACGTGACCACACGTGACCCCCCGTGCCCCCACCCGCGCAGGCACCCCGATGACGTCACAGCCTTCCAGAAGATTCCCACCCTCCCTCCCCCGGGATCCCGCTGCCACAAACTTGCCCCTGACCAATGAGAGCGCCGCGAGGGGGCGGTGCCGGCTTGAATTGACCAATGGAAAGACGGAGGCCGGAGGCTTCCACCCGCCCCGCCTTCCCGCCCCCTCCTCGGGAAGAGCCAATCAGAACGGCGTATGGCGGCGACGGACAGCCCGCCGGCCCAACGGGGCGGGGCGCGCGCGGGCGGGACTCCCCTGACGTGGCGGCTCGGGGGGCGGGGGCGGGGGCGGCTCAGCGAGCGCGCGGCGCCCCGGGACAGCGCGACCGGTGAGTGCCGGGGGCGGCCGTGGCGGCCCGGCCCCACCGCGCTGCCCCACACACCGCCGCCCCACACACCCCACCCCGCACACCGCGCCGAGCCGCTGCCGGAGGCCCGGTGGGGACGGGGGCGCGGGACCGCCGCCCCCTGCGCTGACAGGGCGTCGCTGTGGGGCCGGGGGGGGGGGTAGGCCCTCTGCCCTGTGGGCTGACGGGGTGTCGCTATGGGGCGGGGGTGTCAGTCCCGCTGTCCCGTGGGGTGACAGGGCGTCGCTATGGGGCGGGGGTGGGGGGATCAGTCCCCCTGCCCTGTGGAGTGACAGGTTGTTGCTATGAGGCCGGGGGAGTCAGTCCCCCTGTCCCATGGGGTGACAGGGCGTCACTATGGGGCAGGGAATGTTAGTCCCCTTGTTCCGTGGGGTGACAGGACATCGCTATGGAGTGGGGGGTGTCAGTCCCCTTGCCCCGTGGGGTGACAGGACGTCACGGTGTGTCGGGAGGGTCAGTCCCCATGCCTCATGGAGTGACAGGGTATCACTGTGGGGCTCGGGTGTCAGTCTCTCTGCCCCATGGAGTGACAGAGTATCGCTATGGGTCTGGGAGATCAGTCCCTTTGCCATATGAGGTGGCAGGGTGTTCCTGTGGGTCGGGGGGGTGTGCGAGTCCCCCTGCCCCATGGGGTGACAGGGCATCACTGTGGGGCTGGGGGATCAATCCTTTTGCCATATGGGGTGACAGGGTGTCACTGTGGGGCTGGGGCGATCAGTCTCCCTGCCCCGTGGGGTGACAGGGCATCACTATGGGGCTGAGGGGGTCAGTCCCTTTGGCGTATGTTGTGATAGGGTGTTGCTGTGGGGCTGGGAAGGGGAGGTTAGCGCCTCTGCTCCTTCATGGGTGGGGAAGGGAGGCTAGCCGCTTGCCCCCCAGGGGAGACAGGGCGGCCCTATGGGGCTAAAGGTTGGGGAGGAAGGGGTTGGCACCTCTCCCCCACACCCTGGGGTGACAGGGTTTCCTGGTGGGGCTGTGGGTCAGCCTTAACTGCTCTGCCCTTCCTAGTTACAGTGTGTCCCCATGCGTTTGAAGGGGGTGGAAGGGGTTAATCTCCTGGTGGGGCTGTGGGTCAGCCTTAACTACTCTGCCCTTCGTAGTTACAGTGTGTCCCCATGTGTTTGAAGGGGGTGGGAGGAAGGGGTTAATCCCCCTGCCCTATAACAGTAACAGTACATCCAAGTGGGGCTGGGAGGAAGGGGTTAACCCCCCCACACACACACCCCCATGGGGCTGTAGTGCTCCCTTCCTGACGGAGAGGGCATGAGGTGAGGGTTAACCCCTCTTTCCCTTCCTACTTTGGAAGGAATTATATGCCCTGTTGGAGCTGTGTGGTGTGGCCAGGAAGGGGTTAAAACCACCGCGCCCCCCCCCCCCCCCCCCAAAGTTGGGCATACCAGTGTATCCCAGTGGGCCTGAACTGGCTGGTGAGAAAGTGGGTAACCCCCATCAGGTGACAGTAATTGGGGTCGAAGGGGGCAGCAAGGAAGGGGTTAAGTCCTGTCCCCAGTCGAGGTGACAGTGTGTCCCAGGAGAGCTGGGGAGGAAAGGGTTAACCCACTTTCCCCTTGGGGCAGGCAGTGGGTCCCAGTGAGGGGTCACCCCAGCCAGGGGACAGCACCCCAATGGGGCTGGAAAGGGGGGACCCTACATGGGAAGATGCTTGGGGGGTGCTTGACCCTGTCTCCTGCAGGGCGGGTTCAACCACCCACCCTCGGTGGGGCTGTAGGTGAGGGTCTGTCTGTGATGAGACATTGAGAGGGGCTTGACCCCATCCCCACACCACTGTGAGCACCCTGGTGGGGCTGGAAATGGGGGACCCTACATGGGATGAGGGGCAGCAGGGGTGGGGGTCTTGACCCTGTCCCCACCCAGGATCCAGCACCCAATAGGGTTGGAAATGGGGGACTCTTTTTGGGGGGGGGGTGGCAAGGGTGGGGGCTTGACCCCGTTCCCCAGGCAGGCTGGCAGCGGGGGCAGTGCTGGCAGAGGCAGCAAGGGGAGGGTTAACCCCGTCCCCACGCAGGTGCCGGCACCCCAGTGGGGCTGTCGGTGGGGAGGGGGAGGCGGGCGGTGCGTGTGGGGGCTCGGGGAGGGGATGATTCATTGCGGGTAGTCATGACATTGCTGCCTGGTTGCCTGCGGCTGCCAGCCGGCACGGGCACGGGTGGTTCTGCCACGGGCACGGGTGGCTCTGCCTGCCCCGGCACGCTGAGATTCCCGCCGACTCCCTAACCGAATCCGGGACACGCTGCCATGCCAGCCATCCTGCTCTTCTGGAGCCGCGCCGAGAGGTACGCACCCGCTCCGGCACCCATCCCGGTATCCATCCCGGTACCCAACCCGGCACCCACCCAGACACCCACCCCGGTACTCAGTGCCCGGTGCCTGGCAAGCCAAAGGGATTCCCAACGCCTGGGGACGCAGTGAGCTTGGGGGCTGTCACCTGCCCAGCGTCTTGCTCGCTGAGGGTGGGATGCCGGGTGATGTCCCAGTACAGCTTCTGAATTTCGGTGTGGGGCATCCAGACAGGATGCTCTCGGCAGCCTGCGAGTGATGGTGAGGGACACAGGGGAACGCAGTGGCATTGGATTTCCTTGGCATGCTTGAAGGTGACTTCTCAGAAGTAGGTTTTTGGAGGAGGTGCCGTCCCGGTGCCCCCCAGTTGCTGGGTGGGAGCGTGGCGGTCGGAGCCTGCTGCTGGGGCACCGATGCCGGTGCCTGGGGAGGGGGACACAGGGACCCCCGCGCATCCCAAGGGGATGTGCAAATTGGTTAAGTGACTTTTTTTTTTTTTTTTCTCCCACATCGCCGCCGCCGCCCTACTTTTCTCCCTCCCCGATTCGCCTGGCGGGTGCAGAGCCCTGGGCGTCAGCAGAGTCGGTTTTGGGGACGTTTTTGGGGGCTCCTGGCTGCGCTCCCTGCTCCTCGGCGGGGGCTGCGCGGGGGACGTGACTGTGACGGGGCGGCTGGGTGCCTTGCGGCAGCAGGGAGGGAGGATGCTGGAGCTGACGGCAGAAGTGTCTTAATCTGACGGTTTAGCGTTGAGAAACCAATTAAAAGGAAAATTACGGCTCGGCAAGCGACTCCATTGAAGGGTGTCCCCCCCGTGCGCGGCTGGGAAGGGCACAAAGGACGGCAGCTCCCCGGCAGCACTGCATCCAACGGCAGCTCGCCACCGAAGCGCTTTCAGAGCCATCCCGGGAGCGGAGGTCAGAGGCAACCGTGGCTGCCGGGCTGGCGCGGAGCTGCCTTTTCGGTGTCCCCAAAGAGCTGGAGCGGGAGGCTCGCCACCCCAGCATACCTTGGCGGCAGCAGCAGCATCCCCGGCACCAACCGGCACTTTCCTCTCCACCGTCCCCCTGCCACCCTCCGGTGCCCCCCGTACGGGCACACAGCACCAGCCGGCGCCTGCGGACAGCTGCGATGTTTAAAATAAAACTCGAGCCTTTAAAAATTACGGCTTGGACTCTGAATGTGTTCGTAAAGTTTCGGTAAGTGGGTTTCCGCCTCTCGACCTTACGTCCTCCTTAAACCACCACCGGTGCCCATCCCTGGCATCCTGCGGTGACCTTGTACCCCGGGATGGAAAAAAAACCCCAAACCACCACCCTCCCCGGTGCCGCTGCCAGGGCGGGTTTGTTCCCTTAGATGACTGCCGAGCAGAGGGATTATGTCAAACGATCGCTATTCAGCTGGCGCGCTCATCCAGCGGTTGCATGGGCTGATGTCATGTGCGGGGCCGGAACAAAGATTTAATTCTTTATTTAATTATTTTTTTTCTTTTTTTTTTGTGGTTGCAAGAGGCTGGACTGGCTCGGCGGGGCTGGGGGAGATGCCTGTGGTTTTCTCCAAGGCCGGGTGGCCATGGCTTATCTGAAGGTGTCCGGTTTGGGAGGGCGATGCAGGAATGGCCTTGCCCCCAACCCCCCGGCCCCCCACCCCCAAAACCCGCCCTGCGGCTCCTTCCCCCCCCCACCTTCCTCCCTGCTCCCGAGGGGGTTAAATGGGAAGGCAGGAGAAGGATGACTGAGCAGAAGGGGGAGAGGAGCTGGTGGCAAGGCGCAGCTGATCCCAGGGAGGTGGGAGGGAGGGAAGGAGGCTCTGTGGGGACAGAGTCGTGTTTTACCATCATCGCGCATGTGAGTGTCGCCTCCGGAGTGTGCCTTCACCCACCGGGTCACCCGCCGGCGGCTGGTCCTCACCGGCACGGTAAACCGCGGCGCCGGGATGCGTTTCGGTGCAGAAATTCCCCCCTTCCCCTACCCCAGCTGGACGAAGGGGTCCCTGTCTGGGAGAGCGTACCCTGGTGGGCATCCCCACCCTGGCTGAAGACCCTTCAGTGGTCAAGACCAGAGATCTTGCGGGGAGTGACAGCATTTTGCCGGGACAGGATGTATTTTTGTGGGATGTGCCGTGGGGTTTTGGTCAGGTGAGGGGGTCCTGGTGGTGCTATCAGATTGGGCTGCATGGGGTCGGAGTCGGGCGCTGTGGTCCCCAATGGGGGGGACAATTGAAGGTTTGCCACCTCTGTGTCTCTCGAGCTGGAGTGCGACAGGGTTGTCTTCGGTGCTACCTGGCTTGTCCTCGCCGTGGGAGAGTCGGCATCATCCAGACAGGGAACAAACCCTGGGGATGGTCATGGGGATGGTCATGGGGAGCCCCTGCCCCACACCAGAGACTGCCGTTGGGTAGGGAGGGCTGACCTTTGAGGGGGGAGGGGGATTGGCAGGTTATCTCTCACACCCCTCCTCCCATAGCTTGCCCAGGGTCTCCTGCAGCCCCCCAGCCCGGCGGGGAGGGCAGATGGGGAGGTGGGCAGGGGACAGAGCATCCCCCAGCGCCTGCGTGGGCTGGGTGCTGGCAGTGGCTCTGCACGCAGGAGCTGGTACAGAAACGTGCTGGCATCCAGGAGCGGCCACGGGAGACGCTGTCGGATGCTCTTTACGCCCCCAGGGACCTTCTCCCACCTTTCTGTAGAACCCCGCCTGCCCCGATCTGCCTCACATGGCTGCGGGTGCCCCCATCTCCCCTCGCCGTGTCCTTCAGAGGTACCTTGGGTGCCTTAGCCCTCCTCCCCACCTACAGCAAAGGACCTGCTCCATGGCGGGGGCAAAAAAGAGCAGAAGTTGGTGGTTTGAGGCGAGGTGGCCAATTTCCAAGCCCCCATAGCAGTGACCCAGCCTCAGAGGGGTTATTGCCTGAGGCATGACCCAAGGCCAGCGTTGGATGGATGGGGCTTTGAGCAGCCTGGTCTAGTGGGAGGTGTCCCTGCCCATGGCAGGGGGGTTGGAACAAGATGGTCTTTAAGGTCCCTTTGAACCTAAACCATTCTGTGATGCTTGGGATGGCTGCCAGAGGCTCAGTGCACCGGAGGGGTGCATGGCCACCCTCATCTAAGCTGCTGTGGTTGGGGGGGTCCCTCTGTGACCACCACTGGGAGCTTATGGATAGAGTAAGGACCGGAGGCAACATCTGGTAACTTGTCTGATGGTGAAGGAAAAGGCCAAGGCTCACAGCCCGTGCGGAAATCCATCTGCTGTAGGGGTACAATGGGCTGGGGTGTTTGGAGCAAGGATGGGGTGAAACCTGGACCGTAGTGGGGAGCAGGACGTGAGCACGAGGACTTGGCAGAGCGCAGCGGGGCTGCTGGGGCAACACATGGAGAAGAGCGGGGCCAGCAGCGAGCATGGAGCTGTGCTGTGTGAGGCAGGGGGAAACAGCCAGGCTCGAGGGGGTTGGGAATTCGTTGTCAGATAACCAGATAACCAAAGGTCAAGAAGCAGCGGGAGGCATCGCTGGAGAAGTATGGGTCTTGCTTAGCCTCTGCCTGGAGGAGGTACCCTCCTATCTCCTCTGCCTGGTCCCTGGGTCTCTGCGACTCCAGCAGCGTGACTAGGGAAAGAATTAATTGCCTGTCCTTTTCCTTCCTTGGGTTACAGCCACCAGGTTTTCCATGCCTTAGTAAGGCATGGGCCCAGCCTCGGCCCCTGTGCGACAGAGGGAGTGAGCCCTGGGTTTTTGGCTTGCTGCAAGATGTAGTTAGAAGCTCTTGGGGAGTGCAAGTCAGGCTATAAAGCATGGGGTTTTTTTAAAAAAACAAAAAAATAAAAAAGCCCTCCCACCATCACAAGATGTTTCCGTCTAACGGCTTCGTTCTCTCTTCGCTAAATAGAAATTACGGCTCTGACACACCGGAGGCGCTTATCTCCAGCTGAATGCCAATTGCTTTCAGGAACAAAATGTTTGAAGTTCCTTTAAGGTGAAGGCAGCAGCACAGACCCCGCTGCTGCTTTCAGCCTCCAGAAACCTGCTGTCATCACCGGGACCCAGGTCCCAGGTCCCTGTCTGGGAGAGAAGCAGGAGGGAGGACGGACACGGTCTGGCAGCTACATTTAGACATAGCTCAGCCCTCCTGGCTCGGCCCAGGGGGGACGGGACGGGGACGCAGTCCTGGCCTGACGTTAGCAGTGGCGTGGCCCCTATAATAACGCCGTGCCCCGGCTCTCGGGCTCTCCCTCTCCCTGTCAGCCTCAGAGATGAGCCTCCCCGTCCCCGCCGTGGGGTTTGGTGGGGTAAAACCGGAGCCGGGGCAGGTCCTGGTGCCGGGGCTCTGACCTCTGTTGGGAAACGTGGACTTGAGCTGGCTGTGGTGCTGTTGGCCAGTGAGACGCGGGGAGCATCGGCTCCGCGATAAGTGCGTGCCGGTCCTGTCCCTGGCAGCCTTGGTGTGATATTCACCTCACGGAGAGCTGTCTTTCTGCTTTCAGGAATAAGTACTCGGCTCCCGGCAGCGTTGCCGTCATGGGGAAGGACTATTACAAGATTTTGGGCATCCAGTCCGGTGCCAACGAAGATGAAATCAAGAAAGCCTATCGGAAAATGGCCCTGAAGTATCACCCAGATAAGAATAAAGACCCCAACGCTGAGGAGAAGTTCAAGGAGATCGCGGAGGCTTATGATGTCCTGAGTGACCCCAAGAAACGAGCTGTTTATGACCAGTATGGGGAGGAAGGTAAGGGGACCACTCAGAGGCAGGGCTGTGGGGTCAAAATCGGTTTTTGCATGGAGGTGTCCCTGTGGGTCATACCTGCCGCTGAAATAGGGCTAATAGCCGCAAAGCTGGGGAGGGCGAAGGCTCTGCTGATGCCAGAAATCGCCTCTTGACCTGCTTCTCCCTGGGCTGCACCGCTTTTCTAACCCGCCACCCTGCTTCCCAGGATGGCCAGGCTCTCCCTGCCCTCCTTCCCAAGGTCCCAGGAGCTAGCTGAGGCAGTGGAGGTGGAAGGAGCTCACCTTGCGGGTCATACCCGGGGTAATTAGTTAGCAACCCTTTAATTGACCTAAATATCCCCGTAGAGAAGTACTGCTTTTGCCCACATTCCCCCCCCTATTTGGGCGCTTGTCCTGCTGTCCTTCCCGGTACGGGCTGACCTACAGGATTCAAAGCTTTTCCCAATTTAAGTAATAGGTCCTTGTTTTGAAACCAAGCGCCTGCTGTTGTCTGGTGGTTGGCACGGAGGAGGAGGAGGAGGAGAGCGGCTCCACCGCAGGCGGCCTTATTAGTCGAAGATGGAAGAGCGCAACCCCATTCGAGGAGAGCGCCGAATAGCATCTGCATTAATCAGCCCAGGGCTTGGGTGCTTAAAAGAGCAGGAGGTCTGGCAGGAGCAGGCTGCTGGGTGGAAGAGGCAGCCCCTCTCGTGGGGCCAGCGGGCAGGTGCATCCCCCTTAACGAGCCACCGGCAGAATTAACCAGTGGTGGGTTAATTCTCGACCCGTTAGTTATGTCAGGGCTGTGATGGATGAACCAGGCACAGTGATTTGCCACCCTGTTAAATAAGAAGAGGCTGTCTCAAGTGGGAAACCAGCCTTTCCCCACAGGCACCTGAAATCAGAGCCGGCTTGGGCTGGCGTCATGGGATTAAAGGTGAAACCTCCTGGCTGTACAGTCTGTTAGGGACGAGGCCTTGCCAGGGGTCTGGTGAAATCGACCCCTCCTTGCAGCAGGATGGGGAGTCCCAGCAAAGCCAAACTCTGTCGGACCACTCACGGTCCGTGGTCCCCCACACCTAATATTTCCCATCAGATGTCTTTTATTTGGAGCAACATGTCTTGGGGATTGGCATTTCAAGGGGCTTCTGGGTTCCACACACAGGGGTGAGCGAGATGTTGTGAAAGCCGCCCCACCCACACAGAGTATTAACTTAATCGACAAGAAAAAAGACCCCCAAATTTGCCCGCTCTGCACTTGTCCCCCTTCTATCTCTGCGGGGCCGGGGGGCAGCAGGCGGCTGGCAGGAGGGACAGCCCATCAGAAATGTCAGAAATAGCCCTTCACTGTCACTGGCGTGCCCTGAAAATAGTCCTTGGCTTAACCCTTCCTGGCCCCTCCTGGTCAAAAATAACCTTGCAGAGCGTGTCTGTCCTCCTTGGGGGGCCACTTGTCGTGTGCCTTGGCTGCTTGGGACTCCAAAGGAGGGGTTGCAGTGACATAAGGCTCAGCCTGGAACCTGGCAGGGGAGGTTGCCAAAAGGTCCAAGCCTTGAGCTCTACCTGGCATTTTGTACAGTGTGTATGCAGGGAGCCATGTGTTGACCTGGAGGTCTGCTGACCTCCACCTGCTCTGCCACCCAAAGTCACTGGGCTCAAAGGCTCTTCTCACCTGCAGGACATGATGCTTCTGGACTGTGGCCCTCGGTGCAGCCCAAGAGACAGGGCTATTTGGGTAGAAGGGAGCCTGCCCATAGGGAAAAATGGAGATTGGGTTGTCAAGAAATGTTTTAAATGAAAAGGCTGTGAATTAGGTGGGGACAACCAAAGAAGCATTTCAATAGGGATAGCAGGGACAAAACCTGAATGGATTTTCAACTGTGTTATGGGTTGGGGTGGTGCCTTCCTTGCCCATGCTCTCTGCAGGTGTCTGGGCTGGAGAGGGTGACCTGCACCCTTTGGGAGATGCTGGAAAGGCTGCCTGGAGCCAGCAGAGACCACTCTCCCGCCTGGAATGTGTGGTCCTGGCACGGTGTCCACTGGTGGGGAGCGTTGGTGTCTCATCTTCCCCCTTCTTTTCCAGGTCTCAAAACTGGAGGTGGCTCTTCAGGTGGCTCAGGAAATACTTTCCACTACACCTTCCATGGAGACCCCCACGCTACCTTCGCGTCCTTCTTCGGAGGCTCCAACCCTTTTGACATCTTCTTTGCTAGCAGCCGCTCCCGAATGTTCAACGGCTTTGACCAGGAAGACATGGATATCGATGACGATGATGACCCTTTCAGTGCCTTCGGTCGGTTTGGCTTCAATGGCATTAACGGCGTTCACCGGCGGCACCAAGAATCCCTGCACACGCGGAGAAAGGTCCAAGACCCACCCGTCATCCATGAGCTCAAGGTGTCCCTGGAAGAGATCTACCACGGCTCCACCAAGAGGATGAAGATCACCCGCAGAAGGCTCAACGCTGATGGCCGGACCATGCGGACTGAGGACAAGATCCTAAACATTGTCATCAAACGGGGTTGGAAGGAAGGAACCAAAATCACATTCCCCAAAGAAGGGGACGCCACCCCAGACAACATCCCTGCCGACATCGTCTTCATCCTCAAAGACAAGCCTCACTCGCACTTCAAGAGGGATGGGACGAATGTGGTCTACACGGCAAACATCAGTCTTAAAGAGGTGGGTGCTCAACACAGGTTGAGAGGTGGTGCTGGGTGGTGGCATGTGGGGCCAAGTCGTGAGTCAGTCCTTGTCCTGCACCGATGAGGAAGGACCAGGTAGGTCGCGAGAGACACGAGCAAAGACCTCTGCAGAGGGGAGCTGCAGAGGCCAACTTGTGCTTGGTTTTGGAGGTGCTCAAGCTCCATGCCAGGAGTAGGACACAGGTGCTGCAGTCCCTGCTGAATGCGCCTTGCTTCTTGCGCCAGTACAGGTGGTATTTACCCATTTTCTGCCTTCCCCATATGTCTTGTCCTTCTATTTTAGCGTAGGGTATTCACATGTGGAAGAGAGCCCAGATCCTCCATTAGGAACAAGGGAAAGCCCAAGTTGGCTGGCATGAGTCTGGTCCATGCTTGCTCCCGTAGCCTGCTGTGTCTTAGTGACTGTCCAGGATAGCGCAGGGAGCCTCTCTGCACGGACAGAGAGCAGCATCACACGGAGCAAGGTGGTACCTTGCCCTCCCAGAGCAACAATTTAGCCAAAACCATCTGCTTTCCTTGGTTCTGGCTTCCCTAGATAAAGAACCAAATAGATGAAAGACACGGGCAGTGAGCAAAATCCAACACACACAGGCTGCCAGCCCTGGAGGTCACATCAGGGCTGGATGCATCAGAGCCAGCAAGCTGCGCGAAGGTGGGAGAGGAAGGGGAGATTTCCGCAGTACAAGATGTGCCGTTCACTGCCACTGCTGCTGTAGAACTACCTTTTAATAAATCCCTGCTGGCAGCTGCATTTAACATTGACGGTTTTGGCAGCTGCCATTTGCTGTTCCTTTCAGACTGTAGACGCTGTCTGTCTTCTTAATGAGCTGATTTTTTATTATGTTTTTTTTTCTCATGAAGACAGATTTATGTTCTCAAATGCATTTAATAGAAATAAGCTCAATGGGCCAGACCTGAGGTGGGGAAACGTGAGCTCATTAGTCTGCCCGCCAGCCAGGAGGGCACTGCGATGGCTCTGCATCCCAGCTGGGGCTGTGACCGGGTGTACTGGGGGCAAGGGGCAGCCACGTGGGTCGGGCAGAGCTGGGTGCTCCTGGAGCAGACTCGGATCAAGTTAACCTGCAGACTCAGGAGTTGTATTTCCTTCGTGGTGCAAAGTGAGGAGGTTTATTCCTGCGGTGGCTGGCTTCCCTGGCGGCTCCAGAAATACTCAGGAGAGTATTTCTTATGCCTTATTTATGGAGCCGTGCATGCCATATCTCAGATCTTTCCTTCTGTGCATTCCCCTATCTGTAAAATTAACCCCAAGCCGGCTGTGCTGATGTCCAGACAATGTTAGCCCAAGTTCATGCGCCTGAGGGGCTCTCGCCTGGAGTTGTCCTTTGAGCAGCAAGTGGAGAAACCTGCTCCGGCCCCATGTGCCTATTGCACCAGAAGTGCTGGTGCTGGGTATCCATGATCTCCGCGAGCAAGGCACGCGTGCTGGCATTTCTTTTGTACGGTGCAGTCACAAAGTGGAAAATTGCTGGTCTGGGCAAATTCCTCATCTCTTTGAGCTGGATTTTCTGGTCTCTGTCCCCCCCCCACTGTAAATCCAACATGCTGAGTGTCCTCAGGGAGCTGCTGGCCCGCCTGGCATCGCCAGCCTGCTGCTTGACAGGGCAGGGTGATACTTTGCTACTTTTATCTTCCATGAGAAGAAGTACCTTAGGTGCTCTGGAGCACGAGCAGGTGCCAGGAGATCCCTGATTCCATATGCCGCCACCGCAGTGTGTGACGGAGCGTATCATGGTGCAACCTCTCCATCACCCGAGCCTACAGCCATAGCCTTGGGCGCTCTCCTTGCACCCTTCCTCCCTGCGAATCTCGCCTTTTTTAGCTTGAGCTTTAGTCTTTCCCGCAGCACAGTGCCAGCAGGCAGAGCTGGGTGCTGTGATCCGCTGGTGGCCGTGGGGGAGACCCCTCGCCACCACCGCGCTGCCATGGGGAGCGAGGCACCTGGTCCTTGGGATGGGGGCACTCAGGAGAGCATCTTCCTCCCCTCCTCCTCCATCCCACAGACCCCTGCGCAGGACAGCGCGGGGAGGCAATGCCCTCCCATGCCTTCGTGTCCTGGCCCTGCTGGGTGCCATGTTCCTCCATCTGGGGTGGCACAGGGTGTTTGCCACCCGGCTGCTGCAGAAGCTGGAGGTGTTTGAGGGCTTCCCCAGGGACTCCTGGGCTGCAGGGAAGTGTCCCATCCTAAAATTACAGGCGTGCGCCGCAGTGGGAGGCCAAGGGAAGGAGGGATGGCACTGCTGTGCCGGCAGCTGCCTCTCCTGGGAGGCAGAGCTTTCAGGCAGCGCTGCTGGCAGGGGCTTGCACCCGCCCTCGGCAGCCGCCCGCTTTGCATCCTTTACCTGGCATCACCTTCCTCGAAGCATCCGCACGTCAGCACCCGGCTGAGACGCGGCCGGTGGCAACGTCCTCCCCCCCGGTGGCTCCGCTGCGAGCGGAGGAGGGCCCAGCGCTGACCCAGATAAAGCTCTGCTCTCACAGCACAGCACTCAGCTATCAAACCCAGGGTGATTTCATCCTTAGGGATGAACCGAGCCTCTTTCTAGGATGCGGGGCAGCTCCCGCGGTTACTGGTGTTACTTCAGCAGCCGGTTTCCCAAATGCCAGCAAAGTTGCGCAGGAAGGATGAAAAACAGGGACATACGGTGGAGGAGCAATCTCTTCAGATTCTCGCATCTTGGCTCTAGGAAGGAAACATGAAAATCCCGTCTGCCGTCACTGCTACCGCCCGCTCCTGCTCGCGTCCCTCTGTTTGCCCCATCCACATGCTCCCATAGGGAGTTCCTGTTCTCCTTCCCATTTTGCGGCTGAAGATGTCCTTTCCCTGGCACACAGGACCCCTGCAGCCCTCCACGGCACCTGATGGTGGACTCCAGGAATCAGGAGGGCTCCGGCATCCTTGGTTGAGCGTGGAGCAGAAACGCATTGTTGGGGGTAGATTGTCCTTTGCTTCCCCCCGAGTCTGCTGGAGATCCAGCCAAGCACCCACTGCTCGCACGGAGCTGGAGACAAGCGTCCTCCTGCAGCCAGAAGAGCTTATCCCAGGAGAAGACCCTCCCAGGAGGAGACCCTGTGCAGATGAGCTGTGCAAGGAGATGTCCCCATCACCCTGGTGCAAAGCCCTGGCTCAGCCACAGAAGCCACAGCTGTTGGCCCCGAGCCAGCAGCCAGCAAGAGGAGAAGAGATGTTTCTCCTGGTGCCTGTTGCTGCTCTGCCACCAGAAGCTTTTCCTGGGGAGGGGAATGCAGAACATCCCCCCATCTACCCCAGAAAGAGCAATTGCATCCTCCTCCCCTCCCTTTGCCAGGGTACTTTGGGGGAGCTGGGACCCCCAGGGCCCGGCTTGGAGGGGTGGACCTGCACCAGCTCCCTGCCTGGAAGCTCAAGGCTGTACCCCCAATAACCCCCCACCCCCTCTTCCAGAAGCATCGCTCCACATTTCTCTTCCTCATCCCTTGCTGAAAGCCTGGAGACGATGCTGCCCACGTGTGCGCCGGCGCTGTCTGAGTTATTTAAGGACACGAGGATTTTCTTGCTGCATTCCCGTGTCACGTGGCTGGCTCCTGCAGGCCGGCCTGCGGCTGCCACAGCACCCACCACCCCAGCGGCTGCCGGGGGCTGGGGTACGGCGGGGTGGCACCCACACAACCAGCCCTTGGCTTTGCAACGGGGACCAGTGACAGGGACCAGCCCCCCGCCCTGGGACCCTGGCTTCTAGGAAAGCTCGGTGCTGTGTCCCACGCCGGTGTAGCCTTTTGGGGGCTGTTGGATGGGGTGGGTAGGATGCGGGCTGTGCTATAGATAACCCCCAGAGCCGGGCAGAGCTGCCGGGCTCCGCAGGGTGACAGCTGATGAAGCGCGGCGGCATCCGATGATCTCAGCTTGGGTTTTCGGCTGGCTGCCGGAGGTGGGGCGGTGAGGCCGGGGAAGGGAAGGGGCTAAATTTAGCCTGTCCTGTTGCTGCGAGCAGCCGGGTGCTTGCTGGTGGTGCCTCCTGGGGAGCCCAGGAGGAGGGGAGGGGGGTCCTTCCCCCCATGAGTCTGGGGCACCCCTCTCCTGGGGTACCCCTCACCCGGGACAACCTCTCCTGCGGCCCAGTAGATGGTGGTTGGACTGGGCTGGCACCAGCAGAGACCCGGGCTCGCTCTGGTGAGCATCAGCCGATGCTCTCAGGCATCATCCAAGGGGATACAGGTAGGGGGAGCAGGAGCAGCCGGTGCGGGGGACGGGGTGCGTCCGGTGGGATGCTTTGGGGTGTCAGCCCCAACTGATGGCGTGTCCCCTCTTCTTCCCCCCCCCAGGCCTTGTGCGGCTGCACCGTGAACATTCCCACCATCGACGGGCGGGTGATCCCGCTGCCCTGCAACGACATCATCAAGCCGGGGACAGTGAAGAGACTGCGCGGGGAGGGGCTGCCCTTCCCCAAGGCCCCCAGCCAGCGAGGAGACTTGATCGTGGAGTTCAAAATCCGCTTCCCAGACAGAATAGCTCCCCAGACAAGACAGATCCTCAAGCAGCACCTCCCGTGCTCCTAGAGCCCGGGGACTCTCCTCCAAGCAGCAATACTCCAAACGCACGTGCCACAGCACCCAGCCCGCATGGAGCAGAGGTGCCACAGCACTTTCAAATGCAAAAAAAAAAAACACCACCCTGTCACACCACTTTCCTTCCCCAAAAATCCCACCCACTCCACTGCCCCATCCATCCCTCTCCCCACCCATCCCTCTCCCCATCCATCCCTCTTGGCCTGTTTTCTACTCCAGCAGCTGGGAGGCTCCAGCCCATCATGGCTCTCCCAGCTGCAGAACTTGCTATTTTTTTTTTCCCCAGAGGCCCAGCTTTTCCTCCTCACACAAGCGAGCAGCATGGGCCCTTTGCCTGGGGAGGCGCATCACGTTGTGGGTTTTTTTGTCACCTGCTTTTCAGGCCACCGTTTCCCATGAAAAGCTGGACTTGTCGGGGTCCGGCGCAGTGTAAATAGGACTCCGCGGGTTCTGGCGTCCCCGCTGTTAGTTTTTCTTTTCCCCTCTTTGATACTTGCTGCTGTTTGGGGTCCCGGCTGTCCCGCGGTGCCGATCACTGCCGCCCGCGGTGGCCCCCCCCCCTCCTGCCCCGTAGCCGGACTGTTTCTCACCTGGGACCATGGTACCAAGTCCGACCGTGGTCTGCACTCCTGTGCCAAGCCTACAACCGAGCCTCGGCTGTGCCAAACGCCGGAGCGTGTGGGGACGGTCCCGTCCATGCCCCTGCCCCTGCCCGGGGCTGTCCCCGCTGCCCGCCAAGCCCCTGCCAGCCGGAGGAGGGGGGAAAGCCCAGCGTGGAGCTTTCTTGTTCAGATGTGTTGAGTTTGCGTTGCTGCTTCTATAAATACATATATATATAGAGCTCGTTAGATAAACTCTGCAAGGGTTTTCCTCTGCCCATTTTGGGTTTCCTGGCGTGGTGCACCCTGACTTATTTTTTCTGAGGGGGGGAGGATGGTTCAGCCACACGAACATCAAGCCCATTGCAGTGGGGGGTGTGTGTGTAGCACAAGTCTGGGTGCAAAAGCAGAGCCAAGCGTGAGCAGAGCTGTGAGTTTCACTAGTGTTTGAGTTCAACCTTAGGGTTTTTCATAAGAAGAGAAAGGCACGTGTATATATTTTTCTACAGGAATGATTCATTCAGGACGTGTTTCTGGGCGTCAGGGTGGAGCTGGGAGGCGCATGAGGCAGTCTGCTTGGTGGCTTTGTTTTCAAATGCTGTTATTTTTTTAAAACCTTCGGATTTCCATCAGGAGACTTTTTATATTTCTTACCTTTCTCGGCCCACTCTGCCTCGTGCCAGTCCTTTTTTCCCCGGGAAAGAGCTCCTACAGAGTGGGAGGCACATTCAACCTGCCTTTGTACAGCTCCTCTTCCACCTCAGCACCGCCAAGAAAAACCCTGCCAAAATATTCCCCCCGCCCCGGGAATACTTTTTTTTTTTTTTTAAAAAAAGTCATCACTGACTTTAAACAGGGGATCTCTTGGGGCAGGGGGGGCCAGCGCGGGGCATCCGTCGGGGCTGGGTGTACAGCTGTACAGCGTGTCATACAGGGCGAGGAGAGCTGTTGGGCGCTGCTTAATTAATTGCCCAGTTTGGGCGGTGAGGGGATGCTGACAGTTCCCTCCCCTGGTCCCTGTGGAGTTCGATGTAGAGAAAACCTGGTGGACACCGTGATCGAGAAGACAGGCCAGCGTGCAAATGCAAGCTGCTTTGTTTTTTCTTGATTTCACTCAGACCTGAATGTTTTATAGTGGGGATTTTTGTAATTTTTTTTTTTTTTTTGTAATGTCAGTATTGAGAGGAAAAAATAAATAAAGTATTTTAAAAAATACAATTCCTCGATGTATGTTGTGCTGTGATGGGAGATGCTGGGCTGTGCTCACGCATCCAGCGGGGACGGGGGCTCTGTGCCGGGGTCATCCCCATCTCCAGGCTGCCCCCCCGCAGGGCCAGGGGGCGAATGCATGACCCGGTGGGTCACAGAGAATGGCTGCTGACCTCATAAAAAGGCATTAGTTGTGCTCATGACATTGCCAGGGGTCGGGAGCAGAACTGGTCAGGGGCTTGGTGTCCCCTCGAGCCTCCCGGGATGTGGCTAACACGGCAGTGGGGGGAGGGCGAAACTGAGGATAGGATGACCTTTTCTTCACAGAAAGAGTGGTCAGACACTGGAATAGGCTGCCCAGGGAGGTGGTGCAGTCACCGTCCATAGATGTGTTTAAGACTCGTTTAGATGTGGTGTTGGGGGATATGGTGTAGGGGAGAACTTTGTAGAGTGGAGTTGATGGTTGGACTCGATGATCCCAAGGGTCTTTTCCAACCTAAATGATTCTAGGATTCTATGGTTCTATGATTCTATGAAAGGGGGCTCCTTGCTGGCTGTTCAGGGAGGGGAGAATGGAGAGACACCGGTGCCCATCTCTTCTCAGAGGGGCCCTGGGGCAGGGCAAGAGGCTGCAGCACCAGTTGCACCCAGGGAAGGTCCTGCTGACACCCAGAAAGTTTACCCAAAAAGCTCTCAGGAGGAGCAGCGATGAGAGCCGAAGTTACGGTCATGGTGGAGAGGGGATGGGGCAAACCCCAAAAAGGGGCCGTGGGTCATTGCCTCCTCCTGGGCGAGAGCTCAGGGTGGTGAAATCGCCCTGCAAGAAGCTGACCCTGAAGCCCACCCAGCAGATGGGGCTGCGAGCAGCTAATGGGCTAAACAGATTTGGGGGGGGCAGAGCCAGCACAGCCCCCCCCGGCCACGGGGGCTGACAATGCTGCCGGGGGTGGCCATGGGGCAGGGGATGGCCATAGGGAGGTGATGGCCATGGAGCAGGAACACCCATGGGGCAGGGGATGGCCATGGGGAGGGGAAGCCCTTGGAACAGGAAGACCCATGGGGCAAGGGATGGCCGTGGGGACGGGATGGCCATGGAGCAGGAGCACCCATGGGGCAAAGATGCCCACGGGATGCCTGTGCCTGGCCCGGGGTGGGGCGGGGCAGGGGACCCGCTGAGTGTGGCCACTGCCTGCCCTCTGCTGGCAGCAGAACCTGCTGAGCCCGGAGGGTTTTGGGGTGCAGTCCCATGGGTCGGGGAGCTACCTCTAACCCTAACGCCTTGGCTGGAGGTCCCCCATCCTGCACCCACCAAGGCTGGGCTGTGGCCTCGGTGAGGTCGCACAGTGCCCGTGGGACCCGGCTGCAGGGCTGGCAGGGTCGTGGGTCTGGGGCCACATGGAGAAACCCGGTGGGGGCAGAATCACAGAATGGCGGGGGGTTGGAAGGGACCTCTGGAGATCATCCAGTCCAACCCCCTGCCAGAGCAGGGTCACCCAGAGCAGGTTGCACAGGAACACGTCCAGGCGGGTTTGGAATGTCTCCAGAGACGGAGACTCCACCACCTCTCTGGGCAGCCTGTGCCAGGGCTCTGCCACCCGCAGGGTAAAGAAGTTTTTCCCTATGTTGGGATGGAATTTCCTGTGTTCCAGTTTTGTGCCTGCTGCCCCTTGTCCTGTCACTGGGCACCACTGAAAAGAGCCTGGCCCCATCCTCCGGACACCCACCCTTTAGATATTGATCAGCATCGATGAGATCCCCTCTCAGTCTTCTCCAGGCTAAAGAGACCCAGGTCTCAGCCTTTCCTCATAAGAGAGAAAGAATCATAGACTCATAGAATGGTTGGGGTTGGAAGGGACCTTAAAGCTCGTCTTGTTCCAACCCCCTGCCATGGGCAGGGACACCTCTCACTTGACCAGGGATGGGGCATACACAACTTCTCTGGACAACCTGTTCCAGTGTCTCACCACCCTCACAATAAAGAATTTCTTCCTAATATCTAATCTAAATCTCCCCTCTTTCAGTTTAAAACCATTACCCCTCACAGTATCACTACAATCCCTTCATTCCCTTGATCATCTTTGTACCCCTCTGCTGGACTCTCCAGCAGTTCCCTGTCCTTCTTGAACCGGGGAGCCCAGAACTGGACACAGTACTCCAGGTGCAGCCTCACCAGGGCAGAGTAGAGGGGGAGGATGACCTCCCTCGACCTGCTGGCCACACTCTTCTTGATGCACCCCAGGATGCCATGGGCCTTCTTGGTCACAAGGGCACATTGCTGGCTCATGGCCACCCTGTTGTCCACCAGGACTCCCAGGTCTCTTTCCACAGAGCTGCTCTCCAGCAGGTCAGCACCCAACCTCTACTGGTGCATGGGGTTATTCCTCCCCAGCTGCAGCACCCTACAATTGTCCTTGCTGAACTTCAACAAGGAGATGCTGCCCAAGGTGGCGATGAAAGGGTTGTCCTCAGTTGCCCCCTCGCTGACCCCATACCATCCACGGCAAGGCCCATCACCAGCACCTTCCTCCCCCCAGCACACCTTTGGGGTTCCCAGTCCCCCCAGCAAGCTGCTGGGCAGGGGGTGCCACAGGAAGGCTTTTGCCCCTGCAGCTCCCAGGGGTGTCTGCTGGGGGGGTGGCCCCTGGACAGGGACATGGGTTGGGGCCAAACCCAGCCCCCGGTGCCAACTGCTCCCCTGGGGCTGCTGCAGGTGCTGGTTTGGGGGACACCCTCAGCCCCCCAGGGCAGGCGCGGGTGTTCTTGGAGCTCCCATGGGTGCTGTCCCCACCAGGAGCCATCTCCCACAGGCAGCAAGAAAAAAAAAAGACTGAGGTTTTGCAGCCCTCCTGCTGGATTTAATTAGCATTTCCAATTAGGAGAGGCAGCAGGGAAGACTCGGGCTGCCGGGAGCTGGGACACGCACTCCGCCGTCCCACGTCCTGTTTGCCCCGGCCTCCACACAGAGGTGCCGGGACGGATCTTCCCCCAGCCCTAGCTGGGCGGTCACAGTCCCATACTGGCAAGAAGGTAGAAACCCACACCGTGACAGAGCTGGGAAAGGTTTTGGGGAGGGTCCTGGAGCTCCTGGAGTGGGCGCAGAGCAGCCCTTTCCCGCTTCCCAAGGGCCTGAAAGCAGACGGTTCTTGGTTCCTCCCCGCCCTGGCCAGAGCTGCATCCCTCAGGCTCACACTGGGCAAGCAAAGCCAGCATCCGTGTGCCGGCAGAGCTTCCAGGTGCCAGGTAACCCAAAAAAAAGGGCAGGGGAGGCACCAGCGCTCCCCTCCTCAACCCCACTGCCAGGGGAAGAGGTGACGATCATCCCCCGCAGGAGCCAGCAGCAGCGTTTTCTCCAAGAGGTGGGATGAGGACAGGGCAGGAGCGGTGCTGGCAGAGAGCTCTGAAGTAGGACAGAGCACCAGAGCTGCCCCCCCTCCCCAGGGCCCTTCGTGGCCTCCTACCCCAGCAGGAGGCTGTGCTATTTAAACACAGCGTTCCCAATTTCAGTGCCTTTCTCCCCGCTGCTACGCACAAGCCCCCTCTCACAGACAGTCCTGTCCTGACATTTTGAGGCTCCCCTCTCCCATTAAATCCAACTGATCTGGAGCCCTCCAAGATCTACCAGGCTTTGGGGCAGAAACTGCCACCACCCGGGCCCCACACACCTCCTGCTGGGGGATGGAGGTTGCCATCTCCAGCGTGGCTCAGCCCCAGAAGGCTGGGGCACCGTTCTCCCACAAGCTTGCATTTAACCCTCTTAGCAGAAACCTTCAGTTCCCGCACCCATGAATCCCCCTCGCAGCTGCCTTCAGGCAGGGCTGAGACAGGGATTGCCGGAGAAGTCCTTTGCTGCCGAGGAGCCAAAGCAGGAGGAGATCCGACAGCTCACGCCCAGCATTGGAAAAGCAACACCAGGTACCTGCTGCCAGGCTGTCTTACTCAGTGCCTCCTGCCAAGGCTGGGCCGGGGAGAGACCCTGCCAAACCGATTTCTTCTGTTAACGGAGCTAAGAGGGGTTAAGAAAAAAAGCAACGTGGCGTGCAGCAGGGAAGCGCACAGACAGATGGACTCGACCAGAGCAAGGAGTGCTGGGATAGGGGTTTACAGACCACGCCACCACCACACAAAGGAACTGCCAGGGCCTGGCTAGAGTTTTGTGGGATTTTTATTATTTTTTTTATTATTTTTGTGTTTTTGTTTTGATTTTTTTTTTATACAGGCTAGCGTTGTACCCTTTGCTAAAGCTGCTGATTCTGCCACATAAACTAGAACAGAAATTTCTCAGAAATTAAGTTGGTTCCCCTCCTTGTTAATACACTGTCTGCCTCCCAACCGAACACCAGTCTGGATTGGTGTGTGCAGAAAACATTCCTGTACAAAGTCTGACGTACAGCTACACTGTTCTGACTGAGGAATGAAGAAGCCGAGAGTCCATTGAACATTGGATTTTTCCCCATACAACGTGGCCTGATTTGGAGTTTGGTCCACCGAGGACAGCGAGTTAACCGTAGAGATCATCGTCGTTGTCTTCGCTGTACACGTTGCCCCCGCTGCCACCTCCTGTGCCTTGGCTGGGCCCAGCACCGCCCTGGTTACCTGATGGGAACCTGCGTGCAGCGGTGCAGAAGGGGAGAGAAGAGACGCTGTTCAGAAGCCTCCTCGCAGCTCAGTGCCATCCCCTCCCCTCCACGCCAACACCCCAGTGCCATGTAGGACAGGGAAGAGAAACAGGATGAAGCCTTACAGCGGGTCATGCAAAAGGCTCACGCAGCTGCTGGACGTCGCTTGTGTTACAGGAAAAAAGGGCTGACCACTAATAGAGCAGTTACAACCAACCCGCAGCACAGCCTACACCCACCACCTTGTCTACTGGCTGCTGTACATGCTGGGGAGAATGGGAAACTGCAGTGGAAGAGGGGTTTGTCACCCAGAATCTGTCAGAAAGCTGCCTGGGTGCTCTGCTCTGGGGCCGGCTGAGCCACACTGTCCTCCCCGCACTCCCCCACAGTTACCTGAAGCTGCCGAAGCCGCGGCTCTGCTGTAGAGTCTGTGCAAACATCTCGTATTTCCTGATGTCGTTGTCACTGACAGAGCGGCGAGCGAAGCGCATGGCCTCCTCAAAGTGGTCCCTGCGTATCTCAGGAACCGGGTCATCCTCTTCCACTTCCTGCAGCAGGACAGAGGGCCCAGGTGAGCTGCATGCTCTGTCCACAGCCTTCCCTTCCAGGCCAGGGTGCTCCAATGCCCGCCAAGGCAGGGGCTGGAGAGGGACACTGGGGCAGACCACTCACCATGGCAGAAGGGTTGGTCTGCCTCTCGCGTTCTCGCCTGATCTCACTCTCGATGGACTCACGGATTGCCAGTTTGCAGGCACGCTGGCAAATTTCTGTCAGGTCAGCCCCTGAAAAGCCATTGGTCATCTTAGCTAGGAAATCCAGATCGACATCCTAGTGAAAAAAACACAAGAGACGTCTCTCCTTAACACCTTATGACCTCAGGTCACAGTGAGAGGGCTTCAGATCCCATGGTACCAAGGTTCTGACTTAACTTTGCCCAATTTTGAGAAGATCAACTGTTAAGATTCTTGTTTCTGTGAAAAGTTAACCACACACAAAGGCAGGCCACGCTCCCCACAAACCCAGGAAGAAGCCAAGAAGCAGCTGTAAAAGCCTCTGCAGTTGTGGATTTCACATATGATTTGCTCACGTCTCAGTATTAGGAGTCAAATGAAACTTGGAAATGGAGACGGGGCACAGGCAGGCCAAGAACACCAACGTCCTCCTCCTTCCCCTCAACTAAGGGGTTAGTACTGCAGCCTCCTTTGAAGCCTTCCTTCCCAACAGTACCTAAAAACCTAAGCTTGGCACAAAAAAACTTGAGCTCTCACTTGACATCTGCTTTTCTCTGATTAACTATCAGTTGCATTATTGCCTGCTCCCTAGGCAAGGGACACAGCTCTTGCCTACAACAGAGTTCAGCAACAATTAACTGCACAGCTTCCTCTTCAATTTCCTTTCCCACCCCCATGTTCTACATCTACTTTTCTTTCAGAGAGCAGGAATCGTTTCCACTGTGCCATAACAGGCTTTCCTGTTCCCACACCGTGGGCAGAGCTCCACTATGTGACAGAGACCCGCTGTGCTCACACACCGACACCTAGTGTCATTGACACCTAGCCTTAGAGCTCAAGCCTGCCCCTACCTCTTAATTTCCGTCCTTCAGGGACTGAAGGTTTCCCAGCTCTGTACCACGTGGAGCAGCCACAAGCCCTCTGCTCTGTTCCCAGCTTGTGAGGAGCACATGCAGCACACAGTCAGGTCGCAGATCCTACCTTGGCAACTGGTGATTTCCTCAGGTTGGCCTTAAGAATAGCAACCCGGGACTTCTCGTCAGGCAGGGGGATGTAGATGAGTTGATCCAGGCGGCCGGGGCGCAAGATGGCTGGGTCAATAATGTCTGGCCTGTTGGTGGCACCAATGATGAAGACATTCTTCTTGGTGGACATGCCGTCCATCTCTGTCAGGATCTGGTTGATGACCCGGTCTGCAGCACCACCACCATCACCAATATTCCCACCTCGAGCCTTTGCGATGGAGTCCAGCTCATCAAAAAAGAGCACACAAGGGGCTGCTTGACGGGCCTGCAAGAAGCAAATGGGAATAATTACTCCATGTTAATATCACCCAGTGAGGAGCACATTGATTTCACACTAAGTCTCCCCTGCCATTAAAGCAGCTCAGAGGAGTACTGCAGCACTGCCGCTGCAAGGAGAGCTTGGAAGAGCTGCTCCAGAACAGTCTTGTGCCACACAAACCCTCAATTAAATTCTCCTGAACAACAAGCTGAATTCCCTCAAAGCTGGGGGCATTGTGAATCAGGCAGAAGAGAAGGGTGGTAACTCCAGTGCCTGGCAGGGAAAGCTGGAGCCAATTTGCCTGGACTAGAACTCTCCCTGCAGTACCTGTGGATGTCAATTGGTTACTTAGGCACTCAAGTGTCAGTAGGAGAGAGATACATCCAATGGAAGGGGGAAATCCAACCGTTGTCTTCAGATACCTAACGGGTAGTTATAGGAAAACTAGTATAGAAGAAGGGAGCCAGATCTTTCTTTGATGTGTGCAATGAAAGGATGAAAGACCACAGGCACAGACAGCTGCAAAGAAACTTCCAGTTAGAAAAAAGGAAAAGAATTCTTCACAGTGAGAGGGCTCAAACACTAGCACACAGGCCCAGAGAAGTCAGGGATTCTCCACCTTTAGCACATGTTCAGAACATGAGGCACTGGGCAACCTGATCGAATTTCCAAGTTATCTCCCTGCTTTGGACAAACAGTTGGACTAGGTGGCCTCTGGGGTTCCTTTCCAACCTAAATTTTTCTCTCTTGCTGTCCTTCCAACTTCGTTCTGTCAGCATGTTCCCCGACCACCAGAGCAAGGATTCCCAAGATAATCCATGCAGACACCTCTGGGACAGGAGGTGCCAGTATCTACAGGGCAGCAGCAGTGGGCTCCTTTCTAATCCATGTATACTGTAGGACAAGAACCCACAGGATGTTCTGAAAATCTGTAGATGGTGATGGCTAACGATGTGTCGGTAAGTTTTTCAGGGATGTGGAGGGTATCTATGACATCCTAACGCTAGCCTCACTGCTAAGGCACCGGGGCATTTATCATCTGGTAACAACAGATACAAACTGCAGCCAGAGAAAAAGTTTAAATAGTTATGTTGCCAAAGGGTATTAATTTCCTAACATCAGGCCCTGCTGTCAATGCAAGTGGGAAAAACACAAAAGACATAAACAAGAACCAGGCCAGTAAGCCAGACACAGTGGATACAAAGTTCTGGGGGTACCTCAGCAAAAACACAGGGAGTAGAAGAAACACGTACCTTGTCAAAGATCTCGCGCACATTGGCTTCAGACTCGCCAAACCACATGGTGAGTAATTCTGGCCCCTTGATGGAAATGAAGTTTGCCTGGCATTCGTTGGCAATGGCTTTGGCCAGCAGTGTCTTACCACAACCAGGTGGCCCGTAGAACAGAACCCCTTTTGATGGGGTCATACCAAATTTGAGGAATTTGTCTGGGTGCTCCACAGGATACTGAAGGAGAACAAAACAAACAAACCCCTCTCATGATAAGCCAGAACAGGCATGTACCTTAGAATCACAGAATGGTTTGTATGTGAAGGGACCTTCAAAGATCATGTAGTCAAAACCCTCTGCCATGGGCAGGGACATCTTGGGTCAGTTTTGTTTCTCCTCCTACCAGAAACATTACCTGAGATTTCTGGTGGGTTAAACACAAGATCCTGCCTATTCAGTGCCACTGGAGTTTTTACAAGGACACTGGTCTGAAAAGCACCACAGCTAAATTGGAAAGCTGCCTTAAACAACCTAATTACCTCTAAGAACTAAGTACCAGTTCAGGTAGTTTTCCAGCACACTTAACCCCAACTCCCCTCTGCCCTGCAGAAGCAAAAAGGAACAGCTCATTATCTAACCAATTCGCTCTGCTCTCCAGAGACGGGCAAGGTGTCTGATGTGAGCATTTATCCTCAGCAATGAGGTCACAGATAGGTGATGATTTTAACATCAGAAAATAAGATTGAAAATTAGATTATTTTATTCACAGACAGGATGCCTCTACAGTGCCAACTGAAAGCAGAATGTATCAAATCCAAACCATCCCAAACCAGGAAACGTAGAGTTTCCACAGACCATTCATGACTTTTCATTCTAGTCTTTCCCTCTGTAGAAGGCTTCACAATTACTTCTCACCTGTCCCTGTGCTAATGCTGATGGGAAGCCCTTCAGAGGCTCTCTGCATGAGGATCTCCACGTGCTTTCTGGCGTATAAAGCCACCACATAAGATGATTCTCAGCAGGGGTGCCACTGCTGATCTCCATGTAAAAGAAGCAGAACTGCTGCTGTTTCTGCAAGTAGCACAACACCCACCCAAGATGACACCGTAGACTCAGCTAAGGAAAGCCTGATGCTGCTTCCCAGCACCTTCCTCTCCAAGTTCACTAAGGTGGACAGCATGGTACCTTTAGTCCATTACAAGCAAATACCATAAAAACCTCTGCATTTACCCTGTTCACAGCCCAACAGGAATCTGAAACTGTTCTGGATTTTACTATTATAATTATTTTTCAAGCCGACTAGGCAAAAATCTGTTGGAAACCCTTACCTGTACGAGCTCCTGGAGTTCTCTCTTTACATCTTCTAGACCACCGATATCTTCCCAGGTAACTTGTGGCACCTCCACCACAGTCTCCCGAAGAGCAGAAGGGTTGCTCTGGCTCAGAGCCCACTATCATTAGAAGAAATGGCATTATATGAATTCCAACACATTATGTTCACTTGCTTCCGATAAGCAATTAGACATTGCACCCAAAAGAAAGAGGGCCACTCCTGCATTACCCTGAAGTCATCCATGGTCACAGCCAGCGAGTTCATCACTTCAGCATCGATGGTTTCATCTTCTAGGTCTATGAGATCCATCTTCTTTCTGATAGCCTGAAGAGCAGCTTCTGAGCAAAGAGCAGCCAAGTCAGCACCAACATGGCCATGGGTCTCGTTTGCCACCTGAAAGCAGAGCACTGACTATGACTCACAGGGATACAAGCAAGCGCTCTGCAAGGGCAATTTAATGCTTTGGTCACTCGCTGGGAAGCGCAACAAAGCTCTGGAGGACAGGAACAGGAGTCCCTTGGTAGGGATTCAAGACGAGTGCTACCACATATTTAACAGGCAAAGACACCACTGTTCCGCAATAGGAATTCAGACGGTGTGCAGAACAATAACCCTGAGGACTGCAGTTCTTCATTCAGGACAGAGATTACAGGAAACATCCAGGTTACATGTGGTGTCCAGTGTCACCACAACGCTCACACAGCTCTGTGTGAGCTGTTTCAGGCTCGCTTTATATTTAAAGAGAATGCCATAGAAAACAAACCCAGGAGGACAGCAGCAAGGCATTTCCAGACTGGTCTGATACACATTTGTTTCACTTAGCCATGCCACTCTTGACTAGTGAGTGAGGATTTTTGGTCACTGGTAAACTACTCAGAAGGAAACTCAGAGAACACATGTTCCCCCAGTTTCTCGCTGTCCTAAATGATCAACTACATTTATGCGATCAAGCCTTAACAACTCTTCCACTACAAAACAAAGCATTGGGAACGTCTGTCTGCAGAGACAAGCTTTCCTCATAGCATGCCACTCACCTGTTCCAGATCCACATCATCAGCCAGTTTCATATTTTTCGTGTGGATCTGCAGGATCTCCAGGCGCCCAGTGGCATCTGGAATACCAATATCCACCTCTCTGTCAAAACGACCTGGGGAGTACAAAACATATGTTGAGCTGCTGACCCTGCGAATTAGGGGGGCTGCAGTTCCTGCCTTCCTCTGACTGAACAACATGATGACAAGCCACAAACACATACAATTTCAGAAAATGCCAGAGCTTTGGGTTTCTCTGCAGCACCTATCAGCACAGAAGCAGAGTCAGATGAGAGAAGGAGGAAAGGCCTAAGCCATTTAAGGAAAGTGAGACTACTGTATTAACTAGAGTTCAAGATTATACGACACAGAGGATTGCTGTTCTAGTAACTTTTTCCGAGCCTCAGTTTCAGAAAAATATGCTTCCCTGAACCAACATACCATGAAACGTTTTTATTTAGTTCTACCTTTATGTACTGATCACAAGAGTCTGCAAATACTGAAAGATTTAATTTTTCACAACTTTCATAGCAGTACCCAAGTGGTGAAAAACATGAATTGCCCCAGTATCTGGAGAGGCAGGAAACCCAAGTATTACCGCAATATTCACTGAGGTACGTACACCTATCATTTATCTCTAGCCATAGCTGTGCATTAAAATGCCTCACTACACATTTAAGAGGCTGTTTTCCCCTACATATTTGACTGGTTTGCTATTACAGACCTTACCAACTGGTCATACACCAGACATTCAGTCACACTGCAAAGTTTTGAAAACCTGAATCTCAGAAATTACCAGACTTCACCAATAAAAGTAAGAGAAATCAGACAATTCAAAGCCTTCTGCAACCCCTCATGCCAAAAGGCATGAACATCCCTTTAAACATTTATTCTTTCAGTGTGTCCTGAAATAGCTTCAACTAATGGAGGCTAGCACACTTTTCCACTTCAAAGTATTTTTTTACTTCTACAAGTTCTAACCTAACACAGCACAAAAAATGATACCAAAGGTTGGAAGCATAGAAATGAATTTCAAACAAGCAGATGGATTCAAGCCAATAGTTTATGTAACACACAGAGGATGTTTAGTATTAATTTCTGCTCAATCCTTCCAATCCTGTAACAATGTATGCGATACACAAGAGAGGCTGCAATCGTGGTTACCGAATCGCCTGAGTGCTGGGTCAATGCTGTTAGGTCTATTAGTAGCTGCCATAACGATCACGTGTGCTCTCTGTTTCAGTCCATCCATAAGAGTCAGCAGCTGAGACACTATACGACGTTCCACCTCTCCATGTGTCTATAGAGAGAGAAAGCAGTGGTTAGACCAAAAGCCCTACAGCACAGCACAGGAGCTACTACTGCACCACAGCAGACAGATAAGACAGCTGTGAGCTGTTAAGAAACATTGTGAACTATATCTGATTCTTCTCATGTCCAACTGAAATCAGGCATTAAATACTGCTCTACCCAGTAGTCAAAGGCAGAGATCCACACCAGCTGCTACCAAAAAGGATGTACTACTTTATCTTCTACAGGCTTTCTTTACCTTCTCTCTCTTAGGAGCAATGGCATCCAGTTCATCAATGAAGATGATGGCAGGAGCATTCTTCTCTGCTTCTTCAAAGGCTTTTCTCAGATTGCTTTCAGACTCACCAGCCAGTTTGCTCATGATCTCAGGACCTGAAAAACAGCAGCACTGTGGCACCCAGAGGAGAGGCAGCTAGCCTCAAGGCATGCAGATGAATTTTTTTAGTATAATGTTCACATGGGAGAATCTATACTTCAAGCCAAAGCAAATACTATCAACTGAGTTTACTAAATTTGCATCTGAACAGGCAAGAACAGCATGAGGAATTACTTTCTATCATTATTCTGGTGTGTTTTTAGTTCACTCTAACAGAATGCAGCACTAGTCAATGAGCTACCTTTAGCTGCCTCTTTCCTTACCCTATTTCACACTTGGTGAGCTTCTCTGTAATGTGCCACCACACACTGTTAATGCCAGTCCTAGCTTGCAAGAGAAGCAATCAAATTATATGGTGATGAATTATCAGGGTAGGGAAGGAAAAAGCTGTAAGATACTGAAGCTGTCTTTAGCTTACACTACACAGGTATACATTTACCTCTGTAAGATCCTATAAATGATTTTTAAAAAAAACAACAAAACAAAACCAAAAAAACAAAGCAAAAACCCAAATCCCATTTCCTCTCAAAGAATAAACAAAAAAAAACCCCAAAATAAGTAAGCACATCAATCCCAGAAGGAAGGACAGCATTCCCCTGAGATCTCCTGCAACTGCTGAACATTAGCGCAGGCTTACAGATGTACTCTGTTTTAACAGATTTTTCCATGATGCTGATGGGAGTGGTTATGAAGAGTATGCTTCTAAAAGATCCTAGAAAAAGAAACCTGACCCTCAGGAGTACAAAGCTGATAGCGGACCGAAGCGCACCAGCTGCAGAGCCACTGGCATGGGCAGGTACTGAGAGTGTTTTATTACAGGTATCTCACCAGTTCGTACCAGTTCTGTCTACAACAATGCCAGCAGCTCCGTTCTTAGGACCAGCAGACAGAGAACACATCACTAACTCTGACGTTGTTATTTTTATTATGCAATACAAGTGTCTAAAGAAACGTCTGGCTCATTAGCATTCAGTGACAGCTTCCACACACTTAAGATGTACATGACAAGGGCGACATATGGTTAAAACCAGCCCATTTACATCGGGTATCTTGAGATACAAAGCAAGTTCCTTCCCTACTGCTGGTCACCGCTATCCTGTGCTGTACAATCCTTTGCTATTACTGCCTTCATGGGTCTATGCTTTCTGAAATCAGAGAGCAAAGCAGCACTCCTTCAGTACAAACGTTCAGTTATTCCAGCAATGACTGTGAAATGGGACAGAGAAGCAACAAGGAAAAATCAGAATTTGGTCCTTACTGGACATAAACCAGTAACCATCTCAGCCGCTACCGGTGAGAGTTATCAGCAGGAGGTTCTGCCACTTGTATCTATGTCCCAAGGTACTCAATTATAGTTTTCAGGAAAGTTCCTCCCAATTAATGTTATGTGAAACAAAACAGGTCTTGTGCTTCACTTGAGGGGAAAGAGAAATCCACAGCAGACCAGCTGCTTTTCTGAATGGAACGTGGTGGCAGCAACAGAAACAAATGTCCTGCACCCATATACTTAGAATAATCTCAGCATTTCACTCCCAGCTCTGCCCTCACCAACATAAATGAACACCCAGACAGAGTCCAAGTCCCTGCGTCACAGGGCTGTCTTCCAACCACCCTGCTACTACACAATCAAGCTTAAGGGAAGTGCCACTACAGAAGCTTACACACAAATAGCCTCCAAATGTCCCCAGAGGCACACTTGAAAGAGGTAAGGAAGGATGTCAGGGAGACAACTTAGCTCTACAAGCCCTATTAACACCATTCATTACCATAAAATGGATGCATGGATGGATGAACGACCACGCAGCAGATCTGCAGCCAAAGCAGCCACAAAACTTACCGTTGATCAGGAAGAAGAAAGCCCCCGTTTCATTGGCCACTGCTCGGGCAATCAGTGTTTTACCAGTGCCAGGAGGACCATATAGCAGGATCCCACGTGGAGGCTGAGGACAAAGGCAAGGGACTTAGGTGGTGAGCTAGTATCTCTATGCCTAAGCAGCTTCACATGAAATTGTAACCATTTGATAAAGACAGTCCGAAATTGTGATGCAAACTCATGCAACAGCTGCCATCCCAGCATTGCTATCAACACCCTTACTGTTCTGCATGACACACAAACAAAAACCGTGACAGTAACTGACAGCGCTGATTCAAAGCATCACTCTGCTTTACAAGTTGCCATACGTTAGTCTGTCCAGAACATGTAAGGAAACACTTTCCTAACAGCAGCATTAAAGAAATTTACTTTTCTACACCCACAACCACAAAAAGCCCACAAATTACTTATTGCCCCTGCCAATGCCTCATAAACCTCTGAGACTAAGAGACATGTGCAAGGGCTAGCCCACTCATCTACCTGGAGCACACGGGGACTTACCTTCACCCCTATGGCCTTGAAGAGCGCAGGGTGTCGTAGTGGAAGTTCCACCATCTCTTTGATTTGAGCCAGCTGCTTCCGGCAGCCACCAATGTCATCATAGCCAACTTCATTCAGTGACTCCTCTTCATCCTATCCGGAAGGAAATGTATTAAACATGTGAGTGAAAACAATAGTTTAACAACCCCTCCCCGTATACAGAAGCCAGGAATCCGGTTTTTGCTCATAGCCATTTCTTTGCTGTCTTGAGATTCTCACTTTCAAGTCTTCCTCGTGTCTTCTACGATTGTTTCTTAGCTCTGTCTTCCCAGACATATGAAGGGAACTGCATGTACGTACCTAGACCTCACTGAAGCCCATCCTTTTCAATGACAGCCTCTGCTGCCAGGTTCCCTACAGACTTTAATGCTAAACAAGCTCTGTGACCCTCTGATGGCTAACAAAGACTGCAATAGATAACGAAGCTCAGTATAAAATACATTTATTCCTTAAACTGTAAGTGATTTGACCCTTTGGATGATGATCCAAGATGATTACCAAGATGATTAGGGGACTGGAACACCTCTTTTATGAAGAAAGACTGAGGGATTTGGGTCTCTTCACTCTGGAAAAAAAGGCAGCTGAGGGGGGACCCTCATCAATACTTATAAATACTTAAAGGGTGGGGGTCAGGAGGATGGGGCCAGGCTCTTTTCAGTGGTGCCTGGAGACAGGACAAGAGGTAATGGGCACAAACTTGAACATAGGAAGTTCCACCTAAACATGAGGAGGAACTTCTTTACTTTGAAGGTGAAGAGCACTGGCATAGGCTGCCCAGAGAGGTGGTGGAGTCTCCATCTCCGGAGACATTCAAAACCCGCCTGGACGCGTTCCTGTGCAACCTGCTCTAAGGTGACCCTGCTCTGGCAGGGGGTTGGACTAGATGATCTCCAGAGGTCCCTTCCAACCCTATGATTCTATGATACCTCTAACTACCTGACATACTCTGGTTATCATACAGTTCTCAGACACAGTGTTGTCAGACATTGACTCAAATTAAGAGAGAATCTTAAGATCCAGACATGCAGGTAAGATTAACTGTAATCAGCTCTTCCAGTAAAGCTCTACAGCATCCATTCATCTGGCTGTCCAAATCTCTACTGGCCTTAGTTATCTGTAACATTAGGCCACACTAAAATAATAAAATAACACAGCCTGGAATCTCAGAGGAGATCAGTCCAAGCCCCACAAACAGGAACTACCACCTCAGCAGGTTGGGGAAAACCTTTTTCCTAGTACCTACTTGGTATTTCCCTTGATACAGCTTATGTCACTGCCTCTAGTCCTGTACCTGGGTACAGCTCTCAAAAAAGCCTCGTCATCTACCCCTTCCCATCAAGCAGCTGCCAGTAAGCCTTCCCTTCTACAGGCTCCATCATCCCACTCACCCAGCCCCTCCTCAGTCATTCTGACCTCCAGCTCCTCATCATTTTGGTAGCCTTGGCTGAACTTGCTCCTGTTTGTCTCTGCTGTGTCACAAAGAGCCCAAACTGCACTCATCCAGTGCCCAGACATAGTCTCACAAGGGTCACATACGAGACGAATTTTTCAGAAGGCAGCTAACTACAAACCAGCACTCACACGGATTTGCAGGCACTTACTTTATGGAATATACAACCACCTTAGCTCATTTATCTGAGATTTCCTACTCTGTAATAGAAAGGTGGCCAAGACCTGACAGAGAAGCCACCCCAACGGCTTCAAGTTGGGAGGCTCAAGGCTAGATACCTTAAAAGACCGGGGATTTTTTTTTTTTTAATGAATGATTTTGAGATTTCAAATTTCTCACTGAAAAAGCATTAATTGCTTTCTTTTCAGGTGGCAAGAAATTTAGCAACTTTTTAAACCCTCCCTGCTATGGGTCAAGGGAACTTTGGAATTAAAAGATGTATCTAAATCCAGCATGAGTTATCTGGAAGCAGATGCAAAACCAGCTGCTGCCAAAATATGGCAACTCATCAGCAAACCTATGCACTGGTGCTATGAGGTGCTACACTCAGCATATGAGGAAGGACAGTGGAAGTGCATTTCTCTGACTACCTTCCGCAGCAGCTCATCTCACAAAACTGGAGTTTCTAACTATTACATTCAATACACAAAATGCCAAAACATGAACTGCAAACACTGCTGCTCTCAAGGACTATCACAGAAACAGATTTCGGACATAAGGGATTCAGTAGGAAAACCACATGTCAGGATTCTGCTCACCTCTCGTTTGATGGGCTCTCCTTCACAATGGATCACTGTGTCTGGAGCCACTATGCAGTATGGACTTGGATCTGTCTCCACCACTTTGAACTCCACTGCACGCATCCCTCCACGCACCAAGAAGATGTCACCTGTAAAACCCTGCACTTTAGTTGCCTGCTGCAATTGACATCTGCAAAATGTCAACCCTTGTACTACCAGCAGCCCCAGAGGACAAGGAAGTGGGTTACACAGGCATATGCCGCTGGCATTTTTAACACTGCTCTGCATTTGAAACTCCAGAGCTGAATGTACTACCCAAGCACCATTTAGATACGCAGCAGCTGAAGTTCTCAAATTTCATCCAGTAACAAACAGCAAACCAGGAAACAATAGAAAATAATACTCTGCCTAAATACAAAACACAAAGGCACGGAATCACATTTCTTTTCCATTAAGTTTCAATTTAACACTTCTAAAACAGGCAAAAAGACCTAACATAAAATTTCATTTTAAAGTTATTATAACTAGTTGTTGCTACTTATAACTGGTTGTCTCCAGAAGCAGAATACTATTTAATACTGCACTAGGACTCCTGGCTAAAATGGGCTACCAAAACTGAATAACTTCAACCTGTGTTTTTATTGTATTAGGTTGTCATGGTTTTGGTCAAATTGGCCAATGGCCGGCAACAGATGCTCCCCCACAACCTCTCATACACAGAGAGGAGGAGGACAGACAAAGATATTTACAAGTTTAGAAGAGATTAAACTACTTTAATGAAATATTAATAATAAAATAAAAAGGAAAATAATGAAATATATACAGTTTATACAAAACCGTATTAAGCTCCCAGGATGACGTCACTGGCAGGCACTGGGGAAGTCCCAGACCGGACTCAGTGATGGGTGGGAACTGGATTCCAGAGCTGGAGTCAGGAACCCACAGATCGGGATCAAAGGCAGATGAACAGACAGGGTCCTCATCAGACATTGAAGAAAGAGAGCTGACCCTTTGATCCCTCAGCTTTTATACTGAGCAAGGGGCAGATGGGATGGAATACCCCTGTTGGTCAGTTTTGGGTCACCTGTCCTGTCTGCTCCTCCCCGTGGGTGGGACCCCTCTACGATTTTCCATTTATGACCCTCCAATGAGGCAAATAATGAAATTAGCTAACCTTGGTTGTTATAGCAATAAGTATAAGCAAGAGCCTCTCTCTGCATACCGTTCCTTGGCGCAAACTGTAATCATTGGTCTCATCACTCTGAGAATGAACCGTTTTCGGCACAACATGCTGTTAATTTCAGAGAGTTAGAAGAGGCTTAGCTAAGAAGTAAAATTACTGAACAGAAAGTTCGTTCCGTTTTACCTCAAACCAGGACATAGGTCCTATCTGTTCCAGCAGAAGTGCTACTGGCACAACTCTAAAAGCGCATTTGGTTTTCTAAGCACTCTCCCAGTTATTAATCAAATTATTTTGAAGAAGCGAATTTAGTCAGGGTGCCAGCTGGTATATCCAACCAATTGATTAATATGTGGGCAACTCCCCAATCCCATTAAGTGGCAGCAACTTAGTTTAATGAGATTTTCTCCTGCGTCCTACCTGAGCCTTTTCTGATGCTTTCCCATCTTATCTAGCAAAAATACGCAGGAGGACTACCAAGCTGCTCTGCAAGCCAGCAGCAACAGAAATCACCCTTTCTTCTGAAGATCAGGAAAAAAAATAAATCAGCACCAGCAAAATCTCACTCTACAGATGTCAGTCTAATGCTTCATAGAAATCTGTGTAAGCTCCTATGAATTCTCTTTATTCAGTCTCAGGACTAGCTCACACTGGCTTTCATCAGGACTTCAATAACAGGTGCTATTACCTTTCCTGATGGGTCTGTATGCTTCCAGGAAGTATGGCTTGAGATAGACCTCAAACAGATTCCCTGTGATCCCTTCTACTGTGTCATCAATTGGCAGCACATGGATACGTTTGCCGTATTTCACATCTGGGCAAGGCTGGATGCTGCAACAGAAGAAAACTCCAGTTAGCCATAACATGCTGGACTTATGGAAAAGGCAGTGATGCCCCTTCCCAGGCCAGTACAAATGCCAGAGAGGACCCTCCAAAGCCCTGGTGAGACTTCCCGCTTGCATAAGAACATTTCTATAATGACAAGGCAAAAATCATGCCCATCAAGAGACAGTCTTTGCAACACACACTTTCCTTCACTTTTCTCAGCCCTGTTCGAGACTGCTGGGGAGTTTCATACTTTCTTCCTACCTCCTGCTCTTCTGTAGCCCCTCTCACCACTCCTAAAGCACACTCGTGAGTTACTAAAGACCTGCAAGTGTCACAAGCTAACTTTTGTTTCAAGAAGGAGCTACTGCTGAACCAACTACAAAGGAAAGGGAGCTGGGAAAAGCTCTTGTTCCTTCCTCACTCTCTCATAACCTACTACAGAGACCAGAGCCCCTGTTGCTGATAATCCTGATTCTGAACAGAGGCACTCACAGTACTAACCAGGGTCACCAGCTTACGGCCATGTGTCTGTCAGTCCCGCTTTGTGGAGGCTGACATTTATGTCTGAGGGCTCTTTTCCCCTTTTTAAATAAACACTTCAGCTATTATTTTACAGTGTAGGCCAACGGCCTACCGTAGCAATAGCTCGGAGTATCAAGCTGTGGCAGAAAGCTCAACTTGGCTTTGCCAGGTAAGAAAAGCCAACATGGAACTGCAGCTGAGTATGCAACTTTTCATACGTGACTGCTCAAGACTCTTAATAGATTCTTCCACCACATGCTTTACAGAGACGACGCAGCAGAACGGTAAAGAGACAGACTACGCCAGAAGGAAAACAGTTGACAAACCACAAGCAGGAAGTGATAAGCACATGAATCTGCATTTTGGCAGAAAACAGGCCACAGAAAGTAACATAATAAGCAGTTAAAATCAGCAAAAAAAACTTTGAGGACAAGAGGTGAAAAAATTCTCTGACCCATGCAGCAAAGCTACGACAATTGGTAACACATCTGGATGGCTGAGAACCACAACGGACACAGTCCCAGCAGAGAAGGGGAGAGCACAGGCTGAACTGTCACACTAGAAATTACTAGACAGTAACCCCACATCGCGTTAAAGTCAGGATTCACCTTTATTTTAAATATACAGACCGGCTCAAAGCACTATTCTGTTCCAATTAGTGGTGTTTAAACACCACTTGTATTTTCTAGTGGTAGAGAGATGGGTGAACAGGCTCATTGCTCTCCTCTACAATGTTTGTACAAAGCACATTTTTCATTTAAAGCTTTCTCCTGATATCACCTCAGGAAGCCTAGTGTCAGAAACCAGCCTCCAATTTTCCCCTAACATGCAGGATATTCCAGATTAGGAAGATGCTCTGGAGGAGGAGCTGTCAGCCCTCCCGTATTTAAGCCTGAATATTTGCATTTTTATGTTTAAGAAATGCTCGTATGTATTTCCCCTCACTCCCACTACAGAATGGAATCTGTTTCCCATAAGCCAAGATGTATACTTCAATGATTTCCCAATACTTTCTGCAAGCATTGCACAACAAAATCCCTGCTACGCTTTTAAAGCATTCCTAATTTTAAGGTTATTTTTATAAAAAAAATCAGAATATAAACCTTCTTCAGGGATTTTTAATCTTGCTATCTGACTGCTTCACCATTTTGTCACTCATTTCTAGCAAGTTTTAACTTCTGTTTGCCACAGGGCAGTTCAGATACTACAAGATCAATTACAAAGTTGCTTGATGCTTTCCACAGTTAACACTGTGGACATTAAAAATGTAGACAAGAAAAATTTGCAAGTTCCCCGACAATGCAAATTTGGGAAGATGACTGTGACAACAGTAAGATAACTGAACCACTCAATGTAATGACAGGACGTGGGCTCATAAAAGTCTTGAAGAGACTTCAAGGATCTTTAGCATCATTTTTTAGTATTAACCTGAATATGCACACAGACAGAAACACATGCAAAAGTAAACAGCAATCCCTGATGCAAGACACACACTTCAATACATTTCTGCGATCTGCTCCTGAAGACATAAAAATACCTCCTGCAGATCCTGCCTCTGTTACTGACTCACACAATTCAGAGCCAGTGCACAAATTATTTAGGCAAGCCAGAGATATGCAACAGTCAGCAAACAAGTTCTCACCTGATCACATCACCCAGGCGCACTCTCAGGTTGTTGCGAACAACCCTATTCATGCGAATCTTCTCATCTGAGCATGTATCATCTGAGAGAACAATGCAGACTGCTTCTCTCCTCTTCTTCCCTTTTAGCAGGACGGTGTCTCCTCTGAACAGTTGCAATTCGTCCATTTTTGCCTGTAAACAGCAACAGCATTAGAACAAACTCTTGACAAAACAAGAATTCAAGCATTTGAAGGAGAGCTACTTGACTTTGAACAATTACATCTTGGAAGTGATGTACTAAATCCACAATGACAGAGGTTCCCACTACAATGGTCAAGAGCTAATTCTGAACCCATACTAAGGGCGCAAGCTCAAGTGAATCCTACAAAACTGAGAATCAAAATACATTTTATCATGGAAGAGTATATTAGGAAACAAGAAAACAAGAAACAGCTGCAGCTTGTGACACAAATACTTAGACTCGTGTTGCAAAGTTACATTTCAAGTTAATACACAGCAACAGCTTGCAAATTACCAGACTAAATGCTTTACTATTATAGATGACGCACCTGGGACAGTGACACAACACTGTTGTCTTCATTGATGGCTTCATCAACAATTAACCGATTGGGCCTGTTCTTCTGCTTCAGAATAGCAGTCGATAAGTCATCCGCTTTAGAACTGGTGAAGAGAACAGAAGTTAGGAGGCTGAGTGATACTGCTCCCCCCTTTCCAGCCACCCCCGTTTCCATCTCCATTTTCTACAGTTTTCTTTGTTGTCTTGTCTTTTAGAAACTATACTTGTTTGTAAGACAAAGAGAACATTTTTGCCAGGCATCAGCTGCAGGAGTTCAAAGCACAATGTTTTCTGCCAGTAAATATAACTACTTTACTAACCTCAAATGGAAATAGCTGTGAAGCTATCTATGAAAAGAAGTGGCCTGTGAGATGTTGCTGACTGCAAGATGTTTTTCCTAAAAGAATTAGTCAGACTCATGGAAATCACATGTAACCACTGCCACAGAAACAAAGTTCAAGTCTATTTGGTGTCAAATCCCAGATAAATAGGGGAATTAAAGGACAATGCTGCAGCTCCCCTGACAGGAAGAGTTGTAAGAGTTTAGCCTGTCAAGGCCTATTAGTTAAACCTAGCAAGCCAGTAGAAATATTCAAGTACTCATGAAAAACGGTGTTTTCTTTTTAGGATATAAGCACC
The DNA here is from genome assembly GCF_963924245.1 of Chroicocephalus ridibundus. NCBI lineage: Eukaryota > Metazoa > Chordata > Aves > Charadriiformes > Laridae > Chroicocephalus > Chroicocephalus ridibundus. Next base: position 75,868,437 of record NC_086316.1, on the reverse strand, counting down.
TTTCCATAGTACCTTCATATCAAAGTCCCTGCAGCTCTACCTCACTACACCACAACAAATATGACAGATAATTTGTTTGACTTGACAAAATGGAGCAAATCAAACACCAAAGAAATGGAAGAGAGGAAGATTAAATAATTTCCTTTAAAATCTAATGCAGCACATAATTCACTGTATGAAGTAAATATGAATGTGAACCAACTGATTCCCGAGGAGCTCTTGGAAGCTGCCACAACAGTGGCAGACTGTTCTAACTTCCCTTGGGTGCCTGACTACTTTCTCCAAGTATTCCAGATGTGCCAGTGACCAACAACATAACAGAAAACCTTGCACAATTTGGTTTGATTCTGACAAAGAAAAGAAAATAAAGTCTTCCTTTCTCCTAAGCAAGCAGCAAGCACCGGCAAAGAGTAGGGAGCTTTGTGCACAATGGTGTTGGCCATACACTTTGGCTCCATTTCGCTCTTTTAGGGACAAAATAACCAGAAGAAATCACTTGAGTGGAAGTGGCAGAGCAACCAGCTACACAGCACGAACACAGACTGTGGCAGCAGAGTGTCACTTGGCACGCTCATTGCATTTTTAGAAGTCCATCAGAGAGGGGGGACTTGCCTACAGTGTGACGTTACCCCAGGTCCTCCCACCCCTCAAGACAGAGGTTTTTCCAAGATAGACTACGTGTATTGGGTCCTTTACCTGACACGTAAAAGAGGGAAAAATACCAAGCAAGCCTACGAGGGCAGCCAGCTTGTTTCCAAAAGGTTTCCAAGCTTTGCATAAGCCCTGGTAGCATAGGAAACATGTCGGAAATGAGACGTAACATTATTTTAAGTGAACAAAAGGAGGAGCTGTAAAACACGTCTTTCCTGGACTGCCAGCACTGAGAAAGTCATGTTTTCCCTCTCTTCATTAAAGAGTGCAAGAGGTAAGAAATTAACATCCATCCTTTTCAATGTCAGATGTCACAGATCCATTCTCTGAAGCCAAAAAGACACAAGAAAGGCTGCTAGATACATCCAAGAAAGAGCTCACGAACTCCATCTTCAACCTAAAATGCAGCCTCTGTAGAGTCCTAAAAGGTCTGGGGTTTCCAGGAAAACTAGATGAGCAATAACAGAACTGAACCAATACACTGTCAGAACAGACAGGATCTTGTGGTTAAAACAGTGGTTAAAACCAACAACCTACTTATAAGCACCTGGCCTCAGCATTAGCTCCTGGACACTGGAGATTAATTTAGCAGGTAGATTTTAAAACTTGAACTAAGGGACACCAGAAAGAAACAATACTCCTATTTAGCCTGTTCAAAGTGTGAATGTAACTCATACCCCTCTGCACATAAGATGTGGATCCAAAGGCCTTTTGATAAGAAACCACTGCCAGACTTTGGCTACATAAACTGTCACTGAAACTGCGTGGCTGTCCCTCGGGATGCAGAGACTGCCCTGCAGCCTAAAACACAGTCTGGGACACAAGATAAAAATAAAAAAATTGGGCAGCAAGTGGAAGCTTTTGGACCAAAACTGTCAATAAACCAAAAGCTGTATAAATCTGGAAATAACGTTCAGATACGTCCTGGCACACAGCAGTGCTGAAGAGCACACGAAGAGGTCCACTTGGTTTTGCTGAATGTGAGAAAAAAGTTTTAGTACTGAAGAACTCAATCTACAGTTTCCTAAGTAAGAAGGGAGGGCTGGATCAATGTTGTCACTACATTACTGCACTTAAAGCAATCAAAAAGCTTGGAGGCATTAAAAATGGAATAAACATCTCCAAGAAACAGCATGCAGGCATCTAAATGCACAGGGTCAGCTTCAGTTACCTGACCTGACAGTTCTGCAGATAAAGAAACAAAGGTGTTATGAAATTACGTGTCAGCTACACAGGAAAGTGATATTATTTCCCCTACAGACAAGGGTAAGGACTTCGAGAGACAAGCGCTACCCATCTTCCAGTAGCAATTATTATCATCGCCATTTGCCCTCATTGCGTCTCTCCTGGGGGCTCCTCACGCTGTAACCGAGATGACGGAGCAAAATATGTCTGTGCACCTCAACCACGCTCAGACTATCTCCAGCATCTGTGCATCAGGGAAGGAGAGCCCAAACTGAAACTACCAAGCAGGAAAGCCTAAGGCATGGGTTGGGGCGCTCTCCCACCAACTTCCCTATGTGTGCTGGTAAACTTTGGCAAACAGCAGGACAGACAGCTAACCTAGGTAATTTTTAAAGCTCCTCAATGAGTTTCTTGTCAGAGACCGCCTGGTGCAAATCCTCTAGATCATATCCCCTACTCACCCCTTTTGTCAGTTCCCTCACACACTTCCCCCCTCGCTCCTTTCTTTCATTGACTCAACAAAGAGATAAACTGAACACAAAATCATAGAATCATAGGGTTGGAAGGGACCTCTGGAGATCATCTAGGCCAACCCCCTGCCAGAGCAGGATCACCCAGAGCAGGTTGCACAGGAACGTGTCCAGGCGGATTTGGAATGTCTCCGGAGATGGAGACTCCACCACCTCTCTGGGCAGCCTATGCCAGGGCTCTGCCACCCTCAAAGTAAAGAAGTTCCTCCTCATGTTTAGGTGGAACTTCCTATGCTCAAGTTTGTGTCCATTACCTCTTGTCCTGTCTCTGGGCACCGCCGAAAAGAGCCTGGCCCCATCCTCCTGACACCCACCCTTTAAGTATTTATAAGTGTTGATAAGATACCCCCTCAGTCATCTTTTTTCCAGACTGGAGAGACCCAAGTCCCTCAGCCTTTCTTCATAAGAGAGGTGTTCCAGTCACCTAATCATCTGAGTAGCCCTTTGCTGCACCCTCTCCAGCAGTTCCCTGTCCTTCTTGAACCGGGGAGCCCAGAACTGGACACAGTACTCCAGCTGTGGCCTCACCAGGGCAGAGGAGAGGGGGAGGATGACCTCCCTCGACCTGCTGGCCACACTCTTCTTGATGCACCCCAGGATGCCATGGGCCTTCTTGGCCACAAGGGCACATTGCTGGCTCATGGCCATCCTGTTGTCCACCAGGACTCCCAGGTCTCTTTCCACAGAGCTGCTCTCCAGCAGGTCAGCCCCCAACCTCTACTGGTGCATGGGGTTATTCCTCCCCAGCTGCAGTACCCTACGCTTGCCCTTATTGAATTTCATAAGGTTCCTCTTTGCCCAACTCTCCAGCCTGTCCAGGTCTCTCTGTATGGCGGCACAGCCTTCCGGTGTGTCAGCCACCCCCCCCCAGCTTTGTGTCATCAGCAAACTTGCTGAGGGTGCACTCTATCCCCTCGTCCAGGTCATTGATGAATATATTGAAGAGGACTGGACCCGGTACTGACCCCTGGGGAACACCACTAGTCACTGGCCTCCAACTAGACTCTGTGCCCCTAATCACCACCCTCTGAGCTCTGTCTTTCAACCAGTTATCTATCCACCTTACTGTCCATTCATCAAGCCCACTCTTCCTAAGCTTCTCTATGGGGATGCTGTGGGAGACCATGTCGAACGCCTTGCTTATGTAGCTTTAGAGCCGTTTTGGAATTAAAAGCAAATTCAAAGCCTGCACCAAGCCTGCCCCTAGACAGAGGCCAGAAGTGAGGACATAATCCCCAGCACAGCTAATGGCCAAGCTTGCATATAAAGCGCAAGACATCAATAAAATTGCAGCAAATATCTACTAGTCCTAATTATCAACAATAAATAGGTTCCTGTTTCCCATTCTCAGCCCCCTTTTCTCTCTCAGTAAAGCAGTCCAAGAGCCCCATTTGACAGAGGGAAGGAGAGGGGGGGAGACTTTTTACCACTTACATCACTCCATCCTTTTTCTCTGTGTCAGAGCTCCCCTCATTCAGCATGTGATAACGCCCAGAGGCTATGCATTATGCTGGATGGTGCGAAGAGCAAGGGCAGAAAGTAATTACCAATTAGTGATTCTTCTGAAAACAAGTACCAACCTCTGAAGCTACAATGAAACTAGGGAAAGAAGTTCTTCCTACAAGCCTATGCTAAAATAACAGTGAAAAGGCAATGACTCAAACTGATTCCAGCTGCAATAATGAAAGTGAAAACAGTCATGCCTCCTCTGTGCTAGTCTGCCTTTTTAACAATATCCTCAGGAACTCACTTCTGCGATAAAACCTGTCAGTAGTTTCTTACCACCCTGAACATTCACGTTATAGACTGAACTAGTAGGTATTAAAAAAAATATCCACGAAACATTTTATTCATGGAAGCAAACAAGTAAAGTATTCAATGATTGCAGCCACTTACTGGAACAGCACATGACAATGAAGCGGTGAGTTCATACCCATGCTTGAGATGCCAAGTTCTCAAACTGTTTCAGACAGGTAGGCACATGAAAACGAGAATCCCTTCAAAAATAGCACTCTATTAGCTCTTGCAACGCTACTCCCTATGCTAAAGCTCAATTCAGCAAGATGGCTGCCAACGGCACTGACCCAAAAATGGCAACTAAAAAGTAACTCTTTTCCAGTCGCAGGGTAACTTTTGTTGATTCTTGTGTGGTGAAAGCAACTCTGCTGAAGTTGAAATTTCTTTTTAAAGACACTGTTCACCCTGCCCATCTGCAAAATATGCCTCCGAGACCATCGCTTCCATCCCAAACTCCACCATGGACACTGAACTCTTGGCACACCTTGCTGGAACTGACTCAGTAGGACTGAGCAAGTCTGAATTTCAGATGTTGCAAAAGAAAAGGTGAACATAAACAACGGACACCGAAAGTGCCTCTGGCAAGGCCAAGAAAGTTACTTCAAGCTGTTCCTGGATTTGGGAAATTTATCTTTAAGTTCTATTTTTACTCTTCTCAAGGGGCAATGAAGTGGCTTGTGCATACGGGCTAGAAGCCAAGAGAGACCACTATTACTCAACTCATTTTTGAGGAGGATGAAAGATGATCCTCAGCCTGGAACTGAAAACGGAGTGAGGCAAGACACCGGAGACAAAAATATAGCTGATTGCCTCAGCTGCCACGGAGGCCAGCCCGGCACAACATGTCTGCCTCTGCTAATGCCAAGTCACTTGCTAGCCCCGGCCCGAGGGCCACTGCGGGGAGGGGGCCGGGACATCCCTCTCCACTCCTCGCTGCCCCGCCAGCCGCTCCGGGGCCTGGAAGACAAAGCCCTCCCTGGCTGAGGCCTAGCCCAGGCGGGAGGGCCCGGGCCGCGCCGGGGCACGGCAGGCAGGCGGCCCCAGGCCGCGGGCGGGGGCACGGCCGGGGCCCAGCGGGAGGCCCGGCCCAGCCAGGCCTCGCCTTCCCCCCCCGCATGACTCGACACTTCCCGGGGAGGCCCGTCCCAGGGGCGGCGGGGAACGGCCGATCCCCCTTCCCGGCACCGCTTTCACCTCCTCAGGCCCTGCGTGACCCGGTGAGACGGGTCGGGCCCGCCGCCGGGCCGTGCTGAGGCGAGGTGAGGCGGGCTAGGCCGGGCCGGGCCCAGCGCCGCCGTAGCAGGGCCTAGGCCGCGGCCTGCCGGCGGGCGGCCTGCACTTACTCGGATCCCGAGGCCATGGCGCTGGGGGGGAAGGGGCGAGGGGAGGCGGGCGGCGGCGGCTCCTCAGAGCGAGCGGCGGCGGCGGGCGGCGGGTCTCGGGCGGGCGGCGGCGGGTCGGGGCGCTTCGCGCTGACTGAACCTCACAGCCGACTCATCCCAGGGGGAAGCTCCGCCCCGCGCCGCCTCGCCTGCCTAGCAACAGTGTGCGCTGACCAATCGGAAATTCCGCCGCGCCAGCGTCTCAGCCAATGGGAGAGGAGGAAACGGTGAGAGGGGACGAAGGGGGAAAAAAAAAGAACGAGCGCTCTGCCTTCTCCGCCCCGCCCCTCTGCTTCGCCCTGCCCAATCGTCATGAGCCAAGCGCGACACCCGCCAGCCAATCGCGGCGCCGCTCCTGCCGCGGCTCTTCTACCGGGCAACAGGGGCAAAAACCTACCAATGGGAAAATCCGGGCGTGAAGCCCCGCCCCGCCGGCCATCCGGGTTAACCTCGCCTGGCGATTGGCTAGCGCTGCAGGAAAGGGGAGCCAGAGCTCCAGCCAATCAGAAGCTGCGGGAGGCGGGAGCTCGGGGGGCGGGGCGGGGCGGGGCCCAGCCGGCAGGGTCCCACGCGTAGTCACGGCCGCGGGGCAGGGGGGAAGGATCAGGGGGTGTCAAGGGGTCCCCCACGGACACAGAGCACATCCTCGGGGCTGAGAGCAGCTCCGCGGCCGGGACTTCAAAGTCTCGCTCTGGAAAAAGGGCACAGAAAAACGTTAAAAGGAGGTTTTTATTCGAAAAAGGGGATGTGGTCTGCGCCAATCCTTCGGGAATACGGCTTCACCCAGGAGGAACTGCGGGGATGGGGGCGGGTCAGCTGGCGGAGTCCCCGTTTGGGGTCCCGAGGTAATCCCGAATGCTCCTGGCAAGGGCTTCGTGGCCTGGGAAGGCTGCCCGCTGCACACAGGACGCCAGGTAGAGAGGGACAGGCCTGGGGGAGAGGGGAATTCCATGGTTCAACCAGGAATTTTCCTCCCCGTGGGCTGTTTTGGCTCTCCCCCGTTTCGGCTCCGTGTCTCCTGGGGAGCCTCACAGAGCCACATCCCGTGGCGGGGGACGAAGCTCCTCAGACCCACGCGGAGCGCAGGCAGGGTGGAACCAGACTGACCTGCCCCCACCGAGATCCCACCCCTCTCCCCCTGCGCACCTTCCCTGCCCCTCCTCCCCGGGGGGGGTCTGGGAGAACTTCTGCCATAGGGCTGCTGCCTCCTGCTTTCGGTCCAGCTTCCACAGAGCCTGCACCAGGTAGGGAGTGGCAGCTGGGTCACCTGCAGGACAAGGGAGGTTGAGGGGTTCAGCTCCAGGTCCCCAGCACTGGCTGCGGGGTGTTGCAAAAGAAGCTCAGGAACCAGGTGGGGAGAGGTGGTGTAATGGGGAGGAGACCATCCCGGCTGTGCCACAGGCTCTAATTAAGCCTGGGGCTGGCAGCCAAGGCGGATGGCATCATCCCTGCGGCACAGCCAGACACGCCTCTGTTTGGGTTGGGGTTTTCCCTGCAGGCAGGTCTGCACCCCCTGCCGAAGGGAGGGAGGGAGCCGCCATCAGGGCTGGGACCAGCAGGTCTGGCAGATGCTGGCCAAGCTCACAACCTTACGCTGGACAGGGAAGGTCATCCCCAGGAGCAGCACTGGCCATGCCTTGGCTGGCTCAGGACATGTACGGCTCGCCGCTCCTCTCCCCCATGTCTGGACTGCCAGACAGGGACACGCCACTTCCTAGGACAAAGCAAGACCCCAGATGCTCTGTTCCGGGAAAGCAGGCCCTCTCTGTGAGAGAGCTGTCTGTAGCAGGCTGCTATCTGGGCAGGAAGAAGAGAAACTTCCAAGGTGTCTCAGGGCAGGGTTCTGACAGACTCCTCTGACAACAGTTTTGGTCTGCTTCTCCAGGGCAGCGAGCTGACCACGCCACAGAGAAGCATCTCAAGTACATAATATTGCTAGTAGCCCTGCTGTAGTCCTTGACATCCAAATAAGCGTGGTCTAAGCAGCAAAGACCTTGCAGCAAAGCAGCACAGGACAAACTTACGGAAATCCTCTGTTCCTCACCAAAATGAGCCTTTTACCTGGCGAGATCTGCAAGCTGTGCTGGAAATCCAACAAGGCCTCCGTGTGCTTCCCCAGCTCCAGGAACTGCGTACCTCTCCCAATGAGGGAGAGCAACCTGATCTTCTGGAGCACCTCCACTTCTGGCAGGAGATTCTCTGGCACGGAAAGACACATGGACCTGAAGACAGCATCCTCCAGACATCCCTCCCTCCTGCCGGCAGGCTCAGTTAGGTTAGCAGTCAGGACAGGCCAAACATTTACTTGGGCTGCTCATCTTCTAGCTCCCCAAACCCCCAGTGGCAGAGCTCAACCTCTCCGCCAGGCTGGGAGAGGCTGGGAGGCGGCAGAGGATGACAATGAAGAACACCAAGAGCTTGCTACGTTACATAGCTGTGGTGAGCAGTGACCTCAGCAGCAGCCTGGCCCATCTGCACAACCGGTACAAATCTCTTCCCTGTAATCTGGATTTGAGAAGCTTCCTGGCTCACAACCCATTTCACTGTCACCTAGACAGCGGGCAAGGAGACAGAGCTGAGGCCAAACCCAGCTCCAACCAAACCAGCCTGTCCCTTCAGAGGCTCTGGCATGGCGCAGAGCTCAGCACGCTGGGACAAGCGGTGCCAGAGGTGATGCTGGGCCCAGCATCTTGTTCCTGTCCCGGCACTGCCAAGCACACAGATCCCGACCCGGCCCAGCGCTGTGCAGCGTCCTACCTGCAGTACCATAGATCTGGACTCGCAAGAGATCACCAAGGCACCTGCTGAACTGCATTATGGCCTCCTTGCTCTCACCCAGCGTGGCCCATGCCCAGCCTTGGTGCAGGTATCCAGCTGCTCTCCAGGCAAGGCAGCACAGACTCTCCTTCTGCTGGGACAGCCCTGTCCCTGGCAGTGGGCATTCCGGCTGCTGCAGCCTCTCCTCCACTCGTAACATCCGTGGGATCAGGTCAGTTGTCCGGCTGATGACCTCCTCGCACAGCGTTATAGCATCGTGGTGCCCCCCAGCCTGCTCCAAGGCAGATGCTGCTTCCAGGAACACTTCAGGGATCCTGGGCAGAGGTGAGTCACCATCTAGGGGCACCTGGGGAGCAAGAGCGGTGGCAGCGCATGATAGAATCATAGAATCATAGAATTGTTGAGGTTGGAAGGGACCTTTAAGATCATCGAGTCCAACCTTTAGCCTACCCTGACAAGAGCCACTTCTAAACCATGTCCCTCAGTGCCCCATCTACCCTTTTTTTAAACACCTCCAGAGATGGTGAATCCACCACCTCCCTGGGCAGCCTATTCCAGTGTTTAATAACCCTTTCAGTGAAAAAATGTCTCCTAATATCTAATCTAAACCTCCCCTGACGTAACTTGAACCCGTTTCCCCTTGTCCTATCACTTGTCACCAGGGAGAAGAGGTCAGCCCCCATCTCTCTACAACCTCCTTTCAGGTAGTTGTAGAGGGTGATAAGGTCTCCCCTCAGCCTCCTCTTTTCCAGGCTAAACAACCCCAGCTCCCTCAGTCGTTCTTCGTAAGGTTTGTCCTCCAGGCCCCTCACCAGCTTTGTAGCCCTTCTCTGGACACGCTCCAACACCTCAATGTCCCTCTTGTAGCGAGGGGCCCAAAACTGATGCAGAACTGCAGAGCACCCAGCCAAGCAGAATGACCCCATGCTTGCTGGGAACCCGGAGCTGCTGCCCAGCAAAGCTCAGACCCGCTCCCACAAACATCGACGCCTGTTGGAGGGTGCAGAAGCTGTGGAGCACTAACAGCTCAGCAGAGTCTAGGTTGCAAATCCCTACTTTTGAGGTAAAGGACATCCAAAATCAGGCCGACAGCTGCTCCCCACAGGGAAGGGGAAGCTGTTTCTCTGAACAGCAATGCCAAGTGTCTCTGGTGTGAATCCGAAGGCAGACATGACACAGGTCAGGGGTGCCAACCCCCCTCCTTGTTTCCTTCACATCTAAGTAGACACTGAAACCTGGAGTCCAGGGGTGACACCTAGGCCCAGGCCTTGCAATGGGGATCCAAACCTCATCTACCAAGCCACCAAGGGACGTCTTCACCACAACACCTACCTGCTGCTGCGGCCCCTCCTGAAGCAGAGCCAGAAAATCCAGGTAATGTTCTACTGCATCAGCCACCCTGCAATGCGGACAGAACATGTGGTGGAAGGAGCAGGGGGACTCCAAGAAGTGCCAACAGCCAGGTGGAACCTGGATCACTAGCCCACAGGCTCTCCCTGCACTGCATTTGCTCTGGTCATGATACCCATGACTTGAGCAGACCTGCAACAGCCATACTGAACTGAACAATTTCCAGGAGCATAGAGGAAAATGCAGAGCCCAAACAAGCAGCATGTTGCAAGCAGACCAGAGGTGCTGTTACCTCCCGTCCTGGAGACACCGCTGTGCCAGCAGGTACTTCACTTCAGAGGGGTGGTGGTGGCGAAGGAGAGAAGCTAGTATTGGTGTGTGGACAAGGAGCTCTGTTCGGATTAGGAAATGTGGACTAGAGGAAGCAGCTGCTGGAGGGGTTTTTTGTAGAGCCTGTGAAATAGGAATAGAAAGTATGGTCAACACAACGCTAGTCAAGTCCTGAGCAGCTGCTCACTTGCCACTTCTGGCATCTGGAGATGCACCCCAACGAGCAGAAGCACTGCACTTCATATGCACAGCTACACTGTCTCAGTAGAGCACAGCTGCTTCCAGGAAGAGCAACCAGGATCACACGGGGACAGGCAGACTTCTGATCTCCACGTGGCATCAGAAAGTGTGCAAGATCACCCATATCACCTCAGGTTTTCAGTTCCAGGTGCTGTGAGCTGCCTGGAACACCATCTCCCATTGCAGCTGCAGACCTAGTTAGACCAGATCTTAGGCCGTTTGTAATGAGAGAGATCCCTCTCCACAGGTGTGTTTGTATCTTAGGGATTTCAAACAACTGAAGAGCTAACTCTGTGTCTACTGCTGTGATCTGCTCCTCCCAGGCAGACCAAGGTTGCTACGACTAATGCACACCTCACCACAGCCACAATCTTTATTACATACTTTATTAAGAGACTGATAGTTTCTGACACCGGAGTGTAACCTCCCAAGCCACCAAGAACATGAACTGGGACCCAAAGGTCCTGCTACATCCAACAGCTAGGTGCTGAGCAAGAATTTTGGACCTCACTGGGGTCCTTCCTGGCCACTGCTGAAGGCAGCACCTTGACTGGATCCCTGGTCCACTCTGGGGACTCCGCCAGGGTCAAAGAGCCCCCCAGAGGGCAGAAGTCTGCTTGAAGCTCTGCACAGGCTCTGCTGGGCAAAAATCAACCCAGAACTACAGGAAGCAGACACACCTCATACAGCAGAGCCAGGGCCTGCAGCTCCGCATCAGTCTTCCCCAGCTGGTGGTACACTGCTGCCACGTGGGACAGGGCAGGAAGGCACTGGAAGTCCACCTGGAGGGCCCGTTTCAGGTGCTGAAGGGCTGTCTGAGGCTTGCCCTAGTTAGATGGGAAAAGGTGCATGTTGCAAGGACATCTTGCTGACATCTTTACTGTTCGGTGGGATCCAGACCCCTGCTCCACTTCCCCAGCAATCCCCACTACGCAAGGGCAGCACTTTAGCCAAAGGCAGGCTTCCTCAGGCTGGTTTTTGAGCTTCTCTCTGCAGCAACCCTTTGCACTCAGACAAAAATCCCTGCCTGGATTTTGCAGCTGCCCAAGGAGGCTGGGACGAAACATCAACCTCAAGGGCTCAAGACCTCGCCTTGCCACAGCAGCCTAGGCCACACAGAGGCAGCGTGGACATCACCCTGAACCTCCCTGCCCCGCTCTCAGCTGCGTTTTGCCTCTCCCCACTGACAGGGAAGAGGCACGGACATTACCATTCGCTGAGCACAGCAACCGAGGCAGGTGTAGATCTGGGACAGGACCATCTTGGAGCAGAATCCTCCCGCAGCCTCCTGAAGGAGTGAGAGAGCGGTGGGGAAGTTCCCAGCCTCCAGCTCCTGCATCCCTAGGACAGATCCAGCATCTCAGCTCTGCAGCTCTCCTCCCCTGGTTCCAAAACAAGCCTTTTCTTCCCAGCGCCACTGGGACCTGACTACTACACTCCGCACCCAGCAATGCACAGCAGGATGGTGCCAAGCTGTCATCTTTTGTTTGATGGTGTTGCAAGAGAACAAGCCAATTGATGGAAACATCTAGCAGAAATAATAGCAGCTTCCAAGCCCAGATACCAAGGTGCCTGCCTTGGCCCAGAACAAGGGAGGAGGTAGGTGCTGGGCAGGCCCACCTACGCATTCATCCACAGCAACCGTGGCACAGATGGGGAAGCACACACAGAATCTCAGAAAAACTTTCCAGCATGACGCTTTGGGATATTAATTCATTATTATTTATTGCAAATATAGTATTTGCCTTTCTTTCAATCCTTATTTCAAGCCCTGAGGCCCATTTCAGGTGCCTACATCACATTCACATCTGCCACCTCCCCCATGGAAGTGATATTGCCACCCTACAGGCTTTTGAGAGGTCTGTGGAGCTCCTGCCCTCCCTCCTTGTAGGAAGTCCCCACGTCAGCCTGAGCACAGCTCCTGCCCCTGGAGCTGCTGGGGATTGTCAAGACGGTGAGCGAGGAAAAACCACAAGCAGGACAGAATGCAGCAGTCACATGAGATCAATCACCTGCTATGACACCAGGCTAAAAAGCTGCACAACAGCTTTGTGTGGCTCCTGCAGCACCATAATCTGACAGGAACAATGTGCTTGCAACAAGGCAGGTGCCAGAAGACAGAGAGAAGAAAGGAAAATCCTCATAAGTACCCTGTCAGCCTTCTGCTTTATACAAGATCACTGCGGGGCTCAGACACCTACCTAAAGCCACAGACAGGCAGAGGAACCCTGTTACAGTGGAGAGAAAGGCTTAGCTGGGGAAAAAGTAGAGAGGCTCTTTGAACACCGAATGGCAAAGTTGAGACCCAGAGGCTCAGCCCAGGCCCTCTTCCAAACAAGCAGCCCAGAAAACCCCAAGGGCAGGTTTGCTTGGGAAGAGCAACCAGGATAAGGGCTGGGAGAGAGGGTCCTGGGACAGGACAGCAGTGGGAGGCTGTGCTGGCATGACTACCTCCTCCATACAAACCTTGCAGGAAGGCTGCTGCAGTGCACAGGATCTCTTTCAAGTCCTTGGCACTTTGTACAAGGGGCAGGGAGGCCTCCTCAGCAGGTACTTGCCATGCCTTCAGCAGGGAGAGGAGTTCATTCTCCCCCTCGCTGCAGCGAGCTCTTCCTGAGTCCTGTGAATACACAGAGGAGAGAGCAGGGAATGATAAATCGAAGCAGGAAACACCGATCCCAGAGTACGAGGAAACAGAGGTCCCACCAAACCCTTTGACAGTGTTCTCCATGCTGGGGAGCAATGTCCTACCACCCCATCACTTCAGCTACAACTCTCTCACTGCAGTGATTCCTGCCTGGCTCAGGGCAGCACCTCCCCATCTCAGAGTGAGGTCAAGGGGCTCCTGACAAAGCAGACCTAAATGCTGTCAGAGGGCATTCAACAAGGTGTGACCCCTCAGCAGCCTCACAATCAGCAGGAAAGACTCCTCTGCATCCCACTGCTCGCAGCTTGCTCCTTACAGAGGCTGCAAGTCCACCTACAGCCCCCCTGCAGCCTGCCCAAGTCTCCTGTCTCGCACCGTGAGGTCCAGGGCCTTGACAGGGAGGAGATATTCTGGAAGTCATTATTAATGCACTCAGGGCCATTATGCTATGCTGGGACGCCAGGGAGAGGATTACTCATGCTGACTGGGCAGCACTGATGGGTTCAGGTCTTCAAATGCCACAGCAACATTTTTCAGAGTGGGCTTTATGACAAACACAGTATTTATGCCAGCTCTGCCTCCTTTAGCAAACCCACAGGTATTTGTATTTCCACAGATACTCTGGTGCAGGTAACCGCCTGCATCCGCCCATGCCCAGTTACCTCAGCTTTGCTCAGGAGCCTGAAGAGGCCAGCAGTACTTCCCAGACGGCTGTCTGCCAGCCACCACGCTGCTTGCAGGGCCCCCAGTCGGTGCAAAGGTGCCTGCAGATCCTCCACAGTTACCTCCTGCAGCACCTTCTGCCACAGCTCCTCAGTGCTAAGATCCTGCCCACATGCCCCACAAGCCTCCAGAACTGAAAAAAACCAAACCAAAAACAAATAAACAAAAAAAACCACTCCAGCCATGAGACAACAAGTTGGTGCCCTGTAACAGACACCCTCCCAAGAAGGAGAGCCTCAAGCAAGCTTGTGCTTCTCGTAGTGAGGGTAGGAACGGGGTTACAGGGATGGCTGGACATGCAAACAAAGCTCTTGGACAGTGGAGTTAACAGCGGCATGCTCAGAAGACAACACACAGTTCAGAACTATGACTCCAGCTCTGCTGAGGTCTCCTGAGGTCGCATGCCCCAGGACAAGCACGTGCCAACAGTGCAGAGCCCCTTCTAACCTGCAGCCTATTTTAGTGAGTTTTCTTTGAAGCCAGCACACCATAATTAAAGAAAACACTCATTTTCTACCGTCACTAAAACTTCACTAGAGACTTGGCACCTTACACCTTGAAAACTCTCATTTCCCTTAAAACCTCTGGCCCATCCCTGCAGGCAGCAGCAGGCAGGCAGCTGCACACTGTCTCTAGCCGCAAGCCATGGCCCACCTCCTGCCCTTCCCAGCAGAGCCAGGCTTCCCTACTCACAGCCCCCATCTCCAGCCACTCACCACACATCTCCAAAGCAGAGAACAATCTCCTCACCCCAAGGAGCCCCGGTACAGAAAACGATCTCCTTACCCCTGAGGAGGCCCTGGCATATTCCTTCTGCTGCTTCTTTGATGGCAGAATCAGATGCTCCCATAGTAAAAAGCAAGGAGTTGTAGAGGACAGTAAGCTCCAAAGGCAGGGCAGGGAGGGCAGCTGGCAGCCCTGTGATCACAGACAACCCAACAAGAAATTGAGCTGGTTAGGAAAAACACAACAACCATCCATGCTAAGATGTCACCACCTGGTTTTGTGACAGTAGAAGCGTTCTGGAAAGTATTTTTTTGTTGTTGTTGTTGTGGTGATATTTAACAGCTTGGGAACTGCAGCACCTAGAGAGACATCAAGTACCGACACTGCTTTAGACATGCATTCCCCAGCTATCGAGATGCTGCAGTCCTCCAGGACTGAGACCTTTCGGCTCTCCCGAAAGAGTATCAGTAGCCTACCCTCTTCCAATACACATCCACCCTTTTGCACTGGTTTCCCACGATGTGTCTCTCTCTCGCATCAGGCTTCCTGTATACAACAGTCGTGGCAGGGACCCCCTTCCCCAGCTTCCCAGGACAAAGTTTGCCCCATTTTTTCCAGAAACACCAAAGCTCTGCCCAGCAAGAAGATTAAATAGAGGTTGCGGCTGGGCGTTAATCCCTTTGCAGGCCCAGTTCATCTCGTTTCACTTGCTCTCCCTTCAGAAGTTTGTTTCCAGCACGGGGGTACCGGAGATGCAGTCCGGTTAACAGGAGTCCGCGGGAACCGGTGCTTCCGCGCCCACAAGCTTCAGGAAGGAGGGTAAAATCTAGGCACAGGGCAGGCCGACCCCAGCCGACCCGGCCACCACTCACCCCGTATCTTCACGAGCAGCTCCCCGAAGGCCCCTCTCTGTTGCCGCACCTCCCGCGCCGCCGCTCCGCCGGGCCCCGAGAACCGCGCTGCCTGCAAGGGAGACACTCACCCGCCGGCCCGGCGACGGGACCGGCCCGCCCTACGGCCAGCGGGCAGGCTGCGGCCTAGCCCCAGCCGGCGGTGTTCCCATGGCAACCGGCACTGGAGGCAGCGCGGCCCCGGGCAAGGCAGCCCCAGGGCTCAGGGAACGGGAAGGAAGGGGAGAGGAGACGCGTCGCACCCGCCAGCGGTAGACCAGGGCCCGGCTCTCGGCAGCCCAGGCCCGCAGGCTGCCCGGCTCCGGGGGCGACCCGCGCCGCCGCTTCATGGCCGCCCGCCCGCCAGCGCCGCTCTCCTCTTCTCCCGCCTTCCCGCTGATTGGCCAGCGCCCGTCGCGCCGCCGCCACAATTGGCGGGCCGGGCTGCTAAGTACCAGCGGTCTCCACGGCAACAGCCAACCGTGGTGAGAAGGGGCGGGGCGAACGCCTTCCCGCCAAAACGGCAGTGGCCGAAAGGACCCAAACCTCAGCGCCTCGCGAAGCCGCCTGGGGAACGCGGGATGGGGGGGCGGCCCGGGCCCGGGAGGTCCCGTCTGCCCGCGGCCCGCACGGGGGTTGCGAAGGAAGAGACGACCACTGCCCGCCTTCCACCGCATGGCTTTATTTATTTGCAGACATCAGTTCCACATCCGCCCGGAGCCCCGCGCCACACCCTCGGACGGCAAATCTCCCCCACCACCGATTAATTAATTAAGTCATTTAATTAACGAAGCAACCCCTACCCACACGCCAGGTACAGCGGGTAGGGGGTCACCCAGCGCTGCAAAAGCGGGCTGGAGGCAGGGCACCGGCCCCAAGGACCGCGGCAGTCCAGAGGCGAAGCTGTCGGGTGAATGAGTGTTGCCAACTTGCCTGTTTTGGGTTTTTTTTGAAAGAAAAAAAGGCTCTACTTCCTACTCAAGCATCACTTCCACCTTCCTGGTGTGGCTGCTGAATGGGAATGAAAGCGTTAACAGCCAGATATGTAGCGATACCCAGGAAAGCGTAGCACCGCGCTGCACGCAGAGCTCCCGTATTGCTTTCCAGAACTGGGTCCATCCCCTTTTTTTTTATCCCGAATGGGGTACTGAGGCACAGAAAGGTTAATAACAAAAAAAAAAACCAAACAACAAAACAACAGTCTTGCTCCAAGCCACGCGGCGAGTCAGGTCGGAGCTCAGGGGCGAGGGCAGCGCTCCCCAGCCCTGCTGCTTCCCCAGGGGAAGGGGAAACAGGCGCACCGAGAACGTGACCCTGCCTCCCTCAGCGTGAAGTGTTGGGGGAAGAACAGAAGGAGATGGGATGGAGGAATGGGGGTGGGAAGGGAGGCAGATGGAGCCCTGGCCTCCCCGCAGAAGTGTCACCCCTTGGGACAGCCACGCAGCCCCAGGGATCGGGCCTGGAGATGCTCCCAACAGCCACAACCCTTCACAGTGGTGGTGGCTTTTGGTCACTAGACACAATTCCACCCCTGCCCTGCACCAGAACCACGGGACATGCCATCCCACTGCCACCCTGGGCCAGGGAAGTTTCCCAGAGGAGCTGCCCTGCGCCCAGAGGGACAGGGTGCTGGGCAGGAGCCCTGCCAAGGAGCGCACGCACAACGCTTCCAAAAGCCCAATGAGCAGCAGCTTTGTGGAGCGCAGGATGGAGCACACCAAGGATGACACGTCCACTCTCACGCTCAGCCAAGAGACACGGGGACCAGAAACAAACCACTTGGAATAACTGCTCCAGGAGAGAATCCAGCAGGCTCCAGTGACAACCTCAGCGGGGGGACACAGGGCAGAGCTGGCTCCCCAGGACACCAAGTTTCCCAAAAAGCCTTAGTTTGGACCAGCAGGAACCTTCCTCTGGACACTCCTTGGGGTTTTAAATCAGCAGACACAGCCACGTCTGCTCTAGCATCAGCAGCACGCTTCCAAGACCACCAGGCCTCGGACAACATTAACTCTGTTATCCCCAGCACACTCAGGAGAATGGCAGCCAAACATTAGCTTGAGGGCAGCTGGGGAAGGCTGTCAAAGACTAAAAAAAGTCAGTGAAAGAAAGCAAGAGCATCTCCAGCCCTTGAAAAACTCGTCTTCTTGAATCTGAATTCTTTGGTGTAGTAGTAGCCAGTCTGCCTTGACTGAGCAGCCAGCACTCCTTGGCATCTCTGCAGTGACAAGAACGTACCTGCAGCTTTGTTACTGCAAGTTTTGTCTAGTCCCCGGTGAGACAAGTGTGCGTGGTTTCATGCCCCAGCCTCCAGGGGCCGTGAGCCTACAGCCCCAGCAAGAAGGCAGAGGGGTGATACGGAGGGATGAGGAGAGGATGCCCATGCACCATCTGAGTGCTCTAACCACGAACAATGGGCACGAGAAGGCTCAGCAGCACGACGGTAGCCATGGAACTAGGGCCTGGGTGGCAGCTGCAGGGACGTCAGAGGCCAGTTCTACAGCATTAGCAACCATAAGGATTTCTGTCTGCCAGCACAAACAGAGTCAGGTAGTAAGATCCTGATGAGGGTACAACAAAACCTAGTTGGTTTAGCAACATGTGTTACCTAGATTAACCTCACGTTAAATGGAAATTCAGTGGGTAGCTGCTATCTCCACTCCTGTCCTCCTCTCCACAGCGATGCTCACCCATCAGTATGGCTCCCTCAGCACCGAGAACCATCTGGCCACCAAGAAGTCACAGTATACAGCAAATAATCCGTTTTTAAGGGTGGGACTGCTTAAGGCCATCTAATTGCGGGCTGATGCATTCCTGCCCCCTCCAGCTTCCGCTTCTGGATGCCGCTACCCCTCAGCCTTGCACTAGCACTGGTGTGCCTGCAACCGGGTGGCAAGCAGCCCAGGGAGTCACACCAGCTACAAATCTGGTTGTGTCAGGTGAAATTAAGCAGGACAGGCCCACAGGGCAGAGGAGATGTGAGGCTGAGGCGGGAGAGCACAGCCAGCACGTCAGGAGGTGGCCAGGCAACGGAAACGCAAAATTAGAGCAGTTTAAGCCGCCCTAGAATTGCACCCTAACACCTGAGCAAGCATTTTGCAGGGGTAAAACAGAAAACTAAACCTGCTCTCAAGAGCCATCTTCCACCTTGGATGGGCACTTGGGCATAACAGCAAAAACTGAAATGATAAGAGAAGTGATTAGACACTTTCCCCAGGACAGGGGAGAGAATGAGCCTGGAGTTATGCTAGCTGTCTGCAGTGAGGAACTCAAACAGAGGCAATTATGGTGCATGAGTTAAACAAACAAATGGGACCAGAACAAAAATCAAAGCAAGAATCCCAGGCAAGCAGCCCTCATCTCTTTCCAGAGGGCAAAGAGAGAAAAGGTTTCATAGCACCAAGTAATGCCACACAGTGGTTCAGGGCAGTAAGGAATCCCCAGCTCCCACTGAAACAGCAGGGGGAATTTAGCTGGGATGTGGCCAGGCACCATGGGTGCTGTCCTCTACCTCTGCCCATTAAGAAATACAATGTCTCCTGACTGTGAGCAATCAAAGGGGGTTTGGGGTAGCTCATTTGTGGCACAAACTCCCACAGAGAACACCAAGGTCAAGAGGGAGATAGGCACCAAATGTGGGATCGCAGATGCCATCGGCCGCAGTTTCTGGGGTCCCTTCAAAGTGGCATAACCCTCAGGCGCATACACAGATACCAGTGGGTTAAGCCACCTCCCAGAAGAGTTGTCGCCTGCTCAGGGCATTCAAGCAGCTGCTACTAGGCACCAGAGCTGACACCAAGGCCACTCCTGCAGTTGGGATAGCTAGTCCAGACTCCCCATTCCTCCTGACCAAACGCAGTATGGGGATGCACCAGTGCTCTGTCACTACATCCTGCTGCATCTTAACTGTTCACAATTAACAGCTGGCATGCAGCAGGACCTTCTCAGGAAGAGACTGAGATCTTCAGCTGCTACAGCCCAGCCTACGGGGACACTGACAGGATTAGACCACGAGTGGAGAGTTTCTTGGTCATGGACACAGTTCTCCCTACTACCATCCCCCCAACAAACTAAGCCTGTTTCAGGCTGGACGAGGCAGCCCAGCCTGCTCCCCTTTGCAGGGGGGCCCTTCGTAGGGGTGAGGAGGACCAGGAAAACGGGAGTGAGTGTAGGGCAGGAGGGGCCTCACTACACAGCAGCCAACTGACTTTACAGAGGAGCAGCTGCCACTGAGACCCCAGGAACCATCTGCATGTGTAACCACGTGCACTTTGATTCCAGCGTTGAAAACTGAGCACAAAGACAAGTCGTGGCTGCAAGACCTTCCCTCTCCTCTCTCCTCCCTTCCCTCCCCTCCTCAGCAGGCCCTTTCCCGTTAGTCACTGTCTCTGCACGGGCAAGGGGACACCTCGCTGGCCACTGAAGCTGACCAGCTGCATAGTGGGGACAGTTGTCAGGAAAGTAGCAGCAAGATCCCCAGTTGGTGTTTCTCCAGAGGAGTACTTCAGGACTCTTGAGTCTTGGGCTCCTGCAGCAGAGTTCTCCTGCCACCGACAGAAGCCCAGCAAGAGCTCTGACCTCCACTGCTGAGAAACACCACTGCAGTGAGTGGGGAACAGTTGGCTCCGGTCCTTTCGTGCAGTGCTGAGGCAGGGAGCTGGGGATAATCCCTGACTGCTGTCGGCAGGCACTCGTTGCTGGTGGCTCGTGTATCCCTCCTGGCCCCAGGGAGGCAAGGAGACAACCACAGCCTCAGCCAGCGAGCAGGTCAGGTTCCCCACATCTCCAACGCTACCTGAGCTGAAGGTGGCTGAACCAGGTGCTGACAGCACAGTCCACACGCATCACCAGGGAGATCCCCAGCAGGAGGCAGATGCTGCTCACCACGAAGCCCAGCGACTCAAAGAGAAACCTGCAGGCACAACAGACGCAGTCAGGATATCCCAGTCAGCGTGCCTGCAAAGACAGGCTGCTGCCCCACTCCCAGCACACTGACTTTCCTGACAGTGAGAGGCTGGCAGCACCCCAGATCCTAAAACCTGAATTATATTCACACCCCAGCAGCTGCTGCCTGCAACCTGGAAGCCAAGCATGCCACTGTTCAGAGGCTGTTCAGGACAACACCCAGGTGGGATTTTGAATGCCTCAGAGGCCAAGGCCACCCCACACTCCTACTAGCCCAAAGGTTTGCTTAGTTTAGAACTTCTGGGTTTACCATTTCTGGTCTGGTATCCCCACCTTTGGCTCTGCCCTGGATATTCTTAGCTTCCAGGTGGGCTCTGTGTGTCCTTCGAAAATCAAGATAAGGAGAAATTTCTAGGCTCTAGCTCAAATCTAGCTTCTGAATTTGGAGCACAAATTAGTTAAGGACAGTCCTACAGCCTCTGCTAGGTAAGATGTCAGAAGACCAATCACAGAGTCTCTTCTAATATTACTGTCCATGAACTCCAGTCAAGATGTCAGGGATATGAGCCCTAACCCAGCATCAGAGCAACTCCTGGGACTTACTTTGGGGCAAAGACCTTCCAGACCATGAGGTGCCTCCTGAGGATCATAGCTGCACAAACACAGGCCAGAAGCTGTGGGGGAGATCAGGAAAAACAAGTTACAAATGATTCTGGAGAGACCTCCTGGGCACTAGGTTCACATCTGAAGGTGGTACTAGAGGAGGGGTAAAGGCTTCAAACTGGAAAAGGATAGATTTAGATTAGACATCAGGAAGAAATTCTTTACTGTGAGGGTGGTGAGACACTGGAACAGGTTGCCCAGAGAAGCTGTGGATGCCCCATCTCTGGAGGTGTTCAAGATGAGGTTAGATGGGGCTTTGAGCAACCTGGCCTACTGGGAGGTGTCCCTGCCCATGGCAGGGGGCTGGAACTAGATGATCTTTAAGGTGCCTTCCAGCCTAAACCATTCTATGATTCTACAGTTCTACTAAACTGCATACACCTGAGAGCTGGTACAGCACTCACCAGAAATAAGCATGCCAAAGAGGATTCCCTTCCATCATGCCCTCAAGTCAGGAAACACAAGCAGCTTGGGGTACAGGTGGGCCCTCCTGGGGCCAGGCTGGGAGAGCACAAGGGAGGGCTCACACTGTGGCTACCCTGACCTAATACTTCACTGAGAGGGGCAACTCCACTCTCCTGATGCAGGGCCTGTCCCCTCCGTTGCACTGTCTCTGGTCTGACCACACAGGAGAATGATTTCAAGGGCTAAACCCCAGAAAACTATTCACTTCTTTTATGGGATTAGATTTCTGGTGTTTAGCTCCTACACCACCACAGCACAGGACCAGATGAAAACCAGAGATGGTGCAAAATAGAAAGGCATGGTCAGGAAGAGCGGGAGCAGGATTAGACCCCTGCAGCTTCTGAACAGACATTCCCATTCTGGGCAGATGGGTATGAAAAGCAGCCTAATCCGTACTGTGCCTTCCGTGCTGGAGCCCTTCCCAAGCACAGAGCAAATGGACCAAGAAGAGGACCTGTGCAGCTCCTCTTTCACCAGCAACCAGATATATCACCGCTGGGCCTGTCTGTGCCCTGGCTGACCCCTTTCTCTCATCAGAGTGCACCAAGGTTCTCAGAGGACACCAGTTTCCTCTTAGACAGCCTTCCCCCAGCCTCTGCCCGTACCTGTGTCCCAAGGACAAAGAGGTACTTCAGCCCCAGCTGCAGCAGAGCAGCAGAGAACTTCTCCGGGGACTCCCGCAGCCTCATCTCCATCATGTGCTCCTCCACCTCCTGCAGGTCCTCCCGGGGCTCCTTCTTGGGCTTCCTCTTCTGCGAGCTGGGCATCTCACACACAAAGGGCCAAAGCAGGAGCAGAGGGCAGCCGACTACCTCAAGGATAAAGGCACATGAAGTTACTGGAGCCCAGGAGGTGAGGAGCAGTCTAGGCTCTGCCATCATGCCCTGGACGTGCAGGAAGCGTATACCCCAGCTCCAGTTTGCTGGTCAGGCACAACTGCATGGAGGCTGCAGGCCACGGGCAGCTCTGGGGCCCCAGAAGGGGACAGTGAGGACGCTGCTGTTCAGCTGGTGCTGGAGCCTTCATCGCCTCGTGCTCAGCCTGCAGGCCTCCGGACAAGGCAAAGCAGTGAGTCATGTCTGCTCAGGCTCAACAGCCCAGGAAGAAACTGATTTACCTGCAAAGAGGATATGGGAGGCAAAGGTGTTGGCGCCCACTAGGACAGCAGGCAGGAGGTTCGTGCTGTGGTCAAGGTGGAAGCCCACAAAGGCTGCATTCCAGTGGATGGCCGGGAAGATGGGCTGGTGGCCTGTGGAATAGAAGAACTGGGAAGCAGCAAGGAGCCAGGAGATGACTGCGTACCAGGGCACCGAAAAAGGCTCTGAGAGACAAAAAAATTAAAGAAAGAGAGAGAGAGAGATCATCATTGAGGAATAAGACAGATCCATGGTCAAAAAAAAAGCCTATTGACTTTTCTTCCAGGTTCCCTCTCCACTCTCTTTCTTTTGAGACACAGAAACCAGTCAGGCTCCCACTACAGATTCCCTCTGCTGCCTGTCCTGCTACTGGACTTTGTCAGCAGCAGTGGGGTTTGGTGGCTCCTCACACCATGGGAAGAAAGAATGAGTGTAGAGCCCCCTTCCCTAACACAAGGAGCTCCTCCTCACCCAATGTTAGAACACTGCTGCACACATCTCTCTCCTACTAGAGGATTTAAGCAGCTCTAAAAAACCTAGGAGGATTCCCTGAGGATCAGTGCACCACCATTCCCCAAGACCAGGGACTGGGCCCTGCTTCTCCCACTGGAAATAAGACAAGGTTGCTGCAGATATGGCCCAGGCTGCATATCCAGAGGATGCTCTACTGAGCCCAGACTCACCAGCATCTCCAGCAAGGCCTCTGGCACGCATGTGGATGTGCAGCAGCACGAAGGCCTCCAGGAAGAGGAGAACAAAGGCGAGACTCAGCCGCTCACTGTGCAGAAGCATCAAGAGGAAGCCCAGCAGGGTGAGTGCTATGACCAGGGCTGCTGAGTACACACTGCCCAGCCCGTACGCTGCAACGGTGGCCTTGCAGCTGCCCCGCTCCAGGCGGCTCTTCTGAGACTCCTGCATCCTCTTGTAGATCTGAGGGATGACGTGGAGGAAGTCAACTTCAGAGCTGGGAACCCCCAGGTAGGGAGTGACGATGGATCCTGCCGACTCCCGTGTGTCCTTTGCGAACACTGTCATGGGGTTGCATAGAAGGAGCAGCAGCCCCATGGATGCTAGTCCGTATACAGCCCATGGAAAGGCAACAACTGCCACCTGCACCAGCTCCTGCAGCTTGCCGAGAGAGTCGTCAGCACTGGAGGCAACGGCCCAGTAGCAGGCAATGCAGAGGACCACCAGTGGGAAACCCCAGCGCACAAAGAGCACAAGGGGGTCTGAGCTGTTCAGGTTGCCGTAGTGTCGCAGCCAGCTCCGTACTGCGTAGACCAGCCCAGCCAGCAAAGCCACACAAAGGAGGTAGAAGAGGTTCTTGGCCCGTGTGTTTCTCAGGCTGGCAAGGGGGGACAGGAAAAGAGAGGGCCGGCACTGAGGGATTTCTTCACGGCACTGGTGGAAGAAACCGGAGAGGCGCACGCAGATGAGGAGCATGGCCACAAGGCACAGCAGGTACCAGATCTCTCTTCTGTAAGAAGAAAAGCCAAGGAGCTGCTGCTTGGGGCCTTCTGGCACAGTCAGGCGACCGTCCCAGTGGAGCTTCCCTACTAGCAACAACACCAGTGAGGCCAGCAGGAACGGGGCCACCCGGGCCTCAGCCACCACAAAGCTATCAGAGAACATAGCTCCACAGCGGAAGAGCAGAATGCTCATGGGGAAGGCCAGCCCCAGCCACGCTCGCAGCCTCTGCCTCAGACTAACGCTGGCCAAGGGTGGCTGACTGCCCACCAAACGGGTTCGCTTGGGATGCCGGCCCCACCAGTGCCAGAAAAAACCCAGCTGAGAAGCTGCAGCTGCCCATGATGACACCAGAAGGAGATCCAGCCCCTCCTGGGTGAACACACGGGCCAGCCCGAGCAGAACAGCCACCATAAGGCCCCAAAGCAGAGGATACAGGAGGCAGCTGCGATAGAAAGAGTCCGACGCTGCGGCCAGCTCTGAGGCCACATAGCAGAGCAAGCAGGAAGCAGCAATGAGGATGCAGCCCCCCACCATACGCAGGGGATGGAACCGGGCCCAGGACTGGGTGCACACAGCCCGTGCCTCCCGCAGGTAGAGCTGGAAGCGACCGATGAGGCTTCCCAGTCTGGACTCCAGCTCTGGAGGCAACAGCGTCGCTCCCTGCACCTGGGACAAGAGCTGAGTGTGCTCCTCCACGGCGCTGGAGAAGAGCTCCTGCAGGCGCTGGAGCTGCTCTGCTGGCAGGTCCTGAGCCACCAGCGAGTATGAGTGCAGGAAGCGGTCCACCTATGGGAGAGGGGACACAGGGTCAGACAGCAGCACTGGGACCACTGGGAATGGGGTTCACTGCCTCACACAGTCCCTTCAAAATGGAAACAGCCCCAGTCTGCCAACCCCTGCCAGACAGACCAGCTACATCAGCCAGGGCTGGTCACCCAAATGCAGGATGTGACTGGCAGGAAACACAATCCCTCTGCCAAAGCGACATCCCTCTCAAGTGACATACCTATCCCGACAGCCACAGTGACTCCTCTGAGTTCTTCACCTGCAGGTGCACCTCTGGTAGTGTTGGGCATCACTAAGGGCTTTTATGCAGGGCCTTTGGTAACAATAAGGTAAACTTCCCCCAGAACTTTGAGTCATTACTAGCTATTAATCTGCACCTGACGTTAAATTGACATTGCTTGTCTGAGGACAGACATCAAATTAAAGAGCTTATAGTGGATCACATCAAACCGTTCCCTCTTCTTCAATCCAGGCACGTTAACCCACTGTACCATAGGCTAAGGAGAGCTTAGGAAGACAGGAACAGAGGCAGCTATGATGCCAAAGTCATAAAAAGAGTTTCATAAGGGCATTACCAGTGCAGAACAGCCGTACAAACATCCAGCTGCTCAGCAGCATAGATCTGCTCAAGCCCCAAAAAACACCAATACCTTAGCATGCCTTCCAGCTGCCTCAGAGCACTGGCAGAATCAGCCTGTTCCTGCCCATGAATGGCAAATATAGGCACCAGCTCTCTCGCAGGCCAGCACGACCTCCCTGGTATGCAAAACCTTCTTCAAAACCAACATGATCTCAGCCAGACACCTCCTCAGACAAATGAGTGCAAATATTTAAACAGGCAGGACTGAATAACGCTAATCCCTAACAGATGATGATCGATATCCTCAGTGCCTAATGGACAGTAACGTACACTATCATCTTCAAATGACAAAGCACTCTGGTGCTCTATAAATACAGAGCAGAGAGGCTGAATATTTCTGTCTTCCCATCACTGATCACATCCTCTCCAGCTCCTCACTGACTTGCACCACTGCTGTACAACTGGCATACCGAGGAGCTGCGTGGGGGCTGGAGGAGTTATTCTTGTGTTCCTAGCAATCCAGGGGTCCCTCAGAGGCAGGCTGGCACTAAGCTGAGACACACAACTTGCGATGCATGCAGCAAATCTGCTTCTGTAGCATGCCCAGAGCCGCAACAGAGGGCCCTCATGTCCTCCAAAGAGGCTTTGGCTTACCCTGGTATATGGGCTGCTCCATTGCCTGCGCTTCTTTTATACCTGGTATAATCGCTCTCATTGAAATTTTGACATTCAGCTCTTGGGGTTCTGTATTTTGTTGTGCTTGGTGTAAACTGTTCCTTCTCTATCCCACTTTACTGTCACATGTTACACGGTGTTTCTTTTATTTACCCCTTCACTATGGTTCTCCTTCTACCATTTACTTCTAGCTTTTTAGCTAACATTTTCTCCTTCAAAACCGAAGCACCATCAAAACATCCATTTGTACACTTGAACCTCTGTTAAGGAGACTTACCCCTAGTCGTCTTGAGGAACCAGCCTCCCCAGTTACCAAATCCACCTCTGAACGCCTGGGACCAACCCTTATCCTGAAGTGAATGCCACCTTCCCAGCTATTATTTTCCACACCACAGCACTCACCACCAAGCACCAAAGAGGAATCTCCCACTTCTCTTTTGAGAAAACAGTGCTGCCTTTTACTGGAGCAAACACTGCAAGGAGTCTTCAAAATAAGTTCCCCATGAAGACACCACCATGTCACCGCCCCACCTCCACCAAACAGAAGAATTTTCTGCTTAAAAATCTCTTTCTCCTTCTCTCTAGTTCAATGGGGAGGCCTACCACAGGCCATACCTGCTTGGCATTGATGTGATAGACCGAGAGCTGTTGCAAGGCTGCAGACACAGCGTCGCCATCCCCAGAGAACAGCTCAGCCATCACCTCGCCGATGTTACTGTAGGGGATGGGCACACCCAGCAGCAGGGCCACGGTGGGCACCAGGTTCACCTGGGGAACGGCCTCAGGCTCCTGGAGAGACAGGGGAGGAATCAGAAATTCAGATAGAACACAGCAACACGTCTTTTCACTCGGGCTAGAGGATGGTGGGGAAGACATCCCTATTCAGAGGGGAATCTGGGGAAGCCAGGAGTGGGAAAACACAGGGGAAGGCAGAAGCACAGCTCAGCTCTCCCTAAGCACCCTGCGGAGGGAAGGATGCCTGCCAGGAGCTGCAGGTCCTTGGGTCTGGCCCTGGCTGTCTAACAGCTCACCCAGCCCCACTCAAAACCCCTTCACACCTGGAGGGGCTTCAACATGGGTCCCACACACTTCAGTCACCTGCATCCTGTGTCAGCCTTTCCACTCTTCTCTCGGGAAAGGTGACAGACTCCTCACCCCTCTCAATCTAAAAAATCCCAATCGAACCATTACTTTCTGTAACCCCAGGATGCAGTTTTCAGCATGGACACCACCTAAGACAGCGACAACTAAGGACCAGCTTCTTCTCACCTCTGGAGGGCCAGTGCCAAAGAGGGGTGTTTTGCTGTACACAAACAGCGCTGCATTCACTTCCTTCTCACTGTCACCACCATGGTCCCCGGTCTCTGTCATGCCATGGTCCCCAGCCACCAGAAGAAGAGTGTCATTCCCCAGGTGATCCACCAAGGACCTGTCACCGGGATAAGAAAGGTCAAACCCTACCTGGGCAGGGGCCCAAACAGCTCAGGTGGGAGAGGACATATCCCCACCAAGCCTGCCTGCACCACAGGTTGAAGCCCACAAAAGCATCTGAGCAAAACTTAAGTGCTAATACAGAGCTGTAACAACTGAGCCAGGGACCAAGGCAACGGATGCTTTAAAACCAAACTGAAAATTCAGAGCCCCGAGACAGTGTGGACTGATCTTGCTCAGGTCCCCGGTGAACGATGGCTGATTCCAGATCACGACAAGTGCCTTCAGGGATCTTGATAAAACACAATTCAGAAGGAATGTTCTCAACAGGAACACATTTCAGGCTGCTCCTAGTTGGTACTCGTCTATTGCATCACGTTGTGTGAGCAATCTCCTACTTTTAAGGAAAAAAAGAGGGGATTCGTCCCTGAAGGATACAGTAAATACAACACGATATACACTGCACTCTCAGATGCAGCAGGGCAAGTTGCTCCTTCCAGCAGCAAAAATTAAAGCAGTCCTACGAGTCAAAAGCCACAGCATTTTGGGCTGAGGCAGGTCTGCGCGATCAGGATTTCTGGATCCCATTCTACCCCCTGACACAAAGGTGCAACTCATGGGCCTGTGCACTAAATGCAACATTCCCTAGCCAGAGTTCTCCAAGTGCTTCTTAAACATTAGCTAAACCTCAGGGTGACAATCTCCATTTTAAAGATAGAGAAAGTGAGGCTCAGCTGTACTCCAGCTGCATCATCACCTGACAGTTTGGTTGAGAACCACTGCTCCAAGACCTGAAGACAACCTTACCTTGGGCCAATCCCAGGCACAAATACAGGCTGGGCAGAGAATGGCTTGAGAGCAGCCTTGAGGAGAAGGACTTGGGGGTGTTGGTGGATGGGAAGCTCAGCATGACCCAGCAATGTGCACTCACAGCCCAGAAACCCAACCGCATCCTGGGCTGCATCAAAAGCAGCGCGGCCAGCAGGACGAGGGAGGTGATTCTGCCCCTCTGCTCTGCTCTGGTGAGACCCCACCTGCAGTGCTGTGTCCAGCTCTTGCGGCTCCCAACATAAGAAGGACATGGACCTGTTGGAGCAAGCCCAGAGGAGGGCCACGAAGTTGATCCAAGGGCTGGAGCACCTCTGCTATGAGGACAGGCTGAGAGAGTTGGTGTTGTTCAGTCTGGAGAAGAGAAGGCTCCAGGGAGACCTTACAGCCCCTTCCAGTACCTAAAGGGGGTCTACAGGAGAGATGGGGAGGGACTCTATATCAGGGGAGGGCAGTGGCAGGACGAGGGGTAACGGTTTTAAACTGAAAGAGGGTAGATTTAGATTAGATATTAGGAAGAAATTCTTTACTCAGAGGGTAGTGAGACACTGGCCCAGGTTGCCCAGAGAAGTTGTGGATGCCCCATCCCTGGAGGTGTTCAAGGCCAGGCTGGATGGAGCGTTGAGCAGCCTGGTCTAGTGGAAGTTGCCCTTGTCCATGGCAAGGGCGTTTGAACTAGATGATCATTAAGGCCCTTCCAACTTAAACCATTCTATGATTCTGTGAAACCAAATCTCTTGTGAACATGTGTCTACGCAACCGAGACTGCGTCATGGCTGGGGTTTCAGCTGCTGCTGGCCAAAGCAGTTCTCACGTTAGCAGGTACCGTAACCGTCCCCTGTTGCCCTCTGCCTCTGTAAATTCCCTGGAAAGACCCCCCCATCCTGGCCAAAGGAAGAAGTCAGTGGACAACCCCCCACCGCCACACTAATCACCTGAGCATATCATTCATCTGGGTGAGCTTCTTAGCCATTTCAGGATGGTCAGGTCCATGTTTGTGCCCACAGTGGTCCACGCCGAGGAAGTGAGCAATCAGCATGTCCCAATCACCACTGTCCACTGCAGAGCAAGAGCAGTCTTATCACACACTAGCCTGGGATCCAGGCACGGGCTCTGCGCCTGGATCCTCCTGCCAGAGGAAGGAGGAAGGTTGCCTCTGGAAGCTGCTGTTTCTTTCCCTCTTGCCATCATCACTCCCAGCTCTCAAGCAGATCAATGCAGGTTTTAACAAATGCACGCTCCTGGTCTGTGGGTGCCTGGGTGCAATGTTGCGGGGAGTTCAACGCCCAGCAAGCGCCCCAGTATCCATGGGTTTTGTCCACCATCCCTCAGGAGCGGAATAGCCCAATGTCACCTTGAAATACCCTTAACTCAAACTGCCACAAACTGAGATAAAGAAAATGAGGATGGTCAGGAAAATGAGAACCCAGAACTCCAGCCCTTCCACGGAGATACTTCAGGTCAGACTCATCAACGTGCCCCTCTGCATACCACCCATGACGTGGGCCCAGCACACCAATGCTGTCCCTAGCTGAAAGTTACCCCAGCCTCTCCCTTCTGCTTCAGGGCCTCAACACATGAAGAACATATTTGGAGTTAAACGATGAACTGCAACTCTCCCACAAGGACTTCCCCATGAAAGGACAGCGCACCCTTGATTCACTTAGATTCCCATCAGATAAAGCAAATAGCATTCCCCTCGGTCCCAGGATCTCAGGGAGGAGTCTGAAATCACCTAAAATTCACAAACCAATCTCACACTTCACCTGCTTCCCAACACTAGGAGCCACCAATGCTCTGCTGCGAGCAGTGCTATGCCGCAGCCTCCCAGCGGGTAGCTGCACTGTTGTGTATATCCCATACCACTGTGCGCCTGCCCGGGCAGCCAAGCGTCAAAGTTAAGCTGCTCCTCCTGTTCCCTCCTGGCAATGTATTTCTAAGACAGGCGTAGAAGTCTAACATTGTCCCACCAAGCTGCACTCTCTCCCAAATGGAGGAAAGGTATTTACAGAAACAGTTTATGGGCCCCAAAGGCTGGCTTATCTGTAGAAAACCAGCTAGAGCACTGTAATCCTCAGGTAGTAGTGTGTGACTGCCCAGCACCACTCCATAAGAGAAAAAAATCTTCAGTCCTACCTAAACTTGCAGTAGCACCCCCACAGAATGTAAAAGGTTATCCAGGCCTTGGTGAAAGAGCTGCTTACCAGTTGGGTAAAGATGCTGCAGGATCCCATTGTCCACGGTGTGAAGATCCTTCACATTAAAAGAAGGGAAGAAATACGAGCGGAAAAACTTCTTCGGGAAGAGTCCTTCCCACGTGTCATCACCCATGAAGACCACTCTCCTTCCTGAGTCAGCAAAAAAGGAATTAATGAGAGCAGGGAGCCCACCTCAGCCATGCTGTTACCCACACTAGTGCAAAGAGCATGGGCAGATCCAGGTCAGGATGTGGTGCACCAGCTCGTCTCCAACCCATACTCAAAAGCGACTTAAAATTAAAATGACCATGTGGCTGCAAATGAGTTTGAATATGGGCAGTGACCATCCCTGTTTCTAAGCCTAAAAGTGGCCCCCACTTCAAATCTACCTGCACAACCTCACGACTTATCATTGACCTCTGACACGTCACCCCAGCAGAAAGACCTGTGGGCTGAGCAGGCCAGGGAGCAGGCAGGTACCCACCCACACTACGGCAGCACTTTGCAAGGCGCAACACCAAGCTGACAAACCTTCACCCAAGGACCACAACCCCACTTGTGTAAAACACAAGGTGGTAGATGGCTGCTGACAGGGGTTGAGTACAAGCCGTGCAACGTCAGCTTCAGCTTTAAACACAACAGTGGTGGCGTTTCACGTGCAGAAAAGGGAAGACAGCCATGCTTCCCACTGCCCTTGCTCTGCCTGCCATCAGTCAGCCCGCTCTGCTTCCACAGAACCTCTCCAGCCTGGGAACAGTTCCGAGGCTTCTGCTCTGTCCCAGGTTCTACCATCATTTTTCACCTTGGATGATTTACTGCATTTGCCCACCTTGCTTACACACAGGGGGAGCAGACAACCCCATCATGTTGCCGCATCCTATGCGCTGGTATTTGTGCCACTCTGAGCCCTGAAGAAAATCTTTCTGGCTAACACAAGACTGCATCCCGTCGCCTTCTCCCTACTCCATCATCCCACCCTAAAAAGCCAGTTACAACTGCACTAAGCACACCCCAGCAGCACCGAACTACACAGAAAATGTGACGAGGTTGCTGCCCAACAGCCACAGGCAGCTGCTGCCTGAGTGGCAACTCCACAGCATGCCTGGCACCGGCTCCTCCCTCCTCATGCGTCTCACCTGAACACAAACACGACATGACTGACTGCCCTTGGTTTTGTACGGCCGTTCCTGGTGGTGACCTTGTGACTGTCACCATCACAGCCACTTTCACCTGCTTTCTTCTCATCTTTGAAGGTGAGGAAGATGAAGCCATGGTCCCAGCTAGTTCTCATTCACAGTACAAGGTAGAGACACCCTGCTTTCATGAAAGTTCTGCCTGAGACAACTATCATCTGAGTACGGCAAAAGAATTAGCTGACAGAGTAGAGGTATTGTAAGCAGTTCCCTTCCCAGGAAGAGAAGAAAAAAGGCCCATGTGAGAGCTAACCAGTCGTTTCCACATGCCCCGTCCCAGTGGGACACTGCCCTCGCCCACCTACCGTTCTGCACCAGCTGCGCCAGCAGGTTGTCCTCCTGGATCGCATAGGTGGCAAAGTTGCTGCCCACATCGATGAAAGTGGGCAGTGAGCCAGTGGTGAGGCCCTTGATGCGCTGCATGGTGGCTGTGGGGGGATCAGCTCGGAAGCGGTAGAGGCGGGCATGGCGGGGCTGGGAGGTTGTGAGGTGGTGCAGGAAACTCAGCTTGTTCTCGTAGGGCAGCGGCCTGGCCTTGGCTGGGTTAAAGCGGGCAAACTCAAACCGGAGGGCATCGATGATGACAAGCACGGCCTTGGAAAAGCGCTGGGGTGCCCAACAGGAGCCCGGCGGGAGGCTCTGCCTCTCCCAGGCTGGTGGCACGAGCGGGTCTGAGCAGGAACTGCTGCTGGCAAGCTCAATCCGGGTGAGCAGGAAACCGCTCATGAAGAGCCCGATACCGGCAAAAAAGAGGAAGCAGACCCAGGCCAGGAAGAGCAGCACTGGCCACCGCTGCATCCTAGGGGGAAGCACAGGCAGGCTCAGACCCCCGGCGGCTCCACCTGGCACAGATGTGTGTCCCCCCGGCCAGCACCCCCCCCTGCCCTGCGCCCCGACACCCCTCACACCTGCCCGGCTCCCCTCACAGCCCCTCGCCCCGGCCCCCCCACACACCCCCAGCCGCCCCGCGGCCTCCTCACGCCCCCCCTCCCCCGACCCTTCTGCCCCCTCAGCAACCCCATCCCGTCGCACCACCCCCAGCCCCTCTCGGACCTTCCCGGCCCCTCCCGACGCTCCCCGGGCCCTCTCGGATGCCCCCGGGCCCTCTCGGATGCCCCCGGTCCCACCTGCGGCCTCCGCGGCCCCGCCGCCCCCGCCGGAAGCGCCGCGCCCGGCGCCGGCCGCCCAAGAGCGGCCCCGCGGGGAGCGGCGGGGGGGCGACAGCGCCCCCTGGCGGCCCGGAGCCGCCGGGCACTCTGGGAGCTCCGGGAGCGGCAACCCGAGCACCCCCAGCTCGACGGGGACGCCGCTTTAATTAATTCATTAATCGCCAGAGGCGTCCCCCCCTCCCTTCCCACTACAGAGCACCCTCCGCTGCGCACCGCAGCGGCAGCTACCGGGAGAGCGAGGGGACCATGATGGAGAGTTGCTGTGCCCGGCGAGGGATCCCCCCACGAAAGAGATTTCCCCCCGCCCCAGGAGAGAGACCATCCCCCAGGAAAAGGGTGCCCCCTCGGGAGAATTCCCCAGCTTCTCTTGCGGATCATTGCGTGTCTGCAGGAGCTTAGGAAGGATGGCCCCCTCCTCGGTGGCAGACGGCAGGTCGGGCTCCTGAGGGCCAGGGGACACGCTGCAGCAGCACCGCTACCATTTATTACATGATTTAAATTCAAATACAAAATAAGGACGAAGGGAAGAAGAGCGTCTGACCGGGGAGAGCAGCAGGACAGGACTGCCGGAGTATGGGACTCCCCCCAGCCCCGCTAGCTCGAGCTGGCCTCTTCTGCCTTCAGCACCTCTGCGGGGGCAGGCTGGAGGTCCTCACGGGCTGAGGGCACCTCCTCCTGAGTCTTCACAGCTTGGGGCTTGGTCAGAGAGGTGTATATCCCCAGGGCCTGGAGGAAACAAGAGAGCCATGGGGGAGGAGAGGGCTGGGCCCCGCCAGGTGGCCACCATCACCTCCCCTGGGCAAGAGATGGGGTCCCTCCCACCACACTGACCTGTGCCACCATGCTGCTGACATCGCCAGTGTTGGAGGGCAGCAGGAGGGTGTTGGAATCTTTGGCAAGCTTGGAGAAGGCGCTCACGTACTGCTCTGCCACGGAGAGAGAGGCGGCGGCGCTGCCGTGCTGGGGAGAGAGGGAGGAGGCTCAGCAGCGAGACAAGTACCACCAAGAGTCCGTCCCTGCCCCTTCCCCAGACCACCCTGGCCCCGGGGATGGCAAAACTCCTCACTTATTGCCCTTGAAGACACCAGGGAGTGTCCAAGAGTAAGCCAGGTGCCACCCGGGCCGTGGTGTCACCTCCCTAAGTGCCAGCGCCGAAGTGGTGGCTGCCCCACGGCTCACCTGCTGTGCCAGAGCGGCTGCCAGGAGTTGAATCGCCTCAGCCTTGGCCCTGGCCTTGACCAGCACGGCATTGGCTTCTCCTGCAACGAACCACAGCAGGACGTGCATCAGAACCGCGACAAAGTGCTTGAAAGGAGCGAATTGGGACCATTTCAAGGAGCAAACCAAGAAAATTTCAGGCACACAAAGCCTCCTCTTCCCCAGCGATGCTCCTGCCACACACCTGCTGCCCCAGGCTGCAGGGCAGCAACACGAGCTGGAGCTCATCCCGAGGGACCCAGCAGGGAAGGACCAGTATGGCTGAGGAAGCCTGGCCCACAGAAAGCGATGTCGTCTCTCCCCGGGAGAGTCACCCCTCGATGCAGAGGGCTACTGATCCCCCAGGTCCCACAAGTTCCAGCCCAAGGTGCTACCAGCAGCTTTGTTGATTTGTTCAGCCTTCTCAGCTTCTGACGCCAGGATCTGGGCCTGCTTCTGCCCCTCAGCCACGTTGATAGCCGATTCCCGCGTCCCCTCTGACTCCAGTACCATGGCCCGCTTCCGCCGCTCTGCCTCCACCTGCAAACACAGGTCAGATTCCAGCCTGCCCCGGCCGCACTGGGGAAATCCCAGCCGTGGGGCGAGCGCAGCGAGGACATGCTCCTACATCCCGCTTGGGCAAGCAGGGGATGAGAACACAGCTACCAAACATGGAGCGATCCCTGGTGAGGGCTGGTTCTGCTCCTCACACTGCGCAGACCTCCGCAGCCTGTCCACACCTAACCAGACAGCTGCTTCCCTCTCCTCCCCTTCCAGCCTGGAGATCCCAGCTTTTCACAAGCGGAGACATTCAGCTCTAGGATTTGCTTCCTACAGAGCCTTAAAGAGAGCTGGCAGGGCTGGTGTGTACCAGGCAGGGGCCACCACTGCCGAAATAAGGACGGGAATCATTTATTCAATAGCTGTACATTGGCAGCCAAAGTGCCAACAGGTTTCCCTCCCCACAGGAGGGACCAGCACTGCCAGCGCTGGATGGAGAACCACCACGCTGCACGGAAGGGGAGACTTCCCTCTTGTTCCAGACCGCCCTTCCCAGAGAACCGAACCTGCATCTGCATGGATTCCTTTACGCGTGGGGGAACATGGATGTCTTTGATCTCGTAGCGCAGGCACCGGATGCCCCAGTAGTCCGAGGCCTGGTTGATGGCATCCACAATGTTGGCGTTGAGGGACTCCCGCTCCTGGAAGGCACCAAAGAAATGGCAAAGAGCAAAGAGGTGCTAGGTGCTTTAGCACGAGACAGGGGTCAGGAGGGAAGCAGACACATACCGCCTCACAGGGAAAGGTCAGACAAAATAAAAAATAACCAAAACAAGACCGATCTCCCAGGATTCACTAAAAGCACAACTGAAATAGAAGCCAGAAGCCCTCTAAGCAGAGGACATTTTGCAGTTAAGCGTATGAGCCTGACCACCCAGACTGCCCCGGGGCTTCGAGAGACGCCGGCAGCTGTGTGATCCGCCTCCCCAGCTCACCCGGAACACTCTGTCAAGGGAGAGCTTGCCAAGTTCAGATCTCATGGTGGTCTGGGCCAGCTGGGTCACTGCATACTCAGGATCTTCCACCCCATAGCTGGCCTGGAGAGCAGAAGCAAAAAACAGAGTCAATGTCAGTGCCAAGAGGAATGCAGTACAAGGCAGGGTTTGACTTGGGCCGAGTGTCGGCGCAGCAGGGACGGTACCTTGTAGGGGTCCATAACCCGCAGATAGAGCACGCCATCAATCTGCAGGGTGACGTTATCTGCCAGGAGAGAACACGTCCTGAAGCAGCAAAGACAAAATATGGCAACCCCTTCTCCCATGACAGAACTAGCAGAGCTGGGCAGGGTTATCCCTTTCCCTTTCCCATGGTGTCAACAGCATGGCACCAGAGTGGGATTTGCTGAAACGGATCCCCTTATCTAAAAGACTTTGTAAAATGAACCTTGATGTTCCCTAAAAAACACTAAATTTTGATGTTTTAATACACAAGTCTCAGGTCTCCAGATCAAAACATTTCATACTGTAGTTATCTTCATAAATAAAGATTTAAAGGGGAAAAAACATAAGACAAAACAAAAAGCTTAACACTAGAATTGTAACAGAGCTGTCCATTAGCCTGATCTGAAATATTTTTCACAGAAACACAGAGATATTTTTTTTGTGGTTCAACACAGGAGAACATCAGAAAAATGGATTCCCGCTCAGGTGCAACCCAGCAAGAAAGGGCAGTCGCTGCCTCAAAAGGGCAGACGAGACCTCCTGGGGTTCTCCCCCTCACAGAGCCAGGAGTACGGCTCCCCAGGGACAGGGCTGAGTGCAGGAACATGGGGCACCTCCATTCCTCCTGCGCTGTTCCCTCCTCACCTCAGATGCAGCAGAAGGAAAAGGGCAGGACACAGAAGCTGTTCCTTACCTAGGGTGACAGCTGATTGCTCTGGGACGTTAATGACGATTTCTTTGAGACTCTGCACATAACGAATCCGATCCAGCAGAGGGATGAGGAAGTTCAAACCCTGGGAAAAGGGAAGGATTAGGTGGCTGAGCCCTCTGATCTGGGGTTTTCTCCCCCAGAAAGATCAGCCAGACTAGACAGGGCTGTGCCAACAGATGCTGAAGGCAGAGGAAACATGCTTTACACATGGGACGAAATTAAAGTTTTTCAGTGCTTTTAACACTCCACTAAGGGAAATTAAGTCTACAAGCAGTCAAAAATCTGGAAGAATAAGCACACCATCCGCTAAATCCTCGCGGATAGGACGCGCCTCGCTACAGCTTTAGGAACTTGCTGAATCCAGAAGGGGAGAAAAGCGGCTCCTTACAGGCTCGAGGATTCGGTGGAACTTGCCCATCCTCTCCACCACCCAAGCCTCCTGCTGCGGCACAAAGAGCACCCCAATATTCACAGGCAGTCCAGAGCTCAAGCGGCACGGTGCTGGTGCCAGCCACGCTGAACGCTTCAGCTGCTGGGAGCGCTGCAGAAAGGAAAAGGAACAGAATGGAAACCAGCTGCCAGCACCATCCCTGCTCTCCTGTCTGGGATTGCTGCTCGTGGCCTGGATACACCAGGGCAGGAAACAGCACTGACTCCACGAACAAGCCCACGCCGTGAGGGACATGGGCTGCCCCCACAGGGGTGAGACCTGGACCCCAGGGCCAGCCCGAGTGTTGGGGCATTCCCCACAGATGTAGGGGGGCTCACCCTTATGCTGGAGCTTTCTTTGCGCTTCCCCTTCCCTCACATCCCCACTGAGGGGGAGAAATAAAACCTCCCTGACACCGTAAGGGAAAGAAAGGGGTAAGTGTGTGTCTTTTCTGCCCCACTCAGCCGCCTGTAACCCGGTCATACCCCTTCCCCTCTCCCTCACCTCAGTCCCAGGCCACCCGCCTTCGACAGCCTGACCCTCCCCATCCGTGGCTGCCTTCTAGCCCCCACCTCCAAGGATCTGTTCCCCCCGGGCATTCCCTCACCCTCCTCCCCACAGCCCCTCACTACCTCCCATGGCCTGCTCCCCCCAGCCTCTCCACACCTCTTAGTCCTCCACAGCCCCCCACAGCTATTCCTCCCGCAATTCTTTCCCCCCCCCCAGCCCCTCCTAGTTCAGCTCTCCGCTCCCCGCACCCCATTTCCCCTCGGTCCCCCAACACCACGCCCCCACTAATACCTCCCAGACCTCTTCTACACCCCCTCTGCAGTCCCCTACCCACTCGAGCCCCCACAACCCCAGCCGCGCTCGCCTCAGCGCCCCACCACCACCAGCCCGGAGCTCCCCCAGCCCGGATCCCCCCCAGTCTCCTCAGCACCCCCAACCCCGGGCACCCCCCCAGCCCGGCCCCCCGAGGTGCCCCTCATTCCCCGCCCGGTCCCCGAGGCCTCCCGCCGCCCCACCTGCAGCAGGCCCAGGCCGGGCAGGGCCCGGCTCCCCGCCCGCGCCAGCATCGCTCCGCCGCCCGCCCCGCTCTCCCGCCGACCCGGAAGAACTCCCTCCCAACAGAGGCACCGCCCCTTCCGGGTGCCCCGCGCCGACGCGACCCGTCCGATCGCGGCGGCCATGCCCCTTCGTTCCGCCACTCCGTGGTTCCCCCCTTCGCCTCCCATCAACGGCGGGCACCCGGCGAGGTTTCCAAACAGGTATTTATTTAAATTAGAAACAAAACACGAAAAGTACCGGTACGGCCTCACCCGGCCCCGTTAGGACGCGGTGAGTTGACCCCGGTGGGTGGTGGGGGGAGTGGTGCCTCTCCACATCACCCCCAAATCCCCTTGTGAAGGCCCAGCCCGACACCCGTGCAAGGGCCTGTGCTGCTGCCACCCCTCCCCGGGGCTCTGCCAGCGCTCACCCCCCCTCCAGCTCCTGGGGGGGCGCCAGGCAATCGCCCCTTTCTCTGGGAGCCACGGCACCCGCAGGCTGGGGGCGACTCTTGCAGGGAGGGCTGTCCCCATGCTCCTGCAGAGAGGCCCAGGACCCCAGACATATGACAGCTCTGGTAATGGCTACTTCCCCACCAGGCTTGCCCTCAAGCTGCCTGAAGTGGGGGCTGGCCCCAGGGAGCTGCTGCCCAGCAAGTCTCAGCCTCTCCGAGGGCTTGTAACGCACCCCCAGCCTGGCAGAGTCCACAGCCCCAGGTGTTCCTGTCCCTCCCCAGTCACCCTCACAGTCCCCACTGCCCTGCCCTGGTGCGGGCAAGCCCTGTGCTACCAGGGGCGTCATGCAGGACGGTGAGGGTGGAGGGGGGGGGGGGAGGGGAAAACAGCACAGCACCTCCTGTCCTCTGCACAAGACTCCTCAGTGCTCCCAGCAACAATAAATACAAATAAATACAAACTCTTCCCACGCTTTTTGCTCCCAACCCCTGGACCAGCGTGGGCAGCATCACCTGGAGCCCTCCCCCCCCCCCAACTCTTCATTCCCCCCACCCCAGCTCCAGCCAAGTCTCTAAGCTGCTCCCCAGTCCCTGCCCCTCCTGATGAATCCCCATCCGTGATCCCAGCCCTGCCACAGGGCACGGGCACGGCATCCGTGCTGTTCAGGAGGACCAGGGCACGTGGGGAGTGCGATACTTTGAGGCGGTGGTTGCTTGCTGGCCCTTTACTCATTTCTTCCCCAAAGTGCTGGGCTGGAGGCTCGTGGGTGGCGTTGGAGGATGGAGAAGGTCAGGCCCGAGGTGAGTAGGAGGGGTTCCTCGGCATCTCCGTGAAGGATTTCAGTTCGTAGGGGATCCCCGAGTCGACCTCGATCGACTTGCGGGAGAAAAGCAGCCGGATGTCACCGTGAAGGTAGATCTTCCCCGACTTGGAGCTGTGAAACCTGAGCAGGGACAAGAAGAGCAGGGCAAAGGGACCTCAGGCTCCCAGGCAAGGGCAGGACAGCCTCGGCGGGGGCACAACCCCCTTGCCTACTTTGGCCCTTGGTTACCTTCAGAGGGACAGCGGACACTGTCCTGGGACAGGGTGGCAGCTCTGACATACCCAAAGGAGCAGGTGGTCCCTGCTCCTCCCCAGGGTGAGGGGATCAGGCTGCCATCTTCCCACTTTAGAGAAGGCAGGGACACATGGGACAGGAGCCCAAAGGCCACCCTGGGGCAGGTGTTTATCCCTCCCGGTGTGCCCTACCTTAGGTGCATCAGGTAGCAGAGGACCCTGCGGGGCGGGCCAGTGCCCACTGCGCTGCTGGGGGCCATGGTGGCCCCTTTCCCCTCCCCAACAGGCACCAGGAAGATGCGGTGGCGTAGGAAAGTCAGATGGTTGGCTGGCATGTCCTGGAAGTCGTACGTCACCAAGAACATCTTCACCACAGTCTTGTTGGGGTTAAATAAGGTCTGGGGGCAGAAGGTGTGGAATAATTACTAGATTGGCTAAAAATACAAAAGTACAGCATTGTTCACACATTAAGGAAAAGTATAAAATCAAGAGGCTTCTGAGGTAGAAAATAGCCATGGCTGGCATGAAGGATATACCACCTGTGGTTCCCTGATAAGGATGCTTGTGAAGCTACATGAGGTATGGGGTGGGATGCAATTATTCCGCGGCTTTACCTTATGATGTATAGCAGATACGGGAATGGGATGATACCATGAAACAGATAAACTGCCTGCTCGATACTCAGAGCCAACGTTTTGACAAATTTTGATGAAATGCTGTCCTTTGTGCGAACTTTGCTCATTATAACGTCATTATAATACCAAAACACAACTCCACGCCAAAGGCTACCCGCCTCTAAGGTGCGACCACTCCTTCTTGAGTCTACGCCCCGAATTTCTCATAAACTATACCTTTAATTGTGAAGCGAGAGAATTTTACACCAATCATAATAAAAGCATGTGTGACTAAAGTCACTCAGACTCCACCTTGAAGATAACAAATAGTATAAAAATAGCCCAGGAGAGGGGGGATACCCAGGGAAGACACCATCACGAAGAATTCCATCACCGATTTCCGGGACCAGCCGACGGGCTGAGCCTCTCTTCCCCCCCATAGGGACGCCTTTGGGTAAGACTTAGACTATACCAAGTGCTTCCTCGGGAAACTTACAAATTTCTCTAGAGAATCTCTTTCCTACATTTATAGCTAGGCTGTATCGTTTATAACTTTGTCGGGCATTCTGTATACTTTCATTTGCACGTGCTTTGCAGACAGTGTATTTATCACCGGCAATCCTAAGAACCTATATATCTGTTGTTTAAATAAGCTGCACTTTTTAAGTAGCTAGTCATTTCGGTTTCTCACTGAACGCGACCAAAGACTCAAGAGTGGCCATGCTAGTTCAGGAGCACGACTAGACTGAAGGTGCAGTCCACTATTAGTGTATCCAAATCGTAACAGTTTAATACATATTAAACGTGATTGGACTGATAGTGCCAAATTGGGCATCACTCAGAATTTAAACCCAGCCGCACCTGGCTTCCCACCTCGGTGAGGAGTGTTAGAACGCAAGGGGGTTTATTTTCTGCCAAAACCGCTTGGCCCCTTTCACGCAACAGAAGGGTAGGGGGTGAGGCTGGGAAGGGCGCAGGAATGGATCCATAGGGAGGGCTGGGGCATCTTGGAGTGGTGGCAGCAGGCCTAGGAGTCCAGAAGGCCCCACACCAGACTCAAAGGGCTTAGCCTGAGGTCCAGAGGTCAGTTCTTTCCACCCACCCCCACTCCTGTGCTCCCATCCCACCCCCACTGCATGTACGCGCTCTCCTACCAAGACCCCATCCCTCCCCACCAATGTCTTCCTTCCCTGCACCTCCCAACACCTTGACTCCCTGCCAGCACCCCGGGGACACCATGCTCCCCCCCTCCGCTGTGCTGTCTTGGCAGCCACCCATGCTGCACATGCTTTGTGGCTGCTGCCCTGCCAAACAACGTAACAGAGCATATCCACCCCGGGTGGGAACCAGAGCTCACCGTGTCCCCTCCCCATAGCACTGACAGAGACCAGGGGATGGACAACTCACCACTTGGATGGTTCCAGTTTTGGGGACACTGTAACCCTTCTTTCCCAAGGTCTCCAAGTCAATCACTCCCTGGGCCAAAAGAAAGAGCACATGAGAAGGAGAAAGCTTGTAGAGAGCCCAGCTGGGACCCGGCATGGGGCCGAGAGCCCCTCTTGCCAGGAACGCCTGGCACAAGGCAGCAAGAAGCAGCCCAGCTCAGTGCCTCTCCAGGGGATGAACAAGCAGCAACACAGAGGTGACAGCAAACCCAACAGCCATCAGACGGTTGGGCAGCAGCCTGCCTGTTTATACG
Organism: Chroicocephalus ridibundus; assembly: GCF_963924245.1. Taxonomy (NCBI): domain Eukaryota; kingdom Metazoa; phylum Chordata; class Aves; order Charadriiformes; family Laridae; genus Chroicocephalus; species Chroicocephalus ridibundus. The sequence continues at coordinate 75,826,778 of NC_086316.1, read as the reverse complement.
CCTGCAAGGGTTCTCTCTTCTTTCTCCCTTTGCTTTTGGGGTTAAAAACTGCTCCTGGCACAGCCAGAGGTCTCCTCAGGTAGGTGGTTGCTTGAGCCACCCTCTCTGTAGAGGGGCAGCCGCCAGGACACTCGGTGCCTGTGTACAGCCCCCACTCACCTCCCCCACGGTCCCAGCCCTCCCTCGTCTGCGTACCAGGAAAGGCGAGGGCACGCTGTGTTCAGAGATGTCAAAGTAGGTGACGTCAACGGGCAGGGTGACGTGCTGGGGACAGTAGGAGCCACTGGCACCAATCTCTGCCATGAACCCCTCAATCCTCCCCGACGGTGCAAAGCGCCCTTTCAGGATGGACTCCTGAGAGTGGACAGAAGCGTTAGGGACCTTCAAACACCAGTACTGCCTCTCACCTTGAAGCTGCAGGTGCGATCACCCCCATTTCCACCACAAGCTCATGTCTGCTTGCCCTCACATGGCTCCCAGTTTTCCAGAGACCACCCATGAGGGGCCCTGGCCGCTTGCTCTGAAACAGACCCATCCTGAATTGGTGTGCTAAAACCAGCCATCTAACACAGAGAAGCAGTAAGAGCGCCTGCGCTCAGCCCCGCAGGAGCCATCTCACCAGGGTTCAGGGTCCTGGCACCTCACCCAAGGATCTGGCTGAGACAACCTGCTGGTGGATGGTGGCTGTGTGACACAGCCACTGCATACCAGGCCCTTGGGGACAACCACCCCAGCCCCACACTGGGGATCCTGTCAGGTTCAGCCTCTCACGTCTGTCACCAGCCCAGCCTGGAGACCTTGGGACCCGCCTCCCGCCCTGGTAGGTGGGTGCCATTACCTCAAAGTTGCCCAGCAGAGCATGGCTGACAGTGGTAGTGGCCCAGGATGTTGTGGAGGACCTGGTACCCCTCCGGAAGCTGCTTCGGAGATGTTGCCTTTGAGAGAGGAGAGAAGATTGCTATTGGACTGGAGAGCCTGCTGCCCTCTCTAGGTCCCCATGTCCCTTTCTTTGTTGGAGGTTGAATGCACTTTCACACCCAGCGGGGCAGAATAGACCTCCCTCTGCCACACAGCCTGGGGTCTTGTGGAGGGGAGACACCTGTGGCAGGGAAGGGACCCAATCTGACCCTCCCACAGGCCTGTGGGGCATTAGGGTGGCTGGGCCCCCCGAGCCCCCACATCCATCCTGTGGGGCTACTGGAACACTCACCATTTGAGGTGCATCCCGCTCTTCAGCCTCCTCCCAAATGTAGCGCAACTCTCAGAGCTCTGGAGGGAACATGAAATAGAGAATGGTGTTAGGGCAGCAATTGGGAACTGCGCACCCCCAGCAGGTGCTATTGCCCCGTGCCCTGCCCCACAAGGTCCCAGTGGATCGGAGATGTTCCCATCCATGGGGAGGTGCCAGCAGCCTCTGCAGGGGTGGCCAACAGGGCAGCATGATGTCTGAGGTGTCTGGTGGAGATACAGGGCTGCCCCAACCCCACAGTGTCTCTGTTGGGGATGAGGTGTTGGTACCCAAAGCCAAGGGTGCAGCACACAGCTCGCACCTTGCAAAGCAGGTCTCAGGACCAGCCCCAGTGACAAGATATCCCCAGACTGAGCCACGCATCAACCCCACCTTGTACCTCCCAGGGAAGGGTAACATGTATGATGGAGCTCCCTGACCAGCCCAGAAAAAGTCCAGTCCCCTGGTGATTCATACAAGGTCCTCTGTAGTGCCACCAGGCAGAGTGGTCTGCTGCCCGCCCCTGCCCACTGCCAGGCTCCTACAGCAGTAGGGTTAAAGCCAGGGCCACACTGCAGCCTCCTTTTAAAGATGTCCCCTTTTCAGGGTTTTTCTTTTCTGAAAGCCACACAAAGGGCAGCACCAACACAAAGGGCTGATGGAGCTGCCTGGCATGACCAGGCGGGAAAACCCAGGGAAGCTGCTGGAGGGCTTCACTCTGCAATGGCAGTGCTGGGGGCAGCCGGGCTGGGGGACACTCACCAAAAAGGGCACACGAGCAGGGATGGAGCTGTTCTCCATGGACAATGTGTCCTGGCTTGAAACAGCAGGAAGCCACGGCAGCTCTGCACTTGGTCCCTGAAGTTCCCCACACCATGGGAAAGAGAGGAGCGTGCCAGCTCTGGCATGAGCTTGCTGCAGCCTCAGCCGGCACGATATGGTGAAGGCAGAGAGCTGGCCAGGAGGGGCAGGTAAGCAGGGGAGAATTGCAGGTTGCTCCTGAGCTGCCAGGGTGGTTGCAAACCTCTGGAGTCTGCCCCATTTTTGAGTGCGTGGCACCCTGGGGACAAGCCATGGACACCCCAGAATTGCCAAAAAGCCAGTGGCATCTCTGCACACAGCACTGGGGCTCCCACTCCCTGACCAAGGCACGTCCAGTGCCATCCCCTGCCACCAAACCCTTACCCTGATGGACAGGTATCACAGACAGGGACTCAAGCCACCCCACTCCTCTGCCTTCCTCCTCATTAGGCAGGCAGAAGACAGCCACTCTTCCCAAGCCTGATGGTAAGTCTGGCTTAATATGAAGTTGTCAGATACTGAGTGTCACCCCATGCCACACGTCCAACTCCTGCTGTCACAGGAATGTCATGTCCTGTCTGAGCAAGGCTCTCTAGGCTAAAAAGCTGGTTGTAAGCAGAGGATTCCACAACTAAAAGGTGTCGAGAGTCGGTGACAGCCTATAGACCATACATCCCAGGGCTGGCTGTTGGCCAGTGTCCTGCTCACACCAGTGCCGTGGCACTGGGACAGGACAGGGTGCTGTGCCACAATGGACCGCATTGCCCACAAGGACAGCACTGAGCTCTGGGTGTCCCCAGGCCATGCCCTGCCTCCCGCCATGAGCGATGCTCACCTTGGCGGTGGGAAGCAGGTGATTCCAGAACGGGGCTCCCTTGGCATCGGTGCTGCGGCAGGCCGTGGGCACCAGATGGCTTAGCAGGGTCCTCTTCCTCCTTGCCGGAGGGGACAGGCTCTCGTCCTCAGAGCAGGATTCGGCCACAGCCTCACCAGCACGCAGCAGTTTCCTTTTGACCGGGCAGCTGCTGCTGCTGCGCTGGCTGCTGCCACAGGGAGTCTTCTCCAGGGAGCTCAGATTGCTAGACTCAGGGCTGAGCGTTGTCTGAGGAGCTGAGGGTTCCTTGCACCTGTTGGCCACCACTGGCCATTCCTCTTCTCTGCTAGCCCTGCTGCTGTGAGCTGGGCTGCTCCCTGGCTTCTCTCTCTTCCCATCAGAGTCCAAGCAGGCTGCTTGTGCGATATTGTGCAAATCAACGTGAACTAAGTTGTGGCCACTTGCCTGCTCCTCATTCTCCCCACAATCTGTGGGCTGATCCCCCGATGAGACACGGCAACTATCTCTTTTGTGCAAAGTACTGCAAGCAATGTGCTGGGGCCAGGAGGAGGAGAAGAACGAGGAGGAGGAGGAGGAGGAGGAGGAGGAGGAGGAGGAGGAGACGACATCCTGCGACTTGTTCTCTCTGCTGGCCTTGGGGCTGTGGCTAGGGCTGCTGTCGCACCGGTGCTCCACCACCCGCAGCCCGCTGTGGGAGAAGTGCTGGGCGGATCCGCACAGGGATAGCTCCTCCACCAGCAGACCATCCTCAAAAGTATCGTCATCATCCAGGGAAGCCTGCTCAGGGCCTCCATCACGCTTGCTGTCCACCCCCCCGCCACCCCAATGAGTTCGTTTGGGATCTCTCCCCACCTCTGGAGTTCGCTGCTCGGGGTAACCCCTCTTGACAGCCGGACGGCTGCCTGCCCGCTGCTCCGTGCTCTCAGAGGAGCTGGACAGATGGGAGAAGATGGACACCTGGTAAACTTTCTGGCGCGTGATCTCTGTCTCGTTGTAGCCCATGAGGATGCCGCGGTGGGTGCAGTGCTGTGAGGAAGGTTCCAAGGGTGCCTCTCCACTGGGCTGGGTCAGGCTGGGGTCCGTGCCGCGCTCCGGGGGCAGGGACGTCTCTGTGTGGATGTGCCGCATGGAGCCTTACTTGCCTGGACTCCGAGTGGAGCCAGAGTCAGAACAGCCCATGCAGCAGCAGGAGCAGGACCGTAAAGTGCCACAGGACAGGGTGTGAGGGTAGGGGGGGAGCTGGACCCCAGCTCGCTTAGGACGTACGGGTGAGCACTCCGCTATGGGGTGCACTGCAGCACAGCATCTGGAAAGAGAGAGCAGAAGAATGGAGATGAGCCTGGGATCCCTGTCTTCATCCGGGCTTTTCGCTGCTAGGAACCTGCTGGGAAGAAGGCAGCTCCCCCTCAGAGGAGAGGGATGGGAAGAGGAATCAGGCTGGTGTGGCTCTCCAGGGAACCCTGTGGCATCACCCACCTGCAGGATCAGCACTTCCTTCCCAGCCTGGGCATGGAGAGGAGTCTCCAGCCAGGCTAGAGGCTACTGGGGACAAGTTCGGACAAGTGGGGAAAAGGGGGCCTGCCCTCTGCCAGGGACTTGATGTGCTTGCACTGCTCTGGAGCGCAGGAGTCAGGCAGGTCAGACCAGTCCCAGGGGCTCAGACCTGTAATCACACTTTTGGGCAACAGCAACAAGATCTCCCAGAACTCACCAAGGCAACCCGCCCTGGCCACATGTGCTGAACGAGGCAGGGCTGGTACCCTACACCGCCGGCCCCATGGCAGGGACATACCTGGCTAGGCAGCCTGGGAAAGCCTGACCTAATGTCACAGCTCTGCTGGCCTGGACCAGAGACCTTCACCACCTCAATTAGCAGCTGGGTGGTACCAGGGGCTGCAGAGCCCACCGTAGGCTCTTGTACCATCCACCCACTCCTGCCTGCCTCGAGGGCCTGACATCCTCCATGCTGCATGGCACCTCACTTTTAATTTTCAGCCCAGTTTGAGAGCTGTGAGAATCTTGGCCACAAGTTTTTCTGGCGTGATAAATACTGAAATGGCTGCAAGAGCTGAGGAGATGGGGGAAGTCACCATCAGACTGAGAAGCTCCAGAGCCTGACAAACTGTCCATGCCTGGCAGCTCTGCCCTTTGCCTGTCCCCAGAGTTCTACCTGCTCTTGTGGAGCAAAGGCTTAGGGGAAGGTGAGCAACAGGGGAACTGGTTCTCCAAGTGGGTCAAGGCCATCTAGAGAGCAAGGCTGCACACCGCATTTTGACCCCTGCCGTGATGGGGATGGAAAAGTGGCAGGCCAGGGTGGTTGAGTCCAGGGATTTTGTTTAAAAGGAGTGATGAAAGGTAGAACCATGCACCAGGACGTGCTGGGGGCTGACCAGCTGGAAAGCAGCTTTGCAGCAAAGACCCTGGGGTCCTGGTGTACACCAAATCAACAATAAGCCAGCCACAAAGTAGGACAACAGTATCCTGGGCTGCATTAGGAGCAGTAATGCCCGGAGGTCAAGGGAGGTGATCCTTCCTCTCTGCTCAGCACTGGTGAGGCCACACCTGAAAGAGTGCAGCAAAGGGCCACTAAGACTGTTAAGGGACTGGAGCATCTCTTCTATGAAGAAAGCCTGGGACTCTTCAGCCTGGAGAAGAGCAGGCTCAGGGGGATCTTACCACTGTATATGAATACCTGAAGGGAGGATGCAAAGAAGATGGAGCCAGGCTTTTTCCAGCGGTGTCCAGTGACAGAACAAGAGGCAGTGGGCACAAACTGGACCACAGGAAGTTCTGTCTGAACATCAGGAAACACTTTCTTTTAACTGTCAGGGTGACCGAGCACTGGAACAAGATACCTAGGGAGGTTGTGGAGTCTCCATCCTTGGAAACATTCAAAATCTGCCTGGACACGGTCCTGGACAATAGCTCTAAGTGTCCCTGCCTGAGCAGATGGGTCAGACTAAATGACCTCCAGAGGTCCCTCCCAACCTCAACCCCTCTGTGTAACCCAACACACTGCAGCCTGTCCTGGCTGACCCCCATACTCACCCCTCTGCAGCAGAACCCCTTTTTGCTCTGGATTAACTTCCTTGTCCCGCAGTGGGCGGTCGTTGGCACAACTAGCTGAAGACACTTGCCAGCCAGGCACCCCCCAGAAGCGGCGTGGCTGCCGTGGAATGGCTCCCACCATCACGGTGTGCCTCCGAACCTCTGCAGCGTTCTCTCCAGCTCTTCAGTTTTCACAGGGGCTCTGAGGGGGAGGAAAGTGGAGATAAAGGGCTGCAGTGATTCAGATGTTTTCCAGGAGAAGGGCTGGAGGGTACTGCCTGCCTGCAGGGACACACAGGCAGAAACAGCAGCATCGAGGCTCAGCCTCTCAGTCTCCCAAACCCAAAGGCCACACACATCTCGTCCCTTTCAGGCAGTGCCATCACCTCGAGTTCCATTAGAACCACAAATATTTTAAGCTAAACTGTGAACTCTCATCCCTGGCTTGTATTTCACAGCCCTTTTGCATGTGTTCCTGTATGAAAACCTGTGCATATAAGCAGATCCCTGCTTCATTCTGGTGACCATTTCACGTCTTGCTTTTCAAGACACTGCAGATCACCAGCAACCTCTGGACGTCCAGCTAGCTGCTGGTCTCATGCTCACCTCCTGCCCCTTTCACCCACAGCACAGGACACTGTCTGGCCCTACAGACAAGGGGAAGAGTTTGCAATTGTTTTCTTCCAATAAAAGATGCCTGGCAGGGAAGGCAGAAGCCAGGAGCCTGACAGCCCTGAGCCATGATGGCCCCCCACCAGCTTCCCCCAGCACAAAGACAGCAGTCCTTTCATGTGCACAGCACTCACCTGCTCAGATGTGCCCTTGATGTATGACAGATTTGCAGATGCAACACAGCTCCCCTGCGGTCATAATCCACCAGCACTGCAGCTTTGGTGCCTGGAAGAGGGCAAGGAGGAGCGTTAGCCCAGGCAGCAGCTCCTGGTGTAACACCTTCAGAGTGGGCAGGAGCCCTCGGCACCCCCACCCTCAGCCCCTCTCTGGCAGGGGCAGCCCATGAGCTTTGCTGGCCCAGGAACCTCCAGGTGAAGGAGGAAGTGCTGACCATCCCTGGGGACCATGCCATCCCCACCTCCCTTGCCATGCAGCCCTCCACCGGGGGCTCATTGCAGCGGCCATCTTGAGGGAAGCCACCACTGGGCATCGTAACCCAGCAGCGAGTGCTGCCCTGAAGGCTGGAAACAGGCAGATGAACAAAATCCCCAGAGAGATGCTCAGAGGCACTGAACACCCAATTGCACCCCCTTTCTGGCACCCTGGTCCAGCAAGTCCTCCATCCCATCATCTTGCAGGTGGGAAGCCAGCTTCAGCAGGTCACTCGCTGCGCTCGCTGCCTGACCTCGCCTGCCCCAGGAAACAGGCTGTTCTTTCATTACATTTCCAATAAGATTTGTAATTAACAGGCAGTCATGGCCAGTCCCTGAGAGCCGGCCAGCCCAAAAGCCACCACCAGCAGTGCTGGGGAAGGGCACCGCCAGCAACCAGCCAGAACAGAGATACAATACACCAGCTGCCAAGGAGTGCTTGCAGCAGGGCAAATTGACGCCGTAGCATAACAAACCTCTAGCCCAAAACCTCAACAAAAGCTCTTTGTAAAGATCAGCTCCTCCTGGCAGCCCACAAGGGGCCTGCACCAAGGCAGGTAGAAAAGCAAGTGAATGCCCGCAGCTGTGGGCGGATGTCAAGGTGGTAACACGCTGTGCTCTGCCTGCCTGGAAGGTTGCTGCTTCCCTCTTCCATCCCTGGAGGAGATTTGTACCATGACTTGCGTGGCGCAGTCGACCACTGGGAAGTGAAATCGGCAACCATCAGCAAGAGTCAGTATGCTGCAGTGGGAGAAAGCTGCATCCTTCCTGTGCGTGTCCATGCTGGGACAAATGTGCAGCTTCCCCTGCATCCTTTCGTTCTCCTTCCCATGTTCCTCTGCAGTCACAGCCCTTCCCAAATCCTGGTGCAGGCAGGCTGAGCCCTTTGCTCCCCAGCGGCAGCTGCCTTTTGGGAGAATAGGTCCATCAGGAGAAGCTGACATGCCGACACCACAAATCCATCCCAGCTGAGACCTCGACACCAGTCACCAGGTGATGCCAGCACTAGCCAGTAGTGCACATTCCTAGCACAACGGGCTGCAACATGTTTTGCCAGCCCAGATACTGTTGCTTGAAGCACCATGCTGGGAAACGCCAGGGTTCCCCAGCCCACCTGAGAAACGTCACCAGACCCTGACGCAGGATGACAAAGCCAGGCCTGGAGGGGGTCGGGGGCTTAGCTTACCTGATGGTTTCATTCCTACTAGCACATCCAGGGGGAACCCAGAATTAACAGACCGTGGTCTCAGTCTGGTGGCAACAGAGCACGATGGCGGGTGAGGAAGGGTCCCTGGCTGGGCGATGCAGCAGCTGTACCACATGCTGGGCTGCAGCCTGCAAAAGGATCTGTTGCTGTTTTAACTGTACTATACCAGCCAGAAAGGAAGCGGGATGGGTGCGGGGGCAGCTCTGCCAGCCAGAGAGACATCTGTCGTGGGGCAGGACCAGCAGAGCCCTTGGAAAGGGGGTCCTGGCAGGGGTGGCAGCACGGCACTGGTGCAAGGAGAAGAGCAAGAGCTGTGCCCAAAGGGGCTACGCTCACGCAGTGGGGATCCAGATGGCTTCCCAAAGCAGCACTGCAGTCAAGGGGACACATGGCCGGTGGATAAGAGGCTTTGGTCTGGGCATTGCTGCCTGGGGCAGAGTGCCGTGCCCCAGGGCTGGCAGGGCTGAGAGAGGTCCTCGCACCATTTAGACTGCAAAAAAACCAACCAACCCAAACCAACCCCAAACTATCCAGCTTTTGCTGTCTTCCTCGCTCCTGCTTCTTCTCCAGGGAAGTGCTAAGGAGACCTTCGCAGCCTCACTGGGGGTGAAGCAGGAAGCACGCAGCTGGCAAAGAGAAGGGCTGTCACTACAAGAGGGCAAATAATCACCCTTGGTAAAAGCAGAGTACAAGGCAAGAGAAGAGGCAAAAGAAACTGCTGGTAACAGACTGCCTGGAGGATAAGTCACAGCTCCATTGGTCCTATCTGAACCCAAGAAGGAAGGAAATCTAACCAGTGGAAACGCAAACCCGGAATCTCCCTGGCAAAGGCTAAGAGCAGAAGCTTGAGGAGCACCAGCAGGTAGAAAGTTTCCATCACAACCCTGAAGGATCGTGGCACAAGCAGCAATGCTGCCACCAGAGAAGGGTTTCTCCACGGCCTGACAGATCAAGCGTACCACTGTCAGGATAGAGACAGACATGTGAGGCTGGGGACTACCTCCAGCACCGTCCATAGGAGAGGTGGCAATCCTGGAGAGAAGATGGTTAGAGTGATGCTAGAGGTGCAAAGCTATGCCTGAAGGGAAAGACAACCAGCATGGACCTGGCTCCGGCACTTCGCTGTGATTCAGGTTGGGAAGGAAAGAATTCAGACTTGGTGGAAACAAGGGAAAGGGGGAGAGGGAGGGAGCATCCTCACCCCACTGCAAGGGCAAGTGCTGCTCTTGAGGTCCTCAGGAATTCTCCTGCCGTGCCAGCTTTCTGCAGCCACAGAGCCTCACTCAGTGCTGGCCCCTGTGCTGATAATGGGTAGGGGGGGAAGCCCAAGCCCAGAGGGGAAGGACAGGGCAAGAGGCAGTGCCCATGTTAGGAGTCCCAGCTCCTAGAAACCGCCTGAGACAGCTTCTACAGAGACAGACCCGACACCTCCCTCTGCCCCGCAGCACCCGTGTTCGTGAGGTGCTGCTGCTGCTTTTCCTCCCACCCTGCAGGAGGGGACACCGACCGGGTGCAGAAGCCCCTGGGGACAGAGCAGCCCTCCCCGCAGGGCACTTTGCTGGGGCTCCAGGCTGCAGCAGGCTCCTGAGGGGCCGAGGTCTGCCCAGCGACACGCGGTGCCTCCCCAGCCCCAGCCCCACATGCAGGTGCCGCAGGGACAGAGCCCTTCTGCTCTGCTGACCCAGGATAACACAATGAAACCTCTCCCGGGAGCTCCGGGAGCCGGAGCAGAGCTCCCATCCGTGGGCTTACCCGTGCTCCTTCCGATGCCCCATGTCTTGGCATGGATTGCCTCCGTACACCTTGCCCGGGTGCCTCGCGTGCAGGCAGCGATGCTGACAATAGCCTGCAGCTGGGAAGGGGGGCTGGCAGGGTCTGCAGGCAGATCCTGCTATGCAACAGCCACCTGTGTACAGCTTTCCCCCACGTCCAAAACCCCCCCCTGCCCCCCCACCCCGTCAGCCTCCCCTCCATGCACGGCTGCCCCTCTCCCCAGGAAAGCACAGTCAAAGAATGAAAAGCAGCTTAAAATCCACCAGGACAATCGGGCAGCTCTCCAAAGCCGGCAGCACCCCCTGCCCACCCAGCACCAGCAGGCTCAAACCTCAGCAATACCAGCCCCACGGCCGCCCAGCTCCAGCGTTCGACCGGGAGCCCAGGAAAGCTGCAGCAGGCAGGGCAGGGAAATCCCATGCAGCAGCCGCTCAACGGGGAGGACAGCCCAGGTTGAGGACAGACCTTTGTCTCTGCCTGCCTGTCTCGCTCGCTCGCTGCCGGAGGAGGAAGAGGGGGGCGGTGGGGGACAGCGAGCAAAGATAACACCCCTAGGAGGGATGTCACAGCCACGTTAATCACTTGGAATTCCAGCCAGCGCAGACCCGGGCGCCGCAAATATGGGCAGCAAATGGAGATGCTCAAAGGTCTGAAATAATTGGATCCTTTCACAGGAGCCGAGCCCAGAATCCAGCACAGGAATTCAGTCCCCGCTGGAAGTCGAGAGATCAAATAGACGGAGAGGCAGGCGCAGCACCAATCCTCAGCCACCGCCGTATCTGGCTCCGCAGCCCCTGCCGCTGCTCTCATCTCAGGTGCCTTCTCAGCAGGAGCGAGGGAGGACCGCAACAGAGAGCCCGAGCCCCCAGCGGAGCCGAGCCGAGGACCTGCCCCTTCCCATCCAACTTACTCTACTTGTGGCAAGGTGCAGAAACGCTGCCAAGGCGAAGGAGGGTTTTGCGGAGGAAACCGGTGGCCTCGAAGCCCCTGCTTGACCGTAGGGACAGCACAGGGAGAGGAGACCCCCGAAGCTGCTGGCTGGCCTCCGCAGCCCTGCGAGGGAGATGCCCAGCCTGGCAGACTTGCCAGCCCGCATCACGTTCCCAGCGAGACGCACACACGGCACATGTAGGCTCCTGCTCGGCGCCTCAACAGCAATGAAAAGGCACAGAGGCTTCTGCCAGAAAACAAAGAGGCAGCGGCAGAGCTGGGGGTGGGGAAAACTCTCCGCTGCCCAAGAGGATCCCTGCAGAGGCAGCAGGATGCTGTTGGGCTCCACCGCAGCTACTCACCCCCATGAGCCTGTGGTGGCACCCACTCGCCCGGCGCAGGGAGTCTGGAGGGTGGGCCAGCCCCCGGTCCCCTCCCCGAGGCAGCGTGGGGTGGGAAGTGCTGGAGGACGCAAGCCAGGCCCAGGACAACAGCTGGCCACAAGGGGAAAATTCCTCCGGGCTGGCTCCGCTTCGTAAAAAGCTGCATCTTTTCACCTCGGGGTAGCTGCTGCGCACCACCGGTCCTGGGGGGAAGGCACAGCCGGCACCGCACCTGCCAGCTTTGACACCAGAGCCATCCACGGTGCCCAACAGCATTGACCTTGCAGTGGCACGGCAGCCGTGGGCAACAAAGAAAGCACCCACAGCAAAAACAAGCTGCTGGCCACCCAGGCACAGGGACCCACCGGCCAGCTCCATTCCGGTCCTCCCATCCCTCTCTGGGGGCGCTGGCCTGAGGGATGGGGACCTCGGCTGCTGGATGACCATGCAGGCCAGCTGGTCCGCTCCAGACCTTGGTGCCAACTGCAACCAATAGAAAATTTTCCACCGCTGGTGATTACAAAGTCATGTGCATGTGCAGACAGTCACAAGATGGCCGTGAGGAGGCAAAGGGATCCTGGCAGAGGGGCAGGTACCACTCCTCCTCTGCCCTGGCATGACGTCTGGGGTCTCTGGCCACAACCAGGGCACCAACATGCTGCCATGCTTCAGGTTCAATAAGGACATTTGTCCAAGGGAGGCATGCCCCAGGTCCAAGCAGGAGCAGACCCTCACCATACTAAGTGATGCACAAATGCTAGCGCTGACAGCCCTTTTTACCTCATGTCCCTGGAGGAGGAATGATGCCCTGGGGTTGGTGTCTGCACCAGAAACACTGCGAACTCTATCCCCACGCATTTAACTCAACCCCAATGGAAAGGCAACATCTTACTAGTAACTCCCACCCCATCAGCCCGCTGTCCCAGGCTGTCCACCATGGGAAGTGTGATCGAACTGTGCAGCATGAACAGCCCAGCCCGCTCTCCATCACTATGAGCCAGGTACAGAAACATGAGCCTCCGATAGGGAGCTCTGGCAACAAGGCGATGCTTTGCAAGCCAGTAGAAGACAGCACAGCAATCAGCAGGTGGCAGGACCTCTTTTGCTCCCACCTCTACTGTCTCTTCTCTTCTCCCTCTGGTCACCGCCACATACAACCACAGCCCCATCCTCCTTCCTTAGAAAGCCAGCTCCTTCAGTGCTCAGATGCCCTGTAGCCATTCACACTGCCTGATCCCAGATGTACAATACTTCACTTTCCCCACATCCTTCACATGGCAGCTGGGCTCTGCATGCCCACAAGCGTGCTCCTCTTTGCTCCCACCTCCACCATCACACCATCAGACCCTGCCCTGCCTCCATGCACCCCCGTGCATATCCCCAATGTGCCCAGCTCTTTTTGCCTGTGCTCTGTTGCCTCCTGATCACTGCAGCTCATACCATAACTTACCCTAGGATCCCCCCATCCCCAGTTGCCATCCCCCTATAGCCCTGCCACCCTTGCACACACTCCACTGATGAGTCCCCAACACCAACCTGGAGATCCACAGCAATGTCACCTCTCCCTACTTCCCCAAACACTCACGAGGGCACCGCAGGGCAGTGGAGAAGGTCCCAGGGACGCTGCATTATGCCGACTAGTTCTGGACACAGGCATCAAAGCTATGCGTGGGAAGAGGCAGCCTGCGGTGGGGAGGGCAGCAAGGATTGTGCATGCAGCATTTACCCGGTGGGAACTGCCTACTCCCACCGCAAGCCTTCTTGCGATACACTTCCTTTTACCGTAAGGGCCCTCCAAGGGAGGCGCTTGGGCACAGGCACTCAGGCCTCCGGGTTGACATTACCAAGCTGCAGCCTGCAGATAAGGCTGCAGCAGCTGTGGGGACATTCAGCATCTTTTCCACTCCCTGTGACAGACATCTACGAGGCACGGGGGGAGGAGATACCGCTCACACACAGCCACGCACACCCACCCAACTCACCCTTTTTCAGCAGCGATTTAGAAAGTCTCAAGTCTAGCACAGGCCAGAGTGGTGACACGGGCTGGGCAGGGATTCGGGCCGTATTCAGATGAGGCTTTGTCCATCTTTGATTGTACAGAGCCGGACACAGCAAGGGCTACTGCAGGGAAGGAGGATTTCCATCATGAATTCAATGTCCCGTGCCTTGTCACAGAAAAGGAAAATCTCTCCTTCCAGTGGGGCCGAAGGTGAAAGAGAAACACCCTGCTGGCATTAGGAAAAGGGTGTCAAAGCTGTCACCTAAACACTGACACTGTTGCCTGCAATCAAGGCAAACATATGAGTGCACAAGCCCCTCTGAAGGGGAACAAGGGGGTAGGAGGGACTGGCACGTCTGACTGCAGGCATATTCATATGCAAGGCAGGGGGAGACACCGTCTAGCTCCTATTTCATCCCATGAAAATGGCAAACGTCCTGGTCCATGCATCCCAAACCACCCGCAGGGTCCCACTGACAGCAGAGCCCTCTGCCCAGTGTATCCACCACCCCTGCCAGGGCTCCAGGCAATGCACATGGCTGGGGATGCCTTTGGGATGGAAAAAGGAATCCACCTGGCACTTGCATGTTGCATGGAGATGAAGGAAGCCAAGGCTCAACTGGTGCTCCATGCCAGGCAGAGGCCAGAGGGGACCTGCCCTCCGGGCTATCTGGCAGGTGCAGCCTGCAGGGACTACACGGCATTGGGGCACCGACATATCAGCATCCTCCATCTTCGGAGAAATGATAGTGAACAAGGACAGGCTGGAGACACAGCTGCGTCTCCAGACAGCCCACCTGCACAGGACATGAGTCTCCACATCAGTCCCTGAAGGCCCCCGTGCAAACTCTGCTTGCTGCCACTGTTTTGCTGCACTGTCAGAACACGCAAAGCTCAGAGACCTCAAAAAACAGCTTAACTGTGGCAACTGGGTCCAAAACACCTTCAACCCTGCTGGCAGTCGTGCCTCTGGGGACATAGATGTCCTCCCAGACCTGACCCTCCCCCTGCTAGGGAGATGGGACCCACAAGAGACCCGAGACCTCCCCGTGGACTACCAGGAACCAGCTTGTCCCCAGACAGGCAGTGATTTACCCGTGCAGCTGGGAACGGCCCCCAGGGGCCTCTTGGCTCAGATCACTGCACCCTGCTGCTCTCCATGCGTGCGGGTGTTGTAACAGGGACATCCAAGTAACGCAAGAGTGCCCAGAGCGGTATTGAGTAACGAGTGGACTACCGGGGAAGGGAGAGCACACAGCGCTCTAAACGACACTGCAGCTCAGCATCAACGAGCCCAAGGGAAAGGCTGAGAGGAGCAACTTGAAAAGGGATCTGGGGACAAACGCAAACTCATGGGAATGTCCTAGACCTTGAAAACCCACATAAAAGCACCTGGGGAGCCTGGACATCCTCCCAGCCTCTGCCAGACGGGGAGGCGGACGTAGCTACCGCTGCAGGCCAGCTCTGCCCAGGCACCGTGGCTACACACAGATCCCTTTCCTCCGGTTCATTATTCTTGCAGACGGGACAAGGGCAAATATGAAAAAACTCTTTGAGCACTTACACATCGGACACATGCTTCTGCAGTATCAGGCACTAGGGTCAAAGCTCGGAGGCACAATAAATCGCAGAGCGAAGTTGTTAATGAAGACAAGGCTGATAAGGCTGCCAGCAGCCAGCCTTGCAGAAGGATAGGATCAGGAAAAGAGCAGCCATGAGAATAAAAGGCTGGCAAAGAAACAGAAAGTACTGGGAGCAAGTAATTCTTTCCAGACAGTCCTTTGGGCTCATCTCAGCCTCCATCTGCTCCCTATCTGCTCGGGATGGTCAGACAGCTGGAGCCTTTAAAAAGGCTACCAGTGGCTTCTCCTGCAATCGCCGCTGTCTCTGGGACAGGCACAACAAAGAAGTCAAACCTGGAGCCTTCCAGCCAGAGGGCTGGGGGGCAGCGTCCTCCCCAGCGCCCCGACAAGACCAGCACCCTGCTACGGATCACAGCTCTGCACTGCCAGCAGAGCAGGGCGGATGGTTTATTGTCCTGTGCTTTACTGCCAATGGGTTTTTTGTGCTCGTGCACAGAAGGGAACATCGTGGACCTCTGGAAAGATGGTGGCTAAGGTAGGTAGGGGCAAAGCAATAAGCTGGGCAATACCACTAAAGTAATGCCTCCATCCCCCGGCACTGCTAATACTGCATGGCTGAGAAAAACCAAGCCAAGAGAAAAGGGGATGGACAGAAGAACCCACTGATCCCTCCATTCGTCTATAAGTTGGTCAGTCCAACAGGCCATGAGCTACTCCATTGCCAAACACCCTGAGAACTGCAGAATTGGGGAACATCAACAGTGGTAGGCAACCTCAGGAGGTTTTGGTCCAATCTTGCTCACAGTAGGGCCAAAGTCGAGCAGGTTGCTCAGGGCTTGCCCCTGCCAAGGGCTGAAGGTCTCCCAATGTGGAGACTGACCCCCCCTTCTCTGGGCCCTGCTCCAGAGTCCAAACACCCTTGTGGGGAAATATTTTTCCTAGTATCTAATTGGAATTTCCCTTGCATGCCATTGCTTCTCATCCTGTCCCTGGGCACTTCCCAGGAGAGCCCGGCTTCACCTTCTCTCCAAACCCACAGCTGCCAGCAGCGGTGAGAGCCCCCTTTGCTCCATTCCCTTTCCCAGGCTGCACAAACCCGACACTTTCAGCCTCTGTTCCCAAAGCACTGTAGCACACCAGAAGCCCCATGGCAGGGCCAGAGCTCCGGGGCATCTCTGGAGAGTTCTGGAGCCTGTTAGTCTCCATCCTGCCCAGCCAAGGGTGCCACCAGGCAGGACAAGATGTACCGGTGGCCAGCCTCGAGCAGCAGACACCTGCACACCTTGGGGATGTTGAAAAATACGAGACTCACCTCAACACTGAGACCAGTGGGGGTTGTTTGCATTCAAGTACTTGCTCCTTGCTCTGGTTGGAAGCAATATCAAGTACATGCATGAGTGCCTGCTGCAACACACATCGGCTATCCTGAGCTGGGAGTCCCAAGTACCTGCTCCATGAAGTTTGTCCCTAAATACAGAAAGCTTTGGCTTCACTGCGTGGCACCAGTACCAGGCCTACAGGGAATCTGCCCTCAGAAGCAATGAGCAGGACCATTAGGAGTCAAAGTCAGCAGAGACCAGCTGGGCTAGATGGAAATTCAAAAGCCGACAGCAGGTCCCTGGGTGAGGGAAGCAGCAATCCACGACGCCTCCCAACAAGCCCCTGGGTCTGTAGCAGAGTCCTGATCACACAGAGGAGTTTGGAGCCAATGACCAACCATGTTTCCAGATCTGCAGCACATCATCCCTCTCCCAGCTCTCCCCCGATGCTGTGTTCCCTTAATCCAGAGCTATCTATTTATCCATCTCTGCCCCAGTAGGGATCATTTATTTTTCCATCTGCTCCCTGCTCTTTCAGAGCAGACAGGAAGGTTACTGGGCAGGACCCAACCAGGACAGAGACCTGCTCAGCGTGCCCAGGGCTGGCTGGACACTCCACTGCCTGCATGGGGACAAGGATCCACCCCATGGATGGGAGGCTGGGATGCCTCTTCACCACACTTCTCCCTTGCGGTGCTCACCTTTGGTCCCTCCTGGGAAACCCTCAACACCGAGGATGCCCCAGGCCCCGCTGGTACAGCAACGTACCTGTGGCTGGAGGAGATGAGGGCAGAGAATGGGTTCGGCACATGGCTGAACCAGATCCAGCTTGGGAGCTGGATTCTCAAGCCACAGGTACTGCCTCCACCTGCTAAGCCCTGTGGATTTCCCCGCTCTCCTACGGCACCCCCACCCCATCACCTGGGGGACCCAGCACGGGCTGCCGGGCCCTTGGGCTCCCTTAAAGCCCAACCCTGGGCAAGCACCTGCCCTGTGCTTCCCTCTGACTCATTCCCCCGTGATTCACCCCCTCCTCCTGCCTGACTCACCCATTTCTGCCACGGCCCTGTGCACACGCGCGTGTGTAAGCGTGAGTTTGTGTGTGTGCGTGCAACCCAGCTGCAGTCACCGGACAAACGGCACAAACTCTGGAAGGCAGCAAACGGGAGCGGGGAGCCTGGGGGGGGCTGTGCCAGAGCCCTGGCTTCCCGCAGCACCCGGCGGCAGCGGGGGCAGAGATGACTCCGCTGGCTCAAGGCCGCGGTGGGGAGACAGGGCAGAAAAGGCAGGACAGGAGCACTGCCGTGTGCCAGCGCTGCGCAGATAAGGAGCAATGCTCGGGGAGGGCTTCCTCCAGGCTCCAACACTGCCTTGCAAGCAAACGCGTTCCCTTTATCAGCTCTCCAGCAGCCTGACCCCCACCACCAGCTGTGGGAGGGTTACCAGGCACTGCCGCAGCTCAGATCCACAGGCCAGCTGTCTGCCAAATAATCTGCCTTTGGGTACAGCCAAACATGCCCCCCCGGCTCCCTGCAGGCTGTGCTTCTTCCCAGTTTGACTCTCCAGGGTGGAGAGCTTCCAAAGCGCCAAGAAAGGATTTCATCAGAGCATGGCTATGATCACTCAGCATCAGCTAGTGCAGGGCCCACAGGCTTGGCCAGTTCCTGAATCTGGACAGTACAAGCCACGCACACGATGATACATACACAGGTCCTCTGCAGGCTGCTGCACTGACTAGTAATGCTAGGGCCTGAAGCGCAAACAGGCTTTGCTCATCATCCTTTCTTTTCACCTCTCCCCCAGCACCAGCCCTTCCGAGGGCTCTCCAGCTGACCTCAGCCTCCTCCTTGGAGGAGACCAGAGCAGACAGAGGCAACACGAGGAAGCCTGCACACCGCAGCTGCGCCGGAGCCCAGCGAGAGCTGCGGCACAAACCTCCCAGACGGCAAGCGGCTCTGCGTACCAGAGCACATCCATCTGCGTCAAGGAGCACACCAGAGCGCCGGCGCGCACAGAAGACACCGGTCTGCGCAGCACACCCGGTCACGGACCTCCGCCTCTGCCTGTCATAGCTGGAAGATCCATTTGCCATTGACTACAGGAGAAAACTACTGGGATCACACAGGGGCTCTTCTCTCACCCTTTCTGCTCCACATCCCACCACTCAGAGTCATGCTGACAAGGGGCTGTGGTCCCTTCCACCCAGGAGCGCTTGGCCAGCTGCAGAATTTTGCCTGCAGCCACATTCAGGTTACTCAGGACAAGCCTTGCCAGTGCTGCAACAGGACAAGTCGGTCAAGCATTACGTCTCCAGCAGGTTCACACAGCCCCAGATGGGTCAGGAGGCCCTGACACCCAGGAATTAAAACCATCCTTTGGCCAGGGAAGAAGGGACAATGTTTTGGGCTGGGATGTCACGTATTAATAAGGATGAAGAACGACTTTCTGCCAAAGCTCAGCACTATATATCAGAACTGCTGGTTCTCCCTGGAATTTTACATTCCTGATCCTCATCAAGTACACACGGAGCCTTTCTCCCTTCTCAGGACAAAGAAAAACAAGTTTTTGTCACACAGGTTCCTGTGGGCTCCAGCAGCTTCCCCTGCACAACACACCTCCTCTCATCAGGATGCCCTAGTTCCCCAGGTCCCTTCTAGGCAGATAGGGTGGGAGATCCTCAGCGCTCACCGTGTGTCATCAGAGATGCCAAAGGCCAACAGTGTGGTCAGTGTCACCAAAGTCAGAGCTGTGGGCAAGCACCTGAACAAAACTCAGCAGCCACCAGCGGGACAGACCCAGCAGTTTAAATGCACATGCCTAAATCAGCGTGTCACCACCGAAAAGACAGGCTTCCCTCCAAGCCCGGGGAGGCCCTGAGAGTGCAGCAATAACCTACATGATCTCTTACACAAGACCAGCGCCCTGCCATAGTCCCTGCGCAAAGGGGAAGCCGAGGGATGTGCCCAACACCCAGTTAGAGCAGCTGGGGACTGCTCCAATTTCTGCCAGACTGTGATGATTTCCTGCCAGCCCTCCATTTGTGACTAACAGAGGGGTAACATCCTATCTGTAATACCCCCTGGCTGGAGGGAAGAGCAGAGACGAGACAGCCAAGCTGCCCTTGCTTCTCACGTCTCTCCCACACCAAGGGGATCCCCTGAAACTGCCTTGTGTTCCCCTTCGGTAGCCCAGGTGGCTAAGAAGAGTGACAGAGCGTCCCTCCAAAGTACAGTGACAAGACCTTGCTGCCTTCACATAGCACGTTTCAGGTCAGCAAGCTGGAAACTGTCACCAGAGAGGAAGCAGTTTATTCACCCACCTTTATGTTCGTGGCATGCTTTTGCAGCACAAGTGATGCCAGAGAACAGGATGAGAAGAGAGGATTTTGGGCAACAACAGGTGGAGAAATTCAGGCTTTCTCAATGTCGATGCTAAGCAGCAAGAAGTACATGAAGTTGATGCTTCTTCTGAAACAGTTCCTGGTTACAAGAGCACAGAGCATGACTCTGAGAACAGGCCATCTACCAAGGTGAACAGAAGATGTTACAGTTTCCAAGAGCCCTGAACCAAGCCCTCCATTTCTGGGTTCTCCTTCTCAGAGCAGCTCTGTGCTCCCTACAGTTCTCCCTTCGCAGTGCTTGAAAAAGTAAAGCCAGCCTCCAGGCTGCTAACTTAGGTGGTGGCTTCAGTGATCCTCATGGAATACTCCCTGGGACCCGCTTTCATCTCCTAGACAGAGCCCAGTGAAGCATCAGCCCTTTGTTCCAAAAGTCACATCCAAGGTCCTCTGATCCACCACAAAGACCTGACGTGGAATTTCTTTAAATGATAGTTTAGAGGGGGGAGTACGCCTGTGCCAGGGGATGGAGCTGAATGGCCCGGTGCCTGCTAATCCAGCCTGAAAGTTTTAACGACTAGGCTGCCTTTTCTGGTCGGTAACTCGAACCTAACTTTGCTAAAATTGGAAAGCCGACCGTGTGGTTCGCAGCTGGCGCTCACCCTTCCTGCAAGCTGGAAACCCCTATTGTCTCAGCAGCCCTGATCAGCCCCCCCGCCCTCAGCAAGGGGATGCTCTTGTTGACTCAGCACATCCTGCAGCCCTCCGAACACGTCCTGGGTGGGCTGGTCAGCTGGCTGACGCCATCTGAAGCTCAGGATTGAAACTGGCCATGTCCTTTTTCCACCTTTGCTGTGGGAAGGGAAACGGAGGTTTCTGCCATCCATCCCTTCCTTAGCTTCTTTTGCTGGACCCTCTGGTGCTGTGCCCCACGGGGCACCATGAGCAGATGACATTAAGCATCAGGGCCAGGAAAGCAGCTAGTCTTGGGCTTTGCTGCTTAACTACACATGGAAAATCCAGTTTTAGCTTGCGCAGGCCAACTTCCCTCTTCTGTCAAGGCAAAAATATGCCTACAGGCACTGGGGACTGTCTCCTCTTCTGCATTTTGGAGAGATCCTCCCTTGCAGGCACTGCCTTTTACCCTCTGCAGCCTCCACCAGCTCAGAGCAGGTTGGAGAGGCTCAAGTGCTGGCTACACCAGTTACACTGCAAATTCAGGTGCCATGTGTGGGGGCAGCTGCAAATGTAATATCAGGGGGGAAAAACAGAACTAAACCACACAAAAATCCCAGGGCAGAAGCCTTGCACAAAGCCTACAGTCCTGGCCTTCTGGCTCCCAGTCTTGTGTTCAACGCTAATTCATCTCAGGATACAGTTTGAGTTTTCACTCTCGTCCTAAAGCTCCCCATGAAGTTGCCCTCACTGACTTCCACAATTTCTTTTCTCTCCACCCCACTTCCAGCAGGGACCTCAGCCACTGCCGCCTCCCAGCAGAAGGGTCTCTTACGACCTTTGTAATTCAACACACTGGGAAAGGCTCAATCCCTTCCCTCTATTCCTAGCCCAACACAGACCTTAAAAGCCCTCTTTGTTCCTGCTACAGACCCTATCCCACAACCCTGGCTTAACCCTTAGGGCATTGCCTCAAATAAAGAGTGCTTCACAGAAGCAAGGCGGGGGGTTGCAGCATCGATGGGAAGCTGGACCTCCACCTACAAAGGAGCTGTCCTGACAATCTGCTGGTGGCGTGCAGGATGCATTAGATACACACAACGAGGTGGGCGTAGGGAGATGTCTCTGACCATCTTCATCATCAGTACAAACTACTACCAAGATGCGCACGTGGGGACCCTGTGCCCCACACTGCTGCAGTGACATGGGCTCAAAACTCCTTATAATCTGCTGGTTTTGCTCTGCCTGCCCTCAGTTCAGCAGGTTGTTTGTTTGTTTGTTTGTTTGTTTGTTTTTTTTAACAAAACACACTCCATGCAGGCAGATTTGGGGCCGCAAGAAAGGGATAGGGGTGAGGAAGGAAGCAGGTGGGACCCAGCACTTCCCTTGTCACTCCTGCAAGGACTCCTCTGCTCCTGCCCACAGGTGCAGCCACTGCTCCGTGCCCAGGTGCAAAGCAGAGACAGCGAAGGATGCCATGCTGTTACCCCCACAGCCTGCAGGCAGGTGAGAGCGCAGTGACAGCACCCCTGATCCCTGCCTTGTCTGAGATAAGCTCAGACCCGCATCCTGAGCGGCAGCCCATAAATCACATGTTGGAAGAAGCCGTGCCATGGGACTATCAGTAATCATACGGATGCCCTGCACATGGGAACGCAGAGGGGATGGAAGGTGCAGCCAGCCCTCCCTGCCCTAGCATGATCCCTGGCACAGGAGAAGGCAGTACGAAGCAAGGGCTGCTTTGTGGCACCCAAAAATGCCAGCTCTGCGGCTGTGATGGAACACCCCGAACACCATCTCCATGGTAGACAGAGCAGGCTTGCACCACCGCACCCCCAAAACACCACCTCTGCGGACAGGATGGGGTAGGGCCACCTTGCAGCACCCAAAAATGCCATTTCCTACCAGCTGCTGTCACTTCCCCTCTGCCCCTTTCCGGTCCTGTTCCACCCCTCCCTGCTCCCCAGGCCACGGGCAAAACAAGTCACAGCATGCTGTTCCTGCCCCAGGGAAGGGGAGACGGTGGGCAGCCCCATCACCGGGCACAGCCTGGGGAATAGGGCAAGGGTGGTACCCACTCTGAAAAACCAGGCGACGGGGAGAGATAAAGGTACCCACATGTCCTGCACTAAGCAACCCTCCTCCGTTCCCATCTCTCTTGAATCAGAAGTTGGCCCAACTGCAGGGCTCTGCAGCACATGCACATTACTTAGCATGGCCCAGAAAAGAAAGGTAACGCCACAAAGGGAAAAAAAGAAAATAATAATAAAAAAAATAAAGACCCAGATAGAGCATTATAAACCAGAAGAATGCCCTGGCTCCCAAAAGGCTGGTAGGAGACTGGATGCTTCCTTGAGAGCGAGTTGTTGCATTCTTTACCTACTCAAACACATGACTCTTAAAGACTTGGATTCTCTGGTCCAGCTCCAGAAGCTGATACATTTCCAGGTACTCACCTCAGCTTCTCTGTGTTCACCACACACCTTCAAAAACCCTTTTGAGGGCCTGCTCACCAATTAAGCTCTCCAGGACCAGGTCCACAGCAGCAGCGTTCACCCACACCAGCATCCTTTAAAATCCCTCTGTCAGGTGCAGTAGCAAATCACCACCCATCTATCTACCTTGTAGGCAGAGAAGCTAAAGTTTTGTCCATTCAGGTTCCAGGTCAGATGTTTCACTAATGTTATTAAAGTTATGGTTTCTTGACTGCATTTCTCAAGATCGCAACGAGGTTAATAGCCCAGCGTTGTCCGGTTCATCCAGGCCATTGAATGGGAAAGCAGAGCTCAAGCTGCCGAAAACACACAGCTATTATGCACTTCTCATCTGCGAGCCTCCTGGCATCTTTCCGCAGGCCTGTGTCTCTTGGTTGCTTCACTCCACCTTCCTGGGGACTCTCTGAAAACAGACCCTTTCACCGCTCCCGGGGGAAGCGTGTTCAGGTGGTATTTGCTGCTGTTGTCATGCAAAGCATAACGTTATTGCCGATACCCTTGCCCCAGCTCTATCTCCCAGGACAACATAATAGTAGATTAAACTCATTATCCCCTATCACTTTATGGCACAATCTTTTCATTTCTCTGTTAACACACATCTGAGACATATCGGGTTTCAGGCAGGCTCACTCCAAAGGAAATTCCCTGCTCTTTCCTTACAAGGATTTGCACAAGCAATACCTTTCCTTTTTGGTGGCAAAAAAAGACCAAAAAAAAAACCATCACCAAAAAAAAAAAACAACCACAACCACCAAAAAAACCCCAAACCAAGAAACACTCCAAAAACCCCACTTGAAGGTTCGCTTAAGGACAGAATATGAGTTTTCTTTCCAGATCACCACTTTGGTCAGACCTTTCCCAGGCTCTGGAGGGC
The DNA here is from genome assembly GCF_963924245.1 of Chroicocephalus ridibundus. Lineage (NCBI taxonomy): Eukaryota > Metazoa > Chordata > Aves > Charadriiformes > Laridae > Chroicocephalus > Chroicocephalus ridibundus. The sequence continues at coordinate 75,803,188 of NC_086316.1, read as the reverse complement.
AGCATTCTCACTGCTGCAGCTCCGTCAGCGGCGTTTGTAGTCGAGCAGTGAGGAAGCTTTCAAGGGTGAGATGCCTTTTCGTTCCCAAAAGCAACCAGCACATGAACACAGGCATTTCCTGGTAAACTGTTCCTCCTTGCTTCCAGCCCCTGCTACAGGGGTGGCCTCTGATAGCAGCCTTCCTCCGGAAACACCACTGCGTTCTGCTCAGTTACTCTAACAGTATGATATTGTAGGGAAATAGAATTAAACAGAGACGTAATCTATAATAAATCATTCCTACTGAGCTGCCAGGGAGATAGCTGCACAGGAGAAAGAGAGGAGCTGTAAATGTGTTTCCTCAACAAATCCAAGCCAGGAAACAGCCCTTTGGTTAGAGGGAACAGGCACAGCAGCAAGAGGAACACTTTGAGGGTGCCACCGATTTTTGTGTTCTCTCTGCCCAGATTTATCACATGGCGAGGAGATCATTGGAAATACCTTAAGATCCCAGACTGTCAGCCCAGCAGAGACGCTGGCAGACCAGCCCAGACAAAAAGTCTGAGAATATTTTAGTTCCTCAAAAACTGCTCATATTTTTAGCTGTTGCTGCTCATAGAAGACGAATTGAAAGCAAACCTCAGCCCTGCTACTTGATGCCATTAACTGCTTTATTTTTCTGGCAGCCACAGCAGAGAGGACCTTGAGAATTACCCTCTTTGTCCACCACTGGCCCAGCTATGCTAATCTCATCAGTAATGCAAACACTGGTATAGAAAGGCCTGGAGTGACTGTGCTAACCTGTCTGCGCTATGCTCCCTCCGCACAGCTACAGCACGGCTGGCTGGCAGCAAGAAACCCCAGTGCACAGAGACCAGGCGTTTTCTTTCCCCAGGCCTGAGTGGAGCAAAGAGCTGGCTCTTGCAAGCTATTCTGTATGCATCTTCCAGACAGGGCAATCTGTACAGCCCTGCTGGCCTCAACTATCTTCTCACAATTTAGGGAATGCAGGTAGACACACCCACCGAGCCAAAGCTTCCTCTCCGTCCCAACGACCCATCCCCAGCGCTCTTTCCGCAGCAGCAGCATTAAGGTTGCTCCTGATGTCCAAAAGGACACTGGCCATTTTTTCAGAGTGACACTGCTTAGGATGGTGTCCCCGTCTGACTGGTAGCAGGTACGCACGTCCCGGACTTGCCTAAGGCGAGGGCAGCAGCAAAGCGCAGCAGCACGTAACCCACACAAGTACTTTCCGAACTTCAGCACTGCGGCTCAGCCAGGAGGAAATCTCTCTTGGCTGCCTCCCCCTAAATGCTTATTCCAGCGCTGCCTGTCTTAACTCCTCCCCAAATCAGGAGCAGAGTATGTGACCCCACCGCCTTTGGGCTTTTCTGATCCTTTGAGCTGTGCTTAAAAATGCGTAGTATGAACAGGCAAGACAGAAAAAGAGGGAGCAGCACTTCAAAGATTACATGATTATAAGTCATCAGGTCACAGCACCCAGGAGTCTTAGGCAAGGATGTCAGCAAGCGAGGTGCTGCACAAATGGCAACAGGGAAAACATCCTCTGTCCTAGAAACAGGCAATTCACAGCCCAACACATACACATAACCCAGACCCTTATCTGCTGGGCTCTGCACCATGGTATTTCACAGCACAGGGGCCTGGGGCCTCAGTCTGGAGGAAAGATCAGAAACAACAGGCTGTGAAAGGGAACTATGGTTTGGCTCCATGGATTCTGACCATGCTCCACCATCATCTGCACCCATAATATACCGTAACCCCAATTCTCGCACCAAGTGCTGAAGGGTCATATACACAAATAGCAGCGTTAGAGCTGCTGACCTGAAACTGCCTTCAGTGTCAGGTACCTTCGTCCCACCTTCCTCCGTGGGAAGGAAGCTCCAGCAGCCAGCGCAGAGCAAGCTGTTCCCCTCTGAAAAGCGAAGGAACCTGTCAGAAGCAGGAGGGGGGAAGCGCACTGCTGTCTGCCGCAGGCGGCTTTCTCAGAGGCTCCACGCTCCAGCTCCCACACCCTTGTTTGCTCTCCCTGGGGAACACTAGGCTCTGGAGTCCAGTGGACATTTTACAAACAAGTCTAGCCCATTTGCGAGTTTTAAGATGCGTGGAACTGTACAGCGGACGGCATTGGGCAGTCTGCATAGATCTTGTACTCACCCTAAATCGGAGACGGATGGTACAGCAGATTGGAAATGGTGAAATGGTTTTCAGGGGAGTTTCTGAAGCTTGTATCCTGGTTCAGAGCTGGATGGAGTGGTCACAGCTCAGGCAAGGATCATGACAGTTGTGAGCACAGGGCTCTTTGGGCAGCTCATGGACAAGCATCCTCTCCACTCTGGTTCTGCCTAGTCCCAGACAAACCCTGGCCACAGGCATTACAGCAGCGTGTGCCACCCCACAGCGACGCCACACACCTGACCTCAGAGCATCCTCCAAAGGTGGTGGGGCAGGCTCCTTCCCCTCTCCTTCTGGGCTGGGCACAGAGCTGTGGGCAGGGCGTTGTAGCTCCCTGCGAGCGCTGACCTTTGCGAGGTGTAATGAGAGAGGTTCACAGCTCACGCAGCCACCCATGTTGAGATGGGCGAGCTGTGCTTGCTGCCAGCCGGTCCCTTCCCCCTGGCTCACATCCAGGACTTTAGGCACATCATGGAGGACGGGTCAGGTCTCAGTCACGCTCACATTATGGCCAGGCTGGTGACGGCTTCCTGACCTGTTCTCTCTGCGCAGAAAGCGGCATGATGTTCCCTGCTTCCTTCAGCAAGAGGAGCCAGCTTTCTACCAGCATCTGGCAAGGGGCCTGCCCAAAGGCAGCTTCAGAAACATTTAACGTCTCCTTTACCTGCCCCAGAGGATGGTCTCAGACCGTATCGGAGGGCTCACCAAAGCATCGGAGGGCTCACCAAAGCATCGGAGGGCTCACCAAAGCATCGGAGGGCTCACCAAAGCATCGGAGGGCTCACCAAAGCATCGGAGGGCTCACCAAAGCATCGGAGGGCTCACCAAAGCATCGGAGGGCTCACCAAAGCATCGGAGGGCTCACCAAAGCATCGGAGGGCTCACCAAAGCATCGGAGGGCTCACCAAAGCATCGGAGGGCTCACCAAAGCATCGGAGGGCTCACCAAAGCATCGGAGGGCTCACCAAAGCATCGGAGGGCTCACCAAAGCATCGGAGGGCTCACCAAAGCGTCTGCTCTCCATCAGAGTACAGATACCCTGGAGAAAGGCAAACTGGATGTGTGAGGTGGACGGCATGGTGCAGGGCCAGGCATCCTGGGAAGACGCAGGCATGGCTGGAGCCACTTACATTGATTAACCGAGGATAAGCAAGGGCAGCAGAATGACTTGCTTTCCTCCGTGGGACAGTGAGAGCGCTCAGTAGACTGGTTTCTTTCTGGCTGGGCCTGCTCTGCAGCTCAAGGCTTCAAACAGAAAAGGTCTGCAAAGAGGAGCTGCCTGCCCGTTCCACGGAGAGGGGCGAAAGAGGGGAGAAGCTGGACAAAACATCCCTGGCCACCCACCCCGAGGCTGCTGCCCGAGGAGAATGGCTCCGGATGCTAGATCGTCATGCAGGAGCCCAGAGGTGCCGAGCCCGTGGCACTGCTGGGACAGGGCTGCATGGAGGGCTGCAGCAAGCTGCACGGCTGCCCCAGCTGCTCCTCCACCTTGTGCTGCGGAAAGCACAGTGCGGGAGATGCTGTCAGCGGCGAGTTGCCATAGCAATCCCCCCAAGCATGTCCCCCTGCCTCCCTCCTTTGTCTCTGCTCCCCCAAGGCTTGCTGTCCCCTCCCCGCCGCCCCACACGTGAAACGCGCTGCACAACACCCAAAAACCTCAACATGCTCTTAAAGGGCTGTTCATCACCCTGAGGAAGGAAAGGGGGGCAGAGGTGGAAGCCCACCCCCACCAGCCGTCATCCCCAGCTGCTTCACAGGCAAGGCGCATGGTCCAGACCCGGGTGCATCACACCCCACCGTGCCCAGTCCTAAGGCGTGACACGGGAGAGCCAGGCAGCCAGACCTGGGGTGCAGAGTCCTCTCCAGCTGCACCCCAGGTCGTGCTGTGGCAGGCACAGATGCTTCAACATCTCTGCCTGTCCCAAGATGGTGACATGCAGCCCCTGCCCCGACCGGCACAACTGGCTGCCTGCATGTCAGAAAGCCCAATGAGCTCTTTCTACCTTGTGGAAGCACCAGGTTTGATGGAAATGGAGGTCCCAGGCTCTTGCTGCAGCCTGGCAGGCATCTCCCAAGTGTCTGCTCTCCAGTCCCAGCCCATTTCCACTTCAGGCAATTCTGCCTTGCTGCACTGAACCTTGCTGTGGCTTGAACCAGAGACAGGATCCTGCTTTATTTCCTGTCCTAAAAACTGTTGTCTATCGTTGCTATGTGCCACTAAACAGTCACCCAACCCGGCATGTAAGCAGAGCTCCTCTCCCGATCACCTCTCCCACGGGGACACAACATGGAAGGAGAAGATAAAGGACACTGCTGAACCATGCTCAGGTGTGATACCTGCCAATGTCTTTCAATGAATTAATTTAACATCTTAACAGAATGGATAAAAACCAACTTCTGAAAGCTCTGCTTCCCTCTGCACTCTGCCCTTCCCCAGATCCAGTAAGACCCACCACAACTGGTTACATCACTTGAGGGTTATAGCAGAACTAGCGAAGCCTCGGTCCTGATCCAGGATGAGTCACGGAGCTCAGGAGACCGTGCAACTTCCTTCTGATACCATCAACCATGTCTAACACTGGCTAAAAATAAAGATGGGCCAAAACTGCAGAGACACATCTTGCCTCAACACGAAACTGAGCAAACCTCAGCACTAAGCTCGGCGCTGATGAAAAAAAAAAAAAAAAAAATAAAAGGATCACCTGAGCAAGTGGAAACCAAAAAGTGCAGAGAGGCCAAAAGTCTTGGGTGTACAAACAAGGGAGAGGCCGGGCGGCCTCACCCTGTGCTGCGCTGGGCTAGGGGATGGCAGCGGCAGATGCCAAGCAGCCATCCACCCATACAGAGAGGGCCAGAGCTGGACTCTCCTCCCACTCAGCTGTGGGCTTTGGAGCATTTCCACATCCAGAGGCTTCACGGAGACTGTTTTCTGCACCACATGCGCCCACCCGAGACAACAGGGACCGACTCCTGCAAACCGGAGGGAGGCTGCGTTTCTGGCAGGGAAAGGCTGGGAAGCGTCAGCCTGCTCGCCACCACACAACACGTGGGCACCCACAAAGCAAGGTCCAAAGGGTGCTCGGTGCTAAAAAAAACGGGGTCACACACACATCTGATATGGCTTAGATGCTTTAGGTAAGTGAGGAATTCAAAGTTCTTCCTAATCCCTGGGACACTGTGCCCCAGCAAAACCTTTGCACACAAGGATATGGGACTCTTGCATGGCTCTTAGCAGGGAGCCACAGGATCACACACAAATAGGGGCTCAGAGGGACACCGGCAATATTCAGAGACCTAAAATTAGCCCCAGCAGATGATCCTCTGCTCCATTCTCGGGAGCAGCGAGAACCAAACAAGGATCCAGCTGTCCCAACACTCCCATGAACAGGATCTTTGAATGCCCGACCTAATTGCAACAGAGATGGTAGAGCAAAGAGGGGATTCCTCGCATAACTCCAGTGCCAATACTCACGAGGAACTCAGGGCCCCATCTCTGAAGGGGAAGGTCAGCATTTTCTTGGGTATTCCAATGGAAAGACCTTCTCCTAGATCATCTGGTAATACCAAGGGGCAAAGGCAGCCCACACATGCTAACAGCAAGCTGGAGGACATTACGCTGACCACTTTCTGTTGAAGATATAACCTCCACTTTGCCCCGTCTTTTGAGTTTGCCAGGAAAGCACTCCCAACAGAGGCACTGCAAGTCTGTCTGAGGGTCTGCAAGCTGTACTGGCTTCCAGATTACTGCCAGCTGCACTAAACTGAACTAACATGTTTAATTCAGTCCAAATACAAGTTAACTAATGTCACATGGGTTGGGTGGTATCCAAACCAGAGAGAAGAGGTTCACGCTATGACCAAGTAATGGGAGAAGCTGCTGCATTACACGTATATGGCAGATTTGCTGTCCCTGGAGCTATCAAACCATTTGGTCAGCAAGAGGGGGTGAGGGGGGAAAAAGTGGATTTGACACTGTGAGCCTTGTGTTAAAATGCCTTTTTTCAAAAGGCAGGGGAGCCCTGAGAGGATGCTGTGAGCTTGGTGCACTGGGAACTGCAAGCAGCTCCAGCAGAAGCAAGGGCAAACCTGTTTTCTGGTCTTAGCCGCATGAAGTGTCTCTTTTCCATCACCGAGAGATATAAGACCCCAGCATGGAGCAGTGTCCTAGTTTCAGCAACAGCGGACTCATTTATCTTCTAATGCTTGGGAAAACTGCGCTTTTGGAAGACTCTAGTGTGTGAATTTGTGAAAATATTTACTTGATAGCCAGCTATCTCTGTGGGATTCAAGGTCTCGGTGTTTTCAAGCCTTGCCAGGTGCAGGGATGAGCAGGAGTGAGCCCTGGGCACTTGACACAAACTGGCCAGCAGGATTATTTTCATACCATGAACATCACATTCAATATAAATTAGAAAGTTTTCTGCATTTTTTCGCTCTCCCTTGATGGCAGTGGTCCAGAGAACTTCTGGCCCCAGTGCAAGACCCCTGAGCTCTTCTCTTCCCCCCAAAGCCGTAGCTGTCGCAGCGTCTGACATTTGCTGTCCACTGCAGGGAGTGCACAGCTTCCTGATGATAGAATTGGCTGAGTATAATTCTTATATATCTTATATTAGTATTGGAATCACTACTGGTTCCTTATTATTATTGTCAATTAGTCTTATCCTATTATATCTATTTATATTTCAACCCTTGTGTTTCCTTGTTTTCCCCGCTTCCCCTTCCTGGGTGGGGAAGGGTCGTTGGGTGATAGAATAATTGTCTAAATGACAATAAATTGCTATGGTTTTTTCAAACCATAACAAGCAGGTATTAGTGATTGTTACAGCTCAGCTGGATAAAGGGTCTGCTCGCTGCCGCTGCATTGTATTACTGGCAGTCCACAGCACACAGCACTGACGTGAGCTAAGGACTTCTTCCTTCTTTCCTTTTAACTTCCTAGGTGAATCTACCCCTGCCTCACTCACTGTGGGTACCACTTCAGCATCAGGCTGAAGGATGAGATGGCCCAGTCTCCAACTGCCTCTGGACTGGCCCCAAACTTCCCTGGCAGACACTTCAGAGGAAGAGCCACACAGCCTGGGCAGACACGTAATGGCTTCCCCATGTAACCTCTCTTGGCCAAATCATGCCTGAGCTCTGGAGTGAGAGAATGGCTTGGCCTCCACCCCCAGAGGCACAGTGCTGATGAGTGCTCCCTTCCCGGTGAGAGCACACCGTGCAGGAGGGGCAGGCACTGCTGGATCCCAGGCAGGCGTGCAAGCATCCAGGCACAGGGACGGGGAGGGAAGCCCACAGCCATCTCAGCCCACTGCTTACCTCAGAGCAGCAAGGGCCTGACCTTCACATTTCTTGACAGTGGCAATACAAAGACTACCAGTCCTCCCAAAACGCTTAGCTATCACTCTAAGCCTCATACACCATGGACAAGGGCATCCTCGAGCTACAAAATCCTGGGAGAATGCAGGCGAGGCTCAACTGTTTCTGAGAGAAGGCAGGATCACGTCTGCCATGAGCTCTGGGTGAAGTCTCAGCTCTGTTTGCTCAGGTGAAGGACAGACAGCAGCAGAGACCAGCACCTGGGAAATACTGCCGTTCAATACTGCTGGTAGGCAGAAGGACGAGTGCAGCAAGCACCACAGACTGCAAGTTCCCAAACACACTGCCCTTGAGCTCCCGACAACTGTGTGCAGGGTCCGACGGTCTTAACAGCACCGGCTGCGCACATCCAGGCTCCTTCGCCACACTGACAGCAAGGTGGGAGGCAGGAGCACCTAGCAAGCCCGGGCTGCAGGAGCACCTCACCTGGGTGACACCTACTCTACAGAGCTGTCCCTACAGGCCAAGGGCAGGAGAGCACGGGGTTCCCCAGCTTCTTCGTACAGCCCTGGTGAAGGAAGAGAAACCGGTGATGGTTTAACGAGTGCTAACCTTGGTGTAGGGCTGGAGCAGACAGGAAAGGAAGCTGTCAGCATCCACAGGCTGGACTTTGGGTTGCTTGTTCTGGCTGTCTTGGGTCACCTGGAAAGACAAGTGCACAGACACACATTCATCTCAGCTGGCAAATACCCTGCCCATGCAAGAACACCCTCCAAACACTGGGCAGGCAGTAACTGCTTGTCCAAGCCAAGCAAGTTTGTGCCCTATGCACAGAAACGAGAGACCCTGAGCACCTTCAAGCTCCTGCCATGCCTTTTACCAGTCCCCAGGCCAGCCCTGCAGCTACAGCCCTGGCTCCCTCCTGGGGCTCCAGTTATCACCCCATTTCCCTGCATGGCTCCGGGTGGGTGCACAGTTGGTTCCCCAGAGAGGGCTGATAAGGTCGCTCCCACCACCTCCCTCCACAGATTTCAGTGGGAAGTCAGTTCCTTTCTGTGCCTGTGGCTTTGTTCTCCTCCACCCGTGCAGCTGTATGTTGCTCCACCACACAGGCTTTGCCGGTACTCGAGTGGGTGCTTTGGCACATGGTTCATCCGCAAGAACAGGCTCTGGCTGTGGTCCCCCCAGGCCACCCACTAAACCACCCGGTGGGGACGTGGAGACAGGGGAGGGAGGGCCAAACTCCGCTGCGGGGAGACACTGCTCCCAGCAACCCAAACAGACCAAGCTAAATCCAACACTGCAGCGTTTCCCAGGCTACAGCGAAGGGGGGAAAACGACAACTGCTTAATAGAAATCTCCGAGAGGCCTGCCAACACCATCACAAAGACGTTGTTTAAGACTCCTCCCCGGGCTCCCAGTGCTGTAATTACAGACTACAGGAGATCGCACTGTGTGGGGGCTAGGTCCTCATGCCCAGCAGGTCCTGAAAGCCGGGACAACGTCAGCCTCCCCAAAACCAGGTCTGATGTTCCCCTGGCCTCAGGCATGATGAGCAAATGCTGTGTAGGGTCCGTCCCTGCACCACAGCTTGTCCTCCTGCATGGGGGCTACCACCCTGCAGTACAACCAAAGCTGCAGCAGCGAGCAGAGCACCGCAGGCAGCCACGCTGCCAGTGCCCCAGGAGCACAGCCTTTAACCGGTCATGTGGGGAGGCACCCCCACACCAGCTTACCGGTGCACCGGGCCTTAAAGCAGGCAGGAGGGCACAGAGAGTTTGTGCTTAATGTCACCTGCACCTACACAGCTAGCAGGTAAACCTCCACCGGCGTGCCAGGAGAGGTCCCGTCTGGAAGCTGTACCAGCTAGTCACCAGGCTATGTATTTGGAGAGCTTAGAAGCAGAACAAGCCCCAGTAAATGTAGTGTGTGCATACGTAAACATCCATATACTTAAAACCCTCCACCAATTCCCTGCTCTACCACAGTATCTTTCAGAGAAGGCTCGAAAGGCTCTAAGCCTAAGCAGTGACAAGAATTGCTTTGGACATGGCTGAAGTGCTGCCACCCACATACTGCTGCAGCACAGGAAGCGACGGCGATGTATCTGACAGGGACGGGTTGGAAACACTCCCCAGGAAGCATGCAATTACCCCAAACAGTCTGCAGCCAGGAGATCTGGATTATCACCTCAGCTCTTGCATAAAGGGTTTTGCATCTTTGTTCACTTTGAACAGGAAGAATCATAGGGTTGACATCAGCCCTGGCCCGCGACATGGCTTCGTTACTAAAAAGCACTTCCAGCTGAATTGCTAACTGCACTTTTTGCAGTACACAGGACTCCTTTGAAGGTTTCCCATCCAAGTATTGTTCTGCCATCACGCTGCTTAGCTGAGGGGTTGTCCAGGCCACAATACAGGCGAGTATGACTGCAAACCACTGGCCAGTCCTGAAAAAGCTCTCTGAAATGCAGAGCATGTGAGCTCAGCTGCTCTTCATTCAGGATTCACAACCAGCTGAGGACACCAACAGAAACAGGGGGAAAACATGTTAATTGGCAGCTGGGCATTCACAAAAGAGAGGAGCAAAGGCAGAGGGAGTGCAAGATATTTGCAAGGACACTCCCCTGTAAAAAAAAAAAATTGCTTTTGAAGCAAACCTCAAACTTTGTGAGACCAAGTTCTTTAGAGATTATATTCACACGGCTCACTGGCTCACGAGCAGAAGCAAAATGGAAAAACAAAGGAAGAAAGATGGTCAGAAAACAGGCTCCAGGAAGCAGTGCTGCCAGGCGCTGCAGACAGAAAGAAGGATCAGAAACATGCGATGGCATGAGCAGGTCGCAGGGACCCACACAACCCACTGGAGGAAGGGGGTCCCCAGGCGTGATGCATGGTGGAGAGCCATCAGGCAAAACCCTCCCAAGGGGGACTCTCACTGCCAAGTAACCCACGACGACACCCTCCCCACAAACCATCTGTTAACATTCAAATGGCCCCCTTCGTGATTTCTCCCGTGTTGCGCCTCACACCTGTCCTGCTTCAAACCTGACTCGTTAATTCCTCCAGCCATGGAGGCCTCCGATAATTTGATTACAGCTACACTGGCAGCACGCTGAAGACACCACTTTTCTAAACAACACCGCCTCACTTTTTCCTTTCACATCTGTGGCCGCGTACCCACAAACGACATGTTTTCTTGTTCTGCATCCAGGAAGCATCCTGGGCCCCGGGCGCTGTGCATTTCCACACAGCACAGGATGGTGCCTACCAAATCTAGAAGGGGACAAGCACGGACAGGCCCAGCGCAGCAAGGGCAGGTAAAGGCCTCAGGAAGAGTCACGAGTCATTGATTTTAAAGAGTCAGATCAGTAACTATTCCACTTGAACCACCCTCAGACCCAGAAGCAGTGGGGACGGTCAGGGTGCCTCTGCCCTCTTCTACTCAACGTGGCCGTGCAGACACGTGCCAGGGCAAGCAGCTGGTAGCAGGCAGCAAGGAGGAAGGCCAGTGGCACAGATGTGCTTCTCTGCCCTCAGAGGTCACTTGAGCCCAGGGAGGGAACTTCCTTTCCTCCTCCTGCTCTGCAGAAGACCTGAAACTGCCAAGGGAACAGGGTCTGGGAAAGCTCAGCATCACAGCAGAGGGAGGATGTACAGTCTGGGTGCTTCACCTGCCTTGGAGGAAGCGACCAGGAGTGAAAGAGCAACCCTACCAGTAAAACTAAAGTGATATGTTACTCCCTAAATTCCATTTCTGCAGAGAGGGCAGATGTGAAGAACAGAGCATGGAGAGCTGCTCTGCCCAGCTTGCTGCAAAGGTGGCAGAGTCGGGGAGCCCCTCAGCAAGTTGTGCCCCCAACAGCAGGGTCCCCAGCGTCAGCGCAGGGTGACCTCACCAGCTTTCCTTCAGGTGGTGGGTAAGAAACCGCTCGCACGGGGAACAGAAACAAGGTGAGCGGCAGAGCCGAAACGGCCTCATCCCTGCCCCACTCACAGGCTGGAGCTCTGACTGCAAACCCGGCTCCCCAAGGACCACAAATCTATAGCTGGGGTGACAGGAGGGCTCTGCTGTCCCCACACATGCTGGCCACACCAAGGTCCACGGGGACAGATGTGTCAAGGCCCCACAAGAGCCAGCAGGAACCTGGCAAAACACTATGGGAAGCAGCTGCTACAGATGAAGCGACGCCTGGTGCTGCCTCCTCTGCAAGAGACGCCGCAGCAGCTGTGTCCCACTAACCCAAACACTGTACAACCCCCCTGCCCATCCGTCTCCCAGCGCTGCTCTGCCCTCAGCCCAGGCAGAGCTGCCAGGAGGCTGCAGAGCCCAGCCCGCCACCATGCCCAAACGGGAGCTGCATGCTGGGACATGTAGTCCCTTCCAGGGTTCTGCTGCTCACTCATGCCAAGACCCGCACCATGTGAATTGCTGCTGTAAAATAAGGCGGTGACGAGGCTTTACAGGATGACTTAACTCTCCCGATCCTCGACCCCTTTTTAAAGCAGAGCCCATACAAAAGTAACTCTAGTACCAATTATCACACTGGGAGTTTTCTCCTGTTTCACCTGCCAGGCCTCGTTCACCCTCTGCATGCGTTACCAAGTTTGCCGAGACTCGCCTTTGTGTCAGGGTTCAACCCTGCTACACCCTCCACAAGGTCACAGCTTGCCATCGTTTCTAAGAATAATGGAGACAATTCAGGCAGAGGAGGCCAGGGCCGCGAGCAGCTCTTTGCTCGTGTGATGCTTTTTAAAAAGGCACCGAGCGGAAGTGAATTTTAGAATACCCTAAGACACAGCACAGCATTCCTCTACCATTCACTTTCCACAGCAGCAGCAAACTCCACCTCCTTCCTTAAAAAACTAAAAGAAGGCTGGCAGCCCCAGAGATAAGCTGATGCCCCTCGTACATGCCACCGGAGGGGTCACGTTCACAGGTGGGTGGTGAATGAGCCCACAGCCCCGGCTGCCATCACGCAGCCATCCCCCCCGCCTTCCCTAGCGCACAGCAGCTCTCTAACCGTGACATCGGGGACGGCCAAGAGGACGCGGCGCACCGCCCATGAGGTTTCTGTACAAATCGGGTGCCTCGGCTATAGCAAAACGCTTGAAACCCCCACCAGGCCTCCAGCTGCTGATTTGGCCTGGGAAAATGTCTCCCTGACGGGTCCTTCTGCTGTGGCCGGGACACGACACGACATCTCCAGGCCTCCACCACCGCCCGGCTCCCCCGGGCACGGGTGCCTGGGAGGGTATGGGGTGGGGGGGAAGAACAGCACCCCCCGGGGCCACCCCCCCAACAGCCTCCCCCGGTCCCAGCACCCCCCGCAGGTCCCAGCCACAGCCCCCCCGGCTCATGGTCCCCCCCCGGCTCACAACCCCCATCCCGGCCACGGCCTCCCCGGTACCACCCGGCCGCGGCCCCCCCCAGCCCCGGGACGCCCTAACCCCACAGCCCCCCTCGCCCCGAACCTTCTGGAACCGGGTCCGCACTAACCTCTCCCGCGCCGGAGAGGCAGCCCGCTCCGCTCCGCTCCCCCCCGGTGCCCGGCCCTGCCCGTCGCGGCCCGGCCGGACCCACCAGCGCCCCCTCCGCCACCACGACCGCCGCGGCCCCGAGTGCTGCGCGGCTCCTTCCGGGTGGCGGCGAGGCCACGCCCCCCGCGGCCCACCTCCCCGGCGCTGATTGGTAGGCTGGGCGGGGCAGGGCGCGGGGCTAGGCCAGCGGTGTGGCGCAGCGGCCAATAGGCGGGCGGCCAGACGGTGACGCACAGCGCCGAGATCCCGCCCTCTCCCCGCCCCCTCCACGTGCGGGTGTGTGATGACAGCGGGGAGGGGGCGGTCCCAGGAGAAGCGGCTCCTCATTGGCCGGCGCAGCGGGAGGGGCGGGGCCTGAATGGGAACTGGGCCGGGGCGGGGGCTGCCGTCGCCGCGACCCCGTGCCTCTGCCCCACGGACACGGCCCCCCCCCGACCCCACGGGCACGGCCCCCCCGGAGCCCTGGATACAGAGCCCCTCTGCCCCACGGACACGGCCCCCCCCCCGGCCCCACGGGCACGGCACCCCCGGGACCCATGGACACGGCTCCCCGCGACCCACGCCCATGGCACCCCCCGGCTCCACGGCCCCCCCCAGTCCCCTGGACCCGGTGCCCCAGAAGCCCACGGAGACGGCACACGCCAGACCCCGGGACACAGTCCCCCTGTCCCCACAGACACGGCCCATCCCAGCCCCATGGACATGGCCCCCCAGACCCCACGGACACGGCCTCCCCCGGGCTGTCCCCCTCCCAGGGTGTCCCACGGGGCCCCCACACTCCCACGCAGCAAAGCTGGGAAATGGCGGTGCTGTAGCCGTCGGCAGGCGCAGGACACGGTGGGGTGTGGGGCAGTTGCCCCCCGCGAAATGGCTGCTGAGAAACACTTCAGCCGTGGGGCACCGGGGGGGCTGTGACACGGGGCAGACTCACCGCCCCAAGGGGCAGCAGCCCAACCGGCCAGCTGTTCAGGGACGCCTTGACTTCAGCAAATTTTGGGCGAAACTCGGTAAAAACAAGGCCAAGTGCAAGGTTCTGCACCTGGGTCGGGCCAATCCCAAGCACAAATACAGGCTGGGCGGAGAATGGCTTGAGAGCAGCCCTGAGGAGAAGCACTTGGGGGTGTTGGTGGATGAGAAGCTCAACATGAGCAGGCAATGTGCACTCACAGCCCAGAAACCCAACTGCATCCTGGGCTGCATCAAAAGCAGCGCGGCCAGCAGGGCGAGGGAGGTGATTCTGCCCCTCTGCTCTGCTCTGGTGAGACCCCACCTGCAGTGCTGGGTCCAGCTCTGGAGTCCCCAGGATCAGAAGGACACAGACCTGTTGGAATGGATCCAGCGGAGGGCCATGAAGGTGATCAGGGGGCTGGAGCACTGGAGCACCTCTGCTATGAGGACAGGCTGAGAGAGTTGGTGTTGTTCAGCCTGGAGAAGAGAAGGCTCCAGGGAGACCTTATAGCCCCTTCCAGTACCTACCTGCAGGGAAGATGGGGAGGGACTCTGTCAGTGAGCGTAGCAATCGGATCAGGGGTAATGGTTTTAACCTGAAAGAGGGTAGATTTAGATTAGATATTAGGAAGAAATTTTTCACAATAAGGATGGTGAGGTGCTGGAACAGGTTGCCCAGGGAAGCTGTGGATGCCCCATCCCTGGAGGTGTTCAAGGCCAGGCTGGATGGGGCTTTGAGCAGCCTGGTCTAGTGGGAGGTGTCCCTGCCCAGGGCAGGGGGGTGGAACAAGGTGATCTTTAAGGTCCCTCCCAACCCAAACCATTCTACGACTCTATGAAAAACAGACCCCCATCCAACTCACCTCGACGCAGCTGCAACACTGCTCTAAAAATAGTGGGGACCGGTACTGTCAAGTGATAAATATAACCGAGATCTCATCTTCAGAGCGTACAGTGCTCCAGCTGCCAGCCCCAGTGCCCTCCTGGCCTTGCTGCTGGCCTGGGGATGCTGTTTTTGGAGGCTCCATCATGGACAAAGCCATGCCGGGTGCTCTCCAGGAATAGCCATGTGCAGGGGGGAGAAGGACAGATGGTCATCTCACATCCCTGCCACACAGTTTTCTGCGGGGAGAAGCGGTGGCTCGGAGGCACTGCTACATGGGCATGGAGTCGCTGCCAACATGGGACCTCATGTCCTCCCGGGGCCTCAGCCTGTTGTTGTAGGATATTTCTTGTTAATATGGATGGTCCTGGAATCAGGTTGTGGGCTGTTGAAGCGTATTTAATACATGGACCATATTAATTTCTGAGGCTGATGAGGGGAACATGTGATGCTCCGGTGCTCCTGGTGGTTTAGGAGCTGCTGCCTCAAGCCACGCGGCTGCAGGTGCCAGTTTCAGGGAGGAAGAGCTCAGGAGGCTCCGTTCCCCTGTGCCCCTGCTCATTGCTCCCAGCGTGGGTTTCCTACACGCTCCCAGGGCAATATTTAGCCTTTCTGCCCTTTGGCCCTGTGTGTCCAACTGGGATGGGAGCAGAGACTGTGGAAACCAGAGGTGGTCTGAAAACAGCTTGGTCCCCATTACATGGCTGCTTGTACAGGCTGCGTTTTCCGGCTTAAACTGTCCGAAATGCGTTCAGGGTTAACAAATAGTTAAAGAAGCATTATTGGCCTGAACGGGAACTGAACTGGAACAACTTCAGTCACAGCTGAACCCACCGTGGAGCTCAATCCAAAAGATTTGCTGGTTCAGCTCCTCGGCTGCAGGGAAATATGGGCTCCTTTGTCCTTGACAAGAATAATACATTTCTGTTTATTGTGTGGGCAATGAAGGATTAATAATATCCTAAGTTATTTACCTCCTGCTTTTGAGTGCTGAGGGTTTGTGAGCGATGTCCCTGCTGAACACACTGTCCCTTAGCAACCTCCCCTGATTTTTAAAACACGGTCTCGTTCCAGAAACAGGATTAAGGAGTAGGACGTAAAAGCTCCTTTTTACAGGCTGGGTGGGGTGAGGGTGCTCCTGCTCCTCCCGGGCACGGGGCAGGGCCTCAACTGTGGCCATTTGGTGGGGAACAGTAATGCAGGCAGAAGACAGCGGTGGTCCAGAGAACATCTGGAAAAATTCCAGAGGCTGGGAAGGGATGGGATGGGAGGAAAGTTACTGCAGGAGCCATACCCCTGCCTTGCAGAGGGACATCCCACGCAGGGCTTGCCAGGAGTGGGCTTCACCCACGCCCTGCAAACCCCTGGGGACCTGCAAAGGGCTTCACAAGGGTCTGTGAAGGCAAGCAGGAAGGTTTACACGCACGAGGCAGGGCTCTGCACCATGGCTGGCCACCTTCCAGAGGCTCGCCTGCCAGGAGGGCCAGGAGGAGGGTGTTTCCCCAGGAAGATGAGGTGTCCCAAGCAGCACGGGGTGGAACGACGTCCTTCTCCGATGAGCTCTGCTGCCTGCAGGGCTTCCCTTTGAAGGGTGCACTGGCGAGGTGACTGGGTGCCGGTGAGTTCATCGCTGGGTTAGCCCTCCCTGCCGGAGCTGTCGGTGTTGCCCTGACCGGCCAGCCCTGGGCTGGGGCTGCTCAGCCTGTTTGCCGGGCTGGCTGCTCCTGACGGAGAGGCTGGCTGGGTGCCAAGCTCCAGCAGGCTGGGAAGCTGACACCAGCAAGGCTCTCCTGCAGCAGTTTTAATTTCATTTAATAGTTTTCATCACAGAAGGGTGATGTCCCCACGCACACGCTCGTTTTGATGGTGTGGGCAGGTGTCGCAATCGCAGAAGCGTCTGCGAAAAGTACGCACAAAGCTGATGGGGCAAGATGTGCCTCCATAGGGGTGATGCCCACACCCTGGCATTGCCCGCACACGCTGCCCATACCAGCAGGCTGGCCCAGGCTACGCACGCCCGATCCCAGTCCGCGTAGGTGAAGCAATAAAGGACCCGAGTGCAGGAACGAGCCCAGAAAGACCTGGAGCGCTGCCAGGGAGAGATTGCAGGGAACTTTCAAAGGCCTTTGGAGGAAGTTGGTGGGAATCAACTGTCAGGTTGCTTGGGGGCCTATGGGGTGCAGAGCGGTGGCAGGGCTGGACTGGGCACCCCGCAGTGACTCATGGCCTCGTCCCACCTGGCAGAGGAGATGGAGAAAGCCCAAGGGGCAGGTGTGCGAGAGGAGCGTTGGGTGTTGCTTCCCCTCTTAATGGCGTGCTGCACAAGCATCTCTTCATCAGGCTGCCACAAACAGGCTTTGGCTTTTCTCTCTCTTGCAGCCTCAGCCCTCCGCATGCTGTGGAGAGACCTTCGCTCCTGCAGCGTTGCCTCCCAGGATTTTGACACTTGTCATTCTCCCCATGTTGGCAATGGAGCACAGCGAAGCCAAACCCTGCCTCTCTTTCCCCATGGCTGTCGCAAGGAGGGGATGCACCACGGAGCCCCACGCTGCCATGCCAGGACCAGGGAATGTCCCCAGGGGAGCATGGGCCAGCGCTGCAGGACCTTTCCCCCGCTGGAACCTGTTCCCAGCAACATGCTTGGTTTACCTGTTTGACCGAAACGTCTGTAAAACTGGAGATAAGAATCAGGTTTGGAGAGTTTCCTGCCAGAGGAGCCCTCTGCCTCTCAGGGATGTCATTCTCCCCTGGCACTGTGGGAATCCCTCCCTGTACCACTCAGAGCAGGGCTCGCAGTCACAACTCAGCCACAGTCACCGCGGTGCCCCAGCTGAGCCTCTTTGCCCACCAATGCCTCATCTCAAACTGGGGGTGTCTGCTGGGACTCAGAGCCCTGGTGGGAAAAGTCGGGGGTGACAACACTGCTGAGGAAAGATGGATCTGATACCACTTTAACAGGCAACAGTGGTAGGATCAGGCTGGGCTGCTTGTCTCCATCCTAAACCCCACACAACCTCACAGCTCCAGCGTTGCCGCCCTCCCATCAGCTGTCCCCCAGCATTTTGCAAAGGAGGGCAGCATTGTGACCACCATGGCGGGACTTAGGCACCAAGGAGCAAAGGGACCTTCCAGGCTATGCAGATGGATGCAGGTCATTAATTCAGTGCTTTAGCCATTGCACTTCTCTGCTGCTTTGTGTCTGAAATGCACATGGGGCTTCCCAGAGTCAAGCAGGGGTCTTGGCTGTGGCCAACACTCGAGAGGTCCACTCTACTCGAGAGGTCCACCCATCTCTACAAGGGAGATGGGCACCCCAAGTAGGTACCAAGGGGAGTGTTCTCCAGGCCTGTGGGTTTGCAGCACAACCACAGCAGATCTGATGTCGTGTTGGTTATGGCTTGTTCTGAGCAGGAGGTCAGCCTGGGGATGTCCCTCCCTGACAGCAGTACTCAGGGTGTGCCCAGCTGCCACCCCATACCCTGTGCTGGAACAACACCCGGGGACAGTATGTGCCTGCTCAGCACCAGGGAAATAATCCCTGCTCACCCCTTGCTGCTGGACACACAAACTTCCCCCTGCTGCTGCTTCAACCCTTGGGGTCACCCATCGCCCCAGCAAACTTGACCTCACTTTAATGGCCCTCTGCCCGGACCTGCAGCTGGGGAGTTGGGGGACAGGCTGTGGGTTTAGGATGGCAGTAGGGACGGGCTCCAAGGAGGGCGACCCTGGTCTGGGTGAGCCCCGGGGGGAGATGCACCGTGTCCTAGTCTTGGATGTGGGAACGGTTCCCTCCCTCATTTTTCCACGCCTCAGCTTCTCACGCTGCAACTTCCCTGCAGAAATGTTTCCTTTCCTTTGTGCCTGCCTTGGAAAAAATAAAATAAAATAAAAGGGTGGAACTGATAAACCCTGTTTACCCACCCAGATAGCACTGGCTGCAAACAGCCGTCCGGTGTGGGCTGTGCCGGCGCTAGTGCGTGCCAGGGCTGCCCGGCGCTGGGCGGTGACATCTCGGCCTTGCTGCTGCCCTCCCTCCCGGCCACGCTGGCAGCCTTCACCGATGCCAAATGTGCGAGCCAGGGCTGATAGCAGGAAGTGAAGGTCCCCTTGGCATCACCTTGTCAGGGTGGCAGAGGCTGGGGCCACCCAGAAGTGCCCCCCACTGCTGCTGGCTGCCCCAGTGTCCAAGGCTGCCTGCTCACTGTGGGTACTTGCCTACACCTAAATTTTGGCATTTCTCCCTGGCCATGCTCGGGGCTGAGCCCTTCCCCTGAGCTCTGTGACTCACAGCGCTCGCAGGGATGCTGTACCCCACGCAGCCCCAGCACCCTGGGGTGCTGCACCCCCTCTTCCACCGCCCGGGCATTTCCCAGAGGACGCGGCTGCTGGGCAGCAGGGCTGAGCTTTGCAGGGATTTGGGCTCTTTGAACCCCGTGCTGTGGGTGATGACAGCTCCAGGGCTGTGCTGCAGGGAGGGACAGCAAAGACCCTTCCCCTCTTCTGGGCAGGTGCTGTGCTCTGTGGGATTCATCTGGAAACTGAGGTCCATGGTACATCCCCATGTTGGTCACTGAAAATTTGTGATGAAGGAACATCCCTTCGCACGCCTGGCTTGGTCAGTGGATGCTGCCTGTTGGCACAAGGTGGCAGCCCAGCCCAGCTTATTTTCAGCAGGGCCGTGTCCGGCACCTTTTGGGGGGAGCTGGGCTCTGCCCTGCCCTGCCAGGGTGGCCCCTGTTCCCCCCAGACCTGGGGTGTGTGTCCTCAGCAGGATGCTGCCCTTGTCCTGCCGTGGGTCAGAGTTATGGGGGGGACAAGCCCTGCTGCAGGAGGTAGCCCCACCAGCCACTGAGAGCAGCGGCAGGGCCACTGCCTTGGGTCAGTTGGCCAAAGTGTCCACGGTGGCACAAATCAGAGCCTGTCCCCTGCCAGCAGCGGGACGCCTTGCAGAGTGTGTCTGCTTGCGAGCACACACCCATCAGGTCACTGCATGACCCAGGCAAGCGCCTGCCTCGTACCAGATCTGACATGTCCCTGGAGGAGGGCTGCGAGGGGAGCCGGGCAGCAGTCTGGGGGTTGCACCCACATCGCCCACCCTCTGGAGGAAAGAGGGCCCCTGGGACTCAGCAGTCTCTGCTCAGAGCATGGCAGTGAGGCCTCCAGGGGCACAGGGTAGCCCTGCCTGTGGGCAACCATGGGTTGCATGTCAGCTGTCCTGCACCTTCCTTCTGCGAGGGGATCTGGGGACAAGGGACTTGCTGGTGAGCTCCAGTCCAGGAGCTCCTGGGCTAGAGAGGGCTCGGGGTGAGGCCACACCAGGTGCATGGTTGCTATCAGGACCTTCTTTAAGGGCCTTTCTGAGCAAGAAGGAGAAACACAGGAGTGAGGCAAATGAGCCAGCACAGCAATGAGGAATAACGGGCTCTTCTTTGCCCTTGCGGGGAGCAGGGACACCCTGGGGTCTGCAATAACCAGCCCAAAATGGGGGTGTTAGGATGCATTAAAAGTGTTCACAGGCTTCTCAACCTAATGTGGCCTTGGACCTCAAGCAAAGGGATGGAGAGAGGTGTTTTTACAAAGTCATGATGCTGTGGGGACACCGGTTCTTTGGCATCAGGTCTCACTTTTTCCCATGTCCTGCTGTTTCCCTCTGCCTGTTGCAAGTTGGAGGCTATTTTGTTCCTGACACTCCCTGTGGATACGTTCAATGAGACAGCCACGAGGAGGCATGGCAGGCTACCATTTCTTCCCTCCATCCATCCATCCATGCTCTGCAGGTGTGTTTTTGTAAGAACGAGAACAGCTGTGAAGTTCCTGCCATGGGATAATTCAGTGGATCTTCCTGATGGTGCCTGGGCCAAGCTTGGGCTTTACTGATGTCCCCCGAGCAGCCAAAGCTGCTGTGTGTGCCTGCATTGCTGGACTGTCTCTGTCTTGATGTGCACCCTTTCCCATCTCCTGTTTGCTCATCTGTAACAGGGACACGTGAGAATGCTGCTGATGTGATAGACCTTGGTAGAGGTCTGCACCAGCTAGCATTTCCTTTGGGTTTATAGTTGAATCTTGCTGGAGCAAGAAGTTGAAGCCCGAGCACAGTGCTGCACTGCCAGCATGCCTGCCGGCATCCGGAAAAACCCCATCTGAGCATCCACCCGCGTACAACTGCTCTCTGTGCTGAGATGTGCAAACATACCCTGGATCACAGCACGGGCATCTCTGTGCTTGGCGGGCAGCAGGTAGTAGAGAGGAGAAACCGTCCCAAATCACAGCCTGTTACCTCTGCTTGCTCTGGGCTGGGACCTTCCCTGAGGTCTCTGTTGTGCTGCTTGCAGGCAGGATAGGAGATGCCAGGTCTGGCTGTGCCACTGGTTTGCCTGCCAGAGAAAAGCCCACTCCTGTCGTTATTTCTGTCTCAGCTTCTCCCACTCAAAGCGATGTTTACTGGGCCCTTACAGCTCCCAGTGTCCAGCTCTGCTCCCCATGCCTGCCCTTCATTTCGGTGAATGCACTCAATCCCTCACCAGGCTCTCGGGAGGATTGAGAATTAAATGATGCAGAAATCCCTGCCAGCTGCCCGTGCGGGGCTCCCCGGATGAGCCTCACCAGCTCAGTGCAGGCGAGTGTGCAAGCAAACGAGGTCACAGCCAAGGGGGAGGCAGGAGCCCTGGCCCCTAGCTCCAAGCATGATCCCAGGGGAAGCATCTGCTGGGATGCAGATTCCCGGTGCCGTGGCTGGGGGCTGAGCAAAGCCCTCTCACCGGTGGGCTTCACGCTATGTTGGTTGGTGGAAGATGCTGTAGCAATGCTGGTGGTGAGAGCAATGTATGGGAAGTGGATTTGGGCTCTCTGCAGCCATTTCCAGCCCAGAGGACCTGCCTCTGTGCCTTTCATGCTTAGATCTGAAAAAAAAAAAAAAAAAGCCCCAGTGGCAAAGCTGATTTTAGTTCAGAGGGGGGAAAAAATACATCCCAAATGTGACCTAGTGCTGAAAAACACCACTTGCTGATGCAGCTTATGCCATTAAGTGAGTCCTTTAGCCACCATATCCACGCTATGGAGGCAAAAGGGCACAAACAGCATATATTTTTTCAGCAAAGCTCTCCGGTGTGAGAAAGGAAGAGATCACAGATCAGGAAGAGATCACATCTGTCTCAGTCTGGGTGTAGGTGGCTGTACTGTGGTGGGGGGCACTTGGCTACTTTTGGGGTACCTGTCCCCAGGCTGTGCTATCTGAACATGCTCCACAGGGACTAGCTATTTCCAGAAGCTGGCTTCTCGCCCCGTCAGGGCTGGGTCTAGAGTTTTATCTCCACCGGCTGCAGCTGGAATAAACACACAGGGGAGCTTGGGGGTGTGTGCCTCTCTCATAAAAGTGCTGCACTGCAGCGCACGCATCCACTTTGCTGCCAAATGGGTGAGGGAAGGAAAGAGGATAATGTTCATGAATTAAACTTGCAGCCCTTTCCTCCTCCATTACTAATCCCCATTCAGATTTAATCAGGCAAAGAGTGTATTTCAGTCCTTGCGGCCTGAGTTACTGCAGCAACAACCTGCTCTAGAGGGACTGTACCTCAGCGGATGTTGTGCAAGCTCTCAATAAAAAGACAAAGCTGGCTCGGGGAGGTTGCAACCTGAAGCACAGCAGCAGGTAGAGACAACACCAAGGGGCCCTGGGGAAAAACAAAGACAACGCTGCACAGATCTGAGCATGCTGGCTGAGCCAGCATTGCAAGAAGAGCGTGAAGGGATGCTGAAGACCTTAGAAGGCAAGCGGACAGTGGAGAACTGGGAGAGCTGGATGACAAATGCAGCAGGTTCATGTGGTTTCTTTTTAGGACCATGTCAGCCAGATGGGTTCACCCTCTGCGTGGGAAAAGGGCCTTTGCTGCACACTTCAGAATAGGTCTGATGTGATCTTTGATGAGATTCCTTCCTGTGAGGGAGTGAGGAAAGATCAGAGGTGTTCTGCTGAAAGGCTCTGGAAGACCTTGGTGTGGAGCGGGACCTGGTTTGAAGATGACATATTCGTTATGGCCCAAAAAACTGGCAGAATAATGATTTCGTACCCCACAATGGAAGGACTTGATGAATGTGTAGAGCTTTGTTCTAGCCAAGTTGAACTTGAGGCCATGGGATGCGCCTGTGAGAAGAAAATCATGGCAGATAGAGGTTCATTTTGGACAAAGAAAGCTGGGTTTGGGACAGAGAGGCAGTCCTGTGAGTACCCACCATGGAGCTGTATGAGGTGGTTCCCATATTCAGAGATAAAGCATTAGATTCACCTCATCTGACATTTTTCCTTCCACTGAGCTAAGGTTCCCAAGCTCCCTTTACAGTCAGGGAGAAAAATAGGTATTTTCAGGGCATCTAGTCTAGTTTGAATACGTATTTATGGGTGAAGGGAACTGTTCCCCAGAAGTGTTTCCATGGATTATAAAAAGGGATGCAGTGGGAAGAGCTCAGAGATCCATGCTGCAGACACCTGCCTTTGCCCAGCTAAATCCTGACCCAGAGGGAATCTGACAGAAAGCCCAGGGTGATGCCCACTCTAAAGGACACTCAGAGGGAACAACCAGCGAGGACACAGAATCTGAAGGAAAATGGGGTGTCCAGGAGAAAAATGTGGTCAATGACCCATTGGTGGCCATCAGGGAGGACAAATCATCTGCTCACCTCCAGCACTGCATCAGGACAGCAGCAGGACCAAAATGGGGCTAGAAAACGTCCTTGTGAGCTTTGCAGGGAAGAGCAGCAGTTGTACAGGCTTGCAGAAACTCACTGTCAAGAGAAAGCAACCCCTGCTGCTTTTGCTTTGTGTTGAAGTCACCGGCACATCCCACCTCCACGAGACAGCTAAAGCTGCCTGTGTGGCTGTATGAACACACAAAAATACAGAAATGACGAGGCTGAGAGCATTCAGTGCGGATGGCATTGGAGGAAGGTGCAAGGGTGAGTTCTGAAAAACTCAAAGGGAAAGTTTCTTTGTCTCGGTTTGCTTCTGCGACAGCTGACAGCTCCCAGCTGTGCTGCCTGTTTGGCTCTTGGCCGGAGACTCCAGTGTACATCGCAAACCACTTTTCCCTGCCATTGGGAAGGACTCATGGTTTGGCTGATGGTCCAACATACACCTAAAGCACTAGAAGAGCTCTGTTATTCCTTCCAGAAAGCTGAAACAGGGTACAGATGCCAGCTCCTCTGTCCCTACATGCAGATGTAATCAGTACTAAAACTTATAACCCAAGGGGCATTCACATTGCCTTCATAGCATCCTGCAGTTAGAGCTTTTGTTCTGTAGAATTCACTGTCAGAGATAAATTGTCGAGGACACAGGGAGAAACTTTCCCTAAAAAACACCTAAACTGGGCAGTTTTCTGGTAAATCCTCAGATTACAAGCAACCCTGAAGAAACACTTATGTTTGACCTACAAGGCTCATCAGTACTTTCAGCTTCTGCACCAAAACCTCCAGATGCTGCAGGAAAACATGCAGTTTATCGCTGCTGCATGTTGTCTTAGCAGATCTTTGCACGCAAAAGCAGGACTTGGGCTGCTTGGTAATTTCATGTGAGACCTCCAGAGAAACTTGACTGCCTTATGGGAAGGTGGATTCAGATAGGGATGCTTTTCTACTATATCTGTGCTGTCTCTGTAGGGGGCCCTGGTGCCATAATATCTAGCTTTTTGCAGTCAAGCTTGCCATGGATGCTGCAGGCTGTAATCAGCCTGAGGAACTGGGCTTTTCCCTGTGGATGTGTCAGCCAGGGCTTGGCTTTAAGGGGCTTCTGTGTGCAGAAGACAGCACTGGTGTCACCAGATGGGAACAGGAGGTGGTAGTTGGCTGGATGAGGGCTGCAGCCAGGAGGGCAATTGCTGGGTAGGGAAAGAGGCAGATGATGGATAAAAGAACGTGTCATAAAAGCAAAAATATCTTTACCCCATACGTTTGTGAGCCGTCAGCAGTTTTGTATGTATGAACGCAAATATCCCGTGGGAGATAAATGGCTAGCAATTAAGGATCAAACAACAGCGCAATCTGTATCTGCCTAAAATTTCCTGTGTTTTGGATCCTGACTTTTTCTAGATTTTTGCGTTTGCCAGTACTCAACATTTTTCCAAGCAGAATTTTCTGTTAATGCATGTAGCTCTGAACATGAAAGTGAGCAGCATCTGGAAGCAAACAACTTGTAATGAGTGCCATTAAGAATTTAAATCTGCCAACCACAAAATGATCCCTAGCACATGGAAATGACTCTGCCAATCTGTTTCTTTCCTACCCAATAAGCATGACAATGACACTGGGTTCATTTTCCCAGTTGGGGGGTCTTACTGCTCACACCTCAGCTCTATGAGCAGGCTCACATCAGCATCTCCCCAAATGGCAGGAAGACCCCTGACTACCATAAGCAATATCAGAGCCAGGCAGGCAATACCTGAGCCATGCAGGCAATACCCATCCTACAGGCAGACCATGTACAGTGGAGCCATTCCCCAAGCTCTGCCAGCATCTAGTCTCCCACTGGCAAGGGAAATAGCCTTGCTAATGACTAGAAGTCCTGAACGCATCAAATAATTTAGACCCAAGCTCCCTAGGGAAGAGGAATGTCATATGCAAGCAGTTACCTAATCATGGTCTAATTACCCAACTGGAATTTGGCCAGGATGTGGGGCTAAGAGCAGCACCCTAAGGAAAGGGTTTTAGGGTCTCTGGTGAGCACATGCACTCGGGATCTTGGCTTTATACGCTTGGTGGAACATGTAAAGGGGCAGAAAGCATGCCTGGTACCACCCAAAAATGTTCTGGGCTAAGCAAGTGTTATTTCAGGTAGGTTGCTTCTTCTTGGCTTCTTATTTCTAGAAATTACACACCCACCTCTGCTTCCTGGCAGGTCTTAGACACCCCAGCTACTAATTGGCAAGGGCACATTTTGGTCTTAGATGGGTGGATCCCAATTTAAACTTCTGCTGTGCATCCCTGTCATGATCTTATCAGCTTGTACCGATGGATGTCACTACAGGCTGTGTGGTTTCAGTGGTCACATGTCAGAAACTACACAAATGGGGACAGGGAATGGCATCTCAGCAGATCAGTAAAGTTAATTTCCCATAGTTGATGGAAGGCTAGACCTGAGCAGCTCTCCACTCCCTCTGACATCATCCTGCTTTCCACTATGTGCCTGACCTGATCTCAGTGGCATTAGTCCATCGCTGCCTTTTTCTCCAGGATTCTTTTGCTTTTGTGTCCCTTTCCTCAGTGAGAAACACCACTTACCTGCTTAAGACAAGACCTGGCAAACTCGTGCCAGCATCAGACACATGGCTGCATTACCTGCAGCCGTGCCCGCTCTGTAGGCTTTGAGAGATGCTTCAGCCAAGCCCTTCTCAGGCAGAAGGGAAGAGATGAGAACGAAGAGAAGCATGGAGGGAAATGACAGCCCTGGGGTAATGCAGGCACTGTTCATAGTGGAGATGGGGGCTGGAGGTGTTGGTGGGCCCTGCTCCTCCCCTTTGTGTGGGTTTGGACGAGTCTTACAGGTGAGGTGAGGGATGGCTGCTGTATCACAATGTGTTACAAAGGGGCACAGAGTCTGGCTGGAGGTCAGTGGCAAGTGGTGTTCCCCAGGGGTCAGTACCATTCAATAGATTCAGTTCTGTACAATGTATTCATCAATGACCTGGTTGAAGGGATAGAGTGCACCCTTGGCAAGTTTGCTGATGACACAAAGCTGGGGGGGGAGGGGTGGCTGACACACCGGAAGGCTGTGCCGCCGTACAGAGAGACCTGGACAGGCTGGAGAGTCGGGTGGAGAGAAATCTTATGAAATTCAATAAGGTCAAGTGTAGGGTGCTGCAGCTGGGGAGGAATAACCCCATGCACCAGTAGAGGTTGGGGGCTGACCTGCTGGAGAGCAGCTCTGTGGAAAGAGACCTGGGAGTCCTGGTGGACAACAGGTTGGCCATGAGCCAGCAATGTGCCCTTGTGGCCAAGAAGGCCCATGGCATCCTGGGGTGCATCAAGAAGAGTGTGGCCAGCAGGTCGAGGGAGGTCAACCTCCCCCTCTCCTCTGCCCTGGTGAGGCCACAGCTGGAGTACTGTGTCCAGTTCTGGGCTCCCCAGTTCAAGAAGGACAGGGAACTGCTGGAAAGGGTGCAGCGGAGGGCTACTCAGATGATTAGGTGACTGGAACACCTCTCTTATGAAGAAAGGCTGAGGGACTTGGGCCTCTTCAGTCTGGAAAAAAGACGACTGAGGGGGGACCTCATCAACACTTATAAATACTTAAAGGGTGGGTGTCAGGAGGATGGGGCCAGGCTCTTTTCGGTGGTGCCCAGAGACAGGACAAGAGGTAATGGGCACAAACTTGAGCATAGGAAGTTCCACCTAAACATGAGGAGGAACTTCTTTACCCTGAGGCTGGCAGAGCCCTGGCACAGGCTGCCCAGAGAGGTGGTGGAGTCTCCAACTCTGGAGACATTCCAAACCCACCTGGACACGTTCCTGTGCAACCTGCTCTGGGTGACCCTGCTCTTGCAGGAGGTTGGACTGGATGATCTCCAGAGGTCCCTTCCAACCCCTACTGTTCTGTGATTCTGTGAAAGGGTACTGGGCTTTACAGCAAGGCTCAGGGCTGCCTCAGTGACCCACAGAAAAAATCCCCATGGGTCTGGCAGTTGTAGTCTAGTAAGTGGGGACTTCTCACTCCTCAGCTTTTGCAGCTTGCTGCCAAGGCAAACCTCGACCATGGCAGGATCCTTGCAGACCCCTTATCACAGCCTCAATGTTTAAACAACCATATCTGTGCCAGGCTGTTTCTCTCCAACCTTTGCTGATTTTCCTAAGCAATTTTATGTAACCAGCTGGGTTGGATTTCCACCTGTATAGAGCAAAGGTGTATTGCCCTTTTTCATTGTTTTGTGATAGAAAAGAAAGTTGGAAGAGCAGTATTTTCCTCCTTTTTAAAAAAAATTATTTGATTTCTTTTATCCTCAACTCCTGAGAGAGGCTCAAAGAGCTTGTGAATGATGTCTGTTCTGGTTGCAACATAAAATGATAATACCCAGCTCAAGAAACAGAGGAAATCTGGGATTGGTAGCTACAGTTCTGAATTTTGATTTTGTATTTGCTTTTATCAATTTATTTCACTTAAAGATGCAGCAAACAGTATAAAGTAATAGTCTCTATATGATACTCATCCTGTTCTCACAGATGTTATTCAAGGCATTCCTGGGGAAGATTTCATGCCTTTTTATTCCTTCGAAACCTGCCCTCTGAGACCTACCACCAGGGATACAAGGTGAAGCTCAGCAAGACAGATATATTGGTAATAAAGAATTATGGTCCATAAAAACAACAGCATTCAGGCTGTAATGCTACATCATCTGCGACTTATCTTCACCTGCAGCTTGCTCTGTTAATGAGGAAAATCTGCCCTGCAGCTGCCAGGCAGGCTGTACTGTGGACACAAGTAAGTAAAATCTGGAGATTCCTTAATTTTTATTTTTGTTGTTTAAAGAAGGGGATTTGAGGGAAGAATGGGAAAAATTGCACTCTGGACTGTGAGGTGCCTTCTAATTAGTACTTATTGCCTGTCTTAAACTGCAACAATCATCAGCAGAGTGCTAGACATTGCAGGGGCATTTAATGAAATGGATAAGCTTCTCTTATCTTTGCATTTTAAATTATTTGGAAAAGGATTTTTCCAAATCCTTTTGAAAAAGGGACAAAAAGGGGAGTCAAAATCTGAACTAGAGAGACTCCTAGGTGCACCAGGGAGGACAGAGTTGTGAAATGCTTGCTTTCTGCATGCCACTTTGAGGAGGCTGGTGGCGGAAAGTGTTCACAACAGGGCTTTTATTCTGCTATCGCAGCTCTGAAAGCCCGATGTGTGTTCCCCAGGGGAGGGAGAGCCTGCCTGCCTGCTTTCCCCCTGTTCTTCACGTAGCAGGAACGGATGGTACACACGCACGTTGCTTGGACTCCAGTGCCTACGGTACAATTTAGCTGGAAGCTAAGCTGGAAGCTGGAACTTAGCCACTTCTAGAGGGCTGGTGGCTCTAGTAGACTGTGGGAGGCTGGCCTTTCCCTGCAACGTGCATTATTGCTCTAGAAAGTAATTTACAAGAATGCTATAAAAATCCTCTGACAAAACCCATGTTGCTTATAAATACAGTTATATGCCCTCCCGTGTTCTTCATGGGTCTTACCAAGGCATTTTTTATTCTAATGTAGAAGCCCCTCTTCTCTCCCGGCTGCTCTCAGATAGAGGATACACTATGATAGGAAATCACATGGGAGGGGAGAAACTCTGGCCAGCTGCTCCACAACAAAGCGAGAGGGATCCAGTATCCTCAACGGGTAACACAGTTTCCCTTATGCCTGTGATTCTCTTTCCTAGAAGTTGACTGACTCTGTGGCTTTTGACTGTGGTCTTGGTCAAGCAGGTGAAGCAGGTCAAGTGACAGAAGAGTCCTCTGTGGTCTCACGGTGCTTCTTCCTCAGAGCCGAAGCCCATCACTTCGGCTACATTTGCCAACAACTTTTCCTTTAACTTTGACAAATAGCTCCTCTTTTACCTCTGACAAATGTTTCTCTTCAATGAATAAAAACTACAAAAGCAAGAGAAAAGCTATCCCCCTAGGCTTCTCTATTGAAGAATAACCTTCTGCACTCCTCAAATGTGAACAGCACAAAAACTGAAGACACAGCTGTAAGGCAGGAAAATAAGCCTGGCTGACGTGAGGGGTTTTGCACCTTGCCAAGTTAAACGTGACTCCTCTTGGAAAGGCAAAATACCTGTTTTCTTTAAAAAAAAATAGTTATTCCCTTCCTTTGTAATAGGGAAGCCACGTCTCACTTTAAATACGGAATCCGACCAAAGTGGAGCATGGAATAGCAGAATGGGTGTCACCTGTTCCTATTAAATGAGATGGTGGTTATCCGGCAGAACCACATGGGTCTGTGTAGCTAATCTGAGGCATCAACATCAGGAAATACTGCCTTGATCCTGATGTGACCTGCTGTGCACAGTACGTGCTGTCCATACTTGAGAAGTGTTAATTCAAACAGAAAGAGATACAAACCAGAAATCAGACAGTCAGAGCCAGTGATCTCTGGACCACTCAGATGCCTTTTTTAACGCTGGCAAAGCATAATTAGAGAGGGGACAGGGTTGCTGTCTCATGGCTAAATAGTAGGAAGAAAGAAACACTATTTTAACCAAAGGCGAAGCTGGCAGAAGGATGAACAACATGAATATGTTAGAGATGGTAGCTGCTGAGGGGTTCCTCTACAGTACCAGGGCAAACCCCCAAGCTGTTTGTGAAAGAGACAGGGCTGGGGAAAAGGGGCAGTGCCACTGTAGGGTCACGGCTTCTGACCCCAGAGGTCTCTTCAGTCCCCATGTCCCTAGATCCTGACTGCCAGATGGCAGGTATGTGTCTAACGGGAGACAGCTGAGGATAAAATGTAGCCAAGAATAAATATTGCTCAAAGGACAGTGTTTCCACTAATCAGAAAGATCACTTCAGCTTAAGGCTGAGGCTTTCAAAGCACCTAAACATCCTTCAGTTCATGGATATGTTATGGCACCTGCTTTTTGGGGAGCAGCAATAGTGCCAATGCCCATGCTGGCCAAGTGAGGGACCACTAGCAGACAGCATCAGTCCCAGCATACAGGATTAAATCCCGGAGAAATATCCTCTGTCGGGGTCTACACTTCACACAGACCCTGTGCTGCTGATTTTGCTCCTCACTGCTTGGACGGACAGAGAACCCACACTGCACGTGTGTAGCGCTGGGTGTAGCCTGCAGTGCAATCCCCCTGTGCTGCTCAAGGAAAAAGTCCCCCAACATGAACAACAAATGCTGAGTTTGGGATGCTTGGGATAATTGTATGAGAAATGCACTCAGTTCTATGGACTCCAGCACGAGCAGTTGAAAGGCTTTTCTGCAGAACAGCTGTAATTGAAAGGTCAGTTCCCATGGAAGCTGCCCTCTTATGCAGAGGTTTTTTCCCTGAGATGAAAGGATGCTTCTTGCTTCTCCAGCCTTTTGAACATGGATTTGTAATCTAAAATCTGGCAGATCTCTTTGTGCTATCTGTCTTAAGTGGTTATGTGGTGGCAGTGTCCAAGCATATCATTATCACTAATATATTATAAATAAGGACACCCCTTGTCTTTAATACCTTTTTTCTTAAAGAATTATCACAACCTCCATTTTGTGGATGGAAAATTAAGGCACAAATCCTAAACCCAACCCAAGTGCTCATGCTGTGGAGGCAGGAAAGCTAAATGGCTCCTGAGCGTGCTGAAAGGAAAGACTCAGCACAGGGACATCAATGGTGGCAGGTTGAACAAGGCAGTTGGAGAGTCTCTGATTCAAGAGCGAATTAAAATGAAGCCACTGGCTAATGCTTTAAATTGCCAGATGACTGTCACTTCCAGATGTCACAAATCTTTAGGAAAAGCCAAGGGGGACACTGGAAAGAAGATGCCCAAGTTGCAGCCTGAAGTTTGGCTCGTTGTTCGGTAGGGGCTGCTGCCACTCGCTGCCCTGTTCATCTCACTGCCCTGCAGGTGTAGAAGTCCTACCCATTCCCGGACCTTTAAAATTTCACGAGTATCATCCTGTTTGAGCATTTTGCAGTGTTAAAACCAACATTCTCATTTACATGTGACTGAGAGGATTGCAGGCTGCTTCCCTGCAAGTTTTAGTGCATGTATATGGTGTTCTTGAGCTCCTGCACTGATTCTTGGCTGTGATCCACTCCAAAGAAAGCTGCTTTTCAAGATGCTATTGAAATGGTTCCTGCACACAGGTAAGGCACCACGCAGTGTTGTGAAAAAGATGCTGTGATCCTCTAGCTGTTCTGCAAATGTTACATTTTATTAGTAAGCAAACAGAGCAGAAATACCAGTGAAAGCCAGTCCAGTATCCTGTTACCTTTACAGTGAAATCTGAGGGCTGCTTCCCAATACCGGCATATCAATCAACTGCTTAGTCTATATTCAGCACTCAATTCCTGACAAATGTCATAGGGTAAATTAAAAGCTTTTTTCCCTTATCTTTAGAGCTTAACCCCAAAAACCACGTCTGAGAAGATTTTTTTTTTGTCAGTTGCATAACAGAAAAATGGTTTAACAGATCTAAACCCTTTGATTTAAAATAAAGCCCACGTGGGTTTGCTACACGCCAAGTTTCAGCTTGAGCCGTTCTCCAGTGGCAGAAATACAAAACTCAAAAAAAGGCAGAAGCACAAAAAGAGAAGAAGAAAACACAGCTTACTTAGACTGCAAATATAGCTACAGTAATGCTCTCTGAACAGGGAAACTATAGCAAATAGGCAGGTATAAAACAGCTGGCAAGCTCCAGCGAGTGGAGGATCACCCATTTATTACTTTCGTATCCAACAACAGGTGAGCTGAGACCAATGGCTGGGGTCTGAGTAGCCAGAGAAGATTAACTCTTGCTCTGCAGGGAGTGAAATCTCGGTATCACTTTGGCGTTGGCAGTCCAAGTTTGCAGATTACCTCAGACTTTGTTCAGAAAGGCACAAAGTTTCAGTGTATACGAAGGTTATTGTAGTGTGCCCGCTGCACTGTATTTTTCCTCTTAAATTCAGTAAAATTCTCCATTAAAAACATTACACTGCTGACGGAGTGTACTGCCCGTGCTACCAGAGCTTGCTGTCAGCTGCAGGACTGAGATCCAGTCTACTACGGCAGGATTTGGGGCTTTGCTTGTAGTTAAGTATTTGTGAACCTGGCATTCCCTTTTGTGGATTTATAGAAACAGACCTGGAAAGTTTGTTCTTGTTTAAAAGGCTGAGGACAGCACAGGAGGTGGTGGGGTTTTTTTTCTCTTTCTATGGCAGTGGTTTTGATCACTAAACTATTCTTGTATTTACAACGATGATGTCCAGAGGAAGAACGAGAAAAAAATAACAGAGAAAGATGCATTTGGGGTGTGTCACTTCATCTGGGAAAACACAAGGAACTAGATTTCAAGGAGCAAGCGTAATTTGCAAGAGGGGAATTCTACCTTGCAAAAGTTTCGCAGTAATGGCATGGTCCTTCTTCAAGCCTATCCGACAAGGAAAAGAGAGGAGGGGTGGGCAGACACACAAGTAACCACTGTATCTGGGAATCAGGAGTTACATGAATGATCTCTTTTGATTAGATAAACACTTGCACCTAACTAGACCTCAGAACTGCAGGGAATTCATAACTTCTATGATAATCCCAGCCTCCACAGTTACTGCTGGTAGTACAATATCTCTTCCTAGCTACAAGATGCTTACCTGATTGCCATGATTGCTAATAACACATTGCTATGATTTTAAATTGCGTATGACATCATCTGCCCTGGGTGAGATAATTTCTGTATTATGGTAGCATTTACAAGCTGTGGGCAAGATAGGGACTTGCTGTACCAGGTGCTGTATGACACAGTAAGTGACAATCATGGCCTCAAAGGTGTTAATTTTTAAATTAGGACAGGCAGAGCAATTGGGCCCAGAAAAGGGGAGACAGCAGACACAACAGGATTGTGCGGTTATGGCAGATATTAGCTCATGCACAGTCTAAAAGTTTTCGTTTGAATGAGGCTGCAAAAGAAGATGGGAACGGGAAGGCATCAGAACAGCTCAGGGGCGCCTGAGCAGCTCTTTTGCTGGTGGAAAGCTCTGAGGCTCTGATGAATGCAGAGGAGCAATGGAGACCTGAAAAGGCTGGGGATCTGGCATCCTACCCTACGGCACACGGGAGATAAATAATAAAGGACTTTTTAGAGCAAAACACTAACGGCCCCTGAAGTTAGCTGAAAAGCCGGCGTTGTGCCCAGCTCACAGGTGGAGCAGGCTTTGATCACGTACAGCTGAAATGCAAAGGACGGTGTGCCGGAACCCTTACAGTCTGCCATGGCTACGCTTGAATAACACATAAAGAAGCAAACCAGAGCTTTTGAGGAGTTTAGCAGCATTTCAGCAGCACTGAAGACAGTTCAGGGGCAAGGAGAGACGATTCCTTCCCCGCCTGGCTCAGTGCTGGCACTTGCAGCTCCCTGTGCTGACAGTCTGCTTTCACACTGCTGAGTGGATGTGCTCCCAGTCCCTCGGGACTGCCTCGGGTAACACCTTTAGCATACAGTCTGCTTGTTTGTTTGCAGGAACATCATGGTTTGTCCTTTCAAGCGGTGCCTCTTAGTACCTTGGAGAAGCTTTATGTATATTTTTGGGACATTACCTTGACTGGTACACCTCCGTGCAGCAAACATAAGGGCAGTAAAACATGCTGAGCTGGACAGAGCAGAAATCAAACCTTTCCAGTCTAGGTCTGAATTTTGGGAATGTTCGCTGTGTCTTTGAAACATCCAGATAGGAGTCTTGTCCTCTGTGTAGACTTTCGAGTTATTCTAAACATTAATGCAACAGCAATCACATTATATGACATTTTGCTGTCGAGTTTCAATATCAGAAATGATTTGTTTCTCCTTGGATCCTCTGTTTGGAACTAGAAGCACATTCTGCAGTGTTATGGTTATTTATAGGTTGGGATGAAGCAGCACTAAAAGCATTAGAGACCATCGGAGAAAACTACTGGAATGAGCTCAGGAGACCAAAGGGTAGTTCCTCCTGCAACAGATAGCAGACCCGTGAAACACCTTCTTAGTATATGGGGATGCAAGGACTTTGCAGGGCTCTGAGAAAGACTGGACAAGCAGAGAGATGGATTGGGGGTTTCTTCACTGCACAAACACATCAGGCTCAGGGAACCCTCAGATCTGGTCATGCTTTGGAGCTGGAAGGGTACCAAGGGAGAATTTAAGACACACTAATCACACCTGCTTTTCCTGCTCCTGCTCTTCCCAAAGATGGGTGATATGGGTGGCTGTTGCTGTGCACCAGCTGAGTTTCTTGTAGTGATAGCCCACAGCCCTCCCAGGATGGGTGGCATGTAAATGGTGGGAATGACTCCTCCAAAGACACAGGCGGGATGCTGTGTATCCAGTAAGTTCTCTTACCCCGCAGGAGTAAAAAAAAAGGTGAGAAAGAGAAAAAAAGAGAAGATGAAAAGTACCAAAAAATCCCCAACCAATTACAGCCAACCCTTTCCCAGGCACGAACAATTCCAGGCTGGGCTTGGCAGTGGGAGGGGACAAGGACCCTGTCCCAGCTGCCCTGTCTTGCAGCTCGTGGGTGGTCCCAGCCCTTACCACCTGCACATGATGGCCCAGGAACCCAGACAGCGACTGCTTCCCTTTTAAAGAGTGCAGGAGTCAGTGTGCCCAGCTGCAGGTTCCCTTCCAGATGTGTTCATCAGATGTGATTCTGCCCCTCTGTTCCGCTCTGGTGAGACCCCACCTGGCGTACTGCCTCACCTCTGGAGTCTTCAGCACAAGAAGGGCATGGACCTGTTGAAGCAGGTCCAGAGGAGGCCACAAAGGTATTCAGAGGGCTGGAGCACCTCTGCTATGCGGACAGGCTGAGAGAGACAGTGTTGTTCAGCCAGAAGAAGAGAAGGCTCCAGGCAGACCTTTCAGTGGCCTTCCAGTATCTGAAGGGAGCCTACAGGAAAGCTGGAGAGGGGCTTTTTACAAGGGCATGTGGTGATAGGACCAAGGGGTAATGGCTTCAAACTGGAACTACGTTAGATATTATAGAATCATAGAATGGTTCGGGTTGGAAGGAACCTTAAAGATCATCTTTTTCCAACCCCCCTGCCACGGGCAGGGACACCTCCCACCAGACCAGGCTGCTCAAAGCCCCATCCAGCCTGGCCTTGAACACCTCCAGGGATGGGGCATCCACAACTTCTCTGGGCAACCTGTTCCAGTGCTTCACCACCTTCATAGTGACAAATTTATTCTTGATATCTAATCTAAATCTACCCTCTTCCAATTTGAAGCCATTACCCCTTGTCCTATCACTGCACGCCCTTGTAAAAAGTCCCTTCCCACCTCTCCTGCAGGCCCCCTTAAGGTCTCCTTGGAGCCTTCTCTTCTCCAGGCTGAACAACCCCAACTCCCTCAGCCTGTTGAAGAAAGAAATTCTTTCCTGTGAGGGTGGTGAGGCACTGGAACAGGTTGCCCGGGGAAGCTGTGGATGCCCCATCCCTGGAGGTGTTCAAGGCCAGGCTGGATGGGGCTTTGAGCAGCCTGGTCCAGTGGGAGGTGTCCCTGCCATGGCAGGGGGGTGGAACTAGATGAGCTTTAAGGTCCCTTCCAACCTGAACCATTATTTAATTCTATGTGTTTCGGGGGGAGCCTCCTCCCGCCTCCGTCCTAGGGCCGGGCGGTTGCCATGGCGACAGGGGGCGGAGGGAAGCGGCGCCCCCTGTCGGCCGCTGCGGGGTGTCGGGGTGTGTGTGTGTGTGTGTGTGTGTGTGTGTGTGTCGGCCCCGCCCGGCCCCGCCCCGCCCCTCCGCGTGCCGGCCCCGCCCCCGTTGCCGGCGCCACCGCCCGCCCTGAGGCAGCGGGGCGGCATGAGGAGAGCCGGGGGCGGCCGGCGGGGCCGCAGCTGAGGTACGCCCGCCGCCGCCTCCTTCTCCTCCTCCGCCATGTCGCTGCTGTGTGTGCGAGGTGAGTGAAAGCGAGAGGCGACGGCCCGGCCCGGGCGGAGCCGGTGGCGGCAGCGCCTCAGGCCGGGCCGAGCGCTGGGAGGCCGTGCTGTCCCGCCCCGGCGGGCGGGGGCAGGGGGGTTGTCTTGCTTTACCTGTGTGGAGAAGAAGCGTGAGGTGTCCGATGGAGGGGCCAGGGAGCAGCGTTCCCGCCCAGAGTCGGATCACGGCGGCCTCCCGAGAAGCCGTGTCCGATTTGGGGAGTTTGTTTGAGGAGGAGTTAGGGCGCTGTGGAGTGGCTCCGTGCTGGGAGGAGAAGGGGGGCACCGGAGTGGCTCCGTGCTGGGAGGAGAAGGGGGGCACAGGAGTGGCTCCGTGCTGGGAGGAGGGGAGGGCACCGGAGTGGCTCCGTGCTGGGAGGAGGGGGGACGACACCGGAGTGGCTCCGTGCTGGGAGGAGGGGGGACGACACCGGAGTGGCTCCGTGCTGGGAGGAGGGGGGACGACACCGGAGTGGCTCCGTGCTGGGAGGAGGGGGGACGACACCGGAGTGGCTCCGTGCTGGGAGGAGGGGGGACGACACCGGAGTGGCTCCGTGCTGGGAGGAGGGGGGACGACACCGGAGTGGCTCCGTGCTGGGAGGAGGGGGGACGACACCGGAGTGGCTCCGTGCGGGGAGCGGGGGGGACGACACCGGAGTGGCTCCGTGCTGGGAGGAGGGGGGACGACACCGGAGTGGCTCCGTGCTGGGAGGAGGGGGGACGACACCGGAGTGGCTCCGTGCGGGGAGCGGGGGGGACGACACCGGAGTGGCTCCGTGCTGGCGGGGGGTGGAGAGGGGGCAAGTGTGGGCCGGGGTGGCTCCGTAAGCGGGGGGGAGCGAAGTGGCTCCGTGCTGGGGGGGGTGGAGGGGGGGAAGTGTGGGGCTGGGGTGCTGTCACTGGTGTTAATTAACGTTGCGGTTGTCACTCTCCGCACGCTCGCCCGTAACACGCGTTATTATTTCAGGCACACTGCTAATTGTCTTCTCGCCCTGCTGCCCAGCTCCGTTCCCTTGCCGAACAGGTTGCTGAGAGGCGGCGCTTTCTGAAGCGGGCTGGGTTATAGTGCTATCGCCTTGCCCTGTATCTCCAGTTTTCAATTTCTTACTCTCTTGTGACAAAAAAAAAAAGAAAGGTAAAATCGCTGGAAAAACACCCACCTGCCTGGACTCATGCTGCTGGGACATGTCTCCCATGAGTGCTCTGCACCAAGTGCAGTGGTCACAGGGTGTCCCCGAATGCGAACTGTGCCCTGCAGCTTAAAAGTGTAGTTTTAATGTTCTCAGCTCCTTTGGCAGGTATGATAAAAAAGTGGCACTGGTGTGCTGCTGATGGTTTAGCT
The DNA here is from genome assembly GCF_963924245.1 of Chroicocephalus ridibundus. Classification (NCBI taxonomy): domain Eukaryota; kingdom Metazoa; phylum Chordata; class Aves; order Charadriiformes; family Laridae; genus Chroicocephalus; species Chroicocephalus ridibundus. The sequence continues at coordinate 75,765,389 of NC_086316.1, read as the reverse complement.
CCTACTTCACTCGCATTTGTTGATTTGATAGCTCTTTATCCAGCTGTTCATCACCTTTTTGAATAAAATTCCTCATATTGATGACGGTGTTAATAAAAAAAGATGACAGCAGAGTATCTTGAGTGTGCGTTGTTTTGGGGAGAGCGCTGTTCTTGTAGCAGAGTTTTAAGTTAAATATCAGCCCTTTTATTAAACATCTGTTGTGTTTAAGGGGTTAAGAGAGCTGTACAAGTGCAAAGTTTATCTTAAAAGTGTTTTTGATCCAGGTCTGTAATCTCTGAAGCACACGTAGCATCTCTGGTAAACTTGTCCATTTTGAAAGCATTGCCAAAATGTGTTCATTGAAGCTGATTCTTATTAGCTCAGGGATGCTTACCTGTTAGAGGTGTTTATTCATTCTTTTTGGTGGTTCATCCTCAAAACCTTCTCAAGCTGCCCTTTAAAGAAATCTGGTTTTGATGCCACTTGGAGCTGACCATGTTAAAGGTGTATTTATACCCTATCTATTAAGAGCAGTGAAAGAACATGAACTGAATGATTGAGTTACTGAAACTGAAACCTCTTCAAGGTGTTAAATTTTGGTCTGTAGAGTCTTTGGGACAAAAGTATTTCAGCAGCCTGGAACGATGTGCTGTTGTGTTTGTCTTATTCTTCGGTTAGGTGTAAAGAGCTAAAGAAGAAACTTGAGGTGGCTGGTGACTGTATGTGATGGAGAATTATTGTGAAAATTATATTTTTCACTTCCACCTGCTGTGCTAAGATAGTGGAAAATACCAGTAGTGATTTAGATGATACTGAGCAACTTTATTATAAGAATGCAAAATATTGTCAATTTACTAAGCTGGAAGAAACGTGTTTTCTGAAATAGCCGTTACTGAAAGAATGAGCTGATAAGATCTTCCAAGTGTGAACCATTAAACATAAGATAGAAGTATGCTGAGATAGAGCAGTCTGAAAAACAAAGCGGGTACCAGGAGCAGTGACAAAAGAATAACTTTTGGGACAAGGAGGAGAAAGCTCTATTACCTGTCACTTTAAAAAAAAAAAAAAAAAAAAGTGGCACTTTTTTGCATTCTACCTTTCCACCCGAATGAACTAATCTTGCTAAGAAAGCAGTGCAGCTGTTAATAGGGAAATTGGCAAAGCTGCTTTTTTTCCATTAAAAATGGTGCACTTGTAAGACTGCATAGTAACGTGGGGTCGGATGCTGTAGACCTGAGATGAAAAAAGAAAGACAACAAAAAACCCTGTGAAATAAATGTAGGCGACTGGGACACTGTTAATAGCCTCTGAATTGCAGTGTAACAGATAAAGGGAAATGTGGAAAAACCCCAAAGTGGCAGTGTAACAAGAAGCCTGGCAGCCAGAAAGATAGTGTTGTAATTCATTGATTTATTCCCCCTGCCTTGAATTACGCACATTAATAGTATTTTAATGAATGGCTAATCTAAAACAGTGCACACCAAACATGTCTGAGTGCTGCCTTTGTTCCTGAAAAAGCAGCTAACATACATGGCTTCTTGATCCCATGTTTAGTAGTATGTTTCTTTTACATTTTCTTCTTAGGGGACAAATCAGGTATTTTTTTATTTTTTTCAGAATCATTGAGATGTGTCTGCCATACAAGCACCTGACAGAAAATCTAAGCGGAGAGGAATTATTGAGCCTGGGCTCACCTGCATGTATTCAGAGGATGCGTGAAGTGAGCCAGTGGTAACACACTGTTGTAGGAGCAAATTCAGGGCTTCTTTTGGAGCAGGCAAATATGCAAAGGGTGTAAGTGAAGTGAAGGAGAAAACAAATCCTGAATATTACATGATTGAGGCTTTTAGAGGAGACTTCTTTGTATTTTGATTGTACTGCTTAAGTGCAAAAGAGATTGCATATACTCCTGTTTAGAGCAGCTGTGTCTGGATTATGTCTGATAATCTTCTCTTGGCATAGTTTGCTTTATTAGTTTGTGTTTAGTGTTGTATTTGTGGAAATAGTACATATTAAATAAAACTAATCCCAGTGAAGCAGCCTAGTTTTCCCATCAGTCTTGCATTATTTACTTTCTTGGAAGTCTTGATTTTACCTCAGATCTCAACTTAATTAATTTTTTCCTTTTGATCTTTCCTGTCTTCTGACTTAAAGACAGAAGAAACTGCTCTCTCAGCACAGCTTGCAAGGGTCATAGCAAAGGAGGACCCTGCTGAGGTTGGATCACCCCGGTCACGGGTGCTCTGTCATCGATTCCTTTGCTCTGTTTTCATCGCTGTCCTGAGACATACTTCAGACCCTTCCACTTGCTCACTTTTATTACATCCCACTTTGTCCCTAGCTCTTGCTGTCTCACTATAGTGACGGTTCTTTTCTACTTTTCCTTCTCTCTGCATTGTACCAGCTTATGCTGTGTCTTCAGTGCTGTTGTATTCCTAACTTCTTGACCTCCCTTATCCATCACATAATTATAGTAAAAGCTGTGTCCCTTTGTCTCATACTTTGCCTAGCCTACTCACTGTATCAAACAATGTCTGAAATGCTTTGCTGTTGCAGGGATACTGGCAGTGGGCATCTTCCCTCATCCCTTTGCACAGTGCCTGGCTTGGTCCCATAAGGGCGTAATGCTTTTGTCTAATGTGCTTTTTGTCCTGGGGCCCTATCTGCAGTATCTGTGTGAGATTTGGCTGCCTGAAGTGTGTGCAAGATTGAGTTAGGTGATCTCTTCTGGTCTTGCACTGCAAAGTTTTTAAAGTTGTTGACAGCTGCGTGAAATGACACCATCTTGAAGTTAGGGATGTTTTTTTTTGCCTACAGTTAATGTTGCTGCTGCTCTGAAGAATTGGAACAGCTTTCTTATATGGTGACATTTTTGGTTTGTCAGAGTATCTGGAGCATTGGAATACTATTTGGCGAACTTAACTGTACATCCCTATATTGCCAGCAAAATTTGGGTTCTAGTGCCTGTGCACCAAATTGAACTCTGTTGACAGCCAAGTGAAAGAAGCAAACAGGGAAAATGGAAATGGATGTTAATGATAACAGAAATGAAAGCATGTTCATCTTGTGGAGCACTTAGAAATACCATCACTAGAAGTCTGGTAGTCACGTGTCAGGGCTTTTCCTTTGTGTTTAAAGGATTTCCCCCCCACCCTGATGCAATAGCCTTGGTATTCTTTGTAAGGCTGCATGCAGTGCCTCTAGCTCTTTATGTCTCAAGGGTGAAGGTCTCTCTCTGGAACTCCCTACATTGCACACTTGTAGATAGTGCTCTTAGCGATAGGGTAATTGTATTGCTGTGCTGTGAGAGTATTCTGAAATGGTTGCAGAATTGAGCAAAAAAACACCTCAACCATAGCCTGCCTGTCTTTGTGTAGATCAAAATGGAAAAGAACAGAATTGGACTTTAAAAGCAGTAGCGGAAGTACAGGTTATAAAGATAGGGTATTAATGAAAATATAATGCTTCATGAAGAATTTGCTATATAAGTATTATGAACTCCTTTTCTCTAGCTGCAATTAGTCAGGAAGCTACCAATGTATGAAGTGTTGGAACAAAATAGAATGCATTAGAAATTTGGATAATAACACTTAAGATAAAAGAGTCTTTGCTACTAAAGGAGCTCCTTTGCATTGAGACTTAATTTTGGATTTTGTAAAGCTGTAATTGGTGGCTTAATTGGAGAGAAAACTTTTAAACTGTCAAGCTTCTTCTGTTGTTTAATAATAGGAATGTTTAAAACCTACAAACCACATTTGTCTTGTGATGCATGGGCAGTCATCCATTTTCCTGTTTCAGACCCTGGCTCCTTCAGCTTTGGACACTGTTGCTACAAAAGTTTCAACAAACAGTGTGAAGTCTTTGCTTTAAGAATTTAGGGACTAAGAGCTTCTTGAAATTCCCCTGTGATTTTCAGTGTGATTGAGGAAATGTACAGAGTTGCTTCCTGAATTCGAATAGCATTCTTGCTCACTTAGTGTCCTCTCAGTTGACTCCTTCAATTTGACATCTGCCAGTTCAAACTATTAAAGTTGTTATTAACATACTGTTTTAATATGCAACAACAACCTGCTGGATTTAATTCAAATGCTGAAGGATCCTAATTTTGAACTGTAACAGCCTTAGAGCTAGTTGTAACTTACACAATGGCATATAAAGTCCAAGCAAATGAAACTGCTGCTTTAAATCTAGGACCTTATTTCAAATATTTGACTTGGAGGCATGTGAAGTGCGTATGTCCAGCAAATGATCCTCTTATAAATTTCCTTTGAAATTTCCCCCGTATATATTTTTTTTTTATGCCTAGTGATTAAGTGTTACTTGATGTTTTGAAAAATACTTTAATCACTTGATGAAAGCTGTTCTCAGTGCTTTTCCAAGAGAGCTTAAACCAGTGTGATGTGCCTGATAACTCTTGTTCTCCTTTTTCATCCAGATAATTCAGTGTGTGGTCCTCTAAACAGATTGGGAGATGATATGAGGGTGTGTAGGGTCTTCCCTTACTCTGCTTCTATGGTAGGTTAAATTACTAGTACCTGGCATTTTCTTGGTGTGAAAGTGTGTGAAAGCAACTTAGAATTCTTGTTTCTTGTTAGATAGAAAGACTTCTGGAGTCTGTAGGTTGAAAGGTTTCTCTTTAGTGTTTGAATTTGTTCTTCTTTTCAGTCTCTATTTTTCTGACCATACTTCTAAAGTTTCTGTAGAAATGAAAATGGCATTTAATGTTCTTGTGTTGATCTCGTCGTCATTAAATGAAGGACTAAATTCTGCTTTGTTCCTATTGCCAGCTCATGCTTACCTGTGCATACATTAGCCATCTTTGCCAAAGACTTTGCTGAAATAATGTTTTGTTTGTCTACTGCGACCTGTAAAATTTGGCAGATGCTTTCTGTGATAGGGTATATCCTATCCTATATGCTTCCTGTTCTAGAGGTATATCCTGGGTGTTTGGTTCAGATGTCTATGTGTTTAGCAGGATTTCAGATGGATTTTCTTCTCTCTTTGGCCCTCCTTATACCTGACTAGACTGCTGTGCATAATGCTGCTTTTATTATTTGCCTTTTCACTGGCTTCTGTGTCCTGCTTGGTTTTGTATAAATGGCAAATGCCCGGTCTGGGAGTGAAAATGTTGAAGCATGGCAGGCATTTGATATGGGAAACCCCACTAATCATGACTGGTCTCTTAAGTGGCTAACTGTTACTCTGTTTCACTGGCTTTCCACCATATTATGTAATTTTATACTTTAATGAGACTATCCTGCACTACTAAGTCATCTCAAAAAATTATGAGCATTAAATCTGTATAGTTTACATCAGTCTTTCCAAACTGGTGTTGCATAGTAGGCATCTTTTTTTCAGAACTTAACTCTTTAGACATTTTGACATTTTCCTGGTGTGCCCAGTGATCTGTAGGTACCTGTCCTCCTACAAGTGTGCCCTGATTGTCTCCTCAAGTGTAATATTCTGCTGTCCTTTGAGCCTGTTTTCTAATCTCTCAGGTTGTATTTAAAGCAAATGTCACTGGGCTACAGACTTCTTCACTGGCATCTGTACGACCGTTACCTAGACCTTCTCATTTTTATTATTTGTGTCTTGGTTGTTTAATGTCATCTTCCCTTACTGATGTGCTGGAAAGTACCTGGTCTCACAGGTACTTGCCTCTTCCCGAGCATGGGACAAATGTTTATTGGAGGCCTATTGCCTCTTCACCATTAGCAGTTAAGTCAATTAATGGGATGAGAGGACGATATCCTTGATGGTGATTTTTCTCTAATTAGTATTTTTTGTTATATTTAACTCTCTTGCTTTTCCCTGCATCTAACTTTCTACATCTAGGGCCACCCAACCTGTGTTGATACTGTTTATTTCTTGTATATTTTACCATGGCTTGTAGTTCTTTGTGGTGAAATGGACTTCAGCTGTTCTTCCTACTTGAGGAGCAGTGTACCTAGAAAATTAATACTTTATTCCTGCATCTAATACCACAATTTTGGTTCAAATTTATTCCTCTCAGTCAATTTTGTAATAATTATCCTTAGCTTTATCTAATTAGCCCCTCTGGAATGTCCCTTGTGTATTACTAGGGATTGTCTTTGGATGTACCATGTTGTATTTGATTTGATTACAGCTACTGCAGGTGACTTTTAAATCATTGTTTTATAGAAGTAAATTGTAGTGGGAATCCAAAATAGTTGTTCTCCTGTTTAACAGTTTTTCAGTTGGAATGCTATTTACAAGTTTTAAAAGAACAGAAGAAATACTGGTAGGCATATGAACTCTACCGCATTTCTCTGTTTAACAGCCTTTGTATGACTAATACTGTCTTCTGGGATGGGCTCATAGATTTCAGTTTAAATACACTATGAAATACACTATGAGCATCTATATTTCTAGTTCAGCTGCGAAGAAAGCTCCAAGTTGAATCCAGATTAAAAAACCCAAACAGCAAAACCAACAAAGATTTAAACCGAGAAGCCTCTGGTTGATAGTTTAATGAAAAGATGCAAGTGGGGTTTACTTGGTGTATCACAAAAAGCTGAGATCCCCAGCTCCTTCATCAGGCTTTCAAAATACATTCCTTAATGTCCTTTAAGTTACTTTCTCCATTATTAACTTTGAATAATTGAATAATTACACTTCTAACTAACAAACAGCACACTGAGTACTTACAGAAATTAGTGGCCTTTCCTTCCTTGTGCAGCCTGGATTGCAAGAGACTAGCTGTGGCTGTGGGATCAGGTTAGACGACAAGTCCTCAGCTGAGGAATTCTTCTGACTGATGTTGATTGAGCTTCATAGGCACCATGTTATGGCATGGATACATGTCCTGCTGCTGTGGAAAGTGGCAAGGAATTGGAGCATGGCACTGTCAGGTACTCTGTCTCTGACAGCTAGGTGAGGGCTTCTTAATGAAAGGAAATGCTGCCAGCTAATGGTTGTGACTCGGTTTATGTTGCCTGTAGCACACTGCGCTTGAGTGTCGATATGTTCATCCTATTGTCAGATGAGTTGGGGTAGGATTTGGAAAGAACTGTACAGGAGCTGGGTACCTGCATGCAGTGTGAAAGTGTATGTTCAGAGACCTGCAGTTTATGGAAATCCTATGCTAAGAGAAAATTAAATTGAGGTATTGTCAGGTATATATAAACCTCACCTGCTTTGTTCACAGATTTACTTTTGCTGTCCAGGCTTAAATTTGTAAAGGTCTTAACATTGCTGGGCAGGGTGCATAGGTTAGAAACTGTGTTAAAGGGATTAAAGAACTACTTTTGTTCCCTTTTTGCTTACCAGTATTTCGTGAGTTGGGGCATTTAGAAACATAAAGATGGTATGATCTTTGAACAACTTTTTGCTGACCTTAGACTCCTGATGCTCTTCCTTGCAGTTGAACATCCCGTATGAATAGAAAGTGAATTGGACTGGAGTGACATGTCTGATGAGGGATAAAAAGAGGTGTCTTGCTTGTGATAATCTCTAGCCTAAAACTGTTGGCGACTTTTAAAAGAAGTTTGGCTTCCAGCCTTGACCGTGTCCCTTTAAGGAATACTGGTTTTAACCTTATTACTTAAAGATCCTGTGACTTAAGTCTCTTAATTCTTTACGGCTAAATGCTCTACTAAACGGACTCCAGTGTTTCCACCATGGAGACATAACTATAAGGTATAAAATAACTACAAAATTGCACTTTTGAGTATTGGCACACTCAATGATTATTTTCTCAGCTTAGGCCAATGTGGCAATACTTTAAGATGTGACATCATTAAAAAAATAAGTGCATGCTAAATGACTTTTTGGGTCACCCCTTTATCCAGATGAAGTCTGCAACATATAAAAAACTGGCTATTGTCTTTGTCCTCTCCTGAGGAAGGGAGTTTGGGTCTGGAGGTAATTTTTTTAAGCTTTTATGGCAGCACAGTGGTGCAGGCCCTGTGGCAGTGATGCAGACATGCTTGAATAAGGCAAAATGAACTGATGCAGGGACTTCATCACCTGCAACCTGTTCTGGAGGATGATGTAGGGGTGTTGTCCAAGGCCTCGGCAGGGAGATGGTTGGTTGGCTTGGAAACAGATAAGGGTTGTTGCTTGAACTTCTTCTACTATGTTGTAGCAAATCTGTCCTGTGTTGTCCTGCTGTCTGAAGTTTTTCTGACTTTGTGCCACCAGACATTCTGCTCAACTGTACCAGGGCAGCAGTCGAGCTGGGGAGCAGGGTGGGTAGTGGTGCTGTGCAGAGAGAGCAAACCCCCAGAGTCAGGCACTGATTTGGAGCCTTGTGTGTTAAGGAAGGTGCACTGTGCTTCTAAACCTTCATGGGACTTTTCCCTGTCCACCTCTCTTGGCTTGCCATAATTTTTGGAGTTGTCATAGATTTATCTAATTTTTTTGTGCCACTGGATAGCTGATTGCAGCCTGACACCTTTATAAACTTCAAGCATGGGGAGCTGTGTGCTTTATTCTGCTCTGTATTGATTGTTGGCATCTTGATTATCACAAGAAGGTTAATGTAAGCTTTTTTTTTTTTCATCAAATCCTTGACCAGATTGTTCAAAAACTGGTGTGCAAACTGAGTTCTTTCAGTTTTGTGTTTTGTTTTTTTCCAATTGTTCTAAAACATGTTCTAAGGGTATTTCAAAACAGTTCCATATAGACAGGTAGTGATGGAAAGGCTAGGCATGAAGAAACTCTGGATCAAATTTAATTTAAGCTATGTTGTAAACTGAAAATTTCTGCTTAGCAAACATAGCAATTTCCAAGGAATAAATATACATATGTGAGAATATGTAGATATTTAAATTTCTAGAGAGAAATTCTTTAGAGACATTTTCCTTTCCTGAGGGCTTGTATAAATCTTAGAATGTGTTTTCAGGAAAAGTCCAGGGACTTCAGACTCTCAGTACCTGTGATGATTCATGTTTAGTCATCACACAGTTTTCTGTTGCAACAACCACAGTCCTTTGCAAATGAATTCCCTGTGGAGTGTTATGGCTGCAGTTATACACTGGAGATCTACAAACTGTTATTCTGGAAATATTTGATAACTGTTTTTTCCTATAGGACCAGGAGTACTAGACATTAATTGAGATGATGCCAAGGTAGGTTATCAGCTTTGGGTGAGGAAGGAATTTGACTGCTGAGTAAACTACTACACACATTTTAGAAAATTATGTGTTGTTACTATTTTGTTCACCTTCCCAATTTCATGAGTTACTCTTCATCATGACACTTCTTTAAAAGCAATCAGGTGGCATTCTTCAGAAGATCATTTGGCCTCTGTGGAAGGCACTTTTCATGTGGCTTCTCTTTGAGAGTCTGAGGCACCATAAATTACTAGAAAGCTGACATTGCCTTTTGTTTTGGATTTGGGAGTTCTAACGCTACCAAAATCATAATGCCATTTCATAGATTAATAAAGTCTTGGTTTTTAACGAAATAAATTCTTGTTCTTTTCTGGATCAGGCATCCCCCAACCTTGAACTCCTGATCTGAATGTAAGCTTCTCGTCTGTGACTTGAATTTGGCATGCAACGTGGATATGGATTGGTGGGGAGGGAAAAATGTATGCGAAACAGTAATTTTATTTCATCCTTTTCTACCTGGTATAACTTGCTGCATGTGCAAAACTTTATTAGATTTTGACATATCAAATTAATTAAGTGGAGTCTGTGTATGCTCCATTTTAGCAGGAGTTTTTTGAGGAGACTAACTGCTTAGAAACTCTATAGTTATAAGGCCAGAATGGATTGTTGTAATCATCTAATATGTTGCTGTATAGGACAAGGTATTTTTTAGTTTAACAACCTAGAGTATTCTAGAAAAAGATCAGGTTATGAATTAAAAGTGATGAAAGATTTTCTGCAGTTCTCATCAGCTTTATGTTGATTATCATCATATGTGACAAACTCATGCTTTTTAGACTGAACTGGTTTTCTAGCTTCAGCATCACAACAGCAGAAGTCAGCCTGCCTTTCCTTAGATTGGAGAAGCTATTATGAAATTTGTATTCCTCACCCTTATGGTACTTAAGGATTTGGGAAAAAATGAAGTTTGATAACGTCCGTTACTTGAGTAGAGGTATGTGACTGTTGTATTATGACTGATCAGAAAATTTGAAGTGTTTACATATCTTTCCATGGTTAAGAAGAGATGAAGACATGCCATGACCTATTGAATTGCAGTGTTAAATCAGTACTTTGTTATGCTTTGGCGAGTTGGGAGGAACGTAGTCTTAACACAGCTCTGCTGACAGGCCTTTTATTTCTGTTGTAAACTTAAGTTTGAAGGTACTGTTCTGTATATGTCTGACGCTTCGGTCAAAGATACAGAAATGTGTTCAGGCTTTATTGGAGCAGAGCAGCACGTGAGAGAAATCTGTGTATGTATGAGTTAACCCTGTGCATTCTTGATGGGGGCCTGCATTGTATGTTTTTTTCCTCATAGAGCATCAGGAAAGAGATGGTGTTGGAGATGCAACAGGGATTACATGATCCTGAAATTATAAATGATACAATTATATAAACAGTGAAAATCATTTTCATTAGTAGTTTTGAGGTTGTTTCCAAGAGGATGCAAACATGTTAGTGTTATAAAGCAAAGTGAAGAGCTTGTTACTAAAGTGGTAGGAAGGGGACTGTTGGTGTAGGACTCAGAACTAGCCCTCATAGGGGCAGCAGGAGGTTTGGGGTTGTAAGGGGAACAGAGATGTTGGAGGGAATGCTCTGCTCTGGAAGGAGAGGAATAAAGGTGACTGGGAAAATTCCACTGTGTGTTAGTGATGCAGAATTGTAAAGCAGCATTAGTGTGGATAAAAGAGAACCAGCTGGGCTGAAATTGCTTTGGGAAGAGCTGATAAGAGATTTTGCTGTGATAGCGCAAGAGATCTACCGCACGTAGTCCAGGATTTAAATGTGGGTAGAAATCTCGTAATATGGTTAGAGAGAAGTATTTCTGGGTGTTGTCACTGTGAGAAATTGACTCGTCACACCAGAGAACGAATGCTGTTGGTAATGGCTGGGTGCAGAGAGCTGTGTTATTTGGCAGTTTCATCATCAGACAGTGACTGAAGCCATAAAATCGATGAAGTTAACTGTAGATGTGCCATTAAGATGCACGGAAGATGCTTCAGGGAAGCCAGACGTAGAAGTGAACTTGGTTTGAGTGATTGCAACTTTACCTAGGTTAAGTTAAACAGATAATCATGTAGACCAGCAACTGTTGAGCCTCTAGAGAAACTGAAGGAGCTATTTGGTGAAATGAGATGCTTGAATATGGAGGAAGGCATGAAATTCAGTGAAGCCACAGGGGTAAATATTAGCATCTCAAATAACAAGAAAAGGCTCCACCTAGGAAATAGCCCAAGAGCTGATGATTCACCTGATCATTGCGTCAGGGTAAGGTGAGCAAACAGAGAACCTCTGAGAGGTGTGGGCAAAACGTTGGTTTGTAAAGGAAGGTGTATCTTGAGGATCGGGAAGTTCAGGGCTAAGGCAGGGGATTCCACCTCAGCAGACAAGGTGACGTCTCGCAAAGGGTATTAAAGCAGATAACAGAAGGTGCTTTGGTAACATGAAAAGGAGAAACAGCCAGTAAGATATTGGACTGCTGTACACAGGGACAGGGAGTTGGGTAAAGATGGTTTGAGTATGATCCATGAACTGTAGGAATTGTTTCTTACAAGAATGACACTGAAAATGATACAGATATATGGGGTGGTAACAAAACCTTAACACCTTGAATTTGAGACTGGTAATCTATAACCCAGAGTGCTAAAACATGCAACACTTGAAATCTGGACTCTGGTAACAGAATTTTAACTACTGCTGTAAGCAAGCAGTGGCATCACCGAACTGGAGAACAAGAAAGGTGGTTTTTGTGGTTTGGCAGGAAGATAAGTAGATGGGTGATAAATGTGGATAAGTTTTGACTTCGAAAGCAGGCAAGGCTGTGGTAATATACAAGGTTTAAAATAAACTTTAAAGAGAGAATAATAAAAATGTTATAGACAGGTGGAAGCAGTGTGGAAGATCATTGGGTAGAAAATGTGGTGTGGGTTTGTGAGAGGAAGGCTGCTCTGGGTTAACCTCTTCTTTCTAGATGAAAGTGTGCATCTATTTGGACTTTTGTAATATCTCACAAATCACCATAGCAGACACTTCTTTTTGAAGAAAATTGGAATTGGCAAAAGACATGTAAAGCGCATAAGGAATTGGCTGTAGCAGAAGCTACGGACTGGTGGGAGAAGCAGATAGATGTCTTCTGCTTGTGGTGTGGCAAGAAAAGTGGGAATGTGTGTGTCAGAGTTGGGTTTTTTTAGGACAAGTCCTAATGGTATAATCGATTTGGAAGTAGATAATTATAACATGTGAAGGATTCAATGGCCTCGAGGACAACAATAATGAAAATTACTTGATATCATGTAGAAAAGCTATGCACTTAACAGCAAATGACAAGAAGTTTTGAAAAATGCAAAGCTGGTGAAAGGAGAGGTGTTGGGGAGGCCTCTTGACTCAGCACTGTGGTGTCAACCAGTACAGAATAATTGTGGGGAGAGGAGAAGGTGATATCAGTACATGCTGGGGAAAGGACAAAGGCACGAGTAATTTGCCCTTGCATGCTGTGGCCTGCACTGGCTGACCTTGCTCAGGAAGGATGAACTTGGGTAGGACCAAATGGAGAAAACCTTGTCTGACTCTCTCTTCCTTTCAGTCTCTATGGTAAAATGATTATAAGGCTGTGGCTTCTTCTGTCTGATAAACAGAAACTGATGAGATCTATGGCTTCTGTCCATTAAGAACATCAGGAAATTAAACACGGGGTGAAGAAAAACAGTAAGGTGGAGGCTAGTGTTGACATAAGATACAGAAGGTATAAGCGTGCCATTAATTAAATTGTAGGCTGGAAGTCAGGAATGATTTTAAATGACTTCAGTGGTACAGGTGACGGGAGAACCAACATTAGAGTTTGTGACCCCAAAGGGGTTCAGTCTTATGATCCTCACAGCACTAACTTCATTGTGATGTGAATTACTGCTCTGACAACTACTTGGTATAGACAAATTGTATATTAAGGTAAAATTTTTATGTAGCATCTTGCTTAGGTGTAAACTTTAATAATAAAACCCCCAAACTACTTCTGAGGGAACTTGCTTATATTCAATTGTTACCTAGAGCTATTTATTTTAGTTAATGATTTTGATTCTAATGGCATTTAGCCTGATGGAATTTCACTTTAATTTTTATGGAGGCCCAAATGCAAGCAAACAGCATGGGTTTCAGGAGAGCAGTCTTGGACATAATCCTTGTCATTAGTAAGACCTGGTTTTGGTTCAGTCCTTTGTGTACATGCTGTGTCAAAACAAAATCATTGGCAGGTGATTGCGGCTCCTTCAGATAATGTAGAACTGCCATGGGGAGCAGCCATTCATCTGCTTCTCCCAGATGGTGTTAAAATAGCATGTTTGCTCTGGTATCAGTCTCAAGGCTGAATTTTATAAAACACATTCTTTCTTTACAAACTTAACTTAAAAAAAACCCCAAACAACTAAACACCCCCGAACCGTCTACTTCAGCTTCCTTCTGGGGGAAGTGACCTATGTCCCAAGACCTTAAGCAACCAAAACCTGCAGAAACATTGGTGCCAGTCTAACTATCCAATTTGTGTGTGTCCTCCAGGGACCAGTGTTGTCTGAGCAGTTTGTGAATGCTAAGAGTAAAGTCAGTCTGCCAGAGAATTAAGACTGCAAGGAGTCTTCTGTTAGATCTCCCATTCCTGCCTGGGAACGTCATTCAGTTAAACCATAACTTGTATCCCAAACAGTTGTTTTACTATTTCTTAATGCTCACAGTCAACTTACTTCTGTCTCCTAGATATTAATCTCTTCTCTGGTTTGTGAACTCAAGCAAGTAAATATTTAAGTAACACAATATTAATAACTTCACTGAAACTATTTTTCAAATTGGACCAATCCTGCTTCATTATTTGGTGCAGGAAAACATAGGTGCTGTTTTTCCTGGGAGCTTATCATTTGCTGTAGTATGGTGGCATGGTTTTGCTTTAAAAAATAAAAAAAAGTTACTGAATCCACCATGAATGTGCTGTTGCTTTATCTTTGTTTCTCTTTTGGTGAATAAGCTAGACTTCTGAAGTTGAACAATGATATTTGTTAGTATCAGTTTTTAGCTGGATGCCTTTGAGGGCAAGCTTGTGCTCAGTCCTGCTTGACAAGTAGCTGTGTTCCAGTTGGCCGATTGCATGCAATCCTGTAACTTAAATCGAAACTACCAGAAAATATACCAAGGCTGTGATTAGGTGGCGATCACTTCTGGTGTGTTTAGTCAGCAACTTTTGTTCCAGGGTGCATCTTGTTTAAATCTGAACAGGGAGTGTAGAAACTTGAGTCATTTGGGAGGCTATACAGAGGACATCAGTGCTTTTGTTGACTGAGAGAAGCGCATGCCAGCCAAAGGAAAAGCACACAAGTTTGTTTATTGTATCTGCAATTCCCGCTTTTTCTTCTTTGTTTGGTACCAGATTACTTGTGTCTTCTAGCAGCTGTTACCTTGCTCTAACCAGGCTGTGTGATTTGACCTAATAACTCTGGCAAGATTCTAGTAATTTAAGTGACCTTTACCTGTATGTACAGTGTCTGAGCAGCAACTGTGTATGGTTTGCGTCTTGGAAGAAATTACTCTGTAAAGAGGTGTATCTTATTTTCAAAATTAAAAAAACCTCAAACAACTAACTAATTTGCCCGTTCATGTAGTTTCTGAATTAGTTCTAAGGTTTCCTGGTGGTGTGGTGGTTTGTGGTTTTTATTTTTTTTTAATGTTTGCTCTTTGGCTTGAGGGGTTTTTTTGTTTGTGTGGGGTTTTTTTGGGTGTTTTTTTGTCTGTGTGTGTGTGGCTTTTTTTGTGTGTGGGTGTTTCGTTTTTTTTTTTTTGTATTGAAGCTTTTCTTATAAACTTGTTGAACTATTAGTTTGTCAGCAAAGTCAGTTTACCAACTCAAGACTGGCTCCTGGCAGACTGAATACATTATCAGTCTGTCTCTTTTCCTGCCTTCTGGTGCAAGGATATGGCTTTCATTATGCATATTTTGTTAGACAGCTGGGGGCCTATATGAGTTGAAGTCTGTTTTGTGTAAAGTTTAAGTAGCATGTGTTTTGTTTCCTTATTCAATTAAGGCATTTCCACTAACTTAAAATAATATATTTCTGAACCTTATAGAACTTGAAAGAAGGATAATTTATGCCACTGAAAATTGGAAGCCTCCTTTATTCTCTGCCCAGTAGTATTTATCTTCTATATCTAAAAGTTCTGAATGATTTGATGGATTTATCATTTTTGTAATCAGAAATGGATTCAGGAGTAAGGATGTTGTCTCTTCTGATCATAAAATGGTTAAAAGTTCAGGAGAAATCTGTAACCTGCAGGGAACTCCTTAAAGCAAAGTGACTAACGCACAATCTAACAGAGTACGTCTTCTGGGAGAGGGTCAAAACCACACTAGCTCACTCCAGTATGTTGCACCCAAGCTGCTTTTTTACTAATAAAATAAAATAAAGGCTGCAACAGAATATTGGAGAGAAGAGGCAGCTTGGATTACTGTTTAGTTCACCTCTTAGTTGGGGAACCAGGTCGCCTGACAGAGTTGTCTGTGTTGCCAGCGTCAGGAGGATTAACCTCTCATAATCTCTGTGATCTGAATAAGAGATTTTGTTCCTGTCCTCACTGCTCAGTTCAAAGCAGCTGCTGAGCAGAAACTTCAGTGACTCGTCAGCAACATATCTGTGTTGGTCATCCAAAAAAGGAAGAAATAAATGTTAGAGAATTTCTCCTAGCTGTGCTTTTTAGCAATTGGTTTTACTGTGTGGATGGTAAGTGTATATAGGTGGAGCTGTTGTATAGAAACAGGGAAGTCGGCCATATCCTCAGCTTCCTTTTTGTTTAAAAGGTGTTCTGTTACACAAATCCATTTCTCCATCACCACACTCTGCTTCCCCACCCGCCTTGGAAAGCAAACAGTGGACAAAAGCATCATCTCTTGGTTTGTAAGCAAAACATAACAAAAATTCTGTGTGTGTTTGTCTTCCCACTTCTCAAGAAAAATGTAGCTGATCCAGACTGATCAGAGGGGGTGCTCACCTGCCTGTCCTAGGTCAGGCCAAAGCTCAGAGGGATTACTCAGTCGACCAAACTATGTGTATCTACCCTTGAGGAATGGCGGTGGTAGTAATAAGGGACTTAACTCTGCTTATAGCCCCACAAAATTTGAAGACAGATTTTCTTTTGTGTATTACAGTTGTGGAGTTTTAGTTTGTGTTTTGTTGTTTTTTTTTTTTAAAGAAAAACAGACTGTATTCGCTGTGTCAAACAGCTAGCAAAGCATCTTGCCTTTCTTTGAGTGGTAGCCCCTTTCTTCTCAATAGAGAGTGATATGATTTGCTTGTGTTGTCTGCCTGCTTTAAAACAGCTGATACCACTGTCAAGTGACAGCAAAGATGTATAGCAAAGAGGCTAAATTGTGAAGGAAGGTCTCTGAAGCATGTATTCCCCCTCACTATTGAAGAAGTACCAAAGTGGAATTCACCTGAAATTGCCTGCTGCCATCCCCTGGTTAAGTTGGGGATGGAGGAGATTTGGTGGTAGAACAGAGCGTATGAAACTCTACTTTCCAAAATGTCACCTCTGGCTCCTAAGACTAGAAGCTGGGAGCATGTAAATATATAGAGTAGGTACTGCTGTATCATCCTGTCATGCTCCTTCCTAGGAATCGTCTAGTTGGATGGATAAGATACCAGGGCTTGTTTTGCAGTCGTTCCTATCGTGATAGGACTTCTTGCCGTGCAAACTCCTACTGAAGATGTGTGAAGAGCCCCTTGGCCTGCAGGGCAGGAGACATCTGGTTTGGGATCCCAGTGTGAGATGTCATTGTTGTCAACGTGTCTCTTAGGGAATTCCAGCATCAAGTTTGAGCAGTGGGACTGTTGGATTTATTCAAACAACTGACGTTTTGGGCACAATAAATTACGAATCTGACTGGCTTTGTCATGGTGCTGGTGAGGGGAGAGGCAGTAACCACAAGGTAAACTTTTAAATACTCTTTTGTGACTTGGTTGCAGTTCTCGATGGAGAAATAGGGCAGGAGAACTGATGATTCAGAGTCTTTCCCTGGTGAATAAAACCATCTGAAGGTAGCTTGAGTGCTCCACTAACTGAGTCTCAGAGCCTAGGCCTTTGGTTTTGAGTAGCAAATGGACGTTGAGGTGAAAGCTGTGAGTGGAGTTAAATTTCAGGTAGATGTTAACATGTCTATGGGAAGGTTATGAAGAAGCAAAGCACAATTATCTAAATAAGCATCTGAGTATGCTGTCTCTTGACTTAGTAGAATTAACTTGTCAGTTTGCATTGAGATCATGATTATTGTCAGAGAAGTTGAAAAGGTGAGTAATGAGGTAAAGGGCTCTCTGGAGAGCAGCACGCAGACTTGGTGTATCTTTGAGGTGCCTTGTATTGCAGCACAGGATGGGGGGCTTTTGCGAGTGGAGCTAATGCTTTCTGTGCAGCCTCAAAGGACGATAATGAGATGAACTGCTAGAGGAGAGATTTTTGTCTGGGCACTGGGAGGCTGTCATTCCAGCAAGTCCCAAAGCGGGCAGAAGATGGCTTATGATTCTCAGCTTGTTCAGGTTACCTGAAGGGTGACTTGAGCTCAATGGGTTGATCTTCTTTGTGTTGGCTGGGAAAGTGTATTGAGACTGCCTGCCTGCCAGCAGAACTGTGGGACCATGCAGGCAGGAGAAACGGGGATAGATAGCCCCATAGCCTGGAAGAGCATCTGCAGTGATGGGAATTCCTGGAAAAGTGTCCTGGTATTGGAAATTCCAGCATGATTTTATTCCACTCCTCTCTGAAAACTACTACCTCCTTCTCTCTCCTGTGCAGCATTTAGCCACACAAGCTCCCTGGAAGTAGAAGCTTCTGCACTTCTTCTATTTCCAAGTATATTTCATGTACAAACTGGAAAATATTTTATGGGCTGTTGGCACTCTGGATTCACTGGCAGTGCTAATCTGTTTCAGGAGGCTGTAAAGTTCAAGGCTTGCATGTTCCTACTTTCTTCACTGCTTCCCAGCATCTGTTTCCAGCGTTTTTGGCTGTATGGTTCATGACTATGCTTTTTTTCCCAGATAGAAGAAACAATATTGTCAAGCTTATTTGAGCTGCTGCTTATCTGAAATCAATTGAATGCTTCCTGCTGCCTTTCAGGAAGCTTTTTCTGGGATCAGCTGTACGTAAACTTCTTGCAGCTTCATTACTGCAAAGCAGAAATTTGACTAAGTGCTAATGCTTAATGTAATAATGATTTGAGCTGTGGTTTACAAAATAGCTTGTCAATGTTTTAAGCTTTTTATTGGTAAGATCTCCCGAGGCTTTTGGGATAAAATGATCTGCATGTTTTAAAATGCTGGAATCTTTTGCAGTGCCTGATGATCATGGTATATTGATTGTATTTTGCCATTGTAGATCCTGTTCTCTGCTAGCTTTTTAGTAAAATCACTGTATCCACTTAAAGCTCAAAGATGAGGGGAGTTCTGGGTTTTGGGATCTACTGTTTTGTGAGTTGAGTCTTCTCCCTCCCTTCCTCTCTGCAAAACTATCCTGTCCTAGTTGCTCTAGTTCAAATTTTGTTTTCAAACTAAAAGATAACAGCAAGACCTTGCTGTCTGATACTATTTTCTACAGAAATGCTGGTGTAAGGATGCTGGAAGAGCAATCTAATGTCTGCTCTAATTTCAGGGCAGGAACCAGTTGCAGACCTCTAGTTTTCCTCCTGCGTTTTGTTCCCTGTTACGGTGGCTTTCTACAAGTTGTGTACATAGTTTCAGTTCCATTTTTCCTGTCCTATATTCTCCTAGTAAGACACTTTGTTTTCAGTTAGTAGTTTTTTGAGATACGGGTTTGATTTTTTTCTGTCCAAAACTCTATTCACAGCTGGAGTACCCATGGTGTATCTTTTGCAACACCGTTTATAATTTTTTTTTTTAATTTCTGTAACATTTTTTCACCTGTTTTTTTTCACCTGTTAATTTCTGTTGCTGAAATAGTTCAAGGAATATTTCAGGTAGGTGAGTTCTTGAGCTAAGCAACAAACAAGAATGCATATGAAACTCTTCATTTCAGGAGGCTGAAAATCTGTGTGATGTTAAGTCAGTGTGTCAAATCAAATCTGGTAACAGATTAACCTGTAAACGAGACCCAGATGTCTCTAACTGTCTGAATCTATTTTGTCATTGAAAGTGTTTAGAAGCCTACTTACATTAACTGCCTACTACATTAAACCATCATAGGAAGTAAATTGAATTGTCACTCCTTCTGTTGTATGAAATACCTTTTAGAGTAGTAGGGTCTTTTAAGAGAAGGCTTCTTTTGCTGATGAGAACTGAGTTTTACTTAAAAAAAAAAAAAAAGCACAATTAAACCCCTTTACCAAAGGATCTACAAAGTTGGTCCTTCTGCTCCAATGAGAATGTGGTTTTGATTTGAGTGTTTGTAACTGCCAGAAAGGGTTTCCTACCAAGTTTTTTAATTTGTTCTGTTTAAGTTATCCAGTAACTTTGGTAAGGATGGAAGAAGTGGAGCACTATGAAGCTCTGTTGCAAACTGAGCTGTGCTGTATACACTTACCAAGTTTTATGCAAAAGCTGAGCTGAAAAGTGACAGTATCTGCAGGAGGCATGAAATTACCCAGTTCACTGAAGTGATCAGACTGGATGATTCAGCAAAATAGTCAGGTGTATGTTTCATTTGATAATTGGTTCAGCACAGTATACTAATTATGGATTTGCTCAATTTTGTGTAGATTGGCCATCATGTTGTCCTGCTAGTTCTCCCAAGTTCATGAAACAGTGGGGAATACTTGGATATCTTGCCACTGTGCAATGTCACTCTGATGCCCATGGGCTATGGCAGTAATAGAGATTTAGACAAGACAGTGATATATAGCTTTTGTATATGAAAGTTAGGCCCTTCCTGGGTAGATTTCAGTACTTTATTCACCAATGTTAGGCCCATAAAAGTGGTGGGACACTGAGCCTGAGGCTGTGAAAATTCTGGCAAGAACCAGATGTTCATGTGAAGCTTGGTAAGCAGAGCCAAGCAGCAGCTGCAGCGTCTCATCGGGACTGGAAATGTCTGTCAGCCCCAAGATAGGGGTGTCTGGGTTGTGGAAGGAAACAACGAGGGTGCTGTCTACCTGTGGGTTGTGATACTTGTGTATGTGTGTGTAAGCCCTGGATCTTTACTGACCAGAGAATTTACAGATGACCAGGGGAGCACCTGGTGAGGTTTGGCAATGTGGAGGGTTATTGCGATGAATACTTTAAGTAGCGCTTTCCTGGATTTCCTGTAGGAAATAGTCCTGAAGTTAAATGTGGTTAGTATTGAATATGTGTCCTCTTAGCACAGGAATCTGGAAAACCCTTCCAAGCAGTCACATGTGTCCCAGCTGTTATCAGTCACTGTCCAGTGGGCAGAAAGGATGGAGCGACTGGTAGAAAGCTGTTTGTTGGAAACTGTGTTGTAAATCAAATAAACTTAGTAGCTTTATATGTCTTTGTTCAGGTTAATGAATTTGCAGATCTTCTGAGCAGGAAGATGCTAATTCATGTGAATTAGAAGGCATACTGATTTATTCTTAAGACATCTGGCAAAATGGAAATCCCTTGGGTAGGTCAATTTGTTACCACAGGCAACAGACTAGAATCTCTTTTTTTTTTATTTTTCTTTTTTTTTTTTCTGCCCTCCTTCCTGAGAAGAATCCAAGAGTGATATAGGCACTTTTGAAATGTGGTTGGTTGCTGAAGGGAGCATACCTTGTTTGACATGGTTCCGAAGGCTTAGAGAAAGGTGAGTCAAGTTGTCCTGTGGGCATTTAGAGTGGTTAAATTGAAGAAAGCTCTTTGCTATGTGAATGGGAACTGCAATGTAAAAGTGGTGGGTTTTTTTACTTCATTTTGACAAACTATTAAAAATTAATGAACTCTTATTGTGTCCATCCATTTATCTGACTACTTATTAAAGCAGATCGATCTCCCGCTTCAGCTGAGGTAAATTTCGTGGTACCGATGGCTTGTTGTTGAGACTATCTGGATTCCTCCACAGTTGTCTTAGTCAAACAGATGGTATATTTCTGAAAGGCTATTTCAGGTTCTAAGTCAGGAAAATTCTGCCCTTAGATGCAACCTTAGTTCTTCGGGTACTGATGGAAATCTGTGCTATGTTTCCGCTCTCTGCCAGTTAGCGAGCAAAGTGGCATTTCGCAGTGGCTCTTCTTCCTTCTGGCAGCAGAACAGTTCTCTGGTCAGCCCAGCCCTCCATTCACATCAAGCAATAACAAAATGTTATCCTCTGTTTGCTGTGAATGCAGTCTCAGCTTTGATGTCTGTTGGTACATGAAGGTACCCACTGTGTTTCTGTCATGTCATCCTTAAAGGGAACATGCTGGGGCATAAAGTGCTCTCTTCCCTGCTCAAGTGGAACAGTGTTTATATGTAAACCAGTGTTTAGTTTTCCCTGTCAGAAAACGAAATATAAAGTAATAAATGCGACTTAAGTGTCTTGTTTCTCAGTGGCCCCTGGGGCTGAAGGAATGTCTCAGCTGCAAAATCCACACCAGCTCAGAAGGGCTCTGCTGCGAGGAGATGAAACCCAGGTGGACCCTGCTCTGGGCTCTCTGCAGTTACAGCTGAGGCTGTCGAAGTGCTGCTGAGTGCCGGCGTGTCCCTGGGGCCTCCTGTGTAATTATCCTTCCTCTGAGCTAGTTAAGGAAAATCTCTTCCTTCTGAACATAATTTAGCTCTGAATGCATGAGAATGCAGCGGAGCCTTTCTTTTTAGACCTGTCTCAAGCTGGGAATACCAAGGTGACTGTGACATGTTAAATCCTCATAACAGGCTTGGAAAACCATTAAACTACTGTTTTATCTGTCTCTTTCTTTCTTAGAGTTCTGAAGGGAAGAGTTTCATGACACAGTCAGCACTGCTGTTCTGCTGTGACATGTGCCATTGCTTTTAATAGCATACCTTTGATGCTGCTGGACTTTTATAGGGATCATATGAAACAAAACAGTGAAGGAGTTAAAATCAGGGGTGAGGTCACATCATGGCTTCTGCTTCCTTCAGCCTGGAGCACATTTTGATTTCAGGCAGTGGGAGAGAGAAGGGTTTCTCGCCCTCAGGTGGGACATGACGATATGCAGGGGTTGTGCATGTAAAACGTTTTGTTTTCCAGGGGAGGGAAAGGTACCTGTGTGTCAGGGTGGGATCCCCAGCGACAGAACAGTCCTCGTTCGATGCTCTAGTCTTGTGCCACTTTCCAGACTCTCATGGATTTTATAACAAGCTTTCAGGAAGTGAGTAGGAGGTGCTGAATTTCCAGCTCTGCAGTGAGGGCCTGTACTATAACTGTTGGTGCAGGGTTCAGACATTAAAATTGTTACCAAAGCCTCAGTTACAGAAAATATAACAGACCTTAAGGTCTAGAGCACTGCCTAGCCAGTGCTTCACTCCCAGAAGGGATTCCCTCTCTTCTGTGTACGTGCTTCAGGGTGCATAGGCTGTGAATTTGGTGTGTTGACTTAGTCTTGGGTAGTATGAGCATTTTGCTGTGGTCTCTTATTTCTGTTGCTTAAGCAACCTTTGCACCTAGTGCTGTGTATCACTGTGCAATGAAGACTGAGCACCTGGCAGAGGTGAGAAAAGCACAGAGTGAAATGGAAATATGTATTGATTCTGCTGTTCATCTGGGGGTAGTTACTGTAGAAGTTAGAGCACTCTTGAAAACACATTAACATTGCGTTCATGTTTCACAGGGAAGAGGAAGCTATTTGTCAAATTGCTGATCATGAAAATGCATTTTGAATGTTCTGCTTTCAGTGTTGCATTTCTTTTTAAGAGCACTAATTAAACTGCATCCTTTTGTTCTAATTTCTCCCACGGCCCTTCCATGCCACTTTATTGGCCTCTGTGTAAGGATGTAAATTTTGTTGTATTGTGGCGAGTGACCAGCTCGTCAGCCATGTGCTGGATTTAGTTAGGATGTAATCTTTTGGCCATCTGCTCAGGCACTCCCTGTGTCTGCATCCCTCTGATTTGCAAGCAAATATTAAAGTTGTGCTCGAATCTACAGATGCTTAGAACGCACAGGTTCCCTTTGACTGAGTGCACGCACATTCCTGCTTAGGTTTGAGCAATGTGTCATCTGAACCTTGCAGTAATTAGGCATGCTCGACTTCAATTCTCTGGCTGGTGTATGGGGCACCTAGTCAGGAAAAAAACCAACTCCTTCAGACTGATTGAAAAATAAGTGGATAGGAAGAATTTCTCTGTAGAACTGAGTTTAAGAATACTCTGATATAAATTCTATGGTTGTTTTTCCAGCTTCCCAGAATGATTCTGGACCTTTTTTGCAATCTCTGACTTGTATTTTCTGTTCCTAGTCTTTAGGATTCTGTCTGACTCTCCAGCCTTTGGTAACTGACAGCTGTAGAACATCTGGAATCCTGTTGTGGCTTTTTTTTTTTAAGTTGCAGGCAAGACATCAACCTAGCTTTTTTTTTTTCTTTTCTCTTTATTTAGAGTAACACCAAAAGGTGAGAGATTCCCAGAGAAAAATCTCTGGATGTATTGAATGTTTACACCAATTTTCACTGCTTTTCTATCTGTCTGTCTAATTTGCACCCGTTTATTTCAGTGCAGCCTGTTTGCTTTCTAATAGCTCCTGAAACTAAGGTGCAATAGCTGTGTCTCTGTTATGCCCAAGTCTCTTTTAGATTTAATGAATCTTTAGATTTAATGAATCTTTGTGTGCACAGTGAGAGCAGGTACATCTCTCTGCATCTGTATCATGCAGTGCTCGCACATGGCCATGCAAAGCTCTAGATCCTGCTTCCCTTTGTAGTTTTCTGTCATTTTAATTCCTCCCTGCTGTCCTTTCCGTACAGTGTTGCAGCAGGATTACAGTTCAGCATACTCCAATGTTTGCCTCTGAATGGCTGGACTTTCTGTGCTGCCCACTTTGCTGAGAGAAGCCATTTGAAACTGAATAGAAGTTAAGATTTCTAGATAGCTTAAAAATGCGGCTTTCCTAGAGCCCCGAAGAGCCTGTGGGATAAATGGAAGTGAGTCAGGAAATCCCTGTTCTGGACCTTTGACTTGCTTTGTTCTCATGTTTTTACTTTGTGTCAATGCAGAAGCAACTGTATCTGCAAAACTTGGTGTTGCTGAGGGCTTTGTGATACAGACTTTTATTTTGTACTTTCATTTTGTGGTTCAGACTTTATTTTATAAAATGTACTGTTTCATACGGCTTGATTTCAGTCTGCTGTCCTCCTGTCCCTGGAATAGCAATGAGTTTTCAGCCTTCGTTGCAACAGTGTGAGTAATTAACTGTTAATGCATCAGGCTTCTTCAAGACTTGGTTACTCTTTTGTGTCTTTTCTTGAGCACTTGGTATATAGGAACTCTAACCAGACAGAAATAGCAGGCGTGGGTACAAAAGTTTCCCCAGGAAAGCTAGCCTAATTGTGCCTTTCCAAAGCTGTGGTCCTTCAGAAGTGACATGGTGTGTGCTGTTCTGTGCCTTGCAGCCAACCTATGAATTCTTTGAGCTGATGAACTGGCTGGGTCTTGGCAATGTCTAACAGGTCTTTCCAGCTCTGAACTCAGCAACGCTCACCCAGTTGTATGCGGAACCCTGTGGTCTCACAGCCAGTCCTGATCCTGAGATGTTGTGGGAGCTGTACCTTTGCAATGATTTTTACATACCCCCTAGGAAGTGCTTTCCAGTGAGCTAAAAAAATAAAGCTGTGTCCAAGTCACTTGTCGTGGGAACTTTTTGGACATGCTGTGTAAACATTACATGTGGGTTGTCTGGGGACATGGTGTTCATTCCTGGTAGATACTAAAGATACAAGACTCCATTTTTGTTATGTGGGTCCGTAGCAGGCTTGGGATCTTCACTTAGTCTCGCTGCTGCCCCAGAATATCGCTGTTGTTGCGAGCCCTGGGACAGCTCTTGCTGAAGCCCGACATGGACACTCTTCGGTGGGCAAGGGCAGTGCAGGGTTTGCTGCCTTTCATCAAATGAACCTCTTAATATTTATAGTTTGAGGCCACTGTGTACAGACAGCATCTGTCTCTTAGTTTGCATATCACTTGCTGCAGAGGCAGTGTCTCGTCTCCGTGTCTAGGAGCCCACTCTGGCTGCATTTTGACAAATAATACCAAATTTCCTCACTGGGATTGTCTATGCTTCCCTGCCAACAGCAGTGGAGCTTGTTACAAACAGGGAGAGAGACCAGCTGAAGCTTACTGTGCCTCCCCTGCCCTCTTTCTCCTTTTTTCCTTCCCTTGAGCACGTGCACTTGTTTCTTTGTCTCCTGCTTCTTGCAAAGGAGGGGAGAGGGGAGGATCAGAGACAAGCTGGTAGCTGCCCACTCCAGGGCAGTATTTCATTAAATGCCTGCTTTTGTGTGGTGTCCAAAAGCACCTAGAAAGTGGGTAGACTGCCCTGCCCATTTCTCAAGTGGTTAAACAGACTAATTGGTTTGGAGATTAAAAAAGAATCTGCGTCTTCAGTCAGCAGGAACAGTGGCCCCCACCATTGTATGTTTTGCTTGCACCGTTAGGTTTAGCATCGGGAATGCTTCAGGCCCTGAGCCTGGGAGAAGATGAACCTGTTTATTTTGGACACAAAGGCTCGTGGGGCTTAGCAGTCTTGGTAAAAGCTACAGGTCTTCTAACTTCTGTTTGAGATGCCTCTGGCTCATACCATACCCAGTGCAGCATTTCCTTCATGCAAACACCTACCTAGACTGTAAATACTTGCAAAGGAGAATTTCTCAAATAGCAAGGGTGTTCTCCAGCATCACACACCGTTGCAGCTGTGTGTATGTAACTGTGTAAGGGCCATTGTTTTATTTTATTTTTATTCTCTAATGTTCCTTTCTAGAATATTTATCTTGGAAGTAAGACTCTGTGAGTCTTTAATAACCGTTGGATGCTCAGTTTTCTGGGGGAAACTTCACTACACCTGTTCTTATATCTTTTTGCTCTCTGGTATATATTGCTTCTTCGCTTGTTAAATGTATTTTCATCTTAGTGTTAGTTTTCCAGTGGGAAAACTAGCTGGAGCCTAGAGATGTCTTCTCTTAGTGCTTATACTTAGCAATACCAGTGAGGATATGAGCTTGCAAAAGAGAAATGTAAACAAAATCTCCCCTAGGTAGGCATGGACCTTCTCCATCCAGTGAGATAAGAGCCAGTGCTGTTTTATATTTTAACCATTTTTCTTGATAAATACTGTCCTGGAATTAAATTAACAGGTGAGACCTCAAAAAAATGACATCTGTGTTTAGACTGCTGGTTGTTTGGCGTAGCAGGTTAATTTGATTTACAGATGTCATACTATAGAGCTGCTATTCAGGCTTGATTATTTTCAAGTTGTGGCTGAAAGTCTCTTTTTCACTGCTGAGGAGAGATTCTTTGTTTTTGAAGAAATGTTTATTTCTTCCACGTCCAAGTGTCTAACTTTGTAAATGAGGTAGTATGAAATGACATCTTGCCAAGCAGCAGTTAACATCTGCTTGCAAAGGACTGGTTTTGAAATGGCTTTGCATTAGCCATATCACATTTTTTTCTAAACATGAATCCTATGATAATTTTTTAAATGCATCTATTTAGAGAGGTGAGATGGGGTGCATGAGAGGTTTTGCCTCCAGATTTGTTAACCTGTTAAAATGAGTGTGAATTTCCAGCTACCAGTCCTCTACTGGGGATGCTGTACAATTAATGTGATGCCCTGTGATGCTCTGATTCAAATGAAGCTGTAGCAGGACAAAATTACTAACAGCTTTTTTTTTCTTTTCCTTTTTTCTCTTTACAGTAAAAAAAGCTAAACTCCAAGGACCACCAGGTAAGCCATGCTCTGCTGCTTGTTCACAGTAATGGTGACACCTGCTCTCTCACTCCTGCTCATGCTGCTCCTTCCCGTTTTCATCTGCCTCCTCTCTGCTCCTCCCATCTTTTCCTTAGGAGTGACAAAGGCTACTCTGAGAATCCAGGCAGCCTGAGTTAGTAGAAAGCTTGAGGCTCTGACCTGGTGTCACAATGCTAAGAATCCTCTACCTGCTCACCTGACCTGAACAGGTAACGGGTGAGGAAAGATACTCTTTTACTATTGCCAATTCCCACCTCACTCTGCCTTTTCCTCTCATCCTTCCTCTGTCCCTGATGAAAACAGGATCTGAAAATGTTCACTAAGCAGAACTAGCACATGCCTGTGTGGATTCAGTGCCGCCTTGATCCTGATCAGAGTTGCTGGATGGTACCACAGAAGTGATTCATTCTCTTATGTGGCAGTCCATAATGGCTGTGCTTGGGATTGCAATCCCATCCACCAGATTTTGTGTCTGCATGATAAAATAAAAACAAACAGCTGGTGACACCCAGAATTTATAGTCTAGGGAAGTATTTAATTGTGGTTCAGTAGCTAGCAAGGAATCCCCTAGCAGGCAAATATATTTATTAAATGAAATTTGGTGTGCCATTTACAAAAGAATACGCAGTTTTCTTCTGAAATAACATCTATTCAGGTGTTTAGATCTGAAGCAATTGCATAGCTGTATTCATGACTTATTTGTTCAGCTTTATTCTCTTGATATAGCCATCCTCAGGTTATAGCAGAAAGCTTCCGAGGTCTCCTTTTCCGTGCTCCATGTCAGGTCAAGATATGTGTGTGCACCAGCCTTGAATTTCCAGAAAAGGAGAGCTGTGTGTCCAGGCTGGAAGGGAGATAGTGTGTACTTTATCCTTTCTCTAGTTAAGAAGCCTGCTCATGGCTGCAAAATATTTGTCCTGTAGTCTATGTTTAGCTCAACTGAAGCGTATGGTTCTGCTGACAGGCCTGGTGTCCCAGGAGGATGCAAGTAATGTATCTAGATATAAGGGAGTCTGACTTTCAGTGACTCCAATTTCTTCCTCAGCTTCTGGATCACTTAGTTTCCCTTTCTGCTAGGATATCTGAAGCTACATGCTGGGACATGCTATAATAGCCCACAGCAATCATGCATACAAATTTTGGCAGTATTAAAATGGACTGTGATCTAGCTTATGCTGCAAATAGATGCAGCAGAACACTGAAGTATTAAAATGTGTATGCTTCTTTATAGCTACCTAGCATATGTCTTGTTCCAGCCTTGATGAAACTGAATAGATTGGTCTGAGGTGGTAACTCCCCTTAAAAGCGAGTGTGTTCATTCTTAGATGCTGATATTCAAACTTTATATGTTTCTGTGCTTGGCTGCTTTTGATTTTGTTGGCAAAGAGACAGCAGCAACTAGGAACAATGTTGTTTCAGGCCTCTTCTTCAAATTTAAAATAAAAAGCAAAACATCTAAACAAAGCCTGTTTTGTTAAAATGTGAGTGTAATGTGGTTCTTGTAGGTCAGCTGGTTTAAGCAGTACAGATCAGTTTTAGCACATTTAGCATAAATCACTGTATTTTTCTTCTGCCCTTGTTGGATCTGTAAAGTTCATTGTGGATTCATGGGTGGGAAAACCAGGTTGGAACTAGGAGAGCAGCTGGGTCAGAAAAAAAGAGGTGATATGATCTGCCCAGCTGCCCCTCGCTTGTATGTTTTGCAAGTTTGTTTTTTGCTCTGCATGATAGGCCCTTCAGACTGTGTATTACTCCTCTTGTCTGCATTTCAGTGACAGTGTCCTACACAAAAATTGTTTGTATTCTTCAGGATTTTACACACTTTCTTTTCCCTGACTTACTGCAAGTGCTTAGTTGCCTGTTGTTCTTTTTTGTTTTGTTTGTGCATGAATTTCTAAAAAACCGTGATTGAAAATTTGGTGGCAGGTGAAAAATGTCTTGAACATTTGGCTCCTTAAGAGATGATGTCTTCCCATATGGGCTTTTTGTTTTGGATCCCTCTGGGATCCAATGTATGGACTGAAAACCTTGAAATCTTGCGTTTATGTGATGAACTGTTATACTGAAGGAGACAACTTTTTGCCTTTCATTCCCCAGATAAATTCAATACATATGTGACCTTGAAAGTGCAAAATGTGAAGAGCACGACAGTAGCTGTGCGTGGTGACCAACCTTGCTGGGAACAGGATTTCATGTTGTAAGTACGGCGTTGCACAGTGACAAGGTGCTTGCGGATGAATCCTTCCACAGCACTGATGTTTATATGGAGCTGTGATTATGTTGTGTACATTGGAGTATTTCAATAGGTAAAATGCACAAGCCTGATGACAACCTAAATAATTTGATTTTCTGTTGTACGCACTGACCTGTGCTGAACAAGATGTGTGTTGGAAGATTGTCTTTGCCAGTGCCACAGACTGGCTGGAGTAGTCTGTGTCCTTTGATAGTACCAGGTTGTCTGGATTCCTGTTCTTAGACCTGTGCGTCAGGGCACATGGCTGCTCCCACAGGGACAGGGAGCCAGACTCAGAGCGTGGTAGGATGGCTGGTAGGGCAGGGTACTCGCCAGCCAGGGCCCAGTCCCACAGTATCTGAGCAGTGGGATACGATGCAAGTGAGGCAAGCTGAAGTAACAGGTCATCAGACAAGTTCGCCGTAATGATGCGTGTCTGAGGTCAAGCTGGGAGGGCAAGTTATCAAGTCATGCTCAGGGCTGCAACTGGTAATAATAACCAGGGCCAGATATAGTCCAGCAATTGCCAGTCAGGTCTGTAGTGATGAGGCAAGTCTGGGGGTGAGCTGGGAAGTCAGTCTCTGGGGTGGGTCTGGATTGATGGGGTCCATGGCCAGGCACGGGCACAGCTGTGGCTAAGCTGGAGACAAGCACGCCTACAGCATAGCTGAGGCAAGGAATGAAGGCCCATATCTGAGCTTAAATGGAGCTCCTGGTCCTTAGGAAGAGGGTGTGGGTGGAGGCCACTGGAGGGGCTGGTCAGGGCAATTAAGGATTGTTGTTAGTGCACTCAGGGCCTTGACAGGGTATCTTGGTTACCTCAGTGTGAGAGCTGCTCTTGTGTGTTGATGTTTTCTGCTATTGGCCTCGTGCCTGTGAATGTGTTTTCCAGCTCCCCTGCTGCAGCTTGAGGGGCTGCCAGTCCCTGCCACAAGCAGCAGAACCCGTTCCAGCTCTCCCAGGGTTTCTGGTACAGTTGGCACTTCTGATTTGCTCTGGTCCTCATAGTCCTGACATATAGCCGAGGATTTCCCAGTAGCTTTTAGAATAGTGCTTTTTTTGCTCGTGGATGAATGACTCATTGATGTATTGCATTTGCTTCTGTTTCTATAGCTTTGTAAAACAAAGTGAACTAAATTTACTAAATCCTGGACTCCCAGGTCCTTTTCTCTGAACTTGTCATGGATGATGCTATTGCAGGGGGAATGAAGTTGTGTTCATCTTGTGGAGTCAAAGCTAGTGCTACTGTTTTGAATGAGTCTGTGGTATTTATGTAGTATCCAAAGCAAGAAACCACCTGCATAGGACTTTGTGAGTATGGCTCCCAATCCAGCAGTAGTTGGTTCTCCTTTGATGAAAAGTGGGAAGCTTCTGCCTCTGGTTGAGCAGTTCACCTGGGTTGGTACACTGTTGCCATCATACCTGTGCTCCCATCTTCCTTGTTTGGTGTCACTCTGCTTTTGGAGCACCACGTGAGGTGTGCGCTTCTGCACGGAGAGTCTGGAGCCTATCCTTTGGCATCTGATGAAACATGTGTGCTCCTGAACACCACCAGCTTTTTAGCTCTGCAGTTCCTGGTCAGACAGAGGCTGTGGCTATCACTGACATAAATCATGCAGGACTGGGACAATGTTGGGGCAGGGAATTGTCCCTGTATGCCCACACCCAAACTACTAACTCATTCTTCCTGTGATTTGTGCTTGTCCTGTGGACAGGAACTAGCTTTAGACATGGCCAGCCACAGAGGAGGCTGCTCACCAGTGATTTAAGAATGGCACTTAAGATGCTCCTCCTCCTTCCCCTCAAACAGCTCCTGGAACTGCTCACCAATATCGGCTGGGAGCTTAGCTAGCATGCTGTAAGGTCACTGTGCCGCTCCGTAATTAGTTGCTAGGGGATATGAAAGCAGAATATTAGCTGAACTACCTAGCCCTTATCGTCCCTGCTTTCGCCAGGCAACAGCACAGTTGTTCTGATGTTTCTTTATAACAAAAATATTACATGTGGCAGGGAACGTGTTTTGCATGATCCTGTGTACATTAAGTTGTCCCAGGAGAAATGACACTGATATTCCAATGCTACTATTCATTGGTTTGCTCTTTTTCTTTCTGGAGTTGGAAAAGGCTTTTAAACACAGTAGTTTTTCCCTGAGGAAGGATGCTTTTACTGTCTGTGTTTGTGTTATGTTTTTCAAGGGGCGTAGTAGAAGAATAGACTCCAATCAAGAAAATCCTTTCCATCTGTGTTAGTTGGTTTTGCTTCCAAACTCCTTGTGAGACATAACACTTCAGAATTTGGGGCTCTGGGGTTGTTTGAGATTTACTTATTTACCAGACCAGTAAAGCACTTTAATGTATTCTTTGGGGACATTGTCTAATTTTGAAGCAGCTTTAAAAGGACTGCATATTTGCAGCAAGCACCTCTTGAGTGAAGGTGCAAACTGATGTTTAGAACATGATGATTAAATCGGTGTTGAAGTTGTTAGAAATGTCTTTCATTTAAATTCTATGTGCATGTGGAAAGGGAGGGATGCCAAATTCCAATCTCAGCTCTTTTGTTCTTTGAAGCTATTCTGCATCTAACCAGAAGGTGGAGAAGGGGAGACACAAAGCCAATCAAAGCCACTGTACTGAAAATTTTTTTTTTTATTCTTATCTGATGATGTGTCCTGTGGAGTTCTGTACAGAAGCCCATTGTGTGTATGATGATCAGTGTCTTCCTCTGTCAGTGTATGTTGAAGCGAAGAACATGGTTTTACAGTGTGACTGAATTCTAGTATTTCTTCCTTCCCTTTCTGGTCTCACACTAGTGTGGCCAGCAGAAAATCAGTTGTTTCTGTTGTTATTGCAAATCTGCGCAATCAGACAAATATCATCTTTCAAGAGGCAAGCAGTGGGAGGGCAGAGCAGTGATAGTGCAGGTGGCTAGTTGTTATTTGTCCATATTGAGTAGCCATACCCAAACAGAGGGAGCTGGAGACTCAATTTCAAGATGCTATCAATAAACTCATAATAAACCTGTGTAATAGCTTGATCTTGAACTATGTAGACTGAATCACCCAAGTACTGGACACTCCTGACTTTTAAACAGCAGCGCTTGGTTTAAAATAGATATTAATGTGCTTTGCTGTAGCTGTAGCGTTTGTCTTGAACCTTGTAGATACAATATTCTCTTTTAAAGTTGTAAGAAGGCTCAAGTAGATGCTGGGATTTGCAGCAGGTTTTTTTTTCTTTGTTTGTTTTTGTTTGTTTCATTGTTGTTGTTTTTGGCCATATAGAAATTGGAGACTAACATGCTTTTAAATTCCCTTGATAAACGTAATGTGGATACATTTGGACACAAGGACAGGAGGCAGAAGCAGTGTGTGTCCAAGATACCTACTTTCAGGGATTAGTGGTTGTACTGAAAGAAAATCCCAAGCACAAAGAAGTAGGAGCAATGGCCTTCTTCATGGTAAGACAGTTGTGTATCAACAGACGGTTCAGGATTCTTCTCTACTCCATTGTTTTTGCCAGCATTCAGGCTGTGCATGTGTTATGCTTTTCTTAAGTAAGCATGTTATAAACCGGCATGGAAGAGAGAGGCACAAATGCTATGAAGCATTGAGAAGAAGCAAATTTGAGATGCATTCTTTCCTTACCAAGAGGGAAGATGTTCATGAAAACCTTCGAATAAGTATTTCTAAGAACTTAGCACTCGGTGGTCCTATGGCTGTTATTGCCGCTTGCTGCCAGAGACTTGCATGGCTCAAAGCCTTGCAGCGTCATGTAGAGGAAGAAGTTACTGCTGGAGCAGAAGTGGTACAGCGCAGCCCTGAGCATTAGGTAGTGCTGCTGATGCAGCTATGCTGGGCTTGGAACTGTTATTTGTGGCATGTGGCAGCTCCACTCAGATGAGCATTGTCAAGTTTGGACCTGCTGGAGTACACTTCTGTTGCTGTGCTGCCAAGGGAAAGGAGACACCCGGTGTGTTGGAAATGGGGTGCCTGATGGCAAAGAACAGCTCACCTCTAGGTTTTGGGCCCAGTTATATTTCCTCCTCCTGTGTACATAGCTGCAGAGACAAGTTCCCAACTGGCAATCCATGCATGACATAATTCAGGGTTTTCGTTTGCAATCTTTGTGTAATTAGTATTAAATTGTGAGAAATCGGTCATTAGAAACTAGCGTTCCTTGTGAGTATGAGCCACCTCAACCACACGCTTACAGAAACTCTGTAGCTTGACACAGCTGTGTGGAAAGAGTTCACTGGTATAATCATGGTGGTGATGCAGAACCTAAAGCAGAATTAGATTGTATTCTTCTTTCTCACCTGTGCTTCCTTTTTCTTTTCTTGCAGTGAGATCAGTCGGCTGGACCTGGGCCTAATTGTTGAAGTATGGAACAAAGGACTGATCTGGGACACCCTGGTTGGGACCGTGTGGATTGCTCTGAAGGCCATTCACCAATCTGATGAGGTTAAGCTGACACAGAGCTTTATTTTGACAGCTCCAATGTTGGTAGTTAACAAAATCTGGCCTGGTGTAGCCCAGGAATGTGCTTCTCAGCAAAACTTCCACTTGCAAAGTCAGGAAGGCTGAATGAGGGGAGAGGGCTGTTGGCATCACACTATTGTTCTTGGTTTTGAAGGAGGCTGCCAATCCTGAGACCAAAACTCAGCTTAAGTAAGGATTTTTGGTCTCATTTCACTCATGTGGACACAAAAAACAGGGCTTAATCTGTTAAGGAACACATATAATTGACAAGTGTCTGAAGTCTTAAGGACTGACTGCTTAGTGTGATGCTCAGATTTCTATGAGCTCTTGCTAATGATGGAGGATGTCCTGTTAATAGACAAGCCAGCCTTTGAGGTAGACCCAGAGGATGTCTACATCATCTTCTTAAAGCTTCTGGGTGCAGTGTTAGAGGGTGTCTAGTGGTGCTAATATGAATTGAAAAATGTAGGAAATGTGATGTGCCAATGTCTGTAACTGCCCTAACTACTGAATTTCACAGTTCTTGCAGCTAAGCAGGGCATGTTTGGTTTTTTCTACTGTAAATTTCAGGGCATTTATTTAAAAGATTACTGAATTTATCAGGAAGAAACAGATTATATTTTCCATAAAAGGAAAAGAGTGGGAATACCTAGCAGTGTGTCCATAAGGTCTAGCTAATGATCAGTTCCTCTGGCTGCCCAGTCACTCCTTGGTGTCTGCCTTTGAGGACTTACCTTTGCAGTTCCACTGAGAAAGCGGCAGTTCTGCTAGGAGGTGTTTGCTGCTTCTCTTGGTAAAGGCCTTTGAGATTTGTAAGAAAAGCATGTCCTGAATGATGTCATTTGATGTTAAAATACTGATAATACTGCAAGGTGCTTTCTGGAGTCTTTCATCTTAGCAGATGTGTAAGAGTCGCTGTGTAAGCACCTGCCAGACTTGAAACTTCACTTGTGGGTTGTGATTCACAGGAAGGTCCTGGGGAGTGGTCTACGCTGGAGGCAGAAGTTGTAATGAAACACGATGAAATCTGTGGAACCAAAAACCCGACTCCTCATAAAATTTTGCTGGACACGAGATTTGAATTACCTTTTGGTGAGTGTGTTTCAATAACTTAACCAGGCTGCTGACAGTGGAGAGAAAGTGTTAGGGAGCAAATTGAGTTTTATAATCAAGTTGTGCTCGTTCGCAGTTCAGTCAAAATAGTTCAGTGCAGATCAAATTGCTGGTGTTCATTTTTTGTTTGGCTTCTTTCTAACAAGATCTGAATAAATCAGGGAAGATTTGAAGGTCTCCAAGTGCTGGAATGTTTAGAGTAACAGAAGTTTAAGAAGCTATTAATACTATTTCAGGATTGTGCAGTCAGACATTTTGTTCCTGAGCAGGGAACGTTCACTTCTTTGTATCTAGACAAATTTGGCTCTAGAAGAGGTCAAATGTGTTGTTAGAGCTGTTCTGTGGTAGGTGCATTTAAACCCCGCTGGAAGCGTGCAGTTCAGTTAGTGAAACATTAATGTTCAGTGCTCCTGAACATTATCGTTAACAGAGTATATAAATAACTTGGTGTTATAAGAACTGCCTTTCTGGCAATTACTTGTGGTTGAAAAGTACAGAAAGTGGAAAAGTAGCTAACTGGAGTAAACCTAGCTAAAGTAAAGTGGTGTGTGATTTATTCTTTATTTTATTTTACTTAAAAAAAAAAAACAAAAACAAAAAACAAACAAATAAACGAACCCCAAAAGTAAGGCCTTAGCCAGAATACATCTAAGGTTAATGTAGCTTCTCTTTCCAGCTCTTATCCGACTCTTGGGATCAGGAACAGAGATGACGTTTTTGGGGCTTGTGGTATTTCTTTTTCCCCTCATTGAAGTGTTTCAGAGTTGTCTGTCATTGCAAGGCTCATCTCTCACCCTCTGCCTGTTGCTTGTTTTTTTGCTGCCAAGCCCCTGGCAGTGTGAGCAATTTCTATGATGCTTGAAGCACTGGTGGGGCATTTGTGCACCCGCTGGCTTTTGGCCAGCAACTGTCAGAATTGGCCATCTGTTGTGGAAAAGTGTTAGGCCATCTATTGGTCTCATACCCCTCTTCTGGGTGCAAGGGAGGATGCAGGCTTTGGCCCTGCAGCGCTACAATCAATCAAAATTGCATCTTGTGCTCTTGAGTGTACTATTTTGAGTGCACAGTCAGCTGGATGGTGCAATTTGGGCTGAGTACAGTGTTTTATGGATGTAATAGGCACTGCTCTTTAACTACAGTCCGGTGTGTAAAGGGGAAAAGGTATCTGACATCTCAGCTGTCTTGACAGCTAAGCTGTCTAATGTTGGGCTGGAGCCATCCCTCTTCCTTGTGAAAATGTCCTGGTGATTCACTGCTGCTGTCACCCTGTCAGTGGGAAGTTTATTACTGAAATTGCCTGTTATGTAAGAGGAACAACAACTCACTTGCCTTCCTTGTGGGGTGAAATGTTGGCTCTTTGGGGCAAGTGTTTTAAGCTTCTGGGAGGGAGAGAACACAGCACACGCAGCTGAAGGCAAGGCCTTGTAGATTCTGCCTTCACACTAAGTTTGTTCTGACATAGTTGCTGTAAACTGTCTCTGCTTTAAAAGAAAACGGAGTTCTGATCTCTCACTATGTATTCAGAGTATCCAAAAGTGAAATTACTTTCTTCTGCAATTCAGGTTTTGAACTGCATTACATTTTGTGACTTTTTTTTGTAAACGATTGTGTGTTAGAGCACCTGGATTTAAAAAATAAAAAATATTTCAGTTAATAGTGTGTTTTCTTCCTACTACTATACTCAAAACACAAGACCTTTTTGTTTTGTTGGTTGGTTTTGAAGAAAAGATTTGGAGAAAAAAGAAGAAAAAATTTTGAAGAAAAAATTCTGAGTAGAATTTCATGCAGAAAAATGAAAACATTAAGTAAATAACAAGCTTTTTGTCACTCTTGTTTTTAACACAATTGATCATTTAAAGCACATCTATTAATAATTCCTTTGTTTACTATGCCAAATACTGAAACAACAGGAACCCTGCACTGCTGTATTGGAGGGTTTTTATTTCAGAGTGTGAAGAGTTGTGTGCCTGTCCAGTGCTTCATAATGTTCAGGAAAAAATGGGTGCATCAGTTCGCTCTTTCAAGGCTTCTGCTGCTCTTCACTTGAAGAGTGATGCAGTTTTTCTTGGATCTTCCACATTTTCCATCTGCCATGGAAAGGTCAGAAGCAAGTTGAAAAGTGGCAGGCAACAATAGTGTGGTATATTCTCTATAAGATAGCATGTACCATTATCACCTTCTCCAGTGGTACTTCCCTTCACACCGTGACTGAATGTCTCCTGCCATCACCTCTAGGATAGAGAAGGACCCTGCAAAAGGGATTAGGCTCTGTCCACCTGCTTTTGTGGTACAGTGAGAGTTGGAGGGATGCATGGGGGTAGCTCAGCTCACAGTGCTGCCTCTGCATCTCTCCTGATGGATTTGCAGGTCAGTTTCCCTTTGAGTGGAGGGTAGCAGTATGGACTCTTAGTGCCCTACACATTAAGAATGTGTTGTCATACGAGCTGGGAACTGCTGCTTTAAAGCTACACAGAGAACTAAATGGATCACTGATCTGCTGTGGAAGTTCTTCAGTCAGCAGCTCTGTTGCTGTAGAGGTAATGTTTTAATAACAGCATGTTTGCAGTGACACTTAGGAACATTGTGTATCACGTTTTGTTTCCCAGGTGAAGATCTCCTGGCTATTGTAGATACATGAGAACTGGGAACGGTACGTGTGTACTTGTACAGCTTGTGCTGCTTTCCAAGTCTGGTAAAATACAGCTGTCTGGGATAGCAGCACTAACAAAATAGTGTGTTCTGTTTTGCTGTGCTTCTGTGCTTCTTCTATCACTTCTGGCTGCTCTGTTTCCTTTAGGTTAGGTGATGCATATGGATACAGGTATCCCAGGTTATGCAGTCTGTGTATTTAAAATGTCTAATTGTGTTTAGGTGGAGCTTGAGAAGTTTTTAAAGGGTTGTAAGAGAGAATAAATGAATTTGAAAACAAGAAAAGCTGAAGTCCTTGGTGTAAAACATGATTGTACATGCAAAGACGTTTAGAAACTGGTTTGTTGTTTGCACTATATTTATCTCGCATTAGTTTGCTGCTTCTGCTTCCACCTGGTATCTTCAGGATTCTTCCTCCCTAGTATGTCTTCTCCTGGTACTCTGGAGACTGGCAACAGCTAAAGCTGAAACACAAGCAGAATGTGCTGATGCTGCTAGTGGTAGTACATGATGAAAGCAATTTATAGGATGGTGTGGGTTTTTTTCTTGTGTGTTTTTTTTTTTTTTCCCCTTCTTCATATGAAATTGTTTTTAGTGTTTACCAGGCTTGGAGTTGGGAAGCAATTGTTTCCTAACAGAGGCTGGTGAGACTTGTCATCTCTGCTCCTGGTGATAGAAAATAACTTTTCCTGAGTTTATCCAGGAGTTAAACTTTGTTAATGCCCAGATTTCTAATGGGATGAACAACATCTATGGTGGCCTTGAGCTGTCCTCCATGTGTCCCTCTGCATGTTCCAGATGCAGCTCTTGTGTTGTGTTCAGTAGTATTGTTAGTGTGACGTTAGTTTGTGGTGTGTAGGGAAGACAGCAGATCTGTGGGCCCTTCTGCGGTGAGCATCTGTGTGTGATGGACTGTGGTGCTGGGGACCAGACTCATCTAACGTTCCCTGCCAGCCCTATATTCTTAAATGTTCAGTCTCGCAGAAACAGAATGACTGAAAATCCTCTTCTGTAGAAGTGCAGCAAAGCGTAAGCATTTGAAATGTGAAGTGTTAGTGAGAGTTGATATTAACCCCTAGGGTGCAAAGCATTTTTATGCTTGGTAATCTTTTAAAAACGGCAATAAACTGCCTTCTTGATGGGAGGAAGCGATTGTTAGTGAAGACAGGCTGGAGCAGCTTTCTTCATTGATCATGTCTATTTCTTCTCAGGAGCAAGACAGACATATCAAGGAAGAGAGACAGCTTTTCTTCTTGGTTGGTTTAGAAAATTTGCTGGTAGGGAGAAGACAGTCTTGCTGTTGTTGTCTTGATGTAGTGAACGTATGCTGGCACAGACTTTCCAAGATGCTGCTTAAAAGCAATTTTACTCTGTCCTCCTCTTTTTTTAGAAGTGCAGTGGCTATGTGCAGGTCCCTCACAGGATGGAGTACTCAAAAATGCTTTTGGCTCACAAACTATAGCAGTTTTTGTGTCTGTGCCAGGCTGTTCCTAGTAGATAGTTGGAGTGAAAATGCTTTTAGTGTTCTCACTGCTCCCAGACTGAGAGCATGCTGATCTGCATCCAGCCATCAGGTGGAGTAAATGTGCTTTCTTGTTTTATTTCTGTAAAGTTTACAAGACAAAAAATGCTCAGCTCTGCAAAGTTATTTCAGTGAGAACTTGTGAGGGTTCCTGTACCTCAGGAAAGGGAAGAAATTGCGTCTGGGAAGAGAGTGAGACAGGTGAAGGCTTGTAGGAGGGGGGGAGGGGTGCGTGTATCTCTTACTTCTAGCACTTGTTCTCAGTTATGCATACCTGCAGTAATGCCCCAGCCCAGGACTTGATACCTGGGAAAAAGTCAGGTGGCACAAGGTGATATGCAAGGAGTGGAGCAAGGACCACCAAGTGAAGAAGAGCTTTAGGGCTGAAACTCCTGGTTAGTACCATGCTAGAGATGTCTAAGCTGGAATACTGTCATGTTCAGGTACCTGAGGGGTTCTAATTGTGAGTGAAGTTATCTGTATAGATGCAGCAAATTCTCCTCTAATTCCTCCCTCAGTTTGGTCAAGTCTCCATATTGCCGTGTCCCCATTTCTGTGGTGGTGCAGTGTATCCAGCTGTCAGGCCCCTAAGTGCTCTTCTAAATCTTGATGGCACTGAGCAGCCCCATCTGCGACCCACACCCCCTGCTCATGGGTCCAGGAGTCCCATTTCAGCTCAGCTCTGAGCCTTTACTCCTGAGTGATGCTGTGGGAGTTACTGATCCCTCACGTCAGCCACAACCGTGTCTGTGCCCGCTTATGGACCTCATGGATCCAGGCCCAGCTGTGGACTGACTTCCAGGCTTGACCTCAGACCTGTTATGTCACTGTGGACCTGCCTGCCAATCTGGGCTCCTGGCCGTGATCTCTTAGCCTGCCCAGCTCACCTTGCTGAGGCAGTGTAGGACAGTGCCCTGGCTGGCAAATCCCCTGCCCTGCCAGCCATGAGGTCTCCCTTGTCTCCTCTCCCTTTAGGAGCAATCAGACCTTACTGCTCCCTGACACCAGAAGCCCAGGGAGGACAGGGTTTTCAGCTTCCAGCTGAGGATGATGGCAAGTAGGAGCAAGGACAGTAAAGCCTGCAACCTTTCCATGTTGGTATCAAATAAAGAAGCCCCAAAAGCTAGTGAAGAGATCTGCCCATCTCCTGTCTGTTCTTGTTCAGCAGTTTTTTTTCACTGACATATGGCCTTGCTCCTCTTGTTTACCAAGCATGATGTCAGCAGAGTCCTGAGCTGGCATCAGGTGGCCTCTGTTTGGACTAGTTTAGCTTCTTATCTTGTAAGCAAAAGATAATGTAGCAGAGTAACTTGGTCTTGTAATCAAAGCTGAGCAGTGATGCAGGAGCTGGCCACTTGATGTGGCTTTGCAAGCAGTTAGTCTGTGATCTCTGCGCTAGGGATTTGCATCCCCTGTGTTCCAAGGAACCAGCTTCAACAAAACAGCTGAGGTGAGACACAAATGGATAGTGAAATAAAAAATACTTATGAAATGATTCCTCAAAAAATTGAGAAAATGCCCTCATTGGGCATTTATTCTTCTGAGCTGGTAACTTGACTTAAGTTCATAGGCCAGTTGCTTCATGTTTAAGGTTTGCTCTGCGGTAACTGTACTGCCATTAGTGTTAATGACAAGCATTTCTCTAAGATCAAGAAGGTGTCCTTAAGGTAGCCATTATGTAGGACAGTAGCAGACTTTTATCTCTGACTTGCATAAGAAGCTATTTCAATAGAATAGCAGCCATCCTGCACTAAAAATCTGATAGCTCTGTTTATGAAATGAGCACCTTGGATACATGACAGGAACAACAAATCCAAGAGACACATGGTGCTTCTTGGTGCTTGGGCATGCTACTAAACCATGGTCTATGGGAAAGCACTGAAGCCTACCCTGAGACAACTGCAGTTCCCGAAGTTCCATTGCTTCGTCCCTCCTAGATTCTTTGGTCTTGATTTCAGGCTCCAGAGTTGAGTTGTTTTGACACTGACCTTCAGTTCTCAGTTCATGAGTTTTCTTCATCATTTAGAGATGTGATGGCTTTCAAAGGCAAATTTCCATAGGCTTTCTTTAATGTGTGGGTTGCTTCAGGTCTTTGCAGTTTGTCCCCCTAAATCTCATTAGATTGTGTGCTAATAGCCCTTCAGTTAATTGACATCCTCTTTCTAGATCAATTCTGTCCAGATTTCCTTTGAATGCTGTCCCTAATTTGTGTGGAGCTCATCTAATACAGCTGT
Source organism: Chroicocephalus ridibundus (assembly GCF_963924245.1). NCBI lineage: Eukaryota > Metazoa > Chordata > Aves > Charadriiformes > Laridae > Chroicocephalus > Chroicocephalus ridibundus. Next base: position 75,724,189 of record NC_086316.1, on the reverse strand, counting down.
GCAGCTGAGATCCACAGCCCTCATGGTCAAAAGCATGTATGTTTTTGTTTTGTTTTTTTTTTTTCTACAATTCCTGTAATTGTGGAAGACTCTCTCATGTTTCTCTTACCTTGTTTTCTAATAGCGTATAACAACAAAGCAATGCACTGTACATCAGAAAGAACAACTAGTTCTGTATAGTATCATTAAAATAGTTTGCTGGTCTCCCTTCAAGCAAGGGGAAATAGATTGTCTTTTTTTTCCTACTTAATGCAGGTTTTCTGTGGCCGGGTACTAAGATTCCAGGTCCCTAAAACTTCCTCAAGTTGGGCCTGTTTTATCCCGCTTGTCTGTATGAGACTAGTTGCATAAAAATGCAGTGGTGTTTTTGTTATAAAGGTGTAGACATTCATTTGTAGCCCAAGGAAATACCTACTTCTGAAACTCCATATTCCACTAAATCTGTTGTGTTCCTTTTTCTTATTGAAAGTGGTTTGTGTTCTAGTATGCTTGCCACTACTATCTTCAGATGTTTGTGGTGGTTTGTGTGGCTGAGAGAGGATGCACGTAGGACAGAGAGCTCCTTTAAGTATAAGTATGGTCCTTTCTGAGAGCATCGTAGGTCCCAGTGGAATGCTCACCTGCCAATAAATGTTGTTCTTGTTTCTCTCAGGAGCGAGAGTGGATGTAACTTCTAGAACCACCTTTTCATGAGGAGACCATCCCAGCCTACATCTCCCATTCTTGCCAACACATAGCTAAGCATATCATTGTATCTGTGTTCCAAGGGGTACAGTTCATTGCAGGGAAACAAACTTGTTAGGTTTAAATGTCTTGGCTCCTAATGAGGCACCTCAGAATGTAAAGAGTTGCAAGAGATGGGAAAACTAGCTGAACTGGTATTATCCTTGTTTGGCAGTGTTTGGGATGGTGAGGCTTGCAGGGTTGGTGGTGCCTAGTTGGACCAGTCCTTCAGCTTCCTTCCTGTGTGAGCTCTGAAGTTTCTGCATTGGTGCAGTTTCAGGGCATGAATAGCCAAATTTCAGAAGTCATTACCCCTCCTTGGAGGGAAGACCAGCCAACCACCCTACAGTCAGGGGGATGTTGAGTGGTTAAAAAAAACCAAACACACACCAAAAAACCCAAACAGCTTTTTCGCCTCTCTTTCCAGTGATTTTACACCCCCTGCCCTAAATCAATTAGCTAATTCACCTGGATTGGGAGCCTAACTGATGCTTTTTTCTTTTAGTGGGTTATTTCCCTTGGTGCTGTGCACCTCTTGCTCTGTTTCTTAAGCATAGTTTGTACCTCACTTGCCTTTACTTAAGCTTTCCACAGCAGTTCATCTGCACCTCCAGGGGTGCACTTTGAGAGATGAAATTTTGAGTGGCAGAAGTCTGTGTTCCCTTCAAACCATTAGGACACTATATTACTTCAAAGTGTGAAATAAAAAAATAGTTACCAAAATAAAGGTGATAATGCTTGCTACTTGCTGTCAGTCATCAACTTGGTAAATCTTCCAGAAGGTAAAAGGGTTGTTGTGATTCATTTCACAATGAAGTTGCAGTGTGGTGTAAAAATAGGAGTGTGCTTTCATGTGAATATGCCTGCTTATAACACTGTTCATTACCTCAAAAGACTTGGCTTATTGCCTGCAAAGGAAAACAAGAGACTGTTTCTCTTTTGGTACTTAATTTGTGTCACATCAGGTACATAAGAAAGATGTGCTATTCAAAAGAAGTCCTTATTCTTTTGAGGTTATAAAAGCCTCCAGAAGAGGCTCTTGGTCTTGTTATGTGTTATCAAGCATATAGCAAGTGTATTAATATCATTGTGAAATGGCTCTTCATAAAACTAATACTTGAATTAAAACTGAACTAGTCTGTCTTACTCTTTCCTACCTTTGTGCAGTGTGCGTTTAGTTAATCAGCTTTAAACAAGAACAAAACGTAAGCCCTTGAACTGTGTTACTATTTACAAAGTTTATTTTCCATCTGAGTGCTAACATAAGACAGTCCTATTACTTCAAAACTAAGTGTGTTTTTTTTTTTTAGTGGTGAGATCTTGGAGTACCCTCCTTGTTTCAGTGCTACTGGTGATAAATGTGAATTTGGCTGGTTAATAAGATGGTGTGACTTTTTCTTTTGCTATAGATATCCCTGAAGAAGAGGCCAGATACTGGACCAGAAAATTAGAACAAATAAATTCACTGGGAGATGATGAGGTAAATATCTAAATTGAAAGATGAATGTGTAGCCCTGAATGCCTTATAACCTTTATTCTTTCTATTGGATCCCTGTGATTAAGGTAACTACTAAATGATCATCATTTACAAGACTTCCATGAACTGTTTCCTTAAGTGTACTGTTAGTGTTAAGGAGAGGAACATTTTTCCATGTGCTGGAAGTGCTTGAGTAGTGAGAACTGTTTTGTTGATGTGCATACACTCAAAAGAAAGGTAATATCATGCTTTACCTCACAAGAAAGTGAAACCATTTTTGACAAGCTATGGTAGGTTCTCTTCATTTTGTGAAATCAGGTCAAAAAGGATATTTTTGCAGTTACCTACTTCTGGGAAGAAGACAAAGCTAGATACTGAATCTTTCTTGGAACGGAGGACTGTGGGAGTCCTAATCCAGTTGCTAATGGCTCAGTTTATATGAATCTTGTATTATAATACCTACTAGCTATGGCTTTGGTTTCCTGTTTTTTCTAGCATGTACTTGGCTAAACATCTATAAACTAAAAGTTACAATTTTCTTTGTTTTTTTTTTTAAAGAGAGACTGTCACATCATTAGAACTTTTCTTTACACTTCACAGTGTTTGGAAAATAAGATCTGACATATTGGTGCCTGTATCTGAAGTTTGGCATTAAAAAAACCCCACAACCTAGTGTGTCAATGCCGACATCATTGAGTAGGAAAATGGTGCTTGCTTAAACTCTTAATAGGTCTGTTTTCATAGCAAGATAACTTACAAAATGTTCTGCCAGTGACCCTAAGAGGTTTTTGTCCAGGGATCCTTCATCTATTATTTTCTACTCCTTATATGAATCATTTGGTTTACTGTGCAAATGGAGAAAAACAGGATGGGTTTTCTTTTTGACTCAGGACAGACCAATATTGGAGCATATAAAAACATAACTGCTTGAGGGCAACCTCTCCTGCCTTCGTAGAAGTTTGAGAACCTCTTGGAGTTGATGACAAGCTCTGTCTGTGATTTGGCCTGTCAGTGATACTGCTGTGGTGCCTCCCTGCTCCTGTGGGCTGTAGCAGCAGTCTGTGCCAGGTACTGCAGTGAAGCATAGGTGCCCTCTAGTGCTTCACTGAACTGGTACTTGCTCAAAGGTTTCCTTAGCTTTGTGAGACACCCGTTTCGCTGCAGTGCCATCCATCTGCATGCTAAGTGCATGCTTTTATCAAACACTAGTAACAAAATAATGTCTGTGTATTTGTGACCTAATGATCTCAAATTTATTATGGATGTTCCCTGTCACCAGTGAGAAAATGAAAAAATGTAAGAACACCTGTGCAGGGTCTGACCTAAGGTTCATCTTGTTCTATATCTGACAGTGACCCAGAGTGGGGATGTTATCTTCCTTGCATATTCCCCTAATTTGCAGTGACTTGTAGCTCAGGGACATCCAGAACTGGAGGCGCAGTGTCTTTGTGTTTAACAACACTCAATGGATTTTTCTTCTGCGGGTGTCAGTTGCCTTTTAAACGTACCCAGGTCAGTTATGTTGTAGCAAAGGAATTCAGCACCTTAATTGTGCATTGCCTGGAGAAATACCTTATTTAGGCTGAGCAAACAAACCCGGCGTTGTGAAACCAAATGGAGGCAGGTTTGAATGACTGATCCTAGTTCATCCACTCTGTGCCACTCAGCTTTACAGACCTCCCCTTCTCACATGGTTGTTGGGCTGGAGAGTCCTGGTCTGCACAGTGGTATTAAGCACAGGACAACTTTGTGCCTTTATCTTCTTTTCTGTGTGTTAAGTTCAGCTATCTCTGAGACACTGGATGAACAGATTAACATTGCACAGCAGTATTTAAGAAGCAGGTTAATTTGGAGTTTAAGTGGTGTCATAAAAATGCTTTCCAGTCTCTATTCCTACAGTATTTAGTTTTCTTTTTTGGGACTGATGATAGCCATTGGGGTAATGCCTTAAAAAGAACAAACTATTGCCATTTTTGGATCTCTGACTATAATAATTCAGAACCCATTGCTGTCCTGTGCTGCTGAAATTGCTTATCAACAGACTTCCTTTCACCACTTTGTCAACCAGGCAGTGTGCTGTGAGATCCAGCAGTTCTTGTTTCTACAATCCCAATTAACTCAGTGACTTGGCGTTTTGGTGATGATAAGACTAACCACCCTTCAGGATCACTTGTGCATTTTAAATAGCACAGATCAGAAGATAGCCACAGCAGAAGCCTGCAGGCTGTCACCTTCCATGTAATGAACTGGTCGTTAATCCTTACCAAATCCAAGGAGAGGCTGTCTGGTCACCCTGTTTTGCACAGATTGCAACACCAGGTTGCTAAGGTTGCCACTTCCTTTGTCGTCAGACCTTTTTTTGCTAGCAAAGGCTGTTCTTATTATTTTGCTCAATTGTCCTAATTTTCTCATATCTCTATGTAATACGAGACAGAGGAGAATAACAAAATAATACCACTAGCATTCCCTTAGGCAATGTTTTGATGCTGTAACAAACAGCTTTGTAAAAAGACAAAGCTGGCTAATTGAAATATCTCTATGTTCTCTAATTTAGTATTAAATAAGATGAAAAATCCTTCACTTTGGTGGTACAGTAGATCACAGGAGAGTTTGTAAGTGTTGGCTGGGCAAACATTTTGTTACTGTCCTGCCAGGCAAACTAATTATCTCACCACTTTTTTTCTCCTACTGCAGTGTTGCTGTAAGCCCATATAAGTTTTGAACTAGTGAAGCTTGAGTGTCTAAACATATATGGGCTTATACACAGTTCTGAACTTCCCATCACAGCGACATTGTGGTATGGAGAATCAGGTCTTTTAGCTGTCCCATTTGTGTTCTCACAGTTGAGAATGCGGCCTGTGCTTGTAGTAAAGCAGACTTCGCCTTCACCAGATATGCATTTTTTTAACACCTGGTTTTGGCATGAAAAAAGCGGAGATTGCTGGGAACGTGTTTGAATATGGATATAAAGGAGACTATTTAATGTTTTGATACTACCAGAGATGTTTTCTCTTGTGTGGCATGCTGTACTCTGAAAGCTGTTTCATGAAGTTACCATTTGCTTTCTTATTGATCTGTGTTCCTTTTTTTTTTTTTTCTTCTCCTTTAGTATTCCTTTCAGGAAGAAGTCCAGAAGAAACCATTGCCCAGTGCTGCCTCCCAGTGTTGTAAGTTAGATTTTATTTCTTCTCAGTATTCCTCTTTCAGTGTGCTTTATTTCCTTCTCTGATTAGTTATCAAACAATGGTACATCTGAACAATCTTTTCTTGTTAGAAGTACTAAAATCTCTGTGAAGCCAATAGCTTTCAGTTATGAAAAACTACAGCCCTCAAAATGTTGGTCTAAAGCTTCTGATGCTTAAAAGTGAAATCAGGCATTGAGTCTTTAACCTGTTTGTGTCCTCATGTGTGACAGGAACACAAAATGTGTTCAAAGTCACCTAGATTGTCAGACCCTTGTAATATGAATGCAAGGAAGAAAATGCTGAGTTTTTTCATAAAACTGTGTCAGGCTCTGTTCTCTTTAAACATCATGTATTGAATATTATTTGACTCTTTAATGAAATTTGAAGAGGAGGAGAATAGATGGAGACAGGTACTGCCGGTAGTCTTTTAAAATGCACCGGAGGTTTGTGTAGTTGGTACCTAATTTCTTTGATATTACTTTTCAGTGCTGGGCTGATGGATGAAAAATATTTTTACTAATTTCTGCTTATCTCGTCTTGCATTTTTTTTATGCTTCTGAAATTGTGGATGGAAAAATAACCTAGGACATACTGTATCTGATGGTCTGCAAAATTATATTTCTGAAACACTGCTTTTAATATACAATAGATGAAAGCTCAATGATGTCTCTTGTGAATGTCTTATCTACTTTTGGCAACAACATTAATAAAATTCAAGTCTCATAATTTAAACAAATCTTTTATTCTCTACTTCAAATTGTATAAGATGTGCATATTACACTTTGCAGGCTGTTCATCCATTAGGTTGATTACAGGATCTCTACAAAACTGTTAACATTAGGAAATGTTAATTACTGTTTACCTTTTTTTTGAGTAGAATTAATTTCTCTGTATACTGTTATTATGTTATCTTAAAACTTATCTTCAACAAAAAGTGGACATTAACCAATTGCCTAGGAAATCTGAGTGTGTTGGGTAGCTGGAACGTGTACAAAGCTACATGAAAGTATTCCAGTATGGTACTCTAGGTAACACCAAATGTCTTCTCCCTTTTTTTTTTTTAAAGTGTATGTAAAGAGTAAAGCGCTTTTTTTGTTTGTTTGTTTTTAAATAGTCAGAAGGGTACAATTGATTTGTAAAGCCTACAAATAAGAAATGTTGTTGGAGAAAGGAATATTTGACTAAATCATACTAGCATAGTATGCAGAACCTCTCATGTCAAATGATCAAACAAGAACAGTCTGATATGAAGTATCCAAGAAATGAATGTGTTATTTGCTGAAATGACTGTCCTGGCTATGTGCCCTGGACTTTGCTTTTGTACCAGAGAGGCTGCTTTGATTGACTCTTATAAGTATTGGGATGTATTGGTAAATCAGGGGGAATGCTTCTGTGCAGGGAATGTAGCTGCACCTGTGTGGTGCTTTTGCATCCTCAAGCTCTTGTAGCCGGTTTCTTCCCTGGAGGACCAACTCAGCTCTTGCAAATGGACATAGTTGTGCTGCCTGTTCACAGCCCTCATCTTGCTAGAAAGTGACCTTTTACAATAATTAATTGAAGGCCCCTGGTTTAAACAGTTAATATCGCATAAGAATTAATTTATCATTCATGGGATTAAAACACTCATTAGATTTGATGTTAAATATTTCATAGCAGCATGTGATTAATGTATTTAAGAATTTTCTAGTAATTCAATAAAGCTTGTGGCACTGCATGTACTTTTGCTTATCTACTGCCTGCAAGTATCCAACATCTATGAATATCTAATTATTTACACGGACAAATATAAAATAGACTTTAATTTAGAAATGCTTTTGGAAAATGAACTCTGCCTGTGTCAGTCTGTGCATAAGAATTATAAGCTTGCCTGAATGTAGTGTAGTCCTTTGGAACTGTAGAGTTCAGCCCAGAAGATGCATTTACTGTGTCTCTATTGAAAGCTGACCTGACCTTTGCATATGACGCAGGAGCTCAAGCCCCTTCTACACAGGAGCAGGGCCTGTGTCCTTCCCTAACCTAAAACACATTGAGTACAGAGTGTTCTTCCTTACCATGTGGGTAAATAATTGATAGATATATTTTTAGATATAATAAAAATGTCCTCGAGAACATTTGTAAGACTTACCCAATTTTCCATCACGATGTGCTAGATAAGTTGTGATTGCTGCTGGGAGCAGGACACAATCAGCTGGGCAACAGATTAGGTCTCTAGAAGGAGCAAAAAACCTCCTGAGTGTGAGTAGTTTTTGCCCCATGAGAATATCTTCCCAAATTCTAAAAAACACAGTTATCTCAAAACTGGATGCAGCAAAACATTCATATAGCTTGCATTTCAAGAAATAATGGTATAACTGCACATTCCACTGTGCCCTTCTTTGCCCTCTTGCGGCTTTCAGAAGACTCTTCTGGCTTCTTTGTTCTAGCTAGAGAAAATCCTACTCCAGCAGGCAGGGTCCGGTTCATTAAATGGGGAAATATATGTCCTTGCATCTTAAAAATTAGATTATTTTTTCTGCCCTGTTCTGCCTTTGTGTTTTGTCTACATATCTGTTCTCTTTCCCAGACCACCTTTTCTCATGTTTATTTCCCCATCTCCTCCAGGATGGAGCAGGGTGTGAGAGAAGAAAGCTGGTCTGTATCTGAAAGCCAACATCTGATCTGTGAGGGTGGGTTTTCATCTCTGGTCGTGCGTGGGCTGCTGCCTTGGCATGATGCCATGGGAAGTCTCAGCCCAGGCAGGGTGCTCTAATTTTTCCAGAGTTTGTGGCCCACTGTCACAGTCTCAAATGTTGCATTGTTCTTAAAAGAGTCTGACCCATGATTTCTGAGGAAATGTGGGATTTGGGCTTCCTACCTATTCTTAAATGAAACAGGTGCGTCTGTTCTTGTACATGCAGTTTTTTCTAAGCCCTGCTGATTTTGACACTTCTTGCCTCTTTCTTCATCATACTTAGCCATTTCGTTTTTACTCCCCAACTTCTGTTCTTCCCTATATATTTCTCCTGCCCCAGGAAGATCACATGCTTCCAATTGATTTAACTTTCCGTGATCCCAAGCAATAAGCAAAGCACTATAGTGCTCATGGATCCAGTTTTGTTTGCATTTCTATTAAATGTAATCATAATTCTTAATTTCCTGATACCTCATTGTTGGATAACTGCAGCATCCTCATATTGGCTTTTACGCACAACCTGAAATTGAATGTAAATTAAAAAGAAAGCAAGCTTTTATTGTCTGGAAATTTACTTTAAATGAAGCACATTGAAAAAAAACCTAACTGTTATTTGATTACTTTGGCATTTATTGGGTCAATAAGCTCTAAGTTATTTATTGTGGTAGGTATAGATTTATTTTCCTTGTACGCTCAAGATCATTTCTGGTAACATGAAAGTCCATTACAATCCATAAGTGAGTCACTCTGTCAGTATTTTAAACACAGCTCTGACTTGGAGCAGACAACACGAAAACTGGAATGAGAAAGATATTTTCAATCTTTGCGGGGAAAAAAATTAGCAGTCTCTAGTTAATATCAGCTACTGTAAGTACTGCCCTATACCTTTTGTCAGGGAGTTTACAAATCTGGAAGGGAGCAGGTTTGTTCAGTATGATTCTCAAAAAAGATATCCGAAGTGCCACTGAATCAATCAACCACTTATGTCTGTCCTTTTATTTTTGATAATGTTTCTGAGAATGCTTTATCCTCCCTTCTCTGCATATATTTTTTTCTTCCACTTCCTGGAGTCTGTAGTGTTGCTCTTCTCACAGTTAGACCCTGTTAGACTACAACACACCATAGTTCTGTCTTGCATGTCTTTTGCTCTGTAAAATCCCTGTCTACCAGGGCTGTGATGTGTGTGTTGGTTTTGTTTTTTGGTTTGGGTTTTTTTTTATTGTGGGTTTTACGGTGTTTCTTTTTTTCAGAAGAAGGCAAATTTGTTGCTTAGCTCTGGATTGTGAATTGGTGCAACAAGGAAAGAAATAATTTTTGTGATACACTGTTATACCAGCAAGAAGAACCAAAGCTAGCCTGTGCTTGGTCTGCTAGCAGATCAGAGAGAAAGGAGCAAGACAACATCTCCTTCAGGAGAATAAGAAAGAACCCTAAATGCTATCTGGAGTGTGTGTGCACATGCATGCAGGAAAAAAATGCTATAATTTTGTTGTAGATATGTAAGTGGCCTTTTAAGTACTTAAAAGCTGGCAAAACATTTTATACACATTATAGGAATGGACGTCATTCAATGGCAGATCAATTTGTTGTTTTGACCCTTCTTTCCCACTAATACTTGAAAAAAATCTATTTCCGCAAAGTGGGTAAGGCAAAATTCTGTTAATATCTACAAATTCACAACTATTTCAAAAGTACCAAAAGCTGACTTTGAGAGGCTTCATTGCTGCTGCCCATTACTCCTGTTTTTTGGAGCTCAAATTCCACTGGTGCATCAGGAAGGCTTGTGCCTTCTCTGATGCTGAGATTATGGTGCTTTCCATGGCACTGATGAGGAGCTTTTTCTGCTAAAAAGACAGATAACTGCCTTCCCTTCCCCTGACTCCTCATCAGGCCCTGATAACATCCACACTGATCTTGTGTTTAGGGTGCTGCACTGTGGAGACTAGCATCTTTATGCCGCCATTAATGTGCCATTGGGTTGGAGCTATCAAACCCCGCTGATAGGATTTCCACAGCACAGATGGTACGGTTCTAGCAGAAGCAGTGGCAGCGAGTGCACAGATCTGTGCAGGTTGTGGGTCCAAGGCAGCTGGGCAAAGCTCTCGCTTAAAGGGCTTGGTTGGCAGAATATGCGTTGCAGCCTGTTTTCACGGAATGACGTGGTAGCCATCCAAGGTTACATGTGCACTCATTTGAGCATGCTGTCTTGGCAGCCATCCACTAGTGTTCAACTGGGTGAACTGACCCCGTGGCAGCAAATTTGCTGAAATGACATCCTATTAAGGGATTTAGTTTTTTTCCTCCCCTCTTTGGTAACAATATATATATAAAAAAAATCTGCTATCTGAGTCTCTCAAGGCTAGGCAGCATCAAAATGTTATAAGCAGACCACAACTTGACCATGTTATTTGTTCATAGAGATGTGTAACAGTGCAGTGGCAGGCAGCATAGTTGGCCACAATTGCTGGGTGATACTGCCCTACTTGTTGTAGAAATCTATGTGATACATCTAGATTCTTGCTGTTTTTTTTCTGATTACCAGCCTGCTTCTGCACTTAGAAACAACAGAGGTCAGCAACTACAATGGCACCTCTAGACCAGGCCAGTTTGGGACGAGTAAGCAAGAGGTCAATGATTATTTTACCCTTCTCAAGGGTAGGTGACACTAAAGATCCTGCTGCAGTCATTGAAAAGCTGTGCTCTGGCAAGAGTAAAACTACAGTGCAAACAGTAAAGCCTTACAATAGTCTTCAAAAAATGTTCAGTGTAAGTGTAATTCAAAACAGGACACATGAATGTTTTTTTTTTTTTAATTAAGCTAGATAGAGGAAAAACTACTCTTGTCTGTACAAGTGAAACCATAGTACGAGCTGTTCTGTGGTAGTTTGCTGATGGGCTGGGAAAGCAAGTTCCTTGGCCTCTCTGCTTCTGGGTGACTGGCAGCTCCTGTTCCTTTTCATTTAGGATAAATGCCATCTAAGAGACTTGTTTCCTTGTGGCTTTGCGGTACTCACTGCCTGGGCTGGCTGAAGGCACAATAGGTCTACTCAAAGGAATGTGGATTCAGTGTTTTACTTTAAAACGTCTGCCTGCATTTTTAGGATAAACCTGCTGCTTCAGGGCTGCCTATGCCTAAGGAAAAGTACTCAGCAAATGGAAGTTAAAAATACTGGCTATATTAGAAGATTATACAGTAACAAAGCTTGACTTAGCGCTGAACGCTAGAGGAGACAAGATCTGTTGTTTTGCTGCTGATCCTCTAAATGTACTTTGTTAGTGTTTTCCTAGAGTACGTACTGTGTTCTGAAAGGTGTTGACAAAGAAATAAAGCTTTGACTTTTAAATAAGCCCCAAACCTAAAGCTTTTCCTGAAATACTGAACGCTGGTAATAACTAACGTGTCTCTATAAGCAGTGATCAAAAAAAAGCAGATGCTTGGTTAATCACTCTAGGTTTCATAATTTGTTTAGTGCTCTTCATGAATGCCTCTTTTTTTTTTTTTTCTGGTGGGTTTTTTTTTTTAAGGACCCTGAGAGTTTATTAGTCATCCTTTAATGTCACAGCAATAATAGAAAATTAATTTGAATTTTGTTACCACAGTGGAATGTAGCCTTTTTAAAAATTAGATTAAGGATTTTAAGCTGATAGAAAAGAAAAATTATTGCTCAACTTCATGCACAAGCCATGAATATGTGTGCTTGAGCAATGAGGCTTGTACTGAAAGCCCAAGACTGAAAATCAAAAGAAAGAAAGGCAACAAATCTTTTATCTCAGCTGCTATAGAATGTTGTATTCCTCTTTGCTGTTACGCATGGATGTAACGTTAGGTGGTGCGCTATAGTCCAAGATTGTATCTCACGAGGAGTATATATAACGTTTGTTGGTTCTTGTGTTTACATCTCTTAGCCAAATAGTCTGTGTGCCTTGGTAGCCCAGAAATTTTAAGACAAGGCAGCTGTGTTAGGTATTAGTGCAGTGACAGAATTGTTGCAGCTTTTTCCACTGTAGAAAAAATTAAGTGGCACTCTGCCTGATTCTTTTTACTATGGTTAATAATGAGTTGCCCAAGCTTGTAACAACTTAGTGGATACTCCTGATGATTTGATGGTGATCCAAACCCTGCTTAAGTTCTCAGCTCTCAATCTGATTTTCTTTAGCCATAATAAAGGTGGCCAGAAGTGCCGTTTCATTTAGTGAAATAAAACACTACAAAATTTCAGCATGAGCTGAATGCTAGATTAGAGTAAAATGTGGTGAAAAATAGGGAGTAGTGAGTCAGGAGAGTACTCGTGTTGTACTCTAGTGCCTGTCCTTGTCTCTGTCAGCTCCTTCTAGCTCGTTTCCCTCCTGTGCTTTCTCATCTCCTTTCGAGCAGACGTCTTAGCCCTCATGTGTGGTGTTCCAGAACTGAACTGGCACTCGTTATGAAACCCTCTTGGTCACCCTGCTTACTGAAAACTTGGTTTTGTTCTAAAAAGCTATTCAGTGTTTGTTTTGTTAAAATATAACATGTTTAATTTTGGGAAGATCATTGAACACTGGAAGAATGTACATTTTCATGGAATCTGACATCTGTGTGCACTGTGTTGAGGCTCTTAGGGGAAAAGAGATTTATTAAATCTAGAAGAAAGAACTGACCAGGACATTCCCAGCTCTGTTTGTATTCTATAAACAGTAATTTATGAGCACCAAATATAGTGTAATTTCCTGAGCTCAGTTTACTTTTATAAACCTGTTTAGATGCTCTCTGTCTTTGCTCAGCATGGGATATAACAGGAGGATTAAATAATGTATCAACATGACTGTAAGCAGTGGACAGCAGTAAACAATAATGTTCTGATGGGGATAGTAGGTCCCAGCCACTCTGAGACTTGTAAACAGTAATAAAACAAAATGGCACACAGGCAATCAAATTAGCCTGCACTAAAAACTTGGAATATTCTGCTTTTCTTCAGTGTCCCTGCTGATCCAGGCTTGACAGTGTGAAGTGGGGAGGAGGAGTTCCTCCTCGAATAGTTGCATAATTAAGACACAGAACAAGCATATGTTATGTTCAGCGAACTGTAGAAACTTAGATGTGCTTTATAAAATGTGTTAATGACAAGAATGTTGTAGCTTCCAAGGCACCAGGCTGCTGGCATCGCTTAGTCCTTAATTGGAGGTTTATATAAAACCTCATTTTTCGAGTACTGAAACTTATGAACACAAAATAATGTGATAACCAAGACACACACTGTTGGTATTTAAGAGCACACAGAGTAACCAGTCTGACTTGTCTGTATCATCTATTCCAGTGTTAATGTATGTTGCTGTTGTATGTTTTTAGAATTGCAACTTTCCATTTTGTATCTGTCTGGACTTCTTAGTGTCTTCAATTCAAGTTTGTACAAGCTTAAATTTGTTCCCAAAGGTGATCTAGAAGGGATTTTTTCTTAACAAATTGAGGTTATGCATATTATTTTTATGAAGCAGAAAAACGACTTGAAAAGGCTAAAAGAAATTCTGTTTTCATTAACCTTCAAAATATCAAGACTGTCAGCCCAGGTCTTCTGCGATTATGCTGAAGGACTGAGATATATACTGTTAGCTTCTGAATCTTAAATGAAGCAGCATATGTGTTGAATCTTTAATAAATTCATCTTTTATCCAAAATGTTAGATGCTGGAGTGAAGTGGGTGTTAGTAAAAACAAACAAAAGCGGAGTTTTGAGATTCTAGCTGAAAAATCCCTTGCTTTCTGTCCCTGCATCTTTTCCTGTTTGCTCCTGCAGCATTGCCTTCCCGGTTAGTCTCTAGTTATAGCACGCCCTGGTTAGCCAAGACCCAACTTCGCAATGTGAGAAAACTTTCAGGGTAAGGAGCTGGTGTCTAAAAGCAGCTGGTCTTCTCTCCACTCTCCCCTGCTTGGCATCAACTGTGATCTGTCATGAGCATGGAAATAATAGTCTCTAACTGGCTTTTGAAAGTTTGTGGGGTTTTCATGCTGTTCATAAGGAACTTGGTAGCAGTAAGGTAGACAGGTAAGTAGCTGGCTCAGGGATATCACTGTCAGTTTGAGGACTCTTGTCTATGGGAGGTGGTAATGTTTCTCCTCCAAGGATGGACCTTGTATCTGTGAGGCTTGTTTTTAGCATTGGTGGTTTTCTTGTTGCAGTTTGAAACTGTGAGTAGTGTTGTGCCAGCCATCAGACCATTTGCTATCAAGGAAACAAGGGCTAGGAACAGTCTGAGCTGGCTTCAGGGGTCAGGCTTGCTGTTTTCCCTTAAAGAGACATTAATTCCCTCTGTGCAGATTACAGTGGTTTGTGCAGAGGCTGTCAGTCTTGGAGTTTTATCTTTGGGAAAATGTAAGCTCCATTTCCTCTGTAGTTTTTCTGATCTGCATATTATTTTTCAAAATTCATAGTATCTTCTGATATTTCTTCCCCAGTTGCTGTAGGACACTTCACGTGCATTCATTTGTGAATAATGACATGGGCTTAACTAGCAGGTAGTCCAAGTGCAATAATGTTGTGCCACTGCAGAGTTTCTCTGGATCTTTAATAGTAGTCCAGGCTGCAAATGCCGGAATGTTGGTTTCTTTTGCCTCGTGCTGTTGACCTGAGATAGGAACCTTTTGATGGAAAGAGGTGCTGAGGCTGCTATCACATGTGTTAATAGCTTGAGATTTTCAGGAATAAGATACACATAAGCTATTGTTTGACTTACACATTAATAGGAAATTGTCTTCTCTTTGATGTCAACTATTTATTACAGCAAATTAAAGCTCAGTGCCTTCTCAGTCTGTCAACTTCTTGCTCCCTTTCCTCAGCGGTCTGCCTGTGTCCCTCAATGATGCTGCTGCTCTCCCTACCTCTTGTTTCCATACCCTTTCTTCTGTTTGTCTCGCCTTCTCATCTCTCTTTGATGCATGTATTTTACTCCTGTTTTCTTTGCTAGTTTGGTTGCATGTTCCTCTTTCTCCTCTTCTTTCCCCCTGAAAAACGCTCAGGTCTCTGTCAAAGACGATCATTAGGCAATCTGTGGATTTTTGTTGTTGTAAAAAACAAGCCGGAGATGATAGCCCTGTGGTCAGGCCACGTAAACACTGGCTGGTGGATCCTGGTATGCTTCTGATGCATCTGGGTAGTTCATCTTGCCAGCATGGCTGGCCCAGATGCATTGTCCACATGATGGCTTGTCACACTTGCTGCTGTGGACCCAAGAAGCAGCATTTGTCATGTCTCAGATGGTAGTCTGCTGGTGCTTGGCTCTATGGACTTCAGTTTTTCTCACTTGTTAAAAAACAAGAAAAAAGTTTTTATTTGTTATTCCTGTAGGCAGGAGAGGAATAACCCTTCTATGCTCCATGGAAACTGCACCTATTCAGCATTATACCAGTTTAATAGGAAGTTTTTTCTAAATCAACCTGGTAAAAATATCATTGAATTTGTTCCATGCAGGTACTTGGGCAGAGCTGCTTCGTTTAATGACCAAAGCAAGCAGAGGTGTTACTTTTTTCCCCTCTAACTACGCCTGTAGGAGTCAGAAGGGAATGACCTACCTTTGAAGCCCTACTAGATAATACAAGTCCCACTTGAACTTGAGCTATGGCTGTACCTGTGCAAAGCACCGCATGCGTGTGCGAGAGCCTGTAGTCCAGGGACCCTGAAGTACTGAGGTGTATCTGAGGAACTGCATTGCTTTGTAAACCTCTTATGTCTAAGAAGAAAGGAGCAACCTGGTTGTAGTTCTGATGCACCATTATTTCCCAGATGGGGAAAGAGGGTTAAACTCTATTTTGCTTTTTTTTTTTTGGGGGGGGGAGGGAGGGGCAGGGAGAGGGGATAGTTCACATCTGTGCCTATTTTTCTTTTTGCTGCCCACCTTTTCTTCTCCCATAAAATTGAAATACATGTATTACATGTGTATATGGACTAAACCCTTGGGAGACCAAGTTACTAACCAGGACCTTGCTTGCTTACTGTCTGGTGGTGATTTTTTTAGGATAAAGATTCTTTTTTTCAGAACTGTTTTTTTTGCAATTTTAGGTAAAAGCAAGAACCTAGTCCATTTCAACTTTGAGTCTTGTTAATGAGGGCAGGAGGAGGAATTTGTTGAATCCTCTGAGCTATCTTTTTCCTGGAAATGTGTGCCTGGCTGGTAGCTAGAGATGGGGCTGGTAGCCACGACAGAAAGCTCTTGCTTGTTCTCCGCCTGCATGTGAAGGATTTGTTTATTGCCTGCTGCACTTATGCATCAACACTCCTGTAAACTTCACTTTTTAAAGTGTTTTTTACACACCATCTTCTAAAAATTCTGGTTCTGAAGCGTTTATTTGAGTTGCAAATTGCGTTAATTCTTCCAAAGAGCTTTGAGGGTTGTATGTAGTAGTTTGTTGCCTCCATCATACTGAGAATGACCTCGGCGTGACAACGTGGATACTGATAAGTAATAACATGGCTGTCTTACCAACTTGCAGTTTAGTTTTAGCATGAGTTTTGTTGTCACCTTTAATTTTAACATGGAGAGATTTGCTTACTGTTGCAGAATTAACTTGTGATTATTTGCATCCTTAATATGCTGGGAGAGAGAGGGTTTTCTACCAGTGTGTATAGATAACAAAGTACTCTTCACTTAACGGTAATTTACCTGCAAACAGAGTTTTTCATGCTCTTATTTCTGGTGAAGGGCTCTCACCACTGGGTTAGCGTTGTTCTGGGAAGGGAGCAGAAGTGGAAAGATGAAGCAACTTTTGCCGCTTGACTTGCACAGTTTAGAGTCCAGTCTTAACCGGACTCTAGTTTCTGAGTCATTCTGTCTGTAATCCTGATAACGTGTGTACTAGGAAATACAGTGTTTAACTGCTCTTGCTAAGTAGTGTGCTGATAAATATTTTGTCTACTTGTGTTAATTAATACACGATTGCTCAATTATTCCTAGAGCTTATAGTGATCTGAATCTTCAGAATGTCTTATAAACAAGCCAGACAGAGAAGAGTAAGCCCCAAAATAAATGTAATGTTTTTATAATGAAAAAAAATCTCTTACATTTTCAAGCTTACAATATGTAAGGCATTTTAAATACATGAAAAGTATGCTTGTGGTTTGTTTTTCTAAGCTTTCTTTTTCCATTCCTATTCTTTGCTGCCATTTGCGTTACATGCAGGCAACTGGAGTTATTTCGGATGGGGAGAGCAGCTGAGTACGTAACAGTTTGATTTCTTGCAAGTTTTCTGATCCTACAGTGATGCAGCATGCTCTAGTAAAAGGAAAGTGGAAATATTCATGCATATAGAAAATCTGCTCCATTGTATTTTCTTTCACTTTCACCAAATCTTCATATTTGCGTGGATGGTTGTCGATTAATTCTTTTCACTGTTTAGTTGTGGTTTGCCCATGTTTAAGATGAGTTGCTTGCACCCTTTACTGGAACTTGAAGACAAAAAGGAAGAATTCGACCATTCTTGTTTTCCTGTAAAGATGATTCTGTTTTTCTGCTTGTACCCTTCTTTTGTGTTGTTCTTCATACCCACATAACCCCAAGTTAATGTTTGCAGTAACCGAAAAACACAAGAGAATTTGTAGTGACTGTTTTACTAAGGTGCAAAGATATGCTGGGGGTGATCACAGACATTCCAAATACTACATATAGGAGCAAATCTGAAAGCAGAAATGGCTAGTGGACACCAGTGTGACAGAAGGGTTGCAGGTATTGTAGCGTATTCAAGCTCAGTGAGATACCATGATGGTACAAGTGGTAAGGTTTTGTTTTAACTAGTGCTTAGCAGCCTTGGAAAGGTAAAACTTAGATACTGCAGCTGTCTGTGGTATGCGGAGCTGATGCCCACACCTGAAGACTGGTGTGTGAACTCTCCCAGAGGGCCGCACAGCTTAATGTTAATTTTTCCAGAAAAAGTGCATCTTCACTTTGTGGAATTCTCACAGATTCCAACAGGTGAGGCTTCTGCTTAAGCTACAGTGTGTGGCTTCTACTGCCTGTAGGACCTGCAAAGATTGATCCATTGGTCTTAAAACGAATATGTCTGTTCCCTCTGTTAAAAAAAAAAAAAAAAAAAAGAGCAAGGGTGTTGCTGAGGGGGACATACAAGGAAAGGTGACCGTGACTACCGCCAGCGGGGAGGAGATTCTGCCTGATGCTTTTCCACTTTTGACATAGTAGAATTTGGAGAGGACACTCTTACTGCAGCCAGGTAACTTAAGTCTCATGTCCAGCTAATGTTACAGTGCATTTCATGGGTAGACCTCTTCTGCGTTTTAGAAATCCTCTACCAGTGACTTCCCAGTTTCTCCTCCTGCAACATATTTGTCCTCCTTGTTCAGCTGTCTTTGATCGGACCGTAAGTTCTTTAGGCATCTACAGTGCTGGCAAACCTCCTCCTTCTGTTGGATGTCCCAATTGTTTGGGGCTATTCTCGGGTGAGTTCTCTTAGGTGAGAACTAACTAAACTTTTGTATACTAAAGTATTTGTATACTAAACTTTCATATACTAAAACAAAGACTACTGTCCTAAATAGCTTTATTTTGTGTTTGGGAGGGAAATGAGGTGCTTAGGCATTGGTCAGTCAGAGATTTAGGAAGGTTGTGTAGATGGTGTTTCTTGTGTTTATCTGTAGTGTTGGTGTGTGGTGTTTTTGTTTTTAAAAAGTCCTTGTATTCACGGAACTCCCTCCCTCCCTTCACTTTACTTCATCCTTCCTGTGCCGTCGTCTTTGAAATCATGTTATAGGCAGGCTTCAGCCAGTGTTGATGACTGTGTTTCGAAGTGATGTCCTTAGCTTGACGACCTAATGAAAAATATACTTCTAATTGTAAACTTATGACAGCAACTGAGAAGGAAGCAGCGGAAACAGCATGTATGTAGCTGGAAGACGTTTTCCTGATGAGAACTTCTTGCAAGAGAAATGCAGCTCAGAGCTTTTCTAGTGGGGCAGAAGGAGCTTTAGAAAAGGGATGTCTTGTGCTGCTGACCTGGTTTCATTTTAGGAGAGGGAAAAACTTAAAGTAGGGTAGATGTTCAAGGCAGTCTTTGCACTTCAGAGTGTCAGTCCAGTTCTTGGCTGTTGAGTGTTTCAGCAGCAGAAAGTATTTTCAAGTGGGAAAAACAAGGTTATGAAAGCTCTTAAAGTGAAGACTGAATATTGCTAACTTGCTGTCTTAAAATTATTTAAATTTCTAGTCTGTTTTTAAGTGGTGAGGGCAACAGGATGGACTAATGACTTGTGAAGCTCCACTTAAATAATTTTTCAAAACCTATGAGTTTTTAGTATGGAGAGCTCTAGAAGAGCCTCAAAAATATGGCCTCCTATCCTTCTGAGATTTTTTTTCCCTCCTTGTTACTTCAGTAGTCCTCTCTAAACTAGCATGCGTTTTGATTATAAGATTTCAGAAAGTGTAGATGATTATCAGAAGTGACCGGTGGTTTAGTGGGTGGTGGAGTATGGGCTCTGAGACTTAAGGAAAGATGTTGGCAGATATCACGAAAAGAAGTTTAAATGGATGAAGGGTGGGGAAGGTGAGTTGCAAAGGCCCTGGTGTGGAGCTGGCAGAGATGTCTACAGGACTTGGACTGGAAGTCATTCCTTCAGTTAGTACTCTTCTGTCTTTTCTGCTGTTATAAAAATAGACAAGAACTGTGGAAGTGCAGTGGTTTATTTTGGAGAAGTAGTGGGGATTTTGGGATACAGAACCTTAAATGAACCACCTTCTTCCCAAATGGCTGAGTGTGCTGCACTTGCTGCTTTTGTCCAGGTTTTTGCTCAAGTTTTTGGAGGATAACTGGACCCTAGCTCCCGGTGGCTGATGAAATATCACTGCTAGAAAAGCAGGAGGCAATTTCAACTGAACGCAGCCTTTTGAGAAGAGCTCATGCTGTGCATTGGGACCTTAAAACAACAAAAACACTTGTGAAAGTGCATTAATCCAGTCACCTATAATAATGTTGCTGTTAGCTTTCCTTCCTGTCCTGAAGCTTGATGTAAAGAAAGTTGCCAGGCGTTAAATGTGACTAGTAAAGCTGGCATGACAGGACTGAGCAAAGTGGTTTTGAGGTCAGTGTATTAAAAACTAAATGTGTTCTGCCCTGCAGCAGTGGTGTAATAACTTCTGGAGGTGTAGGAGTGGGGAGTAACAACAGGATTTCTAGGAGGTGGTTTGTTTCAGAGAAGCTATCTCCCGTCTTGATTTTCCCCACTCTTTGTAAAATCCTGCTGTGTGATGTGACTGTCCATTGGGTTTTCTTATTATGCTGCCTATATGCATGAATATTCAATGTTAAATATGAACAGCATGCTTCTGCCCTGCCCCTTCAGCCTTACCCCACACTCTTTGCACAGTGGGTCCAGCAACAGTTTTCATCCCTTAAGAGCTCTTTGGTACATGTGACGTTTCTCGAACTGGGATAAAACAATTAATGACTTTTTATGTTTATTGTTAAGTATCTTGTTATTAATTAACCGATCTTCAGAGACTGAGGCTAAGCTACAACTTTCCTTATAGAAAATTTGGTGTGTCATCTGTTTGAAGGGGATTGTGTTTGAATTTATCACACCGTGTGTGTTGTGAGGGGTATTTTGCTGAAACATGGGCTGTAATGCCTGACCCCTCCTTTTGAAGGGATGCTACATCCTCAAAGCTGCTTCTGCAAGTTCTTGTCAGTCTCTTAAATAAAATCTAAGTGTCCAATATGTTAATGAAATGGATCATCACCATGTGCAGGCATTTCACAGTGTACTTTCTTGCAAAGGTAATGTGTGCAATAAGCCACATATGGGCCAGGTTTTGGTGCTTTTAATCAGGCTGAGCAATGTCTTCATTTGTGAACACTTCTGTTAAATAAAGTGAGATTGCTTATAGGTAAGGTGCAATTCAGCATGAATAAGATTTTCTTGAGCTGGCCCTTATTTATAAGTCCGTTGAGGATTTCTGCCTGGTATTAACATCTATGGATGCTGTAGATGCATGGCACGTACATCAGAGAAACAGTGTGTTCCTGCATCATCCATGTTTGTAGTAGCCGGAGCCTTGTACCCCTCAAACATGTCATTGGGGAAGCATTTTGTGTCCTCTAAGAGAACTCCTCTAAACACCAGTAAGAACTGGGATAAATTCTTGTTCCACCTTTTATAAGCATATATGCTGGAAATGTCTGATTAACATTTAAACTAATAATCTATTTTTAGATGTTGATTAGAGATACTGTGATTCATATGGGAAATCTTCATTTGATCGTGCAGAGGTGAGATGTGATGACTGGTTAACAAGTCCAGATAGTGCTTCTGCAACAGTCTAATTGGGGAATTCAGAGATTTCTGAGCCCATCGGTAGGACAGAGTTGCTGACCTGGAGAAGCTGTGCCTGCTACCTGATAACCATAATTGTGTAAGCCTTTGCGTGCCCTGATACTAAGTTTAGCCCAATATTAGTGAATTACTGGATGCACTATTGTTTTGACCCAGATAATTTTACTACTGATTTGTACTTGTTATTATACTCTTGTGGTGAGATAAATTGTTTATCCCTAAAGCTGTTGGTGTGATGTGTTTTACCAGATCCTGAACCTGTAACTCAGTTAGGCTGACTTAAGCCTGTACAAGTGCTTATAATGATTATGCAGCCACAGCTGGAAGAACATACCAGAGTTATTTAGGCTTTACCTTACATGAGAGTTAGATCTGATGGGGAGAAGAAATTAGTTGAGCAGGAAAGTGAGGAATTAGGCAGCTCTTTGAAACAGTGTTTCTGTCCCAAGAAAAGTAATTATTGTGCATTAGATGATAATGGCTCAAGTGTTCTGCAGTGACATTGCTCATCAGAGTAATAGCTCGTTATCCTTCTGAGGATGGTGTGTGCCTTGTGATCTACAAATAGATCAACCCTTGCTCCACTGACTGGAAGTTTGGTACTTCTCAGAGGGATTTGGTACTTTAGTGTATCGAGTAATTTTTGTGTAGCACATATTGAGTGTTTCTCCTAAGCACTGAACTGTAATAAAATTGATGGACACTGTGCTTTTAATAAAGCTGAATAAAGCAGTATATGATTGCTGTTTACTTCTATTCAATTGATTAGAGACTGACAAGAACTATGCAGCATTTAAACTACTAAAAAGCAGGAGGCCTAACTCCATTTTTGGTGTGGACAATCAAATTGAATTGATTGTACTTAAGAGAGCAGAGCTGGGTGCCTTCCAGTGGTTTGTATTTTGCAGACATGTTTTCTGCTTGGGGTTGTTTTCTACTCTTCCATCCACTTTGGGGAACTGATGTTATCTGACTCGGGAAGGAGCTGAAAACATCATTAAGAACAAACTTTGGATTAAAAAAATGAGAATTGAATTGGTGTGTGAAGTGACAGCGGAAGAAAAAGGTGTTCCTTTATGCTGCATTCCATCTCCTTGGAATTCCAGCAATGAAATTCAGGGTTTTTTATAAGGATTTGGCATGAAAACAGCACTTTCACTTTATTGTTCAGCCTCATGGTGAATGGCTGTGTAGGGCAGATACCACTAATAACTTACCAGAGGGGGCTTTAATTTGATTGTCCCTTTTAGACAGGCTTTTGGTGGTGGAAAGAGTGAATAATGGCTGATCCTTATTTTCCTTTGTTTCAAGCATGTTAATGGTGCACTCCACTGCCCTATCGTGTGTGTATTTCACTCTAAGCTTGCAAAGATAACCTTGCATTCTGCACAGCCAAACACAGCCATACATCAATATTGTATTTTTGATACTTTTCCTTACTATGACTCTGCGTTCCCTTTTTCTGAAGGGTTAGCCAGCAAAAGTGCTTCTGCAGGGACAAGGACTCATTGGAAAAGAGCTTTTTCATTTGTGAAGCCTATCACTAGTGTTGAGTACTAAACTTCATCTGTGTATCTATGTGTGTTAAATGTAGCCATTTTTACCCTATAAGAAGTAGTATAATTGTTTATAAGCAGAGCTGCTCTCTGAGTTCTTCTGATTTTGCTAGAGTGCTTTTAATTAGTTTCTCTTAATTTAAACTAATACTTTTACAAAAAGAAAAATTCATAACCCTAAAGTACTGTTTAAGTATGCTGAGAAAAGGAGATAGGAGACAGTATTATAGTTTAAAGGTTGAAAAATTCCTGGAAAGAGCTCCTTTCCGTAAAGGAATGTTTATGTTCTGGTTGGGGTTTTTTGCCCCAACATCTAAATGTTCATTTTGGCAGCAGCAAAGAACATGAAATTTTGGGTGTTAGGTGGTTTTTGTTTGTTTCAAATAAAAATGTCTTAATCTGCTTACTAGAAAAGACTAAAGAGAAATAAACTAATATAATAGGAAGTGGGAAAGGAGACTGTGAAGGCGATCATAGGAATTCCTTGGTGCATACTTGAGAGAACTGGAGGTTATAACCAGCTACCAGATGGAGATATATCCACAGCAGAAAGCCTTTTTTTGGTCATTCTTTGTAAATAAAATGGGCTTCACTGTTCCAGCAAGGCAACATGAGAGCGATGCCCTTAACTGCTTTTGTTTCTTAGCCTTTGAAGATGCTGACAGTGCTGTGGATGATCGAGACAGCGACTATCGCAGCGAGACGAGTAACAGCATTCCTCCTCCGTACCACACGACGGCGCAGCCCAACGCCTCTGTGCACCAGTTCGCTGTACCGTCGCGCCTGCAGCAGCAAGGGGTCCTGCGGGAATCTTGTGCTGACTCCCTACAAAATTATGATCTGGATTATCGGGAGCATGTGGCCATCAGGTGGGTGCCATCTTCTGGGTGGCATTTCTTTTCCCATTGATTTTTCCATAGCGGATCCTGAAGGTGCCATTCTAGCAGAGGAGAGCAGCTCAAAGGCTCTGAAAAGGCTTATGATAGGAAGGTGTTACATGTTTTGTTAATGCTGAGACTCTGCTGTGAACCAGGAAAAACCCCTAAGGCAATTTATTACACTAGATGTGACAGTTTAGTGAATTACCTTTTAAAGATATGCTCAACTCTGAGGTCATTTATTCTTGTTTCTACTTTCACCTTACCTTTTGCAGGCCAGAGCACCGGGTAAGTGGTTGTTCTGATACCATTGCGTGGGTGTGCTTCCCAAGCCAGTGAAACACGGTCTAGCAGAGTTATCCTCTTAGGAGTTTCTTTCTTGGGGCAGATTTATTTTCTGTTTCAGATTAACTCCTGTTCTTCTATTAGCTCTGTCAAAACAGCATATTCAAGAAGAAAGTCTGCAACCAATGAGTTTTGGGGTTTTGTTTTGTTTTGTTTTTTCCCCCTGTTATCACATAGCACTGTTGATAGTGCGTTTTCCCTTTTGGTTTCCTTTGAGCTGGATGAAAGAGAGTTTACTTGTTCTAAGTTAGCTTTTTGACCATAAATCAGCAGTTTCACACTGCTTTTTTCTTTTTTAAGTATTAAGTATTACAGCATTAACTTACTGGAATCAGTGGCTGTGAACTAAAGCTGGTTGTGCTCGGAACTGTAGAAAACTTTACAAAACCGCTGTTCCAAATAAAGGATGAGTTAAGTGTAAGGGGAAAGCAGAAGAACTTGGACAGTACTGGTCAGCTTGGTAAGAGTGGGTGTGTAGAACAGGCCATGCTGCGGCTTCTGCCTTTGGTGTCGGACAAGGAGGAGGCAGTTGCTTAAACTCTGTCACAATTGGAGGTGCCAGGTTTTATATGTATTATGACTGGTTTGTTCTGCCTCATCCCCCTTGGTAAGAATGTTCTTGTTCCCTGAAGTCTGAACTGGAATTCTATTGCCCTCATAGGTGCGTGGCTGAGATAATTTTTACTCTTTTTGCCTTATGGTCTTCAATGGTAAAAGCTGAAGTTTAATGGTAACATTTAACGTTGTTACTGAGATTTTAAGCAGCAGAGGTTAATGTACCAACAAAATGCACTTACTGCAGTGTGACATGTCATTCTTAGTGCTGTTTTCCTAGTCCATTAAGCATTTCATATAAACAAGTTATTCCCTTTCCCATGCTATTCTGTACTGCTGATTTGCAGTAGTAAAATTGCTGAAAACCTTGCTGAGAGTCTGGGAAGATAAGCTGAAGCTTTTTCTTTATGGAGGAGCCAACCTGAACAGTGGTATTCCTCCAGCGTGGGGAAGCCAGTGGCGGCTGGGTGTTCTTTTAGTTATGTGACTTCTTGGGGTGGTGTTGACAGTGCAAGGAATCTTTCATGGCTCACCTTGTTAGGAGGAGGGGTGGTGAACTTTTAATTGTATCTGATGGATACATGAGTTCATAAGACCTTCCAAAGAAGCATTTCTGGTTTGAATTGTTAAAGAATACCAAGACAGAATATGTATATATTTTCTGGTTTCCTGAAGGTGTTGATAGGAAAGGATCTGGGCTGATGAAGTTTACTTAAAAACTAAGAGCTTTGTAGTCTGCTTTTTGTCTAATTACTTTCAGTCCAGGAAGGCAAGTCCTAGTGGTGATTGATTCCCTCTGAGCTTTCCTGTTTCCTGTGCATTTTCCACAAGCCCAGCAAGATTTTTTGCTACATATTTAATCTCAAAACTTAGAAAATGCAAAAAAGCTTTCCAGAGAAGTTATATGGGATTCTCTTTCTTACCAGACAGGTATTTCTAATGAGAGCTGGCTGGGTAGATCTTAAATATTTTCAGAACTCAGTTGTAGCTGAGTATTGCAAAACCAAATTCTGTTTGACTTTTGCTCCTAGCAGCACTAAGTGCTGTGGGCCAGGCAGCCACCTGATGAAATCAGTGTTCATGGCAGACTGCAGTAGGTGATTGAGGAAGTGACAGCTTGTAGGAGGCTGTCCTGGGCAGACCCAGAGGAACCAAACAAGGTTCTGCTGAAACCTGTCTTGAATTGGACAAAAAGTTGTCTATTCCAAAGTGCTTCAATTGAAACAGTTTGTACTAACACCTGGGATTTTTTTTTCTAACAACATTTGGATTTGGCTGGAAAAGTTCTGATCCTCTTCATCAGCTGTTACACGTGATTGTGTTCTTTTGATAGAAGGGCATATACTTTATTCCCCTGCTCTCCTAAGGATAACAAGTATTATTCTTTGTCCTTGAAGTGTGTTTTGCTGCCAACAGACAGTTTGACTTCAGAATAGCACGTGCCTTCCCCTTGGATTTTTTTTTTTTAAGCACTAACTTTTCTTTGCAGTGTTCATTTTGTGTAACCATGTGTCCTCCATGTCTCCCTGCTCTTGCTGTATTTACTTCCAAGGCGATATGATAGCATAGATTCCACTGTGAGTGGCCGAACTGACCTAGAGTCCACATCTGAGTCTAGTCAAATGACAAGCCGCCAGTGCTCGCTAGAGAGCAGGCGCTCTCTAGATCTGTCCGATAGGTGGGTTAACCTCTTTGCAGCCTGTGTGCCTGTCTCCTTGCTGTTGCTGCTGTGAAGTGGTCTTGTGACACATTTCGGCTGATACTTGCTGTTTGCCTTGTCTTGCCTTTCAGATCTGTGGTTGTTTAATGCTGGGCTAATGTCACCTTCTTCTCCTGTCAGGTGTTGGATTTCTTGTCACTGCTTTATTTCTACTAAAAGGAGTGCTTTGTACCATAGCAGGGGAAACACAGGGGGGAGGAGCTCAATTAGAAAAAAAAGTAATTTCCTTTACACCTGAATTAGTCAATTGTTGATTCAGCATTTAAAGCTAATGGCTCTTCAGGCATTCATGTAGCTCCCATTGCTTTCAGCTGGGATTTGGAAGGGCTTGATCCAGTAACTGTGGTGGCCCTGGGAGTCTTTTAAGTTTCATTTTCTTTTTAAGGAAAATTATTTCAATTACCAGCTTAAGATTGCAAGTGTAATAAGTGTTCTAAATTGTGTACAACAGGGCTCATTTAAAGTAATGAGTATCTTTCCAATTAGCGTAAGTTAGCTAATACTGATGGAAATGAAGCACTAAACCAGCAGTAGTGAAAATGCAATGACCTATTTGTCTTTCAGGGCTATCCCACCAGTATCCTATATTGGGGTGCCCCAGGCAATTCTCAAGGGGAAGACTTGTATTAGCAGTATCCATACAATATCCACGTGCGCTTTGCACTTTCCCT
Source organism: Chroicocephalus ridibundus (assembly GCF_963924245.1). Lineage (NCBI taxonomy): Eukaryota > Metazoa > Chordata > Aves > Charadriiformes > Laridae > Chroicocephalus > Chroicocephalus ridibundus. The sequence continues at coordinate 75,697,108 of NC_086316.1, read as the reverse complement.
TCTCTCACCCTGCTCTTACAGGGTCAGGACATGCGTGCCCTCATGTAGTTCTCAACAATGAATGATGTGAGACAAAGCTGCAGGGCATCTTTCAGATGAGCATTTTGATTTTTTTTCACATCTACTTTCTACCTGTTTATTTTTATGTAGGCTGGCAAGAACTCTTCCTGTGAGATTTAAATAAGGAAGAAGCTTTCTTGCTACTAGCCTTCGGGTTGTTAAACAATTGAGATAATCCTTCTGATCAAGGGCTAGGAATTAATCCCAAAATTCCAAGGGTCAATTACTTGGGTTTCTAAGGAAGCTTCAGATTGTTTGATAGCAAAACACTAGCTGCTTTAATCCATTCTCCCACAATGGACATTGCAGGTTCTGTTTAGATTCATTGTAACTGGGAAGTACAGAACCTGAAAACCATCTAAGGCTTGCGATGGCCTAATATCCATCACCAATGTTTTGTTTTGCCTTCTGATCCAGTAACAGCTCCGAGGATCTTAATCTTGTGTTGGTCGGAGCCCCCTGAGGGCATTGGCTGCAGTGAGAGCCCTCCCAACAAAGAGGAGTGGTGGAGCAGCTGGGACTCCTCGTGTTGCTGGCGCACAGTTTGCGTTTTGTCCCCTGTGCCCACTTCCCTGGAGTCCAGCAACTCCTGAGTCTTTGCATGCAGTCTCTGCTCGGTAGCCACCCTTGGATGAAACAAAGTGCCTGTGTGCTTTATGAATACTGCTAAAACAAAGTCTGCAGCCTAGAGTGACCGAAATGCATGCATAGCATAGTGGAATGGTGTGCGTGGGCACTGTATCTCAAAGTAGTCCTGTTACTGTAATAAGTGACTTTTTTCAGCATGCCTAAAAACGTAACAGCAGAGTACTGGTACAGCCAAGGCTGTGTGCCCTCGCTTGATCACTAAAAGCTGTTCTACTTCAAACAGGCATTTCTAAATTTTGTGCTACTGTAACTGGTGGAATATCATAACCCATGCTGCTTTTTTTGACTATTTGATTGAAATGTAATGTGGCAGATTGGCAGGTTTTCATGTTTGTTATCTCTGGATGGTTCTGATTTTAGCTTTCCTGTATTTAATGCATGTTTTTTCATTACTATTTTTTCTGTCCTTTCTAGAGCTCTTTTTAAAACTGTTATTTTCCCCTTCCTATTTTTTTTGCTGCCTCTCTTCCTTTTCCTCCCACCCTCTTTATTTCTCATCTCAGACAAGGATCTCTAGCTAGAAATGAACGAGTCAGGATCATTCCATATAACTCTGAAGATGGAGAAGAGGAACAGGAGAGTAACTATGAAGAGCTAGGAAAACTGCTAATAGAGGAATTCCTAGAAAAGAGTCATAAAAATAGAAGTTGGCAGGAAACAAACACAAAAAAGATGCAAACTCTCTCAAAAAGAGAAAATTTCAATCACTGTGAAAGATCAAGGTGCTGCCAAAATGTGTGTGTGGAATCAGGGTCTGTAGATGTCCCTAGGTATCCTCAGGAATATGATACAATAGATAGGAGAAGGAAAAAGAAGCTGCGATACAATTTTGAAGAGAGTGAACAAATAAGCCTGAAAAGTAATGAAGGTCTGCAGTTTCCTGGGGAGAAAACAGTTTATTTGAATGGTGTAGCAGCTAGTTCTGAACCTAACGATGATTTCCCAGTATATGATAGAACTGGAAAATATATCAATAACTCTGAAAGTAAGGAACAGTTGCCTGCTTATCCCATCCTGCGCCCGTACAAAAATGGCTTAATGGTGAAAAGTGGCAAGTTGCCCAACAAGCAGGGAGTGAACCATGAGGGCTCACTTCACCTGAGTAACAGTGAAGACATGAAACTCATAGGGATGCCAGATAACACTTTTGTGCCTGTGGATATCCTTGAGGAATTTGACAGCAGTGCTTCTGATGAGTTCCAGTACTCGCCCGTTTCAGATGATGAAATGGAGGAACTGGCTGCGCTTTCACAAACATGGTGTGATTCTGACATCAGCCATTTGAGAAACTTCACTGGTAATTACCCTGCAAACTTTGGCTCCCAGTTAAAAGCTAGCCGTGATAAAAAAAACAAGACTAAAGGGAGCAAACATGGTCATCCTGTGCAGGACCTAACACTGTCTCCTGTTGAAGAACCCAGCGAGGAGTACATAGACACGATGGATGAACTTCAGTGTCTGGTAGAATCAGTTTCAGAATACTTGGCTGAAAAGGAGGAAGAAATCAGCAAATTTGGTACATTGCCAGAGACGAGAAAAAATGTTGAAAGCGTGTCACTGAAGCAGGATAATGCTGATAATTCATTAGAAGGCAGGAAGTCTGAAGAGCCCAAACATCCTGCTGGAGAGGAGAGTACCAAGGGCAAATCTGAATCTCTCACTGACTTGTCAGGTGTGAAGAATACAGTGAATTCCCTGTTCAGCTCTTTCACTGAAAAGGTGGGGTCAAGTACAAAGCAGCTCACAGCCTCTGTTGAAAAGCTTGTTTCCTCCACTCCAGAGAAGACAGAAACCAGAAACTCATCAGAAAGTGGAATATCAAATGTATTTTCTAGTAAGTCCAAAAGTGAGAGTTCACCTTCTGGAGTGACGGCAGATAATAAAGGTGACACCAAGTTCTCCATTCACTCTTTGCTACCATCCCAGGTGAGTGGTGATAAAAGAGCCCAGAACATAAACTCCAACAAGCCAGAAACCACTGAGATGGACAGTAAGGCTTCCACACCACATCATCTCCAGCAATCACAAGGAACTACTGCTGGCAACCAGCAGAACCAACATTCAGTTATGAATTCTGTTCTAGGCATGTTTAATCCTTTAAAGATCTTCTCAGATAAGGAAGTGCCAAAACAAGAAGTCGTAAAAGTGGAGCACACCAAGGAGGACAGCCATGCTGTGAAAGATGATGAGGCAAACAGAAGTGAGAGACCATCTGGACAGACAGCAGCCAGGACCAGCAGCATTAATCCGGAGATACGGATGAGTGAGACTAGAAGCGAGGCAGAGGTAAACGCAAATAGCACTTCCGTGTCTTCAATCTTTGGCAGGCTCACAAATTCAGTCAGTTCCTTCAGTCTGAAAGCCAATTTCGATGGTCTGTTGGCTCCCAAGCAACAGGATGTGCCACAGAAGCAGCCAGATTTGCATCATGTTACAAACCAGCCAGATGCCACTGTGAAAGAAGGTGCGCCCACTGCCAGGGAGCAGCCTCCTGCAAATCGCTTAGGGAATCAACATACTACAGGTCATGGACTGGGAAACAAGGAAAACAGAGGTAATGTGGAACTTAATTCACAGCCTCAAGATCAGGGTACAGCATCTGAAAGCTTTTTCAGTCCACTCAAAAAGTCTTTCAGTCAACTGTTGCTTCCTTCTGCCGAACAAGGGCAGAAAGAAAGTACATCTGGGCATTTTAAAGGCCATAAGTCTGAGGAGGATATAAGACAAAACAGTTCATCAAATGAAGAACACTCATTTCCTTTCACTGGGAAACTTCCTTTTTTCAGTGGCTTGGGTTTTTCAGAAAAGCAGGAACATAAGAATGAGAAAGGGGGCTTTATTCCTTCATTATTTAAATTTTCTTCTGCAGAAAGTCTAGCACCCTCACAGGACCAAAGAAGTCATCAGAGCTCTAGTGGCATTTCTTTACGTGAAGACAGAAACAGTAAATCTGAAAATACCGTTTCATTAAAGTCTAGCTCTGTTCCAAATTTATCAGACCATAAGGAGGAATTTGAACAAACAAAAAACATGAATAAAGAAAACCTATCTAGTGCCCAAGTAAATAGAAGAATGCACCAGGAGAGTGCCTCTGCTACCTCTAAGGCTGCAGGAGAGAATCAGAGAACTGAGAGTACTCGGGAAGTATCTAGAAATGTAAAAGGAGGATTGATGAGGGAAGGACTAAATGCACCAGACTTAAATAACAGCTCAGTTGAATCCACCTCTTCAGCCAGAGAGTCAGAAGCTGCAAGTGCAGGTGATACACAGAAGAAGCACACACCGGGTTTTCTTTCTGGCTTTCTCCACATTTCTTCCAATGAAAGCACAGCAAATAATCAAGACTTGACTGCTAAAAGCAAGAGTGATGGCCAGAAAAGCACTTCTCCTGGATTATTTTCTGGGTTATTTAAGTTTGCTTCAAGTGAAAACTTGTCTGAATGTAAGCAAGAGAAGGTGAAAGCAAATTCCCCGGGCTTCATGAAACTTTTTGATAGAGGTGAGGATTCTAGCTCAGAGACAAAACCCAGCAACTCAGAAATGGCTTCTGACACTCAAAAAAGCACAGGAGAAAAGCAGGAAGCTCCTAGCTTCTTAAAAAATCTCCTGCCCAAGCCAAAGGAGAAACTGGATAATGTGAAAACGATGGAATCTTCCAAAACTACTGACCACCTGTCCAGTGCAAGAGTAAATAAAACAGCTGAGCCCCATGTTCCCCACTGTGGGCATCCTGTGTTCCCTGATGCTCTAAATCTTCAAGACAAGGTACAGGACTTATCTGGAAAGCCTGTAAATAGTAGGCATATCCCTCATCAGAATGCAGAATCTAGAGCTTTTCCAACCGTTTTTAACAAAGGATCAAATGAATTTCTCAATTTGACTAATGAAAGCTATAACCTTACGGAGAAGTACTCAGCTTATCAGGAAACAAGAAGCCATTCTAGCTTTGAATGGGAATATGAAGTGGGGGAACTAGCTGATGCTCATGAAATAGCAGTACCAGTTTACTACATGTTAAACCAGAACTCTGTTCTGCCCCCTCAGTTCTTGGACTGGCCTGAAAATGATATGGTGGTGAATCTCTGTAAAAAGGATGGAAATGCAAATGTGATGGATTGGCAGACTAATGCCAACTTTGATGGACAGAGTTTAGATTTAAGTGTGATGTCATATGACTCATTTGACCAGTTAATGTTTCAAGATGTTTGTTCAGAAGAAAATGATGCGTGGACTGCTAATTCTCTCAATGAAAGTTATAACTTTCCACCATTTGAAAGAGATGGCAGTTACTCATTAGAAGAGTTGCCCATGGATTTAAGCTATTCCTCTGGCTGTGATGGAACTATGTGGACTCTAATTGACCAAGACACTTTAAGTATGGATGAGGGCTTTATGTACTCATCCTATAGCCAGGAGTATCAGGAGTGGCTAATGATGCTTGAGCAGGGTATATGGTGGCCATCAGAAGATGGTGATTGTGGATACTACATGTACAGTGACAGCCAGTATGTGTATTCGCTGCTCACTGATCCCACTGGACAATATGTCTATGTGTGTGCTCCTGAAACATATTCCTACCCGGACTGCTATGATTATAATTTTCAAATGGATTCCATTCCAAGAGCTGTGCTAGAGGACAACACAATTGCAGTTTGTGGTTTTAAAGTCCCTCTTGGCAGTGAAGATGAGCTGTTTTGGTTTGCTGAAGAAGAGTCTTTAGATGATTATACAACAAATAAACCCCTGGATTTGTCAGTAGCTTTGCAGAGGAGCGATCAGCTAATGAACATGAATCTGGAGACTTTTTCACAAATGTTTGAAGAGTCTATTTATTATCAGAGAGAGCAGCCATTAGACTTCTCAGGTTATAAGCTTCAAAAACTCAAAGTAGATTTTAGACCTGAGAAGGAAACACTGAATTATTCAGAGGAGTCTCCGGTAACCCTTGATCTCAGAACACATTCCAGAGCTGCTTTCAATAAATCGCTGAGTAAGGAAGTCCACACCAAAGAAGGAGATAAGGGTGTCCCCGTGACAACTACTGGGAGTGGGTCATCAGGATTCTTTGGTTTCCATCTGTTTCAATCTACCCCTAAAACTGAAGAAACTGTGTCATCTACTGAAAGAGTAACAGAAGCAAAAAAGACTGAGGAAGATAAGAAAACACCAGTGAACAAAGTTACCTCTTTATTTTCTGCTTTGGGTGGACTAATTGGAAAGTCTTCAGGTCCTGACCCTGAGCCATCAGAAGATTCTGCCTTGAAGAGAACAGACACCCACTTAAAATCATCTGAAAGCAGAAGCGATGTTGTATCACTTGCACCAAATAGAAAATTAGATGAGGCGCAAGCAGAGCAAAAGCTTCCTGTTACATCAGAATCGAGAAGAAATACTTCATCAGAACTTCAGTTGGAGGCTGCTAGAAATGAAAAGCCAGAATTAAATCAGAATGAAAACATCCGTGTTAAAAAACCAGGATTAACAAAATCTCCTTCTCAATTGAGCCAAACTGCTCCAGATGGCAGGCCCATGCGAGAACAAAGACCTGTTAAAACAACACCAGCTTCCAAGCATCTTGAAAGGCATGCAAATATTAATGAACCTAGTCAGTCACAGACAAATCAGAGCCACCCAGCCACTGAGCCTGAGGAGACATTATTTAAAAGTGCTCTGAAATTGTTCAGTCTCGGAGAAGATTCTCCTGCAAGCTCAACTGCCAACAAAACCCAAGCTTCTGGATTTTTTGATTTCTTTAAAACGCAAGTAAGCAAAGCACCACAGCCATCACCAGATTTCCAAAAAAGTCAAAGTGATAAACCAGAAAAAGTGATACAGCCAGAGCAGAAGGAAGCCTCCAGCATCTCATCATTATTTGGATCCCTTGGAGATCTCTTCAAAGTGGAGTCTGTGTCTTCTCAACCATCCTCAAGTACTACTACTCTGTCAAAAACTAATAGCAGAATGGTGTCTGAGTCGAGACAACAAACTGAGAAGTCTGGGGGTCTTCAGAGTGCCAGTATGCCATGTCTGTCCTCCACCCCTAAGGAAGGGGTGAGAACAGAAGGCATGGACAGGCAGGTTTCTCCTAGCTCTGGGCTGCAAATGGAACAACAAAGCAGAAAAGCGGAGGAGGAGTCTCCTGAGAGTAAAAAAGTGCCTCCTGGAAACGCCTCACAGAAGCCAATGGGGGTAGGTCCCAAAACAAGCCAATTTAGTCAGTCAGCTGGGCAGCAAAGCAGCGTACCCATAGTTACACCAAAGCAACAAGGAGGAAATCGTTTAGGAGGCACAGTTAATCAGGCAAAACCAAAGCCAGATCAGACGCCTAAAGAGTCAGGTTTCAGTTTGCCATTCAGCTTTTCTGATATCACTTCTTCGAAATCACAGCCAGCACAGCCAGCCAGTAGGAGTATATTCTCCTTCTTCACTGGATCAGACGAACCAAAGCCTTCAGCACCTGCTACTGCTCCTGCTAGTGGGAAGCAGCAAGAAACAGAGGGGCTGTTTCGTCTGCCCTCCTTCTTCTCTAGCAGTCCACCTGCTGAGAAGAGCATACCTCAAAGAAGTACTAGCTTTAGCTTCTTCAACTTGACATCCTTTTTGGATGAAAAGCCACAAACTGCTCCAGGACAGGAGAATAATACAAAACCAGCTAAACCAGTGAACTCTAAGCCATACGTGATGCAAAATACTTCCACTGACTCTGGCGTTAAAATCAGCAGTTCTGCCAGGCAACAAGATGCAGACAATAAAAAAGAAGTTGATGATATTATTGCAGCAGTGACTGGCAAAAAGATGTCTAATAACCTCACGATCCCAGAAAATAAATCAGAAATGCTGGCAGTGGAACACGTAGAAAGTGTTGCTGAGGTAGCTGAAGAGAGTAATTTAGGGAAGCTTCCACAGACTGATGATGCTGCAGTAACTGATTCGGCTGCTTCTGGTCCTTGCCTTCAGACTCCCAGTGTGCAGGAGGGTTCTCAGGGCCAACAGGCTGTTTCCCTAGAGGCAGAAGAAGATGCCTTGGATAGCACAGGGAAAATGGACAGTTCTACATTTCCTATTGATAAAGAGGAGCCTTACTCTTCAAAAGAACAAGCTTCTGAAAAGAAAGATTATAGCATGGATAAAATGGATTCCCAGAGTCTAAATGACTTAAATATTATGAGTGACGTAAAAAAAGAAATGGTCTCTGAAGAAGTATGTGTCCAGCATGAGTTGCCAGAACATAAATTACCCAAACAAGCTCTTAGTGACAGGTTACAACAGTCACAAGAGCTACACCCTCCTTCTAAAATGCCAGAGACATCTAATTTGCAAAACAAACCAAAGGAATCTGAGAGTGATAAATCGGTACTGGATTCTTCAGTTGAAATGTTTTCAAGTTTCATGACAAAAATGAAACCGCCTAAAACATTATCTGGTTTCTTTTCCCAACCTCAAGCTTCCGCACCTCCTACTGCACAGAAGAAAAGCTCCTCTTTCTTTGGTTTCTCATCCCTCCCAAGTGGCCCAGCACCAGCTTTCACAAATGATCTCTTTGGCATCTTCAAAGGTCCAAAAGAATCTCCAAAAGAGATGCCTCCAAAACCCACCCCTAAACCTCAAAGCAGTGGTGTGAAAGATGTCACTGTGTCTGTTCCAGCAAAAGCTTCTAGGGAGACAGAAAATACAGCTGTGGATAGAGAGACTAGAAGGGATGTCTCGAGCTCTCTAAAGGAGGATGTATTACCTGTTTCAGCAGAAGAGAACTCCACAAAAGAGTCTCCTGTGAAAACAGAAACTGAGGAAAATAGGAACTTGGAAACCTGTAAAGAGGAACCTTTGAGGATCACTCCAGAAACAGCAGTCTCTAGTGAAAATCAGTCCCTTGAGGTTCTGCAGTTGGATCATGATGTGCAGCCCTCTGAGACAGTAGACACTAAGCCATGCCAGTCTGATTTTGGTAATGCAGCTGATGCAGTGCAGGCTGAGGCCACTGACCAGAGTGATGTAAATACATGCCAACTAGATGTGGAGTCTTCACACGTAACAGAGGAACAAACTGCTTCTACAGACAATGCAGCCATTGATATCCTTCAGACTGGCTCTTCTGATGGGCTTGAACTGGAAGTGGAAGCCCCAACTAACGCAGCAGACACAAATATTTCCCGTTTGGACGAGAGTGCTAAACTTGAATCAGAGCCTGCTGTTACAGGGGATCAGGCCAATGCTGGTATTGATCAGCATGACATGGTCAGTAGTTACAGTACAGAGCCTGCAGCTCCAGCTGATGAGCCCAGTGTTCATCTGCACCAGCTGAATGAAGAGAAGACAAGTGAGGTAGAACAGCAAACTGCTGAACAGGAGAAACCTTCAGCAATTGATGAGGTGCCTGCAGAAGGGATTGCTTCCAAATCTGACTTGAAGAAACAGGGTAAACCTAATAACGTTCCTCCAGATGCAAACAGCAGTAAACCAGTCTTTGAAATACCAAACATGCCCAGTTTGCCAAAATTCAGCTTTATGTCATCTGCTGATAGTGGAAAGCCATTTGGGTCATTATTCTCTCAGCAGCCACCTTCTGCTACTAAAGCGGGGGCAGATCAGGGCCTCATGTCCAGCTTTAAGAAACTTTCTTCCACTCTGTTTGAAGGAGGTAGTGAAGAAAAGGTGAGTAAGCCAGAGAGTGCCCAAGGAGCAGTATTTGGGAAAAAGCTAGATTTCTCTTTTCCCTGGCAAAAAGACAACAGGGAGACCTCTGCCAAAAGGGAACCACATATACCACCACAGGCTTTGTCAAAACCAGATGACAAGGTGTTAGGAACAGTCAGTTCAGATGAAAACTCAAAATCTGCAGTCTCAGATCAACTGACTGATGCAAATATAGAAGTAAACTTGTCTTCAAAGAAGCCTGACACTGTAGACAATGAACCTCCTGAAGAACCATCTAGTGCAAGCACTGTTGATGATACATCCAACAAAGAGCTGGGAGAGAAGTTTGATAGAGAGTCAGAGGATCAGCAGAATGTGATTTCAGGTGAACTGCAGAAAGAAGATGGGGCAGAAGAGCATGCACCGGATGAGCCTGAACTGAAAGAAACCCAGCTTGATTCTGCTCCTAATGGAGCAGTGCTTCATCCCAGCGCACAGGCTGCAGATCTGAATAGTGTGGAACAGCTGAATGAGAAAAGGCTAGTTACAAATGAGGCATAATAAATGGTTTCAGGTTTTTTGAACATTTATAATGCCATACTGCAGCAGTAGATATTGGCCTTGGTGTCCGATGTTTGTAACTCAGTCCCACTCCCTATTTGTCGTAAACTGTTCATAGCGTTACTGATAGCTGTCACAGAGGATGTGGCGAACTGCAGTCACTAGTTACGTACAAGCCCTTAGACCATTTCCTCACCTTTTCCCATTCTTTTTTCTGTAAGTGTAATTGTATTTTCCACATGCTTATACTGTGTCCCACTGAATGAGATGCTTTAGTGCTAATTTCATTAGCCTTTCAGAAGTTATACTCTTTGTGTGTTAATTCTGCTGCATACAATTCACTTTGCTTTCTTGTTTAGTGCTAATTATGTTCTATTTGCTAAAAAAAAGGTAACACTAGGTAGAATGCATTGGATCGAAAGAACATTTTGTTTTCAAAATGCAGGGTAAAGGCTTTTAATTTTAGAGAGAAATTTAACATACTGCTGATGTATTATAGAACTAATTAGGTTCATTTCACATTATTGAGGATTTAAAAACATTTTCAGAGATAGCAGTGAAGGTATTCTAATGCTTGCTTTTCCTACTGTGCAAAGGTTATTTCATGCAGTTAGAAAAGCCACTAAAGGAAGGTATCACTATTTAATGAGTCTGTATTCAGTCAGGTGCATATGTGAAATTACAATTGCCCTCAAAAATCAAAACAGAGACTCACTGAACTTACATGTCTGCATGATGTAAGTGAAACTTGTGCCTCTGACCATACAGCTGCAGCGCTGCACTTCCAAAACTTCCTATCTGGCTTCAAATTCTGCAAAGTGTGCAAGTGAGAAAAACATTAGTGCTGCTTAATCCTTGGCTGTAGTTTTCCTGACTGCATGAGAAATATTCATCCACTGTATTTTGTGTAAGGATTCTAGGAATTCAGTCCTGGAAGTGGTGTCTTGAATCCCCGTGGCACTGGGTTTTTTATATAAATTAAATTCCTGAAAAAGCTCTACTGGAGTGAGACATATCTCTTCCCTGTGAACAATTGCTCTATTTTTGTAAAAGGTTTTAAATTGATGGTCTTGACAACCTTAATCTTGAGTGCAATGTATTTTATCATAAATGTATAATATATATGAAAATAAAGTTAACTTTAAGTTACTGTACTTCTTAATAATAGTCTGCTTTAAATAGTCATGGTAAAGACCTTAGCTGTGGTAAAACTGCAGAAGACAGAAACACTTCCACTCTGAATTGCTATGTTTCCATTCTTATTCCTGTCTGGTTATTAGAATATCTTCACTGGCAGTTTCTAGCTGATCTAAGGTGAAGAAGTAGTCGATGCAAGAAAGACTATTGACATATATGGTCTATATACTGGTAGGCTGTGTTTGAAGTATTTCTACTGCCTACCAAAGTTTTGAGCTTCAGAAGTCTAGATCTAGTTCAGGGAACGTAATAGTTAAATGTGACTTCATAATATGTCTTTTCAGTAATATTTAGTGTTCAGTTTGTTACATGTGCAGATTGCTTTGCGTTTCTCCAAGCCACTGTTTTTTTTCTGATGGACTTTCTTATTTTCTTATAGTCCTGCTGGCAGTAGTAGATATGGCTCCTCTTGTAATGTCAGCCAGGGGAGCTCTCACCTAAGTGAGCTGGACCATTCCCATGAAAGTGCCCATGGCTCTGAGCAAGAAGATGATCACCAGGAAAGAGAGTCGAATCATTCCTGCCACAGTCTGGGCAGCTACCAGAAGGATGGTCAGGCGTGGCTCAGGGAGCAAGAGGAGCCTTGTGGCAAAGGAGAGGAGGAGAAGGTCTGTGAAACAGAGGAGAGACATGCAGACCATTCTGCAGTTAAGTTACCTCTGGAACTTGAGAAGCCCAACGATATTGATGCAGGAGCCCAAGTGAGGTAGGTGAAACTATTACTGAGTTCTTTTCAACTAATTCAAAGAGGATTTCTCTCTTTGCTGTTTCCTGGGGCAAATTATGTACATTGTTCTCGCAGCCTTCTCTAGCAACTGACTTTGATGTTGCTGATCTGTGAAACATCTTTATGTGCAGGACCAGTTATTTATGAGACGTTGGCTAAGCTTAAACTATGTTTGCTCTGTATGTAAAGAGGAACACCTGTTAGTGCCTTGAAGCTCATTTGCTGTATTTTCTGTTTCTGGTTGATGAATGTAGTCTGGCCCAAAGATGGCTGCTTCCATTGCCCATGTGTGATCAAGCTTATGTGCAAGCAACCAAGAACTTCATGTAGTCATGGTTAGAGCTGCACTAGTTCCTTTCTTGTGTAGTAGGCTACCACAACTAGAGTTAGTGTTTATGTAGTTGTAGGTTGTAGAATTACAATATGAATAGACATGTTGCTCTGACTCACTGCGGCAGCTTTTCTTGTCCTTGCATTTGGGCTTTCCAAGCTGTCAGCAGTATTGAAAACAGTCTTCAAAAGTATTTCAGCTAAGTTTGGGGGAATAATGCACTGGGATTTGTACAGATTTTTACGGGAATTTCAAATTTCATTACTTAACTTTGGGAGTGACTTTTTTTCCTTGAGGTAATCAAGTCATTGCAGCCCCTATTGTAGGTATGGTTATTCTTTCATCAGAATGAGTGATTGTTTTCTTCTGGTTCAGTTAGGTCCGTGGAAAGATGTCTGCCTGTCTGTACCCATTGAAGGGTACAGCTGGTGTCGCTATGCTTATATGAGAGAATTAACCACAGCAGTTCATGTGTAGGCAACCCTTACTAAAGATGAAAAAAGGAAAGCAAGACTAGAAAAAGTGTTAAACTGTTTATAAACTCTGAGTCACTTTCCTCTTCTCCTTACAGAGCAGCAGGAGTCTTGTCCCAGAATGGCTGGCCTATATTTGTTCACAGGGAAGGTTATTCACATAGTCTATTTCAGGCTAATTTAGGCATCTATCTTGAATACTTCTGCATCACTGGCTCCCTTCCTCTCCACTATCTGATGGTGCCCTCCTCTCTTCAGGAAGTATGCATGGGACTGAGTTCTGAACATTGATCCTTAGAGTTGCACCTGAGCTAGATGTGTAGCATGGATTTGTGTTTTTCCCAGATATGGTTTGGTTTTTTTTTTTTTTTATACTATCAGCAGTGTGAGGTGTTTTACGGACAGGGGAAGATGTTTGTTTCAGAGATTTACACCTCAGCAACATATAAAAGAAGGAATGCAAACCAAAGGCCCAATGTCATGAGGTTAGGGAGTGTAAAATGTGCTGTGGGGCACTGAGGTGGAGCATTGCTGCCAGATGAACATGCCCTCTTGAAAACGTGTGGAAAGGAAAGGGGGGAGTGAGAAAGGTGCGATGAATGGTGAAAAGCACCGCTGAGCCCAGTTTCCAGTGTTTCCACTGAAGAGGGGCTGTAAATTTCTAGCAGTAGTGGTGAGTAGGAGGAGGCAGTGAAGTGACCTGCAAGAGGCACGGGGATGGAAAATCTTCCATCGGCCTTTGTGTGTGCAGTTATGATGCCAACATGTTGAACAGGCTTCATCAGGTATCTTGGGCTGCTTTCCTGATGTTCTGACCAACATCATCTTGCTCCTGGGGCTGGATTGTATCCTAGCTTGTATCTTTTTCAGCTCATCAGTTTCCAAGACGGTTCCTGCGTATAAGGAAACCTCTGCTTTAGCCTTTCACTTCCCAGAGCATGTGCAGGGCTGTGTTCACCGGAGCCTGTTGGTTACTTCAGCTTCAAGAGCTGAAGCTGTGATTGCACTGTGTAGTGTTGAATCTTTAATGCTACAGATGAGTGGTTTTCATATAGTGATTTTCTCTTTCTTGCATTTAAGCTACCATGGTGACAACGAGCCACCACCCTTTCCTCCAGCAAGAGCCCATTGGATTAGAGCCATTAGCAAAGTTCGACTGCAGCTTCAAGAGGTAGGATGGAGTATTGCTTTGCTCCTTCTCTGTGCTATCTGGGTTTTAGATCTGTGTCTGAAGGTTTCATTTCTTCTTCCTTGTAAGACACCTTTTACAGTCTTGATGTTTTGCAGACAAAAATTTAATGAAATGTGTTGTATAGGACTGCAACATGTGATGGTTTTAGAGCTATCTAATTCTATCAAATATTTTGATCATCATTGTGCGGAACTAGGACAAGAGGAAACAGGTTCAAGTTATGTCGGAGGAGGTTTAGATTGGATATTAGGAAACATTTTTTCACTGAAAGGGTTATTAAATATTGGAATAGGCTGCCCAGGGAGGTGGTGGATTCACCATCCCTGGAGGTGTTTAAAAAAAAGGGTAGATGTGGTACTTAGGGACATGGTTTAGAAGTGGTTTTTGTCAGGGTAGGTTAATGGTTGGACCTGATGATCTTAAAGGTCCCTTCCAACCTCAGCGATTCTATGAGTATCATAGATACTCATAGATGCAGAAGCAGAGAAATTATCTCTGAATTTGTAAATAGTAATCACGGTGCCTGGGACTAAATGGTTTGTGTTAAACTGTTTGAATTTAAGACTTTTTCTCAAGGCAACTTAAGGATAGCTTGTTAGCTTAGTAGGAGTTATCTGTATTATTTGTCGTGTGAAAATGTTCCTTGGGAAACTTCACATCAAATATTTTTATATATACTAATTGAAAGTGGGTGTATAATAATTCTTGGTATTTCCATCTCATGAAAGTAAGATTTAAAAATAAATAATCTTCATTTGGGAAGTCAAAAGGAAAAGGTTGTGACATTTTCTTCAGCAGCATAAACACTCTTGTTTTAGAAAACACCGATTAAGACACAAAAAGTTGTTGTTTTTTTGTAAAAAAAAAAAAAAAAAAAGTCTTATACTTTCATCCATCTGTATGCCCACGGAAAGATAACATATGGTGCTCATATTCTATAGATGATAAACTATTGCTTATTACCCACAGTGCAAAGTTAATATATTTCATTTAGAAATACTGTTTTTTTTCTAGAGCTCTCTTGTTTTGTTTTTATATAAAAATTATTTTACAGTATCTATCTATAAGTAGCAGGACTTTTCTTTCTCTTCTGGTTTTGTTGCAAATTTCTAGGAAAACAATTTTTTTTTTTTTTTTTTTGCCTCCTGAGAGGCATCTGAAGTGCCATAGCAGAAACAGGTTTTCCCTTGCCTTATCTGGATTGTAAATTCTCTCCCATCTAACAATTACTGTGTTGCTTCACTTCCAAACAGGAGGGATTTGCATCAAAACTGTCAGCATGACATGGAAAGTAAAATTTAAGAACACCGTTAGTATCTAAGAAGGAAAGGAACTTCTGTTGTGGTTTTGTAGAGCATGCAAACAAAACAGTTTAGTTCTGTGCCTTGTGGAAAACAAGTGCACAAACTTACTAGAATGGACAAGAGATCAAGTGATGCCTCTGCCCGGGTCCCCGGGTATCTCTCTGGTTTTTTTTGTTGTTTTTCTTTTTGTGTTTTTTTTTTCTGAGGGAATAGAAGGTCCATGAGGTGGTTCACCATCAATTTTCGTGTTTCTGCTGAATTGGAAGGCAGGCATGCTTTGAGATCGCTGTTACAGAAACACTATTTTAGTTATGATAGAAAAATGTCATTATTTGCTTTGCCTTGACCTCTCCTAACAATTAATGATTCAAAATTTCCTTAAAACAAAAAAAGTAAGAGATGGAGTTTTCCAGCAGCCTGCTCCAGGTATTAGCTGTCTTTACTGTCTAACAGCTTTTCCTAACCTCTGCTCTAGATCTCTCTGGTGCTGTATAAATCCATTTCTTATGATTAGCACAAGTGGTAAAGGAGCAGAATGGATTCCCTTCCTCTCTGCAATAGTGAAGGGCTACTGCAAAGAGAGGATGAAGCCCCCCTTGCTCTTCTCACATTCACTAAATGACCCATTTTCTTTCAGCCTTTTCGTGTCAGTTCTTTTTTTTAGGCACTCTTTAATCAGCCTGTCTCTTTTTTTTTCTTTTTCTCTCCTTTTGTTGTTTTTCCTGAAGTGTGGTGTCCAAAGCTGAATGTAGAAACCCAGCAGAGAGCCTGTTCATGTGCACTACAGAGCAACGAAGACTTTGTTCTCCAGGCTGTGATCCTGATATCCCAAGATATCAGGTATCCCCCTGTGATAGTGCCTTTTTATCGCAGACTAACACTGATGTATAGTTAGCCTCTTATCCTTCCCAGGGCTGAGGTTCCTTCTGAAGAAGGGCTTTGTTAGTTGTTCTAGCCTATATTTCTGTTGGATTACAGCTGGATACGGCTTTGCACTTGTTCTTATAGAGTTGTTTTTTTTTTTTTTCATTCGTTGAGCACATTGGCTGTGTGTCTCTTCGTAATCTGTTATGCCTATAAATCCTTCAAGTTTGTGTGTGAAAAAGTTGTGTAGTACCCAAGCTGCCAGGCTGTGTGCTACCAGAGCTGCCTCAGGGACACCATTTGATACATTCTTTGAGGTTGGCTACCCCAAGTATAATTTTTTCCAGTGTGTTTGCATCAATTTAAGCAGCTCATCCAGACCTCAGGACAGAAAATTTCTACTGTTCTTCTCCTACCCCTAAGACTAATATACCTCGTCATAGAAGGAAGTTAAATGCATTTGATACAGTTCTTCTCTTGATAAAACTCGCTGTTATTTCTCTCCTTTTTATGTTCTGGAAGATTTGCAAATAATTTGATTATTTGTTCCAGTCTTCCCAGGGCTGGGGGAAAAAAGTCAAGTTAGCGCTTTCATAATTATCCAAGTCCTCCTCTTCCTATTTTTTAAGCATAAATGCCTGCTTTGCCCTGTTCAAAACTTCAAGTGCATTGCCTGTTTTTAAAGTTCTTAGTGCTTTGTGATTGTCAGCACTGCAACCTGGCACCTGAGGATGAAGATTTGTCAGGACCATCTGTCTTAGAGATAACTACCTTATCTGTTTCTTTCAAATTTGTTTTCCTTTACTGCAACCTGGTTTTTTTATAAATTTATAAACTACTTTTCCCTTTTTAAAAAAAAAAATAATTCTGTCAGCTGCCTGACTGCAGTTGTCTCTGTCAGTGAAGACCTCAAGCAATTAAGACATCAAATGTTCCAGCTTTCTTAAGACCACGTGATGATAGTTTTGTCTTTCTATGAGTAGGAGCTATGCTTTTTTTGTCATATTGTGTGTTGACTGCTAGGTGTTTAAATTTGTGTTTTGGCCTCTTGATTTCTTTCCTGTGCAATAATGCTTGCCCTTAAAAACTTCAATAAGATGATATTTGGAGTTTGAGGTTCAAGTTCTCTGAAGAGCTTGTGATTATTTTTTTTTTGACAGGTTTCTTTTTGTGTGTCCTTTCTTTCCTCTTCACTGGGATAGCTTGAGATTTTTATCTGTTAATGCTGTTTCATTGACTGTTAACAGCTTCCTGAACTCCTGGTCCTTTAAGCCTGTTTCTCATGAGCTCTAGCTACTTATTTTCTGAGTTTTTATTAGCTTGTGTTCTTGAATTGCATAGTGTTTTTCTAGCTTGTCTAATTCCTTTCCTTCCAAGGTATCAGGAAGACTGTCAGAGTTTTCTTGGATGTGTTTTCATCCTCATTTATCTCTGTATTTTTGCTCAAATCTAGAAGAGCATCTATGCTAGTTGCTCTCCGCACCTTGTGTGTCATCGGCTCATTCCTAGATGTTGTTTGAAAGTTGGTGATACAAATACAAATTATCTAGATAAGTATCAGGATTAAAGGTCCCTGTGATGGTAGTCTAACCAGGTGATTCTGTTGGTAGTTAGAAAAGGTCATGTCTCATTTCTCTGATCACCCTTCCCATCTTCTGTCATTACTTAGAAGCTTTCAAGAGGACTGTCCTCGCTTAGAGTAGCTGCTTATGTCCTTAATGTTCAAAGTGATTCCTCCAGGTCTTTTCCATGTTCCCCTTCCCCCATGTGCACTATCATTTCATTAATACGCATGGAGCTCCAGCTCACTGATATGAACTACTGGATTCCTCTCACATAGACTACCAAGATGGTTCTTATGACTCTTAATTGCTAATGATCTGGCTGAAATGTAAAAGAAAGAAAAGAAAGAAAAAAAAAAAAGACACCCGAGAAGTTTCCATATGTGATGTGATAATAAATCCCCTGAGCAATTCTGCCTCCTACCTGGGAAGGGATTAATATTCATATGAATAACATACATGCATCCTACAGCACCATGAGTCAGAGAAATGTAGTATTTTAATTAAGACTTGACAGTTACAAGATGGCAAAGAAATTTGTAACTGTGCATGTTAAAAAAAGTTTGTGGTAGTATGCATAGTTTTTTCTTCACTTCTGCTGTTTTCCTTGTTCCCTTTCTGTGTTTGTGAAGAGGAAACTTAATTATGCCAGAATCAAACTAGGATTTTCATCCCTGAGAGAAATGACTCAATAATTGTCACCTTCACACTTAGAACTTTGTCTACAAAGAAGGATTAATTGATAGCTTGTTTGCTGCAGTCCCTCCGTGGGAGCTTCTTTTCCAGAAGAAGAATGGACACATAGCTATTGCATCTTCAACTTGCAGCCCTCCTTAACTGACATAGCCTTCAGCTAGGGACACATCTGTGCGACTTTTAAACTTAAACAAATTTGAATCTGAGTTTTGAATGCCATAGAAGAATTGATGGACTGGAGAAAAGCAAAAATTCAATCAAATCATCAAATTGCCTCTCAAGTATATTTAAATATTATGAGAGGGTGTGGGGTCTGGGATTTTATCCACTTATATTGAATTTGTTTATGGGGGAAAATGTCTTATGCATAATTTTCCTCTTATGTCAGGAGATTAAATACATCAATTTACTTGTTTTCATTTCAAATGCAAAGTCATTGGAGCAGTGTTTCCTCTCTTTTTCTTCTTCTATATCCATTTTATACCAGTTATTTTGATTGTAATCTTTGTCTTTCCCTGTTAAATGTCAATAGTCTGTTCTTTTTGACTGCTATGTAACTAGATCACATACTGAGGTGGCGGATATAGTTCATGACATGGTTTTTCTGGAATGTAAGTACCTGCACCGGGGGGACTAAATGACTGTTCTCGTTTAGTGTTACAGGTACCAAATTATATCCACAGTCTTATTTTCCCATGCCTCATAGTTTCACAGTCAGCACTTCTGATCAAGCGCCTGCAAGTACTTAAGAACCATCAGGGTCTCACTTTTAAAAGCCCTGGTGCCGGGAGCGTGTTGTATTGGTGATTTTGGAGCGTGAGGCCCTATTTTTATTTTGGGAAAGCAAGATGTTGGTGCAAACCACCACTATTGTCATCTTATGTAGCTGTGGGGTGCCCTGAAGAGTCCTTCTGGACTTCCACTGTTCCACTGTTAGTGAGGAGACCAGCAAGGCACTAACTGGTGCCAGTTTTGGTTGCTAGTTTAATTGTAAGTTACCTACCTGCCTGCCCTCACAGCCCACATGTGAATCCAGGCCCTCTGATCATTAAAACCATGTACTGTGCACCAGCCTAGATGGCTATTGGAGGACACGGCTGCTTTGAGCCAGTCGCCAAAAGATTAGTAACTGTCCCTTTCCACCTCTCATGAACTGTGCTGTTCATGCAATAGTTTACTTTGGGCATTTTATTTCCCTTAAGCTTTGTTGCCTAGGTGTCTTTTTATCAGTCCCGTGAAGATGAGTAAGCTCTGCATTTTCAAAGCCTCCCACGCAGTGGCAAAGAAGCAGACTGAAGCATTGTGACTCTAACAGAGTTACTAGAAACTTCTCTTCACACAGAAAAACGGCATCTCCAGTTAAATGTCTTCCTTATTCTTACCTGTTGTATTTATGAAGGTTATCTTTAACATCCACCAAATTACCAACATTGCTGATCAAATGTCCCAAGGACCAGGGTTGATGGGGATCTGTAGAACACCCTTGTGCTCATGAATTCACTGCTCCTACACCAGAGAGCAGATCTGGTCTGTGTAGGGAAGACGTGATCCGAGGGTCGCTGCCAGCTGTAGTGCAGACTGTCTGTTGTCAGCTGTCTGTGCTCGCAATGTCAGTCAAGTGCTTTCTGCATACCTTGTCTATAAAATGCCTATGTGGCTTTCAGGCCCCTTATGGATTGCACAACAACAATTATTTAAAAAGGATTTAAATACAAAAGTAGTGGAGGTGTTCTGCTGTCTCCCCGTGCTATAATCTTCCTTCCCTGTCTTGCATCTGAGTTTGCAGACTGGCAAGTCTTGTGGCACTCCCCAAAGCCTTCACCGGTGCTCAAACGACCTGTGTCTGTTGTGTCTTCTGGTAGCCTCTCTGTGAGGAAAGGTTTGGCTGACATGCTGTACTCGGAGGAAGAAAATCTTCTTTCATCTCTGAGAGTCTTAAATAAGATATCTGCATAGTCATATCTGTTTGGAATAAAATGCATGTTTATTTATCCTTATTGAGATTCTCTGAGACCTACTACCTTATTTTAACCTGCTTTGCCATAAATGTTAACGGTTATGTTACAGCAAAGAGATAATTATTTGTATGTACACACAAGAAAATAGTGTTATGCCTTCATTAGCTGCTGTTATGATTTTAGAATAGCTTTTTGATAACATTATCTCCAGCGGGAAAAATCAACAAGCTTGCCCTTTTTAGAGTAGTTATGCTAAAATTAAGAGAAATGCTCTCTTGTGGAGCAACATACTGGTCAGAAATGCTTTTTATAATGACCACAGCAGCTAGGAGCCTGTTCGATTGCTAACAGGATTTTCTGCAAGCTTCTCTGAACGTATCAGTGAACTGACGCTCAACTTCTGTTCACCTCTGCTAAAAACAGTTTTGGTGTTGATGGTCTGTATTCCCTGGCACATGGGACATCTGTCCCCCTCAGTGACAGCAAAGTTCCTCCATACCATCCTGTTGCTGGTTAGAACAAACCCAAGTTTTCTTAGTTGTAGCAGGAGTTTGCAGAGTGGATAGGCAAAGAATCATGACGTGTTATTTCTCTTCCTGATCTGTAGTAGTATTCAGGGCTATAGCTTTACTTCTATAGTTTTGTATTGTAAACTCTACACATCTATACGTCAAAATTCTTACAAAGCATTTGAATGAGAATCCAAGTGTAATTTACTTTTCTTCTGAGGTTTATTCCATTGATTTCCTTAAAAAGAAAGGGAAGATGTTTGTGCAACATCCGGGATATAGTTTACAAACACGGGACATTCCACAATCAGGTGCACCTCTTACTTTGTACCAGCACTGCACATTGAGTTCAAATAATCCAGTTTGGCTGACCTGTATGCTTCTGTTCTCTGACTTGTGAGGTCATTATGGCAGTGTTTGGATGCATGTGAATAGTCTGCCATTATAGCTCTTATTTTTTTTCCTCCTTTTTTTTTTTCCTTTTTTTTTTTTTTTTTTACTTGAAACTCTTCATGTGTGAGTGTTTGACTTCAGGACTGAAGCTGGATAGAAAGGGGATGCTGCTTTTGTGAAGTGTGGGTTTTTTGGGGGTGGGTGAGCTGTTAGACTTTCTGGTTTTGACTTTTTGAGATTGGCTGGGATATGATAGATGAGCGACCCCTCTGTGGAACAGCCAGCAGCTTAATCTAGAATATACCTAGACTAAGGGGGAAACAGGACTCTAGTTCCTCATTTAAACTGCACAATATTGGGATTTTAACCTAGGTTTCCCATGTTTTAGAAAAGTGCGTTGACTGTTAAGCTGTAACACTCGCCCAGGAAATGACTGTTCCCTGTGCTCCCTTCCCTGTTTGGACATTTTAGACCTGAGAAATATTCCTGTTCACATTCATTATGTTCCTGGAAAACAAGTTTTGATTCTGCAAGCTGGTGTTTTCTGAAGGAAAAGGCGTCTTATACAACTTCTTCCTCTCCATGGAAGTTGTACCTCTGCTGATCAGAGAGCAAGATGTGGGTGGCAGCAGTGGGCTGGCAATGTGGATAGATGACCTTATGTCTTGTACAGCTCCTGGGTTCCCAATTAGACTACATACACAGAATTGCTGCCTTTTTGTCTCTGGTATTGTTTCTCTTAAGCAATCTGGTCACAGCAAGTTCCGTATCTGTTAACTCCAGAAGTGCCTTGCGTGTTGCATGCTGAAGGAACTATGTATGTGCACAGAGTACCTCTGAACCAGGATGAACTACAGTAAGCTCTTTTCCCCTGTCAGATGCTGCCCAGCTTCCATATGCATTTGTACCAAAACTTTTCCAAATACTTTGTTGAGCAAGGCTTGTCTTTTCCCAGGACCTCCCGCAGCAGTTGTCTGAAGCTTTCAGGAAAACTGGAACCCAAGTCTGTTTGGAGGGTGGACCAAGTCCTTTAAATAGTACATATGAAAGGCTGTAGAATAATATTGAAGGTGTTGGAGCTGAGGCAACCGTTGCCATCTTATGCAAAACTGTCCTTTTTGCACCTTGTTTTGGGGATGTAATGGCAGAAAAAATTACAGCAGTGTGCTCTGTTGACAGAGGCTTGTATCCGATGTGGAGCGGGGCACAGAAAACAGTGGTGTCCTGACCACCTCAACATGGCACTCCCGCATGGTGCTTATCTGTAGAAACCAAGAGAGACTCATCTAGCATTGGAGTAAGTCAGTTCCTCCTGCTCGGAATAGGGGTGCAATGGGAGAGGTGGGTGGGGGACTCCTACCTGCCACATACGCAGCCCTTAAAAATAGCATTGGCTGTTGGGAGAGCCAGACTTCACGCTCTTATTTTAAGGCTCTGCGTGGGAGGAGGGGATATTTCCCAGTGTTGTGTATTACTGAAGCAATCTGTACAAGAAATGCTGCACCAGAGAGATAGCAGTGGGCTTCGGCTTACAAAGCACAAGACTTGGGGAAAAGATGAGCTAACCAGCACTGGCTGAGAGCATCACAAGTGAAGCGTTAACTATTCGTGCAATGTTAGCAAATGCTTTGAATAACATCATAACTTTATAGAAGAAGGCAGTAGGTCAGAAAAAAGGGTTTGGTACATGACAATTTTGTCTTTTAGTGTCATTTTTCTTTCACTTGTTTCTTGTTTTCCAAGCTGCATGGTTACACAACTTGCTTAGATGTACGGCAGGGTTGCCTTGTATGCTTCTGAGCTAATTTTAGCATTGTGTAAGGGTTGTAACTGGAATCTTCTAGTACTGTGCATCTGGATTTAAGTAAGATGATTGCTTTTTTTTTCACCCATTGTAAAAGTGGCATTTGGAAGTCAAAATGCTGTTAATAATGCTTAATGTAATGCTCGAAGACAGCAGGACTCCAGTTCTGGCTGATGCTATGTAATATGTAAAATAAAGTAGCATTTTAATTTTCTGTACATTTTAATGTCAATGCTTTATTGAATTCATGTCACTTGAAGATCTTATGGTACAGCAAATGAATGCTGTCCATTAGGAAGTAGTTCTCGCCGGGTGATACGAGAACTTTCTTTGTATCCAAGATTCCTTTCTTGTCAACCAAACAGGATTCTTAAGCCATATCATGGCCCCAGCAAGTTGTCTACCGTCTCATATTTAGAGTCTGAACAATGCTGTGACATTGTGGAGGGCTGATCAGTTGAGCCTGAATCAAGCTGTGTATTCATTTCCATTGCTGTGATGGTTAATCACTGGCACTTTCAAAAAGGGCTTTTTGGTGGTTCCCCTTTGGTTTCACCTGAAACCTGTTCTTGGTGAAGGTGGGACCAGTTCTTCCTCTCCTTGCCTTTTGAATCCATAAGGAAATGCCTGCAGCCTTTCCTGGCAGTCTGTGAGCTGCGTTTGTAACGCGCATCCTTTGCTGAAAGGTGCTTGAGAACATCAAGGTATCAGGTATCTCTTCTACAGGGAGAGTTTCTTGAATGCATTGGCAGCTTCATCCTTTGTGTGCTATAAAACTAAAGATAATTTAGGCATAAAGCTGGGGTGAAATCACAAAGATTTTAATCAGATTTGTTTCATCTGTTCAGCTTGAGATTTTCATCTGTTGCTCAAGCACACAGGTACCAGATGCTGGAAGGGCTGTGGTAAGCCTGAGTGCTAATTTACTGGCGTGCCGTAGGCAGCGAGTCTCTTCCTGTACGGAGTAGCTTGTGCCTTCAGGCTTGTAGGATGATGGGGTTCCAGGTGAGCAGCTGTGCCACTCTCTGGCCCATGGTAGCATCCTCTTAAAAACAGGAGGATCTTGTTTAAGTCACTCATGCATTGGATCTTTATACTCTGCTGTGCTGTGACAGACCAGGTGGGCAGTAGGTTTCATCTGCCTGTATTTCTGTAATATTTCTAATATGCCATGTAGACAACCAGCAAATGGTTTGGAGAAGGCGGGGGCTATTGCAAAAATCAGAGAATAGGTTATAGAAGTGGGAAAGGGCACACTGGGGCAGTCTGGGGAGGGGAGGTGCTGAGGGTGTGTGAGATGAGACCAAACAAGTATGGCTCAGCTTAGCAGACGGGAAGTTGAGAGCGGATGTTGCTGCCATGTACTAATAGAGCAGGGGAGTAAATATTGGCAAGTTTACAGCTATTTAAGTTAAAGGTTAATGTTAGCACAAGAACAGAAGGGTATAAGCTGGTTATGAACAAACCCAGGCTAGAATCAGAAAGTGATTTTCCTAATTGTTAGTGAACAGCTTCCAAATGGGTTTCTTTGCCCTTTCTGTTTCTAATTAATCTAAAAATGTGTCTGTTTATGAAAGCTATTATATGACAGTCGCCTGTGGGAGCAAAGAATGGGACTTCATCATCCAGGAAGCCTCTCAGTGGGCTGTGAGAAGTGTCCGTGGAACCACAGCCTCTGTAACTATTTTTCGTAGCGTGGCGTCCCCGTGTTCACACTGCCCACCTGCCTGCCTTTGCTGCCGAGCTGCGCCACATTGCAGGACCCTGTGGGCTTCGGAGCACAACCAGCGGTGCGTGGGAGAGGTGTTTGCTACGTAGATGCTGTCACTGAAGCGAAATTATGAAAATCATACTGCAGCCCCTCTTGGATGGTGGCTTTTCCACGCAGTTGCACAGTAGATATTAAGGATGCTAGGCTGTGTGAGGGGTTTCTTGAAGAACAGTAGTTATTAGTGACTCATGCCTGGTAATGAACCTGTCATAGATATAATTTTGTTTTCTGACAAATGTTCAAGTGGAAACGGTTTCAGAAAATATGATGTAGTTTGTAAACAGGTTTATTCTTAAATGAGATTTTTTTAAGATTCCTCATGGGATTTCAGTTGCTTATTTGGACAGTAAATTGCAATTGAACCTATACTCATTAAAAGTTTTTACAAGCTAACACTGGAAAATTATTTTCTAGGAGAGCTTGAAAAGCAACAGAGAATATCAAGACAAAACCAGTGGTGTGTACAAAAAAGGAGATAATAGAGCTATCCATCTAGAAGGGGATTTTGATTTAGCCTTGAACTGATTTATCTATTTAGCCTCACTTTCATCATTACTTTAGGTTGTTACATACAAGAATATATGAAATACAAATAGAGATTGCGTAATGTAAAAGATAAGTTTATTTTAACCATGTTTCCATCTGTTTTTTTTTGTTAATGAGTCAATATTCACCTTGTATTTTAAGATAACACACACATTTTTGATAAACTGTTATTGAGAAACTGAGAATGCTAAATTTATTGCAATTTATTTAAATCTGGTTTTATTCAATGTATCACGGTAGTGCAGCAGATTGAAATGCATGTGTTTTTTGTGATATTACATATAATGGGTACTTGAAGGATCCAGTTTTGTCTACACAAATATCTGTAGATTGGCTGTTGTATTCACTCTGAATTTTGTCATGCCTAATTTAAGGAACTTCATTTGCAGCAAGTACAACTCTCCTTCATACTTGTGTGACATAGTTACGTGTTACTCATCCTAATTAAGTCACTCTATTTTTAGCTTGCAGTAGTAATAGCTAGTTAATATACAACTGTGTACAGCTGCTAGAATCATCCCTTTTTCATCCTGTCTTTACATCCACTTCTCTCCAGTTTCAGGGAAGGTGGAGAGGCTTCTGTGACCTGAGAGCACAGAGCAGAGGTGGCAGGTACTGGAATGATCCCCCCACCATCCCTGCATGGTGTTTGCATGTGTTTTGGTCAAACTGTGCTTGTCCCTCCTGTCACAGACTTACCAAAGGGGCTAATTGGCCTCTCAGTTGATTTAGGTCAGGTATCTAATCAAAGCCCGGTTTGTACCCCAATCTTCATTCCCTTGCAGAGGCTTTCGAAATCCAGTCATTTTCATTTTTTGCATTAAATTTCCTCCCTGTCCCTCCGAATCAGGGGAGCAGACTGACTGGGTTTCTAGACCCAGTTAATTCAGGACCATTTGTCAAGCTTGTCCAATGCCTTTACTGGAAGTGTGAAAGCTATGTCTGGGCTTATTAATATGTGTGTGATTGCTGGAGTCAGCTTTGTCAGAGCTACGATGTGGCAGTGCCCCTTTTTTCTTGTTCAGTGCCTACGCTAACAGTGTCCTCAGAGGCTGACAGAGGCTTATATGCGGTTCATAACAAGTATTTATGGGGTATTTTTGTCCATTAATCAACTGCAGCCTTCTGCAGGGAATATAAATATACGAAATTATTCCTGCCTACAGAGAAAAGCATATTATTTAAGCCAGTAGGCATAAAGACAAAGGTAGGGTAGTAAAAAACATTATTTTCCTGCTTTTTGAAAGTTGGTGCACCTGTAGCAGATGAGGAAGTAAGTGCTGGCAGAGGAAGTAGTCTGTTGGCAGAGGTAGCTGGGCATTATTCCATGTGGTTATTAGTTGTTATTCCTCTGCCGCTCTGTTTTCTGATGCTGGACAAGCCATTGTGGCTTTTGAAAAGGGTTTTTCCCATTGCCTCTCCTGGTGATCCATGAATTGATTTCTGGTTATTTGATTTAAGATTCTGGAAATGAGGTATCAGAGCAGTAAGTGAAGTAGCTGGAAGCCAGACTTCATAGTGTTTGATATGCACCAAACGTAAGTACTCTGAAAAATTCAGGGTTTTGTTACCTTGAGATGGCTGTCCAAAGAGAGAAGGTCTTCACCTGCCCTCATTCTTCAATTGTAATGGGTACTTTTTCACTTCACAGGTATGCTATGAAAACAGCAATTAATACTTGAATTACTTGAGTAATATGGTGATGAGTGCAAAGAGCACTCCTTAGCTCACTGCATGTAGTGGTGATGTAACTGCATGTAATGGTATGGCCTGGCTGTGAAGGAATAAATAATGCATATAGTCATGTTTGAATAACGTGAAGGAAACAATATTAAATAGTTTGTTGTTCAGTGAGCAGTAGAACAGCCTCTTTTGTTCCTGAGAACTAGAGAAAGAATCATCTTTGAGTTCATACTGGGTGCTACCCTGTGGGATCAAGGCGCTAAATTCCTGTAGCCAAATCCTTATGTGTTGGATCTACATTTTTCAGAATGCACGAACGGTTTTGTCAGAGACAATTTCCCTCTTTTCACTGTCAAGCTGAGGTAGGAAAACATGCTCTACAGTGTTTGAACTGAGCCCTCGTGTTATGGACAGTTGGGCTGTCATGCAGACCATCTGTGGGGAGCAATGCACCTTCATGCTTGTCAGTAGGTATATGCGTTACCATGTAGTTTCCTATCTGAGACAGGTTCTGGAGTGATATAGGTAAGGAGCAATAAAACCAAGACCCGGGCAGTATGTGAAGAGATTAACTAGAGCATCTATTTTCCTCAGAAGCATCCCTGAAAAATCGATGTCCACCCTTTGCTAAAACCTTCTGGGATAGAGATTTTGTACGTTCCCTAGACAATCTATGCTTACTTATACTAATGATTAACAGCTTTTCCAGACACCTAACCTAGCTTTCCATGGCTGCAAGTTAAGCCTGTTATTTCTTTATCTGTATTTACACTAGAAATGCTGAATAGTTTACTTACCTTGTGCTTGCCTCAACTAGTTTATGTTGGAAGGCTGTTATGTCTACCTGAGGTCTACATTTCACAGCATCTGCAACTTGTCCTTCTCAGGTTTCTTGATCAAAAAAGGCAATTAAAGCTTTAACTGTGAGAGTATAATTTAAGGTTTTTCCACCTCCAGCACATGTCTGTGCTCAGATGCCTTTGCATCTGATTACTTAATTAGATGTGCAATTAAGACATTGATTGTAATTTTCCAATTTCATTAAATATCAAGTCCTTATGTTTTGGATGCCATTACGAGAGAGAGATGTAATTTGAAGGAGGAAGCAGCAGAGGGAGAGTTTTCTCTGCTATAAATGCTTCCTCACTGCCTGTTAACTAAGGTATTCAAGCTCACTCTAGTTTAAATGCTGGTATAATAGTTGTTTCTGGAATGGCGGCATCAAGTTGGTAAAATGGTTTGATCACCTGAGTTGTAGAGGGCAACACAGATTTGCTAAGAGTCCATCTTCTACTTGTACTTTTTGGATTAAAAATGGAGAATGACAATTCAGCTAGACAAAGCTTCCACACTTTCAGGTGGGCAGCCAAAACCCAGGACAAGGGCTCTGTGGGGGCATTCGGGTGTTTTCAGGAGCACATTTAAGGAAGGTTTTCTGTCTGTAGTTGCTGGGGCTCAAGGAGACAACATGCTACCTTAGGGCCTGTCACCTGCTGCAGGTTTGCTTTTAAAGTCAGAGTCCGACTTTGAAGGCTGGTGTGGGCTGTGATGAGTGGGGTTGCCACTGTTTCGTCCTTGGTTTCTGGGGAGGTAAGGCTTGTTTGTGCTCTGGAGTGGCTGGAACTTAGTGGCTGAGGAATAAATCAGCATCTTCCGTGAAGTGTTGGCTTGCAGAGCTGATAGTATTTGGTTTTGTATCCCAGAAGTCAAGCGTGCAAACAACCACGTGGAAACAAGAATGGGACAGGCAGGTTTAGCCTGTGCTTTAAAGGGCTTTGTCTGCTGTTGTGAGTGACAGTGATGACTATAAACAAATTAAATGGAAGATGATGTTAATCTGAGCTCTTCTAACTTCATGACCAACACCCCTTTACGGATTTTGAACCTTAAAAATTCCCATGTCAGACTAGATCTGTTCTATTCCCTGGAGGAGTTTTTGACTGGTGTGTCAGCAGCAGTCTCAGAGGGAAGGAGATGGCAGGACTTACTGCAGGCAGCTGTAGGGTTTCTTCTCAATACCTGTCTGATGAAAATCAGCCTAAGCTCTGAAGTGTAAAGATTTGTAGCCCTGTGAAAGCATTAGTGCTATGTTAATTCATTTTTTTCTTTAACCTTGTAGAAATCCCACTCCTTGAGTCTTGCTGCATTCTTGGCCGTGCGAATATCCATTGTGTTCCTAGGCTATGTGAAAGTCTTTCCTTCTATTAGTTCAGAAGTGTTCGTCTCTCAGGGTTCAGCAGACATCCTTGCAGTCAAATAAGTTTAACATACAGAGCGTAAACATCTTTCATATGAAGACAAGTCAGCCAGTGGTTTGTTCTCACCTATTCAAAACTTTATATTGCCTATCTTTGACTTATATTGCCTGTCTTTGGAAGGTAAACAGTCCCAATACCTCCATCTTTAGCAGGTTTTTCAATGTGCCAGTGATATTCTTGTTGTATTTCTGTAAGGCAAATAATTAACTTTTTTCTTTTATGCGAGGAGAAAAACCTTTTTCAGGAGGGAGAACTCCTGGGGAAAATTGTCTCCTTCCTTTTCTTCAAGTGTTTCAAGGCCAGTGTCTGGCAATGGCCAATTTCCAAGGTGCTCCGGGTGCTGTAGGAAGGACCTATGTCTTTTTTCCCTTCCGAGCTTGCAGGTTGCCCTTGCACCTCCCCTTACCTTTTCTGAAGGGGAGAAGAAAGAATTGGTGCTTTGAGTGACACCTTGCTTAAAGAAACTCGTTCTTTCATCTGAAACCAACATCTTAAGCCCATGTTTCATAAGTGTGTTCTGTAACTATTGTAATGACAGAAATGGCATTGACAGGGTAGTTTTAAATGCCTTGGAATTCACAGTCTCATCTCTTCCAAGCCTGTGTGTGTTTCAGCAGCACTGCTTATGTTGTGATGCACAGCTCCTCAAAGTATGGTATTCATTGAGGACAGCTGTCAAACAGCAGGAGGTTGCTGCTTTTTCATTAACACTTCGTCTTGATTTATCTTCTTGTGGCTTTGAATAAGGTAGTAAATGGCATGTTTTCACTGCTGAATCAACTGATAAACTTTACACGGTGCATTTGAACTTCTAAGGTTTAATGCAGCTCTGAACCTGAGCTACCTTACTGAGAACTCTTGTCTTTTGGGAGATGCAGCAGGCAGTTTCATTTTGGACAGATAGTTATTTTTCTTCCAGTGAAACAACTAAAAAAAATTGTTTTAGAGAGCTCTTGGGTCAGAGACGTCTGAGGCCATTGGTGAGGTGAGTTAAACCTGAGTGTGAGTTGGACAGAATTTATCCCTACTTTTCTAAACAAGCTCTCTCTATTGACTTTTCCCTCTTCTCTCTTGACTTCCCCCCCGCCTTTTCTGTATTTCTTTAATCTGTCTATGTAACATTCTTATCCTCTAATTTACTCAACTACCCAAAAGCCAGGACACTGTAAGCGTTCTTGCTTGTCTTCTGCAGGGAGAAAGGGGTGCGAATGTGAGAGAGGGAGGAGCAGGACCTGTGCTTGAAGCGTGCTCATTTTCCTTTGGTTAATCCACTTGTGCTCATGAAGGAATTGCTTACTTTTATAATTTTATCAGTAATTCAGTACTTTACAGGAAGTTGGAATGAAATAGATAATGAGGATTAAAAAAGAAGAAAGGGTAATGTATACCTCGCAGACATCAAAGCATTTGGCCTATATAGCTGAGCCTGGCTTTATCAGTTTTAATAATTCCCTGCTGGCTCAACCTAAAATTAAAATCTGTTGGTGAATTAAAAAATAGCAGTAAGAAGTATTTAAATTTTTAAGTGGAAGTTTATTTCTCAAGTAGAAGGCAAATAACTCGGTACTCTGAGCCTTAAGGTAAAGCACACTCTTTCTCACAGGCTTTTTTTGGATGCAAGTCGTGCCTATTTTTGCCAATTCTGAATTATCGTCGTTATTTCAGTAAACAAAATATCACTGAAAAACAGAGCCTGTCTCAATCTCCTGTGCATTAAGCAAGGGTTTTTAAATGTCTGAAAGGTGCACTCTTCCTTGCTTCTGAGGGCACCTGTGTTTTTGTCTTTTTGTAGCCACATTTTTCTCTCCATCTCCTTGTGAGCTGTGGTAAGGGCTGTGACATTTTCCAGCACTTCATTGCTCGTGACCTCTATTAGCGATGTCTCCTGTTACTTTGTCTAATGAGATTTGCTTTCTTTTTCCTTGTTTTTTTTTTTTTTCTGTTCCTATTCTTACAAGGCAGCCATGGGAGTACTGTAATTTTATGTGATAGTGCTTGGAAATCTGCACAGGCTCATTGGGTCTCAAGAGCTGCAGCTGGAGGATTGTGTTTGGCCTCGGTGTGTTTTTCACTTGGATGTGCTAATGTCTGGTGTTGATGGGTGCAGGGATGGGCAAAGACCAAGGAAGGAAGAGATGTGAAGGACAGTGGCAGAAATGGCAAGATTACATTGGCTCAACTTGTAGTAGGATCTTTGGAAAAAGTAAGGCATGCAAAAGCCTGGGAGGCTGTCTAATGGATGCTTCAGGTGCTATAGTGAGTTAATGCGAATAAGAAAGTGTCTAACGGATGCTTATTACTTTTTTAAACTATTGCTGCGAAAGAGTACCCTGGCAAGATCTTTTTTGTCTTATTCTTATGCAGAGCTTTGAAGATACTAAGTGCTGCACAAATCCTGGATTGCATTTTTGTTTTCTCAGTTGGGCAGTCTTCATCCTTATGTGGATGAATTTGATACAGAGCTTTGGCTCCCAGCTCAAGTGCTATAATTGGTGTGTTTAGCAGCAGTCATTTCTATTGCAGTGGAACTTTGTGCCCTTTGTTGTGTAGGAGCCCTGTGCTCCTGGCGGGATGCAAACATATGATGAGAAACTCAGGGTTAGACTCTTAAAAATCACTTAAAGCTAAAGCACTTCTGAAAATCTGACCTATAGTCTCTATGCCTGCAGCAAGGGAAGGAGCAAAAAGAGGGAGGGTTTTCGGGGGGATGGAGGATATGAGTGACCACAGAGGAATGCCGCCTTACAGGGGGTCTGGAAGGAGGTCGGTGGCCTGATCGCTGTGCCTGGCTGCAAGGGACAGTGCTGTGGCTGCACATGGGAAGAGCAGGAGGTGCTGCTGAGACAAAGTATTGTGAGTCATGGCATTAGTCTACCTGTAAGCAAAACTTCTGTTTATGTCCATTGAACAAATGAGCTGATGGGAACACTAGCCTGGCTGTTGTCAAGCTGATGCTTTGGCAAGATGCTGGGATGGAGCTGTGGGACCAAAGGGTAGGAGATGGCAGGAGAATATCCCATGCAATGAGGGCAGGGCTGGGAGTACAGTGATGCTTGTGGAGGAACTGGTGAATAAAAGTTGATATTGGTGTAGGTAAGAGATGGGGGGGCGGGGGGGGGAAGTATCATTCACAGCAAGGCTGGCTCACAAGGAGGTAGGAGGTAGTTGAGCAGATGGGAGGATAGTGGCATTTCCACGGCTAAGTCATATAGGCCTCTTCAAAATCCCACCCCACACTGTGAAAAGACTTTGTTTTGAAAGATGTAGTGAGCTGTCCTTGAGCAAAACCAGGAAATGCGCACAGCTCCCATACAGTGCCTTTGGTGCTAAAGGCAGAGAAACAGCTTTTGGGAAGGAGGTGGGTGCTTGTTTTGGGTGCATGAGGAAGAGAGACAGGATGAAGGGAGCATTTGTGAAAAGGAGCATGTGAATGTGGACTAACAGGCCAGGAAGATTTTCTTAGTAGCAGTGTGTTGGATGTCCTTGGGGCAGCTTGTGTGGCCAAAAAATGGTGCCTTTATTTCAGGCACTTCTTGCAGGATGAGTGCCTGCTACTGCTCACTCCCAGGAGAGAAGCGTCGGTACAACGTGAGTGGATCTGATTCCATGCAGAACACTTCTGCAGTCATTCTTTTATGTAACAATGTGACTTTATTTTTGGGAAACGCGAGATCAACGGGTGTTCAGTCCCCCACACTCACAGCAGAACTGGTACAAGTCTTGCTTAGAAACTGGATACGGTTCATTTTAGCGAGGGCATCACTGAATCTTGTGGGTTAGTCTGGGGGTGAACAGGAGATATAAAAATAAACATCTATAGCTGACGTTTATATAGTTGGGCAACGAATCTTCTTGGAGCTGGTTAATTATGTTGAGTCCCCTGCTTTTTTCCCAGCCCCCGTGCTCCACAGTCCTATAGGATGCCAGGAGTCAGGCAGAGCACTTTTCCAGCACAGATCGGCTCTCTGCATTGTACTGCCTGCTCTCATAATGCCGAAGGAGTGCGTTTTGTCTTTAGTCAGATTGGCTCCATCGGTTCGTATTTCCTTCTGAATGGATAATAAAGTGGAGAATCATTTTGAGGCGAGGAGTGTTGGTGCGCGAGCGAAGTGGGGAGGCTGCGTGTGTGAGGAGCCAGGCAGTAAGCAGCTGACGAGGAGGAGTAAAGTAGCAATAGCTGCACAGCTTTCTCTCTGCCTCTGAAGTACAATATTTTCTGTTGAGTCACAACTGAAGAGAAGGATGAAGTTTTAACTGTACTTGGTACTGTCTGAGAAAGGGAAAAGATGCACTGTGGCGGTGAAGTAAAGAATTTCTCTTGAGGGATACTCCTGGAAGCTGACAGGATTTCTGCATTTTTGGCTTTGTATTCATTGGCTTCTGCTGATTTTTGCTTTTTGGATTTTTAGTAGCTGTTTGCGCTTTTTTTCCCCTTGAAAACATGCCTTCAACTTTACGTGATTTCTCATCCTAGTGCTGCCATGGAAGGGGATACTCTCGGTGCCTTTAACATTGCTTTCCCCAATACCTGAGATGGGACACCAACAATATGTTCATAATCTCCGTAGTGAAAGTTCATTATCTGGTGAACCTTTAACAAGATTAGGAATCCTTCGGGACTTGTCTTTTCTATGAGAACAAGCTATTGTGTTCGTGTAGTTTTCTATTAATTCTATAAATTTCCTTTACACTTTAACCTTTTGTTTTATTTTGAAGCAGCAAGGTAAGTGCATGATTGGAACAAAAGAAGTGGCTGGGTATAAACTGCAAGTAGGCAGCAACCAAGGAGAACTGCTCTTTATTTTTAGAGTGGGCTCTGTGTGTTTGTGTGTGTTTACTTTAGCAATACAATAGCTCCATTGGAAGCTGACTGGTTTTAAACACATGCTTTGTAAAAACTATTTACTGTTAGTATGTTCAGTTGTATGCTCTATTTCTTAGTTCTTGTGTTCACCTGTTAGATGCTAATTGTAGATGTCTTTCTGTTAGTATAATTGAGGTTGTGTCTGTTTACTTCTCATACTTTTCTGTTAGGAGTGTTTGTATCTCAGCTGGAATTTGACATCAAAATCACTATGTGAAGAAGAGTTAAAGGGAAAGAGATTTGGGGATAATTTAAATTTGATCACTTGAAAAGCAAATAGCTTGAGAGTAATTAAATTACTGGGTTGATTCTTCCTTAAATGTCACTTAAAACAGGCTTGCTTTTAACCCAGAGTATTTGTCATTGGCCTGATTTTCTGTGCTGAGAAGCTTGTGAGCTGATGAGATGAAATGACTGGCATGCAGGACCGATGAGGATGCTGTACAAGCTCGTGAATCAGAGCAGATGGTGTGACTGTTTCTGATATCTTTTCAGTTTTCATTCCTTTTATACGGGCAGCTTTCTTTTGCTAATGGAGTGAGCCTTTGGGGGATAAACATCAAGACTTAATACAGAATGCTAAGGTCTTCTGTCCTCAAGATGAAAAGGAGAAAGCTTATAGAATTAAAGCTGCAGTTTTAGCCCAGGAGGATTTTAGTTGCCGAGTGCTGCAGTTTAGCAGCATGAGCTGGAAAACCCTAATTATTCCGTCAGCTGCCTACGTTACCTTCACCCAGCCTGTCTGAACGCTGCCGAGTGTCTGCTCTAAAGGAGTGCAGGACGGGTCAGAAGCAGTGAGCAAGATCACAGACTGGTAAGGGCTGGAAGGGACCTCTAGAGATCATCTAGTCCAACCCCCTGCCAGAGCAGGGTCACCCAGAGCAGGTTGCACAGGAACGTGTCCAGGCGGGTTTGGAATGTCTCCAGAGACGGAGACTCCACCACCTCTCTGGGCAGCCTGTGCCAGGGCTCTGCCACCCTCAGGGTAAAGAAGTTCCTCCTCATGTTTAGGTTTAGAAGGAACTTCTTTACTTTGAGGGTGGCAGATCATGTAGCACTAGGCTGTACCCCAGCTGTGCTAGCACTGCCCTGACAACAGAAGTTGGATCTCCTAATTCGTCACCATGGGTTGGTGAGTGCTGCCTGTCTCTCCCCTACCTGAGTGTCCCTGTGAGCTGAGGCTCTGTTACCTGGAAAACCAGCTCCAGACCTCCTCAGTGAGTAATTGGAGTTCTGAGAAAATTCTTAGGGATGAGTGTTTCCTGGTGGTTCTTGTGAGAAATGCAGCACTTGGAGAGTTCACACTATTGCTTCAGCACTGGGTTGTAAATTGGATTACAAGTAGAGGAAAGGTACAGCATGTTCTGTTTCTGTTAGTCAAGGCAGAGATTTTAGCATTCTTCATTACTTTCATAACGGTGCACGCGAACCTTATTTAAAGCAGAAGTACTGGGTTTGTGCCGGCAGTGCTGTCTGTCTGCTCTCTGATTAGAGGTAGCTGAATGATCACAATTATCTGAAACCTTTCCCCAAAGCCTAGCAGACGTTTCTACAGCCCTGATCGCAAGGCCAGCTAACTTGTCAGCTAGTGCTGTTTCCTTTAAACAAAAAGTTGGTTCTTGCTCCTGGGTCATCTGTTCAATATAATACTTGGTCTTTAGGACCCTGTTTTGGGAAAAAGCTGTTTTAAGGAACAGGTACTGCCTTAGGTCATCAAGCGTAAACCGTTTACTGATTGATTCATCTGTGTGCAAAATTCCCATGCTCTGGGAACAAGGGGGCTGCTGAACCTAATTTCTTCTCGGTTTGCTCTTAAACTGATGATAGCTGCTGCTTAGGTTTTTTATTTGCTGCTAAGGAGTGAAGTAACTTTACATAAGAATGACAGAAGCAGCTGTGATTTCTGCGCTTTTTTTTAGCAGTCAATTATCCTTTTTTCCTTTTTCTCAGCACAGGATGGTCTCAGAACTAGGTACGTGCCCTGAGTTAGCTTGCTGTCAGCTAGGCATGAGCCTTGCATTTCTGTGGTCGGCAGCTTCCAGCCTAAGCATCCTTCTGCATTCAGGGACAGCCCCTGTTTCTTTGACTGTGTCTCTGGATGCCACATTCTCTTGGCCGACAGGTAATGACAGACCTCATTTGTTACTGCAGCCGGTGTATCGCTGTGCCAGCCACTGCTGCTTTTAGCTTGCAGAAAAAGCTGTGATAAGAGGATGTGGCAGCAGAGGGAATGAGCATGTCTCGAAGAATGGCAGGGCTGCCTCGTGCTGAGGTGCTCTCTGGGGCCTCCCAAGACAGCTGGACTTAAATGGCCTGAACATCTCAATCCGTCTGCATCGGTGCTCACAGAAGTGATGCCGGGTGGATCACTGACATCAATCCCATTTTACAGAAAGCTGAGAGACACTTAGCAACTTCTGTGGCATCCCCTATGTTTGTAGGGGGTATTAAGGAGTTAAGACAGGGTGTGCTATCCTTGCTGTACTGCATGGCGATACTCTTCAATGACATGAATTTAATTTCATGCTGTTTCGCAATGGAATTTTTTACACTGGTGAATGCACTTGCAACACTTTAATAGGTGTTTTATTCTCATACTTACTGATTTTTACTGTTGCTTCACTTTGTAGCTACATTGATAACTTGCTGGTACAGCAAAATATTATTCACAGGTTTGTTTTGCCTCAGTTGAATGGCCTTGTGTAAAAGGTAAGAAATAACCATGATGTGCGAGGTGCAGAACTGTGTAGTTCATTCACACAATATGCCGTGTTCCCTGGGATCAGTTTTGCACCATGAGGGTGGCTGACTGGCCAAACCTGACCTTTTGTCACATCTACCAAACTGCTTTGGAGAGGTTTTAAGTGTGATTGTTTTTTGACAGGCAGGAGGGCTGGCCCTCATTGATGTCTGCATTGAAGTGTTCTGACACAGTTTTTGCTTAGCTTTATTGAAACAAACCTGTAGGTACAGATGAAACCTGGAAAACATCATTGGAAGTGCTTAAAAATTTCAGAAAGTTTTACAAGTGTGGCTGGGATGTGGTTTTGCAGCTCATGCAGTAATTCCTGAACAAGAACCTAGGTTGAGGCTTGGCTTCAAAGGGACTGTGAAAGGCTTACCAACGGACTGGGCCATAGCTTCTTTGCTCCGTTGTTTTGTTTTTAAAATAATTTTCATCCATTTGTAGCTACCTTCTTTTCAATAGCATGGATGTATTTCCTCTATAATGCACTTTGAAGTGCCATGTGTCTCTTCTGCATTTTACTTTTAGCAGAAATGTCCTGAGGTGAACAAATTTTTCAAGAGTACAGTTTGTGTTCCAGTCCTGCTGTTCTTTCCCCATGATCGCTCAGCTCAGTACCTTGTTCTTCCAATCACTCATGCCAGGACTCAAAAGTTAGAGTCTTTGTTAATTATCAGGAGACGGTTTGAACAGACACACATTCTCAGAAACAAGTAATAATGCCATGTTTAGGTATGATTGAACCCAAAATTAAATCTAATCATGTTAATTAGAAAATTGCATGCTCACCTCCGGAAGTCATACATCAGCAAAGCTGGCGGTAACCCTTCATGTTTCTGTCAAGCCTGGTTGTTAGGATCCTTTCAGCAATTAATGTGTTTAAAAATGCTATAATATTCCCAGGAAGAGACGATGTTTCAGTATGCAGTGCTGGGGCGATGTTGCTATGGCAGCCTTTGCCATGATGTCTTTCTCTTTTTAATGCCAAAATCTTTTTTTCTCAGAATGTCCTGCATTTTAGTTATTGGTAGTCTTAATGTTTAAATGGTTCTTTATAAAGTAGCCAGGCCATCTATCAGTCATTTTATTCCTTTTCCTATTGTAATTGTTGGTAGTTGTAATGCAATACCACTTTGTGTGGAAGATAGCGTAAATATAATCTAATCCAAAAAACTCTACTCAGTGCCATGGTGGCATGAGTCAATTGCCAGAGAGGCTGCTGTGAAATGTTTTTTGATCATAGTTAATTGTTTTTATGCCTCTTTGCTGGTAACTCTGAACACCACGTCTACCCTGGGGTACCTGCATCTTCTAACATGATGGTGTGGGCTAAAGGTGTCTCAGGATTTCCCTTAGTGTGATGAAAACCAGGTAGCCAGTGAGAAGATAAATCAACCTCAATTATCAGAGGTTTAATGGACACAGGGGTTGGGCTCTCTCCCCCTTTCTTCCACTCGGCTGTCGGCAGCTCACTGCTGTGTGGGGCAGTGATGAAGGCTCCGCAAAGCTGCCTTTGTTTTGAACCACCTTTGTCCAGTGGCTCACAGAAGCGAAGATACTGCTCACAGGGGGTTGCAGCCAGCTCTCCTCAATCTGGTGAAAGCCTGACCTTCCCTAGAGTGCTCTAAGTGTAAAGTATGACTGATCCCCAGCTGATGAGCAGAGAACTCATAATTGCGTTTTATTCCTTCATGGGATTTCTTATGTTCTTTTTTGTCACTCACTGATGCTGTCATGCAATGCTTTTGCTCCTATTGTCATCGCGAATCCATGTGTCAGGTGGAAAAGTAACTGTTATTCAGGTATTACAAAGGTATCTCAGAAGTGTGCCCAGTGACAAGGTGACAAGCTGTGCAGTGTTTGCAGTAGTTCACCTGTTTCCCCTGTTTAAAATCTTAATATGTCAGTTTTGTCCTCAGGGGAATAGCAAAACAACCTGAACATCCCCACATAAAACCAGCGATGTCTTCCTCCTGCTTAGCTTGAGCCTGGCTTCCTTTTGGGAAGTGGGGGGATGTAGAAATAGTGGTACTTGTGGGTGCTTCTCTTCAGTCTGCACACCCAGAGACAGCTCCACGCTGAACTGAGCGTGGAGTTCTCCTGGAGAGAAACGCCTGCTAAAAAGGCAGTCAGAACAAAGCTTGTGTAGTCAGTGAGGGCTTGCAGCGTCTGGCAGGATACCAGGATGCAAACACTCTTTCTTTAAAGACTTGATTTCTTGTTATGTGTTAATGTGACTCCTGGAGTGATTCTGGAAGAGAAGATTTCAGCAAGGATTTGCATCCAGATTAGATGTTTTATTATTTTTTTTCCCTGTCTGAACCTGCATTAACTTCGCTTGTCACTTTGCCTGTCTGTGCTATAAAGAAGCATGATCCTAACACAGGCAATGTTAGAGGAATAAGGGGTCTTTATAGGGGACAAGTGACTGCATTGTTCCTAGTCTGTAAGAGTGGCAGGGAACAGGAGCACACACAGCCCTGGGTGGAGAGGAGGAGTGGCAGACCTTGGCAGGAGGTGCAGAGGCACACAGGATGAAGGGAGTGAATACTCAGAGCTCCAGGTCTGAGCCTGGGTCTGGGGTGGCAAAGGTGGGGAATGGAGGGAGGGAGACTGTGGCAGAGGTGTAAAGAGGTTGATGCTCATACCTCCTTCTTGGCATTCCTTTAAGTGTTTTGCTCTTTGGTGGAAACAGAGATTTCTGTTCCTTTCTACCTACTGTAAGGAGAGGTAGAGAGGCTTCCCTCTGAGCCAGAGCTGCCTTCCTCATCTTCTGCTCCAGCCCTCTTTCCAGCCTGGGAGGAAACAGTTTCTGTCCCTCTTGGGGCAAGCTGGAAAAGTATTGCTGGTATTTGAAATCAAAGATGCACTTTGAAAATCTCTATTGAAATAAGTATTTCTGTATATCTATCTAAACATACATATATATGTATACCATAAACACTATACATATAAATAAAAGTGACAGCATTGTAGTGTTTGCACTGAGCTGCCCGCTTTGGAGCGGCTGCAGTCCTGCAAGTAAATGTTCAGCAGGAAAAAAGCATTCTCTGTAAGAAACCACCGCTGTTGAATGTTGCAGCGGACAAAGGAAATGAGAGCAAACTCCAGCTTGAATTGATTTATTTTTTTAAACTAAAATGATCGTTAAGCCCTTCTGGTGCCTTGAAAGCTGTGTGCAGAAGAAAGTGTAATGAACATTGAGCTTTCTGAGGGAACCGTTGCACAAGCATGTGCAGGCTTTTCTCCTAGTGCTTGAGGTTTGATATGATGGGAAATATTTGAAATGAGCATCTCTGTGTGCTACCCTCAAGCAACGCATGTAGGGAGCCACAACTCTAGAGCTCTTCTTGGCTACCATTGAATTCAAGTGCTTGCTCTCTGAGGGTTCACTTTTTAATATTGATACAAAAGTGTTTTTCTGGTGTTAAACACCAGTTAGCCACTCAAGTGAAAGGTAAAGGGTGTAAGTGGTGCAAAAAGAGAGCCGGAGCAAATATTTCCTAGGTAAACCCCGTTCCACGAGGGAGTAGTTAGATAAGAAAGACTTAAAGAAAACCTGATTTTCATGGACCAATGGTCTGCAAATTAAAATTATATTTAAAATTTATAATTATAAAATTAAAACTTCTTTTCTTTAAGAAGCTTACAACCAGTCTAACAGGTAATTTGTTTAGCCTACACAAGGTATTGCCTTTGGTATGGAAGTTCTGCTGAGATGCTGGACGATGGGGCTTAAACCTGAAGCACAGATGCGGACTCTGTTATAGAACATTAATTAGCTCTGATTATAGAAATTGGCATTTGCAAATGCTGCTTCCTCCAGATCAAAAACTACTCTTTCCTCCCCTGCCCCCAAAGTGAAACAACAAAAGTGAAAACACAATACTCACCAAGATGAAAATGCTCACTAACAGAAAAATGTTGGCAGTAATGTAAATGGCTGTCTGGTGGAGCTGGAGGATGTCCTCGGGAGGGTTTCTGCACTGCAGCAGCTTGGGATCAGTGTAGGTGTAGAAACTGTGAGTTAAAGTTTTGAAAACGGAAATTGTTGCTTGACATCTGAAAGAGGCACTGAGTGAAAGCTTCTGTGAGCTCTGGAGCTGGCCCTTGGCAGTGAAAATGCTCAGTGTGAGTTTGTTAGGCCTTAGATCAACACCTCAATCCAGTGCAAACAGACCTATTGTAGTGTTTGGTCCTCTGCGTAGCATGAGAGCATGAAATATTTGTGTTCAACACTCGGTCCAGCATTCTCTAGTGTGTGCTGCTGGGATAACACGTGACCCTCCCTGTAGAAGACTTCAGGGTTGCAAAGACCATATTAGGAGAGCCAAGGTTACCAGACCTCAAAGCAGGTGCAAATAGAGGCGCAAAAACCATCTTGGTTTGAACTGTAACACATTAGCCTCAAAACAACTAAACCAAAAACGACATTAGAAGCCCTGTTTCTGTTCCTTTCAGCATGACAGTGAACCTTCCTCCACAAAGCTGGACGCACTTGGCAAAATTTAAGTTAGGCTGAGAGTTGCGTGTGGTGATTGTGTTTGTGCATTGTGGAGCTTAAATTTTTTTATTTTTTTTACAACTAGGTAGTCATAAAAATGAAAGGCAGTTACTATAGGTCTTAAATCAAACAAGAACATGAGAAATAATATGTGCTTCTGCAACAAGTCCAAACTGAATCATGAAAGACATTGGTATTCTCCAGTCACCTTGGCTCCAGGAGGAGCTCTGTATGGGTCTCTGCCTGTCTTACTCTCTGGAGGAAAAAGATGATTATATGTTGCTTAGTAAGTTTAGCAGTGAAGACGCTTGAAAGTTTTCGGTAGTTAACATAGTATTTTTTTTTATTTATTTTGCTTTTTAAAGAGGGGATTTAAATCGGGAAAATGATCCACTGCAAAATCTTGAGTGTTGGAGTAGAAGTGACGTGCAGAATCTTCATGCTGTCAGCTCAGCCTGTTCGTACATATGCTGAGTGTGGCATATTTAACTGCAGGTTAGCTTGAGAGCTTGTAAGCTTTGGGGGTTTTTTTTTGTGGTTTTTTTTTTTTAGTGTTTGGTAGCAAAATATTAAGATAAAAATATTAAAATAGCAAAAAGGTTTTACACTTAAAATCTGTCATCCAATGTTCCTGCCACTTTACATCACTTCGTGCAGATCTTGTGGGATAGCTGGTAGTGCGCCAAGTTAAACTCAATTTCTGCTTTGGTTTGAAGTAAGAAAGGATGAAGATTGTGGATTTGAAAGGAAACGAAATATGCAGGGATAGAATCCCTACTAATTGTCAGAATTCTGTATTCAGAGGGGTAACTAAATCACACAGTGCACTATTGCCAGGAGCTCAGCTTAGAGTGATTTGCAAACCAGGTAGAAGAAGGGAATGGCCACAGAATTGCTCTTTTACTCTTTTTTTTTTTTTTTTTTTTTTTTAATTTCTTGGCTAGAAGAGGGAACGAGGAACACTTATTTTGACAAAGAAGGACCTGATCTGGGGAGGTGGCCAAAACCAAGATGATGTCTGTACACTTTAAATAGCACATCCGCTTTCTGTCTGCTTTTATGTGGATGCTGTTTTCTTTATTCTGCTGCTTAAGTTACTTTGGCTATTTCTATCTGAACCAAACTGTAATGTTTTTTCCCCTCTTTTGGTAGCTGCTTCGTCACAGAATAAAAACTGGATGTGAGTTGTGCATTGGGAAGTGATTGATGTGTGCTTGTGCAGCTTGTAGCACTATGAGAAACACAGGTGCAGCTGCTGATGATGTTTGCTAGAAGTAGATTGAAAAAGCAAGAAAATGAAATAGCGCTTCAGCACAGACAACCTCTTGTAAAACTTTGGGGCAGGAAGCAATTCCGGAAGCAAAAACTCCATTTGTTTCTGCGGGACAAAATGAAGAGGCTTCTTCAAGGCCAGGTAGATGAGAATCCTAGCCACGCTCATCACTGCCAGCTCTCCCCAGTGGAGATTGAAACGGACATGTTTGTTTGTGGCATAAAAAGGAACTCTGCTAGCACTGAATTTTCCACTGCTGGAGGGGACTTTCATCAGGATGGAGGACGTGATTCCAAGGGAGTGAGTGAAGTGTGTGTTGGTGAGGTGGAACTGAACTGGGATGGCTATGTAAAAATACCATGCTCGGTTCAACAGAACAAGAAGGATTTGCAGGGAAGTTCTTCTGATGGTACAATGCAGACCTCTTCTGAAAGAAAGGGCAGAGTGTCTGAAGGGCAGGACCTGTCTTCTCTGAGCATTACCATGAGCTGGAGGGAAGTGGCTGAAAGGCAAGGGTGCTTTCCCCAGGAAAAACCCACTGCATACAAGAGCCATAGACGGCAATCAAGAGATCGCTCAGCTGATGTGGTTGATTACATTGTTAAAGAACTCCAGGGAATAAGTCGCATCCAAACAGAGATTGCAGAGCTCCGGCAGCACCTCACCTTGATAAAGGGCTCCGTGGATGAAGTCTCCAGCTGTGTGGATACGGTCTTGAGCGAGATAGAAGGCCTGCAAGGTGGTTCCACTGGCAAAACCCAGGGTACACATGCTCGAGAGCCAAGTAGGGAGGTACACAAGGAAGAACCAGTATTATACTTTTATGGCATCCCAGAAAAAGATGGTGAAAACACAGTAGAGCTTATATGCAGCTTCTTGTCTGAATATCACTGTTTCAATGGTATCCAGTGCAGTAAGTATATAAAAGATGCTTATAGATCAGATATTGGTACAGGCAAGCCATCAACGCCAAGACCAGCAGTTGTGAAACTTGTCAATTGTGAACAGAGAGACTTTATTTTACAGAAGTCTATCCTTCTGCAAAGCTCAGGGGTCCGGATTGCTACCAGTGAAGAGCAAAAGCGGCAGAATGGCCAGAGGGGCCGCAAAACAGATTCAGTCTCTTCACAGTCTGGCTACAAGAAAAATCATCGCAACTCAGTGAATCCTGATGCAGCTCAGAGAACTGATGCACTTGGGCACCTTCGAACGGACTCATGCCAGGTTAAGTATAAAAGCACGAGTAGGAAAACACAGTGCGTAGGGGAGAGACTTGATTCTGTGGAGAAGTCAACCTTGACTAAGAAAAGCAACTCAATACCTGAAACTGGTAAGGAAGCACAAACAATAAGCTGCAGTGAGCAGCCTTCAGATGACAGTGACATTCACCAGGCCCTTCAAGAACCTCTACAAAATCTGCAGGTGACCAATTTGGCCGAATCAGGTGATGGAAATTACTGCTGCTCACCTGAGTCTTTGGGGCATGCAAGCCAGATGTGTGCTTCAAGCAATGGTAGTGAGTACAGGCTTGACACTGAAAATGTCACTGAGAATTGTTCTTCCCTTCTAGATAAAGATGAGGGGATAACCGCAGAAGAAATTGAAATAGACTGTGATACCCCATGCAAACTTACCAGTGTGGAGAAAGTTGATATTCAAAGAGAAGATGTTTCCAGCGGGGTGACAACCATTAGCTATGATCATACAACAGATGAAATGGCTGATAGTAGTGACAGCTTGAAAGATATGATCCAAATGGACCTGAATGATCAAGATCCAACTGATCAGGTCTTTAGGGATGTCCTGGAAAATTCCCAGTATTTCCTTGACCATTCCCGGGATAATATTGATCTTGTAGACATGAAGTTTTACACTAATAAGCTTGGGAAAGCTATTAATCACTTCAGGTCTGCTCTGCAGGTGGTGTTCCACAAACTGGAGACAAGCGATTCTGAAATCCTTTTGGAAAATGATAGTGGTTTACAGATGGATGATGACAATACGCTTATGCTGACCAGTTCAGGTATGTGTGGCAGCTCTGACAACTTCGCAGAAACCCCTCCTAGTCAGTCCTCCGAAAGCCAGGCAAACACAACCATCAACAGTGATGCATCTGCTCAGGTGCAGTTTGTTCCTTCCAGTCTTTCCTCTGTTCCACGTGAGCCTCCTGCGTCCAGTTTGATGCCATCGTCTGACACTGAAATCCCTGCTGGGCAGCGTTCATCTCCTGAGGAGCCTGGAGGAGATGTGAACTCTCAACCTGAGCCAGTGAAGGAGTGCAGACCCATGAGCCTTGACAAGGTGTGCGCAGAGACCATCTACCTGAACAAATGCATCAACAATTTCAAAAATGTGCTGAGGGAAAAGAGACAAATGCGTAGGAGACTCTTAAAAGAATTAGCACAGGAAGGAAACTGGATTTCCGCTG
The DNA here is from genome assembly GCF_963924245.1 of Chroicocephalus ridibundus. Taxonomy (NCBI): domain Eukaryota; kingdom Metazoa; phylum Chordata; class Aves; order Charadriiformes; family Laridae; genus Chroicocephalus; species Chroicocephalus ridibundus. The sequence continues at coordinate 75,652,122 of NC_086316.1, read as the reverse complement.
AGGAGACAAATTCAGGTAAACTGAAAAAAATGTTTTTAAGGAGATGTCAAAATCTGAAATTTTTGCAGCCAGTAACCAACACCTCACCCTGTGAGTGAACAGTTTATTAGAAGTCGTGAGTAAATAGTTAGAAAGGCAAGTACATATGCTGTACAGGACTACTGACCAAAAACCCCTAAAATTTATTGTGTAAGAGCATAAGACACTGAAATGCAAGTTAGTAAGATTCACCTCTTCTCTTTTTCCTTTTTTTCTTTTTTTTGAGAGAGGAGTATTTGCAGTGCATCTTCAAAATAGCAGGTGTTAGAGTTTTTCATCATAATTCGTGACTTGGTTTCTTGTTAAATTTAATAGTTAAGACATGTGATAACAAAGTGTGCATTTGAGCTATAAGTAGCCAGATTTGCAGTTTTGGGAGTTGAGTGGATCCAGACTTCAAGTGGCTCCATCACAAGGTGGCAGTTCTCAGTGTTCAATCACTGCTAGATGTTATCCTAGTGGAGACTTTTAAAAATTAAAAAAATAAATTAAAAAAAATAGCTGAGACCTGTGTTTTGGTATTGTTTGCATAACTTGTCCATGAGATGAGAATTCTTCCATTTCTGTGGAGCTACATCCCTTATTGCCAGCACAGATAATTAAGTGTTTAACCACAGCAGATGCGAGCTGATACAGATGTGAGTGGTGGAGCAGTGCTAGTTAACCCATTCCTGAGGATGCAGGAGATAGATATGACCAACATGCTTTGATGGGCCATGTTATGAATGGCCTTGATTTGGTAAAAGCAAACATAACCTTGACACGTATGTCCATCTGCCCCTTCCCACTCCAAGCAGTGAGAAAACTGTGTCGGTGTCATCTCTGTCTAAATCACTACACAGTTAAGGGAAAAGGCTTTGTTTGAAGAGTGATAGATATTGGAACTACAGCTTGAAATCTTCACATCCTTATTGTGAATGTCCTTATATCAAACATTTTGGCCGCTTTTCCCCTTGCAATCATGAAAGCTAGTCAGAATAATCACAGTGCTCTCTCTTCCCATTGAAAGAGTTGTCTTGCTCCAAGTGTCTTCTCCAGTGGCTTTGCGGTGAAGAATCAATCTGTCAATCTGTATTTGACTTCTGTACCAGTGACCTTCTCAGTTATGCAGATCATAAAGCTTGTAATCAGCTCTTAGCTTTCTTATTTTGTATGAGGTTCTTAGTATAGAGTTGACTCAAAGAACAAGTTTTTAATGAGGGCAACACTAGAATTTGTTAGCAGGCTTGGCACGGATATATATTTTTGTGTTTCAAGGGAATGTTTAGATTACTAACGTACAGATAGTACAGATGAAACTGGTTGGTTTTTTAATTCAGAAAGCTATTTTTAATTTTTATTAATGCTTTTTTCTTTTTTTCTTAGTAGTGTTTGCATAGTGTTCCAAGTCCTGGACAGTGGTCCTAATTTTTAGGACCTGAGGGAACAGGCATTGGTTTGGATTAATACTTGCCACAGTGCAACAAGACTATTGAAATAACCTATTTCTGAATGTGAGAGGAGGCTGCTCATCTCAGCAGAGCTTGAGCCATGCAGGCATGTTCACAAGGTGAGAAGTAGCCAGAACAGTTAAGGAGGAGGAGGATCACAGATGGACTTTGGTACCTTAGATCTGGCTCCAGGGCATATTCGCATTCCTGAGCCTCCCTGGCTTGGTTCTCCTGAACATCATCTAGTGATGTGACAAAGAGTTGATGCTTGTGTGACACTTGCATAAAGGCATATCTATATGGTAGATATGATAATTGAAGTTATAACAACAAGCATGGTATGAAATCACAATGTAGGAAGTCTGCTCTCAGAGACAGGAGGAGTCTAAAGGAGTCAAGGGTAGTGGAATACACTGGGTAAGGGATGAGAAAAGGGAGAGAACTTGGAAAAATGCCCTGTAGATGTCAAAAGCAAAGCAGCCCAGACCACCAGAGCAAGTCAGGGGATCTGGGAAGGGAAGAGCAGATCTGTCTGGGGCAGAGGTGGAGGGATGTAAAGCAGCAAGTGCTTGTGCAGAATGGAGTAAGCGGGCAAGGGAGCAGTGGGTGGATAACAACTTGGTAATAGCTAGAGTGAGAGAAGGGGATGACAGTATTGCCAAGGGCTGTAGAGCAGGGGAAAATTAATCACTGTACTCAGTTTGAAATAGGGTTGTTTTGGCATGCATTTTTCAAGAAAGCGAAGCAACAGTTCTATGCGCTTCTTCACTGCGCTCAAAATAAGTTTGAGCCAAGCTCTTGGTTTCTTCCTTTGGAAAAAGTATCACACTCAGAATGCAATGAAAGGTTGTTGGTTTGCCTTTTTTCCCAACTGCAGATGAGTGTTTATGTCTCACTTTAAAAATACAATTTGTTCTTAATAGGCCTTTACGTTCCTGGGTCAGGTCCACTGAAAACGCAGTTCTGCCTGCTGGCTTTTTGGTTCTGAGCCTGAACCACTGTATTACTCATGCCTGCTTGAAAGTTCAGTTCAAGGTATTTTATTAAATGTGTTTGGCAGCAATCTGCAGCAAAGGAATGAATGATAACTTTGAAGGTGTTGGTAAATCTGTGTGTTTCGGTGAATCAGAGATGATGCACTGGCATAAAGGTTTAAATTATTTATAGTTGTACGGAGATGCAAATTACAGGAACAATATAGAACTTGGCAAATGCATGTAAATAATCGTTGTGTTTAATTTGAAGTCAAAAGAGAAAAAATAAAATATCCCCTGAAAATCTGTGCAAGCTTTAAAAAGTTGTGATTTGAGAAAAAATGGGGGGAGGGGGACGCATAAGTGAAGATTAAAACCGTTTCACCTTGTATATGTTTAAAAACAGCCCTGAAATGGTAGAGATTTTTGTAGATGTAAATCAACTGCTTAAATTGGAATGCTGAAAGAATTGTGATTGTGGTTTAACCAAGTAAGTCACCATTGAAGATGCTGTGAGGACACCTGAAGTAATGAGACATAATAAGACGATTTTAAATCTTTGTCTGCAGTTACCCAGAGCTTTGCCAAATTTTATATTTGGCCTGAAACTGTCCCTAACAGCTTTAAACTGACGGGGCTCAGAAATCAGTTATGTATAGAATTTAAGCCAAAATAATCCTTTTTTCCCCCCCCCCCAAAAATTGAATCTAATGCAAGATTTATTGCTTTGTGTTTGTATAAAAATAAGTTTGACCTATATTTGAGAAGCTCTGGTGCCCTCAGGCCCTAAAATTTGGCAGTGCTAGCCTGTGTCAAGCATTTTTCTGTGGAAAATCAACCCCAAATGAGCGAAGTGAATAAGCTTTTGAAAAATGTGTGGTTTGCATATGCTCACTGGTAGCTTGCTACAGTTGAGCTGTTGAGCTGCCAGAGACTCCATCTGTCCTCAGTGTTTTCCAGCCGGGGGCTAAAGTGGGGCTTTCCCTGCTCAGCATGACTGATGCATGGCAGACCCGAGAGGGGACACGAGTCCAGGTCTTCTGCACTCAGGGACTTCTCAGGAGACATCAGGAAGGAATCTGGTTCAAATACAGAGGAGATAAAAACCCAGGAATGAGGGAAGTTGGGGTCTGCCTGGGACACACTGAAACAACCCCAGGGATCGAGTCGGGAGAGATTGCACTTGGGCTTGAAGGTTTTGGGGTGAATGTGCAAAAAGGAGATAACCAGAGGACTTTAAGTGGAATTCAGGCTGCCTAGGTGAGAAGGTTTTGCTTAATAGGAAGGGACAGGCAGGAGGATGCTACAGAAAACCACTTTAGAAGGGAACAGTCAGAAGGGTGCCCAAAAAAGCACATTCCCTTCTGAGTTCTGGGATGGACCCCAAGTTTCCTGAGCTTCTCTAGGTCGGCAGGTCTGTGCAGAGCTGACTGTCAAAACATGTCACGCCTGCTGCGCCAGCTGTGAGGCAGAAGACAGCAGCATACTGACACTTGCATTTCCTCTTCTATTAGCTCAGGAAGGGGAGGCTTGCAGGGCAGTCCGCAGGCTTTCCTCCCTGCTCCAGATCCATGTGGGCACGTCTTAAGGTGGAAAGTAGGATTTTTATTTTAGCTACAATCCAGCACTTCATTTGCTAAAGTAATTTGACTTCTCCTTAGTGACTGAGTTAAAATAGCTTCTCTATTTTCCTGTCTCAGTGATTGCATGTGTGTAATTACACCCATATAGACAGTAACTTTGAAAACTATTTTAGCTTTTAAACCAATTTGAGTGGCCCTTGTTGCCATGAAGATATTCCTTCCCCTCCATCTTTCATATGCAAATGAATAATATGATTCTTCCATGCAGATACAGAATTATCTGATTGGAAGACTTAAAAAAATACCATGTCTGTACCGGAAGTTTTGAGTATGACTCTCATATAACTTTACTAGCCTTGAAATTGCCTATCCATAAACATGAGATTTAGTGTAGGAGGCTTCTGGATTTTTTTTCTCAGAGGAGAATTGCCTAGATTTATAAAACCAGAAAATATCTCTCTGCATTATGGTATTTGCAAAAGCAAAATGTGTTCCGTGGGAGCTACCAGTTTCCTCGTAACTGGCAAAATGTACAGGGGGCGAGGAGGGATGCTTCAGATGCAGGCAGTGGATGCAGTCTGGGGGAAAGGGGGAGCAAATCTGTTCCTCCCTGTAATAAATACAGGTTCTCTTTCCAGTATGGTAAATAGCAGCTCCAGTTCTGTATTAAGGTTACTTACAATTCTTGAGTTAATAAAACAGGAACTGTAACTCTAAAAATCAGCTCTCAAAAGCATATGTTCTAATGCATGTGCAGTTATGGATTAAATTTGATTAGTTTAACTCGAGATTAATTGGTAGAGATTAATTAACTGGTGTATGTCCCAGGAAGCTCTCCACAGCACAAATGTTTTATCAACTCGCGGCAAATGTTTACCCCACTTTCTAAAACCCTTTTACAGAGCTCATGGCAGAAATCTGGTCTATTAACTTTTGTTCCTCTCCTTCTCTTTTTTTCTTCACAGAAGGAGGTAGAGGAGAGCTCCAGGTTGTACATGTAGTCCCTTGTAACCAGCATCTTTTTCCAAAACTCCTGTGTGTGCATGCCAGTTGCTCCCACTGAGGCGCAGAGATTCAGTTTAGCATGATATGGTTGTCAGAGGAATTGTTAACACTGTGTGTGAGTTAAGAGTCTGTTCAGTGCGTATTACCTTGTACAAAGAGGAAAACATGAATGCTTGGAGTAATCTCCTCCCTTCGGTGCTCTGTGGGGTGTAATGTGCACAGGCACCACATTAGCAGAGTACAAATTGTTTATCTTGTCTTTTCCAGTCTTCCTCTTTATGAATCTTGTTTAAACCAAGTATTTCCTCATTTTTCCTCAGTTGTATTATTTCATTCCATCTCTGTCTGGTTCATACACTTACAGCGATTAAAGTCAAAAGTACCACTATGGGCCATAATACTGAGATTAAGCAAGACTATGGATGTTGGGGGGTGTCTGCTGCAGATCCTGTGCCTTTTTCTGTGTGCCCCATGGGAAGAGCAAGACTTTTCCCTTAATACCTGCAGCTATTGCTTCTCCACTCATGGACCAGTTGCCTTTCTGCTTATCACCCTGTGGGCAACAGGTAATTCTTTCCTCCTAAGAGGATCCACAGAATTTTTTTGTCAACTGCTGTGGTAGCAACTTAGTTTGTGGTTGCAACTGTACCTCATATTGAGAAGTTTCCGGCCCTTGGATTCTCAACTTTTGTATTTTCTTGAATCTGTGCTGTGTGGATTCAGTGCCTGCTGTGCTTCTGCCTCTCCCTTAGTTGTGTGAATCAGGCTAAATCAGCTTCCTGGACTAGGCTGAGTATTGCATGGCTTTTGGGCCTTGTCCTTTGAGTTTGATGAATTTGCATTTCAAAGCTTTACTGGCTCATATATCAACAGTTTTGTTTCATTCTTACTGGCAAACGTCTGTCCATTAAAGCTTTTTCAGGAATGAAGAGCTCTCTGGTGTCAAATTCTGTCCTCTTCTGGCTTCAGTGCAAAAACACTGCAGCCTCCTTTAAACTGCTCATCTGGCAGCAGGGAAACTGATACTGGAAGATGCATCAGGTGGAAGGAGCTTCTCTGGGGCTCTTCAGTCATTATTTAAATTGACACTGTTGCAGAATACAGTGAGTTTAAAACAATCCCCTGACTTGTTGCAGTTTTGGATTCCATGTAAAATGTAGCATACTTGAGTCAATGAAGACATTGAACCACAAGACCGACTGGATTAATTGGGATGATTTAGTTGAGTCTGATTCTGCTAATACCCCTGAAGAAATGGTCTAATTAGGCATGACCAGAAGTTTAATTTAGACAGTGAAACAGTTGTGCCTTGTTTTATCCTGATTCAGATTAATCTATAGCTAAATTGAGGTCTTTGAGGTTTAATAATAAAGCATGGTATTTGGAAACAAGTTAGGATGATTTTCAAAACAAATAAAAAGTCGTTATTGATTTTTTTCTTATCTGTTTAAATAAAGCTGCTTTCCATGTTTTACATCTGTTTTTTATCTAAAAGGATAATGTGCTAGACACAGTACTTAAATGGGATGGAAAGTTACATTGTTAGAAAGCCTTTTATGTGGAGAGATGGATTTATGTGGAGAGGGCTAACAGAGCTGGGGATGTTCTTCCTTTTCCTTGTGCTGATCCAGGCTTGGTGACTTTTATTACTATTTTTTTTTAATTTGATGTCTCACTGTCCATTTTATGGACTTTCTCTTCTACAGAAGTACATCATTATTTTTTCTGTCCATTGAAACATCTTCTTGTGTATGATATTTAGAAATTGCAGATTGTTGAAATAACTTCTCAAATTATTTGTAAGCCTAGTTGCTGCTTTTCCTGAATGAGCAAAATCCTATTAGTTTCCTTTTTAGGCTTGACTAAATATTGCCTTCCCTATGACTGAATACTGTGCCTTAAATGATCATGTCTGTTGACTTGTCTAATCCAGGGAATTAATTTATGCTACTCTGTCACTGGCATATTTTGCCAACTGGTTCTTGCTTGATAAGAAACTTTAATTACTTGGAGAAGACCTTTCAGCAACTGCTTTACTGTGAGTGCATGTACTGCATTACTAGGGGTGACAAGCACTTCTGCGGCTGAAGGTATTTGTTGGAAAGTAGGTGTAAAACTATCATCCATCAGCATCAGAAATAAAATTTAAAAAATTGAATAGAGATGCGATGGGCTGCTTTGTTCACATGTGGGCTTGTCCATCTTTTCACTGCTGCTTTATGTGCTTAAAGGAAATTATTTTTTTTTTAAATAACAAAAATTTCAGATTTGGACTGGTCTGGCTGCTTTCAAGGAGAGATCAAGTGACAGAGCTGTGCGGAGAAGTGAAGCATAAGCCAGCAAAACACTTTCTGTGATGTGCAGCATGCAGATGCCTAGGTGTGAAACGTGTCTACTTTCCCTTTGCCCTCCCATTTGTTTTGGGAAGGACAGTGATAAAAACTTTCACAGTTGTTCCCGTGTTCTTGCCATCTGCCTGCCGTTTCCTCTGCTTGCCCAGGCTGTAAACGAGCCAGGCTGTCGTCATGAACTGAACTTGAGCAGATCCATGGCTGGTGACAGGACCCAGAGAAGCCACTGGAGCCCTCCTGTGCCCTGGTGCGAGTGTTGCCCTCAGGGGGTGCAGAATCCCAGCAAATCCATCTAAACAGCATTGTCATTTGCCACCTTTAAATGAAGAAGAATGTAGGAAGTGTTCCTACCCACAAGAGTGGTGTAAACTGTGGATTACTTTAACTGGCACTCCCAGAGGTGTCTGGACCCTGTTAACCCTCATGCCAACGCTTGTAGGTGATACAGCCTCTGGTTCTTTGACTGCATATGTCATTGCAACAAGGGACTGCAGAGGACTTCTTGGTGACTGCCAGCCCTCTGCTACTGTGTGATACTGTGCCATTACCTCATATGTAAACTGCTGAACTTTCTTCTTTAAAACTGGTTAGGTTTGGTCTCTGCTTCTCCTTTTGAAAGGCTACTACAGAACCATCACGGTTAGACACCTTCTAATTTTCATCCTCCATTTATATTTAGCCACAGTTCTTCCATGCAGTATGTTCTCCTGTCTCTTGATTCGCACAGAAGAAGATTGTTTTTGTCAGAGTAAGCAAGCTGTCCTGTTCTCCCTCTATAGTATCGTGTTTACATCCTTGTGCTGCTTTTGCCATTTTCCTGTGTGAATTCTTTTTACTTTGATATATAATAAAGAGATTGTATATACCACTTTGAAGGAGTCTTGCCAGCACAGTACAGTGGTATTTATGCTTTTATTTCTATGGAGACATTTCACTGGACATACTGTATGGATGATGTTCTCTCCTTACATGGCTGTATCATAGTGGCTTGTGGCCAGTGTGGTGACTAGAACTCGTCTGTTGTCACATGCCTTTCTCCACCTTGTATGCCGTCAAATTCACGGCAGGCTTTGTGGCTCTGACCTTGCCATTTATACTGTGTTTAATCCTCTGTCTTTTGTCCTGCAGTCTTTCAGTTCTTTCTGTTGGACATCTGAACTCTGTATCAGTAGTTCTCCTGTGTTTGTCATCGGCAGATTTTATCAGCAGATCCTACTTACTCCCACTAGCTTCCTCATTGCGTTGTCCGTGGCTGGCGTAGTTACTTGTTTACCCGCCTTAAAGCTCCCTACTCCCTCTCAGCTTATCCAGCCTTATTAACGTCACATGGCATTGCATCAAAAGGTTTTTGTTGAAATGAAATTCAGTCGATAATTCATTTTATGGTCTAAAGAAAAATGGTTGCTTTGTCAAACAAACAAAAAAAACGTTTTCCAAACTGGTGTGCCCTGGTTTATATTTTTTCCTGTTTTTCCATGTTAATTATTTCCTTCATGTTTGCTCTGAAGCCTTTCAAGCTGTTGAAGCCAATAATGAGTTTATGCTAGTCTAGAATACAATCCCTCCTTCCCCCACACACCTTAACTGTGGGTGCTGCATTGGCTCTTACACAGTCTTAAGGCACCAGCCCTCATTTGATGGATGTCAGATGCTGGTTCTCTTGACATTTTCTCAGGGAGAATGCTGCCTGGAGCAAATTACCTCTTTACTTTGCTTTCAGCAGGTGATAACTCCTGTTTCCACACAGCCACCACCTGTCTTGCCCCTGCCACAATATTGTCATTTACTGAAAGCTCTTCCTTTTGCTTTGTGTTGTTGAACCAAGATGATTTTTAATCTTGACTCTACAGAAGCTCTTTCTCTTTTCTTGTTTTCTTTTTATTTGCATGTGTAAAAGGGTTGGCAAAAGTAATTAAACTGTACTTCTGTGTATTTATCTTATCTGAACTCTCGGCAGTTCTTACTTGTCCTGTCTCAAAATCTGGGAGATGGTGAAGGTTTGTTTCCTGATCATGCTTCCACATAGCATCCTTCCCTGCAGCCACACTGCTGGCCATTCTCTGTTGACTCATGGTTGCCTGTAGGAAATGGTTATTGCTAGTTAAATAACAGCTTTCCCTGGATCTTCTTCCCCCGAAGAGAGTTCTCAATGCTGTTGTGGTCTCCAGGCTGCAGTATTTCCCATGCTATCTATGGTCTGTTAAAGTCTCAAATATTGGTCACTTATATTTAGAGGTTCTCAGATAAACTGATGGAAAGCCCTGTTGGACTAATTCCTTTTGCCAGTAAATGTTGCCACATTTGTGTTTGTCACTCTCTGTCATTCAGTACAGCTGAACCAACCGGTGTCAGTCTCAGTCCAGTGTAAAATATTGTTCCATTTTAGGATTGCTTTCTAGCTGCAGCTCTTCCTAGTGGTCAAAGGCAAAGGAAGGGATGTTTTGCCTTGTCTGTTCTGGTGGATCTGGTTGCATTTTCTTCATGAAATCCTATCTCTTGACCAGCAGTTGATTCAGATCCCTCCAAAGGAAATGCAGGTTTCAGGCTGAGGATTTCTGGAAGTATGGCTTGGAGTGGAAATTTGTAGGGCACGATCCTTCCTGCAGAAGCCTGAATCCTGATGTGCTGCTCTAGCTATGGGAAAAACATGCATCTGTGCTGGACCGTGGGTCTGCTCCTGCGTGCTCTGCAGGCCTGTGTGATCACGTAGAAAAGCTGGAGTGTCCATTCAATTATAGATAATGTCATGTTGTTCATGCCTGTTTAAAAACAAAATAATAAAAATACGTGTAGTCTTCAGATCTGCCTAGCCCTGGAGTTGTAGGGCCAACAAATAAAACGTTTGGACTTTTGCTGCTATAAAGGCTGAGACCTCAAATAGGATCTTGTCTTCCCTGGTTATGTCTGTTCTTCCTGGGAGACCTTGTCTTTCACCTGTGAACAACCACCTGAGGTTGCACAGCTCACCCAAAGCACAGGACAAAAAAAAAAAAAAAAAGTCTTTTTAGGACTATGTTCTTTTATCTTGCGTGAAACTGGAGCTTATTTCTTGACAGATAGTCCTTCACTTTGTTATGACCCCCAGGTTGTGAGTCCCATGGCTGGAAATACTTGGTTTTCCACTGTGTGCAACTTGCAGCCTCTTATACTCTGCACAGAGGTGATTATCTGAGGTTGGAGTGTTAGCTATTAGCGGTGTGTCTTGCTTAGTCCTGTTTGAAACCAGCTTTTCTTTCAGGGAGTGCAGGAGAATGTATGAACTGTAAGCTGGAACAGAGTTCCCCAGTTATAGGTAAACGATTTTCCCCTTATCCAAAAACTTTTGTTTTCTCCAGGTACATTGCAAGTGTTTAAGCACTTCTCAGCTCTAATCAGTCCGCTGAAGATTTTTCAAAGAAACAAAACATCACTCTGTAAATACACTCCTAATATGAATATAAGATTGTGGTTTGAATTCATGAGTATGAATCCTCATATTTGCAGTCTCTGGTGTTTTCCGTCATACTGTGAGGTCTCAGTTCACCTGCAATCATCTTGCAAGTGATGGCCCTTGTTTGACACCCATTGGAAATTAATACTTGTATATGAATGGGTGGAGCTGCAAGGGGACCTCGCTGCTTAGGGGGCTGAAATTTTTGCATTTGAGCATGAACAAAGCTCACAAGTGTTTGTACAAAGTTTCATGTTCATCAGTCATTCGTGCATTCATACAGGTGCTTTTTATTTATAACATCCTCATTATGACCATATTTATGTAAGTGATGACCTCTAGTAGTAACAGGAGCTCTCTGATAACTCATGCTTTTGTTGGGCTGGAAAAAAGAAAAAGAATAAAGGATAAAAGAAAAAAAGTTGTTCTTCAGGACTGCCTTTTGAAAGAGGAGGTGCACTGAACAGGCTCTTCTGGTCCTGGTTCTAGGTGTTCAATGAAATCACATAGCCTGCCTGTGTCTGTATGACTTGTGCTGACATGTTGGTCATTGGAGGTGCTTGAATAAGTTTCTGTATGCATTTGCCTGCATGCAGTGTGGTCTGTAATCCTGTCCTCTCAACATAGTCTGAGTACTTTTTCTGATGTTTTTGGAAACTAATTTCATACTATTCTTTTCCCTTCCCCCATTTAAGGGTCAAGATGAGGCTGATCCATCAAAACCACCCTGGCTCAAAGGAGGGTAAGTGGTATTTGGAGACCCTGTTTCCCTGTATTTATAATTAAAGTGTACTTAAAGGTCTGCAGATCAACCTAAGTAAAAGTAGCACTTCTGATGTTTTTAATGGCTCTTTTTCAGAGCCATGCCTCACTTAGGGGCAGACTGCTGCTCTATTTCAGAGTCTCCTCCTCTTAAAGAGCTGTGCAGCTCTTCAAGAGATCTGTGGTTAAGAACACGTTTATAGTTGCAATGTATAATCTGTAATATGATGGCAGCAAGTGCTTATGGCAGCAGTAAGCCTTACTGAGCACCACAGAGTGGTCTGGATGAGATCCTTTTTCCTGAATCAGTCACTGATGACTGAAGGGAAGGATTAGCTCAGAAAGATTGCTATGTCTTTTGCTCTTAGAAGAAAGAAATAGCTTTAAGGAAGTCTTTGCAATGATTTCTATGGATATTGCAGTAGTCAAAACTGCAGTAGCTCTGGAAGTCATTGCTGTTTGTAATTTTTAAAGCAGTGATCATCATGCCTCTTTCGCACAGGTGAGACTGAGAGGCCATGCGTTCTCTCTGCAACACGCTATTCGCAGCAAATGAAGCAGACAGATTCTGATTGTGTGTAATTTCAGCATGATACTCTGCATAATGGGTGCCAGCATGGTAGCTTCCTTAGAATCCTCTCTGGGAAAAAAAAGACAATGACACATTTTACGAGCTGCTAGGTTATGTGCCTTGTACGCCATTAGGGCGATATGGTTTAGTGGTGGTGCACTCATTAGAAACTGACATAGCAGCAGATTTGCCCCGAAATCTCAGCAAGTGGTTGGCTTGCTATGCATGGAAGTTAATTCTAATACTACTGAACTTCCCTAATAAAAAGCAAAGTTAAATTGGAGGCTTCATTATACGGCTTTCTGCTTTTGGAGTCATTGTTCTGTGATGTTGGTACTCCCGTAAAGCGTCCTCCACACCTGCAGATGCCTGGAGCTGCCTAGCAACCCCATGATTTCCTAAGGAGCCTGAGACTTAGGTGAGCAGGCTGCTGGAGAACTGGCAATTAGCAGGAGCAGAAGACAGTGATTTATTCTAACTATAAACAGCACCTTCTCCTGCTTTAACAAGGAGACAATGTACTGAGTTTACTGGTTCACGCACACAAAATGGTTTCCCAGCCTGAAAGATGAATACACCTACAGTCCTGAAATGCTTAAAAATGTGTTTTGTCAATTCAAGGCAATGTTTACTCTGGTCTGTAATATTTTCCCTATCTGTGTGAGCTATAACAAAACAGACTGGCTCACGCAGTTTTGAGAAAAGTTTAGCTTATTCACTGTATCCCCACATGCAACGGATTTCCACAAAAGGTGGTTGTGGGTGGTGAACCTTTAATTCCACCATTAGCCTCGTTGTGGCTTATTAGCCACAAAGTATATTAAAGCACTTATGTTTGGAATTCCTCTTTCATATGAAGATTAGGGAAGTCGTGTCCTTTGAAGGAACTAATCATCTTCTGTCATTGCAAACCATCTCTGCTTGCTTAAATTTTCAAGATTTAATGGAAGCATCTATCTGATAAAACTTGTATTAAAAGATGAATACATGCTTCAAGCTATTTGCACTTCTGGCATAATGCGAAAAGTAGCTCCCTCTCTGTAATCACTGGCTTTGGAGAGAGAGCTTCCAAAAAAAGTACAATTGGTATTATGTATCAGTCTCTGGGCATAATATCTCATATCTATATATTTTATTTATTAGTGCAAGTCATCTTTTCCTACAGAAATGCTATTCACTCCTCAATACAGCAGTCCATAATAATGCTATAAATATTACATGCATTGCAGAGGAGACTTACCCTATTACATATAAAGCTACAGTGTGCATATTTGAGGCACTGTCAGTACTTCTGCCTGGGCAAACACTGTAATTTTGCTAAGTGAAGTAGAGCTTGTGCTTGAATAAAGACACTGAGATAGCTGAATCATAGAATTACCTAGGTTGGAAGGGTCCTTTCAGATCATCTAGTCCAACCATCAATGTGACTGACAAAAACTATCACTAAATCATACCTCTGAGCACAACAAGCTGAATAATTTTAAAAATTAAGAATTGTTGCTGAAAATCCTTTTTTTTTTCAGTATTAACAAGCTAAAAGCAGGTCATCTGAGTGTATAATTATCTAGATACTAGGATACCTCTCTTCAGTGGTGAATACAAGCACCTTTCAAATAGCCGTCTTCTTCGTCTGGCTTACAACTGGTTTTATCATAAACCTCAGTCTATCATAAATATTTTGCAGCAAACCATGTTGTAACGAAACACATTTCTCCAGCACAATAACTTATTTAGGCTCATCTTGAATAGATAAAACATACAATTTTAATGTTTTTCTTTCCTGGGAAATGTCATATTATCACAATTCCCTTTCAATTGAATTAAAAAAAAAAATACTGGAAATTGTGTAGAAAAGAGGTATAAATTCCCAGCTGTGCCATTAACTTTTAGGAGGAGCATTGACTCTAGATTCTTACTTGTGACCATTTTGTTGGATCTTTTCAGCTTACAGACTTTCCCTTTCTATTTCTCATATGCTTTCGTAATTCCAGTGATTTGACACTAATTTTTGACACAAAATTTACCAATAAGCTGTATCGTGATTTCAATAATACTGGAATACTTGGCATCATCTGGGTAGGCTTCTATGACACCCATTTTACCCCCAAACAGTATTGCTAGTATTGGAAAGGTTTTGTAACATTAAGGCAGCAGATGAAACTCCATGTTTGAACCCAGCAAGATTGTACTGAGTTCTGACAATATAAGTGACAGTATAAATATGCAGGTATTTCTTATTTCTTGATATGGGCCAGATTTTTCTATAAGAAGGCAGAAGGGATTATTGCAGTGTAACTTGGGCAAAAAGCTTTTCTGGAATTCTCTGCTGGAAATGAGAGTGACCTCTAATAAAACCACTGTGTATCCTCGCTGTAAGGATTTCCAGCGTTGGAAAAGTCTTCTAATTCTTGTCCAAAGATTCCAGTAGTTTTAATTTAACTGCTGCAAATCTCCCCTTTCTCGAGTCCAAGTTTGTCTTCCGTTCCCAGTGGTGAGGTCTGGCCGTGGCAGCTGGCAGCGGGCGGTTTGTGCTTGGGGCTGCAGTGCGAATGGGACTCACGCCACAGGCAGAGCCCAGGCAGTTCGGGCGGTCACACAGGACTGCTCGCCTTCACAACAGGCTTCTTCAACCAGCAGCAGCTGTCAGCTCCACCGTGGCTCGCACATGTCACCTCCTACGCCCTGTCAAAAAAGTCAATTTTACCATTACAGTGCTATGGCATGTTTCTGTATATAATAGACTGTTTCCCTCTTTGACACAGCCTTGTGCTAGGCTGTGCCCTGACATCCTTGTCCATCCTAGAGCAAGGTCTGCTATAATATAGGCTTGGTCACCTTGAATTTTTTTTTATATATGTATATATATTTTTATTCAAAGGGGGTTTGAGTAGGCCCTGCTTGCTGAGGAGTGCAGCTTGCTTTTTATCACTTACCAGCCTCCCAGTTTTCATGGCATGTGCAAATTTGTAGTGGCAATTTGCTTACCTAGATTGTTTTAAAGGGTAGCTCCATGTATGTCTTTTATTGCAGTAGGAGTGGTTTCACCTGTACTCCTCTTTCCTGTAGTCGTGGTATCCTAATGCATTTCAGCTGGGTGTAGTGTACCAAAAAAAGTGACAGCCAATTTATCATTCAGCTGCATATAAGCCAGCATTGTACAGAGTGAAAATGAATGGCTAAGGATAGAGAGGCAGAATGTTGCTATATAGTCTCTGTAGCCAAGAAAAAGGCCTTGGGAACCACATTCTTAGTGTTAGCAAGGCATGAGAAGAGTGTGGAGGTGGGGAGGTTGAGCGAGACACTGAGAAGGGCTGTGGGTTTTGGCTGGCGGCTGGGTGTTTGTCGCAGGGAAGGAGTCGCATCACAGGTCTGTTCTTCAGTTCACGACGAATGTGATAGGTGCATCAGCAGAGAAATCGGTGCTCAGTTCCTAACCTGAGGAAAAAGCAATGCAGATGATTTACTTGGGACCTTTAAGCTGAATTAACAGACCTTCCTCAAGTACAGGCTTAAATCTGTGTGGTGTTACCAGTGCATGGCAGGATCTAGATACAACTATTCAGGCTGATCTTGTCAGGAAGGACGCAGGTTACAGTGTTTATTTTTGCAAGGCTTTCCCCTTGCCACTTCCACCAGCGAATGGCAGCGCTTGTGCGTAGAGGTCTGCATGGCTTGAAACACTGAGCACCACAGATGGTCCCTTTTACAGAAATAAAAATAATCTTTCTTAGATGTGAGGTTTTCCTAATAATTATGTGGACCTCAAGGGCCAGGATTAAGTATGTTGTAGCCTAGACTCAGATGATGGGTAGCAGCATACCCCCCCCGCCCCCGGGTTGATCCACTTTGACATGCTCCTTCCTAACTGACACCAGGCAGGAATGTCTGGATTGTTTTGTATGAAGAAGATAAACACTTAATCGTTTTTAGCATTAACTTTACACTTTCTTAAGTATAATCTTCTGGCTGATTTTGCTTGTAAAGCATCCCCCTCCCACCCCCCCAACCCCAACCCCCTTCCCCCCCCCGCAACCCTAAATTAATTAAATGGAAAGAAAGAGGATGTAGAAAGATCAGAGACAGGATGTTTTCAAGTTTCCAAGGTACTTCCTTTTGGGGATAGACTCTCTTCAGTGGTGCCCAGCGACAGGACAAGGGGCAATGGGCACAAACCGGAACACAGGAAATTCCATCTGAACGTGAGGAAAAACTCTTTACCCTGAGGGTGGCAGAGCCCTGGCACAGGCTGCCCAGAGAGGTGGTGGAGTCTCCTTCTCTGGAGACATTCAAGATCTGCCTGGATGCGTTTCTGTGCAACCTGCTCTGTCAGGGGCTTGGACTAGATGATCTCCAGAGGTCCCTTCCAACCCCCACCATTCTGTGATTCCTGCTATGATGCTCAATGACAATAGTAAACTATAAACTGAGCTCTTCCTAAGGAGCAAAAAGGTACTTCTGAAAGCAGAGGCATGTGGCTCAGTTACTACAGACTAAACTACATGTGAATTACTGCCATGGAGCTCTTGTTCTGCCATTGGGTAAGTATTTTTACCAAATTTGCCCCCCACAGAGGCAGTGGTGATGTGGCTCCCTTAAACCCCCCATGCTGGCAGCAGCGACTCTGAAGCACTGGGTGCTCTGCAAGCAGTGCCCAGCCTATTCTCAGCTAGCTCAGACCTCAGAACTGAGAATGGGAAAATGACCTTTTTTCAGTGTGTTAACAACTTTGGTTATTACTAAGTTGCATTTACAGTGAGATGATTCTTCCCGTTCTCATTGATTTATGGTATTAGCAAGGAGACTGAAGTTTTAAGGAAGCTTTTTGGCCATATCTTTTCTGTCTCTCGCTGCTGGTGAAATTTTTATCTTTTTTTTTTTCTCTCCTGAATTCTCAGGCCTGCAGGTGGTCTCTATGGCATTGATAGCATGCCCGATCTACGCAAAAAAAAGCCAATTCCACTTGTCAGTGATCTGGTAAGAGATTTTTCTTCTGTCACACAGCCATTAGTGCATGTGGCTTCACTTTTTGACATAAGGTAACACTCATTGTCACTTCAAGAAGTTGAAGGTTTCCTGTTTAATTAAATTGATTCTTACACTAAGGGGTTAGGAGTTGTGCTTGGAAAAATCTCAGTAGAATGAGCTACAGTTGTCATAGACAGTTTTCTTCATTTGGCAGAATTAAGATATTTTTCATGTTCTTTTTCCTTTTTATTCTACACAGAATATTTGATTATTTTTAGGCCTGTGTTATTTTTAAATGTTTTCCTAAAAATCACATACTTTGGGGAAAGTTATAACGTCCATGTGAGGTTTGGCAACTAACCAGAAGGTTGGAATTTCAGAGGATAGATAAACGAGCATATGGGCTTGGATTTTTAAAGTAATTTGCAATATTGCCAATAGGCTTCTGCACTGAGGAAGCACGAGAACCAAGCAAGTAATGAGGACAAGTTTCATATGCTAGTGTGATATGGTGAAATAAGGCTTTTGCAGGACAAATGGTTTTTCTGTTGGCTGTGTTCAGTACACGTAGCAATTTCATGCTTGAGAGAAATGCTGTAACAGCTGAAAGACCAAAGTTTCCATAGTCTGTAGTTCTTGTGAAAAGATGCATGCAATTCTCTCTGCCAGCTTATGCATGGGAAGCTTAATATGTGTCTTACTAACTGCTTGTACCTTATATCTTTGCAAAATGGCATTAACTTCTGTTACTTCCTTTGTATGCTTTCATTCTCTCTCTCCACAGGCCATGGTAAGTGGAGCTAAAGACTATCCACCAAGTCTTCACCAGAAACAAAAAATATTTTGCCTTATTTTCCCTCCGCTCTTTTGCTTTTTACTTTGAACCTGCAGTATTGCAGTGCATGTGTATCTAGCAGTCTGTCCTGCTCCATCACTGATGGAATGAACTTTTTCAGTCTGTCTTCAAACAGGATGAATTGGCGCATAAATGGAAGTTTCTAATAGGGTTTGGTGATTTCAAAGCAGACGTTGCTATCATTAGTTTCCATCTCTGCCTTCATCTAACTGGAGTGGCTTGCTGAAGAAATCCTTTCTATACCAGTGTGAGGTGCTGCAAAGGCACTGCCTTGTTCTGCCCAAGGCTGCAGAACATAGTGTTGGCATGGTGGGAAGGAAGCAGTTTTGAGGGGAAAATGCTGTTCATTGTATTCAGTGATGGCCAATGATTGTGATATATCAGCATTCAAACCTGTGCTCCCAACCCAGTCTGTTCTTTTTTTAACTTGTTTATTTTTAACCCTTTCACTGTCATGTTTGGTCTGTTGTGTCTGTTGTAAAACTGATGAAATCATTCATAGCCAGAAGGAGATTAAGTTAGATATGGAAGAGTGAGTCCCATTGTTGTGACCTTAGGCAATAGCAGGATCACCATTGCTACCAGAACATAGAAATGGAGATGTGAACCCAGGTTTCATTGACAGCTCTTACCAGAGAAACATAAAAATTTACCAGAGGGAAACAGGTTGTGGGTAGATGGAAATGAGTTGGAGACCTTTCAAGGTATGCATTTGACTCTTCTGAGATGTGAGCTATCATTTGAGAAAACGATTTGAATATAATAGACTGCTGGTTTGGTATCTGAGATGGCAGAGTCCCCTTGGTCACATCTCTGGGCGTGTAGTGCCAGTGCATTTCTGAATATTGGTGGTGAATAACAAACTTTCTTCCTTCTTAGTCACTGGTTCAGTCCCGGAAAGCCGGAATTACCTCAGCAATGGCCACTAGAACATCTCTCAAAGATGAAGAGCTGGTAAGTGGGAGGGTTGCTTGGCTCCTGTTAACTTTTAGTAAGCAAATTAAGGGAATATGGCTCTCTGGGATGCAGAGCCAGCTTCACAGATGTCTAAAAATATAGATGCAAAGCTTCTTGTATCATTTGTTTAAAGAAACCAAACATGTAAAAACTCACATTTAATGTGTCAAAGTGATCCTGAAAAATGTAATCTTACCATTTTCTTCTGTGCTATTTACCATGGGAGACAGTGTGTGAAACTTGCTTTATGCAAGATATCCCTCATCCACAAACCTTAACTCTTTTCTTCCATCTCCTCCACTTTTTTAAATGCTTGGAGAAACATTTTTGGAAGGGTGTCCTCTGCTGCTGCTTGTGAAAGTTTGATAAATTTGGCTGCCTCAACTGTATAGATTTATTGCACTGCTCATGCCTTTTCCCTTAAAACTCATGTGTTAATCACCAAAAATAGGTTTGCTCACCTTCCTGGATGTTGGTTTATGTGTGCTCTTGCCTTTCAGAAATCTCATGTCTATAAGAAGACCTTGCAAGCCTTAATTTACCCCATCTCTTGTACAACCCCGCACAACTTCGAAGTGTGGACAGCCACAACTCCTACCTACTGCTACGAATGTGAGGGGCTGCTGTGGGGCATTGCGCGGCAGGGAATGCGCTGCGGAGAATGTGGAGTCAAGTGCCATGAGAAGTGCCAAGACTTGCTCAACGCCGACTGCTTACAGAGTGAGTAGTGGCCGGTGGAACACGGCTGTTCCAAAGGTGTTATCAGAGCTTACCTAAACATACAGGGGATACCTCCATGATGAGTGAAGATGCATTTATTAAAATGACTGCGTATTTTCTGGAAAGGTGCCATTGGGTTAAACTTAACCCCGTCACCCAGTGGACACAGTTCCACTGACGCAGAAGAATTTCTTTGCAACATTGTGCTGATGTGCTTTAAAAGAAGGTTTAATTCCTGACGGTTTCACACCTATGTGGTTTTAAGCCACGTAATGTTTAATCTCTCTCACTGTCAGCTCAGGTGGTGTATTTGCTAACACATGCTGCATGGAAGAGAGGCAGTAGGCTGGGTGAACAGGGTATTAGGCTGGATATTCTGACTTTTGTTCTGTCCGTCCTGCCCTGCTGTCCTGGTTGGGTAGCTTGTTTTAACCATCAGCCTGTTCTACTGTTTTAAGCTCTTCAGAGCAGCATGAGGTTCCTGCTTAGGGGACAGAGTCCATGGACTTTGCTTGGATTCTCTGTACCACATGTAGATTGGCAAGGCCTTTTGTCTTTTTAACAGTAGAGTCTCATGGCTTAATCACTTCAGAGACTGAGCTGAGCCACACAGATGATGGATCAGATAGGAAGGTGTTGTTTGAGTGCAAGGGCAGTATTTCGTCTTCCAACTAGCATTTCTGTTTATTTTGTTGTGTTTTTTTTTTTACTGTTCAAAAACTAAGCCCTCTCTTCAAAGAAGAGCTCTTCAAAGAGCTGTGACATTGCAGAATAAATGAGAACTTACACACACAATGGAGTAGTTTAAAAGGAATTTGATTAAAGGAAAAAGAAAAAAAGAGAGAGAAAAGGTATTAATTTGGGGATCTGGCTTGGTCAGGTTATTTTTATTTGCTTTTAAAACAGTTTCTTGATTTGGTCTCAAGTTTATGTTCCTGCTTGAGAGCAAAATATCTTGATCTAAATGGAATAGAAATTTCTGCCATATGTGTTAAATCTTGAGTAGGAAGGTGGGGCTGTTTCTGTTCACTCTTGATTTGCTTGATGTTCCAGCTTGATGGACTAAGTCTGAGGAATAAGAAAAGTTTGTGAAGTACAAACAGACTTACTGCAAATCCATGTCAGCAATTATAGGAATATAGAGAGTCAAGGCTCTAGTTGTTTGGTAAAGCCATACTGGATTATCCAGCAAGGGATACCAGTGAATACCGGTGATACCATAGGTCATTTGTTTCTCTTATGGCTTACCTTGAGACCCCAAATGGACATTGCTTATGCTTGTATTTTTGATGTGTGCAGAATTTTAAATAATTCATAGTTAGGATTGGGGCTGTTTGGAATGGCTGATTTATCAGACACAGCTGATATCGGTGAAACATCTCTGTTCCTCCTCAGTAGCTTAGTGTTTCTAGATTGGTCTTTGAGGGTCACAAGGTGATCTTTACAGTTCATAGCATTCAAGGAATTGCGTCATTCACACTTTGGCTTTGTTGCAACTATTTTGTGACTAAGCAAAGAGCAGATGGTTCCAGAGTATGTAGTTAAACCATAACTCAGTTTTGTGTCAAAACCTGATGTAGAGGGTCAGTTAGACTCAGGATAACTTTCTTTGTTTCTGGAGTTCAGCAGAACCCTGTACTGTCTGGTGATTTTCAGTGTTTGAGATGAAAAGCTGCTGATAGGCACATCCAGACTTGATTCAGATGCATGTCCAAGATCTTCCAATGGAGTTGTGATATCTCAGTATGGGGAAAATGCTATGGAGAGCAGAGAAAAATTAGTTTCTTACCAGCAGCAGTGAGGGAAGAGGCACAAAGCTGTTGTACAGAACAGAGGTCATGAAGTCGAAAACAATAGAAAGAACACTAAATTGGAGAAATAGTGAATGACGAAGAGGAAGTATATTCCTGCAGAGGAAAGCTGTGCTAGCCATGTTCAAGAAGTGAGACTTCAGACTGGGATGGGTACTGGAAAGAGTTTAACGGTAATGGGGAAAATATGAGAATGTCTTGAGAGATGCTGGTATGAGTTTGTTATCTTTCAAAAGAGAGGCTTGGCAGTGTGGGACAGGAGAAGGACGGGAGCGATGCTGTTTCAAAAAAGAAAAATAGCCATACCAGGTCTGTCCCAATAGAATGTTTCTAATGGGATGTTGTAGACCCCAAGTTGGAGGAGTGTATGTGTGTAGAGCTCCTGTGACTCTGGTTGGCTCTTGCAGCTATCCATGGCTTAAAGCTTTTCTGAGCAGTAGATGCTATGTTTAATAGCTGGCAGTGATGGCTCTGTGAATTGATTTAATCCTTGTTTGAACCTGTTCATGCCTGAATTATGTTGGGGAAGAGGGAGATAAGCAGCAGGAAGGAAGACGTCCTGTTTCAGCTTACTGTTTACAAAAGGAAAAATCGAGTAAATTTGCTGTAAGAAAATTAAAGGTGGAAATAGAAGACAACTTCAGTGAGGAGAACAGGGAGTCTCTGGAACAGCCTCTGAAGAATAACCACAGGGGCAGGTTTTCTAATCTCTGGTTGGAATTAAATAAGTTTATGCAATGGGCTGTGGGATGTGATGATGGCAGTAGTCTGCACTTTTCTATGGAATAGAAGCAACAACTGGAAACAACTCTAATTTTCATATATGGCAAAGCATTGGATAAGAACTTGTTATTTTGTTCAGGGGATTGTAGATGTTTGCTTTGCACATTTCCTTTCAAAATGTAAACACAAGATACTTCAGCATGCAGAGTTAAAGAAACAGAGAGGAAACAACTGAGAGTACACTGTGCTCAAAACTTGTGAAGCCTGTAGAAAGGTAAAAAACAACCAGACAGAAACTTTACTTACTGAGTTATTTGAAAGGTACCCAGCATTAGAACAGGGAAAATACAGACACTGTGAGCCAGGGGTCTGTGAAGGTACCCAATGTGAGTGTGGTGGGTATCATTATCTGGGGTAGAGATGTAAAGGAAACTGAAGACGGCGATTGTGCAATTAAAAGACAGAGGAGGCAGAGCAAAGGCAGAGCTGAGAGATTAAGATGATGGTGAGGCCAATACGTGGATGTGCTGCTGGCTTGGGAAAACAAATGTCATCAATACTAGAAATCTAATAAAAGGCTTTTTCATGCAACTGCGTTCTTTGCTTTGCAATGTTCATGCTAAAATCCTTTTAACTGGAGCTCACCAGGCCAAAAGAATATGGAAGAATTAAATTAATTTTTATATATGTTTGAAGAACATAGGCTGTGCTTGAGGAATGAGAAATGGGGCTTCTGGAGGACAAGCAATGGTTTAGAGATCAAATAAATTCCGGACAGAAGTTTCTTGTATACTGAACTCAGGAGGGGTTTCTTCCTAACAGAAGCTTTACTGTTGCTGTCAGTAAAAAAAACAACATTCTCTGGACATATCTTCACTTAGATCTATTTAGGTCTTCCACAAGATGTTATATTGCAGTAAAATGAATTTTCAGGCCGGTAACAAATACAGTTCTATTGATTATACCTTGATGCTCCAGGATGCATCTTCACTTCAACCTGTGTGAGTCTTCTGGAAAATGTTGCATTGGAGTAAAATGAATTTTCAGGCTGGTCACAAATACTGTTCCGTTGTCTATGCCTTGAAATTTTGGCTAGACACGTGGGGTTTTATTCCTTAGAATCAGAATGTGCTGTTTATCCATATTCTATCCTTCAGCGCCTTTCTGTGGGAAATAAAAGATCTCTTTCCTCAAGTTTGTTAGAATTAAGTTTGGTTATTTCTGTTGAGGGTGTTTTTCTTACCCTCTATATTTTTAAGAAACTGAGTATCTGATACAGTCAACAAATGTGTGGAACTGCAGTGACGAAGTACTCAAATTTAGCAATGCTTTGTTGCGATTTGAAACAAAATCCATTTGCAGACCAGTTCAGCAGGGCTGTTGCATGAATTGGCACTGTCTGGGGTGCAGTAAACTGGAATCAGTTGTGGCATGTGTACTGTAGCCATCTGGTTTATGGCTCTGTTGGCACCAGGTTGTTTGTCTGAGAGGATGTTTCTCTATTTTCGGTACTTAGAAGATACTACTCTGATGATGAGGTGCTTACCTTTTTATCATAAGCTCATAAATACTTGCTGAAGGGAAGATGCTCTCTTTTTAGCCTTCTGCTATTCTTGAAAGTACTTGAAATCTCTGCTGCATGGGTATGTTTCCTTTCTTACTTGGCTGAAAATGGTTGGAGGGATGTTCTTTAAAATCCCTGTAGCATGCAAAGCTTTTGGAAAAAGAGAGCTTTTATCTATTGCCCTGAGCACTGGTGTAGTACTAACGAAAATACAATGGGTTGGGCAATGTTGGTGTCGAAGGAAGAGTACAGCTGAGGATGGATGTGTAGGATGCCAAGGAACAGATGTAGATAAGGAAGCAGAATTATGAAGAGGGTGGAATGGAAGGACATTATACTAGCAAGATCCTAGTGAAAGGGGCCTGTACAGTTCTGGGCTAGTATTACAGAAGCAGAGTAATCTGCTTCTGTAAGTTTGTCTTGGGTGTTTTGTTTATTTTTGTAGTGATGCTAATGTAGCCCTTAGTAAATCACAGTTAAACCTGAGGAAGGAAATTGCTCTGGGATGTTAGAATCTGGTCCTTTGGAGATCTTGAAAGGAAATGAGATCTCAAGCTTCAAACTACGGTTGAACATGAAATCTGTGTTGTGAATGTGATTAGCCATATGTCTTTATTGGTGCTTCTTTATGGTGTGCTGGAGCAGCAAACCTTGGAGAAGTTCACATGGGCTATCAGGGCTGCGTCACTGAATGCTCTGCTTTTGGTACTGTTTTGTCTCCTGGGGTTATGGTTCACCTCTGGAGTTGTTCAGTTCTGCTTGACTTGGGACTGGAAGTCAGGTATGTTTGTTGCTTTTTGGATGAGGAACTTGTGTGTGTTGCAAGCTGAATTCAGAGATGGCAGTCCAGAGACTGGCTCAGTGAGTGGACTGTTAGTGAGACTGATTAAGTCACTCTTGTCATAATCATCTTGGCTTCTGGGTTGAATGATGATTAGGCACCATGGTGATAAGCACTTGTTTGCTTCCAGAATCCTATGTAGGAAAATATTTGCCCAGAAGGAAGAAGGATACCTTTATTTGAATCTTCAATATCTATTTTAAGTTTCAGGAATATATAATTTCTAAGCATTATCCGCCTACTGAACAGCTGTCTTCTATCCTGCCAGTGTTGCTTTCTTGACTTTTTCCTGTTAAAGCATAGGATAACAGCACTGGTGGTTTACTAATAGCTGTATCAATACAATTCCCAATATAGGCATATTTGCTTTCTGTTTCCAGTCATAAATTGACTCATAATTCAGTCCTAGAGAGGAAGAGAGAAGAAAAGCCCAGTACCATTTGTATGATACTGTGCACAGTACTTGTATGTTCCTGTGTCTATTGCCATTTATAGGACTACTTGAAAAGCTGATCCACTGGACAAAACCTTCTTTTTGCAACTAAATAAATACTATCCAGGTCCAATAGCAGGAAAAGTACCCTCTGACATCCAGTATAGTGAAATGCTTTGGGTTTATATCACATACATTACAGGCAATTAGTCCCATGATGATTATGTTGGAAACTCTGGTGGTTTTGTACCAAAAAGTGGGTGTTAAAATTAAGAAAGAGTGTGTTGTGAAGTCAGAGCCATATTGTTAAATAAGGTGTCTGTCTGATTCTGGCTTTTGCACTGCAGTTCAGGTGCAGCTTCTGCAGGAAGAGAGAGACCTTTCCCAGGGAAGGAATGATGGAGCCTTCTTACCTGGGAAAATTACCCGGGCAGAGCAGGGGAGTAGCATGGATGGAGGTGTGGGGGTTGTCTGAAAGTCAGGAAGCAGAGCCAAGCCTTAGAGGTGACAAAAGAGAGGGCTCTCTTGGTGTCTATGTGACATAGCTTGCACATCCTGCAACCCAGGATACCCTGTACTGCTGCTAGCCTTGCAGAGGCCCCACTATGCAAGGTCTTTGGAGGTGGTGGGGATGTTACACATGTTTTTAACTAGAATTCTTCCATTTGTGCAAGTTTGCATTCTAAAGCATCATTTGATGCTCCTGGAATGCTTGCATTAAGGCAATGATGCAGACCATGCCACTCCAGAACTGCGATAACTCTTGCCCTGTCTCGGTGTTGAACAGTGAAATGTTTATATTTGCAAGCTGCCTGGCTAGTAATTTTTGTAGAAAATGGTCTAAAATAGAGCACACTGCTTAGGCATAACATGAACTCCTAATGTATGAATTTCCTTCTTAATATCCTTAAAGTTAGAAGGGTCAGGGCAGGGTTGGGTTTCATTGGATCATGACAGATTTCAGAATTCCATCTAGGAAAGGCAAATTATTCATCTTGGCCTTTCCCAGTTTCCCAATAATTTTCTGTAGCTCTGCATATACTGCATAGAGTCCACCTCCATCCTCAGAAGACCTAGTTCTGTTCTCTTCTTATCTGAAGTTCAAAGCATAGCCCCTGGTATCATTTTGGTTTCATATTCCTTTAATAAATGTTGGGTCTACAGCTGGATGATTGCCTGATACAAGACATCACTTTGGGTGGTGCTAGTTCTTCATCACCTGTGAGTAGAGACAGCGGGGACTGCATGATTAATTCCAGTATTTTGATTTCATTTCATCTTAAGCCAACAATAGGGAACTCTGAGGCAGATACATTTTATTGTACTAAACGAAATACTGAACATCAAGCCTCTAGCAAATAAAATGAAAAAAATAATTATCAGGTAATGCAGAGTTATGGCTTGTTTTATACCCAGGTCTTTGATAGCATGCCTTGGTATGCAGTGTCCTTAATGAACTTCTGAAACTTCAGCAGTCACAGTCTGTTCCCAGCTGTGTTTTTTTTCTTTATGGTTTGGATAGTGGAAGTTATAATTGAGTTTTGTTTCTTTATTGAAGTGAATTTAGTAACGGTGAAAGGTGTAAGATCGAAGGCTCTGGAAGCGTATGTCTTCAGGCAGCGTTAGTCACTGGGCACCCTGTTGAGCCTGCTAACAAGGTTGCCTGTTGCGTTGTACTGCTGGGGGTCCTTTATGCATGTGTATTCATAGAACTTTATTCGTATTTGGTCACTACCTGCTGAAACTGTTTCATATGCAAAAGTGTAATGCCTTATATTAAAGGTGCTCTAGATACCATATTTGCCCACTTGTTCCACAAGAAAACAGTTTTATATATCTTTGTGATTGATGGCTCCCCTTGCACACACTTGCATCTGCTTTAATGCATATTTTTAGGGTAATTTAATATTTGGTGAATACCGGGATGAAGATTATTTTTCTAGGAAAAAGCTTACTTTAATTAAACTATCCCAGAAAAAAAAAAAAAAACCAAGCAAAAGCATATTAAACTAACAAAACTTACTTTAATTAAACTATCCCAGAAAGGGAAAACAAGCAAAAGCATATTAAACTAAACAAATACTATGATTGAATGTGTTCACAGGACTTTTGTACTGGTTTAACTTAATCTGATATAAGATCATAACTTGAAATCACTGCAGACTGCATGTAGAGAGACTGTGTGCAATCTTGGGTTCCTGCTTTGCATTTCACAGCCTGGTTTCTCTGCCCTTGTTAGCTCATGTCAGCGCTTTCATTAATGCATGCCTCACATCCGACATAATAGTGGCGGAATTTTGACAGCAAACATGACTGTCAAAATTGAATAGGGAGTAGATGGTTGTGGGAGCATTCTTATCGTGTAATTATATGAACTTTTAAATTTTGGAAGAGGTATGCAAGTGACCAGAGGTCTCCTTTTTCCAGTTACAGTTGAATACCTGTGTAGTACAAACCCTTCTGCCTAGCTCTTGTGATTCCAAATACTAGATAGTGTACTACTGCCCCATATTTATAATGGCCCAAGTTTTTAACTATCGGATTTGCTGCCTTGTAGGTATTTGTTATAGATACTATGCCTATGCAATTCTAAGAATGGATTATTTCAGTTGTCTCCTTACAAACAGCTAAAATACAGTGGGATCCAGAGAGGCACTTCGGATGCCTTCAGCTTGATGCCACATGCAAACAGGGTGGTTCCCAGCAGAAGAACAGGACATAGATTGTGCAGTGAATGGGGAGTCCTGTGGCGCACATCACTAGGAAATGCTGACTGTGTCGGCCATCTGCTCTTCTGTGTCTCCTGGTTTCAGCTGGGATAGAGTTAATTTTCTTTCCAGTGGTTGCTGTGTTTCAGATTTGGTATGAAAGCAATGTCAATAATGTATATTGCTTTAGCTGTTGGTAGGTAATGTTTATACTAGACAAGGACTTTTTCAGGCTTCCCATAGAAGCTGAGAGGGAGCATAGACAGAACGATGGAACAGCCAATGGAACATACCATAGCTGTCATGCTTGGTACATAAATGGGGGTTGGCTGGGGGGTGGGTCACTTCTAGGGATCACTTCTAGGGGCAGGCTGGGCAACCAGTTCACCAGGTAGTGAGAGTGGCTTGTGTTGTATTACTTTATCTTGTATGTTCTTTTACCATTATTATTATTGTTGTTATTGTTTTCCTTTTTCTGTTATTGTTCTATTAAACTGCCCTTATCTCAACCCATCAGGGTTTTTTTTCCCCCTTTCCTTTCCCCTCTTATTCTCCTTCTTCTCCGGGCCCTTTTAGGGGGGAAGAGGGAGGAACTCTCTAAGTGTCTGCATGGTCCTAGTTGCCAGCTGGGGCTGAACCACAACACTGTGGTGCAGAGGTGCAGCACTGAGACAAGCTCATAGATACTGCTTGTAATACAGGTCCTATGTCCTCTTCTTAGCACTCACCCAAACAGGGATTTATTTATTCAAAGCAAGGTGATGAGAGGAGAGGGCATGATGATATATGCTGTTACAAGTAAGAACCTCATTTCTGGGTCTTCCTCAGCTGCAGGGGTATTGAACTCAAGCCTGTTGTCAGGAGAACAACCTGGTCCCAGCTCGTAGAGGGGTCTCGGCACTCCCTTCCATTATCCTCTCCCAGCCCTGAGTGGTCCAGATTCTCTTGTGTGTATGTTGAAATGGGGGGGGAGTTCTGACTATAAAACTCAATAGCAAGAGCCATCATGAGGAGAGTAACTTGTGGCTTCGGTCCTGCTGTCCAGATTCAGTGAAACATGACTTTGTGTTTGTCTGTTTCTGATGAGCATCATGTACTTTCTGGTGCACAGGAGCAGCGGAGAAGAGCTCAAAGCATGGAGCTGAAGATCGAACCCAGAATTTCATCATGGCTATGAAGGATCGCATGAAAATCCGGGAGCGGAACAAGCCAGAGATCTTTGACTTGATCAGAGATGTGTTCTGTGAGAGCAAAATGACACATGCTCAGCAGATGAAGACAGTGAAGCAGAGTGTGCTTGATGGCACCTCAAAATGGTCAGCAAAGATCACGATCACGGGTGAGTGAGGGAGGCATGAGTTCTCTTGGACTTGTTTGGGAGCCTAAGGTAATAGAGAATTGGTGTGAAGCTACAAAGAATGGAAAGGAAGGGCTCTCTGTCCTGTGTCTCTTTCTGCTTAATGTAGAGATAGCAGGTAGAGATACTTCTACCCCAAACACTGTGGTACACCACAAGCTCATCAGAAAAGCTCTCATGAGTGATATTCCTATTTCTCTGGCCATTCTGAGCTGTTGGTTCACATGGTGTGCAGACACATTGTCTTATTGCATGGTGGTGGTAACCCTTCTCTTTTCCTTCCAGTGGTGTGTGCTCAGGGCCTGCAGGCCAAAGACAAGACGGGGTCCAGCGATCCATATGTAACTGTTCAAGTGGGTAAAACAAAGAAGAGGACAAAAACGATTTTTGGAAATCTGAACCCTGTTTGGGAAGAGAAGTTTTACTTGTAAGTGCTTTGACAAGGACTCTCAGACCCATTTTGCCCATTTGTCCAATCTGCGCTTTGACAGCTATGTCTTCTCTGTCGGTGTGCGTTCCCACACCAGCTGTAATGTATGACCGTTTCATTTCCACTCAGTGTTGTGTGTCTGTGTCTGGAGGCTTGATATCTTTAACAATGTACATAGTGCTCACCTGTCCATTTCATCTGTCTGTCTTGTGTATATATAAATTGTCTGCTCTGTGAACACTTTCATATTGATGTTTGTAGGGAAAGCTAAAGAAGTCGGAAAATCTTGAACTCAGCGACTTTTGTTCCTGGCTAATAGACATACTTTCAAAATCCTTTGTAATATGAAAGAGTAAAGTTTATATTAAGAGTAAGCAAACTTCCTGTGACCTGCTACTGGTGTTTGACCAACAAAGGTTAAAGGTAGTTAGTTGTCTGTCACTAGTCTGTGACACTAGCAGTCTCCCTTTTTAGTTCTGGAAAATCAATGTAACAATAACGCAAGGGATTATCTGCTTTCAAGATGAGCAATGTATCCATGTCTGAACTGAAAGCAAAGGCTGGAGGCACAATTCTTTAGAAATCAGCTACTCTCAGAAGGCTGAAGAATGTATTATTCTATCATGCTTTTAATGAATAAGTAAACAGTGCCCTCAATTTATCATTGAACATGTTATAAAACAAAATGGAGACATGAAATCCAGCAAGCATTTTCTGAAGATTCTGGGTGGTCTCTTTCAACCTCAGACATCTGTTTCCTTTAATGTATAATCTCTTCCCTTGTACCTTCTCTCCTGTTCCTTTTTTCTCTTCCCTGTTTTTTACTTAACTGCTTAGAGGGACCTCTCTCTGCAAACTGAAATTCGTGTTTTAAAATCAGGCTTATATCAGCCCAGCTTTGTCTTTACAACGCACAGTACAAACAAAATTATTTTTAAAGTAGTTTTGAGCTACTCATTAACGTCAGAAAAATCTCGGCGCTATTTTGAGCAAGTAAACCCTTGGCTTTATTCTTAGTTTAATCCAAGGTAACATTACTGCTTGGTAAGTAGTAAGTATGCTTAGGTGCCATTTGGATAACTCTAGTCACAATAGCAGTAAGTCTGTGTGGGAGCCTTAGGGACCTTGATTTACCATGCCAAGTAGTTACCATGGTATTTGCAGTGTGTTCCCTTCTAATTTTAGGAGCTTCAACAACTGTGTTTAAAGATAGATAGCACAACGTGATAGATGTCACAGTTTTAACAGTGAACTGTTTAGATTTTATCACCATGTCTGTGATTCAGCAGATAATATGCTCTTGGGCATTAGTGTTGATGATACTTTCTATCTTACCTATGTCTAGGTCGTTGTTCTAATTGCCTTGGAATAGCAAGGGGAGATGGAGGAAATGAGCATGGTGTCCAGATCGATGGCAGGAGAGCATTCAGTACTGGAATCAATGTGTCATTTCATTAGTAGAAGTCAAAGCTCACTTTATGCTGGAAGAGGAGAGGATCATTTAGAAGTGTATGCAGCACTGTATTTTTACATACCCATCTTCCTTTTTTGCATTTATAGATCTTTTTTTCGGCTTACAAATCTTAAAATTTCTGAAATTTTCTACCCCATAATCAAATGGAAATTTAAATCAACATATGCAGGCCAAAAATACCCATTACATACCAAGCTTTTTTAGAAGATTTTGTCAGGACAATCAAGAGAAAGTCAAATTTAAAGGATTGGGTTGTGTGTGTTTGTTTCTTAGAATGAAGTTGATTTCTTACAGTGGGAGAAAGGTGGTGTGCTGGTAGTTATTGCACACCTACCTTGCAACAGGCACATGAACAGCTTGGTGTTCAAAATGTTGTTCACTAGATTTGTGAGTAGAGAGAGGTCATGTCACTAACTAATGGGTGGGTTAGCAATTGCTGTTCCTTTTCTGCTTGGCTTGTTGGACAGACTTGTTTGTAGCTGGTATTCATTAGGTGCCCAGTGTTTTTTAAACGATCACAATTCCAGTGTCTTTTCAAAGGCTGGATATAGAGCCAGAAATCTGTGTGCATCAGTCATTATAATTGCAGCATTGTTATTGTAATCCATGGCATGAATTGAGGCAGACTATGTACAGCTGAGTGATACAATTCCTTCTACAGATGCAGTAAAGTGTATTAAAAACAGCTTAAATAAGGTTTAAAATTTTTAAGGCTGCAGTAACCTATTTCAAATAGTCTTTCTGTGCTTATTTACAGTGATGGATAGAAAAGTATATTAACTTAAATACCTCTCCTTAAATAGACGTTGTTCCTTTTCTATATATTTTCAGAAAAAAAATGTTGTGGTAGGCTTGACCCAATTTGGAAGTCCAGATTTAGGACCATATCTTAGAGAAGACAATGTTGAAAACACTTCAAGTTTCCATTAAAAGTGCTATTTAGGTCACTACTAGCCTGTGTCACTGTAGGCATCTGCTTAGATTAATGACCAGTTCTTAAAGCATATTCATGTTGTCTGAGCAAGTGACTGCCGGTCCTGTTTCTTCCTGAAAATTATCTCTTTGCTTTATGAAATGTGTTGTTATAGAGAGATTTTTGTATCTTTCATTGGAGTTTGAAGACTATGAAAATATAAGGGGTTGATCTTTCTGCTTAGTTCAAAGTTTTGCAGGCTTGATGCAAAGGCTCCACATATGGATGGTGCTTGGCAGGAAGAAGCCTGATGGGGGACACCAGCCATTGCTGCAATACAGAACTGTTGTTCAGTGAGCAAGGAAGCCTTCTTCTCTTGCTTTACATCCCTTCCCCCTTCTACAGTAATCCCAGGTCCATTTCCTATAGCTCTGATGAGGATTCTTAATAGGTAGCTCCCTTGCTTTGCCCTGTAGAGTTCTCCTCTGTGCCCTCAGCTCTCTTCCCTTGCCCTTAACTCTGGCTGATCAGGAGGCAGCACGTGTCCTACCTCCCGTTGGTTCTGAGTTGTCTGTATTGGATGGTACATGAGAGCCGGGTGGCTGCAGACTTTCCAGGGATGGCAGCTGGTGTGGGTTTCTCTTCTCCATCTAGCTATAATTTTTTCACAAAATTTGTTGGAACATAGAAGCTTTCTTTCTAACAAGTCTGTGTAACTCTCATTTCCTTAGGAAACAGCCCAGTAATATTAGAGGGAAGATATTTTTGCAATATTCAGTGCAATTAGAACAAGACATTAATTCCCCACTTAGACGTGTTTTAGACTGTCAGTAGAAAATACTGGCTTCCTAGAATCTTTTTTTGTAAAGGCTGAAGCTGAGCATCCATTTGAACTGGTAACAATAGCAGATGGTGTTTAGGAGAATAAACTTGACCACAGGACAAAGTTTCCATTATAAAGTGAAAGCCCTGGGCTCAGTTGGAGGGCTGCTAGTCTGTACCTTTTATTCAGGAAGCTCCCCAGTCTTTAATGACCGTGAGCACTAGAAGTTACAGGATTCAGACAGGACATTGCTGTTTTTCTTGGCCTAGGCACAAAATGACTCATTCATTTTACAGTAATATCCCCTGTGTTGTATTGTCTGAATACAGCTGTGTCTGAAGCTTTGAATGGTGGGTGTGAAATCATTGCCTGGAACAGATTACATTGTCACTGAAGAGTTTGCAAGAGGCCTGTTTATTCTCTCTCACCGCAGAAGAGTAACTGAGTTAAAATAAATGCAGTGCCTCCTGCTAGCAGATAATCAATATTCTACTAGGACATGCAGAGCCCCACACGATATACGTTCCTGTTAATCCTGTGGGAATGGTGTTATTGCGTAGCTAACCACTGGGTTGTCACCCAAAAGCTCTACTCGATTCCTCAATTTTCCTTCCAGCTGCTGAGACTGTTATCAAGCTCAGCATCTTTCAGTTATCTCTGTGGTTATATGTGACTGTTCCAAAGCTGATTTTTAGACTTCCCCTTCTGAGACCACAGTGTTTAAAAACGTCACCCTCAGCCTCCCTTCACTGCATGTCAGGGGCCATTCAGTTTGTCGTGCTTTCCTTATTCTCCAGGTATTGCAGATACCGAAACTGGCACTCTGATAAAATCCCGCTTGTTTCCCTGCTCGGTTACCAGTGTGAAATTTAAATTTGAATGTGGAGTTGATGCCTTGTGGCAAGCGCCTGTTGGGAAGCTGAGTTAATGTAGCTAAGGATGTAACGCTCAGAATCACTTTATCTGCTCTTTGTAGTTAGGAGAGCCACACCATTAATTTGTCAGTTGGTGTCGTAGCATTGGGTAACAGCAAAATGATTGTACTTGTTCCCCTAAGAGAAGAGCTTCATGCTAGCAAGAACAGAAAATTCATTTCTTTGTTCTTAGACAGCAACAGCTGGATCTCAGGGCATATTATTGTGCTGTCGTGCTTAACTTCTGAGCTGCTAAGCATTTTAGCTGCGTTTTCTTACCACTCTGATTTTGCCCTCGGTGTCTTCTCCACTGTCCTTCTTTTCTCCCTAATAGAGGAGACTTGGTATTTTTTAAAAATTAGTGTGTCCTGAGAAGTTTTCTGCCTTCTCTTCCCATTGAGGTTGGCCACAACAGAGCCACCAGCTGGACCCTGCCATGTCAAGACGCTCCATTTGAACCACATGCAAATCTTCCTGCTTTTTCAGCCAGACCGTTTCCCATAGACAACTTTTTTTCTGCTCCCTCTCTGTATGTTGTTATAACTCTTTACTGGCGTTCTCTTACTGGTTTGCTACAACTGCTCCTTCCTTTCTGATTTTCCAGAAAATAGCTCTGCTCTTTTTTGAAGCTTTGCTCCTCAAAAGCAAAACTTTCCTCCTAAAATGATCACAGGTCCTAAACTCTTGCTGATCTGTTCTCTCCTGTGCATTTTCCCACCTCCTGCATTCTCACCCATTGTTTCTGTGAGCAGCTCTGCACTTTTTTTTTGTCCACCATTGCATGAAACGTGCCCTACACTGGACTGTGAAACTTCACAGGCCCTTCTTAAGAGCTGCATCTGCCATGATGCAGAAACGAAACTGCTCACACAATATGTCCATATAGATACTCGCTAGACTCTTTGAACCATAAACTTTTTTTAAAAATATCAAAACACAATGAAACTACTTAAT
Organism: Chroicocephalus ridibundus; assembly: GCF_963924245.1. Taxonomy (NCBI): domain Eukaryota; kingdom Metazoa; phylum Chordata; class Aves; order Charadriiformes; family Laridae; genus Chroicocephalus; species Chroicocephalus ridibundus. The sequence continues at coordinate 75,617,534 of NC_086316.1, read as the reverse complement.
TCTGGGCTTGACTGACCTACTTTTAAATCTGCAAAATATTGTAGCTGCCTTTGCTCCCTCACTTCCATTGTTTATACTTACTACATCTACTTGTTGCTTTTTGTCTTTATTAGCTTGTCAGCTCCACAAGCCGGAGACTGTCTCCCTTTCTGGGAGCTGCCAAGCGCAGTGGAGTTCTAGCTGCATTTGCAGCCTCTGGACTCTCCTGTTCTTCAGGCAGAAAATAGGAGAAAACAACATAATTTAAGGAAACATGTTTATGTGAAATGGGCATGTGAAGTGATAAGGTCATGTTGGCATCCCACCTCTCACCAGCTATGAATCATTGTCTCAAAAGTGGTGTTCTTGTCATTTTTAGACACTTCTTTTTCTTTCTCTCCACTTTTGTAGGATAAAAGGCACATGCAATGCTCTGTCCCAGCCCCCTAGCATCATCTGAGCCAATTTGGACCAACCTTTACAGATGGTCTGACGCCTCGGAACTAAGAGTCACTTTCTGCATTTTTTTTTTTTTTTGGTGGAAGTTGAAGCTAGATTAGAAGGATACAATTTACTAACTTCATTGTGGGAAGCACTGTAGTGTAAATTCAGCAGTTGCCTGTTCTGTTTAGCCACCAATATACCAATTAGCATGTGTGTGGGCATGCCACTGTGCGCGTGGATCAGAATTAACTACAGCTTTGTGTGCTGGAGTGCTTCCTCTCAGCCCGGTTGCTCACTGGGCATGGGAAGAGGCCAGAGTATTGACAGTGCAGAGTATTGACAGTGCAGGGGATGTGTGTGGGGAACCGGTGGTTCCGAGTTGGGTTAAGGCTAAAGGGAGACGTGGCAGAAGAGATGGAGGCAGAGAGTGGGATAGAGAGCAAGCCAGCAGAACCAAGCTCAGCTGCTTTCACTGCTCCTGCAACCACTGGCTTCAGGAAGAAAAGCTTCATGGAAAAAAAAATTACAATTTCTTTTAATTTTTCTTAAAAATTTGGTGTGATGTTTCTTGGAAGTTTCACTTTATTTCATAGCTTGAAGTGTAAAAGTTAGTTCTTTATAAAAATGGCACCACTGCAAACATCAGGACAATATGGATATAAAAGGAAGAAACAATTCCTGAGCCATCTACAAAGGGAACCTGGTTTTCAGTCACTTGCACTCTGAAATGGGCCTGAAAGCATTCGGTAGTTTCTTCCTTGCAATGAGGTCATGGAGTGTTTCTTCTCTCTGCATCCTCTTGGAAAAGCCGTGGGAGATCAGCTGTGGGAGACTGGACCAATGTATGTGTGCACACAGTGAGACCAAGCTTCACAAAAATGTAGCAAGAAGTGGGGCAGGCATCTTTAGAAATGTGCCGGCTCCTGTATCAACAAAGAGGAAAGTTTCTAGCTGCAGAGCTTGTTGGACACAGTCTTGTGAAATCATGATGCTGTAGCAAATTGGAAGCTATTTCTCATTAGTTAGAAAGCCTATTATCAGCCAACAAGCCCAAGTGCCCCAGTATTCATGGTTCTGTTTTGAGGTGCTCTCTGGCAGGTGAACTGGTGTTGACAGAACTGTCTTGCTTGACCAAAAGCAAGGACTGTGGTTCCTCCAGACTTAGATGGTGATGTTTTACGGGTGAGCCTTATCACCACCTGTGAGGAGGTGATAAGGCTCACTCTCTGGCGTGGGAGCAATGTAAGGAATATGAATTGAGTAGTCTCTTAAAAACAACAGAGAAAGATATGGTAAAAAAGAAGCTTCAGTAGCTCAGTAAATGCTAATGGAAAGCTTCCTGCAGCATTAGCAGTGTGTTATGCTGCTGCAGCCAAGTGAAGGATGATAGCTTGTGGGACTGCCTGAGGTGATTAAGGTCTAAATGGTGAATGTTTTCCTAAAGAGCAGGTTTCTGACCACAGGTAGCAAAGAAACAGGATCAAAGTGATACCAGCAAAGAACTGATGTGCCAGAAGGTGAGATCTGAAGAAGTCGGGAGCTAACCTACTGGTGCTTTGTAAATGGCGCTGTGTGCCAATCTGTGTTTTTAGGCACCCGTGCACTTCTGAACACTCAGTCTCCACTGAACTGCCAGGATGTACATTAGTACACCGTGTCAGGAACCAAGGATTTACTTTACATGCTTATGCTGTGTTGCTGGTAGATATGGCAATGCACTTGGATGAATGAGAGAGCTACAAAGAGCAGCAGTCCAAGCGTTCCCTGCTCCTGAATGCTTGCAGCATGGTTTTGTTAAAGGAAGACATCCGTGAAGTAGAGGAGGAGAAAGGGTGAATAAAGGCAGGAGAGAAACGTTTAACTTTCTTTCTTCTAAACTCTAAATACAGCTTTGATTGCATAGTGAAGGCAGGGAACAGCGATGCTCTCTGCCCGTGATCAGGACTGCGTGGAATTGCCTCTAACTTTCTCCGTATAATTACTAGCTATTCCTCTGTACGGGAAAAATCAGCAGGAGCTGCATGGACATCTGTTAAACAGTCCTGAATCACAAAGGTGGCAAAAAGAGCCCAAAAGATTTCTTGATAGAGAGCATGCAAATACCAGTCACTGCCACATCTTATTGACCAGGCTTAGCAGATCTCTTCTGACCCATTTCTTCCTTCTCCCTGTTGCTTAGCAACAGATGCAGCATGTTAATGTTAAAAAGGCTGGAAAACAGGCCTTCAGCAGAAGTTGCCTGTTTTCATAGGTTTTATTTCCTTGAGGGCAGACATTTGTAGTGGTTATGGTGAGTAATCACCCTTGTCATGGTCTCATATGAGCATTCAAATTGCTTTATTGTATTGCATGCCCTGTAAATGAGCAGAGCTCTTATAATAAGGTTCTTCTACCCACTTCTGATATCCAGGACCCTGTTTGTCTCTACAAAAGGTATCTGAACACCTAAAAAAAGAGGGAGGCCGCAAATTCTGCGCATGTATTATTAGGCTGCTGGGTGCCAATTCAGCAAACAGTAAACTGCTTTTTTTAAATGCAAATGTATTTCGTGATCTGCCCTGGGCACAAAGTATCAGTCTGAGCTGTGAATAATAGGCATAATCAATTCTAGTAATTAAATACCAACTTTGTAACTGCTGTATCCCACCCTTTCCTCCCACGCACAGGCAGTGTTTGTATCATCTGATTGTAATGTATTGTACGTTAAGGCACTACTGCTTTGTGACTATCTTGAAGTAAGATAGCTACCTCCACCTGAGCTATTTATCTTTCATTAGAAAACAGCATGAAGGTTGTTTGTCACAGGCCTTGACTGTCCTATTCTAGATACTGCACGTGCATAAACACAAGTAGCCTTTAACGCCTACCGCTGAACGGCAGGTGATGGGTGGGGAAGAGCTATCAGAAACCCGTGAGATGCTGTTGGGCATTTTTGGGGTGTGTATGAGGAGTTTACCAGCCTAGCTATCACCAGAATTTTGTGGGCTTCACAGTAAAAGCAACAAAGAGTGAAGAGAATTCCCAAGTTCAGGGAGCTGCTGCTGAGAGTGAGGACAAGCAGGAGAGTCACAGCCACTCAGCAAGTCTGAAGTTGGTGGTGGCACTCAGCGCAGGACACTCCTTCAGCATGCATCTGAAGTGCAGTATCTACCATGTCATAGGAGCATTTATAGTGCACCAAAAAGTTGTTGTGTAGCTCCTATCAGACACTACAAAATAGGCCTTTGTTTACATTTTATTAATGCCTCCCTCTTCCATTGTACAAGTGGGTGAAGAGGAACGTGAAGCATGTAGCACATAAATGTTGGCTGCATTGTGTACTCTTTAGCATTACATTTGTCTCGTTTGCAGTGAGTGCCATAATTCCTCTGACCGGATCAAGGTGCGAGTGTGGGATGAAGATGACGACATCAAGTCTCGCGTCAAGCAGAGACTGAAACGCGAGTCGGATGACTTCCTGGGGCAGACAATCATTGAAGTCCGTACTCTAAGTGGAGAAATGGATGTGTGGTACAACCTTGGTGAGCAGGGCGTTGGGATTGAAAACATGTCACATGTTAGTTTGAGAATGTTCAAGAACACTTGGGTGCATCTGGGCAGTTTGCAAGAAAGAAAGAAAAAAAAACACAAAAAATGAAACAAAAAAACCCCTACATGATTTCAAGGGGCATATGATAGTGCTGTGGAGCAGCAGTTAAAATGAAGTGTATAACATGTCAGAAGGGTGATGGGTTTTCCCTGTTGGGCATTGGAAAGTACAATGGGTAAATGCTCGGAGCAGGGTTGTATTCCACCTGTGCTGGAGACATTTCCTGTCCTGTGCCCTTTTTTGTGCTGACACAAGCATTTTAACAGTCTGTAAGAACTGCAAGAGGACTGCATTGGGCTGCGAATTTGTTGAGACCTTTCCCAGTGACCAAAATAGTGTTGTAGAAAGTATTGGCAAGTAACCAGATGGTGCTGAATTGACAGGCATAGTAATAATCACAGGAGGTCCAAAGTCTTCTTGGTAGGGAGCACCAGCAATTCCCAGGAGCTCAGGACTGTAGTGAAGTCAGGAACAAATTCCACATATGTCAGTTCTGTTCTCAGAAAAGGGATGTGTCCATGATGGTTCTAGTTCAGCTGACTGAATCCAAGACCCTATAGCACATTTGCTGTCAAAAAGGTTAGCTTACATCTAGGAAATGTACATATTTCTAGCTAGATACACCCTCATATTGAGGGTGTATCATGGCAGTTGTTTTGCTGATACCTACTTAGTATTCAATGTTTTGAAAGAAAAAAGTAAGGAAGTTTTCTCAATGGTGACTCTGATCACAAGCTCAGCCTGAGCTTCCAGCAGTTTCTTTTCCAGTGTTCTTAACTTGAGATGGCTCTGCTCTGAACATGAAAAATGCATGTAATTGCTGATGATTTTTCCTTCTAGAGAAGCGAACAGATAAGTCTGCAGTGTCCGGGGCTATTCGCCTGCAAATCAGTGTGGAGATCAAAGGCGAGGAGAAGGTGGCTCCATATCACATTCAGTACACTTGCCTTCATGAGGTAAGAAGCGCGTTCAGCTCAGACGTTGCCATGTCCCTTCTCTTTCTTGAAGAAGCAATTTTCTGACCTTTATTTCCTCGAAATGCTCCTCCTTGCCCTAGATGAGTTTTCCTTCCCCTGCTCTGGAGGCCTGGGAACACGCTGAATCATCAGACTCGCATTTGTCAGGAAGGCAAAGAATGCTTTAGGCTGCCTCCCCTGCCCTGAGGGCTGGCTGGCTCAGTCTGTCTTACTGTCACAGCTGTGCCGCTGTCAGGCAGAGATCACGCATTGGTCCAGCTCACAGTCCCCCCTAGGTTTAACGTGGAGAAGCCTCTGAATTTCCTTGAACGATGTTTTCAGCATGTACTGTATCTATGTCTGCTTTAGAGAAGGCATACCAAAATGCTTGATAAGTAAATTCTGATCTGGGGACGGCTTTGACTCTGGTTGTTGAGTGATGCAAATATTGGTGTTATAAATTCTTCTGTGACGCTGCACCAGTGTGTAGCTATGAAGAACTGTTGGGGAACAGAAGATAAGCTGCGGTTACTGGGTACTGACCTGTCTCAGGGTGGACTAAGCTGGGCAGGCAGTGCTGCAGAAGTTGTGAGAAATCCAAAGATGACTTGTGAGAATGACAAAAGGGAAAACCCTGTCTCGGAGAGATGCCTGATACCCAGCCTACCTATCAAAGAGAAGGCAGGTCGCAGGTCAGTCTTTGAGTGACTCAATAAGGAAGAGTAGTCAGAGTCCTTTTTACCTGACATACAAGAATATCATGAGGTCCAGCGAGGTTTAAACAAATTCAGATTAGAAAGTAAGGACAGACATATCACACAGAGGAATGTTCAGCTATGGGTATAACATTCATCCGATGCTGAGTTAGATGAGCCCTGTGGTGTCTTCTGGCCTTACCAGGGAACAAGGAGATACAAAGCTTAGAAAAACATCAGTAGAATTCTTTTAGTATGCTGTGTCCTTCAATACGTATTTTGTGTTTTTTATTTCAATGATGGCTTCTGTCTGGTAAGCTGTTTCATTATTTTTCCTTCTGAACATGTGTGATCACTTGCTGCCCTTCTTTTTTGCAAATATGTCTCTCTTTAAGTATCATCTTCTTTCATTTGTGTATCATAAAATGAAGATGATTTACAGCAAGAATAATTTAATCAGGACAAATAGTAGTGTAAGGCAGAGTCCTCTAGCTCCTAATGAGATCATTAGACTTTTGCATCCCTTACTACAGGGAGCCAGCTGTCTGAAAGGCTGATGAATCTGTAAGTGATGTGAATTTGAGGATTACTGAGAATCCCACTGAACTGAGCATGCAATTTCTGCACAGCAATGATAGCTGAAAGCCTTTGCAGCATTAGATAAAGTGAAAGGTTATCTTGAATAATAATGCAAGGGGTGATCTTAAGGATGTCCTTTTCAGAAAAAAATAAATCTGTTTGAACCGTTCTGCTGTATAATAATAATTACAAAGCTGATACAGAGCTGTTACGTCTAGCTTGTCCATGTTAAGGCATTTCATTCTGAGGACAGAAATGTGTAGGTTTCAGGAAACTAATTAGTCTGTGATTTCACTGCATTGAAGCACTCCTCTGCATCGTTCACAATATCACTGGGAAAAGTTGTAGATATGCATGCAAAAAATTCAGCTAGGAGCAATCAAGAAGAAAAGGTAAAAGCAGAAAAATACACAGTGGGTAGGGGGGAAGAAAGAGGGAGGTGAGCACAGAAACTTGTGTTGGTGCCACCTTCTCAGCAATTCCAAGCTCTTCATGAAGCTCACTTGGAGGCTTCAGCAGCCTCACGTATAATTTCGTTCCTGTTCTGTATTTCAGAACCTCTTTCACCATCTCACAGATGTGCAAGGGAGTGGGGTGGTGAAGATCCCTGATGCCAAAGGAGATGATGCCTGGAAGGTGTATTTTGATGAGACAGCTCAAGAGATCGTGGACGAATTTGCAATGCGTTACGGCATTGAATCAATATACCAGGCCATGACGTAAGATGCATTTCATGTGTTCTTTAGCGCAGATAATTGGTGTAACTAATTAATATGACTGTTAATATTTAGAAAATCAAGTATGTTGGTAATGGAACGCTTGGTAGTGACAGCTGCTCTTTATGGGGCTTATGGTGAGCGGGAAGAGACTGCCTGTCTCTGAATCACTGGTTTCCTCAAAGTCTAGAAAATAATGTCTGTCAAAGTACTGGAATTAAGCAGCTATCCAAGCAGTTCATGTGAGCACTGTTAGAACTAATTCTCAGGAATTATACCAGCTTTGTTAGTGTGAATGACCATATTTTGTTATTGATAGCTGAGCCGTTCCTGTTTTAAAACTCTAAAATCTCTGAGCACTTTTCTGTTAAAAAAATATTGTCCAAGGATCCCACTGAAGTTTTCTGATGATGTGAGAAGGGAAGAGGTTTTGTGAAAGCGTTTGTCCTAGGTGTCTGTTGTGGCAATTGATACAGTCCTTTGAAGTCACTAATTTCCCAGGTGCTGCTGAAGGCATTTATAGGAAGTCTGAGTAATGGAGCTACTGATTTGTCCTCTTTGGAGCCAGGCTCACGCAGTTCTTGATCTTCAAAGCGCGTTTTCCTTGTCACTATACTTATATTTGGATTTGGGATTAGCCATTTTTCCTCTTAAGGAAAAGCACTAGTAGTGCTATGCTTAGCTCATTTCTTATTTCAAATATAATATTAAATATAGCAGACAAAAGTGAACTTTTTCAAGTTAGAAGCTGAAAGGTTTGGGGTCTGGGTGCTTGGATAAGTTATGATCTGTACTCTACATTAAGTTGCAAGCACCTTTTCTGCCTATTGATTTAAGCCAAAGTGGAAAAGAATTGGAAGGTACCTCCAGAGATCTAGTCCCTGCTTATAGCAGGGCTAACTTGGGAGTTGGACCAGAGTGGTCAGGGCCTCTTCCAGTTTGTTGAAAATTTCACGGATGGAGACCTACCACCTCTCTGGGCTCGTGTCCTCAGGCTGCATTACTCTTGGGAAGAAATTCCAAGTTGAAATCCAAATTTGAAAATTCTGCGTTGAATTTTCTATGTTGTAACTGCTGCATATTGCTGCTTATCTTTTAATCTTTCTTCTAAAAGGATTTTGTCCTGGCTCAATCTTCTCACTAAGCCTCCCACCTCTGCTAAGTAGTCAAGACATTGATTAGATCCCTGCTCCTCATGCCTTCTCTTCTTCAAGCTAAACAAAGCCATTTTATGTGTCTGTCTTTACGAACTGCCTAAATGGCCAATTGGTACATAAGTATCAGGTGGCAAGCAAGTTAACATTCAGGCATCACTATCATGTTTGTCTGAAATAATGACTTGTGAATTCCTGTGAAAATCTCTCACTGGAGCTTTTTAGGTTATAATCATTTGTGGGTTAACTAGCACAGAAGCTAGTGTCTGTGATGAGTCCCTTAGGCAGAAAGCTACATTCAGAAAATAGTTCCCAAATTTAGTTTGGGACCTCAGTGAGCATTCCTGCTGTAAAACAACTGCTTAGAAATGGCCCAGCTCTGCTGCAATGAACTTTACTTGCCATGTCCTGTAATACCAGACCTCTTAAGCTCTAGGGTTTTTTTTTTTTCCGTTATGTCTAACAGATTTTCTTTGATTGTTTAATCATTTCACAAGCCTGGATGCTTCTGGCATAATTTTGAGATTTCCTGCAGGAAGGTTCCTTGCGCTTTAATGAGAGCAGTTAAATGGGAAAATGCAAATGAGCGTGCAGGCTTCCTGCAGGCTGGAAGGGTTAGCCCTAAGGAATCACGTATCAGTGCAGCACAGAAATACTAGCATGTGATATCACTGTGCTTGAATGCTTTCCAGTTGCTGCTGCTTCATGTCACCTCAGGACCTGCGGTTGCCTCAAGTGTCAGCAAATTATATAGATTTCCTTGTGTCAGGCTTGGTTCTAGGAATTGGCATCAGGACCCAGGGTATCACCTAAGTCGCAAGCTGTTGGCAGCAAATAGTTGAGAAGCCATTTTATGATCTGGAAAGGGCTGTGGTGCAGATTTTTCTTGCTTTGAGCATATCTGTTGTGTAGATGGCATCTTTCTGAAAAAAACCCTTTAGATGCTGGAGATTTACAGAAAGGGAGAAAAACATAACTTCCATGGTGCCAGCTAGAGTAGGAGATAGAGTCAAGTTGTGCTACACAAAAGAGACCAGAATGACTTACAGAACTGTCCTTTTTGCAGGCATTTTGCATGTCTCTCCTCTAAATACATGTGCCCAGGCGTGCCAGCTGTGATGAGCACCTTACTTGCCAATATCAATGCTTATTATGCGCACACAACTGCCTCCACAAATGTGTCTGCTTCGGACCGCTTTGCAGCCTCCAATTTTGGGGTATGTTTGCGTGTTTGGTGATGGAACAATTGGATTTATCTAATTTGCCTACAGTCCTTCTGCCTTTCAATAAATAACTTGCTTTGTTTAAGGAATATTAAATCTGAGGAGTTGGAAGCTGTGGAGCTCTTCTAGACTAGACAAAGAGCACAGTTTAATTGTAGTCATCATCACACATTTTAGATATTAATCAGTGTAATGCATTGAGATGTTTACTTTTCATGTTCAAATTGCACTGGAGCACAGATGGTATGGAAATGAGCAAATAATATTAAACTCTGCGTGGTGATGCTGTTTATAAAATATACTGTGCGATCTGATTGTTTCAGAACTTTGTTTTTAAAAACAGCAACTGCTTTAAGAAAAAAAAACAACTCTTTTTCCCTAATGGTTCAAATGTTTTTTGTATAACATGTGGTGGAGCTGAACGTGCTGGAAAAGTATTTGTAAAAGCTCGTACTTCCCATCAGACTGAGAATATATAGATTGAATGAGGTGGTGTTCACAATGACAGAGCAGAATCCAGTGGAGAGACCTGACCTCAAGAAGACAGTCACGAGAAGTCTGTGATACTGAAGACTGAACTACTAGATAAGATTTTGGAGCTGTTCTGAATTAGACCCTTTTCTGCCTTTTCCTTTAGTCCTCTCTGAATAAATATTTTCTCCTAAATATAAGTTTGGTGCAAGTTGCAGACTAGAAATAAGAGGGGTTTTTGTTCTGCTTCTGCTTCAGAGTGAAAATGGCCTATTTTTCTGACACTTCTAATGTGACACAGACTTCAGAAATAATTACAGTATAAGAGTAAATCCAAGAATCGAAAGAAAATACTGTTTGCACAATACAATGCATCCACATTGCTTCCTCCCACTCTCCTGAGATCTGAGACAAATTCCCTGATATCCTGCTGCTTACTGTGGACGTTGTCTGGACAGTAGTGATATGTGATGTTTATTGGTGTTTTCTGCTCCACAGAAAGAACGATTTGTGAAGCTTCTGGACCAGCTTCATAATTCACTTCGTATTGATCTCTCAATGTACAGGGTGAGTGGGAATAAACAGAATCCTTTCAGGCATTCTGGTGGGCAGAGGGGAAACGCACCATTTGGTTTTCTCTTACCTTTCTAACGGTTTGGCTAGTTTATGTCTTAAGGAATTGTCATCACAAGCTTGTTGCTCAAATACACCATTTTGTATTCCTCATGGATAGAACTTAAACCATGTTTTTTTCTTCTAACTTCCTCAAGACATCTGAGATAACTTAAGAATTGTGGGCTATGCTCATCTCTTGATACCCTCCCCGAAATGTAAGTTCAATTGGATTAATTAATTTTAATTATTCTTATCAGCTACTTCAGGTATCCTCTACAAAGAGAAAACAGACTTGTTCTCCCATAGTAAGACAGAAATCTTTTAGAGGACTTGCAGCCATGTTGTCACTTAATTTAGGTCTGGCAAGCTCAAATCACTGTCACTGACTCTGGATCTGCAAGATGTGCTCTCAGGTTCAGATCCCCCTCATTTCAGCATATGGGGAAGTTGAGTTTCAAATGTCGGCATCAGTTCATCAGGGTTCGTAACCCTCTAGTTTCTTTGCTACTCCAGAGTCAACATAGTCTTACCATGTGACTTGACTTTTTTGTTTAATTCCTTGATATATTATTTTAATTAGTGACTAATTCATTGAAAAAATTAAAAATGATGGCAAAATTTGAGCTTTGCCTTGATTTATTTATTTGAGCTTGGTTTAGTGCATTTATTTGAAACACCATAAAGCATACAGAGGAGGGAAACAGAAGCGGACTAAGAGGAGAAGTGCATTAGGAAGATGAATAAAAAGGAAAAGGGGAAAGGTGCAAAAGAAGATAAAAGGAATGTTGCATAAAAAGCTATTCTAAAACTACATTACTAGTAAGAGAAGGTCTAAAGAGAGCACTGTTACGCTGGGTAGTAGAGGGAAAGTTATCAACACATGGCAATAGGAAGCTGTAGTGATGATGCTGGTTTTGATTGCGTCATCTTCAATAAAAGCTGCTTTCCGGTGGCAAATGCAACTAAACCTTGTCAAGATCTTACATAAAGGACCAGAAGAGATTTGTGTAGTTTAAATAATTTAGATGTTAATCTAATTGGCTGTATGTTTAGAGAAATGGCTGAAACAATTTCGGAGCTCTTAATTATTTTAAGACCCCTGAAGGGCAGGTTAAGTTCTGGAAGAAAAAGGTGTTAGTTTCCACCTTTCAAGAGAGGAGATGGCAATTTACAACTTAAATTACCCAGATTAAGCCTCCCCCCTCCACTGTTTTAACCAAGCGATTTGTAAGCACTTAAAACAAAGAATAACAAGCAGTCTGTGGATTTGTCAAAAAGAAAGTGTCAAACCAATATGTGTTCCTTCCAGGGCAGGGTAGCAGACTCTGGGAGTGAGAGAGGAGAGATGGAGATCTTTAAAGAATAACTCCAAGTCACCCTCAAAATAGTTATTTTGAAAAGACTTTGTGAGCAAGTGTACTTATTTTGTGTGTTCTTTTTGTTGCTTGGTTGCTAGCTGACATAAGCATAGAGGAGGTTGAATTTCAGTATATTTAAAGTTATCTTTTCCTGATTATTATTCCTAATCAAGAATATGTATTCAGTCCCCAAGACTCATCTAATGGTTTGTTTATAAATCTTGGCCCACAGAACTGGGTCTTTGATTTTGGTAAATACCCTGAGTGCTAGAGAGTCCATGTGTGGACAACTTAACTTTAAAAGGAGAGTTTTCTAGGAACAAGCAGCTACAAATGACTGTAAAGAGCATTAAATTGCTTGCAGTGGTTAACTGAACTGCAGCAATACTCAGTTGCTGCCAAGAGACAGCATATTTTTCTCCCAAGTCCTCAGTAATAAATGAAAACTGGTTCCCCTCTGCCCTTTTTACCTTTGTCTCTAAAAATTTTTGAACGTGCAAATATGAAGAGACTGTCCAAGTGAAGGTTGCCTTTGCTATTTTACTTGCAGCAAAACCAATCACATCAGAAAGACCATGCTGGGGAACATGAACATGTTAAAGGACACAGGAAGGAAAGAATGGGAATGTAGGAAAGGGCACAGTGCCTGAGGTCAGAAAGGGAACAATCTCTTACAAGAAGCAAAGCTTGCTGCATTCAGCATATGTATTTACATGCATGTATACATGCACACTTATGTATCATATCTGGAAGGGACAATGAGACTGCTTATTTCAGCCGAATACAGAGAGTGGAAGAGGAAACCACGGCTAAGGACAGCAGGGTGGAGGGCAGACTATGTACAGTAAATGCATTCGAGGGAAAGAGGCACTGCTTATCTTGCAGATTGGATCTGACAGGCGACTGAGTGGTTACAATGACTCGTTACAGGGAACAGTGGTCATTTTCCCTTCTTAGTCCAGTTTATTTCTCTGGAGAGGTTGCTAATATACCACACCTCTTGGCGTCTCGAAGAGAAGCCAAAAACCAAGCGGTGAGTGCACAAGGCAAAGGGCACACGCAAGCAACCTCAGGGGGGAGGCCAGGGCTGCCGGTGGTGAGGCTGTTGCTCCCTGCCTGCTCCTTCTACAGGCGTGGAGAGATCTCCTGCCGACAAGGGTTGTCAGTCTCCTGGCATCCACAAACTTTACATTCATAGGAGAAGCTGTTTAATTAAGCAAACGGATAAGCTCCTGCAGCAAAAAGGCCTTATTTATTGAGCATTGTTTTGACTGGTACAAGCTTCTCGAGCAGGAAATGTTTCCAAGACACTTTCCTTATTTAGCACATGCTTGAAGCATTGCATGGATCTGACTGCGCTTTCCAACACGATTTCCCTTTTTTTGTCAACAGAATAACTTCCCAGCCAGCAGCCGCGAACGGCTGCAGGACCTGAAGTCTACGGTGGACTTGCTGACCAGCATCACTTTTTTCAGAATGAAGGTAGTGTTACGGGTGGGGATGGTAATGGAGCCACTGCAGTTTTTGCCACAAGAGTTGTTTTCCCATTTTCAAACTGTTGTTTCATGTCGTTGTGCTTTATATACTTAAGGAAAATGGAGATCATCTGCTGACCATGTAATAAACATCCAAATTTTATCTCTACTTCACTGTATTTTGCATCATGGAGATGAAAGCTGTTTTTTTTTACCTGGGGTTCTTCAGTCATAAATACGGCACAAAATAATTTAAAAAAAAAAAAAAAGAAGGAAAAAAGAAAATGGTCTGGTTTTAGGAAGATAATTTACTTTTGTTAATAACATGAAGAAGCTTTTCCTATAAAACTGTCTACAACATTTATCAGCCAGTACCATCTCTTCACCATCTTTTATCTAGTAAATATTTTAATATTTATTTCTTGGAGGGTAAGATACTAAAATGGGGTAGCATCTCTCAGTAGACATCCAAGAGAGTTGTTATGAATGCTAATGTGCTGGTTCTGTAGTTAAGTTTATTGGTCTAGCAATGTGTAATGAGATTATTTTTAATTCCTGATTTTTGTTTCTAAACTTTTTTAAAAAAATACTGTTCTATGCTAGCAAATGTCACTTAGTAATTTTTATTTTATCAAAAACAAAGCAAATTTTCAATTTGACCTATTTGAGCAAGTGCTTAAAATCGTACTCTTAAGCCCTAGGGTAAATGGTATTTTAGAAATTTATTTTGAAAGTGTTAATTCAGACAATATGTCTGTATTGAAAGTTTGCTTCATAGAAATACTCCGAAAAATTCAGAGGTAGTGACAATATCAGAATTGTCTTAGGTTATAGTTTTATTTGCAGGGTGATGTTCGCTTATCTGTTTAGTTTAAAGTAACCCTGCAGTGTTTTTCTAAAGCAACGTAACAATGAAATAACGAAAAGAACTGTTGTTGCAAGAGGAGGAGAAGGCCTATTGCTTGGCATGTCCCTACGGATTCTGGTATGCTTTAAAATTCAATAAAACTTGTGAAGAAATACGTCCTTAAAGAAAGTTATTGCATTTAAAGGCACGCGAGTGTTTGGTCTTCAGCAAGACTACCAGATCAGGTTTAATGTGCTCCACTACGCTGTTGCACGTTCTTCCAGTGTCTGGAAAGATTGCTCTCTGGCTTCACAGCAAAATCCTATAAATATAGCAGAAAATGTGTGTGCTTCACTCAGATTATACACACATCAAGCCCCATGATTTATTTATTCTGAAGACTCTTAATTGACACTTCAAAATCTCTTTTATGCTCCGGATGATCCTGTGGGAATGCAAGTGTTGTCACTGCTGTTTTACGTCTGGGGAGAGCGACCTCTTCATGGTTTCGGGTCACTGATAGCACAAGTCACTGAAGGCAGAACAACCAAGTCCTGGGTAGTTCCAAACCCTGGTGACTTGTTCTTTCCCTGTTTGATTTATGAACAGTGCTTTGCTTGACGGACTCTGTTGTCTCCTTGCCAGGTCCAAGAGCTGCAGAGTCCACCCCGAGCCAGCCAGGTAGTGAAGGACTGTGTAAAAGCTTGCCTCAACTCCACCTATGAGTACATTTTCAACAATTGTCACGAGCTGTACAGTCGCGAGTACCAGACAGATCCTGTGAGTAGCAGATAAATGGGCAGAAATCCAAGTTTCTGATTTTCTTAAGATAATAACAAGAATACTAATTGATATAAAAAGCCAACACAAACAAAATTATGTGACTTGTTATCTTCTGAATGCAGAAAACTTGTAATCAATTAATGAGCACTAATTAGTAAGTGGAGGGTGATAATTGTTTTACACTAACTAATTACGATTTGTTTTGCCAGCCTCAGCTATTTTATTTCATGAGCAGTTATTTGTGAAGGGAAGGTTTGATGCAGCTTTGCGTGAGCAAAAGCCGTTTAAAGCAAATGTAGCCTGATCAAGAAAACTATCTTTAGCACAGATAAACCTCAAGCAGTGAAATTTTATCATCTTTTCTGGCATCCAGTGTCCTGCACTGGGCTTAGAAGGTACCTCTAGACACAAATTGTTTTCAAATCCATGAGAGCTCTACTGGCCGCTCTGCAGTGATGTACATACAGTGTGTCAATGTGGATATAGTCATCAACCCAGGTGCTTAGAATGCAAATATTTGGAACAAGTTTAGAGCAAATGATATCTCAGCAGGTCTGCTGGAGCCTGACCTGCCCTTGGCACAGCAAACGACAGAGTTGGGATTGTTTGGGTTTGAGGCCACTGGTAAGCAACATGGTTTGGCATGTTACTGCGTTTTGCATTAGATCCTGCAACTTGCCAGCATACGGTAATAATTTTAAGCTCTTCAGATTAAAGGGTATACAAGTAATTAGTATTTGGAGTTTGTATGGTGTAAGCTGACATTGGTCAGCTTTTTATTTCTCCTTTAAATTTACACTGGTTTTCCCATGGCTTCCTTCCCAGAACAAAAATCAGGACCTTCCTCCTGAGGAACAGGGCCCCAGCATCAGGAACCTGGATTTCTGGCCCAAGCTCATCACTTTGATAGTTTCCATCATAGAAGAGGACAGGAATTCTTATACCCCAGTCCTGAATCAGTAAGAATCTTCCATGTCCTGTGCAGCTAATGCTAGTCTCTGTGTGCTCTGCTTTATTTGTTAAACTGCTTTCTATCTCTTCTGTCACTTGTGTATTTATAGAAGTACTTATCTTGTCTGTCTGTCTTTCTGTCTTATCTGTCTCTATCTATATAAATAACTCTTTTTGATTGGGATGGAAGAGTTTCAAAAGGTTCAGTTACGATGGCGTTCGAGCACAAACACCCTGATTATTACAATCCTGAACTCAGGGAGGCACCTGAAAATGGGGTGAGAGTTCTTTTGGTTTTTTCTGATGTTGAGCAGTTCTTGGATGCACATTAATACACACAGTGGTGCCATGGTGACAGTACCTTACGCTGTGATTTAGAAATGTGGTGTTCAGTGCAGCACTAGGAGATTGGATTGGGTGGGGTTGGCACAGCATTGGAAAGGAACAAAAACCCAACTGTTTAACTGGTGGATACTCCTCCAGCAGCCCCTCAGGGCAGAAGAGAGGGAGATATCTGACAAGGTATCATACACAAAGAGATGGATTATGCCCTAGTGATCATTGATTTAATATGGCAGGGACACATGAATAGTGTTCACCTGTCAGCCTAGTAACCCTAGGAAAAAACTGGGGGAAAAAAATATGGACAAGAAAGGGGAAAAAGGTGCATTGAGATCACATTTCCAGAATTATTCTATGCATCTCTTCTAGGAGAGACATCCAGGGCCTGTCTTTTTGAGTTAAAACCAGTCTCAACAGCAGTGTTGTTTTCAGGTTATTTAAACTATGCCACAGAGTCCAGTCCATGATCTCCAATTTCCACCTGGTCATTTATCTAGGGTGAAGGAAGCGTCTGTAATGTTGAGCTTTTCAATTTGTAGTTTAGCTCAGAGCTGAACAAAGAAGAGCCCTTTGCTCTGATACATGCCAAAACCTTTCCTAAATGTCCCCTCAGGTTTCCTCAGGAGCTTGCTGTTGGGAAGATCAGCGCAGAGGTGATGTGGAGTCTTTTTGCCCAGGATATGAAATATGCCATGGAAGGTAAGAGAATTCCTCACTGCTGCCAGCTGATTTGTCACTGACCTTTTGTTCTCTATCCATTTGGTGTAAATGAGGCTTAAGCCATTAGTAGCACCACTACTTGGAGCAGGGATTTCTAGCAGTGGACGGATGCTTTATGGGTGAGAATTGAGGCTGAGATCTGCATGAGCTCTAGACCTGTGCATTAGGCTGTGTTGCAAGCTGTTTATTGTCAACCCAGCTGGTTTGAAATCAGAATTTCACTTGGACCCGAAGTTTATGATAGCATAGATCAACAGCCACTTCTTTCTGCAACGTACAGTGGTAGAACGGGCTGGAGAAGTAGGTGAGCTCTGGGTTGTGCTATGGCTATAGTTCCCTGTATGATACAGTGTAGACTGTCTGAGCCGTCGGCAGAAATGTGCTGCTAGAACAAATCCTGCTGCAGACATCTTTGTTTTGAATGAGTCTTTGCATAATTCTGCCAGACTCCTAGCAAAGGAGAAATTTTACTGTTTGTGAAAATGAGATAGGCATGCAGATCGCAACAAACTCTCAGAAAGGAGTTCTGCTACTTGCAATACTCTTCTGATGGTTTATTACAGTTTCCGAACTTGGTTTTAGTGCCCTCATGTATTCTTACTCCTCTCTTTGACTGCTGTTGTGCAGCCTTTTTTTTCCTGTTCTTAAATATGTTATTACAGAGGTACTACCACTGTCACTGATGGGCTCGGCCGTGGCCAGTGGTGGGTCCATCTTGGAGCCGGCTGGCATTGGCTTTATCGGACACGGGGGAAGCATCTAGCAGCTTCTCCCAGAAACCACCCCTGTAGCCCCTCCTGCTACTAAGACCTTGACACGCAAACCCAATACCTCTACAAAGTATTTCTTGGTGAGAAAAGTTGACAGAAAGGCAGCTGATGGGACCGGGAAGGGTTTGCATTTTGAATGAAAGCTGAAAAACTGCACAGTACATGTATTTGTACTCTGCAAGTACAAATTGTACTTGTGCAAGTCCTGCAGGAGGATTGAACAATGATAAAGTCTGTGTTGGTGAGGGTCTCTTCCAAATATATATTGAAGAAGTCCTCAGGGTGTAAAATTCTATTTGAGGCAAGTGTGATTCCTCACTTCTTTGCTCTTCAGAAACTTATGAAGACAACCTTTATGACAAGCTTCACAACAATTCAATTACATGTATTCTAAATACAGATGATTGGACTAGGTCACTGCATTTTTGTTTAAATGAGGGGGGAAAAAAGGGGTTAAAGGAAGCAGATTAAGTGATGTGAAGGATGATGATTAGATTTGCTGTCCTCAGCTCTTGGCTCTGTCATTTCTGAGTTTGAGTTGCTAATTTCTCTACCAGTTTAACTACACCAAGAGTTTCATACTCCCGCCTTTCCTAGTTTGTGGAGTAATCCTTGGGTGCATTTCTGCTGTGCTCCAAGATCTGTATGCATCAGGAGCAGCAAAATCTAATCAGTTTTGTGGAGATAGGTGCACATGAAGCCAGGGTATAATACTTGCTCCTAACTTTCTTCGTGGTGTTTTCCCTTATGTTCTGTTCCTAAGTTCTGGATAACATGAGCTCATTCACCTCACCAAGTGGTAAGTTCATGCTCCTTAGTATAGTTTATAGTTGTGACTTGGCAGACTTTAATCTGCTACCTGTAGTTTTAGCACTTTGGATGTAGTTGCTAATATTAGCTTTAGTATCCTGTAGTTTTATGCCAGTGATGAGCAGATCTGCAAAGAAGATGTGGAAGACCATACTGCTGCTGCAGTAATGGAGGGTATGTGCTGCTTAGAAGACTCCTGTTCTGACTAGTTACTCCAGCTGTTGTTTTTTGATGGTACCTGATGAGCTGAGGAGTTCTGGGTGAGAGCCCCTTTGCTGGGTCCCAGGCATTAAGCTGTAGATAACATCTGATGGAGAATAACTGATGAGGTGAGAGCTCTAGTTCATATGTGGCTCTATTCCTTCCCTTCTGGCTGAGATGACGATTGAGGGTCTCTGGCCCTTTTACTCAGCAATAGGAGTAAATTTTCTTCTAGCTTAAAGAACATGCAATGGCTTTGGTGTAGAAAGAGTGCCAGCCTGGCTGAACGAAGCTGCCTCCTGCCTTCTTCCAGCCTAACGCTTCCACATTGCCCTCTGGTGTACGGCATGGAAGAGAATTGGGAGGCTCAGATGGGAGATGGCTTCTCCGAGTTGGGGTGCTACATGAGTTGTTTACCCACAGGTGGCAGCTAACTGTGCCTCTCCCAGCTGGACCTTACCCCCATCTGCAGTTGTAGCCTGTGCAGGGCAACCTATAAATACTAATTTATATTTAGAATACAGTGTTCAGGTGCTTCAGAACCAGAAGTCTTTGCTAGCCTGTGGATGCTGCAGCATCTGACCCTTGGGCACCTTCAAGAAGAGTTAGATTGCTAATGTGTGAAATGTTACTCATTTGTTAGTTAATGTTAGTCAATGTTAGTGAATTAGTAAAATTAGTAAATGTTAGTCAAAACTCACAAAAATGAAACGCCTATTTTTTATTTAAAATATGTTCAGCAACAGGTAGCAATAGTCACAGCAGCGTTGTGTTTGACTGCTGTAAAGCAAGTGCATGGCAGACCTATCTTTTGCCTTCATCTCCCCTAAGGAGACTCAGCTGCTGAGACACAGCAGAAGCTCCAGGATCTACCCAATTTGTTTTGTTTTTTCTCTTCCCCAAAGAGGTGACAGCTCAGGGCACCGTGAATAGCAGACCTGGCCCTTCCCTCCTCACTGCCGAAGGCAGTACAGGATGGGGCTGAGAAGTGTCCCTTGTTTCCCCATCAACCCAAAAGTAAATCAGATCAGGTAGTCATGTTGTGTGGCCCAGATTTGCCTGGCAAGATCATGCTACCCTGGAGTCACTGTAACATAGAGGATGGTTTTTCCAAGTTATACAATTAGCTCCACCTCTGGGATGCTGACCAGTGCTCAGCTGCTAGGTTACGTCCTCGCAAGTCCACTGGTAACTGGAGTTACTGGTTTTCTTGCTGTCCTTGGTAAAACCTATGTGACCCAGAAAGCACAAACTCTCCGAGCAAAGAGGGCTTTTTCTCTTCCTTTACTAGGAAGACATTAAAAGACAGTAATAGAAAATCAATGTCATCCTTGACAAGAATGGTTCATCTTATTTTGGACGCATCAGCATTAGGACAGTTGTAAATTGGAAACATCGCTAATAGGAAGAGAGACTGAGTAGACTTGGCGGGCAGGATTGAAATAAATCATTCTGCCACATTCTCACTTCTAATAAGGGGGGGGGGATCAGATGCACACACAGATGCCAGCTGTCTAAAGTGTTAACAGCCTCAGTACCTATTAGTGTTTCTTTGGAGAAATTCAGCATTATTTGCTAGAAATTAACCCATGGAAAGTAGGCTGATGATCAAGAAAAAAAATCCATGGATTAAAGGTATGGTGGAAGTCCTGAAAAACAGAACTTGACATGCCACTAGACAGTATGATTCTGGGAAGCAGTTCCCTATTAATGCCTCAATAATATGGCCTCGGTGACCCTAAAAGCTCGTCTCTAGAGGAGACTGTTTGCAGATGAAATCTGCTGAGGGAATGTGAGAGACTTACAGAACTCTGCGGTCTTTTCAGGATGAAACACAGCAGTTGCTGCAAAATATCTGTGCACCGTTCCACTGTTGCTGCTAAGCCCTTTAAAAGCCAGCAGGTTACAAAGCAGAACAGAAATGTGCTAAGACTGATGGCTTCTATGCTCTTCACTTTACTTTTTCTAAAATGGTGTTTCAAAGCATACCTCTGTTCGATGTGTTTCTGTGTCATGTTCAAGTGTTCTTAAACATTTCCCTTTACAAAGAAAGCAGCTGATCAAAACTGTGCAGGGTCCGTTGAAGGGGGGAAGGCAGATGGTACAAGCTGTTGGGGGGTGAGGGGGTTTTGGGGCTTTGTTGGCTTTCTTTGTCCTCCGTCATGTTTGAGCTGTTATGGTTCACTTTTGTCTTTTCTCTGTCACAAGCCCCACCTCTCTTTCGCATACGTAAAGTTCTCTTTTATGGTGGTAAGACCTCTCCTTCTTTCTTTTACTTTCCTGTAGTTTTATGCTCTTGGTGTTAAGCCTCTCCTTTACTGCTTAGATGGCTAGGTAGTCCTAGTAGCAGTTCTTGGTTTTATGCTTCTGTGACCGCTTTGCATCGTCCTCTTCTGCAACTTAGTGGTGTTTTAAATTGTCCTAAGAAACAGGAAAAGGCTTGAATTACTTGCTTTTAGTGGACTGCTTACTTTTGAGGAAATAAATCTGATTTGAGTCCTTTTTACCTCCAAGTCAGGCCTTCCCTCTGCAGTAACACTGCGTTCTCCATGCGGAACAACACCTGGGTGGCAGCGCATATCAGTTAATGACGTTATAATTGTCCATTGATTTCCTCACTCTCACAGGGAGCTAAGCGGGCACGGTTATTGCTGTGTTTGTTTCCAGTTTTAGATCTGCGGAGAGTGCTTTGCATTTTCTTCTACAGTTGATCTTGAGGGAGGTCAGCAGTTCAGACACCAAGTATACATATACTTCCTTAGTGCTCAAGAAAGATACGAGGTTTATTAATGTAAAACAGGTACGGACTTTCCTTGGCTCCAATACACACAAATTCACCGTGGAGAGTAGTGGATCACAATACACGCGAAACAGTAGCACATTTGTCCATCAAACCGTCACCACTGGGGACGTCTCTCAGATATTGGACATCTTAATTTCTTCAAAACAAAGGTTAGGTTTTGGGGTTTTTTTGAGATTGGATCTGCTACATGTGAATTAGTAGGAAATCCGTATTACACTGTTACAGAGAATTTGCAAACAACTCACTGGAGTGTTCCCCAGCTTAGGAGTTGACAAGGCATATGGAACAATTATGCATGATAAGTTCTTTGTTTTTTGTGTTTTCAATTGGATGATTCGTAATTTATTTGGCCTTTCTTCTTGTGCGTGTTGTTGAAGCTTCAAGAGAGATGTGGTAATTTCTTAATGTTTTGAAACAGTTGCAAGAATTTCGTATTTACTTGAAAATAGATGATGATATTGTAAGACAAGCTTGTCTGTCAGGTAACTGATTAGAAAGCTGGAGCCATTTTACATCATTAAGATGTATCTTCTGCTGAGGAATATCTGTAGCATATATCTACCCAGTTACTGGATACTTGTACTAAAGTCCTAGATTAAAGCCATTTAAAGTTAAGAGAAACACTTCCACTTTTTATCATAGTCGGATCCTGTCTACGCATCAGTGGTAATGCCCTTTGAAAGTTACATCAATAATGAGGTAAACACATAAAAGGTAGGAAAACAAGTCTGAAGTCAAATTTTGGGGAAAAAACCCATGAGTCTAAGCCAAAATCATGTATGTTTTAGTCTCATATCTCACACTGTAGTCATGGACTAGCACCTTGCCGTGGTGCAAGAATAAACACAGAAGCCTGGCACAAAGCGTATTCGTGGTGTTGAAGCTTGGCAGAGGAAAAAGATGGATACAGACAGGCAGCAGCAGCACGAGGGAGCGGCAGTGCAGAACAGGGCAGCTGATAATAGAGGATCACAGTGCAGGCAGGAGCTGTCTGCTGAGTCCTCTTAGCATCATGAAAAAGGAGTTAATTTTGTTCTTTTCAAGGAGGACTTTGAAGAAAAGCAGTGCAGTAGCCACCTGTGTAAGCACGTGAGGGGTGGCTTGGGAGAAAGCATTGAGATGCTTTTGGGGAAATCAACAAGTAGTTTAAAACCAGGGATTGTGGGCTGATCAGAGGTGGGAGTCAGCTGCTGAAAGATGGTAGTGTGGACGTAGGCTGTGAAGGGCCTTGAGAGCGAAGACATGGAGTGTACGTTTCTTGTGAGGGAGGGTGGTCTAGGGAGATGATCTGCAGAAACATAGGTCTGAGTGTGGCAAGTGCTTTAGCAGCGTAGGTGTGTGGGAAGAGTCATGTTGGGGAGGTACATGCGTTATACAGGGAGGAACTGCATTGTCCTGACATTACCTGGGTATGAAAACATAACAAAACCTGGCAGGAGGAAGAGGCTCAGCAGCAGGTAGATATCCATGGGTCGCTTCAGTGGACTGTGCTCAGGAAGGCAATGCAAATAGGAAAACAGTTGCCTTCTGAAGAAGTGTCATGAATTTCTCCAAACTGGGGATCCGGGAAGGCTCCAGCTCCTGTGTAGCTCATTTGAACTTGCTTGTGACTCACAATGTCAAATTTCTTTCTACTCTTGTCTCTTAGGGGTTGGCATTGCCTTTGTTTATATCCAAGAATGAACAGATTTGCTGTCCTTGATTTGTTTCCTGCAAAGATGAAATCTGGACTGTCATATGTTAAATGGAAAGGCCATAAGAGATTGCTCTGTTTTTATTGCTTAGACAACCAAAAAGTCTTTAACAAATGGTACTATTAATTGGAGCTATAGAAATAAATTCCAGAGCCCCAACAGTCAACCACCAAGAACCCCTGCCTGCTGCCAAAATCCTGCGTCATGAAATTTCATGTTTTTATAGGTGCTTCAGCCTCAAAACCATTGCATACTATGGTCATGTTTTATAAGACCCTCCTGTGCCTGATACAGTGATAGTGGTAAATTCACAACAAACCGCTTTTTTTCCTTCCTTACAGAGCATGAGAAACACAGACTGTGTAAAAGTGCAGACTATATGAACTTACACTTCAAAGTGAAGTGGCTGTACAATGAATATGTTCGTGATCTGCCTGCCTTCAAGGGAAAAGTGCCTGAATATCCGGCGTAAGTGTGTTATGTCTCCTGTGGCAAATCCCTGCTGTGCATCTCCTTGTGTTACCTTGAGGGTAGTCAATTTTGTTCTCCTGTAGCTTACTTTCATGACATACTATTTCTTCACCCTGATTTTCTGTGTTTATGTGCAAGTTTGTCCCCTCTGGTGCTCTGTGCCACTGTCCCCTCATAATTCAATCCCTTGTTGTACAGTATCTCCCAAGATTTCAAAAGCTTTAGCAATGGCATGGACAGTCTTTAAGCCACTTTGTGCCTGCAGTGTGGGCTTTGGTCAATTCTTGAACAGCAGACTTGTGGATGTGTGGCTACATTCTTGTGTTAATAGATACAGCTTTATCTTTATGTACTGTAGGTACGTCTGTATGGGTCTATATGAATGTCATATGTATACACACACAACAGGATTTGTGAGTAAAGATAATGTTTTCTTTTTTTGTTAAGACCAGGTGGTTTAGTTGGAAACATCAGATAAGCAGTCGTTCTTAAGCTCTAAGTGATTGTTCGCAATTTTAGTTAGATTTCAGACCTGAGGAAGGTTTATGAGCCCAAGAAGTTGTCTGAGCAACCTGGAGAGAATATTGTAGCTAGAATCCCACACATCGCCAAAGGCAAGAGCAGGTGTGTTGTTTCTGACCAGTGTTTAACTGGTTTTTAGAGGCTTTCAGTGATGATTGGTCCACATCTCCTTCAAGCAGCTTTTTTCCCCTGTGCTTCACTGTTACCCCTACACTGGGTTTTGGGGATTTATAACACGCCCCTTTTTCCCCCTCCAAATCTTTCTTGCATTGATTTGAGCTTGTTATATGCTGTCCTGCCAGCCTGGGCATGGAGAACAAATTGTTCCGGTTTTACAAGAGGAAAATGCTTTTGTGATGTCCCTTCCCAGTCTCCTGCTGGTTCCCATTTGTTCCCAGCTTTCCTTGTAAGTGAGGTTTACTCGTCTCTCTCCAGCTGGTCTGTGTCTGGACATACAACACCCAGACTTAAATACTGATGTTTCATCTAGACCTTGCCTTGCATTGCCTTGCAGGCAGTGCTGCTGCTTTTGCACAGTGGGATGATAGGAGCCTTTTCTTTTTTTTTTTTCCCTTCTTTTTTTTTACTTCTTTCTCTTTAATGGTATTGTTGCTTCCAGTGGGCCACAAGCCAACCCCAGGCACCCTCAACAGAATGTCTTAGCTGTTATTCCCAGCCTATATATCACTGTTGTCTAAATGCAGCACTTTGCACTTGCCCCTCTTGAAAAAAAGTCTTGCTTGGACTGTGTTTCCAGTTTGGCATTTTGAATTCTCTTCCCATCCTGCGGTGCACACAGTCCCTCAAGCCTGGCGCTAGCTGCATGCTAATAAGACTTGAGGCAGTTGGCATAATTGCGCAGCCTGGGCTATGGGCCTCGCCTAACAAATCAGGTCAGCGAGAGGCATTAACTCAGTGAACAGGGTGCTGGAGTGACAGTCTCAGAAGCCCTGTTCTCTTTGCTGTGCCTCTGAGTCAGTACAGTCTCAGGCAAGCCATCACATATTCTTAATCTCTCTTTTTCTCCTGTGTAATCAGGATAATGATGCTCAGTTTCGTTCTGTGGTCTTTTGCAGACTGATCTGCTCTGCTGGCCTTTGTGGTAGAGCCTCAGTGCTCACGTACGTTTGCAGCCACTGGCTGTGGTACTTCACTCTTGTATTTTAGTACAATAGTCATGTTGTCAGACACAGGTGATGTTTATTTCAATCATAACCTTCACCTGTCATGAAATATCCCCTTGGTATCAATTGCAGCAATGTGCTCTTGTCCTTTGATTTGCTTCATCACAAGTATTTTTAGTCTTGAAGCTTCCTTAAACAAAGGAGTCCACGCATCAGATTTGCACATCAGTAAACTCTTTAGTGAAACTAAATTGCTGCTCTCCAGAGAACAACTGAGTTGTCTGTCTACTCGACAGACAAGAGTCTATCCACAACTCGCTTTTTGTGTTGAAACTATGAGAAACCATGTGCTGATAGCCTTGAGATATGATTGAATAAAGTGAAGGCTCCGAAATAATTGAAGTTTTTATGCTCCCCTTATTTTCTGAAATTCAGCAGCAGTTTCTGGAACTGAAGTAGCAACATAGCTGGGAGTGGATCTTCAAAACTGCTTCTCTTTGCTTTTTAGCTGCCACCTAAAAGCTGTGAAGTGTCAGTTTCTGAAAAAAAACTAGCTTTCTAGATATGTGAAGAAGCATTCTATGTTTTGTTTTAATACTGATGTTAGCACGCAGCTAGTACCGTAGCTGTACTGGAGAGTACCTCCTCTCTGGTGGGGGAAGGCATTCCTTCCATTGAAATCCTGTCTTACTCTTCTGGCTTACTTTGCCAAGCATAGTATTTATTCTTTTACTCCTTGGAACCCTGCCTGCCGCCTTGTCGCTGCGCTTCCCAAGGCCTGCAGGATGTTCATTGGGTATCCACATGCATCACACAGCAAATGAACAAGATTAATTCACCCGTGAAGTCTGAGACCACAGGAGTCAGGCTCATGGCCATGCTGGAATTGCAGCCTTTTGTGTTACATCACTGTTGAGCAGCCAACAGAGGTAAACTTCCATTTAGTCACAAAGCTCCGCTCCCTTTCCTGGCAGGCAGGACTGAGGCATATTCTCTGCAAACCTCATTTGGAGGGGTTGGCTGTGCCGTCTCAAATCAGGCTGTGCTGACCCCTGCAAGCACAGAATGCCTCTGAAGTGGCACCGTGAGCCTCTGCCTTGTGTGCTGGTGCATGAGTCATTACGACGTTTGCTTCTGGGTTAATAATTGAAGCAGACAAGGAAGAAGATATTTGCCATATAACAACATTTTGAAGCTATTTCTGCATGAAATCAGATTATTTCTGTTAGTTTCTGTGCTAGATAATTTTGGATATCATTTTGGATATGTTGCCTTTGTAGACTTCAGAGTCCCCCCTCACTTGCTCAGCAGCCTGAGACCTGACAATAAAACCCTGTAAGGGGTATTTGGCTTAAGATTACTCTAGGTTTGTGTTACAGCTCAAAGCACATTTTGCTCCGGAAGGTGCCCAGGAACTGGAAGTATTCCTAGATGATTTCTATCTCTTGTGTTTTTCTGCCATCCAATAAGGGACAAAGTTGAGGCTGGCTTTGCAAATGTAGTTGCAGAATTTCCTGACCTGATCCAAGTGATTCATTTTGCACTTAAACATTCGTTAAACCTCTTTCTGGAGGTAGTGTGTTTTGTTTTTTTTTTTTTATTTGGGGTGCAAAGGTGGTGGTAATTCCCCTACTGACCCCCCTAATATTACTTTTTCCTTACTACCTTTGTTTAGGCAGTTTTGTAAGACAGTAAAGTACCTATACACTTGATTTTGGATATCAACACATAGTAGCCATGAAAATGGGCAATGGGTGTTTTCAACAGTGAATGTCCCTTTCTTATGGATATGGTGCAATAACTAAGGATGAATGATAATCAGGAAGTAGTTCTACTTCTCAGAGCGAAAATTGTGGTTTCTGGCACAAACAAGTGGTCCCCCCGTCCATGGACCTATGACATGTGAAGCAGTCAGCAACTTGCAGCCTGGGAACTGTGAAAGAGGTGGAAGATGTGTAGTTGCTTCCTTGCAAACTGCCTGAGTTATCTTCTAAGGATTGAGCTGTCGATTTAAAATATGCTATTGTAATTAATAACAAAATGTTGAAAGCTCAAGAAACTTGCAGCAACTTGCAGCAGACTCTGAAATATGATGACTTTTAGGAGCCCAAAGTGCTATTCAAAAGGAATTTTTGCAGAACGCAGGAAGTCCATATGTCTGTGACAGTGTTCCACTGCTGCACTCTATATTAAATAGAGCTGCATAGACAGGTTGCTGTTGGCATTTAACACTGTGTCAGTTACAATTTCGAGCATTAGCATTGATGTGCTTTATATTTCAAAGTGTAGAGAGTATTTAAGGCTATCTAGTATGCTCTGTCTGTGAATTTGCTCTTGATCTCCCTCTCATGTCTGGCACATGCTTTCATGTTCTTTGCAAACTCAGCCCATAATTAGCACAATCTCTATGAACACAGCTGCCTATTTAGAGGAGGTTGTATTCTGTGAAGCTCATATAATAATCTTTTTTATGGACTGAAATCACACATGGACGCTTTCTTCCCTTATTTGTGAATGCTATTTAGTAATATTTGAAATTAAGATTCGCTTCAGCTGCAGTAAGTTGGCACTTGCACACAACAAATCCTAGGCAGACATTTAAATAAAGCTGTAAGTGCTATGGTCTTGCTTAAACATGGACACCCCCCCCCCACTCACACACTTTTGTGCTATGTGGACATGTCCCACAAAGAAGAGAACAGAGGGATGACCAGCTGTAAGATTCCATCACTGAAACTGTTTCTTACCTTGCCTACTTGGCCAAGGTGGGGTTGCGTAGAAGCCTTTCGTTCAGTGCAGGAGACAGCTCCAGACACCACCTCATGTAAGGCATCTCCCTGAGATACAGCAGTGGCTGTTGCAGCAGCTTCTTGGATTCCACTCTACCATTTGCCTTATCCTCCTAAGTGAGGAGAAGGAACAGAGACAAACCTTGATATCCTGCTTCTAGGACTTGTCTGGTTTGGGGGCTTGACATGCTCCAAGGCTGGTGGTCCAACACTTAACATGAACTAAGTTTGTGCTTCTTTAAAAGAAAACAATGGAGAGCTTCTTACAGGGCTGGCCAGCCTCCTGCAAGCCCTAGCAGATGTGCTGTTCTATCACCAGAAGTTAATCTTACTCGCATCTTCACAGTGAGATCAGCAGCCCGTGCAAATGGGAAGGTGTTCGAGAGAAGGCTTGGGAAAAGGGAGAGTGGGATTAAAGTGGAGAAACTTTTAGCCTTGATTCTCCCTCCTGGCACTCCATAAATATGTCTATACCTGCAGATGAAGTGGCTAAAGAGCCCTGGAAAACAGGCACTTCTTTTCCTCCCTTTATACTCATTTGCAGCTCTCACATGAAAGATGGTAAACCCAAATGGGCAGCAGGACAGTGTGCCATCTCTCTTAGCCTCTCAGTAGTGGTATTGGAGGTTTCCTTTCTCCTCTCTGGCACATGAGGGACAGGGGAAGAAAAGACAAAGTGCTCTGAGATGATGCAAAGTTACAGGTGGTGCTCAAGAGGGTAAAAACGGGGAGGGTATGAAGAAAGAGGGAAGGCAGGGGAGAAGGACAAAACCAGCACAGGACCAACAATCTGCAGAGGCTGGGCTGTGTTCTGCTTGTCCAGACCAAGTGATGGTAGAGCCCCTGCTCACTGGTAGTTTGTGTACAGGTAGGAATATGTTTTGGGAACTTCGGCAGCATACATTCAGACATCTAACAGTGGGAAGCTTTCACAAGTCTTGCTGAAACAGCAGCACTGTCTGAGTCTTGTTGGGGTGCTCTGTTCTTGCTGTAACTTGCTGTCTCCCTTTCCCTTCTGCAGGTGGTTTGAGCAGTTTGTGATGCAGTGGCTGGATGAAAATGAAGATGTTTCCTTAGAATTCCTGCATGGTGCTCTGGAGAGAGATAAAAAAGATGGGGTATGTAGGTCACTGAGTGAAGGACTTGGTGCTGCATCTTTCCATGCCCAGAACCACACAACACTGTAAATTCAGCTGTCATACAAATGGAGGGTGCAGCCCTTTTGGCTTGCTAAACAACGGGGAAACTTCTGTATTTATGTCTGTTCTACTGCTGTTAATCTGTCAGCCAGTGGCTTCGTGCTCTCTGGTCTCTCTACATTTGTGAGTGGTAACTGAAATATAAGGTACTTTTCATGCACTTAGTCGTGCAGTGAGAATGTGACCTTAATGCAGTGATGGAGTAAACTTTTTTTCTTAATTTGCTGAGTATTCCCCATGGAGAGCAAGAGCCTTCCCGTTTGTTCAGTGGCTCCTGGTGCTGTAGTCTGATGCTAATGTAAGCATTCTCTTTAATATAGAAACTCTAAGAAAATATTAAAAAAACTCTTCACTCTCCTTCTTTCCTTGTTAACCAACATGCAAGCAATGCATTTCATTAAGGGTCTCAGTATCATGCTACATTTCCTTGGTCCTTGTTATGTCATAATTGGTGAAGGACAGTAAACTTAAAACCCACATAATTGGCTATTTAGCTCCTCTGGGCCTTTTGGAGACCTTCTCACTAATTCTGAGGAAGATGTAGGTTTTGGTAAAGTTGTCCTGCCTCCAATATGTCAAGTGATGGAGACACACATTAAATGGGTGTATTTCAGATCTTTCCATTGGAGAATAACTCTTTGTACTTCTGTTTTAGTTCCAGCAAACATCTGAGCATGCCCTGTTCTCTTGCTCAGTGGTGGATGTCTTCACCCAGCTCAATCAGAGCTTTGAGATCATTAAGAAGCTGGAGTGCCCAGACCCTGTCATTGTTGCTCATTATAATAGGAGGTTTGCTAAGGTACTAGCCTCAACATCCAGCTGTTTATCTTCCCTTAGTGGGATGCAAAACAGTGTGATATTTTTTTTTTTCATTTTATTTCCTGGAGTTCTCCTGCAGTGATACAGGACAACTAACAGCCACATTTTGTCTTCGCAGACTATTGGGAAAGTGCTGATGCAGTATGCTGACATCCTCTCCAAGAGCTTCCAGTCCTACTGTTCCAAGGAGAAACTGGTGAGTTGTGCTGAGCTTCTCTTTTGCTGAGGAATCACGTAATTGTCCTGATGAAACCAAGTTTCTCACATTGCACCTGACTGTGTTAATGGTGTAAATATTTTCAGTATTGGTTTTATCGTCATTTGTATGGTTTTGCAGATTGAATTCTGGCTTGGCCATGTAATAAAACTAGGTCCTGAAGACCTGCAGGGCTTTGGAGGCTGCCACATCCCCTTGAAATGAACTTCCACTCTGCCTGTCTGGGTTGTGTGTCACAGAAGTGATTAAAAAAAAATTTTTTAAAAAAAGGGCATAGATTGCTCTGTAGATCTGGTACTTAGCAGCACTCTCAGTTTACTGTTGTCTCCATCTAATTATCTTCCCGTTTCATCCTAAATTCAGTAAAATTCTGTGCATTAAATAAAACAAGGCCCTACATTTTTGAACGCTGGGTCTGCCCGATGCTGGTTTTGCTATCCCCACAGCTGTACTGGGGATGTAACTGCAGAGGGAAGAGTCTATTGCTCAGACTGCCCTTGACTGTTGCTCTTAGGGTTGGCCTGGCAGCACCCGGATGTGTCTCTGAATGCAGCTTTGACTGGCGGTTCCCCTTCTGATCTGGGAGGTACACCATTTGCAATGGTACATTGCAGCATTTAGAGGCTGAAGGTGACACCACTTGGATTCATACAGGGCATGGCAGGAACCACAGAGAGTTAGACCTTGTCTCAACTGATTTCTTGTGAGCTCATTCTCTGTTTGCGATAAAACTGAGGAGGCAAACACAACAGTAGCGATCTCCCTCATCTGGGGTATCTGGAACTGGCCATCTCTTTTCAAGCTGGAGAAAAAAATTACTTGTCTTTTTTAGGTTTGAGTGCTGAAATCTGTGTATGCCCTACCTCCTGTTGGACTCTTAGATCTGGTGGTACTTGGGGAAGGGTGTTGAGGCACAGCCTGTGCCACTGGTGAAAATGTGTTGGCATCCTTAGCAGTAACGGGTACCTGCTTTTTTCTCTTCAGCCCTGCATCCTGATGAATAACATCCAACAGCTGAGGGTCCAGCTAGAGAAGATGTTTGAAGCCATGGGTGGTAAAGAGGTAAGAACGCCAAGAGACTGAATATTACTCATTCCTACTGCACTGTTACTAGGTTATTTGCATCATATTGGTACTTGCAGACCGCAGTCATAAGGAAAGCCTTGTGACACCTGGCACTGTAAGAAGTGTGAGGGGACAGCCATCCCTGAAGACTTTTCAACAGAATTTATCATAAGATGCAGGAGCTCATCTTTCGAGGCACAGAATAGTGTGGAGGAGGAAAGAGAAGGATACGTACTGTGCTCATGTGGGCTGGGTGTGGGCATGGCTGGTGGTTTCACAGCTCTGAAGACAGAAAGATAGGTCTGAGAACTGTTGACATAAGTCATTTTTATGTGGCATATAAACGTGGGACAGTAACTTTCGTATTAAATGTCCAATACCTAATATATTGCAGACATGCAAATAAGTTCTGTACTCATGCTTGGTTGGATACTCAGATGTGTCCATGAATATAAACATCTTAGGTTTTGTTCTTTGTCCTGAGACGGGTATTTCTACAGAAGTAAGTTTTTCCTCCCCCAGATCACTGTGTCTGTTCTGATATAATCTGTGTATCTGTTTTTTTTCTCTCCTTTTTTTTTTTTTGTACATTGCTTTTCAAGGTTCAGGAAAATGAAGAAAAGGCTGCTGATGCTGATGTTAGGAAAAAAATCCTTTTTAAAGCCTAAGTGCATTCTCTTTGGTTGTGTTAGAACCTCTGTTTGGCTGTGGTAGAACCTGTGCTACGACCTGTGTGCCAAGAGGAGAGTCAGCTTTGCTGATGGGCAGCTCAGTTTTTGCCTGTATTGGTGTTTCAAATCTTTCTTGTGTTCAGTGGCAGAATTCTATGAAGTGGAAAAATCTCAATAAATAGATTTACCCTGCAGGGCTAGGAAAACTGCTGTCATTCTTTCACGTGTGATTTTAACAATCCTAATTTCTGAGCCCTACATCAAGAACTGGAATTATATGCTCCCAGCTATAATAGCAGTGGTAGCTAAACAGTCATTTGTCAGGAAAAAATAAACTTGTGATGACATGTTTGTGAAGTGGTTTATAAAGTTTTAATCCCTGGGCACCTAATTTCCCTTAAGGAATCAATTTGCTACTTTTTTCCATAGCGGTGACCGTAAGTAGGATTTCTCTGTATTTCAAATTGAAAATACCACCTACAAATTGAAAATACCACCTGATAGTGTGTTAAATAGGGGGAGAAAAAAAGTGTTTATTAAGACTGCCAGCTACTTTTCCTAGCCTAGACCTCTTCTCTGCATTCTGCCCTTTAAAACCTTCCTCAGGTAAGGCAGAACAGAGGTGATGAATCCACTGTTTCCCCTGCACTGTGGAATCAAAAGAAAAAAAAAAAAGGGAGAGGAACCCAGACTGTGAGCAATAAAACACACAGGAAGAAACCAGGCAAACATGCTTTTGGAAGTGATTTTTTTTTTTCTTTTCAATTGCTGCTTTTCCACTTCATTAGGCTGCCACTGGTCACCAGAAATAAATAGTGTTGTTGTGTTAGGTGCCTGCATTACTTGCTATCCCGAGGGGTTTCCCTCTTGGTGACTATGTAGTACTTTGCTTCTTGACTTGAAACCTGCCAGGTCCTCTGTTTTGCTAGAGTAAACAAGGTCTTGTCCTAGTTTGAGCAGTCCTTTCTCTGATGTAGATTGAACCTGGCTAGTGAGTAACAATTGGTGAGACAATAGCCTTGAAAATACAACATGTAGACAAACATGCTCCTGGAAGTTCATCTCTGGGTTTTATTCTCTCATTCAGGAAGGGCAGTTGTTATTTTCTGTGACAGATACGATTTATATTCCTCTACACATCACACAGTTGCTTGCTTAAATATAAGTGTTGTCCTGGCTTCTCTACCCAAAACCTTGTGTCAATAAGTGGTATGTCGTGGTGATTTTAAACTGTTCACCTTTTTGTGTTCTCAAAAATGTTGTTGAGAACTAGGTATCAAATATTCCATGGTTCTTGTGGCAGGTTGGTTAGATGTACCATGTGTGAAGCCAGAACTTCGGGACTGATTTCAGTTACTTTGTACTTGTGGCTTCATCTGCTTCTGTTTCACAGATCCATCTCCATCTGCAGCTGTAGTAGTGCACAACTCTGGAAAGCTTTGAAATTCTACTGCTGCTACCTAGCACTCTTTGCTGGTGCATCCAGAACACACTTATATGGAAATCCGTATCACTTATTCCGTTTTGCAGCAAGGGAAATGAAGTGACAGGGCTCACCCACAGTACCCCGCAGTGTAACGGCATAACGTGAAACAGAAATGCTTGCCCAGTACTATTTCTTGAGATTGGGCTTCTTGATACGGTGTCTTTCTTTTACTTTTTTTTTTCCCCCAAATGAAGAGTGGTACCTTTTCCCCCCGCTTCTCTTATTCTTTTTCCAACTGTAATACTCTGAAGCACAAAACAGGGCAAAAATTGCCCAGCATCTCTGGGTTTAGTAAGTTGACATCATATAGTCTGTGAACATTGAAGCTCTGTTGGTGTCCTTATTGTTTCTGACTAGTAGAGAGCTCCGTGTGAAGGAATTCTCTTAGGTCTGTGCTTGAAATCTCAAGACACGTGTATATATATATATATATATATACACAAAGACATGCACACACAGAAAGAAGTATCTTAAATGACTTTTAGGATTTATAATCAATACTTTTATTTCCCTTTTGAGCCGTGTTGATCTCAAGGGATCAAAACAACTTCACTGTGGCTCAGTAGCATTCTCAGACATTCCTAAAGCATGTTTTGGAAAGGCAGCGTTTGTGGAGTGGCAGGTAGCATTAAAAGCATAATGAGCAGTGGAATCGGGGGGTGAGTCCTGGACATGAATACCTTTTGAAACCTATGATTCCTTTGAATGTCTCCAGTACACCCACAGAACGGAGACTGTAATTTACGTCTGTGCTAAAGTGAGCTATATAGATTCATTGCTAGTGTTTGCCTGAACTTGGCCCCATTTACTTAATCATTCATACATTATCTAATAAAACCAAATGCGACTTGCATTTTCTACCCACCTCTGCAGTTTTCCTCCAGACTTCAGCCTGCTCTGTGCACTGTCCCTGAAACCAGAATAAGCCTTTCTCATTTTGCTTGAGAGATGGCTTTCTTCAGGTCATTATCTTGCTTAGCTTTTCATGAGTTAGGAACTCCTGGCACTGAAATTAAAAGGTGCTGTACTGCATTGTCCACTGCTGAAGCCCAGATGTGCTGTGGAAGCCTAGTTTAAAACATTTCTGCACTTTTTTTTCCCCAAACTCAAGCATGTGGGGTGAGTATCAGAGACAAGTATTGCCTAGAGAACCCAAAGAATTAGCTGCTGCGTAGCAGCAGATTGTCATCATACAATTTTCATGCCTTCGGTTTCAAGCTAATCTGTACAATTACTGCTTCAGGAAACTCTCCTCTTAATGCTCAGCCAGGGTTAGCCCACATTTTAAATCCTAAGTTAGCTACCTGAATAACAAATTGCAGTACAACTTAGAAACGGCCAAGACTTGATAGCGATGTTCTCAAAGGATTTGTGGTACGTACTGATTGCTCCTCTTTAGCAGTCCACATGCCATAGCTAAGGCCACCCTAGTATTTGAGAAGCTGTTTGGATTCAGCACTCTTGAATCCTATAGAAAAGGGGGAGATGCATGAAAATTCAGTGCAAGCAAGACTCTAAAGGGAGGGTAGATCTGTTGAGCTCCCTGCTTCATGGTCACCTCTGCAGAGGGGAGCTCCTGGGTGCTGCTGGAGGGAGGCAGAACAAAAATCAGCAGCTTCAAGCTGGAGCCAGACGATCTCTATAACTTGCATAAAGCTAAAATAGGAGAGCAGGACAAAATTCTCTAGCTGCTGCTATGCCATATCAGACCTGATGATTTCACAGGTTCTCTGGCTTTACCACCTGAATTATTTAACATCTTCAACCTTCTAGAAGGTAAGAGCTGTGTCCTTCCAGCTACAGAAGAGCTTCCAGTTCTGGTTGCTTGTGCTTCGCCAGTGCATGTAGAAGCCAAAGAAGAACTAATGACATCTCTTGGAAAACTTGGAAGCCCATCACAGATTCATAGGCTCATGGGTTCCATTTCACCCATGAGAGAAGCAGATCAATCTAAACTGCAGTTCATAACATTGTACTGTAAATGCCACCATCCAGATTAGTAGAGAACTTGAGATTTCAGCCCTGAATGTGCTTGGATGAGACTTCGAACCCTGTATTTTCTGATGTGCCAAGTCCCAGATCTTTGCAGGAAATTAACAGGGACATGCTTTCTTCCCTGAAGTAGGGTTACCTCTTCCCTCTTTGTTGGCACCTCAGTTTTCTGTATTGCACATTTGGTCTCAAACGCAGAACTATGGCCACGCCAGACAATATTTCCACTGGAGCTGGAGCATTTGCTCAGAGATCAGAAGCTACCTCACTGTGGATACTGTCCCGTGTTCTGCACAGAGAACTTTTCATTAGCCTTCTTCCTCTGAATCATCTCCGATACACCCACAGAATGGAGATCATAAGCCTGCTGAGCTCCAGCTTCCGATAGAAATGGTCTGGACGTGACACATGGCAGTGACCCAGCTGCCTAATAGTGCTTTCTGCATTACTCTAGCAGCCAGATTTGTCATGCAGTCCAAGTAGCATTTGCTGCTATCAGTGATAGCTGATGTGCTTAGAATTCATTGGCTGAGCAGCAACAGCAAAACGTACACTGTTCCGTTAGAGCACTGTTATCAGTGCTTCACCATATCAGCAAAGAACAGTTTGCAGTAACTCCACATGCTAGAGGGACTCTGTAACTGGTGTGTAATTTCTGTATGTGAAACAGTGCTACACACCTACCGGCAGCTTCCTAATGGACTTAAGTCACACTCAAGTAATTCCCTGAAATTTGCTTTCAAGCCAAAGTGCACCAATGCCTAATCATTAATGATTAGTATTGTTTTACGTGGACGACTCCTTACATAGCAGCAGTTGCTCAGAAGACCATAGCCTTTCTAGGATGACAGAGGACTTGCTGGATACTGAACCAGAATGCTTACGACCAGGGCTTTGCTTTCTGAGGGTGATGCTGGGCACCTCGAAGTTATATCTGGGCAGCTGTCTTGCCAGTTGCACCCAGAGAGCTGTGAACTGATGTTCTGGAGGGAAGCTTGTTCCTCACCATAGATAATGGAGCTCTTCCCCTTGGCAAAGCATTGCTCCAGCTGTCCCTTCTTACGGTACAGGGCTGGCAATCAGCCTTTCTTCTGCTCCTGAGAAGATCAGTTTGCAGTCAACAGATACAATAGCAAGGAGAAGCTCAGAGGTTGTTGGTGAGCTCTCCATGTCACCTCACAGTAAAACAAGTCATCAATTGCATGGTTCATGAACCAGGGCAGTAAGTTGTTGATCCTTAGCTCAAACATCCTCTAGACCATGTATCTGGTAGCTTATAAAGTAGAAGTAAATAGTGAAGAATAGGTATCTTGTGCCAAATCCTTCTGGCTTTTTTTTTTTTTTTTTAATCTGGAAAAGCAGTTACTTGAACTGTTTTGATGAATCATGAACTGGTCCTGCCTCAAATCTTGCAGAAATGGCCAAAATCGGAGGACTGTTCAGGGCTATTAACTGTAGATGGCAAACCAGTCAGCTTGTGACTTGTTGCCGCTTTATGCGGTAGGAGAAGGAAAGGGTTAATATAGGGGCAAGACAAACCCCCACCAACAGATGCTGGTTTTGTTTTGTTACCTACAAGCTTGGCTAGAATGACCACTGATTGGCATATTAGCTTCCTTCTGCTTTCACAGACCAAGGGAATTATAAACGTAACAGAATACAAATTCACTTTAATAAAGGAAAAATAATCAGAGCTAGCAATGGCTAAAGTTATAAGGCTTAAGTAATCATAATTTTCTTCGATTTTTTTAAAATTATTTTTAAAATTCTGATCCAGCAGTTTCATTAGCACAGGTTCAAATGTCTAATAGAGCCAGTTTTCCATGCCAGCTTACAACAGGAAAATTAACAGATCAGATCCCAAATCCCCTGAGGCTTGGCTTTCTCTGACAGATGCTGAGGAATATGAAGAGGGCTTCAGCACTGCATATAGAAGTGGGAACTCCTATGATGTTCAAATCCTGTATAGCTGCATGCGTGGATATACCATAAAAAATCTGAACTAATTTTTAACCTCTGTACTGGCATCTGGCTCATTACATTTGTATATAGATAACTCTGCCTTAGAGGTAAGGGCAGAAGCTCAGAATGCCAAATTTTCCTTTCTGGAAGGTTTTTGTTTTACAAGCAGCTTGCCTGCCTGCATACAAAAGCAAATCTATTCTACAAGTTACTTTTTCATAGCAACTGATGCCAATACATTCAACATCTGTTGTTATGTGTACACACAGGTAGGTTTCTCAGAAGTGTCTCTTTCGAGGCTGGAGGGATGACTGCAGCTGGAATACAGGGCACTGTTGAATGTAAAAACAGGTGGCTTTGGGCTGATAATAATGGAGCAAGCACTTTCTTACAGAATGTGCCAAGGTGTCAGCAACATCCATGTAGTGCTTGGGGCACTTTTCCTGTTTGGTTTGTGAAGTCTCCTCTGAACAGTTGTATAAAAAAAGCTGTTTAGCACCATGGGAGGGTAGAGCTACTTCTGTTCAATATGCACAGCTGAGATTATGCTTTCCAAAAGTGATCAGTGCACAACAGTTCCTGTCATGGTATTGTGGCCAGACTTTCAAAATAGCTGGGGTCCAGTCTTCTGAGAGCAGTGGCGGGGTCAGTCTTCAGTTTGAATACTGACAGCAGGGCAGAAGGTGAAATAGCATCTTTCAAGACCATGCAGGGAGAAATGCACAAGTAAATAACATCCAGTCTGAAAAGCCGTGTCTCCTTCTATACTTAGAGGGGTGAAATGACCCGTGAGCCCAAGGTAGTACACAGTGCCTGGTGATTTCTCAGCCTGCTTACTCAGTTGGCCACAGGGAGTTCACATTCACTTTCTTTCTCAACTTTGCAAATATCAGGAAGGGTATCAGAGGGTATTGGAGCCTGGGGAAACCACTGGCTGCTGTTTAGGCAAGTATCTGTTGATGATTTCACAGCTTCTATAACAGCAGCAGGCAGTGGAGGAGAGCATCGTAGCTGGCAGAGTCCAGTGGTGATAGTTCACCTGCTTATTGAGAGTAACCTCAACAGTGAGGAGCAGCACTGTGAAGGACAGCAGACTGCCCTCTGGGTTCAAGCTAAGTGCTATTCTTTCGTCCACAGTTGGATGCAGAAGCAAGTGACCATCTCAAAGAGCTCCAGGTGAAGCTGAACAATGTTTTGGATGAGCTGAGTGCAGTGTTTGGTAACAGGTGAGTATAACGAGGTCTCTGTCCTTGAAGCATTCCTTTATTTTGTCTAATCTCATTCAGTCAGGTTAAGAAGAGAAACTCATGTTAACTGCATTATATTTTTCTTTTTGTCATAAATTCATGGTCTTTCAAATACTGAGACCATGTGAAGAAGTGAGAAATTTTTTAAAAGCCTCTCTTTTCTGTATTGCGCTGCTTAGAAAGGTAACATGGAGATCTCTCAACTGTGAAATGTCTTTGAATTACATAGAGTGATTTTTTTCTCTAAGTAGTGCCTGTCAGTAACAGAATTGCCTGCTCCTTTATTGCTCAGAAAGCAGCTTCCAGCTTAGCGTTTATGAAGCAACGTTCTTGTTTAAACCTTCTGCTCTAAACGTATGAAACAGCTGAATGATTTCTGATTGTTAAATGCATATTGGAATAAGAAGGAAACAGGTTTAGAATTTGAGATTGACTTGTTCTAATGTTGCAGTGAATGGTGTTTTCTAATGTTTCAAGGGGAGGAGCTCTTTAAAGTATTGCCAGAGTAATTGATGGCAATTAAGTTTTATTGCAAATCACGTTACCATTTACCTGAGGATAAAAATGTGCTCAACTTCATAATAATTTTGTAGTGAACCATAAAAGATGTCAATTAAGCAAAATCTAGAAATGCAGGGTTTCCAGCTGATCTTCAAAAACAACCACTTGTCATGGTTAATCCCATTCATTTCATGTTGTGCTTTATAACAGGACTAATGCAGGCGTGAACTGGAGTATAGATGAAACATGGGCATGGGGAATAAAACAAATTTTACCAACTTATCCTCCTACAGTCTATGGGTTTGCAGTACTTATGACCAAAAAAGTATGTTGGGATTTGTCAGTGACTATTTGGATTTCAGCACGCAGAGCTAAGTGGGGAGATAAGTGAGGAATTCCCATTGCCAGTAATGGATGCCATAGCAAGAAATGGAGTGATTCAAACTGTAACTGAATTGAATCGATAATGTTCATAATTAGATGGAGGATGACTGAGAAATCATAATTAGGGGGTGAATTTTCTTGTATGAAACCTGTCTCCGTGGTGTCACTGCTACAAGACAATTAAGGTACAATCTTGACATTTGCAAATACAGTTTAAAGAGATTATTCAGTTTCAGCATACCTACCAGGAAGTGCTTGAGAGAGATGTGCCAGCAAGAGATTTAGCCAGTCAGGCAGCTCAGATGCTTCGCTCATTCCTTAACAGTAACAGAGAATGAAAAGCAGAGCTGCAGTTTACTGTATAAGCAGGATCTTCTAAAGGGTGTAAATGTGGGAGGTAAAGCAGATATCCACAATATTCTGTGCAGAGTCTGTAAACCGTTGCTCCCACACCACTATGCACACCTCACGCTGCAGATCTTAACTTCTCTTCATCTGTGTGAGATAATTGCGCCTGCTGGGAAAGCAGCACACATCCAGAGAGCCTCGCCACCTTTGTGCTGAGAGGGGATTATGTCTGGACACAGAAGCGTTTTCTGCTTTAAAGGATATCATAGAGAAAAGAAGTCTGGATAAGGCTAGCTTCTCTTTTGTTCTCGAAGGATGTTGGATTGACGGAGGGAATTCCTGCGGGATTTGCTCCAGTGAGAGGCAGGTTAGAAGAGAGCAAGAGGGACCATGAGGCTGGAGGTGGAAGTGTGGGAGAGGAAAGAGGTGACGAAGGGGTGGAGAAGGAAGGTGAGAGCCGCAGGGCAAAGGTGTTGTATGCTAGCACCCAACTCAGAAATGTCCTAGGCGGCTCACACAGCAGTTCAGGCCACTTAAGCAGCTATAATACTGATTTCCAAACCCGTGTTCCTGCTCTTAAACCTTTACCCCAGCTCCTAGCACTGACTCCTCTTCCTGGTCTCAAACCGTTACTGGATAGCTAAATGACACTTGTAACGCCTGTTGTTAGCAACTGTTCTTTTAAATGTCAAAGCAAATTCATTTATTCACTGAATTGATACATTGACAGCTCTGCTGATCTGTTCATCATTTTTAACCATTGTATTATTTCATTTTGAACTTTCTCTTAGCAGTAAGAGATGGAACAGTAACTGTGCTGTAATGGCTTGTGTGTCACTTCATTACAGTGACGCTGATGGTTTCACAGCTGAGCCCCACATCCCATTCTGACACCTTGATACAGCATGGGCTGTATGGCAGTGGACTGGTTTCAACCTGCCTTCAGGCTGTCTCTAATGTGTTAAAAACTTACCCCATGTTGGGTCATAACCTCATTACTGCCCATGGACTCCTGGGTGCTCAGAATTGTGCATGCATTGTGGCGTTGCTCTATACGATATCCCAGTCTCTGCGGTGTAACGCCCTGTGTAGAGAGCAAAGATACAGCAGGGTGCTTCAAGCTAAGAATAACAGTGTTTCTTGAAATCAGGAAAGGATCGTTTCTTTTTGCAAGCTGAATGAACAAACTCCGGTTGTGTTCAGAGGTGGTAGGCTGTCTGTGGACGATGGGCATAAGGAAGTGGGCAGGATGGCCCTTGGTGACAAATGCAGAAAGGAAATGCACAGCAAATCTCAGGAAGGAAGAGTGTGTAATTGAGGGCATAGTTAATAGCCTTGCAATATTTAACTTATGTACTAAAGCCGAGATCTCTGCCACTGATAAGTCTTCGTTTTGCCTCTCTCCTATCTGTTCAGCTTCCAGACTCGCATTGATGAGTGTGTCAAGCAGATGTCCGATATCCTCTGTCAGGTGAAAGGGACAGGAAACGTTGCTGCTAATGCCAGAAACACGGTTGCGCAAGATGCAGATAATGTCCTGAGGCCATTGATGGATTTCCTGGACGGAAAGTAAGCAAATGTTCAAGTGTACGTTATGCATACAGTGCATCAGATTGGGAACAGGATTGGGAAAGAATTAATGGCTTTTCTTCCCATATCTGCCTCTCAAGCCATAGATCATCTCTTCAGCCTTCATTCAATGCCAAAGCACACCCTCTGTTCTTCTTTCTCCCTCTGGGAAATAATAGCAATCAGCAAAACACGCTGCTGATCAGGTAGTGGGAAAGGCTGAAATTCTAAATTTACTAGCTACATTTTTTTTCCTATACAAATTGTACTGTAGCCAATTAGCACACATTGCAAACCATAGTTATATACCGGACACATATACTACTCACTATCCCAGTCATGTTAAACATGCACGTTCTAGTCACGTGTGGCGCTGTTCTGAATAGAAAATAAGCTTCTGAACTATGTGATGTACATGAGCTTCGTCTGTTGCTTTAATTAACTGCTGCCATTAACACCATGCAGCATGATTCAGCTGTACAGGGACTTTTTGTGGGTAACTGCTCATAATTCTCATCAGCTAAGCCTTGATCTACAAAGCAAACCAGTTTTTAATCATTGTAGAAGTTAAACTTCTTGCTGATGCACAGCAGTTCTTTGTTTTGTAAGAGGTGGAGAGCAATTTTCCTAATAAATGCTGTGAGAGATGTGAAGTTTTACGAGTTTAAAACGTAATTTATTTTGTTACTCTTTGTATTGATTGTCCCATCTTTCCTTTGGGTCACCGTGTACTAAGTGACTCTCTGCAGCAATCATTACATCTAGGAGCCCTCTCATTTGAGCATTTTCCATGCATGCTTTCACGATTCCTGAGAAACTACCTTCCTTTGTATCACTGGGGACTTGGTACGCTATGCGCTTTTTGTCCAGCTGCGGAGCAAGTAATTTTGATTATGATAATCTGAGTCTGGATTATTTTCGTATCTCCTTTACGGAAGGAGAGTCTTTTTTGATGCTTCCTGCACCCTACCCACATCGTTCTTGTCCCTGTTTGGTTTTGTTCATTTACTGTCTAACCAGCCATGGGGAAAAAAGGGAGAGTCTGCGAGAAAACGTAACACAACGTAGAAGAGTCACCTGTGCACTGCCGCTGGCTGCATAGTTCCTGCTTTGTAGCTCTCCCAGTGTGATCAGTAAATGCCAAAGTCCAACGATCATTTTGAAGAAGAATCTAACATCTCTTGGCTTTCTTTTGGTAGCCTCTACAATAATAAAGGAGGAATGACTAGGGAGATAAAGCATAACTTCTTTCTGTAAAAGGGAATAAACATATGGTAGGTGATTGGCAGTGAATGCAATTGCAACAAAATACAGAGGAGTCCAAGAATTGCTTCAAGGTGATTATAGAGATAGATTTAGGGACTTCAGCACCTATCAGAAGCTGTGCAGGAATTTCTGTGTAGCAGTCTGGGAAGTATTAATTTAGGTATTCAACAAAAGTCATTATAATAACCCCTTGAAGTTTAAAACCTATTATTCTACATTTGTTTGTAATTTTTTCTTATCTACCCTGTAAATTTGATACATCAGGAAGTATCTTCTTAAAGGAAACCAGATCAATGGTACCTGCTCTTATTTGGATAATTCCCGACCACCATAACTTAGTGATATCTTCTGGTAATCCCTAGGTCAATAAATACAAATGGTTGAGGTCAGAAATGTCAATAATCCATTTTGGCCAAACGTATTTAGTGCTGAATCTCCAAGGCTGCACTTTATGAAAAGGGAAGATTTTTACCCTTAAAGCAATCGTTATGACAGACTGCTTTGGGTAGGGCACTGGTTCTCCTGTTACACATCTCCTTTTTCCCTTGCAAATTGCATTCTTTGAACTTACTCAGTTCTTGCTCTCTCCCTGCAGCCTGACACTGTTTGCGACTGTGTGTGAAAAGACGGTGTTGAAACGCGTGTTGAAAGAGCTCTGGAGGGTGGTAATGAATACCATGGAGAAGCTGATTGTACTGCCTCCTCTTACAGACCATACGGTAAAGCATTTTCTTCTTCCTGACTCATAGCAGAAGGTGTTGCCATTGCCTGTGTAACTCATCTCTTTGACCTAGTGAGTCATCTGTCCAGGTAAATTTGTCTGCACATAGCCTGCTCGAGGATGGAAAAATATGTCTGTAACCTAGTAAAGTAAGAGAGCAACTCTCTTTATAATAGGGTTGCAAGATATGGAGCACACTCTAGAAAAAAAACAATTCAAAGTCCATGATCCAAAAGGAGATGCCATCAAGTATATCAAATCATGTTAATCAGGGGTTTGCAATCCTTTAAAGAGAGCTGCGTATGTGGGATTATTGGGCAGTCAGTGTTGTCTTCATGGCCTGTAAACACCTGTAAATACTTTTGCCTAATTACTGTGATCTGTTAGTCAGGTGTCTCTCTGTATAGATGTAGTTAATTTGGGCTTGCTTTTTAATGGCACCACCTCCTGTTTTACCCCCCAGAAGGCTTTAACATCAGTATGGGCTGGCATGATTTCTGTGTCTCTGATGTTGGGAAGTTGGAAGCAAGTCCAGATAGTTTGCGTTCAAAGGCAGTCTTTTATATAATTGTTCAGCTGTGTGGACATACTGGATGAATGTGTGTCATGAATGTAGTGGTGTTTTTAACAATGGACAATTAACTTCTTCTCCAATTTTGAGAAACCACAGAAACTGATTAAATGTCAGTCACGCATGCCCAGCTGCTCTGGGGGATGACACTCAGTTGGAGGCAGAGTGAAGTTTGGGCTATAACCTTGTTATTTGGAGACAATCCAGAACTTCTTTTCATCTCTGTGTTGGGAGTAAACTTGTGGTCTGTGGCTAGTTTATGCTGAT
Source organism: Chroicocephalus ridibundus (assembly GCF_963924245.1). Taxonomy (NCBI): domain Eukaryota; kingdom Metazoa; phylum Chordata; class Aves; order Charadriiformes; family Laridae; genus Chroicocephalus; species Chroicocephalus ridibundus. The sequence continues at coordinate 75,573,168 of NC_086316.1, read as the reverse complement.
TTGTTTTCTTCCCAGTAGTGTGTAGAATGATAGTGGTTTTCACTATTCAGCTGTTGCCTACGTATTTTGAGTGGACTTCTTGGGTTGCAGTGTCTAGAGAAGTGATGCAAACCTGCATTTTGCAATAAGTGTTTCTTGCTGTGAGAGGGATGGCCTTTGTCTCTAGCTTTGACGAAGACAACTTTAAACAAAACTGCTGAGACACAGTGTGCAGTCATACCTACTAAGCATAAAATTAGCATGAGGTGTAATTTGCTTGCTCTGAGCTTGGATTTGGAGTAATCATTTCTGACTTCCTTTTTAATTTATAAAGGACAAAAAGAATTACCAAAATTTAAGCGGATGAAATTTCCTTCAGTTGAATTGCTTTAAAAAGGAGTCTTTGGGGATAGGTGCTAAAGTCATCGTGTAAGAGCAGCATTAATGTGACCCCTTCAGAATGGAAGCAGTGAGATCAAGAGCCTTGGAGACAACCAGGGAGGAGCTGCATGAGCTTTACACTTGCGAGTTTCGAATTTAAAGGCGGAGTAGGAGAGTGATTTGGTACTTGTATCACGAAGGCAATAAGTGTGATCAGCCAATTCTTCCAACCTGCAGGATGTTGCTATAAGCCACTTTTGAGTAGTTTCTTGTTGCCATCACTTCAGCTTCAAATTGAGAAGCTCTCTTTGTGTAATGAAGCACATCCTCAGTTTTCTGAGATAATGCAAAATACTCATAGCTGTATTTTTAGCTGTCTAATCAATTGTATCATAGTGAGGAGGCTGAACTAGTCCAAACTGTAAAAGAGTTGAACAGGAGGTTGTGAACAGCGAAGTGATTAAAATGGCCTTGTCTGAAGTCCATGAGCAGGGAACCCGTGGCAAAGCTAGTCGGGCTACAGGGGCAAAGAGCTGCTTCCACTGTCCCCTGGGACATAACGATTTATTCTGTCACCACCAGATTTTCATAATCCCTAGTAATGAAGACTGGCAGGGAAAGGCAAGGCAAAACTCAGGGTTGACAGTGTGGGCAGAAGCAGTACTTCCTCTTTGCTATTCTACTTCTCTGCCATGCACCTCTTATCTAATTTTGCTTTCACTTTTCTTTTTTCTTTCAAAAGCACATCAGACTCAGAAATAGCCCCAGGCACTGTAACTCACTTTCCTCACAACCCTCAGCAATAGAAAGCTCTAGTGCTGCCTCTCTGTGTTTGAAGGACCACTGGATGGGGATCACCGTCCTAAAACTCTGCAGCCCTTAAGAAGCAGGGGATATTCATCGTAGAAGACAGTCCCTTTTATGGAATATTTTCTCTCCTTTCTGTAAAATTGCTAGAGGTGCAAAAGTGTTTTTGATGGTGGTCATGGAAAGCATACTCGGGTAGAAGGTTCCTGACACGCTGCAGTGTGTCGCACTTGTTGCTTGTGTGACCCTGTCACTGTACAGTGCTTTAATGCTGGTTGCTCGCCGGGCCGATCTACTCCATTTAAATTAGCTCAGCCTGTATGGAAGGAAAATCTGAGCTCTGCTCTTCCATTATCTGTTGCTCAGGTGAGAAAGCTCAGGTGGGGCTCAGGTGAGAAAGCAGTCAGACGCTGCCCATGAAGGATGCAATGGGGATGGGGTTGTTTTACAGCTTCCCACTGTGATGGACCTGAGCTGCGGGTGCCTTAACGGCTTTCAGATGAGCGGCTTCTACCTCTCTGAGCATTGACTGCCTGTGGGTTGTGAAATTAGTAGCAACATGATCTCCAGTAACTCACCGAGCAGTTCACACCTCACTAGTTTTAACTAAAGATCAACATTTAATTAAACGCTCTCCGTCTTGGATGAGTGGATATGCAAACATAGCTCTCTGGAAATCCTTATTTTGGGGTTCAGTGCACAACGCTTGGGGATATTAAAGGATTAGTTATACATTTCTTTCTCCCTCGCTGCTTAGGACGAAAGTATAGCATGCCAACAGTGACTAGTCAGGTCAATGAAGACTTGCTTAATTTACACACAGATGATTCCTCTGGAGATGATTCCCCTTATTTATTTCACACGGTACACTGCAGCCATTCACGTGAGGCTCCATTTGTTCTTGCTCCTGCTGTGCTTTTTTCTACTCATCAGACTTCTCTTCACTAAATGAGAATGTGGTCCAGGGTAAGAACAAAATTTTCTTTAGGCTGCGGACAGATTTTACACGTGACTTCCAAACTGGCTGTTCTTCAGGCCCATCTGCAAGCAGCACCACTCCAGAGCTATTCTGTGGTGGAGAAGATTGCAGCTTTAAGAGGTTTTCTGAAACCTTTCACCTTTCTTAACTTGTGTTAGTTTAAATGAGTCCTCTCCCTTGTGCCAGCTAGGAGTGAAAAAGTCCAAGGCTTCCTCTGTGATGAGGAGAAAAAGCTTTCTTAGCCTTGGATGAAATGATGGTCTGTGAACTGCACATGTGCCCAGATCTCTGTACAGACAAGTAATTATTTTCCCTTTTCCTCACTTTTAAGACTATTTTCTCACTATTTAAGACACCACAACGCTAAAAAATAGTGCTATTTTTTAATGGGTGGTAGCAAACATTGGCTGATGATATAGTTTTTATAAATGAACATAAGTGCTGCTAATAAATGATCACATCTTGTTGTTGTTGAATGAAAGAATTAAAAAAAATGTGGGAAAGGAATGTACAATACCAGATGAAACTTCTTTGCACTGGTATGTCTCAGAAAAAGAAGCCAGAGTAATAATATGTTTTCCAAAAAAGGAGTGGAATTCAGAAGACTTGCTGTAGGCTTTTGTTTCCTAACTTCATCAGCTGACGAGCTTCATCAGTAGGACAGTTAAGCTGTGAGAGTTTGAGATGCTTCTAACATAAATCAGTGCAGTTTGGTTGGCTTCTAGCAATTAGACTTGAGTCAGCTAAGGATCTTTCTCTGAATGCTTTCACTGAGTCGGGGAAAAAAGACAGTCGGACCATTAACGAGGAATTCAAAATCTTTGTGGGGTGGACTATAGATGTCTTTCATGTTTCCAAAAATTTAGGAAGTTAAAATTATTTCATGGGAAGAACCAGGAAAACCAGCAGTAAGATCTGTCCTTTTTCCAGCTACATTTGCCACAGAGCTAGTCAGAAACAATTCATAATAAGGACTTAATTTTTCCTCATCTTCCATCCTTGATGTTTTAATCAATTCCGTTGTAGGCAGCTTTTCTCAAAACTACCTGATATTTAAGCTTAGTTGTTTTCATTCCCTAGAGGCACACATAGAATAACTGCTGTCTATAGAGCTTTGTGCTATGTTTTCCATTAATAAATAACTTTTTTGAGGAGGTATAGCGTCTTGTTTACAAGAATGCCATTTGGCAGGGGAAGGAGCTGTCCCGATTTTCATGAGATGTTGCCAGCATTGATGACAAACTCACTGTAACAGTAAAATAACCTCCTTGCAGACACATTGACAGAGATTGTCACTGATTGACGAGAATTTCCTTAGCGGGCAAGAGTTGAGGAACTGAGGAGTAGTTATCTGGGCAGCTTTGTTCCTTGAAGCGTATCAAGTCACTAGGTATTGCTTAGTGTTACCAACCTGCCCTCCTTAGAAGCCTGCGGCAGGGAGACTACGTGCCTAGGTGGGTTAATGTTGTTGTACAAATTTATATTAAATAAAACAAGTGTCCAATGAAGGCTGAAAATACTGTCTCAAGAAATGTTAACATCAGTGTGTTTTGAGACTGCCCCCTTAACTTTTTCAAAATTCAGGTTATAAAAATGTTAATTTTTTTTCTGCTTGGTCAACAGGCATGAAAACCTTAAGTTTTAAGACCCATGAGTCAAGCAAACTTTGTGACTAATTGTACAGAACAGCAGGCACATCTGTTGGATACCAGAGCACTGGCTGAAGCTGTGTCTCCTGGTGGATTATTTGGTGTGGCCCACAGTGAAATCTCTTTGTTGCTCCTGGTGTGCAGTCATGTTCAACCTCGCTCACTGGAAACACAGAGAATTTCGTACTCTTTCAGTGTAGAGAGTTGTACTCTGACATTAACCATTGGATACTGGCAGCAAGGAAAGCTCCCAGTCTCGGTTCAGAAGCCTTCCTTTATGGATGCATTGTCCTTATCTGCACTTTTCCCCCCCTCCAAGACTTGTGAATTTAATCAATTATTTCTTGTTCTTCTGTTTAGCTATGAAGTCAGTGATGTTCATGTTTTATTGACTTGTCTTCAACAAACATAAAAGGCTGAGGAACAGTGAGGGTTAGGTGATAGTTATGGATAGAGCAAATCAAGAAGTTGTCTGTGATTTCAGGTCACAGAGTCTTTCAGCTTGAAGAAATTTCTGAAGCTGGCAAAACTAAAGAAAAGGTATCTCATCTAAAAATACACTTTTTGACTGCTGTTGTAATGGGCAGAGGGTGTCCGGTGTCTCGGTCTTTCAGCACTTCTTTGCTGAGGGGCACCCATCAGTGGGCCTGATATTAACTCTAATCCTAGAAAAAAAAGAATTATTTCAGCAATGATCTTTGCAGTAGAACCCAGTTCCCAGTCTCCTCTGCAAATGCATGTATGGAATAGTTCCTGCTCCACACAGTACTGACTTAAAAGGCCACAAATAAACAAATACCAAAGAAGACAGCAAAGAAAACAGACTGAGTGGCATAGGCAGGGGCAAAGGGCAATATAATAATTCTGGGTTTAGATCTTGCTTTGTTGCAGTTTGAGGGTAGCATTTTGACAGGGATGGGAAGTGGTCATGGCAGGTGCGGTTAAGTGAGAGGGTGAAGGGCTGTTGAGATGAGAAAAAGTAGTAAAGGAGACAGAAGGAGAGCTGTAGAAAGGAGAATCGTTCTATGATTCACTGGAGCCCTTTGGGGAAATGTGGTCCTCATGGAAGCAGCAGTTTCCGAATAAGATGAGCTTCATCCTGTCCCAGGTCTGTCCCTACTGGAAAGTGCCACCCACCAGTGCCTGTCCCTGGAAGCTTATTTCAGACATTCATCTGGGACATCCCCCCAGGAACTTCTCAGCTGATACCTGTGGTGATATTTACACATACTTTTAACACTAGCCCCTAATAATCAGTTACAACAGAGGAGAGACAAAGATCATCTTTGAGAGAGCAGATCTCCTGACATACCTAAGGCATTACTGAGAGAGATAATAGAAGGGAGTTTTAATTAGAGAAGAGGCTTGGTTCTGAAGCCCAAATCTGACCGGCCTAAGAGGGCTGAAGTGGAGGGCAAAGTTTCATTATATGATAGATGCACAATTCCTACACAGAATTAGAGTAGGCTGGGTTTTTTTTTCCCCAACTGGAGTAACTGGCAATTGTGACTCTTTTTAAAGAAAAAGACAAGATCAGATGAATGAAAAGGAGCAAAGTGGAAGAAAATAAATTCCAGTACACCCCATAAAGCATCTCTGGGAGAAGAGACTGAAGGATTGTCTTGGTTGCTTTTGGCTTTCTCATTAAATTTTGGACTTAACTCCCCAGGCAGAAAGGAATATTGCACAACAGAGAAATGCTGTGGTGAGGAAAAGGAAAAAAATGTCTTTGTTTTAACCATTGCAGAGGACGTAGAATGTTAACACTAGAGTGTTAAGTGACTTGAAGCAAGGTATCCCGTCATTGGGATTTATCTTCCCTTTTTTGTTTCTTCATTGGTCATACAGCCATCAGTATGTGTGGCTTACATCAGTAAGCCACCATGGGGAAAGAATAGAATCATAGAATCATATAAGTTGGAAAAGACCCTTGGGATCATTGAGTCCAACCATCAACCCCACTCTATAAAGTTCTCCCCTACACCATATCCCCCAACACCACATCTAAATGACTCTTAAACACATTCAGGGTTGGTGACTCCACCACCTCCCTGGGCAGCCTATTCCAGTGTCTGACCACTCTTTCTGTGAAGAATTTTTTCCTAATGTCCAGTCTAAACCTACCCTGCTGCAGCTTGAAGCCATTCCCTCTTGTTCTATCACTAATTACCTGTGAGAAGAGACCAGCACCAACCTCTCTACAATGGCCTTTCAAGTAGTTGTAGAGAGTGATGAGGTCTCCCCTCAGCCTCCTCTTCCTCAAGCTAAGCAGTCCCAGCTCCTTCAGTCGCTCCTCATAAGATTTATTCTGCAGGCCCTTCACCAGCTTCGTTGCCCTCCTCTGCACTCGCTCCAGCACCTCGATATCTCTCTCTTATGGAGGTGCCCAAAACTGGACACAGTACTCAAGGTGTGGCCTCACCAGTGTTGAGTACAGGGGGATAATCACTTCCCTCCTTCTGCTGGTCACTCTATTTCTAATACAAGCCAGGATGCCATTGGCCCTTTTGGCCACCTGGGCACACTGCTGGCTCATGCTCAGCTGCTTGTCAATTAGAACCCCCAGGTCCTTTTCTGCCAGGCAGCTCTCCAGCCACACTTCCCCAAGCCTGTAGCGATGCATGGGGTCGTTGTGGCCCAAGTGCAGGACCCGGCACTTGACCTTGTTGAAGCTTATACCATTAGTGTTGGCCCATTGGTCCAATCTATCCCAGTCTCTCTGTAGAGCCTCCCTATCCTTATGCAGATCAACACTCCCGCTTAACTTGGTGTCATCTGCAGACTTGCTGATGATACACTCTGTGTCCTTATCAAGATCATCAATAAAGATGTTAAACAGAAATGGTCCCAACACTGAGCCCTGAGGGACACCACTTGTGACCGGCCACCAGCTGGATTCAACTCCATTGACTACCACTCTTTGGGACCGCCCATCCAGCCAGTGCTTGATCCAGCAGATCGTATGCTCATCCAGGCCATGAGCAGACAGTTTTTCCATGAGAATTCTATCGGGAACAGTGTCAAATGCTTTTCAAAAGTCTAGGTAGACAATGTTCACAGCCGTTCCCTCATCCAATAATGAGGTCATCTTGTCATAGAAAGAGATCAGGTTCATCAGGCAGGACCTGAAGAAGAGCCATTGGCCAAGCTTTTGACATGTAAAGGCCGTGGTGTAGTATTCACTGGACTTTGTTTGCTGATCTCTCACCCGAGAACTGCTCAGATCCAGTTTTGTTTCTGATCCGGTGTATGCTTACCCCCACCCTACTGACTGGGCTCTGCTTCTATAGAGAGATTGTCATCAGTTGTGTGATCTTTTGCTTTGGCTAGTCTTTCACTGTCTTCATGTGTATTTAGACATTTGAAGGCATATCCTGTTTAAATGGGTGGCTGCTGTAAGCAAGAGTGAACCAGTTAGCAAAATATTGTGCTCCGAAATACCTCTTGATGTGGTATCCACGGAAATGCCAGGTTTTATACTAGGTAATAAACTGCCAAGGAGTCAAGTTGCTGTGACTGGCCTTGAGGTGGTTGTGTGAAGTTCTAGCTGTGAACTGACTTAACTTGCTCAAAGGAAAAATGTGCAAAGCTTGTTTATAATCTTTTTTTCCCCTTCCTTTCTTTTCTAACTTCTTGCAATCATAGGGCACCCAGTTGATTTTCAGTGCTGCTAAGGAACTGGGACACTTGTCAAAATTGAAGGTATTGTTCTGCATGACTTGTGTTAATGGCCATGTGTGTAAGCGTGGAAATGTGTTAGTGCATAGCATGTCTTGTGCTTCCAGTGGCTTGTCGCTAAATGCAATTGTAGAGAAATGCTTTTAAATGCATTAAATGTGCTTTTAAATGCATTCTGCTGACATTAGTATTGTGTTTAAATTACCTGTTAAATTTTGTTGTGGGTTTAATCATCAAAGTAGTTTCTCTCTTCTGTAGATACAGTGGTCGGTTTGGTATATCAATTTAAAATGAAAGAAACAGAGATCTCAATATCTGGCCAGTTCCTCTGTATCCCTCTATACATCCTCTGTATGTATAAAAGGGAGTCCCTTACGTGATGCTGGTAATGAGGTATCAGTAGGAAAAATGATGGTGCTAGCTATTGATGAATTATATGAACTGTTACAAAAATAACTGTTGCTTATGGAAGAGAGCCTGTGTCTGTAAATTCCTTCTGCGTGGGCTCTCTTTACAGGCAAGCTGGCATTTAGCATGAAGGCTATGTTGATGTGTTTTGACAGTGCATGACGTGACAGTGCATGACATGAGCATTACTAAGTGCACGCCACCTCATCGTGAGCCAATCAAGCATTAATTCACTGGTCACGACAGGAATGGTATGAAAATAGTGACGCCTTAACAACATTCAAACTGCACTGTGCTGTGGTTTGACTTGTGCTACAAAACAGATATTGTGCAAGAGGAGGTCTAAATCTGAAGCGTCACAGTGCACAAATTGTGCTCCAAGGAAGACAGAGCTGAATGTGAACTCTGTCTCAGAGTGTGATCAGGGAAATTTCCCACAGCAAAGAGCATTCTCCTAAGTGATTAATGCAATTTCAAAATGCATTCATCATTTCCCAAAAATTTTATCTTTTGTCTTGAGCACTTATTACAACTGTCTTAATACAATTATCTGTTTCCCATGACCAGAAGACACATTTTACATATGCATGTTTATAAGCCAAGCCACAATTCATTTAAGGTCGTGCTTATTAGCAGTCCTAGTAAGTGATCTGGACATGCAGGTGTGTCGTTAGATGCACACGCTTTTCTCCAGCTGCATTTTGAGGCTGTTACATAGCAGTTAACAGTGACTTAACATAGTTCCTTAAGTGTGGTTCCCCAGGGGAATAGCTGCCACCAGTGCTGGGGGACGGCCCCGTGCACTCCCACAGCCAGGCTGTCTTCCGTGGTGACATGGTGGCTCACGAGGATTGCACTACCTCTGCTGTCTCCAGCACTTAGAATGCTCCATGTCGCTTCCATGGGAGAAATGGGGAGAGAGGAGCTTTGTATCCAGCATGGGAGAGTGGGAGCTGGACCACAGCCTCCAAATATGACTCCATTTTCCTCGGAGTATTCCCTTCCTGTTTCAAAAGCAACAGCATTTGGAGGAAGAGAAGCCATCGCATGCACTCCTGGTGTCCAAGGGGGAGTGCTCTGGCTCTGAATTTGCTCTGTTTCTCCTCCCAGGCCACAAGGACAAGTTTGTCCACAGGCGACTGCGAATTCCTGTGGCTTGCTTGCATTCCCTGGCATAGTCAGTGACATTCACTGTTATCTTTTACTTCTTCCATATTCTCTCATTACTGGAATTTCTTAATATATGCAAGGTGCCTTTTGCCAGAAGAGAGTTTGAAGCTTTGTCTGTTTCCATTCGCATGGGTCAGATGAAGTCCATCCCTCCGCAGCAGCCTGTCTTCAGTTCAGTTGCTGTAAAGCTTCACTTTGGTAACTCTGGACTGCATTTTTAGAAAGGCATGTAATCATGTAAATCAGGTGTGTGATCAAGCCTTTATCTGCATATCCACATATAGGACTACAGCAGCACAGGAACACAGGATTTTATATGTGGCAAGTGAGCTGTACACAAGTGTGAAAGCACTCTGCCACCTGAATTCTGGAGACCTTTAGTTCAGACAGATGGTGTGAACCAACACTGCATCCAAAAATTTCCAGAAGAGTAAAGGTATTACAAGAGTGTAAACTGCTTGGGTCTGTGTAAGCATTGTGGATATTATCTTTTTTTTCTATCCTTTTGGTTTTGTGGACACATACAAGCTAACAGGGAAGCCATGAGTAAATGACTCTTCAGAGCCCCTCTCCTGTGCATTTTGCAGTTCCACTAAAAGCCTGCGAAAATTATGGGATGGATTTTAAGCTTTATTTGTCTTAAATAGAACAGGGGTAACAGAGGTCTAGTGAATCAGATAACTCAGCTGAAAACTGAGACTGACAGACCTGACAAGCACAGGCTCTTGTCCTGATGACAAATCAATTTCACAGTGTATTTTAAAATGCTCAGAAAACCAAGCATGAAACTGGCACCTTGGTGCCATGTATCTGCCTTCCATTTATTATCAGACTCTTTCTGCTCTGTTTGCTTAATCGCCGGCATCTGGGGCAGGGAGCAGCAGCCTCCCCTCCTGTGCGCTGCCCCCAGGGTAACCAGCCGAGCTCTGACCGCAGAGCTTCTGAGAGTACCTGTGGAGAATACAAGGATGAATATGAGACACCACGAAAAGATTTTTTTTTTTTTCTTTTCACTTCTTGAAGTTGCATAATTATTTGACGTAAATATTTGTGGCTAGCAATCTGGGAAGTGCAAGGTAGCACTCAGTGCAGTCCTTTATAGGAACAGTGTGGGATTTGCAGAGGGCAGGGTGTGCAGGGGAATGATGGTCGTGGGCTCATTGGTGTGTAGGTGCAAGCACTACCCGTCCAGTCACGGGGTTATTTTTACATAATGTGTTAAAGTAAACAGCACTAGGAAACTCTCTTAGAAGGCAGTGCTGTGTTGCTGTGCAATGACAGCATGGGCACCAGTGGGGTGACCACTCAGACAAGGGTAAATGAGCTCTTTAGGTGTTGAAGAGAAAAATGCTAGAATCATAGAATCATAGAATCATAGGGTTGGAAGGGACCTCTGGAGATCATCTAGTCCAACCCCCCTGCCAGAGCAGGGTCACCTAGAGCAGGTTACACAGGAACACGTCCAGGTGGGTTTTGAATGTCTCCAGAGATGGAGACTCCACCACCTCTCTGGGCAGCCTGTTCCAGTGCTCTGCCACCCTCAGGGTAAAGAAGTTCCTCCTCATGTTTAGGTGGAACTTCCTATGTTCCAGTTTGTGCCCATTGCCTCTTGTCCTGTCCCCGGGCACCACTGAAAAGAGCCTCGCCCCATCGTCCTGACACCCACCCTTTAAGTATTTATAAGCGTTGATAAGGTCACCCCTCAGACGTCTTTTTTCCAGACTGAAGAGACCCAAATCCCTCAGCCTTTCCTCATAAGAGAGGTGTTCCAGTCCCCTAATCATCCTCGTAGCCCTCCGCTGCACCTGGCTGACCACCTGGTTTCTGTTGCAGTGTGGGGAATCTAGCAGGGAGACCTAGAAAGTCACTTTAACAGACATGAAAGTCACCCTGCCTTTGGGACACAGCTACCCTGGCTAAATTGGCCTCTCCCACAAACCTGGCCTTGGGCTCTGGCTGACTGTGCACTCAATCTGACTGTCAGACAGAGAATGTTTTACCCTCTGTGTACTGAAGCATGAAGCCACATCATCTTCAATTGAACTGCTCATGAAGAGGGAGGAGAGCTATCGCTCCCCTAAGGATGGCTTGTCGAAACAGAAGACACTTTGCAGCTTACAGAGGGCTGTGCCACTGCACATGGCTTTGCAGACCAGCAGCAGCCTGCATGGGAGAAGGAGGCAGGTTGAGGCATGTCTCTACTCAATAAAGTGCAGTGCAAGCTTGTCTGGCATACTGCTGACTTGAGGCATCTTCCGTGTAGTTGGATGCAGCACTGTGCAAAGGTGCTAGCTAGATGCCTCTGAGAAGCAAGGCAAATGCTTAGCACTGCTCCTAGACTGCAGTGAGACCCATCTGTGTCAGGCAGGAGGTGGATGGTGGTGGGTAATGAATGGTAACAGCACCCGGCAATGAGAAGAATCAACAGGCTGTGAGATAGCCAGCAGGCTTATCAGTGTGAAATGCACACAGGATGCCACACACTAGGCATGCTTTACTTAAAGACAATTTAGTGGACAAGTCTCCCGGAAGGTGTCTCTTATCAGAGGCTATGTCGTATTCAAAGGAGAGATACCCAATTTGCCTGCATTTTTTTGATGAATGCTTCAGGACCTAGGCTGCAGCCCTCAGGCCTGACCCTTCAGCAGCTCAAAGAGTTAGAATTTGGGTTTTGTTTTCCCTGGACCTAAACTAAGCATCAGAGAGAAGAAGCTTAGTGAAATACCAAAGGATGACACATCCTTGTAGTCAGGCAGGAGTTTAACGGGGATAAGCTCCCACTGCAGGAAAGGGAATCCCTTCCCAAGGCTCTTTGCTATTAGAGATGGTGGGTCTTAATGGGAGCAACTTTTTCTTTTAGCAAAGGTTTTTTCTAGAGCACGTTGCTTGTTTGTTTTTCTTCCTCTATACCAACGATACAATGTATTAGTGACATTTATAGATGGAAGAAGTAAATCCACAAACAACATCAAACAACTTTGCCCAATACCTGGTTCTCAGAATTCCTTGATTTAGATGGTGTTTTGAGACACTTTTTGTGGTTGCTTTAAAATGACAGGGGTAGCACGCAGACTCCTGTTGGCGTTTTCTGAGAGGTAGACTGGTTTTTAAATTGCCACTTATCTCTGTCCAGTTCCTCTCCTTATTTCTCTCTTCTGTGCCTGCAAGAAGCAGAGAAAGCGGGTTCATTTTAAAGTAAAGCTGTAATAAATGACTCTGAGAGGCTCCATTACACATTTCTTAAGCAGCTGAATTAATGCTGTGGCCATGTAGCCACAGCATGAATCCAGAGAAAGAGGTGACACCAGCGACTCCTTTTCCTTTAGTCTCTGACAGCATACTCATGTCAAATATAATGGTTGTTTGCAGGATCATATGGTGAGAGAAGAAACCAGGAGTCTCACTCCAAAGCAGTGTGCTGTTTTGGATCTGGCACTGGATACGATCAAAGTAAGTGATGCCATTTTTGTCTGTCATTCCCTTGCTCCATCCCCAAATACGATTTGGGAGGATAGTGCCTGGGAGCATATTTCAGGAGATTCCAGGAGTCTGTCACTGCTGTTACAGCGATAAAGGCACTAAGCAAGTGATACTGCCATGTTTGTGTAAACCTGAATAGTCTCAGGTGACTGGCATGTGCTAGGAGCCAGCATGTTTATATTTAAGTGCTTTGGAAGAGGAGAGCTATGAGCAGCTGGTATCAGTTGGTCTGAGAGCTGGATTTCCAGTACAGAAGCTATTTTGCGAATTTTTCCTTCTCTTTCCCATTCACACACACAATAACATGTAAATGTTGATCGCTGGTTGCAATTCTTACTCGATATTTTTCCTGTTTGTTTTTACTCCTAGCAATATTTCCATGCTGGTGGGAATGGTCTGAAGAAAACTTTCTTGGAGAAGAGTCCAGACCTGCAGTCACTCCGATATGCTCTCTCCCTCTACACTCAGACCACAGACACTCTCATCAAAACCTTTGTCCAGACTCAAACAGCTCAGGGTAAGACTCTTTTGTGTTGTTGGCAAAGTTGAATGGAGCTATCTGCTCTGTTCGTAATTGCTCTGTCTTGTACTGCCAGTTTGTAGAGTGCTTTTGGCAGTAACGTTTCTGGAAACGTGACAGTTCAGAGCTTTTGAAACTGGGAAGGAGGAAAAGGGCTTTTTTTTCCCACTTAACAACTACATTTAGAGAGAACAGAAATATGTGAAACATAAGGCCTGGGGTGTTTGTGGTCTTTTTTTCTGCAGTCCTCACTTAGCAGTCACGTTTCATGAATTAATGTGGGTGGGTGACTTAAAAGAAGTGAAACTTGAAGTTATTGTACTGAGATTTACGTGGTGGTGTGAGGGACCATTTCAGCAAGACACCACCACAGAAATTTGAAGTTACTGTACTGAGACTTACGCAGTGGTGTGAGAGAACATTTCAGCAAGACACCGCCACAGAAACTAGTTGGTACCTGTGTCACAGGCCAGCTGCCACCAGCCCATGTAGTCCTGACTAAGGCTGATGGACAGCAATGTGATGAGTCGCAGAGCTACATGCTGCCTGTAAAGGGAAAAGTCTCTTAGGAGAGTAACTTAGGAGAGTGTTTTGTCTGCAGCCAGTCCAGGGTATGCATGAGCTAGATGATTACAAATCACCACAACATATTAGTAAGCTACTGGGATACATCACTGGAGTTCTTTGGTAGCGCTCTGGGAAGGCACAATAGTGGTGCTATTTCATTGATTTGGCGCTATTTCATTGCTTTCATGTTGTACAGAATAATTTGGTCTCTCGTCAGCGACCTTCACTGGCTGACTATGGATCTCACTAATGTCAGGAAGAGGGGACAGATAATGTTAGAGATTAGGTCAAAACTGAAACTGATGTTTAAAATTTTCAGGCTGTTTAAATACAAGCCCTGGCATTGGGCTACTACATTTCATCAGCAAAAGTCATGCAGTTCCATGGAGTTGTCTTTCTGACATCTTTTTGCTTGGGGTCCTTTTTCCTTTAATCCTTCCAAGCCTATGGGAAATGGCGACCCCACAGACTGTGCTAACTCTGTCAGCATATTGTCACATGGAGCCCTGAAATCAAGGGGAAAGCAGTCTCTAGCCAACACACTTTTCCTTCATGTGCAAGTGAGACTGCTCAATACTGGCATTCCCCAACCACTGGAGTTGGTTGGGGAGTACCTAGTACTCCCCTAGTACCTAGGAGTACTGATACCTAGAATTCCTGAGCAAAACAAGGTTTGTTTTCAAAGTGAGAAGTTGAGTGTCGTTTCGGGGACTGAATTATACTAGCCTTTAGCAGCACGATCTATTCTTGCTTAGGTTGAAGCTGCATTAAAACACTGAAGTTAACTAAAGTTCAGTACCTGCTTTTGAGAGAATGGTCCTGTAGCTGTGTCCTGGCAGAGCAACGATGACATCCAGTGGCCAGACAGGTCAAAGACTGCTACATCCACAAGGGACACCAGAACTCGGCTGTTGCCATTAGAGTTACACAAAACACTTAACTGCAAACTTGCATGCAGAGTGTATTTTCAGTCTTTGCTGTTCTATGGCAAATATTTCCATTATATATCCAGACCATGAACTGAAGCTAGCTTTTTTAATGTGGATCCCATTATCTTGTTGTGATCAGCCGGGATATAAGGTTGTGTGCAGCACTGCTCTCTACACTCCATGCTACAGTTAGGAGTGTTTAAAACTAGAGGAAGAAGATACTCTGTTGAAGTTGCAAAGAGGCAAATTCAAAGCTGATAAAAGGAAGCAGCTTCATGCAATGCATGACTTGACTATAAAAACTCCAGTGAGGGTGAGCATTTAGCGGATACACAAAGAGAATTTAAAATAATCTGAAAGCAGCAGAAGTATACAGAGTTGCCACAGAAGTGTGTGTGTTGGGTGTTTTCATTTTTCTTTAAGAAGCTTGGAAGGAATTAAGCTCTAGTTTTAGGACATAAGAAGTGCTCATTATGAGGTCCTCAATTATATCTCATAGCTGACTGATGACATTTCTCTGTGGCTTGTCTGAGCCTCTTTAGGAGACAGGTACTGAGTGTGGTGGTCCACTGAGCTGGTCCAAATCAGCATCTTCTACATTAGTAGGCTTCAGAGTTTTGGACCCTGTTTGGGGAACAAAAGACTGGAGTTACGCCACCTAATATCTGTAGGATCGATGATGGAATATCTCTGAGAAAGGCATGACTGAGTTTGGGGCTAGAAAAGAATATTGCTTGCATACACTTCTCAGTAACCCCAGGTGGCAGGTTGGTTTGGAGATCTGCACGTGTGCTGGGGGGACAGAAGGGGCAGCACTAGTATTTACAGCTGGCATCCACTTACCAGAGCTCTCTGACTGATGTTTCCCTTTGCATAAGTCAGGCTTCTCACAAGCCTATGGGAGGAAATGGCTATATGCAGACCTATTTAAAAGCTGACTGTTTGCCTTCTCTTACTTCACTGCTCAATGGTTGCTTCTTCCAGTTTGTGAGGTGTCTGTTGCCCTCGTTTCCTCACTGAGCAGGCTTCTACAGCAGTATGCCATTAAATGTTTGATCTGCAAAGTTGGATCATGGCTTGCAGTTTAGTTATGCCAGCACAAATTCTGTTCTTGTTTTAACCCAGACAATCCCATGCTCTCAGACAGCCTTGCTCTCCAAAGCCTGTGTTGGTGCAGAAGATCTAAGAGGATATTTTGTCTGTTAAGAGCTAGAATATTTGCCTTGTATTTGTTTAAGTGACACCACTAATTGGATTGTAATTCACACTCTTCTCTCTTTATCCTGCTTGCTTCTTGCCTTTTGAATTCATGTCTCAGTGCATGATGGGAAAGGTATTAGGTTTACCGCTAATGAGGACGTTCTTCCTGATAAGGGTATGTTCAAGACTAATGTTGTTACCATAACAACATTAGCCAGCTGCCTTGCTTTTGAAGTAATCTTTCCCATGCTCGGAAACCTTTTCCAGAGACCTGTCCCCTTTAGCTCCCCGTAGAAGTGAACTTTCACCAAATGCTTGCATCCCACAAACGGAGCCACAGGTTGCACGGTGTAGAAGTCTGTACCCTGCTTGAGAGCCTGTCCCCAAGCTTGAGATTCATTCACGGGATGTGAAAGCTGTCTGGAAAATTGACTGGTTTTTGAGAGATGCTACAGACTTGTTCCCCTACCTTTTACCATGGGCTGTGTATTGCTGTTTCAAGTCCTAGACTTGCATGCGTATGGTCTGCCGAGACAGGCTACTGTAATACATGGTTATGTCTGATATGCACTCAAAGTTATGGCCAAGCTTGAAACATCTGGCTAGAAGGGGGGTTAGCTAAATGTCTGGGTGCTCAGGAGAGCCTTAAAAAAAATTAAGTTTTGCGTTTCATCTCTCAATTTATGTTCTGCTGTCCGAAGTGTTTTTGTTTTCTTAGGTGAAATATGTCCATAACCCATTGCACGAGCTCAGTTCTGCAGTTTCACCTTCCAATATCACAATACCAATGAGATTTTCTTGTCAATATTTAAATCTGCTTGTCACTAAACATGCAAGTACGTGTATATACACAGTTGTACGTGATCAGAATATTTTTCACTGGCCATCTACAAAGTGATTTTTTCATCTATGAACAGTTCAGTTAATAGAACAAGATTTTTGTATGAAAAGACAAGAACGAAGGTAAAAAAGAAAAGATCTAAAGTTTGTCTCCCTCAAAGATAATGAGATGGTTCTGCTGTCATTCCTCTGAAGCATCAGTGTCTCGTTTAGAGCCTATTAATTACACTAAAGATCAGTAAAATGAAGACCTCAGTGTTTGGCCGCTGATGTTTCTGCAGATGTGGCCCGATAAAGTTGCTACATACTGTTGGTAATCTTGTCTTTTCCCATGGAAAATGCCAACAGTGTTAAGTGACAGATCTCACCATCAGATGGGTTAGGTCAATAATTAAGCCTGTCAGTTTTAAAGCTGTTGTGCTTCTGTACAGAAAAGAAGGAACACTGCCCATCTAAGCTGGGAGAAAACAGTACATTCAAGATCCTGTACAAATGTTACAGCCTAGAGGCTGTTTATTGTACTCAGGTCAAGAATGAGAATCTTTCCTGAGATATTATCTCACCCTGAGATAATAATTTGAAGTTCTGCTATGTTTGCTCAGATACTTTTACTTGTATATTAATGTGACTTTCACTGCCTACAGTTCTGTGCCATGTAATTCTCTTCAGAGAATTGCACAGATTAGCTCTCAACCTCTTGGTTTTTAAATGAGTGTTTTTGCTGCCTGCAGACTGTTCTTGTGAAAGTTGATGTGTTAGATCTATCTAATCAAAAAGTTTGTTTAATGATATCCTTCAAGCTCCTTATCTTGAATTTTAAATACACCAATTCTTTCATTTACTAACGTATCTTAGCCTCAAAATTGACAAAATAACACTGCTGTTCATAGGTACCCAATTACCCTGTAGGTATTCCAATTACAACAGCATTGCTAATTGTCAACCTGAGATCAGACCGTTATCAAAGAGAAAGTAAAATCAATCTCGCTATCTTATCAAAGACTTCATTTTTATTTTGCAAAGCAGTCTTTTTCTGTAATTTACATGACATCTTGACTTTCCTATCCAGAAAAATGTCATTTCCACGCATTGCGTGATAATTGTGGTTAAAAGTTATAAAGTTGAAAATATCGTAATACATGAATTGTAAGGTTCATGAGATCTTCTGCCTCTGTTACAACATGTTACCTTTTCCTCTGTGAAGCTACGTCTTGTTTTCTCCCTGGCTAATTGCTGAAGGGAAATAAGTATGCGAGTTGTGAGTGCTTCTCTCATCATTTTTGGGGCACAACAGTGAAGTGATTCTTATTATCCTCTGAAGGGAAGCAGATAGGCCGTCAGGATGACAACTTTTATCTGATGTACAACATGGAAAAAGCTCCTTAGAGGGTGAGACTACACTATGGCTCAGTGCAAATCACTAACATCTTGGTCTTTTTTTTCCTAGACTTCCTCTCTGGTATGTGTTTTGTTTGTGGGGTTTTTTTGTTGTTTTTTTTTGTCCTCCCTTCTTCCCTGAGCGGGTGGGAATGCCGATGCCCACCACTGGAATGCCTGCATGTGCACACAATAGCTTGGCAGGAATCTCTGAAAAATCCGTGCTCTCTGTAAGGGTCCGTTGTCAAGTTTTAGGTCTCTTAAATCCTTTTAGAATTCTTACTAGTATTCTCAACAGGATGCGATCTTTATGGTGGAGTGCAAAAAATGCTAGTGTTTATGCATCTTGGGCATGCAAGCCTGATGTCATTTCGCATTAATGTTACATTATGGATGTTGACTGAAGAGCTGGCCATGGAAGGTTACTGTGAAAATGCCATATTGTCTTGCTGAGGCCATAAACCAAAGATGGGTTCCAACAAACAATAATCTGTGTGTGCATGGGGGGTGTCATTTTTCTTCCAACAGGCTCTGGTGTGGATGATCCTGTGGGTGAAGTGTCCATACAGATCGACCTGTATACCCACCCAGGAACTGGTGAACACAAGGTCACAGTGAAAGGTATGGCAAAGCATGTGTTACTGCTCAGGCTCCGTGACTGTGTCCCGGCAAATCTCCAGTTGGCAGTCATTATACTTCTGTGTTAGCTCATGTGATGTGAATCCAGAATTGTTTTCTCTGTTTCACATCAGGAACATGTAGAGAAACAGCAAATGAGCTTGTCCAGCCAGTGACATGGCAACGTACAGTCCTGTTGTTTATTGGCAACGATATATGAAGTAAACAAAAATGAGATGATGGCTCTCACCAGGCGCCGCAGTTTAGGCTGTGCTGCAGAGAACAGGGCAGGATGACAGGGCGATGTTGCGAAATTGCTTAGTGTAAACCGAGAGATCGCAGAGACAGTAGGAGTTCAGAGGCTCCTCTCCCCCATCCTGAAGGCCACTCTGGTCCCTAAAGAGCTGCTCTGAAAATAACCAAAGCAGTGATTCATCTCAGGCTTCCTCTTCCTCCTTCGTCTCCTTTGCTTGAATACAGCATATTTAACTACTTTAATTTCCTCTAAAGATTTATATAAACAGCTCTTCAGGCCTCTCTTCTTCCTGGCTAAATCTACACTGCAATTCGAAAACTGATTTTCAGAGCTGCTTCCTGTGCTCCAGTCTGTTCCCTGCAGTGACCTGAGAGGGAAGGAAAATTAAAGAGCTAATAACTTTGGGCTCTGGAACCAGCCACAGCTCATGGGGTTTGTTTGTCTTACCTGCACTCTCATTTTCCTTAATATTGTCTCCCAGAATATCCTGGTTTTTTCTCATCCCACAGATAATGTAGAGTTTAAGCACTGAACTGGCAGGGCAGCCTCCCCAGAGCTCCATGCGAGCCTGTTTTTTTAGATTAATTTCTTGACTATGCATATGGCAAAAGCTAAGTGCTGTCCCAAGCATTAAATTCCCTTTACAGAATTACTCTTGAGCAAAGAAGCATATTTTTGTATTACAAGAAAGCCTTGCCCATGTGTGCTGGGACTCTTGCACATTTTGAGTTAACTTTGTCCTCTGAATCAAGAAATTAAAAGCAGACCAGAGCGGAAAGGTGTCCAGACCAATGGGAACAAGTGAGTATTTACTATAAAACAGGTTGTGACTTTCTTTTCCAGTTGTGGCAGCCAACGACCTGAAGTGGCAAACGTCCGGCATGTTCCGTCCATTCGTTGAAATCACCATGATAGGGCCCCATCAGAGTGACAAGAAGAGGAAGTTCACAACCAAGTCAAAGAGCAACAACTGGGCTCCCAAATACAATGAAACCTTTCACTTGTAAGTGTGAAAAATAGCCTGGGGATCTGAGGTGGCAAGTGCAGATGCAGAGGACAGATAGGGTTTTCCAGTGTCCACGAACAGCCTGCTCGAAGGAGTACTTGAATGAGTAGCTTGGCCCAGAGTTTGGTGTCTTGGCAGGAAAAGCTAGATTACGGGAGTTTTTGCTGTGGGTGGGATGCTGAGGTCTGTTCTATATCAGCAGTGTCCTTTGGCTACCTTCTGAAACATGTTGTGTGTCCTATCAGCATATTTTACTGCGCTCCATCATTTTAATAGACTTTGTATCTTTCACTGGTACAGCTGAGGCTAAAAGTTCACAATGTATTTTTAGTTCTTTTAATTTTAATGTGTGATTTGCCCCAACTTGACCTGTGGGACGTGCTTTCTGAACTTGTTTCCAAGCATACAGTCCTCAGAACCGGGAGTAAGTTGAGCTGCCAGAATTGCTGTCTTTTTAATACCGAGTATTGATCTCTTCTTATTTGGCTTTTGTTATTACAAAGGCATCTTCCTTCTTGGGAGGCTCAACAAAAGGAGCTACAGACTAGTGCTCACACAGCTGTACAGTAAGAATGAGAGGAGAAGAGACGACCAGCAAAAGACTGTAAACATCCTGGGGGAGAGGGACTGTCCATATAATTTTTCTGTGATGTGGTGAAAGGCAGGCTTCCTCTAAGTGAAGAGATTTTGTCCCTTGTTTTTCTTATTCTTTTAATTTTAGAAACATCAGAATGACTGTGGATGTATTTTTATTAGCTATTGCTTTAATGGAAGGTTCTGAATCTTTAACAAAGACTTCATCTAATTAAAATATTAATTATTGAAATGAAGTAACCCTGAGCAGAAGCAGAAATGTTTAAAGTCATCTGAGTTGAAAATCTATTAGCATGGCTTTAACGTTCTCCACTCTTCTCATTTCACAGTTTAACACACACAGAGGTAAAGGCAACTTGATAAAGGCAGTTTGTTTTTTGTCTTTAAGTAGCCAGGTTGTCTTTGTCAGCCATGAAACAGCAAAAATGCCCATATTCTATTGGTTTTCCTTCTCCCTCTGTGACCAGGGTTTTCTTTAGATACGAGTATTTCTGTGGCTCATCTAAGCACTCTAGCCAGCTGCTGACACCTTTATTTTGCAGAGGAATTTATACGTTCTGAGAAACTGTAAGTAAACCTCTGTGTGTTTTTCAGCATACTGGGCAATGAAGACGGCCCTGATGCCTACGAGCTCCAAGTCTGCGTGAAGGATTACTGCTTTGCTCGGGAGGACCGAGTACTGGGGATAGCAGTGATGCAGCTCAGAGACATAGCAGACAAAGGAAGCTGTGCTTGCTGGTGCCCCCTTGGGCGCAGGATTCACATGGATGAGACTGGACTTACAGTCCTGAGGATTCTCTCTCAAAGAACCAATGATGAAGTTGCCAGAGAATTTGTAAAGTTGAAATCTGAGTCCCGTTCCACAGAGGAAGGCACCTGAGCTGTGCTGTGTAGTGTTCCCCTTTTCTCTTCTGCCTTGTGCCAATATGTGCAAGTGTTCAACAATTCTCTTTTACTAATTACGAAAGGTTTTTTTCATGTTGTCTTTGTCAGCTCTGGTAGCGCACGTGTGCTGTACAGGAAACAAATCCATCAATCTGATGTGAATTATTTATTTTTTAGTAGCTGGGTAAGACACCATAGAGAATGAGACAATCTCTTCTTATTTAAGCTGCAAATTCTGCTTTGTGTACATAAATTATTTTATATTGGCGGCTGGGTATGCTGGGTTTTGTTGATATGCAGCACTGTGATTTTTATCCTCTGAAGTTGGCAGACATTAAAAAGGTTCTACATAATCACACCATGATACAAACACACAACGGTGTGGACATTGGGAGAAGAAGAATGATTTGGGGTTGTGGCAAAGCACAGTTCTGTCTCCTTGAATTCATGTACTGTGGAGCTACGAGGGGATGTTCTGGCACAGATTATACCAGTGTCCCAACGTGATACACAGGCACTTTAACATCTGCCTAAAAAAGAAGTTGCAAATTGCTCTGAAAATGCACACCGAATGAATGTATGACCATGGATGTGCTGCTGTGAGCATGGGTGAGACCAGTGGGACATGTGCAGAGGGGCCTAAGATCTCATAGCCAAAAGCTGCAAAGGCAGCACACTAGGAGCAGACTGCAGCTGCCCTGCCACTGTAATTAGATGGTGTGTCTCGGAGAATATAAATCCCCGCATGTTGCTGGGAATCCCGCATCACCACGGGGTGCTGTAAGCTGCTGAACTCCGCAAGTCACACTTTGGCTACCGTGACCGACACGGTAACGAAGGGAACAACATTAGAGCCATGGCAAGTAACATGGCTGCTATATACTTTTTCCTCTTCAATAGTCTTTTGTTAGTTTTTTTTGACATAGAATTGGATAATTTAATACTTGCAGGCTTTCTGTAGCATTTTGTTAGTCTGGAGTAGCTGAGACCATTCCTCACTATGAACCTAGAAATGATGGCTGGCTTGGGAGAGAGCAACACCTCTCTCCTCTGCAAGCACTCAGTCTGGAGTGCCGGTCGAGGGGCAGCAGGTCCATTCAGTTCTGATCTTGAAGTCGCCGTTGGCCGTGCTGCAGTTGATCCACACTGATTGTCATTAATCTGTGATTTAACGATACCGTTGAAAATATTTTTGCACTGTCTTAAAGAAGCATGCTGGTTTTGTTTTCTTGCAAAACGAAACACTGTCCTGAGCAAAGCGATTGCAGGGAGGTCAGAATTTCTGACTGTAAATTCATAAGCAGGAAGGTCTGGAGTATTGATTGCACCTGAAGTAGGTTTGTTGGAGGATTTTTACTCTAATGGGGATTTTTTGGCTATTTCTAGCTGCCCTTGTACTCCGGAAAGTGCAGCTGGAACAAGCCCATAAAGTACTGTAATACTGTCAATAAATTCAAGGACTGCATATTGAATGACTTTCTTTTTTTTTCTATTTTCTCTGAACCTTGTACAACTGTATGATATGATTCCTGTATTTCATGGGCCTGCTCATAGTGTTCTGAGATGGTACATCTGCTTTGTTCTTGTCCATGGTGTATTATAATAACGCTCTTCAAAACTCCATGCTATTTGTCATGATTTTGAATCATTGTACGTGCCATTGTTATGAGAACTGTTAGTACAGTCTTTAATAAACTCTTTTAGCAGCATTTGGAGTTGTCTGTTGAAGTGCAACTGTAATTGGATTTGCTAAATCACGTAGGGCAAAATCGCTACTGCATCTTTGCAAATTACTCTCGTTTTAGTGTGTAGATATTTCTTTGGAGCTTTAGATGCCCAGCAAGGGGTATGAGTCAGACAATTTCCCCCCTCCTCCATGGTGCCTCTGTCTTTGACTTCTTTCCCTGAAGTTCTCGGCTTCTGGTAACACACTGCGACGTCACAGAAAAGCATAGAGGAAAATTTACTTCCTTTTCTTCTCCTATTTGGCCATTAAGTCAAGTCTCCTTTGTGCTCTGGTAGCCTCCTGAAGGTGCTGAACAGAAAGACTCAGGCAGGCAGTAGGAATCCAGCTGGCAGTCGATCACAAGTGGTGTTTCCCAGGGCTCAGTACTGGGGCCAGTTCTCTTTAATACCTTTATCAATGATATGGACAAGGAGATCGAGTGCACCCTCAGTCAGTTTGCAGGTGACACCAAGTTAGGCAGGAGTCTTGATCTGCTTGAAGACAGGATGGCTCTGGACAGGCTGGATCGATGGGCTGAGGCCAATGGTATGAGGTTCAACAAGGCCAAGTGCCGGGTCCTGCACTTGGGTCACAACAACCCCATGCAGCGCTACAGGCCTGGGGAAGAGTGGCTGGAGAGCTGCCTGGCAGAAAAGGACCTGGGGGTGTTGGGCGTCAGCCAGCTGAATATGATCCAGCAGTGTGCCCAGGGGGCCAAGAAGGCCAACGGCATCCTGGCCTGTATCAGAAATAGTGTGGCCAGCAGGACTAGGGCAGTGATCGTCCCCCTGCACTCGGCACTGGTGAGGCCGCGCCTTGAGTTCTGTGTCCAGTTTTGGGCCCCTCACTGCAAGAAAGACATTGAGGTGCTGGAGCGGGTCCAGAGAAGGGCAACAAAGCTGGTGAGGGCTCTGGAGCACAAGTCTAATGAGGAGCAGCTGAGGGAGCTGGGGGTGTTCAGCCTGGAGAAAAGGAGGCTGAGGGGAGACCTTATCACTCTCTACAACTGCCTGAAAGGAGGGTGTAGCGAGGTGGGGGTCAGTCTCTTCTCCCAAGGAACAAGTGATAGGACAAGAAGAAATGGCCTCCAGTTGTACCTGGGGAGGTTTAGATTGGATATCAGGAAATATTTCTTCACTGAAAGGATCATCAAGCGTTGGAACAGGCTGTCCAGGGAAGTGGTGTAGTCACCATCCCTGGAGGTACTTAAAAGACGAGCAGATGTAGTGCTGAGGGAGATGGTTTAGTGGTGGACTTGACAGTGCTAGGTGAACAGCTGGACTTCATGATCTTAAAGGTCTCTTCCAACCGTAACAATTCTATGATTCTATACTCTGCAGATAACAGGTGAAGAAAAACAATTATTCATCGCTTTCAGTCTGATATGAGCATTAACTCTGTAGATGGTATTGACAAGAAATGAGAGATAAACCTTCTTGATGTCAAGTAAATTACTCCCCCTCCTCATTTTTTGGGGATGCTGCCAATTACCAGCAGATAAGCTCAAATAACTCAGAGGCTCATATTTCATGATAATGTGGGTCTCTGAATTTTTGTGACCCGAGGTGCCATTTTTTCCTTAGGTAACATTTGCTCAGCAATGCCAGTGACTTGTCTAACTCACAGTCCAGCTTGTAGCTTGTCGTGGTTTAACCCCAGACAGCAACTAGGACCTGGGCTCTGTCGCTCACAGCTTGCAGCCTCTTGCTTACCCCTGCTTTCCCTCAGGAAGAGGAGGGAGAAAAGGAGGGGAAAGGGAAAAAAACCTTCGTGATCTGAGATAAAGGCAGTTTAATAGAACAATAACAGAAAATGAAAATAACAAGAACAAAAGAATATACAAGACACAAGTGTCTCAACACCTGGTGAACTCATTGCCCAGGACGACCCAAGCAGAGATTGCGGATCTCCCCTCTGCTGGGCCAACCCCCATTTATGTACTAATTATGACGTCTGTGGTACAGAATATCCACTGGCCACTCCATCCTTCTGTCTGTGGTCCCTCTCAGCTTCTATGGGAAGCTGAAAAAAGTCTAGCATAAACATCACCTAGCAGCAACTACCGCACTATACATTATTGACATTGCTTTCATACCAAATCTGAAACCCAGCAACCACTAGAAAGAAAATTAACTCTATCCCAGCTGAAACCAGGACATAACTGTGTTTCTGGCTTCATCGTAGGGCAGTTACTGAGTTTGGTGGCATATCCCGTGTGTAGTGTTGATTAAAGCACGACTTTAAAGCCCCACTCCAGTGCTGAGTCCGATGGTACACAGGTTTCTAACTCATCAGTATGCTCGTTGATTGTCGCTTCAGCGAGCGCTGCAGTGGAGAGAAACCAATAAAGAGCTTTTCAAAGGAAAAGCGCTGTCTGTAACCATGGGGAAGAGGCCTGGGTAGGGCAAGAGGTCTGGCTGTTATTAACAGAGCCAGGAACTCGAGGCTCCTGAATATATTGCTTATCCACCAGACTAGTGCTTTTCCTGCAAACCAAGTTTGTTAACTTTTTAATCATAGAATCAATTTCCACAAAATTTCCAATTTCAATTTGTAACAGGTTTGTCTAAAACCGTCTCCCCATCTTGCCTCGTTTCCTGGGTTCACGCTCATTCTGATGCTTTCAAATTTTCTTTCCTGCCTGAAAAATCTTGCAGACTCCAGCTACAAACACTCAGACTTCTTCGTGCACCTGTGGCACCAATACCGTGTTGTGCAGGTGGCTCCCTTCGCTGTGAACACTCCTCAAAATGACAGCTGGATATAGGATATACACTGTGTGTACCAAATATATATACATATATAATAATAAATATATAGAAATAGAATATATATATATATGCTGGTGTACCTGAGGTGGAAGCAGCTATCCTGAGTTGCAAAATGTTGTTCCGAGAACATGGTGGCGAAGGTGGCAAGCAGCAGGGAGTGGTAAGTTGCCTGCTGTCCCATCCAGGAGTGGATGTGGAGAGCAGCGGCACGAACTCCAGGTGGGACAGGAGAGAGGTGGGACATGAGCTGGATGCCCGAGGCAGATGGGTGAATGCAGCCAATGGTCTGACTGTTCTTGCCCGGGGATTTCTGCGGGCTCTGTGGGAAGAGCAGAGTGGTCTCAGACCGAGAGTCCATCTCATGCAAATCTGCCTCCAAGAGTAAGAAAAAGGTAAACTAATGACGCTTCCCTCTGATGCTGGTAATTTTTAACTCCTGACTCCATGACTTCTCTTTAGTAAATCGTAAGGTATCTTTCTCTCCCGCCTTGAGCCCCTGGGAAGGAGTTCTGTGGATTTACAAGTTGTTTCATGAAGACCTATTGTCTTTTGTTTTGAAGCTGCTTCCCACCAATTTAATTTGATGCCCTCCGTTCCTTTGTTCAGAAAGATGCTAAAGTGCTGGTGCTGTCCACCCCTTCCTGGGCAATGGAGATATTGTGGACCTCTACCACATTCCGACCTAGTCATTGCTCCTCGAGCCTGCAGTGTCCCAGTGCCCCCTCAAACCTTTGGTAGTCTTTGCCCTTCTTGGAACCTTTTCCATTTATATGGATCATTTCTGAGCTGTGAGGACCAGGAATATGAGGACCAGAACAGGATCCAGCGTTCAAAATGTGGGCCAGCCTCCAGAGGGAAGCCTTTTGAAAGTAGCAGTTTGCTCCTAATCTTAACAGCAACAGTCAGTAGCTCAAAAAAGGCTTCCAGGCTGCCAGCTGCTGGGAGGAGCAGGGAGCAGACGAACTGCTGACCTCCCAGGTGACAGGGAGACCTTTTGTAGGAACCCAAACGGGGAAATTCAAGAGATTGATGCGACTTGGGAAATCAGTGTTACTCAGAGCAAACCTGAGAGAGAAAGAAGCCACCCTGCTGAGATTTGGTGGGTGGTAGAGAGTTGCTAACAGTCCTTTTATTTCTAACCTCTATTTGAAAAGATGAGATAATTTTCTAAGGAAAGAGAGAGAGAAAGCAAACCTGGATTTTGGACTAAAGAGACTTTTTGTTCTTTGGGAAATTTCCTTCTGAGGCTGTCACCAATGCAGGGCTGTGACACTGTCCGAAAAAATGAGTTGGGGGAGCGAGATAGCAGGACTGGGAGGGACGGCGTGTGCTGGTGAGCACGTGATGGGGAGAAGAGGGCCTTACGGGAAAGGAAGTTGTGTTTCTGGATGTGTGACGGGAGAGAGCAGAGACCCGAAGGCAGAGGTGGGGAGAGCGGTTTATCAATCTTCCTGGAAGAGATTAGCAAGTGGATGGATGCAGACAAGAAGGCGAGCAGGAAAACGGGAGGGTTTGGGGAGTGTCTCGGACAGACTGAGAAGGCAGCTGCGATTCAGTGTCCCTGCTTCTGGGCAGCAGCAGGGAGGGAGGAGGCAGTGTGGTGGCAGCAGAGGAGGTCAAACTGCTCGTGGGATTTCCTCCAGACACATCATCTTCCTCCTTTTCTGCTCTTAGGCTCTCATTTCCTCCCTTCTAGAGAAAACTCTGGCTGTAGGCCTGTGAACATGTGCAATACAGCTAATGCGGCTGGCAGTATTCCCTGGTGCTTGGTGGAACACACTCTGTGGGCCTGAGCCCTCCCTGGGGGTTGGGATAATCCCTCAAACTCCTCTTTTAAACCAGGAGTGTGGACGCTGGAGGATTTTTTTCAGGACCTGAGTTATCTGATACTTAAAACCATCTTCTCAGTTGCTGCCTGTGATTTATGGCCAATCTAGAAATACTTCTTCTTGCACCACAGTGTTGTTTATCATGATAAAGTCTCTTTAGCAGCTCCTGATGCCTGGATAGCACTAAACTTTGTTCTGCTAAACTGCACAAGAGCTAAGTTTCTGCTCATAAGAAGTGCTGTCCATTTCCAGTCACCTGTGCAATAGTTTCTTTGCATTTGCTCTAATGTGCAGCCTTTCTACCATCACTTTTCCCTAGCTTTAAAAAGAACTTCTCATTATCAGTCCCCGCCTTCATGGGCTTCTCATATTTCTCAGCCCATTTCTGTTATGTCACCTCATAGTCCTTTCACTAACCTCAGTCTCCTCCAGCTTCACCAGGAGCTCCCATCTGACATTGTATGCAATGCTTTTATTGAGTCCACCTAGATTTGAGCTGCCAGATTTGTCCCTAGGATTAGGCTTGCCCAGCTGCAACCTGTGGTAAGATTCAGTTCACTCCCGAATGACACTGAATCCCTCTCACCATCTCTGCAAAGAGCCACTGCTCCAAAGTCATCTCAGAAGCGATGGAGCCAACTCACAGAGATCTAAGCCTTTGACATTTTAGAGCTGGGAAGTCATTTAGCAGAGCCAGGGTCATGTTGGTCCTGCAGATTCTAGCTTTGCCAAACCCATGTTGCCTTTTGTCTCACTTTCCATCCTCCCTTTTATTATTCTTGCCTTCGAAACTTCTTCTAAAACCTTGCACGCTGTTCAGATCACCCTCACAAGTTGGAAGTCCCTTTGATACATGATACATTTTGCACAGTATTCTCTGGTCACATAACATCCACCTACACAGATGAACAGACCCTTGTTGCCAAACTTCCAGTTCCACATTTTGGTGTTGTCAGAAGTGTAGCATGGAAGCGATCCATCCCTGGGGATCAGAGGGGTTTGAGCCCTCTGAACTTTCAGTGACTGCAGTGCAGTATTTTCTATTTCCTCATTTTCTGTTTCAGGCTATTTCTTTCTCTATGGGCGGTCCCTCGAGGCCAAGTTCTTCTTTTGTGGATTTTTTTCATCAGCCTGTCCTTGACCACCTCTTCTTCCTGAAAAGGAGCATATGACAGAAGGGACCCCAGGATCACTTTGAAGCCTGTCCCTCAGTCACCCATGACCACAAAACAGGCTTCAGACTCAGAAGAGTCCCCAGGAACATCTGCTCTGCTCCCCCTCGGACCAGAAAGAACACAAAGGAAATCCTCCAGCATCATACCAGAAACCTAAAAATCTCAAGACACTGTCATGAGCTACAAGGAGAGATCAATCCAGAACTGCAACACTGCAACCACCTTAGCAAACTCCTCACCCCTAAATGTGCCCAAGTCAAATACGGACCCTCTACTCAAAAGGGGAAGAGGGTCTTTGCTCATGAGCTAGTGGGGCTGATTGAAAGAGCTTTAAACTAGACTTGAAGGAGTAGGAGGATAATATCAAGCTTGCCCGTGACAAGCCATGGGATGACACACCAAGGTTTGAGGGATAGTGTGCTAGTGAGGGCCCTCAGCCGGTTGTCCTGCAACATGCTGGCTACACAGGGGCAGACTTGAAGCCTTAGAGAGAAAAGCAAAGGAATCCTGAGGTAACAGGAGCCAAGAGGGAAACACCAGTGCAATACCTCAAAGGAATTAAGGGGTGTTCCTCTAAGAAGATGACACGGACAACAGCCCAGCTGGAGTGCCTCCACACCAGTGCACACACCATGGGCAACAAACAGGAGGAGCTGGAAGCCATTGTGCTGCTAGAAAGCTACAACCATTACTGAAACTTGGTGGGACGAATCCCATGGCTGGAGTGTGGTCATTGACAGCTACAGGCTGTTCAGAAGGAACAGGTGAAGAAGGAGGTGTGGAGGGCTTTCCCTCTACATGAAGAAATGGATAGAGTGTAAAGAGCTGACTCTGACGAATAGCCACAAGCGGGTTGAAAGCTTATGGGTAAGAATTAGAGACCAAGGCAACAGAAGGAACTTGGTGGTTGGTGTCAACTACAGGCCACCCGATCAAGGGCCTTCTTACTCCAGCTACAGGAGGCATCACGCTCGCAGGCTCTTGTCCTGCTGGGGAACTTCAACCACCCCGACACCTGCTGGAAAAGTAGCACAGCGAGCTGTAGGCAATCCAGGAGACTCCTGGGGTGCATTGAGGACAACTTTTTAATCATGAGGTAATAGACAGCCCTACCAGAGGGGATGCGATACTGACCCTGTTGGTCACCAACACAAGTCAGCTAATGGGTGACATCAAGACTGTAGGCAGCCTGGGCTGCAGTGATCATGCACTAGTGGAGTTCGCAGTCCTGAGGGATATGGGTCAGGCGAAGAGTAAAGTCATGACCCTGAGTTTTAGGACGGCAAAATTCCAGCTCTTCAAGGAGTTAGTCAATAGGATCCCCTGGGGAACTGCCCTCAGGGACAAGGGAGCAGAACAGACTGGCAGATCTTTAAGGATGCTTTCCATAGAGCTCAAGAGCTCTCAATGTCCAGGTGTAAGAAATCAGGAGAGGAAGGCAAGAGACCAGCATGCATGAGTCGAGACCTGCTGGTCAAACTAAAGGGCAAGAAGGAAATGCACAGGCAGTGGAAGCAGGGACAGGCATCCTGGGAAGTGTGTAGGGACGCTGCCCGGTTGTGCAGGGATGGGGTCAGGAAGGCCAAGGTGCAGCTGGAGATGAACTTGGCAGGGGACACAAAGAATGATAAGAAGGGCTTCCACACATATATCAGCCAGAAAAGGAAGGCCAAAGAAAGTGCACCCCTGCTCCAGATGAACACAACTGGCAAACCAGCAACAACAGCTGAGGAGAAAGCTGAGGTACTCAACAACCTTTTTCCCTCAGTCTTCACTGTCAATCTCTTTTCCCACGCTTCTTGAGTGGATGGACCGCAAGACAGAGAGCAGGGGAGCAAAGTCCCTCCCACTGTAAGAGAAGATCAAGTTCGTGACAACCTGAGGAACCTGAACATACATAAGTCTATGGGACCTGATGAGATGCACCCCAGTGTCCTGAGGGAAGTGGCTGATGCAGTTGCCAAGCCTCTCTCCATGATATTTGAAAAGTCATGGCAGTCAGTTGAAGTCCCTGGTGACTGGAAAAAGGGAAACATTGCACCCATTTTTTAAAAGGGTAGAAAGGAGGATCCTGGGAACTACCAACCTGTCAACCTCCCCTCTGTGCCTGGGAAGATTATGGAACAGATCCTCCTAGAAGCTATGCTAAGGCACAAGGAGGACAGGGAGGTGATTCAAGACAGCCAGCCTTGGCTTCACCAAGGGCAAGTCCTGCCTGACCAACCTAGTGGCCTTCTATGATGGAGTGACTACATCAGTGGACAAGGGAAGAGCTATGGGTGTTGTCTATCTGGACTTCTGTAAAGCCTTTGACATGGTCCCCCACAACATCCTGCTCTCTAAATTGGAGAGGTATGGATTTGATGGGTGGACTGTTTGGTGGGTGAGGAATTGGTTTGATGGTTGCATCCAGAGGGTAGTGGTCAATGGCTCGATGTCCAGATGGAGATCAGTGACAAGTGGTGTTCCTCAGGGATCCGTATTGGGACCAGTACTGTTCAATATCCTCATAAATAACACAGGCAGTGCGATCAAGTGTACCCTCATCAATTTTGGGGACGACATCAAGCTGAGTGGTGTAGTTGACATGCCTGAGAGACAGGATGCCATCCAGAGGGACCTGGACAGGCTTGAGAAGTGGGGCCATGTGAACCTCATGAGGTTCAATAAGGCCAAGTGCACGGTCCTGCACCTGGGTCGAGGCAATCCCTGATTTCAATTCAGGATGGAGGATGAAGGGAGTGAGATCAGCTCTGCTTGGAAGGACTTGGGCGTACTGGTGGATGAAAAGTTGGACATGAGCCGGCAACGTGCATTTGCAGCCCAGAAAGGAATTGTATCCTGGGCTCCATCGAAAGCAGCGTGGCCAGTGGGTTGAGGGAGGTGATTCTGCCCCTCTGCTCCGCTCTGGTGAGACCCCACCTGCAGTGCTGTGTCCAGCTCTGGAGCCCTCAGCACAGGAAAGACATGGACCTGTTGGAGACCTGGGGAGACCTTATTGCGGCCTTTCAATATTTAAGAGGGTCTTATAAGAAAGATGGGATCAGACTTTTTAGCAGGGCCTGTTGCGACAGGACAAGGGGTAATGGCTTTAAACTAAAAGAGAGTATATTCAGATTAGTTATAAGGAAGACATTTTTTACCATGAGGCTGGTGAAACCTTGGCACAGGTTGCCCAGAGAAATGGTAGATGCCCCATCCCTGAAAACATTCCAGGTCAGGTTGGATGAGGCTCTGAGCAAACCGATCCAGTTGAACATGTCCCTGCTCATTGCAGGGGGGTTGTAGTAGATGGCCTTTAAAGGTCCCTTCCAACCCAAACCATTCTGTGATTCTAGAGGCAGAAGAGCCGGCAGGTGAACTGTGCCTCTCTAATCCCAGACGCCGGTGACATCTGTCACTTTGACCTGGGGACCTCCATACCACAATCCTGCCTAACACCACGCAAAAGCAAGATTGCAAGATGGTTGAGCTGATTTCTTAGCACCTTTTGTGCATTGCAAAATACACTGAAAATTAGAGCAGTTACACATTGGAAAAGAAGAGCAATAGTTTCTGGCAGCCTACAGATGACACGCAGAAGTCTGGAAGCATAACATTAGTTATTTCAGTACAATACAACACTGTGTGATAAATAATGTAAACACATTGAAAGTTCAAGGACTATCAGATAAGATTCGGAGTACTTGGAGACCAAAGCTTTTATTCGGAGATACTCATCTCACCCTCCAGCACTCAGGATGACGACAGGCCATCACAAACTGTGTCAAAGACTTCTTCCAGCCCAGTAATGATTTCGCTTTGAGACCAAAGCGCTAGCTTCAAATTCTGCCGTGACAAAATACCTAGCGCTCTGTGCTCTCAATCTATGGGCCTCAACGAACATATTTCCTCTGTCCCCTTGGCAGGATTAGCTCAAATGAACTTTAACCATTTCTTATTTATCTTTGCTTGATTTTCCACACACCTGGAGTTTTTCGTTGTTTTTTCAGGAATTAAACCCTCCCTTACTTATCCTTGCATTTAAACTGCAAATAACTATTCACTGGACAGCAGTGATTTTTGAGTTGCTCTTTTTACTATTTTTACTGCTTATTGGAACCAAGCCCAGAATAACACCTCCTTTTATCATCTTTGTGACAATGTGCTGACAAAACCTGTCAATTGTCACATCTGGTATTGCCATTATTAATAGAAGCTACTCACCAATTGCTGAGATGCTATTTTCCTGTAATGACAACTGTCAGACAAAAGGATTTCCATCTATTGGCTGTAATTCAGATAACGTGAGAATATGAACCCTGTGAACCAACCTGTGGGGAGGTACTTCTGAGTTATGTGAATTTTGTAAACAAAGCAGCACTCCCAGTGCCTGCTGGACATCTTTTTTCTCCTCCACCCCACCTCCCGAGATACTCTTTCCCAAAACTCCGTCTTGTTACCCACTGGTGTTTGTCAAACCAAGGAACATAAGCCTTATCTGTCAGCATCTTCAGAAGCAGAAAATATAATTTACTGTGCTTTGCCTCCTTCCTAATCAAAGCTAGAGGTGCAGGGAGGTGTATCACTTTGGCAGCTGCGAGAGGTGACGAAGTCAAAAAGCCTCCTTTAATTTAAGTTGCTGCTAAACATGGTCAGTTCATCCTTCTCTCGAGCACAGCAGCTTGTCGGGCTGCAGATCCTTATTTGGAATTATTTTGTGCGCCTGGAGTCAAGCCTAGGTCAGGTCATCTGTTTCATCAAAGGAGGAAGTTTCTGAGGATGACCATCACGGATGCAATAAACCCACACAATAGCAACCAAGTTTTTCTCTCAAAGCTTGGCAGCAGCAGTAGCTTATTCCCTTGGGGAAGGTGGGGTGGGGGGCAGACTCTAAAGACACAAATACCCTCTGTGTTTCAGGGAAGTTTCTTGTTAAGTTTTGAAACGTTTTTCCAACAAAACTACGACCCTCTCACAGGTACCCTCAAGCCCCACATGCTGCACATGTGAAGTCTTCGGGGCATTTTCCTTCTTGTCCCTCTTCTCCCCATTGGAAGCAGCAAACCAGCCATCAGCAGAAGTTGGAGACCGTGGTCAGTGCTGGATGTGAAGCTCTTGGTTTACAGCTGATCTCTCCAAACCACCCTTTCCTCAATATGGTAACACTGCAGGAGCAGTCCCTGCACATTTTTCTGCAGGGGGAGCTTGTAGCCCAGTCTAGGCACTGGAACCAGAAATAACACAACTGGAGAACATCTGGTTCTTTCAGCTGCCATCCAGATTACCTAAACTGCCATTACTCCTCTAATGAAGGAGGTTTGTAGGGCTTCAGTCACCTGGTGAGTGCTGCATGCTATCAAATCCATTCTCTGAAAGCGACAAGTTTTGAAGGAAATGAAACAAAACCTCTGCCAGAGGAAGTTTTGCTTCAGATTTGTAGGCCAGTGACTTTTTTTTTTTTCCCCCTTTTGGGAGCGCTCTTGAAAAAGGAGAAACATGAGGGTGACAACCCCAGGTGACAAGCCAAATCTCTTCCACTGGGCGACTCGCAAGCTCCCACATTTAACCCAGTTCCTATGTTTCTGTGCCAGCAGAAGCGAGGACTTCCATGGTCGCAAGCCAGCGGGTACAAGCCGTGCTTGCCAACAGTCGCGTGCTAATTGGCACGATGGCACTTGGTGACCACCTTTTCCCCCTCAGTCTGTTCTGGGCCCTTTCACAATACCAAGATGCCTCTGTAAGCCATACACAACCTTCACAGATGTAGTGATGCCAGCAAACGCTTTTCCCCACTAAAAATAACAGCAAACAAAACAGAGGCTGATGCATTATCCATGGGAAATCTTTTTCTTCTCTGTCCTTGACAAGTCATTTACCGGCTTTCTCCTGCATTTCATAACTTAACATTTTTTGTCCGGACAGTCAAGGTGACTTGTGCCTCTATGTTCAATCTTTTGTTTCTGACGTTGAGAAAATCTGCAGCATTCACCTGTGCCACCTGCAGTAACCATAGCAATCAAGCGTTTTGCTGAAATTCAAAAATCGTTAGCTAATATGCGTGAGGTTTGAACCAAAGGGAGAGAGCGGAGGGGGACAAGAAGAGAATGTGGCTTGAGGATATCCCACCTGTAATTTTCTCTGCACGCTGTGGGATGATGAGGTGGGAGATAAAGAAACACGTTTCACTCGTCGACATTGGTACTGTTCAGTCTCCAGTGCCTGCCTGGTGCCATCCCCAAACCAGTAATAGTTCACTCTTGGTAGTAGCTCACGTCTGTTCTGCAGAGCACTGTTCTTATGATATACTGAGCACCAGTAAGGCAAGTGCTAATGCTGCAGCCAGCCTTGTCCGTGCTGTGGGTTTCACCTGGGTCGTGCATTGTAGTTTTAAAAGATGGCCAGAAAACTTGACAGAAAAAGTGACTTGACAGAAAGGGTTGCTAGCGTGTGTTTTAAAAGCAATCCTCTCAAACAATTAGAAACGATCAACTTCTGTGACAGACGAGCCCACCAGCTAGCTCATAGTTCACCACTCCACCATCTGCCCAATTCACTACAGGCCATTACGGCCTTCTCCTGCGCTCCACCACAGCAACGATGACTGCAGTATGTGTAACATCCGTAGAATTAGAGCCAGGGAAGGACCAGAAGATAATTTCACCTAATATACTGCATTTCCCAGGCTATGGTGCATCACTCAGTTAACTCTGCATTAAGATCAGCAGCTATGGATGTGTCTGTTACCTCTCCCATGAAGATACTCTTCGTCTTGCTACTAAAACACTAAAAAATGGAGATCGGCTATTGGCATTTTGCTCTCTTGGTTAATGGTTTGGAAGCGTTTAGCTTCCTAACGCTCATTTGTTTGGTTTGAGGCTGCCAGCCGCAGGTTCTTACTTCATTACACACTTGTGACAGGAGGTCAGGTGTTCAGAGCAAGAGAAGATGAAAGGTTTGACCAGGGCTGTCTAGCTGCAGGTTACCAGAAGAGCATTAGTTGCTGAAATGAACCCACATGGACCAAATCAGCTTGGAATTAGGTCCATAACAAAGAAGGAAGAAATGCCAGATAATACACCATTGCCAGGTTGTATGCTTCAGTATTTCAGAAGTCTCCTGGAAGGACCAGGCAGCATTACCCTCCTCTCCATCCCACTGAACAGCTGGTTAGAAATAAGCTAAAACTAAATATATGTTTCTCCCACCTTTCCTACGTAGCACCAGAGATTCATCCAGTCCCCGCTACGT
Organism: Chroicocephalus ridibundus; assembly: GCF_963924245.1. Lineage (NCBI taxonomy): Eukaryota > Metazoa > Chordata > Aves > Charadriiformes > Laridae > Chroicocephalus > Chroicocephalus ridibundus. The sequence continues at coordinate 75,537,114 of NC_086316.1, read as the reverse complement.
GGGTTATGGGTAGCATGAAGCTTTGCTTTTCTTAAATGTCTGGTTGGTACATCTTGCTCAAATGCTCCAGGTCATACTGGTTAATGGATTTGAGATCAAGCAGAAGTACTCTTTCAGGTCTTGTTAACTTGTGCTGCAGAGGGTTTCCACACAGCTCTTCTTCACAGCTTCAAATAACTTTCCAAGCTCCTTCGGCATCTCTGTCCCAAGTAAAGCTTTTTCAATGAAAAGGCCTTGCCTGCTGGAGGCCTCGCAATTAATCCTGTTACCTGCTTGAGGTAAACAGCAGGTCAGCCCTCCAAGGACTGAGACGTTTTTGTCAATTAGTGGTTTGGGTTCTTACCACCATCTCTTCTACACATAACCAGTTCCTCAGAGCATCTAATCTGACCACAAAGTTCTGTAAAATAGGAGTCCCAGGCAGAAATAGTTCTTTTTCCCACTATTGAAAACAAGTCCGCTGAATCTTCAGGGATTTCTTTCCACTTGACTGACATTGCAAATAACAAAGAAAATGCAATATCTAGTTCTAGCACAATCAAGAAAAGAACACCGTTAGTTTATCTTTGTAGTAGAAACAAGGCTGGAGGACTTGTGTTCCATTTGGTTAGATTTCGTTGACAGACGACACAGGTCTCTGGAGGCCCTTATGGCTCAGTAGCCCCCTCATGTTTTGTCATTTGCATGGAGCAGGTGTTTTTCAGCTACATAATGGACCATTTTTCAGAACTATAAACGCTGTAAAATACTGATACGGGGTATTTGGTGAGGATAAAATAATTTTCTCCTCAAATGGTGTGAAAGCAAACCTCCTTTTCTCTACAGCACAGAAGCACAAGCGGATTTCCCTCATACCCACCACACCAGCATGGCTGAGTCCTGGTCTGCACATGGGGCTGCAGCCAGGAGTAACACATCCTTCACCACCTGCTTAAGGTCCTACCTCCGTTAGGATCCTACCGTGGGTAGGGTGATATGGCAAAACCCGGTGCTGTGTGGAAATACAGGGATGAGGTCCTGCAAGTGTTTTGGTTTTGCTGGCCCAGTGCCACTCCAGCCAGCCACGGGGTTCTCCCTGCCAGGTTTAATTGTATTGTTTTTCTTTGGAGCTAGGTCTGGCAAGGAAATTGCTCCAATACAGCACAATGAGTCCATTAATAGAGAACTTGGAACAGAGGCTCATGAGACATGACAAAAATAATGAGAAATCATGATTGTCTGGGAAAAATATTTTAAAGGGGATAGTAGAGCCTTACTACATATATAAGATCATTGTTAAAATAGCATTAAGGCTGAAGAACGACTCAAATTTTGGTTAATTTTCATGCTATTGGGCAAGCTGACTTTTCTGCCTCTTCATGAGTGCATACGATGGTGGCATGGGCTATGCAATCACAGTGTGTATCCCTGTGTGGGCTGCTTGGCATTAAATCAGCCACCCAAACCGAAGCTGTAACTGGAAGGGCAGCTCTGTCAGCACGGCGGAGTCCCAGCTGTCCCCTGGGTGGGCACGGTTGCATGTGTGGAAGACCCCATCTTCCTCCCAATGTCCAGATCAATGACTTGGCCCAAGTGTGCCGCGCAGACATCTGGAGCGTGCCCAGGGAGAAACACTATTTACTCAAGTTTCCTCCCAGTAGAAAGCAGGGCATGACACGCGGCGGTGAGAAATCACACATAAGGGCAAGACCCAGCAGTGTAGGAGCCGGTACGCAGACACGGTTTATGCTTGGAGACTTGAAAACGCTCGCAGGTGACCGGTTTAGGCATAACCTTTGTGAACTGGCCACTGCAGTTAAATTAGGGAGGGGGATCCAAGCCCTCCAAATACTGTCCATGCTTTGCCAAGGTGTAAGTAACCCATCCACGGGGGTTCAGGAGAGCGCTGGCTTAGTCATGGGCTTGCCTTCTGGTTCAGGTCAAAGTTTCGAAGTGAAGTGCGTGTATGTGTGTGCCTGTGTCTGAAACAAAGGCCAATATATCTGATGGGCTGTATTTCACACCCTGACTCCTGCGAGGAAAACCAAAGCCTCGCAGGAGCACATTCCTCTGTGGATATTGTTTGTAGAAGTTCAGCATAGAGCCAGTCCTGAGAAAGATCACATCTTCTAGGGCTGACAGCGTCCAGGGGCAGTGGAGAGGGAAACTGGGGCGGTAAATAGAAAATAACTTTCCTCTCTCCTTTGAAGTCTGGCAGATGTGGTGCTGAAGCCAGCCCTCTTGGAAAGCACAGCGGCTCACTGGGTTGTAAATTCACGTACGCCGGGGCCCCTTCAGAGATCATTTACAACTTCTGTGAGCAGAGAGTTGCGAGAGATCAAAGCCTTAGGTAAGTAGGGCACCTATTATACCCAGCCTTTATCTTTTCTTGAGAGGAGATGGGAGAGAGCAGGAAGTCTGATGATTTTTGCAAAGCTAAACCAAAAGTTTATTTCGGTAGCTGGGGGATATCGCAGGCGTCTTCACAGCAGTTTTGAATTTGGATCACTCAACATCTGATATCCCCAGTGTGCAAGAAACACGCTCAGGCACTCCAAAAACACGTAGGGAAAAGGGGAAAGGATGCTAACAAGATAACATCCTTGTTTAACTTATTCTCCTGTGAATTTAAACTGTACTTGGGCGTCTCATTGTTGAAATTATAGCTCTTGTTCTCATTTGTCAGATACCTCTTTTCAAAAGCCTAAATACTATTGCTGGGGAAAACAGAAATTTTTAGGTATGTCTGTGATGTTGCTTTAACTCATACTGTCCCTGGAGTAGAGGGGAAACTATTCACGTGCTCAGAAGAACATACAAATGTGTGAAAAGTCCTAGGAAAATATAATTCCGGCCTAAATTTTCTTTCCCAAACCTATTCCAGAGTCTCAGTGGCCTCAGGCACCTCTTGGGACACATCAAATAATGAAGAGCCAAAACCTGAGTAAGATTAGCAGTAACGCAAGTTTGGGTAACATCCCACCATTCCTGGTGCAAAAAGGTGGATTTGAGCATGCAAGGAAAGCCAGGCATGACCTGGGTGCCCATGCTGCTGTGTTCCTTGCTAAGGCATGACACAATTAATTAATGTCTCCTTTGTAAATTAACTCCCAGTGAAAGTTGCGCCGTAAGCAGACCCCCACCATGAGGGGTCCTTCAGGGGAGCAGCTTCTGTGGATGGAAACTGAACCATCCAAAGCCGCTGAGGTGAACACCAGATGTGAATTTGAGCCGTGGGATGTATTCTTACCCGCTGGGTGCTGCAGGTCTGTTTTGCTAAGGGCCCCTAGTGAAATGAGTGCCTATTGCCGCAGGTTGGAGACGTCCACCTGGCCTGGAAAGCTAAAAAATCACGGCCAATTCTTGGCTAGCACGTCGTATTGTAGCTTCATTTCTGACTTATGTTGGCCAGAAAATGGCCCTTAATATCTTCTCCCGCGGGGGGGAACCAGTCTCATGTACTCTGCTGTGCCTGTTGTGTTTTAATGTTAATCCTTTATTATAAACAAGTCAGCTGTTATGTTTCTGGAATACCTTGCCAAAATTTCTACTCTTCTAGAATGGGTATTGGTGTGTCTGAGTCTGCTTTTGTGGGGGATTTGCACTCCTTAATGCACTACATTGCTCTTAATGAACCCTATTGTAATTGTATATGTTTTATGTTCAATAAAAGTATTTTGTAATGTTTTAGAGCTCTCTGACTTACTCGGGATGGATGATGCTAGACAGAGGTACGTTGGTGATCACTGTTTCAAATGTTTTCAGTTGTGGGAGTTTGTGTCCGTTGAACAACTACAAGTTTAATACATGTTTTGTGATCTTTCGCTTGTTTGCACAGTTAGGCGCGTGGGGTCAAATTCAAAGCTATCATCCTGTTCTGAGTTCAAAGTCCTGCAACGTTGGTGATGTTAACTGTGGATCTCTTAATGATGTTAACTTCAATCACAGAAAAAGTGAGCTGAACCTGAGCAGAAAGCTTGCACGAGCCTTGACCTACCTCTAAAAATATAAGCTCTGAACACACCACTCACGCCTGTCTGAGGATGAGATTCACTTTCATTGGGATCAGATTTTATTCTATTACTGTCCTTTAGCTGATATTTTATAAAGATGTCTCTCTCCTGCCTTTTAATGTTCTTTCCTTGTAATGTTCTCCACATTTAACTGCTAATAAGATAGTTCAGAGAGCTTAAAGGTTTCTCTTTGGGTATTCAGCCACGCTTGAAAACTCTACCTTTTCTCCGGAAACCTCAGAAATAGTCACTTTGAAGATTATGTCACTCACTGGTATTCTAACAAACTGCTGGGAAACTGAGACTTTTCACAGCAGCCAAAGGGAAGTAGGCGCGTGAATCTTCCTGAAATTCTCTGGAAGGTGACAACTACGCTATTGCAAAAGTTAAAACGCAAACTTTGCTCAGGAGTTCTCATGACGGCAGTGGGCTGTAATGATTACATGACCATGCGCCGCTTTTAGACTCAGACTGTGACACCCTTTCTTTCCTTACACCTCTTTTTTTAAATTATTTTTTTATTTTTCATCACAGCACAAGCATCAGGGAGTCTGTTTTGCAACAAACATCTGACGTGCCTTAGAACAAACCAAGCCAGAACTAACAATGCCAGGGAGGGCTGTCTGAATCCTAATGAGGAGCAACAACCCCATTTCTACAGAGCTGTCCCTCCCCTGGGTCTTGTGCTATTCCTTCATATGTTTTGGAGTGAAAGGCTGTTTATAGCCTCATTATAGGGTGTTTAGCATTAAATGTCAGGAAGCATCTGCTGGCACATTTCTCAGTAGGAGACATCTAAATTCTGCAAGTGAGTTTGGGTAGCTGTCGTGAATATACATGGGAGTTCCCTCCAGAGACTTGAATCATGTCTTTGAAGACAAGTTAATGCTGCCTTGTTGCAAAGACACTTCATAAACCAGGGTTCTCAGTAAGTGGTCAAGCTGAATATTTGAGAGTAGGTGTTCTCATCTTCCCTCATTTCAGCAACATCCACTCTCTGGCCCATATCATAGGCACCAGTGGAGACCTCTTTTGCTGGTATTATTGCCATGAGTGAAGGCATGCTTCCATGAGACACTGGTTTCAGCCATAACACTGGATTAAAAGTTAACCTCTGCCAGATCCTAGCATCACAGTTGTGAAAATACAAGTCTTTGTGAGACCCTGTTTTGAACTCAGTTGCTGGAAAAAGAAAGAGAAAAGAAAAAGAAAAAGAAAAAGAAAAAGAAAAAGAAAAAGAAAAAGAAAAAGAAAAAGAAAAAGAAAAAGAAAAAGAAAAAAAGAAAAAAAAGAAAAAGAAAAATTCCTCTTTTAGGAAAATAAAAAGAGGAAAAGGGAAATAAAAAAAGCATGAGGGTTTGGTTTGTGTGGCAATGACTTCAAGTGGACATAATCAGACCCCCACCAGCTTGTTGTCACTGTATTGTGCAGACATTGCTTTTACGCCAGTGATTCAGATAAGGGAACTGAGCCGACAATAATGCAAACAAATACACTTTTTTTTTTTTTTTTTTTTTTGCCAAATTAGCGCCTAGTCTGGGATGGGCACAAACAGGAGCTTCTGAGGGTGTTTTTTATGTTGCAGCCAATGTCCCATGACAGTGCAGTGATGGTTTGTGGTATAACCACTCTGCTTGCAGCAAGATTTGTACCAAATGGGTCTGAGCTGCGGTGTCCTTAGCTCAAAGTGCCCATTCCTCTTCACACCCAACCAGTACATGTTCTTAGACATTCAGTTATGTATGGCTGATAACCTGTATGGTCTTTGTGGCCTGCATGGCAGGTCCTAGAGGATGAAGCAGGGCTGGTCCTTGTCGAAAATGTCGAGTGAAATCATGTGGACAACGGACTCATCTGTGTTTTAGGAGCAGGCTTCAGTTAGAAGACAGTCTTTCTGTCTGGATATGCAGGAGGGCCAAAGCCCAATACCTTCTGCTTCATCCCTCAGTGTGGTGCTAAACTTCCTTATTCCAGGACAGTTGATGTGCTTATTGCTGGCAGGATGAGTGTCCACAAGAAATCATGAGAGATCTGTCCATTGCCATGCCTCTTTCCCTGCACATTACGGCTGCTGGAGGAAGCCACAACATAGCAGGATATTTCTAAAGCGTGAGGATGAAGAAATACACCCAGTAGCTCTGTACAAACAGACTCTGATTTCACAGAGGACGAGAAAAATAGGTTATTTGTCCCATCCATAGTCTAGAAGATGGGAGAGAGAGGAAATGATCCACAATACATTGTGTTTTGTAAAGGGCACAGCAACTTTTGAAAGAACTCCTCTGGCAGAAATCTTTTGGAAAGATCCGAGAGTCGTTAAGGGAAGAGCAGGTCCTGTAACCAGGTCTTGCAAAATGGCTTTCCATTAGGCAGCCACATGTCTTTCTTTTCCCCTTAAAAATTGCATCATTGTTAAACAGTACCTTTTTAGCTCCAAACAAAGGCATTTCTCATGCTACGAAAGCTTTAATCTCAAGCTGTACTTTTAGTTCCAAATTGTTAATCATTGTTAATTTAAAGTTATTTTTACTTTAGTGACCAACACAGCAAAGACAGGAAAGAATTGTAATTTTACGTATCCTCCAACACCTATTCCGAAATCTGTGCAAAAGCCTTCCTACCGGCTTGCTGACTCATAGCTGTTGTGCTTGGAGGCAAAATGCTACCAGGAGAGGCTGTCATATTACTATTGATATTAAACCTGAAATCTGCACTATATGGCACCTTTTTCGTAAGAAAATGTTCTTCTCTTTCAATAGTAGTATCAGGAACTAACGCAAGAACTGGAAAGGGAACAGAAAAAAGCTTATTCACTTGTACTCCCCAGAAAGGTGAGTGTTCCAATTTGAAAAAAAAAAAACCACCCCTGTTTTTACCAGGACTTTGAGGTAGCCTGTGCCTTCGTTACATGGGAGAGACTTAGCAATTCTCACGTACTGAGATGCCACTCGGGTGCTTCTAAACACCTTGTAGTCCCTGATCCCTCCTACTTGGTGTCTTGAAGAAGTGAAGAATTATTATTCCCTTTCATGAATAAGAAAATAAAAGTACGGCAGCAGCAACTGACTCGACCAGAAACTGTCACAGCCGTGCGAAGGGATTTGAGTCTCATTTCAGTGTTTCTCAGTCTGCTACCCTTCCTTCTTCAGGCGTCCACGTGACCCTGTTAGTCATAACCATGGCCTTTATCTACTGTCAGAACTGTAAATAAAATGGTAAGCTTCCACTGCCGTCTTTGCAGTGAAATCTGCAATGTGTAGCACCGAAAACCAAAGTATAGATTTGATTTGGAAAAGGCTGCAGAGGACAGTGGCACTGATGAGTCTCTTTTCATTAGCCAAGAAAAAGGCCCCAGACAAGATAGCTAAGGAATTGTGAATTACCTTTTGTAAAGCCTGCCACTTCAATAATTCAGCATATTGGAAGGAAATAAAAAAAAAAAAAAAGTTGTTTCTTTGAAAAAAAATCCTTATTTATTTAAACCTGACATTAATACTGATATTTTTTTCAGGCACGAGATGTCATCAAACCTAGAATTAGGTGGCAAAATGCCTACAGAAGCAAATCAAAGCTTGTGAATTAGCACTGGAAGTTTGGATTTTCAAATTGTAGGAATATCTGCAGTGCTGCTGTGGCTTGATAAATGCCATTATTTAGATAATTTTTTTTTTATCTTAAGTTTTCGTATTACACCCTACCACAGTTGTATTTAGACGATTTTTTTATATTAGCTCTGTCTCTTCTCATCTCAAAATTACCTTTATAAAGTTGTTTTTTAGGCTGAAGAGGACATTGAAAGAAATAGCTTTTTGTCAAAAGCTGAACCTACACATTTTTTTCGCATAACCATGTCATTCAGAAGCCTGAATAGGGATCCTGTCGTATTTGGCACCATAAACCTCCCAAATAATCCGTTATCCCCCATAAGTTACATATATTTTATATGTCCTTATGGGAGCTAATGAAATGTCTGACCTTCGAGAAAGAATATATTTTGCAACTGAAGTTCTCTGAGTGCTGTCCAAGAAAATAAACCTGTTGGGTGCCAAAAGTTGAGCGCAATGTCTCGTTTGCATCTCTCGCTGCTGCTTCAGCTGCAGCAGCGTGCAGCAGCGGGTTTTTAGGGCTGCATTTCTCCCAGAGGAAATACAGAGTCCTGCCTATGGCATATAAACCTTTGTAATACCTGGTGTCATGCTCGAGTCCAACGATCAATTGCTTTTTATTTACTCGGTGCTACACGGTGCCATGTTCCACCCACAGCTTCGGGAACTTTGCCTTTTCTCTTGCAGTCCTGATCGAGTACACGAAGCACACCAAGGCTTCTGGACCGCGTTCAGCGTGTCCCTGCTGACGGGTTTACCTCCGGATCCTGGAAAGCCCGGTGCTCCGTAGGGAGCTTCACGGCTGAGCTGAGGACACAGAACAGCCAGGTAGGACAATTCCTTCATTTCTTCTTCTAGGAGAAAAGTGTAAAAACTTCCACAGGAGCCCAGATTAGAGCTATTTTTTTCCCGTGTATTTTTTTTTTTCCTTTTGCGTGCTGGATTGTTCTGCATCTGTAAATGTTGATTCTTGATAAAGGGTCTTGTGTCTAAGTTTTCTTTAGGTAGTGCCAGCTTCAGTGTGTCAGTCACACCCAAAGGTGGAGTGATTTGGGACCACTGCAGTGAGGCTTCAGCAAAGCTCTCCAAAGTCGGTGGGAAAGCACAACTCCATTTTACTGGCTTTGGATCCAGACCCCTCTTCTCTCTCCGTTTAAAACTTCTGAAGGGGAAGCCAGGCTTTTCCTTCTCTGTGTGCCTGAATTTAAAAGGTGCTCCAAGCTCTCCCTACCCTCGTTACTGGCAATTGCACTTTAATTTAACAGTAAAGGCATGAGACGCGGGAATGTCTTGCCTCCATCATAAACGGATTTGCCCTGCAGACAGGGCCGATAACATCTGTAGATAAACAAGACTCCTTTTCCCTTTCCCTGACTCACGCCATGGGCCTGTGCAGCTCCCTCCATAGGTTATCCAGTGTTATTCTTTCATCCATTGCTTCCTTCCTGCTCCATTGTTCATGTGATCCTGAGTTTACTGGGACCTGCGGCTACTGCGGGTTGCAATTTCAGTGGCCACCTGGGTGACCAACTAGTTTAACATTAAGACCTTCACTTTCTTTCCCCTGCCCTTTGATGAAAGCTGTTGTGTGCAGTTTATACAGTTGCTGTCGTCGGGACTGTTGCCAACGCTTTCCCCACCTGCCATTTCACTTCTTGGACAAACAAGATTTCGTTTACTTTTCCATCTTAAATCTACTGCTTTGGCTTTATAACAGCACAAAAGATGTTGATACAGGTGTGAGGGGAGTGAGAACAATGGTTTTGCTTAATTTATGCTTCGTCGGAACAGAGTGCTGTGCTGTCTTGCATCCCTGTTAGGAGTGCTCTCCCTGATACTCTCTTCTAGAGCCCTCCACCCTTGGTGGTGTCTTTGCAGACTCTGTGGAAACAGTCTCTACCTCAGAGAGCTTTTTTCAAGGGCTATGTCTCTGCACCAGGGTGGAATGGCTGGAGTGGCAACTACCTTGAACATTTCCTGAAGGATTCTCCCACTTAACAAAGCCATCCAAACTGATGTGTATCTGCTCCTGAGCTGCTGTAGTTTGGAGGAACTGTCATGCGAGCATAAACTGAAATTGATAGTGATTTATGTTTATTTGCGAGCCTGTAAACCACGACTACTCTGACTAACATTGTCTTCAGCTGTATCTGCTGCGAGACCAACCAATGCCTCAGCTGGCTGTGTTGGGCTTCCCAGGCACTGTGCACGAACCTCAGGCTCCGCTCAAAGCAAACACAGGCATGTTGTGGTTTGGGCTGGGCTGGCCACTAAAACAAATGACAGATGCTCTCTTTTACCTCTTTCCCCTTCAGAGAAGATAGAACATTTCCCTTCAGTGGAGAGGAGAGAAAATGAGAGGAAGAGAGGACTTATGGGTTGAAAAGAAACCAAACTACTTTAATGAAATATTTATAATAAAATAATAATAAGAGAAAGACAATAATATCAATAAGAAAGTAAAGAAACATATACAATATACACAAAACTGGTATTGAGCTTCCAGGTTGATGATCACGTCACCAGCAGGCACTGAGAAAGTCCCAGACTGGACTCAGCGACGGACAGGAACTGGATTCCAGATCTGGATTCAGGAATGCATGGACTGGGATCAGAGGCAAACGAACAGACGGAGTCCTCCTCGGACACCGGCCATTGAAGAAGGAGAGCTGACCCTTTGATCCCTCAGCTTCTATACCGAGCATGATGCCGATGGGATGGAATAGCCTGTTGGCCAGTTTTGGGTCACCTCTCCTGTCTGCTCCTCCCCACAGGTGTGACCCCTCTGTGCTTTTCAGCTTCCGACCCTCCAATGGGGCAAATAACAAAGTTAGCTGACCTTGGCTGTTACACCAATAAGTATAAGCAGGAGCCTCTCTGCGTACTATTCCTTGGTATTAACTATAAACATCAGGTTTATCACTCTGGAAGTGGACACCATATGAAAAAATATGCTATGTCATTTATTTCAGTTAGTTAGAAGAGACTTAACTGAAAAATAAAATTACTGAACAGAAAATAGGTTCTGTTTTACACCAAATCAGGGCATACCTGTGAACACATTAAACTCACTGGTTTCCAGTGCTTTTCATTACCATTATATCCATCAAACAGTGAGTTTGTTTTTCAGTTTAGGTCTGACTCTAGGGCTGTTTCACTGCATCCTTGTGTGCTCCTAAATTTTCTTTTTTTCACATGTGAATCCTTTTGCTTCTGCGGTCTGGCCTTCACATAAGTGCCTGCCTTCTTCCTCTGAGTCTTCTCCTTCAAGTGCCATGACAGCCTCCAGAGAGACCCCTTCTTGTTTCCTAACAAACAGAAGACTAGAAACAGGAACCAAAAACAGGCAAACCTGACCAAAACTGTAGGACACTTGCAAGATAAGCCACAGACTGAAACCAACTTCCAAGAAATAATTTGTTCAGTAACTTTCCACCACACCAGGTATTGATTAATGAAGCAATACACACTTTGGTCTATTTAGATTTCATGCCTCATTGGCATGGTTTCTTCACGTCACGAATATTTTTTGGAATCTCAAGGTAGAGACATGCTACCCACAGTTTTACCACGTGCCAGAGAGGCTTCCCAGCTACAGCTGGTTACCAGACACTATTTTTGACTCTGTCTGCTTGACAGAGATCGTTCTCTGGATTGTCACCAGTTTCCCTTGTGGTCATCCCTTGCTGCAAAGCCACGCTACAGGTGGGCTGCCCGCGCTAACATGTGCTTTGCTTTATTTGGTTTACAAACAAAATTTCTTCTCAGCATTTTTCCTGGAGTAGTGTAAATATGCTCTTCCCAAATGTGCTCCACAAACTCACTTGGGATACTGCCTTTGTCTAATCCCTTCATGTTTTAGGCTACTTTTTCTCCTATGGCCAAAACAGCAATCTGACTGTAGGAAAAATTTCATGTCCGTGCCTTTCTGGGCAGACACAACCTGCCCAGCAGATGACATCCAAAGAAACATTCAGACCTGTGTCTGAGCTGGTTACATCTCTGCACCATCCTCACTCCAAGGCTAATCCAATCATGCTTTTATGCTTTTTCTGAGAGAAATTATGACTTTCATTTACTGACCCAAGGTGTTTATTCTGTTCTGATTTCACCATCATCGTGAAGGCCTTTAGGGATTATATGTGTTTTCTAGTACTTTGCTTCATTCCAGGGAACTTGGCCAGATAGTAACAGTCCTTAGAAGACATTTCTTCTTCACTGAAGCCCTGAAAATATTAGCTATTTAATAAAATATTAGCCTAAGCAGTTACGTGGGCACTTGCGGTACCCGTACCCTAATGTGGAGCTGGGCGACGGGCAGAGCACTGCAGAGCTCTGCTTTTGAGACGTGCCACATCTCGGATGAGGAACACTTTGTTGCTTGCCAGGATTCAAGGCTACGAGAAAGTTAAAAATGCAGATTTGAAATAATCGAACACAGCACAAAAAAGACGCTACAGATACGAAACACACCCCGAAGATTATGCTTAAGAATACAATTTCTCATTGGCTGCACTAAGCCTCATGTAGTTTCCACCTCTCTTTATATCATTTTAAGTTGCGATATCCTGTCATTATCTGAAGATTACCTATATCCTTGGGGGGAGGAGGCACTGAAAAAAGGTTGAGCTTTCCCTTCTGCGCCACACCAAGCCAGAGCACCATGGGATTTTTGGGTTTTTTTACTTCCTTGTTAAGAAAACTCCTGTCTTTATTTCTCCTGACTAGGTGTTTGGTACTGCTGAAACCTTACTTAATTCCCTTTAGTCTCGCAGAGTCTTTGATTAAGTTTTCTGTTGTGTGCCTTCATTAGCACATTCCTAGCTTCAGGCTGTGTGTCATTGCCTTCTGGAGATATACTGTAAAACCTTGATCCCTCTGTCACAAACAGCAAACGCTGCCTCTTCTTATGGGACCCACAACTAATTTTACCCTGCAAGCAGCACATAAAAACCAAAGATGGTATGACAAATTGCAATGCTGGGAATAGGGGGTTTAATTTAAATACCTGCCTCCCTCTCCATGTATCTCCTTGATTTCAAAGGGTTCTTCTGTGATACTGCATCACACCCCAACAGAAGAAATGGGAACGATTAACCTCAAATAAGAGATATACCCTCAGCATCCTTGTGGCTGTGTGCACTCCGGTGTGTAGTTCTCACTGGTTTAGCAGCTGCTGCTTCCTTCTCCCCCTCCAGCTTCTCCTAAATTGCTGGAAGGAGAACATGCCCTCCTTAACTCTGCCATCACATCCTGAAGGCCCTGTGCACCCTTCAGGTCATTCCTCTCCTTCATATGGCTGCAGAGGGATTTATGCGCGTGGCTTCCATTTGAGTTAACGGGAATTCACCGCTTCAACGCCGACTTTCTGTGTGTGTGGAGATGAGGATAAAACAGGTCTTTATACTCAGCCATGTAAGTGCAGAGGAACGTGCATTTCTGTTATATACCTGGAGAACAGATAAAGGAACAATCTAACATAACACAAACTTGCACTGGATGAAAGCAAAGGCTGACAGTGCCAGGACCTGGCATGCCTGTGCTGTGGTCGTGCTGGCGCAGACGTGGTTATATATGGTTTATTTACTGGCAAGGTGATGCTGCAAATGAAGTGCAAACTGTTGATAAAAATGTCATGCACATTCCTTGGGGAAATCTCCAGGGAAATCAATGGTTTTGTGACTATTTATGCCAGGTTGCATTAGCACAGAGATTTTAGATCTTTGGTTAATTAGCTAAAATGTGGTGTTTCAAAGGGGAGCCAGATTCTCTTTTCTTGATACTTTAGGCTCCCTGGGCCTTGTTTTATAAAAGATGGCTATTTTTTTTTTCTGACTCTATCCCAACCACGTTACTTTGCCATCAGGCAGAGGCTTCCTTATTCTTCTCATAGCTCACAGAACTTTAGTTATGACAAGGTCAGTTCACACAGTCCCAGTGATCAGCGCTAGAATAATATACCCTTACATGCTCCTGTCCCCTTTTGGGACCATGACCCTACGGAATGCGGGTGCTGCTGCACATCCCTAAATCAAACATCAGTTGGTCACCCCTGAGCTCCCCCTGGCTTCTCTGAAGTGGGCCGACTCATCACCATCTAGCCAGCAAAAGCTATAATAATATAATAAGGACTTAATGCAGAAAATACTACTATTAAATTTACAAAAGATCATTGATACTAGTGAGAATTTCATGGAAGGCAGGAGGCTGCCTCCATATTTTTCCTGGAGGGGTAGATGTAACTGGGAAAAGAGACAGTACAGATATACAAGCACGTGTTGTATTTAATTTGGAATTATGGCTAAAGTGTTCATGAGCATAATGGATGTGACATGATATTTAAAGGAATCCTCTCAGAATGCCACTGGGTTTTTCATGTGAAGGATAATTGACTGTCAGGGCAATACATACTGCAAACCATGAGCAGCTTAAAGAAATAAATCCCAGATCTCTTGGGTGATGCTCTAGGGAATGCAGAAACAAACAGCTTCCTGAAGATCCAGGGGTCTCCCACTGTTTCCACACATGCTTAGTGCAGAAAACTCTGGAATTGGCCATACGGGACTGGGCTGAATTGCTGCAGTATGAAACTGCCTCTCTGGCGTGGTGGACACTGCTCCTTAGTGATTTACCTGGAAAACTGAAGGCAGATCCACTGCAGCCCCATTCTCCTTTGCCTGCTGAGCTCTGTTAGGCACCAGTGCTTGCTCTCCCATGGCAGTGGAGCTTACAGAGAGAGTACACAGGCTAAGCACCGTCAGGACTAGAGCATCTCTGGGAGGCTTCAGGGGATTAAAGATTGTCTATCCATTATACAGCCCTTCGGGTGATGTTATACCGAGCCAAAAGTGCTGTTTCTCCCACGAGTGCAGCCCATTTTTCCCATACGCAGAGCTCGTGGGAAGACTCTGTAAAACCTGAGGCTTTTTGTTGGCTTGACATGGGTTGGATTTCCTCTGTGTGTTCAATCACGGGGTCCCACTGGGGGGTATCCTAATTCCTCAGTGGTATGAGCTGGGTTTTTTTGATGTGTATCTGAGGAGTGTGCATGTGACAGTGTTTGAAGTGTCACCAGATACAGCATATGTGTTTGTGGCAGCTACTGCCTTGCAAATAACAGCAGGAGGTCTTGTGTAATACCTGTGTTACAAAGGGCACTTTAGTCGGAGGCTCTAACAAGCTCGGCTGTTGCTTTGCCCTCAGCTATTGATTTTTCTGTTCACGTAGGCATGATTAGCTTTTAACGAGCCCTCACAAGCATCCCCCCGAGATTCCACTTTGTTCACCGATGATGATTAGGAAATCTGTGCTAAAAGCAGTGTGGACACATCTGGGGTTTGCTGTAGCGGCTGATTAATCCCTGTGCTTTCCCCCTGCAGCCGGGCACGTGCGGTGTCATAGGTAAATGAAGAGACACAGATTTATAGCCCAAGAACGTAACTCTGAGATAGGTGGATCTCCATCAGCTCCCACTGAATTCTGTGTCCATCAAGTCACCTAATTTCTCATGGGATCACAGCAAACATTTCAGGTCCCCGGGAGACTTCCTCCCTTGCAACAGTCCCTTCCCTACCAGAGCAATGAAATTTTTGGCCAGAAGGGAGTCGCAAACACAAGATCCCAATTCTGGTGGGAACAACCTCAGAGAAGAGAGATGCCCTTGGGCCGTGTTCCCTGCAGAATTGAGTTCAGCTTTATCTCCCCTGCAGTGTAATCTGGGAAACTGAATCCAGCTGAAAGCTCTTTGACCAAAAGGTTTTCGACTCTGCTCCGTCTCCTATGGGCTGCAATGGGAACAATTTAGAGAGACTATTTTAATTTCTGTTTTAAAATGTCAGGAGTTACCACATTTGCAGGTGTTGGTGCCAGGAAGATGAGATCAGTAGTCACCGGAGCAAGTTGCTTCTTTCTTTTCAAAGGCAAGAGGCTGTGCCTTTGTGGATTTTTTACGATTTTACCCATCTGATCATTGTTTGGTAAGGGCCTGGAGTACTGTGCAAGGGGCTCTGATGGAGAAAGGGAATTTCTAGCCATGCACTCCTCCTTCCCTGCTGCAGGTAAGTGGCACTCCACCGGATCCTGATCAGTATGAGTCACGTTATTCTGCGCACACCCACTGAAACTATTTTCTGACCATTTCCATTTGGTATGTACCTTACAGCACCGTGTCGGCTTCCACTGCTGGAGTAACGGGTGAGGTATGGGAGTATTTCTGTACGGACCTGCAGTGCAGAAGCTGCACACTTCAATTCAGATCATACCCTGGGAGAAGGATGCACAGGGGTAGGAATCCAGAGCATCCGCTCAAATTGAGTTACTTTGGATTTCTACCAGCTTATCAGTTCCTTAGAGGAGCAGTTAAATGAATTTGGCTGAGTAGCTCCCATCAGGCAAGGACAGCCCTAGAGCAACTGGTGACTTAGTGACATTGCCTTCCTGCCTACATTTCATTCTCCTCCCACAGTCTGGTCATGATAACAGGGACATGTAGGGTTTCTTTTTCCCTTCCTCTGCAGTGTCGTGGTGAGCTTTCTGCTGCCAATTGGACAGTTTCAGCTGCCCCATCCTCTGCAGGGATCAAGGAAGCTGCCAGTACACTTCAACCTTCCTCACCTGTGATACAGTATATTTTGGGACCTCTGGTCCTTCGTTATTGATTTTATGATTGTGCTGGTGTTTTCTGGACGACGGCAATTTGCAAATCGGATGTTCCTCTTACGCTGTATTTTTTAAACAGCTGTCTGATATTCAGGGGGTGGGCATTAATGTCCCAATTTGTTCCTTTCAGTCCTGTATTTCTTACACATCCTACACTGACTTTTGACAGCAAGAGGATGCAGAAAGTCTCTTATAGCAAAGGCAGTTGGGACTAGATGCCCATCTGACCTCTTGTAGCCATTGCAGGTGCTCATAACGACAGATGTGTCAGTGGTCCCCAAAGTGAAGTACAGTCCTTATCCTTCCTCTACACAAGGCGCTCCTTGCTGGCCAGGACTAGTCAGCAAAGGGGAGAAAAGCTGGGATGAGGAAAGCATAGGCTGTGGGAGGAGATTCGGTCATCTAAGGCTGACCCTTGGGGGGTTGTGATGAAACCCCTCAGCTCCATGTAGAAAGACTTTTCTGGAGTTGTGACTCCCATGGTTAGTATGAGCAGTGTGCTTGTGTTGGTTTGGGAGCTGGAGCTTTGGTTGTTTGTGTGAAAATGATCCCTGGACATTGCACGGGTTCTGGGTGCAGGGAGCCCAGCTTGGCTCGATCGGCCACAGCGAATTCTCTGCAGTGAGAGGTACCGGCCGTGGCAGAACTTCAAACCTTGCAGTTCAGGAGCTGCAGACTGCAGTCACAAGACAGTAAGGGAAAGCAAATATCATCAGTCCTTCTTTCGAACTATATAGGATAGTTGGGAAAGCATCTTGGTTGACAGTAATTTTAAAAATAGCATTGACATAGGGAGGGCTTCTTGCAGGGACTGGCATTTAGTTTAAGTCTACACTGTGGGATGCTCCAGGGTGTGTTTCTCTTCTCTTTCTCTCCTATCCTCTAGTTATTCTTCCAGTTACTTGGGGGCATATTAAGCCATTCAAAGCCTTACTAGGTCACCAGGCATATTTGGGTCCTGTGTGCTCTGGAGATGGTCCTCTGCTCTCTCAGCTTTGCTGTTTGGAGGGAAAGCTGATCTGGTCTGAGGGGTAGGATGAGGGCATCCGTTAAACATCAGTGTCAGTAAGTCTTCAGTTTTGCATCTCAATCGTAGTTGCAATGCAGCACAGGGTGAATGACTGGAAATCCTAGGATAAGGTCTTAATGGCATGAATTTAAATCCATCCCACTCTAAGCTAGCCTTCTGTGTCTAGTGGGCACTTGGGAAAGTGGAGGTTTGAAAGGCGAAGCACCATGGTTTGGAGGTGGCTGCCTGGCCAAGGAAACAGCTCTTTTACTGGAAAGGCAACAGACAGAACTTCTTCTTCCCACAACTATCGGTCACCGCAAACACACTGCTGCCTTGCTGCAGCTGGTCAGCTGAATCTCTGCCCAAACCATGGTGCTGCAGTGGGAGCTCAGACACCCAGCACACATGTACACCCCTCATGCAGGCACTGAAATTTAGACAACTGACACTGCAGGCTGCAGCCCTCCCTGATGGGTTCAGAAATTTGCAAAGGAGGATGCGAATGGTGTGATTATTGGGAAGATGCTACCCAGGGACCAAAGTGTAAGGCAAGGACAAGAGAGCTGAGTTCACAACACTGAGTCACTCCCACTCTTCTGAGTGCTTCCACATGTGCTGAGCTTCCCTACATGAGCAGGTTCACTGAAATCCATGGGGAAAGCATAGCTGAGGGAAAAAGTCGTTGCCAATGTACGTGAGGTGGATTTCAGTGCCAAGAAAAATCATTAGCAAACTCATGTTTGAGTTTACTCAATTTTTAGCTATTCTAAAGTCTAAATAAGCCCCAAGGCTGGCTGCTTTTATGGTTGGGTCCACTCTCATGTCAAAGAAGATGAACCTAACTCTAGGAAGGAAAACATGACTGTGGCTGAGGTAATGAGCCAGGTAACAGGTAGTAACAAGGATGTATAAAGACAGCAGCAAAGAAAGTGGGAGTAGTATGGAATGAATCATCATTAGCTAACATGTTAAAAAGGGGGGGAAAAAGCATAAGAAAGTTCTAGGAAAGAGGAAAACTCCAGAATGAAGCAAGACCAAGGAGTTCTCCAAATACGTAGAAGGATCGAAATTAATCCAGATCCTTGTACTTTTGGTTACGGGAAAAAGTGTGATACCTGTGGCTGTTGCTGTTGAGATGGGTTGTGCATGGTGAGAACATAGGAAATGGCTAATGCAGGAGAAATTCTCTCAAGTTAGATGTTTTTCAGTTCAAAATCGTCTGAAAATGACCTGGGTCTTGACGACATTAGTCGTCTATGCCATGTCCCATGTTGGCTGTTTGTGTGGATGGATACTTTGTGTTGGAATTAGGAAGCCAATTCCATAAATGTTGTCTCAAATAGGTATGGCTTGGAAGAATAACCCTGGAGTCACCGCAAAGTGGCATAGCCTCTCGTTCTTCCTTCAGAATTTCCTTATGGTGCTATAGGATCCTCTTCACTGCCACTTTGCACTTTAACCTTCATGACCGCGGGAGTACCGCCATTGCAGCATTCAAGGTCCTCTGTAGCTTTTTTCTTGACAGGTATTAAAGGAGAAGACGCTGCCCAAGCATTTGCACGCCACCCAAGGAGTGGCACACACACCACCCAAGTCTGTCACTGCTCAGACCAGGGTCCCTTCACAGAGGGCGACCCCCATGAATTTTGTTCCGGGGGCTTGGGAGAAACACTACCGAAACGTCAGTGTGTTATCAACATTTTCCTCATACTAAAAGACTAAACACAGCACTGTACCAGCTGCTACAAAAATTCCTAATAAAATTAACTGTATTGCAGCCTAAAGGCTTCAGCAAATCTGCCTGCTCATGCGAAGTAAAGCTAGGCAAACAGCATAAATCACACCATATTATAATTCTAAGTCATTTATTCTCAAATAACTTATTTAACTTAAATAATTTATTCCTAAAACTTACTCAGTTAAGCCAAATCACTAGTATCTCTCAACAATAGGACTTCAGAAAATTTCACCTTCTAGAAAATACTCTTTGGCAAAGCCTTCACTCCCATGTGACTATAATTAATCAGCTGATCAACGCGTTCAAGTGTTTGTGGGTAGGTTTGAAATTAATTCTAACAGTGTTCACGTAAATCCAGTGGGAAAACACAGAAGATGAAGGAAAAAACAGAGATAAATACATATAGAAATCCTTTATGTTAAACTTTCTCTTGCTGTCTGCAATAAATTGGGACGTTCCTGGCAGGCATTACTGTCAATGCAGCTTAGGGAAAGAATATGGTGATTTTAGAATAATTACAGTTCACAGGTATAGGGAAGAAGGAGGTGAATTAAAGCTGTAGTTGGCCCAGTTTGAACCTTGTAGTGTAGCTGGTAGGTGAAATGCCAGGGGACTGGCATATAGGAGGGTACTGTATTGTGGAGGGTCCCACAATTCTGACTGTTTGGTTCGTTGATGGTGGGAGAAAGAGTGGGAAGGTGAGGAGGCTCATGAGAGTGCTGAGTGGTTTTGGTGAGGAGGAGCCCCTCAAGGGAGGCAAGGCCAGGCAGGTGTCATGGAATCATAGAATGTGTTGGGTTGGAAGGGACCTTAAAGATCACCTAGCTCCCAACCCCCTGCCCTGGGCAGGGACACCTTCCACTAGACCAGGCTGCTCAAAGCCCCATCCAGCCTGGCCTTGAACACCTCCAGGGATGGGGCATCTACAGCTTCTCTGGGCAACCTGTTCCAGTGCCTCACCACCCACACAGTGAAAAAATTTTCTCCTGATACCTAATCCACATCCCCGAGGCCAAGGGGAGGTCATGCTCTCAGGGATGAGCAAGCCCTGACGTTTCGGCGCTGAAATGATCCTCTGGCAGGCTGGAGGAAGCTCTGTGGTTGGGTTGTGCAATTGTGCTCGATGAGGTTTTTCTCTGCAGAGTTTTTTGCTACTTGCAACTATTGGAAAGTGGGTGAGGTGGAGCCTTGGGATCAGCTTGTAGGACAGTGTCTCTGGGTTTAAGGAGTCCTGACCGGTTCCAGTATTACTGACGCAGAGTGAGGGGCTGCTGCTGGGAAATAGATCCCTTACCAAGTTCATCCTTTTTTAAAGGAATTTGATATGGTGGAGTCTTTTACTTGCTTGGTTTCCTTTTGAAAGCTTCCGCGTTGGCAGGAGGTAGGTAAGGGGAGCAGCAGTTGCCTCTGGAATTAATTGGGGTGCCCCAAGCCTAGGTGCTCTGCTTTTCTGCTTTGCTCTTTTGCAGCTTGTTGGGCTGAAACTTTTTATTTTTAAGGGAGCTACTACACTCTCCCTATCTACAGGAAACAGAATTAAAAAAAAAAAAAAAAAAAAAAAAAGGGAAGAATTTGGCAAGGAGCCAAGCCCAGTGACTGAACTAAGAAGCAGGGAACTTGGAGTAAGTTTAGTTACAAGGACATTGCGTGGCAGAGCGGGTCCCCAGTGGATTTTAAGGGTCTTGGAGACAAGCACGCGATGCCCGTTCCATAGCGCAAAGAAGCTTTGCTTTCTTAGACGAATGTCCTGGCGCTGCGACTGCGAGTGAAGCTGTTGGTCTTGGGAGGGGATAAAGCTGCGTGTAAATGAGAAGACAGGAGCGTACCGGAGTGCTATGGAGGGCAGCAACTTTGTTGCTGTGACTTTTACAAGCCTTCAAGGGTAAGATTTACTGCTTTCCTTCCGCTTGTTTGTTTTCTCTCTCAGCCTTTGGGGGCAGAAAAACTTGCGTTTTGTTTTGTTTTATTTTCCCCCAGACCTGAGAGTTTTGCGAAGCTTAATCAAAGCGTTTCGGGGTTGAGTGGTTTTTTTTTTTTTTTGGGTGAGTGAGCTGATAGACTTCTGTGTGGAGTGTGAGCTGAGCTGTGCACGATTTCCAGCGGCGGCGGGGCCGCGGCCGCCCGGGGTAGCTGCTATTGTTCCCAGTGCTCGGGAGGGAGCAGACGCGGAGCCCGCGTCCCCCTGCGGGAACTCGTCTGTTGATCCGTAACTTGAGCGTTGCCACTCGCTCACCCAAAGGAGCCGGATGCAAATTTCTGACTGCTGTTCTGGTGTCAGTTTAAAGGGTGCCTTAATGAAGACAGATGGGGGATGTTGGATCACTGCTTTAAAACGTGGCAGATAACAGGCTGAGTCTGTTTCCCAGCAATTATAGCTAATTGCATTGGCACGTTTGAGCGTAGGGGGTGGGAACACACAGTTTCATGGGTCTGTGTGTGTATATCTTGGAACAGCAGCAAAAAATAGCTGGAGGGCTAGCTCACCTCATCCAGGTGTTTAAAAAGCTGGGAAGGTTTCAGGGATACTTTCAAACTCCTTGCATTTGAGCTAGTAGATTTAAACCAGAGTCACCGCTCCTTTTGTAAACCCTGATGCCAAGAGTGACCATTTATAGCTTCTTAAACTTATTCCAAGTTGAATTCAGGTAAATCCAATTTCAGCCCCAAAAGAGTGTTTTTCTGGGATTAAAAACATGTTTCCTCTGTTCGTCCTGCAGCTTGCTTTCAGTTTCCCACTTGCAAAGCAAGGAGTAGTACAGCCCATGCTGCTCCTTGTTTTGCTCTTGAGGTGTTCAAACAGAAGAGGTTGTAAGGAGGGGTGGAGAAAAACAAATGCTAATGTAGTACAGTGTTAAAAGATGATCAGTGCTAATTATTTCTAATGGCTGCAATTTTTGTGTTTGCTTTCAGTAGGGGAAAGCATATGAATCGTACTCTTTGGAACCCAAAAGCGAGCAATTTGACTGAAATAGTTAATATATCAGAAGTTTAAAGGGGGTCCTTTGCAAATATGCCTTTGTGTGGCACATTACCAGGTCAGCCCATGCCAGGTGTGCCAGGCCTTTACATTGCTCTTCGTGGAGCATTAGCAAACATTGCACCAACTGTGATGTCCTTCTCTGCGATACCTGGGAGTGATCGTGACTCTCCTGCGTTAGCGCCTGAGCATGTTGTCGTGGTTTAACTCCAGCCGGCAGCTAGAACCACACAGTTGCTCCCCACAGTTGGGGTGGGAAGAGAATCGGAAGAGTAAAAGAGAGAAAAAACTTGTGGGTTGCGTTCAAGATGGTTTAATAGGTAAAGCAAAAGCAGCACACGCAAGCAAAACGAAACAAGGAATTAATTCCCTGCATCCCATCGGCAGGCAGGTGTCCAGCCATCTCCAGGAAAGCAGGGCTCCATCACCTGTAACGGTGACTTGGGAAGACAAACACCATCACTCCAAATGTCCCCCCTGTCCTTCTTATTCCCCCAGCTTTATACACTGAGCATGACACCATATGGCATGGAATATCCCTTTGGTCAGTTGGGGTCAGCTGTCCTGGCTGTGTCCCTTCCCAGCTTCTTGTGCCCCCCCGGCCTGCTTGCTGGCAGGGCGGTGTGAGGAGCAGAAAAGGCTTTGAGAGCTTAGCAACAATCAAAACCACCATTGCGCTATCAAAAATATTTCTTATGCCAAATCCAAAATATAGCACTATATCAGAAGTGAGTAAAAAAATTAACTCTGTCCCAACTAAAACCACGATACATGTGCACCCCGTCAGGCATGCAACTAAGGCATGGAGAAAACAGGGAGTCTGAGGACCTAATGTATTTTAAACCCTTGATGTTTTCCCAGTTGTGCCTCCAAAACCAGTTTAAAGTGATACGCATTCAAAATTTAGGGACTTTGATTTGGTTCGTCTCATGGTGTTTAACGGCATTACTCCACCGAGAGCACTAGGCAGCACAGGCAGTCTTGAACCTTGGCTGTCACGATGCCCAGCGCTTGCGATCTGCTTTCTCATAGACTGAGCTACTGGTTGGATATTTAGTGCTGTAGCCTGAAAAAGAAGGGGAAAAAAAAAAAAAAAAGGTTTCTAAGACCTGTGGGTATTTGTGGTTGTTCCATCAGCTGAACACAGATTAAAAAATAAAAGTTAACTTCTAAGTCTTGCTCATATGCAAAACCTGACCTGTCATGGAAAGCTGGTGAGTGGAGGTATGGTATGCTTTCTGAATTTTTACCTGGACAGGGCTATTTACATTTTTAGAGTGTATACATACCACACTATGTTTGGTGGCAAAACTGACTGAAGAAATCATGTTCTCCTGCCTAATTCTCCTGGACTCTGGATACATGCTTCTACTACTATGGCACAACTTGCTGCCCCCTCAGATCTGCTACAACCACTGCCTGGGCAGGAATTTCTCTCTGTACTGAACTGCACCCCATGATCTGGATTAAAATAACCCTTCCAAAAATGATTGTATTTAAGATGGATCACTTCACAGAGTCTGGGAACAATATGATGGGAGCAGAAGCATCAAGTATTTTCTAATCCGTATTCAGCATTGGATCTGATGTATTGTCTAGCTACATCCAGAGAAACAGGGCCAAGAAACTAGCCATGTTTTCCATCTGCCGCATCTCTTCTCTGTTCATCCGAGTTGTGCCACGTCTTTTCTCATGTTGCTGCTCATCACTGGGCTGGTGGGAAGTGCCTCCCTACACCTCCTGTTTTGCAGCACAGCCCTTAGCAAGCCACGGTTTTGGATTAGGTTGTAGCCCTTTGCAAATTCCACGAGCCATAGCTCATTGCAACCTGCCTCTCATGCAGGAGGAGCTTTGCAGTTGTGTTCTCAAGCCAAATCTGGCTCTTCTCTCTCTTAAATAAGGTTGAGTGTGGTTGGCGAGAAAGCATCCCTTCCCTATTGAAGACGCATCAAAATAGTTTCTTGCTGTGGATATTAAAGTGCTCAGAGCCCATGATTAAACTGTCAGTAGCCATAAAGCAGGTGGATTGTCTTTGGAGAAATGTAAGCCCTAGTGAGACAGTTTGCAGAGCATTGTAGGTAAAAAGCCTTTCTATAGCGAGAAGGGATAACTTATTCATAGCTTATAACGCCAAATTCCCATAAATGAGGAACCGGGAATTTGAGCTTTAAATAATTTTTGCTATAGGCTTTGGAAACATGGGGAAGTAACACGTGTCCTGTTAAGCAGAGCAGTTGGACCTGCATGGTTACTCAAATATGTGAGCCCCTGTTGATTAATGAACAGCACAGGGTACCTGGAGTAAACAGAAATGAAAAAAAAACCACAAAATAATCAAGTGGAAAATGGAATAACATAAAAAAAGTCCAGAAGGGCTGACATATACTGTGGAAGGCAACTTGAGAAGATTGAAGCAGTGCTTCACTTTGCCTCTGAAAATAGCTTGTGCCAGGGAAATTGAAGGCAAACAGGAAGTTGCCTTTTTTTTTCTGACTATAGAAAGTTTTTGTGTGTTTTATGGGTTTTCAATTAATTCAGGAATAAGAGGCTGTGAAAGTGTCTTACCAAAATCTGAAAAGCACTTCATTCCACATGAAAATGAAACATGTGAGAGGTCATTTTTTTCCAGAAAGCGCGAAGAGAAATTGAAACCGCAGCAGTGTCTTTGAGTGACAGGAGGCTGAAGACCCATCGTTGAGATTTTGGAAGAGAAACTGAATCTCACATTTAAAAGAAAAAAGAGAGATTAAGTAAAGAAAAAAACAAAACAGAGTCAAGAAAACTGAACAGGGATGTGCATTTTGATCACCAGTGGAATCTGGGTGGGGAAAAATATCCTGAGGGAAATTGTTGATAGATAGAGGTGCAAAGATGTTGGACCCTGCAGGTAGGAACGAGAGCCCAAAATACCCCGAGAAAAAGACCTGGGACTGAAAGGCAGGCAGAGCTCAGGTCAGCCAAGAGACCCCATCTGTCTGTAGAAGCATTGATAACCAACACAAATGGGAGCAGGACCTGGAGCACCACCAAAAGGGACAACGCCACCGTCATTCGCTTAGGTTTGTTTTACACTTGCAGCCGATGGTCAGTGAACTATCAGGCTGAAAACAGACTCCTGGAAATATGAAGGCACTGGCACAGGTTGGGGTGTGAGCAGACCGGGCAGACAGAAGCTGCAGCCAGCGTGAGAGTGGCTTGCTAGGCAAAGGAGCATGAGGATTAGATGTGTGAGTCAATAACAAAGGAGCAAAGGGATATATTTGCAATATTATGAAAATAATGGGTACACCTCAGTGCAATAGGGGTGTGTCAAGCCCTTAATGCCATTGTGTGTGTGCCCATTGAATACTGACACATTCTCAAACGACACTGTGGTTTGGGCAAGCAAGGAACTGAATTTTGCATAAAGGGTCAGGTCAGCTTGGGAAGGATTTATGACTCCTGGGCTTTAACCAAGTAAGAGGCTATGCTAAATCTGTGTGATCAAAATGACATACCAGAGACATAATTGGTACAAATGGATATGGCAAAGTTATCACCTGTGCCTGCCCTAAAAGACAAGGTTTATGGAATGGTGAGGCTGGAAGGGTATTTGTGCTGGCCATGATCGTGACTTACGTTTGCTGCCGAGTGAAGACGTTCAATAAATGCAATCCTAATCAAATGCACTGAGAAGCTGAAGGAATTAAAGACGCCCTCCATGCCAAAATAGTGCATTGTTGCAGTCTTGTTGTCATACTGCAGTCACACCAGAAACTAGTGATTAAAGAATCACAGTAATTAACAAAAGCCATGTGTCAGAGCTGAAGGAAGTTTCAGGTTTTTGTTTGTGTGACGCGGATCTTAACTCTATTGTTTGTTTCGTGTTATTGCTGCTGAAAGAAGGCTTATAACCACCCTCTCTTCTCTGCTCCCCCACAAATATAAACATCCTTTTTTCCCCCTCTGCTGAAATTACACGCCTTGCTAATTGAGTGCACAGCTGGGAGAGGTTTGGTAGCTGCGCACAATTTTTCTAAAACATTTGGCAAACACAGCAAAATCCAGAGTACAGCAGTATAGCCCTATGATGATTACAAGCAGCCCGCCTTTTGGCATCCTTGCACTGCCGGGGGACAGTGATGATCAGATCTGTGTCTCTTGGTGCTCCAGGAAATCTGAGGTCTTTCCCTCTGGGTGTTTGGGCAGTGTGTCTTGCTCCTCCCACCGTCTTGTGGGGAGCTCTCAGTCCTAGTCAGGAGGGTTTTGTAAGACATAATAGCGATTCTAAACCATGGAAGATGTTGAAAATGACAGGCTGAGGTCAGTTAGGGATGGAAAGTAAGGCTGGTCAGCAGGGTTGAGAAAGCTTTAAGTTGTGACACTGAATATTGTAACTTTGAGCGGTTTAGCTCCATGAACAGAGGAAACTTTGAGGAGACGTGTTGCCAAAGCATTTGTTCTGGTGGGCAGAAACTACCAGCTGTAGATGAGTGAATAGAAGGGGGATGTCCGTCAGGCAGAGTGGGCACAGAGGGGCTCCTGGACACGGCGGTGAGCGGCAGGGAGAGCAGGTCCGGGGCTGCGATGCACTCAGGGTGTGCAGCACTTGGTTGGCCGGCCGGCCGCAGCTTACCTGCTGCTGTTTGCCTTATCTCAGGCTCATTGAATGGCAGCTGCTAAATATAGCTTTTGCTTTAGCATCTGGAATAGGGATCTGCACAGAAATGTTTGACCTATGCAATGATTGTAGACTTTTCCTTAATGTTTACCTTCATTTTCTGAAAAGACTTGAAGCCCGGGCTTGCACTGGGCATGGTTCAGTGATGTTGTGTCAGGCTTGCATTTGGGCAGTGGCATAGGCAGTGTTCGCGTCTGCGTGTTTCCAAAATAACGATGTATTTGCTATACTTGTCTCCTTAGACACCCTTGCTCTGCGCAGATAGCGTAGAATAAAGTGCAAAAACTTCATTCTGCCACCCAGAAAACTTGTTCTAGGTAAATTACAATTCCCTCAAATGTCTCAGCTTGGCTCCACTGGCCAGCTAAGCGACTGGTACAGCAATCCTGTTGATTCAGGCTCCCCGTCAGCCAGGCAGTGCCGGCATTTCCCATTCTCACAGATCTTCACAGGCCGTCAGTGTCAACATCACTATTAAGTACTTTATATAAAGTGATCCTTGGAACACAGAAAATTTCATTACAGACAAGTTTCATTTAAAGCTGAATTCCTCTGCATATCAGGATATATTCAGTGCCTTAAATGTATTTCTGGTGCCTGGCTTTAGGCTTCTGGGCCAGGAAGTTTGCAGCCTGTTGGGGAAAAAATTTATTCATAGCCGTACAGGCTAGTCCACCCCAAACACGGAGGGTGACCAGCAGATGGACAACAGCGTGAGCCAGCACATGTCGAGCACAGGCAGATGTACAGGAAACCAGTGCTTCCCGCTGCTTCCCCCTCTTCAGGGAGGCTGGTCTTGCTCTGGGTAGTCACACAGTTCCTCTGTACCTCAAGTACAAGCCCTGTGTGTGTGTATTTTTCCTTTTCATATAGGGCCAAGGTAGTAGGAATATCCTTTTCTGTCTCTCTTCCACCAGCCCCTTCTTTCTGCCATGTCAGGAGATGAGCAGATCAAAATGTCCAAGGTAAGGTAGCCCACACTGATGCGGTGCAACTTGCAAACCTGAGATGGTTTTGCATTTTAAAGCACACTACGTGACAAACTGTAGTGGGTGGCCACTGTGCTTAGGAGTTTGGTTCTCCCATTTTATGGAGACAGAATTACATGTATGAGCTGCATCACGTCGTGCTGCAGGGATAGAAACCCCCACTGTGAATTGCTTCCTCTTTTCTCTTCCAGAAGTTCCATGGAGTTGGACTAAAATAAAGTTTGGGGATGTCTCTATTCGGATTGAAATTTGGAAAGAAGAAATTGAAAGGTGAGTGCGGTGTGGTAGTGCCATTGTCACGGGTGACAACATAAGGAATGTAAATACAGCACACGTGCGAGCCCTTGAGAGACTGCTTGGGAGCATGCCTTACACCTGCGGGGCAGGCAGAGGAAGGCACATTTTCTTTACTTTTCCTGCATTTCGTACTACTTTGGGGGAGTGCTGCGGCCTGTGTGCCAGTGAACGGGGGCACGTCTGAAAAAGAACAGGCTGCAAAGTTTGTGCTCTGTCATGACACATGACTGGCTTGGGGAAGTTGGGTTTTGGCATCCTTTCTAAACGGATCTCTTGTTGGAGTGGGCAGAGGCGCAATGCATAGTGCCCTCTCTCAAAGCAGTTTATAAAATATACCCAAGAAGCAAGACATCATGAAGGTCTGATGCAGACTTCTGGTGATGAAATGTGTTAATGGTGATGTCCAGATATTCCCTTCAATGGGAGGTAGGAAGGAGAGTAGGCTGCATCAAAAGCAGCGTGGCCAGCAGGTCAAGAAAGGTGATTCTGTCCCTCTACTCTGCTCTGGTGAGACCCCACCTGCAGTGCTGTGTCCAGCTCTGGAGCCCTCAGCACAAGAAGGATGTGGACCTGTTGGAGCAGGTCGAGAGGAGGGCCACAAAGTTGATCCAAGGGCTGGAGCACCTCTGCTATGAGGACAGGCTGAGAGAGTTGGGGTTGTTCAGCCTGGAGAAGAGAAGGCTCCGGGGAGACCTTATAGCCCCTTCCAGTACCTGAAGGGGGTCTACAGGAGAGATGGGGAGGGGCTGTTTGCAAGGGCATGTAGCGATAGGACGAGGGGCAATGGTTTAAACTAGAGCAGGGTGGATTTAGATTAGACATTAGGCAGAAGTTCTTTACAATGAGGGTGGTGAGGCACTGGCACAGGCTGCCCAGAGAGGTGGTGGAGGCCCCATCCCTGGAGACATTCAAGGCCAGGCTGGATGAGGCTCTGAGCAACCCGATCCAGTAAAAGATGTCCCTGCTTACTGCAGGGGGGTTGGACTAGATGACCTTTAAAGGACCCTTCCAACCCAACACATTCTATGATTCTATGATTCCAAGAGCAAAGTACAGAGATGCCCCCTGAGAGCACCCCAGCAGCTGCTGAGGGCAACATTAATGCTGGAGGGGAAACCAGGGCCTACAAAATTCCCTCCCTGTGAGCTCCACATGGCACCCAAATAAATGGGTGTGGAGATAGGGAGCAGCCGTTCTCTGCAGCATGGTCTTCACCAGACTTTGCAGCAGAAATCCCTGCAGAGATGAATACTTGGAAGAAGTCCAGCTGGAGGGCTACTCGCATACCCTTTAAGTGGGCCAGCTTCCTGCAGCCTCTTAAGGTGCATCTTCATCTGTACCAGGGCTTTGGAGGGGGAGCCACTCAACTAAGTCTCCTGTTTTATCCCTTCACCTCCAGGCCCAGGGTGTGATCTCTGGTCAGGGATCCATGTCTGGAGGCGCTGTGAAGAGAGAAAGCCTCCAGCCTTTCCTGTCCAAGGTGTTCCTCCTTGTATTTGAGGAACGCAGAGATTGGTCCCCTACTTATATCTTGACATGAAATTATTTTTTTCCCAACCTCCCTGCGTTCCGGAGATAGAATAGCTTTTTTCCCAAGGGTTGGTTTTTTTTGCAATTGTGCTGCTGTCTCCCCTTCCTGGTGCTAAGACAGGGGCATCCGTTTGCTGCTCTGATAGTCCCAGGAGGGGAGGTTGTGATTGCTGACAGGGAGGGGTCTCTGCCGGCCCGAGGTCTCTTTCTCCATCTTGGCTTTGGAGATGAGGGAGCACAGGCTTGCCTGTGAGCCACCATCCACCCAGGGCATCCCCACTTGTACAGCAGTAGCTGTTCTGATTGTCAAAAAGATTATGCTGCTATATTAGGAAAAAATCGTGTTTTGCCTGGCCTTGTATCTGGGTTTTAGCAGAGAAGCGTTCATCTGCCCCTTCGACCAAGTGTCTAAGAAACTCGGATCTTCCTAGATATAAAACCCGTACTATATAGGGAAAGATAATTTTTTTTTTACATTTTATGCACTTTTGATCACTAGTTCAAAACCAATGAATTCAAACTGGAGGAAGTTCAGAGAAGGATAAGGGAAGCTGGGGTGATCAGGGAATGAGGAGCTTTCATAACAGGAAGCTAAAAGAGGATTTTTTCCCTCCGCTTTTATTTTTAATTCTTTTGTGTTGCAGCCCAAAAGCTGAAAGGGCTATGATTCCTTCTTGCAAACATTTCACTGGAGTAAATGCCAGGGTTGAAGTGCTATTTTGATCCAACAGTTTATAAGCCTTTGTATTTGTAGAAGTCCTCAGGACTGTGCTGCCTGAGAGCAGGCGCAGCTCTTCTGCGGGGAACATCCCATGCACTTATCTCAGAGGGACAGTACTGCCCATGGAAATACCAAATTTCCATTCCAGAAACAAAGCTGGATGACAGTTAACGTCACTGAAGAGCCGTGGTCATGATATAACTTTCATGGGAGGGAACGGATTACCTCAGGCGCCAGCTGCTGAAACTGCGATCAGGATCACTCCCATGAGAACCAGTAATATTTTGCAGCTTCTCCCCAGCAAGACATGGCTTTTTCACATGAGCTGAGACAGAGACAAAATTAGGAGAGTTTTTTCAGGATAGGTATAGTTTAACTAGTCATGTTACATGATCTAAATTTCTTGGAGATAAGAATCAAATTTTTTGTAGTTTTATGTTCAAGTTTATGTACAAGGAATAAGGAATGAAACCAAAACTCAGCTCCATGGAGCAGTAATATGTGGTGTCATGTTAGGCATACAAAAACTGTTGCAGGAAACCACTTCCTAGACAACTGAACCTTAGTGAAGGTCTTCAAGCCAAAGTGGGGAAGTACATCTCACGCAAGCACCAGGAGTGTTTCTGTGGAAAAGAGGCCTGAGATCTTTTCCACGGAAGTTTAACCTACAATGGACATTGATGAAACAAAGAGGAATGAGGAGACTTTTTGCTCATGGACTATGTGGGAAGAAATAAGGATCATGCCTTGGCGATGGCTGATAAATGTGGAACATCTCTGGTCACTGGAGTGACCCCATGGCAGCTTTACTCAAGTCTGGATGCTCATATCTTGAGGATGGGGATGGTCAAGTACCATCTATGAAACCAACAGAACTAGGGAGCAGGGAGGACTCACCTACACAAATGACCCTATCTCAGGGTATGTGCTTCCAGTCATTGGCAAGAACAGTCATTGCTGCAGCTTCGTCTCCATAAGCCCAACCTAGGGGCACTGTGAGAGGAAGAGGAAGGACATAAATTGAGCCAGGGCTTTTGGGAAGCTCCATTGCGTTTTGCTTCTTGCTGCTAGGGACAGTCTTCTCTCCAGGGCATCTGTTTTTTGAGCAGCCAGGCGCCGGGCAGAGCCTGAGAGGGGTAGCAGCTCCCTATGGAGAAGGCAGCCCAAGACTGGCCTTACAGACATAAGGCTTGGCGTGCCTTCTGGGACTCCCATTCAGATCTGATAGGAAATGCCTTACCACATCAGACATTGAGTATGAAAAATGTATTTATTTTTACATAATTTCCCATGAGGGAAATAACTGTGAATTGAAAAACTTCTCGAAGTTCGTTTCAGAGATGTATTTATTTTTATGATTTTTTACATCACTTCCTATCACTGTGTATCGCTGTTATTAAAAACATGTGCAATTGTGTCAAGCTGTGGCATTACCAGCGTGTCTAGGAGACACTGTTTTCTAGTAAAGGAAATTATATGTGCCAGCCAGTCACTATCAGACTAGTTTTTAAAATAAAAATAAATTACTATTTCAGCTGCTTTATTTGACATTCTGATATTGATCTAAATACTGTGCAGTAGTGTTATAAAAAGCAGCATATGAAGTGATGTAAAATTCTAAATCAAATTTGAAAAAATACAATTTTCAAAATCAGAGTTATCCAAAATGAAGAAGAGACAGAGTTTCTGCTGCATATGGAAAATGCCTGCTTTCATTCTAAAGCGGACTGAAAACAAACGTGGAAAGAGGTAGATGCTTCTTGAGAAATCACCTGTTGCAAGGCATTTCTGAGACGTGGTGAGTCCCCACCCCTTGCCCAGAGCCAAGGCAGGTGGGTGAGACATCACCGGGAGGAGGAAGCGAAGGAAAACCAGAACTGGTACGATTGCAGGAGACAGGGAAAAGGAGAGATGAGGCAGCATCTGTCTCTTCCCAGAATAACCTAAAAGGGAATATTTTCTATTTAAGGCACTTCTTCCAGGCCTGTATCCCAAGGGCGCTGTTTGACCACAGGTGTAGTACATGCTGGGAAAAGCTGAGGCATCCTTTTGGAGACCTCTTTTCTTATTTTCTCTCTCCTTATGATGATAATATCAAATACCGCTTTTAGAAAAGGTCAGGATTGAACTTTAACCTCATACTAAAAATGTACTGGACCTGAGGCAGAAATAATTCCAGTTCACCCTCCAAAATTTTTATTTCAGACCTTACTTTTGATATATGAAAATGGAGATATGTCAATACATCTCCCAAGCGGGCACTCTGTGAGTGATGCCAGAAAAAAGTTAATTTCATATTAATACCTGGTCCAGGGATGTATGAAATGTCTCACCTGTGTTGGCAAATTCCAGTTGCCATGTAGTGTTTGTTTAGCTCCAGCAGCAGGCTGAGCTCAGCACCAGGCACAACAGGCACAATCCAGGAGCACAAAAGTCTACTTCTCCTTAAAGGAGAAGCCGCTGCCTGAGTGTTCCCATGCTACCCAAGGAGTCGCACACGCGCCACCCGAGTCTGTCGCTGCTCAGACCAGGGTCCCTTCGCAGCGGGTGACCCCCGCAATTTTTGGTCTGGGGTCTTCCAACACCTTATTGGAGTCTTTTTCTGTGCCCAGGCAGGCCGGCTGTTGACTGCTCTTACCTTGTCGATGTGCAGTCTTTGCTGACGGGTGTCGCCTCCTTATCTCCTGGTTTGCGCTTCTTGTGCAGCTGAGCTCGCTGTCAGAACGTGGGGAACTGAAAAGTTCCCAGACTTGGGAAAAACACTACCGAAACATCAGTGCCTCATCCACATTTTCCGCATACTAAAAGACTAAACACAACACTAGGAAAATTATTAAGAAAATTAACTCTACTACACCCTAAAGGCTTCAGCAAATCTAGCGACTCATGGTAGGGAAAGCTAGGCAAACAGCATAAATCTCACCATATTATAACCCTAAGTAATTTATTCTAATTAAAACTTATTTAGTTAAGATAAGCAAATAATGTGTCTCAACACTTCTTGCATTTCATTTCTTCAGGAGGAAGGAGGATCCTTGGTCTTTTGAGGCAAAAAGACATGATAAAGAAAAATTTTATTTAATAATGGAGGAACAAGCAAGAGGGAATAGGGCTAAGCTTATTTATGGTGGTGGATCTGAATGGCCTTGCCACAGTTTGTTTGTTTTTTTTTAATTAAATCCCTCTCACTCAGTACAATCTAGTCCATTTCAGAGATGAAAATGCATGTGATTGCCAGCATAAATCCTCTTCAGCCACAGCAGCCAGAGAGGCTCTGTAGTGGAAGAGGCATCTACATGTCGAAAACGTGCAGTTTGGTAACATGGAGCACTGGGGAGCCCCTCCTTTGAGTCAATAATAAAAAACACGTTTGTTTGCCAGGCAGCTGGGCATGTTCCTGCTCCAAGCAGGGCTTGGCAGTGACCTTCCCCTTCCCTGTTTCCATCCCACCAGGTTCTCACCGCTCCTCCTGCCCCAGCCATGCCCGCTGCACCCTGCCAGGCTCTGGCTGGGGTTCAGGGCAGGGATGGGCTCCGCTTTCGTGCCGTGGAGCAGCTGGCACGCCGGCACTGGGTTACAGCGCTAGGTCGGCACTCGGATGACGAGGATTTGGCTTTTGTCTGTGTCCCGACTGGCTGTGAAATGTAGATATGTAACCAGTGTGAGGCTCAGACCTGTCGTATGGCTCTTCCCTTCACCCACCTGTCCTCTGATCCACACTAAATGTTGAGCTTTTAGGTAAAGATCCCTGGCTTTGGTTTTGGGTAGAATTGTCTTGGTGCAGCTCCGAATCCAGCAAGGCACTGTTGTATTATGGGTGTGAAATGCTATGAGATCACGGCTATAAAATATGGATAGTCCTGTTCTCTTTGACCCGACAGTAGTGACTCTGCCCCGGTACAGTGCCTGCAAATCGAGAAACTGGTTGCATGCTTCATCTGTCATGATTGCAAAAGGGGAAATCATTGCTTTAAGCTAAAAGGAGATTTTGGATAATAACTTGTATAATAACCCCCCTAGAAGTTATACAATTAGAAGCAGTGATTCTAGTTGTCTAATACAGTATGTAATGACTTGTCCTCTCCCATGGAGCTGCCTTTCAGTGGACACTGTAAATTCTCTTTTTTGGGGGGAGGACAGAAGTACCAACGCACCGTGGCAGACTTCAGTTACTTGTGCAGACTAACAGCCCAGTAAAGACCAGAAATAAAGGCTAGGACCCCTCTGGCTGTGAAGAGATGGGTGGTTGCCCGGGTGCTGGATGATGGGTGGCACTTGTGCTCTCGCTGAAAGGTGGTACCGAAGCTGGGTCACACAATGGTGATGACATGCCCAAAAGTAGAGTCAACAAAGGTAAGAGGGAGGTGGGACACAGTGGAAGGAGGCACATCATGAGATCTGAAACAAAAATTGTGCTGCGACTGGTGGAGGTCTTCTGAGACTGCTTGCAGCCTTTTGCAGGGCAGACCTGAAATACAGTCTCAGGAAGGTCAAATATGTGCCCTTGGGAGCAGAATAACCGTGTAACAGCTTTCACAACTTGGCATTGGTAAGGTTAATAGCTTTGCTGAGAGCCACGCTGCAAGGGAAGCTGGGGAGTGGAGTTCAGCTCCTGGAGGCCACTCTTTGTAGCTGGTCCAGGGCAGTGTTAATGCTCTTGAGGTCGCTTGTTTAAAGGGTGGAGTAGAGATCATTATTTTTACAGAGTTTATGTTGTCTCTGTTCTGTTGTCAGGCTCAGTTACGCCAACACTCCCCTAATTGGGCTGTGTTCGTTTCGTGCATGAGGTATCAGGCCTTAGTTTGTGTATGACTTGGCAAAACCAGGCAGACCTTAACCTCCTGTTTCTTGGAGCCACAAGACCTAATATCTACAAAACTTTTCCAACAGCCTATTGAAAGCATTGCTTTTGGCACATGCTCCTTAGCATAAACCAGAAACAAATTTCCAGGCTGTCTGACCAGATCTTGAGTCTAACCTTTTGCAGGACTTTTCCGTGCAGCAGTCCTAAATGCAGAAGGCTGGTAGGCCGGCCAATTACATTTATAGATGATTTTTGGCATAGGTTTAATTTTATTACATACAGATGTTATTCTGTGGTTTAGCTCCTAAATCTGTCTGCCTGAGAAAACAGCCACTTTCCCAGTGACTTGGTCTCAGTGGTTAGACCAACAACTGGGCACTAAGCCATATTTATGTACGCTGAGTTTCCACTGATGAATAATTTAAAATAGTGGCAGTGAAATGATAACTTGGAGCAAAAATCCCATTCCTTCTTTCCAGTGATTTTTGACTGCAGTTTGCAGAAGCAGAAAGTTTGAGTTTCTTAGAGATATAAAAAAGTTTCAAGAAATTAAAAACTTCTCATCAGATAGCCACTCAGGTTTCCCCTCCCTTTTTCCTCAATGCTTTTAGAATCAACAGGGCATGATAAGACATGCGTGCTTGGATTTACAGCCAGAATACCCTAAGCTGTGGTTTCCAGGCACAGCTGGGGTGAGGTTTGACTTGCCCTAACTTTTTGTTTATTGTGGTCATTGAAGAGGCTTCATTTTTGTCCAAACAGTTCCAGAAACAAGTAAGAGTTGTCTGGCCTATTGTAGTTGAGAACCGCTGGTTTAGGAGACACAGCAGTAGGAACTCACTCTCGTCTGCTGGTAAAAATAAAACCACTGAGGCACCATTGCCCTGTGCATGTGGTCGGTGGTAGCTCTCCTTTGGTGTAGACAGAGCAGAGGAAGTTCTGCTTGCTGATGTTGTTGGATGAGTGCCCTTTGCAATTAGTTGTGGTTGCTCTTGCTTTAGCCAAAGGTATTGGCTGTTATTCAGTAAGGAAAATGAAAATATTGCCTCTAGAAATTAGCCTCGTATTTTGTCCTTTGGGGACACCAGCTCTGACAGGAATGGATGGCTACGGCAGGCCAGAGACTTTCCATTCAGTTTTGAACCAGGTTCCTAGCTGGCCTTCAGAAAGCCTGCCCTTAGGTACCATATGATCAGGGACAGGAGAGTGACGTCTTGAGTGAGTTTCATTTGCTGTTTTATGTCCCGCTGCTTCATGTTCCTGTGCCATTCCTAAGCTGTTTGCAGGTATTTCTGTGTCTCACATAAAAGCCATTCCTCTTGGAGACTGCATCTCTCACCATGGTGAGAAGCCAGGCTCCTTCCCTCACTGGAGCAGGTGCACACATGGTTTCTTTTTAGGAGCATTTGAGATCCTTTGTGTAAAGTGCCTCTTCCCTGGCTGCACAGACCCTGGGGTCAGGCTGAGGAAGGGGGACACTCCTCACTCCCCCAGCCAGCCCTGGGAAGAGGAAAGGACCTCGCGACACCTTCAACTGCTACCAGCGGCACTTGGCTTTCTGTTTCTGTCCCCTCAAGGGCTGCCCTGTGTACAAAAAACAGAAAGTCATGGAGGACTTCAGAGCAAGAGTGTAGATACCCAGAGGGCTCCAGCCCAGATTAGCAGTTCTGCATGTCTACGTGCCTCTCTGTCCACCATGCGCTTCCATCGCTCCTTCTGGTGAGGCAGCTGGGCAGTCCTGCTGTCTGTGAGCAGCATGGGCAATGTTGTCCTCTGCTGTGAGCAGCACGGACAAGGTTGTCCCCTGAGAGTGCTCAGCCATTCGTTTCAGGGTCGCCACACGTCTTTGGCTTGCTTGCGATGCTCCACGCAAGCCCATGGTGCGTGCAGACAGCTCTGCCCCTGCCTGCTGGTTTCCCTTCCCAGGACCAGCATGGGCTCTGCGAGCACGCCTCTGTGGCCCGGCAGGTTTTCAGGCTTTGTCATCTATTCCTATTTACGTGAAAGCCATTTATCTTTTCTGTGGCACTTATTCCAGGACCAGACTCGGAGCCCCTGGGGAGGGAACCAGAGTAGCACTTACTGTATGGCAGGAAACGTGTGAGTGTTGGGAAGTTCTGTTTTTAACAAACAGCCTTATCTTACGTCTGCTTTGATAATACTGGTTGCTCTCAGGAAAATTCCTGAAGGGGCACATAACACAATAGTTGAAGCTCTGCAAGCCTGGACCTCTTGGGCTCTGCTTCTGTTTTCCTATGGGACACCAGACAAGTTATTCTGATGTCTTTGTACATTGTTCTCCTCATTGTGAAAGAGGGGAAAAATGTGTCTGAGGAAAGCAGTGAAGGATTAAGACTTTGAGGGTCTTGAATGAAGCCTCTGTGGTTGGTATGAATCACCCAGTCAGGGTAGATGGGAGCCAATTTGGAAATGTCTGACACAGCTAGATGTGCTTGAAGGCAGGGAAAAGGACATTTACCTGCCAACACAGTCATATTAGTAATCAGAGCTCTTGATGAAAACAATCCACAGAGAGAAAAAAAGCGGTGATCTGAAAAGAGCCTTAAAAATTAGGGATGCTGTGTTATTTACAGGGTTATTGGAAGGAAGGGAGGAAGGCTAACAGTTCAACGCACTGAATAGCTGAGACACTTGCTAATGCAAGAGTGGATAAACAGGAAGAACTAGATGTCTTAACACATTATTTAATAGGTATAATAGACGTGTGCTGGGATAACTCATGAGGCTGAAATAATAATAGAAAAGAACAAAGCTTAGTTTGGAAGGGTAACAGGGGTGGCAAGGGAAGAGATGTTTTCCTTGTATGTTCATGTGCTTGGAGATCCAGTGTGAAGAAAGAGATGAACAAATTGCAGATCTCTGAGTAATGCTACAAGGGTAAAGGAACATGGGCAGAGCAAACCAAGAAGGGCAGCCTTTTGTGAAAAAATAAAACAAAATAAAAAATAAATATAGTTTTCTGAGAGACAGGGCATGGTGGTAAATGAGGAATTCTAACTATGCAGGGGCAGAGTTGAAGTGGTCTGTAGGGGAACACGACCTGTTCATCTGGCACAGCGTTTTGGTGAAGAGTTTTTTTGGAGCTAGAGAGTAGGCTGTTCCAGAACTACCTCCCTCCAACAGGGAGGAGCTGGCTGGTCCTGTGAAAGCAGGAGGGAGCGTAAACAGGAATGATTATGAAATGATGGTATGATACTTAGGAAAAAGTGACAATAGCAAAGTCTTTAAAATGGACTTCAAGAAGGAAATCTTCAGTAAATATGAAGAACTAGTAACTGAGATCTCATGGGAAAGAAATCTAGGGTGGAGGGAGAATTAAAGAGAGCTGTCACTTCCTTAAATAATTGATATTAAGGGCATGGGAATGAGTTATCATCTTTCAGGGAAAGGCTCATAAGACTGAGTGAAATGGCAAAATCACAAACTCCTCATTCACTTCAGGCAGAGGAAGGATGCCTCTAGAAGGTGCAAAGCAGCTTGTTTTATCCAGCATAAACTGCGTGTCAAAAGCTCAAAGCAAGGAAAAGCTATGGAGGACTTAAAGGGCAATAAAAGTTGTTCTGTAAGAGTTGGGAACTCTGGGCTTCTCTAACCCTTCTAGTAAGAGGGAGATCAAAGAGGGTTTTCACTGCTACTCAGTGAAAAAAAAAGCCTAGCAAATAATGCTAAGAAATCTGGGTTTGGATTTGTTGGGTTTTTTGTTTGATTGGTTTTTGTTTTTATTTTTGTTTTTGTTTTTTTCTTTAAACATCTAACATAATAGTTTTCAGAAACAGAGGAGGAGGGGGGAGGTTTTGGGCTGGAATAAAGAGGGAATGGGCTGGCTATGTAAGGTAGAACATGGCCTGCAGCAACGCTGCCTTTGTGAGTTTCTGGTGCACAGACAGGCAAAGTTCAGATGACTGGGAAAAGAGCAAGCATGAGCCTCTGTCTTGAAACAGGGGAAAAGAAAAGCTAAGAGATTATAGATATATTGGCTTCACTACTTGGGTAAAGGTTGAAACAACCCAACAAACCACTTCAAAGTAACTGTGCGGGGAAGAGACGATTAACAGCCAGCAGACCTGAAAAACTGCATCAAACCAAAATTAATTCTGTGTTAGTGGTAGCCAGAGGGCTAGTGAAAAAGCCTTAGATAGCTGTCATGTATCTTGACTGACACTGGTGGCATTTTTACAAGTAAACTGGAGATACGTGCTCGAGATAAAATCACCATACATACAGTGAGTGCCAGAAAAAATTTTCATTAAAAAAAATACACTGACAATAGTTATCAAGGACTGATTATGAAACTTGAGAGATTCATCAGGGATGTATCCTGAGTCTGTTATTCAGTATTTTCTTCTACATCTTGGCTGGCAGAATAAAGAACACACTTAGTAAATCTATGAATGGCACCACACTGGCAGGAGATACAAGTGCACTGAAAGATAGGCTTAGAATCGATTAGTTGGAGATGTAGGCTGAAAAAATTTGGATGCAGTTCAGCAAGGACAAATGAAAGATTTGCATTGCCTGATGAGGCATCAGCTCTGACAGAAAGGATCTGCCAAAATGGATCATATTCTGGAATGCCATCAGCTGCGTGCTAGTGATGCATAAGGATATTGTTTTAAATTACTTGTAGGTGAATTCCCATGTCAAATATGCATTGCTTACAAGATAGGTGGAGTGTCCCTTGTGCTTCTTTCAGATTTTGTAAGGACTCAGCTCCAAGTTATGGCCCATTTTGGCCCTGCGTGTCTAGAATGAGGTGAACTAGCTGGGAAGTCCACTCGAGAGACACAAGAATGACGCTATTCCTCACAGACTGACCCATAAGAAGTGACTGAAGAAACTGGAGTCACTTACCCTTGGGAAGAGAAGACATAATAGCCTTCAATACGTAATGAATTGTCTAAGTTCTGTGTCCTTGGCAAGTAGAAAAAGGAACTGAGGGGGAGCAGAAGAGCTCAGTTAACCATCCCAGGAGAAGATATAATTTGTTTAAATTGAAGTCATGAGTTTTATGCACAATATGGGGAAAAAACTCTTCCAGGGGAAGGACACTGCAGTCCTGGTATAATCAGTCTGAAGAACAGCCATCACTGGAGCTTTCTAGGACATTTACTGGGAGTGTGGCCCAGAGACTTCAAGGGGAAGAGATGGAGCAGGGCAGGAGTAGTGAGCACCACTAGTTGTGTGATAATTCTTATTCAGGAGAAGGAACAACCTGTAAAACTAGTGCTGGCATTGCAGTGGGATGTGTGCAGAGGAGACTCAGAATATGGGCTTAGAGTGCTATGGTACCAGTCCACAGCACTGCTCTATCGGTGTCACCAGCCTCTTCAGTTCCCTGACATGGGACAGTTACACAGAGCACAAATTCCTGATGACATTGCCTATTGGCAGCTCTGCTTGCTTTTTCTGGCACTTCGTTCATGACAGTATTGACTCTGTTTACCTTCAAGCATGTCTGATGTGTTTCCTCTTACTTTACAGAGGAAGAGAGACACCTT
The DNA here is from genome assembly GCF_963924245.1 of Chroicocephalus ridibundus. Lineage (NCBI taxonomy): Eukaryota > Metazoa > Chordata > Aves > Charadriiformes > Laridae > Chroicocephalus > Chroicocephalus ridibundus. The sequence continues at coordinate 75,496,612 of NC_086316.1, read as the reverse complement.
CAAGCAAACAACCGGGATTTTAATCTGCAGTTTGAATATGCTGTAAGTAACCAGCATGTACTGTTTCATGCAGATGTAGTCACAGATGTAGCTGCATCTGCTTCATGTCTTGAGTGTTGTTTCAATGGGGTGACACGACTACACGTCAGCTATGACTCTGCAAACAAGGCGAGCACGTGCCAGATGAACCATCTGAGAAGGTTCATCATTGAATTAGCCATAGGGAGCTCTGCCTTCAGAGTCAACCCTGCAAATGGGCAGTCGAAGGAGATCGAATGCTGGAAGAGCGTAATGCAGTGACTTTACACACTTCCAGAAAATTATTTGTGAGTCAAAGTGTTTGCAGGATCAGAATCCAAGGCCTTTTAATAACGGAACCTGGGGGGACTTTTCTGTTGGAAATGTGTCTCCATTTAAAGTAAAACATGAAAGGAAATGTGTCAGTTCCTCAGCTCTTGCAATGAAATCCTCACTGGCAGGAAGGTTTTCAATCTGGCCTTTGTGGCTTCCTGCCAGCTTTATTTCCAGCTCCTTAACAGCCTACTTAGGATCACATTGTGCCACGAAATCTGTGACTCCAAGGAGCACCGTGACACGGGCTGGCTGTGACCCAAGTCTGCCAGGCTATGGTGCCAGGCAGCCCCTTGGGCAACTTCGTTTCTGAAGCTTGTGGGCTGTTCGCTGACGCTATGTGCGGAGGAGGGCTAGCTCAGTTGCTGGACCTGTACTGCCTGGCTGCAAGGTCATCTCCTCCTTGAGTCAATCCTGAAGCTACATTCTTTCAAAGCATTTGCAGCTGCCAACTGATTTTGAAATGAATTTTGTCAGGTTTTGTCCTCTGCATATCTGAATTCCAACGGTGAAATTTTCATCCTTTAGTTTTACTGAGGAGCTCCTTTGAATCATGTTTTGGTTTAGGAACATCACAAGTATTTAATTGGTAAGAACTGGAAAAACTCAACATTTCAGAACATTTTAATTTCTCATGAGATTACAAGTCTGACTTGACAACAGCGTTGACTAAAGATCTTAACGTAGCTGAACTGTTGGCAGCATGGACTGGATGGTTTTCAGTGGTCACGTTTCATCCACGAACTAACCAACACAGGTGAGAGAATTCCTAGGTACAGAGCTGCTGCACATGTCCTGAATATGAAATGCATTGTTGTTAATGTACGTAATGGACTATGCAGCATGAATGCCTTATCAAGCCTGGTGATTTGAGGTTGGCAAAGTGCATTTCACTTGCACAGAACATGCCAGTAGAGTACTGGTGGGTATTGTCACTGCCTACAGATTTGTGGTCTTCCATTGAATGATTGCAATGTAGACTATGTGCAGCAGTAGGGCAGAGAAGCAGGAGGAAGGTGTTCAATGATGTCAGGGTAGAGAGAACAAGCAACAATTCTGGTTCGGAGCCTATTTCTGTGAGAAGCCATTCATAAGATTGGCTTTGCATGTCACTGCTTCCCAGATGATTGCTCACATGCCCAAGGATTTGCAAATAACCAAAATTAAGGAGAGGACTGTGAGACCGCTGGAAGGTTTCCCTAAGGGTCTATTGATTAGGTACGAAAGTGGAGGCAGCCAAAAAACCAGCTCAATATAATCTGCTAAAACTTGGCCATGAATTTCAGTAATCCTACCCCTCTGTGGCTTATGATTTCTGGAGTCCAGTGTAGACTGCGGCTTAGGAAATCTAGAAAACTGTCCAGAAAGAGCCAAGCCTTGAAGTGGTGAGTGGGTGGTGAGATACTAAAAGACTTTAAGTGATGATGCAAGCACTGCCGTAGCTGTACAGGGCTGCACATTGTTCCTGGGCTGCTTATTTTCAGTAAGTCCTGGCAAAAGTTCAGGACTTTTAAAGTGACATTGTCAGTGATGTATGAAAAGGACTAACCTTGCTCATAAGTTGCTTCAGATCCCATGCTATAGATCGCTGGGTGCATCTGGAGATGCCAAAAAGGGAGATGGTCTCCTGGTATCCTACCACCAACATATGCATGATGCCCTGAAAGTTACCTCTTCCAGTCCTGTAGTCCACTGCAAGGGTCAAATCTGGGCCCCTTCCTCTCGTTTTGTCTCGATTTGTCTGAATGCTGTGGGGTTGCGCTGCTAAGCATTAAGATGGGATCCAGGGGGACCAAGACTGCCTGAATGCTGGAGCCTGCCCTGGGATGCTCAGGGACAGCAGTTGTCTCTCAGCATGCTGACATTGACTAGGCAGAATAACTTTTGTCTCCTGCAGCCACAGTCCTCCCTCAGGATGAATTGCCACCCTCATGTATTGAAGTTGGCCTGTGCACAGTAAATGATAGAATTGTTGGACTCCATTGTGGTGCTCAGCACTTTGGCATGAGAATCAGCATATATGGACAGCCACATGGTGATTTGAGTCTTTTTTACAGAGCCAGGAGAACAGCTGTCCTCCAGCTCTCAGTCCCACAAAGACCATTAGTCCTTGTCCTCCTGCACAGGAGTTGTCTTCTCTCGAGGCCCAAAGAAGGTTGCACCAATAGCTACTTGAGCCAGATAAAAGGGGCACTGGGGAGAAACTGGAAGGAAACCCAGCATTATAACAAAGCTTAGAAAGTATTTTAGGCAGTGAAAGCACAGGAGTGAGATTTACTTTATGTGGTAACTTATGGCCATGTTAGCCATAAAACCTATAGAACAGGTTCTTGTAACAAAGCTAGGTGAGGCAGTAAATGTTTCTTTCGGGTGAGGCAGTTGCTGAGAAATGCCACTAAGGAAAAGAAAGGGAAATGTAAAAAGAGACATTGTGTATTGCCTTACTGCTGCAGCCAGGCTGTATGTCGCAGTTGGTGTGAAGGTTTGACCCTTTCACTAAAAAGAGAGTTTCTATTATGTAGGCATAGATCAAAGGTACAGAGATGCTTGTCCTTGTTTAGTCTCAGTGAGAACAGGGAAGTGGGAACCTACAGTTGGAGGTGGGTGTTTTGTCTTTGAATAGTTGGTGATTATCGTCCCTTCCCGGTGCAAAGTCTACAGGATATCTGTGAAGGGAGGAGAGTGTTGTTGAGAAAAACTTGAAAATTCTATTGTGTGTGGAGTCTGATATCAGCTCCGGCAGCTGCTGAAAGCTGTCCCTCCTGGTATGAAGCAAGGCTCATGAATACGTTCAAACCAGCTTTGCAGGAACCTGGTGCTGCATGGCGGAAAGAGGAGTCTGCCAATGCGTGCAAGGGCATGTCCAGATCCGTCACGCTTGGAGCTGCAGACCTCGAAGGGCAAATTCCCTCCCAGAGCTCACCAGAAAATATGCAAGAGGCCAAGCTGGAGTGTGTCCCTGCCACGCTGCTCCAGCCATGGAGCCTCTTTAGCTGAGCACCACCAGGCAGGAGAGTTGGACAGTGTGGGAGGCTGGACTAATAGGGTAGCATGAGGAAGAGAAGAGCTGCACTTAGTAGATGTCCCCTTAATGCAAAGGCTTCATGGTGAGGTGGAGGGACAGTTTCAGAAGAACTGAATGCACCCCATGGGCACATGAAATGTTTCATGGAAGACTGGAGTGGTCTCCTTCACCTGCATGAACGGAGGCAGTACAGACTGAGAGGGGGACGAGGAAAGTGTCTTTTGTCTGAAGAATCCTCTTACGTGTCCTCCGATAATTTTTGCTGTGATTAGGTAACAGCAGGTGCCCATGGCTGAGGGCAGCAGCTTCAAGCAGTGGCTGTGGCAGTGCTTGGGTAGGTCAGGATTTATTTGGACTTAGTGCAAAGACTGAAGCTGAAACTAGTGCGCTCAGACTGGTGCAGCCCCAGACATCCTTGGCCTTGTCCTGCACAGCAAGAACACAGGAGCTTAGAAAAACAAAACAAACTTTAAAACAAAGTGCTGTGCAATTAACTGGAAGGGCTGAGTATGAAGGTATGTACTACCCACCAGCTCACAAAATTAGTTAGGAATGACTCAGAAACCAAGTGTGAATGAGTAGCATGTAAAGGCACTTAATGCAGCACAAAAATGGACTCAATACAGGTCTGTAAAAATGAAAAGTCAAGTCCTAATCCTGTGTTTATTCACACTGCAGACAGGAAGATCCTTCCTGACTTCAGTAAGAGAGTTGCCTGTGTAAAGACTGAAATAGAGTGAAAAGCAGGGTGCCAGATGTGGTCCAGCAAGATTTAAGGGCTTTAATCAAGGTTCTTATCTGAGGCAATTCAATCTGCCTGCACTGTCCCCAGTCTGCCTGCACTGTCCCCAGCACAGCTGCAGAGGGGACTGCCCCGTGTGGATCCACCACAATGGGCTCTTTCTCTATCAACACTCCACAAAAGAAAATCTCTTCTGAAGACTTTTAATGTTTGCTCTGATCTCAATTCCCTTTTATTCCTTTGCTTTCACGTTGGAATTTAGCACAGCTGCCCTAGGACGTCATGAAGGGCTGTGAAAACAACTTTGAAATTGGCTTTCAGACAACAGGAGAGGAAATGCAGGGCCCATGAGTCAATGACAAATTTCATCTTGGATCAGGATCTAGGGTCAAACCAACATCCTTTCTTCAGGACCAGCATTGAGGGGGCTGCTTGGACTCTGCTTTTGTTCTCCCTAGTCACCTGATGAATTCTCTAGTGAAACAGGATGGATGTATATAACTTCCTATGGCCAATACACACTGCCCTATGCTGGATCGCAGATGGGTTCTTATCTCTTTGAAATTTAATTGGAGAGAAAGGAGCTCTGGTACTGGGCTCAGACCCTTCTCCACCTCCTCCACTTGCATGCTTCTGAAAAATATGCCTGGTGGGATATCCTCAAGGACCTTGTCAGTGTGGTCAGGATGGTGGCAATGGCTGCCCTCTCTTCCCATCTCAACTTGCAGATGTTTCCCACTGTTCATCACACTCAAGGCTGAAAGGAGTGTTGTCTGATCATGAGAAAAGTGATCTGAGTAACCCCTGAAGGAACAGCTACAGAAGGAACCTGCACTGCTCCTTCTGCATTTAGGAAGGTGTTGGATTCATCCGAAGACCAGCTGAGGCACTGTCAGTAGCAGCCAGAGCAGGGCTGCCCTATGAGAAGGGATGAGCTGGGAGCTGAGGGTGCGAGGGCAGTGCAGGCAATGCCCTCACTGACCAGGATGCAGTCCTGCAGCATCTGGTCAGGAGGCACAGGGCAGGATGCTAGTAATGGGGCCCATCCCAGACAAGGTGAGGTGATGAACCAGGTCCAAGGTCCATCTTGGGACCCCAGTCAGGAGCAGTGGGAGACAGGGCTGAAGACAAGACTTGGACCTTGCAAGGTGCAAGGTTCATCCAGGAGGCAGGGATGGATAGGCCCATCTGGTAGACTGTGGCAAATGTTAGGCTGGAGGCTGATATTCCTACATGATAGCTCAGTCAAGGAGCGAAAGCCCAGAGCTGGGCTTAGGTGGAGCTCCTGAGCCCTGGACAGGGGTTGTGGATGGAAGCTCCAAGTGAAGTCAAGGCCATTAGGGCCCTGACAGGCACGGAAAGGCTGGGCTGTGCCAGACATGAGCTGCAGTGAAGTCCATAAACTCTCTTTGGACTGAGTCCTCTACTCTTCGTCTTATCTTAAACCTCATGGAGACAAAACTCCTACCATACTGTTTGGCAGACCAGTTGTGCCAGACCTTAATGAACAGAGTACAGTGGTTTGGAGTTTGCCTCCTCTGCACCACTCAGCGGTGTTCTGCCCTCCTCTTCCTTCTCATGCCCATCTGGCAGCAGCTTCAGGTACTGAGCTGAGCATGAGGAGAAGACAACGTAGTCAAGAGATGACAGAGACAAGACCTTTAGATCCCGTGCATTGGCCTGTCCATGACCAATGGCACAAGGTTGTCAAGCCTCACCATGTCTTTCTGCCTCCATGTCCTCCTCTGTCCCACCATGACGAGGACACTCACCACACTAATTTACATAGATTGACAACTCTGTAACAGCATGACTCCAAGTACAAGGAACAGCATAGGAAAACACAAGCAGCTACCACATTTTCCTAGAGATTTTCCTGGAATACCCAACATGTGATGGGATCCTGGAACTCACTTTATTATTGCTGCCAGGAGGAGGTCAAGGAGTTGCATATGTAAGAAATTCCCAAAACTGACAAAAAAAAAAAAAAAAAAAAAAAAAAGAAAGAGGACTGTGGGTTGGATATAAATCCTTTTATTTCTGATGTTCGGCCAGTCTTTTACTTCTGGGAGTCAGGATGAGATCTTTACAAGGACCAGATGAACCCCGTCATCATCCTGTTGGCCTTTCTCAGTCTTCTGTTTAGTTGGGGCTGCTACCCACCATCAGAAATAAGGCAGTGAACTTGGTAGCCTTAAAACTGATCTAGCCTAGCTATTCTGTATTGCCTATGAAAACAAAGCCTTTGTGGCACTGCTTGCCTTGTTACGCGCATTTATTAAATATGTCCTTGAGCACATTTTCACAGCCCTGCAGTCACATTGCTGCTTACGGCAGCTGCATGCTTTCAGATTGCGCTGTTGCAGTTAAGCAAGGTGCCATTGAATTGCTCTCCTGCCACCTCCTTGCAAGGATTTGTCAAAGCACCTGGGAAAGACATTTCTGCTTCTCAGCTGCTTCATTGGTCTGTACCTTGTGCTACACAGGTACCAGTGAAATTGGCAGGTGTCATGGCACAACACCTCCCTCTGGGACGGCCAGGGTTTTGTTAGGATTTGCTTTGAGCCAGGTTGTCCAGCTGCTAGTAACTGAGCCAGGGGACTAAAGTCATATGGTCAATACCCTGCCATACCCTGCCTTTTCCAGGTGTCACCCTTTAGCCTCTGTAACCTGGCTACAAATGCAGCGCTGTCTCTTATTTCCAGTGACTTTTATAGCAAGGAGATAATTTGTTTGCTCAGCGAACAAAGGTAGAGGCCATCTGCTGAGCATTTGCCCGCAGTCAGACGTCACAGGCAGGTTTCTGAAAACACCCCCAAAGTAACAGCTCATCCGCCAGATCTGGACTTGTGTAACTGTGGCGCGATGAGCACTATTCTTAGGGACAGCATTTCGGTGGAGTCACACCTCCAGGAGGTGTGAATCTAGCCCCTGAAAAGAGCAGATGAGAATAATCCCTCACCCACAGACAACGTTGCTCTCGTGTCAAGCTTTGCATCTGGAGAGCTTGAGGCTGACGGTGGGTAACCACGCTCCAGCCTATTCATGCAGGACACAGGCGCACACAGGGGCTGCCCGTGGTCAACCAGAAATCTAGGGCAGACCTGGGAATAAGTGTAATGCTCCCGATTCCTATTTTTGGGAATCTGTAGTGCTTCTTGTCTGAGATGTTTCATTTTTATAAATCTATAGGAGAACCAGAAGCTCCTGTAAGGCCTCTTAATTCCTGCTTCAAAGATATTTCCTCTCCATCGCTTTTCCCATATGGGACTCTCCCTCACTGAAGGCAGACCATGGGGGAGATAAGCAGGGTGATGCGTTAGAGGCATCGCTCTGTAAAATGGTGGCTGTGTATGGACTGTTTAACAGACTGCGGTCCTGCAGGTTCCCATAGTACCCCTCGCTTCCCAGAGTCAGGTTCTGGTACAGCTCTAAAGGAGTGACAGGGTGTTAGGGTGTCGAGCATCACGGAATAGGATCAGATCAAGAGCAGAGGCCAACTGAGATTTCTCTGTAGTCAAACGAGAGCCTGAGCTGTCAAATCACACAGCCCTGGACTATTGCATGAAAACATCAGTGGTATCCTACACAGAGCTTCAGCTGTATTCTTGATGTGGGAATGCAGAGCTTTGACTTGGAAAAGCTGAAGTTTTCCCTAGTTTCTTTTTATCATTTAATATTGAAATTCCCTTACTCCCTGAAGGCCGTGAACAAGTTAGTTGTTGAATGAGAAATCTTCGCAGTGATTACGAGGAATTCTTTTTTTCTGGTGCTTCATTTTAATTACAGATTCTAGAATAAAGAGAAGATCCACTATGATACTCTCTGTCCTTACCCTGAGGTCTGTAGTGTCCCAGTGTCTGAAAAGACGGTGTGTATCAAACAATAGTCATGATCCTGAAATACTATGGAGAAAATACTGGATGTCCAGATCCCTGCAGTTAAGCATTTGGAAGCTGTTATGTCTGGGGTTTTTACCATGCCTAATGGCAATAGGAAACAAAATGAATAGCTCTGGTTCATTCAGTGGTTTTCTTGACGCAATTAATGGATAGAAATAGAAGGCAGGAATTGAACTAAACCACTCCCATTCTTTTCTTATGCCCCTCTGAGATTTTTGCAGGCCACGTTCTATAAACTTTAAGTGAGTGTTTACTAAGTAGTTTTTCCCATGTTGTATGTGACCTTCTGAAATCTGTTGACGCACAAAGGTCAACTCCCCTTACTTTTTCCTGCAGCCGCTGTCCTATCTTTTTTTTTTTTTTTTAAAGTAAGTGGCCGTGATATTTTTCTTAAGATTAGTGGGCAGGGAGCATCTTTAGATCCAGCTTTTATTAAAAAGTCTGCCAGACTCTTTGTCTGGTGGAAACAGGCTCGTCAAGCAAGTAATTTAATTCTCTGTATGTTGGGTTCGCTGAGGATGCTGCTATTCCATTTCTTCTGTTTTAGCAGTGTCTGTGGAGCCTGTGTGCAGCATATATCCCATGGTGAGGAAGTTTGAAATAAACTAAATTTAACAATGTGTCATGACATTTAGATCACAGGCAGAGTTAACCACACCCAGAGATGGCTACATGATGCCAGGAGAAAAGCAATATTGTTTGTATGATGATCTCTGATAAACATCATTTTTTGCGGGAGTGAATCAATGGGAGGATTTGGCATTTCCACCTCTGCTCTTTTTCTTCATTGGCTTGTACAAGGGATTAAAACATGAAGTTACTGCTGAAGAATGTTGCTGTAATTTGTGTCTGTACATAGCCAGAAATCCAGTAACTGCCTAAAATGGAATAGCTTCCCCCCATACACACTTTATGGTGGTGATCTTAATAGTAAATAGTCTAATAGTAAAAACATGAAGGTGTGTGTCAATTTAGAAGTTGGGATCCTGGCTTAACGCATGGATTGGAAATGGCCTGTGATTCATAACTCGTAGCTTCTGTGCTCCCACCAGTATAGCAATATCTAAAGGCTATTACAATACTACAGTCGCTATTTCCTCTTCCATTGAACCAGTGAATTTATTAGTGAATGAAGGTGCACTGTGTAATATCTGCCTCCTTCTGCTGTCACACCTTAGGTTCCCTGGGAGGGGGTTAATAGGCATCTACTGTAGAATATCTATGGGTAAAATTTTAGATGTGCTTGCAACAGGTGGCATATGTGATTCCCAGACGAAACATGAATGAGTACTTGATAAACTTGACATAAAAAGTCTAGCACACCAACATACTGAAGGGGCAGCCCTAGCTGGTGGGCTCAGTATGATGGATTGAGCCTCTCTATCAGGTGTCACGAATCAGACCAGAGAGCTCTGCTCTTCGTGGAAGAAAATACCCAGTTCTGTAATCTCGAGGTTGAGTCTTTCTCTGGTTTGAAGAAGACAAGACGGGGGAGCAGACGTTGCTTGTGGCTGGAGGGGCCGTCTGCAATTAGAAAAGGAAACTGGAAATAGGGAACAAAGCTGCATCTTGCTTATTGAAATGGCCAGTTCTTGTGTTAGTGGCTGTTTGCACAAGACCGCACTCAAGTGATCTTTGTGGAATAGAAACAAGCCACTGCTCCAAGAGAGGCTGCTGAATCAGGTGAAAATAATAATGTCATGTTCTGCTCCTGGGAGAATCCATCGCTCCTCTTTGGTTATCCAGTCGAATGGTGCTTCCAAGTCTCAGACAAGTTATTGATAATTGACCTAGGACGCATTTTCTAAGGCTGCTTTGTAAACGCTACCAGAAAAATGTCTTAGTTGTGTCTTGGTTACAGTTTTTAATTCTGTTTGTGCATTGTGTAAGTATAGACACTAACAAAGGGAAGATGTGTCTCTGTTTGTGAGTGACTACATGTACCTGTATTTACCTGCAGTTGCACTGGCATAAACTGGGCATCATGTTTTCACCAGTTCCAAGAGAAATTATGTTTATCCAGGCTTGGCATAACTATGTGGGGGAAAAGGAGATGTTTTTTGAGCTGCTGTTGGAAACAATGCTATTACTAAATATAAGGAAGTAAAAACACGTTTGAAATGGGTTGTGCTGTAATTTTGTTTCCTGTTTTACCAATCCTATTTATTTTCCTTTTTTTTTTTCCCTACAGAACAATTCAATTAAGACATCGAAATACAACTTCTTCACTTTCCTGCCTCTCAACCTGTTTGAACAGTTTCAGCGAATAGCCAATGCTTACTTTCTTTTCTTGCTGATTTTGCAGGTATGAATGCCCTGTGCTGTTTCTAGCAGATTGTGTTATCTGTTATCAAAGCCAGTCTATGTGCTGGTAATTGTAATAAAGTGCAAGCCATATCCTTGTTATGAGTTAGCGTCTTAGCAAAACCTTAAAGTAGATAGAAAGTAGGGCAGGAAAAAAGCAATTTCCTTTCTTACCTTTGGATATGAGGGTTTGAACTAAATGAAGAAGAAATGTAATTAAATTTTTCAACAAATTGTGTACATTTTTCATGCCCTGTCCTACTACCCCTTTGTGTCTAGATCTGAGTGCTCCTGGCTGTCTTTGGATTTGCATTACTTATTGCTCCTGTAGTATAAAAGGAATTTGACCCTTATCCATAGGTTTAAAGGCAAAATCCATTGTCAGTCTCAAAGGAAATAACAAGAAGAAGAACAAATTTGTAACCTGTACTGTTTCCCTGGGGAGGAAGGAGTTAACATCAGGAAGGCTCCAGGTTGGAGCTAGTTTGCCTTAAGCTGAATATTGCTGCTCCCTGCTCAGCAGGGTGAGGACAGTGTCTAATATGGAGCTTGTCAGACACTGGCAACGCTATTGAACCCTGTGGCGCGAAATGGCATTGAGCTGCACTTTGCCCATGGCTGTTGGCAATACTACTCTGCCTGAAAGCTGAACGCACCGGAGAAATTGATACCAGGATTTCTGCCCCTTTGCACTTTGATGGAATATGGATAAATACAGTGTACTCTGTTGTTGCTGAGTCATACTGGAATACACGTTATCAAAAAAAAGAAAAAAGGTATAATTTTGATTGTGTTTCAAGTATGCTATTTAAAATTCAACCATTTCAGTGCACACACATTTGCAAAATTACCTTTTCAAATGCTCTTTTTCAATTTCAGCTCAAAAAAGTATCGGCAAAATTTTGTTAAGCTTGTAGCAAACTATGTACAATCTTCTTTGCTTATTTACAGGGAACAAATTTGGAAAATTTCAGCCCACATATATTTTTCAAGAAGCTAGTGAAAGTGCCTTTTCAGCTAAGCTCACAGCACTGTTCCTGTGTTGTTGTACTGCACTCTAGCTGTTTGTCTATCAAATTCACAGTATTTCAAGCTATTTGCCTTAAATTATTTCACCGTGTCTTTTGCTGGATCATCTAGAAGCTACTGTGTATAAAAGCGTAGAGCTTTTTCTGATGCCTGCATCAAGGTGGGCTGAAGAGAGCAGCTTCTAGGCTTTTACATTTATATATCCCCCCACTTGATTTTTCCCCTCTTCTGCCCACTCACTCCATCCCTGTAGCACTGGGAGTATCTCCTCCTGCACCAGGAGTGGATGTGATGGGTAGGCAGTGGGGACTCCGCCTCCCCACTCCTTTGGTGCAGTCCAGTAAGACATGCATATTCCCAGTCAGGTGAGAAGACAGCAGTTACATGTCTCGGCAGCCTCCACATCTGAGCGGGGATGTGCTTGCCCCTAAACATCATTCCTCATGTCTGGATTTGGTGGTGCCTCGTAGGATCAGGGTTGTGACAGTGCAGCAGAAGCAGCAATACCAAAGAGCCTCCACCCTTTAGCAGCTGCTTTAGTGGCATAAACGTCAACTGGAGGTGGAGCACCTCTCCCGTGAGGACAGGCTGAGGGAGTTGGGGTTGTTCAGCCTCGAGAAGAGAAAGCTCCAGGGAGACCTTATAGCGGCCTTCCAGTACTCCAAGGGGGGTTAAAAGAAAGATAGGGAGGGACTCTTTATCAGGGACAGTAGTGATAGGACAAGGCGTAGCAGTTTAAAACTGAAGGAGGGTAGATTTAGGTTAGATATTAGGAAGAAATTCTTTACTGTTTGGGTGGTGAGACACTGGAACAGGTTGCCCAGAGAAGCTGTGGATACCCCATCCCTGGAGGTGTTCAAGGCCAGGCTGGATGGGGCGTTGAGCAACCTGGTCTATTGGGACATGTCCCTCCCCATGGCAGGGGGTTGCAACTAGATGATCTTTAAGGCCCCTTCCAACCCAAACCATTCTATGATTCTATTAACTTCACAATGCACATGGAGTTGACGCTGCTCAAATCCAATCTGGTGGACGCAGCGATGCTGGTATCACATTGCCTCCATCATTAGTGATACTCTTCCAGAGGAAGGGAGGAACTTCGGTGGAGTAAGAGATCTGTCTCTGCCTCACTGCGGCCATGACAGGGACACCTTCAACTCTAAGTGTCCCCTTACTATTAAAGATGTGAGAAACAAAACTGGCTCTGTTGCTCTTGGAAAAACAAGGTTAGCCCTGGCAACAGCTGTATGTTGTTTATTGATATGAAGTTTACTTCAGCAAAATGTGAAGGGTTACTGAAAAAAAAATAGAAGCATTTGAAGTCTCTGCACAGCAGGCCTTGGTCCCTGGCTCTGGATCCCTCAGAGCAGGCTTGCCCATATCAGTGCCCGCAGAGAAAACCACTGAGGACTTTACAATCCTCATGTTACAAACAACAAGAAAAGCAACCCACTGCACTTCCTGACAGCTCCATGTTTATAATCTAAATTACAGCTTGGTTTGTAAGCAAAGCATGGGTTCCCCGGCTGTCCTACCTTTGTGGAATCACATACAAGTGATAGAGCTGCACTTCTTGTCTTTATTCTATATTCAGGAGTCTTAGAAAAGTGTTATCTATAGCTTCCACAGAAAACAGTGTTTTGTTTCCATTGCTTTGCTGAATTGTCAGGAAATTTCTCAACTCAGATCTTTTCTTTCTACAGCTGATTCCTCAGATTTCCTCGCTGGCCTGGTTTACAACGGTGGTGCCCCTAGTGCTGGTGCTGGCTGTATCAGGAGTCAAGGATGCCATTGATGATTTTGTAAGATCTATATTTCTTACCTGTACTTTGGAGTTTGCCCATGATTCTTCAGCACAATGACTGAAGCAAACTGCTTAAGATAAACACAGCCAGTAGTAGGCAGCTGGAGAACAGGTCTGTGGCCAAGATGGGATTTGAGATTAGACTCGCAAATCTATAGTTCATTACCTAAAAAGAAGCTAGAATTTACAAATTGCTGAGCAGCCCAGCAACTCCATTGACTTTCTCTGAAACTGCTCACCTGGCTGAAAATGTGTTCACCAATAGATATGTCTGGAAGCTTGCACAGAAGTCTGTTCTTAGGCTTCCACTTTGGAGAACTCATCTGTCATCTAGCTGCAATGCAGGCAGAAAAAAGGAAGCATACAACCCTTGTGTGATATTTCAAACTTACCCAGCTTTGGCCGAAGTCTGCCCCCATGAGAGTAATGTTTGAAGTTCCATTGACTTCACAGGGTGACTTTAGAGCTGAGTTCAGCATGTGATTTTCTCTCATTATTGAAATAATTTTGATGCTCTATCTAGCTGCTGGGTGCAGCTCTGCAAGTGGGCAGGAGAGAGGTGGCACGGTGCTCCCCCAGGGAGCAATGCCAACTTGGTCCGGTGGGAGGTGTCCCTGCCCATGGCAGGGGGGTTGGAACTAGGTGATCTTTAAGGTCCCTTCCAACCCGGAACCATTCTATGATTCTATGAAGATCTGTGGCCACTTTCCATATCAGAGCAGAAGAATGGATTTACGAAACTGTGATGGGCAGAACCAACACCAGCGGAGTCCGGACTGTGCTAAGTGACGTATAAAGCTCTACCCTCCTTCTTCCCTCCAAGAGCAATCCCCGTGTTGCCTGTTGCTCTTTGCAGTCCAGTTATGCCCTATGTTACTAGTGTAAATGTGGGCTCGAATATGACTCAGTTGTGATTCTAATCTGCCTGAACCATTCAGCCAGCTAATGAACTGCCTACAGCTGTCGTGTGCTTGGTTTCCTGGAAATGTCTTTTAATGTACTGATCAAATTTTCAGAATCGACACAAAAGTGACAAACACGTCAACAACCGCCCAGTCCAGGTCCTGATCAATGGCATGTAAGTCCTTTTGTTTTTGCTTTAATTTTGAGTGGGAAGAGCATTTCATTAATAATATATTTTTTCCTGTGTGATTCCAAATGATCACTAAACAATTTAAAATTGAATTGTCTCTCACACCATTAGTTAACCATGCAGTTCTGTGTGTCTGATTAATGAACCGAAGACACAGTACCACAATCAGTGCAGACATTATGTCTGTGACCCTGTACTGACAAAAGGTAAACTCTTTCTTTTCCTGGAAATGTATACATGGTTAAATAAGTGATACTTTGAGGGTATTGTGTTATTTTACTCCTTACCCTAGAAATGCCAAGCAAGGCTATCTTCCCGTGTCCATTCATGTTCATAGCACTTATTTCTGCGTTAAACAAAACTAGGCATTATCAACAAGTTATTTTAAATTAAGAAGCAGGAATAGCTTCCCTATACACATCACAGTACTTAGAGTGTGTGTAGCACTTCTGACTTAGATATACTCAAAATATTTCAGCTGTGTGCTTTGGACATGGCACTGCTAGCACTGTTCTTTCCTGCAGAAAAAGTAGCGGAGGTTTTGGCTTTTCTGGCAGAGAGATGTACTGTTTAGTTGCAGCTCCATGGAGTCCAACTGTGTGTAGGACACAGCTGTAGACAGCTGTGAAGTCTCTTGTGATTTTCTTTTCCATACTACAGATAGCAGTATGTTGTGTAAACTCCAACAGATGATCAAACAGTTAAAAATATAACTGGAAAGTGAAGAATAGGAACATAATTTTTGTGCTTTCTGCTAAGTAAACCAGTTTCTTAGTTTACTGTGTATTAGTTACTGTGTCTAGGAAACATACATTGAAACAGAAATTTTCTAGTATTTTGCCTTTGTTCAAAAACTGGGAACCATGAGTCCTGTCCAACTCCCACCAATATCGAAAAAGCAAGGCTGAGCTGCCCAGTCCTGTTTTGATGTAGCTCTTGATATTTCTCACCTCTAGATTTTGCACATACGGCTATCGTGACTTGGTTACATTGGCGCTTGCAGTTGAGCTGGCTGTTTGCGTATGCTTCTTGCTTAGTGCTGTGAAGACCACTGCGGACACAGGCTTAACTAGGCACATGCACGGCCAAAGCACCTGCACGGACCTTCCTGACAGCCAGGCCCACACAGAACCAGAGCTGCTGCTCTGGCTTTTAATAGCACTTAGAAAAACTAACACAACTGGCAATTTTCCCAGGTGTTTGGGAAGTCTGTTACACAAAGTAGGGAGTTTTTTTCTGAGACAATGTGGCCTTTAGGAGAAGGGAATAGTCAGTCCAGACAGAAGGACAGTGCACATGGACTGTGCTGCTATTGTGGGGCTTGGTCTCAACCCTGCACATGGCACCCCAACTTAGTATGCATCAGGACACACCACGGCACTTCCATCTTATCAACAACCTAAGTCCTGATGGCACCTACAGTCTGGCTTCAGGAGCGGAGCAGAACGTACTACTTTCCCTGCTTTATATGCCTACTTACCAGGAGTTTTCTTGCAGGTTAAAGGACGAAAAATGGATGAATGTCCAAGTGGGGGATATAATAAAACTAGAAAACAACAACTTTGTGACGGTGAGTTCAGTTTCTCCCCATCCTGTTCACAGTTAGTCTCTGTAATTACTCTTATCACTCACGTGCAAATCAGTCAGTAGTGATGATAACTGCCCCAGAGACCTGCAGGGTGCAGAAACCACAAGTAGCATTGCAGTGCCGTGCCCTCTGACCGTGTGAACTTACACCAAGTCTGTCTGTCCCTGTTCAGGCCGATCTACTGTTGCTGTCGAGCAGTGAGCCGCACAGCCTGACATACATCGAGACAGCTGAACTGGATGGGTAAGTGAGCCTGGACCTCGGGTGCAATCACTGCAGACAAGTCTTCCCTGGTGACCTTGGGTCCTGCAAGTTTACCTGCAATAGCTTTGGTAGCTAGAGTTTCCTAATATGTAGAATAAACTTTGGGTCGATATCTTGAAAATAACATCTTCGGTGGATACTTTTGCCTCTTTCAGTGCAAATGTCACGTGAGGAGAGGATTTTACTTTTTATTTTTACCGACAGTTCTTCTAAGAGAGTGAGTTAGAAATGTGTTCCTGCCATATCACAGGTCACTGGCAGAAGCTTTCTGTTTCTTTTATCTCCCTTAGTCTTTTCTCTTAGCCAGATTATCTGGGTGAGATATTCACAATGAATAGCTCCAGTAATCTCCTTTGGACTGCTATACCATATTAATGCATGCACACTGCAAAGGCTTCCAAATGTTGCTCACTCCAGGGTACAACTAGCCACAAGTCAGAGGGTTGCAACTAATTTGTATTAATTGGAATAAACTGGAGCTGACCTCATCTTTATGACCCAATTTGCATTACCTTTTCTGCATTGCCTGAAGTTAGTATCAGCTCGAAGGACTAAGCAACACCAGAGAGATCAAGAAATTGTGTCTCTCCCAAGATGCTGCAGAAAGCCCTCTGGACTTTCTCCATCTGACTTCTGCTGAAAATGAGTTTGTAGTTCTTGTACACACAAGTGCCAGGGAGCACTTTCAGGAGACCCTGAACAAATGCAGTGTTTCTTTGCAGTCCTGGAGTACTCTTCAGGACCAGAATACCATGGGAGAAGATCCAGAGCTCTCCTATATGCTCAGATACTTCAGGGTTCAGTGTGGTGTGAGTGGCAGGAGATGCTCAGGGAGATGAGATGCCTGGTCTTGCATGTTGTGGTGAAACTGAGAAGACAGAGCCACTTCCCCCTCTTTGGTACCATGGTACCATGTCCGGAATTCCTCTGGACTGCCTGTCTTTGCAACTGAAATAGACAACTGCGCACTTTGGCCAGGTAAAAAAGGCACATGATGGCACGGTCCATCAGTTGTCTAAGGAAGAAGACTGTGCTCAAGAACAGAAGTGACTTTCAAGGAAAGCTTTAAGTTCACGTATGACTTTCAGTTCATGTTTTTGTCTCATGTTATTTGTTGCAGTGAAACAAACCTGAAGGTGAAGCAGGCACTGACAGTCACTGCAGAGCTTGGAGAAGATCTTCAGAAACTGACGGAGTTCAATGGTGAGTCTACATGGAAAATTCACTTTCCAGAGGCTCTGAGCAAACACCAGAGTCCACAGAGTACCTGGGAGTCTTCCTTCCAGGCTGTTCACTGCTCCCTCCTGGGGCTTCTCTGCATGTAGCGGCAGGAAAACAGAACGGGTGCGTTGCAGTCCATGCAACAGATATCAACAGCATACGTAGAGAAAGAGGTCCCCCTTTGCTCGCAGGTCTCTCTGTGCTGTGCATGGCTGTGACCTGGAACTGCATTGGTGGGAATTCTTCTGGCTGCACACTTTTCTTTATCATCAATCTGTGCCCATTGAGTCTACCCACCTTGAACCTCGATATGAGAGTTTGTGTAATTGCACAGTGGAATCTGTTTTCCCCAAACTGCATGCTTAGTTCTGATCGCAAATTATTTTCACAGTGCACTTTTACATTGATGCAGAAATGCCGATGCATTGATTACATTTCGCTTCTGAGGAGCAGCACTTTCCAGACACTGTGCAGACCTGAGGACTAGCTCTGTGGACACAGGGCAGTGACTACTTCCCAGCCTGAAGCCTCGCCCTGACAGCATTTCTCTCCTCTTTCAATGCCACAAAAAGACTGCATTTTAAGATCTTTAAAGATGAGC
This sequence comes from Chroicocephalus ridibundus, assembly GCF_963924245.1. Taxonomy (NCBI): domain Eukaryota; kingdom Metazoa; phylum Chordata; class Aves; order Charadriiformes; family Laridae; genus Chroicocephalus; species Chroicocephalus ridibundus. Next base: position 75,478,688 of record NC_086316.1, on the reverse strand, counting down.
AGTGCAGATGTTGTTAACAAGCAATGTGTCCTTTCTTAGCAGCGTTTTGTATATAAAATTTAGAATGGGACATAACGAGACATAACGAGACATAACGAGACATAACGGGACAGAATAGAATAGAATAGAATAGAATAGAATAGAATAGAATAGAATAGAATAGAATAGAATAGAATAGAATAGAATAGAATAGAATAGAATAGAATAGAATAGAATAGAATAGAATAGAATAATTTCAGTTGGAAGGGACCTACAATGACCATCTAGTCCATCTGCCTGACCACTTCAGGGCTGACAAAAGTTAAAGCATGTTATTAAGGCCACTGCCCACATGCCTCTGAAACACTGACAGTCTTGGGGCATCGACCAGCTCTCTAGGAAGCCTGTTCCAGTGTGTGACCACCCTCTCGGTAAAGAAATGCTTCCTAATGTCCAGTCTAAACCTTCCCTGGTGCAGCTTTGAACCGTTCCCATGTGTCCTGTCACTGGATACCAGGGAATATGTAGCAGCACATACATGGAAAGAAGCCAGACCTGTCAAAATCAGAATACTCCATGCTCACACATCATCTGCCTGGAGAGAGAGGATGGGGAACAGACCAAGTGGTGTTAGTCACTCTCCACGGTGCCCTGCTGCCTTAAGTACCAGGGCAGGATTACAGCAAGAGTCAGTATGGAAATGGGTGGAGTGAGTGCTGCTGTCCTTGGAACATCTCAAGGACTCCAGCCTCTCAGGAAATATTTTTAGATAAAGAGGAAAAATAATTTTTTAAAAATATTTCCTTCGAAATAACTAGATGATTCCAGGCCGAACGGTGGGGACGTGGCAGAGAGTTAGCATAGCCGGTATGGTCCCTGGTAGAGCAATCCAAAGGCATGGGCTTTTGCCTTGCTTTCTAAGTTGGGGTTTTATGCAATAATGTGTGTGGTCTCAGCTGAGTGTTAGATCAGTGCAGCAGGATTTCTACGACGTGCTGGCTGAGGTTCTGAGTGTTTTAGGTCTTGAGAAATATGTTTTTACAGGTGCAGTTTGCTTTATGTTAATAGCCAGAGTGGCATGCCTTAATTATTTTCCTGAAGAGGCTGCACTGTATACCAATTTGTAAGCAAAATCTTAATCTTAAATAATGTTTCAAGCATTTTCTGTGTAATGCTTATCTAAGTATACTGCATTCTTGAAAGTGCATAATTAAAAAAATGTTTCAGAATATTTTGCAAAATTCAAACTTTTTTGTCAAATATTTATTTGTCCTTTAATCTCTATTTTAGTTATGTTGTAAATAAAAGTGGCCTCTTTGCAATACTTAAAATGAATAAAATGTTTCCCAGGATGATTTATATTTGGCAGAGTACTGGGAAGAGTGCCTGGAATCAGACCCAACCTTGCATTTCCCTTAGCAAACCTCTGTAGAAGTATTTAAATATTTATGTAACTCTTTATCTAATTATTTCTTGAGACAGGAAGAGAGGAAAGGGTTGAGCAGCTAATACAGGCACTCAGTGGAATGTTTAATGTGAGTTACGATGTTTGTTGACATCGCAATGGTTCAGATAAGGAAGATGCTTGCAAAATGCTGAACTTCTTTATTTGATTTGGGGAACTGGGAGATGAGAAAGGAAACAGTATTTTTCAGTTACTTAGTACTTATCACATGTAGTCTTGGCAGTATTTAACTCTTTCAGGTGAAATGCATTACAGATATCTTCTTGCTGTTAATGAGAGGAGGTGACAGGAGGCATGGTGCCTTTCTGAGGTATCTTCAGCTGCAGGGTTACTGCGGTCAATGCAGGTATATTGAGTGAATCTCTACAGCATCTCATTTTTTTTGTCATTGGTCCAATTTGGATGCACGGGTCCAGTGGAGGGCCACAAAGATGTTCAGAGGGCTGGAGCACCTCTGCTATGAGGACAAGCTGAGAGAGTTGGGGTTGTTCAGCCTGGAGAAGAGAAAGCTCCGGGGAGACCTTATAGTGTCCTTCCAGTACCTGAAGGGGGCCTACAGGAGAGATGGGGAGGGACTCTTTATCAGGGAGTGTAGCGATAGGACAAGGGGTTATGGTTTTAAAATGAAAGAGGGGAAATTTAGATTAGATATCAGAAAGAAATTCTTTATTGTGAGGGTGGTGAGGCACCAGAACAGGTTTCCCAGGGAACCTGTGGATCCCTGGAGGTGTACAAGGCCAGGCTGGATGGGACTTTGAGCAGCCTGGTCTGGTGGGAGGTGTCCCTGCCGATGGCAGGGTGTTTGGAACTAGATGAGCTTTAAGGGCCCTTCCAACCCAACACATTCTATGATTCTATTTTATGATTCTATGAATCTCTTCTGAACTCAAAATCAGCATATCAGTAATCCTGACCCACACGCTTACTGGAAAGCAGATGTGGATGTGGACATGCAAGGTATTCACTTGAGCATTGTCCCACAGCTGGCATGAGGAGACGCACAGTCTTCCTGGTGGGGGACCATGCCTTGGGTTTCATTCACCAAAGTCTCATGGTGCTGTGTTTCAGGTTGCACCGCAAACTGCAAAGCCTCTAGTTTCTTTGTGCTTTCCAAGGGGCTGCAGGGGCTGTAGTGAGACAGGTGTGGTTACTGTAGACTTTTAGAAATTACGGAGTACATGTCTGATTGTTCTCGGATTAACTACATGATAAAATAGAAGATCAGCATAGATATTAGTCACATGTGTCACAGATTTTCCTAATTGCTTCATCTTTCAAGCCTGGCGATTTGCCTGTGCTACAGCAGAGCTACTTTTCTATGAAAAGAGCACCCATTCTTGATTTTAAAATTTGCATTGGTGGAGTCTACCACAATGTTCAAAGGTGTACTTTTCTTTTGGACTTCTCTGGATTTTGCTTCCAGTCTCTTGAGCCTGGTGTGTTTTGTCTGAGAACAGCTGGAAGAGCCGCATTCTCTGCAAATGCTAGTTCTTAAGTAGATATTTGCAGCCTGCGACCAAAATAACTTTAATGTTCCTGTTGATTAACTGAACAGACTGAACTCCTGGAATCCCTTTCAATGAGGCGTGTTTGTATTTTCCAGTTCTTTTCAACACATCCACAGGGCTCTGCTTTGAATCTTTAGATCTCAGGTGCAAATGTTGATTTGTTATTTATTTCTTTATTTTTTTAAAATAGTTTTTATACCAAAGTATCTGAGTTTACAGTTTTGTGTGAACACATTTTATTACAAGAAATAAATATAAAGCAGGGAAATAGAAACAGGCTCTCCAATCGTTTACACTGTCAGCTGCATGGCCAAAGGTAGGAGTGCGGAGTGTGGTTTTTTATGTGCCTCTGGGAGTTAAGGAATAAAACAGATTAAATTTAAAAACCAGTGAACAAAGACACCTCACTTAATTACTCTCTTGCAGGCTTCAGGCTATGATTTTTCTCGCTTGGTCTCCTGCAGTTTTAAAGAAAATGGAATAGGAATTATGTGAGGTCAGCACTTTTGTCTAAACTTATCCAGTGACATCCTACCACCATGAACTTCTGTGAAAGGACTGAAAGTATGTTGCTGGTTCAACATTTCTTCTCACCTGCATAAAAGCTGTGGAAACTTTGCTTTGGACTCTATGAGTACAAAACCAACATGTTCAAAGAATAGGATAAATGCAAATTTATTGTCGTCCACTGGATTATGACATGAATGTGGGTAAGGAGCAAAACACCAGTAAATGTATGAAACAGGATGGGAATGATAGGGCCAGGAGTGGAGTGCAGCTACAGTGCTACGTATTCCCCATATTCTGGAGAACAGCTGAGAATGCAGTATTGACACATATTTCTGGGCCAAGATTTCCACCATCTTTTTGTTTTTACCTTCCTTTTACAGGTGAAGTCAAATGTGAGGCACCAAATAACAAACTGGATAAGTTCACAGGAACTCTTACTCTTCGAGGAGAGAAGTATGCCCTGGACAATGAGAAGATGTTGCTGAGGGGCTGTACGATTAGGAACACAGAGTGGTGCTTTGGTCTCGTTATTTATGCTGGTAGGTAGAAAAAATGTCGTGAATTGCAGAGCACAGCAGCACTAGCGTGGAAGTACATCACACCCATTACGCACAAAGCAACCAAGAAACTTTCTCTTTGCAAAATTCGTTTCTACCAAGTACAAGAACAAAGGCAAAAAAATACATGACATCCCTGGTCTTAAGTATAGGCTAGAAATTATGCATATAACAGGGGATTTTACTCTGAGATTTTTTTATAGTGGTCCATAAGAGAAAACTGGATTGCAAATGCTACATTACAGCATCCAATTCCATCTTGATTAAGTGCTTTAGTAAGCAGAGGTAGTCTTTTATTTCAGAAATGCGTGCAGCAAAGTACATGACAGTAGCCTTGATCAACCAATAAGAAAGACTATAAGAATTAAATCTGTTTAAGAATTAAAGCTGAATTAAATCTGCCTTTACTGGCGCACACTGGGTCAATTGGAGTCTTTCTCTCACCAGGCTTGTTCAAATTTTTTCACTCCTTAGTGTATTCAATTACAAATTCCACATCATCTCTATGCAATTTTAATCCATATTGGGATATCAGGGTAATTGATAATATTATTGTAGACTGTTAGATTTATGCTTTTTATGAGCATAGACCTGCTATTGTTTCCACACTGCTGTAGACATGTGAGATGATGTATAACTTGTCACTAATAACAGAGCAGTATCAGGTATTCTGTGAAAAGTAATTAAACCTGAAAGGGAGTTCAAAGAAGAGCGCAGGATCAAAATTTAGAATTAATGACTTTCTGTGACTCCCTCCATATAATCTAAGACAAGTGACTTAACCTTTTTCGGCCTAAGTTTCCCACTGGCACCGTAAACTGTATGTACCTGCCTTCAAGAAAGCTGCGATGGGTATTTACGTTGTAAAGCACAGCGGGGCCTCAGAAGGATTGTGCTTTAGAACGGCTAAACTTTATTGCTAAAATTCATGAGTGTGTTTCATCTCCAGGGCCAGACACAAAATTAATGCAGAACAGCGGAAAAACAACTTTTAAACGGACGAGCATTGATCGGCTCATGAATGTCCTTGTGTTGGTGGTAAGTCTGATTAATGTAGCTTCATTTCTTCAGATGTATTCATCATTTCCAGATGCTCCACCTCTTTGTCCACACAAATAAGGGAATATCTGAAGGGACTAATGATAAAAAGAAAAATGATATAATAATTTATGAGCAGCTTGAGTTCTGCAGCGCCTCTGCCAGCACATTTGCAAAGCAAGGCCATAACATTGACAGTGTTAAGGACCTTTCTTCCGAGCTTTTAATTTGCTCTGCTCTCCCTTGCTCTGCATATTATTTTTTTTTGTGAGAATCACTTTGAAGCCCGCAAATGCCTTTTTTGCCCTAGTAATTTTGTCATTTTCTATTTAAATAAACATTACCGGTTCTCCCTTTTCTTTCTAATTTCTTGGCATCTTTGGTGATAGCTGCACAGGACTTGGTAATTGATTTTTTTAATTTACAAGATGCCAGCTTCTGACTTAACACATTAGGGTAAAATGTTAGACATGGTCTCATTAATACTCAGAAACTGGTGTTTTTAGCAGCTGGGAAATTTGAGAACACTAATCTTATACAGCAGGCACTCTCCTCAAATTAGAAAACAGACCTGATTTGAGGTTTAAGCTTGTCAGTGGTTTTAACAAATGGCAAACACTTCCAGGCGGAGGTAGTGATTCTTTTATGGAGACTCTCCCAAGATTTTACCACTTGAGTTCAAAGCTGCTCAGGGAAGGAAGACATGCACCATAACACCGCTTTACTTGATGTTGTTTGAAGAAAAGCTCTTTAGTTTTAGGCTTTTATTTTCCTTTGGATGCAAGGAAATGCCTTTTTCATGCTTTTTTGTGCACACCACCACTTTCCGTTTGTGACACTGGGAAGGTCCGGTGGCTGCTGTTTCCTCTTCTTCCCTCCTGCCCTTGCTCTCCAGCCCAACCTGACAGTCTGGATCCATTCCTGGAGCAAGCCCTGAGGAAGACAAAGCTTAAGGTGTCTGATACCAGCAAGGCTGCCCTGAGCTCTCACTGTCCTGCCTGACTTTACGTCTCCTCAGCCCTGGGTCTGACAGCATAAACATCTCCAGGCTCGCCGCTCCATCCCAGACCCCCTCCTCCTGCTTATTTCTCAGGACCCTGAAAGCCCTTTAGATGGACCCACGGATGAGAGCTGTGACACAGCAGGTTGTGCCTCTGTGAGACTCAAATAGTACCAAAGCAGCAGCAGTCACCTCGACTCCCAGAGCTGTGAAGCAGTGACTTGAATATCTATGTGTGTGCATTTGCTGTAAAGCCCAGCAGAGAAGCACAGAGAGGCACTCCACAGTCATCTTCAAGCCCTCTTGAGTCCTTGCTCCACGTACTGTAAGAACAAACTGTTGACTGCAGTAAGATTACACTTTAGACCAGTCTCCACCGAGTGAAAATCTTGATTACCATCATCAGCTTGTTTTCCTCAGTGTTTTCTTCCCTTGCACTTAACAGGACAGCAAAATCAAGCAAAGTCTGGGCCTCTTACATCCAAAATTTTGCAAGCATTTGAAAAAATTAACATTTTCTTAGGTGTTCTGCTGTGTTTCACCTGGAACGGAGGACGGGCTGTGGGGCAGGGCTGTGGGGGGATCCACAGGGCACAAAAACGCAGGAGAAAAACTGAACAGGGAATTCAGAATTTAGCATTGAATTAAGGTTGCCAAACCTCCTTTCACAAGTCAAGGGTCCCACCCAGAGCTTTCAGTCTGTTTGGCCTCTCTTCATGAATGCGAACACGATGAATTTACCTCCTGGCTCTGTTTTAAAAAACTGAGCAAGTTGCAGTTGATTGCATCAGCCACTGCCTGGGTTCTTTGGGGGCTGACGGAGCCAAGGGTGTGTTTTTCTCCTTCACACATTTTTAAGGCACCTAACATTTTGGTGTCTAAGTAAAGCTCTGTCCTACCCTAAGCACCAGGCTCTTTGCACGCACAAGGGATGTGGCATCAGGTCCTTCCAGCTCACTGGGTGGCCGAAGGTTACAAAGCGCAGTCATAAAATGTGGCAGCATATTGTGCTCTTGAGTTTGGAAATACAAAGCAGCCACGGCTTGCTATAAATAGCTCATTTTAAGTGTAATGAAACTTGTTCCATGTTAACACTGGCAAAGCTATTTTTTGTTTAATTGTCCATAAAAATTCCCAGGCGCAAAGCAGTGTTTAAGCAGGGCTTGCCAATATCCTGGTTAAATGCTGCCCCAGTGTGTCCCAACAAGGGTTAATCAGGAATGAACCTTTCCAGATGGCAACCATAGCTGTTTTTTTCACATTTGGAAGTGCTTCTCAGTGATCTGAGAGAGAAGTGAATGTTCCTCCGCTGGGGACACACCGACCAGCTCCAGGAAGGCTTTTTCCTCCAAAACTTGCTTTTTAGCAGGTTTGGGGAAGCATGTTTTCAGAGAAACAGGGCCGTCACCTCCACCTCTTAAACAACTTATTGCTTCAAATCCTTAAGCAGAACTCAAAGTGCCAATAAGGAAACGGAGACAGTTTGAATTCCCAGTCCAACAGGAAATGTTTGTCAGAAGTCACCTCCTCTTTATAGAAGTCCTACCCAGCCCTGCAGAGGATGTCTCACCCAGGCAGTGCACGGGCAGGACCCAGAGAAGGAGGAAGTTCATGGTGGGAAGCCCCATGAGCATGCACAAACCTACAATCAGGATTTTTTTCACGTCCTTCTCTTGCAGAGCTGTGGTTACGATTACAATGACCCACACACAGCTGTTTCTCTGACAGAAATTAATCTCCCAGGCCGCTGATAACGGCTTGGTCTTCTGCATTTATCTCAAAGCAAAGAGCATGTTAGTGAACTTTGTGTAAGCACGAGTATTGGACACAGGTGGAGCTGTTAGGGACGAGAGCATCGACATGCAACATGCACAAAAAGCAAGATGTACATAACGCTGCTGCAGTCGTAGACAAGAGCTGCTGTGATACAAAATCAGAGAATCGTTTAGATCAGAAAAGACCTTTAAGATCACCAAGTCTAAACGTAAACCGAACACTGCCAAGTCCACCACTAAACCGTGTCCCTCAGCACTACATCCAGACATCGTTTAAATACCTCCAGGGATGGTGATTCCACCACTTCCCTGGGCAGCCTGTTCCAATGCTTGACAATCCTTTCAGTGAAGAATTTTTTTCCTAATACCCAATGTAAACCTCCCCTGGCACAACTTGAGGCCATCTCCTCTTGTCCTATCACTTTTTCCTTGGGAGAAGAGACTGACCCCCACCTCGCTACACCCTCCTTTCAGGCAGTTGTAGAGAGCGATAAGGTCTCCCCTCAGCCTCCTTTTCTCCAGGCTGAACAACCCCAGCTCCCTCAGCCGTTCCTCATAAAACTTGTGCTCCAGAGCCCTCACCAGCTTCGTTGCCCTTCTCTGGACCCGCTCCAGCCCCTCAATGTCTTTCTTGTAGTGAGGGGCCCAAAACTGGACACAGTACTTGAGGTGGGGCCTCACCAGTGCTGAGTACAGGGGGACGATCAACTCCCCATCCCTATATGTGAAAGTTCAGCTGCTGTCTTGCCCCGCGTCTATTTCTGTTGCTGAATCATACGTTGAATTTCCTGCATGGATTGTGATATTGTACAAACTGACAATTTTTAACCTGTCAGGCAGTGAGGAAACATTCAGGGTACAGTGATAAGATAGAGGAGCACAGTGATAAGATAGAGGATCCAGCTGGCTCTTCTAATTCATTTATTTTACAACAGACAAGGTCTGCAGAGAGGAGCAATATCCTCTATTTGACCAACAGAAATATCTATAAAAATAGACAGGCTTGTCTATTTTATCCATCCATGTCTATTGGTTTAATAAAGGACATTACCTGGACCTGGATCGTGCCTCTCATATATCTTTAAGTCCTGATGATTCAACAGCAGAAATTGAAGTCTGCTTTTCCTGCTGGTCACAGAGGTTTAAAAACACATTCCTTAACTGCAAGCAATATTGTCTCCTTTTCACAAGTGGAGTAATTTATTTGGCCTCCCACGGTTAAACAATAAAATTACTCCTGATGTGGGAAATAAACATATCCCCTGAAACTCATCCCAGCACCTTTACTTACTGCAGTCCCCTTTTAGCAGCTTCTTGCTATTAAAACTTGAATTGGTCAGACGTGCACTTTTCACCAAGTGATTCAAGTCACTCCATAAAAGTATCCTTCTTCCTCTCATAGATTACCTCAGCAATACAAATACCAGCTTTACCAGCAACGTTTCTCTTTGCACCTCAATTTCTGTTTTCTAAAAAGGTTGATTACTGTTTTAATGTGATTCTTACTGGGTGGCTTTATACATAATGGCCCATCTTACTGATATTTTCTCCCTAATGATTATACTTGCAAAAGATGATTTGTAATTGCTCCCTTGTGCAGCTTGTTGATTCCGTATCTTCATATTTTTGGAGAAGTGACATATTTGGAGAAGTTCATATCAACAGAACTGGGTTTATTATCATCTGTCCAGGAAGGATGGCAAGCTAACTTCATTTTGTCTTTTCCTTGATCACTATTTCTACCTTTCAAATATTGGAACTATGTTAGCCGATTTTCCGTATGGTGGAGCTTCCCAGTTTTCAAAGCATTGTTAAAAATTAACCTTACTAGTTGGGAGAATTTCTCAGCTAGTCCCTCTAAGCTTTCATCTTTAAATTACCTGGACCCACTGGATTGAAAATGCTGATTATTACAGATAGAGCCACATAGTGTTCCTTGTCACAGAAGGTAATCTGTCTTTTCCATCTGCTACAACATACGGTATAGATACTTCCTTCTGCTTCCGTCCTCCTTCTTTCATGGAGGACTGTCTGTTGAACATGTCTGCTTTTTCCACACCTGTTTATGACTTTACTGTTTTCTTCTTTTGATATTTTATATGAATGTTAGTTATTCATAGTTCTATAATTTCTTGCAGTTTATATTAATTTCTGTTAACTTCTTTTCTTCCCCTTCTTTTTCTGTTCTTTTCCAAATAATTGTATTGCTAGGTTCTTGCCTTCTTTTAGTCAAAAATGCTTTATGCCCTATGTGATGTTTTTGTGTCTATTAAATGGTGTTCCTGAGCAAGTCCCAGTTTCCACCAAGGTGTCCCACTTTGAAATTCTCTTCCCAGTTGCTGTTCCCCTGTTGATTTAGGCTTCTCTAAAGTCCAAGGATACACGTCATTGATTAATGTTGCTTTCTGTTTGCTCAAAGGAAATGTAATCAGATTGATAGCAGGTACCAAGGCAACCATTAGTTCTGAGTCAGTAATTAACTCTGCTTTAACCATCAGCATGATATCCAGTGCTGAATTCCAACCTGCACAGCGCTGGATTTCGTGTGTTACAAATTATCTTTAGTAGTTTTTCAGAAATGTTGAGGAAAACTATGATATATCCACCAAATGGCCAGGTAAAGTTCTCCAGGCAGTTTCTGTTCCCATGTGCAGCGCCTGATGTTTGAGGACCCGCAGCTCAACTCACCTCTAATGAGATTTGATATTCTGCAGCCAGCTGCCCATGAGCACCCTGGTTTAGGTGTTTGGTCTTGAATCCTGAGCCGTTTGAAGTCTTGTGATTCCAAATTGCCAGACTCTGCACTGTGTAGCTTTGCCCTTGAGGTAGAAGTGTCATGACTTTGCTGGTTTTCCACCTTCACCCCTACCAAACTTTCCATGTGATTCAGGCTGTCCAACCCAATTTCATTAGGGTGTTCTGATTAACCTGTACGTAATAAATTCCTTGTTTCTAAAATGCATATCTTTGGGTTTGTTTTGTGGGTTTTTTTCAGATCTTTGCATTTTTAGGACTGATGTGTCTGATCCTAGCCATTGGCAATGGCATCTGGGAGTATGATAAAGGCTACTACTTCCAAGTCTATCTGCCCTGGGCAGAAGGTGTCAACTCTGCCTCCTACTCCGGCTTCCTCATGTTCTGGTCATATGTGATCATTCTAAATACGGTGGTGCCAATTTCGCTCTACGTCAGGTATGTGCCAGAACCTCCTTTCATATTTCATTTGAGGAGACATCTAGTTTTTGCCTTAGCTGAGAGTAGCATTTTCCCTAGACACAAATGCAACCCCATTGTGGACAATTGCACATGATCACAGTGATGCTTTTCTTCTTGCTGCTGGTTTTGGAGGTCTTTGTCAGGGTTGGAGCAGGGGGCAGCAGAGAGCCCTGGAAGAGGAAAGGATGATATTGCAGTTAAAGGGAAGCTCTAGGTGTAGGATGCCATAGGACTGGGACTGGAAGCCTGTTACTGGTAGTGTCTTGCTCTCTCCCACTTGCACTGCCCATCAAACAAAACGAATGGCACATGCTTTGAGGTGGCTCTAGGGCTCAGGTGAGGAGCAGATTGCCAGGTAAGTAGGTGTAATCAGGTTGAGGATCCATAGTACTTCGTGCTATATGAGCATAGTGAGTGTCACCACTTGCCAGAGAACGTAGGGCTATGTTGGTTATTGCAATAGGTAAGCAGTGGTAGAGGGTAGGCAACACATCTGCAATGCTCTCAAAACCCTGAGGTTGGGCTGTAGATTGAGTAGGCCTGTGTAGTTTTATCATTGGACCTAAGTCTTAGGGCAGCTTTGCTACTGAGACCCTCTTTTGTGTTGGTGAATATGAGGAATTCATCCCATTCCCACCCAGCATGTCACACCAGCAGCAAAGTGGAAATTCATGTTGTCTGCCAGCTGATAAGGCTCCTTGGTTGGATTGAGTTGCACAATGACTCGCTTGTTGTGGACCTCTGAGTAGTTTCAGCCGTGGCTGTGCTCATCCCCTGGCACTGGGCTCAGCCCAGCCCAAACCCTGCTGGAAACCTTCCCTCTCTGAGCACCACTCCTCAAACTGCACCAAGTGAAACCCACTGCTCCTGCCTTGCTTTTCAGTCTGAAAACTTCTGAAACTTTTCAAATGCATTTATAAGTCGTTGTTTTATAAACAAAGGAAAGGAATTTGCTATAAACCTAACATCACTTCAGTGGGACTTGCTTCAGCATTGCTTAGTACAGGCCATTTGAGGACAACCTGATGAGTACACCCTGTCATTACCTTTCAGTTTCTTCTAATTGCAATCGCTAATGGTGATGCTGAAGACAAAGATCTTGTCCCTTTAAACTAATGAATATTCCACCACCTTCTTTTATTCCAGTGTAGAGATTATACGCTTGGGTAACAGTTTCTACATTGACTGGGACCGCAAAATGTATTATCCACTGAATGACACGCCAGCTCAGGCCCGTACCACTACTCTCAATGAAGAGCTGGGGCAGATCAAGTACATCTTCTCAGATAAAACAGGAACTCTCACTCAGAACATCATGTGTTTCAACAAGTGCTCCATCAATGGCAAATCCTATGGTATGTTATCCATTTGTCTTAATCTCCAGGTTTTATTCTAGTATATGCCTCTTGGTCCACAGAGACCAAATGTGACATCCAGAAGAGAGTGTCTTGTAAGAAGCTGGAGTGATCAAGTGCAGGGCTGCCCATCAGGGATGTCTGGACAGCCCTGATTACATCACTTGAATACCTTAGTATCATTTGCCTTTCCGTTGTTTCCCCTTTTTGCTACCCTTTTACCTCCGCTTTTCTGACCCAGTATTGTCCCAACTAAAGAACCTGCACCTTATTACTTTTTCCTCATTGGTCATCCCAGTTTTACTACATCTGTACTCTTTTTTTTTTTTTTTTCTGATATCACTGACTAGGTAATCTCAGCCTTTTAAGGTATTATTGACATGGTTACCCGGGTGTTGCTAACCCTGCAAAACATTACACATAACTCACATAACTAACTCTCTCTTAACCACTTCTGAAATCATCCATCCCTCAGGGTGTTATCTGCAAATTTTGCCAGCTTTTCATACCACTGTTTCTCGCATTCAGCAATTTCTCATGTCATGAGCAGCAGTTTTCCATATCCTGTTCAGGTAGCTTAACCTTCAGTCCACAACTAGTCAATGGCTTGGTTATTTGTCTGCGGCCCTGACATACTGCACGTACCAGAAGAGAGAAAAGTTTGTAGGGAGTTGGAAAAAATGGAAAGAAAAGTTGTTAGCTCTGTTAGATCCTAACAGTCATTGACTTAAAAGTCTCAGTCGTTGTATGGCAGTTTTCTTCATACTGCTCAAGAGGTGCTAACAATTCACAAACTGACTAATTGATTAACATCATTAGATTCCCCCAGGGAAATTAGTCACTGCTTATTGGTAGATTGAAGCTTGGTTTGCCTGTGTCAGAAAACTTGTCTTTTTTCTCAGTGCTACTAGCTGGCCTAATAAAAGTTTTTTTTTTTTCCTGTAGTTGGAGACCACCATATCTTAAACAGTGCAACTATGCTAGCCAACCTTAGTGCTGCTAAGGAGTTTGAAAAATATTCAGTCTGTTCATTCATGTGTCCTGCAGTTGACTTTTCCAAAGTGGATGTCACCATTAAACATAGACATAGAATGTGGGTTCAAGAAATGAATGGGAAATATGCAGAAAGAAGGCAGAGAGTTTATTGCCTATAGTTTTCTAAATGCTTATCTACTTTCCCAGAATATACTACTTTGGATTTACTGCTCGGGGCATTTGGGAAAGCCATGCCAGAAAGGATGGATTAGTTCTGCTGCCAGGGAGGGAACTCTGGGGTTTTAGGCTTCCCATTGGGAAGGAGGTGTCTAAAAGCCTCTCAGTTACAGTTCCCGGGGGAGCAACTGATGTGCACTTCTCAGGAGACATGGCTTCTGAGTTTTTCTACGCCCTCAGGGCTCTGGTGAAGAAATACCAATACCCACAATTGACTGTGGTCACGGTTGAAGTTGCTGGTGGAGGTATGGATCTATTATTCATGTAGTTCACTGTATTTCAAGCTTATTTCAATGACGTGTTGAATCTGGTTGGGCTCGGCACAGTTCAGATCTTCCAACCGAAATTTTCTTCAGGCAGAAGAAGTTTCAATAGTGTTTCCTTGAGATGAGATGTCTTCCATTTCTATGACCAGATCATCATTTCAGGGAAAATGAATGGATCAACCTTGCTACCTAGATGTGGGAAGAATGGGCTTTGACAATTCCTTCTCTGTGGTTGTTCAGGGACTATTGCAAACCCAATATGACCCAGGAGCTGGATTTTGTCTCAGATTCCAAAGGGAAGGTACAAGAGAAGTCATCCCCTGAAAGCACCCTCATTTCCTACCTAGCTCTATGTCCTTTCTGGGTTCACCTTGAGTCATGTCTTCTTCACTCAAATGCCAGTCATTTTCATGGTAACCTCTTTGTGTTTCAAGTATCTGTCAGTGTCTGGATTTTGTCATGGATTAACATAGAAACTGATTGATATTAATCATCAGTCTCCAGTACTCATGTCAAGATATTTATGCTTACTGAAACATTTTAACCGGCTACTAGCTTCAAAATACTTTAACAAATTTTTTGGTAGAGAAGCTCAGAGACTGCACTTATCCAGAGTTTGTGGCTATAACCTCACTCTTTCTTGCTCGCAGGTGATGTGTATGATATGTCTGGGCAAAGGATAGAAATAAACGAGGTAAGTGCCCAAGTGCTAGCAGGATCTGTGTTTTTTGTGAACCTGCCTGCATAGGTGCTAGTGCACACAACCCACCCATGCATAGCTCATGCCCTTGACCCTGCAAGGTATGTTGCTCTTGAACCAAACAAAAGGGATGTGTGTTCTCACGGATGTGAGAAGATCAACAGAGTTGCATTGCCTCCCAGTAAGCCTGGTTGAAACCTGCAGGTCAGGTAGCTTGAGTGGCCACTGTTCCCTCAGCTTCACCTGACATCCTAGTGCACACACAGCTCCTCTTGAATACTTGGCCATTAGGATTTATTGGAAACTTGGTCATTAGTGAATTTTATTATCCTTGGCAGTTAATTAAAGCTTTGGCGGGGAATCAGTGAGTTCAGTTCATATCAACAACAAGGTCACTGTCAAATTTCTCTAATGCCTGGACATCAGAAAGTCTGAAAATGGGTAACTTCTCCATATCTCTCTAGCCTCTGCTCACTAGCACAAACCCACATGTCTTGGATTTCACTGCCTAAAATGTCTGAAAACTGCATGCAGTAATCCAAGCAAGATGATGATGAAAATCCCACTCCTCGTTCCAGTGATTCATTTCCAGGCCATTTGAAACTTAAATTACCCACTGAAATTGGCTATTTGTGCCGAGTGCTGTGCCTCCAGACTGACTTTGCTCAGGCAGCAAAACGCAAAGGGCGGACTTGCTCAGGGACACATGCTGTTCTCCTGCCAACTGTCTGCCCAGCAGCTCCTCCTGCCCATGGTACTCGCCGGAGCAGGGTCCTGCGGGTCAAAAGGCTGCTGCCCACACAACCATGGTGTCGCAGAGCCTGGACCTCGCTGCGCAGATGAGGGTGTGTGTGTGTGGGGTGGGCCTGCGCTCTTGCAGTAAGCACTAAATGTCAGCTTGCAGAGGTCAAGAGGATGACTCCCATCCTGGAAACTCTGAGCTCACTGGGGATGGGGTGGGAGTTGGAATTGTCCCGGGCAGGCACAGTGGTGCATTCCTCCATGACACATCATGCTGTGATCTTCTGGCCATTTCTCCACTGTGTTCCCCTCTGCTTGGGGCTCCTTGTTTTTAGACCAAAGGGGCAGTGCCTGTGGAGCTGAACCTTTACATCATTTGTCTGTCATCTCTTTCCATATCAGGATTTTTTCTTGCTTTGGGAGAAAAAGGTGGAGAACACAGCCTTTTGAATTGTTTTAAATTGGACTTCCACGTTCTCCTGTCACAGACAGACACCGAAATCAGGAGCATGATGCCACCCAGCAGGCATGTGTTGAAGGCAGGCATTTCTTTGCTATAGAAATCCTGAGGCTGGGATCCTGTAGGAGCATTTGCCATCGCACAGAGAGGCATCTTTAGCTAACCACCTTCTCACACTGAGTTCTGCTTTGAAAGGCACCTCAAGTGTCTGTCCTCTCCTGTGATTCAGTAGGTTTCACGACTTCC
Organism: Chroicocephalus ridibundus; assembly: GCF_963924245.1. Lineage (NCBI taxonomy): Eukaryota > Metazoa > Chordata > Aves > Charadriiformes > Laridae > Chroicocephalus > Chroicocephalus ridibundus. The sequence continues at coordinate 75,462,660 of NC_086316.1, read as the reverse complement.
CACTTAGAGTCATCAGTCTCTGTCATGAACAGCCCTGCAGGAGAAAGCCCTTTGTAAGGAAGAGAGGGGGGACTGCGATGGGACAATGTGAGAGCTCCATAACTAACACCAAACCATATTTTTGCAGAACACAGAGAAGGTTGATTTCTCATACAACCAGTTAGCCGACCCAAAGTTTGCCTTCTATGACCATAGCCTGGTGGAAGCTGTGAAGCTGGGTGATGTCCCGACGCACAGGTTCTTCCGGCTCCTCTCACTTTGTCACACAGTGATGCCAGAAGAGAAGAAGGAAGGTGAGGACTGTTGAAGGCATCAAACTGAGCTGTTATGTTCACCCTGCACCAAAGCATGTCTTCTCTCCACAGAAGCTGTTACTGGTCCTTTTGTCTCCCTGGTGATTTTCTGTAGTATATGGCTGCACATAAATCACTGCCTTTGGAGATGCCACATTGGAAGAGAAAGGACCAGGGCCTCCACTCCCTCTGTGTTCCTGTGGTGGAGCTGACAATACTGCAAACACCACATTTCTGGAGTGCGGAAATTACAGGTGCCAGAGCTTCCCTGAGGTGGCAGATGGGTTCCCCCACTCTTTCTCTACTCTGCACCACATCCTGTAAAGCAAAGAGCATAGAGCACCTATCCACTGGAGGCTCATTAGCTCCACTCACTCAATGTTCCTGCAGGTACTGGGTCAGTCTCCCCAAATCCCAGACAGGGTGAAAACTGTGCTTTGAAGGCTTGAACCATTAGTTTACACATATAAGGTGAAAATACTGATGAGAAAAATATGTGCAGATGTAACCAGAAGGGGTTAAACCCAAGGAAGTTGTCCTGTCAATGAGATGTATTGGACTCCAAAGAGAGTGGTAAAAGACCCCAAAAGAGTCTAGGGGGCATTTTGCACTGGCCTGGAGGATGGGTTGATGGGACCTGATGGAGACATGTGGACATAAGGTGCCTTTTAGTGCTGCATCTCTGGGGACAGACAGATAAGCAAAGTGTTAACTGCTATACAATGTCTTTGATTTTGTATTTGTTTAGCCTCAGAAACAAAGCAGAAGCCACATTACTCTTTTTCCCTTGTATGTCAGGTAAATTGGTGTATCAGGCACAATCTCCTGATGAGGGAGCCCTCGTCACTGCTGCCAGAAACTTTGGATTTGTGTTCCGGGCTCGCACACCAGAGACCATCACTGTTGTGGAAATGGGAGAAACAAAAGTCTACAAACTCCTGGCTATTCTTGATTTCAACAATGTTCGCAAGCGAATGTCTGTTATTGGTATGTTCCCTTTGCTCCCTTCTTTCCTTCCTGACTTTTTAGACTCTAAAGTTGGCCCTCATTCTGCTGTGATGCCTTTTGCTAGGAGACCTCCTTTGCAATGCCTTCTGAATAACATTTACATTTGAGTGCTTGAGATGGGCTGCCTTGGCTTCTCAATTATACAGTAACAGTGCTAAATACTTAACTTGGTCTGATGGCAGAACATCTTAACATCTGGACCACAATGACGGAGCAGCCTCCTGAAGATGCTAAGCCTTTTGCATATCTTACCTCTCTCACGACAGTGCAAAAAAGGCTTTCCTTTTAATCAGCTTCAAAATTACTAGCAAAATCTGAGGATGTGGGGAAGGAGAATGCAAGGATGAGTAAAGATGTCCACTTTCCTGAAAGGAAAAAGGAGAAATTACTCAAGAAACCTCATGTAGCCTTCATTAACCCTCCGATATCCTCAGATATTTCAGGAATTGGAATATCATAACCATAGTAAGAGAGTGGTAGTACCTTTACTGGTGGGAGCAATAGGAACAACAGGACCAGTTCCCTAAGAACAACTTATTCATGACTTGAATGCAGATGTCCTGCCTGAAGTGTTGCCTGTAGGAACCACATAGCTGAACAGAACATCTGCTCAGACCAATGCAATCTGGGTACAGTTCCTTGTTCTGCTACCTCTAATGTACAGAGTAGTTGCATTATCTTCTGTTCTAAGCAAAGCTTGTCTTGATTCCTGGGAGGCTGCCGACACTTGGCAGAGTTTGGACACCTCTAAAAGCCTTTCTTTGTTTTCATGCAAATGCTGTGAATTCCAAGTGCCTCAGTCTGGGATTTTTGTAATTTCTCTTCTTCTTCCTTGTAGTGAGGAGTCCAGAAGGTGACTTGACTTTGTACTGCAAGGGGGCTGACACCATTCTTTATGAACTGCTTCATTCATCCTGCGACTCTCTCAAAGAGGAGACCACGGAACACCTGAATGTAAGTGTTACCTTCTGCACAACATCTCCACATTTGGTGGTTTCCTTTTCTCCAGGTATGGAAATGTATTTGTACTGAGATAAAAAACAGGTTTCATAAGCAGCACTCAAGCACTAGTTTTTTAATTTTTTTTTTTTTTTTGTGAGGAATGGAGGGGGAAATTAATTTATAAAGCCTTAGGTCTCAAATCAGTTGCCTAAGATTGGGCACCAGATGCCATTTGAACTGCTCTAGGACATCTGGACACAGATGGCAAATACAATACAGAACATTCAGAAGCCTTGTATTCCTCTGGAGTAGGAGCTGGAAGGCAGGCAGAAGAGGTGAAACACTTGAAATGGCACTACACAATCTGTGTTTTGGCAACTAAATTTCCATCCAGGTCTGCTGTTACTCCGCAACGCAGGCACCTGATGCATTCAAGCATGCCCTGGATCAGAAAAAATCAGTCAATCAATAAAGGGCCACAGAACTGTTTACCTTCTTGAATTCAATTCAGATCTGCAGTGACTGTGATCCGAGAGGTCCCAATCAGAAGGGACTGAACAGGTGCTGGGACCTATTCACCTCCCCTTCTAGATTATAGGGGGGCATATTGACTGGGCAGCAAGGAAAATGTGTCACTCAAACTTGTGGCCTTTTATATGGTTGTTGGTGTGTAACAATATGTGTGCTTTGCAAATATTTCGGCCAATATTTGCTGCCCCCTGCGATGCCAGATCCTGCTGGTACGGCGCAGAGCACAAGACAACAGGAAGTTTTGCCAGAGGGGCTGTGCAATAGCACAAACATCTTGCTCACTGCCTGGGGGAGACAGAGAAAGCTGTTGGCAAAGGAAAGGGCAGAGCAGAGCTGTGGGTGTAGCCTGTTCCTGATGCGCCTTTACTTCAAGCCTGGGGGAACACCTCACTTTTCACAGCGAGATCTCTGTTATCCCACCAAACACTGAGATCCATACCGTCCATCATGCATCCGCAGAAAGCACACTTACAAGGGCATGCTGAGGTGTCATGACTGAGTGTGCTCACGCTGTGCATGTCAGCCAGCATTTGCACCCTAAAAATGTTGAGCCCAGGTCCAAAATTCAAGTCTGTGTTCAGTGTTTATTCAGGTCTCGCTGTTCTGAACCTTATGTTGAGAAATACAAACCTGGGAAACAACTACCTGGTTAACGTCAAGCTTCAGAGACGGAAAGTAGGAAAGCCCTTTTTGAATTTCTTCTTTGTAAGGACCATGGATGGCAATGATAAAATGGTCTGGAATTAATTTTTAAAAAGTACCCTGACGTTTGTGGTCTAAGATGTGATTTTTTTCACTGTTCCTCTGCAGCAAGAAGCTTCTACAGATAGCTGTTTGCTTTCCAAGGGTCCTTTGTAAGCCCAAGTGAGCAGAGTGTTCTTTTTTGACCTGTTCTGTCTCACCCCTGTCTCGCAGGAGTTTGCTGGTGAAGCTCTGAGGACACTCGTGGTGGCCTATAAAAACCTGGACGAAGATTACTTTCAGGACTGGATCAGGCGTCACCATGAAGCAAGCACTGCCTTGGAAGGACGGGAAGAAAAATTGTCGGAGTTATATGAAGAGATTGAAAAAGACCTAATGGTTGGTGTTTCAGGAAATCTGGGCCAAGCTCTGGGGGAGGCAGTGAGGCTGGTGGTTTGTCAATAAACAGCTCAGTGTGACTTCAGTAAACACTGCTTTGCAAACATCTCAGTGGGCTGTATGACGGGAGCAGTTAGGAATACGGCAGTCCTGGGTTTTCACTGGCACCTCCATCAGGAGACCACAGCTGGGGTGTCACCCACCAGTGCAGGGGAATGGTTTTATTTTAACTCACGTGGGTGTCAGAGTAGTTTTCTCATGATGAAGTGACATGCCAGAGCCTGAGGGAGATGATGTGGACACAAAAATTTCATCGCTATCCTTTGTATGTGCAAATGGCTGGTCTATTTATTTTCCTGTCTTTGAAACAGTAGGCAGTGAATAATCCCCAGTGCCCCTCCATATCAAAGAGTGTCTTCTTTGTTCTTGCAGCCCTGGGCAGGATGGGGAGATGAAGTCCATGAACATGTTTGTGTCAATTTGAAATAGGGCTAAACTGTGATTCTTTTCTCCATGAGTGTTGTTACAGTTTTTTGAATGCCCTGGGGGGTCTGCCTGTGTTTTAGAGCCGTGAATAATGAATGAAAAGGATGTGTGGGATCTGAGGGGAAGCAACTCAGCTTTTGCACTCGCAGCACTGCTTTTCTGAAATCTCGGAAATCCTGGGACCCTCACCACATGGTTGCTCCTTCCATTAGCTGCACACTCAGGATGCCAGCAGGGGCTGGGAAGAAGCAAGCGTCAGCTGAGGAGCTGCTGACCTCTGCAAGTTGCATAGCCCATGGAACAGAGCCTACTGCCCTTCTGGGTCTGCTGTGGAAAAACGCTAATCCTCCAGTGCAGAGAACAGACCATGCAAGTTCTGCTTGGGTCATGTCCAAAGCAGGAGAGAGATGGAGGTCTAGGAGGTTAAGGAGCCAGATGCTTTGCAAGAAAGGTTTATGAAGCTTATGGCTTGAGTAGAGAAGAGGTCACGGGCTCACAGCAGGAAGAAGCGTGGCTCAGAAGAAAGCACTCTTTCCTCTTCTTTGTACTCTGTGCAGGAGTGACTTTACTTCCCAAAGGCGTTGGAGGGATAGACAGAGGGTGGGTGCAGGAAAGCCTGGTTTGTCCCAGAGAACGGATGTGAGAGGCAGAGTCAGCAACAAAACAGAAGAGTCTCATGGAGATGTAGAGGACTGCCAAATATCACAGTCAGGTTGATGGGCAAGAGCAGAAGTCCCCCTGTGTGACAGACTTCTGATAAAGGTCCTTAGGGGGAATAAGGATATAAGGACAATAAGGGGGAATAGGGACAGAACATGGTTTTATTCAGTGAAGAGTAGTAAAAATACTATTTATCATTGCTTTATCTAAAAATTAAGGTAAATCCATGATCAGGAAGGCATCATGACTGTCCCTCCAGCTGCTGTTTACACCAGGTCATGGGCAGACAGGCAAAGGCCTGTCAATAATACTATTGTGCCTTTATGCAGCTGTGGGGAACACATGCCCTTGTTCTCTGTTCCTGGGCACGTTTGACATCAGTGTGCATCTTCAGGCTTCCAGCTCAGAGTCAGGTCACCAAGGATCAGCATGTACTCCCAGGAGGGGACTTTGGATGCTGCAAGCATTTAAGGTCTCGCTAGCTGGACCAGGCACTACAGCTGTAAAACGTGGATTGTGCAGTTTTAAAGACCCTATAGAGAAGTTCCCTCAGAGCTGTTATCTACATTGATAACACTCATAGCTGATGAATGATGAATATCCCAGGAAGCCAAGAGGGATCTTGGGCTTAAAGCCAACCGCTGAATTTAGTCTCCCAACAGCAGGAGGTAGGTGGTAGCAGATGCTGTCTAAACCTGAGCTAGCAGCGAAACCTTCATGTCCCTTTGACAATAGGTTAAAGCCACCAAGTATCTCCAAAATCCAGAAAAAGGAATAACTGTAAAATAATGAAGGTTTGCGCCCTGAGCAGTCTGTGGTTTAGCTGTGCGACAGCGTAGAGCAGGGGTGGGCACAGGTCTGTCGTGGGCTCGTGAAGATGCTTAGCAGCCATAAGACTGCTGCATTGCAATATGGCTGGGAGCAAGCTCCACACTAGAGGATGCATATGGAGGTTTGGGGATCCACAGCCATCTTTGTGCCTCAGTGACAGCTCTATCTCCTGTGGCTATGAAGGGAAGATGCATAAGAACCTGTAGGTCTGCAAACATGTCAGCCAATAATTTCATATACGTTCATGATCCATCTGAGCCTGAGAGATTACAGACAAAAGCATTTGCAGGATCAGAGCTCTACTATTTACATGGAATTTGCTGACAAAGAATGAAAATCAGTACAACCTTATTCCTGCATTTCATTTGTGTTTGCTTGAGTAATTACCTGGATGTCTAATGCTTTTTCCTTTGCTAGCAATGGCAAGACTTAACCAATTCCCTTCTGTTTTCTCTTAAGCTGCTAGGTGCCACAGCGATTGAGGACAAGTTACAAGATGGAGTCCCACAGACAATTGAGACTCTTGCCAAAGCCAACATTAAGATATGGGTTCTTACTGGAGACAAACAAGGTAAAGGGGCTACAGCTTTGGATGTTTCCCTTCTCTCCCACTGGTGGATGGTTCTGCTAAGACCCACGTTCTCATTCTTTCTCCTTTGATAAACTGCACAGAGGACAAATTTACCGGTCTTTTCTTCATTGCCAACCAGGCTGAACTCCAGTTATCTGTAATTAGACCAGATAACTGTAGCTAGTGCCTGTTCTTAATTCCTGTCCTGAGCCTGGAAGCAGTGTGAAGGCAGCATCCTTTCCTTTGGAGAGATGACAATGAGCATCCCATTGTTGCTCTCATATGCTGCGAAAAGGTATCAATTTAGTACAGTTGACCATCCTGGTGGAGAAGGTGGAAAAAAATCTTGTCCTGCTTTCCAGGAGCTTTAATGCTAAAGTGGATGTTGGGTTGGTTTTTATTTGGTTCTGGCATTAATGATCTAGAATAGAAATGGAGGAAATATAGGCTTTTGGAGAAAGCATTAAATTGGGAAGAAATGAGAATAGACTCCAACGAATTGTTTTGGAGAACTAGCAACTTCACTGAAACAATGGTGTTTCAGGGAGGCCAAAAGTGTTTACAAATAATTTCATCTAACACATAATTTTTGAGAAAAATGAAACTTTTCATTTTGCCATGTTCCAAAGTGTAGTAGTTTTGCTTATGAAATACCAAAATACTCATTCCTCAGAATTTTCTGAACAAAATCCCTTACAAGAAGGCCTTACAAAAAAATGCCTTCTTCAGAACTATAGTTTGGGGCTTTTCTGGGGGTAGGGGTGAGGAAAGTTAAATATTCTGAAAAAAATCTTTTGAATCAAAATGAAACTTTTTTTGTTGCTCCAAGTATGTTGGCCAAAGGGTGTTTTCAGCTTTTTCATTTTAGTAGAATTATTTTTTTCTGTGGCCTTGTAAAGCCTAATTAAGGGAGATTTGCTGCTACATCCATCAGGGTGACTCTTCTGGCTCTCTAAAACTGTTGGCTCTGAAAGGCTCAGAGCTGTTTTCAGTGAGAAAGGGAGATTTTGTCTTGTGTGTAAAAAGGCCACAAAGGTGCTGTGTGAATTTGGGGCTGCTAAGATGGGTCATCTTCCTCGTTTATCTTTCCCAGAGACGGCAATGAATATTGGTTACTCCTGCAACTTGCTGAATGATGACATGGAAGATGTTTTCATTATTGAAGGCCACACATCTGATGACGTACTTAATGAGCTGAGGTAAATGGCTGAAATACACAGCTTCCTTGCTGCACACTGACACTGGAATGGAACCGTATTTGTAGTTTGTACTGTTTCATCTTTTTTTCCTCTGGACCTTACTTCATGCAGTTCATTCAGGTACCTTAGGTAACGAATAGCTGGCTCCCTGGAAGATCGAGCAGCAACATAGTGTAGAATTCTCCTCTGAGAATAAACTCACAAGCTTCTTTGTCCAAGAGCTCAAATCTATGTAAATGTATAAGAAAGCAGAGTCAGCCAGGCAACATCAGCTGATGCTCAACAAGCAATCTGGACCCACAAAGCCTTTGGTCCCAGGCTTGAGCTATGCTGTTGTTCTACTGCTATTGCTATTCCTCCAGACTGCAGTCCTTTGTCTGGGTATGGTCTTTTTCTAGCATTATCTGGAAATTTGCCTTCCTCCGTAGCCTCCTCAGTAGACACAAGTCCTTACGTATAGGTGGAAAATGGGAAAGTTTTTCAGTCCCTTTCTGATGAAGTAGGTGGTTGTCAGACAATAGGCACAGAAAATTGGGATGCCCTTTGGAATATGGTTCTTCGTGGCACTCAGATGGTTTGTTCGACTTCAAATCAGCACAGGATTAGCACACACTTCTTAGAGTTTCAGAACCGTGTTGGTGGTCTGCACAAAAACCAGCAGCTAAACCATGCATGCTGTTGTAGGGATACAGGGAAAATTGAACTAAACTATCAAAGGGAAGCATCGATTTTATATTTTCATGAAGTTGATTTAATAAAAAATATGTATCTTTACAAGCTTTTCATTATTATTCTGCATTTTTTTTAGGAATGCAAGGAAAAAGATGAAGCCAGACTCCTTTCTGGACAGGGATGAAATCAACATTCACTTTGAAAAATCTTCAAAAAAACCAAAAATTATACCTGATGAACAAGCAAATGGGGTGTACGGTCTGGTTATCACTGGCCACAGCCTGGTAAGGAAGGTTTATAGCCATGTTAGGGCTGAGTTCTCTTAGCAACTGACTGTGATAGGGACATATTGGAAGTCTGAAAATGCTTGCAAAATTTAGCTCCAGAGGACTGGATTTTTATTTTTTTTCCTAATTGAAGATTAGGTTCAGTGCCTATCTGAGACATCAAAGGTGATAGGCAAGGTTTCAGAAAACTGGAACAGGGAAGAGCTGGCCCTGATATTAGCCAAAGAGGAGGGGTAAAGTAGCTGGATAAATTTTAATTTCCAGAAAGATACTAGAAAAATAATCCATCAGTTTATAGATGCATCAAGAAGATAAGATAACATCAGACATGGGTTTCAAGTATACCAAGAGCACATTGTAATAAATATATCTGATAACAGATATATTTAACAGATAGGATATATATCTTATAACTTAACTAATGAATTCTTTGATGTTCTCTCTTATGATGTTCTTTCAAGCAAACTGAAGTAATACAGTCTAGACGGAATTGTTAAGTGACAGATGCAAGACTGTTTGGAAATTATGGCTCCTAAGGGCTCACTGTTGATCTAAAACAACAGCTAAGTGGCATCTGCAGGAGGCTATCCCATATCTATTTGATATACAGTGTTTTCATTAACTGCTTAAGAAGAGACAGATAACACCAGGCTGGGAGAAACCACAGGCATGATGGAGTTCAAGATTAGATTTGAAAACAATTTTAACAAATTGGAGAAATACTTTGGAAAAATGGAGAATGCAATTCAGTAAGTACAAATGTGTTGTTTCTCCACTTTCACGTAATCGACTACACACATAAAAAATCAACGATATATATGTAAGAGCATAATTTGTAAGACTTGTGAAGAAAGCCTCCCGCTTCATTTGGCATCAGTAAAGTCTTAGCTGAAATAATTCAATTTATTGGGACCCTTTCTTTAAAAAAAGGTAGACCAGCTAGAAAGAGTACAAAGAAAACTCTAAGAGTGGTGGTCATGCATGATCTGGACAGCATAAGGGAAAACTGAGAGAGTTAGGATTTCTGAGCCTAGAGAATACTGATCAGTCCTGGTAATACTCTTCAAATAATACCAGGTCAACAAAGGAATGGAATTAAACTGAGACAAGGGAGTTTGGGATTAGATGTCTTCCTGGTCAGAATAGTGAAGCACTGGAATAAATTTTTCCATCCTTGGAAATTTTTTAGAACAGGTTAGAGAAAAAAAACAATTTAGTTAAATTTCAGCCTGTCTGGGAGGAAGGCTTAGTCTAGATGGGGTTTATTTGTCTGTTGTATTTTGCTTTCCCCGATTGCCAGGGAAGCAAATAGGTAGAAGTGGGAAGAGCCAGGAGGCACCGCCTTTCAAAGACAAGATGCTTCTGTTCCCTGTGGTTGCTACCTCTCCTGATGGCAGTCCAGCAAATTTAACTCCCAACTCTATGCCAGCCCAGCAAGTTACTATTAAAAAAAAATCTCATCTTGCTCCATTTTTGGCTTGTGTGCCGTGTATACAGACCCTGCTCTAGAGAGGATGCTTTCAGGCAGTGTCTACTTTGTCAAGTAGCCTCTCTCCCTCTTTTACTTTTGCTCACTCTTTAACTCCAGGGCCTTAGTCCCCTTTAGATCCCCACTGCAAAACAGACAAGAGGTCTGTCAAGTTTGGTGCATCTGCATGGGTGAATCCTCTGGCATCCCAGCCAGCTGCGAGCCCCTCTCTATTCCTATTCCAACCCTTCAGCCTGCAGGACAGACCCTGAGTACTGTGCTATAAGAGCACCACTGGCAGTGGTGACAAAGCTTTCTTTTTATTCCTGGAAAACCACATGCTCACCCACACCCTGGCAAGGACATATGTCCCTCGCAACGAAATGCAAATCTGGGCTGTGTGGTAGCAGCCAGCCCACATCGCCTGCAACAGAGTGGACACAGCCAGTCTCACCAAGACCATGGCTTTCTCCTGGGGGTGGACCACAAGGACCGTGTGGATAAAACTATATGTTATTTATTTATTTCTACGAACCTAGAGCTTGAACAAAGGTGACAGTGCTGACACTGTCCCGCTCAAACACAGCATCTGTTCAGTGCCGTATCCCTGTGTGCAGATGGGTGGGATGGCAGCACTGGGGCTACGCACACGTGTGGTCTTGCTTAAATAAAGCGAGTGAACAGAAGCACATCAGCATCTGTAAGGGCATCATCATACTAATTGATTTGTGTACAGTACCACTAACATACTACGTGATAACATTTTGCCAGTGCTGTGTGGCGAGGATGTTGTGGGACAAGCCGTCTCTAACAGCAGCGACCCACCGGTACTAAAGCTAAACCATGAAAAGGTCTCTCTTGTTGAGCAAGCCTGCCTGCCGCTGACGGGAGGGAAGCGGGGGCGCTGGTGACTCACAGCTCTCTGTTTCAAGAAGAAAGGGTATCTGGCCTAAGGATTGTCTGCCTTACGCAGAAAGGGCAGTCGGCCTGCTCTAATGGCTCTGTGGAGGAGAGAGCCCTGTAGACTCCTTCCATGTATGTCTACTGATAATAGATACCAAAGCACAGAGCCAAAAAGCATGATCTGAAAGAAGTATGAAAAGCCAGCACTGCTCCCTCCTCCTTCCACGGAGCTGAAGGGGTGACCAGACATCCAATTTTCCCTGTGCTTCCTGAACAGAAATAACATGTCTGACTCATTTAAAAGTTCAGCACTCAGAGCAAAGCTGCCTTCTCCCTGGTTTTGTGTTTTGCTTTGTCATGCCCACCTGACCTCAGCCTTTTCCATGTTTGGTTGTTTGTTTTTTTTAAGTACTCCCAAATTGAAATCTTTTCTATTTAATCCACAGATCTCCCAAAGCTCAAAAAATAAACAAAGAGGGATGAGTAGAGGCTGTCTGTCATGGAGATACGCAAGGCTGTCTCAGGCCCAGCAGCAGCTTTGTTAATTTAGTGCTCCTGTTGTTGGACACTTCTGCTGCACTGTCAGGATACATCAGCCAGGGCAGCTGTTGTGCAAATCCAGCTGTGGTGCATCCAAGGTGTACATTGCATGGCATGATGTTGTACTGTAGGGATGCTCCTGGCAACCAAACGGACGGATCCACCTAGGGTATCTCACAACTTCCTTCTGCCGAATGGAAGACCGAGCTCAGTTCTCATTTCCTTCCCACTGCAACCTCTTTGTCAGGCCACCAGTTGCTGCCAGTCTGACCTGAACACTCCCTTTGCTCCTTCTTCTCAGGCTTATGCGCTGGAAGGGAATTTGGAGGTGGAGCTGGTGAGAGCCGCCTGCATGTGCAAAGTGGTGATCTGCTGCCGGGTAACACCACTGCAGAAGGCCCAGGTGGTGGAGCTGGTGAAGAAATACAAGAAGGCTGTGACCCTGGCAATCGGCGATGGCGCCAATGATGTTAGCATGATCAAAAGTGAGTGATGGGCGACAGCTGGCTTGCTTTAGCAAACTGACTCACTGAGGTATTTGCTGCCAGCGGTGGCTAAGCAGCAGGAACACATATCTGAGTGCCTTCCATACCACCCTCTCTGTGGCATCAAGTGGCTGCGTCCCAAGTTTTGGCAGGTTTCTACAGAGCACTGTCACTATAGGGTACTCTATGGGCTACTTGTGTCTCCTGCCTTCCAGGACACACAGGGGGGCTCTTTGCTGTGCTCCCACCTCCAGGATCGCAGGAAGCTATGGCTGCACTTATTGCCTATTTCTCTGTTTCTACCTTAGAACAGACAAAAGCCCACTGGGGCTGTGACATGTCCACCTGTGTGTCTGCGACACGTCCACCTGCGTGCCTGCATGGCTACCATCACAATGGCAATACAGAGAAAAAAAAAAAAAAAAAGTTTGTTTTAGAGAGGGCCTGTCTGCAATGCAGAAAGAAAATCTTCTTCCCTGTAAATAGTCTGTATAATGTTACATGATTTTTTTTTTTAACAATTCCATGTGGTAGGGCCAATTACCTCCCTTGAGTTATAAATCATGGGCTTCTAGGCCTCTTTATCCTTGAGCATCATTTGATGCTGCATTACCTCAGTGAATTCATGAAAAAAAATCCCCTAACTAGGCCTAATTAAATTAAGATTATTCAGAAGGGCCTATTGCTAATCTTCCTTGTGTTAATTTGCAAGAATTGATTAAGTGGAGCCTTTTAATTAAGAAAGAAAAGGCTAAGTAGGGAGCTTCAAGGGAGATAAGTCAGGCAGTCAGTAAAGAAAGGATAAGAAAAGCAAGTTAAAGTGTACATGATAATTAGAATCTACCCCCTCTCCCCCCACAATATGGTTGGGACTTTGGGATTTTATCAGTTCAGTGTTCCGTGGAAACCCCTGAATCTAACCAACCTCCAGCCATCAAGATTGTTCTCATTAGTTAATGCTGTATAATTAGCTGTCACATTAAACTTATGTCCATGTTTAATAAACCCAAGTCACTATTAAAAAAAAGACGTGACTCTTCTATCTAATTATTTGATTGAACTTATAAAGCCTAGGAAATGTAAAAAGGCTACAGTCTGCCTTGTAGCACTGTGTCTGAGAAACCTATACGGAGGTTAAAGATTTTGCTTGTCTGAGGCAATATTTTAAGGCAGCTGGAAGGACGTGCATGCACGTAAATACAAGTAACAGGTAAAAATAAATTAAAGTTATTTTTTCATAATAGCAGCTGTTGTGAACATCAGCCTTTATGCTGTTGGAAAACATTCATAAAGGAAACATGATTTGTCACTGAGGGTGTAACTTCATTCAAATAATACAAGCACAGTTACTGGCGATGTATCACCTCAGCCAAAAACATAATGCTGCTGAAAGAATTAGTGCCCCAAAACACTATTATTTTTTTAAAAATAACTTTACATATGAGTTATTTATGAAGGCTGTGAGGGAATTAACACAGTGTCCCAGTGGAGGGGACTCTTCTAAAAAAACAGGGTGATGAAAATTGTCACTGTAATGACATGATCAATAACCTTCTTGTTGCAGCTGCTCACATCGGGGTTGGCATCAGTGGCCAGGAGGGGATGCAGGCGGTCTTGTCCAGTGACTTCTCCTTCGCACAGTTCCGTTACCTGCAGCGCCTGCTCTTGGTGCACGGCCGGTGGTCCTACATCCGCATGTGCAAGTTCCTCAAATATTTCTTCTACAAGAATTTTGCCTTCACGTTAGTGCATTTCTGGTACGGCTTCTTCTCTGGCTTCTCAGCACAGGTAAGTCCAGCTTCTCTTTTCTCATGGTCATGTCTAGCATTTTCAAGTAAAGTATCTGGAAACATTTTAAAAGGAAATAAACTAAGCCATCCTCCCCACTTCACTGAATGGCACACAGATCTGTCTCAGAATCATAAAATCATAGAATTGCCTAGGCTGGAAGGGAACTTTCGGATCATCGAGTCCAACCATCAACCCAACTCTGACAAAAACCATCACTAAACCATGTCGCTAAGCACTACATCTACCCAACTTTTAAATATCTCCAGGGATGACATTCCACTACTTCCCTGGGCAGCCTGTTCTTCATCTGTACGAGTATAGAGCAGATATTGCTGCCTTCAGTGTGCTGCTGGTACAGGATAGATGCCTGGAGATATTTAGGTACATTATGAAGCACATAGGTACCTCATGGGGTTTTCAGAAGTGTTGAAACAGCCATCAAACAAGGATACAGATTACAGAGGGGCCCGACCAATTTGGCGCAGATCCATGTGAAACCTGTGCTTGCCCTGTTAACCCACTTGAAGCAATCAGTTTAACCCCAGGACGCCTGCAAAAGGAACAAATCTCCTGCAGTGAAAAATCTCCCAGCAGTTTAAGAAAAACCAGACTCCAACCCCAGACCCCGGGAAGGGCAGATAGTATGCGAACTCCTGCTCCCTGGGGCTGAGGGTGCCGGGGTGCTGCAGGGCGGTGATGCTCTCCCCAACGGCAGCTGATCACGGTGCCGGGCAGGAGACAGATCCTGCTCAGGATCACCTTGTACTTTTGGTCTCAGTAGCGTCTTGAACCAAGATGTTCCAGCATATAATTGTGTATTTATTTATTTTTTCTCCAGACTGTCTACGATGAGTGGTTCATTACGCTTTACAATTTGGTATATACTTCCCTCCCGGTGCTAGGAATGAGCCTCTTCGATCAGGTACTGTTTCTATCACCACTTGGATTTTTTTACATGGGTTTTTTTCTCCAGGTGCTTTGAGCTGGTTCCATGAAGCAAAAGCAGCTGACTGTTTGGCTAGCTGTTGTGATAGTTCCTGACATAGTTTCCTGCCAGTGAGACCTGAGAGCACAAAAAAGGAAGCACCAGGGAGGAGATGTGTAATATTTAGCCTGTGGGTTTCAGTGCATGATGAGACTGTTGGGTTAGGCTGTTGTCTACAATAAAAACTGCCTTTGCAATTTTCCCCTGAAGTAGTCACATCTTACTAGCTGTGTTCCTGAATCCTAACTAGTGACTTTTTAATGACCACACAGAACAATTAATGAACCTGAAGCCAGGTTTTCCATGTTCAGCCTTTCTAGGGGAAGTCCTCCTGCAGGAATCTCACATACTATTCTATTACTATGCTATTACTGTTCAGCAAGACATAGGAGCAATAAAGCTGCTCCTGTATGCCTTTTACAACTTAAATAGTAGGAACTTGCTGCTCCACAATGGTTCACAGTGTTCAGCTCTGGTCGCTTAAGGGATCCAAATGAGACAGCCTTGCCTGCGTGTGGACCCAGTGGAGGTATTTTCTATCTCTGAACTTCCAGGCAACTCTCAGAAGAGCAGACCATGTAGTCTGCTTAACATGAAGTGTACCTTCATTTTTTTTGCAGCACTTGTCAGCTTTCTCAGCAAAAGAAAGGTGAAATTAAACACAGAAAAATGTGTCTAGGTGACCTTGGGATATGGCACACTCATCAGCACAACTGCGTGAATTGTGTGTCAAGCCTTTTCTCATGGAAATGCATGTCACAGGGCCATGGCAACCCTAAGTGGTCTTGTGTGGTTGGTTGGGTAGGTCCCAGCAGATCTGACCATCTTCTGTCTACTTTCAGGATGTGGATGATCGTTGGAGCATGCTGTTTCCTCAGCTATATGTGCCTGGCCAGCAAAACCTCTATTTCAACAAAATGGTGTTTGTCAAGTGCATGTTGCAAGGGATCTACAGCTCCCTCATTCTCTTCTTCATCCCCTATGGGGCCATGTACAATACAATGAGAAGTGATGGGAAGGCCATTGCTGACTACCAGTCCTTTGCACTGATGGCCCAGACCTGCTTACTGATTGTGGTGTCTGTACAGGTAAGGCATCCCAGGTAATGTTTTTAGGAATTAGTTGTTGTTTTATGAAGGCAGCATCTGGAGGGCCGCTTGGAATCTTGACAGCATTGTATTTGCTGCTGCATCTTGCATTCTTGCAAAAAAACCACCTCCTTTGACACCAGATTACTCTTCTCAGTTCAAGAGAACGACAGATTTGTATGTTATGAAAGATCAGGGTGGCAGGAAAGCAGAGTCTTTGCCTTGGGAAGTTAACAGTCATAGCAGACGAAACAGTTAATACTGGGAGTAGAGAAGGACTCATTCCAGTTTTATGGGATGGGTTTGTAGCACGGGACTGTCTGCTATCAGGCAGTTATTTATAGGGTCTCCATCACAAGGCTGTCTCTGTAGCCTAGCCCCATGCATGATGCAGATGGTAGAACTGCACTTGCTGGAAGAAATAGCTTAAGACTTGGGTGGTCCAAAATTCAGACAGTACTAGGAGGATAGGAGAAATTTCTCACAAGAAAAGCTAATCAATCCTACCTCCCTAGATGATGTTTTCTGCTCTCTGAGGTCTTGTGGGCTCCTTCTCCTAATTTTCAATGCTAGAGCACAGCTGGGGGGCAGGGACAAAAGCATGGCTCATTTGAGCTTGGTATCCTTGTCTCCACTACTGCCCACTGGTGAAGGCTTGAGAAGAGTGCAACAACAGGGCAAACGTAGTAATGCTTGTCTTGAATGGCCTCCCAGCATCCTATGATCTGTGTTTTAGTATTTCTTGAGACTTGAATGAGTAACAGACTTGGGACCAGGGGTACAAAGAAGAGAACAAGATATCTATCTGTGTTCAGTGCAGATCTGCTAAATTATTAAGGTGCTGACAATAGCTGTGTCACTCTGTTCTTTCAGATTGGCTTGGACACGTCTTACTGGACAGTTGTGAACCAGTTCTTCATCTGGGGCAGCCTTTCTGTTTACTTTGCGATCACCTTCACCATGTACAGTGATGGCATGTACCTGATCTTCACAGCCTCTTTTCCATTCGTTGGTAAGCCCTAGGACAAATCTGGGTGGCACTCAAAAGGGGTATACTGCAAGGCTTAAATCTGTTGAGAATTTATAGTACATCTAGAGGCAATAACCGAATATATTGACTGCCTTTTATACAAGAAATATCAGGGTATTTCTGAGGGCTGCTGGGAATGCTTATTTTGGATCCCATCCATCCAGGTGAATGTGTGCCACATTCACTACATTGCATAAGAATGCATATTCACATGCAGCCACAGGAATGATCCTTTAAATAAACCTATTGAGCTGGCTGGAATGTTTTCTACTGCTCTTTTATATTCTGTTTCCAGGTGTCTAATTTTGTTTGCAGAGCATTTGTTTGCAGAAGGATGAGTGCTCTTTTGTAAATAAGTTAACATGTTTGTACAGGAAAGGATACAAATACAACATCCAGTTAGATACGAGAAAAATGCCACATGATTACGGTGTGAAGCCTGTCTGCCTTCAGCCACGTTAAATGGCAATTTCCTAACACAAGAAAATAATCCAGTGATGACCAGGTCTTTGGAGTTGCTCCACATAACAGATTTCTGAACGCACACAAATGGTGAAGGATAACAAAAATGAGTCTGTCTCTTAGCAATTCATCTGTTTTTAATAGCTTTGTGCATCCATAACCAATATTGATGCATCATTGTTACGACACTCTACTTTTGAAATCCCAGTGCTTTCTGTTTCAAGTGTCAAGTTGGTGTATTAATCAATGCCTTTTTTTCTGCATGAATTGTTAAGCCAAGGCTTGTTCTGACCATCTTCACTGCAATATCAATGCTTGGCCATTTTAGAAATATCTGAGCTGCAGGTCAGTTATTGCAATGTATTTTCCAAGCAGATGGTCACATCCACTGTAAGACGGCTTTTAGTATCAAAAGTGATGACTGAAAGAATACAGTGTCTGTTCAATTTCCAGAGGCAGATGGTAACTCACCTGCCAGGGATACCTCTATCTGCTGCTCTGTTGATATTACGTGGGTCAAATTAGGCATAATGCTGAGTGCTGCTTAGGAAGGTCTCAGACTGAAACCATTTTTAAGGAAAATGTTTCTAGTTTGGGCTCAGACAACTTGTTTACTTTAACTTCAGTGGAATTGTATTACAGCAGAATTTGGCCAACTGAAAACATTCAGCAACTTTACTGCCAACAACAGCATCAGTAAGCCTTGTAGTGAGGGTTTTGCAGACTGTTTGTTCTATCTTACATTCCTTCAGTTTTGGGGGAGCCAGAAGTAAGAAATTTGGTTTCAAAGAAGGTGGCAGTGTCACGCCAGCACATGGCAGTTGCTCTGCCAATGCACCCATTAGGCCATGCAGACACCCAGAGCAATGCGTGCTCCTCTCACAAAGGGCTGTGATCCTATTGTCTACTGGCTGGTCAGAGTCAGTACTCCATATCCTTCAGGAAATGGTGCTGGAAAGTAAGAAAATAGTGTTCCTCCTTTTGGAGTGGAGTCCTGGGAAAAGGTGAGAGTGCTGGACTGCTGATGAAGAAGGTCTCTTGAGCATTTATATCAGTCCTTTGCAGTGATTTGGCTGTTTGTAAAAAGAGGCAAACTGTCATTCACTCTGACATCCTTGTCTCCCTGGGTTGTTGCTGCAGTTGAGTCTGGACATTGCATTTTTCTTTGCTCATCTCAGACACTGATATTCATATTGCTGTCTTCTCTACAGCAAGTTGATTTCAGGGTTAGAAATGGTGTCTACTTTGAATTGTGGCCTGTTTGACAAGTGCTTTGGAATCACAGAGGGTGAAAAGTTCAGGTGAATGATGGCGAGAGTGTTGCTGTTATGGTTTTAATCATGCTTTTGTTTTCCAGGTACCGCTCGAAACACCCTCAGCCAACCAAACGTGTGGCTAGCCATCTTCCTCAGTATCACCCTCTGTGTGCTGCCTGTTGTTGGCTTTCGATTCCTGAAGGCTCAGTTAAAGCCAACTCCCAGCGATAAAGTAAGGAGATACCTTATTTAACCAGAAATCCTGCTTACTACCACCTAAGCTTACCATGGAGGCGTATTGCAGGGGCCTGGCATTGCTCAGAGTCTGCGTCCCTGTAGGTGGAAGTGCTGCCATCCGTCTGTCCCCTGTTCCCTTGAGAAGGAGGACTGAATTTGGGTTTTGTCACAGTTCAAACCATCTGCAGCTGGGGCCAAGGGCGGAGATTTAGATGTGGACTGGATTGCACCGGAGCAAGGAAGCTGCACTATTTTTAGGTGCAGGTTTTGAGTGCTGCGGCTCCGTGGCAAAGCAGTGTTTCAGTCCTCCCACCCTGCTGCCGTACGGTGTTCAGCCTGGCAGAGGAGAGCCCTTCACCCTCCACCCAGGTCTATGTGTTCTCTGGGGATTTTTTTGACTTCAGGGTTTACTTCATTTGTAGCCAATGGTTATATGGCCCCCTCTGAAGCCAGCTGCCCTCCTCGGGAATACGAAGATGAGGCCACTAGGGCAAGGAGAGGTCGGGAGAAAGGGAGTGGACAGAGAGTGCACAGCTCACTACAGCCAATGGACCCCTCCAGAAGACCAGCAGAAACACAGCTCCCCGGGCTGGCTTCCAAGCAAGAGCATCTGCTAAATGCTGCTGCCACCTGGTGCTTCCTTCCTCTTCCTGCACTGAGCTGTGAGACAAGTGTGAGCACAGCCCCAAGGACATGCTCCTCAGTGGCTGCCCTGATCATCCTTGGGGTGTCTGTGAAGCTCCCCAGGTGCTCCAGAACTGTCGGAGAATGAGTGAAGGGGAATTCTCAGCTCTTGCAGAGAGAGTAGGTGGGTGCTGGAGAAGACTGCCAGGTGGTGAGGTCCTCAGGACACCGTTAGAGGCAGTTCAGATGTGTAAAAATGGGCTCAGTTTACCCGTCAGTTGAGTAGAACTCCAACACAACTGTGGCCCAGAATCCCAGCCTCAGTGCTTGGGTTGAGTATCTCTCTCTAGTGTCCAGCTCTGGAGCCCTCAGCACAAGAAGGACATGGACCTGTTGGAGCAGGTCCAGAGGAGGGCCACGAAGATGATCCGAGGACTGGAGCACCTCTCCTATGAAGACAGGCTGAGAGCTGAGGGCCACCTTATAGCCCCTTCCAGTACCTGAAGGGGGCCTACAGGAGAGATGGGGAGGGACTGTTTGCAAGGGCACGTAGCGATAGGACGAGGGGGCAATGGTTTAAACTAGAGCAGGGTGGATTTAGATTAGACATTAGGAAGAAGTTCTTTACAATGAGGGTGGTGAGACACTGGCACAGGTTGCCCAGAGAGGTGGTGGAGGCCCCATCCCTGGAGACATTCAAGGCCAGGCTGGATGAGGCCCTGAGCAACCCGATACAGTAAAAGATGTCCCTGCTAAGCACAGGGGGTTGGACTAGACGACCTTTAAAGGATCCTTCCAACCCAACACATTCTATGATTCTATGAAAATTACTTTATTTTTCTACATCCTGAAGATGAGTGTTTGGGTTTCCTGCTGTACCAAGATCCCCATCTGGAAGTAAAAAAGGAACTTAAGTACAAGACTGAGTCTTAGAGCTTAGCCAAGAACTGTTAGTCACCCACTTAGTGGATGTGGAAAAGGCTGTGGATGTTGTTTACCTGGATTTTAGTAAAGACTCTGACACCATTTCCCACAGCATTCTCCTGGAGAAACTGGCTGATCATGGCTTGTATAGGTGTACTCTTCGCTGGGTAAAAAAATGGCTAGATGGCCAGGCCCAAAGAGTTGTGGTGAATGAAGTTAAATCCAGTTGGTGGCTGGTCACAAGTGTTGTTCCCCTGGTGACAGTTCTCTTTAATATCTATCTACAACCAGGACAAAGGGATCAAGTGCACCCTCAGGAACTTTGAGGATGACACCAAGTTGGGCAGGAGTCTTGATCTGCTTGAGTGTAGGAAGGGTCTACAGAGGGACCTGGACAGGCTGGATTGATGGGATGAAGCCAATGGTATGAGGTTCAACAAGGCCAAGTGCCGGCTCCTGCACTTGGGTCACGACAACCCCATGCAGCGCTACAGGCCTGGGGAAGAGTGGCTGGAGAGCTGCCTGGCAGAAAAGGACCTGGGGGTGTTGGGCGTCAGCCAGCTGAATATGATCCAGCAGTGTGCCCAGGGGGCCAAGAAGGCCAACGGCATCCTGGCCTGTATCAGGAATAGTGTGGCCAGCAGGACTAGGGCAGTGATCGTCCCCCTGCACTCGGCACTGGTGAGCCCGCGCCTTGAGTTCTGTGTCCAGTTTTGGGCCCCTCACTGCAAGAAAGACATTGAGGTGCTGGAGCGGGTCCAGAGAAGGGCAACGAAGCTGGTGAGGGCTCTGGAGCACAAGTCTAATGAGGAGCAGCTGAGGGAGCTGGGGGTGTTCAGCCTGGAGAAAAGGAGGCTGAGGGGAGACCTTATCGCTCTCTGCAACTGCCTGAAAGGAGGGTGTAGCGAGGTGGGGGTCGGTCTCTTCTCCCAAGTAACAAGTGATAGGACAAGAGGAAATGGCCTCAAGTTGCGCCAGGGGAGGTTTACCTTGGATATTAGGAAAAAAATTCTTCACTGAAAGGATCATCAAGCATTGGAACAGGCTGCCCAGGGAAGTGGTGCAATCACCATCCCTGGAGGTATTTAAAAGATGGGTAGACATAATGCTGAGGGACATGGTTTAGTGGTGGTTTTGGCAGTGTTACGTTGATAGGTTAGGTTGACTCAATGATTGTAAAGGTCCCTTCTGACCTAGACGATTCTATGGTTCTGTGATTCTGAGAACCTACAGCTGCCACTGTTCCAAACAGGAAGGATGGGAGTCCGGGGCTGGGGATTCTGCTGAGCTGCTGGCACTCAGTGATGGCCTACTGCCTTTGACAGCCCCTTTCTGAAAAGATGCCTGTCCACAGATGGTCTCAGTGGCCGCATGGGAGCAGAGAGCCCAGTACCTGCAAACAAAGTGCATTAGTTCTTTCCATTCTGCCAAGGAATATGAGAACCTATTGATCACCATTCTCATTATAAAAAGCTTTTGCATTTTGGACATCTCCTTTAGTAGCCTGTTTTCTAGATTAAGTAAGCCAATTTTTATATGTGTCCTTATTTGTTTTCTGGACTTTTGACTGTTGTTGAGATGACCCCAATAACATTGGGGGTTATTTGACTGAAAAGAATATTTTCTGTCAAAAAAATTTTACTAAAAGAACCGTAGTAATACCCCAACCAAGCCATTGGAGAGCTGTGAGGAACAATACACTGAAATCATCTCCACCCAAGGATTACAGATGACACTTCCATTAATGCCTTTTAGAATAAGATTTGCTTTTCCTTTTACCAGGCTGCCATCCTGTGCTGCCAGCTCCACTCCTGCTCTGCAGCCCCTCCTACCACCCCCCTGTTTTGTCAGTCATTTTTGGCTTTGGACCCCTGTTTCTGTTTCCCTTTCTTTGCTCCTCTTTTACCGTGCTTGAGAACAATGATGCACTTCCCACTTTTTCCATCTTGTTTTCTAATTTCAGGTCCTGCTCAAGATCAAAGAAGCCAAAAAGAGGCCACCTCCACCCTCACCAAAGAGACGCCTGCGTCGGACCAGCACCCGCCGCTCTGGCTATGCCTTCTCCCATCAGCACGGCTTTGGAGCACTCATTATGTCTGGGAGAAACATGCGGCCAAAATCACCTTTTGCCACAACGGGAACATTTTCACCAAATAGTGACAAATATAAACACAAAGTACTATAAAAAAAAAAAAAAAAAAGAAAAGAAAAAACCCCAAACAAACAAAAAAAATCCACCAAAACCCCACCAAAGCAAACCAAAGGGCTGTCAGGAGAGGAGGCTGTGCTTCCTGCAAAGCACCTAGAGCTCTGCCTTCCGGGCTAGCAAATCAAGGACTTGGGCCTTTCTTTTCACCCACATCCACGCTCTGACTCCAGCTTCTCTTCCAAAGACTTGTGCTGCTCCCGGGGAAGGCGGGCAGGGTGAATTAGAGCTGGTTTATGGTATCCCAGAAGGCCTCCCTGGAACAAGAGAGAACATGCTGCAGGAGGCACCTCCGCTCCTTGAGATTGTTCATAACGCTATTTTTTATTTTTTTTTCCTCCCTTTAACTACATACCTCAGAGCAAAGGGAAGTCGATATCTTTCTCATTCACGTGCCTTAGTTTCTGTTGTGAATCCACTCTGGGCTGTATTACTGTGGCAACAGTATTGACGCCAGGTGTGCCTTAGATCCAACCACACAACCCCCAAGTCCCCAGTCTTTGTAATTTGTGTAATTTTGTAGCCTTTTGACTGTACACGGGCACTTTGGAAGGCATGAGCTGGAAATCACCTCCCTTCCAAGCTTACAGTTAATCCAGTTTCTCAAGAGATGGCCAGTGCCCAAACACCACCCTCTTCCCGCGTCTGCAATCGGAGAGTGCTGCAAGCTCAGAGAAACCCTTAGTTGGTCAAGCGACAAGGACTTGACGTTCATCAGCCTGCCCTGCTTTATCTGCATTGCAAACCTGCTCTTGTAAAACATCATTGTCCTCAGAGCCCTCTCAGGTTTTGTAGCTGGGCACCAGCCATTTCATTTAGACTTAAACTAAAAGGGCAGAAGCAGCTCAGGCTCCCATATGGATCAAGCCATAAAATCTGGCCATGAGATGCCCATATCCTGGTTAGGTCCCAACTGAGTTGCCAGAACCAGGCGCCTCTCCCACCATAAGTGAGGCACAGACAGATCTGACTTGATGGAGACCACCCAAGCAGTCTCAGAGGCAGAGATGCTATTTCATGGCTAGCTCAGGGTGTCCTGCCCTTTACTCCACCGGTGCTGTAGCTCAGAGCAAAGGGTGGGACCTGGTGGCTCCCTCCCTCTCCCTGATGAGCGCTGTGGGCCAAGTTTCAGAGGCATTTAGTGCTCAGGAACCTCCACAACCTCTGTGCTGGCTAATACTTTATTTGGGAACGGCTTGTCACTCATGAGTTGCAGAGAGCTGAACATCCTACCAGCCTGGCTGCCAGCAGAGGGACCTGAGATGCACAGACACAGCCAAAGACACAGCGGATCCTGTGAGACTGGGATTTGCTTACTGTTTTGTTCACCAGCTTCATAATCAGCGGGGTTACTGAGTGGAAGGCCAGCGTGGCAGCCTGAGAGCCTGTCCTGCCAGCACTGCTGAGCTGTCTAAATGGAGCTTTGCTGTCCAGAGGAATAAGCAGTGCTGACTGGTTTGTGGTTTTTCTTCTTTTTTTTTTTTTTTTGGTTCCTTTATACAAATTTAGGCTCCTTTCCTTGTTTTGAATTGGATTTTTTTGCACAGCAGCCATCTGGCATTTATTCGGAACTCTCTGCCTTGAGTCTCTCAGCTCTCGGTGCGGGCAATGTATGATGGCAACAGGCCAGCCATGCCCCTATTTCATCCATTCTGCACCTAACACCTTGCTGCCCGCGGTCCAAGTTTCAGCTGTTACTGTATAAGATTGTTTAAGCTCTAATAGAAGGTTTAATCTCTGTGGGTATAACTCGGCACAGAAAAAACCTGTCTGGTGCACCTGCTGCTTTGCAAACTGTGGTATTAAATTTCAGCTTAGCCAGCGCAAAACTAGAGCTGGGACTGGAACCAGACTTCAGCAGCCAGGAGCTGCTTGCTAGGGAGAGAGCAAATTCTAATCCAGTGATCTCCCCTGCAAGGAGACACCTAAGTAAAGTGAGAGCCTGCACCCTGACTGGGGAAACCGCTGTGATAGTCGGTGCTTGTTGCCGCCCTCTGATTTACCGTTCACTCTGCAGAGGCAGTCATGGCTTTCTGATGCAGATTATGCCTTTCACAGTCAGCCTCCCTGGAGCCGGAGGAAAAAGGAGAATTTATGCAGGTAGGCTGACATCCCCATGGTACCCAGTCTGGGCTGGACCGAGAGCCCTACCAAAGCTGTTTCTAGCATGTCATGCAGCAGAGTAAAATGCAGAGCAGCAGAAGCAGACCTTCTGCCGGCAGAGCAAGGCATCTCTGAGACTGTGTCACTCTCCTCATTACGGTTTACGTGCAAAGCACTCACCTTCTGGCCAAAGGGAACTTGCAAATGCTGCATAGGACAACTAGGGGATAAAAGATCTGCTCGTGAACTTGCGCCAGATACAAATATTTCAGTGGTTTGACAAGATCAGCATTTGAAACATATCAGCTGACAGTGATGTCTGTCCTACATCACTCCTGATTTTGTAAAATAATTTTTTTTTTAAATAAAAAAATATTGGGATGACTGATTGCTTGCCAGTATGCCAATTTCTCAAAGGAGACTACCACCAGATGCATGTGTTGATCCTGGACCTCCTAAAGCGGGACGTGGGGGGGTCTGTGGGAGGACAGATCTGAGACGCTGGTGCTTCTCATGCTGCGAAACAAAACAAATTCCCAAAGTTTGACTTCCTATTCGGGGACGTTTTAAAGAGGAAACTTAGAAGAAACGTCAGGCATCCTTAGAGGATGGAGGCGCGGGGGGGGGGACGAGGGGGAAGGCGGGCAACGCCGAGATCCCGCCCCGCCGCCCGGCTTGTAAACAGCGGAGCGGGGCGAGCGGCCGGTAAGGGGCTACGGGGCGGCGGCGGCATGGGGGGGCTTCTCCGTGCCCGGAGCTGGGGGGGGTGAAGGGGTGGCAACTGCCTGGGGGGGCTTGGTATTTCTTGGTTCCGCAGGGGTGGGAGGGGTGTCAGATGCCTGACAGTGGTAATTTATGAAGCTCTTGGATTTGATCAATATATATCAAAAATTAATCCCTGAAATTTTTTTTTTGCTTTACCCTCCCCCCTCTTTTTTTCTCATTATTCCATAATACAGAGGGCCATATAGTGCTTCTGCTGTAGCACCAGCGGAAGTTATTGTCCAGAGAAGCCGTGGATGCCCCATCCCTGGAGGTGTTCAAGGCCAGGCTGGATGGGGCTTGGAGCAGCCTGGTCTAGTGGGAGGTGTCCCTGCCCAGGGCAGGGGGTTAGAACTGGATGGGCTTTAAGGTCCCTTCCAACCTAAACCATTCTATGATCCTGTGATTCTAAAGATTTGCCAGCCCATCTGGCAGCAGTTTCAGAATCAAGAATGATAATGCTTTGATCATAACCAGTGATGATGACTAAAAGAGGGCAGATTTAGACTAGATATAAGGAAATTTTTTATGCTGAGGGTGATGAAACACTGGTACAGGTTGCCCAGAGAGGTGACAGATGCCCCATCCCTGGAAACATTCAAGGTCAGGTTGGAGGGGGCTCTGAGCATCTAGTTGAAGGTGTCCCTCCTCATTGCTGGCAGATTGAACTGGATGACCTTTAAAGGTTCCTTACAACCCAAACTATTCTATGATTCTATGATATGGTTAGTTTTCTTAGACTGTAGCAGAGAAGGGCTTAGAGCATGTTCTCTCTCGCCTGAATCCAATAGGATGACATGTAGAAGCCTCTGCTGCTAATAGTGTGGAGGTGCTTTTGGGCAGAAGCACCTCAAGGGTGTTTCTCATGGCTAAGCACTACACCTGCATTCCTGCTAGGCTGCCCCGTGGCTCTCACTTTATCAGTGTGCATCCACACAACTCTCTTCCACTGCCCTGTAGCTTGGAAGTCATTAGTCGTGAGCAGCTCTTACGGAATGGGAGGGCAAAGGAGAGCTGCTTGCTTGCCCTAGGTTCTCCAGCTGGACTGATCCTCAACAAGGTCTGTTGCAAGTAAAGGAGCCATCTGAATAATGAGCTGCGATAATTACCAGCTGTAACAAAAACAGCATAAAGGATACCTGTGGGCAGAGGTGCTGTGTCCTATAATCCCATCAGACCACTGATAAAGCTGTTCTGATGGTTGATTTTTTTTCTTCCCCTCTAATTCTCAACCTAAATGTGTTCACAGTGCATTTATTCTCTTGTTGTTGTGCCAGCACTATCCTTTTGCTTCAGCAGTTTTGTTTGTCTCCAGTGATATATTTAGAGAGCAATCCTATCCGCTCTCTGCCTGCATTTGGCTAGGCTAAACAAGCCAGGCTCTTAAATTTCTTCTTGTTTGATAGGTTTTCTGTTTCCCCCAGGCCCTTTCTGCACCTGTTCATTTGAGTTTATCATTTTTAAATGCGGGTGACCAGAATTTTTTTTGTATGATGCTACTGTCGTCAGTGCCTGTACAATAGCACTGGTATTTCACTGCCTTGTCTGGACTGCACAGGCTTTTGTTGCGGCCTCATCATCTCTGTGATCCCTAATGCAGCTTTTGTGGTTATTTTTCCTATCTTTACTGTAAAGTGTTAGGTTGATGGTTGGACTCGAGGATCTTAAGGGTCCCTTCCAACCTAGACGATTCTGTGATTGATTCTATATGCACAATTGTTGGCTAAATTGCGTTAGCTAAATAAATACCTGTCGTCTCTCACTATCTTGTGCCCGATAACGTGGGGAGGAGCTGAAGTCATCATAGCACAAGTCTGTGCATGTTAATGCTTTAAACTACTGTCTTGTCCTCAGGGGCAAGCTTTTTCCATGAGGGCTGGAAAGGACTTTTTACTGCATCTACTTATGCGTCGGCCAGCGTAAATACGCTGTAGTGAGAGAGCTGACATTCCTTCTAGCAAAGCCAAGTTCCCAGCCTCAGCTCCCTGTGCGGGACCCACCTCTAGCCCTGTCCTGATGATCGGGTACTGGGTTGCTGCAAGGGTGGACATGATGCAGGGCTCAGAAGGAGAGCACAGAGCCCTGCAGCCTGGGCTTGACCTGCCAGTGCTTCTGGCCGTGGCTGCAGCTCAGCTGCTCTTCGCTTTTTCCAAGGCGAGTCTTCTGCTGCCCTACTTCTTATAATTCACGCAGAAGTAGAGAGTGTTTTTCTCAGCCTGGCACTGTTGGAGGAGCAACCTCCCTCCTGTCGCTCCCAGCTTGAAGGGAAGTGGTTTTCCTACCCCCTCCCTGTCTCTCTTTGCCCAGCCTGCCTCTCCTGCCGGGTGGAGCTGGCTGTTCTGAGCTGTCAGCTCCCTGCCTTTCCGCACAACGCCGAGCCCTCTGCCAGACTTTCCAGCTATAAATGGATCTGGCCTTTTCCAACCCACCCCCCCCCCGCCCCCAACCCCTCCCGACACTGAGAGATGTTGCGGGAAATCGGAGCTGGGCCAAGCTTCCTCTGAATTAGGAAAACATAACGATCCAACCACTGACTTTTCATAGGTTCCCTGTGAGCGTCGTGCCTGTTTTCAGGGAGCTGCCTGTGCCCCAGCGGGGGCTGCGCTGCCGAGCTGCTTCTTCGCACTGCCAGAGCGGTTTATTCCCAGACCCGAATGCAGAGGTGGGGCAGACCTATAGGTGCCATCTCCAGCCCCATGCATCACCCCGCAAACAAAGGGCTGTCTGATCCAAGCGGCTGTGTCTCAAGGGAAGGCCAATGTTTTTGTTACTGACTGCATCCTGCTTCCACATCCGTATTAGGCACTTAATAAAAGAAGCCTGACTTTTGTACATAATGGGCAGCCCCGCTTGCCTCCCTTAACTTTGGGATTTATGGCAGAAATCCTGGGATCTCTTAAGCTTTATTGCATTCTCCCTCCCCTGAGAGGCGGGGAGGATCAGTGTCGTCTCATTCAGCGGGGAGCTGGGGCATGAAGGATGCAGACCAAGGTGACTCAGGGCGTCAGCAGCTGCCCTGAATTTTAAACTGAAGTCTTTTGTGTCGTCTGGAGCGGAGTGCTACCCTCCATCAGCCCTGCAGGCATCCAGGCCATTCATTCCATGTAAAGTGTAGGTCTGTATTTAGAAAACTAATTTGTACTCTCATGTTGAAAAATTGTAGTCTGAAAGTCTGGTAGTTCATGTGCTTCATAGAAGCTGCAGGGCCAGGTTCCAGTCTGGTGACCCTTCTCTGGCAGCAGTGGATTTGCATCCTTTGGGCTTAGACAGCACCACCTAGAGCAGCTGCTTCAGAGTCTTCCTTACCTCCTGGCAATCGTCCCTCAAAAACCTTCAGGCTGTGGATAAGAGAACAGAGAATATTCAAAAGATGCAAGCCACTTTTATGGTTGCCCAGTATTCTGCCTGCAGTTCTGCTTCTGGTTCAGTTTTTGCTGTGGCAGCAGATGCTGTCTGACACTTTTTCCTGTGCAGGATGCCTGGTATCCTGAGTTTTCTCTACTCAGTGGCTTGGTTGTGTTGCCGTGTGGATGGGTTGGTGGAGCTGTTGACTGGGCAGTGCAGGAGTACATCTGTTCTCTTTTTATGTGAGCTGCAGAATGCAATATCCCAGACCAGGATATTACATAGGGGTTATGGTTCATGGAAACCTCCTTTCTGTCTTTCTGTGGGGATTGCAGGCACTATTTCATGTGAAACAGACGAGGGACAGATGAAGTGCCCTCCTTTACCCTTGCCCACGCCATCAAGCTGCTGTGTGGCAAGGGTACCTCTGAGCTCTGGGAATAAATGAAATGAAGATACTGTGTGTAGTTGTAGCTGCCTGATGCTCTTTCCTGTGGTAAGCTCTGCTGAAGCTGGGCCAGGCATCGGATCCTGCTGGTTTGCCAGCTCGACTTAGAATGCTTCAGGGTAAACTTGGCTGGGAGGAGTTTTTCTGCTCGCTGTATCCCTCCCAGATGTTCAGGGAGGCTTCTTACCCCAGTTCTGCTTGGCCTTATGCAATCTGCCTTCCGCTGAACACTTAATTCCCAGTTCTTCACCAAAGCCCTGGACACACAGCAGGGAGTTTTCTGAGGTTTGTTGGCTGTAGGTCTCTGTTCCTCTGATTCTGGAATGTGAAGCCTCGACGAGGTTTTGCTTGTGATATCTGCTGCTCATCTGAAGCCCACGGTTGCTCCCTCTCCTCTTGCCATTCCTTTGTGTGCTTGCCTGGACTGGGAATACTGGTTTCCACAATTCACATCTGTTGTGCCTGGGGTGGGTATTTGCTGAGCATCTTTGTAGCCCTTAAGCCTTGCCCCGGACTCTGTACTTCCGACTGAGTCCTCAGTGGAGCTGTGGATGGGAATGTGTGTCCGCCACTGGCACTGATGGCTTCTCTTAGGAAACCTTGGCAGAATGATGATGGTACTAAATCATAGTTACAATTAAAGCTTTATTTTATTAACAGGTTCCTGGTGCCCAGGAACCTTGAGGCCAGACGGGAAGAAGAAGCCTGTTTGGTTTGTGCACTTGGTGCACAGGACCTTCAGGGCCTGATAATGAGGGAAAGGGAAGGAATACATGACCCGCTTGTCCATGGGGAATGGCTGCTTGCCCTACAAAATGGCGTGAGTTGTGCTAACCACATTGCCAGGGTGACCGGTCACAGTGTCCCCCTCAGGACTGCTCCTGTCTCAACAGTCTCCCCATGGACAGCTCTTGGTCTGCAGTCACAAATGTTCTGCTGACACCAGCATCTGTCTGGCACAACCTCTAAAGGCTGCTGTTGGAGGACACTGCCTTAGGATGCTTTCAGTCTCACTGCTAGTTCAATTGCTTTGCAGAAAACTATGCACTGCGGTGGTGGTGTCTCTTGAGCAACTTGTTCATGTCCTTCACCAGAAGAACTGCTTGTTGGCTGATTTCACAATGGCTGGTTCAAACTGCACCAGGATCTTCAAGTGCCAGGGCAAGACAATGGTTGAGATGGTGGTGTGTGAGCGCAGATTTGGTGTGTTGCTAATCTCATCCCAGCAATGGGATGTGGAGTGTGGCCATCCTACCTCTGTAATGGTAGTGCTACCTTATACACAGCATTGAGACTCTGCCTGGCAAAGCCTGTGGAGTATGTGGTGCAGGTGTCTAGCTGTGCATGGCCCTGTGTCAGCACAAGTTCAGGTGCAGACCATGAGCACTAGAGCTCTGCAGCTCCTTGCATCAGGCCGTGGTGGGATATCCTGCTGAGATGGAGCATTCCTGGTCGCTATGCTGAGGGCACTCCGTGTCAAACACCAGGCTTTGCAGTGCATCAAAGCTCTGTTGCCTGTGGTGCCTGGGTCCGGCGGGGATCTCTGTGGAACACGTGCTGTGCAACACATCTAGCTATCTGTGGTTTGGAAGACGGAGTGAAGACTAAAATTTTCTGATGATTCTAAGTCGGTCAGGGTAGTCAGTTTGAAAACTGCCTGAAGAATTACAGCAGTATCTTGCAAAACTATTAGCATGATAAAACAGCAAGTGGGATTCCATGCTGATAAATGCCACATCTTTATGCATGTAATGGTGATTTGTGAACAGTTTCTCACTGCCCACAAGAAGCCCTTTGGAGTCACTGTGGATCGTTATCTGAGCGAATCGGACCAATGTTCAGCTGTAGCCAAAAAGGCAGACCTCATCCTGGAAATAAAGAATAAGGCAAAAAATCATAGAATCACAGAATGGTTTGGGTTGGGAGGGACCTTAAAGCTCATCTCGTTCCAACCCCCTGCCATGGGCAGGGACACCTCCCACTAGACCAGGCTGCTCAGAGCCCCATCCAGCCTGGCCTTGAACACCTCCAGGGATGGGGCATCCACAGCTTCCCTGGGCAACCTGTTCCAGTGCCTCACCACCCTCACAGTAAAGAATTTCTTCCTAATATCTAATCTAAATTTCCCCTCTTTCAGGTTAAAACCACAACCCCTCGTACTATTGCTATACTCCCTGATATAGAGTCCCTCCCCCTCTCTCCTGTAGACCCCCTTTAGGTACTGGAAGGGGCTGTAAGGTCTCCCTGGAGCCTTCTCTTCTCCAGGCTGAACAACACCAACTCTCTCAGCCTGTCCTCATAGCAGAGGTGCTCCAGCCCTTGGATCAACTTCGTGGCCCTCCTCTGGGCTTGCTCCAACAGGTCCATGTCCTTCTTATGTTGGGAGCCGCAAGAGCTGGACACAGCACTGCAGGTGGGGTCTCACCAGAGCAGAGCAGAGGGGCAGAATCACCTCCCTCGCCCTGCTGGCCGCGCTGCTTTTGATGCAGCCCAGGATGCGGTTGGGTTTCTGGGCTGTGAGTGCACATTGCCTGCTCATGCTGAGCTTCCCATCCACCAACACCCCCAAGTCTTTCTCCTGAAGGCTGCTCTCAAGCCATTCTCTGCCCAGCCTGTATTTGCTGGTATATATTTTCTTGTATACTTAGCTGTGTCTCTATGTCAATATACTTGTATACTCATGTTGTGCCTGCATGTTGAGTACCACACACAGTCTGGTCATCCTCTCTCAAAAAGAGTGGCACAGACCTGCACATGATACAGGAAGGGGGAATGAGAATGATTAAGGGACTGGAATAGCTTCTGTAGGAAGAGAGATTAAATAAGGAAAAGTAGATGACAGCGGGAAAGAGTAAAGGCCTATAAAATAGTGTACACTGGAGAGAAGTTGAGTAAGGAATAACCTTACTCAACTTTGCTATTTCTCACAGCACAGAAACAGCACATCCAGAAAAATTATTTATTAGGCAGGAGGTTAAGGAAGTCCTTTTTCAACGCCGTTGATTTGTAGAACATGTTGCTATGAGATGGCATGAAGGCTGAAAATACACACAGATTCCTAAAGGAACCAGACACCTCAGTGGCAGAGATGTGTTTCAGTGGCTGTTAAACATGGTAGTTGGTGTGCAGCCTCCAGTGCTAGAAGTTCCTTCACTGCTGATGAGTGTGGCCTTAGGAGGGATCAGTCTGTACTCTGATATGTATATGCCAGTGCCAAAATGTCAAGGATAAGGCACTAGACCAGAATAATTCTTGTTGTGATCCAATATGGTGGTTCTTGTTACCAGAACACGCTGTTAACAGTGGGGTGAAAATGAACTGATTTGGTTTTGAGCACTTCTGGTCTAATGGCTGTCCTGTGGGAGTTACACACAGGCCACCACAGATTTTCTTATATCTTTTATTAGCAAATCTGAAAGCGGTTGAGGAGAAAGGGCTGGTGCAGGCATAGCCCCTCAACTCAGTGTTCCAGACACCATTGTGGTTGTTGCAGAGTATGCCAGCTCAGTGACTATTGCCCAGCTGAACAGGTGAGATGCCAGGCGTTAGCTGTCTGGTGCTATTTTTGCACCTCCTTGGCTTCTGATTGCGATCTGGTTTATGTCCTGATGGAATAAAATCTGTAGTTTTAGAGCCCCTTCTTCATATAACTGTGGGTGTTTTTGTTATCCATCCAAATGCCTCGTCCTACAGAGAGGGGAAAGAGCAGGCTATTGCGAATTCTATTGTGAATTCCTCTGTCCTTTCCAAGTCCTGTGTTGCAATTTCCTTCACAGTCCAAGAAAACAAAATGCCTCCATTCTCCCTTCACTGAGAACTGGGAAAGGCTGGAACTGCACTGCCTTGAGAAGACTATTTGCTGATAATGGAGTGCCTTAGACGCTCATTTTAGGAGCAATAGCACTGTTATTTGCCTCTCACCCCGCTGAAAACTTACCAAACCAATGTTTGGGGTTTTTTGTGGAAGCTGGCTGAGGCTGTAGTGAAAACAACCAGGCAGTAATGGACATACGATTTTTGTCTGTCATTCAGCTTGCTGCAGGGGGATTCTTAACTGTTTTTAAACCTGAGCAAGGTATCGTAGTGAGGTTTTGGGAACACTGGGCTCAGAATCCAGGCATAATTTTACCTCTGCCTTGTTCCTCCAACCCAAATCTATACACTCACAAGCTCTAAGGTTTGTGCCTCTTTCAGTGGGATGGATGAAGAGTTTAAAGCCCCCGTTGTGCTGCCCAGTTCCCTGCAGAGAAGGAAAAAAAAAAAAAAAAAGAAAGGAAAATAAAGGGGGAAAAAAGTCTCCTGGCAGCCTCGGGCTGTTTTTAAACGAGACAAATGCCCGGGGTGCCTGTCTGCCAGAGCCTCCCGCCTGTACAGCCTGTCCCTTTTTTAGCACGCTTCTCCATACGGCTATATCTGGCTCCGGTTCTTTGCGCGGGGAACGTGACCTCATCGTTGTTTTGGTATTTCCAGTGATTCAGCCTGGTCCAGGGCAGGGAGGAGTCATTCCTGGTTGCAGGCTGACAAGGGGTGTTTGTGCGTTGCTGGAATTCCAGAGCCCTGCAGCCCCAGCCCTTCCGCTGCCTTGACAGCTCGGCCGAGGCTTGGGCTGGTGCATTGCGTTCCTGCCTGGCAGATGGCCTGGACACAGCTGATCGAGGGACCGAAGCTGCTGTTTTGGGGTATAATGGGGATCCCTGTCTTTGCAGTGTACCTGCCGTGCTGAGGGTGGAGGAAGCTTCATATGCTGGGGAAAGCCACAAGGAGTCTCTGCTCCATGGGTGGAAAAAGAGTGTCGCAGGATGCTCGTTAGTGTTTACAGCCTGCCAGCATCCTGTAATGAAGTTAGCTTTACGACATCTGCAGCAGCTTGGTAAGTGTTCTGATTCTTATTTCAGGGAGGGGGTGGGGGAAACTGAGGCACGGAACAGGGAGGTGGTCTGCTTGAGGTTTTATGCAGCTGAGCTGGAAAAGTAAACTTCTGAGAAGTGGTGCTGACCGTGTCTGTCCTGTCCTGTAACGGCTGGATCCCTGCAGCGAATGATGAACGTGGGCAGTGGGTCAGGCTGAGGCGGAGCAGTGTGTGTAGGGAAGAGCAGCTCCCGAAGTGAGACGAGGCCAGGATGTACAGAAGACCCTGTACTCTGTGGGTATCGCTTGCCTCCATCTCTCTAGGTGTGGCCAGAAAGCACAGGGGAGAGCTTGTAGGCAGGGCTCCCCAGGCAAGGTAGATGCCCGTGCTCCCGGCAGGCTGTGGATGCCGCAGGGCTGTCACTTGTGCCTTGGCAGGATTGCTGTCACTGCTGATGCGGTGAGCCTTATTGCAGCCTTGATCTAAACACTCTCCACTGCCTCACTAGAGCCTGGGCTTGTGTGAATGGTTTTTTAAACCCTTTGGGATCATCTAGTGGTTAGCCATTCCCTGGCTGAGACTGGTTTGGCTGCAGAAGCAGCGTGGTTGAAGACGTGGCTTCACTGTTGTCTTGCTTAGCAGTGGACCACACTGTCAGTGTAGTGGCTTCATGCCAGGAGAGATCTGTTCCCACCTTGTCACTATGCAGGAATAACTTTTTCTTTCCCAGTTGTGTGAAGGGGTAGGAGACAGTAGATAATACAACCTGGCTCCTCTCATCAACAGGGAGCATTGGGTATGTAGTGACAGGATGAGGGCCAATGGTTCAAACTAGAGCAGGGTAGGTTTAGATTAGACATTAGGAAGAAGTTCTTTACAATGAGGGTGGTGAGACACTGGCACAGGTTGCCCAGAGAGGTGGTGGAGGCCCCATCCCTGGAGACATTCAAGGCCAGGCTGGATAAGGCTCTGACCAATTTGCTCTAGTTAAAGATTTTCCCGCTTACTGCAGGGGGGTTGGACTAGGTGACCTTTAAGGGTCCCTTCCAACCCAACACATTCTGTGATTCTATGATTTCAGGCTGGCTTAATGCCCAGGTGGCTTCACTCTTCTGGTAGGTATCACCAGGACATATACCTATTACTTTGGGGTCCCTGTGCCCTCCTTGAAGCTAGGTTTTTAACAGCACTACCCGATGCAATTGGCCTAAAACAATTGTTTTCAATTTTTCTCTTTTGAGGCTAGGCAATATTTTTTCAAAGGAGGCCCCCCCACCTCCATGGAACAGGTTGCTACGTGACTACACGAACCCCCTGTTCTTTGTCACTGGCTGCACCCAGAGGTCCCTGGCGTAACCTTTATGCCTGTCTGGCACCAGGCTTACTGAAAATAGGCTGTGCCAGCTGTGGTAAGCATCCTGAAACAGCTCCTTCTTAGTCTCTTGCTGAGGTCTGTCAGTGCTGGTTTAATGGGCAGTGGCTGGGACCTGCAAACCCGCTCTACTGCTGGTTCCAGCTGTGGGCACAACAGAGGCATAGCCCTCAAACCCTTTGACACATTGCTTCTTTGACCAGTCCCTGTCTTCCATCTTCTGTATTTGGTGTAAACCCAGTCGCAATACAGCTTGTAAGTTGTTCTGAAGTGGAAAGGAAAAAAGAGCACCAGCGGAGAACTGGAGAGAGAGGGTAAGTCCCAAAGATGCGACCAGAGTCCCTGAGCATGGGGAGAAAATGGGAATGGGCTTGTGGACCATGAGCTGGTGGCAGACACGGATGGAGCTGTAGTCTGACCAGCCTTTCTCCCAGGCGTGATGGGCTGCTGCAGCACCGTGAGTCAGAGAAGGTGCGGGGCTGGGGCTGTCCCAGGTGGGTCATGGGATGGAGAAATCGCATAGGTTTGCATTATGGCTAGCAGGTGCTGTGTACAGAGACGTAGGGGAGTGTGGAGCTGGGGGTGGGGGTGTCTCCCCTCGCGAGGGGTCCCTTCACCCCATGGCTTCCCCTTGGCAGGCAGCCGCCCGCAGAGCACCATCACCCTCCCTTCTTCCCGAGCTTGCTGTAAATGGGTCTCTCTGTAACACGAGCTGCATTTCTGCCATAGCCCTCTCCCGAGTGAGTGCATCTGTATTTACACTGGGGCTTTAGCGAGCAGCCCGGCCCTGGCGCCGCCAGCAGCCCGCAGAACCTTGCTTTTCTCTCCTGCCCACATGCGCTGCAGGCGAGACCAGCAGCCTGGCACGGCTGTGCCCGAGGAGCAGCGGGTGGCGGGCAGCCGGAGGAACCCCTGAGCCAGCTCCCATCTGGGAGAAGCGCCTCGTCATGTCGCCTGCCGCCCGCCATCCTGCAGCAGCGGCAGAGCTGCCCGCGGAGCCTCCCCGCGGCATGGCTCGCTGATCCCTGGGCCGGCACGGGGACAAGCTGGTTTTGCTTTGGATTATCGCTGGCTCTGCGTGCTGTGTTCTCCCCGTTGCTCTCATGCCCTTGCTGCCGCAGCCGGCTCCCAGCTGCAGTGAGCCGAGACCACCGTCTGGGGAGATTGTATCTGGCAAGGTAGGAGCTGATCCCTTCCGTTTGTTCTGCTAAAAGTGATGCCGCCGGTCCTGCCCCTGCCTGGAGAGCATGCTGCAATTAGTAGCGCGTACATGGTTTTATTTTGCATTGTTCTGTAGCTCTGATGAACAGTCGCTACGCTGGCTCAGGCTGTAGCCTCTATTATATGGAAAGAAAATGCGTATATCCATTTTCTTTTTACCTCCGTACTGGAAAATCAAACTCTGGCTCGCCTTTCTGCTCCAGGGTGCTGTGCTGGCGCTCCCGAGCCTGTCTCTCTCCTCTGATTTATGCAGCATCCTGTGCATGTTCTGCAGGTCATGTCACCTGCTTCTCCGGGTGACATGGCTGTAGAGAGAGCAGTCTGGAGGTGTCTTGGGAGAAAGGAAAAGGGAGAAGAAGCTCACGGAAGACAAAAATCAAGGAAGTTTAACATTCATGGAAATGGCTTGAGAGAAATTATTTTTACCCCAGAAAATTAGGGAGGGGAAGAGCCTCCTTTCCCTGGGTAGTCTTAAAAGGGTATCTATTTTTTTATCCCCCCTTCAGACCTTTAGGGCAAGGTGTTTTGATATGGAAAGGCCTGAGGCTGCTGTTGTCCTTAGGGGTGAAGGAGAGTCAGTCTTAACGAGCCTGGTGCCTCCTTTCCACTGGCATTTAATGCTCCACCTTCCCCCACCGCTGCACATCTTTACTGGGGCTGCACAGCGAAAAGAGGTGATGTCCAAGAAACCCTGCCCCTGCTGGATTTCCCTGCAGTAGCCAAGAATAGATAAAATAGGAGGGTAGCAGCATATTCTTCTGACCCAGCTGGTGTTTAGGCACAGCTGTTCCTTTTTTAGTCCACAGCAGCTGGG
The DNA here is from genome assembly GCF_963924245.1 of Chroicocephalus ridibundus. NCBI lineage: Eukaryota > Metazoa > Chordata > Aves > Charadriiformes > Laridae > Chroicocephalus > Chroicocephalus ridibundus. The sequence goes on along the minus strand of NC_086316.1, from coordinate 75,425,187 downwards.
GTGTGCCTGCCCCTGTGCACACAGCCATCCATCTTCCCCAAGCTTGCTGTACCTGGGCTTCCCTCCCATGTGGACGAGAGTCTCCTAAGCAAGACAGACAAGGGTATCAGGCCTTTCTGCAGGTTATAGTTTACTACTGAGGACTAGCCCAAACAACAAACCATATTTTAGACACCCCCCCTCTGTATCCCTAGTTGCTAAGCTGTGAGGAGGGAAGGGGGTCCTCTAGCTTCCCCTGCTTACCATATCCTGCTGTGCTGCCAGTGGGTGTATAAATAGTGCCCACAGTATACTATTTTGGTGGCAAGCTCTTCCCAGGATTCATCCAAAGAGTTATGTGAGCAAGTGTTAAAAATAACACCGAGCCCTGCCCAAATGCTGGTGTCGTATCAGCCAAAGTGTTGGGAATCTTCCATAGATAGCAGCCTTAGACCCTTGGGAGGGGGCAGCAGGAGGGGGTCCAGCAGGGATCCCCATGTTTGCCTCTTCTTGCTGTCCTGCTGACCACGGAGGACACTGATCCTCAGATTCAGAAGATGTGCTGGTCACCAAGAGGATGTGAGACTTTCACTTCTAATAACATTATTTGCTAACCGAGCTTTCCCTGTGTGTTCTGAATATTATCGCTAAGTCTAATGAGAGGTATAGGAATGCTGGGAGGGGTTAACCTGAGCTTTAATCTAGCCGGCTGCAAGTAGCCAGATCTAGCTGCTTTGCTAAAAGGTTTTGGGCTATAGCAATGCATATGTAGGGATTCTGGCCCTATGTTAGGTTTATCCTGAGGACTGGTAGCCAGATTGGTTTAATTGCAGAAGGTGTATTAAATGTACATGTTGAATAAACAGCTATGGGTCTGGACATTCTTGCTATCCTTTTAAACACAAAAGTAATTCCAAAATTCTGCCCTTTTCATGGTGTGGTTGGTGCCTATAACTGAAAACTGGACCACACGGCAGGGATTGCTGGGGAGCCGTGCTCCTTGGGCTGTGTAGCCAGCTCTGGATGCACCATCCCCCTGAGGAGCTGGAAGCCACGTTTTATTTCCCTCCGGCTGGGTTTTGCCTGTTGTTGGGCAAGTCCTGTGCTAGGTCTGTAATTCAGGTGCTCCCATGCTGATGCAGCATCAGCCACTGCTGTGTACTGGAAAACAGGAGACACACTGGAAAGCAACAGACCCCACTGAGTTCTTGCCTTCAGTGTGTGGAGCCTAGAACCAACAGAAATGCTTCTTGGAGGGCTCACGCTGAAAGAAGCCCCATCTGAAGACAGAAATGCTCTCTCTTGCAGGTATATGATGTGGCTTCACTCTTGCCATGTGTAATATGGGACGTAGGAGAAGTTACCCCTGTGGGAGTGGAGCACCCATTGTTGTTACATGGCTTAATACATGGAGCCCCTCATACAGAAGAGGAAGAGAGCTGAGATGTCTCCTGGCTGCAAACCCGTGGGAAGTGCTTGGGCTTATCTATTTGCTCTTGACTTGAAAAGAGCAGTGTTGTGGACAGGGGAGACCACGCTTCTCTTTCAGATACTGGGGTTCAGGACTATAGCATTAATCCCCCAGTACATCTGTGCTAGTTTGTAGCTTTGTAGAGGAAGGGACAGGTGCTCAATTCAAAGATTGAGAAGTACTCAATCTTTGAGTACTTCACTTTCAGAAGGGATGGATTTATTTTAAGCTGATACAGAAAGTTGCTGTGAAAGCAGCAGGTGTGCAAAAATTGCTAAAAAGGTCACAAGCACTGTTTGGCAGCCCATGCTTCACCTCCTCTGATATGGGATTACTAATTCTGGCAGACGTTCCCAGGGATGGAGAGCAGGTCCCGTAAAAACATTGTGACCAAGGGTTTTCTCTGGGCGTCGCACTGAGAATGAGTGAGAGCAGAGCAGCCGCTCGTCTTCTGGCTTGAACTGTTGTATCTCGCATGCTCAGCCCTTGCTACCCTCCTCCCCATCTCACCATTTAGCTGCTCTTTTCTTTTCCTTGCTGTGTGTTGAGAGGGACACGCTGGGTTTGTGCACAGGATGGAGTGCTTTCTTAGGTGTGTGTTGAAAGCACGGACTTCAGAATTGTCTGGAGATGGAAATACGTCACGGAGATGAAAAGCATGTTTCTCTTTGTCCAGGAACATGCTCTGGGCAATCGGTCCTTTATCAGGGGCTTCCTGCTCTTCCGTTCCTCTGCTCCTTCCTGCTCCTCTCCCCTGTCCAGCCAACAAAGGAGATCTCTGAGTCATCATCGTTCCTGCTTATTATTAGGCCTGAGCCAAGGCTCTGTGTGTCGTCATACATTACAGAGCTCCTGAGGGTTCTTTCAGGGCTCTTTCCACCCTGGCGTGTTCTTGTTCCCCTGGCTGGAATGTGTCTGAGGTCTATGGGGAACATATGATCTTGTTTGTCATCTTTAAGCACCACTTTGCTGGACTTTGCTCTGGCACCATCTCCTGTGTGGTGCCAGAGCCCCACAGCAGTTTCCAGCAGTTCCTGAAGTGCTGAGATGTCTCCACAGGCAGCCTTGTAGAGCAGTGTGCCCCATCTCTTTCCTCTGCTTCACATGAGGCCAAGCCCTCTTTCAGCCTGTCCAGTGTGGTCTAAGCTTGGCATGTTTGTCAGGCATCTCCTCTGACCTGCAGTGCCTTCGTGGCCTGCCTCCTGACTGGCGCCTGGGCTTTGCCTCCGCCAGCTTTTATTTTCTATTTTAAATAACATGGAAGGATTTCCTCCCACACACGGATCCCCTTTATCCCTATAGCGTTTCCTTTGTTGTTGGTCTTTCTCCAACATGGGCAAAACTGTAGCACGTCGTGGACAGGCACGTACTTCCCATTTCTGTCGCTCTGTGCCTGCCCGTGTACAGGGTGGGTGCCCGTTGGTTGAACATGTCTTTTGGAGGAGGTAGACCTTGCACAACTGGCTGCACAGCAGCTAGGTGCTGCAGATTAGACTCTTTGTGCCAATTAAGCATACACCGATAAGCACATACAGCCAAAAGGTTATTTAATCATGGGCTGACCTGGCATGGAGACCTTGGCTACAGCTGACTGATGATTCAGGACAGCCTGCTGCATTAGATGGGAAAAGGTAACCGAAGAAAAAGTTAGGAGAGCTCTCAGCTGTGGTCAAGAATCATCTTCAACAAGACTGAGTTTATGAGAAAAAGTCTCTTCGCCATGGTGGAGGAAAGGAGGATGAATCCACTGTCTGAAAGCTGATGCTGGGCATATTCCATTTAGGAAAAAAAAAAAATCAACAAAACCAAACCAACTGGAGTATGTTTTTAACAGCTGGGTGGATTAGCTGCCAGGTCAGCTGGCATGGCATGCTTTTCCACTCTCAGGCCACACCTGTAGGTTTGCTGTGTCCGCCCAGGAACGTGTTTCTGTTTCTCCAGGTATTCTGCCTCACAGAATAAACTGCTTTCATCTTTTAATCCTGCATTAAAGGCTTCCTGTTCCTCTGAGTCAAACAGAAATCATATGAGAATAAGACCTCCAGAAGCCATATAATTACATCTTCCTGACCCAGGCATAGTGGACTCAGGCTATGCCATTCCTTGTCTTTCTTCATTTCATCTCTCTAGAATCTCCCAGTGATTGGGACATTATGCGCTGCGTCCTGCATCTTAGCAGTCCAGTCCCTTCCCTCTATCAGTATCTCCTGATGCCGTGGCACCCTGGGTTGGCCAAGAACCTAAGATGGGCATTTCTTTGGCAGCAAGCTACAAGAATAAATTGTTTCCAATTCCTGACACTAAGGGCCTGTGAAAATTAACAGGAATGCATGCCTCTACATAAGTAAAGCAAAGAGCTTCTGAGACAGACAAGACCATGCAAAATATTAAGAAAACTAGTCTTAACTCAGACTGCTGTGCTGTTTTGGCAATAATGAATGGCTAGTTGTAACTGCTATACCTGATGTCTAACATAAACTTCTCTTGCTGCCCCTCAGGGAGCCTATTCCTGTTGTCAGGGATGTGGAGAACAGCTTGTTCACTTGGGCTTGGCAGCAGCCTCTTAGACATTTCAGAACTGCTCTCACGTACCCCCTGGTTTTCTACCAAGAACTAACCCACTTGCTTTGCAATCCTCTCCTTGCCGTTTTTCCTTCCTCTATTTGAACTCTCACCAGTTTGTCCATATAGGACACGTCCACAAGGCATGTGCTGGGGCTGGGCAGAGAGGAAGGATTACTCCATGTCTTGCATATGACATGCCTGTGCATACAGCCCTACATACTTTGTGCCTGCTTCAAAGCGAAATGCCACAACCACTCAAGTTCAGCCTGTGATCAACGGTAGCCACAGATCCCTTCTGAATGAGCCGCTCACGCATGATGATTATGGGTGGGGATGTGCAATCTGTGCTAGGTGAGGTGTCATGGTAATGATGATAATTTGTGTCACTTTGCTGTTTGTGCACCACCCTTGTCCCTTCAGCTAACAGCATCGGTACTGTAGATGATACAGATGAAGAGTAAAAAATAAACGCCCCACCTGAGAGCCAGCAGGGTCTCCAGGATTTAATTGCAAGCCTGTGTTATGGAGGCTTTTTAGCCCAAGTTTTCACTGGTTCTCCCTTAACTGTCCTTTGCAGCTTTTCGAAATGCCTACTGGCATTTGGGCGCCCAGACAGTCTCTTGGGTGGCAGTGGAGTCTTATGCCTGCCAACGTTGTGCTGTGACATTGCTAATAGTGGCTGGTGTTGGAGTGTACCTTCAGTGGCCCCTTTTAATCAGAGGGTGCTTTGCAGAAGCACAAGCTGTCTAGGCATTGCTTTATTTGCCACTAAAACATAGCCAGGTAGGGCAGGTAACACTGCAGAGCAGCACTGCTGTGTCCAGTTTGGGTGGTAAATGGAGAAACTTAGGAAAAAAATCGGTGTAAACAACTGTAATTAATATCACAGGTCCCTAATAAATCAGCTGGTGGTTATAGAATCATAAAATGTGTTGGGTTGGAAGGGACCTTTAAAGGTCACCTAGTCCAACCCCCCTGCAGTAAGCAGGGACATCTTTTACTGGATCAGGTTGCTCAGAGCCTCATCCAGCCTGGCCTTGAATGTCTCCAGGGATGGGGCCTCCACCACCTCTCTGGGCAACCTGTGCCAGTGTCTCACCACCCTCATTGTAAAGAACTTCTTCTTAATGTCTAATCTAAACCCACCCTGCTCTAGTTTAAACCATTGCCCCTCGTCCTGTCGCTACATGCCCTTGCAAACAGTCCCTCCCCATCTCTCCTGTAGGCCCCCTTCAGGTACTGGAAGGGGCTGTAAGGTCTCCCCGGAGCCTTCTCTTCTCCAGGCTGAACAACCCCAACTCTCTCAGCCTGTCTTCGCAGGAGAGGTGCTCCAGCCCTTCGATCATCTTCGTGGCCCTCCTCTGGACCCTCTCCAACAGGTCCACGTCCTTCAATATATGCTCCCTGGGCTTCGTTGCAAAGGTGGGAGTGTTTGAGAACAGGGAGGTCTGCTGGGGACTGGCTTGGCAGTGAATTGTCAGATCTCACTGATGGGCTTCTGCTGACGCTCCGCGCGGTGATGGCAGGGAACTGCTTGGGCATGTGCAGAGAGAGGCGACTGTGGGCTTTCTGCGAGAAATCCTGAGCAGTTTTCATGCTTGCCGTTGCCTTGGAAAACTGGAATATTTATGACTCAGTACTGAAGCAGGAGGGCAGGAGGGTTTTTCCATTCTTGGATGTGGCCTCTTGTGTGTCCAGCAGAGATGTTTTTCTTCTCCTCTGTTTGCCCCTTCCCTGCTGCATCCCTTCCATGGTGGTTTCTGTGAGCAGAAGCTCGTTTGTGGTGCAGTCACCCTCACTTTGATTCAGCCTGGCGATGCCCCTGGACTGGGAAGGGAATGTCACTTTGGTGTACATCATGGGAACCATAGGCGGTCACCTTCCTTCGTCCGTGCGTGCTGTGTACACAGCAGTCTGTGCCTGTATGTAGGCAGTGAACCATTTCAGGGCTGCGGATTCAGCTCAGCCCTGCAGCTTTTCAGCTGCTTGGTTGGAAACGCATGATTTTTATTTGAGGTCAGAATACAAACCAGTGAATACAGCAGAACTGCAGCTGCCAAATTCACCAGCTCCTATGTAGTATATAATGTGGCAACTTAAGGCTTTCCTCACGGCAGTGGGGAACTAATGGTTTAGGTAAATTGTGCTGTAGAGGCAGCATTGATCCCATTTTGAACACTGATTTTAATAGGAGTGAAGCCAGTAACACCTTAGTATCTTTGTTACCACGGACTGCTCCGAGCAGTTGATTTCCAGATTAGAAGGCATATCTTTTTTGTAATAATAGCCTTTCTGTTCCTTTTGCCAAGGCTTTGATTAGTGAAAGGGTTTATATTCCCACGCAGTGTTATCATAAATATTTGAGAGAGTGCCTGAAGAAACAGGGTTGCTCTTAGAGCTGAGCTCCTGCTTCAGGCACTCTGAAAATCTCAGTCTGGATCAGTTATGTCCAGGCTTTGCTGTGATTCAAGGTTTTCTGCACAGGTTTATGAGCTTGATTTATCAGATTGAAGCTGAGACTTCGGTCATGATTCAGGAGCTGCTCTCTTGTTTCTGTCCTGATTTCCCTTTGCCGAAAAGTGTTCAGCTATTTCTTTGTGGTCTTGCTTGGGCCGTACTAAGTATTAGGGCTAAAAGATGGGCACTGGGGCTGTAGGATTGGTTCTCCCTTTCCCACAGCCTTCCAAATGGTTCGTATCTCCTTGTTGCCCCGGTCTCCTGCATGTAAAATGGTAGCAGCACTTTCCTAGGAAAAAAAGAGTATGAACATACTGGAATCCTGGGCTGGAAGGGACTGGGGACGGTCAGCTGGCTGTGGGCTGGGTTTGGTTTTCCCCTTGACATCTCAGTATTGTAGTGGTATGTGGAACTCAGCCCAGCCCCGTGGGGAGCCGTGCCAGCACCAGCCCTATCTGGTAGTTGTGACTTTTTATGGAGCTTGTGAAAGCCTCTGTTCCTGGGCAGTGAGGCATAGCTGCTAGCAATAGGAAGGTTTCGACCCTAATACAGGAAGGTGGAAATCAAGATAGGGATTGGGATGAAGGAACCACCCAGCCCAGTATTATTTTTCCAAAAGTGGTTGCAGGTGGTCAGCTAGGGAAGAGTGGAAGCAGGGCACGCAGATATTGTGTCTTTTTTTTTTTTTTTCCCTGGGGAATTTGCTAAGTCTATTATATTGTGTCTGTTCAGTAACCTGAAATAGATCTCTCAAGTGCTTGTCCTGCCTCCCCTTGAACCCATGTGGACTTCTGTCTGTAACATCCTTTGCTGAAAGTAAGGAGCAGCAGACAGGCTAGAAGATAACAGGAATGTTGAAAGAGGAACTACTGGTCTGAAGGGAAGTTGTTAGTAGAGAGTAGTCTTGAAATGGAAGCTATTCAGTATGTCAAATACTGCTCTGAGCATCAAAAAGTAAGACTTTGCTAGTGATGTTTCCTGAAGACACAATGCTCAGAAGCATCATCAGAGGCAGTTCAGGGTTATTCAGCAGGAGGAGCATGGATGTCCTTAAGGAATATTACAAATGTGAATTGAATAGTTCAAAATCGCATAGTCGTGTGCATGAGAAATCAGTAAAAAGTTCGGGTCAACTGGGAGCTCATTGGAGAAAGAGAGAGAGATGGGGAAAACACAGGGTCTATCAGTGATGTGCAGGATTACAGTGAACAGCTAGTATGATGCAGTTACGATTTTCATAGATAAATGTCACACGTTGGACAAAATATTTGTATCAGAGGTGGAGAAATTTTGGTGTAGTAAGGCATGGTGAGATCTTGCTTGGAAGACTGCGTACATTTCCAGTGACTTTCTGAAGGCTGTATGCAAACTGGGTCAGGCCCAGAGAAGGGATACTGGTATGATCAAAGAAATGAAGAGCCTACCTAATGTGAAGTGATTAAAGAACTCAGATGATATAACTTTAAACACAGACTGGATAAACGCTGACGTTATAGCTCATTTTTGGAACATGAGTGAATATGGGTGAGCTGTGCACGGGTAAAGATAAGCTAGAAATTTAGAGAATGTTCTTAAACATCATAAGAATTAATTTGGGGAATTAATTCTGTTAGAAAATGGTTAGCAAACAACAAGAAATGTCAAAATTTTTGGGGGGGGGAAAAAAAAAAAGCAATGACTTTCTCTTCTCAAGCCATTTTCTTATTTGGAGGCAGGACTCCTGCCTTGGGTTGCTAGCCCTGAAGAAATCAGTGCTGCTGCTCTGGGCAGTGGGCAGGGGTCACTGGGGCAGGATCACCATGGGGGGCTGGTGCATCCTGCTGTTGCAAACAGCATAACCCCACAGACCCCTGTGCCTCTGTCCCCGGATCCTCTTGGAAGGCAGGCTCAGTGTGGGGGGATCAGTTGGTGACCCCCTTGGGAAATGTGCGGATGGAGGGCAGCCATTGCCACGAGGCTAATGTCTTCTTTTCTCAGTCTTCTTTGGTTCTGACCCCTCATTCAAAAACTCCCATATTGTTTCCCACCGAATAGAAAAGTTGTCGAGCGCATGTTGGTAACGATCAGCCTGTATTGATCTCTGTGTGTTTGAGAGAGGGATATTGTTTGACCTTGAAAGACAGGGTTGGCAGGGATGGAGAATGATTTTGGGTTTTCTTTCCGAGGATTTTTATAAAGTTTTCAGCACCTCATGCTTTTCTGATGGCCTCTGTGTTCTGGTCCCCCTTGCTCCGATTGAGCAGGACCATGCTTTTAGCTCAGCTTTGTTTAGCTCAACATCTCTCTCTCTGGCATTCCTGAAGCACCCTCAGCAGTGGTGGATGGGGTTGGTGTGTCTCAAGGACTCACATTTCTGCCATGAGCCATCAGCGTGTGAGGTGGAAAGGCACTGAGTGCCTCCCACCATGGTCATGAGTGGTCCAGCACATGGCAAAGAGTGAGGATGCCCATCCCTCCTTTGGCCATGCTACGGATGGGATCATGATGAGCCAGAAGCTGTACCCTAAGCATGTTTGTGCTGTTTCACCTGCTCATACCACTTTCTACTTGCTTGAGAGAGGCATGGACACACTGAAGGTACTGAGGGCTACACCAGAATATCCATCCTTTAGGAGGAGGTGGCAGGCAGCTCCCTGTGCTGGGTTACAGCCATGAGGTGTGGCGGAGAGGTGGTAGCCCTGGGGCTGCCTGGCTGTTGCAAGGATGGGCAGGTTGTATATGACGCCTGAGGGTGAGGGGTTATGAAAGACCTGTTCCTGCCCAGCGCTTGGTATCAGAGGTACAGCCCAGGCAGCCGTCTGGCATCTGGGGCTGCTCTCTTTCCAGTTCACACATCACCAGAGCAGATTTGTAGCAAATAGGTGGGAGGCTTGGGCTGCTGATGGATGATTTTGCTGTACAACTGCAGCAAATGTGGAAAGCTTTCTTCCTTCTTGTATGTGGGGGTGTGCTGACCTTAGCAGCCAGTGGTGAAGGCAGGTGAAGGAAGAAGCCTGAGGCCAAGACAGAAATATGTTGGGCTTTTTTTCCACCTAGATGACCTATTTGTGTCCTGGTTGTTGTCAGCAAGCGCTGCAGGTACACACAGGGCTTGTGTCCAGTGTGAGTGCAGCACGTGGGGCTCCCCTGAAGTGGTGAGCTCTGCTGCAGCCCGGCTCTGGGAATGGGGTGCACCTCCTTGCTGGAATTCATGGGTGGGAGAATATGTTGTGCATTGAATTCTCATGCCCTTAGAGCATGGGGGAAGGAGGCAAGATGGCAAAATGCCTGCCCTGCACCTAGGATGCTGTGGGTAATGAGATCAGCGTTGCTTGATAAGCCGTTTTCTGCTGCCAAGCTGCACCCTGTGGTGCCCAGTAGCACCTATCCCTTCCTCCCCATGCCAAGCAGGATGGGGACCCCTGGTATTGTAGGGACAGGCATGTTCTGGCACCTCCATCTCCCTCACCTTGCTTCTCAGCAGTCACCAGCCTGCAGTATCCCTGCTCCCCTCCTTGCCTGAGACTGTGGAGTCAACCATGCTCCCCTTCTCTCACTGACTCGCCTGTGATCAAAGAGAAGTCATCTCCTAGAAGACAGTCCCCTGCTTTCTTCTTCCTCATTAGTGCCTGTAATCTCTTGCTGCCTATGAATCTCTGGGACAGCCCGTCAGTTTTTAGCGGTGTTGCTGAGAGGGGCAGATCCTGGGAGGGAGGTGCAGCAGAGGGATGCTCACTGCAGAGGCACAAGGCAACACGAGCTTGGGGTGGGGGAAAAACGTGCTGAATAGCTGTTTTGAGGAGGAGGATACAAATCTTAATGCTGGGAACAGATATGTGAATAGGAGTGGTTCTGAGGGAGCCCCTTGTCTGCTGCATTGCTGTGTCTGATTTTTAACAAAACAGCCCCCTGACTCCATCTGCTCTGGTGTGCGTGTCTGTGTCACAAGGCAGGCATTGCTGTCAGTGAATCGGTTAATGCCAGTGTCCTGTGGCAGGGACAGGGATGCAGGCAAGCAATCCGCCTGCCAGCATTTATACCTCCTGGCGTCAGCATTGGCAGTGCTGGTGGAGGACTGGGGAGGGCACCGAAATAGTTTCCATTCTCCTCTCTGCTGTGGGAACGAGTCTCCTGGGTAACAAACGCTCCTTGTTCCGCACAGAGCTCCACAGCTGAGACTCTCTGTCTCCTTCCTCCCTGCTGCTCCCCGACTGTCCCAGCTGAACGGGCCAGAGATGTCTGCTTGAGCCTGCCTTAATTAACGCTGACAATACAATGGGGCTGGCCGTACGGGGGTCCGGGGGCTGCACGCTAATGGGGGTACAGTAAATAGTCTCATTGACTGCAGCTCGGGGGGAGCGAGCCTGGCAGGACGAGCTTTCAGCTTGCTGTAATGGCCAGGCGCGGAGGTACGTCCCTTGCTCCTGCCTCCTCCCTGGGGCTTGTTCCTGATGCTTGAACAAGACCAGGGGGTGATGTCGGGTCCCGAGCACCCACAGGCAAGCAGAGGGCTGTGGAGTGTGAAGTACCGTGAATGGGGCACGGGTATCGGCCTCTCAGGGGGCACCTGCGGAGCCTGAGCTTTGGAACGGGCTGAGGGATCATTCCCGGTGTTTCGGAGGTGAGTAGCAGAGCCGTGTCTCCCATGCTGGCTCCCGTGCATGGTGAACAGGCTGCACAGCCCACAACCAGCCCAAGGCCATTTCTTTCTTCTCGCTGGAAGGGTCTCTGCACTGGGGACAGCCCTGGGTTCCTGCCTCTGGAGCCCTTGGTGGGAGCCACCCACCAGCCCCTGGGTTTTCAGTCAGAAACTGAAAGAGTTTTCTCAAACTGAAAGAGGGTAGATTTAGATTGGATATCAGGAAGAAATTCTTTACCGTGAGGGTGGTGAGGCACTGGAACAGGTTGCCCAGGGAAGCTGTGGATGCCCCATCCCTGGAGGGGTTCAAGGCCAGGCTGGATGGGGCTCTGAGCAGCCTGGTCTAGTGGGAGGTGTCCCTGCCCATGGCAGGGGGTTAGAACTAGATGATCTTTAAGGTCCCTTCCAACCTAAACTGTTCTATGATTCTATGTGATTCTGTGAAATCCGATTTGAATGTTACCTGAAGAGATACTAAGGTTTCTGAGGAGAAACTAAAGGTTTCTGGTGGTCTGGGATCTGAGGCAATTGACAGCCGCTTCCAGTAATGAGTTTAACATTTTTCTGGCATAGTTTTTTATGTTGGCCTCTCCAGAGGCAGAAGCTTCTGCAAAATGTTGTATCGACCAGGCTGTTGTATTTGTTTTATTTAGTTGCTGCTTTGGGTGCATGATGGCATAGACCAAAAAGTACTCAGGCATGTGAGGGTTCTTCATGGCTCTGAACTGTGTCTCTGTGTGACATTTTTACCTCTTCTCTGGCTTACCTGCTCCCCATGGAGCCTTGGTTTAGGAGGTGGGGTTTGGTTCGGGCTCATAGGAGTTGTTTTTGCTGAGGTGGATGCCCCATGTCCTGAGCTCAGCATGGGGTGGTGGCTATAGGAGCGGGACCAGGTGGCAAAATGCAATAACGTGAGTGGTCCCTTCATGGTGGTTGTCTCAGGGCAGCTGAGTTTCTGGGGTGCGTGGTCACGCTCAGACTGTCATAGAAAAAACAAAAGTAACCACACACATCCCATGGCGAAGCTCCCTGTGCCCTGTCAGGAGCTGCACTGACTTGCCTACGGAGCAGGTTGCAGCTGCCGCTGGTGAAAGGGGGATGATGGAAAAATCCCCTCACATGGCCCCAGGGTAGGAAGAGAGCCTGGGCTTTTGCAGGTGGTGGTCCATGGCTTCGGGGAGGAAGATCTGCTGTGGATTGCTTTGCAGAGATACTGGGATTTAGCCCGGGTAACGGGCAGCACTTTAATCAAGTGCTGTAGTTAATAGTTGCTGCGATCTTGATTTTGAGATTCCCTGTGGGACTGGAGACATCCTGCCCCTGACAGGTGGGTCTGGCACTGGGGGAAGCGCTGGTGGCTGCATCTCGCTCCGGGGGTGGCTGTGTTTCAGGGGTGCTGTGTAGATAGTGTTGATGGAGCTCTTTTGGACAAGGCACTATAGAAATGTAAAAGAAGCTTCAAGAAGCTTCTTGTAGTCATCCTGATCTCTCAGTTATAAGTCCTCCCATCCTCCTCCGTCTGTGTATTCCTTTGCAGACTAGCATTTTATCTCCAAGGGCTCTGGCTGCCATTACCAACAGTAGGAACATCGCACTTCAGTTCCTTTTGCTTTCCTTTGCAAAGCCAGGAGAAGAGATCAGACAGCTTGCAACCATCTGAAACCCAAGCTCATCACAGAATAAGATGCTGCAGCTGTGTTATATGTCATAAGACATCTATATATACAAGTCTTTATATTTCTCCTGATGCTACCTTCCCGATTTCCCAATTCCTGTAGGAATCCATCCTCCATCTTCTGGCTCGACTTGTCTCCCCTCCTCTCCTTCTCTGCTCCCTCCCATCCCCTGCCTCGTCTGAGGTCCCGCAGGGACTAATTGCAAGCCGGCACGGCGGTGCTGTGGGCATGCTTGCTCCTTCACACGCAGCAACGTCACAGCGGCAGCAGCAGCAGCAGCAGGAGCATTGGGGATGTGATTGCGCAGACCCTCTGCATTGCCAGGGATGCAGCTGTGAAAAAAAAAAAAAAAAATTAAAAAAAAAAATTGACTCTGTTTCCCACAGCATCCTGGTGAGAGAGCACGGAGCCCACTGGAATCCGAGTGCTCAGCAGTGCCGGAGCAGAGCGTGTTCAGTGAGAGGAGGCAGGGAGCCGCGGATCTGTGGAAAGGTGAGACGGAGAAATGGTTGGGGTGGGCGTTAGTCGTACGGATGGTTTTCAGGCCGTTCGTTGTCCTGCAAAGCGCCTAGTTTGTTTTTGTAGAGATTGCCAGCTACCCGATGGAGCTTAAGGATTTTAGGATTGCTTTCTCTCTTTGGAGGCTGTGTTGCTTCGGAGCTGCTGTGATTATAATGGATGCGAGCGAGTGAGGAGGCTGGTGTTGCTGCGCAGAATGTGTGTTTGTCCATTGTAGCTTTGAAATAACAGTTGTCATGTCCGGGGCTGGTTGTGCGGAGGCGAGCCGTGCTTCGCCCCGACAATGCCGCCGCACAGCTCTCCATTGTGCCTGCCATGACAGACGAGCCCACACGGATTGTTTTGGTCCCGCCGGCTACCATGCTCTCTGTGCATCCCTGGCGGTGATGCTGTTGTGCGGCTCAAAAGCTATTTTGACAGGCAGCGCTTCCATGAAAAGCCAGAAACAAAGGACGCAGGCAGAGGAAAGGCTGCTGTCAGTGTGGCTTTTGGCTTTTTTTATTTGTTGTTTTTTGTTTTTTGTTTTTTTCCTGTCCCTTTTTTTCTAAATACTGGTAAATCAATTGCTCAAAAGGCAGTAGGATAAAATATTGTGGCAGATAAAACCCTGCTCTTCTGCTGAGGGATGCACGGGTTCTGTGCAGGCTGGAGTCCTTTGTGTTTCCCAGGGTGTGTCTGTGCCGGCTGTTAAATGGATGCTTTCTCCCTGCCTCTTTTCACAGATCGGATGAGAAAGGTTATCTAGGAATGGAGGAATTACTGCTTTTAATTATGGAAATGAGGGGTCCAGGCTGGGTACCAGTTACTAGAGCTTAATTACATGGTCTTGTTATAGCCAAATCCCTCTTTTCCCTCCCCACCTTCCTTCTTCTTCCCTCCCCCACCCTCTGCACAAATCCTTCCATCAAATTGCCTCTGCAAAGGCAAAGGGAGAGGGCTTGAACAAAGAGAAGGGTATATGGTGGGATAGAGGTATAGATGCTGGAGGGGCGATGTTCAGGATGACAGTCAGCAAGAACAATAAGGTAAAGGTACAAAAGAATGACATTTCAGTACGCGTGGTACAGTGATGGGGCTGTAGGGGAATGTACACATGGGAATGTAGTAACAAAAGGGGATAAACAGCAGATGCAATCGTTTCGGGTTATGGAAGGTGCTGAGCATGTGGGGTTGCAATTGCAGGTGTTTTGGGGGAATGTGGTGTTAATGGAAGCTGGATTAGCGTTGGCTGTTGATGAATGGATCATACAGGGACTGAATTGATGGGTGTCTTAAAGGTATATGGAGTATGGGGGAAGCAAATATCTGATTTTTTTTTACCTCCAGACACCTACAGTCTTGTATACTGATGTTGCTAAAAACCGAGTTTAGCAGGTCTAACCTATTACACAAAAGCTTTCTGTAGCTCTCCAGTGACCAAGAATAATTCAGATAAAGCATCTTCATCCTGTCAGGAGTAACAGGATGGTAGGAAAAGTGTAGATAAAATGGTAAATGTTTGGCAGAGGTGTAGAGGAACTGTGGAGAAGAAGAGGCGGGTGTGAGGGGCATTGCAGAGCTGGAGGAACAGGGGGTTGTGGGTCAGAGACAAGCAGTAGAGGGCATGGGGAGGAAATTCAGGGATGTCATTGTCAGGGAATGTAAATGTGTCATTTGTGCTGTTATTCTCCATCCTCTAACTATGTTCCCTGAGGTGGTCAGTGCTGTGTGCAGCTCCAAGGGGTTTGTGGAGGTGGCAGCGATCCTCAGCACAGCCTTTTCTGCAGCAGTTTTCTGAAGGAACCATTTTGCTGCTGCAGGTCCTCAGTTTGGTGCTCTGTCTCCATCCCTGTGGAGTGGCAAGGCTCTCCAGCCTTACAACAGGTGAAGGAAGAAGATAAATCCGGAGTTTCAGTGCAGGGTGCCAGGTGGGAAGGAGAGGGCTTCCAGCACAACCATGGAGCCGAGTGTGTTCTGCTCGCAGTTCTGTGACAATGTCCTGGAAGCACCATAGGGCATCCTTCTCATCCCGATCTCTCCCTGGGACCTGGGAACCCTTTCTGTGTCTGCAGGTCTCTGTCCCATTCAGCTCCCATGGGAGCAGGGAGCAGGATATGCTGCGCTTGTGGTGCTGCTGCAGAACAGGCTCCTGCAGGAGCTGGGTGGGGGATAACAACGGCACATGCGTGTTTGCAGGTCCATCGTGGGTCAGAGGACAGGAAATGCAACAGGACATACCCATGCACAATACACATACTTTTATCAGGGTGTGGAAGAAAAATTGTGTATAGTTTGTGTGTACAAGGCTTGCCTAAAGGAATAAAAGAAGCTGATGCAGCCTCCTTGTCCGTGTGGGGTGGGAATGTTCCCCAGGACATTCAGGCTGTGACCAGCTCGTAGGTGCCACTCTTACCAGAGCATCTGTTAAGCAGTGAGAGTGCACAGATAATCTCTGCCTTGAGATGCTTAAAAGACGGGCAAGAGCTTCTGGTGACTGAAGCTGACCGAAATGATTCACAGGAAGGAGACATAATTGCTGCTGTGTCTCTTCCTCGCTGCATTGATGCAGAATGCTGGAGATAAAATGCAGGTGGATCTCTGGATCCAAGGGACCTGGACCTGCATTGCAGAAAGTGCAGGTGGCCCAGGAGAATATGCCACGGACTCCGGAATGGCCTGCCCATGGCTCCATTTCCACCTCTCAGGTGTCTGAGGCTGTGATAGCAAACAAAAAATGAGTTCTCTATCCCAGAGATCACAATTTTCTTCCAGTCTGATGTTCCTGGTGAGTCAAGATCTCACTCTGGTATTAATCCTGATAGACAGATGGTAGCCCACCTTTTGCAACCCCATGTTGTGCTTTGCCCCATTTTTAATTTATTTCCCAGTCTTATTATTCTTTTCTGATGTTTTTTGAAAGCCTTGTGTAGTACTAAAGGCAGGCTGATAAATCTAACGTGGGTCACTTCCCTTCCTGTTTCGGAACAGGTACAGACCTTAACTGTATTATTTGCCAACCACACAGCTTCCCCTACTTCCTCTCTTTCTTCATGGTTAATTTTGTCAAAAGCCCTGTTGCCAGCTGCCATCATGCAACTATTCTTTCCTTTTTCTGGAATCAAGAGTATCTTGTCCTGCTGACTTCAGCGCATTCACCTTCTAGAACTGGTTTCCACTTCAAAAGCTCATTTCCTTTTCTGTACCCTCTTTCCTCTGTATTATCTAACCTGTCGTCACCACAGCTTCAGTATTATTCTTCTTGCCAAATCAGCACCAAAGATATTGTTTTAATTACCTCTGATGTCCTTCTTGGTGTGGTTATTCATTCAGGTTGGTCAGGAGCCCTGCTTTTCTAATTTCCTCACCTTGCTTGGTCATTCCAGATGGTATTTTTTACTTATGATGTACATTCAAAGTATTTTTCTGCAGTACTTCTCCAATCTCTTTGTTCTTGTTGGCTCTATAACTGTTTTCCTTGATACACTGGAGATCTGCTCTTTAAAAATTAAAAAGGTTTCATTACAGAGCTGTTTGCTTTTTACCCTTCTGTTTAATATAAACTGGGTCAGCTTGAGATATTCAGATGAGAGCCACTTCTATATCGTAGATGGTGGGCGATAACTCATCCCAGTGGCCACGGTTCTGACGGTTCAACCCAAGGAAAGCAAACCAAAAGTGAGGGATGGGGAGATCTGTGCAGGTGGTTGAGAGGCGGAGGGTTGGAGGTGGAAGTGCCTCCCTCTCAGCTGTGGAATCACAGGACAGTACTGGATGAGGAGATTTTGTCCCTGCATTTTTGGGAGCCATTGAAATCGAACCGGGAGTGGGAAACCTCACTTGTCCGCTACCTGCGCTGCTTGGTGAGAGGAGTCCTGATGTGGATAAACTGCTTCTGGCAGTCTCGTCTGCAAGTCCAAAAGAGCCAGGACTTCCCCCCATTACAGAGCTATGCCAAAGGCTGCAGGATGAGTCTTGAAGTAGCTGAGGGAGCTTGGCTGGCAGGGGGTGAAATCCATAGCAATGATCAATGACAGCGGTGTTGGTAACCAGCCTGAGCAGGGATTTGTCGTGTTATCTGCTGAGCAGGTTCCCTGCATGCCCTAGCGCTCGCCTGGAAGTTGGTTACTCTCCAAAGAGGAAGAAACAGGCTGTCAAAATGGCTCTAGTCCCTGATTCTGCTCCAGTTTTCTCTCTTGATGAAAATTATTTTAATGTTCATTTTCTTAAAGAAGTGGGTCAAAGCAGAGGCATACCTGTTAAGATGAGCGCAAGAGCAGGCATGTCCACAAATTCTTCCTCTCCCCACCGCAGTTGTGTTGCAGCCCTAGGGGCGTGTAGACAGTGTTATTTTTCTTTCTTGTTGAGTGAGGCTGCTGGTGGTTGTATCAGCAGATAGGGAAAAAAGAAGAAAAAAAAAAAAAAGGCTGTGGTTGTTAACTCTGGTAAATGGAAGGAAGGCACGAGACAGAGCTGTAATGTGGGTGAATGGCCATAAGGTAGGTGGTGGCAGCTTCTGGCTCAGGCTGACCCTCCGAGTTTGCTGGGAGAGAGCCCCTGTGTTGGTCTGTGCGCGGTGCTGCGGATGTGGGGCTGGCAGTACCTTTGAGTGACAAATAATAGATATTTGAGTGATGTCGGCAATGCTTTGTACTGACCCTTGGCCAGTGATGGGAAACTGGCACAACCACCACACCTGCTCTCGGCTCCAGCAGGAGAAGAGGTTCCCTGGAAGCAGAGACTGAGTGTCACTGCCCTGTTGTGCTTTTTGGGCCACTGGCACAGATACCTTGGAGTGATGAGAGCTAGCAGTTCCTTCCGGCAAGAGGGGATTTTCTTCTCTGGGAGTTACAGGAAAAAAAACTCAGAGCCTGTATGGAAGACCTTGGCAAATCAACAGCAGATTTTCACCTGAGACATCCCTGGGACCCACTGTCACCTCCATGACTAGACCGTGCACTGTTCTTAAGGAAGGGTGGGACACATGGACAAGAGATGGGGACTGGATTGGGGGAGTCTGCCTTCCCCTTGGTTCACAGATGTGCAAGAGACTCAACCTGAGCGTTTGTGGCTTTGGCAAATGCTCAGGAGCTCTCCTGCATGCCAGTGCCAGAAAAAACCCTACATACAGTTGCAGGAAAACGAGTTTTTCGCAAGAAATCCGGTTGTCATGTGAGGTTTGAGCTGATGAGTTGCTTAACTGTGATGCAGTCAACCCTAGGGAAAATTTGTGCTCCTGGGTGTTGTCTAACACAGACGCGGTTCAGCACCAATTAGATCATCTCTCTCAGCTGCTTCTGGGAATGGGCTCTTCAGATGTTACTCTTCAAGGGAGCAGGGAATCCTTGCTCCCCACATATCTCATGTAGGGACTAATCTCATTGATTTGTTTTAACTCCAGAACTGTGCCTTATTCTTTGTAAACTAGCACCAACTGCCATCATTTCTGGAAAAATCTGACCTAAATGCTTTCAGTGGGCAGGACCTTCTCCATTCTGCTCTGCATGCATTGGTGCAGGAGCAACCACATCCTTACTTAGCCTCCTTTTGCCTAGTAGGTCCAATTCACCTGAATTGTTTACCAGGCCACCTTCTTTTGGTGCCTCTCTGAGGTTCCCATAGCAAAGAGCAGGGATGTGTGCCTCGTGCTGCATTGTCATGCGTATTCTGTGTAGCTCAGATAGCATAGCTGTCCTCACAGATGTCCCTTTCAGTGGGGAGAATGACCTGTCTGGACCATTGCACCAGTGCAATTTACTGCTCCTGACAGTGAGCATGGTTCCAGAGACTGCTTACTTGGCATTTTTCCCTGTAGTCCCACCCTCAGACCTTTCCCATTAACTCATGTGGTAGAATCATAGGCCCATATATGAGAAGATCCAGTAGCAGGTATAAATAATTCGTATCTGTGGTCCCAAAATATTGTTGGCCCACACAGCATATCTTCCCTGGCTTTGCCTAATTCATTCTAGTGATCGATACCTGGAGTGGCACATCAGCCCTGGGGTTTGGCTTAGTCTGGTTGACCTCACCTTCGCCATTTGTTAGTACGTGAGAAGTTGCAGTCATTTCCAAGGGATTTCTTACCTGGATGTGGCTTACCATGAACAGTGATTGTAGCTTGACCCTTCAGAAGAGCAGCAAGTGGATTTAATCAGGCATCTGCACTTAGCTGTTTTCTATAGGCAACAAGCTGTTCTCTCTTGTCCATAGTCAGTGGCATCTAGCTTAACCTGCTGCTGAGATTTATCCCCAGCTGCAGGTCATAGTGCATGAAATGGCCATTGGGGAGATCATCCTTCTTACCCAGATGTCTCCTCCTGCTTTCAGCTCCATGTCATATGCCTCATTTTCATTTCTGCAAACACATATTATTTATAATTACAGTAATTGTAAAGCACTCTGAAGGTGGTGATGACTTATTACAGTAAGCCTGACAGCCTTTTCATTCCCATGTGCTTCCCTCCCCTGTTTCCTCTTAGACTGACAGGTTTTGGGGAGGACTGAGTCAGGGAAAAGGTGAAGCAGCATGGAGCACGGGGGACCTTGGACATTCCTGGAGGTGTCTAGACCCTAGTACAGTAGGGCTTGCCAGTTCATGGCACAATAACAGAGGAGGAAAAGAGGAACTGCCAGAAACAGATATGTCCCAGCACTGACAAACAATGGCATGAGGGTGGTTAATGCACAAAGGTGACAACACTCTAGTCACACATCATTCAGTTTATGTTTGACCATATCTTGTTGAGAGACTGATACTAGTCATTGACCCACTGGGGTTTCCGTTCTGTGTGCTTCTGTTGGTGACTTTGCACAAGCTTCTGAGGCCCCAAAGCATGTCTCCATCTCTGTAACCCTGACCTCTCCCAGGTTTTGTGCTACTGATATGATTTGGTACTGCATGGTGAAGAAACACCCAAGTCTGAAGCAACGTTTTTGTATTTGTCCTGGAGGTACTGAGAGGTGATTCCCCTCTGTACCACAGCATGTTCGACAGACAGTGTTTTGATCTACTGCCTTGTTGTCTGCTTTCCCCTTGGCATGAGTTGAGGTTGAAAAGAAAAACCACAACAACCTCTTGGCCTGCTCATCAAAACAAAAGGGGAATCTTCTTTCATGGAGGCAAGCCACCAGACCTCACTGATTTAATGAGGCAAATTCACCAGGGAAAATATCCTTCAGCCTGGATCTTAGTCAGACATTGAGGACCCCCTTATCTCTTGGTGGACCAGAAAGAGAATTTGCATGGGGACATGGAAAACATCTCCCGACATGCCTACACCAAGAATTTGTGCAACGTGAGGGAGCAAACCGCCCAAAAGCCACACTTCACAGACAGCAAAAAGAAACTCCTCTCCTCAGAGAACAATCCCCTGATTTGTTCTGGCCTAGTCTTGTTGCAAACCGCGAGTTTTTGAACTTGATCCTATGTTATGTAAGTGTGTGTAACAGAGTATAGTCACAAAAGTACACTTTGTCAGGTTCCAAATCATTAAATTGATTAAATTGATTCAAACTCATTAAACTGATGTCATTAAACTGCAAAAAGTACCTGAATGTCATAAGCAACTTTACTCGGTGAACATCTACATATGAATGTTAGGGTACATAAGAAATGGAGTGGAAAATTATGGTACAGAGTCTTTTCATGTTGATACAGAAAGTAAGGGACATCCCACTGTTGACTGGGAAACTGTGTGCAATTAGTCACCCCAGCTCAGAAGCATGACTGCAGAGTTGGAGGGCATTGAGAAACTGCCCAGAAAACTGCACAAAGTCCTGGAAAACTCTGATAAGAGGAAAGACTGAAGAAATAGGAGTTATTCATGTTAAATGAGAAACTGTAGGGTTAATGATATGAAATAATGTACAGAGAGAGTCGACGTAGAGAGAAACGATGTAGAGAAAGATGATAATGATTTCTGTGCTGCCCTGCTTGTAACATGGAAGTATACCAGGAAATTAAGGAGGATTATTTGAAACTGATAGTAGGAATAATTTTCGCATACTGTGACTGTCCACAAATCTTGCTGTCAACCTTGAAAGCCCATCATGTCTTGGCATTTGTGAGAATAAGATGAGCCAGTGTACTTATAGTATGTGTTCCGAAGTTGTAGAGTTTTGAAACTTCATGGTTGAGTTGAGGCCTATCTCAGTGTAAGGGTTTAGGAGAGGTAAGTTCTTCATCACCACTTGTCACAGGTACTTATTCTTTTCTCTGAGACATCTGGTACAGAAAGGACGCAACAGCTTCAAGAAAGGAGGTGTCCAAATGTGAGCATGTCCTAGCTGGGAAGGAACATCTGGGAGCCTACAGTCTTAAAGTGTCTCCTCAGCTCTCTCAAACACCTTTTAAGTGATCAGAAGCAGGGTGGTCATCCCTCTGGTAGTCTTGGTGTGTCCCCTGGGACTCTGACCTGCTCTTCCAGTACAGAGCCAAGGATCATCCCCATTTGACCTCCTTTTTTCTCCTAGTGAATAGGTCTATGTATCCTCTGCAGCACAGCAAGACTTTCCTCAGCAGAAGACCTTGGTTAATCCAGGGTTATCAGATTTAGTTAGTTAGACACTTAATGCTCTGTTGAGCCCAGTCATTCCAAGCCTAATTAGCACATGAGCTGTCTTGTGGAGCGATATCCTAAAATAAACTGTGCCGAATAGAGCTCTACAAGCTGAGCTTGGTTTGGGTTTCCAGCCCCTGCAAGGGATAAATTTCTCCTCTCAGAAGAAAAGTATGTGTAATCATTAGGAGTGCCTGGGCTGCTTCATAAGTATTTTATTAAGGTTCTGGCTGGCCTTTTCTTAGTTCTGTTGCATGGAAAATATTCTGTTACGTAAATTGATGCTGCGGTTTCATCCAGATCCTCTGAGTTCTGCCTTGCTGCTGGCCATGTGAACACACAAACACACACACACATCACGAAGACACTTGGAGAGAAGTTGGGGACCAGACCAGGGATCTGGGAATACTGTTGTACGTGAGCAGATTGAAGAGCTTGGGACTGCTCTGAGAGGCGGCGAATATAGTGGAAAATATGATACTCTCCCTGCCCTAGCCCCAAGGACAAGCAATGAAATTAAATGCCCATATGTTCAAAAGCACTGACAGATAACAACTACTGTGGTGTGTAATTTGATGTGGAACTCACTGGTTCAGGAAGTTGCAAGCCCTGAGAGTTGCAAGAATTCAGGAAAAAAAAAGTGACACTATAAAGTCACTATCATTGTGTAGGGTCCTAACTTTCTTATGGGCAGGTTATGAAACCTGCTTCTACATGTAAACTGTTCCCATATGGAGGAGGCTGCCTGTGATGGGTGGGGAGAATGGAGCAGCTGGTTACTCATTTGCCCACTTTGGGGTTATTACACCTCATGCAGAGCATCTGAACTCTGCTGGCAAAGGCAGAGGACGGGGCTTCACCCCCCCTGATTCAGTCCACAGACATCTGTGTTCCTGTGCTGAAATCAAAACTTCCCTGTAGCGGTTGATCCATGAAGACTAAATATATTCATCTGTCCATTACATCTTTCTCCTCCCTCTGGTTCTCAGCTAGTGGCAATAGTTGCCTTTGATGTTGGTCTTTCTTAAGAAAAGCATTCTTGAGAGACATGTTTTGGTCAGGGAGGTCGTATCAAGACCTGCCGTGGAGTGCAAAGAGTGTTTTCTAATCTTGCACAGGCTTGCTGTAGTCCAAGGTTTTGTCCCCAGTACAGAAGCTTTTTGTCCCATCATCTTGGGAATCACTCTGCCTTTTTTTTTTTTCACACACCCTGAAATTGGCAAAAGTAAGATTCAGATAGCATTTGACCTTAATTACAGAGGATCTGTTTGTTCAGGGACCTGGCCAAAAAAGGGTCAAGAAATGCACAGTCTTAACAGTAATCAGGAAAATTCCCTTTTCAAACCTATGCTACAGAGTCTTTTCCTCCAGCTACCTTCAAGGAATTGCAAAATCCATCCTTTGGTCTTAAAGCAGTTGGAAATCAGCAGCAAAAGTATATGTAGTCCTGGTGTCCTTCAAAGGGCAGGATAAATTTCATGCATTAGTCTCATCAGATGCTTCCTTGATTGGGCTGTTACTCAGCCTTTTTGCTCTGTAGCATGCTGTCATCCCCAAATCAGGGTGCTGCCAGCCTCCAGACCATTGAATTGATTATTGCACATTCCTGCTTTGGAGAGACAGAAAATTTCTTCCTGCGTATCCAGTTATTGCTTCTGGTCTTGCCAGAACTACCTAGAGTTAGGAAGGGTTAAAGTTTTCTGCAGTCTTAGGAGGAGTCAGCAGTTGGCCATAGCTGCTGCTTGAAAAACCATTGAGATGTGCACTGTGAAGAGGAACATCTAATAAAACCAGGCTGCTGCTGGGATGTTTTCGGTTTGTGCTTGATTTTGGAGCTCCTGATCTGGTTGCACACAGTGTGTATTAAATTCCATGTAGGATTCCATCTTTTAAAAATAACACAGCTCTGCAGATGCAGGCATTCTGTCTGTCTGGCAGAGCGGATGCCCATCACTGGTGGGTAATGCCATGCCTGCATTGCATCTCCTATTTACTGGGACATGGCTACCTACTCCTGGTAGCAAACCATTGCACCACTGCTGTGTTCAAGCCTGAAAATAATACTGCTGGGGCTTTTTGACATTTCTGGCTGGTTTATTTACGGTGGCTTGTGGGGTGATACTTCAGTTATTTCAAGAACTTGGCACTACTGTGGTTTTACTTCAGTCTCACGTAGCTTCCTTTGCTGCATGTTCTGCTTTTGTTATGTTGCTTCCTGGGGCTGTACATCTGTAATCTTCCATCCCAGAAATGTTTGGTTTTCACTTGGTAGTGAGTGATTCCTACATACATGGAGCTCTGGGCTAAATAGGCAGTAAATATGATTTTACAGCCTCTTTAACTGAGTCGTCTTAAGACTGAGTTCCTCATTTGTTGGGCTTTCTCCAGTGATCACTGATGTTTTTGCCTTGCAGGGAGAGTTCAAGATTGTTTTGCAGCTGTGATTCCTGCAAGGGAATCTTTTAATCTGGATGGAAAGGAAGGAATAGTGAAGGTATACAGCCGTGGAGTGGCTGGAGTTTGTATGGGTGAAATCTTATTCACTGTGGAGACAGACCTTTGTCCCTTTCAGGGCTTAGCTCATCTCTTTTCACCAGGGTGATGGACGATCTAGAACTACTTGAGATGGAGCTGTTCTCTGTGCTTTTTCTTTGTGCAGGCGCAACTTGCTTATGAAATTATCCTCCCATAAGCCTTGGATAAGCAGAGCCTCTCCTTTGCCATGATCTGTGTAACACCAAGTTGTCTGAAGCCAGATTCCAGTAAATGTTGGGGAGGAACGCCCTGAAGCCCCAGTGGAAGTCATTCGTGACCACTCATTGAGAAGTCTTTCCAAAGCATAGTAATTCTAGGGATGCTTTAGATCCCCAGCAACTCCTGAAATCTCCAGCGCTGTTAAGAATATCTCCATCCATACGAAGCATCCGTGCCCTCTGCACCTCTTGCTATCATCTCAGGAGCCTTCCTCCCTGCAGTGCATACAAGAGCAAGAATGGTTGCTCGTTCACCATTGCTTGTAGCCATATAACAGCCTTCAGGAGCAGTTTTGCCATAATGTACGCCTGCAGGCACAGGTCAGAGAGACGGCTTTGATGCTGAGTTTGACGCCCAACTCCCTCAGCAGAACACTTTGTCCCCTGCCCTCCTGTGGCTGTTGTGGTGGAGACTTTGGAGCTCGCAGCTCCCAGGCATAGAAGTTGGTGGGAAAACCTTCAGTCAGCACTTCTGCTGGCTTTGGCTCTACCTGTGTTTTTGTCACTACTCATCTGCAGCCTCTGGTTCCTAGGGTCCTCAGTTGGGCAGGTCTGTAAAAGGAGCAGGTTGATGAGGCAGCCAGATGACAGCCCTGCTTTGCAGCTAAGCCCTGGCCAAAGCTGTGCAGTTAAGGAGGAGTTAAGCTTGGAATCTTCAGCTACTGATTCTGCCTGGCAATTTCATTTGCTTACAGGATTTTTTTTTTCTTTCTGCATGGGTTCTTGAGTGCTCTGGGAACACTGAAGCAGCCAGGCTCCAGCGCCCAGGCAGATGCATGTTCCAGAAAGGAATTGTGTAATTTCTGCTCTTGTAAGATCTCCAGTATGCTTCCAGAGTGCTCAGGCAGAAAGGTGCTCTAGAAATGTAGTCCCTCCTCCTGCTGCTGCTGCTACTAGAGTGTCTGTGATAAGAAAGGATTTATTGTGTCTGCAGTTTAATTCAGCAGCAGTTTCGGTGTGATCTTAACAGCTAGAAACATCAGAGTCTTTTTCTCCTCTGCGGATTTGCATATAGTAATTAGGAGCATATGTGGTGGGGGCTGGGGCAGTGGACGGCTGGTTGGGAGAAGGAGGAACAGGTTCCAGCCCAGATCACCTCCGTGGATGCTCGTGAGTCATGGCCTATAAGAGGCACCTGCCACATGCCAGATGATGAGTCACGGAGCAAGAGAGTACAGAAATGGGAGAAACTGGTTCGGTCACTGTCCGGCTCCTGTGTTAGCTGCTTGAGCTATTTCTGATGTCTTGTGTATCTCAAAATGCACAAAGCAGCTGGGGGTTCTTTTTTCTTCTGACTGGGAGGCAGTACCTGCCCCATGCTAGTTGTGTCATTGGCAGGAATGCACATACCTACCTATTGCTTATTTTTGTCTCACCCACCCTCTCATCTCTGCTGGCAAGTGAGACCCTCATCCCTGACCTGCGCTGCTCCTTGTGGCCTTGAGCACAAGGGCTGTGATCGATCATCACGTGCTGCAGCTTCCATTTTGAACACATCATAGTCTTGTATAGTTCTGGGATGTAATGACGCATTAATCATGGGCTTAGTCAGGCTGTCCTGGAAACCTCTGGAAAAAGCCGTGGCCCAGGCAGCACCTCATTGTGGAAAGAAAAGGGTAGTGGTCTTTTCAGGAATCACGGATTGCTCAGCATCACAAGAGGAACTGGCCCGAGATGAGGCAGAAATTTAGGGAGCATTTAGTCTTTCTATCTTGCTGCAGCCCCCTTCAAACACTGAGTGCTGGAATATTCACCCTGGGACTGGGCAGACCACCCTTACTCTGCTCCCTGTTCCCCGCGGCAGGGAAAGAGAGCTGGAGGTTTAGAATGAGTCAGACAACTAGTATTTCCTTTTACACCTTTTATTTCATTAAATGTGCTGGATGATTTACTAAGGCATTTAATGAAGGCATGAATTTGGCAGAGATGTATTAGCTGGCGAGAAATAAATGGATGACCAAACAAATACCACTGCAAACTCCCACCCTATAACAACTCACAGGCTTCATCACCTCCACCCTCTTCTTACTCACCCCAGTGGTTCAGACCCATCCTCAGGCCACTCATGCTGTGCCCCTCGCCCTATCCTCTTCACTCACTGTTCCCTGAATGCCCTCCAGCTTCCTGGAATTTTCCTGTTAAGTTTTTTTTTTTTTTTAAAAAAAAAACCCAAACAATTCAGTACTTTCTGGCAGCTTTTGGAGTGGTGAAGCTGGGGCAGGGACGAACTGCGTTACTGGGGTGCTGGAAACTGTGAGCCCTGAGATCCCCCACGCCGTCTGAAGAGTGGCTTTCAGTTTGCGTTCAACTCCCAGACCTTTTCCCTGGAGGCAGACTTACAGGGAGTAAATTGAATATATCTCTCCCCATGGAGCAAAGAGGAGATGTCTGTATTGTGCCCCTGTCTGCAAGCTCACACAAACTGTTTCTTTTTGCAGCGTTTCTGCTCATGCTTCTTTTGTAGACTTGTGTGGTTTCTTCAGGCATGTTAATGCAAATGCTCTATGGGAGACAGGGATTCACATGGAACAAACAGCTCCAATACAAAAGGATTTTTGCTGGTTCATCTATGAAACTGAATGCCCAGCTTTTAACCCCGTTTTTCCATCTTTCACCCTTGAGTGACATCACGGATCTTGGTCAGTCTGAGGAAGATGATGATGATGACAGTGAAACCATTGCCATTCAGACAGAGGCAGCAAGAACCCTCACAGTTAAAGGTTTCCATTGGGCCCGCAGTTTCATAGATGAAGTGACAGAGATTTGTAGAAACAGTAATCTGTTCAGAAAAGCCAGCCTCCAAAAAGCCAGCATTGCCTCCGGCTGACAGTTCCGATGATTTTGCTCCTGAACCTTCATCCTCTGTGCTAAATGTGCATCCCTTTTGCATTTAAATCAAATTTGTATATCAAATCTCTGCTTGCCTCCCCCGGTACTGCACTACATTTTATGAGGAAGCCTGGGTCGCTGTGTGTTGAACGCTGCGGCTCCCTGCGTGGAGCCGGGTATTAATCAATCAGCGATGGAACTCCAAAAGCGTGGACGGAGGGGTAACAGATAGCGGCGTATGCCTGGTGGTATGTGACCACCACACCTAACGCATCAGCACTTGGAGGCGAGGCTGGTGTTTGCACCAGCCCCTTCTAATGGAAGCAGAGCCTTGCCAGGCCAGTTTGGAGGCAGCTCTGATGGCTTCTGCACCTTCTCAGCAGCGTTGCAGAGGCAGGAGGTTGTACTGCAGAAGCCGTGGACCTGCACCAGCCACCCTTAAATTGACACAACATTCTCAGTCTTTGAGGGTACAAGAGGGGAAGGGTTTGGGGACCTCTATGTAGGGCTCAGCAAGGACTGGCAGGGCATGAATCACAGAATCATCTAGGTTGGAAATGACCTTTAAGATCATTGAGTCCTACCATCAACCTAACACTGCCAAGTCCAAGTCCACCACTAAACGGTGTCCCTCAGCACTACATCTACCTGTCTTTTAAATACCTCCAGAGATGGTGTTTCCACCACTTCCCTGGGCAGCCTGTTCCAATGTTTCATAACCCTTTCAGTGAAGAAATTTTTCCTAATATCCAATCTAAACCTCCCCTGGTGCAACTGGAGGCCATTTCCTCTATTACCTTTTCTGGAATGAAGCATTCGCAGGTAGTGAAATGTCTGGCCTTCGCCTTCTCCAGGCAACCCTTAGCACCTCAAAGGGCTGACAGAATAAATAACCTATACCTCCCACGTAGTAGCAGATGATATCAGTATGGAGAAGGCAAAGAATTTTGACATTTGCAAATAAAATGGCTGCTCTCCTGATGCGTCTAGAGTCATGGTGCTCCCTGCCTTGCACTCCACAATACACTTTTCTGGGCAGGGATCATGTTTGCTGTTGTATGTGTAGGACTGAGCAGGACTCAGCACACAGTGAGCTTGTGCTATTGCAAATGATAAATAACAAGAATGAACTGATCGGGCAAAAAGTGTTCAGGTAGAGACTGCTTATCCACATCTGGAAGCTTCCCCATGCAAAGCAGTGTGAGGGTTTTACAAAGAGCTGATCAAAGCCAGCAGAATCTGAAGCTACTCTGCTTGCTGGATTTTATGCCCTAGTGTCAATCCCAGCCTACCAGACTCTGAATAGGAAGAGGGAGGATCCTTCTACAGTCTTCCAGAATCGGGGGGGGAGAGTCAGGGGGTGGTACAGCCAGGGAGGATGCTGGAATAATGGAATAATCCCTGCGCTGGTAGTGCTGTTGCCAACCTCTCTGCATCACTAAGAAAGGAGAGGTGTCCCAAGGCAGAGAGGAGGAGTATCTAGGGCACAGAAAAAGTCATGCGTATCCCTGGGGAAGCTGTCAGAATGGTTCCTGGCAGGAGCTGGCTGCATGCCACCGGTGATACTGGACCTCAGAGCCTTGTGCAGGGAGCAGGCTGCCGGTGCAGGCACAGTGGGCACCCGTCTGCTGCAGCATCTGTGGCAGCCAGGGAATCGCAGCCCACCCGGGGAGCCCGTGCTGCCACTGACACCCAATATCTGGGCAGAGTTGCATGTTGCAGCCGGAGCTCCAGAGAGACAGCTGGGAAATGGCTGTGTGTCAGCTCTCTTGACGTTTTGCTGTCACATGTCAGCGTGTGCCTGTGCAAGCCTTGTCCTCCCACAGCAGCGGCTGCACCAAGGTGAAGCGTGCCTTGCTGGTTGTGGGGCTGGTTGGCAGGTCGGTGCTGGTGCTGGCAGCCGGCTCCAAGCAGCCATTTCCCAGAGGCAGCGGAGACCCGGTGCTTCAGCACTGAAGTGGTGCTGTCATCAGGGTCCGTATCCTCAAAATGATGCTTTTCAAGCGGTTGCGTTGTGACAACACTCAAAATACAGCAAAGCCTTATGGAGAGACATAATCTAAGAATTCCAATCAGCTACAAAGATGGCAACAAGGGCAAGGGAGGCCTGTATGAGCAGGTAGGCACTGGGGCACCAGCTTTTTTTGCATAATGTTGGTGGGGGAAGACAGGATCAAAAGGAGCTCCTGCTGCTCCATCTACCATCAATGGTGCACAAGGTGCGACATGGGGCACGAACATGGCCCCAGCCGTTGGACACCACTTTCAGCGTGTGTGTGCTAGGCATGGAGTGAGGAGCTGCCGTTACCCATGGCAATTCTTCAATAATGTGATCTTGGGAATCCCTGATGTAAAAGATCTGCTCCCCCATCCCACCCCCAAACCAGGCTGAGGACAGACTTGTTCGTTTCAGCCCCTGCGGCAGTGGCTGTGGGGAAGGAGCCAGAGGCTTGTAGGGCAGAGGAGTCACTGGAGGGGCACTGAAGGATGGTACAGGCATTAGGGAGATTAGAGGTGGGTGAGAGTTTAGGGTCGCACAATAGTCCAGCTGGATGTGGTCCAGATGGTCCAGGTGACCTCTCTACTTCAGAGTCTAATCCTGGCTGAAAGATCCCAGGGGTAGCAGACATGGGGGTGAGCGTGTCCCTCATGTAGGTCTCATGATGATCTCTGGTAGAGTCTACCAGAAGGCTTGTCTGTTTGGTAACACTGGTGTTAGCATAAACTTTTACATCATTGTGTGTTTACTGTAAACACTAGGTCCGTCTCCATCTTTGTATTTTTTTTCCTGCCAGCATCATCCTATGTCTGTGAGAAGCACTACTATGCGTGGGAGGAAAGTACTGCTTTTGATCATTATTTTTTTTTAGCATCCTTTAATAGCTATTCTTACGCCATGACGCTGAAAGAACTGAAGTTCCTGATCTTTCTGTGGAGCTGTCTCATTGCTTATACTGTTGTTCTAACTTCACTTATCCCACATTTCTCAATTTCCCTCCTGGGCTCACATGTGCTTTTGCAGCTCTGCTCCAAATCCATTATCATCCCATAGTCAAAAATGATGGGGTAAGGTAGGCAAAGACAGATACTGTGAATGATGCTTTCTGGAGTCTGAAGGTCAGTGGTGGCCACAGACCCAGGGTCCTGGAGTCCCGAGCAGTATCGCAGTATGTGGTGTCAGGCTGCTCTGAGCACTAGGGGTGCCTGGATGAGGTATGGGATTTGGATTGCTGACCAAGGGTGTTTAGGCCAGGGTTTTCAGAACAAGTGGTGAATCTATGAGAGCACTGGGTCATTTTTTA
Organism: Chroicocephalus ridibundus; assembly: GCF_963924245.1. NCBI lineage: Eukaryota > Metazoa > Chordata > Aves > Charadriiformes > Laridae > Chroicocephalus > Chroicocephalus ridibundus. Next base: position 75,394,481 of record NC_086316.1, on the reverse strand, counting down.
ATCCCTCAGGATCATCCTGGATCACTCTTCCCTTTTGTGGTTTCTCCCTTTCCTTTTTGCCTTAGGTGCCTTCCCATGCATGTCTCTGCATTGGCTTATCTGAGCTGTAGAAGGGAAGGCAAGAGGGAAACCCCCTCCAGAATGTCCTGGAGGCACTTGCAGGCTGGACCTTGGTGTTAGATGGGGAAGGAGGAATGAATATATTCTCTCCTCCCCCATATCAAATGCTGGGTAACATCTTCCTCTGGCTTTATGAGAACTGCTACTTGCTGAACACTGAGGGAGGGGAGGCTCTTAGTGCCCTGCATGTACGGCTCCTGGGACTGTGGGCTGTGACAGTCATACTGTTGGGAAGTGCACCAGGTAATAAGATAAGCAGGTAAGAGCCACAGATAGGCAGAGTGTCAGAAAAGTGTGAATCGGGCACCCTGGACCACAAGAGGAACCCGATGAGGCTTAACCATCAGCAAAAAGCCAGCAGAAGGCAATGTGGTGGATGGGACCTATTTAGCCATCACCAGTGGCTCCCCATGGCCCCACTGAAGGCATCCGCCCCTTTTCATATGAGAGGCCCGTGTGTGCATAAGTAGTTGCATACTTTGGCATGCTCCCCTGACGCCATTGAAAGACCTCAGGACCTCATGAGGGCTCCTGGACTTTGGAGAGGAACGGTTGTTGCTGCTTTCCTGTTCCCATCTGTTCCTGCTTTCCAGTCTCTGCCTGGACTTGTACGTTTCTAATGATGCCAGGCCTGGCAGTCCAGTTCAGTGTTTGGTTTTTAAAGGAAAGTTCAAGGTACCTAAAGCGTGGCAAAGATATTTAATCCAGTGTCAGAAGATGGACTGCTCTCACCACAGTGCAGCACTTCATTTCAGACCCTGTGCTGTCTCTGTGTTTTCCTGTGGGGATACGGTGCCATCCACAGTGAGGTCTTCGTTTGTCCCAAAGCCTATGCAACCCTTAGGCTGCTTGAGTGAAATCAGCCGCTCACTTCAGATAAGTTTGAGAGGGGTCAGCTGGAAGCACAAGTGTTGTTCCAGGAGCCTGCAGGGAGGGGATCATGTTTGTCGTACATTGCCATGCTTTCCCTGAAGAAGGACAACTCAGGACCTTGTGCTCAGGTACTTGTGCTCACAAGGACCAGTCTGTTTGGTCCTTGTCAGCCTGTGAAGTCGTCAGTCAATCAAGAATGCTTTGAATAGTCACTGCCTTTCCTGAGAGGTGACTTCCTTTGTGTTTTTGTCTCTCTCTAGGTATCTGAATTCCCTCATGAGAAGTGTCCTTCCTGCCTCTCATGTGCAGCCCTACCTGTCCATGGGTAGCACTAGCTTAACTGATGTCCTGAAGAGCATTCCTCACCATGGATAGTCCACCCAAACTGACTGGTGAGACGCTGATTGTCCATCACATTCCCCTGGTGCATTGCCAGGTCCCTGATAGACAGTGCTGCTCCGTAAGCAAAAGGACCAACCCCTTCTGCCAGCCAGAGCTCAGCATTACACGGACCTCTGCCCTTCCAGACAGAGACCTTTCACAGACTGACTCCTTGGTGTACAGCAGCTTTCTCCAGACCTCTGAAACCTCAGCAGAGGCCTCAGACAATAAAGAAGGCAAAGCGAGGGATTTGATTGTCCCTAGTGTCAGCAAGCGACACAACCCTTTCCTGCTGAGTGAGGGTGAAGACGTCAGCATCTTTGGGGATGACTTGGGTCAAAAATCTTTCCACCTTCACAACTCACTTGTGTCTGGCAAGCCTCCCTTTCAGCTGCACGAGCTGGCCTTACCCCCTTTCCACCTCCACGATTCCAACCACATTGTGAAATCCTGGAACATGTCCAGCCGGTCCGGTGTGGTAGACGGGCAAGAGGACAAAATCAGCAGTGACGACATTCAGAAGAGGAATAACGCGAACAGGTGCCACCTGAGCCAGGCCTCAGAACGCATGGAGCTGGATGAATGCAGCTGCCATCGTGGCAGCTCCTCCAGCTTCTCCTTTGATGGTGGTGACCAGGAGTGGAACCAGAACACGGGTGAATCGCTGAGGAATCAGGATGCCCTGCACAGCCGGACATGCAGCTGTTCCAGCTCAGAGCTCCAGCACTGTCGCTGCTACAGTTCATCAAGTCAGTCTGAAGTGAATGACCAACAGATGGGCTACATCAGTGACTCTTCCTGCAACAGCTCTGATGGGGTGCTGGTGAACTTCAGTGCTCTGTACAACAAAATGAATGGCCATTCTCGATCTAACCTGAATTCAGCCAACCTGTCCTGTGACTCTTCCTTCTGTAGCCACTCAGACACAGGAGCTTTTTACCTGGATTTGCATTCATCACCCACAGAATCCAAGATGTCTTGCGAGTCGCATCACCCAGAGAGTTCAGGGAAGGTGTGTGGGTGTCAACACTCCTCCTCACCTGTCCTTGATGCTAACTGCAACTCCTACCACCTCCACTGTGAGCCTTGCGTTTCAGAGAGCTCAGACCTCACTGCCTGCTTCCAGAGCCAAGCACGGCTCGTTGTGGCTACTCAGAATTATTATAAGTTAGTCACATGTGACTTGTCTTCCCAGTCATCCCCCAGCCCAGCAGGATCTTCCATAACTAGCTGCTCGGAAGACCATACCAAAGGTAGCCCAGCACAGCCCACTGAATACTATCTGTTCAGAAGACCTGACCTGAGAGAAGAAGAAGATAATGTGGAGTGCAGTGAAGAGGAGGCAAAGGGAGAAGCCACCCAGAACATGATTGAGGGTCAGGTCTATGTGAATGCGTCACCACCTAACCTCAACGCAAGCCGGCAGCGCTCCAGGAGCTATGATCAGAACCTGGACAGGAGTCCCAGCAGCAGGTTGGGCTCCTTGGAGCGCATGGTGAGCTGTCCGGTCAAGCTGAGTGAAAGTCCAGCAATACCCATCCAGAGTTCCCCCCCAAAGCGAGTGACATCTTTTGCTGAACTAGCTAAAGGCCGGAAAAAGAATGGCACCTCTCCACCACTCCGGTCCAGTGGTGATTCCTCCTTGGAGTTCTCCCCAATCCCTGAGACACAGCGGGATTGCCCAACCTTCCTTGAAGAAAGAGCTCGCCGCAGCCAGAGTCTTCCACCCATGCCCTTTGTCCATGGCCTGAACCAGAGCTGCGAGGGCTTCTGTTTGAATCATACTTTTGGGGATAGCCAGGCTTTGTGTTCCACCAAAGACTCGGTCTCCAGTGAGAAGGTCCCCAGTGGGCATGGGGCAGGTGAGCAAGCCTCTCTCTCCCTGCTGATGGAGGCAGATGCCAGCTTCTCAGGTGGCTCTGCCAGTGGCCACGGACAAAGAGATGTTAGAGCTCGAGCAGATGGTAAGGACCCAAACTAGGCAGAATGGAGAAGTAAAAGGAAAGGCTGCTCTTTGGGACATGAGGGGAGCAGCAGAGGAACCTGCATGGTGATGGGAGACCAGTGCCTGTGCAGTTTGTTTCCTGGTCTACCCCTCTATGGGAAAAAGCCCTGCTGTGCTTATTTCAGACCCAGATCAGTGCATGTGTCTTCTTGTACTTCTAAAGCCTCTTGAGGTTTTCCGCAAGCCTCTCATATCGTGTAATGGAGGACACAGCATTAGCACTTAGGGTCTGTGCAGCTTGGAAGGTTGTCTCCCTTCCAGGGTGTTGTGCTCACCCGGTCCGTGAGAATCGCCTGCCTTTAGCTCCTAAGACAGAGATGTGAAGATGCTCAATGGAGTCATGTTCCCAGCAGATGAAGGGAAGGGAACCATTGAGGAGTTTTTAGCCTTTATTCTTTGGAGCTATGTTGGGCAGAGGTGGAGAGGGAAGAGGCATAGCTAGCAGTCTCCTCTCAGTGCAAGGTCGGGGAGCTCACACAGTCTCCGCCAGGACTTACAGCATGAGTCCTGCAGAGATTAGAGGAGCTGTGTGTCTGTGCTGGAATGTCCTGGTCATATCCTCCGCTGTGCATTGGTTTGCAGCAAAAGTTCCTATGGAGGGTAACTGTCACAGTTCCCTCTGCAGGAAAGCCTGTAATACCTGAGTTGCTTTCCACCTTGGTGTTGCCATCACTTGTCCTGGTGAGGAAGCTGGTGAGGTGTGACTGCAGTCCCATCAGAGGTATGGCCATTTCTCCAGCATGGCAGGAGACCTCTATCTCTGCCCTAGACAGTCCTTGTACCTGCTTCACAGGTAAGAGCCTGTCTAGAATGCCTCTGACCAGACCGCTGCAGTAGGAGCCCCTAACACGCCAAGGACCAGACTGTCTCCATTTAATGCCCTGAAGACTTCCGGCAGGAGATAGGAAGAACATGTCATTCACTACCATGGCAGGTGTGGGAGAGATTTTGGCCTTTGGAGAAGGAGGTTTTTAGGTCTTGTCCTGTTTGTTTATCGAGTCTCGGTGTGGGATGGCAGGGAAGGCAGGTCTCTGCTGGGAGGAGGCAGCATGGGAGCAGCCCTTTTGGTTTGCAGAGGGAGTGCTTGGAAGGAGCAAGAGCTGCTCAGGAAGGAGGGGACACACAGCACCTCTCAGGGCAATTTATCCCAGCAGTTTCTGTAGCCCCTGCTGCAGTCCCTTCCTCTGGACTATGACAGCAAGGCAGGCATTAGCGTTTAGTGTTCTGCAGAAAGAGAGAGAGGCAGAGCTGCCTTGCTCCAGCTGAGAGCAGCATGCAAGCCTAGAGCCTCTGAGAAGGGACTAGAGGGAAAGCAAGCCCTGCTAAAAGCTAGCTGTAGGGAGAAAGCCCTGGCACACCCCACAGACAGCAGATAACACCAGGGCTGTGCTTGGGATGGGTCCTTTGTCCCAGGATTTTCCGTGGACTGGAGAAATGGGGAGGAAGCAAGAGATAAGGTGCCGCACTGTGCTGGGATGCAGTGTGGCTGGTGATCAGGGATCCCAGTCAGCCCCATGCGCGCAGCCAGTGCTGTGTGTGTTGTGCACTCAGTGCACAGTGTGCCACACTTCAGCTGTGTCCCTCAGGATATTGTGGCCCCACCAGGAGCTGGAGGCCATCAGCATAGGAGATCGGCCCAGCACACTCCCTTAGGACATCCCTGTCCATCATTTGCTGGAGCAGACCTGCGCCTTCCAGGGTTGGAAGCTCTTCTGTTTCTGCTGTGGGCCTGATTTGGTTGGGAACATCCTGCCTAGATCTGGTACAGGCAGGGGGATGAAGGGAGCTGTGTGTTCAGAGGGGGAACAGTTACAGGAGAAAGAAGAGGGAGGGAGAAGGGGAAGCAAGCAGCCTTTCCGACAGCACTGGGTGTGATGTGGGATGCAGAGCTGCAGTGCTCTTGCATGTAATGCATGTGCTTGGCTGGGTGAGTTCTTAGCGCATGTGGGAGGGGACAGTCCTTCGGGACAAGAAATCTTGCTGTACCGCAGTGCGTTGGGCCACGTCTTTGTGGGCAGGCGCATGGAGCCATGACTTTGTGCTGTCCTGGGAACAGGGAATAGGGAAGGGATATGAAGCTGGTGACCCTGCTAGGAGAGACAAGCTCCTGGGACAGTGGTGTACTCTTCCAGACGCCGGTCAACAGCTGTAAACTTTGCATTTGGGGCCATGTGTCCTTACCCCACCAGCTCATGATGTGTGTAGTCAGTTCAGACTTGAACCAGTCTGCGTGTGTCATTGACCTCTAGCTCATCCTCTTCCTCTTGCAGCTGAGAGCAAATTCCTTTTTGCCTGTGATCTGCTGGGCTGGCAATGACTGTGCCTCTGCCCATTCTCACACGCTGTCCCCCTTTCTCTCCCCGAAGGTGGTGGCACAGACAGCAAGCCTGTGGTACGCTACAGCAAGGACCAGCGTCCCACGACTCTGCCCATCCAGCCCTTTGTTTTCCAGCACCACTTCAGCAAGCCAGCCAAGGCCCGTGCCCTGCACAGCCATTTTGCCTCCAGCCTTTCCCAACTCTACAGCTTGTCCAGCAACCGGCCTGCCAGCCAGCAGATCTCCTCCAATTCCCAGTCCTCAGCCTCGGGCACCTCGGCAGAGCAGGTGGCAGTGGCGGGGAGTCAAGCTCACAGCACGCTCCTGACCCAACGCTCAGCGGACGGAGCTGCCTCTCGCAACGATGTTGGCATTAAGAAGCCTGCCCCCGAGACAACCCGGCCATCCCCCCTGGGGAGTTACTCTCCCGTGCGATGCAACGTGCCTTTCTTTCAAAGCGTGGACTCTTCTTCCTCGCCCACCACAGAGAGAGCTGGAGAGAGCCAGCCCCCCAGGAGCAGATCCTGCCCCATCTCCGCCAGCCTGCTTCCCACGAGGTCTTCCCCTGCGGTCAGTGGCGTGCAGCCCTCCCAAACCACCAAAGCCGATGCCCTGAGGCAGAAGGAGAATCCCAAGCCGGTTCCCAAGAAGGAGGCACCGCTGGAAGCAAGCCCACCGCTCTCTGAGTACCGACTCCACAGCGTGTCCCTCCCGCCCCTCTCGGTGGGTGGCATGCCTATGAGCAGAGTGGGTGGCCACGCAGATCCCCACTGGAGAAGTGGCAGCGAGACCAGCAGCTCTGGTCCACTCAGCAACATGGGAATACGGCCCCTCAATGGTAGGTCCCCAACTGCCAGGACAGGCTAGCGTGGAACATCTCCGGCTATGGCTATGGCTGCTCCCTGTAGTACCACCCTCTCTTGTAGCCACAGCCCCGGGGCAAAATTGCATCTGGGTGCTGCAGTGTGCAACAGCCCATACCGTCACTTTGCCTGCAAAAGAGTCCTGCACTAAGAGTATGTCCTTCCACTACACTGTGTCCACGGAAAGGGCAGCGTGGGCTGCTGATCTTACAGCACCCCGCGCCAGGTCCTTGCACCCCAAACCTGCTCCCTCTGTACCCGCAGCCACGAGGCCACCAAGGCTCCTGCCCTGCTCTGCCAGCTGTGGCGTCCACCTCCCTCCATGTGCGTGTGCTAACGTCCTGGAACGCTGCTGGACTTTTAACTAATGTGCTCTCTCTCTTTCTCTGTCCTTCCTCTTTCTCATCTTCTCTCTCCCTGTTTGCCCTCCTCATCCTCCCATCTGCTCACATCCTCCCGTCTGGTGCTCACTGCCTGCGGCGTCCTAGCGAACCACCTCTCCCCGCAAGCACTGAAGTGGCGGGAGTACAGGCGGAGGAACCCCCTGGGTCTGGACCGTGTTTCAGGGCTGCCCGGCTTAGCAAGCAGCCTAGACAGGAGACAGCAAGAGCCCCGGCTGAACCGGGGGAACCCCATCTTTGAGCTCCCTGGCAGTCTCAACACCAGCCATTTCCACTGCAAGCTGAACGGTGCGCACCACCTTTCTGCTGGGGGGACTTTGGGAAGTGACCTTGGGGCTCAGGTTCAGTATCCCTTGGGGCTCAGGTTCAGTATCCCTTGGGACTCAGGTTCAGCCTGGCCTCATCACTGCTTTGTCTACTCTGAGCAGGAGGGACGATGCATCAGCTCACAGTGCAGCCAAGGAGCACAAGAGGAAGGTGAAAATTGCCTCACTGATGGGTACCCTCTGTGTGGAACTTCCCTTCTACTCCACAAGCTAAGGGCAGTCAGGTACAGCTCTGGGCTGTATTGAATGACCCAAGAGCTGGCTCAGACCTCAGCAAGTGCTCCTGAGCTATGGCCAGCTTGTAGTTCATGTCTTGTTCAGGAGTTGTGGCCCTTGGATATCTCCTGTCTGTGCCCCACGGTGTCTGCCCGTCTGCCCCAGCTCTGTCAGCATGCTAGGTGCTGGGCTGTAGCTTTCATGGGGCAGCTGGCAACACCATAGGGCTTCATGGGGCCCTGTCTTCTCTATGCGTTTCTCTTAAGTTCTTCTCTGTCTTCCAAAAACCCATGCAGGAAGGACTGAGAGGGACAGGCTGCTGTTGGCTGAACCTTTGAGAGTCCTCTGGGAAGAACAGTGGGGTCTGTCTGTGGGAGGGGAAGTGTTCTTCAGGCCAGCCCCAAGTCATGGAGGGAATTCCTCAAAGCTGTATACCTCACTCTGCCAACCCAAACAGTTTCTTCATCCCCCTCCTTCATGGGAAGATGTTCAATCAGATGGAGGTCGAGCACATGAAAGAGCTCCTGCGGAAGTCACCCACTGAAAACAGAGGCCGTCCTGGGGGACAGGAGAAGATGTGTAGTTTGTTGCCTGTGAATGCCTGAGTGTGACAAGTAGGGATTCTCTCTGTGTGCTCTACTTTTGACCCCACTTGTGGGGGCTATCCGCACAGCAGCCCTGAGAGTCTGGTGCAATGAGGTTTCCCTTAGTACCAGCCCATGAGGGTGAACCTCCCACAGCATCTTTCAGTGCCCACAGCTCCCAGTCAAGCTGGAGCTAGATGTTGGGTGGGCTGTGGGGTTGAACTCTACAGGCTCACATTGCAGACCATTGCTGGGAGAGTAACAAGCCTGTAACCCAGCTGTCCCAGTCCTGGGGTGAACACTCCTGCTGGTGCAGGTTGCTTCTGGGAAAAGCAAACAATGTGGGAGAGGCTTTGGTATAAGGGCTTGGCACTGATCCTTCTCCCCCCTGTCTTGTCACTACAGGACAGTCTATGAGGCAACTCCAGCTAACCTACACTGACTTCTTCCCTGACTACTTCTCGCTAGCAGAGAAACCCCCTGCTGAGTTCTGCCTCTCCCCAGATGGCAACACAGAGTCCATCTCCATCGACTTGCTGCAGAAGAAGGGTGAGTCCGTGTGTCTCTCATGGATGAGAGTGTGACATAGCACAGCGTAAGGCAAACACTGCTTCTCTCTGTCTCATCTCATCTCTGTAGACATAATGGTTTCTTTCTCTGCCCTTCTCTACTGTAGCACCATAACTACATGTCCCCTGGACTGATGGCTGTTTCCACAGCAGGTTCTTGTTCTCTGCACCATGACACATGCCACGGAATATGTTTGAGCTGCTTGTCCCAGGAAGTATGATTAGAAAGGATTTTAAGTCCACAAGAAAGGGCAGAGAGAGCAGGCAGGCACAGGAGTGTGACCCTAAGGCAGGGTGTGCTGCCACCTCTGTCTCACTATACGAGGGTAGACCTGTGGATCTGTGTGATGTTGCAGATGTGCTAGCCTGAGATTTTGTAATTCGGGTAAAAGGTCTGTTGGGTCCTACATGGTAAATTGTTTACAATAAAAGGATGGGAGAAAGGATTCCAAAGCAGGACAAGTTATGTCTGGCTGTGATGAGACCCATGCAAGAGGCAGGGTTGGGGACTGTGTTGTTGACAGCTGACTCAGTGTCATTGCAGAGGCAAGGGATGTGCAGAAAGGTTCCCGTGCCTTTGCCAGCTATGTGTTGGTGCTTATCAGATGGCAGCTTTCCCCTTTGTTCCACTTCTGTTCTTGCATCATACTGATGCAGATGCCAGGTTACCCACCACTGGCTTGTTCCTGAAAGTCATTACATAGCTTGCCAAATGCACGGCTTCTGCCCTGCAGCCCTGTAGGATTAAAGCAGCAAAAGCCTCATTGCCTCGGACCCCGTCTCTGCTTCCTGAAGGGATGGTGCCTGGAGGTGATGGTCCATGTCCCTTGGGAATATTGACAGGGTGTCTGATGTTTCAGCCACTTCTGAAGGTTGTCCTACTGTCGGGCTGACAGGTGAGTGCTGGAACCAGCAGGGATAGATTTGGTGAGGAGTTAGGAGGGGCTATGCATGTTTTTGACAGAGAGGGCATGTGCGCTGACATGGGCTTGAAATGCCCCTGCCTGATTTCTTCGTGAAGTGTTTGCTCAGGGTCTGTGCCAGAAGACCCCAGGCAGCTCTCTGACTCATTCTTTCCCTCAAGGTCTGGTGAAGGCAATCAACACTGCTGTTGACCTGATTGTGGCTCACTTTGGAACCAGCAGGGATCCAGGGGTGAAGGTAGGTCTTGCTTTCAACATCATGAGTGACATGGAGAGGATGGAGAAAGACTGCATCTCCATTCTCTTGCAGTCAAAAAGGGTATCTACAGGGTATCCAATGAAGGCAGTAGTAGAAGGAACAAACCAAGCAAAGGTGATGATAGTAAATCTGTGAGAGTTCTTGCAGCACGGTGCTGGGGATGCTGAAAGAGTACAAGGAAGATCAGAAAAACACAAGGAAGGGAAATTCACTGAGGTCTACAAAACACATAGTGATAATGTCCAGCTTAGGTAGTCTCTGAGTTGAAAGTAGTTGTAGACTGCAAGAGCATTCAGGGCAAACATTATATATGTTTGCTCTGGTTTGACTCTTTCTTATGTACTTACTCATGGCTCTTTATAAGAGAGAATACCAGGCCAGATGGAATTCTGGTCTGATGCAGTACACCAGCTCTTTTTTCTCATGCAGTGGAGAGCTGTGTCTCCCTCCTCCACATGTCCTGTGATTCTGTTCTGGCACTGGTGCCAGGACACAGTGCAGTGTCCCCAGTCCCTTCATGCATCACACGGCTCCATAATGATAAAAAAGTGCATCAGTCATTGCTCATCTGGGGCAGGTGGGCATCCCCTGTGACCCTTAACCACTAGCTTTAGAGAGCATCTAGGCTGACAATGGGACTGGCTGTCTTCAGCCTGTGCTTCCCTCATCTCCCATTTCTGGAATAACAGAGAAGCAGAACAAGCTCACTTCTGTTTGTACCAGCCAGTGTTTGCAGTCCTGTGACATTGAACACGTTTGTGGTGCCTCCTCTCAATGCTGAATGCTCTGCTTCAGTCAGGGAGACTCTGGGGGAGCAATGTGACACTATTTGGACATGGCAACTGCTCTGGAGTGCCATCCCCAAGGAGAAACCTGACTGGATCAGATTCCAAGCCCATTCAATCTTATCTCAGAGCCCAGGGTAATTTGGCCCTAATTACAATTGTTAGTGATGCAGAGATTGCTGTACAGCATAATCAGAGCTTTTTGGATTCACACAGTTTTTTAAGGCTTCACTATGAATTCCCTATTCTTGCAGTGTTCGTTTGGGGAATAATTGCAACATTCCCCCATTACATTCCTTACCAGGCAACACTGCATTTTTGACCTGGGGTTTCATTGTGCATCAGTGTGCCAGGGGCTGTCAAAAGGCAGCACCCATCCCTGATGCTCCCACGCTCGATGGATCTGGTGGGATTATTCCTGACCCAGAAGTTCAGTCTCAGTTCAGGGCCTTTGTGGACCCGTGCCAACTGGCCAGTGTAATTCCAGCTCAGCTGGTAAAATCTGCACCCTGAACACAACTGCCCGGGAGCATCAACGTGACGTGCAAGGCCTGGGGCTGACCCCCTCGGATTGACCCCCCCGGCAGCTCGAGGACTGTGTGCAGCACAATATGTCCCTGCTCAGCTGATGCTGGGCCCTTACACACTTCCGCACCTCAACCTGAGCTCTGTCCATCCATTTTGCCCTCACCCTGTTTATTTATAGTAATCCCTGGGAATTATAAGTCACCATGTCACTGAGTTAAGTGTCCCTTAACCCCTCAGTGCCGGTAGTTCCTATGTGGTTTGCTGCTTCCTGCTTCAAAAATAGCAACAAGAAAATCTACAGCAGCAGAAAAATCCCTTTACTCTTTTCTTCCTCCGTCAGGACAGTCTGTAGGCAGAACCAGGAGTCCCTTCTAACTGGGATATCCTTGTTCCAGGCTGGGATATTCTCTTCCCAAGCTGTTTTCTCACCCCAGCCTGGGGCAGACCTTGCGGGGAGCAATCCAGAACTGGTGTATAAGGCATCAGGGGGGAAGGGGAAGAGCCTGCCTGTTCAAAGAGCTTCTGAGCATCAGTTGTAGCCTGGATATTGCCTGCTGGCTGTCTGTGGTAGGCAGGTGGGGCTGGACTGTTTGCATGCGTCTGTGCCTTGTAGAGCAGTTACCAACTGCTCCGTGTTGCCTGTTTTGTTATCGCTTAGGCCAAACTTGGGAACAGCTCTGTGAGTCCCAATGTGGGCCATCTCATCCTGAAATACCTATGCCCTGCTGTCCGGGACATCCTGAGTGACGGGCTTAAGGCTTACGTCCTGGACATGATCATCGGCCAGAGGAGGAACATCCCTTGGAGCGTGGTGGAGGCATCCACTCAGCTAGGTATGGAGGGCGTGCAGCGATGCCCATCACTCTGCAGTATTCCCAGGTTGTGGCTGGGAGGTGCTGGGGAAGGTTGGCTACAAGGATGGGGATGCAGAGTAGTACCCAGGTCCCTGCATGGAACAGGGTGCAGGTTGACCTTCACTTGCAAGACAAGAGAGACACTGCTCTATTCTGCCCAAATATTTATCATCGTTTCCCCTGAAGATTCCAAATTCTCCTATAACAGGCCCTAACAATGAAAAAAATTAAACAAACAAACAAACAAACAAAAAAAATTAAGAGTATCCTTTCCCCCCCTCTAAGTTTCTAGGGTGTTTCTAGACCTTCATCTTTAGCCCTGCACAGCTACTGTATAAGGCAGAGTTGTGCCCTAGCCTGGTCTATAAGAAAATTTGCACACACATCTCGCATGGCTCAAGCGTGCCCACAACACCTGCACCCTCTGCTAGTACCAGTTTTGCAGCCTGGATTGTGACAACGGTAGATGGTAGATCCAGGAGACCTCCTTTCTGAGGTTACAGATGGCAGGGCCACACTGATTTCTGTGTCGGGAAGAGCTTACATCCAGCTAGAAGGGAAGCCTTATAGCTTGTTTGTGGCAAATCTCCAGCTCTGGGGTTATGTCTGTGTTTGCAGATACCCCAGATTATAACCACCCACCACAATATTCTGTTTACCTGCTGATTTTGAGCCAAGGGCTGTGATTATCCTTGAGGTGTGTGAGGCAGGTCCTTGTGGTATTGAAACTCTCCCAAAGTTTTGGAGTGGCAGTCTGGGACAGACCACAACCTATCATCTCCCTTGTGGATTCTACCTGTTAGGATGGAGTGAGCTCAACCTGATGACTGGTGGAGGGGCAGCACACATACAGGCATGACCATCCAGCCAACATCTGGTTTTGCCTTGGTGCTCCTTCCCGTGGTGCTATTTTGGCTTTGCTGACTCTCAGCATTTTCCTTCTCTCCATAGGCCCCTCTACCAAGTTGCTGCACAGCCTCTATAGCAAGATCAGCCAGTACACGGAGCTCACCAACCACACCATGAGGTTCAACGCGTTCCTCTTTGGCCTCCTCAAGTAAGCAGGCTCCTTGGGCTGGATGCATGTCACTGTCCAGGGCTGGCAGCAGGTGCTGGTCCTTGACTGCAGGCAGGCACAGTTGCCAATGAAAAGACTTAAGAAACATGGGAAGCTGCTGTAGGTGAGAGAAGGAAGAAGCTGTGAGCCTCAGGGAACTCCAGAAGGATCAAAACCTGCCCCTTCCAGGCCAGGACTGAAAAGCACTGGCTGTAGCCCACTGAAGAACATTCTCAGCTTATTTTAGCCCCAAAACATTAGTTGGGAAGAGTCTGTCTGTCATGGTTCATATAAGGATAGACACACCATGCATAAATTACTCCTGAAAATTCCTGCTTAAATCACTGCTTCCTGGAGCTGCAGTCAAGCCAGTGCATGAGGCTCTGAAGGAGAAATTGCCCTGGTGAAGCCTGACCCATCCATGTTGGGCAAGGAGTACAGACACTACACTCGGTGTTAAACAGAAGGTGGCAGTGGTGAAGGGATGAGTGCTGCCAGGATGGTATTTCCCTGCTCCTCCCAAGTGGTCATCAAGAGCTGTGGCAGTGGCATCAGAGTCCTCAAGATCTCCAAATGTTGGGGGACCCCTAAGATGCAGGAGCAAGCTCTGCCCTGCTCTCCCCACTGAGGGTGGCCCAGCTCTCCTCTGCTGTCACAGGATGCCAGCATACTTTGGGCCAAGCCTGCAGCAACAGTCTCATGTTTGTAGATGATTTCCCTCTCCCACGTGAGCCCTTCTCAGCAAAACTAAGCTCTGCCAAATCATGAGGAAGCTTCTGGAAACACGGTTGTTAGGGGTTATGGTTGCACAATGCCTCATGTAGAGCAAACTGGATGCCTCCATGACAGGCTGGGTGGCTGTGGTCAGTGCATGCTGGTGGGAGTGAGCCACTGTCAGTTCGCTGGGTCTTGGCGTTCACAGGGCTATGCTGTAAATGCCCTTTTCCAGCCATGCTTCTTGTAGAGCACCTAGGATGAAGGGGATTAATCGATTTTCACTTATTCTTTCTTTCCTTGCTTGTTTTCCATTCCTACAGTATCCGGTCCTTGGAATTCTGGTTCAACCACCTCTACAACCATGAAGGTAAGCATCTGAGGGCTGTGGGCTGCAGCAGGGACCAAATTCTGCACAGCGTAGAGCACAATCTAAGCTCTGGAGCACGCATGTCTCTTGTTGGTCTTTCAGCCTGGGCTGTTCCCTTCTGCTCTGAGCTGAAGGACTCGACTGTACGCAGTCCTAGTGTTGCTGGAGGGCTGCTCAGCGCAAGGGAGCAAGGTGGAATTCAAAGCTCCATGCAGCTCCCTGTAGCTGTGCCTGGCCAGCCAGGTCCTTCCCAGCCGCAGCTAGTGCCCAAGGCTATCGCTTCTAATGCAGATGCCTCAGTCTGCTCGAAGGAGACCAGATCTAACCCTCCCCAAATTTTTCCCCTCCCTGCCCAGTGCCTGAGAGCTTTGTACAGCTGGAGATGTGCACACGTAGCTGAAGCCCTTCAGGCATGGGGAAAAAAAATGGAAAGGAAAACCTCCTGACAAACAAAAAGCAGATTTTACTCGCTGTATGTGCTTTTTCAACCAGAAATGTTTCTAGAGTGTGCAGATTACCCGGCAGCACAGCCAAGCTGCCTGATGCCTAGAAGCAGCATGACTAAGTGCTAAGTGCACAGTGAGACGGACTCTCTCGACCTGCTGGATCCCGTGAGCGTGCTGCTGGCTCAGCCTATGCCCAGCCCAGGGCCCCATGCGCTGCAAGAAGTCCAGCCCAGTATCTTCTGGCAGGTTTGGGAGCTGACAGCGGAGGTTTTCCAGGTCCGTGTGTGCAGTCAGCACTTCTCTCTGGAGCAGACAGGAGAGTAGACTTGTCTTTGTAGCGAGGCAAGAGAAAGCACCCTGGTTTTCTGGAGCAGAAGACGACCATTCTGTTTCAAGCCATCATTAAGAGCTGGAAGTGTGAGCAATAGCTAGGGCTGTCAGGATGATGAAGGCTAGGCAAAGGGGTTGAAGATAAAGTGCAAGTCCTGTCTGTGGTGTAAGTTTGTTATCTCACTGGGGCCAACTGGTCACAAATCCTCTTCCCAGCCCTCTCCCTGGGAGTGAGACCTGACAACAAAGCTAGTGGGATGTGGCCAAGTGAAGCGAAGGATGGATGCTGAGGGTGGAAATGCTGGTCCATTCTCTGTTAGGATCCACAATTCAGCCCAGCCAGGTCCTTGGAAAGACAGACACCTCTCTGCTGTCCCCAACACCTCTCTCTGCAGGGACCTGGACTGACCAGATCTGCAGCTCCTTATTCTTCTCCAGGAGGTGGGGAAGTGAATCTTGACAAGTGACAACCCTTTGATGCTCTTTATTTGCACCCTAGTCCCGTGGTATTTTGTGGCAGAGGTCATCCTGCTGGATAGTCTGACAGGTCCAGGCAGGTCCTGGCTACAGGCGTGACTGGAAGAAGGACCTGGGCCAGATTGCCCAGAGCATCTGGTGCTCCCTGACCCACTGCTGAGCCTTACCCTGCAGCCACAGCTGTCACCAAAAACTAGTGTCCAACTCCTTTCCCCATAGCTTCAGCAGCTTCTTGATGGCTTGGCAAAGGAGGCAAGGGCCTCTCCTCTAATTGGTGTCTCTCGCCCTACAGATATCATCCTGGCACACTACCAGCCGGTGGGCTTCTTGTGCCTGTCTCACAGCGTATGCCAGCCTCTTTTCGAGGAGCTCCTGCTCCTGCTCCAGCCTCTCTCCCTGCTGCCCTTCAACCTGGACCTCCTTTTCGAGCACCACCTGATGCAGATGGGCAAAGAGCAGCAGCAGCAGAAGGAGCTGCTGCGTGTGAAGCAGGACCTGCTACTTTCCGCCCACTCCACCCTGCAGCTGATGCGGACACGGGGCAGCAACGACGATCCTGACGGCTGCAGCACTGCCCCGGAAGCAGGCAAAGCGGGCACCAGAGATGGTGGCATCTCACCAGGCCACAGCTCCCAGCAAGCGGCGAGCGAGAGGGTGAAGGGGGTGGGGGCCTCCTGCGGAGATGTGGACAGGGAGGAAGAGCGGAGGAAGGTGCGAGAGAGCGCGTGGGAAGGGAAGAAGGACAAGCAGGCAGGCTGGTGGTACCAGCTCATGCAGAGCTCTCAGATTTACATCGAGGGCTCGTCTGAAGGCTCAAAGTTTATCCGCTATGAGAAGAAGAAGAAGGCTCTGAACACTGTTCCCAGGTCAGCAGAGACCCGCAAGGCACCACCGCCCCGCGAAGGAGTGGTGGAGGGTGCAGAAGCTTGCCCCATTGCTGAGGGCACCTTGGAGGAGAGACCCAAGGCTGTCAGCAAGCCAAGTCCTGAAGCTGTGGAAGAGCCCTTGGAAAAGCCCCAGCAGGTTCTGGTCAGCGAAGAGGTGAAGGAACGGAGTTGGCCCTTCTGGATGGGTAGCCCCCCAGACTCGGTGGTTACAGAGCTGAAGCACAGCAAGGAGAAGGAGACTGGGGCTCCGCAAAGAGTAGGAGCAGCAGCAGCAGCAGCCCCGCAAGAGGAGAGCAACGCCAGTGCATCAGAGGGCAGCCAGGCCATCAAGTGGGGGCACTTGTTTGGGTCCAGGAAGGTGCAAAAAGAGCCCAGGCAGCCTAACAGGTAGGGAGACAGGGATGGTTTTGGGTTGGAGAGGGCTGGTTAACCTGGGATTGCAGCAGTGCAGGTGGAAGTCAGGCCGATAGCTGACTGCTGGGCTACACCATGGTGGTACCCCAGAGGCAGTGTGTGAACAGAGAGGTCTGCCACCCCTGCACAGCCCTGCCTGCCTGCCTTAATTCCTACCACACCGCCATTCCCCTCTTCATCTCCTACCCTTGTTAATCCACCTCACTGGCTTTCTTCTCCTGCCTTGGCTCCTAAGCCTTCTCTCCAGGGGAAGGGCTCCTGCTGCACCACCTCCATCATCACCTCATCCCTTCCAAAAGCGTGTAGTAAGTGAGCAGAACATGGAGAGCCATCCCTGTTGAACACAATGGGTGAGGAGGAGGCATAAAGTTGCCTCACGTAGCTGATACCTCTCTGCCTTGCTTCTCCATCTGCACCCTTCTTGCTTCTGTGGCCACTGGAAAAGTCCTTTCCAGTCTAGGCCATGGTGTGTCTGGAGAATGCTGAGCGCTCCCTGCCAGGAGATAGCCTGGGGACCACAGTGCACTTTGTGCATGGAGCCAGACCTCTAAGGCATAACCTTGCCATGAGAGTAGCAGTTCCTTGCCCCCAGGTACGCTTCCCTGCCACTACCTGCTTCTGTCTCCTTCTTGCAGGTTGCCCTCCGGCTGGCTGAGCTTGGACAAGTCTGTGTTCCAGCTGGTGGCCCAGACGGTTGGGGCAAGCATGTGGCGAGAAGCAGCTCCTGCGCCAGAGCCAGCCCAGCCAGAGTCACCTGAAGTGCCCGCCATGGCGCGGCCGGCCCGGGGGCTGTCTCCTCACCCTCCCTGGTGAGTTCTGCAGGTGCTGGGACCTGGTGGGTTGGGGTTGGCACGGCTCTGCCTGTTGCAGTTTCCCTGCCCCTCTTTGTACTTGTGGACCAGGGGGACGGTTTGGCACAGTGATGCAGCTTGTGCCTCCATCCACCCCAACTCTGCAGTCTGCAGGTGAGGGGCAGCTGGGAGCCTGGCTGGGTGGGGAGGTAGAGCGTGTTTTTCTCGCTCTTCTGTGCCCATGGTGGTCCCTGGGCTTCAGCAGGGGGAGCATCCTGTGGTGAGCTAACCTTCCTCCCCTTCCTCTGCCTGCAGTGAGGTGAAAGCTCTTTGCCATCACATTGCCACCGAGGCAGGACAGCTGAGCTTCAACAAAGGGGATATTCTGCAAGTCATCTCCAAGGTGGATGGTGACTGGCTGCAGTGCAGCCTCGGCTCCGAGAAGGGACTGGTGCCCATCATGTACGTCACCCACCCGGAGGACGAGGACTATTGACCTGTCTGGAAGGCCAAGCACAGTACCGTGGGCTGCTGAGGCTCCTCTGGGGAAGCACACCCTGCCAGAGGAACAGACACAGCTTCTTGCTAGTTTCTTACCTTTCTTGCCATTACAGAATACAGTAACCGTAGGTGGTACCTTCTTGCTCCTCCTTGTGCAGCTGCCAAAGGCCGACTCGGCCCCCGGGGTCTTCTGCGAGCTGCACCTCCTATTGCCAGGCGTCGCCGTGCATGCAGCCACACTGGGGATCACCCGAGCCCCCTCCACCCAACGCCATCTCCAGCACCCACAGCCCATGGACTCGTACATAGCAGGAACCCAAGCAGTCCGTGCCAGGGCAGTGCTGCCCCGCTGATCGGCTCAGTTTTGTGCTGGAGGGTGCAAGATGCTGTCCGTCCCTTCCCCGGGGGTGGCGGTGCAGCCTGCAGCCTCCAGCATCCCTGGAGTCGTCAGCTGTAGGGGTGGGAGCACCCTGCATTGGCAAGGTCTCTGCAAGGCTGGGCTGATGGGTTGCCTTGCGGTTTGTTGGGGGGGCTGCAAGGTAGGCTCCCCCACGCTGGAGCAGCCCTGTCCCAACATCTTGTAGTGGTGCCTGGTGGCTTGTACCGGGCCAAGTGGCCTGGCACTGCCACACAGCAGGGCTGGGGCTGTGCCTGGCCACGGCCAGGGGAGGGGGAACGGGATATGTGTGTGCGTGCAGAGCAAAGGGGTGCATGGGGTCGTGAGGAAGGCACGTGGATGTTCAGTGTTAACGTAGGTCTGGGATGGGTAGTGCCACCCTGTGCTTTTGGGGGGGTGGCCCTGTGCCCTCCACGCTGAGCAGGGAGCCAGTGCCTGGGAAGCCCTGGGATGCTCAGCGGAGGCGGGGGTGGAGGGGAGGGGGTGAGGGCAGGGTCCCTGACTGGGTGAGGGATGCTCGTTGGAGTTGGGGGCAGTGCTCCCGACAGGTAGATCGGGGAGTGCTCCCAGAGGGAGACGGGGAGCCAGGGAGGGAGGGGTGGTGCTCCCCTTGGCATAGGGTTTCTGGTCTTGCTGAGCAGTGCCGCGGGGCGGGGCGGACGAGTGTTGTGCATGAGCACAAGGGGATGCTGGGGGTCCTGGTGTCCTTGGTAGAGGCAACACCAGTCAACCCCTTCCTTGCCATGTTCATGGTGCCCGCTGGGATGGGGATCATCGCCTGCCTGTCAGGTGGGGAACAGTGTTAATGAAAGGCCGTGCCAGTATTTGGTGCCTTGGCCAGGTTGATACTGCTCACAGCATTATGCCTGGGCTGGCTTCCCCATGGCGAGGGGCCCTGGTCTTGCAAGGTTACCTCCTGCTTGTACATCGCTTAGCGGACGTTGCACCATGTTTTATTTGTATTTCCCCATTAGAACGAGGTGTCTTGCCTTTATTTATTTCTTTATTTATGATGCATATTAATAAAAAAGGTGCTGATTGAGGTCCCTGCTACACAGCCTTGTGATTTCAGCCCGTCCCTGCTACACAGCCTTGTGATTTCAGCCCGTCCCTGAGAAGGGTCTGAGGGTTGCCTGTACAGGGACACTGCACTGCAGGCTTCATCCTGCCTCCACCACAGCCAACTCCAGACCTTCAGAAGGCGGCAGGTTTCCCGCAGCCATCAGACCTGTCAGTTCAGACTGTGGGGGACTACACCACATCATCAGATGATAGTATACCTTGGGAAGACAGCTGAGGCTCCTTTTCTTAATTCCTCGTGCATGCTGGATGGGGACCAAGCAGGCTTCAGGCAGGAGTTCACACGATTTCTGTCTGGCATCTGCTTCCCAACATTGCTCAGGGTGTTGTGAATAAGGTGTCCATAGGTGCACCCAAACTGGAACTTGTAACCTGCGGGCAGTGGGAGGAAGTCCTGAGAAGCACAGGAAGGAGGGAATGAAGGATGGGTTGTGGGGCTGGGACCCAGAGCCTGGGACAGCCTGGGCATGAGGCTCAGTGTCTGCAGGTCACTCACAAGGGCGGGCTCTGGAGCTTTTAAATTTAGACTTGCACATGTGATGGACCACCAAGTCCAGCAGGAATGAATCCAAAGAGCCCGTCCCTTTACTCCTCAGCAGCTCCTGGGAGAAGGGAAGAGCTCTGCCTGAGGCTCCAGCCTTTCCTGTAAGGACACCATGCTGGAGCTTGCTGCATCCACGTGGACAAACAGTCTGCAGTGCTGGAATGAGTCAAAACAGTTGAAAAAGATCCAGAAATGAAGCAGCATAAGCCCCTCTCCTCTCTTGGAGAGGCTTGGAGCAGCCAGGGCTTGCACGTGGGCTGTTCTAATAAACCTCTCCAAGGGGATGGTGGTCAGGTCTGTTTGCAAATTGCACGGAGCCAGGCTGTTCTCCCCACATGCCGGGGCTGGCCCAAAGGGGAAGGGGACCATGTGCTGCACGGGGTGCTGTGTCAGCCCCGGGGCAGGAGAGGGGATTTCCAGCTCCCTGTGCTGCCAGCACTGACATGGACCATCTCGCTGGGTGCTCGCTGCTGGGGCAGCCTCGGATGCAAGGGAAACACTTGCAAGGGTGGTTGGGGTGTCAGAGGCTGGATTTGGAGTTGCTGCTACAGAATTTGCATCTGCTGAAGTTGTCTTTGGGGTCATCTGGCCAAACTCAAGCAGGCTCTGGCTGGTGGTTTTCAGATAGCCAGATAGCCTACCTGTCCCAATCAGGAACTGGTCACGGGACGTGAAACCTGCATGGGTGGGGCAGTGGCTGCCAGTGCTGCTGCTGTGGTTTTGTGGCCCAGCTGGTGACCTGGTCCCAGAGGGTCAGCTGTGGGGTCCTGGTGGGGACATGGGGCCGTGAGTACCGCCGGGAGCAGGCTGAGCAGGGTGAGGAGCCGCTGGGTGCTGCTGTGTCCTGGAGCTGATCCTGGTACAGGGAGGGCAGCTCAGCCAGCCCCTGGCACCGGGAGCTCAGCATCCCTTGGCACCCGTTTGGCTGGGACACGGCGGCAGAAAGGTGGGTGCTGTGGGGTAGCGATGGAGAGAGGGGCAAGTACTGGCCCACAGCCTTGTGAGTAGGTGGGAGCAGGTAAGACAGCCATGCTGTGTGCATGACACCTCCTGAGTGCTCCCCTGAACCCAAACCCAGCAACCCTTCACTCTAGCAAATGGCGCAGATCCCTGGCCTCATTACGGCACCAATTAAAATCCCTTCCCAGCCTCCCAGTGTCAGGCTGCCTGCCAGGGCCAGCCCTGCATCCAGAGAGCAGAGCAGTCGCCAGCCCAGCCGGGTGCCCACTTCGTATGCCCTGAGGCACAGAGCGAGGCGGGGAGTACCTCTAGACCAGCAGCGAGATGCACTCTCAGTCCTGCCCACCTCTTGTCACCCTCCTGCACGGGGTCCTGGAGCAGCGGCGGTGTCCTCCACTCCTGCCCCTTGCAGGCAGCTCTCAGCTGCTGCTCGGAGAAGCTCCTCCTGCCCTTCTTGCAGATGTCAGAATAGGTCTTAGCATCCCGCTGGCTGGTTTGCAATACCAGGCAGAGGTAACAAAGGCGTCGTGGGTCTGGTGGGTCCTCCATGTGTGCCACAGGGACAGGGGGGAAGATGGGGAACTGAGCTCTGTGCAGGACTGGACTGAGCATGTTCTCAGGAAGGGGCTGCCTGCTGGTAACAGCCACAGGATGCTTCTTTTCCATGACCCTGCATAATCACCGAAGACCGAAAACTCCCGTGACAACTTGTTCAGCTTCAGAAAGGGGAAATGGCATGAAATGAGAAAACTTGGATAAAATGAAGCGAAAAGAAGCAGCATGGTCACACAGTGTCCAGCAAGCTTGCAAAGATTTAGGGCAGCCTTTCAGGGCTCCTGGTGTCAAAAGGTAGAGAGGGACCAGCAGGGCTAACCACCAGGGCCAGAGGTTATTTGAAACAGAGAGGCCCCTTCAAAGAGCTGAGGTCAGGTCAAAATGACAAAAAATAGTATCAGGCAGGTAAGATGTAGGAGCTCAATAAGACAAACAAAAAAAAAAGATCGAGGAAGAGCCTGTAGAAGCAGCCAGCAGTCCTTTTTGCAAGTACTTCAAGAGCTTCAAATCTGCCACAAAGTCTGTGGGGTCAATAGGAGAGCGTGTCCTCACAGCGGAGGAGTGACGTCCCTCGGGGTTGGTAAGATTGCTGTGAAACGTGGCTCAAATGCCAGCGCACTGTGAGGTTTGTAGCAAAATGGGCCACATGCGTGGCAGCTTGCCTGGACCCTGGCATTACAGCGGGACGCGGATCCTTGCCTGCACCCCACTAAAATACACCCCGCTAAAATACACCTCTGCCGGGTGCCCTCTGCAATGGGGTGACATGGCGGGAGACAGCGGTGGGACCTGCCAAACCCAGAAGCCCACCTCCTGTCGTGTTGCAAGCAAACCAAAGCTGTCTTTGTGGCTCTGCCTTTGCCTTGTGTGACCAGAGCATGCAGCTGCTGGACCCGCTGGGGAAGGTGGCACAGGCTTGCAACACCCCTCCGTCCCCTGTGCAAGAGCCCGGGTTGCGCTCGAGGCTGGACTTTTCTCTACGGAGGAAGGGGAAGTGTGAGGACCGAGAGGGAGAGAAGGCTTCCTGGCAATCGCTTGGTCCACACTTCCTCCGTAGCTTTGAGGTTTCAGATGAAGTAATGAAGGGCTTTTGGAGATGGCAAATACTGTCAACATAGGCACTGACAACCATTGTGCTGGGAGTGGTGCACAGAGGAACCAGGGATGTGATTTTTTTAGTCTTTTTTGATTTTTGGAATTTCCTTACTTATTTTCCAAAGATCCTCCAAATGAAGAATCTATTCCCACTGATAAAGTTTCCTTTTGCAGCCCTTTAATTATTTTTTGAGAGACCCATAAGGCACCAAGGGGCAGGGAGGGATGGTGTCTGGGTTGTTGCCGTTGCTGGAGGCGGAGGAGAAGTTGCTTCCCCCCACCCCACAAACCTCCCACCCGAGGCAGAGCACAGCTACCTCCTGGGATGTGCCCTGCTGCGATGCCCTGCAGCCCCAAGGCGATTCTGCCAGGGCAAGTGTGTTTGAGTATGGTAAACTCTCTACACTTCGTAATCCAAGTGAAGGAAATAAAAAGGGAAGTTCCTGGGCGGGGGGGGGGGTGGGGGGGTGGGTAGCATTGGCTCTGCCAGCTCTGTCGCTGGAAGAGATGAAACACAGACACAGGAGGAGGTGTAAAAGACTGCTGGAGTGTCTGCCCTCAAACACCATCATTGCAGGGAAAAAAAAAAAAAAATAAAACAAGACTTGCACCACGTTTTGCTCAGGGTCAGATTTTTGGGGTGGCTGGGGAGAGCGTATTTGGAGAGGGCCACCCCACACTGGCCTGCTCGATGCTGCGGAATGAGGGTGTTGCAGAGTGTAGAAATCAAGCGGAGGACGTGCATCAGCAGAAAGCAGAGCCTGACCCTGGGTTTGGGAGTATCGGGCTGTTGTGGTTTAACCCCAGCTGGCAGCTAGGATCACAAAGCCGTTCACTCACTCCTTCCCCCCGCCCCCTCCCCAAGTCAGATAGGGAGAAGAGGAAGAAAAAGGAGAAGAAAAACAACTTCATGGGTTGAGATAAAAACGGTTTAATAGAACATTAACAAAGAGGGTGAAAAAATAGTGGTAAAAGACGATACAAAAAGAGTGATGCAAGACGATTGCTCAGCACCCGATCACAGATCCCTGCCCCCCAGCCAAGCCCCATTTATACACTGAGCATGACCTCTATGGTGTAGAAAACTCCTCTGGCCAGCTTGGCCTGTCTGTGCTCCCTCTCGGCTTCCATGGGAAGCTGAAAAATTCCTTGTCTTCATACAAGAATTACTTACAACTAAAATGATATGTATTATCAACATTATTCTCATACTAAATCCAAAACATAGCAGCTACTAAATAGGAAGAAAATTAACTGTATCCC
This sequence comes from Chroicocephalus ridibundus, assembly GCF_963924245.1. Lineage (NCBI taxonomy): Eukaryota > Metazoa > Chordata > Aves > Charadriiformes > Laridae > Chroicocephalus > Chroicocephalus ridibundus. The sequence continues at coordinate 75,370,596 of NC_086316.1, read as the reverse complement.
AGCTGAAACCAGGATGTGGGTCTTGCTGAAGAGCATAATAGAAAAGAAGGCCATCACAGGGGTCTGCAGCCCTGCTGCGAAACCTCAGAAAAGATTTTGGGGCTTGTTTTGATCCCAGCTGTGTGTTTCAGCTGGGACATGGGCCAAACACCTCCAGCAAGGGCTGCTGGTGGGCTGGGGAAGCTGAAGTGCAAATTCATTGAACGCTGCCCTGGGCCAGCTCTGATGGTCGGGTCTGCTGCCGTGGCTTGTGCCACCAGCTGCCAGCTGCACAGACTCACCAGCAGCCCCTTTCTTGCCCACTGCTGTTCCTGTGACACCTTCTCACCCCTTCATCATCATTCCCACGCCCAGCATGTGTCAGCAGCACAACCTGACACAGCACTTGGGCTCCAGGTCCCCAGGGCTCTTGCCAGCTTCTTCCCAAGCATCTGCTTTCCTGCCCACGGCAGGCACTGCCAGGTAATTAAGATCATCAGTGCACTTCAGAAGTCCTTTTTATCACAGTCCTTATCAGGCAGTAACAAGGTTAAGTGTCCTGATGTAGTCTCTTCTTGACTTTACCGTGTGAGTTTGGAAGCTACATCTTCCTGAAAAACCCCAGTCCTGAAGGACCACGAACCAGCACAGCTCTCAAGTCCTTCTGGGACCACTGAGATCTGTGTCAGGAGAGGAGGCAAGTCAGCTGTGGTGGCTAGTAGCTGCTCCTGCCAGAAAGCCTGAACACTGTGGTTCTCGGACAAGAGATCAGAGAGCAGCAAGATTGCAGAAGGGGTGTGAAGCAGCCCTGGCGCACAGAAGAGAAGAATGAAAGCGGCGCTGACACTGGCGGAGGTTCCCTCTCCAATGAGGAAGCCTCTTACACCAGATGTGATTTCTCTGCGCGGCTGTTTCCTTTCTGTGCTTGCACCTCTTGCAATCGGACGGGTGTGCTGTGAGGCAGCTGGCGGGGCCGAGACCTCCATCCTGCCCTTGGGAGCATAAGCAAACATGGCCCTGCGATGGATATTTCTCACGCTCCTCACACCTCTGCTGGCGGCACAGGAGCAGGACAGGCCAGGCACCACCATCTCCAGAGCACGAAAGGAAACAGGTAAGAAGTGCTCGCTCCTCTCCTCCGCGAGAGAAGTTTTCGCTGCTCTCCTGCTGCAAGGTTGCTGTGAATCTTTACAGCGTGCAGGATCCATTGGCTCTATCAGAGAGGACTGGAGTTGATGTCCATACCCAACACACTCGGGCATCAGTCGGCTTGTGGTGGGCTTCAGCTCTGTTTGGGGATGGAGGGCAGCAAACCTAGATATACTGGGAAAGCCTCCCCAGGGGCCTTATCATTCCTCTGTGGAGTCAGCAGTGTCTCTGGGAGCAGCATGTGGCCATCTCTCTTTGCATGGTGTGTAGATGTCATGTCCTCCCTGCAGCGGAGATGGGTGCTGGTGCCCAGAAAAGACCTGAGGAACGATGAGCTGAGCCCCTGTGTGTCCAGGAGACCCGGTGGGGCAGGAGATGTAATGTGCAGGGATTGCTCTTCCTTGGTGCTGGAGGTACAGGACACCCCCAGAGCTTTGCTGGGCTCTTCCCACACAGGCTGCACACTTCCAACCCCGCAGAGTCAGTGGATATCTTCAGGCTCACATGTTATCTGACCTCCCAGAAGGCTGGTGAATCTGTCCAGTGTGGCAACATCTGGGGTTTGAGCTGTGGTCCAGGGGACATCACTACATTTCTCTGCATCTGTCTGAATTGGTGTATTTCTCCAAACTAACCTCGCTGGAGCTAGGTGATGAAAATCATTACACTAGCATCTAGTCGTGCTGTCCCAACTGGCTGTGGGGATGTGTTTTGGCTGACTTAGGCTAGAGAAACCATCTGATTAAGGACCCTAGCTATGATAGAGGCCAAGAAATGTGACCAAGACCTTTAGTTGATAATGTGAAGTAATGGCAGGGTCTGTACTGTGTGAAGCCTGGAGAAGAGAAGGCTTCAGGGAAACCTTATAGCAGCCTTCCAGTACCTAAAGGGGGCCTACAGGAGAGATGGGGAGAGAGTCTTTGTCAGGAAGTGTAATGATAAGATGAGGGGTAATGGTTTCAAACTGAAAGAGGGTAGACTTAGATTGGATATTAGGAAGAAATTCTTTACTGTGAGGGTGGTGAGGCACTGGAACAGGTTGCCCAGGGAAGCTGTGGATGCCCCATGCCTGGAAGTGTTCAAGGCCAGGCTGGATGGGGCTTTGAGCAGCCTGGTCTAGTGGGAGGTGTCCCTGCCCGTGGCAGGGGGTTGGAACTAGATGATCTTTAAGGTCCTTTCCAACCCGAACCATTCTATGATTCTATATGGGCCATAGGAGCCCATTCCCAGGGGAAATACATCCCTGTGGTTGCAGGGAGCATGAGCACAGTGCACTGTCACTCAACAACCAAGAGGTAAACCTGTGACAGAGGTTATCCTCCTGCTCAGCGTGGCTTCCCCTTGCTCAGATCCCCCAGTAGAGCTGTCCTCCCAGGCCAGCATGTGAAAGCATGCCCGAGCATTGCATGACTCTCCAGCGTGTTTGCATGGCGCACACTAAGGCCAGGACCTGGCCATACCATATGCTGTGGGACGCAGTGGGGACCCCGTGCGCTCTGCCCATCTCGGTTGCCCAGCTGTGCCTGCAGGAGTCTGGGGCTGCCCGTGGCAGAGATGGAATTGCTGAGTGTGCACCTTGTTTTTTGTGAAAAGAGGAACCAAGACAAAAACATTCAGCAGCCGCACCCAGCAATGCAGGCCCTGCCTGCATCCTCAGCGCATGGGCTCACTCCATCCCGGGACCTGTGCTAAGGTCCCCACCTGATGGATCAGGGGCCTTCTTTCACTGAGGGACTGGACAAAGGGGGTGGCCAGGATGGGGCGGGAAGGTCCATTCCATCCCCATTAGGGTGGAATGGGTCTCTGAGGGGCAGATGGTGGCAGTGGGGCAGGGTAAAGCTGTTGGGCAGAGATGAGGGACATGGGAACAGGACGAGACCCAAAGGTCCCCCTTCCCAAGGGTCCCTGAGCATCTCCCATCACCCTGGCAGATGTAGGGTACAATCCAGGAGGGGGAACAACCCAGTGGGGACAGTGGACAAGCTGCTCCCACTGCACTTTGCTGTCCCATTCCACGCCCCCACAAAACTCCCTTCACACTTGGCGGGGGGGGACACCAGGGTACCAGGAAGTGTGGGGCTGTCCCCTTTTAGTGTGCCAAAATTGCTGGGCTAGCTTCCCCCACTCGCCCTCTCTCTCCCCCCAGGACTGAGCACTGGCAGGGCTGGTTCCTGAAAAGTCACAGGCACGGAAACAATTTTGGGGAAGGGCCGTGGGCCGTGCGGCCTGGCAATGGCCAAGGAAATGAGTCCAGATGGCAGAGCTGCATCCCAGCGCTGGGCAGAAGGTGAGGGGACACGGTGGTGCCACTGGGAGCCTGGGGAAGAGCAGAGGCAGCTGCAGGCAGAGGATGTGGTTGGCTTGTGTGGTACACTTGTGAGCCAGAGCAGCACTGCCGCGGTGCTCACCCCGTCACGCCGGCACCCTGCACCGAGCAGGATGCATTGTCTCATTGTCCTATTGTCACCTTATTGTCTTGCTGTGCTCTTTGCACTGGGGTTTTTTTTCCCCGGAGATCCCTCACCTGCATAAAAGCCTCATCTCCTTGCAGACCCCATGTGCCTGGGAGGCAGGAGGAGAAGCTTCTAGGGGATGCTCTCCCTGCAGAGGCAAGGTCTGTGATTCAGGCTGGTCCTGGCCCCTTTCTCATCAGCCTCTCTTGATATTACGCAGTGATTCCGTAGCAGCTGACAACGAGCCTTAACTGGGAGTGCAGCTGCAACGCCCGGTGGGTCGGAGGGTGCCAGGTAAAATAAGGCCACACTCAAACCAAAAGTTTTTGTGTCAGTGGGACTTGAATTCCAGACAGTGCCTAGAGTATATCTTGCGGGGAACACAAAGGCTAAGAGATGCTGCAGAGAAGTGCCTTGGGGCTGGACACCCCTGGTACGGTCAACTGTGTGCTCCGCCATGCTTCCGCTTCCCATTACCAGTGTAGGGATTCAGGAAACAAGTATTTCACCTCCTGTTCTTAAAACCGTGTCAGACACCCTTTTGCACGGCAGGGCAGTACAGGCTACAGCACTGCCATTTCCCTCCTCTTCCCGCGGTGCCTTGTTCAGGGACCTGCTTCGCTGCCTCCTTTCCCTGGCACCGCTCACAAAGCCAAGCAGCCCCGAGGTCTCACTGCCCCTTCCCCAGCCTCGCACTGCCCATCACTCCTAACGACCTGCTCGGCAGCTTTGGTTGCTGGCCACGAGAGTCTTTAGGACCTGTGCATGTCTTTCTGTGGTTTGCAATACCACTCTCCACTGGTGGAAACAGCAGCTGCTTTTCTTAGCTCCTCTCAGCAAGCACATGGCATCAAACGCAGCAAGACTCCAGCGCGCTTTGCTGTCACCTCTGTTGGCTGCTGAGCTGACAGGGGAAAAGGCTTGAACTTTGCCTGCTGCTCCTTAGATTTTACCGTGTTTTTTATTCTTCATGTTTGGCATAATACAATGTAAGAAAGTACAGCTTTTGTTGGTAAGGAAAGCGCTGAACCCGGGAGCCTGACCTGAATTACCAGCACAGCTATTTCTCCTTTCTCCTGATCCTCGCTGACATCTGCCTCTGGGGCATGCTGGGGCTTTGTTTTGCCTGCCAGACTCATAATTCCTTTGCAGCAGGGACAGGCAGTCCAGATACTTCTGTAAAATGAGTACTATATTCACGGGTACTAAACAAGATTAGCAAGGAAGGTATTAATTTAGTAGCATCAGATGAAGAAAAACATAATGGTTAATTTCTGACCGTATGAGGCAAACAGACTAACGTTTTGTTGTCACTTCTGCCTGGGCATTCAGCATTCTCTCTTTGGCAGTGAGCACACACTGTACGTTACAAGAGGTGCCTGTTTGGTCACGTCTGCACCATATTTTCCATGCAGAAATTGCACTTGCCTCATCCTCTTTCCTATAGTTGGGGGCGGAGGGCCCGTGGGCGGCTGTCTGCGTACCACAGCACAGGGTGAAAAACAGTGTTTGATGACTGTTTCTTTATTCTCCCGGATGCTGTTAGTCCCTACAAGGCTAGAAGATGAGTGTTTCTTTCCCCTTGCTCTCTGAGCACCCTCCCTTCTCCAGCAGTGCCCTGTTCCCCCACGCACAGGCATGTGCATTGGTCTCCTTTGCACAAGTGGTGAGCTCCAGCCTGGTGGAGATCCGATACCCTCTGACTCACTTGTGCCACACAGCTTCCCATGGTCAACGGCAAAACACAGAAACAGCCACCCTGGGTTAAAGCAAGGAGCTCCAAGGAGCTCTTTTCCCATTGCAAATGTTACAGAGTGATTGGGGAAGGAGTGTTAAGAAAGAGGACCAGGACAGATGTGTGTCTCCCCACCAGCCTGTGCATCTCGACTGCACCCAGCAGTTACAGATTGGTTTCTCTCAGTGAGTCCCAAGTGGTAATCACACACCTGCTAGGCTTGGGCTTATTAGAGAAGTGGGACTGAATTGGATTGTACTCAGTGATGTTCTTGAGACAAAAACAGGTATGGACTGAAAGTATCTTCTGTGGGGAAGCAGAGGCTTCTAGGCTTTTCCCTCAAGCAGCCATCCGAAATGCCACCAGGAAGGGCTGTCAGCCCTCCGCCCTGTGGGCTCTGCCCACCTTTTCTGATACGGGTGCTGTATCAGCCCCCATCTGCCCCACGTGGGAGCATGACAGGGCCACATCTGTCAGGCCAAAGCGCAAAGGGGAGCCTACAGGGAAGAAAAAAGGGGGCCCAATGACCATCCCTACCTCTCAGAGGGCTCGGAAAGGAAAGGAAAGGACAAGTGCCAGCTGGTGCTGGCAAGGGGGTCTGTGAGCACAGCCAGGTAGAAGGAGGGAGCGAGATGGTTTGGCTGCGGGGCTGCTCACCGGTGTAGTCCTTGTGCCCAAAGGGCAGCCGTGACCTGCTCTTTGCAGAAGCACATTTCAGTCATCTGCCCTTGCCTGGTGCTGCACTGGAAACCGCTCTGGATCATGTCTCTCATCACCGCCCCAGCAGACACCAACGGGAGGACCGAGGAAGCCCTGGAGCAAAACTGTGCCTCTTCGAGGGCCTTTTCACCTGGAAAAAAAGGGAAAAGATGCTGATGTCTCTGGAAAAGGATTAGGGCTGATAAACACCCAGGTTTAAGAGAACTGATTCACGACGAAGATGGCCAGCCTAGTCAGAAATGTGTGGCTGTTGTGCCAGCTCAGTCCAAGGGGTCCCTTCACACCCGCTTCCAGCCTGGCAGCCTTACACAGCACCTATGTACTTGCACTTTAGTGAACCACCCATAACTAAGGGAACAGCTGAATCAATCCCAAGTGCCTTCAACGATAATTAGTATAACACTGAACAGGCCTAATTCCAGCATGCAGAAGCTTCACCTTTTAGTAAAAAACATCATAAGCTTTAAACAAAGGCTAATTCTTTGTACGACAGTAAGTCTGCACTGTATTACATACACGTCTAAAGCAGCAACCATGAGATGTAGCCCTTTTAAATGCAGCATTACTCCTGGTCTCTGTGAGGAAGCACCACACAAGACCAGAAACCTCTTGAGAGGTTCCTTCACGGCTGTGTCAGCTGCAAATGCTTTGCTACACGAAGGGCACTGGCCGTTTTGGTGAGCTGGGAGCAAGGCAGTGCTCCGGCGTACCTCTGCAACCACCCCTGCCAGCGGAGCACCGGTGTTTGTAGGAAGTCACTGTCCCAGATATCTCTCAAAATCTGCACCTGTGTCAGCAGGTTGCACGCGAAGCATAATTTCTGTTTCCTTCCTCGCTTCCTGCCCAGCAGGTTGCCATGTCCTGTGCTGCCAGTGGGTTTTGTGTCACTGTGGGGACAGTACCAGCTACCTGGAGGGATGGAAGGAAGCACTTATAAAAGGAAAAGCAACGAGCCGCCTTTGCACTGAAAGTCCAGATTGGGGCAACCTGGGAAAGGCCAGCCGTGTCCGTGGGCACTTGCAGCCTCCTTGGCTCCTGGGGCTGTCTGTGCTGGAGGGGTTTCCTTCGCTCAAACCGCTTCTTGCTTGAGGTCGGGCCCAGCAAACCTCTTTTGAAGCAACAATTATTCACATTGGTGCTGGAATGGATGCCCATCGATGAATAAACTTTGTACAGGAATGATGTGGGGCCCTGAGATGCAAAATGAAACATCAGAAGTGCCTTCACAAGTAGCTCTCACCTGCCTGAGAGAACTGCTGCTCGATTTGCCAGTCTGGTGGGATTTTGTTCAAGTTATTTGGCAGGGACTTTATTCTGGCTGAGGTGGTGCAGCTATTGTGGTCTGCTGGCCTGCTGCACAGTGAGTGCAGAGCAATCGTGGTTCCATGGTGAGTCCTAACGCCATTTGGGTGTGTTGGGAGGCAGTGTAAACTCACTGGTGCCTGCCTGGCAGCACCCTGGTAACTTTGGTCAACGTTTGGGTACTTACAGATTAATTTGTTCAATGAGGAGAGCTCCTGGAGGGGTACATTACTTTTTACATGAAAATTGATATCAGGTCAGAAGGTAGAGACCCAAATTGGTGCCATGCAGAGAAACAATAGCACTCCTGTCTAGAAACTAATGGAGGATGAATATGAAGATTTAATTCCATCAGTTGCCTTACCTACATACTGCAAAATGCAACTAAACACGCAGCTGTTTAAATATGTACCTGCAGCCGCTGTCGAGTCCTTTCTGCCAACCTAAATGTGGGGGTGTTGCCTGTCCTGGGTGAGGATGGGAGGGATACAGCACAGGAGGTGCTCCAGTCCTAGGAGCAACCAAGTATTTTGGGCAAGGGACGGAGAGGAGAAAATAACAAGTGTAACCTGCAGAGCAAAAGAAAATTGGCAACTTGAGTGGGCTTTTTGCTGCAAATAAGAGTGCATGTGGGTGTGAGCAGGTGGTGCCCAGCAGGATGACAGGACACAGGTGAGTGGAGCCAGCACAGATTCACAGGGGCTGGTGCAGTCCTACAGCCACCATCTTTAGGGGAAAGAGCGAAGGAGAGACCAGCATCCACCAGGCTGCCGTATCCCGCCAGCTGGGATGCATTTCCAGCGGGACCCAAACCTTGTGGAATGCCACCTGCAAGAATAAACACAGCCCCGTATCACCCTGGCCCTGGGGTCCCGAGGTGGCGGCAGACCCTCCGTGACATTGTCATGCCTCAGCCCACCTGGGTGATAGTCCAGGAACAGGGTATCTGGATGTCTTGGCTTTCCCCCCTGTCCTGGCAGTGTCAGGGCACCTTTTATCTCAGCATCTTGCTACGGGCAGCTGCCAGGGTTCTGTGCTTCTGGGGACGGGTTCAAAGGCGATGGCGCTGGGGACTACTGTAAGCCCAGTGCCTTCAAACAGTGCCTGGGCATATGGATGAGGTGGTGACAGTGGAAGGACCTCTTTGTGAAGACTGGGGAGGATACCAGCCCCCCGGTCAGACTTACCCAAATGGATCCTCAGTGGGGAAGCCTACACGTCTGTAGGATGGATGGGGTTGCTCTCAGGGTGGCCTGCTGCTACCCTTAACTCTGCTCTAGGCTGTAAGACGGGGGTTTGGCATTGAATGTGATAACCAAAGGAACTGGACAGTGTCAAAATCAGGGCAACAGAACCCACAGCAGGCCTCTTCCCATCCTGCTTACACCTGCTTCCTCTCCTCTGTGCAGAGAGATGCCAGCAGCCCCAGTGGGACCCAAAGCTCCACTTTGTCCCAAAGCAGAAGTTTTATTGGCTTAATGAAGAGGTGACACTGAACTGCCCCTTGAGGGTCTCTTTTCCCCTTGCTGTGATCAGATGTGCAAAAGAGATATCTCCAGGTTGGAAGAATGCTTGGGAGGTGAAGGACATTCAAGGAGCATGGCATCGGGTGGCAGAGAACCTGACCTGCCCCACGGGTAAGTGGAGGAGCAGTAGGTCTCTCCTGCTACAGGTGCTTCTCCCCAAGGAGGGACTACTGACATCCCACCATATCCGTGAGACATTTTGTCCACAGCTCAGAGACGGTCCCCAATTGGGAGCAGTGTCCAAGATGGGGAGGGACAGAAGCCTTCAGTGTGGGACAAGTTTTGTCAGTGTTCCTCCATCTCCTCCCTGTCAGTTCCTGAGTTGCAGGCCATGGGGAAGTTAGAGGAAGCCAGATACTGCCCCTCAGTTCATGTCTCTCCCAGAGTACTCTATCAATCACCACCTTGTCCAGGCACACGCTCCTTTCATGCACTTGGGGGCCCTTGGGTTTCTTCGTGGTGTTGAATGCTGATACCACTGTCAGTCACGGTAAGGCTTCAGCCCTCTCCTGCCTGAGCATCCCCTGTCCTGAGAAGGACTCTCACTTTTTTGCCCTGACAGGAAATTGCTCAAAGCCCCAGTGGGATGAAAGATTAAATTTTGAAAAAAGCAGAAAAAATCACAAACTGCATGAAGAATTCAAGCTGACCTGCCCTGGAGACCTTGAGCCGTCCATCCCCAAGGTCAAATGTGCATGGAAATTTCTGAAAATGGATTCTGGAGAACCAGTCTATGGAGAGACCTGGTGGGGCAGGAACAGCACAGGTCCTTGGATGTACATTGAGACAGCCGTAGAGTGTGTTGGTAAGTGAAGCAGCAGCAGCTCTCCCATGTCCCTTCTCTACCTTCACCCTTGACAGCTGGTTGTGATGTTGCCCAGCTGAGCAGCAGGTATGCCACAGTCCCTCCTTGATGCTGCGTTGCCTGTCCAAAGTGTTGAAGAGGACAGCCCAGGCAGCAGATGAGACAAGGTAGTGCCAGCTGGGCCAGCTTGTCAACTCCTTCAGTGGTTCCTGAGCAGTACAGAAGGAGAGTCCCTTCCCAACAAGTCTTGCTGAGGGGTCACGTACTGACAGATGGGCATGTCACCTTCCTTCTCCCTTCAGCAGCTGGAGAGATTGCTGGGGATTGCTGATATCCCATGACATACTCCTGCCCCACCTCCTTGAAACTTTCCACCCCAACTAACCCCCATTTTCACCACTGCAGAAACATGCCAAAGACCAGAGTGGGACTCAAGGCTTCAGCTAATACCAAACAAGACTAATTACAAGAAGAATGAAGAAGTGGTGCTGAGATGCCCTGTTGGTTTCCAGCCATCCTTCACCAAAATCAAATCATAGAATCATAGAATCATAGAATTGTTGAGGTTGGAAGGGACCTTTAAGATCATCGAGTCCAACCTTTAGCCTACCCTGACAAGAGCCACTTCTAAACCATGTCCCTCAGTGCCCCATCTACCCTTTTTTTAAACACCTCCAGAGATGGTGAATCCACCACCTCCCTGGGCAGCTTATTCCAATGTTTAATAACCCTCTCAGTGAAAAAATGTCTCCTAATATCTAATCTAAACCTCCCCTGACGTAACTTGAACCCGTTTCCCCTCGTCCTATCACTTGTCACCAGGGAGAAGAGGTCAGCCCCCATCTCTCTACAACCTCCTTTCAGGTAGTTGTAGAGGGTGATAAGGTCTCCCCTCAGCCTCCTCTTCTCCAGGCTAAACAACCCCAGCTCCCTCAGTCGTTCTTCATAAGGTTTGTCCTCCAGGCCTCTCACCAGCTTTGTAGCCCTTCTCTGGACACGCTCCAACATCTCAATGTCCCTCTTGTAGCGAGGGGCCCAAAACTGAACGCAGTACTCGAGGTGGGGCCTCACCAGTGCTGAGTACAGGGCGATGATCACTTCCCTAGTCCGGCTCACCACACTATTCCTGATACAGGCTAGGATGCTGTTGGCCTTCTTGGCCACCTGGGCACACTGCTGGCTCATATTCAGCCGGCTGTCAACCAACACCCCCAGGTCCTTTTCTGCTGGGCTGCTTTCGAGCCACTCTGCCCCAATCCTGTAGCGCTGCATGGGGTTGTTGTGACCCAAGTGCAGGACCCGGCACTTGGCCTTGTTGAACCTCATACCATTGGTCTCAGCCCATCGGTCCAGCCTGTCCAGATCCCTCTGCAGAGCCAACCTACCCTCAAGCAGATCAACACGCCCGCCCAGTTTAGTGTCATCTGCGAACTTACTGAGGGTGCATTCAATCCCTTCATCCAGATCATTGATAAAGATATTAAAGAGAACCGGCCCCAGCACCGAACCCTGGGGGACACCACTTGTGACTGGACACCAACTGGATTTAACTCCATTTACCACCACTCTCTGGGCACGGCCATCCAGCCAGTTTTTTACCCAGCGAAGAGTACACCTGTCCAGGCCATGGGCAGCCAGTTTCTCCAGGAGAATGCTGTGGGAAACAGTGTCAAAAGCTTTGCAAAAATCCAAGTAGATAACATCCACAGCTTTTCCCTCATCCACTAAGTGGGTCACCTTATCATAGAAGGATATTAGGTTTGATAGGCATGACCTGCCCTTCACAAACCCATGCTGACTGGGCCTGATCACCCTGTTCTCCTGCATGTGCCGTGTAATGGCACTGAGGAGGATCTGTTCCATGACCTTCCCAGGCACCAAGGTCAGACTGACTGGCCTGTAGTTCCCCGGATCCTCCTTCCGGCCCTTCTTGTGGATGGGTGTCACATTTGCTAACCTCCAGTCATAGAATCATAGAATCATAGAATCATAGAATCATAGGGTTGGAAGGGACCTCTGGAGATCATCTAGTCCAACCCCCCTGCCAGAGCAGGGTCACCTAGAGCAGGTTACACAGGAACACGTCCAGGTGGGTTTTGAATGTCTCCAGAGATGGAGACTCCACCACCTCTCTGGGCAGCCTGTTCCAGTGCTCTGCCACCCTCAGGGTAAAGAAGTTCCTCCTCATGTTTAGGTGGAACTTCCTATGTTCCAGTTTGTGCCCATTGCCTCTTGTCCTGTCCCCGGGCACCACTGAAAAGAGCCTCGCCCCATCGTCCTGACACCCACCCTTTAAGTATTTATAAGCGTTGATAAGGTCACCCCTCAGACGTCTTTTTTCCAGACTGAAGAGACCCAAATCCCTCAGCCTTTCCTCATAAGAGAGGTGTTCCAGTCCCCTAATCATCCTCGTAGCCCTCCGCTGCACCCTTTCCAGCAGTTCCCTGTCCCTCTTGAACCGGGGAGCCCAGAACTGGACACAGTACTCCAGGTGCGGTCTCACCAAGGCAGAGTAGAGGGGGAGGATGACCTCCCTTGACCTGCTGGCCACGCTCCTATTGATGCACCCCAGGATGCCATTGGCCTTCTTGGCCACAAGGGCACATTGCTGACTCATGGTCATCCTGTTGTCCACCAGGACTCCCAGGTCTCTTTCCACAGAGCTGCTCTCCAGCAGGTCAGCACCCAACCTGTACTGGTGCATGGGGTTGTTCCTCCCCAGGTGCAGCACCCTACACTTGCCCTTGTTAAACTTCATAAGGTTTCTCTCTGCCCAGATCTCCAACCTGTCCAGGTCTCTCTGTATGGCGGCACAGCCTTCCGGTGTGTCAGCCACCCCACCCAGCTTGGTGTCATCAGCAAACTTGCTGAGGGTGCACTCTATCCCCTCATCCAGGTCATTGATGAATATGTTGAACAGGACTGGACCCAGTACTGACCCCTGGGGAACACCACTCGTCACTGGTCTCCAACTAGACTCTGTGCCCCTAATCACAACCCTCTGAGCTCTATCTTTCAACCAGTTTTCTATCCACCCCACTGTCCATTCATCTAACCCACACTTCCTAAGCTTCCCTATGAGGATGCTGTGGGAGACCGTGTCAAACGCCTTGCTTAAGTCAAGGTAGACCACATCTACCGCCCTCCCCTCATCTATCCATCTAGTCATGCCATCGTAGAAGGCTATCAGGTTAGTCAGACATGATTTCCCCCTGGTGAATCCATGCTGAGTACTTCTGATAGCTTTCCTTTCCTCCACGCGCCTTGAGATGACACCCAGAACGAGCTGTTCCATCATCTTTCCAGGGATGGAGGTGAGGCTGACCGGCCTGTAGTTCCCCGGCTCCTCCTTCTTGCCTTTCTTGAAGACTGGAGTGACATTGGCTTTCCTCCAGTCCGCAGGCACCTCGCCTGTTCTCCAGGACTTTTCAAAGATGATGGAGAGCGGCCCAGCAATGACTTCCGCCAGCTCCCTCAGCACTCTCGGGTGCATCCCATCAGGGCCCATGGACTTGTGAATATCTAGATGATCTAATTGGTCCCTCACTCGCTCCTCCTCAACCCAAGGGAAGTCGTCTTCTTTCCCTGTTACTTTATTCAATGCCTGGGACTCCTGAGGGCTGGGCCGAGCAGAAAAGACCGAAGCAAAGAAGGCATTCAGTAACTCTGCCTTCTCCACATCCTCCGTCACCATGACTCCTGCCTCATTCAGCAGTGGGCCTACAACTTCCCTGGTCTTCCTTTTGCTTCCAATATACTTGTAGAAGCTCTTTTTGTTTTGCTTGATGTCCCTAGCCAGGTCTAATTCCAAGGCGGCCTTGGCTTTCCTTGTTTCATCCCTGCACGCTCTGGTGGCATTCTTGTAATCCTCCCAAGGGGTCAGTCCCTTCTTCCACTTATTATAAACTTCCTTCTTCCACTTGAGCTTTTTCTGAAGCTCCCTGCTCAACCATGCAGGTCTCCTGCGTCCCTTGGCCGATTTCTTTCTCTTAGGGATGCACCGATCCTGAGCTTGGAGGAAGTGGTCTTTGAATATCAACCAGCTTTCTTGAGCCCCTTTGCCTTCCAGAGCCCTAGCCCACGGGATCTCTCCAAGCAGTTTCTTAAAGAGGTCGAAGTTAGCCCTCCTGAAATCCAAGGTTGTAATTTTACTTCTTGTTGTTGTTTTGTGGATAGTACCCATGATCCTGAACTCAATCATTTCATGATCACTACAACCTAGGGTGCCCCCAACCTTAATGTCCTCCACCAATCCCTCTGTGTTTGTCAGTCAGCTGGGACCTCCCCAGTTGTCCAGGACTGCTCATAAATGATACCAAGTGGCCTGGCGAGCACCTCCGCCAGCTCTTTCAATACTCTTGGGTAATGTCTGATCAAGGTCTGGCCCAACAGCTACAGGATTCCTGCACACAGATTTTGGAGTGAAAGGGACAGCATAGGTGACTGGATCGACATTCAGTCCAAGGTGGAGTGCATTGGTAAGGGAGGCATCAGGAGGTCTCCTGACCACCCAACTCTGCCCCAAACTGAATGATTTCTGATATCCCATCACCCACCCCTCACCCAGTTTGTCACCTCCTACCTCAACAACATTCACTTTCTCCTCTGCCAGAAACATGCCAAAGGCTCCAGTGGGACCCAAGGCTCCAGATGTTGCCAGAAAAAGAGAGTTACAAGAAGAACGAAGAAGTGACACTGAGCTGCCCTGATGGCTTCCAGCCATCCTTCACCCATGTCAAATGTGCAGGAAAAGTCCAGATCACCATTCACGAGCAACCTTTCTACATAGACTTGTGGTCGAGAAAGGACAGCAGCGGTGACTGGATCAGCATTCAGTCCAATGTGGAGTGCATCAGTAAGGGAGGCATCAGGAGCAGGATGCTACTTTGAAGGGGCAGGATGCTGGGAATGTGTTTGTGTGACAATCAGCATGGGAAGGTCATGGTTTTCCCTTGGGGCCAGTGCCATGAGGTTTGATGACCTGGAAGCAGCTTCTGCAAGGCCAGGATAAAATATGTCTGTTGTGCACTCCCATGGCACCAAAGGAAGACTCAAGCATATAACTCAGAGGGTGTGAGGGCAGAAGGACCACTTTGTTGGTCCTTGGAGCTGTGATGTAGCCCAGCCAGGGACATACTGTACTGCACTCCCCTCTATTCCCCAAAAGGTCATGTCCAGCTTCTGAACATGGGCATGGGCATGTGGAGGAGGGAACAGGGCTTGTGGCAGGGGAAAGGGGCAGGGGATGTGAATGGAGAAGCCATTGCTCATCCCCATGTCCCACTGCATGGTGGTATGGGGCAGGAGGAGAGTAGCCAAGGGACTGACTGAGCCAGCACAGGGAGCCCAGAAGTGTAACAGGGGCACCTCTTATCCCTGTGGGAGGGAAGTGCCATGGCTGGAGGGACACGAATCCCAGCAGGGCTGGTGGTGCCATGGCCCATCAAGGGAAGCCTGAGCTAGGGTGGGTGACATGTCCAAATGAGTAGCTGGCAGGGGTCTCCTAGTGCAAGGGTGATTGTCTTGGGAAGGTCCCTGCTGTGGGCTGTGGAGGAGGGAATATAGTGTCCATCCACCCTGGACGCAAGGGTGGATGGGGGAGATTCATGGATGAGTGACCCTTCACACTTTGTGAACATGAAAAGCAGCCCTCTCCCAAGAAGCCTTGCCAGCTGGTGACCTCCTGGCAGACGGACATATCACCTTTCCTCCCCCTTCAGGGTCTGGCTGGTTTGCTGGGGATTTCTTTCCCACCACCTATGCATGCCTCACCTCATCACCTCCTACCCCAACTAATAGAAACTTTCACCTCTGCCAGAAACATGCCAAAGGCCCCGGTGGGACTCAAGACTCCGGCTGGCACCAGACCAGGAGAATTACAGGAAGAACGAAGAAGTGGTGCTGAGTTGCATTGAAGGTTTTCTGCCGTCCTTCACCCACATCAAATGTTCAAGCGAAGTCCAGTCCATCAGTCATGGGAAACCTGTAAACAGGGAAGTTTGGCGTGGAAGGAACAGCACAAGTGACTGGATCCGCATCCGGTCCAACGTGGAGTGCCTTGGTAAGGAAAGCATCAGGAGGTCTCCTGGCTGCCCCACTCTGCCCTTCCTGAGCAGGGGAAGGCGGGCTGTGCCATGCATGGCCCAAGCTTTCAGGGTGTCCCACCTGGTCCCCTTGGGTGCTTTGCTGGCTTCATGTGGCAGGTTCGTAGGGGATGAAATAGCCCTGGCTTCTTAGATGATGCCACAAGGTGCCAGGGTCAAACGCTGGTCCATCAGTCACTGTGCAAGCTTTGTGCATAGTATGAGCCCCTCATGAGTCCCCCAGTCTCTTGACCTCGTGCTCCTCCTGGCCTTTCCTGGGAGGCCTGAGGGAAGCAGCGCAGAGCCCTTTTTCCTCTCATTCCCTTCCTGGGAATGTAATGTAGAAGGGCTACTCTATATGGTGTCCTAGAGCTCCATCTCTCACTGTACAGCCAGGGAAAATGAACCTTTCTCCTGGCATCAAAGTAGAGCGGGAAAAGGCTAGGTTTTTCTAAGAGCTGCATGTGTTGGATCATAGAGATGCTGGGACCCACAGATACGTCAGTTTTGACTCAGTGGGAAAAATTATCTTGAAAAATTGTAGTCCACATATTCACCCACATTCATTCCTATCCAGACTGCTTGTGCTCCCCTACCAGAGAGCTGGAGTCAGCAGTTTCAGCCTCTCGCTTTCCCTCCCCCTGAGCTGGGTGGGGAGCAGGGCTGTCTGACGGCAGCACCCGCGTGAGGCTGGCAGGGGAAGGGAAGGAAGTAACTCTCTTGCAATGTTTCCTTCACAGAGCTCCTCCAGGTTGTCTCCGAATCCTTGGAGATTTCCAGCACCAGCATCAAACTGAACTGGACCTGCAGGCTCCCTGATGCCTGCCAGCACATGCGGGCCAGGTGCCGCCTGGCTGCGCCTTCGTCTCCTCCCTGTGAGGCTGAGGAGGTGGAGGGAGAGGAGATGCTCCACGGCCAGGAGGGAACACTCACCTGTGCCCCTCTGCAGCCCTTCACCGAATACAGTGTCACCATCTCCCTGCCCCCCAGCATGATTCTTTTCTCATGGTTGGTCATGACAGAGGAAACAGGTATGTGTCCTCCTAAATGAAATGTAAAGGTGCCCTTTGCCCTTTGATCATCTGCTCCTTGCAGTGATTTTTCTGGGATCAGGACTCCTTCGATATTATGGGACATTGGGGAAGGGGCTGTGCAGGGCCCTGGGGCACAGCAGATCCCCTCCTCGCTCTTTCCCTGGGCCAGGAGCTGCCTGCACCCTGCTCTGGGCTCAAGTGCTCCTCACTGGCCACATGTGTGACCCCATCCTCATTGCGCTTCCAGTGCCGGACAAACCAGAGAAGCTTTGGCTGGATCCCAACACAGAGTCCCTCTTATGGGAGCCACTGCCCTCCTGCAAAGGGGAGATCATCGGATACCAGGTACCAGAGGACCACAGATTCCCCACGGTCTCCCTCACCTTGACAGGCTCCTCTGTGCCTGGAACTCTGTGCAGGCGGGCGAGGAGAGTGGATAAGAGCAAGCCATGATGACTTGTGTGAGAAAAGAGCAGTTCAGGGCACCTCTTATGAGGGATATCACCACAGCATCTGCGGTGTTGCAATACCATTCCAGTGACCTGGTGGAGGCCTCATTACATGTATATACACCTCTCCAAAGGAATGGCCTCCCTCTTGCCCTTAGCCCTTCACAGAGGCTTGGTCCTTTGCTCACAGAGGCAGCCACTCTGACATCTAGAGTGTTGCCTCCAAATTCCTCCTCTCCTCCTCTTGTCTGCTTTGAGGTCCACGCGTGGGGCCAAGGCTCCTGCTGGTTCCTCTCCGGGAGCTTCCCACTCCTGGGGCCGTCAGAGGGAAGAGGCGGGAGCTTTGCTGTGTGTCGGAGCGCTGCGGGCAGTCCCCGCAGGGCAGGTGGGAGCTGCTGCCCTCCAGCTCGGTCTCCTCTCCCCAGCTGAACATCACGACCAGGAGCGCGCAGGATGGCGGTTTCCTGGAGATGGAGCGGCTGCGGCTGAGCAGCTCCGTCACTGAGCACCCGCTGCCTCAGCACAGCCCCGGCAACAGCTACGTGGTGGCGATCCAGGGAGTCACGGCCGTCGGAGCCGGGGCTGCGTCGCTGTGGGAGTTTCAGACCAACAGCCCAGGTAGGGCTCGCTGTGTCCCGTCGCTGCAGGGCGGCTAGGGCTTGCGCCCCAGCTGAGGCAGCTCCCTGTCCCCAGCCCGGTGGCCTCCTGGCCGGCGTGGAGGAGGCTGGGCGCAGAGGAGCTGTGCTCTGCAGCCTGCACTGCCCGGGGCTGCCCCTGCTCCCCACACAGCCCCTGCCGTGCTGCCCGCGTGGTGCTCATCCCTCTTCCCCTCTGGAATCTCTCTGCATCTTCCCCTCCAGACACTCCGCACCCTCTCGACACCAGCTGCCGCAGCATCCATGTTATCTCCCCATCCCATGGGACAGCTGTGATCCCACTCCACCCCATCGCCCGTCCCCCCGAGGCGACGAGGTGAGTGCAGCCCCCGGCAGCTCTGCTCTCTGCACCCCCGGGATGAGTTTCCCGCAAGGCAGCACTTGCCCACAGCCCCCTCTGTCCCGCTCTCCCCCATCCCCGTCTCCCCCGTCCCTCTCACCGCCCTGCCTTGCAGGGAGCACCAGCTCATCGTGGCCGTGTCCCACAACGGCACGGCGCTGGAAGGTGCCTGCCTGGGGGAGCCGCAGCCCTTCAACGCCAGCCAGCAGCCCGCCACCTACGTGGCCGCCGTGCTCAACCTCACCGGCCCCATGGACTTTGTGCTGGGCACCGGGACCCACGGGCAGGGCTACCACAACGCTGCCCTTCAGCCGGGCTGGGACTACATGGTCCTTCTGCGCCACGTCCACCGCTCACAGCAGGTACCCGGCATGGGGGGCTGCTGCTCCCCGGGGACGCTGCCAGCCAGGGCCGGGACCCTCGGTGGGGTCTGGGCTGGCCACCGATGGTGAGCGGCAGTGCCACATGGGCTCTGCTCCCGGCCTCTGTGGTGACAGCCCCGGCACCTTGGCAGGACAGTGTCCCCAGGTCCTCGGCCACAGCTGGGGCATTCGGTGGCTGTGGGTGGGAAGCCTTTGCCGGCAGAGCGGGCAGTGGGGCAGGAGTGGCCTGAGCTCTCCCTCCTGTCTCCTCCAACAGGCAGAGAAGTTCACCTGCGTCTGCTACAGCTTCTCTGTTGGTAAGTGGGCTCCTCACTCCCTGTGCCCAAGGGTTTCTCCCACATGTTCCCTTTTCCCAGCCTGGCCGGTTCCCCTGGAGAGGACCTGGCTGAGTGGGGTCTCATTGTCCTATTTCCATCAGTGTGGAAGTTCTTGCGATCTTGAGGCTATCCATGGTGGATGGGTTTTGGGCAACCTCAGGCTACCTGGGCAGGTGTGGCACTGATGGCAGCTGGACACCATGCACCATCCCTGCCATGATCGCGCGTTGCACCTCAGCCTTGGGTCTCCCCCAGTGCTTGTGCAATCCCAGAAATGCAATCACCTCAACCAGGCTGGGGGCAGTCAGGGAGAGAGGGACCATGCTGAAGCGAGCACCTACTCCTTCTGCACTGGCTTAGCTATTCTCCAATGATAAGTCTGTGGTGGGAGATGCGGGAAGCTGCTTTTCACTCCATGCCCCTGTGGGATCTCCTGATGCCTGGTTCAGGCTATGTGGGAGCCTGAGTCTGGGCTGTGCTGGTTGCAGGGCAGGAGCCAGGGTCTCTGCCGGGCAGGATGCCCCTGGTTATGGCAGTAGCGCTCGTCATTGCACTCCTGGCACTGGGGATTTTGCTGCTCTTCATTCTCTTCAGGTTTGTATGTGCCTCACCTCTCCTGCTCTCTGTGAGGCACCCAGCATCTTGCACTGGCAGGGTTTGTCCAAGCGGACCCTGAGAGACAAAGCAAGGTGGGAGGCAGGGCTGTTCCACGGGCAACAGCCTCTCCTCTGTCTCTCTCTTCTGCTGCTCTATGGGCCTGACTTGCTGTTTTGCAGGCGAAAGTACAATGGTTCAAAATCCTCGGAGAACAACAGCACTATCCCCCTGCGAAGATGTCGAGGAGGTGCAGTATGAGCAGAGGCCTTGCGTGCCTTGTTTGGACAGGCTGCCTGTTGGAAACACAAGCAGCATGCTTACAGGGACCAGAGCTGGTTGGCATGGGGAAAGGGACACCTCCCAGGAGAAAGGGATATGCATGGGGAGGGACAATGTAGGGTTTGGTGGGGTCCTGACCACCGTAATGCCAGCTCAGTCCCAGCTGCAGAGCTCCGGGGCCAGCCATCAGGTGCATGTTAAACTCCTGGACTCATGGTCTCCGTAGGTGTGTCCAAGCTGAACACAGAGATCCCAGTGGAGGAACTGCTGGAGGCTCTGAAGAGGTTTAAGAGGGCAGAAATAGATGCAGAGCAGACAGAGGATGAATCAGTCGACAAGCATGGTGCTGGGCGCCTGAGAGAGTATCAGGTCTGGTTTAGCTGTGCTTTCCCGCCTGGCTGCACTGTCCTTCCAGCCCTCGCCCCTTGGGTGTGTGATGCAGCTGGCCTTGGCCAGCCCCAGAACACATGCCTATGCAGGGTCTTGTCTTCTTCCTCTGCAGCAACTGTCCTCCGCTTTGCTGCATCCCTGCGATGCCGGGAGGGAGCTGTGTAATCAGAGTAAGAACCGCTACAACGGCATCATCCCATGTAAGCAGAGCTCTCTGGGGTTGGCACAGGCACTTGGGGGTGGCTGGGTGGTGCAGGGTGTTGGGGTGGTGTAGGTGCCCCTCCAGCTATCCAGCAAGGCTGAACTCCTCATCTCATCCTCTGTGGTCACTGAAAGCCAGAGGGATCTTCCAAAATAGTCATTTTGGCCCTACTGATTTATGTCCAGTAGGAGAACCCTGGTTCTGCTCCTCAAATCTTCCTGCAAGCTTGATCATTTGTCATTGTATTCCTGTTCCTGCTGTTAGTCGTTGCTGAACACTGCTGTGTCCCATCCAGAGGTGACTATTTGTGGGAAAGTGGAGGGAGTGACCAAATTTCTATGAAAACTTAAACCTCCTCTGGGGCCCTCATGGTGTGGACATTTGGCCATTGCATTAACAGCCTTCCTCAAAAGCACATTGCATTTTCTGCTGGGCCATGTCACGTTTTGTCTCATTAACTGTTCTTTACCTCTGAGCACGTCCTGGGGCCTGAAGTGCCTCTGAGGAGGGAGCAAACGGTCTCGGACTTTCCGAAATTGCATCTCCCTCCTTAAACAGTCACGTTGTTGATGCCCCAAAAAGGCAGTCCACCGACTCCCACCCTCCTTCTCTTTCAGACGATCACTGCCGTGTGGTGCTGCAGCCCTCTGGCACGGGGAATGGCTACATCAATGCCAGCTACGTGGATGTAGGTAGCGAGGGATGCAGGGCCGAGGTGCCGGGGCAGGGCAGGAGAGGTCCCTGGCTGTGCTGGGTGAGGGCAGTCCTGCTTACACGGGTGGCCCCGAGGTCTGGCACTTGCCACCCTCAAGTGCTGGCAGATCTTGGGATATCGCTTTCCTTGTGTCCTGTCTGAGACACCCGGAGTACTGTGGGTTTGCGTGCAGTTCTCATCTCTAACAAAAAGGGACCTGCGTGACGGGATAGGAGCTGAGATGCAGCCCCTGGGTACCCACTCCCCGTGCTGGCCAGGCGTGGTGCTGTGGGACACACTGTGCGGGGGGCTCTGGGCTCGGGTGCCTGTGGGGATGGGTCCTTTATTTCATTCCCTGTTAAATGTTTAACCCGTGTGATCAGACCCGTTTGAACCTCTCCCCCACAGAGCTACCGGAGTCCACGTTTCTTCATCGCAGCTCAAGGTGAGTGTTCCCAGCCTTCATGCTCTGGAGATGCCTGTTTCTGCCCTGAGCACTCTGGGGAGCGGGGAACTGGGACAGCAGCCGAGGACCTGTTAATGGCTCCATCCAAGGCCCTGGGTGGTTACAGCTGCAGCAGGGCATGGAGAAGGCGTCAGTGGCAGTTTGGCAGCAGCCAGCTAGAGCTGGTCCCTGCACTGGCCAGGCTGCAGACATGGTCCTTCCACCACAAGCCTGTTTTTTTCCCTTTGACTGCTGGCAGACAGGGAGAAACCTAAGAATGCCTGACACGTCTGCACTCAGTGCACTCGGAGACAGGCTCTTTCCAATGGCGCAAAGCCGGGATGGGTTAGTCTGCTCTGTGCAGCATGTGGTGAGGAGGTCTCAGGCTCCTTGCAAAGCTGCAGGAATGTTCTTCAGGAAACAGGATCCTAAATGTGGGACCAACTCATGGTCATCTTGAGGGTCTTGATGGGGAAGCTCCTGAAGTAGCAGTGAATTCCTGATGCCCCCCTGCAGGGCTCCCCTGCCTTCCCTCTTCCTTGTCCCAGTTTCTAACATGGGTGATGAAGCCAAGATGCCCAGCACACCCTGCCAGGTGCTGCTGTGCCAAGGCTGTGCAGTGTTAGTCCCTGGGCAGAGGGAAGCCCAGGGCTGCTCTGTAGCCTGGGAATGCCTGTACTGTGCCTGGGAGCAGTTATAGCCCCATGGCTTGGATGCTGGCACAGGGCTCTCCTCTTCCTCTCCAAGGTCCCTTGCCTGAGACAGTGGTGGATTTCTGGCAGATGGTCTGGCAAGAGAAGATCTCAGTCATTGTGATGCTGACGGGCTTAGTGGAACAGAACAAGGTAGAGAGACCATCTCAGCCTGCGCTCAGCTTGGGGCTCCACAGAGCCCAGGCTTCCTTGCCCGCTTTGCTTTGCTTTGCTCTCAGTGCAGCTGTCAATGACAGCAGAGAGCAGCTCCACACCACTGCCAGCTTGCAACGCTTCCCTCAGGAGTTTGCTCGTGCCTAGTGGTCTCATTGCTGTTGACAGACAAAGTGCGAGCAGTACTGGCCAGAGCAGGAGCAGGTCTATGGGGATTTCACTGTGACACTCAACAACACCAGGACCACCACGGGCCTTGTCACACGCATCTTCTGCCTGCATAAGGTAGGCCTGGAGTGTAGCTGAGATGGGGATGCAGGATGATTTTGGGTTTTAGCAGCTGGTGGGAGCTGTTGGACAAGAGACTCTGTGGGGAGCCCTGCCTGGTCTCCAGCACTGGCAGGTTCAGCATTGCTATCACTGGATGCCATGCCAGGGCATCGTCCCCAGGTTTCTGTGCCAGCCAAAGGCAATTGGTGAGCTCCAGTGGTCACCCCAGCTGAGTCTGCACTGGTGATGCACATGGGCAGATCGTGCATCCTTGAAGGCTTGGATGAGGGGATCTCAAAGGGTGTAAAAGCAGTTAAAGAGTCTAAAATGACACCTCTGTACATCCAGGATGACAGGACAGGTGCCTGCCTGTCACCTTCACCTGGGCCAATCTGCAGAGGGTCCACATTGAAGCTCCATGGTCACTTACAGCTCCTAAACCTGAACAGATTGATCATTGTTTAAGATAACTTACATAATGACATTTCTCAAAACGGGTAATTCTGCCGAAATTATACCTAAGATAATAAACAGGAACTGAAGGAGCTGCAAGGAGGGGGAAACAAGTACAATATAAAGAAATTGCAGTTATGCATATTCTTGTTTTTTCTTGTCGTGCCCAGAGCAAACCGTAGCTGAAAGTGAATCTGATGGTGGGACGTACCAGTTCATTAATTCAGGCCAAGTGAATGAATGTTTAGGGAAAAATACATGACGGTCTGTAAACAAAAGTGATTACATTCACATCAGTGCAGTACCAGCCTTAGGAAACACTTTATTTGGGGAAGCCAGGGCTTTTTGATGACTACGGAAACACTCTACGGTGTGATATTATTATTATTTTCTTCCTCTGGGGCACGAGCTGCATTTACTTCTCTGAATTCAGTGTTCGCAGCATGGGGAAGCAGAAAACAAAGTGAACGGTGTGGCAGTGAGCTGGCTGAACTTGCCCTTTGCTGTCTGATGAGCTATAGTGGAGCAGTCGTTGTGGTGGGGGTGGTGGGGGGAACACTGTGCTGGTGCCCCCCTGAAGTGATTTTACCTCCTGCTCCCAAGTTGTTGGCATGCAATTACGTCACGCAAATTTCCAGGTTGGTTGCCGCTCCCTGCTCCCAGCCACGTCTCCTTCTTTGTAGGCAGGCTGTGCTCTCCCAAGAGTGGTGGAGCAGTTTCACTACCTGCTGTGGCCAGACCACGGGGTGCCCAGAAACCCTTCACAGCTCCTCTGCTTAGTGGAGGTGGTGAACAAGAGAGGGTTGGAAGCACCTGCCGGACCTGTGCTGGTGCACTGCAGGTACTGATCTGGGAGCGCTTGGGTGCTGGGCCAAGGCTGGCTGGGGCAGTGCAGACCCCCCAGTTTTCTGTGTCTGCAGCGCAGGGATCGGGCGGACAGGTACCTTCATCGCCCTGGACTTCCTCCTGAAGATGGGGAAGGTGGAGGGGAAGGTGGATGTGTTTCACTGCGTGCAGAGGCTGCGGGAGCAGCGGGTCAGCATGGTGCAGACCAAGGTGAGGAGAGTTACCTGCTCCCTGCACACTGTCGGGCTGCAGATCTGCTTCCCACCCTTCCCAGGGATGTGGCATGCAAAGCCACACTGGGCATGGTCTAGCCACGGGGAGTGGAGCTGCCAGGTGGTGGAGACTGCAGGATCTTGTTTTCAATGCCATGTCCAAACCCAGCTGGGATCCATTTCCCCTGAGACCCTCTGAGGTGCCAACAGCATTCATACACACCAGTCACCCTGGCATAGAAAGCCTGTCTTGTAGGCATGGAGCATGAACCAGAGTCCACATGTCCTTCAGCCTTTCAGGATGTCTGCCCTGAGGACATCTGGGCAGCAGTGTCCTGGCCAAGGGACTACATCCCCATGGTCTGCTCAGAGCTGGGACCCTTTGTAGGAAACTAGATTGGGCAGGACCATCCAGCTGCTTGTAGGAGGACTAACTAGTTCACTGATTTTCTGGGTTTCCTTCCCCAGAGCTGGGGTCTGGTCTGAGAGGGAGCATTAAACCACAGGAAGATGGTCTTGCCTGGGATGTTGCAGTTGCTGGCTGTTTCTGAGAGCAGGGCTGCCTGCACTGAGAGGTGTCTGTCTTCAGGGCCCCACAGCAGGAAAGTGAAGGATGGACCTGGCTCATTCCTGACACAGGTTGATGACAATGAGCTAGTGGTCTGGAGTCCCAGAACTGGATGAGGAGTCAGGTGCCAGGCTGGATGAGGCTTTGAGCAGCCTGGTCCAGTGGGAGGTGTCCCTGACCAGGGCAGGGGGGTTGGAACTAGATGAGCTTTAAGGTCCCTTCCAACCCAAACCATTCTGTAATTCTGTGACTCCTCATGGAGCTGCTCCAGACTGTGCAGCTGACCCATGTCCTCATGCAGGAGCAGTACATCTTCTTGTACGAGGTGCTGCTCGAAGGCTTGCTCTGCGGCAGCACCGGGATCCCAGTGGAGAGCATCGCCAGCCATGTCCGCTGCCTTCGAGAAGCTGAGACCTCAAGGCACAACAATGTCCTTGAGAAGGAGTTCAAGGTACCACCAGGATCTGTTTCTGTGGGGGCTGGTATGTGGTGCCTTCCCGTACTGCTCCCTCCTTCCTAGCTATGGGTTGGAGATGGGGGAGCATTTCTCTGGGGCGGCTGAAGAAGGGGAGGGGCTGACAGGCAGGACTTGCTTGGTTGAATCATCCCTACAGACCCTGCAGAAGTTTTCCGAGTTGTTCCAGCTTCTGCCATGCAGAGAAGCGGAGAAACCCAGCAATCAGCCCAAGAACCGCAAGCCAGGGATCCTTCCAGGTACCTCTGGCAGGGCTGGGTAGCCACTTGCTCTGCGACCCAGCGCCTGAGAGCAGTGTGGGGGGATGATGCTGCCCTGCTGCTTCCCTCCCCAGCACCATGCCGCTGGCAGGTTCTGCCCAGGGTCTAACCCTCATTTTCTGGTTGGCAAAAAACATAGGTTAGACTGGTCCTTCCATGGAAACAAGACCCCATCCCTGCTTCCTTCTGGGCTTGCTGGAAGCACGTGTTCATGGGGTACACCTGCGATAAATATGTCTCCAGGTCTAATGTTTCCCAGTGGAGGAGCCCGGATGAGGCATCAAGGAGCCCTGAGGAGGGTGGACCTGCTGTACCTCTGCCTCTGTCCATGGGGTTTTGGACATCCCGTGTCAGGCAGCCCTGAACTGCCATGGCCATGGGGCTGGTGGAGCCTGTTCACCTGAGCGTCTCCAGCACTTGCTGCAGGGAGCCACACTGATGGCCGCACTGCTTGCAGGGAAAGCCCCATGACTCTGTGCACGGAGAGGATGGCTCATCCTTTCTCTCTCTGCCTCTTGCCTCCGCAGCTGATTCCTACCGGCCCATCCTGATGTCCTCACTGAATGCAGACGGCTCGCCAGGTTACATCAACGCCGTGTTTGCCAATGTAAGGCTCCAACCCCAGCGTGGGGTGGGAGCTGCTGAGAGCAGTGGAGACTCTCCTGGGGCACCATAGCTCAAGGCAGGGCTAGACCATGCCACGCTGGTCTGAGGTGTCCTAGCCCCACGGGCTTCTTCATAGTGACTAATTCCCAGCAGCTGGGGCCCTGCTGCCAGGAGATGGCCCCCGTGATCAGCATAAGCCCTGCCTGCACACCAGGCTGCCGCACGGAGGCTGGCATTTGCCTGCTGGGAGCAGAGGCTGGGTGTGATGAGCTGGGGGAGCAGCAGGGTACAAGCCTGCTCTGAGCAGGGCTGGGGTGTCCTGTGTCCCCTCGGGCTCTGCTCCAGGCCTGCAGAGCCCTGGTTGCAGGGAGGCAGGGAGCCCTTCCCGCTGTCGGAGGGGCTCTCTGGGGGCGGATTGTGTGACCTCTTCCCCCGTCGCTCCGGTTGGCGTGTTTTGCAGACATACACCGAGGAGGACAGGCTCATCATCACCCAGCTGCCTTTCCTCGCCACGCTGGTGGATTTCTGGGCTCTGGTCTGGGATTACTCCTGCACGTCGGTGGTTGTGCTGAATCAGCTCGAGGAGCTGGACAAGGTCAGCAGCCCACACTCAGCCCTCCCCTCTCCAAGCTCCCCCCACGGCTCTTTCTGCCCTTGCCCGCACACAGCTGTTCTCACGAGAGCCTGGCTTGCCGCAGCAGCCTGCTGCAAGCTTGTGGGCTCCACCTGGGAGAGCCCTGAGGACAGTCCCAGCACCATGGCACTACAGCGGTGGGATGTCCCCAGTCTCACAGCACGGGAGCGTCCCTCAGGTTTTGCTTACCCCTGCCCAGGTGTGCTCTCTGCGGGAGTGTTATTTTTCTGGCTGCAGCACCATTGGGTTGGTCCCCAGCAAATGGGGAAGGAAGAGTAACCACATGCACGCTGTGGCTTATGGACTGGTGTCATCACACTCACGCAAAGTGCTGAGCTCTGCCACATGTAGGCTGGGGCTGTGTGTGATCACCCATGTGTGTGTGTCCCAGACATACGTGGAGTTCTGGCCCACCCAGGGCGAAGCTGCCTACGGCCGTTTCCATGTCCACCTGATCTCAGAGGATCCCGGAGACGACTTCACAGCCTGGACACTTGCCCTCACCAACAGGCAGCAGGTGGGCTCCTTGCACAGTGAGACAGAAGTCCTTTGAGATCAGCCTTTGGAAGAGCTGGGAGGACCAGATGGGCTCCAGCACCAACAGGCTTTGATTTGGGGTCAAAGTCACAGCTCGGGATGGCAGAGGCCACAACGGTCAGAGGGATCTGATGGGGTGCCGGAAGGGCACTGGCCAGAGCAGGGCTTTTTGCCTTCAGAGAAAGGTTAGTCCCAAGAGGGTGAGGCTGCAGGTAGAGATAAAAGGCAGAGATACATTTGTGTGCCTTTCTAACTTGGAGGACAGCAGCCATGGATAGAGTTTGTGCATCTCAGTGGTGGTCCGTGGATGAGGACAGCTGTCACAGGTAGCTGGGCACTGGACTGGCATCAGTCTGAGCTGCACCTGGTGCTCAGCTCTTATTTTGTGCTCTGTCTGTTTGCCAGTCTCCGAGCATGGAGAAGGGCAAAATCTGGGACCGGGCCATCCCACTGTGGAGCTGCTCCCTTGATCCAGTATGCATGGCTGAGCTAGGAATGACACACGTTGTTCCTCCCTTCCCTCTGTGAAAACAATGAGTTTCTTCTCTGCCCAGCCGACTGTCTTTCTTCCTCACTAGCCCAAGAAGTCTGCACTGGAAGTCCGGTTCTGGCAACTGAACAACTGGCCCATTCAGCAGCGTCTTCCCCCGCACCCTGCCACCATCATCAGCCTCCTAGGGAAGGTAGAGACACACCATAGGCAAAGCCAAGACGGACACATCCTTGTCACCTGCTGGTGAGTGACATCTCTTGGAGAAGCAGCCGTGGCACAGAGCTGGCTCAGATGTAGCTGCATCAGTGAGCTTGGGTCACAGCTCCATCTTAGGTGGACACAGGGACATGAATTCAGCTGTGTTCAGGGAGGAAGGCTTCCCTGTGGAGGCTGGCTGGGTGCAGGATCTGTGGACAAGACCATCCTGAGAGCTCAGCACTGCCAAGTGAACCTAGAGCAGGTGACTCTCCCCGTGCTCTCCTCCACAGGGATGGTGCCAGCCGGAGCGGAATCTTCTGTGCTGCAAGTTTCCTGTGTGAGCAGATCCAAAGCGAGGGGCTGGTGGATGTATCCCAGGCTGTGAGGACGCTGAAGAGGCGGCGTAGACAGCTGATTAAAGATGTGGTAGGTGCTGACTTCACACGCAGACAGGATGCCAACAGCAGAGCAGAAGCCATAGCCTGGACTGACCCAGCAGGTGCCCTAGCACCTCTGTGCTCAGATCATCCTGGGGCCAGCAGGGTCTGAAGAAACCTCTGAAAACCCTGTTTTCTGCCGCTGGGACATACCCACTCACTCAGGGGCAGGTTCTGCCGAAGCATGCTGCGGGATGAGTTGCCCCTTTCTGGTCCACCTGGCCCGCTCAGTGGAGTGGGTCAACTGGTGGGTGCTCAGATGCCTGTCCTGCACATACCTCACCACCTGGTCTGGGTGCTAGAGGCCATCATAAGGCGAGCTCCCCAGCTGGGAGTGACTTGCAGCCACTTCTTGCTATGGACCAGCTCTCTTCCAGACACCAGATGGCTCCAGCATTGGGCTCCATCTCTTAGCTACTGGAGCACATGCCCATTATTTCTCAGCAGGGGGAAGGTGGGCTCCCCCCTATAGGGTGAAGGAGAGTGGGCTGTACCTGCACCTGGCTTGCTCAGGAAGCTGTTGGCAACCAAGACTGGCCTTCCACTGCAGGTGTTGCTGTACCAGGTTCTCACGTACACCTTTCTGTCCACAGGAGCAGTATGGGCTCTGCTATGAACTAGCCCTCAGTTACTTGAATTCATTTGAAACCTATGGGAACTTCAAGTAGAGGCATGGCCACAGCCCATCTCTGGCCAAGACTTTGACTCTCTTGACAGCGCTCCATCAGTAACAGTGGAAACCAGAGGAAATGAGAGGGGTGTGAACAGCTCCAAGATGCTTAACTCCCCTGAAAAGCCACCCCAAGGGACCCCTGTGCCTGGAGATCACTGGCTGGACAGTCTTCAAATTGTGGTCAGGCTTTGAGGCAGGAAACTGACCCTGTGCCCAGAGTTTGCGCAGGAACTTACCTGCAATTACAGCCCAAGTATGCAGACCAGAGCAGAGGTACCAAGATTTGACCTGTCTGGGACAGGGTTGAAGAGAACTATCTGTCCCATCCGGGCTCCCTTGTCCCTTCAGTCAGCCTCAGGGAAAGTGGAGTATCTCCACCAACACCCAAACTGTGTTTTGTCAGGGGTGTACCAAACCACTGTAAGATCCATGGGGCTTAGGAGCACAGGCTATCTGTCCTACTTAGGGAGAGGCATGAAGCCCAAGGCCCACAAGAGCCAAGGCAGGTACAATCCACAATCCCGTAGTGCTAGCCTGGTCCTTCCCACCCCACACAATCCCCTCCTGGAGTTCCATCTGCCTGATGCTGATCCAGGTGCCACAGCCCTGCCAGCTCCAGAGAGGCTTCCTCAGCAGCCTGCCTGACGCCACCATGGCAATCCCTGGTTGTGGCGGCTCAACTCAGATACCCTGGATGTTGTTCCAGCAGGCTACTGCACAGAAGAGGCTCCTGCACCACGGAGACTGGTTCTGCCTTTGCTGCTCAAGGGCAAGGGGCCTCAGAGCAGGACTGACCCCATGGCTCTGCTCTGTGTCTCACCAATAAAGACTCCGTGCTGTCCATGGCGGTGGTGAACTCTTTACTTTTCTTCCAGGTTTGACCTGGCACAGGGGCTCAGAGGAGCTGAGAGCACACAGGTCCCTCATCTCTGGCCACAGTATGGGCACAGAACACACTCCTGCCCAAGATACGCATTGAGAGACATCACCCTTCACTGATTCCCACCACAAACCCCATCCAAACTCATGTAAGAGCTGCCCAGCACAGCCGTGGGGGTCTGAAAGGCTGTCCACCACCACCTGGGGGACACGGGGTAAGAGCAGACCTGCTCATGGCCTCCCCTCAACAAGGTGCAGTTAGCTCCCTGCAGGGGAATGTGACCCCATGAGGCCAATGAGGGGACCAGACAGGAGCTGTAGTGGGGCAGGCAGCCCCCTCCAAACCACAGGCCTTTATTAATTGTCCAGACAGAGCCGGCAGAGTCATGAAGGCAGCCCAGTCAGGCCAAGATCCAGCAGGGCCCTGGGTTTGGCTGAATATCAGCAGACAGATGGAGGAGAGAGGCTGGGAACCCAGCACATGGCAGGAGCATGAACCATCCCTCAGCCTGAGCCCATGTGAGCCAGGGACTGGGAAATCTGACATACAGTTCCTGCTTCCAGGAAAGCAAAACTTAAAGCAAAGCCTAAAAAAAAAGGAACTACTGAAAGTCACATTCAAGGGTCTTAAAACAGCGGTAAGTGAAAGCTGGGAGTTGAAGAGGGTGAGGAAATAAAAAGCTCACAACCTCCCTTGGCCTCCTGTTTTCCTCTTGCTCTGCTGAATTGGATGAGACCCCAGTGGTGGTCACAGTCACAGGAGAGCCAGGGGGCCTGGCAGCCGTCAGCACTGAGACGGGGTCATGCTCCTCATCTTCTCCAGTCCCTCTGAATGTCTCCTGTGGTCCTGGACAAGGGCGGGAGTGACTGATCTCCAGCCTGGACATCTTTACCTGTGGAGACAAAGGGCACCCAGTGAAAAGGTTGCTGTGTCCTCTGGGCTGTGTGGGGAGCTCATGCCACCACAGCTGCCTGCACACAGGAGTGTTTGAGACAGGCTGGAGCACAGGGCAGTGCCTGAAACAGCTTCACCCCTTCATCCCAGCTGTGTCCAACCACAGGCCCACAGAGGTGCCCACCGGTGCCCAGGTGAGGGCAGCAGTCCTTCAGCCTGACCCTCCTGAGATCCCTCCCAGCAGATCTCTCCCTTGTGGGGGACAACACAGCCATGGGTCCCTCAAAGGGCTGAGCCATGAGCCACCCTTTGGGATGTCCATCTC
Source organism: Chroicocephalus ridibundus (assembly GCF_963924245.1). Lineage (NCBI taxonomy): Eukaryota > Metazoa > Chordata > Aves > Charadriiformes > Laridae > Chroicocephalus > Chroicocephalus ridibundus. Next base: position 75,339,431 of record NC_086316.1, on the reverse strand, counting down.
TGCTCCCTCCTGTCCCTGCTCCAGGCTGGGAGCACTGCCTGAAGCTGTGCTCTGCTGCCGTGTGGGGCTTAGCGGGCAGAGCCATCCCAACTGTTCCCAGCACCACAGGGCTAGGGCAAATGGGGAGAACGTGTCAGTAAAGAGGATGAGCAGATGTTTCTCCCGAGGGTCAAGCTCTCCTGGGAGATCTCTGCTCTCCTCCCATCTGCCACTCAACCCTTCAACCCTTTCTGTGATGGTGGTGGTCCAGGGAATTGCATTTTCCTACCTTTTTAATTATCCTCCTTAGCTGTGCTGGGCAAAGACTTCTTTTTCCTGGAAAGGCAAAAGGGATTCCTGAGTAAGAGACTGGCGTTGCCCGTGGCCCTGCTGAGCCTGTCCCTTTCCTACTCACCTGGAAAGCACAAACCACAGGATCCCTGCAGACAGGAGAAGGACTACCAGCAGCACAACCATCCCAATCACAGTCCCACGCCATGGGGACGGATGCAGCCCTGCAACTAACACACGGACAGGAGTGGGTGCCACAGCCTGGGCCACGTGCTGGCAATGGCCACAGCGATGGCAAAGGGTATGTGCAAGCGTGTAGATACATGTCTTGGCTTAGGTTTCTTCTGGGTTGGAGGATTACCCCATGTATGGGAAAAAAAAGAATTCCTCTGCCATCCATGAGACCTGAAGCTCCAGCACTCAGCCAGGTCCTCTCCAGGGGAACCGGCCAGGCTGGGAAAAGGGAACATGTGGGAGAAACCCTTGGGCACAGGGAGTGAGGAGCCCACTTACCAACAGAGAAGCTGTAGCAGACGCAGGTGAACTTCTCTGCCTGTTGGAGGAGACAGGAGGGAGAGCTCAGGCCACTCCTGCCCCACTGCCCGCTCTGCCGGCAAAGGCTTCCCACCCACAGCCACCGAATGCCCCAGCTGTGGCCGAGGACCTGGGGACACTGTCCTGCCAAGGTGCCGGGGCTGTCACCACAGAGGCCGGGAGCAGAGCCCATGTGGCACTGCCGCTCACCATCGGTGGCCAGCCCAGACCGCACCGAGGGTCCCGGCCCTGGCTGGCAGCGTCCCCGGGGAGCAGCAGCCCCCCATGCCGGGTACCTGCTGTGAGCGGTGGACGTGGCGCAGAAGGACCATGTAGTCCCAGCCCGGCTGAAGGGCAGCGTTGTGGTAGCCCTGCCCGTGGGTCCCGGTGCCCAGCACAAAGTCCATGGGGCCGGTGAGGTTGAGCACGGCGGCCACGTAGGTGGCGGGCTGCTGGCTGGCGTTGAAGGGCTGCGGCTCCCCCAGGCAGGCACCTTCCAGCGCCGTGCCGTTGTGGGCCACGGCCACGATGAGCTGGTGCTCCCTGCAAGGCAGGGCGGTGAGAGGGACGGGGGAGACGGGGATGGGGGAGAGCGGGACAGAGGGGGCTGTGGGCAAGCGCTGCCTTGCGGGAAACTCATCCCGGGGGTGCAGAGAGCAGAGCTGCCGGGGGCTGCACTCACCTCGTCGCCTCGGGGGGACGGGCGATGGGGTGGAGTGGGATCACAGCTGTCCCATGGGATGGGGAGATAACATGGATGCTGCGGCAGCTGGTGTCGAGAGGGTGCGGAGTGTCTGGAGGGGAAGATGCAGAGAGATTCCAGAGGGGAAGAGGGATGAGCACCACGCGGGCAGCACGGCAGGGGCTGTGTGGGGAGCAGGGGCAGCCCCGGGCAGTGCAGGCTGCAGAGCACAGCTCCTCTGCGCCCAGCCTCCTCCACGCCGGCCAGGAGGCCACCGGGCTGGGGACAGGGAGCTGCCTCAGCTGGGGCACAAGCCCTAGCCGCCCTGCAGCGACGGGACACAGCGAGCCCTACCTGGGCTGTTGGTCTGAAACTCCCACAGCGACGCAGCCCCGGCTCCGACGGCCGTGACTCCCTGGATCGCCACCACGTAGCTGTTGCCGGGGCTGTGCTGAGGCAGCGGGTGCTCAGTGACGGAGCTGCTCAGCCGCAGCCGCTCCATCTCCAGGAAACTGCCATCCTGCGCGCTCCTGGTCGTGATGTTCAGCTGGGGAGAGGAGACCGAGCTGGAGGGCAGCAGCTCCCACCTGCCCTGCGGGGACTGCCCGCAGCGCCCCGACACACAGCAAAGCGCCCGCCTCTTCCCTCTGACGGCCCCAGGAGTGGGAAGCTCCCGGAGAGGAACCAGCAGGAGCCTTGGCCCCACGCGTGGACCTCAAAGCAGACAAGAGGAGGAGAGGAGGAATTTGGAGGCAACACTCTAGATGTCAGAGTGGCTGCCTCTGTGAGCAAAGGACCAAGCCTCTGTGAAGGGCTAAGGGCAAGAGGGAGGCCATTCCTTTGGAGAGGTGTATATACATGTAATGAGGCCTCCACCAGGTCACTGGAATGGTATTGCAATGCCACAGGCACTGTGGCAACATACCCCACAACAGAAGCCCTAAACTGCTCTTTCCTCCTGTGGAAGCTTGGACACTGAAGGCTTTGTCTACATGAAACAGGGAAGACAGTGTTCCCACAAGGGATACAGGTGGAGGGTCCCCATTTTGTAATGCATCATCTGAATTTCTCCTGAGATCTCGGGCCATCCTTGCTGCTGTCAGAGTCTTTATGGTAATGGAATTTTAGTAATATGCAAAAGGAGCTAAGCGAAACCAGAAAAAAGGGGTCTTTTCACAAGCAGACGCATCTGTGGGCAGGGAAGCAGCTCAAACAGACCCACAAGCAATGTTGTCAGGACCCCTGTTTGCCAGTTCTCCTGGAAAGAGTTAAGAGGTGCACAAAAAACCAGCATGCCTGGGTCCCTGTCACCCCACAGAGAGGTCTGTCCTCAGAGAGGGCATAGGGCACACTGGTAAAGGTTTCACCCCCCTCAGTGCCAGAAAGCAGGGCTGCACTGTGGAAAAAAGCCCCAAACCCACAGATGGAAGAGGTGCTTCTAGCCACGCACTGGGGAAAACTCAAAGGAAGAGTCCAATTCTCCAAGAAGAAGAGGGGTTGTCGGAAGATGAATCATAGAATCACAGAATCATAGAATCATAGAATGTGTTGGGTTGGAAGGGTCCTTTAAAGGTCACCTAGTCCAACCCCCCTGCAGTAAGCAGGGACGTCTTCAACCAGATCAGGTTGCTCAGAGCCTCATCCAGCCTGGCCTTGAATGTCTCCAGGGATGGGGCCTCCACCACCTCTCTGGGCAACCTGTGCCAGTGTCTCACCACCCTCATTGTAAAGAACTTCTTCCTAATGTCTAATCTAAACCCACCCTGCTCTAGTTTGAACCATTGCCCCTCGTCCTATCGCTACATGCCCTTGCAAACAGTCCCTCCCCATCTCTCCTGTAGGCCCCCTTCAGGTACTGAAAGGGGCTGTAAGGTCTCCCCGGAGCCTTCTCTTCTCCAGGCTGAACAACCCCAACTCCTTCAGCCTGTCCTCATAGCAGAGGTGCTCCAGTCCTCGGATCATCTTCGTGGCCCTCCTCTGGACCCTCTCCAACAGGTCCATGTCCTTCTTGTGCTGAGGCCTTCAGAGCTGGACACAGCACTGCAGGTGGGGTCTCAACAGAGCGGAGCAGAGGGGCAGAATCACCTCTCTCGATCTGCTGGCCATGGTTCTTTTGATGCAGCCCAGGATGACTCAAACCACAGGGCTCCCTGTAGCAGGAACCAGAAGGAAGCACGCGAGAGGCACAGGAAACCCCAGCAGGCCACCCCAGCAAACACATCACCAAGAGATGTGCACCAAAAAACCGCAAATTCTGCCAAGCCCCAGGCTGAGCAGACCCATGGAGGAAGCCCAAAGGGGAGGGCTTCCTCCCTCTCTGACTAACTCTCTACCTTTCTACCTCTAACCCACCACCTCTCTGACTAACTCCACAACACAAGGAAAGTCAAGGGTGAGAGAGAAAATATTTGTGCTCATTGTAGCCAGGTATTCCCCTGGACTGGCTGGGAACCGCAGGTCATCATGGCTTTCCCTTCCTTGCCTGCCTGCACAGAGTTCCAGGCATGGAGGTGCCTGGCAATGTGAGGGGGACTGTGGGGAGTCTGTGGACCCTTGGTACCTGGTATCCGATGATCTCCCCTTTGCAGGAGGGCAGTGGCTCCCATGAGAGGGACCCTGTGTTGGGATCCAGCCAAAGCTTCTCTGGTTTGTCTGGCACTGGAAGCACAGGAGGACAGGGTCATGCATGGGGCCAGAAAGAAGGATGCAGGCAGCTCCTGGCCCAGGGGACAGGCTGCAAAGGCCCCCCCAGCCATGGTTTGTCCCCCACAAAGGCTGCATGTGCCACAGCACATGTGGTGTGGTGAGGAGGGGGAGAGGGAGGAGAGGACTTGCTGTGCACTGCCCCTTCCCCAGAGTCCCACAGGATCCAAGCAGCCCTGATCCCAGAACATCGCTGCAGGGAGCAGATGGTGAGGCTGAGCTGCCAGGTAAAGGGGACATTTATCCACCTCCCCTACCTGTGACATAGCCCAGGACTGTCCCTTCTCTCCAGTACTCGTGCACACATACCTGTTTCCTCTGTCCTAACCAACCATGAGAAAAGAATCATGCTGGGGGGCAGGGAGATGGTGACACTGTATTCGGTGAAGGGCTGCAGAGGGGCACAGGTGAGTGTTCCCTCCTGGCCGTGGAGCATCTCCTCTCCCTCCACCTCCTCAGCCTCACAGGGAGGAGACGAAGGAGCAGCCAGGCGGCACCTGGCCCGCATGTGCTGGCAGGCATCAGGGAGCCTGCAGGTCCAGTTCAGTTTGATGCTGGTGCTGGAAATCTCCAAGGAGGAGACAACCTGGAGGAGCTCTGTGAAGGAAACATTGCAAGAGAGTTACTTCCTTCCCTTCCCCTGCCAGCCTCACGCGGGTGCTGCCGTCAGACAGCCCTGCTCCCCACCCAGCTCAGGGGGAGGGAAAGCGAGAGGCTGAAACTGCTGACTCCAGCTCTCTGGTAGGGGAGCACAAGCAGTCTGGATAGGAATGAATGTGGGTGAATATGTGGACTACAATTTTTCAAGATCATTTTTCCCACTGAGTCAAAACTGACGTATCTGTGGGTCCCAGCATCTCTATGATCCAACACATGCAGCTCTTAGAAAAACCTAGCCTTTTCCTGCTCTACTTTGATGCCAGGAGAAAGGTTCATTTTCCCTGGCTGTACAGTGAGAGATGGAGCTCTAGGACACCATATAGAGTAGCCCTTCTACATTACATTCCCAGGAAGGGAATGAGAGGAAAAAGGGCTCTGCGCTGCTTCCCTCAGGCCTCCCAGGAAAGGCCAGGAGGAGCACGAGGTCAAGAGACTGGGGGACTCATGAGGGGCTCATACTATGCACAAAGCTTGCACAGTGACTGATGGACCAGCGTTTGACCCTGGCACCTTGTGGCATCATCTAAGAAGCCAGGGCTATTTCATCCCCTGTGAACCTGCCACATGAAGCCAGCAAAGCACCCAAGGGGACCAGGTGGGACACCCTGAAAGCTTGGGCCATGCATGGCACAGCCCGCCTTCCCCTGCTCAGGAAGGGCAGAGTGGGGCAGCCAGGAGACCTCCTGATGCTTTCCTTACCAAGGCACTCCACGTTGGACCGGATGCGGATCCAGTCACTTGTGTTGTTCCTTCCACGCCAAACTTCCCTGTTTACAGGTTTCCCATGACTGATGGACTGGACTTCGCTTGAACATTTGATGTGGGTGAAGGACGGCAGAAAACCTTCAATGCAACTCAGCACCACTTCTTCGTTCTTCCTGTAATTCTCCTGGTCTGGTGCCAGCCGGAGTCTTGAGTCCCACCGGGGCCTTTGGCATGTTTCTGGCAGAGGTGAAAGTTTCTATTAGTTGGGGTAGGAGGTGATGAGGTGAGGCATGCATAGGTGGTGGGAAAGAAATCCCCAGCAAACCAGCCAGACCCTGAAGGGGGAGGAAAGGTGATATGTCCGTCTGCCAGGAGGTCACCAGCTGGCAAGGCTTCTTGGGAGAGGGCTGCTTTTCATGTTCACAAAGTGTGAAGGGTCACTCATCCATGAATCTCCCCCATCCACCCTTGCGTCCAGGGTGGATGGACACTATATTCCCTCCTCCACAGCCCACAGCAGGGACCTTCCCAAGACAATCACCCTTGCACTAGGAGACCCCTGCCAGCTACTCATTTGGACATGTCACCCACCCTAGCTCAGGCTTCCCTTGACGGGCCATGGCACCACCAGCCCTGCTGGGATTCACGTCCCTCCAGCCATGGCACTTCCCTCCCACAGGGATAAGAGGTGCCCCTGTTACACTTCTGGGCTCCCTGTGCTGGCTCAGTCAGTCCCTTGGCTACTCTCCTCCTGCCCCATACCACCATGCAGTGGGACATGGGGATGAGCAATGGCTTCTCCATTCACATCCCCTGCCCCTTTCCCCTGCCACAAGCCCTGTTCCCTCCTCCACATGCCCTCCTTACCACATTTGCCATCCTCTGGGCTGAGCAGGCACAGCCTGTCCCGGCAGTTTGCTGTGGGGCAAGGCTTAGTGGCAATGATTCCTACAGGCAAGATGCTGGCACCGGGGAAGGAGCACTTCCCTGTTCCAGCCTCTGCAAGGGGCTCTGTGAGTCCTCAAAGTGCTTAAAATACAATCTTCCTCCTCCCAAAGGGGCAGATAAGGGATCTCACAAGGTTCAGACCACCTCCCAAACAGCCCTGAAGAAGTACAGACATGCTGGTGAACAAGTCAGGCTTTGCTCTCCAACAGCCCTGATTGCAGAAGGCAAGAGGCGCCCAGATGAGCGCCGCATCCAGCAGCTGTGTCCCACTGACCCACAGCCACCACCTACCCCACGCACAGGCACCCAGCTGCTCCCCATGCCCAGGACCATCCAGCTGCAAAGCGGCAGCAAGTTCCCTTTTGCTCTGCTCTCAGCAGGCACAGTGTCCCCCAGGCACACCTGGGGATGGGATGCGTACAGAAAGTGGCAGCCCTGCCTCCTGAAGATCCTTCTCCTGATTCACAATGCATGAATTCATGCCTGATCCGTGCCTGCAGCCTCTAGGGAATGACTGGCAAACCAGCTTGGTGCAGGACATGACCCATCCCTCACCATCCAACCCAATCCCATCCTTCCCACAGCACCCCTCAGTGCACCCACACCATAGCTCCTGGCCCCAGCGTCTCCCAGAGACAGCAGGCACCCCAGCTCATACAGCCTCAGGGGTCTGCTGGGCTCTAGCCCAGGGCTGCAGGCAGTAAAGATGCGTATCAAACTTGCAGGGGAAGGAGATGTAAAATCTTCTCCTGAGGGGAAAGAAGGGACCATTTCTTACCTGTTACCCAGGGCACTCCTTGGACCTTGGGATCAGGTTCTTCCTGGCCCTGTGCTGCCAGCAGAGATACAAGGACCAGGAGAAACCTCAGAGCCAGCAACTGCAGGGCCATGCTACCATGAAGTCTCCAGGCAGGACTGAAATCCCAGCCCTACTTGCTGCCTCTGAGCCCAGGCATCCGTTACTGACTTCAGGACTTGCAACCACAGGAAATGTCATGAAACACAGGAGACTTCCTCTTTGTGGAGGGAACCTCCCATCGCTGTCAGTGCTGCAGCCTTTTGCTGCCTTTTTTCCCCAGGGGTACCCAGGCTCTGGTACTCAACAGAAGAACCCCTGTCACAAAGATCCCAGAGTTTCCCCCCAAAACCCTTCTTGTTATCGGTGTATATTCAAGCAGCACTGCTCCTACTTCCGAGGCAATATCCATGTGCTCCGCAATGCCACTGCACGGGTTGTAGAGTTTTGAAGAGTCTCTGCACTTCCTCTCAATGATCACAGGAGATGGAGAACTTCTGAGAAAGCACATAAAGAGCTGGCAAGAAGCTGGGATAGGAATGGGGATATGAAAGGCAAGGAGTACATCAAGGCCTGAAACAATCCTTGACCCTTCTGGAAGATAGCCCACACGTTCTCTCATCCTTCCCTGCTCCTCCATCCCCAGCTGCCTCCTCCTCCTTCACCTCAGCCTGGCAACACTCTCTTCCGTCCCCAGGTGTGCAGACCACCCTGCCCTCCAGTGCCAGCTGAGCACCTGAGGAAATGCTCAGAGCTACTAAACCATCCCCCTTACTCCTCAGCAGCTCCTGATTTTCTCTTCCTCCAGAACCTCCATGGGCCTACCTGGGATGTCTCAGATCCCAGAGGGCTGGGTGATCAGGCACGGGGTCTGCAGAGGAGCAAAGACCATGCTTGACCCTCAGCTTTGCCCATGGCAGATGCACAGGGCACACTCCTGCCCAGGATGAATAGGGGGGGAGGGAAACACCACTCACTGGTTCCCGCTACACACCTCATCCAAACACACATCAGAGCTGCCCAGCACAGCACAGGAGTACAAACCAACACTCCGTTTCCCTATATCCCAACTCTGTGCATTCCCCTTTCTCAACCAGCAGCAGCCACATGGGGTTAAGCTGCCTCTTCCCCGCGCTGCCCAATACCCATCCACAGCAGCTCCTTCGGGCGTGCAGGTCACAACAACGAAAGTCCGTCGGAAGCAGATGCTTTAGTCCCAGGGGCCAGTTGCAGGTACAACGGTAATTGTCAGACATTTCACATGAAGGACTATCAAAACATGTGTTTACTGGCACATGCAGGTCATCCCAGGGTTAAAAAAAAAAAAAAAGGCTGGAAAAGAGAGTAGTCGAACACACCTCTTCCAGCAGTGTGTTCCTCACCAAGGAGAACATACGGGCTGCTGCTCAGCATCCAGGCTGCACCAGGCACCAGTATCCCAGAGAGCCAGAGAGGCAGTGGCTGCTGGAGGCTGCGCTGGGGCAGCCGCAGCTGAGATTGAGCAGCTCCCAAAGGGCACAGGGTGGGGATTTCCCAAGAGGGCCGGGGCCAACTGTACCTCACAACAGGGGAAGTGAGCACCAAGACCAACAGAGCAGGTCACAGACCAACACAGAGGTCCAGCTAGACCTAGTTGAGACCACGCTACCTGTAGGATGGGGAGGAGGGAAAGCAGGAACACAAAACATTATGCTGGGAGCATGTAGCTTCTCAGATGTGCTTCCTCAGGGCTGCCAGGGGCAGGAGAAGCTGAGCCCAAGCTCCTCCACAGGGACAGGGCTTTCACATCCAAAACAGGGAGGAACCATGACAAGGTGGGAGCTTTTGTGGGGCAGGCAGCCCCTGCAAACCAGAACAATTTATTGGTTGTTGGGACACAGCAGCACAGCTACGAGGGCAGCACGGTTGGACCAAACTCAAGCAGAGGCCGGGGTCTACGTGGATATGGGGATACAGAGTGCGGAAAGAGGGACTGGGACCCAGCGAGCTGCTTCGGTCTCAGAGGACACCTGCAGGCACCAGGATGAGGATGAGAGAACTTTGCCAGAACACTGGAGGACTGCCAGAACACATCCTTGCTGTCACAAGCGCGTCATCTCAGGCCTTGGGCTGCTCCTGATCTGTGACAGAAGATGCTTCATGAGGGAGGAAATTTGAGAGGGAGCAATAACCCAGCACAAGCTATATGAGGTCCTGCTTCCAGCCTGGGAAAACCAAGCCTGGAGAAGTGGCCATCAGCACTGAGACGGGGACGTCAACCCCATCTTCTCCTCTCCCACACTGCTCTGAGAGTCTCCTGAGGACTCCAAGACAGCCAGGGTCTGAGGAAACGTCTCCCCAGCCTGGACACCTTTACCTGTGGACACCAACAGCACCCAGGGCAGAGGCTGCTGCATGGCCTCGGCAGCATGGGGAGCTCACACCACCACAGCTGCCACTCTCCACCCTCTCCCTGCCATGTATGGGAACAGGCAGGGCACTCCGTGTCCTACCTGCATTTTCTCCTGTCAGAAGAGTGTCCTTGACCACACAGTAATTATCCAGATTCTCATAGGGCTGGAGCTCTGGTGGGATGACAGAAACAGCCTGAGAGCCCCGCGGTGATGGGAGAAGGAGCAGGACAGATGCAGGCAGGTGGCAGCCCTGGAGGCTGCAGGACATGCTGGGACACACACCAGCAGGACAGTGGGGCTCAGCAGAGGCACTGACTCCCCCAGGGATGGGCAAGCACAAGGGGCAGCTCCCAGCCCTCGCTGGAGACCCCAGCCAGAGCTGCTGGAAGAGCCAGCTGGAGGACGTTCTCAACTGGGGATAATAAATGCAGGACATGCAGCTCTGGCAGGTCAGGCAGAGACAGCTGGACTGCCTGCAGCCACCACCGGATGGCAAGAGGACATGCAGATGTTCTTCCCGATGGCCAGGCTCTCCCAGCACAGACCTGCGCCTCTCACAGCTCTTACGCCAGCACTACAGCTGTCTCTGTGGTGGCAGCCATACCTGTGTAATGGTCCTCCTCGGCTTTGCTGGGCAAGGCCTTCCTTCTCCTGGGAAGGCAAAGGGCAGTCCTGAGTCAGGGGAGAGGACGAGGTGGCCCAGGGCTCTGCAGAACTCAGAGGCAGAGGCATGGAGAGCTCTGCACATCCTCCCTCTGCGCCTCTCACGAGCATCCCAGAGGGACAGCACTGGTGGCGGCAACAGCAACAAGGGATGGCGTCTCTGAGCATACATGGTCCCTGACCCAGCCCCAAGGTAGATGGTCATGAGCCCCAGCCGGCAGCCCTACAACTGAGACACAGTGAGACAGCCAGCTGTGTCCTTGGCACCCAGAGAAGGATGGGAGCAGCAAGGAGAATGCCCTTTCAATCCCCAGACACCCCAAAGCACAGCATGGCCTGAGGCTGAGCAGCGACCCCAAGACTACCACCTACTCACCTGGACAGCACAAACCACAGGATCCCTGCAGACAGGGCGACCAGCACCAACACCACCACCACCACCGGCACCACCATCCCTGGCCACAAGCCCAGATGCTGCCCTGCAACTAACACACAGCCAGGAGTGGGTGCCAGTCTGGACCACGTGCCAGCCATTGCCCCAAGCTTGGTGTTGGGGGCGTGCACATCTGTAGACACATGTGTCCAGGCTCTGCTGTGCTGGATGCTCCAGGGACAGGCAGCGAGGCACGGTCTTCCCTTGCCCTCACGTCTGCTGGGCAAGGAAGAGGGACGGAGGCTCTGGACCACAGGGAATTGCCCCGTCTCACATACACAACCAGAGGGTCAGAACACCTACTCAACCAGGCTGTGCACAGCAAGAGGAGACACAGACCCAGACTCAGCAGCTCTCGTGCTGACCTTGAGCCCCTCATGCACCCGAATGCAGGCATGGGTATCATCATCTTCTTTAGTGGAAGAGTAGAGGGGCCAGCTCTGCTCTCACAGTCATAACCAGGGGCCGAAGCGATGCAGGTGCTCTGGGGTCCAGGTGATGGACCCCCTGGAAGCAGGATTCGCCCAGCCCCACAGCCCCCACCGTGGAGTCAGGCTCTCAAGGCTGCCCACGCTCCCTGCCCCTCTCTTGGTGGGTACAGGGTAGGTGCACACACAGCTCTGGAACCCGCTCCAGACTCAGTGCTCGCCACCTCAACCAGACCCAGGGCAAAACAACCATTACCTGAGACGTAGGTCTGAAATTCCAGGAGTGACGCAGACCCAGCACCAGCCACCGTGAGGCCCTGCACTGTCACTGTGTATTTGCTGCCAGGTGCCTGACGAGGTGGCGTGTACTGAGTGACAGACTGGTTCACCATCACCTGCTTGAATTCAAGGAAGCTGCCATCCTGCGCTCTCCTCGCCGTGATGTTCAGCTAGAGGAAGGACAGGGAGCTGGTGGGGAGCAGCACCCTCCTCCCGCTCCTGCACAGGGCAGCTCTGCAGAGTGGGGCTGCTACTGCTGGCTGGGGATAGCAGGGGACCTGACCCCACCAGGAACACCAGCAGCGTAGAGCTGGTGTGCCCTGGCCAAGGAGGGATCACACCTCTCCCCAGGCTGCCTGCACAGAGCTCCAGGCACGGAGGTGCCTGGCAACGTGAGGGGGACCGTGGGGAGTCCCTGGTCCTCCGGTACCTGGTATCCGATGATCTTCCCTTTGCATGAAGGCAGTGGCTCCCATGAGAGGGACCCTGTGTTGGGATCCAGCCACAGTTTCTTCGGTTTGTCCGGCACTGGAAGCACAGGAGGATGGGGTCATGCATCGAGCCAGAAAGGAGGGTCTGTGCCCACAACAAGGTGCAGGCAGCTCCTGGCCCAGGGGACATGCTGCAAAGGGACGGCCCAAGTAGGGTTTGTCCCCCACAAAGGCTGCATGTTCCACAGCAACAGCAGCAATGCTGAGATGGGGAGGTGAATAGTGAGGAGGGGATGTGCTGTGCTCCAGACCCTTGCACAACCCCTTCCCCAGAGCCCCACAGGCTCTGAGTAGTCCCAATGCCAGGAACATCACTGCAGGGAGCAGATGCTTTGTTGGATGAAGGGCGCCTTTACCTGTCATGTGGGCAAACACATACCTGTTTCCTTTGTTGTGAAGAGCTGTGTGTACAGGACTGTGCTGGGGGCCAGGGAGATGGTGACACTGTAGACAGTGTAGGGCTGCAGAGGGGGACAGGTGAGTGTTCCCTCCTGGCCGTGGAGCATCTCCTCTCCCTTCACCTCCTCAGACTCACAGGGAGGGGACGAAGGCACGGCCAAACGGCACGTGGCCCGCATGTGCTGGCAGATTTCAGGAGCCCTGCAGGTCCAGTTCAGTTTGATGCTGATGCTGGAAATCTCCAAGGTCCCAGGGACAACCTGGAAGTCCTCTGTGAAGGAAACATTGCAAGAAGGTCAATCCCCTCTCTTCTCCTCCCAGCCTTGCGGCCAACCTCCACCATCCCCACCGTTCCCTCACCAGCCTGTCTGCATGAGGCTATCCTGCCTTCTCCCAGACAACACTCAGGCACCGCCTGCACCTTCTCTGGCCCTGAATCATTCCCAGGGGTACTTTGGGTGATGCAGTGACTCTGGGAGGGTAAGGGCAAGTAATTGAGGCCTCTCTGAAGCTGCGGCTAGTGACTGGTCTGGTGCTTGTCCCTTTTACACCAGCAGTGACTTAGCCAAAACACCCATCGGCCAGACCAGGACCCTGTCCTCCTTTTTCTGGACTCTCATGTTCTTCTCCAGGCAGACCCATCTGGCTGGGCTGGGCACACTGCCTGTGTGCAGCAGTGAGGACTTGAACCCCTCGGCGCTGTGCTGGCTGCCCCAGCTGACAACAGCGCAGACACAAACCTGGGATGCATCACCAGCATTTTTCTCTGGAGTGAATGTCCATGCCAGGGCCCGGCCACCCCGAGCACAGGGCACCAACTCTGTGAGACACGTGTGGCACCGCTCTCCCTGCCTGGGGGAACAGACTGTGAGCACTGGGGGGTGGCTGGTCCTCTCACTCACCCACACAGGTCAGGTTCCCCACCACAGGGTGCCAGCGGCCTGTGTGTTCCCTCACAATCCATCCGCTGCGAGGGATCAGGGAGTCTTGATCCGGGTACAGCTTCACGCAGGCAATTTCCATAGCAGAAGACCAGTACCCTTCAGTGCATCTCATCTTCACCACTTCATTTGGGTTGTACAACACCCGATCTGGGTCAAAGAGAAACTTGGGGTCCCACTGGGGCTTCTGGCATTTCCCTGCACCAACAAGATGGGAAGGCATTAGCAGAACGGAGGGTGGCCTCACCGGGCATGTCAGAGGATGGAGCAGGGGATGCCCTCCCTGGCACAGCAGGCTGAGGGATGGAGCTCCAGGACACCACACAGAGCAGCCCTGCCACACCATGTGCCCAGGAAGGGGATGAGGGCAAGAAGGGCCCTGTGCTGCTTCCCCCAGGCCTCCCAGGAAAGTCTTGGAGGAGCCAGAGCTCCAGAGGCTCGGGCCACAGTGCCAGTGCTCAAACCTTGCACTGGGATGGAGTGCTTAATATTTGGCCTGGGACCTCACAGACCCATTGGTCTTCCCTGGCAATATGTGACAACAAGGGCTGACAGAGGCTACAAGGCGACTGGGCAGGTCACCCTGAGAGCTTGGGCCACACATGGAGCTGCCCCATGGCCCCTGCTCAAGAATCCAGAGGAGGAGCATCCCCTTCCCCTCCCACCCGTGTCCCCATATTCCCCATGCTCGCAGCTGTCTGCAGGCAACCAGCCCTGAGCCCTCTCACTGTGGCCCAGCTTGAGTGCTCACAGGGCATGTGGTGAGTCCCATTCCTGACTTTCAGCATGTCGTCCCGGGCTTCAAAACCAGCACAAGCTGGCCCTGGCCTCCCTCATGGAGGACCACAACATCTTGAGGCTTTCTGAGAAGGCAACGCAGCCTGAGCCCAAAAGATGGCTGCTGCAGTGATGGCATGTAGCAGGGACCAGGAAGGGAGACCGGCACATGGGGACGAGGCCAGGCCTTTGCCCTGACTGCACGGGCTGAGAGCACACAGGGGACACGGACCTGTGATCCCCCGGACCCTGACATGAGGCTCTCGGCCACCTTTACCACACATGACTGTCTGACCTCCAGCACGGTGGCCCACCTCCCCTCGGCACGTGCCCTTGCCAGAAGCCCTCACAGAGCCCCAGGTCAGCCATGTACCTACACCAGAAACCTCCCAATCCTTTGTGAACCACAGGCTGGAGCCCTGCATCCTCGCAGCTCTGTCTTGGCCTGGCATGGACAGCTCTGGCCACTGCCCCCACCCCAATCCCAAAGCCCCTTCCTACCGGGACCCTCAGGGACTGAGGCTGGCACCAGACACATCCCCACAGAGGGTCCCCCGCAGCCCCGGGGCAAGCACAGGGCAGGCTCAGGGGTTGACTTGACACAGCCCTCAGCAGTGCCCACCATCTCCCTGGGCCGGCAGAGAGCCCAAAACCCGCTGTGCACACACAGCCTGCCTTCCCCTGCTCGGGAAGGGCAGAGCTGGGCAGCCAGGAGACCTCCTGATACTTTCCTTACCAAGGCACTCCACGTTGGACTGAATGCGGATCCAGGCACCGCTGCTGTCCCTTCCACGCCAGGCTTCCCTGTATACTGATTTCCCATGACTGATGGACTGGACTTCGCCTGAACATTTGATATGAGTGAAGGATGGCTGGAAATCCTTAGGGCAGCTCAGCATCACTTCTTCATTCTTCTTGTAATTCTCCTGGTCTGGTGTCAGCCGGAGTCTTGGATCCCACTGGGGTCTTTGGCACGTTTCTGGCAGAGGTGACAGTAGGTGTTAATTGGGGTGGGAGGTAACAAGGTAGGGCAGGGGTAGGTGGTGGCATATGAGCAATTGTTTGGTTTGTGGTAGAGCAGGGCAGCCACGAGAACTCCTGATGTCTTCCTTACCAACGCACTCCACGCCAGACTGAATGTGGATCCAGTCACCCCTGCTCCCCTTTCCCAGCCACGGGTCTTTGTATAACGGATTCCATTTGTTGGTGGCCTGGTCTTGCCCCACACATTTTACGAGGGTGAAGGATGGCTGGAAATCCTTAGGGCAGCTCAGCACCACTTCTTCGTTATTCTTGTAATTCTCCTGGTCTGGTGCCAACTGGAGTCTGGGGTCCCACTTGGGCCTTTGGCACGTTTCTGGCAGAGGTGAAAGTGAGTGTTACCACAGCCGGCAGCAGGGAGTTTCCTACATTGTCTCTCCCTACTCACCACCCCTGAGCACTGGGCTACCTCCACACAGCCATCCCCACACTCAGCA
The DNA here is from genome assembly GCF_963924245.1 of Chroicocephalus ridibundus. NCBI lineage: Eukaryota > Metazoa > Chordata > Aves > Charadriiformes > Laridae > Chroicocephalus > Chroicocephalus ridibundus. The sequence continues at coordinate 75,323,851 of NC_086316.1, read as the reverse complement.
CGGCTCTGTGCCTGGCCGGGGCAGCCCACATCCCCATCACCTGAGGGAGGGCACTGCTCTTCCCCCAGGGGCATCTCCCACAGCCTCCAGCCCCAAATGCCAAGGGCTGACCCAGCCCCATGCACTTAGGGCTCCCTTCACTCCCCTCCACACCAGCTCCTGGGGCTACAGAAGATGTCCCCAGGGTCCCTCACCTGCACCAGCAGGCAGGGGCACACATAGACCTGTGCAGTCCGAGGTGGCAGCTGGAGGTGCTGCAAGGACCATGGCACCTTCGTGGGCACCTCATTCCTGGCCCCAGATCCTACTCCAGGTCCTGGCGCCCATCAGCAGGGCCCCATGTTTGGCCTGCTCAGGAACCGCTGCAAGAGCTGATGGCTTGCCCACCTGGGCAACATCACAAACAGCTGTCAAGGGTGAAGGTAGAGAGGGGACATGGGAGAGCTGCTGCTGCCTCACTTACCAACACACTCTACGGCTGTCTCAATGTATATCCAAGCACCTGTGCTGTTCCTGCCCCACCAGGCCTCTCCATAGACTGGTTCTCCAGAACTCATTCCCGTAAATTTCCTTGAACATTTGACCTTGGGGACGGATGGCTGAAGATCTCCAGGGCAGGTCAGCATCAGTTCTTCATTCTCTTCATAACTGCTTTTATTTGGTACAAACTGGAGTCTTTTATCCCACTGGGGTTTTGTGCACTTTCCTGTCAGGACAAAAGTGTGAGAGTCCTTCTCAGGGACCGGGGATGCCCATGCATTGGAAGACAGATTGAAGAGCTCTTTGCCAGATCTTCATTGCACCCATAAATTCTCTGCTCTGTGGGAAAGTGGAGCCTGTGTCTCACTGGGATGCTGGCAGAGGGGAGGCAGACATCAGCACACTGGGAAGGGGGCAACTGTGTGTCTGCAACTCAAAGGACATCACCCCAGAAGGCAGTGGCATGCTGGAGTTGAAGCTTACTTGTCTGTTTAGAGCCTTCCTATCCAACAGGCAACAGGAGAGGGACTGATTGGAGACTCTGAGTCAAGACTAGGAAAGAGAGTGACACTGTGGTGCAAGTGTGCGCACTTTCCCAGGTGAGAAAATGGACAACGTCTTTTTTAAACTACTCAGGGTCCAGCTTGGCTAAACAGGGAGCTGAGTTGCAGCACAAGAAGCAGTATATAGGAGGTGGAAGGTGAGGCTGCAAAGGAGCAAGAAAAGCACTGCCTCTGCCTGCAGAGTTGGTGCTAGGAAAGCCCCACCTCAGCTGGAGCTGACCCTTGTAAGGGATGTCGGGGAACTCTGTGGTCACCAGGCAGCACTGATGATGGCTCTTAGAAGGGGAGCACTTCCCCATCCCAGACTTTGCCAGGGTATTTGTGAGTCCCAAAACTGCTGAAAAGATGAGGTTTTCTATCCTGACACAACAGAGATACAAGGAGAGACTGAGCGAATATGGCTTATTTAGCTTGCAGAGAAGTAGGCTTGGCACTGCTCTCCCTCCTTGTGACTCTGAGCACTCACCCTGACACACACAAGAGTCCATCTGCTCCCACCCTGTGGCCAGGCACTGTTCAGGAGGACAGGCCTTATAATCATCCCTGTCTCCAGGACTCCCAAGCCTCCCCTGTGTCCCACCACCCATGGGATGCTTGAGACCCCATTCTCTTGGCCCCACTCGTGCCCAGGTGAGCAGAGCAGCAGTGATAGCCTCCCCAGCCAGAGCTCACCCAAACCCCAGAGAAGCTTCCTGAGGAAAAAAGCAGCACAAAGTGACAAAGCCTCAAGGTGAACACCTCCACCTCCTCCTGCTCCTTCCAGTTCACAGCTGCAGCTCTCCATCTGGAGGCAGGAGACACTGGCCAAGAAGTTTTCCTGCCTTTGAACCTCTCCCCAGGATTACAGACCCCCAGCAGCTGCCTGCAATAAGGTGCTGAGACAAAAGATGCCCCAGCACTGCCAGGACATGGGGGAAAGCTGAGGCATCCAGGTCCCCCGTTTCTGGACTGTCGCCCCCATCTGCTGCCACCTCAGGACCCAAGGGGTCAGGGGCTGCACGTACCTGTGCAGGTGGCAGTCCCATTCCACAAGGTCTGGGTCCCACTGGAAATGCATATGATGTAGGGAACTAATGGCACGTAATCCCCAGCACAGCTTAGCTGCACCAAATCAGTCGGGGCACAGCTGCTCTGGTTCAAGGTAAACAGGGAGAGCCCTGACTGTCACCAGGCTCCGGCATCATCCTTGGGGATGAGGAGGCCCCGTCCAGGGGGCTGCTGGTCTCACTCACTTCAGAGGGCTGGCAGAGATGAGCACCTGTCAGGATGAGGCCCCACACCCCAGGTGCATTAACCCTCCTTGCGCCTTCAGGTGCAGCACAGAAGGGTTATCTGCAGGCTCTCCTGCCCACTGTCGTGCTGCAGAGGGATCCCAGCCAGCGGGATCCAGCAGCTCGGTGGATGCCGCTCTCTCCTGCTCTCTCTTCCACAAAGACAGAGGCTGTGGGAGTGCATCAGACCCAGTGGGCATCTGCTGCCATTCCACACACTCACAACGTGGCCCCTCGAGGCATCTTCCAGCACCAACAGCCTGCCCTCAGACCCCCACAGCTACGTTGACAGCACAGGACACAAAGCTCACATCCCACGCTGCACACACAGCCTTTTCTCTGCACTTCACCCAAAGCGAGCCTGCCTTCTCCTGCTCTGGTAGACGCGTCACCCAGACTTCCTCACCCACTGCAAACCAAGTCTGTGAGAAGGCATAGTGGTAGCAGGTGGCCTCCACTAAATTAGCATGAAACACCCCTCTTCAGCCACACGCATCTCCACAACTGACCGCTTCCTGCCAGACGGCACTCATGGGGCTGCAAGCCTTTACACTGGAACAGGGGCAGTGCCACACTTCCCTTATCTGCTAGCAGGTTTTCATGCCATCATCTCATCCCTGCACCCTGGACCTCCACCACAAAGGACAGCGGCCGCCAGCCCCATCCTTTGCGATCGCGTGTGTTCTCCACATAGGAAACTTCTTCGCCTGCACATGCGTCCCTTCCAGCACCCTCACATCACACACTTCACTGCAACAGCGAAAAGCCTTGACAAACCTGGAAGCCTTGACTCAGTTCGAGCCCAAATAGACATCCACAACACGCACCTTCCCTCCTCCCATGATTAACCTCCCTAAAGCAGTCCACATGTCCTCATGTTCCTGCCCCAGCGTGACGTCCAGGATCCTTCTCACCCCACCAGAGGTTGGGTGACCTGCCCAGCACCAAGAGTTTGACCAGGGACACCAGCTATCGGGGAGGAAAACCCTCAGCAGCGGGAAAACGAAACATGCTTCAAAAAGCAGATTTCCACCTGTGGGGAGGAACAGGTTTTTCCTGTTGGTTCTTGTCAGGAAATAGGTCCCAAATGCTGGATGTCCGTGAGGTGCTCTACAATCTGAAAGGCTAGGCAGAAACACCCTTAGACAGAAGGACGATGGGGGATGCAGCAAGAGCACAGCCTGCCTCGGTCAGGAGGCTGATGATGACCTGCAATGCAAGAGGAGACAGGGACAGGCAGGTTGCTCTCCTAAGGGGGTGGAAATCAACAAGAAGAGCCACGGGCACTGTCAGCAAATAACATGAGCCTTTGCTGTCTAGTTCTGGTCTACAAAATACATGTGGGTCATTCAGATGTTGGTGGCTATCACTGAACTGCAAGGATACAGGAGAAAAGAGCAAGTGAAAAAAGGACACGTCTATGGCAGACATGATTCCTCAATGACACTTGAAGAGAAATGATTCTATGATTCTATGATTCTATGATTCTATGACTGCAGTAAAACCATTGCAGGGGGCTCTGCTAGGTTCCAGAGCTTTCCTCGTGGTTCAGGTGAAGGCAAAGGCAAGCTCTGCCCTTGTCTGCAGCTCTGCTGTGCTACCCATAATTCAAATACCAATGTCCTCCTTTGGTGCTGCAGATACCAGTGACACAGCAGAGGATAACAGCCAGAACTTCAGTTTGGTGTCCCACACATCTTCTACGGACGCAGATCCAAGAAATCTCCCCCAGCCGCTCAGAGACAGTGCCTCTACCGAGCCCATCACAGCCTCCCCCAGCTGGGACGCCTCAGGCCAAGGAGGGCAGAGCTGTGACTGTTGACAGGCCTTCTCAGGGATCAGCTGTAGGGAACAGGAGAAAGGGCCAGGAGCTGCCGCTGGGATCACAGGAACAGGCACCATCCTGCCCTGGACAGCTGAGGGTACTGCTGGAAGGGGAGCATCCCTCCAGCCACTAGTGACGGGTAACATGACTCATGACCCCTCCAATGTCTTGGTACGCCACTTCTGCTCCCATTTCCCTCCAGAGGGAATGACTCACACCTCAGGACCCCCACACCTTGCTGCAAAGAGCAACTGCTCCTGCTGTGCCCCATGGGGGCCTCAACAGGTACTGGTAACCCTTGCACACAGCACACGGTCTCCACGGGAAAGACCACCGTCTCCATAGGAAGAGCCCAGCAGAGACCCAAGAGGTGCCCCTAAGCCCTCCTGGCAGGCAGAAGCAACAGAACAACACTGCTGAAGAACAATCCCACTGAACTACAGCTCACTGACCATGGGGACTATGGGAGAGAGCAGCATCCCAGCTAACACAGGGATTCATCTCACAGCTCCCCGTGCCTTTGCTGAGCATCTCCACCACCTTCCCCTGTGAACGGGATGCTGCTCTGATTGCCCCGGCAAGGCCACGTACCCCGGCTTCGTCTTTCGTCTGTGCAACAAGAACAGGCCACCTCCTGCTCCCAGGGACACTGCCCACTCCTCAAAGGGACATTGCAGCTCCCATGACCACAGGGGCTTTCCCAGCGCACCAAGGCTTCACCCCACCACAACCCAATGGATGCCCAGGTGTCTCAGGACCAGCTTCAGCCCTCCCCAGCACAGACGCTGTGGGCTGAAGGGGGTAAAGCTGCGTAGCAAACGTGCGGGGAGAGCAGCAGCAAAATGTTGCCTGTAAGAGAGAGGCACAACCCACCCTTACCTGCTTCCTTGGCTTCCCCCTGGTTCCTGGGGCCAGGGTCCTTCTGTATCCCTGCACGCAGCCGAGGGGCAAGGACCAGCAGAAAGGCCAGAGCCAGCCCTCGCAGGGCCATGCTGCCACAAAGTCCCCGGGCAGGACTCAGTCTGAGCTACTTGGGAGAGGCATCCGTGTAACCCAGCGCAGGAGAGGTGCAGACACAGAAATGAAACAGCCACGTAGGGAAATCACATGTGGTGCAAAGAAAGCTTCCTCTTTGGAAAGAGAGTGTCCTGCTGGCCACAGGGCTTCTTCTCGCCCATCTGCCCGCAAGCAGTGACAGGTCCAGCCTTGATGCGGTCTCCTGGGTGCCTCGGTCCAGCCTTTTGGCTGGCTACCTCAGGCCCCTGTAGCCCTGCTCCCACAAACACCTCCAAAACCTTCTCAGCTCTGCCTCACTCCTCTCTCACAGAATCACACAGAATCACAGAATGATAGGGATTGGAAGGGACCTCTGGAGATCATCTAGTAACCCCCCTGCAAGAGCAGGGTCACCTAGAGCAGGTTGCAAAGCAACGTGTCCAGGTGGGTTTTGAATGTCTCCACAGATAGAGACTCCACCACCTCTCTGGGCAGCCTGTTCCAGGGCTCTGCCACCCTCAGGGTAAAGAAGTTCCTCCTCATGTTGAGATGGAACTTCCTATGTTCGCGTGTGCGCCCGTTACCCGTGTGTCCTGTCACTGGGCACCACTGAAAAGAGCCTGGCCCCATCCTCCTGACACCCACCCTTTAAGTATTTATAAGTGTTGATAAGTTCCCCCCTCAGTCGCCTTTTTTCCAGACTGGCGAGACCCAAGTCCCTCAGCCTTTCTTCACAAGAGAGGTGTTCCAGTCCCCTAATCCTCTTCGCGGCTCTTTGCTGTACCCCCTCCAGCAGTTCCCTGTCCTTCTTGAACCGGGGAGCCCAGAACTGGACACAGTACTCCAGGTGCGGCCTCACCAGGGCAGAGTAGAGGGGGAGGATGACCTCCCTCGACCTGCTGGCCACACTCTTCTTGATGCACCCCAGGATGCCATGGGCCTTCTTGGCCACAAGGGCACATTGCTGGCTCATGGCCATCCTGTTGTCCACCAGGACTCCCAGGTCTCTTTCCACAGAGCTGCTCTCCAGCAGGTCAGCCCCCAACCTCTACTGGTGCAGGGGGTTATTCCTCCTCAGCTGCAGCACCCTACAATTGCCCTTATTGAATTTCATAAGGTTTCTCTCCGCCCAACTCTCCAGCCTGTCCAGGTCTCGCTGAATGGCGGCACAGCCTTCTGGTGTGTCAGCCACCCCTCCAAGGTTTCTGTCATCAACAAATTTGCTGAGGGCACACTCTATCCCTTCACCCAGGTCATTGACGAATATATTGAACAGGACTGGACCCAGTACTGACCCCTGCAGAACACCACTTGTCACTGACCTCCAACTAGACTCTGTCTCCCTAGTCACGACCCTCTGAGCTCTATCTTTCAACCAGTTTGCAATCCACCCCACTGTCCATTCATCTAACCCACACTTCCTAAGCTTCCCTATGAGGATGCTGTGGGAGACTGTGTCAAAAGCCTTGCTGAAGTCAAGGTAGACAATACCTACTGCCCTCCCCTCATCTATCCATCCAGTCATGACATCATAGAAGGCTATCAGATCAGTCAGACGTGATTTCCCCTTGGTGAATCCATGTTGACTACTTCCGATACCTTTCTTCTCCTTCACGTGCTTTGAGATAACACCCAGAACAAGCTGTTCCATCATCTTTACAGGGATGGAGGTGAGGCTGACCGGCCTGTGGTTCCCTGGGTCCTCCTTCTTGCCCTTTTTGAAGACTGGAGTGACATCGGCTTTCCTCCAGTCCTCAGGCACCTTGCCTGTTCTCCAGGACCTTTCGAAGATGATGGAGAGTGGC